>NC_089839.1:255754131-258619131 GCF_035609145.1 Eleutherodactylus coqui | reverse complement strand
TTTCTACTTTCTCATATCAATACATTACAGTTCAGTAAAAAACATGCTCTGCTGCCTACCTAACAACCCCAAACTTTCACTCCAATACAGATTTTTTTTTGTACTTTGAAATACAGACTTGCAGTGGAACATATGCTTCATATCTTAAAATTTAACTGACTGCATAATTGGATGCGTTAAATTATGAATGGTTTTCCCTTTGCTTAAGGTAAAAGAAACAAGGTTAGTGAGATAGATCAGAAATGCTTGCTGCCAGTTCTTTTTATATTCTGGATGTTTCCCTTGCAGACAACCTTGCAAATACCATGGCAGAAAGAATAGAAGGAATGCCTCATGTATTGTTTATACCATCTTTTGTTTAGTCCACACACTTTCCAGTAATACATTACTCTTTCCAGTCCTGTGTGGCATACATATGGTTAATCATTTACATTATATTGTTGGTTGATAGAAGGATATTTCACACTAGTTAGTTGATCAAAGCTACAATATTTTAAATACACTCACTGTTACAGAGACACTTTGATAAAAATACATTGTATTATAAATACGTTTATGGCTGTGTAGCATTTCTCTATCTATCTATCTATCTATCTATCTGTGAAACCCAAAAAAATTTCAACACTCCAAGAAATCCAAAAAATGCTACTAATACTGTTTTTTTTCATTTCTTGAAGTACTAAAGATCCTCTTGGTGTCTTGACTGTATGTAACTTTGGTGCCAGGTTTAAATGTTGGAATCCTAATTTTGTAACCCTAATGTAGTAACATAGTACTGCTATAATTTCACTATCTGAGATCTATCTATCTATCTATCTAATTCCATTGGTCTGTAATTTGCCTATATACCTACCTTACACCAATCCCCTATATATGTGCCGATAGATAGATAGATGGATAGATAGATAGATAGATAGATAGATAGATAGATAGATAGATAGATAGATAGATAGATAGATAGATAGATATGAGATAGATAGATAAATAGATAGATAGATATGATATATATATAAGAGAGAGATAGATAGAAGAGAAATAGAGAGATAGCTAGATATAGAGATATGAGAGAGATATGAGATAGATAGATAGATAGATAGATGGATAGATAGAAATAGATGTTATATTGTGGTACTAAAATAAGCTGAAACAATCACTTGACATGTCAATTCCTAAGCATTTTTTCGTTGACATTTCTAAAAATGGCAATTAATGATGAATAATAATTGATTAAGTCTGACACGTACAGTACTGTGCAAAAGTTTTAGGCAGGTATGGAAAAAATGCTGCAAAGTATGATTTTTTTCAAAAATACAAGGCGTCTGATTGGCTCCCAGTTTATTCTGCAGCAGGATAACAACCCAAAACATCCAGCCAAGGTCATTAAGGACTATCTTCAGCATAAAGAAGAACAAGGAGCCCTGGAAGTGATGATATGGCCTCCACAGCATCATTGTCCTCGATTACATGAAAGGACAGAATGGTTTAAGCAAGCTACATCCACGGAAGATCTGTGGTTAGTTCTTCAAGATGTATGGAATAACCTTTCTGTCAAGTTCCTTCAAAAACTGTGTACCTAGAAGAAGTGATGCTGTTTTGAAGCCAAAGGGCAGTCACACTAAATATTGATTTGGATTTCCCTTTTGTTTATTCGCTTTGCATTCTTTAAATTGATAAATATAAACTATTAGCACTGCTATTTTTGAAAACATTCTTACTTTGTAGCATTTTTTCCCACAGCGGCCTAAAACCTTTGCACAGTATGTTTGGTAAACGTGAATAATAGTTTACCAAGTGACACATTGAAACTGATGATTGTGGATTTTCTGTAGAGCTGAAATCATTGCCATTTTTTTTACATTTAATCACTTATTTATTTTGCGGCAATAGTGTGCTGATCAAAAAAATATTGTATCGTTTATGTTCTGTAAGAGAAATGGTTGTGACTATGAAGCGCTTTACTGTGTAGCTATGAAGAGCCTTTATTTATAGTGTGCCATTCTCTGTGTTCATATGTGCTGGGCAAATTAGTGCAATGTGCTCAGTCTGTTCTGATTGCATGAATGGAATACAAAGTGAAGTCAGTCAGAAATGAAAGGAAAACATATTTATTCAATTGCCATTTATCTAACAGGGCTGCTCCCCTTGCAGTCTCCTTAAGTACATCTGACAGCAGTTAAAACCACGTCTGCTGTAAACAGGATCTCCCCTCCTTTTGCCTACAACTGCCTGTCACTTCCTAAGCCAATCGCAATAATAACCGCTGGATCATTGTAAATGTGGCTAAAGCCGCGTTGGACAAAATCAATCTGCCATTTGTTGGCTCGGAAGGAAATCACTTGCACAGTTGACGAATTGCTTGCAGTACCCTTCAGCAATCCTTAATCTCTCTCTCCCTCTCTCTCCTCTTCTTCTTCCATCCCCTTTCCTTGCAGCCTCCTCTAGATGTTACCCTTTCCTCAGGACTTCAGGTAATAAGAAATGGCATTGACCCTTCTCATCCTTACGATTACCTTTCTGAAGCATGAACTTGGTATAAAATCACACATCAGAAAATTCACTATAATTATTTTGCAATGCCATCAGCACAGATCAATCAAGAGGAAGCCCAGTAGTGGAATGCTCCTTGCAGCCATGGCTGGAGCCTGCCGTGTCCCTGCTGACTGACAGCTTTGGTAATTAAGTGATTGTAGAGACCTCTCCAACTGTTCTAACAACCTTGTCAGGGCCTGTCTGTGGACAGAACAAGCAGAAATCAATGTGCTTTCTGCTCCCTGAGCATTTTCTGATCATGTACAAGGAGAGAGGAAATGAAATCCAAGAAAGAAAAGGCAAACCACTAGCACTAAATGCTTGAATTAATTTGGGAGGCAAAAAGTTAACTTGGTGAAGTGGGGAAAAAGGAAGAAAAAGTAGAAAAGGAAATATTAAGGCGAATACAAAAATAACATGTAGAACTGAAAGCTCATAGAAAAATGGCAAAATAAAACCGAGGACATTACTAACAAACTCAAGGCTAATGTATCCCTCCGCCCAGTTTTTGGTTGCAAATTGTGAACCTAGCTGGACATATTTGAAATATATCATACTCTAGAAATGACAAACTACAGTACTTCCATGCTTTTGCATGGAAGGCATTATATAAGTATTAGGCTGCCATCCTATTTGAATACACAATGAAAAAAGTTAATCATCCGTATGCAATAATGGTAAGTGGATCTATTTTTTACTCCGCCCCCCTTCCATACCACCTGTATAAAAATAAAATCAACATTCAAAGAAGTGATGATGATGATATCTAATATAAAAAAAAACCTACAGGCTTTTTCTTGCATAACACTTTGACCCCTTTGTGTGAACTTTGGTGGATGATTTTGGTGTCTTAAAATTTGTGACATCCTCGCCACCGCCGAGTTTGATGCATTGAGTGACCTGTCAGGCCAGGTCAAAGTTCCTATGTTAAGTCTAGTGGCGCTGTTGTGCTTCAGCCAACATGCCCCTAGGGAGAGTCAAGCGTTGTTGAGTGACAATTGTATCAAGTTTACCAGTTTGACTGTTTGACTTACCAGTTTGACTGTTGGCAAGTCCCCAAAACGTGGAAGACCAAGCTGTGGATGGTCGGCTCCTCGGCTCGACAGTTCTTAAAACATTTACGACCAGTTTTCCAAACATTTCATGCTCGCGTGGCAAACATTGGGACAATCTAGTACACTCAGCAGCTCTATAGCCAAGACCTCATACTACTTTGTGAAATCTTCTGAGATATTAACTTGCATTGCAATGAATTCTGGGAGTTAAAGGGGTATTCCGGGCATATAACCCCTTGCAATATTGATGACCTATCCTCAGGATAGGCCATCAATAGTTGATTGGCGCAGATGTGCCACTCGGGACCCCTTGCAATCACCTAATCTCAGCCCATGCACTCATTACAGTGGGCTGGATGTTAATGGCTCTGTCTGTATTGGGGTTGGAGCTATGAACACAATGCTGATGTCTGGCTCCACTGCAGTGAGTGAGGGGGCTGAGATTAGGTGATCACTGGGGTCTTGAATAGCAGACCCCGCCGATCAACTACTGATGGCCTATGCTAGAATAGGTCACCAGTACTAAAATAAGTTGAACATCTGAAATACCCCTTTAACCTGCATTGCAATGTATCCTCAGAGTTAAAGTATCTTACTATTACCTAATAGAGTCATCATTTATATGGAAAATGCATGGGAAATATTATGATAAAATCGAGGGCTGATCCTAACTAACCCCTATTTTGCCTCTCTGAGAAGATGTGCCCTAGAAATGCCTGAGGTTGTTGGTAGAGCAAAATATGGATGATGTTTGATGCTCAGCTTGTCAGATAGAGTGATGTCACCACCGAAGCACAGTGACAATACTAGTCTGACACCAGAGGCCTAACATTATTGCAGCCTCCTCCTGGTTTACACTATTCTGTTTTTAAAGGTTATGCACAACTTTGCACTCTTTTTTTAAACCAATGTGTTTTTGGAAATGAAGACTTTTTGTATTTAGTTTTCATTAAAAATTTCTGATAGTTTGATTCCTATGCTTGTATTGTTTTCCAAGACACTGTAGACTGGAGGACTGAAATCTTGTCAGTCAGAGTAAACTGATGGGTTGTTTCTCAGCTCCTTCCCCAGTCTGCACTCCTAATGTGAACATGGCTTTCTACTGGGCTATTACCGAGAGTTGCATGACAGTGCGAGGGGATGATGGATAAGATCTGGAGGACAGAGAGCAGAGCTGAGAAAGTTACTATTACAGAGAGATGTAATTATCTCTTGGTGAATGTTCTGCTCTTATCAGCAGTGAGGGGGAATTACCATCAGCTAATCAAAGACAGGATGAGAAATAGCTGTGTAGTATTGAGTGGGTGTAATTATGCTACACAGCCTCAGAAAAAAAAGAAGAGAGCTTATATACATTCATGAGAGAAACCAGCTGATTAGTGCTGGGAATGCCCCTGAGCCAGAAACTTGAATGTAGGAGAACCTGCAAACCAAGTATGAGGCTTCCTAAATGCATGAGAAGGAAAACTCAATGCAAAAAAAAACCAGATAAGTGCATCTTTTTTTCTGCAGGGTTTTAGTAAGATATGTGTTCATTGATTTTTCTTGCACAAAGGTTTTCATAGCCTTTAAATTATGCATATTGTTAAAATTATAAAACGGTAAAAAGCAAATCTGCATAAAGAACTAATATAATAGAGTAGATAGCAAAACCACACCACTATTTTTTTCCATGCAGAAAGAAACAATGCAATAGCCTGGCACTGGAGTAGCCTCTGAAGCCTATGGGTGCTTTTGCAGCTATAGGTACAGTATGCCCATGACATGGGCATGTTTGAGTTTCGAATGGTTTAAATATGTCTAAATTGTTTTTTATTTATTGCATCATACAAATCTGTACCCTATATAGTATACGGTAAGGATCATTCAGTAAATTAAAGTAACTCGTATATTATATCACAGAAAAAAAACAACATTATATCATTATGTGCTGCAACATCTGTATAATGCTATATTTTTGATTATACATTTTCAGAATACATATTTAAATGCATAATGTTATCTAACTTAATTGAAGAATACCCTATAGGTGACTTTTCCTTAAGAAAAAAGGAGTTTTTTTTTCTTCCTGCTAGCAATATGTTCAGACTGGAGACTATACTTTCATATTCTCCTTTATTTGTTTAATAGATTTAACAGACTATGAAAAGACACTCCAAAAGTCCCTTAAATGCTTAATGAAAGCAGTAAATCCCTTACAAATTATTTAAAAATAAACACAGTAAATGAGACCCAAGAGTATATCAGCACGATGTTAGACAGAATATTGGTACTAGAGATTTGTTAATTGTTTTAATAGTGCAGACTGTGCAGAGGATACCATGTAACAACACAGGAAAAATGAGAAAGAGATTTGAGCCAAAGTAGCATCAATCACTTCCTAAGTGAAGTCAACAGGGGGTCTTATTGTGCTGCAGAGGTGCCGTTGTCACCTCCTTGTAGGTTATAGCTGAACTGCCCAGGCACCATCTGGCCCAGAGCCATCTATCAAGCTCTTGATATAAGGATGGAGGAACAAAGAACAGGGGAGATGTACAAAGGGTTGGGGAAAGGTGAATATGTGGGATATAACTAGAGATTCCAAGAAAATGCACAGAGCAAAAGATGCAGCATATCCTACAGCTGTAGACATATGCGAACTGGACTATAGCTATATGCAGCTTGTGAATGTAGACTGTGAGTTATCAGATGAATCTTGGTACATTTATATTCATCTCCTCCTTCATTTGTCTCTTAGAATACTTCTATCATGTGGAAATGATGACTATGTAGTCCTAGTCCAGGATTTAAACATATATACTTACAAATACTAATTGTAAGAAATTCAGCAAATTACAAAAATACTCCAAACTAAGAGGGGCCTTTTACATGGGCAGTTTATTGCTGGATCATGCGAAACTGAGCGATAATCGTACTGTATAAACGCTGCTAGCGACTGAAAGACAAAAGGATCATTTGTTTGCTTATCGTTCAGCGTTCTGTCATGCAAGGAAAAGAAATGGAATGATGATCGGCCCGTGTAAACTTGCAGTCAATCATTTATGAACAACTGCCTGTTTATTGGGAATAGAGGGGGGCAGCCGAAAGCGATCTCCGCCTCTGTTCACTGAACAATTATTGCTTCTGTGTGACGGCATAGGAATGATAATCGTTGGGATGATTATCGGACTATGAAGCCCCCCACAATTGTCCTATGTTAAAGGACCCATAGTCAAGCATTCTCCTTCCATCATACCCCATAAGAATTTGGGTAGAGAAGATTTTCGGATAATCTTTCTCATTGTGTTGTTACATTCTACTGAATTCAAAACTTGGAAGCATTTAAGTAGGAACCTACACCAGTTGGGTATACAGTAGCTATATCAATTGGTTTTACACCCAGTAACCTGAAAAAAAAAATTCCCATTGTTCATGGTGTACTTTAAAATTTGTTTATATCCTAAGCTTAGGTGCTGTATACGGAGTCACAAGAGGTCTAAAAAGTATAGTTCATACCATAGACTAGATTATATGTTCTAAAAATTATATTGTCATAAGTAAAGCCATCATTGACTCCAGGTCTGGTGCCCTTCTTCGTGGTCTTCCTTCTAATTGGGATTTCCCTATCAGTAATGCTCTATGCTTCATCCTACAACCTGCCATCATTGACTCCAGGTCTGGTGCCCTTCTTCATGGTCTTCCCTCTCATTGGGATTTCCCTATCAGTAATGCTCTATGCTTCATCCTACAACCTGCCATCATTGACTCCAGGTCTGGTGCCCTTCTTCATGGTCTTCCCTCTCATTGGGATTTTCCTATCAGCAATGCTCTATGCTTCATCCTATAACCTCTGCACCTGCATATGTGCAACTGTTTTGGCCAATAAGCTGTTTGTCATTAGAGTGCACTGGAAGCCTTGCAAATTCTTCCGTGATTCCATGACTTCTGGCTGACCTTTGACTACAGCATTGCACTTGTGTGAACCTGAACCCTTTCGCCTGATTCTGAACCTATGCCTGAGGCTGTGACTTTAAAGTTTATTATGTCTTTTCCTGACCCTTTCTTGTGTCTGACTATGTCTCATCTTATACGCATATGTGTCACCAAGAAATGTTGGCCTGAGTGAAAGAACCTCTGAGTTTCCTACAGTCTTTTCCAGTGCTTCCTTGTAAGGATTCTTGTTGAAACCTATTGTTCCTATCAGTATATCCAGTGCAAATCTGGCACCATGGAGAATTCCCTAAATCTGTTACTTGATGTTACTTTCTGATATCTGTTCCTTGTGAAATATGTTGGAACAAAGATTTATTCCATCTTTTAAAAATTTTCTTCACCACTCAAAAACTTACAGTAAATTCTGGGACAATAATACAAAATGACAGTGGCAAGCATACACTTAGGAAGCATGCCAATAAATATGGCACCCAAAAGACAACTCTTCAAATAAAAATAATAGATGTCGCAGGGCAGCATTGTTTTTTTCCATTGGACAAAAAAATTATAACTTAGTGTAAGGCTATTATAATAATGCTAAAATTGGCAATCAGAGGCCTGAGAAATGAGTGTTGTATTTTATATGGTCATTTTTATCCTTCTCACTCATGGATAGAGGTGGGGGAATCATCTACCATTATCTAGTTCTTAGCTTATGTTTAACACCATCATTTTTGTGAAAATTAATTTAAATGAATTAAAAGAGAAAATGAGTAATTGACCTAAATAAAATGTTTCAACTACTGTCGACCATTCACACAATGCACTTATTAATGCTAAAATGTATTAAAGAGCCATTTTGTTAAAAAAAACACATATTTTCTCATCCCTGTACCCCTCACCTGATTTCCTGTCACACTCTGGAGGCCTCTTATGTATATTGCAATCACTTCAATATGATGCAGCCTCCTGTCTGATGCTTACCAGGCACCACCGTGATGCCGAGATTTGTCCCTGCTTTCTCTTTTACTATTATGTACTATCAATCCCATAATACACCGCATGAGCAGGTAGAGCATGTACCATCTCTGCTTATTGTGAGGACACTGTAATTATCATTACCCTCTATATTCACCTTAATAAGTTGCAGACCAAGTCTAGAGTCAGGAGACCGAACTACCTTTTCCTTCATTATAACTGTGTGACAGGAGCCTCTACTCATCAGCAGTAACTGTGATAGGAGTTTATGACGTCCATCTCCCTAAACATCTTGTGTGGTAAGGTTCAGCACACAGGAATTATGTTGACTGAAAGACTAAGCCCTAGAAGTTCTCAGCTAGTCAGAATAATATCACATGACCCACCTGAGGAGAAGGACTCTAGGAAGCGATTCCATGTCTTAAAAAAAAGAAGATTTTTTTCCTGGACAGCCCTAAATTCTTCAGATTTTCATAACGCAAACATGGCGGAGGACACTCTATGAGCTAAAAATGATGACCTATCATTGTTTTAAGTATAACAGTCATTGATATCAACATTTCACAAGGTTGTCCACATAATATTTGGACCATGAATACACATAATGGTCTGAACACAATGTCTATTCACTCCTGGTTATCATGTATTCTTGGAAATGTTATGGCTTTCCGATTTAGAATTCTCTGGCTGGAATTGTAGTATATTAAAACACTGTCAATGAGTTTAAATACAGAAAGACATCTACATGCAGAGAACAGAAATCAATATAGAGCAAACCACTCATTCAATGTCCCATCATCGACCATCCGCTCAAGCTAATAACTTGATACCCTAAACTGGCAACATTCAATTTGTTCAACTTACACCCCCCAATGCAATAAAGGAATTGATTAGAGCTTGAATAGCAGTTTTAATTAGTTGCTTTTTAATTACCATTTTAAATGAGTTTCTCTATAGGAGAGCTAAGTTCACCCTTGGCTTTGATTTTTCCAATACTAACAGACAACATTGGGGAGTTAGAGTATACATTAATAATGACATGGTAAAAGGTTAATTGATTGGTACTGGGCATTATGGTATTAAAGGAAAAATATGCTTTTCTTCCAAAGGCGAAGGATGTGATTGTACCTGAAGCTTCATTAAGTTCTTTGCATCACAGCTTGGTTCAATTCATATTTTAATTATATTGGGATAGATGTGTCAAACCGAAATCCCCTTTGTATTAGCGTTGCAAGAAATCAAAGTGCATCTAGGATCGCCCCTTGATAAGATGTAAAGCGTCCTCTCCAGCCTCTTTGGCATGCAGAGCAGGTAGCATCTAATACTATGTAGAACCAGTAAACACAAAAAGGTCACAGATGGAAGATGTTAAAAAAAAAAATTACAGGCAGAGGTGATAAAGTGGTGAGGGTGAAAATGTGAATTACTGTTAATGTAATGCAATGTTAAGGAAATGTAGATTTTACATGATGAAATGTTAAATACACATGTCGGGATCTGATATGTTCCATCCTGCCCCTAGGCAAAGTGTTACATGGTAGCAATCTACTTCCAAAATTAATTTGATGATTATGTACACAGTATACCGCTATATTTTACCTGCAGAACACAGACTCAGTTAATATGAATGTTATCAATAGCTTCATTTGTATTATTAAAGTAAAGCATGCCACGTCATATCATTACAGCCTAAGCAATGAATACAATAGTAATATGTTCAGAAAGCAAGTAAAGAAAAGCTATTGATCCTCACATATGAATTCTTGTCCAGACTTAGACTGGATTTAATGACCACAGTGACCAATCTGATCACTGCTTTAGTTTTTAATATCTGCTGTTCTTGTCTGACATGAGACCCCTAGAGTTCAGTTAGATAAAGGTGCCCATATACCTTTAATAACACTTGGCCAAATGCCTATTTGGCTGACAGCTACTTCTCCTGACTCCCCCAAGCACATGAGCACTAGGTTCAACTGAGTGGTCATGTGAGTTCTATGGGGATTGTCTAGAAAACTTCAACCATCTGTGGTGGTGGGTTACCTCCAGGGTCAACAAAAGTATCAAGCGGTGAAATTCAGTATACTCAAACTTTCTTTTCACTGAAATCATCTGTTGGGGAAAAGTCCGGAGGCTACTGTGATGGCTCACTAGCTGCGAATGATTATTGGGACTTGGGTGATATCACTTCATCAGTCCCAGCTTTTGTGATCCTCTCGCCCATGCATGCTCACTCAGCATTTTGGTGCTGGATGCCATTGGGGATACTTTTCTGTTAGTGTATGGACAGATTGGTTGGGTGGGAGATGGGCATCACAGTCAACCAATTGGCTTTTAGTTTGGTTATATTCATTCCAGCTCCTCCTCTCCGAGGACCCTGTTATATATTTTTTTAGAATGTATCTCTGGTATTGTTGGTGGCCCCTGGTTCTGACCTGTGTCTAAGTTAAAATAAGTCTACTGGTGATCTATTTATTTATCCGGGGTGTTTTTACATCTTTTTCTTCATACTCTTGTGGTTTATTATTCGTTGAGTGTCATCTACTCTTGCCACTATTCAGTCACTATCTAGGAAAAGTCAGGGTCGCTCCAGGTTCTTGACATGCAGTTGCCCTCATCAGAGTAAGTGTTCTGTTTTGAGGTAGGGTCTTCTCATATCAGAGGGTTTGGGGTTAGATTCCCTGTCTTCCCCATTTTGCGTTTCCTTCTTACATTTTTGTGTTATCAGTATTTATAAAGTGTGTATATGTATATCTTTCCTTTTAGGACATAACAGATAATATGCACATCCAAAAGTCAGCCAGTCCCACCAAAATCTGTGGGTTTGAATGACTTTGTCTAATGTGTAGGGAAGCCTTCATCATCATCAAAAACGTATTATCAAGTTCGGCAGCACTGTTGCAAAGCTGTTGTGGCTCTATTATAGAAGAAGCAATCGCGCTAGTGTAAATAGAGCTTTAGCCACTTAATCTTGATTAAACAAACTAAAAGGGAATGTATAACATAGAGGGTTTTTTAACTAACTAAAACCAGGTAGTGAAACATATTCCATTTTGCTAATCTGTTTTTATTTTCTTTTTGTAGATTTTGCATTTCATTGTCTTTACATGGCTATGGGGCGGCCATCTTGTCTTTGCTTCAGAGATATGCTTTACAACTACTTTTAGAGATATACTTTGGAGAAACCTCACAATGGACAGCAGGGGGCCCATTGACCTCTATGAGAGACTGTTCTGGGCATGCTGTGTAACCTGCGCAAAGGTTATTATGCAGGTAGAGGGAGTGGATATGTTGTGACTGTCAGCTATTATGAGTGATATATATATATATATATAGAGAGAGAAAGAGAGAGAGAAAGAGAGAGAGAGAGAGAGAGAGAGAGAGAAGGAGATAAAGTATATGTATGTTTTTATATATATATATATATATATATATATGTGTGTGTGTGTGTGTACTGTAGGTGCTACCTTTCATGGTAATCCTTAGCAGCTCCATCCTATTCTACCAGGATACTTAATTTTATACATTCCTTTACATTATCCTGTCAAAATCAACAATGAACATGACTGACCAAACCTTACACTGAATAAAGATACCTTTACACTGGACAACTATCACTCCTATGCTTTCACTCAAGAGCAATAGCCATTCTGTAAACGGAGGTGGCGTGCCAGAGATCTCTTCCAGCTGCCACCTCCATTCACAGTGAACAGGCAGTCGATCAAAGATTAACATAGTATGCATGCAAGGCTGAAAAAAGCCAAATGTCTATCCAGTTCAGCTTGTTTACCCCATTTTGGGGGGAAAAACTCCTTCCCGACTCCATAATGGCAGTCAGAATAATCCCTGGATTATTTAATGTCTATATCCTGCAATGTCATAGCGCTCTAAAAAGACTTCTAGTCCCCTCTTAAACTCCTCTATGGATTTTACCATCACCATGTCCTCAGGCAGAGAGTTCCGCAATCTCACTGCTCTTACAGTAAAGAACCCCCTTCTGTGTTGGTGATGAAACCTTCTTTTCTCTAAACATAGAGAATGCCCTCTTGGTACCGCCCCACTCCTGGGTATACACAGATCATGGGAGAGATCCTTCTATTGTCCCCTACACTGACCAAGAAGTTGCTTGCTATTTATTTCATTTAAGTGAGCTGAAACAAAGCATCTAGCAACTATTCAGCAATTTCTTACTCAGTGCCCTGTTGGTGACTGTGTGTATACAGGATGACTATTGCAGAAGATCACTGTTTCAAGCAATTGTTTGAGCGATAATCACCCCGTGTAGAGGTTAACCAATTCAGAAATTGACAGACCATTTAAAGTCATTGACACCTCATTCAAATTTTAGCAATTAATGCAATTGGTCACAATAACAAATAAGATACATTGAATATTCAGAGAAGATATGTAATAAGATGACATGGATTATAACTCAAAAATGGGAAAGATAATCTATAAGTACATGTAAGTTAGATACCAGTAATTGGATAACTGATGGCAAGCATAGACATATTGAATTGTCATCTAACATAAGCCATCGTAATGAGCTATGCAACCACGTTAAAGGGGTATTCCCATCTTTTAAAGTAGTATGTCATTAGAATATGGGTTTGACCTCTGGGAACCCATGATCCTGAAGATGTAGGGACTGCCTCCCTGATTAGTGCTGCATTCGCTTCAAGGTTTTTCTTGCTCGGGTTGAATAGGGCATCATGACACATACATGTTAAAAGTTTCTAGAGATAGACCATTGCCTATGAATGGACAAGTATTAGGCAGCGCACCTGCCCCTCTATACATAATGTATGCTGAGAGCTAGCAATGATTTTCTGGGTGACCTTTGACTACACATTTGTAAGCATGGGCTATGGAGCTTTCAGGTAACAGTTACGGATCTTTATCTGTATCAATGAAAAGAGAGATGTAATCATACCTATGCTCAAATGGAATCAATAATCATTAAATTAAGAGGCTGGCAAAGGGTGCAATAGAACTACATAGCAGTCATTCAGTTAAATAATATATGTATAAAACAAGAGCAGCTTGAGTCCACTAGAACGGGAGCTGTTCTAATAGTGATGTTATTCTTATGTTTCTGTGAAGCAGTTTTGTCAAAACCTTCCATTATATCAGTAGCAGCACACACATGGAGGACTACAGGAAGTAGTCCTACGTATTTGTAAGTTGGAGGTTAGCCCTACCAACCAACCCTCCAGCCACTGATTAACAGCTCTGTTACTGTGCATGGAGAAACAGCTTTCAAGCAATGGCTAGAAGGGTCGGTGGGCAGGGTTAGCCTACAGCCCACAAATATCAAGAACTACTTCCTGTGATAAAATTGAAGTTTCTGACAAACTACTTCACAGATACATGTAACAGATGTATACCTGTAGTCCTCATGCCTGGCACTATCTTAGAGAGAGCAGCAGTACACTAGTTACAGATTCCCTGTGGCATAGATACAGTATACACATACAAAGTATATTGATCGATTGTTCAAATTGTACATTTTCCTTGAATTAAGGCCTTATGCAGTACCCGTAGATGCCTAGAATTTTGCATGGAGGCACAAAAAGCATTTTACATACTGATTCCATGAGTTTGCCATAGTACAATAATATTTTTCCCTAGAAAAAGAATCCTATACCAAGTAGAGACCCAATACAGGGGTATGTGGAGCACTAATGGCTTTGTGCCACTGAAAAAAAGTGACTAGCAAGCGATTTCTCGCTCAGTGTAAGGGTTCAGTCACACGGGTGCATCCGGGCGCCGATGCGCCCGTCTTCCGGCACGAAGAAGACGGCTGCACTGCAGGTGTGGACGACTCTCTGCAGCGCCAGAAGAAAGAACACATGACCGGCAATGGAGCTGGTAATGTGTTCTTTCTCCACATCTGCAGTGCGGCCGTCTTATCCGGCAGGAAGATGGGCGCATCAGCGCCCATGTGATTGAGCCCTAAACAGGAGTTGTTCAGTCTTTGATCCACTGCCTGTTCACTGTGAATGGATGTGGCAGCCGGAAGAGATCTATGGCATGCTCCACCTCCATTTACAGGAGAATGACTTTTGCTCCTGTGTGAAAGCATAGGAGTGATAGTTGTCCGGTGCAAAAGTACCTTTATTCAGTGCTTTATTGAAGTCAATGGAAGCCGGACAGACCACGGATTCTGTGGCAAAAGCGGGAGTTTAAAAAAAAAAATCTGTACTGCTCATGTCCGATGGTGAACCGTGCGGACCATCCGCAGTGCAGAAGACAGGTCTGTGCAGACGCCGATGCAGAAGTGTCAGGTACACATGGTCACCCACCATGGTCAGGGCCGGATTCTGCACTGGATTTCACTGGCAGAATCCGAACTGCCCGTGTGCATGCGGCCTTAGAAAGTGTTATACACCAGTTTTAGGGGTTTATTGAACTTCTGTTTCAGTTCAAACTAATTCAGACCAAATCAAACCTTTTGCTGTCAGCAATTTGATACTGTGTAAAGCTGGTTTTAGAAGAGTGTATAGAAACACATCCGTAAGCGCTCAGTCACACGCGTGTGCGGACGAAAATCTTCATGACCTGCTCCATTGGCACCCATATGTTCTTTTTTTGACAGGTGCAGACATCTGCAGTTCGGACGTTTTTCCACACGGAAATATGCACGTATGGCCGCTGATACACGCATACCTCCGCTCGTGTGACTGAGCCCTATTACAGATCAGTATTGCAGACACATTTCAAAGACATTACATCTGTATGTCAGCTATTTTTATCCGTATTTGCCTTCTGTTTTTATTATTTTCTATTGGGAAAATACTAACCTGTATTTGGCCAATAGAAAAGAATTAGAGGCAAATACGCAAAAAGTAAAATGTGCTGCATTAGCCCTAGAGATTTATATTAGTTCCATATTGTGGCCCCCTCAACACGGACCTAATTTGGAACAAAAATGTGCTTGTCTGAAAGTGGTCTAAGAAGGCGATTATCAATATGTTTAGTAAAAGTAGTAATAGTAGTCGGAGTAGTAGTAGTTTTGAGATTGTTCGATAAATCCTTCTTGGTCTTCTATAACCTTGATGTAAAGACGTTGGTGTTTATTATAGGATTGTATCTGCTTCTTATTGTTACATTTACGGAATATAAACATCAATACATTTGCAAGAAAATAAATGATTCCCTTTGGCAGGCTCACATGAGTGTATGTGTAAAACGCTGCATGTATTTCGCAACACTTTACTGCTAGGTGAGCCGGCGTTTCGCGGCGTGTGGCAGCGGTTTTGGACTGAGCATGACAGCGTATCTCAAGGACGCTGTTATGCGCAGTTTTCCTGTTTTTTTTTTTATAATTTCCTGCTCTATCGCTCAGCGACAATGCGTATAAACGCTGCACAAACGCAATGTGAAACTAGTGCATATAGTAGATTGCTTAGGATATCATATATGCCTGCAACAAACCCAAGGACTGGTTGCTTTCTGCAGACAACAACAAAAAAAAAACGACTACAAGAATCTTCTGGATGCAAAAAATAACATTGAGTTCATTTCCATATACATAAGACAGGAAGGACTCTGACGATGAAATTCACATTGTGCTTTGCTCAAGGAATTACTCAAAAGCAGCAATACACCCAAAGCTATGGCAGCCACATACAAAAACTTCTATATGACCACTAGTGCCACCCTGTGGCGAAGGCTGCTGCTTACTGCTCTACGAGAATATATATATATATATTGGTTATCATAAACAAGCAAAAAATGTTAAGCCCAGATATAATCCAAAATTAATTAATTGAAAAACCACCATATCCCCATCACTAGGTTTCTACTTTTTATCTATAGCATGTTTGCAGATACAGATGATAAAAAATACACAAACAGATATTCACACCATGAATGTGCGCTTTATAGTTGTGATTTTGGATATATTCACATTGAAGTTTTTTTCTTCTGATAGGAAAAATGGACCGATTTTTCAGGCAATTTTCACATGATTTTTAGGCATTTTTGTTATTTTTTCCACACATTTTTCACTTATTTTGCATCCGATTTTTACACGCATAAAAAAATGCATGATGGGCTCCACTGACTTCCTGGTCCTACCCACTTATTTTTCTAAGGTTACATGGGATTAAAAACAGATCGTAATCGCATTAAATTAGTGTAATCTGAACAGATGTGAATGGATGATTTTCATCTGAAAATCGCAGCAAAATAGGACATGCTGCAATTTGTTTTTGGTCGATTAAAAAAATTACACATGTGAGTATAACCATTGAAAATAATATGCATTATTTCCATCTGATTTTGGTCTGATTTTTAAGACATAAAATTGAATGGAACAATCATTTATGTGAATATAAGCTTATTTAAATTTATTTGCTAAGTTTGCAAGAATGTTTTTTTCTATTTTACATGTAATATGCCCCCCTGGTTCTCATATTAAAGTAAAAATATTGTTAAAATATTATTTATAAAAATACCTTAAATGCACCAGGGCACTAAATAAACTTTACTGTGTAGCCAATGTATCACAAAACATGTAAATACTATACTAATAATAATGTTACAATTATTAATACTGTTATTATCATCACTGGATATATACTGAGATAAGATTACTATTATCTAAAACAACAGAAGACATTCCTATTTCTCATATAACTTTCTTTTGAATATACTGTATTGATTGCTTTCAGGGTTGGTTTTCTTTCATGTTAAATTTCTTGTAATGGGAGGATATTTGTATCTCCAGTCCTATGTACCCATTAAAATGTAATACTGTTTTATCTCTTAATAAGTATTTTTCAAAGCAGTCCGAAAATAAGACTTCTCTAAATGTCATATGGGGAGAGATTACGCCTTCACAAACATTAATTACAATATATTGACAGAGCAGTATGGCAGTTTGCTATGCGAGCAGATGCAGATTAGCAGATCCTGGCATCAACATTAATGTTGACAAGGAACATAAGCAGACACACTATCCCACTAATTATATGGACATAAAGTACACATAGTGTTATCAATCTATCTATCTTACTGTATCTGTGACTTTTCACACTGCATTGTTTCTGTACCTTATTGCTTCGTGTAATGGAATAGTGCTGCCTGCTGTTTTATGTAAAACTACAAAGAAAACACAATATCACAAAGTGATTCTATGTTACTATGTTATAATATCACAAAGTGTTGAGACAAATGAAAAGCTGTCCTTTATTTTCATATATAGCAAAGTGATACAGCACTGATCAGATATCACTGTAGTATATAATCATTCTATTAAATGCTGCTACAATGTAACTTCATAATGAAGCCACAATCTGAGTGAATAATTTATAAAGACATTGGTGTTATCGATTTGTGGGTGCTCTTGCCCGCTGTTACATACATTATGCCAGGCACTTGCTGTCGGAATGTTATTGCCAATGTCAGGTTGAATAAACTTTGCAGCATGCTAGCCTAGTCTTGCATCGATCTTATGTGCAGTAGTGTATTTGTAAGCATGCCATGAAGCACACATATGGCATCATGACACATGCATGATAAAAGTTTCTAGAGATAGACCTTTGGCTATGAATGGACATTGGTGGGCACCGCGTCTGCCCCTCCATACATACTGTATGCTGAGAGCTAGCAATGATTTTCTGGGTGA
This sequence comes from Eleutherodactylus coqui, assembly GCF_035609145.1. Taxonomy (NCBI): domain Eukaryota; kingdom Metazoa; phylum Chordata; class Amphibia; order Anura; family Eleutherodactylidae; genus Eleutherodactylus; species Eleutherodactylus coqui. Next base: position 258,601,026 of record NC_089839.1, on the reverse strand, counting down.
CCTTTGACTACACATTTGCAACCATGGGCTATGGAGCTTTCAGGTAACAGTTACGGATCTTTATCTGTATCAACGAATAGAGAGATGTCTGCAAAGAGATACAATCATACCTATGCTCAAATGGAATCAATATTCATTTATATTAAGAGGCTGGCAAAGGGTACTCTGCGCAAATAATGACCACTAATATAAATACAATGGATATATATTAGATAGATAGATAGATAGATAGATAGATAGATAGATAGATAGATAGATAGATAGATAGATAGATAGATAGATAGATAGATAGATTAGAGTTGCGTTTGTCTAGCTCACCACATGATATCACGATGTGCAGTTTTCCATAGCACTGCAGATATACTTACTCATTTATTGCATATTTAGCAGAGAATAATTAATTTCTTTTGTGCATGTTCGGAAAAAAATAGAAACATGTATTTGCTAAATTCTGATGCCTACGACAATAGTGAAACTATAGTCTTATCATTGGAAAAATCTTGTCTTTAAAGACGCAAGTTGTAAGCTGCAGTACTCTACTAAAACAGCCAACATAGTGATATCAGTATGAGAAACTCAGAACTACAACATGAACAAATTAGCCCTGCTACAGCCATATGTATCCCAAATTCCAAACTGTAGCATGAACTGGTGTTATATTGTCTATGAAGAACTGGAGTGTTTTGTATCACATTGCGCTGGATTTCTAAAAATGGTAATTCCAAATAAAATGTAACTTGAAATCATTCATTAACACCTTATAATTACTCTGCTAATTAGGTTGAACACGGTACTTAGTCAGGAGTAATATGTACTCTCATCATAGTTCCCCCCCACCTCCTTCCTTTCCCCTCCTTCTTTTCAGTCCTCTGACATTCAACACAAGACAGGTTGGAGCTGTCCTGAAGAAATTAACACAACTTGATGCTGTTCAGTATCAGCACAATCATTTCACAGTCCCAATGGGTCCACTGCATCTATTCCTGTTACTACTAAAACGGGAGCACACACATTGGTTAATTACTCGATGCACAGTATGCAAATGAGTAAAGTGCTGCGTGACACCGTTAATAAATGGATGAGAAATGCAGTATCCGATAATAAATGTACACACACACACACACACACACACATACACACACACACACACACACACACACACACACACACATATATATATATATATATATATATATATATATATATATATATATATATATTCATATTCATGTACGTGTGTAGTTATGTAGTGTGCATGATATTCTCTCTGCAGTTTGCACAAATTCAATCTCAAAAGAGCTACAGGGAAAAATTAGTTTCCACCATCACTGTAACTGTATTCACTAATATTTAGCGGAAATTATAAAATGAACTTGCGGTTAATAGGAAGGTTGTATGAACACAGACTAGGAACAGGGTGAGGGGGTAAATAAAATCACTTACTCGCTCAGAAGTCCAGTGCTCTGAGGTCTTGCATTTCTTTGCAGACACTACTGTATATTATTACTGTACCTCTCTTTAGTGTGTTCATTGTCCTTGCAGTTATGTTATTATTCAGAATGAACCTGTCATCCTCATAGTTTGTTTCTTCTCTCCCACCTTTTCCTCTGCTCTTATTTATTTATTTCTTATTTATTGAATTTATTGTGCTTTAGATTAGAGGAAGCGACCCAGGAGATATAATGCTAAAAAAGAGCATCCTAGTCCATAGCCCTGGTACATGCACAGTGCAAGCTGCTCCCATTGCCATTGGCTGCCTGCTCCCAACGTCAGGTCTCTCCCACCAAAGCGACCAATGTTGGAGGATGGAGAAGGAGGGCTGAGTGTCTGGTCCTGGTGATGACGTCATGGGAGGGAGTCTCTGCAGCCCAACAGGAGAAGGATTACAAGGGAAGGAGCTGCAGTAGGCAGGAGTCATCTAGCCACAGTCTGAGAACAACCTCAACTTTCAAAGAAAGTTCTCCAACAACTAGAGTCTAGGCACTCGAAGCACTGCAGAGCTCATCCCAAGAACCATTAACATGAAATATAGCCTAGCAGGGCACAGCACTGGCACATGACACTAGAAACACGTATGTACTCCAACTAACAGCACATGTGCTTGTGTCTACCGCAGCCTCTGCTCCACTATTCCCTCTTCAACCATTTGCTTCTGCTTTATTCATTTGCATCTGTTTTTTTGAGTTCTGTTTTATTTTTTAGTATTTTTCATACATCATTTTCCTCCTGGGTTGTTTTTGGTCGATTGATCAAAGAGGATTGTTATGAAGACTTTGTCTTGAAGTGCAAGCACCATGGAAGGATCCAGTTTTGGGATAGACACGATATTGTCCAATGCTGGTTCTGGCAGCCCTGGCATGTTGAATGGAGACTTTAGCCGGGATGGCAGAGATTTTAGGAACCAGGGACCTCTCTCTCCTGGTTCGGAAATAGACACTGTGGGAAGTTCGCCTTCATCTCCTATTTCAGTTACAATGGAGCCGGCTGATCAGCACCGGTTGGTGGACAGCGCACACCTCCATCACCTTCACCACAGTCATCAGCCGGCACCTCCACAGCAGCAGCAGTCTCCTTCACAGCAGGCAGCTCAGCTGGGCACTGCCCCCAGGACTTCCACCTCTTCCTTCTTAATTAAAGACATTTTGGGAGATAGCAAACCGCTAGCTGCTTGTGCCCCTTATAGTACCAGTGTGTCTTCGCCTCATCACACTCCCAAGCATGAGGGCAATATGGCTTCAGAAAGTTTTCGACCGAAACTAGAACAGGAGATGCAAGATGGCAAGGGCAAAGCAGAAAAGATTCGAGACGACCTGCATTCAGATATGAAAGGGCATGGTGAGTGTTAAAAACTTCGTATGGCTTTATCCTGTAGTCTTATGTCTCAATGCTTCATTGTATACTTTGATTATCTATTGTATTACTTTGATTTTAACTATTTTTCGTTCAACGGTTTTATATTGTCTTATTCAATATTTGGATTCTTAATAGAAAAATATTTAAATTTAAAAATGTTTCTATTTTAATTATTTTTTTGTGTCTCAATTATTATTTTAGAATGAATAAAAATACATTTTATTACTTTTATAGGTGAATAAGATATATGATTGTTAACTAGTTATATTATTGTCACTATAATTATTATCATAATGTAGATATTAGTAATTAGTATTTGCACTGAAAATTAATAATGCAAATACAATATGAAGGATTGAAATAATTTACAATCTAGTTATCAACTCTATAAACTCTTGGCATTTACGTTCTATCAAAAATATTAATTTCTTAGCTTGATACCGAAGCAATAATGCTTTAATTTACACATAATCCCTTGTTAAATACGTGCCTGGTTATTGCAAACTGCTGTGTTAATTAAAAACCTCTCACTTATCTATTAAATGCAATTTTTAGCAATTGTGCAATGACATCAATTAATTTCCAGTGGGTTAATAATATGAAAAAAAATCTCGCAATAGAACCATTATCTGTTAGCTAATATCAATATTGTAGAATTAATTTAACCATTTATTTTGGTCTAGTCATTTTTTTCTCGTGCATTAATGATCAAAACCAGATGTACAGTGTGGCCTGGTGATTTTTTTTTCGTGTGTAAACCATCCTCCCCAGTGGGTCAATTAGAGAGATTATTGTTCTTCCTGCAGGGATGATAAAAAACGGTGGAGGAAAAAAAACTGGTACAAACAGAGATGGTTTTTGACATATCGATTTTTCTTCTGTTCAGAAAAAAATACAAGGCTGATAAATAATACCTGCTCTCGTTACAGTTTTCACCTGGCATGCGATGGGAAAAAAAATAAAGAAAAAAATAAGTACAAGAGAAATAACAAAAATAATTTAAAAATCATAATATCCTAACAATAATGTGAATAAAAATTAATAAGGATTAATTATATTAATAAGAAATATTTGATACTATAACAATAATTCTGTGCAAAAAATATTTAATAACAATAATAATCACCTTGAATATCTATCTATCCATCCATAATCTTCCCTTTTAGTGCACTAGTTAATATGTATCGTTATATTTCTGCTTATATAGGTACAAAGGAAGAGGGGGATAGAGAAATTTCAAGCAGCCGGGAAAGTCCTCCTGTAAGGTCCAAGAAGCCCAGGAAGGCGAGGACAGCCTTCTCAGATCACCAGCTCAACCAACTAGAGAGGAGCTTCGAGAGACAGAAGTATCTGAGTGTTCAAGACCGAATGGACTTGGCTGCAGCCCTAAACCTCACAGACACTCAAGTGAAGACCTGGTACCAAAACAGAAGGTGAGAATAGTGGAATGGGCACAAAACACAAACACAAAGAAAAGCAAATTTGTGCAAAAAGCAAACTATGGAGAATATGAGATACAATAGTAATTATGAGTGCAGGACTCTTTCTGAACATCAGATCAGTAATTTTATCGAAGACCACCAGAGTCAACCTAAAATACAGAGGCTTCTTTAAAGTATGCAATCTTTAAAAGAGCAGATGAAATATACTTATTAGAAGTAGTGTATCCAATAAATGACGAGAGAGAGGCAGGACAATTGTGGAAACTTAAAGAATGGACAACAAATCAATGCCCTACACTACAAAGTATTATACATAGTATACATGCCTAGCCCCTTCATTAGTGCTCGTCAATAGGATGATAGGTATGTCCAGAAGAGTTATAATACAGTATCAACTGGTTATAGAATGAAAGATTATACAAATCAAATTACTGATGCAAATCCAACTAAAACTGAAGATTTATTTTCATTTTTTCCTATTGAAGGGGCTACATTTGAGTTTCCATATCCCAGGGTATTTTTAGGAGTTTCATCTGCACAGTGGAAAACCCACAAAGTGCCCATAACGAGATAAATATGGCTAATTAATAGCTTCAAAGACAGGGAAAAAATTGCAACTAATATACACATGAATTAATAATGTGTAAATCTTCATTACAAAACTAGGGACAGATTACTTTTCCTGTGTCCCAGGAATACACTGGCAAGAATTCCCATTGCAGTCTAATTATGCAGTGTTGCACTAGAAGCAAACTGAATATGCGAAGAATTCAATTAGAAATAATGATTTGGGTTTTTTTAAGTCAACAAATCCATTCAGATATGGTATTATTTTAATAAAACTAATGTATATTACATGAAGGTCCCTCATCCCATTTTCCTCATCCCTGTTGTCCACACTCATCTTGTAGCAGGAAATGAAGTACAATTCTATTTTCCATAATTTTCTGTCTCATTACAGACGGTTTCAGCCACCCTAATTCTGTCGGAAAAAATTAGTGTCATTTGTATGCAATGTAAGATAATGTGTCAGGGGCTTGTTTATCAGATCCCCCGTACTCTCCTCGACCACCAGTAACAACTCCATAGGCTCTCAGCTATACTCGTTTGGCAGAGAGATGAAATAAACGAATCAGAATTTTGCTCTTCACTTATCAAGTCACAAGTAGGAAAATGTAGTTATATTGTGATATTATCTCATTAGCATCATTGTGTATCCCATGTGACATCTTTACTGATCTGTATTCTCCCTAGAGTACTTGAAGCCCTGGGTATCTCTCACTTCTATGTGAGGGTAGAGAGGACAGTATTTGTATACAAGTACATCATAAAACAATCCTACAATAATATTGTAGTATATAGTAAAATAGTTGAAATATAAAGATCCCCATAGTAAAATGATGCAATATGAAGTATTTAGTGATATAACAGTTGTAATAAAAAGGCTTCGTTATCCAATAATAATGCTGTACTAGTATATTTAAACAATTATTACTCCATAGTGCAATAATCCTGCAATACTATGGTATAGTAATCTATTTTAATATAGTACAGTAATCCATTAAAGTATAATGAAACAATACAGATTCCACAGTGCAATAATCATATGATAATACTCTAGTACTATAGTAAAAGAGTTGAAATATAAATACCTCATACTAAAATAATCTAAAAGAAGTTTTATTTAATAGTATAGTTTAACAGTTGCAATCTAAAGGCTACATTATCCTGTAATAACATTGCAGTAGTACAGTAAAACGACTAATGCTCCATTGTGCAATAATCCAGTAATGCTATAGTATAGTAAACAATTGTGATATAACACAATAATCTATGAGTAAAGATATTAGAGTATTATAAAACAATACAGACTTCACAGAGCAATAATGCAATAATAATACTGCAGTAGTATAATATAACATTTGTATTATGGTGACTCTGTAGTACAATAATCTGATAGTAATACTATGCTGATCCAAAAGTAATAAAAAAAGATAAACAAATTGTGAAATCCATTAATAATATTCTAATAAAACAATAAACATATGAATATTATATTGTTATAGGAATAACTCATTGGAAACAGTAATGCAAATATTAGTCAATTCATACTATAGCAACCCGGTGGTGCACTAATAACGATACAAATGGATACGGTAGTACAATGTAGCGATGTCATAAAGTAATACAGATAATCTGCAATACTATAATCCACTTGTAATAATCCAGTAGTTATGACGGATAGTATACTAATCCAGCAACATTACTGTACTAATACTAATGGGAAAAGTAGTACAAGTATCCATATTGCAGTAATCTGTAGTAACACGATTCATAGCATCACATGGTGGCCTCTCACTGTGTCATTGTCTGCTCGCATTTTGCTTTCGGAATGATTGTGTTCTTCTACAGTAAGTTGCAATTGATGATGAGGATGAGACATATCTAGCAGAAGAATTGTAACAAAGCCTCCAAATCTCTATAGCTCTCTGTAGGAGCTAAAGGCAGAGCTCTGGATAGTCTTGAGTCTTTTCTTAAAGTGAATCCACCACAGCCGGCGTCTTCGGGGGGCCTTGTGCTTCTGAATGTATAGTCTGTAGCCAGTACATAATCAAGGAAGATGTATGATTGGTTATAGAATATTATGAAGTGTTTGTACTGTTGTATATACTTAGTATTTTCGTTTTATTCCTCTGTAGGACAAAATGGAAGAGGCAGACTGCAGTGGGGCTGGAGCTTTTGGCTGAGGCCGGCAATTACTCCGCTCTACAGAGGATGTTCCCTTCTCCTTATTTTTATCACCCAAGCCTGCTGAGTAGTATGGACAGCACCACAGCAGCCGCAGCAGCTGCCGCTATGTACAGTAGTATGTACAGGACTCCCCCTGCACCCCACCCTCAGCTACAGAGACCCCTAGTCCCCAGGGTTCTCATTCATGGTCTAGGTCCTGGGGGACAGCCAGCTCTTAACCCTTTGGGCAACCCCATTCCTGGCACACCTCACACGCGGTGAAATTGCACCTCTTTTATGTTTTTATTATCTACAGCACTATCACAACCAACAAGGACAAAAACTGAAAAAGGCAACCAGAATAAAGGGACATGTGGGACGCAATTTATGGGCACCCCCTGTAAAGGCTCAGACATGAAGCACCTAATACAGAATGAACTGTACTTATATAGAGCAGAACCCTATAATAAAACAAGAGGACTAAACTCCATGAACGGAAAATATATGAAGGAAACGAAGGAAGTGGCGCCCACTGCCAAGGATAAGAGGACAGTGGCCTAGAGTGGCGCTCCCAGGAGCGCCAAGGAAGAAATACTACAGTCCAAAGGAAAAAGCAAGGAGTCAAAGGGAAAGAAGGGAGAACTTTGCACTGATCGTGAGCGGAATCATTCTGAGTAGTGGCATGCTCTCTAATATACAATGTACATTGGAAAGACTCAAATATCATATTTATTATATGTTGTTCAGACAAAGTCACAACTACTCGTTCATTTTTTATGTCTTTTTTGAGCAAATCAAATAAATAATTAGAGAAAAAGACAGATTTTTTTTGTGATTGAAAAGAAACACAAAATAATAATAAAATTTATCTCTTTTTTAACATGCAGAAAAAATAATTTTAATAAAATAAAAACACACATTATTACTACAATGAAATGTATTGGTTAGCAAATTATTATACGCAATGGGTTGGCTCTGGATAAAGTGATGTTTTATATAATATAAAAAAAAACAAATGTTCTAGATAAAAAACAAATGTTCTAGATCAATACAAATGTTCTAGATATTTGCGCTAATTTGTTTATCTGTTATAGATTGGAAATGGAGACTATTTGGGAGGAGGTTTTGGGGATTGCCATCGGCAGCAGCGTGTCCTCGTTTTTTATGAATTTTAAACACGTTAATGAGCAAAATGAGTGATTTGTAAGGTTGGGTGGCCTGCCTGGGAACTGAGAAGCTGATGCTCAATCTGACAGCTGTTCCAGGGAAGCAGAGAATCTTAGGGAACAGACAGTATGCGAGGATGGACACTGGCTGAGCAATTACATAGCTTAAATCAAAGGAAAGATCAAGTGGGCGCACACTTTTATATATACAAGACATTAACAGCAACGGGTGTCCTGAATGTCAAATATAAAGAGAAAGTCAGTGCATTGAATTTATGCATCAATTTTAAGGTTGAGCTATGCTTCGTCTATCTATCTATCTATCTATCTATCTATCTATCTATCTATCTAATCATCCATCTGTCAGCAAATGTAAGGGGAACGATCCAGTGTTAATAGAATCGGAAAGCAAAAAGATTAACTTTTTTAAACAAAATAATTAATAATAAAGGGTCAATAAATTAATACAAAAAATAAACTGCAACATAATGCATAATAATATCACCATCCACATTTTCACGGACATCATCATTATCATCATTCTCTATCCCAAAATTTATTTACGGGTTGTACTTTTTGCAATCGATCTAGCAGCTTCTTCTTGCCACAATTTATTAGCCCTAAGATAACAAGCTGAGACTGTTCAAGGTGAAGACAATATTTCCTTCTGTAAAATTAGAAAGATATCCAGCAATTATGTATAAAAGATTCATGGAGTAGAATCTTCTGAGATCCTCTGAGGGTTGAGCTGCACTGGACCTTTATTGTGTTTTTCTTTTTTTTCTATATCTTCTCCTTTCTGTTTGGAAAGAGCCCTCGGGCACATTTATTTGGGCTTTGCTAATTAGGCAATGGTTTGCTGATTTCTCTGCTAATAAATTTGCGTTAAAACCATATTGACCTCTGCAGTAGTCCAACAATGAGAGGGGGGAAGCGCAGGAACGCCTCCCTCGTTTGTGCCCTTGTATCTGTTGTAATTATGCCTTGCTGGGGACCTTACAGCCAACTGAGAGCCCTTTCTTTCCAGACACAGCAGTTATTTTTCCTACACACCATTACCGTCTTAGAAAATACATACAGATGTAGTTGAGCTGACTTTGTCATTTGGCAATATACAGAGGTGAAGAGGTGGTAGTATTGACTATGTCCCCATCTTGTGTTTTCATGCACGCTGTAGACAGACAGGTAGATATAGAAGTAGAAACACATGTGTCTGTATTCATATCAATACATGCATATATGCAGACACACTTGATTCTAGCATTGGTACACGAGCGCTTTCATCAATATATGTTCCTCTAATTATAAAACAACTTGCAAATCTAGCAGTGCTAGATTATTTGTCTTTGATGCAGAAGGGTAATTAGAAAACTTATCTAGTTCATCTACGGTCCTATGGAAATTACCGATAGCAAAATAGCAAATCACAGCAAAATTCAGCTCTGCTACATCTTTATCTGGAACCGCAATGTGGATTTTATATATTCTTTAGCGGACTGACTATACTATCCCAGGGTATTTAAATAGTAAAGGTGCAAAGTATTTTCAGCGGAGTCCACACTTGCTTTTCATGTTAACATTAAACATTTTTACTGAGAGCAAGAACAAGTTGGGAATATTCTCCATATCCCATATGTATCAATGATTCCATAACTATATGGCAATAAAGGAGAGTTCATGCCTTGATCCGCATCTAGAAGCTCTTGTCATTTGTGAATGACATATAGAAAATCAGTATGTTCCAGCATTTCTTTACATGTAAATCTTTGCTTGACTAACCTGCTTATTATGGCATTTCTAGAAGATCACAGTTTCTTTCATTCATTGCCTCTAGCAAATAGAAGAAGCTTTTCCAACACCAGACCCAACAGTGAGCAGCATTCATAGTGTGGGTGGACTGAAGGTTTATCACACTTCCAATACAACATACTGGTGATCAGCAAAGAAAAGGGGGGAATAACACTAGAAAGGTGCACATAAGTTTAGGTTTCCTATTGCCTTTATTTATTAACCCATGAATTATGCTTTGAAGCAGTAAATAGTTAGAAGTTATATTTCCTCTTTTACGTTTGACATCTAAAATGACAATAGCAATAGAGCACTCAGCAAAAAGTTTCCTCCTTATCTGTTACAATTTCACAGCAATAAAACGATTTAAAGTCAACTCTATCTCAGAAGAGAGTGAGTAGAGCCGCACAGACTTCTGATTTACAGAATAATAGAAACTATTATTTTGGAAGAGTTGAAGAGATCGTTCACAAAAAAGGCCACAAGACCCTTCTGAGGAAAGTAAAGATACAATGGGGTGAGCAGAAATGGTTGTCTACACATTGGAAGCTGCAATAGTCTATCAGCACAAGTGTTCTAAGTGACTCTAAGCAGCCATAAAACGCTGGGTATATGCCTGACTCTTCTTAAAGGCTCTTTAGGCTTCTACTAGTTTTTCTGTAATATTTTGTTCGCTTTGAAGTCACAGTTTAGGAAAACATGGATATAATACAGAGAAAAAAACCTCAGGGATTCTATTCATATGTAGCAGGTAAAGCGTAGGAGCAATTCAGCACCGTGGACAGCTCCCACTCATAGTCCTATTCACTCACATGGACGTGAACTAGAACATATACACGTGTAGTGACAATATTATTATTATTGTGGATTTTCTGCTATATAAATATCATCTATTATGTTTTGGAAACTTGTTAAGCCAGTGTACAGCAATGAATACTATTTCTGTAAAGTACTGCGCAAATGTTTTATGCAGGTGAGGTAAAAATGCTGCAAAGATTTTTTTTCCAAAATATAAAGGGCATCTGATTAACTCCTAATTTATTCTGCAGCAGACAACAACCCCAAACATACAGCCAATGTCATTAAGAACTATCTTCAGCTTAAGAAAGAACAGGGAGCCCTGGAAGTGATCCTATGGCCCTCACAGAACAGTCTGTCTGGAATTACATGAGGGGACAGGAGGATCTAAGCACACCTTCATCCACAGAAGATCTGTGGTTAGTTCTCCAAGATGTTTGGAACAACCTCCCTGCCGAGTTTCATCAAAAACTGTGTGCAAGTGTACCTAAAAAAATTGATGCTGCTTTTGAAGGGTGAACACACGAAATATTAATTTGATTTACATTTATCTCCTATTCATTCACTTTGCATTTTGTTAATTGACATAGAAAAACTATTTACACTTCTGTTTTTTAAAGCACTTTTAAGGCCCTTTTACACGTAATGATTATCGCTCAAAATTTGTCCAAAAGGCCGAAAATGAGCGATAATCATTACATGCAAAAGCAGGCATTGTGCACTTTTCGTTTGAACAATGGATTTCAGTTCACTTAAGATCCATCGTTCACACCTCTGAAAGGCTGAGCAAATATATTCCATTGGTACGTGTTTTGCTCATCTTTCAATAGACTGCGTGATGTTCTCTCTGTGGCATGTTTACACTAGCATTTTTTCCACACCTGCCTAACATTTTTACACTGTACTGTACAACACAAGATGTGTTCACACTTTACATTTCATGCAATTTCTAAAACTATAGTTTGGAATGGGTTATACAAGAAGAGTTTTTAGACTGGTTCCACACTTGCAGGTTTTTGATACAGTTTTACATTTAGTAGCCAAAGATAGTAGTGGATTGAATAGGATAGAAGAGTACAAGCAAAGCCTTGTCTAAGACTTCACTTAGTTTACTGAAAAAATGCATAAAAAACTGCATCCAGCCTAAAGTATTTAGTTATATTTTTCAATTTAGGCTCAACTCCTTCTTGAGGTTAAAAAAACCTGGATTCACACATACAGTTTTTGATGTACTTTTTTGAGCCAAATGCTGTAGTGGATATAAAAGGGAAGATACAATGTAAATTTTACCTTTATACTAGTCTTTCCTTTTGGATCCACTCTTGTTTTGGCAAAAAACAACAACAAAAAAACACATAATAGAATGCATCAAATCTGCATCAAAAACCATACTTGTGAATCCGGCCTTAAAGGGATAGTCCAGCGATTCCAAATGAAAGTTACATGCTTCATGAGATGATAACATGTAATTTTGGAATATAATCTTATAACTTGTTTTATAAAGCTGGAAAGATATTGCTTTTCCTGTGGTCTCCCCTCCTGCTTAGTATCCAATGGTTGCGACCTGTATGTTCCACTGTTTACTGGTCAGGCATGCTCAGTGCCTTCACATTCAGTAATGATAAAGAATTTATACAGTCGTGAATGTGCATCCGTCAGTAACTGGCAATGGGGTATTGTGGGAAATGTAGTTTTCGCACTCCCAAGCGGCCATTTTTAAATAACCCTGTGGAAATCTGAAGCTGGCTAGAAAGCAGTAGTGGCGCAGGTCAGTATTAAAAAGTACTGAGGTTTAGTTTGATGATTTGGGTGGACATTTAAAATATTGTCAATAAGTAGAAATTCTAGGAAAATTGTGCACAGTCTCTGGAATACCCCTTTAAAGAACACCATCAAAACTGTAATTTCAAAAAATTAGCTAATCCCTTACACAACCAGAGTATTTTGGTTCTTAAAGGGTTTTTTTCACATTAGATGATTATGCCGTATTTAAATTTATGGTATATCTAACTTGGAAATCTCTAATTATTGGGAGAACAGAAGTCCTCCCCCAGTTTCACCAGACAAGGTAGTTATTGGCGTAGGGAATGCTGTCGCTTGATGGATAGGAGCCCTATAGTTGAAAATACTATCTGTGGATACGCCATCAATTTCCAATGTGAGAAAAACCCTTAATGACAAGATTTAGTGAGGTTTTACTGATTTGCACATGTTTCATATCCCTAGGTTTATCTTTTGTTGAGATACCCAACAGCATTTTCTCCATGATTTATGGGGCTTTGAATTTCTAATCTCTATTTCTGTGATTAACTCTTAAATAAAATACGAACTATCTTTCCCATTTTGTATCAATAATTTAAACTATCCAAGCCAGAATGATAGATATAAGCAAGCAACTGGTAAAATGTTTCTTCCCCACTAATTTTTATATGTTTTTTATTTTTCCAAAATCTGAACCAAGAGGTTATTAGAAACCGCTGGAGACATTCTAACCTTTTTACTGTGCAGTTTTACACTGTAACTGGGGATTCTTCTATTGGACAACCAGTGATAAGAGAAAACAATACCATGTGGCAACCTTAGCTACAGGTACGGCGCATCTGCATCTTCCGCTTTGCCATGCAGAAAGCAACCAGCAATCACATGATTGGCCATGATTGCCATGTTGAGAAAAAGCAAGCAGTTACAGTACCACTGCCTCTATGTAATACACAAGGTTTATTAAGCACTGTGCAAATATATGTGGAGAAAGCAGAAGTGGTAATAATGAACTGTTATTGTCTTCTTTCTAGGGTAATTTCCTAGAGAAGCTTTAAACCGGCTCCAAACATTTTCAGATTTACAGCCCAGGACAACACTCTGACATTTATGGTACATAGTCTTCAAAAAGGTTCAGGCAGACAGTATATATTCACATTGCAAATGTACATATGAAGTTAAAGGGGTTTCTCCAAATCATTGATGGTATCAATGTCTGATTGGTTGGTGTGACCTTTAGTTTATAAAGTGTAGTTGATGGATTGTTTTCTGTAACAGCACTTCTAGTGACCCTTACAAGTATGTTTTATTCTTGGGTAACTGTCTGATAATCTAGTAAGCTTTAGAAGTTCCGATCTCTCAGGTTCTGTTAAAACAGTTAACTCATCTGGACAACCCCTTTCCTATATGGACTATTTGGTCAGAGTGTATGGATATCATAGAGGGGGTCATGTGCTTCAGACCCTGTTTTAGAGTAGAAAACAGCTAACAAGCAGCATTTTGAATTGCGGTACACAACATCCTTTAATACATGGATGGACATTTGAGTAGGTAGCACTACCTTTCTGTTGAGCAGCCAGTTCATTTCCTGTGGTTGTCCAGAGCTGAACCCACAGCAAAAAAAATGTGTCTCTCATACTAAAAAGATGTATGTAATGAGATAATCCCTTTAATACCAATTTCAAGAAAATATTGATGCATCTCTTTGAATAGGGGGACAAGAAAACGGCTGATTAATATAAGTACATACAAAGCGTAACTTATCCATCTATCTAACTATCCATCTATCTATCCGTCTATCTATCCATCTATCTATCTTCTATCTATCTATCTATCTATCTATCTATCTATCTATCTATCTATCTATCTATCTATCTATCCATCTATCTATCCGTCTATCTATCTATCTATCTATCTATCTATCTATCTATCTATCTATCTGTTTACAGGGTGTCTTAAAAATGAGAAAACACCCATATAGAGATAAAAGAGTTTGGCAGAAATGATCCAAATTGCATACAACCTGTTAGGCTATGTGACCAAAATGACAGCCATTTTGAATGCCACTATCCTGGATTGACTCTAATTTTTCCAGTGGGAAGGCAAGTGTGATATATCAAACTGGCAGAGAATTTCACCAGAAAAACAATAGTGTGCTTCATTTTAATGTTAACGAAGTGATTTTATGTTTTAGCCCTATACTTTTCATCTATACTTTATGAGCTCTCACCAGAACATTGGTCTGAACGCTAGCACAAGCATCAACAATTTTATGTTTCAGGTGAGCAAGATTCTACATCTCCTCAGAGTAAACAAGTGTATTGAGATAACCTCACAGATGGAGATCCAAAGGGGTTGAATCAGGACAACATGGTGGCCACTTGACCGGACCCCTCTGACCTATCCACTTTAGGGAAAACCGGTTTCTCAGAATTTGGAAAGAAGTTTGGCAACTGCACTGTCGGTAATACGAGGTCTGATTGGGTGGAATTGATTGAAATCTGCTGTGATGACCCGTGTTTCATTCACCTGACATAAAGATGATCTCAACATGTTCTGCTCGAGATAACGCCATCATTCACATTGCTTGTTATGAATGAATAATCACTGTATTAACATGAGAATGAATACCATTATGTTAAAATGAAGCACACCACTGTTTTTCGGGTGAAATTCTATGCCAGTCTGATATATAACACCCACCTTCCCATTGGAAAAATTAGAGGGGAATCAAAGATGGCGGCATTCAAAACGGCCATCATGCCGGTCGCATGATCTAAAAGGTTTACTCCTTTCCCCGCAGCTTACATTCAAAATTAGATGATTGTCTGCCAACCGTTTTTTAATATGGTGTTTCCACACTTTCGAGACACAATGTATCTATCTAACATCTAATCGATTTCTCATTATTCCATTATTATTGCTGTTATTTTTAGTATTATTCCTACATTATTTGTAATTATTAGCTAAAGCTTTAATACATTTGACAATTCTAATAACAAAGGTAGAGATATTTCACTGATGCTTTCTACAAAGTGCGGTTTCGTTATGCCTAGGAGTTAAACAATATTCACCAGTAGTACAGCCACAGAAAATGAACAGTAGTATTAAAAAAGATCTAAGACTCTTGTTTCCTATCCTTGTACGGCGGAATTAATAGTGAAATTGTCTGTCTCTATTTCTCTATTAAAGTGAAGTCTGCATGATGGGTTAAGGCATATTTCCTGACTAAAAATGCCAGAGGAAGGTAACAGGTCATTACATCCACCTAATGACTAGCACTTGAGCTTTGCTGTGGGTTGTACACACCGAATAATTATGATAGGTAAGAAATATGTGATGACATGTGGCAGAATGATATATTTACAGAAAATAGTGTGATGTTTACAGCGTCTCTCCAATGCAATCTACATCTGCATCCTCCTTATTGTGTTCTGCAGGGAATGTAGGTAAAATGCCACAAATCTGAGAGCTGCCTGGTGGGGTAATGAAGTTTGGGAAATAATGGCAAACTGAAATATTAAGGCCTAGCAAATTGGAATTTTTTTTAAGGCATTGTTCAACCCCCTTCTAAAATGATCACCTATAAGTTGTGATGTTCTGTCAAGCTTAAGGCTGGGTTCCCAAATATCTGACCTCCGGCTTTTTTTCCCTCTAGTGTTGAAGTGAAACACCGAAGGGAAACTAATGGTAGATATGATTCCATAGTTATCTATGGGATCGGTCATGGCATCTGGTGCATCAGATTTGATGTCTATCTGTGCTGGACAGAAAAATGTTACATTCAGCATTTTTCTGTCCAGCTATGGATGCCGAGGCAGTGCACCAGAATGTCATTGGTTGTGTCTGGCTCTGGTAAAAATCCACTGACCGAACACAACTGATAAATGGGAAATAAGCCTTAGAGGTTACCAGTCATTTACCTAAAAGGAGTTTTCCAAGGAGAATACTATTGATGACCTATCCTTAGGATGGGTCATCAATAGTTGATCGTCTGGGGTCCGTCGCTCGGGACCCTGATCGATCAGCTGAGTGGGCGCATGCTGTCAGTGCCGCAAATACACAGAGGTCGGAGCGGAAGCAGCTTAAGTCTCCACGCCAACCTCTGTGTAGTGGTCGGTGTTTGTAACTACAGGCACAGTTCGCGTAGATTTAAATGAGACACCACCCTGCAGTTGAAAGCGGCGGCCACTACACAGAGGTCGGCACAGAGGCTTCTGCTGCTTTTGCTCCGACCTCTGTGTATCTGCGGTGCTACTGGCATGTGTTTACTCAGCTGATCGGTCATGGTCCCGAGCGACGGATCCCAGCCGATCAACTATTGATGATTTATCCTGATAATAGGTCATCAGTAGTATTCTCCCTTGAAAACCCATTTTTCAGTAGTTCAGAGTAGTACCATGCAGAGCACTCTTACTTAACTTCAGTTCTCAAGTTCCCCCCAACAGGTCATGATTTGAAGATATCCTGTAGAGAGAACACCTGTGGCAATGTCTGAGGTACTGACAATACTGTGCAATACGAAGGAAATCCTGAAAACCTGACCTGTTTGGGCTACTGGAGGACTGGAATTTTAAAACACTGATGTAGAGAAATGAAAAGGCCGGCTCCTGGTGATCTAACTCTGGTAGAATTTTAGTAAAATATGGTTTCCATTTCAGCTTCTGATTTTTCCATATACATGAACTTTCTCACTGACTCTGGCATGGCATAAAATTATTGGAGGTTGTGGATAGATGCACTGCTTTAACCCTTTAATCATGCGGCCCCCTTTTTTTTCCATTTTCGTTTTTTCCTCCCGCCTTTTAAAAAATCGTAACTCCTATACTTATCCATCGACGTCGCTGCATGAGGGCTTGTTTTTTGCGGCACGAGTTGTATTTTTCAATGGTGCTATTTAATGTACCGTATAATGTACTGAAAAACTTATAAGTGAAGTAAAATGAAAAAAAAAACAAGCAACATTCCGCCATCTTTTAGTGCTTCTTGCTTCTACTAACTGCACCAAAAATGACATGATCACTATATTCTATGGGTCAGTAGATTACTACGATACCAAACTTGTATAGTTTGCTTTTTGCAGTACTACTTTTATTTTTTTCAAAGACATTTAATTTTTTTAAATTATTTTCTCCCCCCATTTTCTGCGTGCAATAACTTTTATATTTTTCCATCGACATAGTTGTACAAGGGCTCATTTTTTGCAAGACATCCTGTAGTTTACGATGATATCATTTTGGAATAGATACAAGTTTTTGATTGCTTTTTATTGCATTTTTTCTGTGAAACAGAGTGACTGCAAAGGTGCATTTCTGGCTTTTTTCTTTTTTTTTTTTTTTGACGACGTTCACCCTGTGGGGTAAGAACTGCACTACTTTGAAAGATCTGACTTTTATGGACACGGAGATACCAAATATGTATTTTCGTTTTATGACTTAGTTTTTTTTCATTATAGATAGGGCAAAAGGAGGGTGATTTAAACTTTTACTTTTTTTTTACAATCAGTAAAACTTTATTGATCTTATTTTTACTTTTTTTTTTAGCTCCCCCTATGGGACCACAACTAGCAATGCTTTGATCGCTCCTGTAGCCAGCTATCTGACAGGCAGTCTATCAAGCCACCACATGGAGATGGCTTGATAGATGTCGCGGCCTGTCGGTCATGGCAATGTCATGGGATCGCCCCTCGATCTCTCTGCATACATACCCCGACGCTGCAGGACATAAATTTACATCCTGGAGCATTAAAGGGTTAAAATACAGTACTTTGCTGCCAGTATAACTATGTGCACAATAACTGGAGGCACATATGTTATAGAAGCTAACGAGGAATCCCCTGTAAAAAGGAAATAAATATTTTATAAAAAGGTAACTTCCATATTTGGGAGAGAAAAGAGGATAAGTCTATAAAAAACCTCTGCACACTCTCAAAAACTATGAAGTAGAAAAGTACACGTCAGATGACATATGGGGCATTTCCTCATATCCAGGAACAGTGATGAATAAACTTTTCAAAAGTTTGGTTTGACCGGCTTGCTGAATTAGGGCAAAATTAGTTTGAGCCAAACCTGAACTTCACTAATACTCCTAAAATATGAAGAGAAAAAGAAAGTTTAGTGGGTTTAGGTGTGACAAACCACACAAAGCAAACTTTTAGTAGAGTTTGACCTGAAACAGGGTTCTACTGTTTTGGTTCACTCAACAATATACAAAGTATTCACTTCAGATGGCAAATCAAAGGCATTGTAAGCACTATATATTAAACTAAATTCAACCTCTCTCCCAGGGGCATAGCTAAAGGCTCATGGGCCCAGGTGCAAAAGTTTATCTTGGGGTCCCCCAACTTCTCTTAACCCCTTAACATAGAGGCGTAACTTAAAGCTCCTGGTCCCCAATGCAAAACCTGTAACAGGGCCCCCAACTATAATGCTTTATTCATAGTACTGGGCTCTCTATATGGAGAAGAGAGGCCTTATAGGCCCCCTAAGGCTCTTGGGCCCGGGTGCAACCCCATCCTCTGCATCCCTTATAGTTACACCAATACTCTCTCCATGTGTCTGATAATATCACTTTCCTGACCTGAAGAAGACCCAGTAACATTTTGGAAGATTCCTCAATAAAAAATGTATGGCAGTTATTTATTAGTTTCACTGAGGCAGAAGAATCAACTGGATGGCCACTAATACTTTTCACTTTTTTCAACTCTAAAACGTAACATTTAATAAATTTTAAAACTAAAAAGACTTCACACAAAGCCTGACATGCACACAAAGACAGTTTTCGAATACAAAAATGCTCCTATCAGATGTTCCAGCATGGAAAAAAGGGGAGGGGGGACTAAAAAGACTGATCCCCCTAAAAATGGACCTGAATGAACTGAAAAGTCAGCTATAATGAGAAGTGACTCAGGTCCTAGATGATCAATCTTATAGTTCCTGTGATCCAACGTAAACGTGGATCAGGTAATAGGTCTAAAGTTTGGATAAGATATCGTAGTGTAACAATTAGACCCCTTGAGCATAAATAGAAGTGAATGGAGTGAATGCTGCTCTATATTAGCTTCTATTTATAGTATCTACTATCCCCTACCCTTTGCCACTAGAGATGCTACTTGTGAACTAGTGTTACCAGTATTCTTCTAAATCTATCAGTTCTCAACTATTGTTGAGAACTGGTTCCATTAACTTCTATTTATGCTCAAGGGGTCTAATTGTTACACTAGGATATCTTATCCAAACTTTAGACCTATTACCTGATCCACTTTATGCGTTGGATCACAGGAACTATAAGATTGATGATCTAGGACCTGAGTCACTTCTCATTATAGCTGACTTTTCAGTTCATTCAGGTCCATTTTTAGGGGGATCAGTCTTTTTAGTCCCCCCTCCCCTTTTTTTCATGCTCCATATCCATTGATGGAACATCTGATAGGAGCATTTTTGTATTCGAAAACTGACTTTGTGTGCATGTCAGGCTTTGTGTGCAGTTATTTATTAGGATCGTTATCTGCTTTGGAAAACTTTATCTTGCTGTAGAATGGTTTCCTGTTACTCATAGAGTTTCCTACTGCTGAGAGTCCCATAGATCAGCTGTAATCTGCAAGGAAATCTTGCAGCACCATCACATGTGAAATGCAATATGATTCCCACTGAAATCAGTCAGACGTCCATGAAATTTAGTGGCAGACTGAAATCATGGTGGTTGAAATTTCTATTTGCATGCAACTTCCCCCCAGGAAAGTTTATTTTCTCTGGATTTATGTGGCTCCGCTTGAGGTGAGAGATCAATGGGAACCTTATAGATCTATATGTGGTATGTTTCAACTAGTGGTAGATGCAGATTGGCATAATGCTATCGTTTAACTGTGTAAAGATATGCCTTGGATTTTAAGCCTGGACACCTATAAGGATTTATGGTGCATTCTTGGGACCTCAATCCCCAATTAAACTACAGTGATGTCATACTGTATGTTATGTTGGGCAATGCCTATAGGCCACAGTGGGATTCGATCAACACAAAAGTTCTGGGACCGGAGGGTGGGTGGGGGTTATCTTACTTGGTAGCCCTATTTGTGACTTTCTGCTGTGGATTTCCTGGCTTCTGGGTCCCTCTTCAATATTCCAAGGTGGCTGCAGCTCTAACCTGACTATACCTTTTGCAAAATATGCATTGATAGTAAATCAGTAGTATAGGACACTACTCACTGCTCTCTGATTGGTTACACACTGCTCTGAGATCCAGGGTAGTATTGTGCAAATAGCAGGGTCCAAGTAATATTCCACCCCCTCCACCCCCCCCCCATCTGGTCCCAGGACAAGCTTTGGGGCCCTTACTGACAAACTGTGCTCAATTTTCTTACCACTTTTCAAAAGAAGCATAAAAAAAGCAAAAAGTCACTAATTATTGTGCAAATGTGGCATGTTCTATCATTTAAAACTTTTCAATGCCAGCGTTGTGGCACTAATGCAGTAATAAATTTCTTCCATTGTTTAACAGTTAAACCGAGAAGTAATAAATGACATTTTTTAAATCATGTAAAAACATAGAAAAACTGCATTGTGGGCGGTAATGAATCCTTAACCCTTGTTGCCTAGGGTCCTAGACGATTTGTGTTTCACCCCTGACATGGCCTAATGGGAAATAAACTATGGGAGATTTAAATAATAATGTAGAAAGGCATTTCCTAGAATCTTCCTGCTATAAGCATATTTAATCACATCTATTAGTAATGTCTTGTTTCATACTCTCTACCAAAGGACAATTGCCTACATACAAGTGTAGTGAAGGTCAATTTCTCCTTTAACTTTTATTTTTGTGTTATGATAAGTTACTAAAACAGCTCAGCAAAGTTATCTGAAGTCACTTTTAATACTACAGATGAGAAGTTGCACCAGATGACACACTTATCGCTCCTATATCTGATAATTTACATGGTAATGTATAGTAGTGTGGATTGGTTTTGAGCAGGTGTGGAAAAAATGCTGCAAAGTAAGAGTGCCTCAAAATAGAATTGTTAATATTTTATTATCGTCAGTTAACAAAAAAAAAGTGAGCGAACAAAAGAGAAATCTAAATGAAATCAATATTTGATGTGAACATCCTTTGCCTCCAAAACAGGATCAATTCTTTTAAGTACACTTTCACAAAGTTAGAGATTGTGTAGGATTACAGTCAGGTGTGTAATTAACCAATTATACCAAACAGGTGATAATGATCATCATGTTTACATGTAGGTTGAAACAGTTGTTTAGGAGGTGTAACACTGAGTGAGGTACAACCAAACTCTGCTGCAAAGGTGAGGTTGTGGAAGACAGTTTTATGTCACAAGTAGAGATGAGCGAGTATACTCACTAAGGACTCACTAAGGACAATTGCTCGATTGAGCATTGTCCTTAGCGAGTATCTCCCTGCTCGGCAGAGAAGGTTCGGGTGACAGGTGAGTTGTGGCAGTCAGCAGGGGGTAGCGTGCGGGAGAGAGAGATCTCCCCTCTGTTCCTTCCCGCTCTCCCCTGCAGCTCCCCGCCCGTTGCCGAATCTTTGCTCCCGAGCGGGCAGGTACTCGCTAAGAGCAATGCTCGCTCGAGCAATTGCCCTTAGCGAGTATACTCTCTCATCTCTAGTCACAAGTCATACATCATGACAAGACTGAGCACAGAAACACAACACAAGGTAGTTGTACTGCACCAGCAAGGTCTCGCCAAGGCTAAGATTTCAAGCAGACTGGGGTTTCAAGATGTGCTGTTCAAGCCCTTTTGAAAAAGCACAAAGAAACAGGCAATGTTGAGGACTGTTGGTGCAGTGCTTAGGCAAGGAAACTTAGTGCAGCAGAATAAGGACATCATGCTTACTTCACTTCAAAACTGGAAGATGTTCAGCAGTGCTATCAGGTCAGAACTGTCAGAAACCACTGAGAGCCAGATACACTTAACTACTATATGGAGAAGTTTTACCTTAAGTGGTCTTCATGAAAGAATTGCGACCAACAAAAACATACCTTCAACATAGAAACAACGTCAAGTGACTCCACTATACACAAAAACATAGGAACTGGGGTGCAGAAAAATGACATCCGGTGCTCTGGACTAATGAGTCAAAATTTGAAATATTTGGCTGTAACAAAGGGCAGTTTGTTTCCCAAAGGGCTGGAGAGCGGTACAATAATCTCTGCAGTAAGTTTGGGGCTACATTTCAGCAAATAGAATTGTGGATTTGGTCAGGATTTATGGTGTCTCCAATGCAGAGAAATCCAAGCAGATACTTATCCATCATGCAATACCCTCAGGGATGCTTCCAAGTAGCTCCAAATTTATTCAGCAGCAGAATTCAATAAATGGCTGAGCACTGCCTCTGATTGGCTGAGTGCTGTGACCAATTACAGGCAGCGCTCAGCTGTCATTCAATGAATGGCTGAGCGCTGCCTGTGATTGGCTGAGCACCCACCCATTTAGACCCAGCACTTTCATGTTTTAAATCCCCGACCAGCAGAAAGTGCTTCAGAGTAGTGCCGGGGAGCCAGCAAGAAGATGCGCTGGAGCCCTGACAGCGGCGGAGAGGTGAAGTGTATATATAATATATATTATTTCTTACAGCAGCTAGGGGTGATTTTCAGGGAAGGGCTTATATTTCAAGCACTTCCCCAAATATCACTGTGGGGGTTGCCTGCATCCCATTGCTTTCAATGGGCCGGCTGCAGTGCTGGCCCCGTTGAAAGCAATGGGAGAACATTGTGACAGCTGTGGCAGGGGATTCTTTCATCCTTGTGGAGAGTCCCATCATCACTGTGACAGTGCTATCACAGTGTTCAGTAATGAGGGGACTCGCTGCGGGGATTCTTTACATGCAGCATGGACCTTGCCGGTGCACGGATGTCCTATCTTTTGCAGGTGCACAGATTTTGCGCTTGCAAAAAACGGACATGTGAACACTGCATAGGAAACCAATGGTTCTAATACATCACAGAAGGGGAAATTAAAAATTAAAAACAATCACAGAAAATGGCTGTTACTTACTGACTGAGGAGCGCATATAGATGCATCCTCCTCTCACCATGCAGGTAGCTGACTACCAAAGTAGCAGTCAGCTACCTGCATGGTGAGAGGAGAATGCATCTATATGCACTCCTCAGTCAGTAAGTAACGGCCATTTTCTGTGATTGTCAATAGTTCTAATAGATGAGCTTTTTTGTGTGCACATAGGCGCGCACAAAAAAACACTCGTCCGACTTCACCGTAAAGAAGAACTAGGAGTCCAGGAAGTCATGATATGACCCCACAGAGCCCCGATCGCTTCATCATCAAGTCTGTCAGGGATTACATGAAGAGACAGAAGGATTTGGGCATGCCTAAGATCTGTAGTTAGTTCTCCAACCACCCTGCCGAGTTCCTTCAGAAACTGTGTGCAACTGTACCTAGAAGAATTGAGGCTGTTTTGAAGGCAAAGGGTGCTCACAGCAAATATTAATTTGATTTAGATTTCCTTTTTGTTCATTCACTTTGCATTTTGTTAGTTGACAAAAATAAACTATTAACATTTCTATTTTTTGAAAGCATTCTTACTTTGCAGCATTTTTTCCACACCTGCCTAAAACTTTTGCACAGTATTGTAGCGTCTACATTTTACAGAGTGTTTAGTTTTCAAATCTGTTTGGGCTGCAGGTCAGACAATTGATGGAAAGGATAATGGGTCCATTTCTGGTATCACAGCTGCCTCTGACAAGTCTGGTCAGGTTATAAAGGGTTGTGCAGAAGTTTCCAAATTCATTATGATTTTCAAAATGCCATCTTGTGGTGTGGCCCTGTCATAGATGACATTTATAAACAGCAGAATGTCACAAAGGGGTTAAAGCAGGACGTTCTGAGTGCTGACAATTTTAATTGCTCATCTTGACTACACCATTACTATAAAAACCTTGATAAAGATAGAGAAAGTGAAGGGACAAAGGTGATGTATTTTATGTTTGTTTCATGCACCTAGTAATTAAAGTATTAAACTGCCTCTTATATTGTTTCACGGGTGATCACACAATCTACTTGTGCTAACGCAATATTGCAAAAACTATACACATTATGCATATATGGACACTTCTCATAATGATAGGTTCTGTGTGGTTCCACATACTTTGCAGAGGTCACATGTGACAAGGAGAATCCTGCCCTCACTGCCTGCTTGCCAGAACCATTTCCAACAAATTCAAGAGGGAGGACATACAGAAAAGTAGCTGCTATGTACATATCACACTAATCTCATTGACTTCTTTGACCATGACACAAAAGTGATGGATGAAGGTGGTGCCATGCTTATCGCCTATATGGATTTTAGGAAAGCCTTTGATACAGTTCCTCATAAAGAGCTCATAGGTAAGTTATTGAAAACTGGACTTTATCCTTTTGATAGTCCAATGGATTCGCAATTGGTTAAAAGACAAATATCAGAGTGTTGTTCTTCATAGTGTATTGTGAACAGGGACAGGTAACAAGTGGTGGCCACAAGGGTCTGTTCTGGGTCCTATTCTTTTTAGTATGTTGGTAAGTGACATTGGAGAAGGTTTAACAGGTTAGGTCTGTCTGTTGGCTGATGATACCAAAGTATTCAATAGGGTAAATATGCTTATTGGTGTTTTGAACATGGGAAACAGTTTAGCCCTACTGGATAAATGAATGTTCAATATTTCAGTTAAATGTTTCCAAATGTAAAATAATGCACTTGGGGAGAAGAAATCCTCAGACTGAGTATTACATTGGCTGTTCTGTGTTATGCAGAAGTTCGGAAGACAAGGATTTAGGGGTTCTGGTTTCTGACAACTTTAAAATGAGTCCTCATTGCGATCAGGCAGCAGGAAAAACAAATAGGATACTCAGCTGCTCCCATTTAGAGATGAGCGAGCATACTCACTAAGGACAATTGCTCGATCAAGCATTGTCCTTAGCGAGTATCTCCCTGCTCAGAAGAAACGGTTCGGCTGCCGGCGCGGGTGACATGTGAGTTGCGGCCATGAGCAGAGGGGAGCGGGGGGGAGAGAGGGAGAGAGAGATCTCCCCTCCGTTCCTCCCCGCTCTCCCCCGCCGCTCCCCGTCCGCCGCCGGCAGCTGAATATTTGCTCCCGAGCGGGCAGGTACTCGCTTAGTGCAATGCTCGATCGAGTAATTGCCCTTAGCGAGTATGCTCGCTTATCTCCAATTGATTGACAGAACAATGAATAATACAGCCATGGTAAGGCATTACGCTGCTTTTAAACAACATGTAAAATATCTGCCCTTGTGTGCTTTTTATGGAGTAAAAAAATAAGAATGTACAGCAGCGCAGGGGAGAATAGAAACAATCCCTAAGGAAATGTTATGAGTTGTTTCTCTTATCCCTTGTGTCTGGTTCTCTACCTACATTTGATTAAATTAGGTATACAGGCTTGTAGATCTGTTAGGGGGTTAAAGAAATAAACTTCCCCCAAGTTACAGTTATTTGGTGGTTTATAGTGGGTAATTGTTCAAAAATGTTTATTGAAGGTGTAATGGTGTGGTCTGGAGTGGTTACCAGTGCAGAGAGGCTTCTTGGTATGGAGAGCACATGAGTGATTGGAATCGCCAGTTACTGGACTGAGTGAGACAAAAGTTCAAAGTGACGGATGGGCATATGGTAAGACTGCTCCTATGGAAGGAATTGGTAGAGAAGTTATGGCAAGTCTATTGTGGTGTGTTGTGGTGTGAAAGAAGGGTGTGCTGAGAGAAAGTTTTGACTGAGACTGAGCAGCCATCCTGGAGCTTCTTGGTCATAGAATGATGGTGTGTCTGCTACTGGTATAACTTGCCTGGGTTGCATAAAGGGTACCACGCTCCTTCTGGTTGAAAGACTGTGTAACTGAGTGATTGATGAAGTGGAGGACCACACCATGTCTAGGTGTACCACATTTTAACTTGTACCCTGTTGGCCTAGGAACTTTTGTATTTACCCGGTAGCTGATGGACTGAGTAAAAAGTTTTATGTGACTGCAACATCTGTCTCACATCTTGTCTCATCTAACAAACTTACACCGCTCAGCATTTCCTAAATGTGAGGCATTATTATGGTGCATGAAGAAAACTGATACACAATTAAGTGGTTGCATAGGGTGGTAGAGGGGTTATTCATACCTGCCAATGGTCCTGTCTGGATCTCTGTGAATGTTCCCGTACACAACTGTTGTGGGATTGAAATATCTGAATTTTTACTGTCTACTTTCTTGCTAGTCTATCGCAGTAGAAGGGTTAATGTTCAATTATCTCATGATCTAGAATAGTGAAGTAGTTAAAGACTGCTTTGCTGGTGGTATACGTTAATGGAGGGGTTAATGTCTGTATATCTGGTGGTCTTGGGTAGTAGACGGGATAATGGCTGCTTCCCTGGTGGTCTAGGGTAATAGAAAGGTTAGTTTCTGTTTCCCTAGTGGTCTAGGGTAGGTGGAAGCTTGATGCCAAATGGTATCATCCAGTCAAGAGTCTGTAATGCCTATGAAATCCTCCTTCTCTCCTTGTGTTAGGAGCTCTAATTCCTCTTGTTTGTTTACAATGTTCTGTGCATTTCTGTAGAAACATTTTAGTCTGTTATCAGAGTCTCCTGCTCTTCTTTCCTTCAGAAATTTTTGTCTTTGTTCTTTCTTTCCACTTCTCAATTGTATTCCTTAGCTGTAAATTTGTGCCTTGCCTTTCACTTCCCTTCGTCAATTGTTCTAGTTTAAAGCTCTCCTAATGAGTAAAGCAAGACGCCCACAAAATATATGCTTACCTGTTTTTGTAAGGTGCAACCCGTCTCCAGCAAGCAGTCCATCATATAGGTAATTCATTCCATGGTCTAGAAATCCAAATCTTTGCTGACAGCACCATCAACATAGCCAGTTGTTCACCTCTAGAATCCTGTTCCATCTCCTTATTTCATGGTCATCCACTGGGAGGAATGAATGAGAAGACTGCCTGTGCTCCTAGTTCCTTCATCTTGTTTCTGAGGTCTTCAAAGCCTCTGCAGATAGTTCTTTGAAGTTAAAGTCATTTCTTGATGTACCTCTTCGTTGTTCTCCTGCGTGAGAGCCTGGTACGGGTTCCTGAGCAGTATGGATGCTGAATTCTTCCTGATCCTCCTGCTTCTTTCGGTCACATGCTTCTATTCCTCTGCTGGTACACTGAACATTTCTTTTCCTTCAACATTTTGAAGAGTTATTTCTGCTCTGTTAAGGAAATCCTCATCCTCCTTAATGAGTTTCAATGTACCTATTATTGCCTGAAAACTTTGCACCTTTTCCTCCAATAGAAACACAGGCTTACACTTCACGTAGGTAATATTTGGCTTTTCTTCTGGAAGGATTGCAAATATATAGCAGCTCACCATATGGCTACTCTCCCCTTCCAAGTTAGTTGATGTCCACTTCCAAACTTCTGAAAGTCAAAAATAATGATATTTAAGTAGAGATGAGCGAACGTACTCGTCCGAGCTTGATACTCGTTCGAGTATTAGCGTGTTTGAGATGCTCGTTACTCGTAACGAGTACCACGCGATGTTCGAGTTACTTTCAGTTTCCTCTCTGAGACGTTAGCGCGCTTTTCTGGCCAATTGAAAGACAGGGAAGGCATTACAACTTCCCCCTGCGTCGTTCAAGCCCTATACCACCCCCCTGCTGTGAGTGGCTGGGGAGATCAGGTGTCACCCGAGTATAAAAATCGGCCCCTCCCGCGGCTCGCCTCAGATGCGTTGTGAGATAGCTGAGGGACAGTGCTGTTGGTGCCGGAGCTGCTATAGGGAGAGTGTTAGGAGTTAGTGTAGGCTTCAAGAACCCCAACGGTCCTTCTTAGGGCCACATCTAACAGTGTGCAGTAGTGTGGAGGCTGCTTTTAGCAGTGTTGCACATTTTTTTTTTTTGCTATATCGGCCGTACAGAGCATTGCGCCCTCCAGTAATACTACGGGGACAGAAGTGGTGGTTAGGCAGGGAGAGTGTTAGGAGTTAGTGTAGGCTTCAAGAACCCCAACGGTCCTTCTTAGGGCCACATCTAACCGTGTGCAGTAGTGTGGAGGCTGCTTTTAGCAGTGTTGCACATTTTTTTTTTTTGCTATATCGGCCGTGCAGAGCATTGCGCCCTGCAGTAATACTCCAGGGACAGAATTGTGTAGGCAGTGCCAGAAGACATATATTATAGATTGAATATACGCAGTGGGCCTTTAGAAAAAAATCTTTGAAAAACAAATATTTGGCCTGCCTGTCACTCTGCTCAGTGTTCTGGGTCTGTGTCTGCTGCGGGTTGTAGTTCTCCAAATAAATACGCAGCCAGCTAAGTGTTACAGCAGGCTTGCGCAAAATTATTTCCTGGCTCTGAAATCACCGCTCTGTTGCACTTCATAACAGTGCAACACTGCAGTTCGTGACACACACATCAGGGACAGAATTGTGTAGGCAGGGCCAGAAGACATATATTGATTGAATATACGCAGTGGTCCTTTTGCAAAAAAAGATTTGAAAAAAATCTATTTGGCCTGCCTGTCACTCTGCTCAGTGTTGTGGGTCCGTGTGTGCTGGGGGTAAAATTTCTCCAAATAAATATGCAGCCAGCTAAGTGTTACAGCAGGCTTGCGCCAAATTATTTCCTGGCTCTGAAATCACCGCTCTGTTGCAGTTAATAACAGTGCAACACTGCAGTTCCGTGACACACTACAGGGACAGAATTGTGTAGGCAGGGACAGAAGACATATACTATTGATTGAATATACGCAGTGGTCTTTTGAAAAAAATCTTGAAAAAAAATCTATTTGGCCTGCCTGTCACTGAGCTCAGTGTTCTGGGTCTCTGCTGGGGGTAGTAGTTCTCCAAATTCATACGCAGCCAGCTAAGTGTTACAGCAGGCTTGCGGCAAATTATTTCCTGGGGTTCCGTAAACGAAGTCAGCCTCCAACCACAGGCCAATAAGCGGCACATTTAATTACAGCGTTCTGTTTCTGCACTACTGCTAATACACCGTGCTGAGGGGTAGGGGTAGGCCTATAGGACGTGGACGCTGGCGAGGACGCGGAGGCCCAAGTCAGGGTGTGGGCACAGGCCGAGCCAGTGCGGTGGCCAGGGGAAGAGGCAGGGCCAGACCGAATAATCCATCAACTGGTTCCCAAAGCGCCCCCTCGCGCCATGCCACCCTGCAGAGGTCAAGGTGCTCTACGGTGTGGCAGTTTTTCACAGAGACGCCTGACGACCGACGAACAGTGGTGTGCAACCTTTGTCGCGCCAAGATCAGCTGGGGAGGCACCACCACCAGCATGCGCAGGCATATGATGGCCAAACACCCCACAAGGTGGGACGATGCCCGTTCACCGCCTCCGGTTTGCACCACTGCCTCTCCCCCTGTGCCCCAACCTGCCACTGAGATCCAACCCCCCTCTGAGGACACAGGCAGTACCGTCTCCTGGCCTGCACCCAAACCCTCACCTCCGCTGTCCTCGGCCCCATCCAGCAATGTCTCTCAGCGTAGCGTCCAGACGTTGCTAGCGCCACAGTTTGAGCGCAAGCGCAAGTACGACGCCACGCACCCGCACGCTCAAGCGTTAAACGTGCACATTGCAAAATTGATCAGCCTAGAGATGCTGCCGTATAGGCTTGTGGAAACGGAGGCTTTCAAAAGCATGATGGCGGCGGCGGCCCCGCGCTACTCGGTTCCCAGTCGCCACTACTTTTCCCGATGTGCCGTCCCAGCCCTGCACGACCACGTCTCCCGCAACATTGTACGCGCCCTCACCAACGCGGTTACTGCCAAGGTCCACTTAACAACAGATACGTGGACAAGCACAGGCGGGCAGGGCCACTATATCTCCCTGACGGCACATTGGGTGAATTTAGTGGAGGCTGGGACAGAGTCAGAGCCTGGGACCGCTCACGTCCTACCCACCCCCCGAATTGCGTGCCCCAGCTCGGTGGTGGTATCTGCGGGGGTGTATGCTTCCTCCACTAAACCCTCCTCCTCCTACGCAACCTCTGTCTCGCAATCAAGATGTGTCAGCAGCAGCAGCACGTCGCCAGCAGTCGGTGTCACGCGGCGTGGCAGCACAGCGGTGGGCAAGCGTTAGCAGGCCGTGCTGAAACTACTCAGCTTAGGAGAGAAGAGCCACACGGCCCACGAACTGCTGCAGGGTCTGACAGAGCAGACCGACCGCTGGCTTGCGCCGCTGAGCCTCCAATCGGGCATGGTCGTGTGTGACAACGGCCGTAACCTGGTGGCGGCTCTGCAGCTCGGCAGCCTCACGCACGTGCCATGCTTGGCCCATGTCTTTAATTTGGTGGTTCAGCGCTTTCTGAAAAGCTACCCCCACTTGTCATACCTGCTTGGAAAGGTGCGCCAGCTCTGCGCACATTTCCGCAAATCCCACACGCACGCTGCCACCCTGCGGACCCTGCAACATCGGTTTAATCTGCCAGTGCACTGACTGCTGTGCGACGTGCCCACACAGTGGAACTCTACGCTCCACATGTTGGCCAGACTCTATGAGCAGCGTAGAGCTATAGTGGAATACCAACTCCAACTTGCGCACCGCAGTGGGAGTCAGCCTCCTCAATTATTTACAGAAGAGTGGGCCTGGTTGGCAGCCATCTGCCAGGTCCTTGGAAAATTTGAGGAGTCTACCCAGATGGTGAGCGGGGATGCTGCAATCATTAGCGTCACCATTCCTCTGCTATGCCTCTTGAGAAGTTCCCTGCAAAGCATAAAGGCAGACGCTTTGGAATCAGAAACGGAGGCGGGGGAAGACAGTATGTCGCTGGATAGTCAGAGCAACCTCATGTCTATATCTCAGCGCGTTGAGGAGGAGGGGGAGAAGCATGAGGAGGAGGGGGAAGAGACAGCTTGGCCCACTGCTGAGGGGACAGATGCTGCTTGCCTGTCATCCTTTCAGCGTGTATGGCCAGAGGAGGAGGAGGAGGAGGAGGGGGAGGAGCATGAGGAGGAGGGGGAAGAGACAGCTTGGCCCACTGCTGAGGGTACAGATGCAGCTTGCCTGTCATCCTTTCAGCGTGTATAGCCAGAGGAGGAGGAGGAGGAGGATCCTGAAAGTGATCTTCCGAGTGAGGACAGCCATGTGTTGCGTACAGGTACCCTGGCACACATGGCTGACTTCATGTTAGGATGCCTTTCTCGTGACCCTCGCGTTACACGCATTCTGGCCACTACGGATTACTGGGTGTACACACTGCTCGATCCACGGTATAAGGAGAGCCTTTGCACTCTCATTCCCGAAGAGGAAAGGGGTTCGAGAATGATGCTATACCACAGGGCGCTGGTGGACAAACTGATGGTAAACTTCCCATCCGACAGCGCTAGTGGCCGTAGGCGCATTTCCGCGGCCCAGGTAGCAGGGGAGGCGCAGAGATCAGGCAGCATGTACAGCGCAGGCAGGGGAACACTCTCTAAGGCCTTTGACAGCTTTATGGCTCCCCAGCAAGACTGTGTCACCGGTCCCCAGTCAAGGCTGAGTTGGCGGGAGCACTGTAAAAGGATGGTGAGGGAGTACGTAGCCGATTGCAGCACTGTCCTCCGTGACGCCTCTGCCCCCTACAACTACTGGGTGTTGAAGCTGGACACGTGGCCTGAACTCGCGCTGTATGCCCTGGAGGTGCTTGCTTGTCCTGCGGCTACCGTCTTGTCAGAGAGTGTGTTTAGTGTGGCTGGGGGAATCATCACGGATAAGCGTACCCACCTGTCAACCGACAGTGCCGACAGGCTTACACTCATCAAGATGAACAAAGCCTGGATTTCACCAGACTTCTCTTCTCCACCAGCGGACAGCAGCGATACCTAAGCAATACGTAGGCTGCACCCGCGGATGGAAGCATCGTTCTCTATCACCATCCAAAACGGGGACCTTTTTGCTTCATCAATCTGTGTATAATATTCATCCTCCTCCTCCTGCTCCTCCTGAAACCTCACGTAATCACGCTGAACGTGCAATTTTTCTTAGGCCCACAAGGCTCAGTCATATAATTTTTCTAAACAATTTTTATACGTTTCAATGCTCATTAAAGCGTTGAAACTTTCACCTCAACCAATTTTTATTTTAACTGGGCTGCCTCCAGGCCTAGTTACCAATTAAGCCACATTAACCAAAGCCATTAATGGGTTTGACCTGCCCTCTCGGTTGGGCATGGGCAATTTTTCTCAGGTACATTAGTACTGTTGGTACACCAATTTTTGTGGGCCCTCGCCTACAGTGTAATCCAATAAATTTTTGGCCCACCTGCATTACAGCTGACATAACATCAGCTGTGATGGGCACTGCAATGGGATATATTTATGTACCGCCGGTGGGTTCCAGGGAGCCACCCATGCTGTGGGTCCACAGGGAGTTGTAACTACATGTGTCCACTTCTAAAGAACCCCAGTCTGACTGGGGCATGCAGTGTGGGCCGAAGCCCACCTGCATTAAACATGACATTACTACCTCAGCTGTGATAGGCAATGCAATGGGATATTGTTATGTACCGCCGGTGGCTTCCTGGCACCCACCCATGCTGTGGGTCCACAGGGAGTTGTAAATGCAACTGTTTCCACTTCAAAAGAACCCCAGTCTGACTGGGGCATGCAGTGTGGGCCGAAGCCCACCTGCATTAAGCACGACATTACTACCTCAGCTGTGTTGGGCAATGCAATGGGATATTTTTATGTACCGCCGGTGGGTTCCAGGGAGCCACCCATGCTGTGGGTGCACAGGGAGTTGTAACTACATGTGTCCACTTCTAAAGAACCCCAGTCTGACTGGGGCATGCAGTGTGGGCCGAAGCCCACCTGCATTAAGCACGACATTACTACCTCAGCTGTGTTGGGCAATGCAATGGGATATATTTATGTACTGCCGGTGGGTTCCAGGGAGCCACCCATGCTGTGGGTGCACAGGGAGTTGTAACTACATGTGTCCACTTCTAAAGAACCCCAGTCTGACTGGGGCATGCAGTGTGGGCCGAAGCCCACCTGCATTAAGCACGACATTACTACCTCAGCTGTGTTGGGCAATGCAATGGGATATTTTTATGTACCGCCGGTGGGTTCCAGGGAGCCACCCATGCTGTGGGTGCACACGGAATTCCCATTGCGGAGTTGTACCTGCCTGTGACTATATATAAAAAAACGCGGTCTGACTGGGGCATGCAGACACCTTGACAGAATGAATAGTGTGTGGCACATAGGTTCCCCATTGCTATGCCCACGTGTGCAGCTCCAGATGGAGGTGGTACAGGATTGGATTTCTCATTGCTACTGTACAGCATTGTGGACTATCGCCCCGCCCCTTTTAAAGAGGGTCGCTGCCTAGCCGTGCCAACCCTCTGCAGTGTGTGCCTGCTTTTCCTGTGGCAGACGCACTTATAAATAGACATGAGGGTGGTGTGGCATGAGGGCAGCTGAAGGCTGGGCAGGGACAGTTTGGTGTGCGCTGTGGACACTGGGTCGTGCAGGGGGGGTTGGGCAGCATGTAACCCAGGAGAAGTGGCAGCGGAGTGCCATGCAGGCAGTGATTGTGCTTTGTTGGAGGTAGTGTGGTGCTTAGCTAAGGTATGCATTGCTAATGAGGGCTTTTCAGATGTTAAAGTTGTTGGGGGGGGGGGCACTCTTGCCGCTATTGTGGCTTAATAGTGGGACCTGGGAACTTGAGATACAGCCCAACATGTAGCCCCTCGCCTGCCCTATCCGTTTCTGTGTCGTTCCCATCTCTTTCTTGAATTGCCCAGATTTTCACAAATGAAAACCTTAGCGAGCATCGGCGATATACAAAAATGCTCGAGTCGCCCATTGACTTTAATGGGGTTCGTTACTCGAAACGAACCCTCGAGCATCGCGAAAAATTTGCCTTGAGTAACGAGCACCCGAGCATTTTGGTGCTCGCTCATCTCTATATTTAACCTATAAGATTTTACTAAGTGTAAAGGCCATTTTACATGCAAAAATCATCTTTCAAATTACTGAAAGATTGAAAAATTTAGCAATCTATTTGCATAAAGTGTTAATGGCCATTAACATCTAGAAGTTGTTTGCAAAGGCAGTGTGTATTTATACATACGCCCAGCTGTTTAAACAGCTGCCGACCCCTCCCATTGTTCTCCTCACAGCTGCTGGCAAATTGCACTGTTCTCCTCGAGGCTAGTGTAAACATGCCGTGGGGAGAACATCCTGCAGTCTTTTGAAAGAGGAGCGAAATACATTCAAACAAAATGTATTTGATCAGTCTCTCAGCGTCTGAACAATGGATTTTAAGTGAACTAAAATCCATCGTTCAAACGAAAAGTGTCCGATGCCCGCGTTTACATGTAATGATTATCACTGATTTTCAGCCATTTGGACGAATTTTGAGTGATAATCATTGCGCGTAAAAGGGCCTTAAGACAGCATGCGGTCTGGAGATGTCCTTGAGGCCTCGTTCACACGGGCGACATGGCATCGCTGGTCCGTGCGATATCACCGCGACTTATCGCGTTGATGCCGTGACTTTGTAGTGCTACAAAGTAGCATGTGGTGCTACAAAGTCACACGATTTTGTAGCATCACATGCGAGGTTTTCTGGGGAGGCTTGGAATATAAGCCCTTCCCCAAAAATAAGCCATAGCTGAATAAGAAAAAAAACCAAAACACACATACATCACCTGTCCTGCGCTGTCAGCCTGGCCGCATCTTCTCCCCGGGTCCCGGCAGTGATCTTCTCCTCTTCTGGCCGGGGATTCAAAAATTTCCACCTCCTGAAAGCGTTGGCTGTGATTGTCTGATCCTTAGCCAATCACAGCCAGTGCTCGAATGGCAGTGATTGAACCAATATAGCCGGCCAATATAGCGCTGGGCGCTTTTACATTGGGCCAGAATATAGTCCTGGAACTATTTTCCTGGCCAGAATATGTCAGCCACTGCATTGACCTCTATGGGAGCCAGTGATAGCGGCCAGAGAAGGGAGGTGTGACTGCTAAACTCCTTCCCTCTTCTCTCCTCCCCTCTGGCTGTTTGCAATGGGACAGGGTTGGGCGGAGCTAAGCACCACCCCATCCTGCCTTCTCCCATTGCTGGCTGTGGACAAGGGTCGGAGGGGGGACGGGAGCTTAGCTCTGCCCTGCCCCACCCCCTCCCATTGCAAACAGCCGAAGGGGAGAAGAGAGGAATAAGCCGGCGAGGGGGAGGGAAGGAGCAACGGCATTGCCTCAGCGTATATGCGCCTGGGCCATGTCGCCTGAACAGGCGCGCAAATGTTAGATTTGTGCGCCTGTTCACATGTTTTTACGCATCAGATCATAGCCTATATCGACAGGCCATGAAAACGTCGACCGATATACACTCGTGTGAAAGAGCCCTTCGACTGTATACTGCACAAAACACTGCATGTAGCATAATATAGGCAAAGGCCAAGATACAATTCTATCTATAGAGAACAGATTTTGCCTTCAACACGTGCAGCAAGAAGCTCCATGTGTTTCTCTTGATTTTATGAGTATTATTTAAACAGCAATTATGTTTTATAATTTATATTGATAACCACTCAAATCATATATATTAATCATCTCTTGTGATCAATACTGCATCACTCTGTTAATTACCTCTCATTAAGAGATTTTCCTCTTTGACTATGTTGTGTAACTTTAATTATACTTGAATATTGCATAAATTAAATTAGCATTAACTTACACATAATTTATGTAAATACTCCACACAAAAGGGATGTTAATTACAAATAATTAATGCATATGATGTGATGACATTAAGTTTTGCTCGGCAACTAGTTTGTCAAACAAGGCTGTTCGAGGAAAATTTCATGTAATATTCTTTTCTATTTGGCTTTCATAGGTTTTGACATTTGAAGAAGAAATTCATTCATTCTATGGAGACATATGAGCATTAATGGGAATCATTTCACATATTTAAATAACACATAACATAGGGCCTTTCAAACTTTGAGGTGGGAATCATTGTGAGGGGTACACCAAATGTAGGTATGGCATAGGTTTGACAAAAGTGATTATATGTTGCATAGGCTTTTTCTATAGCTGAAGCAATCCCTGGCTTAACCAATGTAACTGACCCCTTTTGTGATTTTTTTTTAAAGGGGCTGTCAAGTTACTAGCTATTGATAGCTGGGGTCCCTTACCGATCAGTTATTTGCAGGGTCACTGCACTCAGACATGAAGCTTGTTTCTCCTGGAAGCAGTCAGCTCCATTCCCACGGCAGTGGCTCAGCTTGATATTGCATGACATGTTCCCAATTAAATGAATGGGAATTTGGACTGCAATACCAAGCCAGACGACTGTAGTGGGAAAGAAGCTGTCTACTTCCAGGAGAAACCAGCTCTATGTGGACCAGAGAATAGTTGATTGGAGGGGGTCGCAAGTGGTGGACCCTGACCAATTTGCTTTATATTAAAGGGGTTGTCCAACTGTCTAAACCCCTTCCCGCCAGAGGGAGAGGGGTTCTTGCAAATGTAAACTTACGTTCTATGAATGGCACTGGCTCAGAAGCTGAACCTGTGCCATCCACAGCGGGGGCCGGCTGTGACTGGCAGCCAAACTCTCGCTGCAACAGTGTGGATGGGTGGTATTGTCACATCTGTTCAATAAATTAGACACCCTTTTCATCCAGCATGGCAAATGCTATTAAAAAAAGAAAAATTAAAAATGAGGCCAAAATGCTTTTTGGTTTATTTTACCTCCCATAAATATATGTACCCCAAAATTGTATCAATAAAAACTACGGCTTGTCTTGCAAAAAGCAGGCTCTCACAGAGCTCGGTACATGAAGAAGTAAAAGTTATAGGACATTGAATGCAGAGATGGAAAAAAATAATTTCCAATAAAAAGGGTTTTTATGATGCAAAAGTGGAAAAACCTAAAAAAGATATATAATTTTTGTATCATGTCATTTATGCTGCATGATTATGCTGTAAAAAAAACTAAAAGCAATGAGAGAATTGAGATGTTTTTCTTCCTGGCCTTCAAAAACATTTGACAGAAGTTATACAATGCAGGATATGTACCAAAGAAAATGGCACCAATAAAAACTACAGCTCAACACACAAAAAAACAAGCCTTGGCCATGTTGACAGAAAAATAAAAAAAGTTATGGCTTTTGAAAACTGGAGATGAAAATCCCCCCAAAATTGTTGCGTTCTTAGGACCAAAATAGGCCATGTCATTAAGGAGTTAAAAACAAAAGATCAGTACATACACATTCTCTGCTGCAGAGATCCAAAGCTGCAGCCACGCTGTCCTCCTGATGTTTGCTGTTGCTGACAATATCATCAGAAGTCACCTGACCGCTGCAGCCAATCAGAGGCTGCAGTGTCCCGACCTATTCTTCTAGCATCAGCACTCCTATACTGAGTGTCATGATGTCAGGAGTTTTGAATGGTGACCCTGCAGCATTTAGATGATTTGTGGTTACAGCAGCAGCACAAACCCTGACCACAGTGAGCTTACAGCAGAGGAAGGGTAAGTACTGCTTTTTTGTTATTTTAAGACAGTAGGAGCTAGAGGGAAAACCTCTTTAAGACTGGCATATAACATACCGGTCTTATTAAATTCCCCTTAATGTGTTTTAAAATATCTGCTACTTTCTAAATTGGAAATAATTTTTGATTTGCATCAGGGGCGTAACTATAGAGGGTGCAGGGGATGCACCCGGGCCCAGAAGCCTTAGAGGGCCCATAAGGCCTCTCTTCTCCATATAGGGAGCCAAGTACTACGAGTAATGCATTATAGTTGGGGGCCCTGTTACAGGTCTTGCATTGGGGCCCAGGAGCTTCAAGTTAAGTCTCTGTGCAGCATGGTTTAGGTATGGGTACAGATACAGATAGAGGGGGGACCCCAGCTCACGTTTTGCATCAGGGCCCCTGAGCCTTTAGTTAGGCCCCTGATTTGTATTAAAGTATTGCAAAACTATTACTGTTCCTTCTTTTTTGATTGATTCCATTGTGTGATGATATCAAATGTCGGGGTCAATGTGAAGATTCAGTGGATAGCACCGTTACCCTTGGGGTCCTGGGTTCAAATGTGACCAAATGGAACATTTGTATGGAGTTTGCATGCTTTCCTCTGAGCACTCTATTTTCCTCCCACAATCCAAAAACATGCTGTTAGGTTATTTGGCTTTCTATAACATAGGGAATCTAAATGATGAAACACAGCAATGATATATTAGCAAGAGAAAATGAACTGTATGACAAATTATGCCATGTTTAGTCATTCTGAGCTCAGCAGAAATAAAGAATACAAAAAGTAGAGTCAAAGACAAACTAAACGGTGAGATAAGCAAAATGTAAATTGTATTCTTCATAGTATGGAAGATGTATGAGACAAAGCTGCACAGTATAATAATGAAGTAGGTTTTGTGGACTTTTATTGCTAATCATTTTTAATCATTTAGCTTACTACAACACATCCAGGAATGGCGGGAAATGTAATTAGAATGATGGAATTGTGTACAGGACACTTAGTTTCATTTTTATTATGTGCTTTTCTGCTGACATTCATTAGGATAAAAGACTATTAGACCTTATATAAACATTTTGACCTGCTCAGTTCATCTAGTAAAGAATAACAGCTTAGTAGCAAAAAATTGGAAACATCCACAAATATCTTGAAATCAGAAAAACCTTTATTTTAGATATACAAATAAGCAGACAGACCCCCAGCTAATCCTGGGATATGATAAAAAACTATTAGACCTTATATAAACATTTCGACCCACTCAGTTAATTTAGTAAAGCACGATAACTTGTTGTTGTAAGCCGTTTAGTCGTTCATGACCCTCGGCGACCCTAAAGGCGAGCTCCTTCCATGTTTTTCGGTTTTGCACTGTTTCTTATATTTGTGTGATATCCATGCTAGTATCAGCTTTGACAGTATCAGCCATCGTGTCCTTTGGTGGCCAGGTCTTCTTTTGCCACTGATCTGTCCAAGCATCGTAGATTTTTCTAGCGACTCTGCTCGCGTTACATGGCCAAAATACATGAGTCTGAGGCCGGCCATCTTGCCCTTCAGTGATATATATCGGGTCTTATACATTTTAGGACTTCTTTATTACTCTCACCATCCAGGGCATATATAGTGTCTTTTGCCAGCACCACATTTAATATATATACAGTATCAGTTAGCTACCATCTACACAAATGGGTTAGTTAATGGTTAGGGATGAGCGAGTATACTCGCTAAGGCACTACTCGCTCGAGTAATGTGCCTTAGCCAAGTATCTCCCCGCTCGTCCCGAAAGATTCGGGTGCCGACGTGGGGCGGGGAGCTGCGGGGGAGAGCAGGGAGGAACAGAGGGGAGATCTCTCTCTCCCTCTCTCCCACCTGCTCTCCCCTGCTCCCCACCGCAACTCACCTGTCAGCTGCGGCGGCCCCCGAATCTTTAGGGACGAGCAGGGAGATACTCGGCTAAGGCACATTACTCGAGCGAGTAGTGCCTTAGCGAGTATACTCGCTCATCCCTATTAATGGTGCTGACAATATAGCACAACCCAGTTGCAACACTGTTTTTTAATTAGCTGGAGTTGAAATTGTGGCCAACAAGTTTTAATTCTATATACCATGTGAACACCAATCCTCTACTATGAAATCACGATGAAGAGGAGGCTAAAAAGCTAATACTCTGGTCCAACCTCTGAAGATTATTTGCTTAGATAAATAATAAAGTCAATGGTATGTAAAATAAAACTATGATCAATGCGTTTCGAGGTTTGCACATCTCTTCATCAGCCTGCTTGGGGAATATGAAATACCATGTTCCGCATCCTGGTCCAAGACAGGAGGATAATTAAGACCAAATGGTTCCTGATGTCCAAGGGCAGGAAAGAGGCTATTTGTTTATTACTAGGGCTTAGTCACACGGGCGCATCGGCGCCCGTGTTACTGCAGGAAGGAAACGGCCGCACTTCAGGACGGACGTCTCTCTGCAGCGCCAGAGGAAAGAACATGTGACAGGTTTCATTGCTGGTCATGTGTTCTTTCTTCTGCGCTGCGGGGAGTCGTCCGTCCTGAAGTACGGCCATCTTCTTCCTGCAGTAAGAGCAGTCACACGGGTGCATCGGCGCCTGTGTACGGGTGCTGATGTGCCCGTGTAACTAAGCCCTTACCCTGCTATCTTGGACCTGGATGCTGAAAATAATACTTCATATTCACTCGCTGTCTGACGAAGAGATCTGCAAACCTTGAAACGCATTACTCGCTGGTTTTAAATAAAGCATCATTGTTTTTTTTTACATACCATTGACTTTATTATTCAACTAAGCAAATAACCACAAACAGGTTATGCCAGAATCGTTACCTTTTAGTCTCCTCTTCAGCAAGATAACATAGTAATTTGACCACTGGTTGACCAGCGTACTAGGC
This sequence comes from Eleutherodactylus coqui, assembly GCF_035609145.1. NCBI lineage: Eukaryota > Metazoa > Chordata > Amphibia > Anura > Eleutherodactylidae > Eleutherodactylus > Eleutherodactylus coqui. The sequence goes on along the minus strand of NC_089839.1, from coordinate 258,560,149 downwards.
CAGTAGCACCTTGCAAGGATCTTGATCACCTCTCTCAATTCCAGTGTACCAGTGCACCATCCATTTCTGTGTTTTCCTTTCCTGGGGTGTCTTTATCTTAAGTCTGCACCATTATATGGCCATTCTTCTAGAAGACATCTTCAAATAGAAATCTTTAGTGGTTGGGCTAATACCAAATCTAAAAAACAGAACTGGGTAGTTAGAGTATATCAACAGATTGAAGTAATGAATACCTTTTAAAAATAGATCCAGCTTTTGGCACTGGTGATGGAGAGGGACAAAGACAATTGTTAACCTTCTTACCCAATGCATGTGGTAAGCACTAACCCCCAAATCAAACAACAGCAGGCAAAATTATGACCTTGGGCAGAAAGGAACATGAACTTACCAATGATATCTTTTCTGACCCTTACCAAGACTGAAGTGTAAGATATCATACAATGTTCCTTCAAGATGAATGTATTGTTCAACATCAATTTTCCATTTTCAACATCAATCCTGTGTAACGTGTGTTTTTGTTGATTTAGTCAGGAGATTGTCTCTACAAGTCCATGGTTGTGGCAACAGTAGCTAAATATGCAATGCGCTTGTCTTCAAAGTCACGTTTTCTTGATTTTTATCCCAGTTAAAATGCTAATTCTGTTTCCTTTACAACATACTGGAGCTGTTTCTATTCATTTTAAGGGATTGGTTTTGTATCTACACAACATATATTTTATGCATTATATGTTTTTGCAAAATATATATTTTTTGTTATGAAAACTATTTTCGAATTCTATCTATGCTGTGAAAAATTTACAATGAAAATTGTATAGTACTGCATGCTGTGATGGGCATTGATCTTCCAAGACAGGACTTGTTAGACCACCTACCAGTTAGGGTCATTTTACACTGCAAGATATGTCCCCAATGATGATCATTAATCAATGAGATCATTGCTCATTTAAATGGTCTTCACATAGGCTGATTCCGAATAAAAGTGGGGGACGATCGATTTTACATATGATTGTTTGTTGTCCGTACATTTTCTTTATTGTTGGCAGCACATCCCTTGTTCACATGGAGAGATATGCTGTCAACAATGATTCTTTTGGCTGCAAAAAATGTGCAATCAGCCAATATATCAATGTTTGCTCATTTGTTAGTTGTTCAAGTTCAGCGTCACATAGCCCAATGATAAGGCAATTGAACATCCATACGAATGTTCTTGCCTAATTATAAGTCCATGTAAAAGGCCCTTTACTCTCCAGTTTTAAGCCCCTTTTACACGTAATGATTACTGCTTAAATGGCCAAACGATTGAACAAATTGACAACATTTTTGTATAAAATAACTCGCACCTAATCATTTCTATTTTCCCTCATTAGCTAAGTAAACTTAGTAGTTGCTGTTGGCTGAGCTGGGCATGTGTTTGTGTGAGAGATTATCTGGCCAGCAGATTCCATTGTCCGTCTCCCTTGCATGCACAATGAGTACAGTGTTTCTTCCTGGCATGAGTAAATACTGTACTCATTGTGCAAACAATGCCATCATGAAGTCACTGAAAAGACTGAATGAACTGCATTTAAATGGAAGAATTCTGAGCGACTTCTGCTAGTTTTTATGTTGGCTAAAATCCAGCGCTGAGCAACAATAAGAACAGATAGAACACGACTGCCCGTGTTTACACGTAACGATTATCGCTCACTTTCAGCCGATTGAATGTATTTTGAGCGAGAATCGTTGCATGTAAAAGGGCCTTTACAGACATTCGACTTTTCACATTGTGAACATTATTCTATTTGTAACACAACAGTGGCTAGTTCAGAGGAACCATTTTTTTTTTCAATTCAGATGTACAGTTGTCCTTCTTTCGTTGTAGTATGTTATACAACGTTTTATATATGTTATATTCATAATCAACCTCTTTAGACTGTAAATATTTATATTTCTGTAGTATAATCTTAGGCTGTGTCACATGACAAGGATGCAACTGCATTTTACTGACTGTTTTATGATTTTACAACTCAGGCTCCGGTGATTCTTATAAATTGAACTATAACCCTTTGCAATTCAATTTTGGAATCAGGTATTCCTAGGGGGCATTCTCTGTCTGCCATTATACAGTGACGCCGTGCTGGCTAGAGCCAGTACTGCAGTATGTGACATGCCGGAGAGACCCCCAACAACAGAGCGGCCAGTAATATACAGTAAGAATACCCCGCCGGACATCTTCTGACATCGGAGCTGTACAGCCTTCAATCAGAATGTTAGAAGGTGTCAAGACAGTGGATTGGAAAGGGTTAATGCTTATATGGTTTTATGTTTAAATAAAGTGTTACTTGAAAGTTTGTAAATCCCTCAAAAGTTTCCATATTTCTGCTTATATTTGACCTAAAACTACATCAAATGCTCACAAAAGTGCTGAAAGTAGATAAAAATAACCAAATCAAAAATATTAGACTTGGTTATTTATTTTTTGAGGAAAAGGATTCAATTTCACATCTGTAAGTGGTAAAATATGTGAACCTTTGCTTTCAGTATCTGGTGTGACCCCCTTATGCAGCAATAACTGCATCTAAATGTTTCCGGTAGTTGTTGATTAGTCTGCACGTCAGTTTGGAGGAACTTTAGCCCATTCCAGCTTATAAAACAGCTTCAATTCTGTCATGTTGGTGGGTTTTCCTCCCATGAACTACTCACTTTGGGTCCTTCCACAACATTTCCATAGGATTATGGTCAGGACTTTGATTTGGCCATTCCAAAACTTTAACTTTATTCTTCTTTAACTGTTCTTTTGGAGAACAACATGTGTGTTTTGGTTTGCTGTCTTGCTGCATCATCCATGTTCTCTTGAAATTCAGCTCATGGACAGATTCAGATGGACAATTCAGATGCTATAGAATTTGTTGGTAGAATTCAGAATTCATTGTTCCATCAATAAGAAGCTATCCTGGCCCAAATGCAGAAAAGCAGGCCAAAACCATGATACTGCCAGCTATGTGTTTCACAAATGGTATGAGGATTTTATGCTATAATGCAACGCTTTGCTTTATCCAAACATAACATTTTTCATTTAAGCCAAAAAGCTCTATTTTGATTTTGTCTGTCTACAAACATTGTTCTAATAGCCTTCTGACTTGTCCGAGTGATCTTTAGCAAACTGCAGATGGGAAGCAATGTTCGTTTTGGAGAGTAGCTGCTTTCTTACTGCAATCCTGCCATGCACACCATTTTTATTCAGCGTCCTTCTGAGGATGGACTCGTGAACTTTAACATTATCTAATGTGAGAAAGGCCTTTAGTTGCTTAGAAGTTACCTTGAGTTTCTCTGTGACTTCATGGAATATGATACTATGATATACCATTTGTACACAATCCCATTTGTACACAATCTGTCTGAGTGTGGATTGGTGGAGTCCAAACTTTTTTGAGATAGTTTTGTAACCTTTCCCATCCTGATGGACATCAACAACTCTTCTTCTGAGGTACTCAGAAATAATTTTTTTGTGTCCTGATACACTTCCACAATCATAGAATCATAGAATGGGGGGCGGAGCCTAGCCGATGCTGGAGTGAGACGCACTCCAGCGGGGCTCCCGACACGCTGACCGGCTAAAAGCACTTGGTGAAGAGAAGGACCATGGCAAGGGCGCAGGAGGCGGCGGAGGATGAGCCGCAGTCGATAGAAAAGTTTTTTGGCGGCCGCGGTCCCTCGGCGGCCGCCTCCAAGATGGCGCTGGACCACAAGTGCCCACGGCAAAAGGAGACGAGCGGGGCAGTGGACGAGACGAGCGGCGTGGAGGAGGCGGGAGCGCCGACCCTACCAACATCACCAGGGGCAGCGGAATGCAACAATCCCCCCAGGGGAGATCCCAGAGGCGCCAGGAGCGGCGGTTATGGGCCCGCGCCGGCCACCTCCAAGATGGCGCCAGAGACAGCGGGGCGCAGCAAATCCCCCAGGAGAGAGCCCGGCGGTGGCGGCAGTGGCGTCCGAGGGCCCCCGGCGGCCACATCCAAAATGGCACCGGTTTATGTGCGCCTGCGACAGAAGAGGAGGAGCCGATCCAGCGGAGGGGCGAGCAGCGCGGAGGAGCCGGGGATGCCGACACCACTAGCACCACCAGGGACAGATAAGTACAGCATAAACCCCAAAAGGGGATTCAGCAGTGGTGGGATCGGTGGAGGCCCCAACCCCCAGATAGAGGTGACAGAGGGAGCAACTATGCCACCCCCCCAGCCAAAAGATGTCCAGCATAGGACAGCAGACCATACCAGAAAGGAGCCCGCGTCCCCACAAAATACAGGGGGACATGCCACATGCTCCGCAGGTAGTGGGAGTCCCGAGTACACCAGGGGCTCTCCCCATTCATGGCCTGAGGGGGGGGGGGGGGTCCCTGGTGGAAACCGGACACCACACCAAATGCACCACGCAGGAGACGCACCGACCAGCTCGGACAGAGGCAGTGGCCTACCACAAAGAACGTGCAGAGCCACCCCCGTGTCGGGCAGAAACCCATGACCCAATGCAGCTTCCCCAGACAGCTATTCTACAGATGATGAGTGGGATTGGAAGGAGCACTTAAGGTCTCTCCCGACAAAAAGGGACTTTCAGAGGTTGGAAGTCTCACATAAAGAAGCATACACAATTTCAAAGAGAAAGAAGCAATTTTGAAAAGCGCCAGAGAACGGGACACTTTAACCCATAACGGCACCCTATTGCAATATTTGTAGACCTGGCGAGGCGCACCTTGCAGCTGCGCAGAGCAGTAAGGCCACTACTGGAAGTCCTGAAATCCAACAAAATCTTGTATCACTGGGGGTACCCTTTTCAGCTTACGGCCACGAAAAACGGCAGGACAGGGACTTTTAGATCCCCTGCCGATCTCTCTAGATTTCTGGACATTCTGGAACTACCAAAGGTGGCACTGCCAGACTGGCCACACTTGCCATCCCTACCCACCCCCGGTCCCAGAGAAACCTGGCACGAGGCAGGCTCACCGGGGCCTAAAGCTCACGGCCGCGCCAATAGACCGCCTCGCTGATTGTACCCCACCCAGACGGCCTGACTAAGACCACCTCTGCAGGCTGAAGCGTCCGAAGGAGTCCTTCATAGATAAGATGTTTTATTACGAGTGGTTAGGCCCTACATGGTCCTGCTTAAAGTTCTTTAAAGTTCCTGAACAGTAGCGGCTAAAGCTCTAAATCCACCTGGCACTTGACCAGGTGGCCGAAGTTTTACTGAGCTGACTGACCGCCAAACGCATACGATCCCAATGTTATAAATGTTACAAATGTTATTAATGTGCCTGGTAATATAACTAGCTTCCTGAACGAATGTTATGCCGGTTGGGGCGGAGGGGGCCCTGAGATGCTCGGGTATCTGCGACATCTCCTCCTACTCGGGGGGGACGACACAATAGTGTCGTCTACAACTGACCGTAGGTTGGTTACCCACTAGTTGAACTGGGAATATACTTCCTAGTCGACAGATGGTTTACTCTCTGTCACCCTATCCCTCTCCCCCCCACCCTCCTCCCTCTCAAGTGTCCTTAAATCTATTTTTTCCATCCCAATCTTGGCTCCGGGAGCTGTGGTACCCTAAGATGCCGCCACGCATGCCAGTAAACGATCATGATTAACATATCATTCTGCACTTACAACACCAGAGGTCTGAACATACCGGCCAAAAGGGGCCAAATACTTGCACATCTACACAAAAAAAGGATTGCAATAGCTATGTTTCAGGAGACACACTATAAGAAAGACTATATCCCTAAGGGCAACAACAGATACTACACAAAGTGGTACCATAGCACACACCCGGACAAGAAAGTCTGTGGCACTTCCATTGCAATACACAAGAACCTCCCCCACAGAGTCCTGGCCTCCATGGTGGACACGGAGGGCAGATACCTTTTTCTTAAAATGAACCTAGGAAATCGCATAATTACAATCGCTAACGTTTATCTCCCCAACACAGGTCAGGTCGCCTACGCCTGTCGGATGCTGCGAGAACTGACACGGTTCGCGGAAGGCTCACACATTGTACTAGGCAGGGACCTCAACGTGGCCCTGGACCCTACTCTTGACGCCTCAACGGGTAAGTCCAGTCTATCCCACACGGCCCTACATAGATTGTGGAGAAAGTTATCTGAACTGAAGCTCGTTGATCTCTGGAGAACACTTCATCCAGAGATCAAGGACTATAGCCACCACTCCATGGCCCATAACAATTATGGGCGATTGGACTACATATTTGTTTCACATAGCCTTCTAGATTGGAGCCCCAGATGCTCAATAGGTAACTTCATATGGTCAGACCACGCACCTGTCTATGGGGCCCTATGCGGGGGGGAGACAACAAGAGGCCTAAACAGTTGGAGACTTAACGACAATCTCCTGGGCGATGCTTGCTGCTTAGAGGAGATAAGGTGGACAATAGGAACATTTGTGGAGACCCACAGGACAGACACTACTTCAGCGACTATCCAGTGGGAGGCCCTAAAATGTGTATTAAGAGGAGTCTTCATCTCCCATAGATCAAGATTAAAAAGGGACAGAGTAGCGAAGTTAGCTGACCTGATAACTAGACTAGAAAAAATGGAGTTGGCCAACAAGTCTAGCGCTTCCCCAACCCTAAAGGCGGAGATCTCGGCTCTGCGGCAACAAATACTTGGGATCATGGACCAAAAATACCTACACATAAGAGACAGAATAAAAAAGGGTACTACAAATTCAGAAACAAATGCAGCTCCTGGTTGGCGAAAGCGTTAAACCCCCGGGAGAACCAGTCATACATTTTTCACTGAACAAAGCAGACAAAAGCAAAGTACATGCCACAAAAGACATCCTGGAATGCTTTAGGGAATTCTATGGGGAGCTATATAACATAGAGGGGGTAGAGGAAATAACGGCGATAGATCAATACCTACAAAAATACGCCCCGACAGAGATCCCGATGGAAAACGCGCAACAGCTGGAGGACGACATATTAGACCAGGAGATAATGGATGAAATTAAAAGCTTAAAGATCGGTAAAAGCCCGGGACCAGGTGGCTTCACGCTCCGGTTCTATAACATATGTGGAGACCTATTGACCCCAATGCTCAGTAGAGCCTTTAACGCGATATCTGGATACTGCCCATTCCCATCCCAAGCCCTGCAAGCACTAATCACAGTAATCCCAAAACCGGGCAGAGACCCCATGTCATGTAGCAACTATAGGCCAATATCCCTGTTAAACGTCGACACTAAAATATTTGCTAAAACATTAGCCTCCCGCCTCCGTCCCCTTGTCCCTGGGCTCATCCACAGAGATCAAGTGGGGTTTGTGGCAGGACGCGAAGCCAGGGATAATACAATACGAACCATCTTGCTGATAGAGAGAGCACGAGAGGAAAAAAGCCCACTATGTCTGCTGTCGACGGATGCCGAAAAAGCCTTTGATCGCGTAAACTGGAGGTTCCTAGAGGCTACACTAAAAAAAATTAGATTAGGCAATAGGACGATCGGCTAGATAATGGCACTCTATAATAACCCCACAGCTCAGATACGGGTCAATGGGAAGCTCTCCGCACCAATAACCATAAAAAATGGAACACGACAGGGCTGCCCGCTGTCACCGACACTATACACCCTGGTAATGGAGTCGCTGGCTAACGTGTTGAGGGAAAATAAGGAGATAAAAAGATATACAAAAGCCAGACAGGAGCACAAGACTGCCCTGTTCGCAGACGATCTAGTAATATATATCACCAACCCCAGACAGGCCTTACCCGCAATCTTACAAGAATTTAAAAGATACAGTTATGTTAGTAACTTCAAGATCAATCTGAGTAAATCGGAACTTTTAAGCATTACACTCCCGGCATCAGAAATTGCACAACTTAAACATCTGACCCCCATGAGCTGAAAGGAACATAACATCAAATATTTTGGGGTGTTTCTCCCTGCAGACACCGGAAAAACGTACAGCTTAAACTACGAACGCATGCTCTCCACCATAACAAAAGACTTTGAGAGATGGAAACCAACAACCCTCCCGTGGTTTGGCAGGATAAACTGTTAAAATGAACTCCCTGCCAAATTATTATACCTATATCAAACCTTGCCCATACGAGTTCCGCGGAACTTTTTCATCAAGCTACAAAAAGCAGTGACACGATTTGTGTGTGTGTGTGTGTGGGGGGGGGGGGGGGGGGGGGACAAACCACGCCTGAATTACAAACTACTAACCCAGCGGAAGGAGAAAGGAGGGACTGGACTGCCAAACCTACTCCTCTACTATAGAGCGGCCATATGCAAGACAGTCTTGGACCTAGTACACAAGGGGACCACTAAAAGCTGGGTTGAGCTGGAAAGGGAGACAATGGCAGGGCGAATTAGGGGCCTTGCGTGGTTGCGAAGCGGGTTAGGCAGGAGAGGCATCAGAGTCTCTCCCTTCATAAATTCCTTGCTGAAAATATGGGATGGTTTCGGGACACGACACGAGCTGGTAAAAGTGCCAGGGCCGTGGACACCACTGAGAGGGAACCCAGACTTCCCTCAGGGAGATTCGAGATTACCCCTTCTGGATGATCTGGATGTGGAGTTCCCTAGGGTCAGAGACGTGATGGATAGAGAGGGTCTAAAACCGCTAGGAGACCTCTTGGGGGTGTGGAACCAGAAGACAGGTGCATGGTTCCAGTACTACCAAATAGGCCATTATATACGATCCTTAGGACCAATATCAGGCCTGACGGCACCAAACACACACTTTAAAATGCTATGTGATCAACCTCAGAGGCCCAAAGGAGAGATCTCCGCGATCTATGGCTTCTTGGTAGCCCGGGAGGGACTGGACTCCGGAAGGGGGTCACAGGAGAGCCTGGGAGAGAGAACTAGGGAGGGAAATATCGGAGGAGGACTGGGACAAAGCCATATGCTTGACTCACAAAATGACGATCTCAAGCTGCCACCAGGAACTTAACTATAAGCTATTAACGAGGTGGTACCGAACACCAGTGCGGCTGGCTAAGTACGGAGGGGGGTGTCTGACCTGTGTTGGTGATGCCTACGAGAGGCTGGCACACTCTCACACATGCCCCCAGGTTAGGACACTCTGGAGGGAAATAGAAGCACTGTACAATGCGCTGAACAAGGGATCCTATGTGTGTACCCCTGAGATGGCTCTCTTATCGATCCTCCCGGGGTCACTAAAAAGCAATAGGAAAAGCTCACTTAGGTTCTACCTCCTAGCGATGCGCACGGTGATACCCAGACTGTGGAGATCCCAGGACCCCCCTACCAAAGTGCAGTGGGTGACCGTCCTAGATGAAATAGGCCGCATGGAAGAACTGAAAGCACGAGACGACACGAAATATTCAGTATACCACGCCACATGGGAACCCTGGCTAACATTTCGTAGCTCCCCAAGATTTGACCAATGGTTGGTAAGTGGAATACTACCTAGTTAGAACCAAACCCGAAAGGGTGCAAAACAGCCCCGGAGCCAAGAACCCCCCCCCCTCCCCTGTCCTACACCCATCTCTCTTAACACTTCATAGACCCTTGCGCAACACACGCATACAACTAGGCGCGGTCCACAACTGCCACCCTCCGCGCCCCCGCCCCCCCCCTATTAGGGGTCCAGGGGATGCCGAGGCAAGGCTGGGGACCAACCCCTACCCCCTGTCTCAAACATTCTCCCCCCCCCCTATTTTTAACCCACCTTAGACCCCTCCTACCCCTTTTCCCTTCTATACTGTTACAAAGTTTTAGAATAAGATGATCATAAAAGTTTACTAGAAGCAACTATAAGCGTAACTAGCAGAGGTGGGCGGGATGAAAACTTTTATTAAGTACAAGCAAGAAGTTTAATGAGCAAGAAAGTAATAGATGCTGTTGAAATGTTTTTGAAATTGATTGTACAACTGAGTATTGAAAATTAATAAAAACACTTTTAAACAAGAATCATAGAATGGTAGATTTGGAAGGGACCTCCAGGGTCATCGGGCCCAACCCCCTGATCAGTTCAGGATTTGACTAAATCATCCCAGACAGATATTTATCCAGCCTCTTTTTGAAGACTCCCATTGAAGGAGAACTAATTACCTCCTGTGGTAACCTGTTCCACTCATTGATCACCCTCATTGTCAGAAAGTTTTTTCTAATATCTAATCTGTGTCACCTCCCTTTCAGTTTCATGCCATTGCTTCTAGTCTTTCCTTGTGCAGATGAGAATAGGGATGATGCCTCTGCACTGTGACAGCCCTTCAGATAATAAGTCTCCTCTCAGCCTTTTTCCTTGCTAGCTAAGCATTCCCAGATCCTTTAACTGTTCCTCATAGGACATGATTTGCAGACCGCTCACCATCTGGGTAATTCTTTTCTGAACTTGCTCCAGTTTGTCTATGTCTTTTGTAAAGTGAGGTGCCACAAACTGGACATAGTGTTCCAGATGAGGTCTGACTCAGGAAGAGTAGAGGGAAATAATTATCTCATGTGATCTAAACTCTATGCTTCTCTTGGTACATACCAGAATTATGTTTGCCTTTTTGGCTGCTGCATCACATTGTTGACTCATGTTCAGTCTATAATCTATTAGTATACCCAAGTCTTTTTCACATGTGCTGCTGCTTAGCCCAGTTCCTCAGCCCATTCTGTATGTGCTTTTTTCATTTTTTTTGCCCAAATGTAGGACTTTGCATTTCTCCTTGTTAAATACCATTCTGTTAGTCGAGGCCCACTGTTCAAGCTTTTCTAGATCTTTTTGAATACTCTCTCTTCCCTAGTGTTAGCTATCCCTCCTACCTTTGTGTCATTGGCAAATTTGATCAGTTTCCCCTTAATTCCCTCCTCCAGATCATTTATAAACATGTTGAACAACACTGAGCCTAGGACAGAGCCTTGTGGTACCCCACTTGATACATTTTTCCACTTGGATGTGCAGCAATTTATGACCACTCTTTGAGTATGATCACTTAGCCAGTTGTGAATCCACCTAACAGTTGCTTTGTCAATCCCATATTTGTTCATTTTTTTCAATGAGTATAGTATGAGATACTTTGTCAAATGCTTTACTAAAGTCAAGATATACTATATCCATCATATTTCCATGATGAACCCAGTCGGTGATTCTGTCATAGAAGCAAATTAGATTCATCTGGGATGACTTGTTTGTTACAAACCCATGCTGGCTCTGTTTAACTACTCCATTTTTATCCAAGTACTTGCATACATGCTGTTTAATAATTTGTTCAAAGATCTTCCCAGTACGTCTAGAAGTCAGGTTCACAGGCCTGTAGATTCCTGGATCCACCTTCCTCCCTTTTTTTGAAGATAGGGACAACATTTGCCCTTTTCCAATCTTCTGGTAATTCTCCTGTTCTCCAGGAATTTTCAAAGATTATGGCGAGTGTTTCAGCAATTACCTCTGCTGCTCCCTTTAGTATCCTAGGATGGAATTCATCTGGACCTTGAGACTTGAATTCAAGTCATCTAAGTGTTCCCTCACTATCTCTCTGCTTATAGATAGCCTGCATTCTTTTATTCCCCCTATAGCACAGGGAAGATCAGTTGATGTTCCCTGTGCAAAATAGGAATTTAAAAGTTCGGCCTTTTCAACATCATTCTTAACCAATTCACCATTTTCATCTTGTAAGCATCCAATAGCATCTTTGACTTTTCTTTTGCTTTTGACATAACCCCCAAATCCTTTTTTAATGCTTTTGGCCTCTGTTGTAAGCCCCAATTCATTATCAGCTTTTCTAATACTTGCTCTAGAGTTTCTGCAGACCGCATTATATTCTTCTTTAGATATTCCCCCCACTTTCCATTTGATAAACACATTTTTCTTGGTTTTTACATCTGTGCAAGTTCTGTGTTCATCCATCCTGGTCTCTTTAAATGCTTTCCATTCTTCCTTCTCTTAGGGATTGTTAACGATTGTGCTTTGAGAATCACATTTCGCAATATTTCCTAACCTTTTTGGACATTTCTGTCCTTAAGAACATCCAGCCATTGGATTCTTCCTACCATCTTTCTGAGTTCATTAAAATCTGCCTTTCTGAAATTCAACCTTGAGGTCTGAGTTTTCTCAAGTTTTCTTCCCCTTTTTATCCAAAATCAAGGATAACATGATCACTGCCTCCTAAGGTCCCATCCACCTTTACTTCCTCAACCATTTCCTCCCTGTTGGTAAGAATTAGATCCAAGATAGCAGATCCCCTTGTTTTCTCTTCTACCTTTTGGAAGATAAAGTTGTCAGCAAGAGCGGATAAGAATTTTTTGGATCCATTACTTTTACCTGAGAGAGATTCCCAGCAAATGTCTGGATAGGTAAAATCTCTCATAATCACTATGTCATGCTTTTTTGAAAGCTTGGCCATCTGATGTAGAAAGAGTTAATCAATATCTTCTGCTTGTCCAGGTGGCCTATAGTAAATGCCAACTATAGTGTCATTTCTATTATTATCTCTTTGTAGTCTTATGCATCACAGTATGGGAAATCAAGAATTAAAAACAATCACAGAAAATGGCCGTTACTTACTGACTGAGGAGTGCATATAGATGCATCCTCCTCTCACCATGCAGGTAGCTGACTACCAAATGGAGGAGCCAATAACACCTGTGAGGGCACCGATAAAACACCCACTCACACTGCCTCCTGATAATGAGGGGGGTGGATGCTTGGTGTACACTCCCACACATAGTGGATACAGGGTGCCAGACCATTCTGATATTTGGTAGTCAGCTACCTGCATGGTGAGAGGATGCATCTATATGCACTCCTCAGTCAGTAAGTAACGGCCATTTTCTGTGATTGTTTTTAATTCTTGATTTCCCCTTCTGTGATGCATTTATATTAGTGAGGGACCCACTACAACGCAAGGAACCGTGAAGTGGTTAGTGGGCTCATGTATCTTGGCCAACATCCAACCAATGCCTTGCATTTATTATGTATCATTCACATGCAGTGTGGCATTAAGACTCCAGGGGGAGCCCAGGGTGGCAGTACCAATGTGGTTCACTGATGGATATGCAGGGCAACCCACCGAATTATCATTGCGTCATTAATAGGTTGCTGGTCTGCATGGTGAACTACATATATCAGAATGGTCTGGCACCCTGTATCCACTATGTGTGGAAGTGTACACCAAGCATTCACCCCCCTCATTATCAGGAGGCAGTGTGAGTGGGTGTTTTATCGGTGCCCTCACAGGTGTTATTGGCTCCTCCATTTGGTAGTCAGCTACCTGCATGGTGAGAGGAGGATGCATCTATATGCACTCCTCAGTCAGTAAGTAACGGCCATTTTCTGTGAGTGCTCTTTGTATTCTTACCCAAACAGTTTCTACAGAACTACCATGCTCTAGAGCTTGAATCTCTGTGGAGATTAATGTTTTCCTAAGATACAACGCAATACCTCCTCCCCTATTTTTGGTCTGTTTCTTATAAATAAGTTTTATCCTTCAAGCCTTGCATTCCAATCATGTGTATCATTCCACCAAGTTTCCATGATGCCGATGACATCATATTTCTATTCCTGTGTTAGGAGCTCCAATTCTGCTTGTTTTTTTCCCATGCTCTGTGAATTTGTGTAAAAACATTTTAGTCTGTGATCGGTGTCTCTTGCTCCTCTACTTTCCTTCAGAATTTTTGTCTTGGTTCTTTCTTTCCACTTCTGATAACAAGGTTCTCAAACGTATTAATTAGCTGTATATTTCTACCTGGTCTTCCACTTCCCTTCCCATATTGTTCTAGTTTAATGCTCTCCTAATGAGTGAAGCAAGGCACCCACCAAATATATGCTTATCTGTTTCTGTAAGGTGCAACCATCTCTAGCAAGCAGTCTATCAAGTAGGTAATTCACTCCATAGTCTAGAAATATAAATCTTTGCTGACGGCACTCTCAAAGTAGCCAATTGTTGACCTCTAGAACCTTGTTCCATCTTCTTATTCCTTGGCCATCCACTGGGAGGATAGATGATATGTGCTCCTAGTTCCTTCACCTTGTTTCTGAGGTCTTCAAAGTCTCTGCAGATAGTTGAAAGTACCCTTTTTTCAGTGTCATTTGTCCCTATTTGTATTAGTAGGAATGGGTGGTGTTCTGTAGGACTGAAGAGTCTTGACAGGCTATCAGACATATCTTTGATTTGTGCACCTGGAAGACAGCACACCTCTCGTGAGGTGTCAGGTCTGCAGACAGCGGCCTCTGTTCCTCTCAATAGGGAATCCCCCACAACCACCACTCTCCTTTTCTTCTTCACAACAGCACTTCTTTTTGCTCCATTGAAGAGGACTCTGTGTGCTTACTACACAGTTCTTTGTGGGTAGAGTCATTTCTTGCTGTACCTCTTTCTCCTCTGCTCTGTTCTTTTTGGGTAGAGATTTCTTGCTGTACCTCTTTCTTCTCTGCTCTATTCTTTGTGGGTAGAGTCATTGATAGCTGTACCTCTTTCTCCTCTGCGTTGTTCTTTTTGGGTAGAATCATTTTTTGCTGTAACTCTTTCTCTTTCTGCTCAGGAACCAGTACCAGGCCCCCCTGTGTGAGAAATTGGCACTGGTTCCTGAGCAGTATGGGTGCCGGCCAACTCCTGATCCTCTTGCTTCTTTGGGTCACATGCTTCCATTCCTCTGCTTCTGCAGGTACATTGAACGTTTCTTTTTCTTCAACATTTTAAAGACTTTCTTCTACTCTGTCAAGGAAATCCTCACCTTCCTTAATAAGTTTCAATGTAGCTATTCTCACCTGAAGATTTTGCACCTTTTCTTCTAGTAGAGACACAAGCTTGCATTTCTGGTAGGGGAAGTTTGGCTCTTCTTCTGGTAGGTCTGTAAACATATAGCATACGTTGCAGCTCACCATATTCCATATTGTCAGTTGATATCCACTTCCAAACTTCTAAAAGTCAAGAATTGTAGTGAAGATATATAACCTATAAGATACTACTAAGTGTACAATGGCTCGCGGCCTGGCGATGTCCTCTGAGCAGCTAGACTCGGCTAATCTTGGTAATTTTCTCGCTTACAGTGATTCTTTGCTCTTCCAAGAATGCACAGGGAATTTGCAAATGATCTTCCTGCAGCTACATTCTCTAGTCTGGAGATGTCCTCCGAGCAGCTAGACCCGGCTAATCCTGGCAATCTTCCCGCTTACAGTCATTCTTTGCTCTTCCCAGGATGCACAAGGAATATGCAAATGCTCTTCCTGCAGCTCCAATCCCTGGTCTGTGAACGCCAGACCTTGGTCTGAAGTTCTCCAATCTCTGGTCTGTAAATAGGTGTTGCGAATGTCAGACCTTGATAGATCCCTGTTATTTAAATAAAACAGGTAGCCCACTTACACTTGATTGTCATCTAATTTCATCTTTAAATTATTTGCTAATCCTAAAGGTCCACATACTGTTGCCACTCACAGGCATGTGATATTGGATCATTTTCCTCAATAAATAAATGGTGAAGTCTAATATTTTTGACTCATTTCTTCTTTTTGTCTACTTTTAGGACTTGTGTGAAAATCTGATGCAGTTTTTAGGTCAAATATAAGCAGAAATATGGAAAATTCTGAAGGGGTCACAAACTTTCAAGCACCACTATAAGTATTGCACGGTAGACCAATAAGGAAGGAGGGGAGGATCTGAGTATTGTGGTCATAATACCTACTCTAAAATACAGCCATATTATATCCATGCAAAAATAACCTTAGGGTAGACACCCACTGGCATTTATTTCTATCTTGCGCTGCGAGAGCAAGTGAAAACACTCGCCTCGCAGGGCAAGAAAAACGCAGGAAAATTGCTGGAACATGGCTAGTGTTTTCAATGGGGCCAGCGGCAGCGGCGCTAGTCCAATTGAAAACATAGGGAGAATACCACGGACTTCTGCCACAGCTGCCGATCCCATTGAAAGCAGTGGTTTCTGGCAAGCCATGCAGTATGATTTTCGGGGAAGGGCTTGAAATATAAGCCCTTCCCTGAAAAATCATCATTAACTGGTTAAAAAAAGAAAAAAAAAAACAAAAACTCATCCCTCCGCCACTCAGACGCGTCCTCCGGCTGTCTGCCCAGCTCTGCTGTCCAGCACTTTCAGCAGGCGGGGACTTAAAAATCCCCACCTCCTAAAAGGACTGTGCTGATTGGCTGAGCGCTCAGCCAATTACAGCTAGTGCTTAGCTATTGGCTGAGCGCTTAGCCAATTACAGCTAGTGCTTAGCTATTCATGAATGAATGGATGAACAGCTAAGCACTTGCTGTAATTGGCTGAGCGCTAGCTGTAATTGCCGATCCCATTGAAAGCAATGGGATAGCATGCTGCACTTCTGCCACTGCTGTCACAGCTGTGACAGCTGTGGCAGAGGATTCTTTCATCTCCGTGGTCCCCGTGGGGATGAAGGAAACTCCTGCCACAGCTGTCACAGCTGTGGCAAAAGTCCATGGTATTCTCCCTATGTTTTCAATGGGGCTAGCGCTGCTGCCGCTGGCCCCGTTGAAAACACTGGCGATGTTCTAGCGATTTTCCAGCGTTTTTCTTGCACTGCGAGGCGAGTGTTTTCACTTGCTCTCGCAATGTAAGATTAAAAAGGAAAAAAACGCCAGTGGGTGTCCACCCTTATGGTGATTAATAAGAAAAGTTTGACATACAGTAGTTTAATGCAAGGGACATATAATCTACAGATGTAGCAAAATTTTAGAAGTTATCTTAAGTCATCCAGAGCTTTTGGTCTTATAACACAACAAAACCTATTGTAAAGTAAAGGGTAAAGAAACTCTGGCACAGAAAGTTATAATAATGCATTAAAAGCTAAGTTAAACTTTGCTACATCTGTAGAATTGTTCCTTTGAGAATATAAAGTGATATTCATATTATTTATTACAGATGGTATAGTTGGTGCATTCGTTTCCCGATCTACTGCAAATTGGGCTAATTTTTGTCTTTGAGAATCAGTGTGAAAGCTATTGTAAAATAGTTCATTTTTTCCTGTAGTGCCATTGCAGAAAAACTAAGGCATTAGAGGGAATCCATGCGTGCAGCTTACCGGTTCTTTATTGGATGTACCTCGCAGGTTTAGCTTTTCCAAAGGTCCTCATCATGGGACTCCCTTCAGCATTAGCTTGACTAACCCTAATGTGGCTTATGGATTGTCTAAACCCGAGAACCCCTTCAATGAGCACAAATAAATGGGTAATCTGGATTTAACAGATTAAATATCTGTTTCAGATTGTCTTACATAGTAAGTCTACGGTGCTGTTGAATATGGTGGTGCAATATCAATAAATATCTGGTATAGTAATAATGAGCATGATCTAACAGGATCTGGGAACACGAGCAAAGACAAGTCTGTGGTTTGGAATTAAATTGCATTATGCTACCTATTCATTTACATGACACATATTAACCCAACATAGAGGTTCCAAGAGAATTGCCTTATTCCCTTGTCTACAGGAGAGCATGTTAGGGGGCTTTAATTGCCACATTTTCAAACTGATGTAATGGTGGACATATCTTAGTCATTACCTTAATGAGATAACACCTTCTCTTCCTCCAAACTACTCATTATCATGCTACTTGTTCAAATCTCAACTACAAAGAACTCTACAGATAGCACGCACTAGGCACTGGTTGTTGTTCACCTGCCATGAATCTTTCTGGCATGATGAAACAATACAAGACCAATTAAGTATTTTCCGAAAAGATTTAAGGAGAGTAAACCAAACATCTGGGTGCCCCTTAATTATTCCTGGCTGGATGCTATTTCTTGACCCTGTAGTGATGCAAAGGTGCCAAAGGGATGAATGTTAAGATGTTAGACTGTGAAGACGTGCAGCTGCAATACTGATGGGTTTGGGAGGAGATAGTAACAAGGTTAGCTGCATGTGAAGTGTGAATTGAGATTTTTGCAAAGAGACTGTGATGGGCATAATGTTATACCCTTGCACGAAATCTTGCTATTATTGTATAATGGTCACACGGGGTGTGAAATGACTTATTACTTTCCTTTTATTCTTTAATGAAGTTGGTTAGAGTAGAAGCCACTGTGGGCACAAGTGCAATACCCAGAAACTACATGGCAGGTGCTGACATATTAAATATTTATTTGTTTTTTGTCTTTGTAGCACTGTTTCGAGTTTTCAGCTGCTGGTAATGAAAGCGCATTGTAAGAAAGAGAAAAATCCCTATGTATCTCCAGCTCCTAACGTGTAAAATAAAAGTGCACTCATGTGTACACCGAGTTAAAGATTTACAGAATGACTTGCAAACAGCTTAATTGGAATGAAAGTCACTATTGAAATTGTTCTCACTTGTAGTTTCGGGATTTTCAGTAAATATTTACATTTATTGAAGACCCAAGTGATGGCCGGGATTTATTGCTAAGGATTCTTCTTTGCTCTGGGATGCAACCTGCTGTTTAACTGTTGCATTTGTTATTATGACAATATGCCTTATAGAATGGTAATTAGGAATCCAATTGCATTAGTATAAACAAATGGTTATCAGAAGCAGCACATTCTGATGGATTTGGATAAATGTTAGCTAGTCTTCGGATCTTTTCACACGAGACGATCATTGTTCAGATTCTTGCTGCATCATCTGAACAATGATCATTTAGTTTAAATACATGCACCGACTTAATAATGAACAGTAATTTGGTTGCTCGTCGTCCAGTTTATGCATGTGCAAACACTGAAAGATGGTTAGCCCGTGTGAACAGGTTCATCTATGAACATCTGCCTGTTTACTGTGAATGGAGGGCAGTGGGCTGGAGAGATCCTAAGCTGGCTCTGTCTCTATTCACTGAGCGATGATCACTCCTGTGTAAAAGGACAGTAGTGATTATTGCTGGGATGACTGTCGGGCACATCTGTACCCAACAGTCTTCCCGTGTTTAAGGAGCCGTTGTTTTTTTTAAGCAAAGACCAGGAAGAGATCCCAGAGAAAGGACTCATCTCTCATGTGCCACCGTGCAGAGGTTTGTCCACTTGTTGTTGGTCACTGAGTTTCAGGGCTCATTCACACCAGCGTTGTGATTTTCAGTCAGCTGTGTCACGGCCACAGTATGACCGAAAATCATGTGAATGGGCGCACAAATCTGCCGTTTTTGCACCTGTTCAGATGGCCCGGGTCTGGCGCATATACACCAAGCCCGGATTGCCGTCGGGCAGGGGAAGACAGTTTAGCTCTGCTAAACTGCCTCCCCCTTTCCTCCCCCTGACCAACTCTCAGCACGGAAAGGGGGCAGGATGGGAGCTAGTTGTTAAGCTCTTGCACTATCCCACCCCCTCCCATTGCAAACAGCTGGCAAGGGGCAGAGAGGATGAGGGAGGGGTGGGAGATTAGCAGACATGCTGCTAAACTCCCTCCCACCTCCTTTCTCCGACACCTACCACTGGCTCCCATAGGAGTCTATGGGAGCCACCGCTGTATTCCGGCCAGGAAGAAAGTTCCTGAACTATCTTTCCTGGCTGAAGTAAAAGCACCCGGCCAAAATGTGCTCGTATGCGCTATCTTGGCCGGCGGGAATACGCCCATCTGAACTGATGCATCGTTATTCAATGCATCAGATGGGCAGCGTATATCGGCTGCGCATGAAAGCACGGCCGATGTACGCTCGTGTGAATAAAGCCTCAGTCTGCATAAAAATAGTCGCTAGTTTTTTCACTTGTTGTTAGGTTTAAACAACAGTTGTTCAGTTGTTGAAACAACTCGAGGAGAGGGCTGGTTGTTTGCCGGGATGTATTTTCTTCCCCCTCCCACTCACTGCATTCACTGGCTCATATTCATGTTTTCGTGGGCATTTGTGGAATGTTTGTTTTTCGTGCAAAAGCCTCAGTGATTATTTGTACACTGTAGCTTATAGACGAAGCCCTGTTTTTACAATAGCCATCCACATACGTCAGCAAGTGTTTTTCTTTGCAATAATTTATTAATGTCCAGCTAAACAAATCATCCGCTTATCTCTATGTGTAAACCATACCAAACGACACAGCGAAGGAGGGAAATGGTGAGAATTTCAAACGATTCTAAACGCTCATCGTTTGAAAGCAAAAAAGTTGTTGAGCCGTTCGATCATTCAAACAACAATTGTTGTGTGTAAATGGGCCATTACTTGCAGTAAGCCTTTTTATGTTCTTCCACTCTGCTGAGCAGCTTCCAAAAAACATATTGAACTAAATAACCCTTTTAAAAGGATTTCTCTGGGATTAATAAGTTGCATTTTTGCTCAGCAAATACAATTTTTCTCAATGAGGTCATTCATTTTAGGACATTCTCAGAGTCAGAGTCAAACGCCACATTAATGGAACTTTTACACCTGACTCTTGATAACAATCACACTGACAAGGACTATGACAAAACAAAGAGAACGACACCTACAACGGTAATGACAATGCCGTTGTAGCTAGCTGCCTTACCAACTTAATTCACACGTGATTGTGGTTTCTGACTTTCCTCAATGGGTTAGCCTCAGTTTCAGATACATTGTATGTGTTTGCTGGCTAGGTTACATATTACAAGCTCAAATCTGTGTGACTTTCATTCCTGGCTCCCTTCACTAGTCAAAGTCATAATCACTTGAGTTAGACTTAGACAGAGGGAGGTGCAGGGAGGAGTGGAGATAAGAGGCATGTGATGTTACTGTACGATGTTCGTATGAGAAGGCAGGTAAGTACAGTGGTCAGAGCACAGGTCATCACACAAGCAAGAGAGGGGTTAAATCACTCCTTTAGGAGAGCAGCTAGAAAGTGAGGGAGGAGACATGTAAGGCCATCCATGCTCCTCTGGGTAATATACAAATAAGTAGGATGGAACAATACTACTTTTGTGCTACCTGATGACAGGCAACAACCCTGAAACAACTGTCTGTGTTTGGATTCTGGCTTGGTTTCAGTTCCAAATCATTGTTCTACAGACCTGTATAAAGGGTCAGGCATTAATTTGAAGGAATGCTGTCATCCAATAGTTGGCGCTGCAGAGGCATTGTTCCATCTTCCTTATTTACAAGCAAGAGATAAACACAGAGAGCCTTGTCTTCTAACTAGATGTGATACTGACTTGTAGAGGCATCTCAGCTTCCAATAGTACACTAGTATGTGACTAATCCTTCTACTTTTCAAGTTTGGAAAAATCAAAAAAACTTGTTAAAGTTTCTTTAATGTAGTTAAAGGGGATTTCTGGGCAAATACCATTGTTGATCTAGTCATGTAGATTATTTGTGAATCAGCCAATAAAAATCAACCACAGTGATACATTTTTGGCTTCTTATGCAGATCAAACAGGGCTTCTGTTTGACCTTTTGGGCCCTGCTGTGTTACGGGCCCACCATAGGATGCTCTGGTACTCTGTTGGGCCAGTTGAAGATAAGAAACAGCAGGATAGGTTATATTCAGACTTGTGCTGTTAGAGCCATCGTCTACTCTGTAATGTACCACATGAATTTTCCCACAGCTGAGGAGTCACTTTCATATGACATTTACAAGGTCATTGCAAGGTTTTCACTGGAATTTGATTTGGGGTCAATGGGATGTCAGGCAGTATTGTGCCTATGCAAGAAATTCTATGACTTCAATGGACCAAAAATTATTTGTTTTCAGCACACTGTAAAGACATTTGCAAGTACGTGAAAATAGTGCTAGAGTAGCTGTTATCCAAAATACATGAAACTGTGAGTTTGTTACTTGCTAGTCAGAATGTATTCCTAGAACTATTTGAGTTGAATCTTAAAATTTAGCAGATAGCAAAGGTTTTGTTTCTTTAACTTCACAACCATATGGACTTTCCATATGTATTGAGGAGAGGTCTCCACCATTAAGAAAATGTTTACTGACTGCTGTTTGCTATACATTTTGTACATTTTATGTCATAGTTCTACTTAAAGGGGTTTTCCAGGCAGAAAATGGAATTTCTGAAACTGCTGAAATCTAAAAGGTACAGCTAAGTAGTGGCACCCCGAACCTTTAATCTGCCTTGGAGGAGCAAGTAACACATGTGTAAGCCACTGATGAGCAGCCACTTACAAACCCTCCTTATATTGAGTGGAGGGGCTGCTTAGTGCTGATTCCTGCACAAATGAGTAAATACATGGTGTCAGGCCACATACCTTGCAGTCAGGCTCAAGATTGTCCTCTGGCTGGTCCTGCTATCCACGTATAAAAAGTTGGGGTTAGTGATGGAAGAAAAGAATGTTGCGTAGCCTCCTCCTCTGCCTCTTGACCTATATTATCTCCCTCCTCTTTCTCCTATGGGTGGAGAAACGTGTTGGAAAAGACGGCCCTCCTTTCTTGCCTATAGCCATCCTCCCTGCGGTGTTGAGCAATGGCAGACAGTTCGGAGGTTGGTATCCCTCCTCCTGTGACAACAACACATAATTTTCCCTGAGGCCCTGTAGTGGCTTTTCCAGCAAGTAGATAACAGGGATGGTCATGCTGGAATATGGGGTAGATGTCAATGTTGGTGAAGGTGGTGGTGATGGTATAATGAATAGCTAAGGGCTATGTGTGATTGGCTGAGCGCTCAGCCAATAGCTAAGGAGTAGCTGCTATTGGCTGAGCCCTCAGCCAATCTGCACAGCCCTTTCAGGAGGCGGGGATTTTTAAATCCCCGACTGCTGAAAGAGCTTCATAGCAGTGCCGGGGAGCCAGCAGGAGGACGTGGCTGAGAGCAGGAGAGGTGAGTATAATTTTTTACATTTTTTTTCACACTTTTGGCAGATTATCAGGGAAGGGCTTATATTTCAAGCCCTTCCCCGATAATCATTCCACGGGGCTTGCCAAAGCAGTGCTTTCAATGGGATCAGTAGCTGTGCCGATCCCATTGAAAGCAATGGAATAGAATGCCGGGGACTTCTGCCACAGCTGTCACAGCTGTGACAGAGAATTCCATCATCCCCGCGGTCCCCGCAGGGATGAAGGAAACTCCTGCCACAGCTGTCACAGCTGTAACAGCTGTGGCAGAAGTCCCTGGCAATCCTCATCTCTTTTCAATGGGGCTAGCGCTGCTGCCGCTACCCCCATTGAAAAGACAGGTGATATGTCGGCATGATGCCGATATCCCGGCATCATGCCGATCTTTTTCTTGCACTGCGATGTGAGACTTTAACTTTAGAATCGCATCGCAGTGGAGAAAATATCGCCAGTGGGTGGGAGCCCTAATCGTGATTTTCTTGCAATGAAAATCAAAACAACTAAGTCGTGGATAGAGGCCTAGTTGTCAGGTTCAATCTGCAACTCTTTCGTTTTGATTGTCTTTACAAGAAGGCCGCACCTAGTCCCAGTTTTTTGCACTCTATCCATATTTTCTATATAAGGACTTGCTTTATCTATATTAGTTTTCTGCATATCTTTCTTTAATCTTCATTTTTTCTTATGTTGGGTTGATCTTTCAGAGGCTTTAGAAACATTTACTAGTTTTCCATAGAGATACTGTTTCAAGATACAATTTTAAAGGGGTTCTCTAGTGGCTATTTTTTTTATTTTTGGGAAATTTAGTGACTGATGACAAAATAATAATCAAGTCTATATTCATCTGTTGCGTCTATCTGTCACTCTGGTCCTGCAGGTCTCTGCTCACTTCTGGGATGAGCTGGACATGTATCGAGTACTCATGCAACCTCTGTGGCCAATCACTGGCCTAAGCAGTACCAATACTGAGACCAGTAATACCAATGGTACTGCCAGGGACTGCCCACAGCGGTCACATACTTTATTAGCATTTACTGAGGTTTTTTTTGTTTTAAATGTAGTCACTGCACAACAACTTTAACAACTTACAATTGTCATGAATTGTCATGAATTAATATGGTAACTTGAGGGATCACAGTCAGGGTTCCCAACCATTTTCTGGAATGTCCATAAAATATAGGAAACTTTTTCCAGTTTCTATAAGATAAATTTGGTGTGTCCTTGATTTTTTTTAGATCTGGAGGAACTTTTGCAGATTATTGTGATTTCTTCAATTATAGACATTAGTAATAATATTTCTGATTTATTCTGATTTTCTATGAAAATGTTGGCTGTCCTTGATTTTTGGATAAGTTGTCCAGAAAAAAAAAAAGAGAAATAATCAGCTTGGTAACCCTGACAGCAACATTAATAAAAGCCGAATATTAACTCTTTAACCACCTATTACAGCACTTACTAAGTTAGGGGTTTGAATTCTTGTCTAGTTCCACTGGGAATGTAAGGGAAGCTCCAGAGGGAACTGCATGTTGGAAATACTATGTAGTGGAAGTCCCTTGACAATTGCCCTTTCTGCCCTCCTTACAATATAGACCTGTTGGGAATAGCGGAAGAAAGCCAATACATATGCTATCTGACTATCATCAAGCCCCATTGACACTTTTGGTAAGCACAATTGAATTCAGATTGATAAGGTCATCTTTAAGAGACCCATCTTTAAATTGTAAAATTAGACATAATTGTGCAAGCTTATAGTAAAGCTGTATAAAATTATGAGTGTGCAGGAAAACCTACGCATATTTATTGCTAAAGATTTCTATTCACCTTTTAAGTTTTACTTCACTTTTATATCAAAACTTATCCATAGTAGGTAATATAAATCTTATACAGTTACATCATAGCACTAAAACAAAAAGCCCTAGATATATGATCCAAGAAAGTTTCTTCTCCTTCTCACAGTTCAATGCCATATGTATTATGATAATATGGCTAAATGATACATAACCACTCTTTTTAGTTTACCTCTAGCAAAAAACATTTTATGCCACATGGATTCGCTTATTGCAGGCATTACTCGTGATTGTTACAAACCCTTCGCCAATGAGTGACAAATTTACATACACATCATGTCAGACGGCAATACTTTGCAGGCTTAATTGCTTTAGCTCCAGGCATTTTGTGTCAAAATGGAGTGTTTTACGTCCTGCAAGTTGCTGTGTTCCTTTGCAACAGTTAAATTATTCTGTAATTTGCCAGTTTTCTTTGTAATGCATTGTCCATTAAGTAATTTAATAATTTATTGCAAAAAATGTTTGATGCGTTCCAAACAATGCTGTAGCTTTCTGTGTTGCGATCTACAAAATCTACCTTGGCAATGATGAAACTATTTTAATAACTGACGGGTTTTCTTGGTTCGGTAAGGAGGACATAATGTGACATTAACATTTTTCTTGTAGACTTTGTTCTTAAAGGGAATGCAGCTGCTGAAAATACGTTTCATAATCTGAACAGAAATTAGTATTTTACTACTACTGTCATCAAATAAAAATGAGTTTTGTTTAGTGTATATGAAGTATCTATCACCTGGTTTCTAATAGTCACAATGTTCTACTTACTTCTCCAATGTCCAATATACCAACTAAAATATTCCTTCCTTACTTTTCAGCTTGTTTTATATATTTTAGCATCAAACATTCATGCATACTTCCAGTTTCAAATTTACGCTGCCTACCCTTGACCACTGACAGCAATCTGCTGTCAGATATGTGATCCAACATCATATCTCTATATGCAGAAATGCTTACAGATAGTAAAAACACTGGTAGAAAATAAATCAAGTACCGAGAAGAAGTTGGCGGAATCAAATGAAACTTTCTCTGTGTAATTGTAATGTTGATATAAGTAAGTGATTACAATGTCAGAGCAAAAAATTTATTGCAGAAAACTGACAACCTGAAGGGGGACTCTAATACCCTGTTGTACTGCCTCTAGCTTGAATACAAGATGTGATGTGGGCGGGCATGGAGGCTCTAGTACCATGTTGTACTACCTCTAGCTTAGATACAAGATGTGATACAGGCGGCATGGAGGCTCTAGTACCCTGTTGTATCGCCTTTAGTTTGGATACAAGATGTGATACGGGCGGCATGGAGGCTCTAGTACCCTGTTGTACTACCTCTAGCTTAGATACAAGATGTGATACAGGCGGGCATAGAGGCTCTAGTACCCTTTTGTACCGCCTCTAGCTTGGATAAGAGATGTATTGCAGGCAGGCATGGAGGCTTTAGTACCCTGTTGTACCGCCTCTAGCTTGGATACAAGATGTGATTTGGGCAGGCATGGAGGTTCTAGTACCCTGTTGTACCGCCTCTAGCTTGGATAAGAGATGTGATACAAGCAGGCATAGAGGCTCTAGTACTCTGTAGTACCACCTCTAGCTTGGATAGGAGATATTATACAGGCAGGCATGGAGGCTCTAGTACCCTGTTGTACCACCTCTAGCTTGGGTACAAGATGTGATATGGATTTAGTAAGTAGAAACCAACAGCACTCACCAATGTGTCAAACCTGGCGGAATGGATTTGTGTGAGATGCTCGCTCGACTGAGATCGGATCCTAGGTCCCCAAAATCAATCCAATATATTCATATAAGAGGCAGCTTCCTCTTATATGAGAATACACAAGATGTGATACGGGCGGGCATAGAGGCTTTAGTACCCTATTGTACTGCCCCTAGCTTCGATGCAAGATGTGATATGGGTGGGTATGGAGGCATACAGGTTCTATATGGCATCCTACAGCATATCAGTCCACATTTCCTGTAACTGCGCCTCTAGATTGAACATAGGACTCCAGTGCTACAAGACAACAGTACAAAACACTGAGCCATCATGCTTCTTTTTCTTTCCCTGGAGTCCTAAGTTTAAAACTGACTGAGAATAATATCCTGTATGGAGTTTTACACAGCCCATGTCCTTGGTGAGATTTCAACCTAAGACCCCAGCACTGTAAGGCAGCAGTGCTAAACACTGAGCCACATCCATTGAATGAGCATCACCCTTCCTCTTCTTAGACAGTGTTTAATACTAGTTTTAGGGGTTTTCCGTTCAAAAAGTATTTTATTACGTATTTTCAAGGTGGTAAACATACATTTATCAAAAATGAGTACAGTTAAAGCGTTGTAGATTAGTGTCGCCAAATGTAAATAAACGAACTTTCGTATCAAAAAATCGAGTATGTTTCCTTTTTCCCCCTCCCCCCTTGAACAGTTAATTACTGTCCACACGTGTTAACTGCAAAACCAAGACAAAGACAAGACTGACAGACAAGTATAACAGGGGGAAAAAAAAAAGGGGGGAGGGGAGTGGTGTATGGTGGGGGGACGGGAGGAGGGGAGGGGGGTAGGTGGTTTACTG
The DNA here is from genome assembly GCF_035609145.1 of Eleutherodactylus coqui. Classification (NCBI taxonomy): domain Eukaryota; kingdom Metazoa; phylum Chordata; class Amphibia; order Anura; family Eleutherodactylidae; genus Eleutherodactylus; species Eleutherodactylus coqui. Next base: position 258,533,101 of record NC_089839.1, on the reverse strand, counting down.
GAGAGCGGTCTGGAGTGGTGGAGTAGGTCTCAGAGAAGGGCCACACCCAGGCCCTGGGGTTCTCCTTGGGGCATCTCCGAGTTCTCTATAGTCGTCCCGACTCCACCCAGGTTTTAAATTTCTCAGAGGACCTGAAGGCGATCCACGTCTGCCAGGTGTGGTAGAATTTCCCTTGGGTGTCGCCCTCCTCTGCTCTCAGCTCATCGAAGCGCATGAGGTCATTCAGCTCTTCCACCCACATGGCTCTAGAAGGAGGTGTGGTGGATTTCCAGAGTCGCGGAATGACTCTTCTGGTCGCAAGTATGAAAAATCTTAATATACCTTTCTTAACATTTTTAATTGGGCCTGGGAGGAGTGAGAGCAGAGCCATCTCCTGAGTTAAGTTTAATTGTGTCTTGCAGATATAATTATATACCCCTATTGTTTCCTTCCATAAGTCAGCCACTCCAGGGCAGCTCCACCATATGTGGGACATGTTTCCTCTATCTGCGTTGCAACGCCAGCATCTAGGTGAGGTCTGTGGGAAGATTTTGTGTAGATGGTCGGGGGTTCTATACCATCTGGATAAAATTTTAAAGTTTAGATCTTGGGCTTTGCAAGCCGGGGACAATTTGTGACACAGGAGCCAGGCTCTCTCCCAATCCTCCTTTGGTAATCTGTGACCCAGCTCTCTCTCCCAGGCCTCCACATATGCAGGTTTCTGGGCCTCTGCCTCCCGATCCAGCAACATCTTGTATATGGATGAAATTGAGTGTCTTTGTGGGGTCGAGGACATGACCATTTGTTCGAAGGGGGTAAGGGAGCTCGTGAGGTTCACCCGAGGAGCCAGGGACCCCACGAATCCCCTTAACTGAAAGTATTGTAGCAAAGAGCCGGGGCGTGTTTCCCTCTCTCCCAAGATCTCTGTCAGGGTCTTTAAGCTCGCATTGGACATGACATCTCTAATTCTTGGCAATGGTGTTGTGTGTATACCTAGTATGGAAGCTCCTCCCAGCGTCATCTTGAATTGTGGGTTGGCTATGAGGGGAGTTAAGGGTCCCGGCACTGAGACCATTCCGTTTTTTGGCCAAAGTTTGCCCAGGTCCGGAATAGCTGGCCAGCGAACGGGGAGATGTTGGGTATTGTGTTTATCAGTTTAGGTGGGATCCATGCTGCTCCCCGTAAGGTTCCCGGGACCAAAGCGTGTTCTGCCGCGACCCATAACCTGTTCTCTTTAAGTAGGTCTAGAATACAATTTGAGAGGCACGCTTTGTAGTAGAGGGTAAAATTGGGTAGCCCCAATCCCCCTTTTTCTTTTTGTCTGGTGAGTAGCGGGAAGCGCATACGTGGCTTTCTTCCTCTCCACACGAACGCGGTGACCAGGGTTCGAAGGCGTTTTAAGTAATAGCTTGGTATTTTTACCGGGACCGTCTGGCATAAGTAGAGGAATTTCGGGAGGGAGTCCATTTTGATCACATTGACTCTGCCACTCCAGGACAAAAACAGCGGTTTCCATTTGTTGAGGTCCCTTTCCAGTTCCGTCAGATATGGGAGAAAGTTAAGTTTAAAGGCCTGAGTAGTGTCTGACGGAAGCTGAATTCCCAGGTATTTTATTGAGGAGTGTCTCCATCTGAATGGAAACTGTGTCTCCAGCTGTGTTGCCTCGTTTTGCGGCAAAGTCACATTCAGGATTTCTGATTTTTGTGCGTTCACCTTGTAGTTGCTTATTCCGCCAAAACGTCTGAAGTCTTCCAGGACCACTGGTAGCCCAACTCGCGGATTGGACAGGTACAAGAGTAGGTCGTCTGCGAACAGCGCCATCTTATGTTCGATGTTCCCTGTCCAGATCCCTCTGATTGAGTCGTTTTGGCGGATCGCATTCTCTAGCGCTTCCATTGTGAGCACATAGAGGAATGGGGAGAGGGGGCAGCCCTGTCTAGTCCCATTAGATATTTGGAAGGCACCCGACAGGGCATCGTTAACTCTGATCCTTGCGGAGGGGTTGCTATATAAGGACATAATTCTATCTTTCGTCTTCGGTCCCACCCCTATTTTGTGTATCGTGGCCGAGAGAAAGTGCCAACTGACCCTGTCGAATGCCTTCTCTGCATCGACCGCCAGGAGGCATAGGGGGACTTCGGAGGCCCCTGCCCTGGCAATCAATGATAGGGATTTTACCATGTTGTCCCTAGCTTCTCTGCTCAGGACAAACCCCACTTGCTCTCCATGAATTAGCCGTGGAATGGTGTTTTGCCGGCGTGTGGCAATCATTTTCGCGAATAATTTAATATCTATATTGAGGAGGGATATGGGTCTATAGTTGCCGCATACCGAGGCGTCTTTCCCTGGTTTGGGGATGACTGAAATGTGGGCTATTAAGGATTGTGACAGGAAGGGGCACTCTCTTCCTACCGCGTTAAAGGCTCTTAGCATTAGGGGTGAGATCTCCTTTTGGAAGACCTTGTAGAACCTGGCTGTATAGCCATCTGGTCCGGGGCATTTGCCCACTTTTAAGTCTTTGATGCTTTTCTCGAGCTCTCCCGCGCTGAAGTCGTCATCTAAGCTCCCTGTCTCTTCTGCTGTCATTCTTTTGGGGGAATTTAGGGTCAGGTAGGCCTCCGTCTCCCCATCTAGACTCTGATTGTCACGTTGTGTCGGGTCTTTAATATTATATAGTTTGGAATAGTACTTTTTAAATTCCTCCAGTATGTCTGTTGTTGCATGTACATGTCTTCCTCCCTCTGTCTGTATTTTGGTGACGTGAGCGGGGGATGTTTTAGGATGGAGTGCTCTAGCTAACCAACTTCCACATCTATCTCCATATTCAAAAGCCCTAGTTTTAGGGTTTTTAATGAACTTTTGGTTTGACAGAAACAAACTGCCTGAGGTTCAGGTCCTAAACCTCAATCTGAAACAATGTTCTACTGTTTTGCTTCCCCCAGCACTAGCTATGATCAACAAATGAAGATACCATCAGAATAGAAAAGCCTGTGCTAATATAAAGCCAAAACTGGTTGGGCCATAAGCTACATACATTCGAAATGTAAAATTTCTGCAAAAAAGTATTTTAAGTCAGTTTAGCAGTTATGGGTTTATTCAATTGTATATTTATTCACCATGCTGTAAGTGGTCATGTTACTAGAAATGAAATACATTTATATTAAAAAGGGTACCTTTTATAATTTCAGATGTGCCTCCAGATTTGCTGTGGCTGCCTATAAACACTGAAGTGGTAAATCAATTCATAGATGGTTCTCAGTGCTAGATCTATTGGATGAAGTAGGGGAAAAAGTAGTAGGAAGTCATGTACAGGCTGAGCTGTGGTGACAATGTTCACATGATGGCACAGTCAGCCAGGCAAGATGTCTGTAGTCATATCTGGTACAACATTTAGCATTTTTTTAAATTACTTCATTTTTACCAATATGGTCATTCATGGGCAAAAAAAACCTTAAAGTGTACCTAATTTGTCAAATGATTCTTCAGACTAAACGTCCATATCTGTACATGGGAAGTAACAATATTTCTCGGCACTATATGATTTGTATATGCATTTCATAACAACAGGCAGTGGATGGCAAATAAGACGGATGGAATAACCTCAGTGGTTTTTTATTCACAGAAAAAGCCAAAAATACAATACCTGAAGGTCTGCAAAGCAGACACGGTCGCCATAGGCACGATCGCCATAAGGCAGGCACAATCGCCACCGGCACAATCGCCGTAGGGCAGGCGCAATGGCCATAAGCCCTGAAGATATGCAGTCAGCCAGACAATAATATGGAGGAGCAGCTTGTTCCTGGCAGGCTAATATGCAGTCAGCCACTCAACCCAGCCCAGATTGGGGAGGAGTGACTGCATATACTAATAGCCTGCACATGTGAACGATACCAAAGATGTCAGCCATAGATGGGTGGTGACCCACCATACAGGATATCAACCCTGGCTGATATAACAGCGGGTTGCCCTGTATCTCTAAAGTGGGCCACACTGGCTGACATCTTGGGCTCCCCCACCAACTAGCAAACTACATACAAAAGTACTAATGCATACTGATAAAATGCGGGTGTTGGTACTGCATTTTGGCCAAAATGCATAGGCTGACGGACCGCGTCGAGGTCACACCGCTACCGTCAGTACCTACGCTAACTCACAATAAATTACATAAAATCACAGAGGTGAGGAAAAAACAAACAAACACATTATTCACAGAAAAAGCCAAAAATACAATACCTGAAGGTCTGCAAAGCAGACGCGGCCCGTCAGCCTATGCGTTTTGGCCAAAATGCAGTACCAACACCCGCATTTTATCAGTATGCATTAGTACTTTTGTATGTAGTTTGCTAGTTGGTGGGGGAGCCCAAGATGTCAGCCAGTGTGGCCCACTTTAGAGATACAGGGTAACCCGCTGTTATATCAGCCAGGGTTGATATCCTGTATGGTGGGTCACCACTAGAGATGAGCGAGCATACTCGTCTGAGCTTGATGCTCGTTCGAGTATTAGGGTGCTCGAGATGCTCGTTACTCGAGACGAGCACCACGCGATACTCGTCTCGATTAAACGAGCACTGACCATTGAATTCAATGGAGCCGGCAATACAGCCGACTCCATTGAAAGCAATGGGCTGCCTGCGTACGCGGGATGAATTGTCGGGAAGGACTTAAATATATAAGCCCTTCCCTGCAATTCATCTAGAAATGTGTAAAAATAAAAAATATATATATACTTACCTTGTCCCGGCAGAACGATGTTAGCCCATTGAATTCAATGGAGCCGCAATACAGCCGACTCCATTGAAAGCAATGGGCTGCCGGCGATCGCGGGATGAATTGTCGGGAAAGGGTTAAATATATAAGCCCTTCCCTGCAATTCATCTAGAAATGTGTAAAAATAAAAAATATATGTATACTTACCTTGTCCCGGCAGAACGATGTTAGCCCATTGAATTCAATGGAGCCGCAATACAGCCGACTCCATTGAAAGCAATGGGCTGCCGACGATCGCGGGATGAATTGTCGGGAAAGGGTTAAATATATAAGCCCTTCCCTGCAATTCATCCAGAAATGTGTAAAAATAAAAAATATATATATACTCACCTGGTGCCGCAGACGGAGTTCAGCGCGGCAGGCTGCAGTTCTCCTGAACTGCTCTGAACAGCTGTGAGTAGTATTCAGCAGCCGGGGATTTAAAATCCCCGCCTGCTGAATAAGATGCCTCTGATTGGTCACAGCCTGACCAATCAGAGGCCAGCCCTCACTCACACCCATTCATGAATTCATGAATGGGTGTGAGTGAGGGCTGGCCTCTGATTGGTCAGGCTGTGACCAATCAGAGGCATCTTATTCAGCAGGCGGGGATTTTAAATCCCCGGCTGCTGAATACTACTCACAGCTGTTCAGAGCAGTTCAGGAGAACTGCAGCCTGCCGCGCTGAACTCCGTCTGCCGGCACCAGGTGAGTATATATATATTTTTTATTTTTACACATTTCTGGATGAATTGCAGGGAAGGGCTTATATATTTAACCCTTTCCCGACAATTCATCCCGCAATCGCCGGCAGCCCATTGCTTTCAATGGAGTCGGCTGTATTGACGGCTCCATTGAATTCAATGGGCTAACATCGCTCTGCCGGGACCAGGTAAGTATATATATATATTTTTTATTTTTACACATTTCTGGATGAATTGCAGGGAACGGCTTATATATTTAACCCCTTTCCGACAATTCATCCCACGATCGCCGGCAGCCCATTGCTTTCAATGGAGTCGGCTGTATTGACGGCTCCATTGAATTCAATGGGCTAACATCGTTCTTCTCTGCCACAGCTGTTACAGCTGTGGCAGAGGAGAACGATCGTTATGCTGACAGTGGGGGGGGGGGGGGGGGGGGGTCTCACTCTTGCAGCTATTGTGGCTTAATAGTGGGACCTGGGAACTTGAGATACAGCCCAAAATGTAGCTCCTCGCCTGCCCTATTCGTTTCTGTGTCGTTTCCATCACTTTTATTGTGTTTTGCAGATTTTCACAAATGAAAACCTTAGCGAGCATCGGCGATATACAAAAATGCTCGAGTCACCCATTGACTTCAATGGGGTTCGTTACTCGAAACGAACTCTCGAGCATCACTGAAAGTTCGACTCGAGTAACGAGCACCCGAGCATTTTGGTGCTCGCTCATCTCTAGTCACCACCCATCTATGGCTGACATCTTTGGTATCGTTCACATGTGCAGGCTATTAGTATATGCAGTCACTCCTCCCCAATCTGGGCTGGGTTGAGTGGGTGACTGCATATTAGCCTGCCAGGAACAAGCTGCTCCTCCACATTATTGTCTGACTGACTGCATATCTTCAGGGCTTATGGCCATTGCGCCTGCCCTACGGCGATTGTGCCGGTGGCGATTGTGCCTGCCTTATGGCGATCGTGCCTATGGCGACCGTGTCTGCTTTGCAGACCTTCAGGTATTGTATTTTTGGCTTTTTCTGTGAATAATGTGTTTGTTTGTTTTTTCCTCACCTCTGTGATTTTTTGAATAACCTCAGTGGCGAGCACTTTAGAATTATTTTTAAGCACAAAGCCATCATTTTTGGTTAAGTGATTTCTAATTTTGCTAGTTATCACATTGGCTATCACGTAAGTATAAGTTTTTTGAAAAGTTAGTGACTATTTAATCCTGGACAATTCAAATAGCATTAATTATTTAATACATGCAATCTAAAATGTTACAGTTAAGAGGGAGAGTTATTGATCAGGTGACTATAAATTTCTTCAGTCACTTTTGGATTTGGTTATGATAAAACCTGAAAGCAAGAAAAAGGAATTTGTAATTTTGCAGATTGAGCAGCAACAGGTATAGAACTACAAGCAGGGTGAAGGGATCCCTTCTAAGCTCCATCCTTACACAATTAACATGACAAGCAGTCTGATGGCTGTACTAAGCTCTCTCCCCCTGCACCAGAGTTAAGCCACACCTACAGGTCTATTGTGCCATCAGGGAGAGAAGCATGGGTGTGCATGGGGCATTGGGAAGCATCTCTGTCCCCTCATTGATGCAGTGGTGATGCTGCTAGTATGTTGCTGCTGTGAAGATCTGGCCCCACATAAGCAAGAATGTTCTAACTGACCTATAGGCACCCTATAAAAACAAAAAGCTGCGCCACAGCCTGGTAGCGGTTGGACCATCGGGACTAAAGTCTCCATGGCATATGGAAGGAGAAGGAGTCTCCCTTCCTGCAATTCCCTAGACAAAATATGTATAGGGGAGCATCAGAGATGAATAAATATATAGTATTCAAATGGAAGAAAAAGGATTAGGACTCACCTGGCCCCAAGTGGGAATCCCTCTGAATAAGGGATAAAACCGCTCAGTACCCACGATCCTAGCTGGCAGGATATTAATTAAGTCACTCTTGACCCACGGTATGGGGTTAAAGAGGCAGCGTGAAGGAACCCCATTACTACCAAGTAAGGGGTTAATGTCCAAGAAAGTATGAATTGCCAATACGGCAAAAAAAATCCTCCATGCTCTTGACTTAATAGGTACAGAAAGATTTATTGTTCCAAGAAATGCATAAATAGGTTTAGAAAAGCGAGCAACTACTCCAATAACCTATAAAGCAATGCGTTTCAATCACATGAAGGCATCTATATCCCCATGCTGAGGAGTGTCCATAGAGAGAGTGAGACCAAGGATGGAGGAGCGGTTGGACCATCGGGGCTAAGGACTCCATGGCATATCGAAGGAGAAGTCTCTCTTTCTGCAATTCCTTGGAGGAAGAGATGGTGGTCTGCGCAGATGAAAACACATGGAAGAGCTGCTAGAATATCAGCTGGGAACCATTGCAACAGATTAAATGCTGTAGAGAAGGAATGTATGTGAAATCTTTTCGAGGACTTTCCACTGAACAGTGTCGAGAGTGTAGCGATTCGGTTCAGGTTTGGAGCCTCTTGTTGCAACTGAGGGTGCTAATTCCCACAGGTTCCATCAGAGATAAAATCTCTTTGGTCAGGGTGGGGGTCTTGGACCTGATGGAACACAAAAAGGTTAAAGCTAGCATACAGTCGTGTTAATAGCACCAAAGTTAGTGCAAGGCCTTCCAAGATTAGATAGTATGAGTTATGTGAAGTTAATTGCTTGCATAGTTATTCAATAGGCTGACGATATAACGTGCAATGTTTATTGTGGTTCTAATGATGGAGCAATATACCTGATATAAAGCAGCATGGCATATTTCAAGTCATATGTAACGTGGTAATAAAGCGACTGGTATCATGTGGGAAACCTCTATTGAAATAATGTGAACGATGTTAGGCATCTGGTGTGGGATGCATGCAGTTCCTTTGGAACTTGAGAGGTCAGGCTACAGATGTCGAAAACGCAGTTTAACATTTGTTTGAGCTGCATTTGAATGGAATGAGTATCGGGCGTATTTCGTGATGATCCGGTCTGACATGTGCCTTGCTTCTGCCACTTAAAGAAACCAGAAAGGAATATATGGGTCGATGTGTTATGCCATTTGAAGTAAACAAGATTTCAGATTCCAGTGAATGCTTAGGCACCGTTGCTGTAAGAAATTATATGCAGAGTGTCATGATGAAATGTTTAAGTATATGAACCTTTCCAAGGAGCGATATAATAGAAGTTACGTTTTCCATTAAAGTCTATTTTTGATAAACTGCCTCCATGTCCGTCTGTCACCACTGTGTCATCACGTACCATCCACCTGTTTCGGAACCCTCCTTTGATATAACCATTCATGAGGGAGCTGAGACCTTAGTTGCTTTAATTGTTTTAAGGGCACAAGATGATCTGTTGTGGTTTCTTTTCCTCTTCTCTTTAGAGATTACATGAACAGAGGCTATGAAACATCTGCCCATGATCTGCTCTAGCTAAAACAGCAAAAGGACATGGAGTTTTATTGATTTCTAGCAATATAAAATGTCCAGATCGTACTTCCTTACCAATTTCCAAGGAAATATGCCATGAACTACTTTACAAAATAAAATATTTTAAGATGATTGAAAGTTAAAGTTATCTAGGGATCGAGCAACATTCAGCAGATGAGAAGATCACAGTAGAGTAGACTTGATTTCCATATACCCTACTAGGATTTATGGAAGTCATGGGGGCTCTATTGGCTCGAGCGGGAAAATGCAAAGAACAGCTCTCTAGTGGAACCTGTCTGTGCATTACATGGTCAGCTATTTGAATTACTGAAATGGAAAACAAGTTCCCATGCCATGGTACCAGCAATGTATGGCAATGACAGCTAATTGCTGAAGGTTTCTGAAACCATGCCTATGATAATCAGATGGGCATTGGGCCATCTTTAAACCCTTATTGATACGGCTTTCTTCTTTTTCCATTTTTATTTTTTCCTCCCCACTTTCAAAAAATCATAACTTTTTCATTTATTCATTGATGTAGCTGTCTGAAGACTTGTTTTTTTTCTGAATGAGTTGTATCTTTCAATGGTACTAATTAATGTACCATGTAACATACTGAAAAACTTTTAAAAATTGTTAAGAGAAATAGAAAGAAAATGCAACTTAGCCATCTTTGTGGGTATCCTATTTTTAGAGTGTACACGATGTGACAAAAATTACATAATTTTAATCTATAGGTCAATATGATAACGACTGTGCCAAAGTTATAGGTTTTTTTTTTTTGCTGCACTACTTTAAAAAAAGTAAAATATCTTTGGGAAAAAATAAAGTGCAAAGACAGCTGGCACATTCTGTGTATGGGACAAAATTGGCTTGGGGCATGAAGGGGTTAACTTAAATAGGAGTTGCTTTCGTGAGACAATCCCATTAGATCATGTTCAGTTATAGCAGATTCCAAATGGAAAATCTAGAGCAAAATATATTACAATACACGTGAATGGAGTTTTCAAAGCTTTATCTACATGTACTGCAGTGAATTTGGGGATTTGCACAATTTTAACGCCTAAATACTAAAGGGTGTACATGTATGTGCAGTGTCTGAGGAGCGGGCCCACAGCTAAGGAGATGGCGGGGTAGATAAAGGATTTCTGTCACGGTGGCTCTGCCATCTCCTCTCCTGATGGTAGCTCGGGATCCATCCCAGTTACTGCTGGGGGAGGTCACAGGGAAAGGGTAGCTAGTGGTTACCTTACAGTCCGTTGTCACTCATGACGCCACCATTCCATCCTCTACAGTGAATCCTGAGGTTGCAATAAAGTAGACCACACACAGGGATAACTTTCTGAACATAACTGGGAACAGTCGATAATGTCTGTTTACTTCAATTCCAGCAAAGTAGCAATAAATCAACATAAATTACACTCTTTGAAGGTGGTGTGAAAGGGAGGCTCTCTCGGGAAAATCCAGTCAATCCACAGTCTCAGTTATCTACGTGATCCTGCTCCCGGCGACTCTCTTCCTCTCCTAATTTCTCTACCGGTCAACACTCACGCTTCAGGTCCTTTCCTCATTTCTCTCTCTCTCTCTCTCTCTCTCTCTCTCTCTCTCTCTCTCTCTCTCAGTACTAGTGGCAGCACTGGAACATCCTGGCTAAAGCAGTCCCAGGCTAAGCTGATACCTTTCAGCCTCTTCCATTCTGGACCACACAGACCAGAAAGTGTCTGTGTGGCTCACTCACAGACTCCTCACTTGTCAACTAGAATGTACTGCTCTCCTAGACTCCAGTGTGTTCTCCACACTGTCCTGCTCACACTTGCATCCTCATCAACATATACATAAAACAGTCACATGGCGTACAACAAGACACATTTCTCAGACATAACCCATATAATGCTGAAGTGGTGCAATAGACATCAAAAGCATACTACATAGAAGACACTGACAATACCATTGCACGAGACAAACATTTAACATTATGGAGGGGCCCTGCTAACTCTGGGCCACTACATATGCTTTCCGGCCGCAGGATTTGTGTGAAGTGAACCCGGGAGCTGAGCCCGCTCCATACATAGTTAGTGCCAACTGTCTTACAACACCTGCCTACAACAGCGGTCATTGGAGATAACTCCAATCACAGCTGTTAAATTACATTTCACTGTCAGGACTGCAACGGTAACAAGAGGGCATCTGCTTCGTCTAGAAGAAAGCAGGTTTCATCACCAACATAGAAGGGGGTTCTTTACTGTAAGAGCAGTGAGACTGTGGAAGCTCTGCCTGAGGACGTGGTGATAGCAAAATCAGTAGAGGAGTTTAAAAGGAGACTAGATATCTTTGTAGAGTGAGGTTGATCCGAGCCCTGGAGTTAGGTAGAACTCAAGCATTGATCCAGGGATTATTCTGACTGCCATTATGGAGTCAGGAAGGATTTTTTTTCCTTCAAATGAGCTAAATTAGCATCTTCCTCGTTTGGGGGGGGGGGTTGCCTTCTTCTGGATCAACAAGGGGGGGAGGGAGGAGGGGAAGAAACAGGCTGAACTAGATGAACATTGTCTTCATTCAGCCTAACATACTATGTTACTATGTCACTATGTAATCTGACAGCAGCATTCAAATGGAAATGCAGGGTGCCTTTTGGGTGTCATGGCAGCCCTGGGCCTTCTGAAAGCCCCCAGGGCAGCTATATTTTCCTGCCTATTATGATGTGCCTGCAGAAATACAAAAATTAAAGCAAGCAAGCAGCCACAAAAAATATATGATGCAAACAAATACATTTTATTGTGCAACTCCAAAACACAGTAGCCACGTTTTGGGCAACAAAAAGACCTTCATCAAGCTATACAAACATAAGACAGAAAACACATATAGCGTCAATATATAAAGAATTCAAAAATAGTACATATAGTCACATAGTAGCAGGTAGTATATAAAATGGGACCTAACATGGAGAGCAAAAGAAAATATACATGTAGAGCTATTAGACCAACTGCTACAAGGTCAATACATAATGTTGTACAAATGAAACACATGTCAGCTTTGCACCTAAGAATGAAACCTACGGATAATGGTTCTGATAAAGAGTAATGTAGGAACCAAAAGAGGCACACTGTAACAATAGAAGATGTAAGCATCAAGCAAGAGAGTACAAAAATCAGAACCTGAGAACAATGGGACATTATGGATAGTATAGGAATACAGCCACTAGAGGATAGGATAGAGTCCACAGAAAAAAAGAGAGAGGAAGAAGATAGTACCTGGCCATGACAAATCAAAGAGGCAATGGGGGCCAAGAATGAGGGGACAAAAACAACTGCAAAAGACAAAATCAGACAAAAACCAACAAAGTGCATGATAGCAATCCTAGACATTAGGCAAGAGACAGAAGCGCCAGTAAGGAGAAAACACAAGTGAATAAAGCAACACGGAGCCAGTGGAGCAGAGTGAGCAATTACCAGGGCATTTACCTGATGTGTACATGAGCAGGGACAACAGTCACCAGGAGGGTGGGAGCACAAGGAGGGAAAGCTTGATTTATAGCATAGGACCGGAAGTAACACAATGCCTCTGACCAGAAATAGTATAATGCTGTGGACCGGAAGTGGGGTGATGTTGGCTTGAGTGCATCCCCATGTTAGAAGTGGCATGCAGTAAGGATTTATGGAGAAGAGCTTCTGCAAATTGGAGCTGGGGAGAGAGAAGCTGGGCCAATTGTAATTGAGAATATGTAAACAGTGATAAAAAAGCAAAAAATAAAGGACGAAGTTTGCAACTGGAGAATAGAAAGCAGAAGAAGGCAAAGGACTGAGAAATAAAGAAAGCATATGAATATAAAGCAAACAGAAGGAGGCAAAGCAATTATAAAGGATATAAAATATAGAGCAATGTATATCTAGTATGATTAATGGGAGAGGAAGGAGGCCAAGATAAAAAATACCATATTTAGTACTCAATAAACATAGCAAATATGTACTCTATGGGGCAAAGACAGGCATGCCAAGCAGGGGAGTAAGGCAAAGATGAATTGAGGCAGGAGGGAACTGATGTCAAAAGGAGGGGAGGAAGGTAGTGGAACCAAAGAGCTATGGAAAGGGGATTTATGTGTTTTATCTGTACAGAAAGTTAGGAAGAGAGGAATAGATAACTATATAGGAAAAACAAGAAGAAGGTTAATGCAAGGATGTGGCTTTATAGATATTCATGGCTACGTCCATTGGGGGACAGGGGGTCAGGTGGTTCCTTAATCCACTTTGATTCGCGATCACACAGTACAGTAAGACGATTCTTGCCATGTCTGGAGGGAAGTATCCAGTCAATGACTTGAAATCTTAATTGGTTTATTGTATGATTTTGTGTGGCAAAATGATAAGTGATAGGGAGATCAGTACACTTAGTCCGAATAGTACATTCGTGTTTGGGTACACAGTACTTGATTTTTTGAGAAGTTTGACCAACATACCCCAGGCCACAGGGACATTTGATAAGATAAACTACATGGCTAGTGTTGCAGGTGAAGTATCCACAGATTTTATAGTGCCTACCTATATGGGGATGTGTGAAAGAAGGACCGTTTTGAACATTATGATATTGAGCACAACTCAGACAGGAAAAACATTCAGGGTTTCGGGTGCCAGTAACGGTCATTTGTAACGGCTGAAAGAACTTCAGTGCAGAGCAGGGGACAGCAGAGACAGGATGCTGCTGAGCCCCAGCAACTGAAGAAAGGTGAGTCTGTTTTTTTTTACATTTTTTTACACCAGTTTGGGTTGTTTTTAAGGGAAGGGCTTATATTTAAAGCCCTTCCCTGAAAAACAATTAAGGGGTGACGGCAGCTGGATCCTCTACCGCAGCTGTCAGCTGTGACAGCTGCGCTAGGGAATTCTTTATTCCCTACGGGGATGAAGAACTCCTTTGCTGCATCTGTCATCCCCGGGGATGCGGCAGTGGCGGACAGGTAAGTATATATATATATATATATATATATATATATATTTTTTTTTTTTTTTACACTAAAAGGGATGATTTTCAGGGAAGAGCTTATATTTAAAGCTCTTTCCTGAAAATCCCTTCAGGGGTGGCGGCAGACCATTACCTTCAATGGAGCCGCCGGCAACAGCTGCAGCTCTATTAAAGGCAATGTGTGCAGGACCTATGGCGCACGCCTGTAAAACATGGACATGTGAACACACGATAGGGAATTCAGTGGTTGTAATAGACCTGTGGTTGCAGGCACATAAACACGTTCCTGTGAAGGCTCCCTCATAGTCAAAATAGGCCATATCCTTAAGGGGTTAAATGGTAACATTGAAAAATACAACTCGTCCCACAAAAAACAAGCCCTCAAATGACTATGTCAATGGAAAAATAAAGAAGTTATGATTTTTTTAAATCTGGGAGAAAAAACAAAAATGAAAAAACAAAAAATGGTTGCGTCCTAAATGTTTGCAGCATGCCTATTGTGTCCCAGTTTAGCTATGGATTTGTCATCTCTGATCTCATCCTATAAGGTCTTTGGCTCACCATCATTTGATAATCTACTACTCTCACTAAGGCTACATTCACGCGGGTGAGCGTGTTATTGCGCTTGCCAATATGTGATTTTCATGGCAATGCGAAATGTTTTTGATAAAAATTGCACCCCTTCTGTAAAAACTGCGTTCCTGACGCATGGGACAAGATCGCAAGTGTTCTCCATTGACTTCAATGGGAAACATCCCATCGCACTCGCAGGGACATCGTACAACATGCAAGTGCCATCCTTTTAAGGTCCCATTAAAAACAATGAGTGAGACGTTCCGAAAGATAGAACATGCTGCGTTTTTTCCCCCCTTGCAGCATCAAGCTTGTGTGAATGAATGCATTCAAAATAATAAATTCCATATTTGTGCGAGTTTTGTGCGCATCACACAAAACGCACGTGAGAACATTCTCTGTGTGAATAAGCCCTAACTGATACATGTTCTGCCCAGAGTAAACATACACAATAGCTCGACATATATTTTTGGGGTAGCTACAATTAATTGAATCGAGTATACAAGTAAATCAAGATCAGTGTATCAAATATTGATAGAATGCATCACTTCATATTGCAACAAACATCAACAAGAAACAAATTGCCCTAACATCCGGAATATAATGCGAATATATATTTACTTCTTCTAACTATTCTTTATTGCAAGATTTTGTCACCATCAACATAAAGCTATAGACATTTGTCAAAAATCAGTGTTCATATTTAATCGAATACATTACACATAATATATTTCTGTGAACACCCACAGTGCTTATATTTTAAAGATCTCTCTATTTTGCCACAAATAGTCTCTATACAAGTGATATTTAATAATCAAGAAAGCAAAATACAATTGACAAATCAATCATATTCCTTCTCACTTAATAATGATAGCCTGCCACTGTTTTATTGTTATTGTTTTTTCCCGCTGGTATGTTAATGCGTTTTCATTCAATCGTGGAAGAAACCATCCGTTCGGTAAGAACTCCCTGGGAGGTAGCATATTGAATAGCATGTAACAGCCTTCAAACCAAACTATTTATTAGCAGCAAGTGCCAAACAAACAAGTAGTGCTCATCTGATAACAACAGTGGGCTACAAAGCCGGACTATACACACACCTAGAACACATAATCAATAACACTTGCAGAAATGACGTAATGATTTTTTACTATTGATCTTTTTTCTTTCTTTTTTGTAGAAATGTACTTTACTTAAAAGATTTTCTTAATGTAATTGTATTGTATTGCTTTACGTGTTTTTTTTTCATTTTGTTCAGATTTTTTCGTGTTTTTTTTTTTTTAAGTAAAGACATCATTTTATTTCTTATCACTTGTTAACAGAACTGTGGAGAATTTCTTAGAGCAGATGTAATGTGGAATAATAGTATAATTATTGTGACTGCTAATATACAGTGAGGATGGATCCACACTAGCGATTTTTTTACACCAGAGTTCCGTCTAATTGAGATATGGACGGAACTCAAACATGACAATAGCACATCGCATTCAATGTGTTTATTCACATGAAAACTCATGCATGTTCTTTTTTTGGGCAGTTCCTCACAAAGTATCGGCCAATATTTCTATTGGATCTTTAAAAAGAAATCACATCATGTGAATGCAGCCTCATATATAACTGGTTTGAAATATTTGGCATAACCCTTGGAATGCATTCAGTATGCCTTTCAGTTCCCCTGCTCCACACCACCACCAATCAGTCTCCTCTAGTAGCCATAAATGTAGTCCGCATTAAGTACCCAGTCAGTCTCCTTCAGTCTCTGGCAATTGTAAATTCAGTCCCCTGTAAGTTGCCAGCCAGCCTGTAAATTTAGCCCCAGAAAAGTTCCAAATCAGCCTATTTTCCCCTCTAGAAGTCATACGAGAAACTTGTAAACTCTTCTGCAGAAGTTACAGATAGTAATTGTAATATGAGGTTTGGACCAGTGAAAAGAAATAATACTTGTTTACTTACAACTAAAGGGATAAAGTATATATGTAGCTGACTAAAACAAGTCACATTATGAGGTTCACTGCTTCAAGGGTTAATTGAAGAAGAATAAATAGTATTCCATTTATCCACATGTGTAAGAGGTTACCCTAGAGGGTTAAAATGTTACCATGGAGGTGGACTGTGACTTTCACCAAAAAAATAACCAAAAATCACCAAATACGCCAGAATTTGCACCAAATTTCAGTACATTGAAACTGAGCATGCTCAATAGAAACTTTCAGGAGATTGGAGCATTGGTTTTAAAAGGGACTTTTTGATGGGGAGACACAGTGAAGAGACAGTGTTACACAGTGAGCTGAAGGTGCTGCTGAATCTGGGTCTGCGAGTACTGAAGTGCTGCTTTCTGTGAGGGGAAGCTGTTGGAGCTGCTGAGAAAGGACAGTGACCAGAAACTATCTAGTGTCTGTAGCCAAGAGAAAGAGAGAGCCAGCATTGTGTCACTAGACCACAGAGATACCTGGACAGCAACAAGGATCTAAGGAAATCATGGTGGGAGAGCGCTCCTGACCCTGGACTAGCCTAGGTCAGTCAAGGTGAGTATTCCTATGTGACATATTGTAAGTGAGGCTAGCCTCAATCTGAAAATAGGTGTGCACACCCAGGAAAGGGTTAAAGACAATCTTTTAGTAGGTCTGCTATAGGAGATAGGGCTCATATTGGGAACAATAACAGCGTACTAATTTCTAATGATTGTATCCAGGTTATCAACTGTATTATTCAAAGGGACATTATACATTAATATGGGAACCAGCTTTTCTAAGAGACTGTATTGGAGTGTTAACGCCTAAAGGAAATCTGTGTCTCTGAGCTATATATTCCATAACTAGATGTTGTGTAAAACGGTACTGATAATAGTTGAGTGTTATTGATATTGTTCTTCGGAAATTATTAACTATTGCGTACAAAGTATAATCCTTAGAATCTATCTAGCCGCAGTTAGCCACAAGTAATTCTAAGTAAAAATGTTTAATTGCGTAACCATAATTGCTATACTATTATTGTTCATTTCTATGCTTATCTATACATATCGCCGCCACCAATCTGCAAGTTATCACTTATCCTATGGATAGAGGGTAACTTCAAATTCTGGTACAACCCCTTTAAATGTGAATATGAATTGCTACATCTGGGGATGTATGATATATGAGGTGTTGATATAATTATTATTTTCCCAGTACAGATATGTTAATTGATGATATTTTGAACTGCGGAGGGTTTGTCATGATTTCTCTGCCGTAGTTGCTAAAAAATCACACACAGTAGGAGATTTCATTTTTTTTCTTATTTAAGCTACAGTGTCATGAATATGTTGGATAGGAAGTCTGTGAGACATCCTACGGAGATACAAAGATATGCTTTTCCTTATTTATTACAAAGATTATGTGGCCAAAGAAAAATCTATCCCAATGTTATAATTTCTGGTAATCTTAAAGACATTCTACCAGAATTAACTTTTACACCTATCAATTGGATAGGTGATAATAGTGTGATTGTTAGAGTCTCCCACGGGAGAACCTCACTGATCCCAAGAATGGGGTTCCCATGTCCCCCACTCCTCCTCATTGCAGACTTCCTGCATTTTCCCGCAGTGAGGAAGTAATGGCATGGAACAATGGCCATGTATGTGCAGCGCTACTCCATTCATTTTCAATGGGACTACCAGTGATAACTGAGTACAAGCACTCGGCTATTTCCATCAGACACACTGAAATGAATGGGGTGGAGGCTAAGCATCCATGGTCATCGCTCAATTCAATATGACATTGCTATGAATGCAGGAAGCATCCTCACAGTGATGAGAAGAGAGGAACATGAGTGCCCCATTGTCAGGATTGTTGGGGTCTCAGCAGCAAGACCCCCATCCATCAGACTGCTATGACCTATCCCATGGAGTTAATTTGGTAAAACACCTTTAAAATTTGTTTTCTATTACTTTAGAAAATACAAATGGGCTACTCTTTAGCTTGACTCTTAATGCAACTTGATATCACATGCTATAAGGGAGGTTTATTTACACTTTAAATGACTTTACAATGGGGTATGTTGTGTTAAGATAAGAAAACAATAGCTTTTAATGGGTAAACATAAGATATCACAATCAAGGTAAAATTTGTCCCATTTGTACGTACAAGCAATCTGCTTAAAATTCCCCTTATTGACTGAAAGCACATTTACATGTAACTATTATTGTTCAAAATTCGGTCAAGCGACCAAAAATGAGCGATAATCGTTACATGTAAATGCGGGCATCATGAACTTTCCGTTTGAATTATGATTTTAAGGTGAACATAAAATCCATCATTCAGTTACTGGAGATAAAGCGAACACATTTATCTCTCAGTTGACTGTAGGTTGTTATCTCCATGGGGAGCCAGCAGATACGATTGTATTCTGCCATCAGCCCTGAGGAGAAAAATGCAGCCTTGTGCATAACTGGGCGTGTGATTAATCTCATGCTGGGCTCTGCAAACAGCTCCTAGAGGCCCTTTTACATGCAAATGAAGGTGATAAAGTGTTAATGGCCATTAACACTTTATGAAAAAGATCGCTAAATCTTTCAATCCTCAGTCATTTGAAAGATTATCTTTGCGTGTGAATGGGCCTTGACTAATATACTGCATTTCCTAATTGGACATGACAAGATAATGCTGTCAAATTCAATCTATGTGAATGTTTCCATTTATTGACTTGTATATATCAGGGAAGAGAGTTCACTAGAGTCATGACCCAATGATGCCTTGTAGACGTAGATGACATGAGGTAATAATATCCCTATTCCCCCTATTACGGTTTTTCATTGATTTACTGTACAGCTACACATCTTTGACAAAAGTGGTTTTCAAGCAACATGGCAAGATAAAAGGTCCTTTAAAGATGATCAGCCATACATGTGCATCTTTATTTATTCATTATTTTCCCCCATAATAACCATAACCTGGCTGGAGAATTTGACCTTTCCAGGGTTGCTATGTAAACTGCCTATACTCCATGCCAGCCTTGTAGCTTGTTCACCCGTCACTCTAATACTGATCTATAATACTATACCGATTATTACATAGAAAATACAACATAGTTCTATGGAAGGTAAAAAAAATAGTGATCAGCAGTTGTTACAGATGATTTCTCCACTTCTTTTTTGGAATAGCATTTATACATACACAAGCTCCAGTGTAATTAGAGTGGTCATAGATCAGCCAAACCTACCCTATTAGTAAACCTAATAGTAAACCTACTATTTTGGTGAGGCAGGTCAATCATCTAATGTATGGCTTGCCTCCGACTCTTCACCAATGGCAGTTGTCAGGGGAGGTAAGGATTGTGTAGTTGGATTTCAAAAGTCTGATTCTCTTGTTCTTGGGAGGTAAGCCATCACCATGTTAATAAACACTGACTTCACAATCATTCAAAGTGTGTATACATTTTTGGGACACCCTGAATATACAGTGTATGTATATATATATATATATATATATATATATATATATATATATATATATATATATATATACACTACCGTTCAAAAGTTTGGGGTCACCCAAACAATTTTGTGTTTTCCATGAAAAGTCACACTTATTCACCACCATGCGTTGTGAAATGAATAGAAAATAGAGTCAAGACATTGACAAGGTTAGAAATAATGATTTGTATTTGAAATAACATTGTTTTTACATCAAACTTTGCTTTCGTCAAAGAATCCTCCTTTTGCAGCAATTACAGCATTGCACACCTTTGACATTCTAGCTGTTAATTTGTTGAGGTAAGCTTGTGAAATTGCACCCCACGCTTCTAGAAGCATCTCCCACAAGTTGGATTGGTTGGATGGGCACTTCTGGCGTACCATACGGTCAAGCTGCTCCCACAACAGCTCAATGGGGTTCAGATCTGGTGACTGCGCTGGCCACTCCATTACCGATAGAATACCAGCTGCCTGCTTCTGCTGTAAATAGTTCTTGCACAATTTGGAGGTGTGTTTAGGGTCATTGTCCTGTTGTAGGATGAAATTGGTTCCAATCAAGCGCTGTCCACCGGGTATGGCATGGCGTTGCAAAATGGAGTGATAGCCTTCCTTATTCAGAATCCCTTTTACCCTGTACAAATCTCCCACCTTACCAGCACCAAAGCAACCCCAGACCATCACATTACCTCCACCATGCTTAACAGATGGCGTCAGGCATTCTTCCAGCATCTTTTCATTTGTTCTGCGTCTCACAAACGTTCTTCTTTGTGATCCAAACACCTCAAACTTGGATTCATCCGTCCACAACACTTTTTTCCAGTCTTCCTCTGTCCAATGTCTGTGTTCTTTTGCCCATCTTAATCTTTTTCTTTTATTGGCCAGTCTCAGATATGGCTTTTTCTTTGCCACTCTGCCCTGAAGCCCAAAATCCCGCAGCCGCCTCTTCACTGTAGATGTTGACACTGGTGTTTTGCGGGTACTATTTAATGAAGATGCCAGTTGGGTACCTGTGAGGCGTCTGTTTCTCAAACTAGAGACTCTAATGTGCTTATTTTCTTGCTTAGTTGTGCAACGCGGCCTCCCACTTCTTTTTCTACTCTGGTTAGATCCTGTTTGTGCTGTCCTCTGAAGGGAGTAGTGCACACCGTTGTAGGAAATCTTCAATTTCTTTGCAATTTCTCGCATGGAATAGCCTTCATTTCTAAGAACAAGAATAGACTGTCGAGTTTCAGATGAAAGTTCTCTTTTTCTGGCCATTTTGAGCGTTTAATTGACCCCACAAATGTGATGCTCCAGAAACTCAATCTGCTCACAGGAAGGTCAGTTTTGTAGCTTCTGTAACGAGCTAGACTGTTTTCAGATGTGTGAACATGATTGCACAAGGGTTTTCTAATCATCAATTAGCCTTCTGAGCCAATGAGCAAACACATTGTACCATTAGAACACTGGAGTGTTAGTTGCTGGAAATGGGCCTCTATTCACCTTTGTAGATTTTGCACAAAAAACCAGGCATTTGCAGCTAGAATAGTCATTTACCACATTAGCAATGTATAGAGTGCATTTGTTTAAAGTTAGGACTAGTTTAAAGTTATCTTCATTGAAAAGTACAGTGCTTTTCCTTCAAAAATAAGGACATTTCAATGTGACCCCAAACTTTTGAACGGTAGTGTATATATATATATATATATATATATATTTTATTATTTTTTTTAAAGGGGAACAATATATAGCCAAAAGACATTGGAAAAGTTCATCATTGAACAAAGAATAAACTGGTCTGCTCATCTGTGTATAGCAAACCCCCTAAACAGCATGAAGCGAAGTTGTGTGCAAGGACATGCTCAAGACATAGCTAGCAATATAACCAAAAAATAGAAAGTCCAGCAGCAGAAGAATCCATTAAAAATAAAAACAAGTGTTTATTGTTTCATTTAAAAACTGACAAAACTCACATGGAGGTAGAAGTTCTGTTAACGTATTTCGGATAAAACTTCTTACTCATAACATGTTATAAGTAAGGATTTGTATCCAAAGCGCGCTAGCAGAACATCTACCTCCATGTGAGTTTTGTCAGTTTTTAAATGAAACAATAAACGCTTGTTTTTATTTTTAATGGATTCTTCTGTTGCTGGACTTTCTGTTTTTGGCCACATTAATGATGACTTAAGATCATTTTTTTAAATATTGAAGTACACTAAAGCTACCCGTACACTTGAGAATGCTCATTTAGGCACCAGCTCTCTATCTCTTGGACCCCATCATAAACATGCACACTCTCCACAGTATGTGTGTCTTTTGTATGTAGCGAGGGGAGCATTCATTCATACAGAAATAATTATATTTGGCTAATTGTTTTTGTCTTTTTGTCAACGACTGTTTTCAAACCGATGATTGTTTTGGTCCAGGCACTGCAGATAGCGCAAAACAATGGAATTGCAAGAATTTAGAATCATTGCATTTGGTATTTGTGCACATTCTTTTTAATTCTTTGACTGTTGTTAGTTTTTCCGTAAACTTTACCTTTACGCATCCCTATAAAAAAAAGTCTAGTGGCATGACGTTTGGTGAATGCAGGGCGTATTCTATTGAATATCTTCATCCAATCCATCTGTTTGGCAGATTGTCATCAAGCTAGGCTCTAACATCATGGTGATGATGGGGATGGTCCATCCCATTGGAAATAAAACTCTTCATCCTTAAAGTCCTCTTGAATGCATCAAGTTCAGGTAAATGGCAGCAGTCATAGTAACGTTTAAAGAATAGTCCAATTAATGCCTTTGTTGATAAGCCACACAACACTTTAACTCCTGGTAAATTAACATGATGTTCCTCCATAATACACGGATTCTCAGGTTCCTAGTAGGTGCAATTGTGGTGGTTAATTGAGCCATTCAATTTAAATCTAGCGTCATCGCTCCATAACTCACAGAAAAGGAAGCCACAGGTCCGCATATATGAATTGATACCAAAGATGTCAGCCATAGATAAGCACTAGAGATGAGCGAACGTACTCGTCCGAGCTTGATATTCGTGCGAATATTAGGGTGTTCGGGATGCTCGTTACTCTTAACGAGTACCACGCGATGTTCCGGTTACTTTCAGTTTCCTCTCTGAGACGTTAGCGCGCTTTTCTGGCCAATTGAAAGACAGGGAAGGCATTACAACTTCCCCCTGTGACGTTCAAGCCCTATACCACCCCCCTGCTGTGAGTGGCTGGGGCGATCAGATGTCACACGAGTATAAAAGTCGGCCCCTCCCGCGGCTCACCACAGATGCCTTGTGAGTTAGCTGAGGGACAGTGGTATCGTGCTGGAGCTGCTGTAGGGAGAGCGTTAGGAGTGAGTGTAGGCTTCAAGAACCCCAACGGTCCTTCTCAGGGCCACATCTATCCGTGTGCAGTACTGTGGAGGCTGCTGTTAGCAGTGTTGCACAAATTTTTTTTTTTTTCAAAATCGGCTGTCTGCAGAGCATTGCGCCCCGCATTAATAGTCCAGGGACAGAAGTGGTGGTTAGGCAGGGAGAGTGTTAGGAGTGAGTGTAGGCTTCAAGAACCCCAACGGTCCTTCTAAGGGCCACATCTATCCGTGTGCAGTACTGTGCAGGCTGCTGTTAGCAGTGTTGCATATTTTTTTCTTTTCAAAATCGGCTGTCTGCAGAGCATTGCGCCTTGCAGTAATACTACAGGGAGAGAATTGTGTAGGCAGGGCCAGAAGACATATATTATTGATTGAATATAGTCAGTGGGCCCTCCGTTTAAAAAAAAGGGAAAAATTGTATTTGTCCTGCAGTCTTGCGCCAATTTATTTCCTGCCTGTGAAAAGTCTCCGCTGTGCTGCACTTCATATAACTGCATTTCTGTGCAACACATATCTTATCTGATTGAATATAGTCAGTGGGCCCTCCGTTTCCCAAAAAGGGAAACATTCTATTTGTCCTGCAGTCTTGCGCCAATTTATTTGCTGCCTGTGAAAAGTAACCGCTCTGCTGCACTTCATATAACTGCATTTCTGTGCAACACATATCTTATCTGATTGAATACAGTCAGTGGGCCCTCCGTTTCCCAAAAAGGGAAACATTCAATTTGTCCTGCAGGCTTGCGCCAATTTATTTCCTGCCTGTGAAAAGTCTCCGCTCTGCTGCACTTCATATAACTGCATTTCTGTGCAACACATATCTTATCTGATTGAATATAGTCAGTGGGCCCTCCGTTTCCCAAAAAGGGAAACATTCTATTTGTCCTGCAGGCTTGCGCCAATTTATTTGCTGCCTGTGAAAAGTCTCCGCTCTGCTGCACTTCATATAACTGCATTTCTGTGGAACAGATTTCTTATCTGATTGAATATAGTCAGTGGGCCTTTTCTTTTTAAAAAAAGGGAAAAATTCTATGTGCCCTGCCTCTGTCAGTCCTCAGCGTTCTGTGTACGTGTGTGGTGGGTGGAGATAGTAAACAAATCATACGCAGCCAGCTACGTTTAACAGCAGGCTTGCGCCAATTTCTTTCCTGCCTGGGAAATCAAATCACTGGTAATACACCATGCTGAGGGGTAGGGGTAGGCCTATAGGACGTGGACGCGGGCGAGGACGCGGAGGCCCAAGTCAGGGTGTGGGCACAGGCCGAGCCAGTGCGGTGGCCAGGGGTAGAGGCAGGGCCAGACCGAATAATCCACCAACTGTTTCCCAAAGCGCCCCCTCGTGCCATGCCACCCTGCACAGGTCAAGGTGCTCTACGGTGTGGCAGTTTTTCACAGAGATGCCTGACGACCGACGAACAGTGGTGTGCAACCTTTGTCGCGCCAAGATCAGCTGGGGAGGCACCACCAACAGCATGCGCAGGCATATGATGGCCAAGCACCCCACAAGGTGGGACGATGCCCGTTCACCGCCTCCGGTTTGCACCACTGCCTCTCCCCCTGTGTCCCAACCTGCCACTGAGATCCAACCCCCCTCTGAGGACACAGGCACTACCGTCTCCTGGCCTGCACCCACACCCTCACCTCCGCTGTCCTCGGCCCCATCCAGCAATGTCTCTCAGCGTAGCGTCCAGACGTCGCTAGCGCCACAGTTTGAGCGCAAGCGCAAGTACGACGCCACGCACCCACACGCTCAAGCGTTAAACGTGCACATTGCAAAATTGATCAGCCTAGAGATGCTGCCGTATAGGCTTGTGGAAACGGAGGCTTTCAAAAGCATGATGGCGGCGGCAGCCCCGCGCTACTCGGTTCCCAGTCGCCACTACTTTTCCCGATGTGCCGTCCCAGGCCTGCACGACCACGTCTCCCGCAACATTGTACGCGCCCTCACCAAAGCGGTTACTGCCAAGGTCCACTTAACAACAGACACGTGGACAAGCACAGGCGGGCAGGGCCACTATATCTCCCTGACGGCACATTGGGTGAATTTAGTGGAGGCTGGGACAGAGTCAGAGCCTGGGACCGCTCACGTCCTACCCACCCCCCGAATTGCGTGCCCCAGCTCGGTGGTGGTATCTGCGGGGGTGTATGCTTCCTCCACTAAACCACCCTCCTCCTCCTCCTACGCAACCTCTGTCTCGCAATCAAGATGTGTCAGCAGCAGCACGTCGCCAGCAGTCGGTGTCACGCGGCGTGGCAGCACAGCGGTGGGCATGTGTCAGCAGGCCGTGCTGAAACTACTCAGCTTAGGAGAGAAGAGGCACACGCCCCACGAACTGCTGCAGGGTCTGACAGAGCAGACCGACCGCTGGCTTGCGCCGCTGAGCCTCCAACCGGGCATGGTCATGTGTGACAACGGCCGTAAGCTGGTGGCGGCTCTGCAACTCGGCAGCCTCACGCACGTGCCATGCCTGGCCCATGTGTTTAATTTGGTGGTTCAGCGCTTTCTGAAAAGCTACCCCCACTTGTCATACCTGCTCGGAAAGGTGCGCCGGATCTGCGCACATTTCCGCAAATCCCACACGCACGCTGCCACCCTGCGGACCCTGCAACATCGGTTTAATCTGCCAGTGCACCGACTGCTGTGCGACGTGCCCACACAGTGGAACTCTACGCTCCACATGTTGGCCAGACTCTATGAGCAGCGTAGAGCTATAGTGAAATACCAACTCCAACTTGCGCGGCGCAGTGGGAGTCAGCCTCCTCAATTATTTACAGAAGAGTGGGCCTGGTTGGCAGCCATCTGCCAGGTCCTTGGAAAATTTGAGGAGTCTACCCAGGTGGTGAGCGGCGATGCTGCAATCACTAGCGTCACCATTCCTCTGCTATGCAACTTGAGAAGTTCCCTGCAAAGCATAAAGGCAGACGCTTTGCGCTCGGAAACAGAGGCGGGGGAAGACAGTATGTCGCTGGATAGTCAGAGCACCCTCCTGTCTATATCTCAGCGCGTTCAGGAGGAGGAGCATGAGGAGGATGAGGAGGAGGGGGAAGAGACAGCTTGGCCCACTGCTGACGGTACCCATGCTGCTTGCCTGTCATCCTTTCAGCGTGTATGGCCTGAGGAGGAGGAATAGGAGGAGGAGGAGGATCCTGAAAGTGATCTTCCTAGGTACCCTGGCACACATGGCTGACTTCATGTTAGGATGCCTTTCTCGTGACCCTCGCGTTACACGCATTCTGGCCACTATGGATTACTGGGTGTACACACTGCTCGATCCACGGTATAAGGAGAGCCTTTGCACTCTCATTCCCGAAGAGGAAAGGGGTTCGAGAATGATGCTATACCACAGGGCGCTGGTGGACAAACTGATGGTAAACTTCCCATCCGACAGCGCTAGTGGCAGAAGGCGCAGTTCCGAGGGCCAGGTAGCAGGGGAGGCGCAGAGATCAGGCAGCATGTACAGCGCAGGCAGGGGAACATTCTCCAAGGCCTTTGCCAGTTTTATGGCTCCCCAGCAAGACTGTGTCACCGCTCCCCAGTCAAGGCTGAGTCGGCGGGAGCACTGTAAAAGGATGGTGAGGGAGTACGTAGCCGATCGCACGACCGTCCTCTGCCCCCTACAACTACTGGGTGTCGAAGCTGGACACGTGGCCTGAACTCGCGCTGTATGCCCTGGAGGTGCTTGCTTGTCCTGCGGCTAGCGTCTTGTCAGAGAGTGTGTTTAGTGTGGCTGGGGGAATCATCACGGATAAGCGTACCCACCTGTCAACCGACAGTGCCGACAGGCTTACACTCATCAAGATGAACAAAGCCTGGATTTCCCCAGACTTCTCTTCTCCACCAGCGGACAGCAGCGATACCTAAGCAATACGTAGGCTGTACCCGCGGATGGAAGCATCGTTCTCTCTCACCATCCAAAACGGGGACATTTCTGCTTCATCAATCTGTGTATAATATTCCTCCTCCTCCTCCTCCTGCTCCTCCTCCTGAAACCTCACGTAATCACGCCGAACGGGCAATTTTTCTTAGGGCCACAAGGCTCACTCATATAATTTTTCTAAACAATTTTTATACGTTTCAATGCTCTTAAAAGCGTTGAAACTTTAACTTGAACCAATTTTTCGTTAAACTGGGCTGCCTCCAGGCCTAGTTACCACTTAAGCCACATTAACCAAAGCGATTAATGGGTTTCACCTGCCCTCTTGGTTGGCCATGGCCAATTTTTTGGATGTACATTAGTACTGTTGATACAGCAATTTTTGTGGGCCCTCGCCTACAGTGTAATCAAATGAATTTTTAGCCCACCTGCATTACAGCTGACGTTACATCCGCTGTGTTGGGCAATGCAATGGGATATATTTATGTACCGCCGGTGGCTTCTTGGCACCCACCCATACTGTGGGTCCACAGAGAATTATAAATGCATCTGTTTCCACATCTAAAGAACCCCAGTCAGACTGGGGCATGCAGTGTGGGCCGAAGCCCACCTGCATTAAGCACGACATTACTACCTCAGCTGTGTTGGGCAATGCAATGGGATATTTTTATGTACCGCCGGTGAGTTCCAGGGAGCCACCCATGCTGTCGGTCCACAGTGAATTATAAATGCATCTGTTTCCACTTGTAAAGAACCCCAGTCTGACTGGGGCATGCAGTGTGGGCCGAAGCCCACCTGCATTAAGCACGACATTACTACCTCAGCTGTGTTGGGCAATGCAATGGGATATATTTATGTACCGCCGGTGGCTTCCTGGCACCCACCCATGCTGTGGGTCCACAGAGAATTATAAATGCATCTGTTTCCACATCTAAAGAACCCCAGTCTGACTGGGGCATGCAGTGTGGGCCGAAGCCCACCTGCATTAAGCACGACATTACTACCTCAGCTGTGTTGGACAATGCAATGGGATATTTTTATGTACCGCCGGTGGGTTCCAGGGAGCCACCCATGCTGTCGGTCCACAGGGACTTCACAATAGGGAGTTGTACCTGCCTGTGTCTATGAATTAAAAACCGCGGTCTGACTGGGGCATGCAGACACCTTGACAGAATGAATAGTGTGTGGCACATAGGTTCCCCATTGCTATGCCCACGTGTGCAGCTCCTGATGGCGGTGGCACAGGATTATATTTCTCATTGCTTCTGTACAGCATTGTGGGCTATCGCCCCGCCCCTTTTAAAGAGGGTCGCTGCCTAGCCGTGCCAACCCTCTGCAGTGTGTGCCTGCGGTTCCTCGTCATGGCAGACGCACTTATAAATAGACATGAGGGTGGTGTGGCATGAGGGCAGCTGAAGGCTGCGCAGGGACACTTTGGTGTGCGCTGTGGGGGGGGGGGGGGTTGGGCAGCATGTAACCCAGGAGAAGTGGCAGCGGAGTGTCATGCAGGCAGTGATTGTGCTTTGTTGGAGGTAGTGTGGTGCTTAGCTAAGGTATCCATTGCTAATGAGGGCTTTTCAGAAGTAAAAGTTGTTGGGAGGGGGGGGGGGCCCACTCTTGCCGGTATTGTGGCTTAATAGTGGGACCTGTGAACTTGAGATGCAGCCCAACATGTAGCCCCTCGCCTGCCCTATCCGTTACTGTGTCGTTCCCATCACTTTCTTGAATTGCCCAGATTTTCACACATGAAAACCTTAGCGAGCATCGGCGAAATACAAAAATGCTCGGGTCGCCCATTGACTTCAATGGGGTTCGTTACTCGAAACGAACCCTAGAGCATCGCGATAATTTCGTCACGAGTAACGAGCACCCGAGCATTTTGGTGCTCGCTCATCTCTAATAAGCACGCCACACAATACAGGAATACAACCTCTACTGACAAAAAAATGGATTGCCCTCTATCACCCCAATGTGCCACACTGGCAGGCATCCTAGGCTCCCCCAGCATCTATAGCACAGAGCATGCAAAAAACACTGATAAATGTGGTGTTAGCTTGCATTTTAGCCTTAACACGTAAGCTAATGGGCCGCCATCGCTCCAAACAATCTCTCTTGGATACTGTGCACCCAGAAACTGTGCATCCTCTGCACATTTTACCAAGTACCACTCACATACCTGCACCCTCTGGTCTTGATCATTTCCACTGGGAGCATGGACTATTCTTGGAATGTAACTTTTCCAATGACAGCACTTTAAAGTACAATGGGCACTTGATTTAAAATCCATGTCTCACGAACTGCTTGCTCACAGATTTCTCGAACTCTGAAGATACTTTTCCATCAACCTTTCTTTCTTTGTGTGGCTTGTCAATATCCGCAGTCTTCCAGAACAATTCTTGTGGACGTTCTGCACGGTTCAAAAACAAACTGTTTTCTAACTAGACTGATAGTAAGTCGCATAGGGAAATTTGTTAGAAACTCTTTTTAAAACTACTTTGCACTTCAACTGTGTTTTCAAACTTCCAGTAGCATTTCAGGATACATTTCCTTTGTTCTAAGCTTAGTCTTGCTTCCCCCATCATTTTTATTTGGTTAAGCCTGAAAAACAGTAAAAATTAAGTGGGAAGATGAATCTATACTGCTGCAAAGGAAGACGCTTAGTTGCTTATAGCAACCAATCAGGTCTATTCTTTCATTTCCCAGAGGTGGAATCTGATTTGCTGCTATGGGCAAGTAACCAAGCTCTTCCAGATTTGAGATCTCCCCCAGTCAGTTATAAACTGTCACAGTGATTTCACTGGGGATAGATAGATAGATAGATAGATAGATAGATAGATGTTGATGCAAAGTAATGCTTTCAAAAACAGAAATGAACAAAATACAAAGTGAATGAATAAAAGAGAAATCTAAGTTAAATCAATATTTGGAGTGACCATCCTTTGACTTCAAAGCTGCATCAATTCCTCTAGGTACACTTGCACACAATTTTTGAAGGAATTGCATCAGGGAGGATGTTCTAAACATCTTGGCGAACTAACCACAGATCTTCTGTGAATGTAGACTTGGAAGCTGCTCCAGCAATACCAACCTGGGCCAATCTGGGCTTTCTATTTCCTGCGCTGTCCAAAGTGACAGTGGCGCCAGTAATCAGCTGATCAGCAGTGATCTTGAGTGGAGATCCGCTGATCTTGGGGATCTATTGATGAGCGGTGCTGAGGATATATTATCAATAGAAAAAAGTGAGAAAACCCCTTTAATCTCTTTCTCTCTCTAGCAGTCAAACTTCAAGAATTCAGAAAGTGTAACATTTTTGGAAATTTTTACTTTCAGAAATGTGTAAAAATAAACAAGATTAGAGAAATGTTTGTTATGGAGTAAATCTACATTTTACTATTTTGTGTACCTGATTGCCTATGAAACACCATATATTTATTATTTAATAATAAGTAGGGCCTTGGGCTTTGGCTTGATTGTTTATGCAAACCTTGGTGGAAAATAAGTGTCCCCATGGACCCCAAATTATGGTACAATGTTGAGATTAGTGTGGGACTTAACAACTCCTAATGAGACTGTCCCTGACCACTTGCTATTTTTTTTCGTTATTCTTGGATAATTAGAAGTCTATATTTTTGTGAACTGCAGGCAAGAAATAGAGAATATAGCAGTGTAGACGAATAAGAATAGAATGGCATTGTTTTCCAATGCTTACCGGCTGATACAAGATTGATATATATTACCGATGTGGAAGAGCTGTCTTTGTGCTTTTAATATGAACTTATTTTTTATTGATAATTATACACTCTGAGCCACCTGATATTTTGGTTCAGCAGGAGGTAAAAGCATTTGATTGACTCATGGGAACCAAGAAGGCTGTTTCCACTGCATTCACAAGGCAGTTTCGTGAAGACTACAAACAAGAGCTGTGACAAATTGGAACAGCATACAAGTTTCAACTGGCCCATTGTGTATGACTAGTAAATTGGGAGCTGATATTTCTGACAGCTATGTATTAGCAAATCATGCTGTGATACCCCCCACTCAGTACCCTTCACAATAGTTATCTTCTGCAAACAGTTTTTTGCCAGTCTTGATAAGCAATATAAAGCAGTTTATTGTGATTTCCAGTCATTGCATAAAGTCACAAGATGTTCAACATTGTTTTGCATAGTAAAATAAAATTCACATTAGCGTTAATAGTGCAAACGTAGCAGGATATCTCATTGCATTGAGAGGATATGCAAAATTGTTTTATCACATTCTAGTCTATGGCACTGGACATTATTTCCAGGAAACAGTGGGAATGCAAAGTACTGTAATTCTAGTGTTGAGCCATTGTGAAAGAAACAGACCATACAATATAAGAGAAGACTTAACTTAATTTTATTGCAATGTAATAGATCTTCATAGTTATTAATCGCTGGAAATTAATATTATAGATTGAGAATTTTAGAAATTTAGCTAGATGTGAGACATATATCCAGAATATACTCACCAGTGATTACAGTTCTAGCTTTTTCATGCCTGGACTTGTAGAGTTATACCAAAAGTATATTAGACCCAACTGAGAAAGAAATAGCTTGGACCCTGTCAACTGATAAAAAACCCTACAGGAATACTATGCAGATGTCTTGTGGGTCATTTAGAACATGCAGGTGTCGTAGGCGGTGGTAGAGCAGCCGATGGAGCATCCAAAGCTTACAATATTTATTCAGGAACAAACTAATGCAAGAGAATAATGGTAAGTAAACAAATCAACTGTGACAGTGGAGTTATGTAATGCTAGCTATGGCTAACCAAGATGCTAAAATTACTTAGGTTTTGTGCACAATGCAGAATAATAGTGGAAGAACAATTTCAGCAATACTGTAAGAAGATCAGTCCAATTGAACAGAAATACAAATCCTGTAACATACAATTTATCTTTAAAGGGTTAACACTCTATTCCTATCAGTGCAGTCTAATTGGGAACACAGAGTTAAAATTTAGTTAAAAATATCTCTTTAAGCACCTTTGTATATTGGCTGAGTCCAAAAGTGGCAGTGTGCATAATGCTAGTTCGTTGAACAGTGTAATTTACTCAACGCAGTATGTGAGTTCTTCAACATTCCGGTAGATTAACTAATGATGTCCCTAATGGTGTGTACATCCAGTGTTCGTGTAGAGGCAGGCCTCACTTACAATTCTGTTGTGCTGGAGCTATCTCTACTACCGACCCGAGCTTGTCCTAGGTCCTGTGCATGATTCTACAGTGGTTCTCTTTGCTCAGGCTCCTTTTTGTATTGATGAGCCCTCTCTATGTGAGAGCGCACTTCTCCGGTATCAGGCAACCTCTAGTTCCTCAGCACATGTCCCAGGACCTGTGGCAGCAGATGCTTTAACTCTCTATTCTGCACCACAGCTTTGCACAGCCCAGCTCTTAGGCATGTTAGCATCAGCTTCTGTCATCTCACTGTGGCACAGCAAGAAATTGTCCTTTTACATGCCAGGCGTCAGCCAATCAGTAAGAGTCCACTAGGCATGCTGAGTTCTGTTTTGCTATGCCAAAATATGGCACAAAGTTTGGTAAATGTGATAACTTGGTGCAAATTTTGGCACATCTCTCAGTCTATTGCCATAGCAATACTTTAACTCTTTAAGAAGGCTGCCTGGGGAGGAATAGGTAAGTATTGATTTTTTTTTTCTAATGACAGAACTCCTTTAAGCTCTGATCCATGCTCAATCTAAGGTGTCACAAAGAGCTGACACATATAATGCCAATTTAGCTCCAAAGCAAGAAAACTTTTTTTTACAAAAAGGGTTATGCGTTTCAACCACAAAATGGGGACTTCTTCAGGCATGCTTCAGGGTTGAAACATGTAGCCTTTTTTATCAATAAATGTTCTTTTTGAACTAAATTTATATGTGTCAGTTCCTTGTGATCAGCATCTGCACCAGATGTTTTATCTTTGTCTGCTTTTTTGTGTATGACCAATAACATAATGGTGACAAAACACTGCTCTGTATGTAGCCTTATTTATCTTAGGGACAGTAACTCCTGGAATTATCTTGTGTAAGCAATGTTCTTCATATATTCGATTACAGAACATGTTTTTGACTTAACTGTGCCTCCATATATAAATATCAGTATCAGTAGCTTTGTTATAAATATTAAAGTACTTTTACATTGGCATCTTCTCTGCCAGAAAGAAGCGCCAACTGACTTTTTTGCAGGTTGATCAGCATTTGTTCAGCTCCATTTACATGGAGCAATCAGCAATTGTTAGCGTGATCCTTTGGGCACAAATAGTTCCATTGTTGTCGGCAACATATTGCTAGTTACACACCAGAAAATGAAAGGAAAGATGTTCTGTTATTGCTAGCTATGGCAAAGAAAGAGTTTTTCTTTATGACAGTTGTTGTAAACTTCTTGCATTGACTGCAGGACACAGAGTGTTGTCAGAGTATTGGCCATGTGACCTGGAGGCTGGAAGAAAAGGGCAGAATACAAAGTCCGGTAGGGACTAGTACAGAAGTGGAGTCTTTGCAGCAAGAATCAATAATTTCCCCAAAATAGAAAAAAATTAGAATGCTTCTTTTATGAGACGTTTATCATAAGAACTCAAAGGTACCAGTATTGTATTAGGTTTATGGTATGTTGTAGGAGTGTCTTATGAGAAATTCATGTTGGTGATTGGTAGTTTTACTTATATGGTGGTGTGTAGCCATTCCTGTATATGCTTACTTATATGGTGGTGTGTAGCCATTCCTGTATATGCTTACTTATATGGTGGTGTGTAGCCATTCCTGTATATGCTTACTTATATGGTGGTGTGTAGCCATTCCTGTATATGCTTACTTATATGGTGGTGTGTAGCCATTCCTGTATATGCTTACTTATATGGTGGTGTGTAGCCATTCCTGTATATGCTTACTTATATGGTGGTGTGTAGCCATTCCTGTATATGCTTGACAAAGACCGGATGTCCGGTTAAAACGTTGCTATGCAGTGGAGCTTACGCTTGGAATAAACATTTTTTTGATGATCCTTGTGTGAGTATGGATTAAATCCAGTACCCTAGCAGCTGCTCTCCACTTTCTTTTTGGAGTATTGTATTAGTTGAGAAAGGTTTTCTTTGTTCTGTCATGAACTGGCACAGTTTTTCTTAGTGTTTGCTTCCTTCAATTTTATGAAAAAATTCGACAGAACGCTAAATGTGCTTTCCCCCAGATTCTTACCTTTTCTATAATATTGAGTACTTCTAATTGACAGTTATCTCTCCATACATCTGAATCTGAACTTAGTCATCATATCTGTTGGGGAAACGGGGGCAGTGCACTACTAGGTTTCACCCTATCACAATCTGTTATAACTACTCCTAGTTACTAAAAGTCTAAAATGACTATTTTATCCTGCATTTTAGACCTTTTCTCCTTCAGTATGCTCAATTTCTAATTGCCAGTTTTCCCTGAACTCAGTTTAAGACCTCATTCAGACGAGCACTATTTCCGTGCATTAGAGGCACGTGAAAAGATCACGTCTAATAGAACCAATGGTTCCTATAGAAGCATTCACACAAAGGAATTTTAGATGTGCAAAAAGCTTGCAGCAATCAAAGATAGGACGTGGACTGCAAACTCGCATGTAGAGTCCGTGGTGCGAGGAAAGATAGGGTCTGACCTATCTTTGGTGAATGCTTTCCAAAGACTCCTGCTGGAAAACACGCACCACGCATCCCGAATCGCGTGAACGTACTATTTCAAATAACTGGAATTCCCCCATTCACACGATCTTTAGTGCAGTATAGGCGCCATCTTTTCACGTGCCTATAATGCGCTAAAACCACACCTGTGTGAACGAGGCCTAAGAACAAATGGAGACTAGCTGCTATGATGTCCTTCATAAAGCTTCTACATAGTGAAGAGGAGAGCCTACTTCTTTATCTCTCTGTAGCACTCCCTCAATAGCAATAGCAGCATGGAGGACATTATACAGCAGTAGTGAGCAGTGTAGATGTGAATGTAGCACTGGGATGAGATAAAACACTTACTTCAAGATACAGCTGTCTATATCTCTATGCTTCTGTCTACTTCCAACAACTCCCACCTTTGTATTCCACTTTTTTCTTTCTGTCTACAGATTTTATTAGTACATTCAGAATGAGTAATCAGTGCAGAAGGCAGGGAAGAAGGAGAAATAGCTTTTTTCTCTAAAAAAGTATATGAGAAAATGTCTTATTTTTACTTGTGCTACTAAATTATGAGAGGAAAAAAGGTTAATTACTCTTTAGCCTCTGTACATAAGATGTTATGTCAAAGTAAGGAAGGTAAAGGTATGCTCTAGAGTGGCACCAAGCAGCACAGGAAGGTACTACAAAAAATATCCTGGGCATTGTGAAGCTTGCCATCCACTATTTGTGTTTCAGAGGTATTAATTAGAGCTTTTGGCACATAAGATGGTAATAGTCTGTCTTAATAACCTCAGGCAGGTGGACATAAAGGCACACAGACATGTTTATATGCATAAAAGTGCAAAAAAGATAGGAATTAATCATAGCAAATAGGAAAATTCACCTTTAAAAGCAATTAAGGGCTAAAAACGCCCCAAATGCCCATAATACTGAGTTGACAAGAATAATAAGGTATCTCCTAACTTCCTTCACTGAAATTCAAGGCTGAATTAAAAAATATAAGGATATCCACGGTTCCCAAATTTCATCAAACTGAGCAACCTTGTAAAGGCATATGGCTGTCAGCTTTCATATAGCATGATTTTATTTACGTAGGAGATTAGTGGATCAAAAGGAAAGCATAAAAATGTTACAAAGGAGCTTGACAAAGACCCTATTTTTGGTCGAAACGTAGCATGGTTATGGAGTTATAGATATTCGGACATTATTCACACTATTTTATGCTGACTCTTTTTGTTTCTGGATTCTGCTACTGGAACAACGGCTCAAGTTCCTCAGTGTGGCTGTTGCATTTATCCAGTCCTGCCTTTCTGGCTTATATGGAGTGCTCCTGACAAAACCTTTTCTTGGATATTCTATGAGGTAAGCCCCATGAATGACTTTTAGTGATGTCTCAGTTAGTGAGACTTGCCAAATATTCTTAATTAAAGCCTCACAACGGTGGTGCCAGCATTCCGAAGGTAAGGTAGAGTTCAGATCTGATTCCCATTGTAGCATATCAAAGAGTTTAGAAGTTCTCAGTTTGAAATTCAGGATGCCATATAGTTGTGAGAGAATACCTGGGGAAATAGGGCAATAGTTAGGTAGCTTCCATAGGATTTGTGAGCGCTCAGACAATCAGATGCAGTGCAATGCTTTCAGGGGGCGGGGAAGAAATGCTACAGAAGAGTCTCGGGGAGCCAGGGAGAAGACTTGCCAGAGCCCCGACAGCGCTGCTAGTTAATGTATATATATTTTTAATTTTTTACAGCAGCTAGGGCTTATTTTCAGGGAAGGGCTTATATTTCAAGCCTTTCCCCCGAAAATTTCTGCGAGGGTTGCCTTCATCCCAATGCTTTCAATGGGGTGGCAGCAGCGCTGGCCCCATTAAAAGCAATGGGAAGGCATCGCGGTCCACTGCCATGGCTGTGACAGGGGATTATTTTGTCCCCACAGTGTTCAGTGACTTCCAACTGGGATTCTTTATGCATAGCACGGACCTTACCAGCGCGAATTATAGGCACACATGTCCTATATTTTGCAGTTGCGAGTATTTTGCACCACTAAAAGACAGACATGTGATCACTTCATAGGGAACCCATGGTTCTAATAGACGTGCTTTTTTTTGCGCACATAAGTGTTTGCAAAAAAAACTTTGTCTGACTTAGCCCTTAGGGCTTCTGTAGACAAGTGTAAGTGCAAATATACTCACTCCTGCACAACGTAATTGCACAGTGAACATTTTTTCTCGCTTGCGTAATAGCATATATTTATCTGTTTTTCCATTCGCAATAGCTGCGCATTTTCCTGCGCATAAAAAAACACTAGCCCTATATGATGCTGTCATTATTGACCCACCCAGCCCACTGTAATCACCCATAAATGTGCAGTGTGTTTCTACGTTGCGGGGCTTCTGGTACCTTCTGGCTTTATGAGAGAGTAGTTGAGGTTGGAGACGCGTCTTCTGATGACGAGGATGCTCTTTTGCCTTGGTTGTTGTTGCGCAGATTTGTTCAGTCACATAAGATGGCGAAGGATGTTCGTAGAAGGAGGAGTTGGTGGTCCTCGGTTCATCCTCTGGTGTCCCAGAGTGCCGGCCCCCTCTCAACTAAATTGATGAGTATTTCTATCTCCACTCGGTTGAGCATCCAAAATGAGATTATCCTAAACAATCATCATGTTTGCTGTTCCTTCCCTGCAATTAGCTGTAAACTTTATACATCCTGACAAGTGGCTATGAAATTACTCTATCTTTCATGCATGTTTGTGTGTAGTTTGTGCACATCTCTGCATTCCCATAGACTCCTATGGGGACCTTCAGTGCACACAAAAATAGAGCATGTTACATATTTTTTCATCCGACAGAATAGCGTGCGCAAAAACAAATAATATTAGTGAACCCATTGAAATCATTGGGTTATATTCTCTGTGGTTTGCGTGAACGTATTTCCACGTGCAAAAACATGTGCAAATACGCCTGAGTGAAGGAACCCTCAGTTAGGGCTCTTTATGTGTGCTGGTGCATACATAAGTGCGCACAAATATTGGCACACTGACGTACATGCACAAACATGTGTGAATGCAGGTCCATGCAGCATTGCTTTCACTTGGGCCGCGGCTCCTTCCGGTGGCCCAATTGAAAGCAATGGTCTGCCGGCAACCCCTGCAGTGATTTTCAGGGAAGGGCTTTAAATATAAGGCCTTCCTTGAAAATTATCCCTAGCAGGCGTAAAAAATAAAAAATAAATATATACTCACCTCTCTGCCTTTGCTGAGGCTTAGGCGAGTGTAGCCGCTTGGGTCCCTGCACTGTAATGAAGTTCTTTCAGCAGGTGGGACTTTAAAATTCCTGCCTGCTGAAAGTGCTGCGTCTAATTGGCTGAGCGCTCAGCCAATCACAGGCGGCGCTCAGCCATTCATTTAATGACAGCTGAACACTGCCTGTGATTGGTCACTGTGCTCAGCCAATCACAGGCAGCGCTTGGCCATTCATTCATTGGCAGGGGATTCTTTACTCCTCGTGGGAGTCTCCTTGTCACTGAACACAGTGCTTAGTGACCAGGGGGCTCCCCGCAGGGAATATTGACACGCACCATGGACCTATGGTGCATGCATGTCCTATGTTTTGCAGGTACATGCAATTGCACTCCTGTGAAACACAGACATGTGAACACTCAATAGGGAACCAATGGTTGTAATAGACGCATGCAGACGTATGTACGTAACTAAACACGCTCGTCTGAACAAGCCCTTAGGCCAATTTAAACAAGCAATTAAATACTATTTATGATATTCCAATTCCATTTATGATATGTCTGAATGACTAATAGAATTTGTCACCATTTATAAATTGAGATGAAAGCAAACAATTTTACATCAATGAAATTGGATAGGATAGTTCATGGGAATAGCAACTAATTTATACTATCATGATAACGTGTTTTGCATGTGCATTTCGTGCGCGCGCAAAAAATAGGATCTGCTCCATCTTTCTGCTTATTGCGCATCAAGGCCTCACATAGTAGTCTATGGGAGGTGAGCAAATATGCATGCAAATGTCCAATACGCTGCACAATTCAGTGAAAGACAGAACACATTGGGACCTCATTAGGCTTAATAGCCTTTTAAATTAGGGCCGAAGTGTTTTGCGCATGCATGTGAATAGGTCCTGCATGCTCAAAAAGTATAGTACTGTGCGCGTGCAAGTCTACCGCATTCACAGCGCAAATGTATTGCACTAAAGCATGTGCAATTCAGTCGGCTAAAAAAGCCCACAGGGCTGCTTCACAGTGGCGAGCGTGATATCGGACCGTGAATCATGGCCCGAGACGCCCTTGCAATCCATGTGAAACCCCTGGATGCGAGGCGTTTCCATCTGCAACAGCCTTTCATCATTGCGGGGCTGAAGGAATCCCCCGCCGTGACTGTCTCAGCTGCAGCGGAGGATCGTGGAGTTCTCCGATTGTTTTCAAAACAATGGACGAAATCGCAAAAAGATAGAACATGCTGCGATTTTTTTTCCAGCATAGCATCGCAATTGCACGCCATGCAAGAAAACATCACAAATCTGAATGAACCCATTCAAAAAATGGGTTTCATATCTGTGCGAGATTTGTGCATCTCGCAACACACAAATCTCGCACGATTTTGACGCCAGTACAAAGCCCCCGAAGGGTGTTTCCTAAATGGCATAATTTTATACCAGACAAATCCACCACAAAGTCTGTGTTTCCTAGTCCGGATTCACATGAACCTCTGCGCATTTGTGCACGTATTTGCGTTCGCAACAGTGTTTTTTTACTTTACCTTTTGCATCCACAAATTGTGTGCAATTACATACGCAAAAAAACACACACCGACGCTCTCAGCCATTGAAATGACCAACTAGTTTAAGGGCTTATTCACAAAGCGAAAATCAGAATGAACCCATTGAAAACAATAGGTTCTATTTTTGCGCGGGCAGATTTTGCACATGCAAATGTGCCTGTTTGAAACCACGTTTTTAATTGCAGATCTACTGTGAGATTTAACCCTTGTATTTCAAAGGCTTGAATTCCGCAGCATGAGGGCTTAAACAGGACGAAACAAAACCATTGATTTTAATGGTTTTGTTTCCACTATCTGCATTCTTGCGCAGTAATACTACATGCGGGAAAGATAGGGCAATGCCTGGCCAATATACATGACCATCTGAGCCATTGCTTTCCAATGCATCTGTTCACATGGGCCAATATACGATGCCTAAAAATGTCAAACTGTGAAAAATGGAACGTACGCGACTAAAATACGCACCAGCGCATATACGTTGGAAAAAAGATTGTTCTGGAACTATCCTTTGGCCAACATACGCTGGTGTGTCCCATAGACTCCTATGGGAGCAGGAGAAAAAAAGGGAGCGGGAGGCATTTTTGCAGCGCTGTGAAAAGCTTACAGGTGCCCTTTATATGGGCATTAGAAGTCATTCAGAAGATTTAAGCCAAGCGAAGGTTTTCCGGGGTGTGACATATTTTTCCGCTAAAAACCATGCTCCATGGTCATGTGAATGGGCGAGAAAATGCGAAATACCCTGGCGAAGAAAAGTGCAGGAGCCCTTAATCTGCAACATTTTCCAAAAACACTGTGGATTCATTGCTGAAAGTTTTTGCACCATGTGAAATGAATTTCAGAATTCTCCTCCTCATGGCTTGTAGTGCGAATTCTGCGGAATTTCGGCAGCAAAATATGCTATGGAAATTCCACAGCTTTTAGAGACTATGTGAAGGCGCCCTTAGTCTCTTCTGTATAAAACCAGAAAATAATCCCATCCATTTCTCAGTTATTTCAGGACAATGATACATTTATTCCATTCATTTAAGGGAATTTTCAGTTCTTTTCATAAAAGTCAAGCAAATTTCCATAATTATTTCTACATATCTCCGATAATAAATGTTTTAATTATATTTATAGGTTGACGTACAAGAAAATCATGCTTAGAAGAAGCCGAGCCAGGAAATGATCTAATTCTCGATGTAAAATAATGCAGGAGCGCGGAAGATGAACATCTGATTTGTCACATCTGATACACTAATGTTTTATCCAAAAGGAAGAACACATTGTAACATGCTCATTCATCTGAAAAAACACCACCTGGCTCTTGCAGGCACCTACTCATGAAAAAAAAACTTAAGATGAGTCTGCTTTAGCCATTTTTATGTGAAGACACTCATAGTTTACTGCGATGGGTTCAAAGTCAATTGTAATATCAAGAAGCCAAATAGTGATCGTTAATGAAAGTGTTTTGTCATTAGAATAAAGAAAAAAGTTTTTTTTCCAAATCCCGTGCTCCCAGAAAACACAAGCTGAGACAACGCGTCAATGAAATCTGGTCTCACTTAACAAGCGATGAAGGTATTATTCATACTGCGTGCTTGTTCAAGCCTTCTGGAAAATATGAACCAGTCAGAAAAATCTGTTTTCACGAGGTTGCATTTTTTTCTGTTTGGAGAAGGTGAGATTTAAAAGGAAAAAAAAAAAAGCAAGAAAACACGACAAACATACTGCTAGTCAATCAGTGCATAGAAAAAGATCACTTAAAGACATATGGCAATAAATCCAATATTGTTTCACAGCTACGACGGAGGGTTAAGTAGGAAAACGTCTTGTTGACCCAAATAAAAATATACACAATATCCACACCTGTTCTTTAGAGATCTGCTGGGAAGATGCAAAAAACGCATTCTGACATTTGTGCAGAAATACCTGCAAGCACTAGAAATTCACAGCATTGAATTAAGGTATCTGCCACTCATGGCCTTTATGCTTTTTTTTGCCAGGGCTTAATATATCGGACCATTATAAACATGGCTACGTTGGAAAATAGCATTCAGTCTGCAAAGCATCTATCCTTGGGAGAAGACTTCTGGTAAAGTAACTTAAAGGGGTTGTCCAAGATAGGCCATTAATATGTGATTCATGGGGACATGACCACTGGTCAGTAGTACGATGGGGCTGAGTTTCAGTACCAGGCAGAGTTGCTTTCATGGGTGAGCTGCTATGTCTAGATAAACTATGAAGTGACCTCAGGGGGTGCCACAAATCTCTTATTATGCCAATTTATGGAGTTCCTCGGAATCAGGCCCCCACTAATCACACATTGATGGCCTGTCTTAAGGATTAGTCATCAACAGTTTTTCCCAGAAAACCCCTGTAGGCCGCCTTCACACACGATAGAGATGCTAAAGGAATTTCCACAGCCAAATTTGCAGTGGAAATCCTCGGCATTTA
The DNA here is from genome assembly GCF_035609145.1 of Eleutherodactylus coqui. NCBI lineage: Eukaryota > Metazoa > Chordata > Amphibia > Anura > Eleutherodactylidae > Eleutherodactylus > Eleutherodactylus coqui. Next base: position 258,491,126 of record NC_089839.1, on the reverse strand, counting down.
CAGTACATGGCATGTGGAAGAGTTTTCTAAAATCTCTTTCACAGGCAGAAAATGTTGAGTGTTTTTGAAAAATACTGCACATTCTAAATCCGCAGCATGTCTGTTTATGCTGCAGAGTTCAACCCTTGAAATACAAGGGATTAATCCTGCAGCAGATTTGTTACCTTGGCCAAATCTACACTATGAAGTAAGCAAAAAAAGAACAAAATAAAAAAAAAATGAGAAAAGCAAGGGGTAGGTAACATGGTGATGGTGGTGGAGATAGTACACCAAGTTGGCACTTCAAAGGACTCCCACTGAAGCAGGAGTGGTTCTCCCCATGCGTTACATCTGCAGCACACAGAACAGGTCGCAGAGTGGATGACATAGCATGCCTCAAGTACCACCACCACTTCTTCCTCCCAGTCGCTGTCACACAGCAGTTAGTCTGTACCATTCGGCTATGAGCATCCTGACTCTATTTTATCTGCCAAACCCAAGCAGACTTCACAGTAATCCACATGGATCAGTCTGAGGAGCTATTTGATCATTCAGTGTCATGGAGGTCAACCGAGCAGTCTAAACAAAAAGAGAGAGAAGTCCACGACATTGAATGCACTGATGCCCAACCATTATTTATGAAGAAGAAGATGAGGGTGGGTCAGTGCACCCAATAAGCCCTCCATAGGTAATGCGTATTTAGGGGGATGTGGAAATGGAGGTGCTAGCTCCTGGTATTCACTATAACATAAAGTCCATTCAGCAGGAGAAGGACAACAAAAAGGAAGAGGATGCGGAAGATGATGAGGTTCTTGACCCAACATGAACAGGCAGGGAGAGTCATCATAGCAGCTCGTAGGGGAAGGAGAAAGAGATGGATGTTGCAGGCTAGCACCATGTTAAAACAGGGAGTATGGTATCGCAGAAAAACATAAGAGCTGTACCGTCACCATCAGCTACTACTAGTCGCAGCGGCACCAACATTAGGCCCACAGCTAGGTTGGCTCACAGGACTTGAGCAGCCAAGGCATTCTTTGAAACTGCAGGTGATGACAGAAAAGTGGTCATCTCTAAGATCTGTGGTAAACTCAGCAGAGCATAAACAACGTGTATGAATGGCCACATGAACTCCCACCATTCATTACCTTGGAGATCCCACTTGGGCCAGAGGGCAAAGAGTCAGCCTCATCCCGCTCCCTCTTCCACTGCTGTAGCTGCCTCTGTCTCCATCTCCCTCCCTATTCATGCTGGAGCCTCTGAGTATAGAGAGGCAGTTTTGTGGATGAGGCAGTAGTGTGACTACTTTGGGCCTCTCTTCCACAATTGATGGGTGGGCTGCAGACTTCACAGCCAGGAGTGGGAAAGGGAGAGCAGATATTGAGCTGCTACCACCACCACCTTAACTGACATTGACTTTTATTCCATACTCCAGCATGTCTCAGGTCAGCAGCCAGCCCTCTATTCCCCAGCTATGGGAACAAAAAAAATGCTCCCCCCAACCGTCAATGAGCACAGAGCATTGCACAGCTGCTTGCAAAGGAAATGCTGCTCTTCAGACTTGTGGACACAGATGCCTTCCATAACATGATGATCTGCGCTAACCCAAATTACCAGATGCCTAGCTGCGATTTCTTTACACAAAAAGCCATCCCTGCCCTGCATTGCCATGTGAGTGACAATGTGTCAGTGGCAGGGTTCAACTGACCACAGACACATGGTCTAGCAAGCATGGTCAAGGGTGTTACATATCCTTAACACCCCACTGGGTCAAGGTCTTGCAGCTGGTGCATGAAGCCGAAAGTGGTGGTCCAAATTTCATGGTACCACCAAGACTTGTGGAACATTCATACTTGTCTATCCCCTTCACACCCCCATCTTCCTCTTCCTTCCACCTTCTTTTCCTCCACCTCTTTATACCACATTTCAACACAATCCACTCTGACACAGATGACACAACCCAGCCTCCACATATCACTGTATGTGCTAAACACTGAGAAGCTGTTCTAAAACTCATATGTCTAGGGGAGTTTAGCTACAAACCTGAAGAACTGTTGATGGCTCTGAAGGCCCAGACTGAAAAATAGCTGATTCTGCACAATCTGAAGCCAGGCAATGGTGTAGAAATATAAAACATGGACCTTCTTGGCCTATATGATGAACCTGATAGTGCAGAACTTCCTAAACAATTACCCTGGTTAACATCCACTGCTGGGAAAGGCCCAGCCGCCTCTTGTCAGGCAGAGGTGCAGCAACAGTTTGGGCTACCACCCAACCACCTTATCTGTGACGTGGCTACTGGGTGGAATTCCACATTGCATATGTTGCAGAGGCTAAGCCAGCAGCAGAGAGCCATCACGAAGTACCAGATGGTGTATGCCACTAGCAGGCGCTGTATGGAGGTTGACAGTCATGGGTTAGTTTGAACTTGATTAACAGCTCAATATCACCAATTAAGAGTGAGAGAGGAGGATGACCCACATGACACATTGACGGCGTTGAGAGACGAACTTAAGAGAGATGGCGGTGAGTATGGAAAAATCAAAAGGGGTTGAGTCAGTAGGGCACAGATATAGAGCTACTGTATGCAGCCGATTCTGCTGATTTTATCCCATTACAGGTCCCGTCTAAGTAGACTGAACTGCAGCACCACCACTTTTAATCCTATTGTATTGTTGCTGTCTCTAGTCATATTGCAAGGTCTGTTAAAAGGTTAGATACTACCTCATAGTTAAAAGGTCAGATATTAACCCATTCCAATAGGTGTGCTGCGGAGGATTATTCCATCACTCATTTTCATGGCTTTCTTCAATGGCCCCACAAAAAGAAACATTACTCCCCCCCTCCCCCACCCCCACACACAGGGTACTCATTAATGGCCTCTTACCTAGTCAGCTAAAATCCTACTGTACACTGACTAGGTGCAATAATACCCAAAACGCTGTACATGAGTATTCTGGCTTGTATCCTTAGTCATATTGCAAAGCCTACTGAAAGGTCAGGTATTGACTCATAGGGTATCTACGATTCCAGTAGGGGGTGCTGTGGAAGATGATTTCATCCTTTATTTGCATGGCTTTTTCCCAGGGAGCATTGCATGGCCTATATAAGACTCCCTTGTGGTGCTCTCCCTCAGAACCACATCTTACTATGCAATAGCTTGAGTTCAGTATGATGTCCTTTGCACAAAATTATTTTAAAACAGCTTTTTGTCTCAAATTCAGTTTATGCGCAGTTCCAATGAAAGTCCTACTTTGTGGAGCAGCATGTTGCATGCACCGTTTTCTTATGTTTAACAAGAAAAAATGTTTTTTTTTTAATCCATTTTTTTTCTTACAATAGATAAAAACCAGATGTGATCATTATAATAAAAGAAAGCTTCCTTCCGTACTCGGGGTCACTATTATTACAATGCTAGGATCTGCTGCACCACACGTAGCCCGTTTGTATGTATAACCCCGTACAGCACAATAAAATACTAACACATACAATTTGCAGTTGCTACAATACTGACAATATCTCGTCTGTGAATGATCCCCTCAAGAAGCACAAAGAGCTGACCTATTATTTTAGCACTGATGCACGCTCAATTTTCTTTCATTACCAGTGAATACAGAGCAAGAAATATCTAGCAATTTGACTTCACTTTTTCAATTTTGACTAATTCTGTATCAAGAAGGAGAGAGCAATTTTCGTACAAGTATATTTGAAAATTACTAGTAGAGGGAACGGGAGTCTATTTCTAAGATTTGCAAAAGCTTTTTATTGAGAAATGTCAATTGCTTGTTATTTTCCAGTCAATGCAACTGCTACTTATTTGGAACAAAGGGGCAATTAGAAATAATTTGTAATAAAAGCCTTTTTTCTCCCTTGTCGGAGCTTTTGTCTTCTGCTGACCCCTTTCAAAGTTGCAGTTTTACAAAAAAAATCTTGAAGCGAAGGGGATTTTTTTGTCTTTAATCTAAGGGCACCGTAAGAGCCTAAGTAACTGTCTATGATACCACTTTAATCAACTTAATGCAGCCTTCTAGACTATAGGCTTTGAGACAGTACAAAGAGATACTCAGATGTAAGCTTACAAGTGGATGCTTTCACAGGGGCATTTCAGAGAAAAACAACCATACAGGCTAAGAGATCAGGTCCAACAGGAGGCAAGGACTTGCGATACTCTCTGCATAGAAACAGGCTGAAAATAAGGCGGACGAGTCGTGTCGCTGGGTATAAGGTGGCAAAATCCAGCTGGTGCCCCTGTCTACCGCAATTTCTTTTTTAGGGTCTTGTGAGAGAAGAGCAGAGTGATGGACCTTACTTTAGTTCAAAGGTTTTATCTCTTTATTCTAAAGTCCCATTGTGAATTCATAGGCCTTAAAATATGTATCACTGTCCCTTTCATTTTATCCTTCTAACAGATATCAAAGAGAAAAAGTTTTTTTCCCCTATAAACCTAGTCTGTTTGAAATTGTGAGGTGTTTGTACATACAGTTTCGCTGCATTGCTTTTCTTGAATCCTTGTGATTTCCTCCCTTAAAAAAATACTTTGGCAGACATTTGACTATTAAAAGGATTTTCATCCTATTTCTAAAGGCGGAATGTATGCTTTTCTTCTGCTTACAAACCTGTCTTATTTTTCCTTATGTCACGGGAAAGGGAGATACAGCTAAATGGGTTGTCTTACAAGCTACAGAATATCAAACACTCAGGGCTTATTGATACAGTTCTGCATTACTGCAATATTTATTTGATTTCAGTATTTCATTACGATACATTATGCAAGTGACGCTGACCAGTCGTATCGCTCTAAATATTCTACATGACTGAGCGTCGGGTATTCCTAAATATATTGTAGACTTTTCATTACATTCGAAGTTAATGTAAAAGAAATTAGTATATAAAAAGTAACAAAGTGTTTATATTACAAAGTGGGTGATACATATTGTTTCTGAATACTTGACAGTTATGTGTTACCATGAGGTCGGTAAGGGACCTTGTGTGGCAGTGGCATGGTTTGCCGCGGCGTCCTGGGAGGATGTTGCGCCCTCGTTCGGGTCGGTGAGTGGCGGCGGCGCGCTCCAGTGTGCGTGCATGGCATGTGCCTGCTGGGAGAGGCGTGCATGCTCTATCTCTGTGAGTTATAGTGGCTGGCTGGGAGCTCCGGTCAGCCGGCTTGATTGGTCTTCGCCCTAGGGGCAGAGACTCCTGAATATAGTCTGGCAGCTGCTGATAGCAGTTGCCAGTTATTGGTTCTGTCCTCTGTGTGTTTGACCTCGGTCCTACTCCAGTGGAAGTTATCCTATCCCGATCCAGTTCTGCCTGTGTTCTGTAGTTTCCTTCCTGTTGGTTATTCCATCTGCCTAGCCTGTCAGTACTAGTGAGTAGTCACCTGCATAGGTACGGCGGTTCCTTCCTGTCCTGCCATTAGGCAGCGTAGAGTCAGAGTTGGTGGCCTGGACATGTCCACCTTCAGGGCTATCTCCAGGAAGGGACATTGGCGTGGGTGAGAGTCAGGGAGCCCCACGTTGTGCGTACCTATGCACCCCACTAGTATTGTAACATTATGTCTTATGAATGTTCATTGTGTGGAAAACAAACATCTCAACAAACAAGTCATATAAAGTAATTAATGGGGTATTCCATTCATATAAAGTGACAGTATATTGTTTGGATGTGTCCTTATTTGCTTATTGGTGGGGTCCCACTGCTGGAATCTCCACTGATTATTGAAGAAAAGTAGCCAAAAAGCCCTATGAAGCACCACTGCCCTCTAGGTGTAATATCAGGATTGGCAGGCTAATGTTTGGCAAGGCACTGTGGGTTCAGTGGGCACCAAGTGGTCAGTGTGGCAACCCCTGGACTTTGTAGACATTGGTAACTGGTGCAGACCAGTTCACGGGGACTGGGAACCTCTGGGCAAAGGTGCAGTCACATGGCTTTCCAAGTGCCCTGTTGCTTTGCATCCAAATGAGGATGCCACTCTATGATGCTTGCAAACCAGAAGTTTATTTAGAACAAAATTGGCAGCACTACCTAGGAGCTGGAGCTGTCCTTCCGAAGAATCTGTAGGCTTCAGAATAGTCAAGCTTCTTCTGGCATACTCCTAAGGAGATCCCAGACACAGAATACAGTGAAGGTAGTAGCACTCTCTCGGCACTTGGTGTAGCCTTTAACTGTTTGTGCAATAACTGGGCAGAACCCGCTTTCACAGAAATACTCTAATGACTACCACTACACAGTGGAAGTCTCAGTATTTTTATATAAAGGGGAGCACTGCTTGGTAACCCTCTTACCAGCCCTTCCGATATGTAGCACCGATATTAATATCAGACCAATCAGCTTGCCCAGCTCCTGGGGGCACCTATACATATTCAAATGCTACAAACAGGCATTAACCATAAAACATCTGAATTAAAGCAACCAACTCAGTTACCCTCTTATATGGGCACTATGAATGTACTGAAACTTAAATGGAGCTGAGCATCTAGATAGGAGTAGAGTTGTTCAAAGGAAATGCCGAAGTGGCCTCATTTCTTGGGCTTTCTTCTCATGTTTCCTGTGGGGCAACCTTAAACTCACAAAAGTCTTATAGCTTCTAGATATTGTAAATTATTTAGTACTACTTGTGAGCACTTCTATAGCTATACCTATATATTCTACATCCCATTGATGTCACCTAGACAGGGAAGTAAGATTGCTAGGTAACCTGATTTAGCTCAGTGGGCTGAATACAATAAAAAATAATTACAAAAAACAAAGAATCTACAGAGGACTGTAGCATTAATAAAAGGATGTGCATGTACTTGCAGTTATACAGTTGCTAGTAAAAGTAAGTGAACCCTTAGGTATTACTTGGATTTTTGCATTTGTTACTAATAAAATGTGGCCTGATAGCTATATCTAATTTAGGCTCCTGCACACAAACAGGCCGGAGTCTGCATGCGGGAGCCCACAGCGTAACCCAACCCTGTGCCCGGTCGGCATCCGTGCATACCTGTCTTTTTCTCTTCTTTATCTGTACTTCGGATGGCTATGGTGAGCTGCCTTTGGACATGCTCAGTACAGATTTAAAAAAAAATGTTTACTTTTTCTGTGCCCTTGCTAGGCGATGACGCAGAATCCACGGCCTTTCTGCAATGTCAATTGCTGAAGGGCCGCTAGTCAGGCGGTTTCCATTGAGTTCAATGGAAGCTGTCTGTGTAGAATCCGCACCAAAATGGAACATGCTGCGATTTTTCCTCCACTCGTGGAAATTGCAATTTGATTCCGCGAGTGTGCAGGAAGAAGCGCTTTACCATAGCATGTAACAAACATATTTGGTGCCGACACCGACCGCAGATTCCCCAATGTGAATCCGTTTGTGTCCAGTCGGCCTCACAGTTATACAATCACTTGTACATGTCTTCTATTGAGCACACTGAGTAGCTGTGCAGGCAAAAAAAGGTATACAAGCCCCTGTGTTTATTAACCTGTACATTCCCCTTTAGCAGCAATCACCTCTACCAAACATTTCCTGAAGTTGTAAATAAGACCTGTACAACCTTGTGGAAGACGTTTTGACCATTCCTCCATGCAAATATGTTTTAGTTCATCAATATTTCTGGGATATCTTGCATGCACAGTTTTCTTTATGCCATAGCATCTTGATGGGTTAAAGCAGCACTTCTCAGAACAAAAGAGTACCAGAATGGAGCAAATATTTCATAAATGAAGCAGCTGGTAAGTTCATTAACTGCCCCACCATGAACTTTATATCAATTGAACATGGAGGAGAGTATAAAAGGTTTTCCTGGAGTGCTGGGCCTGAGTTTGCCATTCTAAAACACAAATCTTCTTTTTCAACCCCTCTTTAGTTGATTTACTCTTCTGCTCGTGTCATTATTTTGTTGCATCACCCAACACCTCTTCTGCTTGAGGTCATAGACTGCTGGTTTTACATTATCCTGTAAAATGTTTTTAAACACCTTAGAATTCATTGTTTCCTCAATCAGCCCTAAGATAGCAAAGCAGCTCTATACCATGATGCTCCCTCCACAAGCTGCACAGATGGGTTGAGGTTCTAGTGTTGGTGTGCAGTGCTCTTTTTCCCCCAAACATAGCGTTGTGCATTGCCCGCTTGAGACAAAAGGTTCGGGTGCCGGCAATGCATATGTGAAACCCATATTTCCAATATCAGCTGCTTAATTGAAACATCTTTTGCCAATTCGCTTTTGGATAAGTGGTTGAGGCCTCATTCCATGTGGGAAACCCACGCGGAATCCTCCCGTGCCCACTGTCGGCGACCCTGCGTACCTGTCAGATGAATCTTTTCTTGTGGATGTGCAGCTGGCGTCCTGTCGCACATGTGCAGTACAGATTTCTCCGCACCGTCGCCTAGGCGATGACTCGGATCCGTGACACTTCTGCAATGCTCATTGCAGAAGTGCCGCGGCAGGGACGTCTTCCATTGACTTCAATGGAAGCCGTCCCTGCGAGTCCACTCTGAAAATAGAGCATGCTGCGATTTTATTTTGGCATGGAGAAGCCGCAAATAAAATCCGCTGGTGTGTGTGCAGAGAGGAATCTCCACACACATTAATGGGCACATTGAGAAGCGGCATCGCCCGCGCCGGCTGACAAGTGTGGAACCTGCTGCTCAATTTGCCCTATGTGCATGAGGATTGACACAGAGGTTCCCCTACTTTTTCTCCCTGCACTGTGGATGTTTACTCAATGTGCTCAGTAACAGACAAGAATGCTACAGCTCAGTGTTGCATTGTATGTTAGAAAAACATGTCCACAGAGATTCAAGCTTCAGAAAATGGTAGTTTTGTAGAAACTGTTTGGGTAAGAATACAAGGAGAGAACAGAAAAGATACTATTGCAGAAGATATGGGTGAACTCTTTCGACATCAGATAGCCAAGTTCTCAAAAAAGCATGATATAGGGATTATGGGAGATTTCAACTATCAGACATTTGTTGGGAATCTCTCAGGCAAAAGTAATGGGTCCAACAATTCTTGCGCAAAAATATTTTTTCTGTTATTATTTTGCCTGTTTTTTCTCTCAATTTCTTTTTACATTTTTTAAACATTTTTCATATCCCTGCAAAGAACTTAAACCATAACAGCTATGATTGTTATAGTAATGCCTTATTGCTTGCAATAGCGATCATAGGCCATGACAGGGAGGAACACCAGCGCTCCCTCTGTGAACCTTTTACATGCTGTGGTTTACATAGATAGCAGCATGTAGAGGGTTAACAGCAGGGATCGCTGTTCTTATCAATACCCACTGTTGCAGCGGGAGGCCAGCTGTCAGTCACTTCTGAGCCCATGCCATGCACAGGACGTAAGGTTAAGTCCTGTTGTGTTAAGTACCACCCTTCTAGGACCTAAAATTGCATCCTGTGGCGTTAAGGGGTTAAAAAAACCAGGATGGATGAACAGAGAACTTAAACACATGATATAAAGGAACAAAAAATGTTTATCAAATGCAAAGACGCCTCAAATGTTTATCATGAATTCAAGTCTCCAGGTCAAATTGAATTACTTTCTAGGATACTGAAGGAAGCAGTAGAGGTAATTGCTGAACGACTCACAGTAATCTTTGAAAAATCCTGAAGAACAGGAGTAGCCCCAGAATGTTGTCCCTATTTTTAAAAAAGGGAATATGGTGGATCCAGGAAACTACAGACCTGTGAGCCTGACTTCTTTACACAGAAAGATCTTTGAACAAATTATTAAATAGCATGCATGCAAGTACTTGACTGAGAATGGAGAAATTAACCAGAGCCAGCATAGATTTGTAAGAAACAAGTCATGCCAGACTAATCTAATTTCTTCCTATGACAGAATCACTGATGTAGTTAATCAGAGAAATGTGGTAGATATACTATATCTTGTCTTTAGTAAAGCATTTAACAAAGTATCTCATACCATCCTTAGTGAAAAAAATTACTAAATATGGGATCGACAAGGCAACTATTAGGTGGATTCACAACTGCCTGAGTAATTGTACTCAAAGAGTGGTCATAAATGGCTGCAGTTCTAATTAGAAGAATGTCTCAAGTGGGGTACCACAAGGCTCTGTCCTCACAGAATGGTATTTAACAGGGAGAAATGCAAAGTCCTACATCTGCAAAAGAAAAAGGAAAAAAGCAAATACAGAATGAAGGAATTGGGCTAAGCAGCACATGTGAAAAAGACTTGGGTATACTAATTGAAAATTGGTGGAAGAAACATAAACAATCTTTGATATGCTGACAACACAACTCTACTTGCAGAAAATTAAAAGAAACTTGAATACCAAATTCAAAGAGTCAAAGAAGAAAGCGAACACATGGGACTATATCTCAATATTAAGAAAACAAAGCTGCTGACAACAGCAAGCAATGTTGTACCATGCATAACAATCAACAATAAAGAAATTGAATCAGTCTAAGGTTTCACTTTCCTTGGATCCAAGATCGACTGCAGGGGCCTGAAATCAAACAAAGAATCAGCCTTGGTTGGAGTGCAATGCAAAGAAATGGCGAAGATATGGAAGAGCAAAGACATAAGCATTACAACAAAGATCTCAATAATCAATACAATCATTTTCCCAATAACTACATATGCATTTGAAAGCTGGACACTCAAGAAAGTAGACAGAAAATGGATGGAGGCCTTTCAGCTGTGATGCTGGCGGCGTATGCTGCACATACCATGGTCACAAATAAGGTGATCCTAGACTGTGTTGGACCAAAAGTATCACTAGAAAACAAAATTACTAAACAACAGCTTTCATACTTTGGCCATGTCATAAGAGACAGTTTTTCTGGAAACAATATTAATGCTCGTCGCAGTCAGTGGGTCCAGAAAAAGAAAACGCTGGCTAGACACAATCAAGATTGACACAAATATGACTATGGAAAATCTGAAGGAAGTGGCCAAAGACAGGGAAGCATGGCCTATGCTGATCCACAAGGTGACCAAAAGTCGGCAACGACGGAACTGATAAAGCATCATACTAATAAATTATAGACTGAACATGAGTCAACAGTGTGATGCAGCATCAAAAAAGGTAAACACAATTCTGAGATGTATTAGGAGAAGCATAGATTTTAGATCACGTGAGGTAATTATCTTCTTCTACTCTTCCTTGGTCAGACCTCACATAGAATATTGTGTCCAGTTCTGGGCACCCCAATTTTAAACAGGCATCGACAAACTGGAGCAAGTTCAGAGAAGAGCTACCAGGATGATGAACAGTCTGAAAACCATGTCCTATGAGGAATGGCTAAAGGTTCTGGGAATGTTTAGCTTGCAAAACAAAAGACTGAGAGGAGATTTAATAGCTGTTTACAAATTGAATTCTCCTTCAATTGAAGTCCTCAAATGGATCCTGGACAGACATATCTCTGGGATGATTTAGTGAATCCTGCATTGAGCAGGGGTTGAACCCAATACAATCGAGCTAAGGCACACTGAATCATAGAATGGTTGGACTCTACCATTCCATTATTCAGTGTGCCTTAGCTAGATTGTATTTTTCTATAATTGTGACTTAGATATCAATCAGGTAAAATTTTATTAGTAATCAATGCATAAATCCAGGTAATTCCAATGAATTCACTTTTTCTTGCAGTTGTATGTAAAGTATCTGTATATCTGTACATATATTTGGAGCGAGTCATTGAAAGCCTGAGCAAAGGATCCCACTGGGGATCCTTGAGAAGCTGCAGTGACAGTATCAGTGTAAGATGTGAACACACACCTGGAGCTCCAGAGTATTGTACCAGTACTGTACAAAGAGAAAGACTTGGGTGCCATTGAGAAGCCGATGAGCTAAGAGAGAAAGAAAAACTTTTACCATTGGGAGCCATTATCTGGGTAAAGAGTGCTGAGTGTGCACCAGTTCAAAAGTTGAGAGTGTTCAACAGACAGAACGCTAGTGGATGCCCAGAGGCCTAGTGATATGGCTGGTTGTTCCAGATTTATAGATTGAGATGACTGGTAAAGTTTCAAGAAAACATCTTAAGTTCAATGGGCCCTTGGAAGAATAGTCAAAAGGTAAGAAGTATACTTCAACTGCAAAAACTTGAAGTATTGCATTGAATTCTTCAAGCAAGCAGGCCTGTGTGAAGTATTGCTGTTTTTGCTGTGTGAACTGCCACTGACCTGTTGTTGTTATACTGTACTACTGGTGCAAGTTGAGTGAGTAGTCTTTAAAGATATGGTGCCCCTTTCTGGCTAGAACTTGGACTGAGACAGTATTGTGAAATGTGCAGGCCACACACTCGTAGTAGCCATGGGTAATCAAGCAATCTGTAAAAGGTAGTGGTATAGCATCCACGGGGACCAACAGAAGTGCAGGACAGTGCCATATAAAGTGACTAGTAAAACCTTGTGAGAAATGCTTAGGTAGGAAAAGCTGAGGCAGGGAGTCACCTCCCAGAGACCCACAGCCGTACCACTAGATTTGTGAAACATGAAAGCCACTTTGTCTTCAGCTCAATTGTGGAGAGCCAGTTGGAGTATCTTATGGTCCTTAGCTCCAATAAAAGGACCAGTCTAAAGTGATCTTGCCATAAGTTTGTTTTAACCATTAAGCACATTGTGCCACCAAGTTTGTGTCTGCAACCATCAGGTAGTATTGTGCTACCAAATGTGTTCCTCTAACCACTAAGCTTATCATGTCACTGTTGCGGGAAAATAGAAGTCAACTCCTACATCACAAAAGGTGTATGTCATTCCAACAGAAGACCCTGCCCTTACAAATAGATAATCTAAAAATCTATATGACATTATGTACAGTGTAAGTATATAGAAAGTAGAAATAAACGTTTTTCAAATGATATAGAAACAGTGCACTATGTATTATGTATGCAAGAGTACTGTTAGCCTACAGTACTTTGTGGAGTACCGGAGTGGAAAAGGGCAATGCTTTTGATGTGAGCTGATCTGATTCAAATCTCAGTGTCAAATTTCTGACCTTGGCCGAGTTCCTATTTCTCAAGATGAAATCTGTATCTTTTCTCTATTACAAGATTTTCTTTTTTCCTCTGTCACAGACAGGAAAAAAGATATGATATTTTACAAGTATAAGATATTCATATATCATCACTGGACAGTTCATCCTTTGAAGCAAAGTATTTTTACATGTATCAGTAGATGACTATAAGTAAAATTGTAGTTTAGGGAAAATTAAAGTTAAACTTTTAGCTGTCAAATTTGCCATTATTTTTCTTTGAATTCAGTCATTTCTGCAGAAGTCACAGTTTCTAGAGCAACGGTCGATTCTTCTGCTATCCAGGGACACTTTGTCAGTTGGATGACTGGAGAAGGCTACAGACAGTAATATCTCAATATAAAATTAAGAGAAGTAACGTTATGTCAGGAATCGAACAAGGAACTACTGAGCCATCCAGCTTGTGGACAGTTACCCTGTATGACTCTCAGCCTTGTTCCCTGATCCCAGTTATCTAGTTCCTGCCTCCTAGTCCTGACCCCACCTCTGTTCCTGATTAGGCTCTTTATAAAAGCCTGACCCTGCCACTGCACCATCACATGAATATTGTGCTCCAAGCCTTAACCAAGCTTCAGTTCTACCTGCTCTTCTGCAATTCTACTGAGACCTTCTAAAACTGACCCCTGGATTCCCTTTTGACTACGCTACTTGCCCTCTTCACCTGTACTGCTACTGAGACCTTCTGATACCGACCCCTGGCTTCTCTTTTGACTACTCTTCATACCTGTGGCTACTACACCAATACAGTGCTAGAAACTGCTACACGTTATCTTCTATTGATGTTATTGATACCTGGAGCTTGTGCCATATTTTTAGAATTGGAATGTAATGAGAGTCACAATGTACTTTGGATATTGGGTTTAGACCTCAAACTACTCCTAGTTTTACAGGATATTGGTTCCAATATACATTTTACAGTAAGCAAAACATTTAAAAGTTTACTGTTAAAGTTGTTATTAGGGATTAAAGGCCCATTTATATGGGACGAATGTTGGGCAAGCGATGTCTGACGCTCGTCAGTGTACATACTAACTCCCATGCTGCTTCACGGGAGCTAGTATTACTGGCTCAAAACGGGGAGGCTGGAGGAGATTTCTCTCCTCGCACTCCCCCGCCCCTCTCCATTGACAAAGCATAGCGGCCGTTCAATACTGAGCGGCTGCTATTTACACTCAGCGATAAGCGATTAGCTCATAGCCCATCGCTTATGCAGCATAAACAGGACAGGCTTTTGTAGCTGGGACTCATAACCACTCCATAAAATCAGCACCTAAAAGCTATATGAGAGGGTATCCATCAGCTATCCTGATAGAAGTAGTTCAGGATGCTTTGTTGCAGAACTGTAAAAGGAAAATAACATTGATGAGTGTGTCCAGGGGGTTAACAGTCTTGATACACTCCCCATGTTGTGACTGCCACAACTGGAACAGCTTTGAGGGATTTAATCACAAGTGCTATGGAATCCTTGAGGGAGCTGAAGGGGGAGATTGCAAAATGACAAGCAAGTCATCATCCCACCCTGTCAGGACTTTAAGTGGCAAGAGGTGTGAAGACTAGTTATCAGTGCTGCTTGAAATGTAACCAGCCAGGACTCTGCTCAAGAGTGCAATGCTAAAAGAGACATTGCCTGCATGGGAGCATATGTTCTAAAAACTCAATATATTTCTGACCATGCCATAGACACTACTGCAACATCATACCATCAGAAATGCAGGCGTTTGAACTGCTAACTGGTAATAAGCAGGAAGTGTCTGTGGTTTCCAAAAATAATTTCAAACTTTGATTCATCTGACCACAGAGCAGTTTTACCTCTATCCATTTTAAATGAGCTTTGGCCCAGAGAAAGACACAGGTGCTTCTGGTTTGTGTTGATATATGGCTTCTTTGCATGATAAAGATTTAACTTGCATTTATGGATTGTACAATCAACTATGCTCACAGGCATTGATTTCGCGAAGTATTCCAGAGCTCATGCAGTGATTTGCATTAGGGCTAATTCCCACGGACGGATTTCCACCATGCATCACGCGGCGGAAATCCGCTGCGTTGCCCCGCAGCTATTAGGTTCTATTAAACCTAATAGCGCAATGCTCACGGTGCAGAATTCCACCGTGGAATTCCGCCCCGTGAAATCACACGTACTCACCCGTGGCATGTTCTATTTTGCCGTGAGCGTACGCGTGGACGGCTTCCATTGACTGCAATGGAAGACATGTATATGCAAAGAATACCGAATGCTATCACAATCATGTTTACAATAATGATGATTATAAAAGAAGCATATTAAATGCTACATGTGCACATGTTCAGAACAATAATGAAAACATGAACATATCAATAATACCAACCTTATCACCTGCGCCCCGACGCACACTTCGCTCAAGCTTCCTCAGGTATCAAAGTAATGAGTGAGTCAGAAACGCTATATTTTCTCCTTAGGGAAAGCACCTAGAAGGTGAGTGAGTGAGGAGACTTATAAGGCCATTCATGCTCCTCTGGGTAATGTGCAAATAAGGGAGATGGAATGATACCTCTGCAGCGCCACCTATTGGAAGGCAGCACTCCTGTAAGTCAATGTTAGACTCTTTATACAAGCCTTGTAACAATAACTGGGAATTGAAAGCCAAGGCAGAATCCATACACAGACAGCTGTTTTGGGGTATTTGCCTCTCATCAATGTGCAGTAGATTTCTGGCTTGGCTAGTGAGAGGCCTGTGATGTGGGCGAGGAACGCTATCTTTTGTCTTTAGGGAGAGCACCTAGAAGGTGAGTGAGGAGACTTATAAGACCATTCATGCTTATAAGACCAATATGCAAATAAGGGAGATGAAACAATGTAAAAGCATTCAATCATAACCTAAGAATGCAACTTATCATACTTTAATATTGTCTATTGTCTAACATATTTGTATAACCTACTAGTACTATTCCCTACCTGAATGTAAGAGTAAGGCTCTTTTCATATAGTGTTTCATCTTGATGTTTGTCCATTACACAAAAAACTGCAATGGATGAAAACGAAGATGAAACCAGAATGGAACCACAGGCTTCAATAGGTGATATGTACACCCTTTTGGTCTGTTCCACTAGCTTTCTGCCCCTGCCAGTTTTTTGACTGGACAGAAAAGTTCAAGCTTGATACTTTGCTATTCAGCGAAAAATAATTGACAGGAATGGAAACCTAGTGATACAGAGACCAACGAGGTCCTCATATGTAGAAGACATGCCCATCACAGGTAAAAAAAAGCCTATTTATTATGTCCCTGACCTTTAAAAAGATGCATATGCCTTTTTAATTCCAGTTAAAAACACTACAGGGCTTATTAAAATAATATGTCCTCCAAATCAGCTGCGCACCTCTTACAACTTATTTGTAGGCCATGTGATATTAAATATCCCTGTAGTGTTTTAACCCCTTAACGACTGCCCCATCGGGAAACTACGTCCTCAGTAAGTGGGCTTTAATCCTAGAGGACGTAGTTTTATGCTTCCTCTTTGGATTAATGCCCACTGGCCTGAGGACGTGACAGCTCCATGCTGTCGATGCCCGCAGGTAGCCGACAGCATGGAGCTGTCATCCCAGGATGCGGGCAGTCCCCCCCCGGCATTGCGATCGGCGCAATCCAATGGATAGCGCCGATCGCAAAAAAGTAAAGAAAACAGTGTAAAAAGTTATATATTCAGCTGCCCTGCTGGATCGGATCCAGCAGGGCAGCTGAAAATACTCACCCGCCTTCTCCCCGCTGCCGGCTGAAGATCTGGTCCTCCCGGACCCGCCGCCGGCCTTCTGCGCATGCGCGCCAGACGATGACGTCACGCGCACGCGCAGAAGCCCGGGAGACCCCGGCAAATTTTAAAACTCCTGGCTCCCGGCTCCTGAAGGTAGCCGGGAACCAGGAGGTGTTACCGGGGACCGCTGTGAGCGGTCCCTGGGCACGCGATCGCTGCTATCCATTGGATAGCGGCGATCGCAAAAAAGTTAAAATAAAGTAAAGTTTCACCTCCCCTCTTGGATCGGATCCATGAGGGGAGGTGAAAATACTCACCTCGGGTCCTCTGCGATGTCCCGATGTCCCGGGACCCGAAGTGCCCGTCTGCGCATGCGCGCCCGATGATTGACATTGGGCGCGTGCACAGAGGGGCTTGAGCCCCGGGAAATTTAAAATCCCTCTGCTCTGGGCTGCCATGTGTAGCCCAGAGCAGAGGGATGTCACTGGGGACATGATCACTGTCATCCAATGGATGACAGTGATCATGTAAAGTAAAAAAAAGGGTAAAAAGTAAAAAAAAAAGTTTAAAAAAGTTTTAAAAAGTTAAAAAAGCTTGCATTTCATCTCCCCCCACAGATCATATCTGTAAGGGAGGATGAAATGACGTACCTAAGGCCCGCGGATTTATCCGCGGACCTTACCCCAGCTTCTGCGCACGCCGCCATCCCACAATGGCAGGCGCATGCGCAAAAGCTGTGATAATTTAAAATCTCCCTGCTCCTGGCTACAAAACTTAGCTGAGAGCCTGGAGATTTCACGGAGAGCCGCGGTGAGCGGTTCCTGGTCACGTGTTTGCCGTTATCCAATGGATAATGGCGATCACGTAAAATTTTAAAAAAGGTGAAGGTTCATCTCCCCTCACCGATGCGATCGGTGAGATGAGATGAAACTTTTTACCGGAGGCCTCCGTATTTGCACCCCGACGCGATCTTCCTCCGTGAACTTTCCCGGATTCTGCACATGTGACCGCCGGCAAAACCCCGGACACATGTGCAGGAGTCGGGGAGCCCAGGAAAATTAAAATCTCCTTACTCCCAGCGACCAACGGTCGCCGAGAGCCTGGAGCAGTGACCTCGTTGAGCGGTCCCCGGTCACGTGAAAAAAAGGTAGCGATCTAACTTTGGCCGGTCTCACATGACCGGATAGGAATTACGGATTCCTCATGCGTCTGATCCGCGGTATTACGCAGATCAATCGCATTGGATTACACAATTCCGCTCACATTAGCGGGTCGAAATTGCGTAATCCACTCGCAGAAAAGAGAACGCAGGAGGTTCTATTTTACCGCGGATAGCCGCAACATAGAGCCCATTGTGCTCCATGGACGTGGATATACCCGCTGCCCATACGCAACTACGTTGTAAACGGGCTGCGGGTACCCGTGTCATCGCTAAGCGACGGTGCGGGTAATGCAAACAAAAAAAAAAGTACTGCGCATGACCGCCCATGTGAGTAGGCGGTTATGCGCAGTACATTACGCAGCCGTACGCAGGGTCACAGCTGGGATCCGCTGCGGGCCTCCACAAGCGGATTCCACCTACGGCTGCGTGAGCCCGGCGTTATTCAGACCGCTACCTGTGATACACAATTTACAAGAGGCCCCGGGAACGTTCGCCTTCATGCAGTTCCAGGAGCACCTTGTTGAGCGCCTTCTGTGTGAGACCACCGCACCTCATCAAGGTTACGGAGACTCATGGAACCCCACTTTTTACACCCCATACCCGCCACTGAGGTCAAGAAATGACCCCCATGAGAGGAGGGGGGACACCGGTTTTATTGCCCCATGTACCCATCCCAACCAGCCTCCGTAATTACCCCTGTCTTTGGAAATACTACATAGTTCACATTATTACTTTTATCTAAGATTTAGGGAATGCCAAAAAGGGCGCGGAGGGGTAGGGGTGTGGGGGGGGGGGGGGGGGGAGGGGGGATATTTTTTAAGGTGTCAATTTTTATTCCGTACAAGTGGGCAATGGGGCCTGTAATTTATTCAGTTGTGCCCTGCAATCCAACGGGTGTTCCCTCCATTATGGGCCTAGCCATGTGTCCTGTAAGTAGATTAGGGCCACAATGGGTATGTTTTTGAACTCGGGACAAACGGGGGTATCCATTTTGGGGTGAACGTCTTCATTCCTATGTACACTGTACAAAAAAAACAGTTTTTAAATTGATGAAATTGCCAAAAAAATGAAAATCGTAATTTTTTCCTTCTGCTTTGCTCAGATGTATTCAAATACTGTGGGGTCAAAATACGCAGTACACACCTAGATGAACACGTTAAGGGGTCTAGTTTTTAAAATGGGGTCATTTGAGGGGGTTCTTTATCGTTTTGGCCGCTCAATGGCTCTATAAGTGGGCAATGGGGCCTGGAATTTATTCCGTTGTACCCTGAAATCCAACGGGTGCTCCTTCTATTATGGGCCTAGCCATGTGTCCTTTAAGTAGATTAGGGCCACAAGGGTTATGGTTCTGAACACGGGACAAACAGGGGTATCCATTTTGGGGTGAAAGTCTTCATCCCTATGTGTGCTGTACAAAAAAACCAGTTTTTAAATTGATACAACTGCCAAAAAAATGAAAATTGTAATTTTTTTCCTACTGCTTTGCTTAGATTTATTCCAAAATTGTAGTGTAAAAATACACAGTACACCCCTAGATAAATTCATTAGGGGGTCTAGTTTTCAAAATGGGGTCATTTGTAGGGGTTCTCTGTCGTTTTGGCCGCTCAAGGGCTCTACAAGTGGGCAATGGGGCCTAAATCACCTTCATGCTAAATTTCTGTTTTGAAAGACACAGACTACTCCTTTCGTTTTGGGCCCGGTTGTGCATCCAGACATAAGATTAGGGCCACAATGGGTATGTCTCTGAACACGGGAGAAACAGGGGTATCCATTTTGGGGTGCAAGGCTTCATTCATGTGTGTGCTGTACAAAAAAAGCTGTTCTTAAAATGACAGAATTGACAAAAAAAATGAAAATCACATTTTTTTCCTTTTGCTTTGCTTGAATTCATTCAAAAACTGTGGTGTCAAAATGGGCAGTACACCCCTAGATAAATTCATTAAAGGGTCTAGTTTTCAAAATGGGGTCATTTGTGGGGGTTATCTTTGGTTTTGGCCGCTCAAGAGCTCTACAAAGGTGCTATGGGGCCTAACACGCCTTCAAGCAAAATTTATGTTCTGAAAGACACCGACTACTCCTTTCATTTTGGGTCCCGTTGTGCATCCAGACATAAGATAAGGGCCACAATGGGTATATTTCTGAACACGGGAGAAACGGGGGTATCCATTTTGGGGTGTAAATCCTCATTTTCATGGGCACTATAGGAAAAAAATATGTCTTTAAAATGACATATTTGCAAAAATATGAAATTTTATTTTTTCTCCTCTAAACTTAATTAATTCCTGAAAAAAAACTGTGGGGTCAAAATACTCATGACACCCCTCAGTGGATACATTACATTAAGGGGTGTAGTTTTTAAAATGGGGTCATTTGGGGGGGTATCTATTATTCTGACACTAATGAGCCTTTGCAAACTTGGCTTGGTGCAGGAAAACAAAGTGTTCCTCAAAATGCTGAAAAGTAATGTTAAATTTGTATGTCCTCTAAATGGTTAAAAAAACACAAACGTTTTTCAAATGTGCATTCAGAATAAAGTAAACAGATGGAAATATATATCTTATCAAAAATTTGTACAGTATGTTTGGACATATTTGAGATATTACAGTTGAAAATGTGAAAAAATGACAATTTTTTCAAAATTTTCCCAATTTTGGCGCTTTTAATAAATATACACAAATTATATCGGTCTCTTTTTACAACCAAAATGAAGTACAATATGTGGCGAAAAAACAATGTCAGAATCACTTGGATATGTAAAGCCTTTACGGAGTTATGCTACGTTGAACGACGCATGTCAGATTTTCAAAATTTGGCTCCGTCACTAAGGCGCAAACAGGCTTCGTCACTAAGGGGTTAAACTAGAATTAATAAAGCAAATATCTTTTTTAAAGGTTATGGACATAGTAAATGGGTGTTTTTTGCCTGTGGTAGGCATTTCTTCTATAATTGGCTAAAACGTTATTGTCCCTACCAGGGTCCTGGCTAGATATTTGTTCTAAAGACATCTCCATCTCACCTCTTGCAGCCTATGCTTCTATCCTAGCTTCACCCTGGGTTCTGTTCCCAAGCAATTTTCTGCATGAAGAAGGTAAACCGTGATAAAACCAGTGCTGCATCGCGAAAATGTGATGTGGAAAGAGCATTAACCACCATACATTTAAATCTATATGTCTTACCCACCTAATAAATTGGACAACCACCTTATTCAGACTTTCTATATCTTTTCGTTTCTGTGCAAGGCCTATTTGTAATGATGTCACAATCTTTAATTCTGCCAGTAGTTCACTGTCCTGTACTTCCTTATTTCCTTTGCTGTATTGCCTCTGACCCAATCAGAAGGAAGGTAGTATCTGAATACCCACCCCTCTGCTTTTCAATGACGATTGTAAGAGATGGGCATTTAGAGACATTCTGGCTGAATGGTTAGCAATACCAATATAATGTGTACACACCCACATGCTGTAACAGCAGAAAAGGCAGAAATTGTGGGGATTGCAAACACAGTGTCTGCAGATTTGTCAGTCTGTGAATGCAAGGGAGCCTGTGAAGATAGTCCCTGTCATATAGCAAAGCAAATGTCCTAATGTCCCTGTTACTACAGAAGCTCTGTACCTAACAACGTACAGTGAACTACAAAGGGACTGGAAGGAAGACCCCTAGTGCCAGCCACTCCAAGCTTAATTTACATTGGTAAAACAAAAACATTTTACTGAACATTTATTGCAGGATTAATGAGACATACAATCTATTACATCAGCATAAGTTGTCTGAAAAGTTAAGGCCCCTTTAAAATTTCCTCTTACCTCTATATTTAAAGTAACAAAAATCATGAGAGCTAGGGTTGCTTCTAATTTAATTTTATTAATCCTTTAACAAGAACATGTTCCAAATTTCTTTAAAAGATCAAACACAATCTCAAGGAATTTATCAACTTCCTCTAAAACAAACAACATTGTCAGTAAATATATAGTACCAGATACACATAGATACACAATTTATAGTAATGTCTTTTCATATAATTAAATTGAGACATAGTCCATAACAGAGGTTCTATGGACAAATAAAAAACAGAGTTATCAAAAGGTATTCTTGAAGTGTTACTTTATACAACCAGAAGGTCATGGTATTTGAATTCGATAAGTATCTTCATTCTGGGGTTTGAATACATCAACATTGTCAATGTCACAATTTTTCCCCAAACCCAAACTTGGTCCTGGCCCATTTAAGGACCACCACCACCTTTGATTTTAATTCTATGTCTGCTGTAAATAAAGCCAGGTAAGTTCAGCTGTTGAACACATAGAAGTAGTATTATCACCTGGCCTTGAGCCCTCTTCAAATATAATGATGCCTCCATAAAAATAAATATGTGGCTCTATATGGTTGTTAAAACTGGGTAATAAAGGTGATTCCTATAACTTGCATGATTACTGTGGCATGGTTAGCATAGAGACAGCAGAGAAAAGAAAATGTATGAGATTCTCAAAGCACAATTGTTAACAATCCCTAAAAGAAGGAAGAATGGGAAGCATTTAAAGAAACCAGGATGGATGAACACAGAACCTGCACATATGTTAAAAACAAAGAAAAATATGTTTATCAAATGGAAAGAGGGGAAAATATCTAAAGAAGAATATAATATGGTCTGCAGAAACTGTAGGGCAAGTGTCAGAAAAGCTAAAGCTAATAATGAGTTGAGAGTTGCAACAGAGGCCAAAAGCATTGGAAAAGGATTTGGGGGGTATGTAAAAAGCAAAAGAAAAGTCAAAGATGCTATAGGATGCTTACAAGATGAAAATGGTGAATTGGTTAAGAATGATGTTGAGAAGTCCAAACTTTTAAATTCTTATTTTGTATCTGTTTTCTCTGAGAAAGTAGATGGAACATCAACTGATCTTCCCTGTGCTATTGGGGGAAATAAAAGAATGCAGGCTATCTATAAGCAGAGAGATGGTGAGGGAACACTTAGCTAACTTAAATGAATTCAAGTCTCAAGGTCCAGATGAATTACATCCTAGGATACTAAAGGAAGCAGCAGAGGCAATAGCTGAACCACTCGCCATAATTTTTGAAGATTCCCGGAGAACAGGAGAAGTTCCAGAAGATTGAAAAAGGGCAAATATGGTCCCTAGCGTCAAAAAAGGGAAGAAGGTGGATCCAGGAAATTACAGGCCTGTGAGCCTGACTTCGGGAAAGATCTTTGAACAAATTATTAAACAGCATGTATGAAAGTACTTGGATGAAAATGGAGTAAACAGAGCCAGCATGGGTTTGTAACAAACAAGTCATGCTAGACGAATCTAATTTCCTTCTAAATTATAAATAATCTGGAGAAGGGAATTGATGGGAAACTCATCAAATTTGCTGATGACACAAAGGTAGGAGCGATAGCTAACACTAGGGAAGAGAGAGAGAGAGTATTAAAAAAAAACTAGAAAAGCTTGCACAGTGGGCAGCAACTAACAGAATGGTATTAACAAAGAGAAATGCAAAGTCCTACATCTGGGCAAGAAAAATGAAAAAAGCACATATAGAATGGGAGGAATTGAGCTAAGCAGCACATGTGAAAAAGACTTGGGTATACTAATAGATGATGGACTGAACATGAGTCAACAATGTGATGCAGCAGCCAAAAAGGCAAACACAATTCTGGGATGTATTCAGAGAAGCATAGAGTCTAGATCACGTGAGGTAATTATCCCCCTCTACTCTTCCTTAGTCAGACCTAATCTAGAATACTGTGTCCAGTTCTGGGCTCCTCACTTAAAAAAAGACATAGACAAACTGGAGCAAGTTCAGAGAAGAGTTGCCAAGATGGTAAGTGGTCTGCAAATCATGTCCTATGAAGAAAGGATCTGGGAATGTTTAGCTTGCAGAAAAGAAGGCTGAGAGGAGACTTAATAGCGGTCTACAAATATCTGAAGGGTTGTCACACACCAGAGGGATCAGTACTTTTCTCATTTGCACAAGGAAAAACTAGAAGTAATGGAATGAAACTGAAAGGGAGGAGACACAAACTAGATATTAGAAAAAACTTTCTGGCAGTGAGGGTGATCAATGAGTGAAACAGGTTACCATGGGAGGTGGTGAGTTCTCATTCAATGGAAGTGTTCAAACAAAGGCTGGACAAATATCTGTCTGGGATGATTTAGTAAATCCTGCACTGAGCAGGGGGTTGGACCCGATGACCCTGGAGGTCCTTTCCAACTCTACCATCCTATGATTCTATGTATTGTTGACCAAATGAAGACCGTGTGTACTTGACCATTGTATAGCTTTATATACCATATGAGCAGTGATCAAACCCTTCCTAATACCAATATTTTGGAAAGGCTTTCCTGATCCTTTATGATAGCATCCAATAGCATCCTTAACACTAAATATACAACCATGTTTATAAGACCTTATAAATTGTATCTTACAACACTTCTTCTAGCTGAACTGTTTAGAACTATTTTATACAAGTAACCCTTTAATCTGTTTTTTCAACAAAATACCAAATCATACAGCAGGGCAAGAAAGAGTAAAAAATAAATACTAATACATTTACATCAGTTAAACTGAGATAACCTGACAACACAAAATGCAGCAGATGGTTGAAAAATCCCAGCAGAAAATTGATGCAAAATTGCATGACAAATTGTAAAGACTTAAAACTGCTTAAGGAAAACATAAATACCAGCTAGACCTATGCAAATTCCCAAGAATACACAAAAATAAACGTTTAACATAGCAGCTGTTTTTAACACAATTGCCTACAATGATTGGAAAAGTCTGAGAAAACATTGACTGGTAATGTTATTGCAATGCAAGAATGAGCTCTATAGTAGTTTAATCAAACAGAATATAAAGATATTATACGTACATATTTTAACATACCACATGACACTCCTTATTAAAAAGGATTTGTCTCTTTTTACTATTGATGATCTATCCTCAGGATAAGTCATCAACAGTGAATCAGCGGGCATCCACTCTTCGAGATCTCTGCTGATCAGATGATCATCTGGCCCACTGTCAGCACAGTGGATCTGATGTCGTTATCAGTGGCCAGGGCCGGAAGTGAATCAGCCAGCTTCAATCCCAGTGAAATTAATGGGATAGGAGAAAGATGTCTATTACAGTTCCGACCCTGAACAGTGGGGCCAGATGTCCACATCGGTGGTCAGGATCAGAAGTGTTAATTTCATCCTACAGGAAACCTTAGGAACCACCTCATAGACTGAAGAAAACTTCTATTAAGATGCAATATGAATTCTTACCACTATACAAACATATTGTGACAGTTTGTCTCCCAAAAGAAACACAGAAGGCACAAGGTGAGATGGAGATGGAAGAGCAAAGAAGCAAACTGTGACCTTTCTATGAAAATTAGTGTGATTTCAATGTAATGCACAGGTAAGGTATGAGCTGGTAATAAATTCATAGAATTCAGAATACATTTAGTATATAACCTGAATATGGCATAAATATTGAACGATACTATGTTTTTTTTTACCTAATCAGGCATATATAATGTATAAATGTCTGACTTTCAAAAATCTCTGTCAGATCACATCATCCATGTCATACATATACAGTGGTGCCTAAAGTTACAATATTAATTTGTTCTGAGACGACCATTGTAAGTTGAAAATATTGCAACAAAAGACCATATCTTTATAGAAAACTAGCAAATAGTTTTAAAGCTCCCAAAATGACATGCAAAAATAAGAAAAATTAGGATAAAAAACGATAATGAGATACTAGACAGCCAATCAAACCATGCAATTCAGTAATATAGCAATGAAATCTCCGTGCTGATTGGTTGGATTTTCCAGCCAATTACATGTGCTGCAGATCCATACTGTGTTTGGCATTATATGTTGAGTCTCATTTAAAATTACAATGGTCCTCGAAGACTACTGAAAGACTATTAAAATTATTGTTACTAGAGGCCTTTTTAACTTGGAGCACCAAAACATGTGAGATATGACAAAACATGACAATAGAACTAAATGTTAATACATGTATATTCTAATTACAAGTATATTACAAATGCTCTTGTTTTTAGGTTCGGAGAATGATTTATTTCTGAATTGCTCACCTTGCTCACAACATGGTTAAGTAAGTAACAAAAATAGTCAACAGTATTTGAGGCATGATCCGTAGTTCTATGCGGCCAGCATTAGAACCAAGCTTGGTAGAAGCATGAGTTTAGCACTCTGCCCCTTGAATCTCTTTTGATCCAGTGTGCTGCATCATACTAGAAGTTCTGCCCTTTCGAAAGAATGCAAAAGAGACCATACTTTCCAAAAATGACTTCTCTGAGCACCTGACCTCAGCAGTTGTATCATGACTTATCCTATAGGTTTTGTAATCTAGACTGTATCCATAGATAAATCTTCTAGACAAACACAGAAAAACAACAAGTGACATATATAGTTGGAAATGATGATCATAAGTCCATGTAAGAATTAAGTGCTTGGTTTTCCAAGATGAGGAATTGAACTTCTATTTTCTTCTGGCCCTCATGAAAAGCATCACATAGCTTTTGGCCAAAGTTTAAACCAGGTAGGTGGGCCATAGCTTCCATCTGTCCATAGAAAAAGAGAGGCCACCTTAAATGCAGTAAATGACCCTGACATATTGCACCTTCGACATAAAAAAGAAGGAAAAACCTACCTAAAGGATCAACTAACACTATGAGGCATAAACATGGCAACAGGTCACATCAAATGTGCACTTTGGATTACAATTAACCCTTTTTAAATAGTTCTTCAAAGGGATATATTTAAGTATTTCAGCCTATTAAGTTGAATAAAAGTATTTTAACTTGGGAGGCAGCCTCTGCACTATGGCAGTATGCTTCTGGCGCACAATACACTCTATTGAGTGTGAACACTTGTTCAGGTTCAAGCTGTTTGGATTTCTTGTTCACTCAATAGTATGTCAAAACAGGGCACTGAATGTTTCATGTAGCAGAATGGCCACTTGCCTAAACTGTCCCTTCTACTCTTTTTTGCATATGGTGAGCAAGAAAAAAATGGAACATTTTTTCAAAGCAACATAATGCTTTGATATGGATAACACTGCCATAACGGTCTGCATTAGGGAATTTATATTTTATTCTTCTTTTCAGTGTACATAAAAATCCCAGCTTAGTCTTTTTTTGTCTTTTTGAGTCTTTGAACCTTTTCAAGCTATTTTGCAAGTCTTTCTATGCTTTCACTGTGGTGTGCATTCCCTGTTAAAGCAGTCAATGCCGCAATGAGACCACTAGCAAAACTGAGTGTTTTAAACAGAGACCACACAACTCCACTCTCATTTCCATATTTTAGAGCAGAGTCACCAGGGTGCTCTACACAGTTACACAAATATTGCTTTTAGATGTTCCGCATTGATGAATATTTCCTGAAAGGCACCTTTTCCATCGACGAACACCTAGATGGTAGGTTTGAGTTGACACAATTACCGTAGCATTCGATGACTGTTTACAGATTTCCAATATTTACAAATATGCTCTTCGGCGTTTACAAAAAGTGCACACCCTAAAGTAGACAACCTTGGGCTCAAAGAGAGCACGGCCAAAGTCGGACTGCTCAGTTCATTTTCCAGTTCAGTAGCTGTAGTAATCCAGCCTAGCCAGCTGCTAACAAGATTGGGTCTGAAGTTTACCTCCACAATGAGATAATCAGATTACCAGCTACAAAGATCAAATAACGACCCAGCTTCGGAGCAAGTTCAGCAGGCCCTTGATATCACTGTGTGGTCCTCGAGAGTTGATTAAAAAAATTAAATGGCAATACTTTGCCTCAATATTTTGCATCCGTGACTTGGTGTTTCTCTCAGAACCAATTCTTTAGCTTTTCTTCCTTTGATTTTAAAAGCAAGATCTACTTTAGGATTTTCTTGGAGTATCCTCCTGCTGCGTGCTGACAGCTAAGCCCAGATTTCTATCAAGTGTAGGAAAATATTAATGCCATTTTTTTTTGTATAGCTGGGGAGGTGAGCAGAAACCAGAAGCAAGATCCTAGAAACTGTTGTGTTACAGTTTTGTATACGAACATCGGCTCAACAAAAGGACCTATGTTTGTTTACTAAATGATCGTCTTTATGAATGTTTCTATTTTTGTTACCTTATCATAGCTATTTCAGTAGTAAAGGGGATTATTCGGAGGCATACAAATGTGATTGTCTCACAGCAGATGGTGCTCACTGCTTCACCTTTGAGAAAAGTTAATTAAGCCAAGCATATTGTGCCCATAGAGAGGAAGATGTAGATGAATATTGAGCAATCAAACTCAGTGTCTCCTTTTTTCATGCCTTTGCAATAGGACACTGAATCCCATTGAAGAAGAATTATGTTCAGAATCAAATTAATTCACATCCAACTTTACTCTCTTCCCACGTTTTAATAGGAGAGCACACCAGGCCCTTCAGAAGTTTTGTCCACAATCAATGAGCCACACTGCTGTGTCCACTAAATTAAATGAATCAGTGCAGAAAAATCTCTTGTGGGATATTAAAAGGCTGAAAGACTGTTTAATTCAAATCCTTCCGCAGGGTCTTTTCACAGCCCCTTTTGCATAGTACAGTATAAATTAGTAAAGTACTCTTTTTAATCACTGATACAGTTGCAGAACGAAACAATCATCTCTTCATGTGAGTTTGAATATTTTAAGGATCGGCTGTATTTCTCTTAGCAATATAACACATTAGAGTTATTTACCATTGTTACTCCCAGTGGTATGGCTGGATATCAGCAACAGAGTTGTAATGGGAACTTGAGTGAAGTTTAATTTTAAAAAAGTCGCAAGGTGAAACATTATTCATTGGTGCCTTAATTGGGTGTTTTGTTAATATGGTTTCACACATAAGTTTTATTTTTTTAAGCCACCATTTTTCGTGGCAGTTTTTCTTGTAGGGTTATTGAGCCAAAGCCAGAGATGGTTTCAGAAGGAATGGGAAAAATAAAGGAAGGACTTCTACTTCTCCTTCCTGCTGGATAAACTTTTGGCTTTGCCTTTAAAAACTGGATGAAAAACTGCCACAAAAACCGTGGCAGTTTGTTCTGGGGGGAAAAAAGTCCTTATACAGCCATGGAAAAAATAAAAAAATGTATGATTTTTTTCAACATGGGGAGGAAAAAAAAAAATCTAAATTTTTTATAAATTGGGTGTGCTTTCAAGGGGTTAATAAATCTTCCTCAATGTTTCTTGGCTCCTGTTCTTTTGTAAATGTGCTTATTGCTTGCTGCTTAGATTTTTATATGCAGTGTGTCCTGACTCTTCCTTTCGGTCTCTGCCAGCCCTAGCATATATCTGTCTTTTAGTGTTACATGAGCTCTGACAGCCCTTACCTTAGATTTGTATGACCACGCTTCTGTTCATCAATTTTGGCACCTCACCTCTGCACAAAGTCCAAACCACTGATAGACATTTTAGTATGTTGTCGCATGTGGTGTAAGATGTGGGCAAGGATAAATCTGCTTTTTTTTTGCACCTTTCTGGTCTATAAGAATAAATCTGCAGGTCTTACATGCAGATTTTGATGCGGGTTTGTTATGAAATTGCTGCTGATTTTGCCTTTAGCAAATCCACAATTCCACAGCAAATCTGCATCAAAATGTATAGATATATATTTGGGTGCAAAATTGTCCTTTGTGGAATTTTCTACTACATCTACTTTCTTCAGGTGAAAGTTCTTTCAACTCCTACTTTGCCTTCAACCTAACCAAATTTACTAGTAACATAGTGGGTCCACAGTCCCAAATATTGCAACCTTTTTGTTTTATTGCATTCTGTTTCACACACAGCCATTT
This sequence comes from Eleutherodactylus coqui, assembly GCF_035609145.1. Taxonomy (NCBI): domain Eukaryota; kingdom Metazoa; phylum Chordata; class Amphibia; order Anura; family Eleutherodactylidae; genus Eleutherodactylus; species Eleutherodactylus coqui. The sequence goes on along the minus strand of NC_089839.1, from coordinate 258,461,475 downwards.
CTCTCACTCATTTCAGATCTCTCTCACTCTCCCCCCCTGCTCCCCTCTGCTCTCCCCCACCGCCCCCCACTGCCCTCCCTAGCATGCTCGGACGAGAAGTCAGTTACTCGAGAAGAGTGATGCTCGCTCGAGTAACTGACCTTACCGAGCGTGCTCACTCATTTCTAGTTTCCACCTAACAATTAATATGTGATAAACTGATCACAACTTAAAAGAATCTATTACAACAGCAATTCAGTGCGTAAACAGGTGAAAGAAGTGAGTAGTATTCAACAGTAACACTGCTAGTCCAAAACTTTCGAGAACTTCAATTAATGTCACATTCAATATTCATAAGCATCCACTCCACAGATAGAAAGTCTACCTGAACTGCTTAATAGAAATCAGTAGGAACAATATTGTAAGAGACGCTTTGGTCGGCAGCGTCTAACTCGTGTCCGCGATACAGAGCGATGCGTTTCAGGGCTGCTATAGAAGCCGCTGAAGCCCAAACCAGCGTGTTTCAAAACAAAAGTGCTTCTTCCTCTGTGATAGGCAACATGTGGCTCCAAACTCGTTCTATACATAGGTATAGTAGGTGCCTCACAAGAAAGACCCCTCCCCACTTCCAATCAGTGCAATTAACTTTGCACCTTAATGAAGTCCAGCCATAGAAATCTACTTACCAAAAAAGAATAAATAGAAGAAAAAAGATAGCAAAAAGATGAATATATAGAGCTCTAGTAAATTAAGAAGCTACACATTATAATACTACGTTTTGGACTAGAAGGGTTACTGTTGATTACTACTCCCTTCTTTCACTTGTTTGTGCACTGAATTGCTGTTGTAATAGATATAAAAAACAAGCAAACGCTAGAAATGTAACACTACAACACAATAAATTACTTTTATTGAAAAAGATAAAAAACACACAAATTAGCGGCAGAAAAACAAAAAGGAGGATCATTACTAGCAGTTAGAGATGAGCAAGCATGCTTGTCCGAGCTTGATGCTCGATCGAGCATTAGCATACTCGAAAGTACTCGTCACTCGAGCGAGCACCATGACATGCTCTGGTAAATTTCAGAGCAGAGAGAGAGAGAGACATCCCCTATGCCGAGCATGGAGCACCTTGAAAAATGCTCGAGACTCCCATTGACTTCAATGGGGTTCGTTACTCGAACCGAGCTCTCGAACATTACAGAAAGCTTGGCTCCAGTAACAAGCACCCGAGCATGTTGGTGCTCGCTCATCTCTACTAGCAGTACAAACTGTGTGTCAACAGCAATATTCTTTTTCCATCTAGTGACTCAAAATTATTTGTATGTAATAAATTTTTACATGAAATGCGGTCACCACAGGGAAAGCAACCTTTTAATGATAAACTAGTCCCCAAAAAACATTGGTTTGGAATCTGAGCAACATAGTGACTCATAACCAATAGGTCACAGAAGTTTTTACACTGTCTGGCAGTCATAAGAGGTCTGTCAGATAAGTATGATTCAAAATATGGTTCTGATTTTACTACAGGCCAGTATTTGGTTAGAATAGAACATATGGTACACCAATGGGTGTTATAAGTGGAAATAAATTAAATTCTAGCTGGAAGTTGATTATATTGTGGTCACTGTTCCCCAAGTACCCCTCAACCTGTACCCCCTTTATTACGTCCGGTTTGTTAGTTAGTACTAGGTCCAGAATGGCCCTCCCTCTCGTTGGTTCCTGCACAAGTTGGTTCAGGTAATTGTCTTTAATTACTGTCAAGAACTTATCTTTCTGGAGAGGAAGAATATTATAGGCTATAAATCTAAGATTATTTGTTAATCCGGGTATACAGGCACGTAGGAACTATTAGGGGTTGATCCATGGAACAGTCTGATTGCCATTAGGGAGTCGGGAAGGAATTTTTTCCCCAAAAGGGCTAATTGGCTTCTGCTCTTGGGGTTTTTTGCCTTCCTCTGGATCAACAAAACAGGAGGCTAGACAGGCTGGACTAGATGGACATTGTCTTCATTCAGCCTTACGAACTATGTTACTATGTTACTATATATTTGTTTATCTTTATTTATTGGCCTCAATGATTGTGAATCTAGACCTAGCACATGTTCATTGATATCCGGATAAATCATATTTTGACAATCGTTCAGTCATTCTCGTTCCCTTATACAGTGAATGTGAACAACTGAACAATTTCTCGTTTGAACGAGTCAACGATGTATCTGCCTGTATAAACAGACTGCTAAAGCAATGAGGGACCTCTGACACTGTTTGCTCATTCAAACAAGAAATCCGCAGGTCTAAATGGACCCTAACACAGGGAGTAGCAACATTCCCGAATATTCTCCATTTGTAGATTTGTTTTACCATGGATTGATGTACACTAGAGATGAGCGAGCACCAAAATGCTCGGGTGCTCGTTACTCGGGACGAAATTATCGCGATGCTCGAGGGTTCGTTTCGAATAACGAACCCCATTGAAGTCAATGGGCGACCCGAGCATTTTTGTATTTCGCCGATGCTCGCTAAGGTTTTCATGTGTGAAAATCTGGGCAATTTAAGAAAGTGATGGGAACGACACAGCAACGGATAGGGCAGGCGAGGGGCTACATGTTGGGCTGCATCTCAAGTTCACAGGTCCCACTATTAAGCCACAATACCGGCAAGAGTGGCCCCCCCCCTCCCAACAACTTCTACTTCTGAAAAGCCCTAATTAGCAATGGATACCTTAGCTAAGCACCACACTACCTCCAACAAAGCACAATCACTGCCTGCATGACACTCCGCTGCCACTTCTCCTGGGTTACATGCTGCCCAACCCCCCCGCACGACCCAGTGTCCACAGCGCACACAAAAGTGTCCCTGCGCAGCCTTCAGCTGCCCTCATGCCACACCACCCTCATGTCTATTTATAAGTGCGTCTGCCATGACGAGGAACCGCAGGCACACACTGCAGAGGGTTGGCACGGCTAGGCAGCGACCCTCTTTAAAAGGGGCGGGGCGATAGCCCACAATGCTGTACAGAAGCAATGAGAAATCCTGTGCCACCGCCATCAGGAGCTGCACACGTGGGCATAGCAATGGGGAACCTATGTGCCACACACTATTCATTCTGTCAAGGTGTCTGCATGCCCCAGTCAGACCGCGGTTTTTAATTCATAGACACAGGCAGGTACAACTCCCTATTGTGAAGTCCCTGTGGACCGACAGCATGGGTGGCTCCCTGGAACCCACCGGCGGTACAAAAAAATATCCCATTGCATTGCCCAACACAGCTGAGGTAGTAATGTCGTGCTTAATGCAGGTGGGCTTCGGCCCACACTGCATGCCTCAGTCAGACTGGGGTTCTTTAGAAGTGGAAACAGATGCATTTATAATTCTCTGTGGACCCACAGCATGGGTGGGTGCCAGGAAGCCACCGGCGGTACAAAAAAATATCCCATTGCATTGCCCAACACAGCTGAGGTAGTAATGTCGTGCTTAATGCAGGTGGGCTTCGGCCCACACTGCATGCCCCAGTCAGACTGGGGTTCTTTAGAAGTGGAAACAGATGCATTTATAATTCTCTGTGGACCCACAGCATGGGTGGGTGCCAGGAAGCCACCGGCGGTACATAAAAATATCCCATTGCATTGCCCAACACAGCGGATGTAACGTCAGCTGTAATGCAGGTGGGCTAAAAATTAATTTGATTACACTGTAGGCGAGGGCCCACAAAAATTGCTGTATCAACAGTACTAATGTACATCAGAAAAATTGGCCATGGCCAACCAAGAGGGCAGGTGAAACCCATTAATCGCTTTGGTTAATGTGGCTTAAGTGGTAACTAGGCCTGGAGGCAGCCCAGTTGAACGAAAAATTGATTCAAGTTAAAGTTTCAACGCTTTTAAGAGCATTGAAACGTATAAAAATTTTTAAGAAAAATTATATGAGTGAGCCTTGTGCCCCTAAGAAAAATTGCCCGTTCGGCGTCATTACGTGAGGTTTCAGGAGGAGGAGCAGGAGGAGGAGGAATATTATACACAGATTGATGAAGCAGAAATGTCCCCGTTTTGGATGGTGAGAGAGAACGATGCTTCCATCCGCGGGTGCAGCCTACGTAGTGCTTAGGTATCGCTGCTGTCCGCTGGTGGAGAAGAGAAGTCTGGGGAAATCCAGGCTTTGTTCATCTTGATGAGTGTAAGCCTGTTGACACTGTCGGTTGACAGGCGGGTACGCTTATCTGTGATGATTCCCCCAGCCGCACTAAACACCCTCTCTGACAGGACGCTAGCCGCAGGACAAGCAAGCACCTCCAGGGCATACAGCGCGAGTTCAGGCCACGTGTCCAGCTTCGACACCCAGTAGTTGTAGGTGGCAGAGGCGTCAGGGAGGACGGTCGTGCGATCGGCTACGTACTCCCTCACCATCCTTTTACAGTGCTCCCGCCGACTCAGCCTTGACTGGGGAGCGGTGACACAGTCTTGCTGGGGAGCCATAAAGCTGTCCAGGGCCTTAAAGACTGTTTTATTGCCTGTGCTGTACATGCTGCTCGATCTCCGCACCTCCCCTGCTACCTGGCCCTCGGAAGTGCGCCTTCTGCCACTAGCGCTGTCAGATGGGAATTTTACCATCAGCTTGTCCGCCAGGGTCCTGTGGTATAGCAACACTCTCGAACCCCTTTCCTCTTCGGGAATGAGAGTGGAAAGGTTCTCCTTATACCGTGGGTCGAGCAGTGTGTACACCCAGTAATCCGTAGTGGCCAGAATGCGTGCAACGCGAGGGTCACGAGAAAGGCATCCTAACATGAAGTCAGCCATGTGTGCCACGGTACCTGTACGCAACACATGGCTGTCTTCACTAGTAAGATCACTTTCAGGATCCTCCTCCTCCTCCTCCTCCTCCTCAGGCCATACACGCTGAAAGGATGACAGGCAAGCAGCATGGGTACCGTCAGCAGTGGGCCAAGCTGTCTCTTCCCCCTCCTCCTCATCCTCCTCATGCTCCTCCTCCTCCTCCTGAACGCGCTGAGATATAGACAGGAGGGTGCTCTGACTATCCAGCGACATACTGTCTTCCCCCGGCTCTGTTTCTGAGCGCAAAGCGTCTGCCTTTATGCTTTGCAGGGAACTTCTCAAGATGCATAGCAGAGGAATGGTGACGCTAATGATTGCAGCATCGCCGCTCACCACCTGGGTAGACTGCTCAAAGTTTCGAAGGACCTGGCAGATGTCTGCCAACCAGGCCCACTCTTCTGAAAATAATTGAGGAGGCTGACTCCCACTGCGCCGCCCATGTTGGAGTTGGTATTCCACTATAGCTCTACGCTGCTCATAGAGCCTGGCCAACATGTGGAGCGTAGAGTTCCACCGTGTGGGCACGTCGCACAGCAGTCGGTGCACTGGCAGATTAAACCGATGTTGCAGGGTGCGCAGGGTGGCAGCGTCCGTGTGGGACTTGCGGAAATGTGCGCAGAGCCGGCGCACCTTTCCGAGCAGGTCTGACAAGCGTGGGTAGCTTTTCAGAAAGCGCTGAACCACCAAATTAAAGACGTGGGCCAGGCATGGCACGTGCGTGAGGCTGCCGAGCTGCAGAGCCGCCACCAGGTTACGGCCGTTGTCACACACGACCATGCCCGGTTGGAGGCTCAGCGGCGCAAGCCAGCGGTCGATCTGCTCTGTCAGACCCTGCAGCAGATCGTGGGCCGTGTGCCTCTTATCTCCTAAGCTGAGTAGTTTCAGCACGGCCTGCTGACGCTTGCCCACCACTGTGCTGCCATGACGCGCGACACCGACTGCTGGCGACGCGCTGCTGCTGCTGACACATCTTGATTGCGAGACAGAGGTTGCGTTGGAGGAGGAGGAGGGTGCTTTAGTGGATGAAGCATACACCGCCGCAGATACCACCACCGCAATTCTGGGGGTGGGTAGGACGTGAGCGGTCCCAGGCTCTGACTCTGTCCCAGCCTCCACTAAATTCACCCAATGTGCCGTCAGGGAGATGTAGTGGCCCTGCCCGCCTGTGCTTGTCCACGTGTCCGTTGTTAAGTGGACCTTGGCAGTAACCGCGTTGGTGAGGGCGCGTACAATGTTGCGGGAGACGTGGTCGTGCAGGGCTGGGACGGCACATCGGGAAAAGTAGTGGTGACTGGGAACTGAGTAGCGCGGGGCCGCCGCCGCCATCATACTTTTGAATGACTCCGTTTCCACAACCCTATACGGCAGCATCTCAAGGCTGATAAATTTGGCTATGTGGACGGTTAACGCTTGAGCGTGCGGGTGCGTGGCGGCGTACTTGCGCTTGCGCTCAAACACTTGCTCTAGCGACGGCTGGACGGTGCGGTGCGAGACATTGCTGGATTGGGCCGAGGACAGCGGAGGTGAGGGTGTGGGTGCAGGCCAGGAGACGGTAGTGCCTGTGTCCTCAGAGCGGGGTTGGATCTCAGTGGCAGGTTGGGGCACAGGGGGAGAGGCAGCGGTGCAAACCGGAGGCGGTGAACGGCCTTCGTCCCACCTTGTGGGGTGCTTGGCCATCATATGTCTGCGTATGCTGGTGGTGGTGAGGCTGTTGGTGGTGGCTCCCCGGCTGATCTTGGCGCAACAAAGGTTGCACACCACTGTTCGTCGGTCGTCAGGCGTCTCTGTGAAAAACTGCCAGACCTTAGAGCACCTTGGCCTCTGCAGGGTGGCATGGCGCGAGGGTGCGCTTTGGGAAACAGTTGGTGGATTATTCGGTCTGGCCCTGCCTCCACCCCTGGCCACCGCACTGCCTCTTGCAACCTGCCCTGCTGCTGCCCTTGCCTCCCCCTCTGAAGACCTGTCCTGAGTAGGCGTTGCAAACCAGGTGGGGTCAGTCACCTCATCGTCCTGCTGCTCTTCCTCCGAATCCTCTGTGCGCTCCTCCCTCGGACTTACTGCCCTTACTACTACCTCACCGATAGACAACTGTGTCTCATCGTCATCGTCCTCCTCACCCACTGAAAGGTCTTGAGACAGTTGCCGGAAGTCCCCAGCCTCATCCCCCGGACCCCGTGAACTTTCCAATGGTTGGGCATCAGTGACGATAAACTCCTCTGGTGGGAGAGGAACCACTGCTGCCCAATCTGAGCAGGGGCCCGAGAACAGTTCCTGGGAGTCTTCCCGCTCCTGAGCATGTGTCATTGTAGTGGAGTGAGGAGGCTGGGAGGAAAGAGGAGCAGCAGACAGAGGATTCGGATTTGCAGCAGTGGACGGCGCAGAACTGTGGGTGGACGATAGGTTGCTCAAAGCACTTTCTGCCATCCACGACAGGACCTGCTCACACTGCTCATTTTCTAATAAAGGTCTCCCGCATGGACCCATTAATTGTGCTATGAATGTGGGGACGCCAGAAACGTGCCTCTCTCGTAATCGCGCAGCAGTCGGCTGCGATACACCTGGATCAGTAGTTCGGCCTGTACCCACACCCTCACTTGGCCCTCCGCGTCCTCGGCCGCGTCCACGTCCTCTAGGCCTACCCCTACCCCTCAGCATGCTGTATTACGAGTGATTTGATTTCCCAGGCAGGAAAGAAATTGGCGCAAGCCTGCTGTTAAACGTAGCTGGCTGCGTATGATTTTTGTTTACGTTCTGCACCCACCACACACGTACCCAGAACGCTGAGGACTGTCAGAGGCAGGCCAAATAGAATGTTTCCCTTTTTTTTGTTAAAGAAAAGGCCCACTGCGTATATTCAATCAATAATATATGTCTTCTGGCCCTGCAAATGTGTCACAGAACTGCAGGGTTGCAGAGTTATTAACTACAGCAGAGCGGTGATTTTTCCCAGGCAGGAAAGAAATTGGCGCAAGCCTGCTGTTAAACATAGTTGGCTGCGTATGATTTCTGTTTACGTTCTGCACCCACCACACACGTACCCAGAACGCTGAGGACTGTCAGAGGCAGGCCAAATAGAATGTTTCCCTTTTTTTTGTTAAAGAAAAGGCCCACTGCGTATATTCAATCAATAATATATGTTTTCTGGCCCTGCAAATGTGTCACAGAACTGCAGGGTTGCAGAGTTATTAACTACAGCAGAGCGGTGATTTTTCCCAGGCAGGAAAGAAATTGGCGCAAGCCTGCTGTTAAACGTAGCTGGCTGCGTATGATTTTTGTTTACGTTCTGCACCCACCACACACGTACCCAGAACGCTGAGGACTGTCAGAGGCAGGCCAAATAGAATGTTTCCCTTTTTTTGGTAAAGAAAAGGCCCACTGACTATATTCAATCAATAATATATGTCTTCTGGCCCTGCAAATGTGTCACAGAACTGCAGGGTTGCAGAGTTATTAACTACAGCAGAGCGGTGATTTTTCCCAGGCAGGAAAGAAATTGGCGCAAGCCTGCTGTTAAACGTAGCTGGCTGCGTATGATTTTTGTTTACGTTCTGCACCCACCACACACGTACCCAGAACGCTGAGGACTGTCAGAGGCAGGTCAAATAGAATGTTTCCCTTTTTTTTGTTAAAGAAAAGGCCCACTGCGTATATTCAATCAATAATATATGTCTTCTGGCCCTGCAAATGTGTCACAGAACTGCAGGGTTGCAGAGTTATTAACTACAGCAGAGCGGTGATTTTTCCCAGGCAGGAAAGAAATTGGCGCAAGCCTGCTGTTAAACGTAGCTGTCTGAGTATGATTTCTGTTTACGTTCTGCACCCACCACACACGTACCCAGAACGCTGAGGACTGTCAGAGGCAGGCCAAATAGAATGTTTCCCTTTTTTTTGTTAAAGAAAAGGCCCACTGCGTATATTCAATCAATAATATATGTCTTCCGGCCCTGCAAATGTGTCACAGAACTGCAGGGTTGCAGAGTTATTAACTACAGCAGAGCGGTGATTTTTCCCAGGCAGGAAAGAAATTGGCGCAAGCCTGCTGTTAAACGTAGCTGGCTGCGTATGATTTCTGTTTACGTTCTGCACCCACCACACACGTACCCAGAACGCTGAGGACTGTCAGAGGCAGGCCAAATAGAATGTTTCCCTTTTTTTTGTTAAAGAAAAGGCCCACTGCGTATATTCAATCAATAATATATGTCTTCTGGCCCTGCAAATGTGTCACAGAACTGCAGGGTTGCAGAGTTATTAACTACAGCAGAGCGGTGATTTTTCCCAGGCAGGAAAGAAATTGGCGCAAGCCTGCTGTTAAACGTAGCTGGCTGCGTATGATTTTTGTTTACGTTCTGCACCCACCACACACGTACCCAGAACGCTGAGGACTGTCAGAGGCAGGCCAAATAGAATGTTTCCCTTTTTTTTGTTAAAGAAAAGGCCCACTGCGTATATTCAATCAATAATAAATATGTCTTCTGGCCCTGCAAATGTGTCACAGAACTGCAGGGTTGCAGAGTTATTAACTACAGCAGAGCGGTGATTTTTCCCAGGCAGGAAATAAATTGGCGCAAGCCTGCTGTTAAACGTAGCTGGCTGCGTATGATTTCTGTTTACGTTCTGCACCCACCACACACGTACCCAGAACGCTGAGGACTGTCAGAGGCAGGCCAAATAGAATGTTTCCCTTTTTTTGGTAAAGAAAAGGCCCACTGACTATATTCAATCAATAATATATGTCTTCTGGCCCTGCAAATGTGTCACAGAACTGCAGGGTTGCAAGGTTATTAACTACAGCAGAGCGGTGATTTTTCCCAGGCAGGAAAGAAATTGGCGCAAGCCTGCTGTTAAACGTAGCTGGCTGCGTATGATTTCTGTTTACGTTCTGCACCCACCACACACGTACCCAGAACGCTGAGGACTGTCAGAGGCAGGCCAAATAGAATGTTTCCCTTTTTTTTGTTAAAGAAAAGGCCCACTGCGTATATTCAATCAATAATATATGTTTTCTGGCCCTGCAAATGTGTCACAGAACTGCAGGGTTGCAGAGTTATTAACTACAGCAGAGCGGTGATTTTTCCCAGGCAGGAAAGAAATTGGCGCAAGCCTGCTGTTAAACGTAGCTGGCTGCGTATGATTTCTGTTTACGTTCTGCACCCACCACACACATACCCAGAACGCTGAGGACTGTCAGAGGCAGGCCAAATAGAATGTTTCCCTTTTTTTGTTAAAGAAAAGGCCCACTGACTATATTCAATCAATAATATATGTCTTCTGGCCCTGCAAATGTGTCACAGAACTGCAGGGTTGCAGAGTTATTAACTACAGCAGAGCGGTGATTTTTCCCAGGCAGGAAAGAAATTGGCGCAAGCCTGCTGTTAAACGTAGCTGGCTGCGTATGATTTCTGTTTACGTTCTGCACCCACCACACACGTACCCAGAACGCTGAGGACTGTCAGAGGCAGGCCAAATAGAATGTTTCCCTTTTTTTTGTTAAAGAAAAGGCCCACTGCGTATATTCAATCAATAATTTATGTCTTCTGGCCCTGCAAATGTGTCACAGAACTGCAGGGTTGCAGAGTTATTAACTACAGCAGAGCGGTGATTTTTCCCAGGCAGGAAATAAATTGGCGCAAGCCTGCTGTTAAACGTAGCTGGCTGCGTATGATTTCTGTTTACGTTCTGCACCCACCACACACGTACCCAGAACGCTGAGGACTGTAAGAGGCAGGCCAAATAGAATGTTTCGCTTTTTTTTGTTAAAGAAAAGGCCCACTGCGTATATTCAATCAATAATATATGTCTTCTGGCCCTGCAAATGTGTCACAGAACTGCAGGGTTGCAGAGTTATTAACTACAGCAGAGCGGTGATTTTTCCCAGGCAGGAAAGAAATTGGCGCAAGCCTGCTGTTAAACGTAGCTGGCTGCGTATGATTTCTGTTTACGTTCTGCACCCACCACACACGTACCCAGAACGCTGAGGACTGTCAGAGGCAGGCCAAATAGAATGTTTCCCTTTTTTTTGTTAAAGAAAAGGCCCACTGCGTATATTCAATCAATAATATATGTCTTCTGGCCCTGCAAATGTGTCACAGAACTGCAGGGTTGCAGAGTTATTAACTACAGCAGAGCGGTGATTTTTCCCAGGCAGGAAAGAAATTGGCGCAAGCCTGCTGTTAAACGTAGCTGGCTGCGTATGATTTCTGTTTACGTTCTGCACCCACCACACACGTACCCAGAACGCTGAGGACTGTCAGAGGCAGGCCAAATAGAATGTTTCCCTTTTTTTTGTTAAAGAAAAGGCCCACTGCGTATATTCAATCAATAATATATATCTTCTGGCCCTGCAAATGTGTCACAGAACTGCAGGGTTGCAGAGTTATTAACTACAGCAGAGCGGTGATTTTTCCCAGGCAGGAAATAAATTGGCGCAAGCCTGCTGTTAAACGTAGCTGGCTGCGTATGATTTTTGTTTATGTTCTGCACCCACCACACACATACCCAGAACGCTGAGGACTGTCAGAGGCAGGCCAAATAGAATGTTTCCCTTTTTTTGGTAAAGAAAAGGCCCACTGACTATATTCAATCAATAATATATGTCTTCTGGCCCTGCAAATGTGTCACAGAACTGCAGGGTTGCAGAGTTATTAACTACAGCAGAGCGATGATTTTTCCCAGGCAGGAAAGAAATTGGCGCAAGCCTGCTGTTAAACGTAGCTGGCTGCGTATGATTTCTGTTTACGTTCTGCACCCACCACACACGTACCCAGAACGCTGAGGACTGTCAGAGGCAGGCCAAATAGAATGTTTCCCTTTTTTTTGTTAAAGAAAAGGCCCACTGCGTATATTCAATCAATAATTTATGTCTTCTGGCCCTGCAAATGTGTCACAGAACTGCAGGGTTGCAGAGTTATTAACTACAGCAGAGCGGTGATTTTTCCCAGGCAGGAAATAAATTGGCGCAAGCCTGCTGTTAAACGTAGCTGGCTGCGTATGATTTCTGTTTACGTTCTGCACCCACCACACACGTACCCAGAACGCTGAGGACTGTAAGAGGCAGGCCAAATAGAATGTTTCGCTTTTTTTTGTTAAAGAAAAGGCCCACTGCGTATATTCAATCAATAATATATGTCTTCTGGCCCTGCAAATGTGTCACAGAACTGCAGGGTTGCAGAGTTATTAACTACAGCAGAGCGGTGATTTTTCCCAGGCAGGAAAGAAATTGGCGCAAGCCTGCTGTTAAACGTAGCTGGCTGCGTATGATTTCTGTTTACGTTCTGCACCCACCACACACGTACCCAGAACGCTGAGGACTGTCAGAGGCAGGCCAAATAGAATGTTTCCCTTTTTTTTGTTAAAGAAAAGGCCCACTGCGTATATTCAATCAATAATATATGTCTTCTGGCCCTGCAAATGTGTCACAGAACTGCAGGGTTGCAGAGTTATTAACTACAGCAGAGCGGTGATTTTTCCCAGGCAGGAAAGAAATTGGCGCAAGCCTGCTGTTAAACGTAGCTGGCTGCGTATGATTTCTGTTTACGTTCTGCACCCACCACACACGTACCCAGAACGCTGAGGACTGTCAGAGGCAGGCCAAATAGAATGTTTCCCTTTTTTTTGTTAAAGAAAAGGCCCACTGCGTATATTCAATCAATAATATATGTCTTCTGGTCCTGCAAATGTGTCACAGAACTGCAGGGTTGTAGAGTTATTAACTACAGCAGAGCGGTGATTTTTCCCAGGCAGAAAATAAATTGGCGCAAGCCTGCTGTTAAACGTAGCTGGCTGCGTATGATTTTTGTTTATGTTCTGCACCCACCACACACATACCCAGAACGCTGAGGACTGTCAGAGGCAGGCCAAATAGAATGTTTCCCTTTTTTTGGTAAAGAAAAGGCCCACTGACTATATTCAATCAATAATATATGTCTTCTGGCCCTGCAAATGTGTCACAGAACTGCAGGGTTGCAGAGTTATTAACTACAGCAGAGCGGTGATTTTTCCCAGGCAGGAAAGAAATTGGTGCAAACCTGCTGTTAAACGTAGCTGGCTGCGTATGATTTCTGTTTACGTTCTGCACCCACCACACACGTACCCAGAACGCTGAGGACTGTCAGAGGCAGGCCAAATAGAATGTTTCCCTTTTTTTTTGTTAAAGAAAAGGCCCACTGTGTATATTCAATCAATAATATATGTCTTCTGGCCCTGCAAATGTGTCACAGAACTGCAGGGTTGCAGAGTTATTAACTACAGCAGAGCGGTGATTTTTCCCAGGCAGGAAATAAATTGGCGCAAGCCTGCTGTTAAACGTAGCTGGCTGCGTATGATTTTTGTTTACGTTCTGCACCCACCACACACGTACCCAGAACGCTGAGGACTGTCAGAGGCAGGCCAAATAGAATGTTTCCCTTTTTTTGGTAAAGAAAAGGCCCACTGACTATATTCAATCAATAATATATGTCTTCTGGCCCTGCCTACACAATTCTGTCCCTGTAGTATTACTGCAGGGCGCAATGCTCTGCACAGCCGATTTAAAAAAAAAATGCAACACTGCTAACAGCAGCCTGCACAGTTCTGCACACGGTTAAATGTGGCCCTAAGAAGGACCGTTGGGGTTCTTGAAGCCTACACTCACTCTTAACACTCCCCCTGCCTAACCACCACTTCTGTCCCTGTAGTATTACTGCAGGGCGCAATGCTCTGCACAGCCAATTTTGAAAAAAAAAAAAATGGGCAACACTGCTAACAGCAGCCTCCACACGGATAGATGTGGCCCTAAGAAGGACCGTTGGGGTTCTTGAAGCCTACACTCACTACTAACACTCTCCCTACAGCAGGTCCGGCACCAGCAGCACTGTCCCTCAGCTAACTCACAAGGCATCTGAGGCGAGCCGCGGGAGGGGCCGACTTTTATACTCGGGTGACATCTGATCTCCCCAGCCACTCACAGCAGGGGGGTGGTATAGGGCTTGAACGTCACAGGGGGAAGTTGTAATGCCTTCCCTGTCTTTCAATTGGCCAGAAAAGCGCGCTAACGTCTCAGAGAGGAAACTGAAAGTAACCCGAACATCGCGTGGTACTCGTTAAGAGTAACGAGCATCCCGAACACGCTAATATTCGCCCGAGCATCAAGCTCGGACGAGTACGTTCGCTCATCTCTAATGTACACCCATGTCTTTAGCAATGCTTTGGAGCTTTTTCTAGCATCATGTGTCTTTATAACTTCTGAAAGTTGTTTATATCAAGGTTCACACTCACCAATCTTTCTTGAGAAGAACAGATTTGTCAGTAAGGCTGTATACCGGGTCATTTGGCTTTTTTCACTCCAGCACTCTAGTGAAAAGCCTTATGGAAACCGATGCCAGAACTGATCCAGTAGTTTTCTATGGGACAGTTCATGTCAGTCAGTACATCAGTTTCAATGTTAGATGCCTCCCAGTGCCAGGCAGAAAGAAACTGCTTGCACCATTTTTCTGTACAGCTATGCCTGGCTATGAATGCAGGATCAATGCATAAAGTGCACCAAAATGGCATCATTTGTGTTTGGCTTCAGTATAAAATCATTGGCTGGACACAACTGATATATGGGACCCCAGTCTAATCAGGCTTTGTATGTCTTTTTTAAAGGGAACCTGTCATCACTTTTGAGTCCCATAAGCTACATTATGAAATTCAAAGATCAGGGATTGGGAGGAGAGCTGTGTTTCATTTTTACTGTGTCCCTGCCAAGTTGGCCAGTAGCTTGACTCTACACATTCACTTCCTATAGAAATGAATGAGAAATTCATGCACAGGAAGAGTCAAGCTCTTGACGTGCACCAACTTCACGGGGATACAGTGCTGAAATAGGGCTACAGGTGAGTATAAAACTGAGCTCCCCGGACTCCCCATTCCATCAGCTTAGAACCCCAAAACTTAGTTTATAGGACTAAAAGGTGATGGCAGGTTCCCTTTAAATGGGTAAAGCACTTATGAAACCCACATTTCCAATCTTTTTTTTTTTTTTAAACTCGTTTTATTGAAAATTAACAGCATGCCAAATCTTTCGTTCTACAAAATCACATATGGATATTAGAATCCCATAGAGAACAAAGAAAAAAAGGGAGGAGAAGAGGTGGGGGAAGGGAAGAGAAAGGGGAAAGTTTCCCCTTGTCGTTATAGTGTATAGCCCTTGCAGTGTACTCCAGGGGTGCGAGAAAGGGAGGAAGGATGGAAGGAGAGATGCAGAGAAAACCTATGCAGATAATGGACATGTCATAACAGAGGCAGTACTAGACCATCCAGGTAATTGCCCACCCGTCGCTGTGATCTGACATGACAAAGTAGGTTCCGGATCCCCTCGCCCGTCTCCAGCATCTGTTGATTACTGAGGTCCCCTTCGCAGAGTTGATATAACCGAGGAGAGCAGTCGCGGAGGGAACAGGGTGAGCGAGGAATCACACCATCAACCCCATACCTTCTGGAATTTTTCTGGGCATTTGCGAGCCTTATAGACTAAGTTGTTGAAGGGAATGGTTGTGTTAGTGATCTTTCTCCACATCGCCAGGGTAGGGCCCCTTGGGTCCATCCACCTCAGCGCAATTACCTTCCTAGCCAGGAACAGGACCTCTCTGAGAAAAATTCTATCATGGTGCTGCCAATGCTCCTCGTCCAGAATGCCGAAGAGGCAGACCTCTGGGGTGGCGGGAATCGGAATACTAAAAATCTCAGCTAGCAAATTTATGACCTCGCTCCAGTACGACTGGACCGTCGGGCAGTCCCAAATCATATGCCAGAAATCGGCAAAGGTGCATGTACAATGGATACAATGTGTTGTCGGGTTTCTGCCCATCCTTTGCAGCCGCGCCGGGGTGAGGTAGCACTGATGCACTATGTACATCTGGATCATTCTATTATTTACTGAGGGGGAGACGAATAAAGGAGATTCTAATAGATCTTGGAAAGTGTCATCAGTTAGCGCCGGGATCAGAGACCTCCATTTAGTTAAGGAGGGGGGAACCACCCAGGTGGCCTTTGAGTTTATTAAATGTGAGTATATTGTCAATATAAGTCCCTGGGGTCCCTGGGACCGCAGAATTCCTATTAGGGGATAGTGGGATATGTTGTTACTTGCCGGAGGGAATTGCGTCTGCAAGGTGTGTCTAATCTGGAGGTACTTATAAAAGTGCGCTCTAGGTAATTGGAACTGATCTTGCAGTCGCTCAAAGGATAGGAATACATTCGAGTCGTAAAGGTCGCCCAGACACCTTACACCACCCTGCTCCCATGTCGCGAGGTCAGCCAGTGACACTAGCTCCCGCAGTCCAGGGGTTCTCCACAGCGGGATCTCTGCTACTATGTCGGCGAACCCGCCAGCTACCTTGGCCAGACGCCAAACCTGCGTCGCCAACCTGTGGATGGGTAGCATCTTTCTTCATATTGTTGCAGAGAACTCCAGCACTGACCAGAGACTCTGAATATCAAGAACCTGTGCTAGGTGGGCCTCAGAGTTAGGCAGCGGGCTGTCTCTCAACCAACATTTCAAGTGCGTTTATTGACTGGCTATATAATACAGACATAGGTCCGGGAGTGCCGCCCCGGTGGCCATCTTTGGTCTCTGAAGAGTGGAAATCTTGAGTTTCGGGCGGGAACTCCCCCATATAAAAGAGGACATGAGAGAGTCCATGGTCCGAAAAAACTTTATCGGGACTGGCATTGAGGTATGTTGTAGAATGTAGAGGCATTTGGGCAAGACAATCATTTTAATTAAGTTGACTCGACCTGCCACTGATAATGGTAGCGATCCCCAAACCTGGAATTTGGACCTATACAAATCTACCAGGGGGTATACATTCAGGTCTAGAGCCTGGCCTACGGAGTTAGTGATCTGAATACCTAAATATTTAAAATCATTAACAATCTGGAGGCCGCAATAGAGGTCCATGGGCTTCAAAGGGCTCCGCTCCGACACTGGCATTAGGGCCGATTTGGACCAATTAATGTGTAATCCTGAGTAGGACCCAAAATTGTTAATGATATCCATGGCCGGGGGCAGGGAGTCTATCGGGTTGGACATGAATAACATTAAGTCATCTGCATACAGCGCCACGTGGTCCTCCCTATCGCAATCCCCCTGTACGTTGGGCTCGTTCGGAGCATGAGAGCCAATGGCTCCACTGCTAGGGCGAAGAGGAGTGGGGAGAGGGGGCACCCCTGTCTCGTGCCTCTACTTAAAGGGAAATATGTGGAGCAGGACCCGTTCACCGATACCGCGGCCAAGGGAGTTCTGTACATTAGAGAGACCCATCGAATAAATCCATCTCTGAACCCGAATCTCTTCAGGACCTGAAGAAGAAATGGCCACTCGATAGAGTCGAAGGCTTTGGTGGCATCTAGGGAGGCCAAGGCCCACTCCATCTCCCCGGCTGAGCCGATCTGAGTTACTACCTGGACCCGCCGTAGGTTGTCACTTGTAGATTTACCCGGCATAAACCCGGTTTGGTCGGGATGTATTAGGTCCAGGATGACGGTGTTAAGTCGTCTGGCCAACATCTTAGTTAGAAGCTTATAATCTGAGTTTAACAGGGAGATGGGCCTGTATGAGCCACAGTCTAGCGCGTCCTTTCCTGGTTTTAGAATAAGGACTATTGTGGCCTCATAAAAGGAGGGGGGCAGGGAACAGTTATTATATGCTGCGTTGTATGCGTCTAGTAGTGTGGGAAGAAGGGTCTCTTGGTATTTGGAATATACCTCGATCAGCAGGCCATTGGGTCCTGGGGCCTTGCCGCTGGACATTTCCGCGAGAGCCTCTGTCAATTCCGTCAGTGTAAAAGGGGCATCTATCAGAGTCTGCTGGTTGGGAGTAAGCACAGGAAAATTAATACCGGAGAGATAGTCTACAAGTTCTTGTTGGGTGGCCTGTAATTTGGTTTCGTACAGCTCGCTGTAATATCGCTGAAACCGCTCCCCTATTGTTTTCTTTTCATGCAGGATCTCTCCGGTTTCGGATCTGATACGAAGTATCGCTGGGGATGCAGAATTTTGGTGCACCAGGTGTGCTAGCAGACTACTGGATTAGTTGCCCAGTTCATAGAAACGCTGTTTTGCAAAAAAGGATGCTCTACGGGCTTTCTCTTGTAGAAATATTAAATATTGCCTTCCCTGCCCCAGCCATCGTTCCCTATTTTCGTCCGACGGGTCTGTCACGTAAGCTGTCTCTAGTCGCACGTACTGGGATGCCATTTCTTGTTCAAGTAGGGAAGATTCCCTCTTGATGTATGAAATGGTGGATTTTAAGGCGCCCCGTAAAAAGGCTTTCATTGTCTCCCACACCATTACTGGGTCAGCCTCTGGTTGATTCAGCTCCAGGAAACTAGTGAGCTGATCAGGGATCCTATCATTTGAACCAATCAGGCTTAGCCAGAATGGGTGCACACGCCAGCTGTGTCTATGGTCTCGTACGTCCAGAGTTGTAATTTCAAGCCGTAGGGGGGAGTGATCCGATACGCCCCTAGGGAAGTATTCAACGCGGGCGATGGCTGTGCAGAGTCTGGTGTTTCCCAGGCAATGATCTATCCGTGACAGAGCATTCCTTCCGGCGGAGTGACACGAGAACTCACGCGCTGATGGGTACCGGACTCTCCAGACGTCTCTCCAACCAACCTCTTGCATAAATTGGGCCAGGGGAGATGGAGGAGCCCGAGCCGGGGGAGCGTGTAGTGTACTGAACCTATCAAGCTGGGGGTCCAGGACCATATTTAGGTCGCCCATACACAGGATGGAAGAGTTAGGATACTGGGTGGCAAATTGGGCCGCCTGGTGGAGAATTGCAATATTGGCTGGTGGGGGGAGATAAATTCCTATAAGTACATAAGGAAGGGATTCTATCCACGCCTGTATGAAAATGAATCTACCTTCTGGGTCTCTGACAGTGCGCCCTGGCTCCCATCTAAGTCACTTATGGATCAAAATTGACACTGGAGTAGGATGTGTGTGTAGAATGTAGGGCCCATTGGACCCATGCCTTCTGCAGTAGCCTCGTTTTTTCTGGGACCAGGTACGTCTCTTGGAGACATACAATGTGTGGGTTGTGGCCTCTAATGTACGAAAAAAACATAGATCGCTTCCCAGGGGTTCCCATCCCACGTACGTTCCAGGAAAATACCGTTATATTAGCCATTGACATAAAAAGTGCTATCCGTGTATAGGAGAACTCCCTGTTTCGGGGTGGGTATGCCCTGCGTATGGCACTCTGTCAGACTCCTCTGCATTTTAGTCTGCCTCTGAATCTCTCGATTGTAACTTATGGTAACTCTGGGCGATGTTCTGTAGAAATGTGTCCGTATGTTTATATTTGTAATTGTGATAGTAATGGCTTGCATAAACACTAACTTAATAACCCTTAACTTAACCATGAACTTATATGTGGTAACAGGGTTGACTGTGCACCTAAGCTACGGTGACTAATGCGGGTACAGTCAGACAGATCAAGTCCGTCTCTTGAGCTCGAGGACCCCATTCGTTCAATTATTTATTGTTTGTCTGCCCAACTGAGTAACTATATATTCGTTCGGGGTGACAGGAATATTATAACCGAGGTTCAACTGCTCCCGACCGCCCTCCCCCCACCGACCGATAGGGCAGGTATGTAGAGAGGATGGGAGGTGGAGTAGGGGAGGGTGATTAGAGAAAGGGAGAGGAAGCAAGTAGCGAACAGCATAAACAGTTACGCAGCATGAGATTCTCTGCCACATGGAACCACGGCTGGCAGTCAACATTGTTCTGGCGATTTACTGCTGCATAAGTGTTCGTCGGGGGATTACTGGCGTCTAGGCAATCTTGGTATACGGCTGAGCCATTTTTCAGCCTCTTCCGGAGTGGAAAAGAAGGAGGTGCGCTCGTTATGGACCATACATAGTCGGGCTGGATATACCATGGAATACGGTATGGAAGCGTCCCTCAATCTACGCTTGACAGCCACGAAGGTCACTCTAGTTTTCTGGAGAGCAGCGGAAAAGTCCGGAAAGATAGAGATATTTGCGTTCTGGTACTGAAGAACTTGCTTGCGTCTTGCTGCTTGGAGGGCGATGTCCCTGTCTTTACTGCTGAGGAGTCTTGCTAACATTGGTCTTGGAGCTGCGCCGGGAGGCGGGGGGCGGGCCGGAACCCTGTGAGCTCTTTCTATCGCGAAGGCTGTGGAGAAGTTGGCATCCGGCAGGAGCTCCTTCAGCCATGATTCCATAAACGAACAGGGGTCATGGCCCTCTGCTCGTTCTGGCAGACCCAGGATTCGGAGGTTGTTTCTGCGTAGCCTATTCTCTAGGTCGTCCGCTCGTTGCGCCCAGGCGTTTGCTACCTTGTCTAGTTCTGCGAGTTTACCCGTCACAGGAGCAGCAGCATCCTCCAGTTGGGATATACGCGTTTCCACCTCTCCGACTCGTCCTCTGAGATTATGCATGTCCTGCCTCAGTAGACCCACATCAATTTTGACCTCCTCTATCTTTCCCATCAAGGATGTGGTGCTGGAGTGTATGGCCTCCAGGAGTTGGGCTGTAACTTGCCGCAGTGTGGGTTCCTGCTCCTCGGCAGGGGAAGAGACAGAACTAGGGGTTTTAGTGGATTCTCTGTCTGGACTGGGAGTTCGTCGTGAGGTGCCAGCCGTTGGCTCAAGCGCATAGGCTTTTAGGCGTTCCGAGATTGGTGGGGGAGTCTTGCCGCTCATCTTTGAAAGCCTGCGGTTACCCCGCTTGCGGGAGGATGACGGCGGTGGTATGTTGGCAGCCTATTTGCGTTAAGGAGACTGTGGAAGGTGCGTAGGTAGTGAGTTAAGATAATGGACTCTGTACAATACTGGAGGAGCAGGGAGTCCTAGATTGCAATGGGTCAATAGTTCAGTCCAGCGGTTTAGTATTCAGGATGGTGGCCAATGCCCTGTCGCTGCGGCAATAACGCTCAATTTCCGTGTGGCAATATATCTGGAGTTTAACTGTGCGGGAGGCTTTATTTGCAAAGGGTCAGTAGTTCAGTCCAACGGTTTAGTATTCAGGATGGTGGCCAATGCCCTGTCGCTGCGGCAATAACGCTCAATTTCCGTTTGATAATATATCTGGGGTTTAACTGTGCGGAAGGCTTTAATTGCAAAGGGTCAGTAGCTCAGTCCAGCGGTTTAGTATTCAGGAAGGTGGTCAGCGCCCTGTTGCCGCGGCAATACCGCTCAATTTCGGTTTGTTAATATATCTGAGATTTAACTGTACAGGAGATTTATATTGCAAAGGGTCAATAGCTCAGTCCAGTAGTTTGCACTTCCAGTGGCTAGTTGGTGTGTATATAACGCATACAGGTCTGATGAGGAGGCCACCTCCAATATCTGCCCTGGGTTCTTTTAGATACTGGTGTAGGAGAGTGTCCCAGGATGTAAAGGGTTAACCCTTCGGGCTTGCGTTTCTGTCTCTCGGGGCTTGGTTGCTATCAAGCGCAGTCGGTGGAGCAGTCGTGTATATGGGGAGCAGCTCCTGGCGTTTGTCTGCTGGAAAGCTGGACTTTAATGTTGGGAGTCCGGGACTGAAGGGGTTAATACCCCTTTTTTCTCCCCCCAGTGGTTTGTCAGCCGGGTTGGTGGCCTTGATTTAGTTCCTACTATTGGGGGGCAGAGTGGGGGAGGGAGTATCTCCTACGAGAGGGTCAGCCCCATCCTCCCCTGGAGCAGAGCGATAAATCTGTGGCCGTTGTAAAATGGCTGCTTTCTATCAGCCACGTGGCTGTCTGGAGGCGTTAGAGTGGGGGAATTGTCGCTATTGGCCGCTGCTCTGCCTCTCACCCAGCTCCCGGGGCAGGGGGGGTCTCCCTGATGGACTGAGCGGAGTGATGTTGGGGGGGGGTCACACCGGGTGCACGGTGCCGGCCAGCGGGGCTGCACTACGTATATCACCCCCCCTGAGGTAGTCTCACCGCTCTTCACTGGTCCTCTGCTCGAGTTCCTGAGGAGTTTAACCGGGGGTGCTGGGTCCGCGATGTCTCGCCGATATGAAGAGCCCCGGCGCAAGCTGTTCCTCCTCTGTGCGTCTCTCCTCCGCTGCAGCAGGTCTCCCTGGGTGGTCGGGGTCCGGCCGCTGCGCGCTCAGGAGCTCTCTGCCGCTCGTCGCTGCCTTTCTGTCCGGCTCTTCTTCCAAGAGTTCGCCGATGTCTCAGCGCTGCTGATGTTGTCGCCGGTGCTTTCTCACCGGAGCCCTCGCAGAGTCCCCTCAGAGCAGCCAAATGTGTTTCCCGTCGGGTAAGTGCTTCTTTTCGCGCTGTTGGTGGGTTAGGCAGACAGGATAATTGCAGGATATTCGGGGTCACCACGGAGCTCAAGTTCTATGCGTCTTCACAGCATGGCTGCTGGACACGCCCCCCCCCCACATTTCCAATCTTAATTAAAACACATTTTGCCAATTAGCTTTTGATATGTTGTTAAGACAGAGGTTCACTTACTTTTTATCCTTACACTGTGGATGTTAATTCTAACAATTATTACACATTTTATGACGGTAGTATTCAATGTAGAAAACCAGGCAATTACATTTTTATTGCAACTGTACATGTATACTGCTATAATGCATGCTATTCTTTGTCCATCATGTTCTTGAAGTAACTTGAACGTGCTGTTGCTCTATTTCCAGAAATATATCTCAACAGGTGTGACATAGAAATGACTGTATGATGCATAGAAAGCATATGAAACTATATCTTGAATATGTTACGCATCAGGTAGAGTTACAGAAAGGTACAGTTTCTATGTCAAATACATGAAAACTGGTGTCAAATGTAGCTGATAGCTTGGCTGGGTGCCTCACTAAGAGTCTTTTACTATATAAAAAGTAACATTTGTTTAAAAGGTGCAAAGGTTCTTGGAAATGCAATGACAGCAGCAGCAAGAAAAAAGCACAAGTGGATGAAGTATCACATACAGGCAACCATTGGGACTATATGAAATAAATAGTTATGTAATTCTGTTAAAATGGAAAGTTTTAATATACTGGGTGTCCTAAAAATGCAAAAAAATGTATACACACTTCAGTATGAAATATATTTGGACAAAAGCTTTGTTATTAGATTAATATAGACATCAAAGGATAACTGCAAGTCATGACTGATTTCTGCAATCACATTAGGTGCTTAAAGTGGTCACCATGAACATTCAGACAATTCTGATTTTGGGGAACTACTACACGAGTAACATTGGTGCTCAAAAGTCAAGACTACTACCATCATTTGCTTTAACTCTCCTGATGGCTACATGGTTGCTTTAGCAACTGTGTGACTAAGGACATTTTTAGAGACAAGATAATACCACATATTGCCGCCATAATTCTGTTTGGATTTTAACCACTATTGATATGTGCATTCCTTTTTAGGACACCCTGTAGTTGAATAAACCATAAAAGTATGTCTCTGTTAAGTACCCCCTAAAGGTATATTCACACATGGCGGATTTGTAGAAGAAATATTTGCAGCCATCCATTTATCTAAATGGCACTTGCAGAAATCCTTCTGTGTGTGGCCAAAACGACCCTATTCAGATGTAGCGCATTGATTTTCAGTCACGGAAAGTTGTAGAACTGATATCTCCCATTTGTGATTATACCCTTAAATGAGTTTTCCATTACTTTAAAAAAGATTTACTGGTGTAAGACAAAAATATACTTACCTACTCCAGTGGCTCCCCATCCTGCGCTGGAGCCCAAACTCAGCATTGGAAACCTGGAAGAAGTGGGGGCCGTCACGTGCTGTACATTGTGCAAGTAACTGCTCAGCCAATCACAGGCTTCAGCACTGATTTTTCCATGGCTGATGAAGCCTGTGATTGGCTGAGCAGTTACATGCACAAGGTATGGCAAGTGAGCACCCACCACTTCTGGAGGGTTCTGAGTGGCAGGTACTGAGGTTCCAGCAATGGATGGAGAGCTACTAGAGTTGACTAGGTGAGTATATATTCTTTATTTATTTTGCAGCATTTTAAGCCTGCAAAATTAAATGAAACCTTACAATTCCTCTTGAAAAAGCCACAGGTGAAATACACATTGAGGGCTCATACAGTCCCCAGGCCACAGGTTAGTCAATTACCATGACTATTTTGTATTCTTGTAGTTATTGTTTAGGTCATTTTGGACAATTTTGAGTTATTTGATTGTGTTTTGATTAATAGTATTGGTATTTATAGGCTTTGGAATACATACAGGAGGGCCATAGGGGCTTGGCAATTCTACATTCTGTACTGTAGGTAATCTTGTGTGATCATTTTATTAGTTTTTTATCACGTATTCAAAAAGAGATTGAAAAAAATTTTTAACTTTCTGGGGGTACATTTGGCTTTGCCGGTTAGTTCCTTACAGGAGACCTTTAAGCAGATTTAAGGTGGTATTTTAGATTGATAAGTCAATCACTTGACTCATACCAAATACATGTGATATAGAAGTGCCTAGAATAAGTAGTCTATCTGAATGACTAAGGCTGCCTGTCCACGGGCGATGATCCGCTTGCGATAAATCGCCTGCGGATCATGCTATGAAAAGCTTTCCATAGGATTACTATCTATTAGATTCATTTCGGAGACCATTCAGTGCTCCCCCCTCCTCCACAGCAGCGGAAAATCGCTAGCGATATTCCCCCTCAGCCGTGGACAGGGGGCCTAACTCAAATCATACAAAGAATTTGGCTGCAATTACTTTTATTAATAGTGTTATAACCAGTTAAGTTTAAAGGGAACCTGTCAGCAGATTCATGCTGCCTTAACCACAAGGCAGCATAAAATACTGACAGCCTCCCTCATTACAAAGAGCTGTTTTGCTATGAATAAACATAGTTTTAAAAGAGCTGAACATGTAGTGAAGTGCCCACTGGGCGGCTTCCCTCCAGCTTCTCCCTATGTGGAGGTAATTAGGGAGCCTGTTGGTATTTCATACTGTCCTTGGTTAGGGAAGTATGAATCTGCTGTCATGCTCCCTTCCATCTTAACTGGGTACAAACCATTTAACAGCAGTAATTGCAGCCAAATCCATTGTAGAATTGGGGATTAATCATTCAGGTAGACTACTCTTTCCAGGTACTGCTACACCATATGCATTGATTGTTGTCCAGGAACTAAGGCAGCCAAGCATCTCCACTCATCTCCATTGCACTACTTTGATATTGACATCTTGTAATTCTGTGAAGTGACATTGTGCTGTTTAAAACCTTCCACTTTTGTGTCTTCTGTCTATAAAACATTATCTCAAATCACTTACACAATCATTGATATGATTTCTAGCTTTGCATTCATAAAACACTGTTCCTACGAGAGAGCTTTGGCAATAAGACAAAATAGGCTACCTGCCTTTAAGGCCGTATGGGAGAGTTGGCCTAAATATATAGATAATTAAGTTACATAATGAATAAACTAACAATAAAAAGATCTGAAAGAACAGCAGTACGAAGAGAAGACAGTTATATGAACTCATACAGAGGTCTGTGAAGTAAAAAAAACCAAAACTGGTCCCCCCCCCCACTTCATATAACTTTTTACCCACCCTCCTAATAGAAACCCTCCCCAAATGACAGCTGCATTTAAATAAATAGGAAGTTACTAATAGATATTAAAAATGAGGGTTTTTCAGAGGACAGGTAGATCTTACAGATCAATTTGTAAAGAATTGGAAATGTCTTTATTTGTGAATACACATGTTCAATCATGATGTTCTAGGAGAAAGTGTTCTGCTATACAGTTATCTACAAAAGCACTAAACGGTATGTTTGTATGTTTATTCCTTCAATAAACAATAATGAAACAAAAAAAACCTTATTTAGGCCCCCTGCACACGGGTGGAAATTCTGCGGCGGGATTTCCAGGAGGATTTCTGCCCATGCCCGCCTGCCTAGGATTACATTGCAAAACGCAATCCTATGCAGACGGCCGCTATTTGTTCGCGTGAAAACACGCGCGGAAAGCAAATCGCGGCATGTTCTATTTCTGTACGAGTCTCGCAGAGGACCACACAGAAATGTCACTCCCGACGTGCCGGCTCTGCTCTGCGCATGCGCTGGCTGGGCAGCAGCCGGCACATCACAGAGAGGAGAAGACGCGAAAGAATGTGAGCCACAGCAGGATCCGACCCGGCCGTCTGCAGGCGACCTTAGTGATTCCCATTCCCAGTATCTTTCATCCTGTAGAGTCACGCTTTATCTGAAGCCCAGGAACTCTCTGGTTATTTGGATGTTATTCTGGAATGGGCAACTTGGCTTTTTGGGGACAGAAAATTAAAAGGATTTTGCAGTAATAGTAAAATGTTTAGGTAAAAATTAGAGATGAGCGAGCACCAAAATGCTCGGGTGCTCGTTACTCGGGACGAAATTACCGCGATGCTCGAGGGTTCGTTTCGAGTAACGAACCCCATTGAAGTCAATGGGCGACCCGAGCATTTTTGTATTTCGCCGATGCTCGCTAAGGTTTTCATGTGTGAAAATCTGGGCAATTCAAGAAAATGATGGGAACGACACAGCAATGGACAGGGCAGGCGAGGGGCTACATGTTGGGCTGCATCTCAAGTTCACAGGTCCCACTATTAAACCACAATAGCAGCAAGAGTGGGGCCCCCCCTTCCCAAAAACTTTTACTTCTGAAAAGCCCTAATTAGCAATGCATACCTTAGCTAAGCACCACACTACCTCCAACAAAGCACAATCACTGCCTGCATGACACTCCACTGCCACTTCTCCTGGCTTACATGCTGCCCAACCGCCCCCCCTCCCCCCCACAGCGCACACCAAAGTGTCCCTGCGCAGCCTTCAGCTGCCCTCATGCCACGCCACACTCATGTCTATTTAGAAGTGCGTCTGCCATGAGGAGGAACTGCAGGCACACACTGCAGAGGGTTGGCATGGCTAGGCAGCGACCCTCTTTAAAAGGGGCGGGGCGATAGCCCACAATGCTGTACAGAAGCAATGAGAAATATAATCCTGTGCCACCGCCATCAGGAGCTGCACACGTGGGCATAGCAATGGGGAACCTATGTGCCACACACTATTCATTCTGTCAAGGTGTCTGCATGCCCCAGTCAGACCGCGGTTTTTAATTCATAGACACAGGCAGGTACAACTCCATATTGTGAAGTCCCTGTGGACCGACAGCATGGGTGGCTCCCCGGAACCCACCGGCGGTACATAAAAATATCCCATTGCAGTGCCCATCACTGCTGAGGTAGTAATGTCATGTTTAATGCAGGTGGGCTTCGGCCCACACTGCATGCCCCAGTCAGACTGGGGTTCTTTACAAGTTAAAACAGATGCATTTATAATTCCCTGTGGACCCACAGCATGGGTGGGTGCCAGGAAGCCACCGGCGGTACATAGAAATATCCCATTGCATTGCCCAACACAGCTGAGGTAGTAATGTCGTGCTTAATACAGGTGGGCTTCGGCCCACACTGCATGCCCCAGTCAGACTGGGGTTCTTTACAAGTGGACAGATGTAGGTTAAACTCCGTGTGCACCTACAGCATGGGTGGCTCCCTGGAACCCACCGGCGATACACAAAAATATCCCATTGCATTGCCCAACACAGCGGATGTAACATCAGCTGTAATGCAGGTGGGCTAAAAATTCATTTGATTACACTGTAGGCGAGGGCCCACAAAAATTGCTGTATCAACAGTACTAATGTACATCAAAAAAATTGGCCATGGCCAACCAAGAGGGCAGGTGAAACCCATTAATCGCTTTGGTTAATGTGGCTTAAGTGGTAACTAGGCCTGGAGGCAGCCCAGTTTAACGAAAAATTGGTTCAAGTTAAAGTTTCAACGCTTTTAAGAGCATTGAAACATATAAAAATTGTTTAGAAAAATTATATGAGTGAGCCTTGTGGCCCTAAGAAAAATTGCCCATTCAGCGTGATTACGTGAGGTTTCAGGAGGAGGAGCAGGAGGAGGAATATTAGACACAGATTGATGAAGCAGAAATGTCCCCGTTTTGGATGGTGAGAGAGAACGTAGCTTCCATCCGCCGGTGCAGCCTACGTATTGCTTACGTATCGCTGCTGTCCGCTGGTGGAGAAGAGAAGTCTGGGGAAATCCAGGCTTTGTTCATCTTGATGAGTGTAAGCCTGTCGGCACTGTCGGTTGACAGGTGGGTACGCTTATCCGTGATGATTCCCCCAGCCACACTAAACACACTCTCTGACAAGACGCTAGCCGCAGGACAAGCAAGCACCTCCAGGGCATACAGCGCTAGTTCAGGCCACGTGTCCAGCTTCGACACCCAGTAGTTGTAGGGGGCAGAGGCGTCACGGAGGACGGTCGTGCGATCGGCTACGTACTCCCTCACCATCCTTTTACAGTGCTCCCGCCGACTCAGCCTTGACTGGGGAGCGGTGACACAGTCTTGCTGGGGAGCCATAAAGCTGGCAAAGGCCTTGGAGAATGTTCCCCTGCCTGCGCTGTACATGCTGCCTGATCTCTGCGCCTCCCCTGCTACCTGGCCCTCGGAACTGCGCCTTCTGCCACTAGCGCTGTCGGATGGGAAGTTTACCATCAGTTTGTCCACCAGCGCCCTGTGGTATAGCATCATTCTCGAACCCCTTTCCTCTTCGGGAATGAGAGTGCAAAGGCTCTCCTTATACCGTGGATCGAGCAGTGTGTACACCCAGTAATCCGTAGTGGCCAGAATGCGTGCAACGCGAGGGTCACGCGAAAGGCATCCTAACATGAAGTCAGCCATGTGTGCCAGGGTACCTGTACGCAACACATGGCTGTCTTCACTAGGAAGATCACTTTCAGGATCCTCCTCCTCCTCCTCTTCCTCCTCCTCAGACCATACACGCTGAAAGGATGACAGCCCAGCAGCATCTGTACCCTCAGCAGTGGGCCAAGCTGTCTCTTCCCCCTCCTCCTCATCCTCCTCATGCTCCTCCTCCTCCTCCTCCTCCTCAACGCGCTGAGATATAGACAGGCGGGTGCTCTGACTATCCAGCGACATACTGTCTTCCCCCGGCTCTGTTTCCGAGCGCAAAGCGTCTGCCTTTATGCTTTGCAGGGAACTTCTCAAGATGCATAGCAGAGGAATGGTGACGCTAATGATTGCAGCATCGCCGCTCACCACCTGGGTAGACTCCTCAAATGTTCCAAGGACCTGGCAGATGGCTGCCAACCAGGGCCACTCTTCTGTAAATAATTGAGGAGGCTGACTCCCACTGCGCCGCCCATGTTGGAGTTGGTATTCCACTATAGCTCTACGCTGCTCATAGTGTCTGGCCAACATGTGGAGCGTAGAGTTCCACTGTGTGGGCACGTCGCACAGCAGTCGGTGCACTGGCAGATTAAACCTATGTTGCAGTGTCCGCAGGGTGGCAGCGTGCGTGTGGGATTTGCGGAAATGTGCGCAGAGCTGGCGCACCTTTCCGAGCAGGTATGACAAGTGGGGTAGCTTTTCAGAAAGCGCTGAACCACCAAATTAAAGACATGGGCCAGGCATGGCACGTGCGTGAGGCTGCCGAGCTGCAGAGCTGCCACCAGCTTACGGCCGTTGTCACACACGACCATGCCCGGTTGGAGGCTCAGCGGCGCAAGCCAGCGGTCGGTCTGCTCTGTCAGACCCTGCAGCAGTTCGTGGGCCGTGTGCCTCTTCTCTCCTAAGCTGAGTAGTTTCAGCACGGCCTGCTGACGCTTGCCCACCGCTGTGCTGCCACGTCGCGTGACACCGACTGCTGGCGACGTGCTGCTGACACATCTTGATTGCGAGACAGAGGTTGCGTTGGAGGAGGAGGAGGAGGAAGGTGCTTTAGTGGAGGAAGCATACACCGCCGCAGATACCACCACCGAGCTGTGACCCGCAATTCTGGGGGTGGGTAGGACGTGAGCGGTCCCAGGCTCTGACTCTGTCCCAGCCTCCACTAAATTCACCCAATGTGCCGTCAGGGAGATATAGTGGCACTGCCCGCCTGTGCTTGTCCACGTGTCCGTTGTTAAGTGGACCTTGGCAGTAACCGCGTTGGTGAGGGCGCGTACAATGTTGCGGGAGACGTGGTCGTGCAGGGCTGGGACGGCACATCGGGAAAAGTAGTGGCGACTGGGAACCGAGTAGCGCGGGGCAGCCGCCGCCATCATGCTTTTGAAAGCCTCCATTTCCACAAGCCTATACGGCAGCATCTGTAGGCTGAGCAATTTTGCAATGTGCACGTTTAACGCTTGAGCGTACGGGTGCGTGGCGTCGTACTTGCGCTTGCGCTCAAACTGTGGCACTAGCGACGTCTGGACGCTGCGCTGAGAGCCATTGCTGGATGGGGCCGAGGACAGCGGAGGTGATGGTGTGGTTGCAGGCCAGGAGACGGTAGTGCCTGTGTCCTCAGAGGGGGGTTGGATCTCAGTGGCAGGTTGGGGCACAGGGGGAGAGGCAGTGGTGCAAACCGGAGGCGGTGAACGGGCATCGTCCCACCTTGTGGGGTGCTTGGCCATCATATGCCTGCGCATGCTGTTGGTGGTGCCTCCCCAGCTGATCTTGGCGCGACAAAGGTTGCACACCACTGTTCGTCGGTCGTCAGGCGTCTCTGTGAAAAACTGCCACACCGTAGAGCACCTTGACCTGTGCAGGGTGGCATGGCACGAGGGGACGCTTTGGGAAACAGTTGGTGGATTATTCGGTCTGGCCCTGCCTCTACCCCTGGCCACCGCACTGGCTCGGCCTGTGCCCACACCCTCACTTGGCCCTCCGCGTCCTCGGCCGCGTCCACATCCTCTAGGCCTACCCCTACCCCTCAGCATGCTGTATTACCAGTGATTTGATTTCCCAGGCAGGAAAGACAATGGCGCAAGCCTGCAGTAAACCGTAGCTGGTTGCGTTTGATTTTTGTACGTTCTCCACGCAGCACACACGTACACGGAGACCTTAGGACTGACACAGGCAGGCCAAATATAATTAATTTGCTTTTTTGCAAAGGGAGGGCCCCACTGCGGATATTCAATGAACAATACATTTAATAACTGTGGTGTGGCCCTGAAAAAGTGTCACACAACTTTAGTGTAGCAGAGTTATTAACTCTGGCAGAGCAGGTATTTGCCAGTCAGGAAAGACAATGGCGCAAGCCTGCAGTAAACCGTAGCTGGTTGCGTTTGATTTTTGTACGTTCTCCACGCAGCACACACGTACACGGAGACCTTAGGACTGACACAGGCAGGCCAAATATAATTAATTCGCTTTTTTGCAAAGGGAGGGCCCCACTGCGGATATTCAATGAACAATACGTTTAATAACTGTGGTGTGGCCCTGAAAAAGTGTCACACAACTTTAGTGTAGCAGAGTTATTAACTCTGGCAGAGCAGGTATTTGCCAGTCAGGAAAGACAATGGCGCAAGCCTGCAGTAAACCGTAGCTGGTTGCATTTGATTTTTGTACGTTCTCCACGCAGCACACACGTACACGGAGACCTTAGGACTGACACAGGCAGGCCAAATATAATTAATTCGCTTTTTTGCAAAGGGAGGGCCCCACTGCGGATATTCAATGAACAATAACTGTGTTGTGGCCCTGCCTACACAATTCTGTCCCTGTAGTATCAATGGAGGGTGCAATGCTCTGCACAGACGATTTTTTGAAAAAAAAAAAAATGCAACACTGCTAACAGCAGCCAGCACAGTACTGCACACGGTTAAATTTGGCCCTAGAAAGGACCGTTGAGGTTCTTGAAGGCTACACTCACTCCTAACACTCTCCCTGCCTAAGCACCAATTCTGTCCCTAATACCGAGTGCAATGCTCTGCACTGCCGATTTTGAGAAAAAAAAAAAAAAAATTTCCACTGCTAACAGCAGCCTGCACACACGTAGATGTGGCCCTAAGAAGGACCGTTGGGGTTCTGGAAGCCTACACTCACTACAAACACTCTCCCTACAGCAACTCCAATAGAACAGCACTTTCCCTCACTAACTCACACGGCATCTGAGCCGAGCCACGGGAGAGGCCGACTTTTATACTCGGGTGACATCTGATCGCCCCAGCCACTCACAGCAGGGGGGTGGTATAGGGCTTGAACGTCACAGGGGGAAGTTGTAATGCCTTCCCTGTCTTTCAATTGGCCAGAAAAGCGCGCTAACGTCTCAGAGAGGAAACTGAAAGTAACCGGAACACCGCGTGGTACTCGTTACGAGTAACGAGCATCCCGAACACCGTAATATTCGCCCGAATATCAAGCTCGGACGAGTACGTTCGCTCATCTCTAGTAAAAATCCTATGTTGCTCCCGAGCTTTTTTCAATCCTCCCTTAATGCACACAAACACACTAATTGCTGTCTATACTATCAGAACAAGACTGGAGGAAACAAACACTAGGAGTCATAGATACAAAGGATACTAGTTGATGGTCTGTGGTATGTTCAGAGTTCACTAGTTTTTCTCAGGCGATACGTAAATGATATCACCATGCAATGCATAAATAATACCTCCGTACATTATGCACATATTTATATCATATGTACGGATGTAGGAAATGTTAAGTTTTAATGCATTATGAAAATTTTACTCCAATGTACTCCAATGCTCTATATTGAGTTGTCATGATGCACAAGTCATACTAACAATTGCTATATCTGTACTAGTGTTGATGGAACTGAACCAGCAGAACTCTGTTATGGGTTGAACTTTGCTAAACCCAAGGCAAGCTTTTAGCAAAGTTCTACCGAAACAGGGTTCTACTAATATGGTTTGCTCAACATTAGTCCTCAAAATGTTATACATGGCTTTTATGGCTTTTAGGCAGTGTTATACACCAGTTTTAGGGGTTTGGTGAACTTTCAGTTCAAACTATTTTGGACTAAGCCAAAGTTTTTGCAAACTTTTGACGAATCGGCTGAAGTAAGCTTTTCAAATGTTCGCTCATCAATAATCTGTACATATAGGACATAGCATGTGTAAATAATGCCGCTATACAATACGTGAGTTATACCATGATAAACACATGCATAAATAGTGCTGTCATTCTTTTATGTTACTAATACCACCATTCAATACAGGGATAGCATCCTTATAAATATGTAATTAATACACAACATACATAAATAATACTGTTATTACCATACAGTACATACATAATATCACTCACTATGATTATTTAAGTAATACCTCTTGTAAGAAATAAGTAATATTACCAGATAATGCCTAAATAATTCTGCTAGTGGCACTGTTGTGGAGAATGTGGTTGAACATTCTTGAACGTTGTCTTATAAGGTGTTTTAAGCTGTTAAAGGGAACTGGTCACATTGACTATATAGTCGAATCTGTCAGCAGCGGGTTATAGATCAGGAGGAGCAGAAAAGATTGATATATAGTTTTGCAGGACAAGATTTGGTATAACTTGTATTATTTGACATTTTTGCCCCTTCTATGCTTAGGAGTCCAATGGGTTGTCTTAGCAGTGATTGACAGTTGTCTCTATATGCATGCTCAGATAGGGTAGGCTATAAATCATTGAGTAAAACTGCCCACTGGACTCTTAAGCATATAAGGTGCGGGGATTTCAATCAATCAGTTACAGTAGATCTAAAAAGTTTATACATTCCTGTTAAAATGACATGTTTTTGTCATATTAAAAAAACCTGACAAAGATGAATCACTTTGGATTTATTTCTACCTTCAATGTGACCCATTATCTGTACAATTTCATTGAAAAGCAAAACAAAATCATTTATCGTGGAAAAATATATCTTAAATAACGTGATTGCATAAGTGTGAACACCCTCTTTTATTTGGGGATGTGGTTGTGTTCAGTACTCAGCTGCCATTATGTAAAGTGATTCTGATTTACTCCATATAAAGTTCAGCTTTTCTAGAAGGCTTTTCCTGGCATTTTCTAGGAAAAGCTGTAAAGAGCTTACAACACATCAAAGGGATCTGATTGTTGAAAGGTATTAGTCAGGAGAAGGGGACCAAAAAATCTCCAAAGTGTTACACATTCCATGGGTCAGAATCTGTTAGGCAGGTACGGAGATAAGACTGGGAGTCCCTAAAAACCACCCACACCTCTGACCTTACCTACTTGCCTTGCCCTGGCTAAACCTAGGGGAGCAACTGGGCAACAGTCCCTATACTGTCTAGGGATAGCCTGATACAACTGGGGAAAAAATGGAGCACAAAACTACGGAAGAAACTAACACGGAGATACACAAAGACTGAA
Organism: Eleutherodactylus coqui; assembly: GCF_035609145.1. Classification (NCBI taxonomy): domain Eukaryota; kingdom Metazoa; phylum Chordata; class Amphibia; order Anura; family Eleutherodactylidae; genus Eleutherodactylus; species Eleutherodactylus coqui. Next base: position 258,427,525 of record NC_089839.1, on the reverse strand, counting down.
AGAAACTACAGCAAAGGGAAGCCAGGATTGAAGCACAAGGACTAAGAGGACCAGAGAGGCTTAGTTAACCTCACTAGATACAAACAAACAATGGCAATAAAACTTGCCAGCTGCTGCCTCTTATCCCTAGAACAGGGGCGGAGCCAATGACATGCTGGCAGGTGGAGGAAGAAGACCCGCCCACTCACATCAGAAAAGGCTCCCAAAGCCGCATGGCTGCCCTAAGGAAAATGTCGCCGGACCCGGAAGGATGAACGCCATGCCTTGACCCCCGCAGCTGGACAGGCGTGCTGCCGAGACCTGACCGCGCTTCTGGTAAGTTTCCTTCTAACATTACCCGCCCTTTTGCGGGGGACCTCCGGAACCCCAACAATCGGAGCAGGTTTCCGAGGAAACCTCCTATGAAAAGGGCGCACAAGACGAGGACATGAACTTCTCTGGCAGGAACCCAAGAATGTTCCTCCGGATCAAATCCCTTCCATGCAATGAGATACTGAAGGGAACCACGAAGCATCCTAGAATCTAATATCCTCTCCACCTCGTACTCTAATTCTCCCTGAACGTGGGTGGGAGGTGGGGGACCGGAGCTGGGAACACCACATGAATGAATTTCTTCAATAATGTCTCGTGGAACACCTTATGGACTCTCCAGGTTTTGGGCAAATCTAACTCATAGGCCATCAGGTTGATGACCCGAGTAATAGCAAATGGTCCCACAAACCGAGGCATGAACTTAGAGGAGGGTACTTTTAATTTAGGGTTCTTGGTAGACAAGTACACCAATTGACCAACCGAAAAAGGCTGAGAAATAGTACACGTCTTTCTGCTACGATCTTGCATGTCATTACATGCCTTTTCGATATTAATACGCACATTATTCCAAATCTCTTGAAATTCCTGAATACGATCCTCTACTGCCGAAACGTTCGACTCAAGAGAATTGAAAACTGAGAATCGAGGATGCAAACCGAAATTACACAAAAAGGGAGTCTTCTTAGTAGCAGAATTTACATGATTGTTAATGGTGAATTCTGCCAATGCCAAGAATTCTGCCCAACGACTGGGGTTGTCACCCACAAACAACCTAAGGTATTGGAAAAGTTCCTGACTCATCCGTTCAGTCTGCCCATTAGATTCAGGATGGAAGGCGGAGAAGAATGATAACTCAATACCGATCCTCTTACAACAAATTTGCCAAAATTGAGCTACGAATTGGACACCACTGTCAGAAACAATGTTGGTGGGAATGCCATGTAATCGAACAATCTTCTTAATGAAAACGGTGGCCAACTCCAAAGCCATAGGTAGTTTTTTAAAAGGAACAAAGTGAGCCATCTTAGTAAATTGTTGACTAAAACTAGAATGACGGAGTTACCTAACGACTCCGGTAAGTCCGTGATAAAATCCATAGAAAGGTGCGACCACGGTTTGTTTGTTATCGGTAAAGGCAGAAGCGGAGCCTACGGACGTCTGCGTACAGCCTTCCCTCGGACGCAAACTGAACAGGCCCCAACAAACCTCTTAACATCTCGCGACATTTGCGGCCACCAATAAAGACGCGAACATAAATTCAGGGTTCCTCGAATGCCTGGGTGCCCTGCTAATCTTGACGAATGCACTTCCTCCAAAACCACTAATCTCAAGGTACTGGGAACGAATAACCTCCCTCCCATAAGACCTTCCGGTACTGTCTGTTGTTCAACTTGAAGTTGAGTTGCCAAGCTAGAGTAGAGAGTTGCCACTACCGTGCCTGGTTGTAAAATATTTACCGGCTGGCACTCCACAGAATCTGGTGCCTCAAAACTGTGCAACCGGGCATCCGCCTTAACATTCTTAGTACCCGGAATGTACGTAACCATAAAGTTGAATTGAGAAAAGAAAAGTGTCCATCCGGCTTGACGGGCATCCTCAAGAAAATGTTGCCACTTGTCAAAGGCCCTTTTTATGGCCAATAACTCCCTATTGCCAGTATCATAATTCCACTCGGCTGGGTTGAATTTCTTAGAGAAGAAGGCACAAGGCTGCAAGCCAGAGCCACCTTGGAATTCCTGAGATAAAACTGCACCCACAACATGCTCTGAAGCATCAACCCTAAACTACAAATGGCCAATCAAAATAAGGTTGAGCAAGAACTGGCGCCAAAGAAAAGGCCTTCTTCAACTGGGTAGAGGAAGAAGACTTGCCCACTCACATCAGAAAAGGCTCCCAGAGCCACGCAGCCACCCTAAGGGGAACGCTGCCGGACCCGGAAGGAAGAATGCCGTGCTGAGACACCCGCAGCTGGAGCGGCGTGCTCCCGAGACCCGATCATGCTCCTGGTAACATAGTAACATAGTATGTAAGGCCGAATGAAGACAACGTCCATCTAGTCCAGCCTGTGTTATCCTCCTATGTTGTTGATCCAGAGGAATGCAAAAAACCCCAACATGCAGGAGCCAATTAGCCCTTTTGGGGGAAAAATTCCTTCCCAACTCCCTAATGGCAATCAGACTAATCGCTGGATCAACCCCTAATAGTTCCTACCTGCCTGTATACCGGGATTAAAAATTAACCTAAGATTTATATCCTGTAATATCCTTCCGCTCTAGAAAGACATCAAGTCCTCTTTTAAACTCCTCTATGGATTTTGCCATCACCACATCCTCAGGCAGAGAGTTCCACAGTCTCACTGCTCTTACAGTAAAGAACCCTTTTCTGTGTTGGAGATGAAACCTGCTTTCTTCTAGATGTAGCAGATGCCCTCTCATTAACGTTGCAGTCCTGGGTATAAACAGATCGTGGAAGAGATCCTTGTATTGTCCCCTCATGTATTTATACATAGTTATTTGATCACCCCTTAGCCGTCTTTTTTCCAGGGTAAATAATCCCAATTTGGATAGCCTCTCTGGGTATTCCAGTCCCGTCATTCCATGTATTAGTTTAGTTGCCCTTCTTTGAACCCCCTCCAGCACTGTAACATCTTTCCTGAGCACCGGTGACCAGAACTGTGCGCAGTATTCCATGTGAGGCCTGACAAGTGCCTTATATAGTGGGAGGATAATGTTGTCGTCCCTCGCTCCTATACCTCTTTTAATGCACCCCAAGACTTTATTAGCTTTTGCAGCAGCTGATTGGCATTGGTTACTACAGTTTAGTCTACAATCCACTAGTATTCCCCCAGGTCTTTTTCCATATCACTTTTCCCTAGCAGTACCCCATTTAGTGTATATTGGTGACATCCGTTACTCCTGCATAACCTTACATTTTTCATTTATTGCCCCTCTTACCGTCTTGTCGAGCCACATTGGTTTCCTTTTACTTGAAGTTCTTTTATTTTTAAAGGGAATGAACTGCTCACATGAGGTGATTAGGATCCTTTTGAACGTTTCCCATTTGTCCTCTGTACTTTTATTTTTGAGAATGTTGTCCCAATTAATGTTGCCGATAGTAGTTAAAAGCTGATCAAATTTTGCTTTACTAAAGTTTAGTTTATTTGTCGCTCCCTGATAAGGCTTCTTATTGAATGACAGCTGAAAGTTGATTATATTGTGGTCACTGTTCCCCAAGTGCCCCTCAACCTATACCCCCTTTATTCGGTCCGATTTGTTAGTTAGTACTAAGTCCAGAGTGGCCCTCCCTCTCGTTGGTTCCCACACAAGTTGGGTAAGATAGTTATCTTTAATTGTTCTCAAGAACTTATCACCCTTGTGAGATTTGCAGGTTTCGTTTTCCCATTTTATATCTGGATAATTAAAGTCCCCCATGATAATTACTTTGTTGCGGTTTGACATCCCTTCTATCTGTCTTAGTAGTAAGCTTTCAGTTTCTTCTGTTGCTTTTGGTGGTCTATAGAAAACCCCTATCAGGATTTTGTTATTTTTTTCTCCCTGTATTTCTACTCACGTAGAGACTCCACGCGTTCATCTCCTGCACCTATATCTTCCCGTAGTCTTGGCAATAAGTATGATTTAACGTACAGACATACCCCTCCCCTTTCTGGTTTCCACAGTCTCTTCTGAAAAGGTTGTAACCCTGAAAATTCACCGCCCAATCGCACTTTTCATCAAGCCATGTTTCCGTTATTCCGACTACATCATAGTTATCATCGGCCATTCTCGCTTCAAGCTCACCCACTTTGCCGATCAGACTTCTTGCATTCGTGGTCATACAATTTATACAGTTTTTATTGTTCTTTAAATTCGTTTTGTCGCTAATGGTACTATTGGCTGATCTGTCAGTTCTAACTGTACTAACCCCATCCCCTGCTCGACCCCCCTTCCCATTGCTTAGACCCAGGTCGCTAGCTACACTGACTACCCCCCTATTTCTCTTTTTGCCCTCCCCCTAGTCCCTAGTTTAAACACTCCTCCAGCTTTCTAGCCATCTTCTTCCCCAGCACAGCTGCACCCTCCCCATTAAGATGCAACCCGTCCCTATGTTAGAGCCTGTAGCCGACAGCAAAGTCAGCCCAGTTCTCCAGGAACCGAAATCCCTGCTTCTTACACCAACCCTGGAGCCACTTGTTTACCTGCCTAAGATCCTGCTGCCTTTCTAGTGTGGCCTTAGGTGCAGGTAGTACTTCCGAGAAAACTGCCCTGGAGGTCCTCGCCCTAAGCTTGGACCCTAAGTCCATGAAATCATTTTTGAGGGCCCTCCATTGACCTCTAATTTGTTCGTTGGTGCCAACGTGCACCATGACCACTGGATCCTCTCCAGCCCCTCCCAATAATCTGTCAATCCGATCCGCGATGTGTCGAACTCGAGCGCCAGGAAGACAACACAACGTTCGACGATCCCGGTCTTTATGGCAGATTTCCCTATCTGTCCCCCTTATAATTGAGTCCCCCACTACTAGGACCTGTCTAGCCTTCCCTGCGCTCCCCGTCCCCGTCTCACTAGAGCAGTCATCTCCCTGGCGTTCAGAGGGCATGTCGTGCTGCAGTGGTGCTGGTTCTGTAATGGCATCCCCCTCATCTGCCAATGTTGCAGACTTGTTGGGTTGTGCCAGTTCAGGTCTAACCTTCCTGGTTCTCTTCCCTCTATCCCTCCTTCTATCTGTCACCCAGCTAGCTGCCTGCTCTCCCTGCTGTTCTGTACTACCATCCGCCCCCGCCTCTACCCCACCGAGTGTCTGCTCAGTTAGCACCAAACTCCTTTCCATGATGCCAATGGCTCTCAGTGTTCCCAGTTGCCCATTTAGATCCAGGATTTGGGCTTCTAAATGTGCGACGTCCACGCATCCTGCGCAACAGTATGCACCCTCACTCGGCTGATCAAGGAATGTATACATTGCACAATTAGCACACTGGATGACATTGCCAGGCATGGAGCTCCTCCTAATGGGGATCTACAATTTACTTGTGGAAGTCGTAAAGATAGACTTGCTCACACTCCGCTCACTGCTGCCTATGCGCAACCACTCACACGCTGCCGCCTATGCGCAACTGCTCACATGCTGCTGCCTATGCGCAACCGCTCACAAGCTGCCGCCTATGCACAACCGCTCACACACTGCCGCCTATGCGCAACCGCTCACACGCTGCTGCCTATGCGCAACTGCTCACATGCTGCCGCCTATGCGCAACCACTCACACACTTTTTTTTTCTCACTCAATCACCCAGTCCTGCTGTACTTACAACTTGCACACAGGTATGTTTCCTCCTAACAGAAGTGGTGTCGTGTATCCTTAAGGAGAGCCCCCCAAAAGTGTTTGGGGACACCTAGGGGGTGAGTGGATAAGGGGATGGTATAGTCCATGGAAAACAGTCATCAAGAAATGGATTACATTTGGAACAACAGTGACATTACTGAGAACTGGGCACCCTTCAAATTTGATAAAAAGACCAGAACAAAAATTGTTCCGGGATGCTGCCAAGATACCTAAAGTAACATTAAAGGAGCTGTAGGAATTTCTGGCAAGTACTGGTTGTGTAGTACATGTAACATCCCTCTCACGTGTTCTTCATATGTCTGGGCTGTGGGGTAGGGTGACAAGACAAAAGCCTTTTCTAACAAAGAAGAACATCCAAGCCCAGCTATGTTTTGCCAAAACCTACATCAAGTTTGCCAAAAATATGCGAGAGAACATGTTATGGTCTCAGAAAACAGGGTTGAACTTTTTGGCCATGATTCCAAAAGGTATGTTTGATGCAAAGCCAACACTGCGCATCACCAAAAGAACAACATGCCACAGTGAAGATGGTGGAGGCAACATTAATCTTTTGGGGCTGTTTTTCTGCTTCTGGAACTGGGTGCTTTAGTTAAGGAGAAGTAAATTATGAACAGTTCCAAATATCAGTCCATTTTGACACAAAACCTTCAGGCCTCTGCTAAAAAGCTGAAGATGAAGAGAAATTTCACCTTTCAGCATGACAATAACCCAAAGCATATCTCTAAATCAACAAAATAATGTCTTCACTAGAAGATCAAAGTTTTGGAGTGGCCCAGAAGCCAAACTTTAAATCCTATTGAAAAATCTGTGGGTTACCTGAAGAGGGCGCTACACACAAGATTCCCTCACAATCTGCCAGATTTGGAGTGCTTTTGCAAGGAAGAGTGGGCAAAGATGTGCCATGCTGAGAGACACCTAGCCAAAACAACTGAATGCTGTCATAAAGTCAAAGGGTACATGAACAAAGTATTAGATTTAGGGTGTGCATATTTATGCAACCACAGTATTTTATTCATTTTTTTTTTTATTTTTCCACCTAACAGATTTCAGTTTGCTTTTCAATGTCACATTGAAGGAGGAAATAAATCTGAAATCATTCATCTTTGTCAGATGTTTTAACATGACCATAATGTGGGATTTTAACAGGGATGCATAGACTTTTTATATCCACTTTATATACTGATTCTTTTTACACTATACACTAAATCTTTTTACACAAAATAACCTGTTGCTCCTTTCAGGTTTTCCTGCTGTATTAAATACTGCTGGTAGATTTGATAGCATTTTCATGGTGAAGAGTTTAAGTGTGCTAAAGCGTAAATGAGTTAATGGGACTCACAGCTTAAGGTACCTTTACACTGGACAACTATTGTCTAAATACTTACTTAAAAGAATGAATGCAAATACCAGCCATTCCTTGTAAATGTAAGCACCAATAGTGTGACAAGCAATAAATGGCTCATTAGTTACGTAGTCATTTTGTTTCAGCTCACTTAAAAAATAGTTGTTGATTGATCAAAAGTCATATGGTGTAAAGTCAAAAGTTAAACGATTAACGTTCTTACGCTTTAGCGACTTTTTTGAGCAACTACCTGAATGATAATTGCTCCATGTAAAGGTACCTTTACTTGGAGTAGAACCATCTTGTGCAATCAATGTAGTACAGAGAGACACATACCAATTAGATTCTTTGCTATAAGGTTCATTTTTCAAAAAAGGTTTACAGGAGCACACTGCTGCATGTGTGGTTGATTTGGCTGGCTGATGGTGTGGAGTTCTCCAGCCAGCCAATCCCCCAGTTTGCCAGCCCCTATTACTGGAGGGTGCTGGTGATTTATTCATGCTTTATCTTATTCCCACACAGAGCTTAATGTTATGCATGATGTTAGTTTGAAGTGTTTCCCACACCTTCCCTAAGGGTGGTCTGGACACCTGTATTCCCCATCTGCATGTTTTGCAGCTCCCGTCTCCCTTCTCCTTTGACAGGTGAAACCTCTAGATGTCTGAGGCCATGTGTGTTGTCAGGTGGATGATGTCTGTCATGGTTCACTTTTCACAGTTCGGAGTTTGACGCTCTTTCCCCTTGGTGTAGGTGACCAGACATTTTGGTGTGAACAGTTACCTGTTCATGGTGTATGTGAGTGTGAATGGTGTCCTGTCTCTTACCATCTAGAGTAAGCCAGGCCCTTGGTTCCACCTATTGGGAAGATCACCCCGCTAGGGTTTGAATTGCCTTGTTAGAGTAGGCATTCACAAGACAATGACCCTTACTTTCGGCTCGTGAACTTATATACTTTGGCCAAATTACTAATACTTAGTGTTTATTTGGTAAGTATTCTGGTGTTTGCACGCCCGGTGTATCTGTTACAATATAGATTGTTGTGGATGTCTGTTGTATGTGTTGTTGTATATGCATGTTCTCTCTCCCTGTGTCAGGACTCAAACCTGGGAGCTGCTGTGTCTGAGGCGGCGCCTCTTCTGATTGAGCTACTTCATAACTGCTTCTGTGTACCGACCTCTAGCTTACCTGACTACTCTACTTGCCTGCTCCTCTGTACTTCATAGTTGCTCCTATGTACCGACCTCTGGCTTGCCTGACTATGCTACCTGTCCGTACCGGTTACAACTAGAAACTCCAAACTAAAAACTAGATCACTACACCCTGTGTGAACATGACCTTGGGTTCATGCTGGGCATGGTGGGCATGGTGCATCCTTTGCTTAGGGTGAGCACAACAGAATGTCTTAGCCTTTGTTTGGATTGCGTCAGTGTAGGTCCTTCTCCCCACAGCCTGAACAGGCGTGACACTTACATTTATTTCCGATTATCACTGCATTATGTTATAGAATTGATTTATATTTGTACAATTGCAAGTCCTTTTCATTTGGTTCCCTTTTCTTACAAAAGGTATTATTTTTTAAAATTGGGTATTGGAATATATAATATTTGCAAATGTAAAACATATACAAAGCCAAACATAGACATAAACTAATGAATAATTATTATTTCATTTCCTTTTGCATATTCTGTTTATGATTTTGTATTAATTATTTAGTAGAATGCAAAAAAATACTACCTAATATTCAATCTGTCAATGAGATTTGTAAGCGATCACTTTCAGCAATACTTTTAAAAAATACACCAAATAATAAGGAATTACATCTGCAATCATTCCGAATGATAAATTAAATCATTGTACTCATAGATTATGGCATAAATGGAAAAATATATATGTTCAGTACAGTCATAGGCCTAAAATGTCACGGCAAACTTTTCAGATAAGAAACCTAGGCATTCAGCTGATTCTCATTAAAACAAAAAAGTGTTAGAGTGAAAAAAAATTATGAGTTAAAATTAGATAACTCACCAGTCTTTCTGGACTAATTTGACAATAGGAGATTTATATAAATCCATAATTGTATCTCATTTATCAGCTGTTAGGCTAGTTCATAATGAAAAAAGTACATAACCCATCACATAGTTTTAATGAGGATTTTTTGCCATGTTAAAAAAAAAACTGTATTAAAATCTTCCAATTTACTCTATTGCAAGTTGAGAACCACCTCGTGTGCAAAAAATCATCAAGTATCTTGTATCAGTTAGAGCTAACTGTAAAAGCCAGCATGTGCTTTAGCCTTTAGTCATCAAGAGTATATTAGATTTTTAAAAATAAATGGCTTTCTGCTGAGTTGTCATTGCTATGGTCCTTTGACTTTTAATTAAATTTTAGATATATGCAAGCTCTTCCATTGCACTTGGTCATCTGACTTGTTGAAACTGTATCATTAACTGCAGTGAATATAGTTAGACTTGTTATTTTTTTAATGCTAAGTACTTGAAAACTTTTTTCTTCTCTGGAGACAAATATTCAGTAAACCCTGGACCATTCAGTTATAGTAAATGTTTAGATGGTGTCTATTAAGGTATGGTTTGATATTTAATCAGTTATGATTAAAGCAAGATTTTTAATAAATACCTTCTAGTTTTGTTAAAGGAAATCTGTCAGCTGTTTTAAAACCCTATAAGCTTATGAGTTCAAAGTAGCTGACCTGCTGAGTCCAGGAATATAAGTTTCATACTTACCTTTGTAGGCAGTTAAAGGGTGAAGTTGTGGATGAAGTATATCTCCCTCCCAGGCTCTTAGTCTGGAGGGGGGGGGGGGGGTCCAGTCCACAAAGTCCACAACTTCAAACTAGTCCTTAGGAAGCTCAGCTGTAGGCACTGACCCCTGGGGCATAAAAGGCTGCAGCTCCCAAGGAGTCAGTGTCTGACAGCCTGAGGTGGGAATACCACTTCACAGCAGGACCTGGAGAAACCTCAGAGCACCCTACATGGTGCAGCATTGCATATGTTATATTGCATGAACTTTTGTGTTGCTGTTTTGTTGCCTGGAATCATACATTAAAATAAAGACTAAAGTAAGTTTTTATGCACTTTTGAGTCCAGTGTGTTGTTGCCACCCCCACCCCCTGGTGGACACTGTTACATTTGGTGTTTGGATGCGGGCAGCAATCCTGACTGCTGAGGGCAATGGCACGGCATCTGGTGAATGTCCTAGGTAAAGCCTGCAATTGCGATGCAAGCACCAACCCCAGCTATAGAGGAGAGGTTGGCCCGGATGGACCGGCTGACGGATGTCCTCCTAAAACATCCTGCCTTGAGGAAAGACGGAGCTCCAACTACGGCCAGGCCCAGAGAGACTGTGCAAACATTTCTGCAAAAGATGATGCCTGATGATGATGTAGAAGCCTATCTGACGGTGTTAGAGAGAACCGCCGAATGAGAGAAACTCCCCAAGGCTGAGTGGGTCGAGGTTCTAACACCGTTCCTCACTGCGGAACCACAGAAGGCATACCACGACCTCAGTGCTCACGAGGTAACTGACTATGCCAGGTTAAAAGCAGAGATCCTGGACCGTCTGAGTGTTATGGCGGCAGTCCTGGCTCGAAGATTGTATAATTAGAGCTACAGGTCCAACCAATCAGCCAGGTCGCAGATATTTGACCTGTACCATCTGGTAAAGTAATGACTGGAATCGGACATGTGCACACCCGCTTAGATGGTCGATAAGGTCGTGGTGGATTGGTAGACTCGTGCCCTGCCGGCAGATCTGCAACGCTGGGTCAGTCATGGACGACCCAAAGATGCTAAGCAGCTGGTAGATCTGGTCGACCGCTACACTGCGACTTAGAACTTCCTCCGGAACGTCCATTCCGTCCAGACCCCCGCTACGAGTTCCAGGCCTACACGGGGTAAGAGACAACTAGATGCCGGGGGAAAGCTGGGGCATGGCAGTAAGGAGGTCGGGCCACCGGAAAGGGCACCATTTGAGTTAAAAGGCACTGATAGCCCCAACCAGTCTTCTATGCCAAGGAAACCAGGACCTTTGAGGTGCTGGAGATACCAGGGGCTCGGGCATGTGTTGGCTCAGTGCCCTATGACGAATGAGCCTATGGAGTGTGACGGTGCTTGGGACCGGTCCTTGTTCACAAGTCCTAGTTGCAATGCCTCACAGAGACTAGAGACTGAGCCACAACTGTGTCGCATAAGTGTAAACGACCATTCTGTGGAGGCTCTACTGGACTCGGGTTGCCTGGTAACCTTAGTGCATGCTAGCCTGATAGCAGAAGGCTTCACTGTGTATACACTGTGATACCAGGGTGTATCCTATGGTACAGTGTAACTTTGAGACCCATGATGGAACTGTAACCTACGATGTAGGTGTTGTCAAAGGCTTAATGCACAGCGTAATATTGGGACGGGATTTCCCTCTATTCTAGGACTTGTGGGGGAAAATGATAATCCCTTCTAAAGAGACTGACGCAAACCCAGCTGAACTTACACCTCCGCAGGATAGCGGGGTAAATGTGGACGTTGAACCAGAGGATGTAACTTTTCCTTTACAGGTCTTGTCTAGAGATGATGCTGAAGAGGAAGTCTACCCCTCGGTTGAGGATGTGTCCGGATGGGTTGGTGGAGAGGTTCAATAAGACCCTGAAGCAAATTCTAAAGTGGGTAGTAGAAAAAAGATGGTTGGGACTGGGACCATCTATTACCTTATCTCATGTTTTCCATACGGGAAGTACTACAGGCCTCCACAGGCTTCTTGCCATTTGAGTTTCTTTATGGTCGGCACCCCAGAGGGTTGTTGGATATAGCCGGAGAAACCTGGGAGACTGAGTCTACTCCCTATAGGAGCATCATAGAGCACGTGGCTCAGATGCAGGACCGCATTAATACTGTAATGCCCATTGTCAGGGAACACTTGCAGTGGCCACAAGAGGCAAAAGCAGAGTGTACAATCGTTCTGCCAGAGTAAGAGCTTTTAGTCTCAGTGACCGAGTTCTCATCTTGGTGCCTACTGTAGAGAGTAAATTCCTCGCTAGATGGCAGGGTCCCTATGAAATTGTTGAGAAGGTAGGAAAACTTAACTATAGAGTGCACCAGCTGGGAAAAAGGAAGCCGTATCAGGTGTACTATGTTAATTTAATAATACTCTGGAAGGATAGAGAAGCTTTGGCTACCTCAAGCATCAGGAGGGGTGGGCCGCAGCCCTCCCTGCCTGATGTAAGAGTAGGTGAGGCCCTCTCGGTGTGCCAATGGCAGGAGGCAAAAGAGTTCCTGCAAAGAAACAGATACAAATTCTCTGACCTGCCTGATCGTACACAGGTCATAAGACATGATATTATAACTGAACCCAGAATGAAGGTAAACTTAAAACCGTATAGGATTCCAGAAGCATGTAGGGAAGCAGTTTCTGCCGAGGTTAAGTGCATGCTGGAATTAGGAGTGATAGAGGAATCAAAAAGCGAGTGGTCAAGCCCCATTGTGTTAGTCCCCAAACCAGACGGTACTTGGAGGTTTTGCAATGATTTCAGGAAGTTAAACGAAATCTCCAAATTTGATGCGCATCCCATGCCCAGGGTTGCTGAATTAATTGAGAGACTGGGTAGTGCCAGATAAATCACCACACTTGATCTTACTAAAGGGTACTGGCAAATACCTCTGACTGATAAGGCCAAAAAGAAAATGGCCTTCTCAACCCCAGAGGGCTTCTTTCAGTACAAAGACATGCCGTTTGGATTACATGGCGTGCCGGCTACCTCTTGCTTTGAAAAGTAAGAGTCAACTGGTGCACAGCATGAGTAGGATACTGACTAGAAGGTGAGCAACAGAACTTACTAGAATGGTGTGACATCAATGCGAGACACACAGGTATGCCTGTAGTTAGTGTCAGAAAGAGTGAGTAGACCTCAGGCACATTATCATTGTCAGCAAGCAGATGTGGATCAGGGGAGCCACACACTAGTTATGTGGCAGCTGACACTTCAATAAACCAGAATGTAATACCTGAGGGTATAAACACAGGCATAGTTAGTGGAGTCAAGACCCAATGCAGGCAGCATATACTTCAAAATGTGGCACAGTCCAAGGGTCGGGGAACACAGAGAAAATTCAGCATGATATAAACAGACCAGATGTCAGAACAGGGAAATGGTCAATAAATCAAATCAAGAACAGAAGTGGAGAATGCAGAGTAGTCAGATATAGCCAGAATCATAACCAGGAAGTAAATATAAGCAAACCCATAGCTGGATGATCCAGAAGAGCAAAAGTTTATACACTTTCTTAGGGTAAAGGTGCTTGATATTGGTAGAGGTGATCAGCAATTGGAGGGGAAAAGATTAGTAGCATGCATTTTGACCTATTAAGACTGTGGGTGTGTGCGTGTATGTGCCATTTGGAAAGCAGTGAGAGGCTGACTGGAAGCCAGAGCGCGGTGACAACTATGGACAGGTATGGCAAAATGATGACTGCGGCTGCAAATTCTAAAAGTACCCCCCAAAAGGCCTCCTAATACATCCCTACAGAGAGGGCTTGGCAAACTCTTGAGCTACATGCTTGGCAGACTCAGGCACCAGGTTTGAAACAGCCTCTGCCACCAGACTTGGAACAGCAGGCTCAAGCACCAGACCTGGAACAGCAGTCTCAACACTAGACTTAAAAAAACAGCAGACTCAGACATCAGGCTTGAAACAGCAGACTTGGTCATGAGACTTTGCACAGCAGGCTTAGCCAATTGGACTTGGCATGGTAGGCTCAGCAGACTGGACAGGACTTGGCAAGGCACGCTCAGAAGACTTGACCAGAATTGGCACAGCAGGCTCAGCATACTGGAGCAAGGCAAGACAGTGGGGACTGGACGGGCTGCAGCAAGCAATGTGAATGGCAACGAGAGGCCCAGCTAAATACTGGAGACCCAATTAACCGCTGGAAAATGCAGATGGAACCATGGGAGTCCAAGGAGTATGAAATTTATGGACCTTGGCAGAACATAGAAAGACATTTTCTCTCGGGGCTGGGCCCTGAACTACATGACCAGGAGCACCGTGACAAACTATTAGATATCAGACAACAACTCATCAACAGAAGTGAAGGATATTGCCACCTGCAAGTGTAGCAAAGGTTTGTTATGTTTAGTAGTCAGAGCTTGATGGATTAGGCTCCTGACAGAACTGAAATCTAGGAAGGCCTCAGAAGAAAACTAAATTGCTTTATAGCTCCTTTTAGGGGAAAGGTGCTTGACATAGGAGAGGTGGTCAGTAATTGGAGGGGGAGAGATTTGTAGGACGCATGCTGACCCTTTAAGACTGTTCGCATATGTGTGCACCGTTTGGGCAGCAGCAAGAGACTGACTGAAGGCCGCCAGCTACTGACAGGTAAGGCAAGATGGCAGCCACAAGTCATAACAACTATAAATACACCATGACTCATGTATTTTACTTTACATGGCACAGACATGCAGGAGGCAAAGATATGGAATCTTATTTAGGAAGGCCTGAGAGACCCAGACAGTACCTTCTCTTAAAAGAATATCTTCTTGAAAACTTAAAGGTTCTCATTGGCTAGCATATTTACTATTATATAACTTTATTGCATATTGAAAATTGATCAACTGTTAAACATTATTAATATTATCAAACTTGCATCTTGCATGTCAAAGTGGGAACATTGTGACACTAAAGGAGAAATATTTAATAGAATTCAAACAGTATTCTCTTAGCACAATTGGCGCGGCTGATATGTCGTGGATAAACAATATAAGTGTAATTATATTGAGCTCGAAGAATCAGTCACTTAAAAAACTAAAAGAGTTCACAAGCATGATTCCTGCCTATATGTATTGTTGAGTAACTGATATATTATTTCAAATAGAAACAACACCCTACAGTGGACCAATCACAAGAATAGCAAGTTTCTGTGATAACATACAACCAATTATAATTTGTATTTGTATCAACATATTAGCATATAATATTAACCAATTAGCATACAACCAATCATAGCAGATGTCAGTATTAGCCCATGCACATGCTATTTGTTTGTTCTCAACAAATATTTCATCCCAAGGCTCCAATGTTATCTGGTATTTGTTTATGGCTAGACCCAGTAAGTGCCATCAGTGTTATGGCCACTACAAGACACTATTTTTTACCAATACTTATCTTTGTATGTATTGTAAATGTCAGCATCTTATGCCCCATTTAGACGGGACGGCAGTAGTCTAAATGACTGCATGAACGCTGACGTCACCACTAAGGTCGTTAATACTCTTGCAGAGCGTTTAGACAGGTAGAGTTCACTGCTGGATCACAGGCTTTTTACCCAGTGCTTCACCTTCTATTTGAGAAAACAACAGGAATGCACCATAAGGTTAGTCTTCGGATTCTTGACCACATATATCCAATCCCTTGGACTTAGGGAGAGCTGCAGGACATATAGAGGGCTTCTCTTAATGAAGAGAGCCCCCAAGCGAAAAGAAATGTAGACAGTATACTATTAGAAAAAATTTGTCCCTGCCCTTCACGATACTGTGGTAAAAGAATATATCTATCCAGAAAGCGATACAAAAAGTAGCAGAGGAGCAACACTTACTGGACAGGAAGGGGGTATGATTATCAGAAGCCCCTTCCTTGAAGTGTCGACTCCAACGTCAAAGGAGGATACACTAGAATCCATGGAGATGTGATCCGGTACTTTAATATAAAAGGCAACGCGTTTCGGCGCTTACACCTTAGCACCTTTTTCAAGAAAAAGGTGCTAAGGTGTAAGCACTGAAATATAATATAAAAGGCAACGCGTTTCGGTGCTTACAACTTAGCACCCTTTTCAAGAAAAAGGTGCTAAGGTGTAAGCACCGAAACGGGTTGCCTTTTATATTAAAGTACCGGATGACATCTCCGTGGATTCTAGTGTATCCTCTTTTGACGTTGGAGTTGACACTTCAAGGAGGGGGCTTCTGATCATCATACCCCCCCCCCCCCCTCCTGTCCATTAGGTTTTGCTCCTCTGCTGTTTTTTGTTTTGCTTTCTGGATAGATATATTCTTTTTCCACAGTATTGTGAAGCGCAGGGACAAATTTTTTCTAACAGTATATTGTCTATACCTTTTATTTGAAGTGCTGAGCGGAAAACGTTTACATGCAATGACAAGCCCACGATCCAGTGTTATTTTTTATGTTGACTGAAAGTCAGCAATAATGGATAGTGAACGAATAGTAAACAACTTTTTTGCATTAACACTGGACAATTATTGCTCAAATTTTAAGCGATAATCGTCTCATGTAAATGGACGTTAGTAGTTTGCTCTATGAATCATGTACTTTGCAAACAATCATGGCTATTACACTGACTGAGCATATAAAATGGCTATTGTGCTTAGAAGAAGGTCTCTTACCATTCCATACAGCCCTTCGGCCAACACAGGCTGCTACGCAACAGCTTTGTTTGCTGCTCTATGAACAGTAGTCTTTATTCTCTTAATGTATGAACAGGGCATTGGTTGGAAAGTTAACCTACCTGCAGCTGGTATTAGTGTATCTTGATGCCACTGGAAGTTAGGGGTTTGACAGGAGGAACGAGCCTGGCACAACCCTAGCTCCCAATTGGGTCACGCATTGAAGGTCCTGGCAGCCTTCCTGTCCCCGGATTTTAGATTGCAGTGTCCCCGCTCCCCTGCAGCCTCCGTGCCCTTCCCTCCCCAGTGCTGTTTCCGCAGTAATATAGCTGTGTCCCCGCTCTCCTGCAGCCTCTGTCCCCCCCCCCCACAGTGTTGTCCCCGCAGTTAGTTTCTGTATCCACTCCCCTGCAGCCTCCCCATCCCCCTCCCTCCATCACTCACTGTAATAGCAGCACTGTGCTGCCACTGCCCCTCGGCCGCTCCCTCGTTGTCCGAAGCCGCTGCTGAGTGCAGTGAGACCCCCAGGAAAGGCTGTCTGCCACCATTCCCTGATGGTCCTGCGTCGCACCCGAGTGCAGGAAGCCCGCCGGTGAAGCCGCTCTTCCCCCGCCACTGGCCAGTGCAGGGAGGCCGCCGGGGAATCCGTTCTTCTGCCACAGCTTTCCACTGGAGGGAGGCCGCCGACAGAGAATAAGAAGCCAGTGTGCCAAGGGGTAAGCCGCTGGAGCACAGGTTACACCACTGTCACTTTGTAGTGAGTTGCAGGACCTAAGAGGGGGCGTGGCCGGCCTGTCAAAAAGCCTCTATCTTGTCACCACCCAATGTTCCGGTGGCGTCAAGCTACACTAATACCCCTGCAGCTCTGATAAGACCTCAATCATGAATATAGTCCAGTAAGAGTTGCAGCTGGTTATTCAAGGTTACATAATAGCTGCAAAATTTTACACCTTGTGCCAGGGTATGCATGTAGCTAGATGAAATTGTATATGATCTACTAATATCATTCAAAGCTACTTGAGCTTGTAGTAGAGATATACCAACTAATTGCTCATTGGCTGCTATTATCTTATTGCGTATTAGCATTTTTTACCTATAGTGAATAACTCTTTCTGCCGTCTAGCACCAAGTTGTTATCTTTGTGCTGAACTCTATCTCACCCATACAAAGAATTGTGCATCATTTTAGACATATCCCGACATGCAATATCTGCAAGAAAGGTTTTTCATTACTTCAACATATATTGAAAACACACAACTTGAATTATTGAACTTGTAAACACAATTTGCGTATGGGCATCCAAAAAGAGAGGGGGGGAAAATCTAGTACTTTATCATTTTTATTGGAAGCAAATTATGGCACAACAGTGATTTCTACAGGAAGCATAGTTATAGTGCTACTGAACCGTGCCTGAACATATGATTTATCTTCCTGTTGAATATAATTTGGACCGCCTAGCTATTGAAAAACATAAAATTGAAAAGCAATATTCAAAAACATCAACCTCCTGGCAATGATAAATAGCCTGAAGCTAATAATGAGATCATCAAATGAAGTAAATCTTTCAATGTAAAATCATCATTGTATAATGTGTGCTGTGTTCAAGCAGTCTTCCCAGCCTTTATATCTATGTGTTGCTTTGTTCTGACAGCTGTGGAAATTACTGAATGTCATCCCCTATCATCTTTTCTCTTATTCTGACACACCTTGGCTTTTGTTATTCAGTAAAGTTTCAGTTGTGAAAAATGACTAACTATACCACTTAAAGACACAAAAGTAAATACATTTATACATTGCACATAGTGTTGTGCTGTTATTTACATAGCTATCATTGGAAATTAATGGTAAGTATTAACAAAGAAAAGAGATGTTGCTTGATAGGCAGGGTAAGGCCGTTTCTTCACAGAGCAAAATTGCTGCAGTATTCCATAATGGAATCCCCGCAGCGATTCCGCAGGATATTTGTGATGGCCAAATTTGTCCGTACATGGTGCAGATTTGGCTGCGTTTTTAATTGTGAAATAGTTGCGGTTTTCAACAATTATGTACTGGAAGAAAAGTTTTAAAAAATCTTTTTATTTGTATAGCGCCAACTTATTCCGCAGCACTTTCAGGTAATTTATTTATTACCCCCCACCAAGCTGAGTATTCATTTCACTGACCTCGGAAGGATGGAAGGCTGAGTCAACCTTTGAGTATTCATTTCACTGACCTCGGAAGGATGGAAGGCTGAGTCAACCTTGAGCCGGCTACCTGAACCATCGGGGATTGAACTTGCAACCTTCAGTTCAAGAGCAAAGACTTAGAACTGCATTTCTGGTGTCTTAACATTCTGCGCCACACAAGGCTCAAGTAAAATGAGGTTGTGTTAGAGGGACTAGAGAAAGCAGCTGCATCACATTTATATGCCTATATGAAATGTGGTCTGTACATTGGAAAAGGGTATATATGCTCTCACTGTACATAGCAGCAAAGCATACAGACAAACTTCACTTTGATGTGGGGAATATTGTAGTTCTCAGTTTGTGGTCACTCAAAGTCGCCAATCCGGTCACTAAAAATTACTTGCAGGTCTTACACAACTAGCAGTGGGATGAGGACTTGAAATATAAGCCCTTCCCTGAAAATCCTCCCTAGCTGCTGTAAAAAAAAATATATACATACATCACCTTTTACCACTGACGGGGCTTCGGTTCGTCTTCTTGCTTAAATTCAATGAATGGCTAAGCGCTGCCTCTGATTGGCTGAGTGCTGTGACGAATCATGGACAGCGTTCAGCTGTCATTTTAATGAATGTCTGAGTGCTGCCTGTGATTGCCTGAGCGCTCAGCCAATCAGACGCAGCACTTTCTGGAGGCAGGGATTTTAAAATCCCCGGCCAGCAGAAAGTGCTTTAGAGCAGTGTCGGGGACCAAACAAGGAGATGCGCGGGAGCCCCAACAGTGGCGGAAGGTTATATATATATATATATATATATATATATATATATACATATATATATATATATATATGTATGTATTGTGAGACAGTGATCGGCAAAGTGCTGGAGGGCCGTTACATTTCGCCTAGGATGCTCTCCTATGAGGCGTTGGGGAGCGCTTGGGCAGATACGTGCCACCAAGCAGCCTGGGCTCCGTGGAGGAAGCCAGCAGTTTAGTGTTAGTAGCATTAAGCCACTAACACGTTGTAGTGAGTAAGTGGCTCCAAGCCGCATAATCCGGGCCGGCTTTTCCTGGAGTGACCAAAGTGAAGGGTGGGATGGTCACTCCCACGTACCAGGTGGGGCTGGTACCAGGCATTATAAAGCCTGGGCCTACAGGGCCAGGGGGAGAGCTGAGACCTCTGCAGGTCTGAGAGTCCTGGCTGGCTGTGTGCAGGAGCCATTTTGATTACCAGTGTGTAGACAGGAACGCTACATGTTTAGTAAGTGCTCAGACGAGCAGGATTTCCTTTATGTTTGCTTGATGTTAAGGCCTGTCTTTTGCTTTTGTTTGCTTGGAAATAAATCCAGGCCAAGCCTGGACTAAAGACTTTATCGCAAGTGTCACTGTCTCTGACTGCTTATGCCCAGGTTGCTACCGACCCTAAACGCTAATCCCTCACATATGGTGTTTGGATGCGGGCAGCGGTCTTAAAGAGACATACACCAATTAATGGACATTTTGCTGCAGCAGCTGGAGAACCGTTGCTAAGGGCAACCGCCCAACAGAGATTGACTGGAGGGTGCTGTAACCCCCATGTCCTGGGTGAAAGCTGCAGCGGCGCAGCACCCCGATACGGCCAAGATGGAGGATCTGATGAAACAGCTGACGCTAATGACGGCGACCCAGCAAAAGGTCCATGAGGAGGCCATGAGAGCTCAGGCCGAGACTAATGCTCTACTGGTGGAAGCCAATCGGTTAGCCTTGCAGGAGCAACAGCGGGTTAACCAACAGCTGCAAGAGCAACTCCTGGCGGTGGCGCAAAGTGTGCAGAGATCGGCTGGTTCGCTCCCCACCACCCGTACCGCGGTACAGGCGGCCTTACAAAAGATGGAACCCACTGATGACATCAAGGCCTATCTCGCGGTCTTTGAGAGAGTGGCCGAGAGGGAGAAACTACCGGCACCTCAGTGGGCGGAGGTAGTAGCACCGTTCCTGGGAGAACCCCAGAAGGCCTATTTTGACCTCGGTGAGCAGGATGCCAAGGACTATACTAAGCTGAAAGGTGAGATCCTGGCACGCTTGGGTGTGGACACCAATGTGCGGGCCCGATGTGTACACGCCTGGACTTTCGCTGACGACCTGCCAGCCCGATCCCAGATGTACGACCTGTTCCACTTGGTGAGAAAGTGGCTGCAACCAGAGGAGTCGTCCCCGGCGGAGATCGTACAAAAAGTGGTTCTGGACAAGTTCATCCACTCGTTGCCCCCCGCAATTCAGCGCTGGGTGGGACAAGGGGGTCCCCAGGACGTGGACCAACTCGTGAGCCTCGTTGAGAGGTATAAAGCTACGGAGGACTTATTGCAAGCCGTGCCTCCTGGACGTTCCAACCCCGGGAACAGCAAGTCGGCCGGAGCATCTGGTAAGACTGTTCCGTATGTAAGGGGTGTCAAAAGTGTCCCAAAGGGAGGCGGCTCAGAGGGGGATCGTTTGGGGCAGAGGAGAAGCCCAAAATGGACACTCGGGTCCCGGGTAGAACCCCAAGGAGACCGGGCCCCCATACGATGTTGGCACTGTCATGAGCCCGGGCATCTTGCTGCCAACTGTCCACTTACCGTGGAACCAATGGACTGTGACTCTGCCCGGCGGAGGTCGATGTTAGCACGACCAGTATGTTCTGCAGAGACTGTGTCAGAGACTGATCAACCATTATGTCACCTAAAGGTGAATGACTTTGCGGTGACAGCTCTACTGGACTCCGGGAGCTTGGTTACGCTGGTGCACTCCAGCCTGGTCGATCCCACAACCTTCACCGGCCGTCGCATGGGGGTTGTTTGTGTGCATGGGGACACCAAGGAGTATCCTATTGCCCTTGTACGACTTGATACTCCGTGTGGACTTGCCACCCATGAGGTGGGCGTAGTAAAATCCTTAATGCACACCGTGATCCTCGGGAGAGACTTTCCCCTATTTTGGGACTTGTGGCGACACCGAGGGTCGTCTGCAAATAAGGTTCATGATAATGCAAATTTGCATGATGTGTGTCCAGAACCGTTTGACCCTGAGGGTACGATTCCAGCAGTTGGGGTGACCCAAGAGGATGGGGATAACTTTCCCTAAACGCTAATCCCTCACAGTATGTATTTTTATTTATTTACTTTTTTAACAGCAGCTAGGGATTATTTTCATAGAGGGGCTTATATTTCAAGCCCTTTTCCGAAAATCAGTGCGGAGGTTGCCTGCATCCCATTGCTTTCAATGGAGTGCCGGACCCATTGAAAGCAATGGGAGAACATTGAAATCCTCTGCCACAGCTGTGGCAGGGAATTCTTTCACCCCTGCGGGAAGTCCCATCATCATTGAACACTGTGACAATGCTGTCACAGTGCTTCCTGATGAGGGCACTCCCTGCAGGAAATCTTTATGCACAGTATGGACCTTGCCTCTGCACGCATGTCCTATCTTTTACAGGTGCAAAGCTTTTGCACCGTAAAAGACGGACATGTGAACACATCATAGGAAACCAATGATTATATCAGACGTGTATTTTTTTGCGCACATAGCCGCGTGCAAAAAAATGCTCATCTGACTTTGACCTATAAAAAACATAAAAAGGAAACATGAAAAAAACAAGGGGTAGGGACATGATGATAGTACTGATGGTGGAGGTGGTAGAAAACAGGATGATGGCGATCATGTAAAGTAAATAAAAAGTGTAAAAAAAAAAAGAAAAATTTAAAAAGTTTAAGTTTTATATCCCCTCCCGAATCATATCCATGAGGGAAGATGAAATTATGTACCTAAGGTCCCCGGATTTATCCATGGACCTTACCATGGCTTCTGTGCACACACCCATTGCCAAAATGGCAGATGCATGCGCAAAAGCTGTGGATTGCCAAGATCATTTAAAATCTACCTGCTCCTGGCTACCAAACGTAGCCGAGAAGCAGGAGATTTCATGGGGGACTGCAGTACTTGGTTCTTGGTGACATGATTGCTGTTATCCAATGGATAACGGCGATCACGTAAAAGCAAATAAAGCTAAATTTTCACCTCTCATCATGAATCCGAACTGTAGGGGAAGGTGCAATTACTTACATAAGGCCTCTGATGATGTTCCCCAATGGGATCCTTTTCCGCGGACCTTTACCCCAGCTTTGGCGCATGCGCCCGTCGCCAAAGTGGCGGACAAAAGCGCAGAAGCTAGAGAAGGCCTGGGAAATTAAAAATCTCTTTGCTCCTGGCTACTAAAGGTAGCCGAGAGCCTAGAGCAGTTACTGAGGGCTGCAGTGAGTGATCTCCGGTCACATGATCACGTACAAGGTAAAAAACAGTTGAAGTTTAACGGTCCTTTCGGTTTGAGCCCCGTTGTGCATACAGACATAAAATTAGGCCCACAATGGGTATGTTTCTGTAAACAGGATATATTATGGTGTCTTCAACACAAGCCTAATACAGAGCAAAATATGCACATGTGAAAGCAGCCTAATTCACATTTTTGTGTCATCTGCAAATAGGCAAACCTTACCTACCAAACCTACTCATATGGCACTTAAAAACATATTAAGAAGAATAGTTTCAGGACAGATCCTTGTGGTCACCACTTGTAACTTTTACCCGTTTAGAATACACTGTTAACAACAACACTCTAATATCTATCTACCAACAAACAGTGAATGAACTGGACTATCAAGGGATTAAGTCTAATTTTCAATATTTATCTATAAGTGAAACTGTAAGAAAGGCTTTTGCTGAAATCCAGAAAGACAATATCCCAGACACTACCTTCATCCAAAACGTTTGTGACATAATCAAATAAATTATGAGATTCACTTGATCAATACCATCCTTATTAAAAAATGAGGTGGATTCACAACTAGCTGAGTGATCCTACTCAAAGAGTGGTAATAAATGGCTGCGCATCCAATTGGATGAATGTATCAAGTGGGGTACCACAAGGCTCTGTCCTAGGCCCAGTGTTGTTCAACATTTTTATAAATGATCTGGAGAAGGGAATTGAGGGGAAACTGATCAAATTTACAGACGACACAAAGCTATAAGGGATAGCTAACATCAGGGAAGAGAGTATTCAAAAGGATCTACAATAGCATGAACAGTGTACGGCAACTAACAGAATGCTATTTGAGAAGGAGAAATGCAAGCTTCTACATTTGGGCAAGAAAAATGAAAAAAGCACATACAGAATGGGAGGAATTGGTCTAAGCAGCAGCACATGTGAAAAAGACTTTGGTAAACTAATGAATCACAGACTGAACCTGAGTCAACAGTATGAAGCAGCAGTAAAAAAAGAAAACACAATTCTGGGATGTATTAAGAAAAGTATAGAGTCTAGATCACTTGAGGTAATTATCTACCCTCTACTATTCTGTTCTGTGTACCCCAATTTAAAAAAGACATAGACAAACTGGAGCAAGTACAGAGAAGAGCTACCTAGATGGTGAGCGGTCTGCAAATCATGTCCAATGAGGAACAGTTAAAGGATCTGGCAATGTTTAGCTTCCAAAAAGAAGGCTGTTAGGAGATTTAATAGCAGTCTACAAATATCTGAAGGGCTGTCACAATTCAGAGGGATCGAGGAAAGACTAGAAGGAATGGCATGAAACTGAAAGGCAGGAGACAGAGATTAGATTTTAGAAAACACTTTTTGACAATATGGGTGAATATGAGTGGAACCGGTTGCCACAGGAGGTGGCGAGTTCTCCTTCAATGGAAGTCTTCAAACAAAGGCTGGACAAATATCTGTCGGGGATGATTTAGTGAATCCTGCACTGAGCAGGGGGTTGGACCCGATGACCCTGGAGGTCCCTTCCAACTCTACCATTCTATGATTCTATACTTTCAGTAAAGCTTTGCTGCTTGTGGTCCAACAAATTTTAGTTTTTATTTGGTCAATTGTCCTTTTAGGAGAGTGTGTTTACTATTTAACTACTACCGATTTCCAACTAACCCACTTCTTCTCTACTACCCTTCTTGTGGATGGTCATTCTCCTCCAATCATCAAGAATATGACCTGTTAAAAGCAACTCGTTAACAATACACATTGAGAAATCTCCCAAAATGTATGTTGAACATATCCATAGGCTTAGATGCTCCCTGTTGTTATGTCTGCAAGCATAAACTTATACTAATCTGCCATGTATAGTAGTTTTACCATAATAGCAGTTCCTATGTTAAAAAACGCCACGCAACGCAACGCAAAACGCCAGTGGGTGGGAGTACATTCAATTCTAATTGCACTTGAGAAAAAACGCAAAACGCAGAGAAATGCAAATCGCCAGTGGGTGGGCGCCCTAATGCTACGTTAAACGACGCATGTCAGGTTTCCAAAATTTGGCTCCGTCACTAAGGCGCAAACAGGCTTCGTCACTAAGGGGTTAAAAGCCCCTACACATGACTTTTATACACTTCTGGCTGGTCAAGAAGGCTGAGTACACAGTCAAGCAAGATTTGCCACATACTGTACCATATGTAGTAATACAATATGTAGCAAGAAGATTTTGGAAAAGGAGGACATTCATCAGGTACAATTGACTTATTTTAATCAGGGTTTCTAAGAGAGGGGCTAATTTATCAATCTTTATTTCAACCACATGACTTCTTCACACACTTTTTTCAGTGTTTTGAAACGCTTGTAAAAAAAAGCAATGTGTTTTTATGAGTTTTCAGTTGCAGTTTTCACAAACTGACATTCTTTATTTTTTTACAATTTGTACTTTACATATGCTTTTGTTCTACAAGTCTATGGAAAACGTCCCAAAAATCAGTAAGGTCCAATGTCCACAGGGGGGTTTGATTTGCAGGGCACCCGTGCGGGAGATCCGCAAATCAAGCCACCCACAGGGATGCATTAGCATCTGCAAAAAAATGAAAGCATGCGGATGTCATTTTTTTTCCCAGAATGCAGATCACATGTGCCGGTAAAAATCACAGCATGGTCCATTTTTCTGCGGATCCCACACTGGCGGCTTCTATTGAAGTCGATGGAAGCTGTTGGATCTGCGGCACACTCGCAGCTGAAACCGTGAACATGCCGCAAATCCGCAGGAAAGCAGGATTTCAAAATAAAAAAAGGACTGCGCCTGTGCTGTTTAGTTCAACACTGTGGCCTCTTTATTGTATACCAAGCTCAGCTTCCAACAATTTGTAGCTGCTGTGCCTGATACTGCACCTCTTTGTGGATTAGTACCATTCAACTAAATGATAAGGAACGGCAATAAAAAAACACAGTCAAATGTATACAGCTGTACCTGGTAAACAACAATGAAGCCACAGTACTCGCTCAAGTGCTATGGCCCTTTCGATCCGCTTATTTGTAGGGTAACGGGAGTTGAACCATCATCAATCCAAAATTGATAGGCCATCAATTATAAAGTCTTGGAAAACACCTTTATTATAATTAAGTACAAAGAAACTACTTTTGGAATGTGTTCAGGGTCTTACATTTTATTATTAAAAAAAAGCTTTCATTGTGCTAAAAAAAGGAGCTTGTACAAAACAAAACACATAAAACAAAGGAAACTCACATTTTACTCCATAACATTGAAAGCAAAAAGATAAAGTAATGAAGATCTTTGGGATGTGACATAAATCTAGTTTGTCAAGAACACTACGCTAACTCATTTGTGACTGAAGCAGCTCTGAATTATGAAAGCGTCTTCCCACCCTTGTGACAAATTCCCTATTCCGCAGACAATCATTACATTCTTTGATATGGGTATCATTCAGTACAGCTGTTGGTTAACACCTTAATTTACTTCTTAAACAGACTTTGCACTTCTAATATATGTAATCTGTAGAAAATTCTGCCGTGAACAAATAAAAAGTTACCGTGAAACAGAATTAACATTATAACTCGATCACACTTCAGTATCCTGAGCTGTTCTCTAAATAAGAGATTTAATTTCTACAACTTTTCACATCCCTGAGACGGCCATTTAATCTCTGTTTAACTGAAATTTAGTAAGCAATGTTGACATCTCTGCATTTTAACATGGGGATTTTCATTGTGTGATAGAATCCCTTTCACTCAACCAAATATCTCATCTTGGTCTCTAAGGGACAATAATTGAGTTTAGGCTTTTTTTTTTTAAATAGTGATAAGGATAGGGAACACAGATGGGTATTTCATTGATTAACACTAACACTGGCCTAAGGCCTTGGTGTCAGGCATTAGATTAGAACATTACGCACAGACTGATAGAGTTTTGGTACATTATTCTTTCTCAATAACATTCTTTCACATATTAAGTTGATCCCACCCTAGGTAGCTAATTTATCATGCAGAAGGCCTTAATCCACTGATGTGACTTTATCTGCTCTCGCTTTGATGCTGCCTCTGTTTACAAGAGCAATACAGGCTGTGTAAGACAAAGTACTCGTGACAAGTACAACGGAAAAAGGCTTTTGGTTTGTGTTGTAGCTTGATCCAAAGGGGCTTTTATAAAATGAACTTATATGTTGTTTGCATCATGAAGAAGCAGACGTGAGATTTACATCAAGACCATCCAACTTTACTGATCTTCTCGCACTGGACACTATCTTTTCTTCATCTCTGACCTCCCTCCCGGTGCCCCCAGGCATTCGAAACATAAGCATTGTGACTTGTTTTTAAACTTTCTCCTATCCCCTCTGGTGAATTTAAGCTGCTGTTGGATTCAGTGACATGGTCAGATACAGATTTGGTACACTAGCTGGGAAGGAGATTATGGGTCAGTCCCAAGTACTGGGATACAAAAGATTCAAGCAGTTAAGGATTTTTGGGATATCCGAAAAAGATTTCATGAAATTTGTAAAGATCTAACAGTGCGTTGCGTGTTTCGTGTAGTCTAAACAGCTTATAGGAAAGGAATGTTAAGTAACAGGGAAGTAGCAATTTCACACTTCACTTTTGGTTTTCTTCATAGCTCTTATTTGTACATATCAAGATATTGCTTTGAAATTAGATGCAATCAGGAGAATAACCCATGTGTTGCTGATCCTCTAGAAGCCAACCATAAAGAAAGCAGCAACAAGATCACAACCATTTACTGATGACTATATAGAGAGAAGTATATGTGAACTCATTGTAAGTTGTATTGAATTGCGTCTTTAGTGACACATTTTGCCTCACTTTCCTCATGCTGTCATTCTTAATGTTACGTCTGATCCAGACGCCTTAACACCTCGTTTGGATCAGACATAATAGTTGTCCAATAGGATGGATATACACGCTATAGCAAAAATCAAAGAACAAAACTGACAAAAGCAGAACTAAACAATGGGGTAAAGGAAATCTCACTCTTTCTAACTAGTATGGGAAGAATTCTGCCTAATCGCCCTAATGAAGGTAGCCCCACAATAGGAACCTGGGGGCCACCTAAACTGTCCCTAAGATGGAATGGAAAGTGACTAGTGTCAAATGTCAATAACTATTGGACAACAGTATAAGGAAGATGATATATCATCAGATAAATAAGTATGTACACCAGGAACTTATCTGACTGTGAGGCAATACCAGACGTATGTGATCTGGTCCAGAATTCCACATTTAGAGGAATAACTGGCACCTTATGAAAGGAGAGGCCAAAATATATATACTACAATAAGGGCTGATCGGCCAGCTAGGAGGAACACCTCCCTGCCAACCAATCAAGCTACATGCCACAAAATGATCTGATGTAGTATCTGCACAGTGCCAAATGATGGGGCGCATGCAGCAGTGCTCCTGTCACATGGGGCCGACTGACATCATCGCAGCCTGCTTTCTGTAGCAGACATCCACTTACAATATAATCTCTGCCAGCGTGCCGCTACACATACTTGCTGTTCTTAACAATGGATATTATATGAATCTACTTCAGAATGTGCATAGAACTTCATTTGGATCCTCAATGAATAGGTTTATGTAGAAAGAACCTCACCGTAAGGTTTAGAATGCCAATATAGAAGTGCTTCTATTACAGTAATTACCGTAGGATAGATTTATCTGCCGGACAGTAGAAATTTAGATTTAACGTATTTACTTTACATTTTAAGGGAATTTATCAACGGCTTTAAACCATCTTTTTTGGTGTAAGAAAAGTCTCAAATTTTGGTGCATTGCATATTTGCACAAAGATTTTAAGACTCTTTCCAGTTTTCAAAATTGCAATAAAAGATGACATGGTTTTGCAGAAAGTGGATTAGCTTTAGTAAGAGGAGTGGGGTATCCCTCAGCCCAACAGATTTACCATCACTTGTACCATAAATTGGCACAAATTATAGTACAAATCTTCAGTCATAGATTTTAATTTCTGGTGCGATGATAGCCAAAACCTGTGCTAACTTTATTACAAGACTCGTGCATCATAATAAATTTAGACTTTTGATTAAGACTGGTATATAAACCATCAGTCTTAATAAATCTCCTCCATTATAATAGGAAAATACTAGCTAAAGCAGCTGTCAGGGCTAAATAACTGGATTCAGCTCTGGAATTGCTATTTCCCTAGGACTATACTACAGTCTGTCATCCACCACTGTGATTTTGTATGTAGCTACGATGCCATATGTCACTGGGAGCTTCAGACTACCGTTTTGCTCTGGTGGTAACATGGGGGGCTTAGTGTAACACTTTGCTGACACCTGTAACAGTCATCAGCACAATGAATGGAGCATAGCGGCACAGCTAGTAATATTACTTACTAGTATTTTTGCATCAAGACTATAAAAGAAGCCACAGGAGTATGGAAGAGAGGTAAGTGTTAAATGTTTTATTAATGATGTCAAATAATTAACACACTCCATGAGGGGCTCAAAATGACTTTTTTGTCAGGAGGCTGGACAAAACTTTAAAGCCCATGGAAGCCTTTGTGCACGAAAAATCAATACACATACAATTACATAAGTTCCTGCAGAAAATCTTTCCTTCTCATGCATATAGAAAGCCTCATACTTGGCTTGCAGGTTCTCCTACATTCAAGTTTCTGGCTCAGGGGTATTCTCCGCACCAATCAGCTGGCCTCTCTCATGAACACGGACAAGCTCAGCTTTCTCTCTCTTTTCCACTTTCAGAGGTTGTGTAGCATAACCACACCCACTCAATGCTACACAGCTATCGCATTCTCTTTCTGAGTAGCTGCAGGTCCCTTTCCCTCTCACTACTGATAAGTGAATTACAACTGTCAGAGTGAATTACAACTCTCTGTAATAGTAGCTTTATCTGCTTTGCGATCTGTCCTGATCTCCTCCACCATCCCCAGGCACTGTTATATAGCCCTCTATAATAGTTCAATGGAAAAGCAGTGAATTTACCTTCATAACAAGGGAGTAGGTTAAGAGAGGGGTTTGCTATAACTGACAGAACTTGCTAAGATTTTAGTCTTCTAGTCTGCAGTGCCTTGGAAAACAATACAAGCATAGAACTCAAACAATCAGAAATTTTTAATGAAAACTAATTACAAAAAGAGTCAAAAAGTCTTAATTTTCAAAACTGATTGATTAAAAGAAAAAAAAAGAGTGCAACCATGTAAATGGCCGTTAAGTAACTTTCCATTATATCTTGTGGACTAAACCAGAAATGAACATTTGTTTAGTAGCTCAACATACAATCATATTTAACAATGGGTATTGCTGTATGTAAAATCTAAATAAAAATGAACTAAATGAGGTCCATGGTAATAATTCAGTCACAATATGACACTACATCTCTAAACTACAAGCTTACCTGTGTGGACTTGTAACTCTAATTAGATTCTGTAAGACAGTGCAAGTTACAAAGGGTTTTGATCCCTCTGCTGCTAACAGATGGGATGTGTAAGTGAGTAAAAGCTGTGGCGATGAGTTAGGCCACAAGCAAAGAAAGATGAACACTCCCCTGGGGGTACCTTTAAAAGGCCATAAGCTCGAGTTGTGAAGAGAAAGAAAAGGTCTAGTGCTGGTGTTAATTACGCAGAAACCACACAGAAAGTGTTCCCTGTCACAGAGTTGAGAGGTTGTGCATCCTTTCTAGCGCAGATAAAAGACATAGTATGAAAACATTTTGCAGAGGACAATGAAGAAAAGATTAGCATAATCTTTCCAGTATCCTCGGTAAGCTGTCCATGAGTGAGCTCCTTTTTTCTGTTCTTCATTCCCTTCTCTCTAATGTCTGGATTTAAGGCACAGCATTATAAGAATAGGCTTTGTCTGGGAAGCTTGAAAGTTGTGTTTCACCGCCTTTATGTGATCATCCATGTTGCTTCAGTATAACCCTTGTGATAATTAGACAATGGACGGAGAAGTGAAGTGTCAGTTCATTGACAGGATCTTATCCCTACTCTGTTATTCTTAATCCAGATTCATCAGTCCTTTTACTCATTATCTGGTCTGTTTGCTACTCTTTATGTGCCCTGGGTTTTGTTTAGTACTGTACAGGCTTGAGTCTATTGAACACGGGACAGTGTTTGTGTCCGCATTCTCTATGTACCATGTGAATGAGATAAAGAAGTAGAACTTTGGGTCGTAGAGGAGCAAAATCTGCATGATATGTCGTTATTAAAAATCTGGCTCTTTTTCTTACTGAACCTACAGAACTTTTTGATTTTGTAGAGTAATCTGTAAGTCATTCAGATTCCATGATTTTGGACCATCTAACTACTGATCTAAATGTTAAGATGGAGAATGTGAACTTTCGAACCATGTTGGAAGTCATCAACATTTTCTTACTGCTAAAGGACAATCTAACATTATATGATGAAATTGGTATTAGAGTAATTCCCTAATAAACTTGTGTGGGATAACCAAAGACTGACATACAATTTACTGTTCTGAAGGTTTGGTAATGGTATGTACTTTCAGTTCCCAGGAAGCTCACACTGCTCCTGCACTTACGAAGCACATATACTTTAACCCTTTCAAAACTAAGTCTGTTTGTGCCTTAATAACCAAGCCAAATTTTGGAAATCTGGTATTGTTTTTTCATCACATATTATACTATCTATAGGTGGTGAAAGTAGACCGATATGAATTGCATATATTTATTAAGAACACCAACATTGAGGAAAATTTTTTAAAAATTGTCTTTTTTTATATTTTCAACTGCCACATGAAAAAAATATATATGCATATATATTGTACTCATTTTTTAAATATATATTTCCATTTGTTTACTCTATTTTGGAAGAATATTTGAAAAATTTTGCATATTTCTGAACAACTTAGAAGACTAATTCAACATTATTTTTTTAAATTCTGAAATATATACTTTTTAATTTTCATTTATTTTTAATTTATCATTTTTAATGTACATCAATGGTATTATTGAGTCAATTAAATGAATTGATGTAATAAATTAAAATAAGGGTACCTTCACATGAAGCGAATTAGTGCGGATTTTCCGCAATGGAAAATCCACACCCAAATCCGCGTGAAAATTCTGCAATACACCATTTGAAAGGGTGAAATCAAATACCTTCATTTAAAAGGGTGAAATCAGCTGTGGATCTATGTACAAAAATGCATCAAAAACAACACCAAATGATGTGGATTTTAAAACAGGTTTTGGTGCGGATGCACACCAAAATCCGCAGTGCAAAACATGCCATAGATTTTGGAGTGGATCTGCACCAAAAGTTGCTACATGTGAATATACCCTTATGACTGTACTTTATTTCTATATAAATTATTAAAAATGAACCCTACACTATACAATCACCAATATTAACTAAACATTATAGGTAGAGATGAGCGAGTATACTCGCTAAGACACATTACTCGAGTCAGTAGTGCCGTAGCCGAGTATCTCCCCGCTCGTCTCTAAAGATTTGGGGGCCGGCGGGGGGCGGGGAGCGGCAGGGGAGAGCGGGGAGGAACGGGGAGATCTCTCTCTCCCTCTCTCCCCCCCGCTCCCCACCGCAACTTACCTGTTACCCACGCCGGCCCCCGAATCTTTAGAGACGAGCGGGAGATACTCGGCTAAGGCACTACTCGCTCGATTAATGTGCCTTAGCGAGTATACTCGCTCATCTCTAATTATAGGTAATTGTAATAAAGAGGTTTAATTTGGGGTTAAAGTGTTGTGATTTACAGAGTATACTTTGTTTCCCTCCACTCAGATCTTACACTGACAGGAGAGAGGGGGATAGTGGAGGAGAAACAGACATTTACAGCCTTAAAATGCAAGTAAAGTTCGTTACTACAACAAACTTTCCCAGCCAATGCTACAATTGGCTGTTATTCTGATTATGTCATCAGGTCCTAAAGAAATCAGGACCAGGTAACAGCATCTAAACCTCAAGGTGTTTGTAACACCCTGTTTCAGGTGTTTCATTGGCTCAAGGGGATATGATCACTGGGTGAATGCAGGGCATAAATTCATGTTGCTACATCCCAGAGCCCAACAAGCAGTGATGTAAATGTACTGTGGCTGGTCATGAAGGGGTTAAAGGACATGTGCCAAGTTATAATGTTATCCCCATCCACAGGATAAGGGATAACTTAATGATTGATGGGATTCCAAGCACTGGAACCCCCACCAATCCTGGGAACCCAAAGGTTCTTGTATGACTGGAGTGGAGGACACGCCTATGCACTGCTACACTATTGCTTTTCATTTATAGCACCACAGATTGCTGAGTGCTAGCATTGAAATGAATGGAGTGATGCTGTATGCACAAACTCCTTTTAATTTATGCAGGAACCTTCAGGAATGCATTCTTCCGATCAAGAAAGGGGGTCACAGTGGTCAGATCCACATGATCATAAAGTTATCTCCTATCCTGTGGATGGGGATAACTTTATAACTTGACACATCACCTTGTGCCATCATATACCTAAGAAGAAGAAAGTTTTAAATGATGATTTACAATTAACTGATACTTTGAATGACAGTGTACACAGGACCATGGGTACCATAGATGCCACCCATAAGGCTGCCCATGCAGTTGGTCTACTTCCCATTTTTATGAGTTGTGAAAACCTGTACAGGCATGTGCTGCAATATTGACAAGAAGTGGAAAAGGTCCTCAAGTCATTAAAATAGGATGGGAGTACAAAGATTCATTTCCACAGGTGATTAGAAATATAGGAGCAGGAATCAAGAAGCATTTAAAAGGGGTCTAATTGTTATCTTTGCTTTGGCCCCTTTGTACATCTAATAGTATGTTGATTATTTCGATAACAGTAAGTGATAGTATCTATACAGTTTTGATACTGGAGGCATTTACATACACAAAGGGCTTCAAGAGCGAATCAAATCATCTATGATTTGATTTAGCAGACTAGTTGCAAACTCATGAAAACTGCCACATGTTTTGCTTCCATCAACTTAGTCTAAATCCCACACTTTAAGTGTTTTTTGGAGCCGACAAAACGAAAGGTAATTTCTTGACTTTGACCATCAAAAATATTTTATTTTCCAATAACACTGGTTAAGCTTGGCACTTTTCGCTGTGGGAGATAGGTTAGGATTCTACATGTTGGGAGTCTGTATCCCCAAGATCAAACTATAGAACTAGGTCTGAGGTCAGGGAACTGAATATACACCCAGAAGTTCTTCAGATTTCCAGCTGGAGATTGTCTCTTATGTATATGAATCGTCATTAGGATTCTGACAAAGAAGTGTACTCTGGGATGGCTGCAGGGCAGACTCTTTGAATCTTGCTCTTGATAAAAAAAGCTTCTGGCTGGCTGACAAGAGACAAGGCAAGTTCAAGGAAGGCATTAAAAACAGCTTAAATCTATTGATGGCTGTAGAAGTGCTTGGACGAATGGTCTGGGATTAAGATGAAGGCTATTGACTGCCAAGAGACCACAACATTTTGGACATACTCTTGATTCCAAAAGAAATTGACTCTGCACAGATGTTGGGCCAAATGAAACACGGATACTGATATTCCCAAGTTTCTGTGCTATTTACAAAGTTACCTTGTTTCTTTAACAAGCATTACAACCTACTTCTCAGAGTATGTACAGCAGAGATTAATTGGTACATATATGTCTGCTATTGACTTATGTCTTGAAATATTAATCCGGCACCTACAATTCTTTCGCTGACAGTATACATGGGTTCAAATTTTCTTTAACCCTTTCCAATCCATTGTCTGACGTCTGAAGACATCCTGATTGAAGGCTGTACAGCTCTGACGTCGGAAGACGTCCGGCAGGGTATTCTTACTGTACATTACTGGCCGCTCTGTTGTTGGGGGCCTCTCCAGCATGTCCTATACTGCAGTACTGGCTCTAGCCAGCAGATGGCGCCATTGTATAATGGCAGAAAGAGAAAGACCCCCTAGGAAACCCTGAATCGAAAATTGGATTGCAAAGGCTTAAAGTAATCTTTGTAAACCAGAAAGTTATTAGATTTCCATAATGCGGTCAACATTTGTTTTAATAATAACATCATTATGCAAGATGCACGGTCTTAGATCAGGTAACTGCCGCTTCTACACAAACTAAAAAGGTTCATTTAATTCCCTTACCCTTGCAAGCCTCTTTATGCCATGTCACAGTTCAACATAGATTAAAAGGCTCAGGGCTACAAAAGGGCTGTATCTAAATTATTATCATTTTGTGATTTTAACTTGTTGGGCTTCAATATCAACTGTTTTATCTAATGTTGTGTTAAAAAGATGAAAGGAACAGAATCTCATTATAATACCTTGGTGAAGAAAAAGACCATGTTTTGACTTATCTTTGTCTATCATTATGAGGATTTTGAACATACATGGATAGTTACACCAAATTTAGGCCTTTTAAGAGGTGCACAAAATGATAATTTACAAAACTAACAAACAGAATCATGTGTATAGACATCGGCTCCCCGAGTTCTAATGAATTATCCGCATTTTTGAACAGCAGGGTTTCTGGTATATTTAGTGCAGATAAACTTATGAATTTATACCATGCTAATGCTCCAGAATAAATATATCATGCTCAGCTTGCAATTAAGCAACTTTGCTTCAGAAAAGGCAACAACAAAAATAATCTTATATTTCTGTGTTTATATGGAATAAGGCACAGAGCTTGTACAAAGGCAGGCACCATATTGTTTACATCTATTACAAGGATACCCAGGGTCGCATTTATACTATAGCTTGTGCTGCCCTGGGTATTCATACTTTATACGCCCCATTAAGTGTCCATTTTTACTGGCCAATTAATACCACCATGTTTTCATTTAATGTTGATCTTACCAATAATTCCCAATGTTAATCAAGAAGATCAATGATAAATAATTAAATCATCATTGAAGCTGGACTCACACCAGCATTAATCATAGGGGAAATATGCAAATTAGAGTATGGAAAAATGCCTTAACAGCACCACCTATGGGACGGTAGCTTTCATATAAGTCATGGTCCAGCCTTTTAATTGATATGACAGCATAGCTATGGAAGCCAAACCAGAGTCCACTAGCAAGAACAATTAAACCGCTTCAACTTTAAAGTTAAAAATATCCAAAAAAGTTAAAACACTAATCAATGATTTAATACCTTTTGTACATTGGACAAATCAGTTATTTTTTCTCAGTTCTGCCCATACATTTTTTCACATGCTTTCGTAATATGACTATGTGCACAACGCTATTTATGGGCAAGACAATTATTTTTTCCCAAAACACCCTAGTCTACAAAAAGTGACATAAAAAGAGCTAAATAATGTTTAGAGCCATTTCATAGATACTTAATTAAAAATTAGTCTGTGATGAGTTTTTGGACATTTTAAGCACAATATAGTATAGCACAGCCTCTTGCAGTTTGTAGAACAAGAAATATCCTATTTTATATATTACTTAAAACTACTTAGGTGTAATAAAATAAGAAGTTAATTTGGTCCATTTTGATGACTCACATCTCATACCATTTATTTGAAATTTTAAGTTACTCTAAGGTTTCCAGACTTCCTCATGATCACATTAATGTTCTATAGAAGATACACTCTTATTTCTGCCATATATTGTAAAATGAAATGTGAGATGAAACTGATTGATTGCCTTCAGAAAGCACAAAAGCATATACTTGGAGAATGCTAAAAAAAAAATCCCAGACTCAAAACAAAATTCAAGATGTTAGCTGTATCTTTTTAGATTCCACTGGGTGTTGTAGCAGAAAAGCTTGAACAGACTTCAGTTCACTCATTTTGACGGTAATAAATTATTCTAGAACATTGCTCCAGCACCAAAATTCTATAATAGACTGTTTATATAATTCTTAGACTAGAGGAAAGGAGCAAACTCCCTCTGGTGTCTTAGTGGTGATTTTTATACTTTTCTACAGATAGTTGTGAGGTTGAAGTAGACCAAAACATTCATCTAGGTTTTCGAAGAGCTATAGCAAAAATTACCTGAGCTTGTATTCTACAATAATTATGTGAGGCGAGTGTGAAATACACATTATGTTATCTCTTTAGAAGGGAAAACATAGTATATTGACAAACTCTGCATTTATTTACTGATTAGATCTTCTTTAGAATGTTCACGTTTTCTATGAAAATTAGTACTGACAAACTACACTTATGAGATACATCAACAACCATTTAGATATCCCCATGTACAGACAGCAGCTGAACCCTGAAGAGCATTCTTTACAGAAGATTTCCGAAGCTTAAAAGCCTTTTTGTCCTTGACAACATCACTTATCCTGATTGGTGAGGGTTCCACCACTGAGACCACCTACCAATCACGGGAACTGGGGTTCTGTATCCCCATCCGAATGGTAAAAAGAAAACTTTATGGGACAATAGGAGATAGACTGCACTTTTTTATACTGCTAGAGAAGGGAATTTGTTTTGTTGCTTACCCAAAACATGTTGAAAGAATGAAGTTCTGGAACTTGGCTTTTGAAGTCTCCATCCCCACCCCTGACCATTTATATTGCCTCAGTGGTCTGTTTCTAAGCACCCTTTATGTTTGTCTTCTTTAATACCTATGCATTTCATATGACCATTGTGTTGAAGTCGTGGACATCCACTGCTGACACCCAGTGAGAAAAAGAGCATTCTTCTGGTGTAACAATGAGTTCCACACACCCAGTGTGTGCATATCTCATTACCCTTGTGTTCTTCTCCTTCTGATCCCTTAAAGGTTTTTTTTCCTAATATTATGCCATATTATTGTAAGGACTGTGGATGTGGAACCACTGCGTCAACTTAGTAGATGGAGATCTGATCCAGCATGACTGACAGCCAACCCCAGCATGGGAGGTAAGATACCAGATGAACAGCCCCGTATATAGATGAAAGCTAGGGAAGGTGTCTTGCCTTGAACTGATAACCAGGAGAGGGAGACCTCTGACTATAGGCGGAGCACTCGTCCCAATAAGGACAACCCCACGGTCTTCCTCTAGGCGCTAACTTACCCTGGCGGGCCAGAACACCTATGAGACAAAGATAGAACAACACCAAGGAGTAAAGAAACAAAGGGGGAACAAGCAGACAAGGATAAACAGAGAAGTGGACAACGGGAACAACAGACTACAGAGTACACGAACGAAGAACACAGAGCAAAAGCAGAATGCAAGGTAGTAAGGTAATTGCCGAAGCATTGGCTGGACATGAAGTGAAGGGCACAAATTCTCATCAACACTGCAGCAAGGCCTGAAAGACCCTGGGTAGCTATATAGGGCGGTGATTGGAAAAGGTGCATCAGCTGAACAGGAGATCTGAAACTATTAACCTTAGGAGTGCTAGAAGAGAGCAAACACAAGCTCAGGGAACAGATAGAATGAGATGACACCCATGTTTGCCAGACACAGCAGCAGAAGACCGTGTCTGACTAGTGTACCTAACAATTATACCATCTGCTGCTTCAACCAAACATGGGGCACAAGAACTCTGTTCTCATATATTGATGGGGTCTCAGCAGATAAACAATAAGTTATTATTCTGAGAATGCCACTTTAAAGGTTCATATAACATTTATATCCTGTGCTAGCCCAGCCCTTTAAGGAGAGCCAGAAAAAATTAGTCAAACAATTATTTACCTTTCTTCTAGTGATTTCGGGACTTCAACCAAATGAAATTTTATGGAATGGGAGAGAAAGGGTGACTCACCACATTAATTCACAATGATTTGAAAGATGGATCATAATCCTCGAATAAATGGGGGATTGTATGCTTGAACTAGGGGATGGAATGCAGGCAAGCAAAAAAGGGTGGCAATATACACAGAGCTGGGGGTTTTGCTACACTAGTAAATTGAGTTTCTGTGGTGGAATTAAGCTTTAAAGGGGTTATCCCAAGATAGACTTTTATCCCCTATCAACAAGATAGGGGATAAAAGTCTGATCCGTAAGGGTCTCACCACTGGGACCCCCATTGATCCCAAAAACTGGGGTCCAATATTCCCTTCTTCTCATCCCTGCAGGCTCGCTGCACCTGCCTGCAGTCACGTGTAGGGTGAGTGATGCAGTGATTGTGCATGTATGGTGCCACTCCATTAATTTCCGTGGGGTTCACAGAAATTGCCGAGTACAAGAACTTGGCTATCTCCATTAGCCGCATTAAAGATGAATGGGGTGGGGGGACACAGGATCATTGTTTTCAGGAATCTCAGCAGTGAGACCACCACAGATAATATTTTTATCAGCTGTCCTATAGATAGGTGATAGGAGTCTATCTTGGCATTACACTTCAAGACAACTGAGCAGAGCAGCAAATATTAAGGCACCAATGTTCCCAAAATAAATTAACTATATTATGAAACATGTATGTACATTTAAACAGCTTTCTTAAGAGGCTAACAGGCAATCCAAATTCTTGGAAAATATTTTCATTCTGAATTATTGTGTATTTAACCCTTTAAGGACCAGGTTGTTTTGTACCTTAAGGACCAGAGACTTTTTAGGGATTTTACCCATGTGGCGGTTTTACTGCTCCATTTTTTTTCCTTTAGCTACCAAAATTATTTTTGCTGCGTTTTTTTTTCCGTGACATATTGGACTATTTTTTAATATCTTTTTCACTGACTTTTTTTTCCGTTTTTTAGTTTTATTGGGGGTAAAATGCTAAAAAAAATGATTTTTTTAACATTTATAGTTTTTTTAAATTTTTTTTTATATTTAGACTAAAATAAAGTATGGGAATGGGTTCCTTTATTTGTTTCGGACGTTTTGATATATAGTATGTATGGGTTTGGTTTACAGGGCGCATACGGCGACGGTTTTTGTTGGCGTCTGCTTTGTGTTATTCTCTTTCTTATGTATGTATTGTTGTTTTATTCTGTTATTTTGTTTTACTGATTTATGTAATTGTGTTTTTTACTATCTGTGTCCCCCATGACGTCATATAAGACCTCTGGGGGACACTCACTTTTTTTTTTTTTTTAACTTTATTTGACATTTTCCCACTGTAGCTGGGCAGTCCATAGGACCCTCAGTTACAGGGGAAAGCAACCCCTGTGGTGACATTAGTCACCTGCAGAGCTGCCAGGGTCTAAGTCTGACCCTCCAGCTCTGCATAGCAGGGAATCCCGGGGAGGTCACATGACCCCCCGAGGCTCCCGTAGTGAAAGAACTTCTTACTTTCACTTTGCCCCGACAGTGCTCATTGAGCACTGTTACATCGGGGAAGCAGAAGGCAGGAAGGGTTAAAAACCCCTCCTGCCTTCTGCTCCAGGTTATCAGCTGTCACTAACAGCTGATAACCCGTACCTTCCTCTGACTGATTGCAGAGGCAGGAGACTTAGAGCACCGCCGTATTTTTACAATCGGTGGTCCTCAAAGCCCAGCACCAGCCGCCGTATATATACAGTGGCTGGTCCTTAATGGGTTAAAGAGAACCTGTCACCTGCATAAAGAACCATAAACTAACTTATGGTGCAGTGAGGTGAGGTGACAAAGAGCTAGGTGCTGTATTTTTTTTATACTCACCTGCTTCTTTGTTCCTGCGGTTCCCACTGCTGAAGTCCACACGCCAGGTGAAAATATGACTCTTTTTAGAGTACCACGTGTACGCTCTCCTAAAGGAGAGTGCTCGCACGGATATCTGAAAAGAGTTACATTTTCATGTTCCATACACACTTCAGCGAGGGGCTAGTGGGAATCAGGAGGTGGCTGAGAATAAAATTTACAGCAGCCGTCTCCCTGTCACCACGCTGAACAGCCCCATAAGTTAGTTAATCATGCTTTAGGCAAGTAACAAGTTCCCTTTAATACAAATGTGAGACAAATTAAGAGATTTACTTGTTAATTTTGTTAAGCCTAGCTTCACATGGGCAGACCGGATTACGCACGCGGGAGGCCCGCAGCAGATTCCGTCTGTGAGCTCGGTTCACGACCCTGCATGCCATAATTTTCTGTATTGCGCACGACCTCACTGTCGGTCATTGGCAGTACAATTTGTTTCTTTTACTGTTTGTAGTTCCCGTGCCTTCGCTTAGTGATGATGGTGGATACCCTCAGCCCATACACAATGTTAATTGTGTATGGCCTGCGAGTCGGACGGCCTCCATTGACTTCCCGCGGAATCCGCAGTAAAATAGAGCATGCTG
Source organism: Eleutherodactylus coqui (assembly GCF_035609145.1). NCBI lineage: Eukaryota > Metazoa > Chordata > Amphibia > Anura > Eleutherodactylidae > Eleutherodactylus > Eleutherodactylus coqui. Next base: position 258,386,551 of record NC_089839.1, on the reverse strand, counting down.
CGATATTTTCACTGCTCCTCAGAATACGCAATTAGTGTCCGCAATGTGAGCAAAAAAGTGAATTTGCATGCTTTTCAATGCCCTTGTTTTGCCATCCTCTTCACGGATTCCGATCAGGGATTCCGCTATTGGAATCTGCTCGTGAGAAGCTGGTTTAATGACGATAAAATGCTTTGTTTTTGGATCAATTTCAAATTAAAGGGGTATTTTCATCTCATACATTTATGGCCCATCTGCAGGGTATGCCATAAATGTCTGATAGATGCTAGGTCCACCTCTGCGAACAGTACCTATCAGCAGAACGGAGTTGCCCAACCCTGTTTCAGGTCGCCTCAATGGCCGCAGGTGGCTGAGATCACTGAAAAACTGAACTGGCTGTTCTGTGCTGTTTCTGCAACTCTCTTAGTAACACATGGAAGTTACAGAAATGGCATAGTACAGCAGATTACACTGTTTCTTCAAACTGGAAGTTATAAAAGCAGTGTAACTCACAGTGTGGCAATGTTTGTGTAATACCCATTCACTTTTAGGCGAGTAATGGAAGTAACATAGAAAAGTTGGTTCGGCTGCTTCTGTGGCCATGGTGTATGGGCCAGAATTTGCACATTAGACATATATGGTTGAGATAGGTATGCCCCTTTAACTTGTGCATGTTAATGTACATAGTTTCTTTTATTGCTCACTGAAAATTCTCCTTCCCTTGTAATAGGCTGAATTTTTGCTCCATTCTACTGCCTGGCATGTGATGTAATAACTAATTATGTGTGCAACTATCATCTGAGCTCCCACAATCAACTGCTCTCTGATAAAGGGAGTAAATCACAATTATCCAGATTTTTAAAATCAACTTTTTATTTACATTTTATCTCTGTAAATACAGTTAAATGTCATTTAATGTGTTTAGAATCATAGAATGGTAGAGTTGAAAGGGACCTCCAGGCTCATCGGGTCCAACCCCCTCCTCAGTTCAGGATTTAACCCCATGCATTTTTAAAAATATAATTTACCAATGGACTGCCACTCCCATACGGTCCCTTTTCCAGTCCCGGGTCATCACTGCAGCCACAGATTAGCTGAGGCAGTCAAATTCAGCTTTTCAAAAATTTCATAAAGTTGGCCAACCACTCTGTAGGCAAATCTTTCTATTGGTTTGACTGTAAGTTCAAAAGTCTACCTCTGTTTGAATTGTCATTGCACAACTGTACCAGAGCGTAGGTGCAGTCATATTACTGTACTGGTCACCGTGGGCATTTCAAACCATCTCATGTGATCATTGGAACACAGGCCTTGATATTTGAATTGTACTCAAAGACTGGTGCTGAGAAGCACGAAAAGTAGGTGGAGCAACCGTTTTATGTCTCCTGGATTTTTAATGGTTGACATGAACCATGTAGACAGAAAGATGTGATGTAACAATATGGAGGTGTTTCTCTGACCAAGAGGACACCCCAAAAGAAAGGGGCACGAAAATACAGAGTAGGTAGCCAAAAAAAGGTTGGAGGTTGGCTCAACCGTCCAATGAAACAAGTAACGAAATGAGAAGGAATATTGACCTTCGCTTTTATTTTATTTAAACCAGCAGAATTTTTTTTGAGGCAAATGAACCAGAAACTGGAGAGGTCTCTGGTGTCCCGCTGTGCAGCAACCTGCTTCTCTACATGGATGGACAACAGAGACCTCTCCAGTTGGTGCCTTAATTATCCTCAATTAAAAATAATATCCTTAATGTACAGTGTAGTATAGTTTCATTCTCTACTGTACATTGTCCCAGCATTACTGAAGAAGAGGGTGCTGCTTTACTACAATAAAAGGAAGTTGGTTATTCCTTTTCATCTCTATACATGTGTCATTGGAAGGTTGCGTCATCCACCAGCCTTTTTTTTAAAGGGAACCTGTCCATTCAGCCCTGCTGTGTTTCAGAAAAGACATACTTAGAAGTTTGACTCTGAGCTCAGCTGGAACAGAGCTCCGCAAAAGAGACGGGCCGCGCTAGACTCTCCCTGCCCGTATCATCAAGACTGACAGCCCTCTCCCTATGCTTAAGCAGGTAGAGAAGCTGTCACTCTTGATGCTTTAAGCCACTTACATAGTATCAAAGAGAACGCTATCAATGAGGACAGTTTAAACATTCTCCTGTGGTTTTTCCTCTGCCTATGTTTTCTCAACAATGAATATCTCAAGTTTTGGGCCTATGCTGGTTGATATGGCGCATCAGGATTATTGTATTTTCTAAGAAATAGAAAAAAAGTAGGGTATCCGGATGCACATTTGTTGAAAGCAATTAGCACTAATTCAATTAAAAGAGTATTATATTTCTAAGTCTTTGTTTTCTTAAGATTCTGTATTTTGATGAAAAACAGTACAGTTTTTAAAAAATTGGTTGGAATGGAAGGATGTTTTTTATTCTACAGAATCTTGAAATAAAGTCATAAATAGTATTTTTTATTACCATGGCTACAATTTTACATGACTGAAATTCTGCATATACCGTGCCACTGCCAAAGATCTTACCCACACAATGGAAGGCACTGAATTTCAAAGGAGTTTGCTTACTTCATAATAATACTATTTTAGGTTAGGGCTGCACACATGCCTGATATTTTCCGAAATTAACTATTGGGTTACAAATGCTGTCCAAAGTAATGCACTTTAAAATGACCACTGTGCCTACATCTTATGGTTCTGGTGCCAAGTTGCTTCTTTCACTGTGGCTGCAAGAGTGACATTCCATACTAACTAACATGAGTGATATTGGTTGAGATTATCTGTGAGGGTACCATGATGGAGAGATGTCAATATGGTATGGAAATACTAAGAACAAGCATTTGGTCAGGTGAGCATAAAGTAGGTTCATGCTCTATTTTATTAAAGGTCAGACATTCCCATTAATACAAAAAGTGATTGTTCCCAGCAAGAGAAACCAAGTAATCTTGTAGATATGATACCTTTTTACCCCTTGAGTGGCGGGTTTCCTACCACCCTGTCGTGCCCATCAGGGCAGTTTTTTTAAATGGGCCAATCATTTAATTTCAACTAATTTTGCAGTCGTGTTCCAAGAGCCATAACTTTTTTATTTTTCTATTGACACGGCCATGTGAGGGCTTTTTTGCTGGAGAAGTTGTACTTTTTGATGGCATCACTGAAGGATGGTGGAATGTCATTTTTCTTTCATTTTACTCCATTTAGATTTTTGTAAAAGTTTTTCAGTATATTATATGGTACTTTAAATAGCACCATTGAAAAATATAACTCATTCCGCAAAACACAAGCCCTCATACAGCGACGTCGATGGATAAATAAAGGAGTTATGATTTTTTAAACAGGGGGAGGAAAAAAAGAAATGGGGAAAGAAGAAAAAAAGGGACCCTGTCATTAAGGGGTTAAATAATGTACTAACTTCCTTCTCTGGGTCATTACGACGCAGGGATACCACATGTGTAATTTTATTTTTAATTTTTCAGTAAGTAAAGGGAGACAAGTGTTTTTAATTTTATTTATTTTATTTTTTAAATAATTTTTAACTTTTTTTTTTTTTTTTACTTTTTTAAATTTTTGTCCCTTTAGGGGACTTCCACAGAGACCAATCAGGACTCCCTGATCACATTCTGGGGGGGGGGGGGGGTCCGATGGTGACAGCCCTTTACATGGTGCAGTGACAGCCGTTTACATGCTGCAGTCACATAGACTGCAGCATCTAAAGGGTTAACACAGCAGAGACCGGAGGTTTTCTCTGATCTCTGCGGTAAGAGCTGGTACCTAGCTGTCCTCTGACAGGGAAGCACCAGCTCTCCCTGCCACAGAGACCATCGGCTTGCTTCTGACAAGCTGATGGTCTCTATAGCAACCTGTAAACAAAGCAGGGCATTAGAAGCAGGAGATTGCCGGCATATCGGCAATATCTTCCTGCTTCTCAATGTCCTGCTGTGTTCTGTGTGGGACTGTGCAGGCAGAGCACACTGCCACAGCTTGTGGCATTGTGCTCTGCAGCTCCCATAGTGATACATAGCCTGGAAATCTTCCGGGCTATATCGCTATGAGCAGTGGAGCTCGTCCTGGAAAATTTCCGGGCGTGCCACTCAAGGGGTTAATGGCTAAAAAAAAATACATGATGTTATAGAGAGCTTTCGAACCTCTCAGGATCCTTCCTCAAGCCGAATGCAATAGATCCGAAATGGCATGAATACATGTACACACATACTTATGACAAGGCACAGACATGGATGTGATTAGTTTGCACTTAAAAGGAATACTGCAACAGGATGGGTAGAGAAATAAAAAACATACTTAAATAGTCCACTGATAAAGAAGTGAAGGTTTTATTGTCTCTGAATTAGTGTTGGGAGGTCACCAGGTCAACAGTGTTATCTGTGGTATAGATGTCTCATACTTCCCATTCACAATAACCCTGTGTTGAAAGTGTCAAAAGTTGTTATAAGTTTGTACTCCCAAATTCTTTTGTGGCTTTGCGATTGGAAATCGCTTTTAAGTATGAGGACTTTCATGTGTTCTATGTTGTGTCTCATCCTTCCTTGTGCATGAATCCTCATGAAGAATTTAACCCTGTGTTGAAAGTATCCAAAGTTGTTACAAATTTATACTTCCAACTTCTTTTGTGGCTTTGTGACTTGAAATTGCCTTTAAGTATACTAACTTTAATACAAAGGTATGATAAGTAAAGTGTAAAAATGCATTGCTATAATGCAAATAAACAAGGGCCAGTGGAGGGACAAGAACACGTGGTATGGACATTTAAATAGGTATGTGTAGTACCTTTTATTACTTCAAGCTATTTGGAGCCTTCTGCTTCATCCTATTGAATGCAGACAATCTCTTTAAGATATTAGATGCCCCTTCAGTACGAAGAATAAAGTTTCACCTTATTATTTGGCATTAGCTTTGGATAGTCCCTTATTTTCTAAAACCAAACCTTGTAATTTTAAAAAGGACACTTGCTCTACAAAATCAGATGTTGACGTAAGTAAATCTGGGCATTTATAGAATGATGCCATGTATTGCTTCCATGAGATCAGAGCCTCAGTGGCATCAAAGTATTACACTGGTTTCTTCTTTTGGAATTAGGAAGACATCTTTGTACAATGACTGTTTGTTCCGTTTTTTTGCTAGTATTCATCTTTCCAAATGTCGTTCCTTTTCAGGGAGAAGAGCCGTGTATCATTTTCTACCACTTGCTCTGAATATACTTAAAGCTTCAATTAAGCTTCCACGTATTCTTTCTTGACATATAGCATCTTAAACATGTTTGTACAGACTGCAAAGCAAACTTGTATTTGGGTTATATTTTCACAGGGTTTGAAGTCTTCTTCAAAGATTTTGAAATAAAATGAATGACTGAGTACATATGCTGTAAATCTGCCCCTTAGTTTATGTTGAAAATCAAAAAAACATGTAAAGTTTGGTGATGTCTGTGTGTTATCTGAAAAAGCATACATTAAGATATGAAAAGAAACGCTGGAAATAGTAGACTTGTCAGTTTGAATGTTGGTGGAATAAGTACATAAGATAAACGGTTCAGCACGGGTTATGTTCCTGAATTTATAATCAGTATATATAAAGCAGCGTTTCTGGAGTAGCTTAAAAGAGCTTGCAATGTTTATTGCCCACAAGGAGTACATAAACTCAACTCAGAATATTAGATGAGGAAATGTACTATAAACCTTAACAGCTCTGAAATACTTTCACCCCAAATAGATACACTTGCTAGTATTCTGAGATGCCACAGGAGCTTCTGAGACATGTAACTTCAGTCATGCATCAACATTCTCATTTACAAGTCTCTGCTATGTTTGCTCACAATAGATATAGCATTCGGTATGCAGCTGTTGTACAACAAGACTAGGAGCGCTTCTGAATTCAGCAAGGAAATTTTTGCATAATTTCGGGCGTCGTTGAGGGACTACTGTAAATTGTCAGTGATTATTACTTAATAGCTGTAGGATTTAAATAGACAACTTTAATGTCATTATTAGAGATGAGCGAACGTACTCGTTTCGAGTAATTACTCGATCGAGCACCGCGATTTTCGAGTACTTCCGTACTCGGGTGAAAAGATTCGGGGGGCGGGGGGAGGCGTGGCGGAGCGGGGGGTAGCAGCGGGGAACAGGGGGGAGCCCTCTCTCTCTCCCTCTCCCCCCCCACTCCCCGCTGCAACCCCCCCACTCACCCACGGCACCCCCCGAATCTTTTCGCCCAAGTATGGAAGTACTCGAAAATCGCGGTGCTCGGGCGAAAAAGGGGCATGGCCGAGTAGGTTCGCTCATCTCTAGTCATTATGTATTTGGTTCTACTTTATCATTAGGTGAAGTACTTTAGTATTTCCATCGGCTACAGCTGAAAAGTACATTGTTTGCTTTTTTTAAATAGATTTAATAACGAGACAATGTGATTTGAAATGTATGATCTAGTTGAGTGAACTCATCATATGGAGGAGTATCAAGCCATTGACTCAACAAATGGTTGCAATAAATACCTCTACCTCATGTAGACACTGATGCTCTGAAGTCAAACCCACTCAGACCCTTCATTACCCCGCACTAACACACTAAGGCCACATTCACATATCCATTCAGGTTTCCATTCGGGATTTGATTTTCCAGTAGGAAAATGGAATGCCTGCCCAAATAGATCAATCCAATGATGGAATATACACTGGATAACATAGACAGAAAGACTTGTGTTTAATAAAGGGTATTGCTACCACCGAAACGTGTTGCACAATGCATATCTGATGTATGAGTCAGACCATTATTATAGTTTTTAAAATTTTTGTTGGAATAATAAAAATATATCTTTTGGAACATTCTTTGCCAGATTGTTTTACTCCATTTACATTAATAATAGAACTCTTACAAGCGCAGAGATCTCTTTTTCCATACTGTACTGCCACTGCCTTTTACCCACATTTTTCAAGGTGTCGGGTCTTTGAAGTCTCTAGCTGCACTCCAATTATTGGAAGGCACTCAGAAGCATCACACCAGACGGGGATTCCAGTGCCATCGGGTAGGTTCCCTGACCAAGGTCTTCCCCGTGGGCACCAGGGTAGTTCCCTTACTTATTTTTACATGCTCACAATCATTTGCGCTGTTATTCACCCATTCCTATGCAGGCGCTCTTCCAAACCATATACTAAATAATGGATTATAAGGTGCAGAACGAACCCTATTGACTATAATTGGGGAAAGTCTGGCTTCTTTAATGCACTCCTCATTTTCCCAGATGAAATAGCAAAGCATGGTGCATTATTTTGCTTGGGATTTTCTGTTGCATCTAAAACATAACTCGAAAAACAATGGCAAAATTATGTGTTTTTTTTTTTAATCCACTGCATTTAATATTTTCTATAAGTTTTTCATTACACTATATGGTACAGTAAATGGCACTGATGTCTCACAAAAAAATTAGCTTGTGCATGGCTATGTCAACGGAACAATAAAAAATGGCTGTGTCGAGAAGGGGTTAAGAGGAATCTGTATTCACAAGAACATCTCTCCATATTATAACTGGCATTGGTACAGCTTCATATTTTTAAAACCATTGAGCTTTGCACTAAGTTATACAGAAGAACTGGGTAGCGGCAACCCTTTAAAGCAGCTTAAGTTGCCTAGAAATGCTCCGTTAACATTGTTCTCTCAAGTAGCCTGAAGGTACGGACAATGATTTTGTAATCAGGAGAGCCTGAGCCCAGATAGCAAGAAGGAGTCTGTTAACTGAATCCAAACTAATGAAGCTGAAGCAATGTTCAGAGGGGAACAGGCAATTTTATGCATTTACTTAGCTTGAGAGAAGAGAAGACAGACAGAGGTAGAAAAATGCAATGACAGAATGTAATAGAGAATAGGCCTCTGACACTAATTTCCCCAATGGGCTCCTTACATGCCAATTCAAATCCTCTTTGTTTCTGCAAAGAGCTGATGTCTTTGTTATTAGGTAAGTTTCTATTGTTTTACACTTTCTATGAGAGCATCATGATACCACAATTTATGAGTGCTGTACATAGAAAACCCTTTCATTTATTACCCTAACTTGGTCACTGCTTAATGGCCTAGCAACAGAATATACAGTTAGAAAGAATATACTCAGTAAAATAAACTGCTAAAAAGTATAGAACTTCTTTAAACAGTGCAGATTTAGTGCATTATTTAAAGGGATTTTCTAGCTGGAGACTATCTGCAGGCTAGACCACCAACAGTAGATCAGTGGAGGTCTGCTGCTTTGGACCCCAGCCAATCAGCTATTCACCTTGCCAGTGTGCTGATTTCAGCAAGAAGCAGACAGCTCTATTCTCACTGCAGTGGCCAGGCTTGGTATTGCAGGCAAAGTTCCTATGTACTTTACTGACAACTAACTTTGATGGTTTGAAAATGTGCGCAGAGAGGATTTAAGTGTTGTTATGAGCCGTTTAGGCGAGCTCCCTCCATGTTTTTCGGTTTTGCACTGCTTCTTTCAGTCGTGTTATATCAATGCCAGTATCAGCTTTGACAGTATCAGCCATCATGTTCTTTGATGCCAGGTGTTCTTTTGCCACTGAGCTGTCCAAGCATTATAGATTTTTCTAGCAGCTCTGCTCACATTGCATGGCAAAAGTACGTGAGCCTGAACCAGGCTATCTTGCCCTCCAGTGATATATCGGGTCTTATATGATTCAGAACTTCTCTGTTTGTTACTCTAGCCGTCCAGGGCATATGCAGCAGCTTCCACCAGCACTGCAGCTCAAACCATCCTTCTATCAGCTTGTTTCGCAGTCCAGCTTTCACATCCATACATGGTTATGAAGAAAACGGTGGTTTGCACTAGCCTGCATTCAGTTGCTATGCCGATATCCCTATTTTTCCAAATTTTGACCTTGTTTAGCATTGCGCTTCGCCCTAATACTATCCTATGTTTTATCTCTGGCATAGATCAATTACACTGGACAACAAAATTGAAAAAATTGTTTGGTGCCGGGAATGTTACAACTGATTTAGTGTATATTTGACCTTTTATTTGCAAATATGCAAACAGTTTCTCCCTATCAGCTATAGTTTCGGCGCATGCGCATGGCCAGTCATGCTGTGTCACATAGCCAATCTTATTCGTACATTTAGTTTGTCCCGACCAGTAGTGAGGAATGGTTGTGTACATTTGTCGCCCGAGGTGTTGTGGGGTGTTGTAGCTATACAATCATTGTGTTCAGGGGCGTACCTAAAGGCTCAGGGGCCCAGGTGCAAAAGTTCAGTTTGGACCCCTCTCTTCTTCTTAAATCGTGCTGCATACAGCTGCAAAACACATTTCCATACATGAACTAGCCCCTTGGTGTAATCTTTCCAAATATAACACATTTCCTGCGCTACATGAAAATTTATTTGTAGCCCCTTTGGCCACTCCTACACACACGCTAGAGTACTAGAATACACACACACTAGGGTACTATGTGATTGCTGACTCCTACCACACTGGTGACATCACCACAGGTCCTGGAAGCTGCTGTCCGCTTTGCCAGTGGGGGTCCATGTGAGACGGCTGTGAGGTGAATGATAGCAGCGGCTGTCCTCTCCTCTTCAGGACAACTGGGGTGATCTTAGGCCGGCATCCTTTCCTCCTTTCCCGCAGCTGCTACACACTGCTGGTGACCAGCCAGTCAAGCACTCAGCATACCCACTGCTCACCCCCGCCGGCACCCGAATCTTTTCTGCTGAGCAGACAGGTACTCGAAAAGGACGATACTCGCTCGAGTTTTTTCCCTTAACGAGTATGCTCGCTCATCTCTATCAATTTCCCATTAGGCCAACAAAGCGGGTACACAAAATATCCATGTTTTATGTGCCTCTGGGACACTAGGGCCAAACAATATTGTAGAAAAAAACACTAATTTGTACGGTATTTGTTTAATTATATCAATCATATGTCTAATATGGAATATGGTAACAAAATTCAGTCGGTGCCTATATCACAGAAACTAGAGCTGATAGGGGAAAATGGATGGCATATTTGAAATCAGGGCACAAAATATACCTTATAACAGCTGTCAAACGCTCTGCACCAAAATACGTGTTGGCCAGTGTTATCAAACCAAGGAAGATGAAGTGTCGCACACATTCTACGGCCTTGTTGCTGATTTTGATTTGAATTTGTCCATTTTTTGCAATTGTCATAATTTTAGTCTTCTTTAAATTCAGGTAGAGGACCATTTTTTACTTTTAGTTTTAATCTTACATATCAGCTGCTCCAGACCTGCTTCTGTTTCTGCAAGGAGATTTGTGTCATCTGCGTAATAGAGATTGTTGATGTTTCTGCCACCTATTCTTACACAGTTTCCATTTCATCTAGGCCCATTTTCCGCATGATCACTTCTGCATATAGGTTAAACAAGAAGGGTGAGAGGATGCAGCCCTGTTGGACGCCTTTGCTGATCCCAAACCATTCTATGTCCCCATACTGTGTTCTCACTGTGGCTTCTTGATTGGTATGAAGTGATTTTATCAGCTTGACTAGATGTGCCGATACACCCAGCTCTTGTAGGCCATGCCACAGCTTGTCATGGTCAACGCAATCAAGGTAGTCTATGAAACACATGTAGATATTCTTTTTAATAGTCTTTCTAATTATTACAATCCTCACTGACTTGGAGAAGCAAATTCAGGTGAGGAGCATCCCTGTTGCTTTGTAAAAGCTCTGAGAGTACGAGCATGACTTCCATGTAGCTTAGATGCATCTGACGTGTAGTTGCAAGCGCCATTTTATTGCAGCTCCAAAATTGTTTGAATATTGACTGTTCATTGGTTCATTTATGAGTTCCCCAATTTGGAGCTTGCAGCTGTATATCAGACACAAGGTAGCCATGCAACGGAAGCTGCATGGGACTCTACCCTTACAAGAGTCATGACTTAAATAGCAATGGGTATTGTATATGTTGCTATAAATAACATTTACACTTCCCAGTTGTACTGCCAATTACAAAGATTTTTACTGTGACATGACTGATGAAGATCCGGGATAAATTATCCTTAAAGGGGTGGTCCAAGGTATAGTTTTCCAGTAAAAGTTTATCCTATGCAGTAAAATAACAAATTGGCATATACTCACCTCTCTACATTGTGCTCTGTGACTGTAGTGTTGCTTGGTCCTCTGCTTTGTTTGTTTACAGCAGTGTTTCCCAACTCCAGTCCTCAAGGTACCCCAACAGGTCAAGTTTTCAGGATATTCTATAGTAAAAACACCTGTGGCAATGTCTGAGGCACTGATAATAATTACATCACCTGTGCAAATCCAGAAAACATAACCTGTTGGGCTGCCTTGGGGACTGGAGTTGGGAAACACTGGTTTACAGGCTACATTCCCGTATAGTTTACGGACCTCATAGGCACTGCAGCCAGTAACAGAGCTTAGTGATCGAGCTCTGTAAACAGCCTGGGACAGCCTGTAAATTTGACGTCAGGTGGGAGACCCGAAGCACAGCCATAAGACACAGCAGGAGTAGGGAGAGGTATGTATCAATTTGTTATTTTACTGCACGTGGAGCAGGCTTTTGTTGAAAAAAAATATAATTCGGACCACTTCTTTAATTGTGGATCTGTTTCTTCATTTACACTGGCAAATTAATGTTTCAAGTGCTTTGAAAGAAGCAAATTGCAAAATTAATTAACCAGGGAACCTTAGGACTGATATAACATGTCTGCTATAGGGAGTTTGATTCCTCTACCCAGAAGAATAGCCCAGCCAATGAGAGAGTTCAGTGCCCCGATCCTTCATAGATTGAAGGATAAAGGGGTGGGGAAGACAAATATATCATCAACAGTCATAGAAACACTATACATAAAGTATAATAGATTGACAACATCAGTATTATTGCATCTTGTCTCCACCAGAAGAATGGTTGGAGACAAGATGCACGCCCACAACCAACACCCCCAACTGGATTGGCTGGCCAGGAGAATGGGTGGCCATCATCTCCCCTGCTGGCTCCTATCATTCCCCACTGCTATGCTGCTCAGCCTTGTTCCCTTTCTCGGCTCCTGCGCTGTCAGTCTCATCGCTGCCGTCACATATGCTGGCCATAATGCAAGGCTGCGAGGAGAGTGACAGTGGCTGAGTGACTGCATCGGAGTAGGGACGGGAGAAGGCAGAGCGCTGGGGGCAGTGACACTCCATCGTTCTTCCTTGTCCCCTTTCCCAGCTGCAGTACTGTGACAGTCACCACCAATGCCCCCCTCACCTCCTGTATTCTCCGGACATGGTACGGCCAGGTAAGGCCTCATGTCCACTTGCACACACGGATTTCACTGCTGAATACTGCAGTGAAATCCGTGCGTGCTCGCACCCATGGAGAGGAAAAATACATTTTCTTACCTTCTCCGGACGCTCTGGGGCTCTCCTCTGTGCAGGCCGGATCTTCTTTCTTCTGGCCAGTGGATGTGCTCGGCACACCAGGCCTCAATGGGAGCCGTTCGTGTGGCAGACTAGCAGGAAAATGGAGCATGCTGCGATTTCTTCCCGTGTGTGCGACCCGCACACCAGGAAGAAATCACATCCGCATGCTTTTAGCTGCCCTACAGATGCTAATACATCCCAATGGACAGCAAGACACACGGATCTCCCGTGTGGGAGCCACGCGCAGATTTTATAAATAAAATCCGCACGTGCACATTGGGCCTAACACATGTGCCCTGCAGACTCTCTGCGTTTCTCCCCCCCAGTGCCACGCTCATAACTACCTGGCTGGCTGAGGTAAAACACATCTGCCCTTGCCTCCCCCCGCTCCGCTGATATATCTCCTTCCATCCTGTTCTTCCTGCGGTCACAGTCACTTTCCTCCAGGTCTCACAATTCACTACGGCGGCACTCTCCTCCGCGCTGTCATCCTGCGGGATGATGTAATCTCCAGCCAGTGGGGAGGCATGGCACCCACTACCACCAATCCACAGCTGGAAGCATCCCCCGGGGCATTTCCTCTCACTAAAGCCAGTTTCCAGTGTCGACAAGATACACCAGTACAGACAACATCTTCTCTGTTCCTTGGAATTGCCTTTCAAGTGTAACCAGAATGTTTATTTCAGATGTATAAAAAAATATTAAAAACTTTACTTATTCAAAAATAAACTCCAAAGTGTTTCTACCTGAAGCACATATCAAATCTGACAAATGTCATCATTTCATGCTTATTCTTAATTACTCATAAATTAAAAATACAATACAAATTACAATTAGTCATAGATAGGAGCTCTGTGTGATGTTACAACTGGCTACATATTTATGAGCTTTATTGCTCATTTTGCATCTTTTTCATTGAATATTTCCTTTTCTCGGTTTTCCTTTTAAGTGCTGCTCTTTAAATTTAGAATGATATTCCTGTGGTTATTCCATCATTACAGGGCAGTCATTATCTTTTCCTTTTTTTCCGGTCTCTCATATGTCTTACAAACCCCTACTGCTTTTCATTGAGATTAAAAAAAGCTCATTCGTTGACACTTTTTTTTTATTTTAAAGCTGCATTAACCTTTTTGAATAAGAGGGCAATTTTACTTCCAATCTGTAGAAATTCAAGTCAATCTGATCCAAATGAACATAAATCCACTTACTTTGATCTTGTTGTAGATAGTGAATAGGCTATTTAGGAAAAAAAGTGATGTAATGGGATGTGCATCGCTTACATAGCATAGTACCATGGCAAGTTATACAAACCATTCATTGGATTTTATCACTGCATATTGCTATGAATATGAGTTTTGGTGACATTCCCTTATATGCTTTAATTTAAATACATAGTAATATAGTATGTAAGGCCGAATGAAGACAATGTCCATCTAGTTCAGCCTGTTTATCTTCCTAAGTTGTTGATCCAGAGGAAGGCAAAAAACCCCAAGAGGCAGAAGCCAATTAGCCCTTTTGGGGGATAAAATTCCTTCCCGATTCCGTAATGGCAATCAGACTAATCCCTGGATCAACCTCTAATAGTTACTACCTGTCTGTGGTAGGAATGATTTACTTAATCTCCTGAACCCTGATGCAAAGTCTATAACAGCTCTCACCTAGCTGGAATCAATCATACAGCTGAAGCGCATGGATGTATGCAATTTTTATGTTGGAAAATCGCACCATTTTCACTATGTTTGTATCTGCATATTTCGTGCATTTTTAGGACTCGGTCAGACAAGCGTTTTCTTTGCACACCTATGTGCGCAAAAAAATTGCACTCCACGGATCTGCCAAATGACCACAGCTCAGTGCAGTGGCAGAGGACCGCGATGCTATCCCATTGCTTTCAATGGGGCCTGCGCTGCTGCTGCCCCATTGAAACCAATGGGATGAGGGCAACCCCCGCAGGCAGCCCTAGATGCTTGAAAAAATAAAAAATATATATACATCACCTTCCACTGTCCAGCTCCGGTGCACCTTCTCCCTGGTTCCCCGGCACTTTTCTGAAGCATTTTCTCCTGGCCTGGAACTTAAAAATCCCCACCTCCTGAAAGCGCTGAGTCTGATTGGCTGAGTGCTGTGACCAATCAAAGGCAGTGCTCAGCCATTCATTTAATGACAGCTGAGCGCTGCCTGTGATTGGTCACAGCACTCAGCCAATCAAAGGCAGCACTCAGCCATTCATTGAATTCAGCACCGGCCCCATTGAAAGCAATAGGATGGCATCACGGTCCTCTGCCACAGCTGTGACAAGGAATTCTTTTGTCTCCATGGAGAGTTCCACCATCATTGACCACTGTTACAGTGCTGTCACCGTGTTCAGTGTTAAGGGGACTCCCCGCAGGGATTAACAGAACCCTCCGCCAATCCCCTCATCTCCTGTCACATCTATAACTTTACGCACAGCATGGACCTATGCTGTCTATATTGCATCTGAAAAAAGCCAGACATAATACCGAAAGAAAATATGCCCATGTGAATATGGACTATAGGGGAAGGAGAAAACTAACCCTAAACTGATCAGCCTCATGAGAGCAACTCCATGTCAGGATCCTTGGCGACTTTGTCTGTCCCTGTTTGGGAACAAGGGAAATGACAGCTGACAGATAGAACTCACAATTGAAACACAGTATCAGATAACAGATTTTACAAAGTCCAAATAATAAGAAAAAACACTGCTGACTTAGCTGACAAAATGCTGAAACTAGAGGATGCTGACAAGATCAAAAGTAGATGAGTAACTGGCACCTACTTTCAAAATGATTGTTTGGCTGGCTGGTGGAATCCCCAGTGACCAATCAATCCCCACACTAGTAGAGACAGGGGTTGTGTTGGTGTACACGCCGAATAACAGGGCACATACTCCGGCACCAGGATCATGTTTCATGATGACAAACCGGACCTCATCCTGTGTTGCAGACGGTACACCGCAACACTCAGCCACCAGTGACCGCGGCACACACACAAGTATTACCGTCTCTGCCATTACTGGCTAAGATGGAAATACCCTTTTAAGCAAAGTTGTGTTTTTACATGTGCACTATAACATTCCCTACTATTTCTTTATTAATCATTTGGCACATGTATAATGCATTACTAAAAGATGAAGCTAGTGTAAGGGTGATCGATCTATATTGTTTTATAATACATTATTCCTTTGGGTTATTGCAATTTTGCAGAGACTTGCAGAAGCAATCAGAAAGAGGAACTGTTATTTTTAAGTCTGTCTGAAGTCGAGTTACTGGGGGAAAACGGAAGTTTGCAGCTCAGAACAACTTCAACCTATAGGGCCCACTGCAACATGGACATATTTGCACTGCTGGATCCGGAGCGGGCGTCTGCCTCCGGATTCTGCAGCAAATACTGCCCATAAAAATGCTATTGAAAATCGCTTTTTCAGGTCCACGAGCGGAAATCAATTGCAATTTTCCACTCGCAGAGGGAAAATCACAGCATGGTCCATTTCAGGATTCCACGCGGATGGCATATGGGGCTGTGCTGCTGCAGACCGGTCAGAGTGCTTATGCTGATTCCTGTTCACTGCCAAAGAACCTAAAATGTGCACATGATCATGAAAACTAGACAATAGAGCAATGGAAGGTGGCCTGGTCTGGTGTACCATATTTTCTTTTACATCATGCGGATGGCCGTGTGCATTGCCACTTACCTGGAGAGAAGATGGCATCAAGATGTACTATGGGAAGAAGGCAAGTCAGCATTCTGTGTGATGCTCTGGGCAATGTTCTGCTGTAAAACCTTGGGTCCTGGCATTCATGTGGATGTCAGGGTATGTTCACATCTTGTTTTAGCCATCCGTCAGGCGTATATGTTTTCATACATATTAAAAGATGTTGCTTGATGTATACATAGACTATAATTGCTAAAATATAGTTAAAAAATGTATACGTTTCATTATCTTTGGCCTGACTTGATCTACTGAAACAGCAAAAATGGCTGTACTGCACAAATTTTCATAACTCCTATTGACTTCTATGAGAGTTTTGGATAGGCAGATGTTTTGGAGAATAGTCCATCAGCTCAGCGGTTATCGTGTTTCCCCGAAAATAGACCTACCCAGATAAAAAGCTCTGCCCTTATTTTGGGGGGAGGGGTGGGGTGGCTTGAAATGTAAGCCTTTCTCCGAAAATAAGCCCTAGCTGCACTACAGGAAAAAAAAAGCAATACTCCCCTAGTAGCCGGCGTTCGAGTCCCTCGTGCTGGTCTCTGGCACTGCTGCAGGCTTCCAAGTAGTCCTCGGCCTTGTCAGAGCATTTCTTCTCTAATTGGTTCATCAAGCACCGCATCAGCGCTCGATAAACAAATCAAAGCCATTCAATGATGTCATTCATTGAATAGTTGTGATTGGTTAATCGAGCGCCAGCTCTGATTGGCTGACGCAGCACTCAATGAACCAATCAGAGCAATCGCTTGCTGGAGACGGGGTATTCAAGCCCTGCTACCAGGAAGAAATGCTCTGTCACCGCTGAGGAGTACACAGTAGCCTGCAGCAGCACTGGAGACCAACGTGAGGGAACTGAACACCTGCTACTCGGTGAGTATTACAAGACACCCCCCCGAAAATAAAAGATAAAATAGGTCAGCACTTCCCAAGAGAATTATACAGGTACACGTTAAACCATGGCTGCAACATACAGTAGAAGAAGAACTAGAGATGAGCGAGCACCCAAATGCTCGAGTCCGCATTATTCGAGTCGAGCTTTTCGTAAAATTCGAGAGCTCTACTCGAGTAACGAACCTCATTGACTACAATAGGAGACTAGCATTTTTGTATGTGGGACACTGGGTGTCGAGCTTTTTTTTTTCCCCCCTAGTTTCATCTCTCTCTCTCTCCTGCCTGTCAGACAAATAATTTGCCAATGACGCACGCTGCGTCGAGGCGGGGAAGGGCCAAAACAGGCACGTCACAGCAGGGAGGAGCCAAAAACTGGGGCGAGGTCGAACACGACTTGATGTTCGTTCAAGTAACAAGCACCATCGAGTACGCTAATACTCGAACGAGCATCAAGTTCGGCAGAGTATGTTTGCTCAACTCTAAGCAGAACCAAAAGACGGCAACAGCACTCATAATTAGAGATGAGCGAACGTACTCGTCCGAGCTTGATATTCGTGCGAATATTAGGGTGTTCGGGATGCTCGTTACTCGTAACGAGTACCACGCGATGTTCTGGTTACTTTCAGTTTCCTCTCTGAGACGTTAGCGCGCTTTTCTGGCCAATTGAAAGACAGGGAAGGCATTACAACTTCCCCCTGTGACGTTCAAGCCCTATACCACCCCCCTGCAGTGAGTGGCTGGGGCGATCAGATGTCACCCGAGTATAAAAATCGGCCCCTCCCGCGGCTCGCCACACATGCCTTGTGACTTAGCTGAGGGAAAGTGCTGCTGCTGGTGCTGCTGTAGGGAGAGCGTTAGGAGTCAGTGTAGGCTTCAAGAACCCCAACGGTCCTTCTCAGGGCCACATCTACTAGTGTGCAGTACTGTTAGCACAGTATTTTTTTTTTTTTTGTCCAAAATTGGATCTGCAGAGCATTGCGCCCAGCAATAGGGACAGAAGTGGGGGTTAGGCAGGGAGAGTGTTAGGAGTTAGTGTAGGCTTCAAGAACCCCAACGGTCCTTTCTAGGGCCACTTCTATCCGTGTGCAGTACTGTCCAGGCTGCTGTTAGCAGTGTTGCATATTTTTTCTCAAAACCGGCTGTGCAGAGCATTGCACCCGGCATTAATACTACAGGGATAGAATTGTGTAGGCAGGGCCAGAAGACATACATTATTCATTGAATACACGCAGTGGGGTCTTCCCTTTGCTAAAAAGGAAAACAATTATATTTGGCCAGCCTGTGTCAGTCCTAAGGTCTGCGTGTACGTGTGTGCTGCGTGTACAACGTACAAAAATCAGACGCAACCAGCTACGCTTTACTGCAGCCTAGCGCCATTGTCTTTCCTGACTGGCAAATACCTGCTCTACTAGAGTTAATAACTCTGCTACACTATACTTGTGTGACACTTTTTGAGGGCCACACCACAGATATTAAACTTCTTGTTCATTGAATATACGCAGTGGGTGCTTCCCTAAGCTAAAAAGGAAAAGAAATTATATTTGGCCTGCCTGTGTCAGTCCTAAGGTCTGCGTGTACGTGTGTGCTGCGTGTACAACGTACAAAAATCAGACGCAACCAGCTACGCTTTACTGCAGCCTAGCGCCATTGTCTTTCCTGACTGGCAAATACCTGCTCTGCTAGAGTTAATAACTCTGCTACACTATACTTGTGTGACACTTTTTGAGGGCCACACCACAGATATTAAACTTCTTGTTTTTCATTGAATAAACGCAGTGGGGTCTTCCCTTTGCAAAAAGCGAAAACATTATATTTGGCCTGCAGGCTTGCGCCAATTTATTTCCTGCCTGGGAAATCAAATCACTGGTAATACAGCATGCTGAGGGGTAGGGGTAAGCCTAGAGGACGTGGACGTGGACGTGGCCGAGGACGCGTAGGCCCAAGAGAGGGTGTGGGCACAGGCCGAGCTCCTGATCCAGGTGTGTCGCAGCCGACTGCTGCGCGATTAGGAGAGAGGCACGTTTCTCGCGTCCCCACATTCATCGCCCAATTAATGGGTCCACGCGGGAGACCTTTATTAGAAAATGAGCAGTGTGAGCAGGTCCTGTCCTGGATGGCAGAAAGTGCTTCGAGCAACCTATCGTCCAGCCACAGTTCTGCGCCGTCCAGTGCTGCAAATCCGAATCCTCTGTCTGCTGCTCCTCCTTCCTCCCAGCCTCCTCACTCCACTACAATGACACATGCTCAGGAGCGGGAACACTCCCAGGAACTGTTCTCGGGCCCCTGCTCAGATTGGGCAGCAGTGGTTCCTCTCCCACCAGAGGAGTTTATCGTCACTGATGCCCAACCATTCGAAAGTTCCCGGGGTCCGGGGGAAGAGGCTGGGGACTTCCGCCAACTGTCTCAAGAAGTTTCTGTGGGTGAGGAGGACGATGACGATGAGACACAGTTGTCTTGCAGTGAGGTAGTAGTAAGGGCAGTAAGTCCAAGGGAGCAGCGCACAGAGGATTCGGAGGAAGAGCAGCAGGACGATGAGGTGACTGACCCCACCTGGTGTGCAACGCCTACTCAGGACAGGTCTTCAGAGGGGGAGGCAAGGGCATCAGCAGGGCAGGTTGCAAGAGGCAGTGCGGTGGCCAGGGGTAGAGGCAGGGCCAGACCGAATAATCCACCAAGTGTTTCCCAAAGCACACCGTCGCGCCATGCCACCCTGCAGAGGCCGAGGTGCTCTAAGGTCTGGCAGTTTTTCACAGAGACGCCTGACGACCGACGAACAGTGGTGTGCAACCTTTGTCGCGCCAAGATCAGCCGGGGAGCCACCACCAACAGCCTCACCACCACCAGCATGCGCAGACATATGATGGCCAAGCACCCCACAAGGTGGGACGAAGGCCGTTCACCGCCTCCGGTTTGCACCGCTGCCTCTCCCCCTGTGCCCCAACCTGCCACTGAGATCCAACCTCCCTCTCAGGACACAGGCACAACCGTCTCATGGCCTGCACCCACACCCTCACCTCCGCTGTCCTTGGCCCCATCCACCAATGTCTCGCACCGCACAGTCCAGCCGTCGCTAGCGCAAGTGTTGGAGCGCAAGCGCAAGTACGCCACCACGCACCCACACGCTCAATCGTTAACCGTCCACATAGCCAAATTTATCAGCCTTGAGATGCTGCCGTATAGGGTTGTGGAAACGGAGGCTTTCAAAGCTATGATGGCGGCGGCGGCCCCGCGCTACTCAGTTCCCAGTCGCCACTACTTTTCCCGATGTGCCGTCCCAGCCCTGCACGACCACGTCTCCCGCAACATTGTACGCGCCCTCACCAATGCGGTTAGTGGCAAGGTCCACTTAACTACGGACACGTGGACAAGCACAGGCGGGCAGGGCCACTACATCTCCCTGACGGCACATTGGGTGAATTTAGTGGAGGCTGGGACAGAGTCAGAGCCTGGGACCGCTCACGTCCTACCCACCCCCAGAATTGCGGGCCCCAGCTCGGTGGTGGTATCTGTGGCGGTGTATGCTTCTTCCACTAAAGCACCCTCCTCCTCCTCCTCCTCCTCAACCTCTGTCTCGCAATCTAGATGTGTCAGCAGCAGCAGGACGTCGCCAGCAGTCGGTGTCGCGCGGCGTGGCAGCACAGCGGTGGGCAAGCGTCAGCAGGCCGTGCTGAAACTACTCAGCTTAGGAGATAGGAGGCACACGGCCCACGAACTGCTGCAGGGTCTGACAGAGCAGACGGACCGTTGGCTTGCGCCGCTGAGCCTCCAACCGGGCATGGTCGTGTGTGACAACGGGCGTAACCTGGTGGCGGCTCTGCAGCTCGGCAGCCTCACGCACGTGCCATGCCTGGCCCACGTCTTTAATTTGGTGGTTCAGCGCTTTCTGAAAAGCTACCCACGCTTGTCAGACCTGCTCATAAAGGTGCGCCGGCTCTGCGCACATTTCCGCAAGTCCCACACGGACGCTGCCACCCTGCGCACCCTGCAACATTGCTTTAATCTGCCAGTGCACCAACTGCTGTGCGACGTGCCCACACGGTGGAACTCTACGCTCCACATGTTGGCTAGGCTCTATGAGCAGCGTAGAGCTATAGTGGAATACCAACTCCAACATGGGCGGCGCAGTGGGAGTCAGCCTCCTCAATTATTTTCAGAAGAGTGGGCCTGGTTGGCAGACATCTGCCAGGTCCTTCGAAACTTTGATCAGTCTGCCCAGGTGGTGAGCGGCGATGCTGCAATCATTAGCGTCACCATTCCTCTGCTATGCATCTTGAGAAGTTCCCTGCAAACCATAAAGGCAGCCGCTTTGCGCTCGGAAACAGAGCCGGGGGAAGACAGTATGTCGCTGGATAGTCAGAGCACCCTCCTGTCTATATCTCAGCGCGTTCAGGAGGAGGAGGAGGAGGATGAGGAGGATGAGGAGGAGGGGGAAGAGACAGCTTGGCCCACTGCTGACGGTACCCATGCTGGTTGCCTGTCATCATTTCAGCGTGTATGGCCTGAGGAGGAGGAGGAGGAGGAGGAGGATCCTGAAAGTGATCTTCCTAGTGCGGACAGCCATGTGTTGCGTACAGGTACCCTGGCACACATGGCTGACTTCATGTTAGGATGCCTTTCTCGTGACCCTCGCATTCAACGCATTCTGGCCACTACGGATTACTGGGTGTACACACTGCTCGACCCACGCTATAAGGAGAACCTTCCCAGTCTCATTCCCGAAGAGGAAAGGGGTTCGAGAGTGTTGCTATACCACAGGACCCTGGCGGACAAGCTGATGGTAAAATTCCCATCCGACAGCGCTAGTGGCAGAAGGCGCAGTTCCGAGGGCCATGTAGCAGGGGAGGTGCGTAGATCGAGCAGCATGTACAGCCCAGACAGTGCAACAGTCTTTAAGGGCCTGGCCAGCTTTATGGCTCCCCAGCAAGACTGTGTCACCGCTCCCCAGTCAAGGCTGAGTCGGCGGGAGCACTGTAAAAGGATGGTGAGGGAGTACGTAGCCGATCGCACGACCATCCTCGGTGACGCCTCTGCCCCCTACAACTACTGGGTGTCGAAGCTGGACACGTGGCCTGAACTAGCGCTGTATGCCCTGGAGGTGCTTGCTTGTCCTGCGGCTAGCGTCTTGTCGGAGAGGGTGTTTAGTGCGGCTGGGGGAATCATCACAGATAAGCGTACCCGCCTGTCAACCGACAGTGCCGACAGGCTAACACTCATCAAGATGAACAAAGCCTGGATTTCCCCAGACTTCTCTTCTCCACCAGCGGACAGCAGCGATACGTAAGCAATACGTATTATGCACCCGCGGATGGAAGCTACGTTCTCTCTCACCATCCAAAACGGGGACATTTCTGCTTCATCAATCTGTGTCTAATATTCCTCCTGCTCCTCCTGCTCCTCCTCCTGAAACCTCAGGTAATCACGCTGAACGGGCAATTTTTCTTAGGGCCACAAGGCTTACTCATCTAATTTTTCGAAACAATTTTTATATGTTTCAATGCTCTTAAAAGCGTTGAAACTTTAACTTGAACCAATTTTTCGTTAAACTGGGCTGCCTCCAGGCCTAGTTACCACTTAAGCCACATTAACCAAAGCGATTAATGGGTTTCACCTGCCATCTTGGTTGGGCATGGCCAATTTTTACTGAGGTACATTAGTACTGTTGGTACACCAATTTTTTGGGGCCCTCACCTACAGTGTAATCATAGCAATTTGTATGTTCTTCACCTGCACTCATGGTACAGAAGTGTGTGTGGGGTTGGCCTACACTTTAGCTACATAAATGTAACTTGGGCCTTGGCTATACTGCAGCTACTGAAATGGAACGAAGACTGCGCTCCCACTATACTGCTGCTTCGGAATTGTTACTGGGGCCTGTCTTGAGTGCTACTATTGCTGACATGGAACGAAGACTGCGCTCCCGCTATAATGCTGCTAGTGATATGTTAGTGGGGCCTGTCTTGAGTGCTACTATTGCTGAAATGGAACGAAGACTGCGCTCCCACTATACTGCTGCTTCGGAATTGTTACTGGGGCCTGTCTTGAGTGCTACTATTGCTGACATGGAACGAAGACTGCGCTCCCGCTATAATGCTGCTAGTGATATGTTAGTGGGGCCTGTCTTGAGTGCTACTATTGCTGACATGGAACGAAGACTGCGCTCCCGCTATAATGCTGCTAGTGATATGTTAGTGGGGCCTGTCTTGAGTGCTACTATTGCTGACATGGAACGAAGACTGCGCTCCCACTATAATGCTGCTAGTGATATGTTAGTGGGGCCTGTCTTGAGTGCTACTATTGCTGACATGGAACGAAGACTGCGCTCCCGCTATAATGCTGCTAGTGATATGTTAGTGGGGCCTGTCCTAATGCTACGGCTGAAATGTTACGAATTCTGCCTATACCGCTGCTAATGGTATGTCTCTGGGGTGTGGAAACAGAGGCTTCACAAAGACATGATGGCGGCGAGGCCATTTCCCACCAACGCGGTTACTGTAAAGGTGCATATAACCACGGACACGTGTAGAGGACACGTAGTGCCTCAAAAACATCCCCCTCCTCCTCCAACAGGGAAAACAAACATTCTTGGCAAATGCCTTTGCATTGGTTCGTCTGGTGGCAGTCCAAGAATTTCACCTTTACCGACACTACAAGAGAGACCCCCCACCATCCCCCCGCCACGGCCCACTTAATCCTGGCCACATTCCGAAAACCAACAAAATAAAGCCGCGCTACTAGGTCCGCAGTCACCACCACATTACCACCAACGCGGTTACTGTAAAGGTGCATATAACCACGGACACATGTAGAGGACACGTAGTGCCTCAAAAACATCCCCCTCCTCCTCCAACAGGGAAAACAAACATTCTTGGCAAATGCCTTTGCATTGGTTCGTCTGGTGGCAGTCCAAGAATTTCACCTTTACCGACACTACAAGAGACACCCCCCACCATCCCCCCGCCACGGCCCACTTAATCCTGGCCACATTCCGAAAACCAACAAAATAAAACCGCGCTACTAGGTCCGCAGTCACCACCACATTACCACCAACGCGGTTACTGTTAAGGTACATATTACCAGTCTGACTGGGGCATGCAGAGACACCTTGACAGAATGAATAGTGTGTGGCACATAGGTTCCCCATTGCTATGCCCACGTGTGCAGCTCCTGATGGCGGTGGCACAGGATTCTATTTCTCATTGCTTCTGTACAGCATTGTGGGCTATCGCCCCGCCACTTTTAAAGAGGGTCGCTGCCTAGCCGTGCCAACCTCTGCAGTGTGTGCCTGCGGTTCCTCCTCATGGCAGACGCACTTCTAAATAGACATGAGGGTGGTGAGGCATTACGGCAGCTGAAGGCTGCGCAGGGACACTTTGGTGTGCGCTGTGGGGGGGAGGGGGGGGCGGTTGGGCAGCATGTAACCCAGGAGAAGTGGCAGTGGAGTGTCATGCAGGCAGTGATTGTGCTTTGTTGGAGGTAGTGTGGTGCTTAGCTAAGGTATGCCATGCTAATGAGGGCTTTTCAGAAGTAAACGTTTTTGGGAGGGGGGGGGCCCCACTCTTGCCGCTATTGTGGCTTAATAGTGGGACCTGTGAACTTGAGATGCAGCCCAACATGTAGCCCCTCGCCTGCCCTATCCGTTGCTGTGTCGTTCCCATCACTTTCTTGAATTGCCCAGATTTTCACACAAGGAAACCTTAGCGAGCATCGGCGAAATACAAAAATGCTCGGGTCGCCCATTGACTTCAATGGGGTTCGTTACTCAAAACGAACCCTCGAGCATCGCGAAAAGTTCGTCCCGAATAACGAGCACCCGAGCATTTTGGTGCTCGCTCATCTCTACTCATAATATATTTACTATCAGAGGTATACATAACTATATCAATACTCTAACAACATTAAATAATGCAAGGTACTTGGTATATAATTTGATTAAATTACATTAGCCATCTGCCAATGTCCAGGTGACCAAGCTCTCAGATGAAAGCTCAGTCACCTAGACATTAGTAGATGGGCCAATGTAATTTGATCAAATTATATACCAAGAATCTTGCATTATTTAATATGGTTAGAGTATAGTATTGATATAGGTATGTATACCTCTGATAGTAAATATATTATGAGTTCTGTTGCTGTCTTTTGGTTCTGCTTCTACCCCCTGAAAATAAGACGCTGTGCCTCTTTTGGGGCAGAAAAATAATATAAGACAGTGTCTTATTTTCAGGGAAAGGCGGTAGTAACAGATCGATCCCTAAGCTCAGTTATATGCTGCAGCCCCTATAACATCCCATAAAGCAGGCAGGACTGCAGCTATAAGTACAGACCAGAGGAGAGGACCGAGAACTGGTGTGGGACACAGCAGAAGTGGAGAGAGGTGAGTATATGCCTATTTCGTATCTTACTGCATGGGGAAGGGTTTGTACTGAGATATAACAACTCAGACAACTTTTTTAAGTTTATGTATGTTTTTTTCCTTGGATAGAAAAGTTTCTATCATACCATGCTTCCCTGTCCGATCAGAAAATATTTGCTCGATGTATACTTTTTCACATTATAGTCAGTACGAAGCATGTAGAAACATAAATCTGTGCATTTCCATAGGTTTAACATATATATTTTGTTCCTACTGACAAAAAAACAAAGCACATGTTCAACTACAATTTGTTTAACCCCTTATTGACCACCCCATTGCCTTTTTACATCCTGGCTAGCTGGGCTTTAATCCCCAGGGACGTAAAAACATGCTCCCTGCAGGGATTAAAACCCAGCAAGCTGAGGATGTGACAGCTCCATGCTGTCGGTTACCAGACGTAGCCAACATTCTGAAGCTATCATGGGTGGTCATGAGATCGCATTAAAGTCAATGAGAAGTAAAAATAAATTTCAGCTCCCCTTACGGATCGGATCCGTAAGTGGAGCTGAGGATACATACCCCCGTCCTCTGCGATGTCCTACAGCGTTCTCGTCCTTTAGGACCTGACGCCGGCGTCTGCACATGTGTGCCAGATAGCATTACGTCACGTGCATGCGCAGAAACCCAGGAGGCCCGGGAAATGTAAAAACTCCCTGCTCCCGGCTAGTATGAGTAGCCAACAGCACGGAGCTGTCACCGGGAGCCGCTGTATGCGGTTCCTGGTATCATGATCGCTGTTATCCGATGGATAACAGCAGTCATGTAAAAGTTAAAAAATAAAGAAAAAAAGTTTAATTTTCATCTCCCCTCACAAATTATATCTGTGAGGGGTATGAAATTATGTACCTAAGGCCCCCGGATTTATCCGTGGACCTTACCCTGGCTTCTGCACATGCACCCATCGGCAAAATGGCAGAGACAAGCGCAAAAGCCACGGATTGCCAGGGTAATTTTAAATCTCCCTGCTCCTCGCTAACAAACATAACTGAGAGCCTGGAGATTTCACTGGGGGCTGTGCTACACGGTCCTTGGTCATATGATCGCCGTTATCCAATGGATAACGGCGATCATGCAAAAGTTATAAAAAGTAAAAATTTCACCTCCCGGCATGGATCCGTTCTGTGAGCGGAGGTGAAATTACTTATCCAAGGCCTCCAGTGATGTCTCCTGACAGGATCCTTATCCGCAGACTTTTTTTTCACAGCTTTGGCGCATGCGCCCATTGCCAAGATGGCGGACACAAAGTGCAGAAGCTGGGGAGAGCCCGGGAAATTTAAAATCTCCTTGCTCCTGGCTACTAAAGGTAGCCAGGAGTGTGGAGCAGTTAAGGAGAGCCGCGGTCAGTGGTCTCCGGTCACATGATCGCCGTTATCCAATGCATAATTGCGATCATGTAAAAGTTAAAAAACAGTTAAAGTTTGCTGCTTTGTTCAGTTTGGGCCCTGTTGTACATACAGACAGAAGATTAGGGCCACAATGGGTATGTTTCTGAACATGGGACAAACAGGGGTATCCATTTTGAGGTGAAACTCTTCATTCATGTGTGTGCTATTCAAAATAATGGTTTTTAAAATGACACAATTGAATTTGTTAAGGGGTCTAGTTTTCAAAATGGGGTCATTTGTAGGGGTTTCCCATTGTTTTGGCCACTCAAGGGCTCTACAAGTGAACAATGGGGCCTAAATCGCCTTCAAGCAAAATGTCTGTTCTGAAAGCCACTGGCTGCTCCTTTCGGTTTGGGCCCCATTGTGCATACGGACAAAAGATTAGGGCCACAAGGAGTATGTTTTTGCACACAGGGTTAACAGGGGTATCCATTTTTGGGTACAAATCCTCATTTTCATGTGCACTATATGACATTCTATTTTTTCTCCTTTGAATTGCATTAACCCCTGAAAAGAGACTGTGGGGTAAAAATACTCATGACCCCCCTCAGTGAATACATTAAAATGTATATTTTTTAAAATGGGGTCATTTGTGGGGGTAGCTATCATTCTGACACCTATGAGCCTTTGCAATCTTGGCTTGGTGCAGGAAAACAAAGTGTTCCTCAAAATGTTAATAGTTAATGTTAAATTTGTACGTCTCCTAAAGTTTTTCAAATGTGCATCCTGAATAAAGTAAATAAATGGAAATATGTACCTCATCAAAAATTTGTACAATTCATTTGACATATGTAAATGCATATATAAAAGTAGACTCAAAGAAAGATGATACATGGTACCGTTCATATGTTTAATAATCAATAATTAATGCAGTTTAACAGCAATAAATAACTAAATAAATAAGCAATGCCCATAGTTATAATATGGGGCATAATCCATAATATAAAAAATATTGTGACAAAATATATTAGCTAAAACCATGTAAATTGATTACTTAGATATTCTCCTATAAAAATACCATTTGGAGAAAGGGGATATTAAAGTTGTCAGGGAGCTGGAAGTTTCTAGTTCATTAGGAGGTCACAAGCATGTATAAAAAGTTAGAATCAAAGTTGAAAGAAAACCTTTTAATAACCTGAATACCGTATTGTTGGACATAAAACATAGATAGTGCCAATTGACACTTTATTTAATCAGAGTCGATGATGATAACAGGACTTATACAAGAATTTAGAAGAGGGATAATGATGAACTGTTGGATATAATGACATTTAGTTTTTGAACAAATTATCTGTAACTATAAATTGAGGGATACCTTGGACTTGAGGAGAAGGTAATATTGGCTGCCAGAATTAGGATACTATGGTAATATGAAAAAATCCCGGCAGATGGTGGACCCTGGAGTAATGATTATTATGTCTTATAATAGATGAGATCAGCCCTCATATGTGCTCTACTTTAAGCCCATTGGGGTTAATCCGTTTAGTTTGAAAATCCAAAAACATTTCTCGTTTCCTCAGAACCTCAAATGTGTTTACTGTGGTTCTGGAAACTTGTTCTAGACCTGTTATTGTAAAGGAATTAAAGTCAAAATGATGTGTCACTGACTAGAGATGGGCGCGCATACTCGCTAAGGCTAACTACTCGAGCGAGTAGTGCCTTAGTCGAGTATCTGCCCGCTCGTGTCTAAAGATTCGGGTGTCGGCGCGGGTGACAGGTGAGTTGCGGCGGTGCGCAGGGAGGAGCGGGGGGGAGAGAGGGATCTCCCCTCCGTTCCTTCCCACTCTCCCCCGCCGCTCTCTGTCCGCCACCGGCAACCGAATCCTTAGACACGAGTGGGCAGATACTCGATTAAGGCACTACTCGCTCGAGTAGTTAGCCTTAGCGAGTATACTCGCTCATCTCTATCACTGACGCATGTCTGGATACGCTGTGTTTCATGTAGCCATTGTTAATGTTCGATATGTACTTATTGATATGACATCATAGGTGCTGTGTAGTTCTCCCTACATATTGCAGATGGCAAGATCACAAAGTCTAATGAGCAGTTAAGAAAGGTTTTGATTAGAACGGTTTCTTTAATTACATAACTTGTAAAATCCTTCTTATTTGTTATATTGAGACAACATAAGCATTTACTTTTTCCACACTGGAAGCAACCTGTCAATTTAGGAAATAATAGACAATAAGAGGAGTTTTTAAGTTAGATCTACTAAGGGTACTAGGGACCAGTGAGGTTTTTAGAGTTCTGGCCCTCCTGAAGGTGAGTTGAGGTTTGGATGGAATTCACCTTGCTAAGTAGGGATCCTAAATAGAGATGAAGAAAAGGTTTGGCTGCTGGCGTGGGTGAGAGGTGAGTTGCGGCAGTGAGCAGGTGGGAGTGGGAGAGATCTCCCCTCCGTTCCTCACCGCTCTTCCCCGCCGCTCCCCGCCTTTTCTTCCAAGCGGGCGGGTACTCGCTTAGGGCAATGCTCGATCGAGTAATTGCCCTTAGCGAGTATGCTCGCTCATCTCTAATCCTAAAGTAGAATTGGCCAGTATTTTTCAAAAGTGCTGTGATGAAGCTATGGCTATATTTATGTTTATTTTTGCTTGTACTTGGACACTGGGTGGCGGTGGATGATTTTCCAAGATTGGATCGATCCCTTGCTTTGTTTATGGCTGATTACATGAGGCTGATTGGATACTTTTTCTGTTTAAATCTTTTGGCTATGGTCATACTCTGTCTTTCAAAATCTTCCATTTGCATGCAATTTCATTTAACCCATTTTAACTGGCCACAAGAAATACTTTCTTTCCACTTTGTAATAGGTTCTGTGAATAGCCAGGAAGCTGGTACTGTTGGTTGGTTTGAAATGTTTTAGTAATGATAGCACTGTCTTTGTAGCTGAGGGGACAAGATTCAGATATTCAATGTGTCTTTTAGAACCTTTGCCTGAGAATGTGAGGCTCCAATGTCCCTATTCAGATGTGTAGTGAAGACCCTGAACTCCTGCTCTGATCCTTCCCAGATGAAGATGAGGTCATCTATGGAGTGCTTATAAAATGTAATTCTTTTAGACCAGTGGTGCTTGGAAGTAATAAAGATTGGGAAAGCTGGGCATGAATCTGTCCATACAACATGTTCCCAGAAGCACTGGAGAACATCCAAATGTTCACAGGACAAACGTTTCGTGGACCACAATTTTTGATCTTAACAAGATGTCTACTCCTAGGGAGAGCAGTAATAGTCCTTAATTTTCTCCATTTGTATATAATGTGCCTAATTATGGATTGCTGTACACTAATATGTTTAGCAATTGTTCTTTAGTAGAGACCTTTCACAGTTTAGACAAATTTAAAATGATAATTCTTTATTAATTATATTTAAAAATTACTTAGACGAACACGGGGCACAACACAGAAGCCACTGGGTTGATGGAGATATGAGAGTCTCTTCAAGGACCTAGGTGCCACATCCTAATACTGCTTCCCTCTGTATACAATCATAGCAGAGAGGAAGAGCATGTTATGGGAAGTTGGCAACGTACAGTGGCTTTAATCAACGAACAATTAAAAAGAACTCGGACCAAATTCTATACTAGTGTCCCTCTCTTGTGCTCTTAGTTCACTATCAAAGTAATGAACAACTCAGCTACCATCACTAGATAGACTCAGCAATGAAGCTTAAATAGATGATGAGCATAGTATAGTTTTAAACAGAGGGAGAATAAGTTTCTAGAGAGCTGTGTTGTAATAAAGGTTGATTGAAGTATATCATGCAGTAGTGCGGATCTTCATATCATTATTCAGAAACCTATATGCCTCTCTAGAAACCCTCTTATGCTTGAATTCATGCGAGCAAAAGAGAGAGGATATAAGGACAAGTTGTGGGCCCAGTATAAATGTCAGTGAGCACACTTCTTCTCCTTCCAGGGCCTGTTTAGTAGTCCTGGATTCTTAATTCATTCAGATTACTAGTATCGGCATTGATGCACTCATAGTTAGCTCTCTCAGTACTGTATAATCTCTTTCCATTTATTCTCAACGCGTTTCTCCGCTAATAATGGCGGGTCATCAGGAGATCAATGAGTTTAGTACTAAAGGATCAATTTTATATGTTTATTAGTACAAAAATCACGAATCATTGGTGCTTGTTCATAATGTATTTCCGAGTTTACTCCGAACCAATATCAAGCATATACTGCCAAGTAACGGTAATATCTCGTGTTTAGATAGAGGGAGACTCTTTGAGGTATTAGAATGAAAGTGGCATTAGAGATGTGGGCTAATAGTGGGTCTTGAAGGACCTTTTTGCCAAAGGATGCCCCCTAACCAGACCGAGACTGTTGTCCAAGAAAGTATATATAACAGCTAGGTCTGATTCAGTATCTCAGCATGCACAGTAGCAACTCTTTGACTGTGCCTGAGAACGGGCAATATAGAGCAGATAATGTCTGTAGCGGCAGTTGTATTAGAGGAGACCTCTTTAGAGAATAAGCCCTCTTTAGAGAATAAGCCCTCTTTAGAGAATAAGCCCTCTTATGCCAACATGGATAAAGCGTGCACAGTAGCAATTCTTTAACTGTGCCTGTGAACGGGCAAAGTAGAGCAGATAC
Organism: Eleutherodactylus coqui; assembly: GCF_035609145.1. Lineage (NCBI taxonomy): Eukaryota > Metazoa > Chordata > Amphibia > Anura > Eleutherodactylidae > Eleutherodactylus > Eleutherodactylus coqui. The sequence goes on along the minus strand of NC_089839.1, from coordinate 258,355,177 downwards.
TGCCTATAGCGGCAGTTATATTAGAGGAAGCCTCTTTTTTAAATTAGAGAATAAGCCCTCTTATGCCAACAAATAAATAAAAGTGACCCCTGTCAAGTAGTGCAAGGCTCAGGTTTGCCAATAAAGATGGTATAGGCAAAACCTGAGTCTGATCTAGTAGCTAGATATATGCACAGTGGGGTCACTGTAGCAGAGTCTCCATGTCCCTAAATAGGTCTCTATCTGAGATATAGTGGTATAGAGTATAGCATGAATAGAGCAGCGCCTCTGGCCTTGGTGGTAGGTCAGGGCTATCTGAGCTGTAGAGACGTGTCTGCCCTTATAAAGCACACTTAGCTCCTCCCAGGGTGTGTGTGTCTGTTTCAATCCACCAATCAGCTGGTCTCAGGGTGGGTGGAGATCATCTTGACTTTGTTGTCTGTCTTGTTATAGTGATATAATAGCTTTGGGGGAGTGACTGTCAATATCTGAAATCATAAGCGCCTGTATGTTTTATCAGAGTTGTTTACTCTGATTGCCGATTACCCGTATAGTTAGCCGATCACTCCAGGTTGTTATAAAGGAGAGAGACCGGACTGTATACTGCAGAGCCTCCCCCTCTATGTTCAACACCACTGATTGGTTAAAGAGGGGGGCGCTGGCTGCATTGCTTTGTATTGTGGAGCCTCACACATTAGGTTTTATGCCGCTGATAGGTTTAGTGGGGGGGCGCTGGCTGCCGCACTACGTGGTGACGTCATGACGCCGCAACGTCAGGGTCTCTCATGCTAGAATGTAGTTGTAAAAGCGATGAGGGCCGGCGCTGTCTGCGTCGCCGCATCATGACGTAATGACGCGGATGACGCTATGACAGTCTCCGCCATATTGCTTACTGGCAATGCTGATATAATCCCAGTATTTTATGTGGAAGGAGGCTATGCACCAGTTATACATGTATGGAATCGGCATGGCGGCACTATGATTACTATTAGTACAATAGTACACAGTGTCTTTTGATCACGTGGTATAACTAATATACCCGTTATTCACTATGACAATGTGTCTTCAATATAGGTAGTGTACATTGTTGTATTATAAAATCTACGAGTGGATTCATTAGACAGCTCCCCTAGCTGACCTAGTATAATAGTATATAGGGTGTAAATCAACCTTAAGACAGGACTTGGTAAGTATAAGAAGGATATAGTTGCCCTTAAATTTTTGGAACAGTAGCATTATTATTCAGAATGCCACAATGCTATGGTATTGTAATGCCATGATAACCAGTCCATAGTGTCAAACAGGCGTATTGTAAATACGCTGTACAAAAGATGGTAAGGAGATGAATTAACTTTTTAGATGGTTGATTACTGTATATCGGTGTATTAACTACTAGGTCTATGTTTAGTGATTATTAGTATGATCTCGGATTGACCAGACATCTAGAGTGGTTGTGTACTCCTCTGTGACTCATATAAAGCAATTGAAAATTAATTGCTCATTTAACCCTTTTGGGTGTACAGTATCCATTCTGAAGATCCATCTTGCTTCTTTCTGGAGGAGGAATTTGTCGATATCTCCCCCCCTTACATCTGTTCTGATGAGTTCAATGCCTTGAAATTTTACACACTCGGGATTTCCCTCATGTTCTTCCCAGATGTGGTTCGAGATGGGTGTCTTTTCTTTTCTTCTTATATTCCCGATATGTCCTTGAATTCTTCTTCGAAATTCCTGTCTTGTCTTTCCAGTACAATAAACAATACTGTTTTCTACATTTGCACGTTACGAGATAGATCATATTTCGAGTAGTACAGTTAAAGAAATTACGGGTCTTATAGATTCTTCCAGTGGCCGTTGAGGAGAAAGTATTGCTTCTCTCTACATAGCTGCATGAAACGCATCTCGAGCACGGAAATGTTCCGTTTGGGACATTTCTGGTTAACCAATTGTCATTGTGTTTTGGTTGATCAAAGTGGCTATAAATAAGGTGATCCTTAATATTTCTGCCCCTGCGGTATGTTATCCTGGGATTTTCTGGGATGATGTCTTTGATGTCCTTATCATGCGACAGTATTTCCCAGTATCTATCTAGTACTTCCTTGACTTGTTGATGTCCTGTGTCAAAGGTACCAAGCACTCTCACAGTGGGGATTTCTTTCCTCTCACGTGGGTTTAGTAGTTCATCTCTGTTTTTTTCAAGAGCATGTTTGTATGAATCTACTAAGAGTGCTGGGGGATATCTTCTTTGTGTGAATCTCTCATGCAGTTTTTTACTCTCATCTTCAAAAGTCACTGTCTCCGAGCAGTTTCTCCTTACCCGGAGAAATTGTCCTTTTGGTATTCCCTTTTTAAGGGAATGGGGATGGAAACTGTCCCATCTCAGGAGATTATTTGTAGCAGTGGGTTTACGGTAAAGACTTGAAGAAAGTGACCCGTCTTGTTTAATCTCGATAGTTACATCTAGGAATTCGATTTTATTCTTGCTAATTGATGATGTAAAGTGTAGATTGAGATCATTACTGTTTAAGGAGTCAACAAAGTTCTTAAATTCCATCTCTTCGCCAGACCAGAGGATAAGGATGTCGTCAATATATCTCGTCCAAAAGAGAATATTTTTGGACCAATGGTTATTATTCTCGGCGAAGACGATCTTTTCCTCCCACCAGCCCAGGTACAGGTTGGCATACGATGGGGCACAAGGCGTCCCCATCGCGGTGCCCCTGAGCTGGTGGAAGTACTTCGAATCAAAGATGAAAAAGTTGTGGGTTAGTATGAAGTTGAGTAAAGAGAGAACAAAATCGGTATGCGAGGACATATATACTCCCCTTTGCGAAAGGAAGTGCTGTATAGCCTTCAGGCCACCCTGGTGCGGAATCGAACTATACAGCGCTTCCACATCCAGGGTGGCAATCAAGGTGCCAGGATCGACATGAAGATGTTGTAATTGTCTAAGGAGGTCCATCGTGTCTCTTGCATACGATGGAAGGGAAGACACAAATGGCCTCAGGATCCTGTCTACATATTGGCTTGGATTCTGTGTCAAATTATTGACACCAGATATGATTGGTCTTCCTTTTAAGGGTTCCAGCCCTTTATGCACCTTGGGAAGGGAGTAAAAGGTTGATGTCCGTGGGGTGTCATTGAGCATATACCGATATTCTGACTCGTTAATCAGTTGGCTTTCTTTTGCTTCCGATAGTATTCTTTTTAGCTCAATCCAATATGTCTGGGTGGGGTCAGACCTTAATTTAGTATATGTGTCCCTGTCATTCAGCAGTCGGCCACACATTTGAACATATTGTTCAGTGTCCATCACAACGACATTGCCACCCTTATCAGAGGGTTTTATAATTATGCTGTCGTTCTCTTTCAAGGCATTGAGTGCTTCGAATTCCTGTTTGGTCATATTTGGGAATTTTTGGGCCCTGGGTCGCAGAATTTTTAGGTCTCTGGTGACAAGTCTTTCAAACATGTCCAATTCCGGACAGTGGACCGCTGGAGGTGTAGTCTTGTTTGGCAATTTAAGGTCTGTGAATGGACCAGTACCTAAGGTCTCATTCTCTAGAGACTCTAGGGCAGTGATGGCGAACCTTTTAGAGACCGAGTGCCCAAACTGCAACCTAAAACCCACTTATTTATCGCAAAGTGCCAATACGTCAGGGGGCGGGGCTTATCACGACGTATGATTTTACCCCCGTCGTTCTAAAAAGGACAGGGCCGCTTCAAAATAGACAGCGTGCAGATTTTGACTACTTTTTGGATGCGGAAATACTGCAGAATGTCCTCAGGGGAAATTTCTGTGGAAAATTCTGCAGCATTTCCGCATCCAAAAAGTAGTCAAAATCTGCACGCTGTCTATTTTGAAGCGGCCCTGCCCATGTCCGCCACATGTAAACATTCCCCACCACACAGCAGCCCCAGCGGTAATAGTGACACCCCCCAGCAGCCCCAGCGGTAATAGTGACCCCCACCGCACAGCGGCCCTTAGCGGTAATAGTGACCCCCCCCCCCCAGAGAGATAATAGTGACCCCCCACCACACAGCAGCCTTAGCGGTAATAGTGACCCCCACCCCCAGCGGTAATAGTGACACCCCCCAGCACCCCCAGCGATAATAGTGACCCCCACTCAGCAGTAATAGTGACCCCCACTCAGCAGTAATAGTGACCCCCACCCAGCAGTAATAGTGACCCCCACCCAGCAGTAATAGTGACCCCCACGCTGCAGCAATAATAGTGACCCCCACATCACAGCAGCCCCAGCGGTGATAGTGACCCCCACCCCACAGCGGCTCCAGCGGTGATAGTGACCCCCACCCCACAGCGGCCCTAGGGGTAATTGTGTCCCCCACCCCACAGCGATAATAGTGACCCCCCCCCCCCCAGCGGCCACCAGTGCATTAGGGACACCCCCCAGTGGCCCCCAGTGTATTAGGGACACCCCCCAGCGGCCCCCCCAGTGCATTAGAGACGCCCCCCAGTGCATTAGGGACACCCTCCCAGCGGCCCCCCAGTGCATTAGGGACACCCTCCCAGCGGCCCCCCAGTTCATTAGGGACATCCTCCCAGCGGCCCCCCAGTGCATTAGGGACACCCTCCCAGCGGCCCCCCAGTGCATTAGGGACACCCTCCCAGCGGCCCCCCCAGTGCATTAGGGACACCCTCCCAGCGCCCCCCCCCCCCCCCCGTGCATTAGTGACACCCCACAGTGCCCCTCCCGAGATCCACAAACTTACCTCCTCCCCCTCCTCCTGTAAGCTCAGCTCCTCTTCTGGTCAGCGATGGTCCCGGCATGCATATTAACTTTTTCTTCCCCACTTCTGCCTCAATAGGTAATTCCCAGCAACCTGATTGGTTGTTTGGTGAATCAGCCAAACCAAGCAACCAATCAGGTTGCTGGGAATTGCTGATTGCTGCAGAAGTGGGGAAGAAAGTGTTAATATGCTCCCGGCACACACTCTGACACACACGCTGCTGGAAGCCTCCCCCCCTCCCGGCGGAACCAAGTAGTAGGAGACGTCGGGGCAGGGGGGAGAGGGATTCCAGCTGCAGACTGAAGTCAGTGTGTGCCGGGATCAGCGCGGCTAGCAGTGCCGTTTGTGAATGCCGGCAGGGGAGCCGCGGCCTCTGCTGGTATTCACAAGTGGTGAGCGGCCGATGTGGCGCGTGCCAGCAGGGAAGGCTCTGCGTGCCGCCTCTGGCACGCGTGCCATAGGTTCGCCACCACTGCTCTAGGGTATCTATAGCATGTATGTCACCTGGTTCGAGACCTAATTCTTGCGCTCTTATTTTGTCTTTTTGAATGAAATATTTTCTCCACCTTAACTTTCTGGTGAAGAGGGAGATGTCCTTCGTCCAGACGAATGAATCGTATTTGGTCGTCGGGACGAAGGACAACCCCCTCTCCAACACAGAGCACTCAATGCTTCTTTAGTAGAGATGAGCGAACGTACTCGGATAAGCACTACTCGTCCGAGTAATGTGCTTTATCCGAGTACCGCTGTACTCGTCTTGAAAGATTCGGGAGCTGCCGCTGCTGACAGGTGAGTCGCAGCGGGGAGCGGGGCAGAGCGGGCGGGAGAGAAGGAGAGAAAGATCTCCCCTCCGTTCCTTCCCGCTCTCCCCTGCAGCTCCCCGCTCCGCAGCGCGTCCCGAATCTTTAGCCCCGAGTACAGCGGTACTCGGATAAAGCACATTACTCGGACGAGTAGTGCTTATCCGAGTACGTTCGCTCATCTCTATTCTTTAGTCTTCTCCAGCTTCATGTGTCTCTATACCATGTCTTCTCAGATGACGTTTGCATCAAGGCATATATCACACTCACTAATCTTTCTTGAAAAAATACAGATTGTGGCCAAAAATGTGGCTTTCTTTGCCTCTATTTATTGGGCCAAGCATCTTTAAAATCCACACTTTCAATCTCATCTTAAATGAAACTTATTTTGACATTTACCGCTTGCAATCATCATCATAGGGGTTCACTTACTTTTTCTCCCCGCACTATGGACATTTACTTCATGTGCTCAATAAAAGATGTGAACAGTACAACTGTTTGTGTGTTATTAATTTAGCTAAACCGTGTTTGTAAATAATTGTGACTTACATGAAACAAAGACCATTTTTATTAGTAATCAAGGGAGAAATCCAGGTGATTCCAGTGGGTTCACTAAATGTTTCTTGCAACTGTATATACACATTTTTCTAATGATACAGTTCAATTGATACAGTGACACGGTCCACATTCCTTGTGTTAGTTCCAGATACCTTAGAATTATGGTTTTTGGATTAATATTTTGATGACCACTTGAGGCAGTTCAAAACTGTCACTAAAAGTTGCTGAATATACATTGAACAGAAATGTAACAGGGCTTTGCTTTAAGCACATCTATTAATATTCATATCAGCAGTTTCCAAAGTTAATTAAAATACAAAGAGAGTATAACTGGTTATTATTTTCTAGGTAAAAGCAAAGAAATGTTTGTTAATGATGAGATGTAGTTAGAGAAACTGTCTACAAAAGAGTCAGACTGTCAGAAAATACACATTAACTATGCACCTATTTTATAATGCAACAAACCACATCTACAACTTCTTATATCTAACAAAATAATTAGAATATTTTTTTCTTTTACTCCAGGATAGCCTACCATACCTGAGTACATATACATTATTTCTGCATCCTATAAAATAAAAATTAAAAACTATGCAAGAATAAGCAAAGTCAAAAGAACCTGGTTATTCTACGGCACCACATAAGGCATTTCCTTCTCCATTACAGAGGTATTCTTTTCTGGAAATATATATGCTTACCTACTGAGGCAGCTCCTCAATGCAGCTAAAGCTTGTATTCTTCCCCTCTGTAAATCTTCCCCGCTAAACACTCCTCAGTGATTCAACCGGGTTAATAAGAATTTTAGGTGCACTCTAAAAACTCTCCTCTTCAAGGAGGCATACCACATCTTCTAAACCAAGCCCCTCTGTACTCTGCCTGATAACGTGCTCCCTGTCCTACTGACTGCCATACCTGTAAGCCGCCATCAACTGCCACCTGCAGTCATACCGATCCCTACACCACACGGCTTAAGTCTGACCATTGTTTATGCGTATAGCATCCGTCACTCTCCACCTCGCCATACCTTGCACATCTCCAGCCCTTTTACCTTCTGTATTACACCATTATCTGTATTATGTGAGCTCGTTGGAGCAGGACTCTTATCCCTACTGTTTCTCACTACATGTAACCGTGGTTTTTGTATTTTTGTACTTTTGTCATTCTGTATCCCCCTGTTTTTGTAAGCACTGCAGAATATGTTGGCGATATATATAAATAAAGATTATTATTGTTAAATAAAGATTATTATTATTATGTGGAAGGAACATATGATCACCTTCATAAAGATAAGCATGAAAAAATTTGGTAACATTGGTTTACCTTTTACCTTTTCTACAGCATGCTCTAGCTTTGGGGCCTCACAGGCCTGATTTCCTACAGACTTCCACCAAGCAGAAAAGAGTTATATCCGCCCCTCCGCTTTTTTTCTCTCTCTCTTCTCCATCAGGACTTTCTTCTTGCTGAGGCTTCATGTCCACGGGCATGCACAGTTCCACATGGGGAATCCTGCACGGAATCCGTCCATGTCCGCGGCCATCGACTCTGCGTACCTGTCCGTGTTTAGAAGTTCTGTACTGTACTGCACAATGTCAATTGCGGACGGTCCGTGGATCGGACGCCTTCTATTGACTTCAATGGAAGCCGTCTGTGTGGAAACCGCAGTAAAATGGAGCATGCGGTGATTTGTCATACGCGAGCAGAAACCACAATAGGTTTCCGCTTGTGTGCAGAAAAAAATCATTTTTCCATAGCATGCTATGGAGGGTTATTGCTGCGGAATCTGGAGCAGAACGAAGGCCTAAATGCTGTTTGTATCTTTCCTCTCTGTTCCTTTTCTTATACTTTTGTTATGATTTCTTGTTAGGCACCTTTAACCCCTTAGTGCCAAAGCCTGTTTGCGCCTTAGTGACGAAGCCAAATTTTGGAAATCTGACGTGTGTCACTTAACATATCATAACTCCGTGAAGGTTTTGCATATCCAAGTAATTCTGGCATTGTATTTTCGCCACATGTTGTACTTCATTTAGGTTGTAAAAATAGACCGATATAATTTGTGTATATTTTAGAGAGGAGCGAGCATACTCATCTGAGCTTGATGCTCGTTCGAGTATTAGGGTACTCGAGATGCTCATTACTCGAGACGAGCACCACACGGTACTCGTCTTGATTAAACGAACACTGACCATTGAATTCAATGGAGCCGGCAATACAGCCAGCTCCATTGAAAGCAATGGGCTGCCGGCGAGTGCGGGATGAATTTTCGGGAAGGGCTTAAACCTGAACTGCTGTGAGTAGTATTCAGAAGCCGCGGATTTAAAATCCCCGCCTGCTGAATGAGCTGCCTCTGATTGGTCACAGCCTGACCAATCAGAGGCAGCTCTCACTCACCCATTCATGAATTCATGAATTCATGAATGGGTGAGTGAGAGCTGCCTCTGATTGGTCAGGCTGTGACCAATCAGAGGCAGCTCATTCAGCAGGCGGGGATTTTAAATCCCCACCTGCTGAATACTACAGAAAGCAGTTCAGGAGAACTGCCGGCCAGACGCGGCTGAACTCCGGCTGCAGCGGAAAGGTGAGTATACATTTTTTTTTATTTTTACACATTTTAGGATAATTTTCAGGTAAGGTCTTATATTTTTAAGCCCTTCCCGAAAATTCATCCCGCGCTCGCCGGCAGCCCATTGCTTTCAATGGAGCCGGCTGTATTGCCGGCTCCATTGAATTCAATGGGCTAACATCGTTCTTCTCTGCCACAGCTGTTACAGTTGTGGCAGAAGAGAACGATCTTTATGCTGACAGTGCGGGGAAGGGGGTGTCTCACTCTTGCCACTATTGTGGCTTAATAGTGAGCCCTCAGAGCCCGAAATGCAGCCCTGCATGTTGCTCCTCGCCTGCCCTATCCATTTCTGTGTTTTTTACATGGCTTTGGTGATTTGCTAAGATTTTCACAAATGAAAACCTTAGCGGAGCACCAGTCATATACAAAAATGCTCGAGTCGCCCATTGACTTCAATGGGGTTCGTTACTCGAAACGAACTCTCGAGCATCACTGAAAGTTCGACTCGAGTAACGAGCACTCGAGCATTTTGGTGCTCACTCATCTCATCTTTATTAAAAGTGCCAATATTGGGAACATTTTGAAAAAATTGTCATTTTCTCACATTTTCAACTGTAATATCTCAAATCTGTGCAAACATACTGTACAAATTTTTGCTCAGATATTATTTCCATCTGTTCACTTTATTCTGGACGCATGTTTGAAAAACTTTTATTTTTTTTTTAACCATTTAGGAGACGTACAAATTTTATTATTAATTATCAACATTTTGAGGAACACTTTATTTTCCTGCACCAAGCCAAGATTGCAAAGGCTCATGGGTGTCAGAACTATAGATAACCCCACAAATGACCCCATTTTAAAAACTACACCCTTAGTGTATTCACTAAGGGGGGTCAGGAGTATTTTGACCCCTCAGTTTCTTTTCAGGAATTAATGCAATTTAGAGTAGAAAAAATAAAATTTCATATTTTTGCAAATACATAATTTTAAACAGAGGATTTTTTTCTATAGTGCACATAAAAATTAGGATTTACACCTCAAAATGCATACCCCCGTTTGTCCTGTGTTCAGAAACATACCCATTGTGGCCCTACTCTTCTGTCCGTATGTACAACGGGGCCAAAACCGAAAGGAGCAGCTGGTGGCTTTCAGATCAGACATTTTGCTTGTAGGTGTTTTAGGCCCTATTGCTCACTTGTAGACCCCTTGAGCGGCAAAAACGCGGAGGACCCCACACAAATGACCTCATTTTGAAAACTAGACCTCTTAGCGCATTAATCTAGGGGTGTACTGCGTATTTTGACCCAACAGTTTTTGAATGAATCAAAGCAAAACAGAAGTAAAAAATTACGATTTTTGTTTTTTTAATCAATTATGTAATTTTAAAAACAGGTTTTTTTGGACAGCAGACATATGAATGGAGGCTTTCACCCAAAAATGGATACCCCCGTTTGTCCCGTGTTCAGAAACATACCCATTGTCAGGGGCGTAGCTAGAGGCTCATGGGCCCGGGTGCAAAAGTTTAGCTTGGGGCCCCCTTCCAGACCCGTCCACCCACCACTCCTTTTCACAGCTACTCCTTGTATATCACTTTTAGCTACATTACTGTTTTTTTTTTAATGACCCATCAATGGATCATTAGTAATCAGGGGTTTTAGATTTTTAAAACATCCAGAACACAAGCCTCAAGGCACGCTTTGCTTCCCCAAGAAAGAAAAAAATAATTCTATATACACATACATAATACAGGCACACATACATTGGAGACAGCATGAGCTAACTTTTATAACATGTTAGGGCTCATGTCCACGACCAGGTTTTCACCACGTATTATGCACACGTGGTAATCCCAGCATGCTCTCTTTCTCTGCGTACCACGCAACGTGAGCCCTGTACTCTTGATACGCTGCCCATACACATTACATTGTTTCCATACGCATTGTCACTCTAAACAGAGTGGGGAATTAGAAAAAGAATCCCCCTGTGCATGTGCAGTGCCACACAAAACCGTATGTGGTCCCTGCCGGCAGCATGCATGGCTGGGAAATGTGTGAGATGCTGGTGGTCCCCCACAGTGTTGTAGGCTTACGGCTGTGGCATTGGCATTGAGCCCTTAGTCACCAATACAGCGGCTCGGTTCTAGCATACCTCTAATAGTGAAGTCAGGTGCCGGCTCGCAGAACCCCCCTCACTCACCCCCACTCCCCATCACACAGAACCCCCTCACTCACCCCCACTCCCCATCACACAGAACCCCCCTCACTCACCCCCACTCCCCATCACAGATCACACAGAACCCCCCTCACTCACCCCCACTCCCCATCACACAGAACCCCCTCACTCACCCCCACTCCCCATCACACAGAACCCCCCTCACTCACCCCCACTCCCCATCACACATCACACAGAACCCCCCTCACTCACCCCCACTCCCCATCACACAGAACCCCCCTCACTCACCCCCACTCCCCATCACACAGAACCCCCCTCACTCACCCCCACTCCCCATCACACAGAACACCCCTCACTCACCCCCACTCCCCATCACACAGAACACCCCTCACTCACCCCCACTCCCTATCACACACAGAACCCCCCTCACTCACCCCCCATCCCCATTACACAGAACACCCCTCACTCACCCCCACTCCCCATCACACAGAACCCCCCTCACTCACCCCCACTCCCTATCACACAGAACACCCCTCGTTTCCCCCATTCACCATCACACACAGAACACCCCTCACTCACCCCCTCCCCCTTCTTAATCATACCGAGGAGGTTCCCTCTCACTGACTGCACTTACTTTCACTATGGTCTCTGCGCAGGCAGGCACATCGGTGCACATATCCGGGCACATCGGTGCTTCCTCCCAGGACCTCCGCTCAGACTCCTCCCCTCTGATGATCTCTGTGCTGGAGAACCAGATGGGGAGGGGTCTGAGCGGAGGTCCTGGGAGGAGCGCCGATGTGCAGGAGAGCCTACCTGCCTGCGCAGAGACCATAGTGAAAGTAAGTGCAGTCAGTCAGTGCCGCCTGACTGACTGCAAAGTAAGCCCCGTGGGCCCCCTGGGGCTCAGGGGCCGGGTCGCAACCGCACCCCCAGCACCCCCTATATGTACGCCAGTGTCCATTGTGGCCCTAATCTTCTGTCCGTATGCACAACGGGGCCCTAACCGAAAGGAGCAGCGGGTGGTTTTCAGAACAGACATTTTGCTTGAAGGTGATTTAGGCACCATTGCCCACTTGTAGACCCCTTGAGCGGCCAAAACGATAGAGAACCCCCACAAATGACCCCATAATAAAAACTAGACCCCTTAACGCATTCATCTAGTGGTGTACTGCATATTTTGACTCCACTATTTTTAAATGAATCGAAGCAAAGCAGAAGAAAAAAATTATGTCATTTTAAAAATAGGTTTTTTTGTACAGCATACATAGGAATGAAGACGTTCACCCCAAAATGTATAACCCCATTTGTCCCGTGTTCAGAAACATACACATTGTGGCCCTAATCTTCTGTCTAGATGCACAACGGGGCCCAAACTGAGCGGAGCGTCAAACTTTAACTGTCTTTTAACTTTTACGTGATCGCCATAATTCATTGGATAATGGCTATCACGTGACCAAAGACGCTCACTGCAGCCCCCTGTGACATCTCTAAGCTCTTGGCTACCTCTAGTAGCCAGGAGCAAGGAGATTTTAAATTTCCTCTTGCCCTCCTCAGCTTCTGCGCTTGTGTCCGTCATTCTGGCGAAGGGCGCATGTGCCAAAACTGGGGAAAGGTCCGCGGATAAGGATCCCATCAGGGACATCGCCGGTGGCCTTATTTAAGTAATTTCACCTCTCCTCACGGATCCAATCCGTGACGGGAGGTGAAAATTGAGCTTTTTTTTACTTTTACGTGATCGCCGTTATCCATTGGATAACGGCGATCACGTGACTAGGAAAAGCGTACCATGGCACCCCATGAAACCTCCAGGCTCTTGGCTACATTTAGTAGCCAGGTGCGAGGAGATTTTAAATTACCCCGCCAATCTGCGGCTTTTGCGCCTGCGTCTGCCATTTTGGTGGTGGACGCGTGCGCAGAAGTCGGGCAAGGTCCGCAGATAAATCTGGGGGCTTTAGGTACCTAATTTCATCTCCCCTCATGGATATGATCCATGAGGGGAGATGAAACAAACTTTTTTCTTTTTTTTTCACTTTTTAAACTTTTTTTTTACTTTTACATGATCGCTGCTATCCATTGGATAGCAGCGATCATGTGACCGGGAACCGCATACAGCGGCTCCTGGTGACAGCTCCCTGCTAGCCGGGAGCAGGGAGTTTTTGAATTTCCCGGGCCTTCCGGCTCTCTGAGCATGCGCGTGACGTAATGTGTCTGGCGCGCATGCGCAGACGCCGGCGGCAGGGCCAGGGAGAAGACAGAGGATGCACGGGGGATGGGGGGTGAGTACTCTCAGCTCCCCTTACGGATCCGATCCGTAAGGGGAGCTGACCTGGGGTGGGGTCCCGCGGCCCGGGATGACAGCTCCATGCTGTCGGCTACCTCCGGTAATCGGCAGCATGGAACTATCACGTCCTGAGCCTGCAGGGCTTTCATTCCTAGAGGATGCATATTTCTACGTCCTCTTGGAATTAAGCCCAGCAGGCCAGGACGTAGAATCCCGATAGGGCTGTCACTAAGTGGTTAATTGTTACTGTCTGTATGTTTGATTGTATGCACATATAGGCCAATCAATTGTCTTGCCTTGCCCAAAGAGATCTTTTTAGCATCTATAAGTTAGCGAATACTAGAATATCAACTAATATACTTAATTTGGCAAACTGTCTTTGTCCTTTTTCTATATGTTATGTTTTCCTTTTAAGTTGCTGGTTTAAAAATCTAATTAAACCTTTATCGCAAAAAAAAAGACAAATTGGTTAGAGAAGGCAGTTTTGAGCAGTTAGGCCTCATTCAGATGAATGTAATTTTCGTGCTGCTAGCTGTGCATAAAGATCGCTGCTACCAGCGCTGTAAAGATCGCATGAACGGCCTGCTTCCAGCTACTTGATGTAGCCTGTTCACGCAATCAGAGGTGCATGCTGCGCACTATCCAGCTCCCAATAGAAAGTCCTGCGCAGCACGCAGCAAAGATAGGACAGGTCGTATCTTTTGTGCACACCACAGAGCTAAATACAACCTGCACTCGCATGTCCTATCTTTGTTAGGTGCGTACCGCTTCGTGTGCCCAACATTCTCTCATGTAAATGCTTCTATAGGAACCTATTGGTTCCTAATAGAAGCGCATTCTGTATGTTGCTAGCAGCACGAAAATTCCGTTCATCTAAACGAGTTGTAACGAAGATTCTTGGAAGCAATATATATAAGTTATCATGTGCTTTTTGCCACTGGGATATAGTTGAATGACCACTTTACTAGAGAAACTTGCTATTTCATGATTTGAGCTTTCTTCTGTGGAAATTAGACACGTAAGCACAAAGTGCAGCGTACAGTCAAGTGAGCAAGTTTTCTGTTTACCTACATCAGAATAGGAAATCAAGTGAAGTGAGTGATCTGAAAGGGGTCAGAGAAGGATGTCAAGAATTATTCTGACAAACAGGTGGAGCACAGTTCATCAGATTACAGCTAAAAACAATGCTGATGCTCCAACTAACGTGTCTGTATGCACAACTCATCATTCCTTGGACTGTAACAGCAGACAAGAGAAACAGAAAGGCAAGACTCCAGGGAGAAAGAGTGCAAAAACTCGAGCAATGAAAAAACATCACCTGGTCAGATTAATACAGGTTTCTGCTGGACTCCGCTGGTGAGAGGGTCAGAATTTGGAGCAAAGAGCATGAATCTTGAACCCTTCCTGTATTTGTATCTAATTTGCAGGAACTACAAGAAGTTATCCTATCTGTATAGACCATTATTCCTGCAGAAGGCTGTCAGTGTAAGCATTAATTTTATTAGGTCTAACATCTTAATATCTAGTTCACTCCTGTGGATACACCAGGGATAGATTTAAAAGCATGTTTGAGCTAGCTGATATAAATAAAAAACGACCTTTCAATGGGGCTAGGCTTTAAGATAATAATGGGCCCCAAATTTCCAGCAGAAAACAACCCTGTATGTTGCTAACTTTAGAGACTATCATTTGCCACTAAGATCTACTTCTTATGGTTGATTTATAAATAATCTAGTAAACCTTACTGGTGATATGCCTTGTGACTACAATGTTAACAACAGTGTTGTCTTCTGACTCTGCCCATAATGACAGTTGGCCTGATATCAGCTGAACAATAGAGATCCTGAGCAGCAGACCCCCACTGATCAACTATTGGGGACCTATTGTGAGGATAGGCCATCAATAGTAAAGTCCCCAATAACCTCTTTAATTATTCCTTCCATACAGAAAAATGTGTCTAATAGCTAAAAGTAAAAAAACAGAACAATAATAATATTACTTTTCTACTGACTTACACATTCCCGAAAATTTAACACAAATGTTTTAAATGGCCAAGTATGAATCTCTGAGTAATGACAGACTACGTTTTGACCTGACTCAGAGTATTATTGACAGAATAGCTCCTCTTGACTATAGTAGACATTGAAAAATAAAAGAGGGAGGCTGGAAAATACCCAAATCTCTACAGCAACCCTAAATTATTTGCCACTTATATGGCATCTAAAATCCTAATGGCGGAGCTACAAAATGTTTTAAATGGTTCAAGTGGATAAGATATTTGGCATTTATCAAAACTGTATAAAAAAATCTGTCTGTTGCCTATAGCAACCAATCACAGTGCACAATTTTATTTTACCACAGCAGCTTTAGAAATGAAAGCTCAGCTCTGATTGATTGCTATGGGCAACTAAAACCGTTTTTCTTTTAGATATTTTTGATAAATGAGGCTCATTGCTTTGTTTCCAGTGAATTGTGTTGGAGCAATTTACTAGTATATTCATTAAGAGAGGAGGGGTACAAGTAAATATCAGAAGGTTAGAGATTTAAAGGGTTATTTTGGGCAATTTTTTTATTGATGACCTACCGTTAGAGATGAGCGAACGTACTCGTCCAAGCTTGATACTCGTTCGAGTATTAGCGTGTTCGAGATGCTCGTTACTCGAGACGAGTACCACGCGATGTTCGAGTTACTTTCACTTTCATCTCTGAGACGTTAGCGTGCTTTTCTGGCCAATTGAAAGACAGGGAAGGCATTACAACTTCCTCCTGTGATGTTCCAGCCCTATACCACCCCCCTGCAGTGAGTGGCTGGGGAGATCAGGTGTCACCCGAGTATATAAATCGACCCCTCCCGCGGCTCGCCTCAGATTTGTTCTGACATAGAGGAGGGAAAGTGCTGTTGGTGCCGGAGCTGCTATAGGGAGAGTGTTAGGAGTATTTTAGGCTTCAAGAACCCCAACGGTCCTTCTTAGGGCCACATCTGACCGTGTGCAGTACTGTTGAGGCTGCTTTTTGCAGTGTTGCACATTTTTTATTTTTTTTTGTATATTGGCCGTGCAGAGCATTGCGTCCTCAGTCTGCAGTAATTTTACATAGTATAGGGCCCGTAGTGGTGAGGCAGGGACAGTGGGAAAGGTGAATGAGATATACTGTCTATATAGGCAGTGGGCTTTTTCAAAAAAACTTGGGAAAAAAAAATCTATTTGGGCTGCCTGTGACCGTCCTCAGTGTACTGCGTCTCTGCTGGGGGTAGTAGTCCTAATTAATACGCAGCTAAGTGTTACAGCAGGCTTGCACAAAAGTGCTTCCTGGCTCTGCGTTGCCCCTTACATCACCGCTGTCATCCTGTCCAGAGGAAAACAGTCTGCAGTCATTGTACATAGTATAGGGCCAGTAGTGGTGAGGCAGGGACAGTGAAAAAGGTGAAAGAGATATACTGTCTATATAGGTAGTTGGCTTTTTCCAAAAAATTTGGGGGAAAAAAATCTATTTGGGCTGCCTGAGACCGTCCTCAGTGTACTGCGTCTCTGCTGGGGGTAGTAGTCCTAATTAATACGCAGCTAAGTGTTACAGCAGGCTTGTGCAAAATTCTTTCCTGGCTCTGCGTTGCCCGTTACATCACCGCCGTCATCCCGTCCAGAGGGAAACAGTATACATATATACGCTGCCTACAGTATCTGTCTGCTGTCTCAGCTCAGCCTTTAAAAAAATAGAAGCAAATACAAGCCTTTGGACACTTTACTGCTTATGTGCTGTGAATTCCACTAGCTCAGTCATACGCACCTACGTCTCACTACAGGCTTGCGCAAAATTCTTTCCTGGCTCTGCTGTGCGTTCTGTAAGCGAAGTCAGCCTCCAATCACAGGCCAATAAGCGGCACATTTAATTACAGCATTCTGTTTCTGCACTTCTGGTAATACACCATGCTGAGGGGTAGGGGTAGGCCTAGAGGACGTGGACGCAGGCGAGGACGCGGAGGCCCAAGTCAGGGTGTGGGCACAGGCTGAGCTCCTGATCCAGGTGTATCGCAGCCGACTGCTGCGGGATTAGGAGAAAGGCACGTTTCTGGCGTCCCCACATTCATCTCACAATTAATGGGTCCACGCGGTAGACCTTTATTAGAAAATGAGCAGCGTGAGCAGGTCCTGTCGTGGAAGGTAGAAGTGCATCCAGCAATCTATCGACCTCCCAGAGTTCTGCGCCGTCCACTGCTGCAACTCTGAATCCTCTGGCTGCTGCTCCTCCTTCCTCCCAGCCTCCTCACTCCATTACAATCACACATTCTGAGGAGCAGGCAGAATCCCAGGAACTGTTCTCGGGCCCCTGCCCAGAATGGGCAGCAATGGTTCCTCCTCTCCCACCGGAGGAGTTTGTCGTGACCGATGCCCAACCTTTGGAAAGTTCCCGGGGTCCAGGGGATGAGGCTGGGGACTTCCAGCAACTGTCTCAAGAGCTTTCAGTGGGTGAGGAGGACGACGACGATGAGACACAGTTGTCTATCAGTCAGGTAGTAGTAATTGCAGTAAGTCCGAGGGAGGAGCGCACAGAGGATTCGGAGGAAGAGCAGCAGGACGATGAGGTGACTGACCCCACCTGGTTTACTAAGACTACTGAGGACAGGTCTTCAGAGGGGGAGGCAAGTGCAGCAGCAGGGCTGGTGGGAAGAGCCAGTGCGGTGGCCAGGGGTAGAGGCAGGGCCAGACCGAATAATCCACCAACTGTTTCCCAAAGCGCCCCCTCACGCCATGCCACCCTGCAGAGGCCGAGGTGCTCAAAGGTCTGGCAGTTTTTCACTGAGAGTGCAGACGACCGACGAACTGTGGTGTGCAACCTTTGTCGCGCCAAGATCAGCCGGGAAGCCACCACCACCAGCCTCACCACCACCAGCATGCGCAGACATATGATGGCCAAGCACCCCACAAGGTGGGACGAAGGCCGTTCAGCCCCTCCGGTTTGCACCACTGCCTCTCCCCCTGTGCCCCAACCTGCCACTGAGATCCAACACCCCTCTCAGGACACAGGCACTACCGTCTCCTGACCTGCACCCACACCCTCACCTCCGCTTCCTCGGCCCCATCCACCAATGTCTCTCAGCGCACCGTCCAGCCGTCGCTAGCGCAAGTGTTTGAGCGCAAGCGGAAATACGCCGCTACGCACCCGCACGCTCAAGCGTTAAACGTGCACATAGCCAAATTGATCAGCCTGGAGATGCTGCCGTATAGGCTTGTGGAAACGGAGGCTTTCAAAAGCATGATGGCGGCGGCGACCACGTCTCCCGCAACATTGTACGCGCCCTCACCAACGCGGTTACTGCCAAGGTCCACTTAACAACGGACACGTGGACAAGCACAGGCGGGCAGGGCCACTATATCTCCCTGACGGCACATTGGGTGAATTTAGTGGAGGCTGGGACCGAGTCAGAGCCTGGGACCGCTCACGTCCTACCCACCTCCAGAATTGCTGGCCTCAGCTCGGTGGTGGTATCTGTGGCGGTGTATGCTTCCTCCACTAAACCACCCTCCTCCTCCTACTCCTACGCAACCTCTGTCTCGCAATCAAGATGTGTCAGCAGCAGCACGTTGCCAGCAGTCGGTGTCGCGCTGCGTGGCAGCACAGCGCTGGGCAAGCATTAGCAGGCCGTGCTGAAACTACTCAGCTTAGGAGAGAAGAGGCACACGGCCCAAAAACTGCTGCAGGGTCTGACAGAGCAGACCGACCGCTGGCTTTCGCCGCTGAGCCTCCAACCGGGAATGGTCGTGTGTGACAACGGCCCTAACCTGGTGGCGGCTCTGCAGCTCGGCAGCCTCCCGCACGTGCCATGACTGGCCCACGTCTTTAATTTGGTGGTTCAGCGCTTTCTGAAAAGCTACCCACGCTTGTCAGACCTGCTCGGAAAGGTGCGCTGGCTCAGCGCACATTTCCGCAAGCCCCACACGGACGCTGCCACCCTGCACACCCTGCAACATCGGTTTAATCTGCCAGGGCACCGACTGCTGTGCAACGTGCCCACATGGTGGAACTCTACGCTCCACATGTTGGCCAGGCCCTATGAGCAGCGTAGAGCTATAGTGGAATACCAACTCCAACATGGGCGGCGTAGTGGGAGTCAGCCTCCTCAATTCTTTACAGAAGAGTGGGCCTGGTTGGCAGACATCTGCCAGGTCCTTGGAAACTTTGAGGAGTCTACCCAGATGGTGAGCGGCGATGCTGCAATCATTAGCATCACCATTCCTCTGCTATGCCTCTTGAGAAGTTCCCTGCAAAGCATAAAGGCAGACGCTTTGCGCTTGGAAACGGAGGTGGGGGAAGACAGTATGTCGCTGGATAGTCAGAGCACCCTCCTGTCTATATCTCAGCGCGTTGAGGAGGAGGAGGAGGAGGTGGAGGAGCATGAGGAGGAGGGGGAAGAGACAGCTTGGCCCACTGCTGAGGGTACCCATGCTGCTTGCCTGTCATCCTTTCAGTGTGTATGGCCGGAGGAGGAGGAGGAGGATCCTGAAAGTGATCTTCCTAGTGAGGACAGCCATGTGTTGCATACAGGTACCCTGGCACACATGGCGGACTTCATGTTAGGATGTCTTTCTCGTGACCCTCGCATTACATGCATTCTGGCCACTACGGATTACTGGGTGTACACACTGCTTGACCCACAGTATAAGGAGAACCTTTGCACTGTCATACCCGAAGAGGAAAGGGGTTCGAGAGTGATGCTATACCACAGGACCCTGGCGGACAAGTTGATGGTAAAATTCCCATACGACAGAGCTAGTGGCCGAAGGCGCAGTTCTGAGGGCCAGGTAGCAGGGGAGGCGTGGAGATCAGGCAGCATGTACAGCACAGGCAGGGGAACACTCTCTAAGGCCTTTGACAGCTTTATGGCTCCCCAGCAAGACTGTGTCACCGCTACCCAGTCAAGGGTGAGTCGGCGGGAGCACTGTAAAAGGATGGTGAGGGAGTACGTAGCCGATCGCACGACCGTCCTCCGTGACGCCTCTGCCCCCTACAACTACTGGGTGTCGAAGCTGGACACGTGGCCTGAACTCGCGCTGTATGCCCTGGAGGTGCTTGCTTGTCCTGCAGCTAGCGTCTTGTCAGAGAGGGTGTTTAGTGCGGCTGGGGGAATCATCACGGATAAGCGTACCCGCCTGTCAACCGACAGTGCCAGCAGGCTTACACTCATGAAGATGAACAAAGCCTGGATTTCCCCAGACTTCTCTTCTCCACCAGCGGACAGCAGCGTTACCTAAACAATACGTAGGCTGCACCCGCGGATGGAAGAATCGTTCTCTATCACCATAAAAAGCGGGGACCTTTTAGCTTCATCAATCTGTGTATTATATTCATCCTCCTCCTCCTGCTCCTCCTCCTGAAACCTCACGTAATCACGCCAACGGGCAATTTTTCTTAGGCCCACAAGGCTCAGTCATATAATTTTAGTAAACAATTTTTATACGTTTCAATGCTCATTAAAGCATTGAAACTTGCACCTAAACCAATTTTTATTTTAACTGGGCTGCCTCCAGGCCTAGTTACAAATTAAGCCACATTAACCAAAGCGATTAATGGGTTTCACCTGCCCTTTTGGTTGGGCATGGGCAATTTTTCTGAGGTACATTAGTACTGTTAGTACACCAATTTTTTGGGGCCCTCGCCTACAGTGTAATCCAATTAATTTTTTGCCCACCTGCATTAAAGCTGACGTTACATCAGCTGTGCTGGGCACTGCAATGGGATATATTTATGTACCGCCGGTGGGAACCAGGGAGCCACCCATGCTGTCGGTCCACACGGAGTTGTAACTGCATGTGTCCACTTCTAAAGAACCCCAGTCTGACTGGGGCATGCAGTGTGGGCAGAAGCCCACCTGCATTAAACATGACATTACCTCAGCTGTGCTGGGCACTGCAATGGGATATATTTATGTACCGCCGGTAGGTTCCAGGGAGCCACCCATGCTGTCGGTCCACACGGAGTTGTAACTGCATGTGTCCACTTCTAAAGAACCCCAGTCTGACTGGGGCATGCAGTGTGGGCCGAAGCCCACCTGCATTAAAGCTGACGTTACATCAGCTGTGCTGGGCACTGCAATGGGATATATTTATGTACCGCCGGTGGGTTCCAGGGAGCCACCCATGCTGTCGGTCCACACGGAGTTGTAACTGCATGTGTCCACTTCTAAAGAACCCCAGTCTGACTGGGGCATGCAGTGTGGGCCGAAGCCCACCTGCATTAAACATGACATTACCTCAGCTGTGATGGGCACTGCAATGGGATATATTTATGTACCGCCGGTAGCTTCCTGGCACCCACCTATGCTGTGGGTCCACAGGGACTTCACAATAGGGAGTTGTACCTGCCTGTTTCTATGAATTAAAAACCCTGGTCAGGTTGGGGCATGCAGTGTGGGCCGAAGCCTACCTGCATTTAATCTGACGTTAGCTCTGCTGTCCAGGGCACTGCAATGGGATACATTTATGTACAGCCTTTGGGTTCCAGGGAGCCACCCATGCTGTGGGTGCACACGGAATTCCCATTGCGGAGTTGTACCTGCCTGTGAATATTTATAAAAAACTGTGGTCTGACTGGGGCATGCAGACACCTTGACAGAATGAATAGTGTGTGGCACATAGGTTCCCCATTGCTATGCCAACGTGTGCAGCTCCTGATGGAGGTGGCACAGGATTGGATTTCTCATTGCTTCTGTACAGCATTGTGGGCTATCGCCCCGCCCCTTTTAAAGAGGGTCGCTGCCTAGCCGTGCCAACCCTCTGCAGTGTGTGCCTGCGGTTCCTCCTCATGGCAGACGCACTTATAAATAGACATGAGGGTGGAGTGGCATGCGGGCAGCTGAAGGCTGCGCAGGGACAATTTGGTGTGCGCTTTGGACACTGGGTCGTGCAGGGGGGGGGGGCAGCATGTAACCCAGGAGAAGTGGCAGCGGAGTGTCATGCAGGCAGTGATTGTGCTTTGTTGGAGGTAGTGTGGTGCTTAGCTAAGGTATGCATTGCTAATGAGGGCTTTTTAGAAGTAAAAATTGTTGGGAGGGGGGGCCCACTCTTGCCGCTATTGTGGCTTAATAGTGGGACCTGGGAACTTGAGATGCAGCCCAACATGTAGCCCCTCGCCTGCCCTATCCGTTGCTGTGTTGTTCCCATCACTTTCTTGAATTGCCCAGATTTTCACAAATGAAAACCTTAGCGAGCATCGGCGAAATACAAAAATGCTCAAGTCGCCCATTGACTTCAATGGGGTTCGTTTCTCGACACGAACCCTCGAGCATCGCGAAATTTTCATCCCGAGTAACGAGCACCCGAGCATTTTGGTGCTCGCTCATCTCTACCTACCGTTAAGATAAATCATCAATAGCTTATCAGCGAGGATTAATCACTTGGGATCCTTGCTTATCAGTCGATCCTCTGACCCACTGCCAGTGCAGCAGGGCCAGACTTCTGCATCAGTGATCAGGGTTAGAAGTATAATAGATGGCCTCACTTCCATTGAAATCAATGGGAGTGATGCCTTCTATTACAATTCTATCTCCCTATTGTGGTTATAGCCAGAAATGTAATAGAAGGCATCACCTATTATTCTTCCAGCACTGACCACAGAAGCAGACATCTGGCCCCACTGCACTGGCTGTAGGCCAGATGATCAGCAAGTGACCACCGATGATCAGCTATGCATGACCCATCTTGAGTACTTCAGACACAATACATGATGATTTTTGTAGTTGCTTATATTACTAAAAATTAAAAACACATTTTCTTACAGTTGTTACTTTGTCATTTAGGCTCCTGGGAGAAGTATTTCATTCTAATGAAATAAGGGTAAGATCACACGTGATATATATGCTGTATATTCCACCACAAATATGAGTGCAGAAAATATATAACTTGTTACAATACAGGCCAAGTGGATGAGATTTCAAGAAATCTCTAAAGAGTTGTAAAGTCCCCTGTTGACGTGCCTTGTTAAGAGTGTGACAGCTATTGTGTATTACCAGAATGAATTAACTTGATATTGTGTTCATTTCTTTAAAAAGAAAGCTTAACATTTATAAGACTGTTTTCATTTTTATCAAAGTCTTGTCAGGTTTTTCTGCGAACTGCTGCATTTTTCCTGGGATTTTGTGAAAATGTTGGGAAAAACCAAAGTGAACCCAGTCTGAAACTCTCATAATTACATAAAATTATTTTCCAAAATGATAAACACCTAAACTATAAATCTCCCCATACTTCAGATTTTTATTGCTGTGAATGTATTGGTGAAAAATTCTTTAGTAAATTTGAGTTAAAAAAATGTCCTGAGAAAAGCCTCCAGAAATGTGCCTGTTACAATGGTCATCCTTTAGAACGTACAAATGTTAAGGTTTCATTTTCATCCTTTCATTTTTTGATAGATTGTTAAAATCTGAAAATGTCTAAACGGTCAAAAGATTCACCAAGTCATTCCCGAATGTGACATTTCTCTACAAAGTTATTAGCGGGTGAAAAACAGTATTTAGCATTAAATGCATCACAGACCCACAACTATGTCTGTGTGACCTTGCAGCCTTAAAAACAGGAAAAATACTTACAGCAAGGAGAGAATTGAGTTTCATGACCTCATATGTAACACTGGGATTTTATACATCATTTAAATCGATTGTCAATGAACAAAGAGATGAAGCAACTAATGTGAAGGATGAAATATATAAAATAGAAAAAAATATAGAAATATGTGTAACATCTAATTTTGTAAACATTAATATTACTTCTTAACCATTCTTAAAATGTTAACAATTAAATACATCAAATACGACTATAGTAAATATATCAAGCTCAAGTCTAGTCACTTACCTGTTTGAATCACCTATAGATACTAACATGCATATCATGTTTGAGGTCATGACTGGAAAGTGCCTTTAAAGTAATCTCTACAAAACAGGAAGTGACATGGGAAATATATTCATTAAAAAGTTGCTGTTTTTATTTTATTTTAACACAAAAATCCAATTTGAATAATAGGTCATTTTATAAAATTGATTCTCTTTAAATTATAGAGTAAATTTAACACTTATAAAGTTGCTTTGTTAACTTTTATACTGTACAGAAAAAACTGGCACAACTTCAGATAACTTCAGGTGAGACCAATGCTTTGGAAACAGTTGGAACTCACTTCAAGAAGGAAATAGAGTGCATCCCAATGACAGAACTCTTGGCATTCCAAATTCATGTTTATAACACACAAAATATATTTATTCATTCTATTTTATTTTATCTTTGATGACAATTTTCTTAAACGAAAAAGGTCCAAATTCTTCACTTATTTTATAATTTATCTTTATAGGGGTTGAAGCTTTATTTTTTTCATACAAAACTCCAAATCCCATTGATCCCCTTCAAACACAGATTTAAAAGAATGCTTAAAATAGCAAAAAAAAAAAGTTTATTTACTATCCTAGTAATACCTCCCTTAACCTCCCCCTTGCCATTTAATCCTATTTTATGTCACAATTAAAACTGAGAAATAATCCCCTTAGGTCAATTGCCAGATATAGGAGCCTCCACTCTCTGCTCTTCGTGTAGTAAGACACTAAGTTTAGTAAGTCTCCAAGCTTTTGCTAAGAACCATCCATTGGCGATTCACCAGCCAAAAATGAAATAGATCAACAGAAGATTAACCCATGTGTTCTCCCCAGGAGATAAGGTCTGAAAATCAACCCATTAATCCAGCACTCTGATAGATATGAAGGAAAACTCAGTCTGTAGCTAATGTATACGGAGATATGTTGAACCTGCAGAAGCCGAATGGTGAAGGATTTTTAATTAAACGCTATTGCAAAAATTATTTTCAGTCCAAAATACATGAATTTAAAAAATAAAGTTTTAAAAATTGCCCCCATAGGAATCCATAGGTTTTAACCCCTTACTGACAAACAGCTTATGTGTGTAGCACAAGTTAAATGTCCCTGTATAAAGTAGGATAGGGAGTCAAGCCTGCTCCATATGTGGCAGATGTTGGCTGCCTTTGAAAACGGATACCTACTGCAGAGTCTGGTATCTGCGAAAACTCCAACTTGTGCTCAATGGAGCCGGCGGCAGTAACACTGACCCCATTGAGAACACACAGTGAAGATTACGATCCTCTGGCACAGCTGTAGCAGAGGAGCGCAATGTTTTCCCATTGAATTCAACGCACTACAGGGGAAGGGCTTTAAATATAAGCCTTTCCCTGAAAATCATCCTTAAAATGTGTAAAAAATATATATATATACTCACCTCTCTGCAGCTGCCAGGGCCCAGGCATGTCCAGCCGCATCTTCTCCTACACTGCTGTGAAGTGCTTTCAGCAGGCGGGGATTTTAAATCCCCGCCTGCCGAAAGGGTTGCCTCTGATTGGCTGAGCACTGTGACCAATCAGAGGCAGCACTAAGCTATTAAATGACAGCTGAGAGCTGCCTCTGATTGGTCACAGTGCTCAGCCAATCCGAGGCTAAGTGCGCTGAATGAATGACGGGCTAGAGCTGCTTGTGATTGGCTGAGCACCTCAGCCAATCAAAAGCAGCTCTTTCAGCAGGCAGGGATTTTAATTCCTCACCTGCTCAAAGATCTTCATTGCAGAGCCAGGGACAGCACAGACAGGACACGGCTGAGCCCCAGCAGCTGAAGACAAGTGAGTATGTGTTTTTTTTAAATTTTGAACACTACTTTGGTTTGTTTTTCAGGGAAGGGCTTATATTTAAAGCCCTTCCCCGGAAAACAATTAAGGGGTGCTGGCAGCTGGATCCTTTAACGCAGCTGTCATCTGTGACATATGCGGTAGGGAATTGTTTACTCCCCGCGGGGATGAAGAAAGCATCTGCCGCATGTGACAGATGTATTCTTCATCCCCACGGGGAACACGGCAGCGGCGGACAGGAAAGTATATATTACACTAAAATGGTTGATTTTTCAGGGAAGAGCTTATATTTAAAGCTCTTCCCTGAAAAACAATTAAGGGGTGCTGGCAGACCATGGCTTTCAATGGAGCCACTGGCAGCAGCCGCGGCTCCATTGAAGGCAATGTGTGCTTTCCTATGGTGCACGCATGTCCTATTTTTGCAGGTGCACGCCTGTAAAACATGGACATGTGAACACAGCATAGGATATATATTTGTTGTAATAGAGGCGTGTTTTTGTGCGCGCATATGCCCGCACATAAACATGTTTGTGTGAAACCACCCTAAAAACAGCAAATTACAGATACAACAATTGGGTGTGTTTAGAAAACTGTCTAAAAGAAAAACTGCTTTTTTGTCCATTGCAACCAATGACAGTATGGCTTTTATTTGTTATTCAACATATACATATTAAACCTATAAATGTTAACCTTAGTAATATATATAAATACGTATTTAAAAACATTCAATTGTGAATAGATACACACTTTGTAAAAAAAAAATCAATCACCTAGAAGGTGTTTGTTTTGTTGTAAAACTCGGCATGCAGTTACATCTTAAGCAAAGGATAAGAGTTGTGGCATGATTACCCCGTTTCCCCGAAAATTAAACCTACCCTGAAAATAAGCCCTACCTGGATTTTCAGGGAGGCTTGAAATATATGCCATACCCCAAAAATAAGCCCTAGCTTTGTGGAGGCGGGATTTATGAATTGGCCAAACAATGTCGCAGCTCAGCCAATTCATAAATCCTGCTTCCACGACACAATGGCTGTTATTGGTTCTTCGCCAATTAATGCAGTGCTAGATAAACCAATCACAGCCATCAGATTGGTTCATCGAGTGCTGCATTGATTGGCTGAGCAGCGCTCAATGAACCAATCACAGCCATCACTTCCTGGAGGTGGGAACTGGAGGCAGACGAGGACTGCAAGAAGCGGAGAGCAGTGGCAGAGACCTGGACCCAGCCTACTAGGTAAGTATAATAAGACATCCCCTGAAAATAAGACCTAATGCCTCTTTGGGGCAAAAATTTGTGTAAGACATGGTCTTATTTTCAGGGAAACACGGTAGATGAACAGTCTTGCCACCTGAGGCCCTATAAAAAGGCTCTCAGAGGCTCCTTGTGTGTAGTGGACCTCTTTTTCTATTCATGTAGAGCTCGTTGATCACTAGACACGTCTCTATAATTTAAGCAAAGAGATTTTACCCAGTTAACAGCATTTGAGAGCATGTGCATTAGTGAAATGCGAGAAAACCACCAGTAGAGAGGGTTATCTGATCATCGGACAAGAAAAAGCAGTTCCAACTGTTTTTATTATCTGCCATCCAAAGATGTGGCACTATCGTTACAGGCCCCTGTGTCGGAACAATTTCCAAGTACTTAGCTGAAGGATATTTTGTCTTACAGCACTATTTACGTGTGCCGCCTTTGACACCCACCCACCAACGCCTCCGTTTGCAGTGGTGTTGTGAACAACAACACTGAACTGCTATAGAGTTGAACCATGTTCGTGTATGGAGATCTATAGGTGAGCGTCTCAATCTTGCCTTTGCTGTGGAGTGGCACAATGCTCCTAATACTGGTGTTATGGTCTGTGGGGCCATTGCATATGACAGTTGGTCACACCTAGTAGTGGTATGAGGAACAATGACAGCTCAGCAGTATGTTCAGGACATCCTACAGCCACATGTGTTCCTCTCTTCCAGGAGACATTTTCCAGCAGGATAATGCTCAGCTGCACACAAGGTTGTCACAGGAATGCCTCCAGAACATTGTCACACTACCATGGCCTGCCCAGTCAACAAATTTATCACCAATATAACATATATGGGTCCATCTGTGATGCCAACTTTGACAGCCCACAAGTTTTCATGATCTAGAGGCTTAGTAACAGCAAATGTGTTCTGATATGCCACAGGATACCATACGGAACCTGTATGCCTCTATGCCCATATCATATCTTGTATTCAAGTTAAAGGCGGCCAAACAGGGTACTAAAGTTTCTTTCAAGTGTTCAATTTTCCACAAAAAAATTATCCTTTTGCTCTGATATTGTAATCACTTACTTATATCAACATTACAATCAAACATATAAAATTTATTCGATTCCAACAACTCTAGTAGGTGCTTGTTTTTTTGACAATGAGTATATTACAAATTATAATTAATTATAAAGTTATACTGACATTAATCAAACTGCTAACGACCACTTGCCAGTTAGTATGTGAATGCTTCTCATGCTCCACCCCTGGTGATGTCATCGCTCAGTCCTCTTTTGATGTCATCAAAGGTCCTACAACATATGTAAAACACAGAGCCTGACAAACAGAAGAACAACAAAGTTAGGGCTCTTGAAAAGGGGAGGACAAAAATAACAAAATGAAAATACAACTAAGCCGTTATTATCTCTGACACAACTCAGCGGTCCTGACAGAAGACACTGACCTACCAGCACCACAGAGATCCAGTGGAGCTAAAGGACCTGTGGTGACATCACTGCTGTGGGAGGAGCAAAGCTGTGTTTGTCTTGTGTGGGGATCAAGATGGATGTAGTAGAGCTATGTGTGTGATGTGGGGTGATCATAATGGATGTACCATGTAGCACAGCTGTGTGTGTGAATCAGGATGTGTGATGTGTGGGGTCAGGATGGATGTAGCAGAGCTGTGTGTGTGATGTGTGGGGATCATAATGGATGTAACATGTAGCACAGCTGTGTGGCGCATTGGGCCACCAGAAACACTGGTACTATAATTTCCTAAAAATTACTAGTACATTTTGGTAGACTACATTCTTGTCTTTTATAATTAAAACACAATCATTGACGATATTAGAATCCATGATAAACTGGAATTAAAATTAATTATTTTCATTTCTAAATATAGCTTAAAGCCATGTTGTTTTGTATCCTTAAGGGCATCCTTTATTTCAGATTGCTTGTAATTTTTTTGCTTAGCTTAGATTTCTGTTGCCAATAGATTTCTAATTTTGTTTTGCATTGAAGACCATGTGAGTTGGTTACTTTGATTAAGTGTAAAAAACTGCTTAGCCTGTTACCTATGTCTATACTTCTATTTTCAAATTTCTGTATGTGTTGTTGAACTTCCAAAAAGGCACCTTCAACATAAAGCATAGAAGTCATCTATTACACTTATCAGTTCTAACTAAAGCAATCCATGTGGAAATTAACAATAGAAGTTAATTTGCTGAGATCATAGTTCTTCCACTTCTCTGTGAGCTGGCATATTTTGTGGAAATAGTATATTTTAAACTAGTTATTGTTTTGTTTGAAACTGTTTCATTCCCCTATTTTTTTTCTTTGATCTAAATTATTGAAAAGGCCAAAAAATGGAAGAAAATGCAGTTAATGTGGAATGAATACATTCTTTAAAGCATTATAACAAGTAAGGCCAAAAAGAGCTCTTGGCGACCTCAAAAGTCCTCCGTTGATCACTTGTGTGTGTTGTAGAAGGAAGACAAACATAAGTCTGAAAGTGTTTTTGAACAGAAAGCCCTTCAGAAAATGCAGTACTCCTTTGTATTCAGGTTGCAAAGCAGTAGGGGGCCCCCTTCGCAGAAATCATACTTACGCAAGCATTAAAAACTGACTGAGATAAGAAGCAAAGCTTCTGAGACCTTCATCATTAGCTGCTAGTGGTGGAGATTAGTGGTTCTACGATAGGATTAGAGATGGAAAGAGTGCCAGTGTTGGTTAATTGTTCATTAATGCTTCTAAAATAGGCTAGCTGTAGTGAAAATTATTTTGGTCTGTTCTCACAATACAGAGCCTTTGTATGCCCTTATCAATGCCCGTTTTGAAGTAAAAAAGAACATCAATTTTAAAGAAACATCTTAGGCCTGTGCTCAGTAACATCTGCTGTACTGACTGAACTGAGTTAAGCCACTCCATCCATGCCTGTTTTCTAAGAGAATATGTGAAAGCGGGAGCAGTATAAAGATATATATATATAAAAAGTAACAATAGAACAACAGATATAGCAAAAGTTTACTTGACATTTCATACGTTATCATAACTACAATGTACTGCAATGGTGTAACTCAAGTTATCACAATGTGCTAGTCATGTTTAGAATTGCTACATCTGTACATCAAAATAAAGGAAAATTGGTTTCCAGCTTCAATATTATCACTGTATTTCAAGGAATTAGGATTCTAAATGTTGGTCATATATAACATGTCCATACCGAAGTTGGTGAACAGGCAACAAGTACCAGTTTAAAAGAGAAATATAAGACATTACAAACCTTCAAAGTTACATAAAGGTAAAAGAAGTACTCAGTTAAAAATATATTTCATAAATACTGAAGAGGCTATTCTTGTGATATCACTGTGAACTTGATGCAATGTTTAATGAGATATCTGTTTATTTAGGCAGTTGCTTGAGGTTTTATAAACACCAAGCTGTTATTTGATTTGTTGAAATGTAATTTAAAGGGGTTGTCTCGCGGCAGCAAGTGGGGTTATACACTTCTGTATGGCCATATTAATGCACTTTGTAATGTACATCGTGCATTAAATATGAGCCATACAGAAGTTATTCACTTACCTGCTCCGTTGCTGGCGTCCACGTCTCCATGGCTCCGTCTAATTTCGCTGTCTTCTGGCATTTTTAGACGCGCTTGCGCTGTGCAGTCTTCTGCCTGGTGAATGGGGCCGCGTGCGCCGGAGAGCTGGTCTGCGCGTCGTCATCGAAGCTCCGCCTCCGTCACGTGGTGCCGATCAGCCAATGAGGTGGCTGTATCGGCAATGGAACGCGGAAGACAGAAGAACAAACTCCACGGTGCACCATGGGAAGACCCGCGGCGCCATCTTTAAAAGAAGAAATGAAGAAGCTGCAGAACGCTGATGCAGGTAAGCGTAATGTGCTTTTTAAAAACTAACAAATGCTTTCTTTTTCACAGGGCATAATGCAGGGGTCCATTTAAAAAAAAAAATTCGCTTTCGCCGCGAGACAACCCCTTTAAGGAGCATTTACCTGAATTGACAAAATAGATGCTGGATATAATTTTTCCCTGAGCTAGTGGGTGGAACCTAGCTGCTATCATGTCTTCGATATGCAGCCTGTAGAGAAAGTAGAGGAGGTCCTGTTCTCTTATCTCTCTGTAACACATCTTCAAAAGGAGTAAAATACATTGGTATTAAGTAATGTAGATGTGAATCTAGCGCTTAGGTAGATAAAACACTTACTAGAAAGAGCAGTTGCATCTCTCTTTGTGTGTTTCTCAGTCTCTATTCAGCTATTTTCTCCTCCTACTTATGCCCCATTTACATGGGACAAACTGTTGGGCAAATGATGCCAAACACTCATCCCAGTGATGCTCGCTCCTGTCCTGTTACACAGGAGTGAGTATCGATGGCATAGCTGTTTACACTGAATGCTGCGCAGTTCAGAATTCTGCATGCAGAAACTGAGCAACTCTTGTTCAGTCCCTGCATGAATTTACATGAGATGACTATTGTTTCAATTACCACAGGAGCATGGGAATTTGAACAACTCTGAATGATAATTGTCCCATGTAAATGGGCGATTACTCTCCCCTATCTATGGCTTGTATCCTGATCCTTTAGTGAGATGATAATCTGTTTTTATTTATGTTTCACTCAAAACTCACTTTACCAGTGAATTGAAAGATAGTCATGAGTGCAGGAAGGAAAGGAAGGAGTTAACTCTGTTCAGTTTATTCTGGCGAGTTTATTACTTGGTAGTGCATTGTGACATAAGTACAGTGCGATAGAAGTGCATAGTTTCAAAAACTGTAGTAGTTTAAAAGTAGTGATGAGTGATTAGTGGAATAACCACATTGTGTTTGTATTGGACCAATTTCACCAAAATTATCATGAATTGGGTCGGACGATTCCGACTCCCAATAAAGTCAATGTAAAAATTGAGTTCACTATTTTGCCCTCCAGAAGGTTCCTAACACAGCCAAAGTCTCCCAAATTGCATTGGAATAAAGCCAAAAATAGGTCAAAATAGTGTACAGTGGTCTAGCATAGAGGTGTCATTGAAAACAAGATAAGACCCACATAGGATTCCCTAGATCAAACAATGTACTAACGAACAGAGCAGGTCTGTTGATTGTTTTAAAAGCAATGTCATAAAATTTACAAAGAAAAGATAAGAAATAATCAGAGGCAGCACTCCAGGGTGTGGATGATCATTCGGGGTTGGAACGCAATAGGTGGAGAAAAAAATAATTATTATTAACTCACCCTGATGCACTGGGTTTCCCCAAGGAATACCGGTACATCAAAAATCCAGGTGGGCAGTGGATGGGTCCAATCTCCAGGATATGGAGGTGTTCCTTGAGAGCAGGGGGCTCAGATGCATCAATGGGGGGATCTGGTATGGAGAACAATCCAGGGATCACTGGTCCTTAAAGGGGTTGTCTCGCAGCAAACCTCAAAATTTTACCTTACCCCATTCCCCCTGTCACCCCCCTGGCATAAAATAGAAAAGTAAAGCGGTTTTTAAGCCGCTTGCTACTTACCGATCCGACGAAATAAGGACTTTAAAAAATCTTCTCCCAAGATGGCCGCCGGTCCTTTCCCAGGGATGCACTGCGGTTTTCTCTCATGGTGCACCGCGGGTCTTCTCCCATGGTGCACCATGGGCTCTGTGCGTTCCATTGCCGATTCCAGCCTCCTGATTGGCTGGAATCGGCACACGTGATGGGGCGGAGCTATGCGATGACACGTAGAAGTGGGCGGAGCCAGAACGCCACTCGTGCCTGGACCGAGCAGAAGGGGAGAAGACCGCACAGCGCAAGCGCGTCTAAAAAAGCAAGAAGACATCAGAATTAGACGGATCCATGGCGACGGGGACGCTAGCAACGGAGCAGGTAAGTGAATAACTTCTGTATGGCTCATATTTAATGCACGATGTATATTACAAAGTGCATTAATATGGCCATACAGAAGTGTATAAACCCACTTGCTGCCGTGAGACAACCCCTTTAAGACATCTACATATAGAGAGCATCAATGGGGGACTCCGAATATATATGTATATACACTGGAAACAAAAGGTATATGGATATGAGCATAAGCTATAAAGCATAAGCTAAAAAAGCCCCAATGCTCCAGTGACTACAGGTTCACCAATGTAAATACTTGAAAGCATACTTCACAGAGGTGCCTCTGATGAGTGCACCCCTAATCCAAGTCAGCGTTGAAAAAGAAATAGGTAGATTGTGGAAGAACGGGGGTCCAGTCCCAGCGGTGTCTTCAAAGTAGATTTATTAAAAGAACAGCCTTTCTCAAGCATAAAAACAGGACAGACAAAAAAAAATATATATATATATACACACACACACATACCCCCATGTGGTAGTTCTTACCCGCCTCTTAGTCTAATTAGCATGTATAGGACAGTGGCGGTGTTTGATGACGCAAACTTGATCACGTTCATGCGACCTGAAGTTCAGGGTTCGGACGTGTGGTGTGTTCCACAAGAGAGCGCCAATAGGAATGCAGCGGAATACGTGACCAGGAAATACTGGTTTAGACGCACCATATATTCTTAAGGAGATAGAGCTCTTATCTAAAGTGGAACGCAACGATGTGTTCCACAATGTACATGAAGACGTTCAAAGCACTTCTAGTGTGTTGTGCTTTAAGAAGCTTTTTTGCTTATGCTTTGAAGCTTATGCTCATATTCATATAAAATTTACAAAGAGAAATTCTGCAAGTGGAACACAACACTCAAGCATGGGCATACTCTAAGGAATGGCTGTAGAGCTACCAAACAATTTGCTATGAAAGACAGCAGGTGTGCAGCTTTTTTTAAAAGCAATATCATGAATTTTACAAGGACAAATTCTGCCAGGTGAAGACAGTACTCAAGCATACACCTCTTCCTCCTCCAAGGAAAAGCAGTAAAAAACCCAAAAATTATGCCAAAGGGGCAGAGGCGTAACTTGAAGCTCCCGAGACCCGATGCAAAACTTGTAACAGGGCCCCCAACTATAATGCTTTACCTATAGTACTGGATTCCCTCTATGGAGAAGAGAGGCCTTATGGGCCCCGTAAAGCTCCTGGGCCCAGGTGCGACCGCATCCCCTGCACCCCCTATAGTTACACCCCTGCAAAGGGGGCAGCAGGTGTAAAGCATGTTTTAAAAGCAACATCATAATGTTTGCAAAGGACAAATTCTACCAGGTGAACAGAGCAACCAAACATGGACCTCCTCCAAGGAAACAGCTGTTTCTTGTGCTTAAGAAAATGTTTATTTTAGGAGAAGGTGGAGGATGATGATGATGAGAAAGATGAAGAGGAGGGGAAAGACATGGATGAATGCCCCACAATACTTGGGAGTACCATGAAACATGGACCACCAAATTTCGGCTTCATGTCCCACCTGCAGGACATTGCATTAGTGTGTTGTCAAAGATTTGTAATGCACCTGGCCAAGCTTATAGTCCACATGTCCATGGTTAGGTGAACCCTGCCTCTGGTAGCGTTTTTCAATTCCAGGGACACGTTATCACTCACATGGCAGTGCAAGGCAGGAATGGCTTTTTGGGCAAAGAAATAGCACCTAGGCATCTGGGCATCTAGTACTGGGGGTTAGCACAGAGCATCAAATTGCAGAAGGCTTCTATTTCCATTAGTCTGAAGGGCAGCATTCCAATTGCAAGTAGCTGTGCAATGCTTGTATTCAGGCTTCATGTTCTTGCTGCCTTTTAAACACTTATCGCAGATCTTACAGATAGCCTAAATTTCTAGGCTGCACAAGTCCTGTGAGCAGACCTAGCTGTGTGTTAGATTCGAGTGCGCAACTGAGCACCGGGCCCACATGAACATGACCCAGACTGATAGGGAACACAGGGTGAAACTACCACAGATTAACACCTCTCCCTATCTTCTACTAAGGTAAGTGACACAGACCTACCTGAGCGGGGACATTGCCACAATTAAGGGCGGGCCCTAGCTACTCCTAGGAACCCAAGCTCCTCCGAATAGGACACATACACATGCCACCACCGACAGGGACAACTAGACAGGATAAGCTGACACACAGAGCCATAATCGCACCATACAGTAGCCAATACACAAACACTAGTAGCAGATGTTAATGCTATTAATGCCAGGTATTAGTTTACCTTTTGATCAAAATATGGAAGCTAGCGGGCCATGTGATGGCTCCTGGCTCTACCGCTAGCCCCTACACTAACTAGTAATCCAGCAACATAACTAAACAAAACCAAAAGACACAAACCGTTCTTGCAGCCAGTACACATAGAACCTGCTCAGACCACACACAGAGAGAGAATGGGAAGACAGCTTTTATGTGTACTTACCTGGAGTGATTGGCTGACTGGCAACAAACACCCAGCCAGGACAATCCCTCACACCTGAGCAGGAGAACTCCAGAGCACCTCCAGAACCACAGGTCTAAGGAGACAGACGTGACACTACCTCCCCTTTAAAAAGGGGGCCTCCGAACCCTTAAGGTATAAAAAAATAATTATGCAACTCCTCCAAACCACGCAAGTGTACAGGATTTATCTAAAAAGGCCCTGACACCAAGCAAAGATGCCAAATTGAAAAGAGTAACAAATTGTGCACCTCAAACTAGAACCTCTGTGCCTTACACAACTGGCCTCAGTCACAGAAGTCTGCACAAAGAGTGCACAGCCCAGAGGGAAGAAAAAGATGGAAATCCCTCCTGCTGACTTAGAGTGCACAGGACTTATCTGTATGAGCGTACTGCAGTCGGCAGCCAGTCAGCAGGAGAAGGGAATACTAATACAGATAGTTTCATACTCAGGAGAAAGTCAGCAGCATAAAGACAACATAGTGAATAACTTTACATATGAACACCACTCAGAAGTCATGCATGCCACCAATACAACCAAAGCAGTATAGAGCCACCACACACACTGTACAAGGGGAAGGGGTGCAAGGAATCACACATCTGGCATACAAAGAACACCGTGGCCGGCATCACCAGCCTTCACCACACACAACATCTAATGTTTGGAGGCCGCACCTGCAAAGACATAAGGAGAAACTTGCGTATGTATGCACCTGTGCGTTCACCATACCACACCCTACTCGATGCATGCACCCCAGAACGCAAGGAGTGGAGGGACAGCAGGTGTCCAAACCATATTCAAGGAATACAGGGGAATACACTCCAACAAGCGCATGCAAAGACACCACATTCTGAGCATCACCAGAAACAAATGCAACAGTCGTCGGACAAACAGACATGCCATACTGCCCATAACACAAACGTGTAACTAACATAACCTAAAATCATGCAACATAATGCAACACAATGCAACACATTGCAAAATATCACATCTAGACACATACATGTACTATAATAATCTTTATTTTATAGCGCCAACTTATTCCGCAGCGCTTGTACTATCATAAAGTGTCACTAACATAAACATAATGTAACATCATGCAAAATAGTACAACATAATGCAACATAACATAATAGTCGTGGGACAAACAGACAAACCAGAATGCATGTAAAGGCCCATTTACACGAAGCGATGATCGCTCAAAAATCACTAAAAAGCGATCGCTTGAGCGATCATTGTTGCGTCTAAATGCGCAGCCATCATGTACTGCTAGCTGATCATTAAATTCAGGCCGACCTAAAAATTGTCATTCAGCCTTATCAGCAGTTCTCCAGGGGTAGTGCTGATAGCATTGTTTCCTATCGGCGAACAATGGAACTGAATGCAGATAAGAGCCCTCGGGCTATTAACTGCTTTCAGCTAAAGGCTTCATTTGCACACTAAATTGCTATTAAGTAGCTGAGTAGCTACTCAATAGTTTATGCAAAATGATCACTCAAAATGTCGTTTGAGCATTCTTTGAGCGATCATCGCTCCGTGTGAATGGGCCTTAACATAGAAAGCCACTAACATATTGCACCTGAACACAGACGTGATACTAACATACCACACCTGGACACCGACGAGTGAGTAACTAACATATCACACCTGAAAACAGACGTGTAACTAACATATCATAACATAGACGTGTTACTAACATAGACAAGATATTAACATAATGTCTCTCTTTTAAATCTCGGGGCATTATGTTACGTTCGTGTGGGCAAGTGAGCACTGGGCCCACATGAACGTTACCAAGGCTAGGGAATACCACTTGAAACAACCACTGATAAATACCTTTCCTTATCTTCTATAAAGGAAGATGACAAAGGACCTACCTAAGTGGGGGCATCTCCCCAATAAAGGGCGGTCAGCGGTGTTCGGATCAGGGCCCTAGCTGCTCCAAGGAACCAAAGCACCTTGGATAGGACACATACACATGTCACCACCGACAGGAACAACTGGACAGGATAAGCTGAGACACAGAGCCATAGTCACAGCATGCAGTAGCCAGTATGTAAACACTAGCAGCAGATGTTAATGCTATAAACGCCAGGTATAAGTGGACATTTTGATCAAAATATGGAGGCTAGCGGGCCACGTCACGGCTCCTGGCTATACCGCTAGTCCCTGCACTAACCAGGAGTCTAGCAACACAACCATACAAAACCTAAAACACAAACCTTTCTTGCAGCCACCACACAAAGAACTTGCTCACACGACACACACACACAGAGAATGGGAAGACAGCTTTAATGTGCACTGGCCTGGAGTGATTGGCTGACTGGAGACACACACATGCCCAGGCAGCCCAATCCCCCACACCTGAGCAGGGGAACTCCAGAGCACCTGTAGAATCACAGGTCTCAGGAGAGCACCACTACTATTAGCAGCAATAGCACCTTGAGGGCACAGTGTGGTATTTCATACAAGTCTATGCCCAGTCATATGTAATTAAGAGTTGCCAGCATGCAACTGAGGGCGAGCACCCACTGGCGTTTGCGTTTTCCGCGGGAAAAAAACGCAGCGTTTTCGCGGCGTTTTTCGCGGCGTTTTCGCGGCGTTTTCACGGCTTTTCCATTAATTTCCATGGAGAAAAATAAGGACACATATGCAACTGACAGTTCCTATGTTAAAAACGCAAACGCAACGCAAAAAAAACGCCAGTGGACAGGAACACATGTTATCTCTATGCCTGTGCAGGAAAAACGCAAAACGCAAAACGCAGGTAAAAAAACGCCAGTGGGTGCTCGCCCTGAATCAGTAGAATCTACCATGTGGGTACAGAAGTCAGGTGAAATCCATGCCTGGTTCATTTTTATAAATGTCAGGTGATTCACATTGTCTGTGGACAGGCAGTTATCACACCCCAGCTGCACTGAACACACTGATAGAGAGTCAGGAAAGCACCTCTAAAGTAGCTTGTGCAAGCTTTCGCCACTCGTCCTGAGTACACAACCAGAAGTCATAGGGACTAATGCTGTGTCTCAGTATATCTACGTGGGAATTGACATACTCTTGGACCATCGTGTATAAGTGCTGCATCTACCTGTGAGGCCACGACAGGCTGAAAAACAATGCCACGCCTCTGCTAGACTTCCTCTGCCATCAGTGGTGGTGGTGCTGCGGCTGCTTCCTAGTCGTCCGCCATGAGCTGCTTGGCTGCATTTTATTGTGAATGCATCCTGACAGCCATAGGGAAATACACTGCTTGTGGTGCTGCATGAGATTTGTCTTTTTGGCTTTGTAGCGGGGATTAAGGAGAGTGGCTATCCAGTAATGATCTGATGTTTTGGTGTGCGCTATGGTCCTTCTGCAAGCACTGCAGCATAAAAGTACTCATATGCCGCAAAGTGCCTAATGGTGATGGCCCAGTGTACTCTGGCTGGTCCCTCCATCCACACAGAATAGGTGGGATTAGTGATAAATGGAAGGAACATTGTGTAGTTCTCTACCCCGCCTCTGAACCTATATTATCCTCTCCTTTTCCTCTTCTTCTTCCTCCTCCTGCTCTTCCTTCTGTATACTTCTCCCATATGTGGAGAAATGTGCTAGAGAAGATGCCCCTTCTGCAGTGTTGAGTAACGGCGGACTGGCCAGACAGTTGGTAGATCGGTATGCCTTCATCCTCCTTCTGTGACAACAACATGTCATTGTCCCTGAAGTCCTGTAGCATCTGTTCAAGGAAACAGACAACAGGGATAGTCATACTGATCAGGGCCTCATCATGACTGACCATTTTGGTCACTTCCTCAAAGCAGATTAAAACAATACAAACATCCAAGTGTTTGTTTCCCTGCCCGGCTGTCCAACTGCCAACTGTGGACACATAATTGATGGCAGCCACTACTGTAGTGACAGACCTCCATACAACACCGGCTAATGGCATACACTGTCTGATACTCCGTGATCACTCTGTTACTGGCTTAACCTCCGCAACATATGTGAAATTCTACCACGTAGGCATGTCACAGATTAGATGGTTGGTTGATAGGCTTAATTGCCACTGTACCTCTGCCAGTTGAAAGGCAGCCAGATGGCTGGGTGTGTGCACCAAAAGTGCAAGCAGTTTCGTGGCCCTCTCCAGCAGTGGATGGAAACTTGGGTAATTGTTTAGGAAGCAGTCTACTACCTGGTTCTGCACATTAACTAAGCAAGTTACGTTTTTGAGATTTCTGAGGCAAAGGGCTGCCAGCAGGTTAGCCCCATTGTCACACACAACCTTGCCTGGCTTCAGATTGTGCAGAGTCAGCCACGTGTCAGTCTGGCCTTGCAGAGCGATCAGCAGCTCTTCAGTTATGTGGCTGCACTCTCCTAAATATATGCATTGTTAGGACATATGTGCAGTGCTGTATGAAGGCCGGGTTTTATCACATATGGATCTCTGTGCCAATCTAAGAAATATGTGTAAACAGCGCCTTGCATAAAGTGAAAAAGTTCAATATCTTAGACAAGATATGTGAGCACTCTCCCGGTGAAGAGTGGGTTGACTGGGTAGGAACCCACTACCAACCAGAGTCCAGGTCAACGTATCAGTAAAGATACCCTTCCACAATCCAGAGGCACCTTTCTGAAGTCTCAAGCTTCAGAAAGGTGCTCTCATGTGCCAAAACGCGTTGCTATTATGTCTAAATAAAATATGGTTCCTTTGACCACTACATCATTGAGATATAGTTTGTGCATTCCCAACCCATGGAGCGCAGAGAACCTTTTTCTATCCTTCATATTCACTCTGTGCCAATGTGGGGGGTGTTGAATGGTGGTACAAAGAGGTGGAGCAAGAGAAGAAAAAGAAGACATGAATGAATGTCCTGCAAGTCTTGGGGGTACCATGAAACATGGGCCAACACTTTTTGCTTCACTTCTGGTCCTGGATTCAGTAATTAGCGCCTCTACAACACTCTGGTGCTGCTGGTGATTGGACCGTGGTTGGACACCATCTTGCCAAAGCCAGTCAGTATAGATGGGATGGGTATTTCCAGGTACCATCCATCAAGCTTGAGCTAAAACCAACCCAGAACAATGCTTCCCACTGCATACAGTTTCTACCTCCTCTCTGCCTGGACAGCTATGACCTGGAGCCTGTTGTGAGTGAAATTTCTCCTAGATCTCAGTTGGTAAAGAGGGTGCTATGTGGTTGTAATAATACCTCTTACTCTCTGCCAATGTTAGAAGCACTTGTCCCAAGCCTGTGGCAAGAAGTGTCCAGGTAAGTGTTAATTTCCAAGTAAGCTCCTTGATTCATTCCTCAAGCCAATTGTTATAATAATTGTTCTTATAGAACAAGAACAAAACGTATCTGAAATGCTTAAAGAACTTAATCTGTGTAGCCTGAAGGGAAGAAATGAAAGGGGGACATAATGGAGACCTTTATATATGTGAAAGGTATAAATAAACTTCAGGAAAAAATTGTGTATATTAGGAAGCTATACACTAAAACAAGGGGTCACAATCAGAGATTAGTTGGGCGAAGAAAGAACAGAAGCAATGTCAGAACAGATTTTTTTAATAAAAGTGTAGTAGATATTTGGAACAAACTTCCAGCAGATGAGGGTGGAAAATCAACGATAAATCAATTCAAGTATGCTTGGGTGACCAAAATGCACAATCCTGGCATTCTTTTTTTTTTTTTACAACGTTCACCATCTAGGGTAAATAATGCATTACTTTGATAGATCAAACTCTTACGGAGTGATACCAAATATGTATTTTTGTTTTATTATTTAGACTATTTTATTATAAATATAGTAAAAGGGTTTTGTTTTTTTTTAACTTTCATTACTTTTTATTTTTTTTTAATAATTAGTAAAACTTTTTAAAACTTATTTTTACTTTTTTTTTAGCCCCCAGAGGGAACAATAACTTGCGATGCTTTGATCACTCCTGCCTTATAATGTAATGCGGTCTGGCAGGCAATCCATCAAGCCCCTCCACAGGCCTTTCAGAAGGTCCCCAGCTGCCATGACACCCACATGGCAACCCGCAAACTTAGCTGAAAACAAGCATGACATCTCATTGCTACACAATTAAAGAAAGAAAAACAGAATTACCTGTGGCCAAGCACTTTTCTAGTCATGGACACAACATAGAACACATGAAAGTTCTTATACTTAAAAGCAAATTCCAATCACAAAGCCACATAAGAATTTGGGAGTACAAATCTATAATAACGTTTGACACTTTCAACAAAGGGTTAAATTCTTCAGGAGGATTTATGTGTGAATGGGAAGTATGAGACATCTATAGCACAGATAACACTGCTGGCCTGGTGACCCCCTAACACCAATTCAGAGGCCATAAAACCTTCCCATCTGTATCAGTCGACTATTTAACTATGTTTTTATTTCTCTACTCATCCTCTTGTAGTATCCTTTCAAGTGCAAATTAATCACATTCATGTCTGTGCCTTGTCATAAGTATGTG
The DNA here is from genome assembly GCF_035609145.1 of Eleutherodactylus coqui. Taxonomy (NCBI): domain Eukaryota; kingdom Metazoa; phylum Chordata; class Amphibia; order Anura; family Eleutherodactylidae; genus Eleutherodactylus; species Eleutherodactylus coqui. The sequence continues at coordinate 258,313,349 of NC_089839.1, read as the reverse complement.
TGTATATATATATATGCACTCTTTGGAACTATTTCATTATGCCTGAGGAAGAATTCTGAGAGGCTCTCGCAATAGCATCATGTATTTTTGTTAGCCATTAAAAGGTATTATATCTACAAGATTACTTGGTTTACCTCACTGAGAACAATCACATAAAATAGCCTCTACATATATAGCATCTCTATAAGGCCTTAGTCAGACGGGCGTTTTTTCGCGCGATTTGCGGATCGCATGACGGATGCGCATCCGCAAATCGCGTGACCGGTGCGCGCAAGTCGCCCGAAAATCTGCTCCTAGCCGCGTTTCATTAGAAACGGGCCGGAGCTGTCCAGCGCATTGCATTCAATGGAGACGGCAATACAGCCGTCTCCATTGAAAGCAATGCGCTGCGGGCGAGCCCGGGATGAATTGTCGGTAAGGGCTTAAATATATAAGCCCTTCCCTGCAATTCATCCTAAAATGTGTTAAAATAAAAAAAAATTGCATACTCACCTTCTCCCGGCAGCCGGAGCTCCGAGCGGCCGTCCTGCAGTGGGTGTGAAGGGGGTGTGAGTCAGACCTGCCCCCTGATTGGCTCAGCGCTGAGCCAATCAGAGGCATGCCTCACTCACACCCATTCATGAATGGATGTGAGTCAGACCTGCCCCTGATTGGCTCAGCGCTGAGAGGCAGCAGTCACTCACCCATTCATGAATTCATAAATGGGTGTGTGAGTGAAACCGGCCTCTGATTGGTCAGGCTGTGACCAATCAGAGGCAGATCATTCAGCAGGCGGGGATTTTAAAGCCCCGCCGGCTGAATAGTGCCAAGAAGCAGTTCAGGAGAACTGACAGCGGCCGCGGCTGGACTCCGGCTGCAGCGGAAAGGTGAGTATACAATTTTTTTTTTTTATTTTAACACATTTTAGGATGAATTGCAGGGAAGGGTTTATATATTTAACCCCTTCCTGACAATTCACCCCGCGCACGCCGGCAGCCCATTGCTTTCAATGGAGCGGCTGTATTGCCGCTCCATTGAATTCAATGGGCAAACATCGTTCTTCTCTGCCACAGCTGTTACAGCTGTGGCTGAGAAGAATGATTTGTCTTCTATATGTTCTCAATGGGGTCGGCGCTGCTGCCGCCGGCCCCATTGAGCGCATATACAGAAGAGAACAGGAATCGCAGATCGCAGATAGGTGCGATCTGCGATTTTTTGTTCTATAATTTATCAGACGAGCGCATAAAAAGCGCTCATGTGTCCGATACCATTGCAAAGCAATGGTTTTAAAAAATCGCCGGACGCATGCGCATGCGCAAGTCGCGGCTAAAAACGCCCGTCTGACTAAGGCCTAACTGTACAATTATCTTAACACATAATTTATGGTGATAGGCCAACTGTGTTAAAAAATAAAGCACAATGGTGAACTTACCTTTCTCCTACGTATCCTTAAAAAAAGGCCACTAAAGTCTATAGGGTTATAGCATACTTCCAAAAGGTTCTTTATTCCAAACTAGAGTTGAGCGAATGTACTCTTCCGAGCTTGATGCTCGTTTGAGTATTAGCATACTCGATGGTGCTCGCTACTCGAGCTAGCATCACGCCATGTTCGACCCCGCCCCAGTTTTTGGCCCCTCCCCGCTGTGATGTGTCAGTTTTTGCCCCTCCCCGCTGCGACGCAGCGCACATCAACAGTAAATTTTTGGGCTGGCTGGCAGGCAGGGGAGAGAGAGAGAGAGAGAGAGAAAGAAAGAACACACACGAACCATAAAAAAAAAAAAAGCTCGGCACCTGGCGGCCTACATACAAAAATGCTCGAGTCTCCCGTTGTAGTTAATCGGGTTCATTACTCAAGTAGAGCTCCCGAATTTTACGAAAAGCTCGACTCGAATAACGAGCACCCGAGCATTTGGATTCCTGCAGCAACAAGACAGGACAACCCCTTTAACAGTATACATAATATAATGACACACATGATGCCTATGATGAGGCTTAAAACTGTGTTCACAAATTTTACATTTATATACGTATAATAAACACAATAGGGTGTATAGTGACCAGAGTAAGGTTACCAAGGAGATATTTGTCTGAGTTTGTGATATACATGCTGGAATGTAAGTGTTGCCTCCAATATATGAGAAGGACCACAACGTGTCTCAGAGCACGCATTAATAGGCGCAGATCTAATGTGCAGACTGGATATATCATGCATAGTTTGTCACACCATCCAGCTTTAGTTCATAGGAATACTTTGAAACTTCTAGGTTACTTGGATTGAAAAAGTCAGTTCTCACGCAAGTTATTGATTTGAAAATTTGCGCTGAAGAGAGATGTTTTAGATCTACAGGATGAATACGATCGCACCAATTAGCATATTATATTTATTTCTTTATCTGGTCAGAAAGTGGTTTTTTTTTTCTTTTCTTTCTTTAAAGTTGGTCTTTGCTTAAAAGCACTTTTGATCATCAGAGATTAATTTATGTGAAGTTCTTGTTATCTAATTCTAATGTAAATGTATGTTTTTATCTTTAGGAACAAGAACTCCTTTAATGTTTCATAGATTGTTAACACATTTTTAATATACTTTCGATATTGTTATGTATTTATCACCATATTTGTGGCAGCTGTTTTTTATGTGTGCTTATTTTAATACTTTTATTTATAAAGAATTAATATATCCTTGATACAGTATTTGTAGTCAGAAATTCTAGATCAGTATAACCCTGGCTAGTCACTTTCTCCTATCTAGTCTGTCTTAAATTAGGCTAATATGCTTTTCCGTAATATTTTCCTGTTCATCTATTGGGCATTCATGTCATCACACAAGTCACAGAAAAAGGACATATCAATTTATAAAATCACTGCCAGCTGCCATACTTACTGGCATGCTGATATAAAAATACAAGGGCGGGTATAGACACCACTTCTCAACAGCATGCAGACAGGAAAATTACTATATGGAGGAGCTTGCACAGGTGTAAAATGCTGATGAATAACTGATCATATTCCTAAAACCATAGTTATTACCCACAGTAAGCTGTCAGAGTTGATGGAGTAGGCTCAGGGGCTGAGCCCAGCCCATACCCAGCGGGTGTGGGCTTTTGCCAAATCGAGGGGTGACTACTCTCTATTGATCCTCCTCAATCTCTCCGCAGCATTTGACACTGTTGACCACAAACTCCTCATCAGTATGCTTTGCTTCATCGGCCTAAAGAACACTGCTCTCTCCTGGTTCTCCTCCTACCTATCTGATCGCTCATTCAGTGTCTCCTTTGCTGGCTCTACCTCCCCTCTCTTCCCCTTGCTGTTGGGGTCCCCCAGGGCTTGGTCCTTTGCCCCCTCCTTTTCTCCATCTACACAGCCCCTATTGGACAAGCCATGAGGAGTTTTGGCCTTCAATACCACCTCTACGCTGAGGACACCCAGTTATACACCTCTTCCCGTGACATCTCTGCACCCTTCCTCTAAAACCTCACCAACTGTCTCTCCGCTGTCTTTAACTCTTTGTCCTTTCTCTACCTAAACCTGAACCTCTCAAAACTGACCTTCTCCTGTTTCCGCCCTCTACTAACCAACCTCATCCTGACATCTCCATCTCAGTGTGTGGCACCACCATAACTCCCAGGCAGCACGCCTGCTGCCTTGGGGTCATATTCGACTCTGATCTTTCCTTTACCCCCCACATCCAATCTGTGGCCTGAACATGTCAGCTGCACCTTAAGAACATCACAAGAATCCACTCTTCTCTCACCATGGACATGCTAAAAACGCTCACTGTTGCCCTCATCCACTCTCGCCTCGATTATTGCAACTTGCTGTTGATCGGCCTCCCCTGCTCCAGACACATTACCCCCTCCAATCCATCCTGAATGCAGTAGCCAGGCTCATCTTCCTGGCCAGCCACTACTCGGACACATCTGCATTGTGCCAGTCACTGCACTTGCTGCCCGTCAAATACAGAATTCAATTTAAACTCACTACCTTCACCCAGAAAGCTCTCCATAGCACCGTGCCGCCCTACATTACCTCCCTCATCTGAATCCACCACCCAGTCCGGGCCCTATTCTCTGCTAACAAAATCATACTGAGTGCCACGTTAATTCGAACCTCTCATTCCCACCTCTAAGACTTCTCCAGAGCAGCAACAGTCCTCTGGAATGCACTACCCAAAACTATCCGCACAAAGCCTGACTCACAAAACTTCAGGAGTGCTCTAAAAACGCACGTCTTCAGGGAGGCATACCATATACCCTAAACCAAACCCCTCTGTATTCCGCCTGAAAACGAGCTCCCCGTTCTAGTGACTGCAACCCCTGCCAGCCGCCATCAACCGCCCCCGGCATCACACTGATTTGGCCACCACACGGCCTAATGTCTGACCATTGTTTATGTGTATAGCATTCCCCACTCTACACCCCGCCATACCGTGCACATCTCCAGCCCCTTTACCTTTTGTATCACCCCATTACTTGTAGTATGTAAGCTCGTTGGAGCAGGACCCGCACCCCTACTGTTTCCATCAACTGATTACTATGTAACCGTGGTTTTTGTCTTTTTGTACTTTTGTCTTTCTGTATCCCCCTGTTTTTGTAAGCGCTGCGGAATATGTTTGGCGCTATATAAATAAAGGTTATTATTATTATTTTACTGACAACACCCATTTGCAATAGCCATTATTGCAGTTAGCTCTGATTACAGCTGCTAAATGTTTAGATGCCACTGTTAAAGTCATACATACGTGAAACACTGAATGAGAAGCGTTTGAATGCAACGACAAGTGAACAAACCAACGATGATTTTTATACTGGCTAAAACTAAATGACGAACGAAAAGCAAACGACTCTCATTCATCATTCCGTTGTTGGCTTGCATTTAGACCAAACAATTATCGTTCACTTTCGCTTGTTTGAATGATTTTTTGAACAATAATCATTCCATCGAAATGTACATTGACGCTATAGAACCACAGTGGTGAACCTATGGCTCGAGTGCCAGGGAGGGTAAGCAGAGCCTTCTCCTCTGGCACATGCGCCGACAGCTGCTCACAATGATAGGGATTGCCGGTCGGGGTGCCATGGCTCCCCAGCCAGTAATCGTGCAACGGTGCATTATGGGGGTCACTATTACTACTAGGACCAATATGGGGGACACTATTACTAGTGAGGCGACTGTGGGGGTCACTATTACTACTGAAGCCGGTATGGAGGACAGTATTACTACTGAGGCCTCTGTGGGGTGTCACTATTGCTAGTGATGTGATTCTGCACATGGCAGCATACTTCAAGCTGACGTAGGGTATGTTTGCATGTGGTTGAAATGCTGCGGAATGTTCACAGCGAAAATTTCCGTGGAAAATATTGCAGCATGTCCGCATCAAAAAAAAGTCAGAATCCGCAATGGATAGATTGTTACTAGAAATCAACTGCATATCCACAACTGATTTCATATTATGCGGCAGTTCCCTTCACCTCCTTCATAGGCTTTCTGCCGTCAGCACCACTGGCTTCCGGTTCCCAGTGATCTGGTCAAGTGCGGCGCCACTGGTCAGGTGATGCTGGTGAGGTGAAGCCGCTAAAAGCCAGGGAGCAGTGACAGCGGGAAGCCTTTGGAGGAGGTAAGGGGGAGCACCACATAGTATGAAATCAGCTGCGGTTACACAACTGATTTCCAGTTAAAATCCACACCAATGATACTCCAGTGCTCCAGCTAGGAAAAAACACAGGGCATTCCTCCTTGTCTATTTTGAAGCGGCCTTGTCCTTTTTATAATGACGAAGGTAAAAATCATACATTGTCATAAGCCATGCCCCCTGATGTGTTGGCACTTTGGAATAAATAAGTGAATTTTAGGTTGCAGTTTGGGCACTTAGTCTCTAAGGGCTCAGTCACATGGGCGTTTTAATGCACAAATTTTTCTGCACATAATGCATGTGTTCAAAAATTTGCGAGACCAAAGCAGGCAATACACAGTAAAAACAGACCTGGCCGTGTTTTTCCGCTCAAAAATTGCGATGCCCGCTATGCCCTGCTTGGCTGTGACAGAGGAAGCTGTCACATCCAGGCGTTTCCCCTTTGGTCAATAGGGCCGGTGCAGCAGCGGCGGCCCCATTGACATACAGGGAACATTGTGATCCTCTGCCACAGCTGTGACAGCTGTGGAAGAGGATTTCTTCATCTCTGCGGGGAGTCCCCTTGTCACTGAACACTGTAACAGCATTGTCACAGTGTCCAGTGACAATGGGACTCCCCGCGGAGATGAAGAAATCCACTGCCGCAGCTGAAATAGCTGTGGCAGAGGACCGCAATGTTCTCCCATTGAATTCAATGGAGCTGGCACTACAACCGGCACCATTGAAAGCAATGGACTGCCGGCAAGCCCTGCAGTGATTTTCGGGGAAGGGCTTTAAATATAAGCCCTTCCCTGAAAAACATCCCTAAAATGTGTGAAAAATAAAAAAATATATATACGCACCTGAGCCCCGGCAGCCCCCGCAGCTGCCGGGGCTCAGGTGCGTCCAGCTGGTTCTTCTCCTGCACTTCTGTGAAGCAATTTCAGTGGGCGGGGATTTAAAATCCCCGCCTGCTGAAAGGGTTGCTTCTGATTGACTGAGCACTGTGACCAATTAGAGGCAGCTATTGAATGACAGCTGAGAGCTACCTGTGATTGGTCCTTGCACTTAGCTAATCAGAGGCAGCAATCACCCATTCATTGAATTCAATCACAGCAGTCCAGGAGAAGACTCGACTGAGAGGTGAGTATATATATTTTTTTATTTTTCACACATTTTAGGGATGTTTTTCAGGGAAGGGCTTAGATTTAAAGCCCTTCCCCAAAAATCACTGCAAAGTGTGCAGGCAGCCCATTGCTTTCAATGGCTCCGGCTCCATTGAATTCAATGGAAGAACATATCTCTCCTCTGCCACAGCTGTCACAGCTGTGCCAGAGGTTCAAGATCTTCACTATATGTTCTCAATGGGTTTGCCACTGCCGCCGCCAGCCCCATTGAGCACAAGGTGAAACCCCTGGATTTGACAATAAAAACCGATAGCGCAGTTACCTGAAAATTTTAAAAATGGTGTCCTATAATTTCGCCGCAGGCGTTTTTCTGCATGTAAAATTCGCACATGTGACCGCTGCCATTGAAAAGCATTGGTTCTATATAGTGCGATCTTTTTTATGCACAAAAAAATGCCCGTGTGACTGAGCCCTAAAAGGTTCACCATCACTACTATAGAAGCTAGTGCACTTATTAACCCTGGCTTCAGTAAGTCTCAAACTTCAAAGAAACTCCCTCCACAAAAATTTTATAAACACTATACTCCAATTCCAAACATCCATAATGAAATAGGAGGCAGAGTCTTTTTTTCCCCACACAAAAAATTACAAACATTACATAGCGCGTATTCAGAAAAAAAGACCAATGTCCATCTAGATCAGGCTGTTACCGCCCAAATGTTGATCCAGGGTAAAAGGCAAAAAAAAACAAACCCATGAGGCAGAAGCCAATTCTCTAATCTGAAGGCAAAAAAATTCTTTCCTGATTTTAATCTGGCAATCATGATAATCCCTGGATCAACACCCCCTTTGAAGTAATCTGTGACTATAAGGGCTCAGTCACACGGCAGCATCGGCACCCGTACACCGGCGCAGATGGACCTGTGTGACTGACAGACGTCTCTCTGCAGCGCTAATGAAAGAACACATAACCGGCAATGAAACCAGTTACATGTTCTTTCCTCCGGCCCTATAAAACATTACAAAGGAATGTTTGCAAAAATTTACTGGAAACAATTTTTACTATGCTTTTGGAAGAGATACCATTTATTAGACCTACCACATCTATATGCTATTAATGGCTATAAATATTTTTTTAATGAAAGTCAAGGTACTTAATAGTCCCTTCAAGAGGTCACTGATGTAGCAAGAAATAGTTCAACACAAAATGATATTACATGCATATAGGAGATGCATTTCTGCGGAAAAAAGAATCCCCCTAATATTGAACACAAATAATTTCCTACTATTCTTAAATCTTCATTGTGGTAGAAAAGCATCATAATAGCTTTCAAAATCGACTCTAGCTCTCTGTATTCAAAAACAGATCACAAATCCACAAAACAGAAATATAATAGTTATCTGCACTATAAATAACATAGAATACACTATTATTAATTTGTGCCCCCAATTCAACACAAAAAGCCTTTTTGAATAAAATACTTAAAAAATAAAATAAAACAGGAAATATGAATTTCTGTGGGGACTTCAATCCTATCAGAAAGCTATTATTGGACTCTTCTTCTACTTCTTCAAATAGGATATTTATGCTACAAAAACTCATTATTTGATATCTGACATATTCAACACATTACAGAACGTGACTATTCATTTTATTCTTTGAGACATAAATCCTAGTCCAGGATAGATATGTGTTTAATAGATAAAACTCTAATTGATAAAGTTATTTCTTCATGAATTAGATATATTAATCGGTCAGACCAAGCCCCAGTACTTCTTACCTTATCTAAACAATTTCCTAAATCTAATGATTTTCTCTGGTTTACAAACTACTTTTTAAGATCACATTCAGAATATGCCAACATTATTGAATCAGCAATCTTGGAATTTTTTTCAATAATTCAACAGAAATAAACATATTCTCTTTGTGGAAAGTTCATAAAGAATGTATTAGAGGTGTATTTATGAAATTAGGTAGCAAAAAATTCACCAATCGACAACTAAAATACATGACCTTGAGTCATAAAACAAGTTTTCAAATCCTGCAACAGGTTTAAACAAGGAAAGAATCATCTACGCAACCTAAGGCTGCATTCAGACAAATGTATATCGGCTCGGTTTTCACGCCGAGCCGATATACGTTGTCCTCGTGTGCAGGGGGGGGGAGGATGGAAGAGCCAGGAGCAGGAACTGAGCTCCTGCCCCCTCTCTGCCTCCTCTCCGCCCCTCTGCACTATTTGCAATGGTGGGAGGCGGTCCAGGGGCGGGGCTAAGTTCCGCAAATTAGCTGAAAGAAATGTTGACAGCACTAATTGTAACTATCCTTAAGTCCAGCAAATCCAAGATCAATTTCCTCACTAAATGGTAATATTGAAATCTATTGAAAAATAATAGAATCAGGATTGATGAACATTATTCTCTCCCTAATGAAGAGCGATCAAATGGGGTTTCCATTGGGAAGACAAGCCTCTGATAGCACAAGATGATTAATATCCATATTATAAGGCGTTGTTTAGATGAGCGTGTATTTGTGCACACGTATGTGCGCACATAACCACGCATCTATTAAAACCATTGGTTTCCAATGATGAGTTTACATGTCTGTCTTTTACAGGCTTGCAAATTTGTGCACCTGCAGAAGACAGGACATCCACGCACTGGGAAGGTCACGTAAAATATTCCCCGCGGATTGTGATGTTCTCACATTGCTTTCAATAGGGCCGCCGCTGCTGCCGGCGTCCCCATTGAAAGGAATGGGTACTTGCAACCCTTGCAGAGATTATCGGGGAAGGGCTTTAAACATAACCCCTTCCTTGAGAATTATCCTTATCTTGTGTAAAAAAAAAAAAAAAATATGTGATATATACTCTCACCACTCCGCCGCTGTCGAGGCAATGGGCACAGAGCTTTGTTCAGGCATTTTTTTGCACATACGTGCAGCATGGATGCGTGCAAAACAACGCTTATGTGAACGAGGCCTAACACTGCGAATTTAACAATATGCCTTTTTTGACAATAGACGAGAAGGAGTTTGACAGGTTGACTTGGCAATATGCATTTTCTGCATTTAAATTTGGTTTTACAGGTCTAATATCTTTGGCTATTAAAGCTCTTTACTGAAACTCTGCAGCAAGAATATTTGTTAATGGTACTTTGTCTCAAGATTTCATCCTGTCGAATGAGACTCGGCAAGCATGTCTCTTTTTTCCTTATATTTTTTATTCTATCAAAAGAATCCCTTTCTAAAGCTATAAGAATGGATTAGATTTTTTTATGGTAGGTATGTATTGTATTTCAAAATCAGTTGTTAGGGATTGGCCCAAGTAAGAAATTGATTAGAATAATATAAACAGCAAAAAGTGGGTTTTTTTTGTTGAGTATGTCCCATTTGAACACCTTTAATTTCATCTTCTATTAAATACGTGGCTCAATCACTTGAAATTAATCTTTGAAATCCTTAATGAATTTCGGCAAGCTATAATACTTTAAAGTAAATAATGCAAAGTCTCAAATTCTCCCCATTCACATTTCAGGAAAACGAATCCATACCCTTAAATCCAGATATGACTTAGATTGGCAAGAAAGAACAATAAATTATTTAAGTATTAGATTGACCTTTCCATCCAGCAATCTATTTCTACTCAGCTTCTTACATCTTATATAAGAAATCAAACACAATATACACAATTACTCCAAATATTTAATATCATGGTCTGGTGATATTGCCATATTTAAAATGTTGTTACCCCCTGAGCTATTGTATTTGTTTGGAGCCATGCCAATAGATTTAACTAAGTCTTTTTTCCCCCCAAATTAATTCTGTTTATCACAAGTTGATTTGGAATGAGAAAAAACCCTGCACAGCTGCTACTATAATGACAGTCTACAAAAGAAGGGGAAGTCTGGGTTTACCCAATACTCAGGATTATTATTTATCTGGTTTGTAGTTAAATAACTTGGAGAAATTGTGGGTCAAAATGGAGAGAAGTCCAAACCAGTTTAAACCACTTAAAATGGGCTGCTAACTATTGCATGGAGTTCCAAGCCTCCTGTATCTTACCCTCTATACAAGTCACAGTCCTAATTTGAAACCATCTTATCAGCTCATCTTAAAAAAAATGTATATTCTAATGAGTAATATAAGTATATCCCTATTAGAAGACGAAGAAACAGATTAGTAGCGCTCCAATGGTAGGAAATAGAGGGTGTAATAGAAACTGTAAAGGTGTAGACTCACCCCGGACGTAACAGGACCCTCTAAAGATTTCTGGTATGTCAAATGATCTTGGTTGTCAGAATAAAAACCAAGGGTGTTGTCAGATGATAGTGCCCAAAGAAACGGAGGTTCCAATCACACTGGTCTTGTTGACATCCCGGCAGCAGAGCATCGTGGGGTAGCTCTAGATATATAATACCAGAGAACAAAACTAAAATTGTAGACAAGGGAAAAAAAACCAGACGCTCCAGTGATCTAGATATATATAGGATGTAACTTACTTTGTAGAGGTGCCTGGTCCAAGGCACCCCTCAATCCCGGAAGACATATGCTGTAAAGATGGTGATAGAGATGTGGTCCAAGGTTCCAAGGATAGAAGTTTATTTCGATATCCTTGGAACCTTGGACCACATCTTTATCACCATCTTTACATTATATGCCTTCCGGGATTGAGGGGTGCCGCAGACCAGGCATGTTTGTCTGAGTGAGGCCTAAGACTAACAAGGCAATAGCTCATTCAAATTCATTCATACATCGTTTCAGTGTTCCAACCATCAGAAAGCTAAAATCAAGACATATTTAAAATGGTATTTTACTGCAGCCAAACTTCATATCATACCCCTCTTTTATTCAGCTTATTGTTAGAGAAATTACAGCTCAATTAGTTCTCTACACCATATTATGTGGGAATGCAGTTTTAATCAACCATTATGTCAAGCTACCAATGCTATAATTAGCATACTTACTAATCTAACTGTCTCAAAGTCAAGTTTTACTATTTATTGACATCGGAAATTTCCTTTTACAATATGGAATAGTCATTGCACATTTACTGAGGTCTACAAAAGTAATTGTTACCAGATAGCAATGACAGCTGAGTGCAGCCTCTGATTGGTCACAGCGCTCAGCCAATCAGAGGCAGCGTTTTTTGGAGGCAGGGATTTTTCAATCCCTGGCCACCAGAATACAAACGAAGACTGCCGGGGACGGGGAGAAGAGCCGGACAGCGCTTCCAGGTGAGTTAACTTTTTTTTCTACAGCTAGGGATGATTTTCGGGGTAGGGCTTATATTTCAAGCCACCCCCTGAAAACCATCGCTCATAGACTCATAAAACTGGTAGAGTTGGAAGGGACCTCCAGGATCATCGGGTCCAACCCCCTGCTCAGTGCAGGATTCACTAAATCATCCCAGACAGATATTTGTCCAGCCTTTGTTTGAACACTTCCATTGAAGGAGAACTCACCACCTCCCATGGTAACCTGTTCCACTCATTGATCACCCTCACTGTCAGAAAGTTTTTTCTAATATCTAATTTGTGTCTCCTCCCTTTTAGTTTCATCCCATTGCTTCTTGTCTTTCCTTGTGCCAAAGAGAATAGGGCAGATTCCTCTGTAGTGTGACAGCCCTTCACATATTTGTAGACAGCTATTAAATCTTTTCTAAGCCTTCTTTTTTGCATGGGGGCTGCCTTCATCCCATTACAGGGGTTGCCTTCATCCCATTGCTATCAAAGGGGCAGAGGCAGTGCTGGCCCCATTGAAAGCAATGGGATAGCATTGCGGTCCTCTACCACAGCTGCGACAGCTGTGGCAGGAGATTCTTTCATCCCTGCTGCAGTCCCATGATCACTGAACACTCTGACAGTGCTGTCACAGTGTTCAGTGATGAGGGGACTCCCTGCGGGGATTAACAGAACCTTACGGGAGTCCCCTCATTCCCACGGGGGCTAAGGGGTTAACCGATATAATTTCTGGTACATTATGAATAGAGATGAACGAGCACACTCGTAGAAAGCAGTTACTCAAGCAAGCATCGCTCTTCTCGAGTAATTGCTTACTGGTCCGAGCAGGCTCGGGGGGGGGGGTGGGTGAGCAGAGGGCGGTGGGGGGTAGCGGGGGGAGGGAGAGTGAGAGAGATCTCTCTCTTTCTCTCTACCCCTACTAACACCCAGCACCCCCCGCTTACCCCCGCCGCCCCCCCGAGCCCGCTCGGACCTGTAAGTAGTTACTCAAGAAGAGCGATCTCTATTTATGAACACTGTAGCAACAAAACTCAAAAACAATGGCACAATTGTGATTTCTTTTAGTATTCCACTCTATTTATAATGCTTAAAAGTTTTCCAATATGATATATTGTCGGCCTACAAAAAAAAGCCTTCACATGGCTAGGTCGACAGAAAAACAAAGAAGTTATAGCTCTTGAAAAGTGGGCATGAAAAAGTGAAGCTAAAATTTGAAAAATTGATGGTGATTGAAGTGTTAATAAATGTTGCAATCTATTATATTGCTGTAACTGAATAGTATTAGATGAAGTCTAATCTTTGTAAGCCACCATCTGGATTCTGATTGGCGGGAGTGCTTTAAGTGTTTTTTCTTTTCCACTGTGGCATAGTGATGCGGATCCTTCATTTCCATGAGTCCCTCGGCCAAGATGACCATACGGCTTTTTACACTATTGGATGCATACTGTACATCAGTCATCTAAGGCCTACATGTTTCTCTTATTGGCCAGCACTACTTATGTGAGCAGCACTAGCCAATCTGAAAACAACATACATTGTCTAACTATATAGTCTAAAAAGTGGCCATCTTGGAAGACTGCCAAGGAGGCCATGGAGAAGGGTACCCTCATCTGGTCCCTGGGCAAATTAGGCTCCTGAACTAGAGGGTCACGTTAATGAATAGTGGGTTTACTATGTTGGCAATACTTCCTGATTTTATGCCGTAAATTAAATGTATTTAATAGATACCATCAGCCATTGGTTTGCAGTGAAGTCTGTTGTGTTCCACTGAGATTTCCATTGTTTTGGGGTTTTTTGCTGTAAAATATAATAGAATCTCCTGCGGAAGCTCTGAACAAAGCCTCTGATGCAGATGTGAACAAACCTTCGTCATCACAACCTGCATTGCACAAAAAATGTACAACAAAGAAAACGAGATATTTTTGATTAACTGAATATACAGAAGCACATGCAATACAAAATGTTAGAAATTCATGAAAATAGACAAATCACCTTTGTTTTAGCAAGATCAGCCCATTGACTATGATGACAAGATGTAAAAAGAACCATTGAGAATAATTTCACTTATTATCCTGCGGGCTCATTAAATATGACGTTTGTACAATTAAGCCCAAAATAAATGAATTCCATCCGTGCTATCACCCTGTCACTAGTGTTATCAACATTTTTATGAAGTGCTGCTCTCTCAAGTGATCAAGCTTGTTTACAAGTGTTTCTAAGAAGCTTCACGTGAAGCACTGTGGCTAGTATTCTTGTTTCTTTCCCTCTGGAGATCCCTAATGTATGTTTCTTTGATTTACAATCGTAACTGCAGGAGTGTATGCATCAGAAATATAGACCCAAAAGCAATTAGGGAATATACACCTTTATAGAGCATGTTGCGTAGAAATACACTGCATGCTGTTATTCACTCGTGATTATTTAAGTACTTGTATATTTCACACACATTGGTCTAGATAGAAAAGGAAACAACAACATTCTATTGCCTTATTGCATTAAAACCCCTTACAATGTAGATATTCAGTTATGTTCCCATCAGTGTTGTGACTTATGTTCATAATGGAACCATGACTTGTATGATGGATCCCAACAATTCTTGACTTATCTTATTGACCCGGAGTCCACCATATGTGGCATTTTTGACAGCAAGAAAAGTGCTGCGCAATACATTTTTTGTTAGAAGGGTTCCCCAGAGACAAATTGGCCACTTGGTTTCCTCAGCTGTAATCTGTATGGAAGTCCAGCAGCAAGTGTTCAATTCTCCAGATGGGCCACCACAGGGAAATGAAGCATTACTGTCCAAGCTTTCTGGCAGGGAATGAGGATTAGGATCCGGGGGACGTCAAGGTGTGAACCCCACTCACATGATCCTCACTGGCTCTGGATGCCAATGGGGACACTTTTCTGTTGATTTATGGATATATTGGGTGGCCAGGATGTGGCATCCCAGCCAATCAATCAGCTTTTAGTTTGTGTATATTTATACCGGCTCCGACTCACAGTGGATGATGGTTATATTTTTTGTCTGAATGTGTTTCTGGTCTTGTCCTACTTCTCAGTTAATATAAGTCTGCTGGTGATTTACTTGTTTGTCTGGGGTGTCTGAACATCTAATTCCCCGTACTCTTGTGGTTTATTATTCATTGAGTCTCTTCTAACCTTTGTCGCTATTCTGTCACCATCTAGGGAAAATCAGGGTGACCGCAGGTTCCTGACGTGGGATTGCCGTAATCATGTGGCATTCCCGGCGCATTGGTGCTCCATTGCCTAAAGAAAGAACAGATAAGTAATCTTTTGTTTAATAATTTTGTAACAGGTGTTTAGCTTTTGTACATAAGTTCTATAACTCCTCTCATTTTTTAGCTCAACTAAAATGTTCATTTAGTATGTAATGTATACCATATTCCAAAAAAACCCCAAATATTACAAAAATTGAGAAATGAAATCAGAGTGAAGCTGCCAGTTTTATATGAACAGACTGTAACTTTTTGTATGCACAATATGCCATATAAGCGATCCTGATTATGGTCATTGAAAACCAAAAATAATGCATGTTTTCTGTAGGTTTTTTCTGTCTCTTTTGTTAAGGCAAAAAGACCCAGACAGATGTTAGCTCTAGCAAATAATGAAATGCACCACAAATATTGGGTATTCTGTAGTTCTGTAGTGGCATTTATTTCTTACTTTTGGTCCCTTTATTGGATATGTATATATGAAAAAAATAAAAATAAAATAAAATATATATATATATATATATATATATATTTTTTTTTTTCTTTGAAAATTGCAACATGTCCTTAGAATGGCAGTTGTTCTAACATTTTCCTATAGGCTTATTTATAGGAAGAAGTCCCAAATCGTGGCCAAATTGTGTTAGACCACCATTTCACAAAAAAACTTATTTTTTTTACCTAATCAATCATCAAAGAAAACTCCATTTTTTTCAGTCCTAAAAAAATTTTTTAAACGTGTGAAGGTAGCCTTAGGTGCTTTCACACACAGCATTTCACGGAACAACGTTGCAGTTTTTGAGCTTAAGCCGATGTGTATCATGTAGGAAGGGGAAGTACAAGTCATTTTGTTATATTTCTCATTCTATTTCCATCCACTTCTGGCGTTGACTAAAAAAAATTGCATGAAAAACTGCAGTTACATTTTTCCAAAAAGGGGTGTATGTGAGCTCACCCTTACATAATGTTTATCTTTTTAACAACTGCTGGATTCCCACCCATCTTCAAATTTAGGTAATTTCAGTCATTTGTGCTTCAATTGGAAGGTAAGGCCTCGGTCAGATGAGAGATTTTTTAGCACATGAATAGGCGCACCTCAAAAGCAGCTGTATTAGAACCAATGCTTTCCAATGAAAGCGTTCACATGTATGTTTTTTAGAAGCACTAAGTAATCGCATCTGCAAAATATAGGGCATGTGAGTGCTAATTCACCCGTTCATGTGATTTTTCTACACTCGATGTGGGATTTTTTTTAGCGCGGCTATTCATGCACTAAAAAATCGGTCGTCTGGCTGAGTCCTAAAGGTTAATTTTGATGATCTGTAAGGGGCTTCCTTGAAAAGTTAAGTTGCTATGAAGATGGGAAACAAATGGTTGTAGGGATCTCTAGAGGCCAGATTGAAAACTGTACCCAGATATTGCCTCCTATGTACCGTGTTTTGTTTGGTTATGGGGAGGTCACCTGCTGGAAGATCCTGAAAGGATGTAGGCGAAAGTAAAGACTGAGCATGCTCACTGGCCCCACAGTTTAGAATCCCTTAAAATAAAACCTCTATCAAAAAAATTAAAAGCTTATGATTGAAGACAGACACACATAGATGAATAGATCGATCTAGATCTCTAATTTGTGGGCAGATAAATAATGGAACACAGACAATCTCTGTATTCGTAGATAGAGGGCGAATTTTTCTATGAGTGGCGAGCTGCAGAAAATCAATCCTGCTACTAGCCCTCTTCAAGAGCTCACCCCTGTCACACATCCATGTGCAACGTGCTTCCATTGCTCCCATAGGAGCCTATGGAAAGCAGCCTGCACAGCATACACCATGGAGCTGACATGCGAGTCAGCACTCACATGTCCTAACTTTGTTAGAAGAGCAGATCCTGCGTCCATGTGAGCGCTTCCATAGCAACCTATTGGTTGCTGTAGAAGCGCTGTTCTCACGCTGCTGTAGCAGCGTGAGAAGAACGCCCATCTGACCAAGAACAACGCTTGTCATCAATATCAGATCGTTGGGCGTCCTTCTCTTGGGATCACCACCGATCAGCTAATTGAAAAGCTGAAGCACTCAGATAAGTGCTGCAGCCTATTCTCAGGGTTATAAAGTCACGTTCATTGGTCACATGACCTGAGAGCAGCTCAAAACCATTCAAGTGACAACCACTATGAAATGTATAGCGCTGTAGCTGGTATGCAGTGAAGAAGTTGTGGTGCTCACTTAAGTGCTGCGGCCACTTCAAACAGCTGATAGATGGGGGTCCCACTGAGGCCAGGTCATCAATATTTTAGTCCCTGAAAACAGTCTAAGCATGAGCAATATTTGCTCTATCATGTTTACAGTATACATAAAACTATAAAGCCTCTTTAAAGGAGTTTGCCAGTTTTAAACAACTGATGGTCTATCAGCGGGGTAGGCAATTAATAACAGATCTGTGGGAGTCTGCTATCCAGGATTCTCACTAATTAGCTGATTACTGGGTCACTGTCCTAACATATTTAGCTAATTTCTGCAGACAGCAAACAGCTTCATTCCCACTGAAGTAGCCAGACTTGGTATTGCAGGCCAATTTTCCATTCCCTTCAATGCGAGCAGAGCCTGCAATACCAAGCCTGGCCACTGCAGTGGAAATGGAACAGTCTGATTCCTGCAGAAATAATCTCAGTGCACAAGCACACAGGCCCAGCAAACAGCTGATTGGTGGAGGTCCCTCAATAGCTAACAACTGGACAACCCCTTTAAATATTGGTTTATTAATTCTGGATTTATTAAGGATCATCCATGGTGTAGCATTAGCGGGCATTATTTTTAATGCTGATAATATATAATTGTGCCTTTGTGTACAGAGCAGTGAAAATGTTCATAATAATTCTATTTAATTCTCAGCTGTGAATTAATTGATTATTTTGAGCATTTTGCAACTCATTTCATCTCTGCATTAATTGACCGGCCAAATACCCGCAGAGCAAGGAAAGAGGAGACTCTTCTGGTCTTTCAAAGAGCGTTAGGAGCCCTCACTGTAATTGTCTGACTTAATAAGACAGTGGGCCAAACAGCAGTTGAATGACGTCTATAAACTAAAACCAGAAGGGGTGCTGAAAAGGAATCAAAATCTATAAAAATAAAAAAGATAGTGAGGCCAACAATTTATGTGTCAAGAAAAACTGAGAGAAAAATTTGACACTCTGATGTCTAGCAGATAGCACTTAAATCATTTTTCTCCAAACTTCAGTCATAAATCTTCAAAGAGGTATAGCCATAATACAAATTTTTAGACTAAGAAGTTGTGTTTGAAGTTATTTTATAGGATTTTGCTGTAAGGGCTCCAATTGATTTCTAGTAGGATAAAAGGAGAGAACTTTATTTTCGAAGCTTTGTCGGAAAAAGCTTTGCATCCATTGGTTGTTTTGCCAATATACCTGCAGGGTACGATAGTGTTGACACTGATATTATATGCCTATATGAATTGAGTTGAGTTTACACCTCCTGCTGTTTATGTTATGGTAAAAATCTGTCACAAACCTGGCAATGATTTATGAAATATTTAATAACATGAGACAAAAAAAACCTTCAAGATCTAGAAGTAGAAATGTAGAACATCTCATTAAAAATATATTACAGGTTACATTTTGTTTTCTTTTTCCCCTTTTTCGGAGAATAAAAATAAAATTAAAAATGGATCCATTTGAAAATGACAGTGTTACAGTTCACATATGAGCAAGGCGGAAAATTCCACTCAAAGTGCCTTCACATTTAAAGAGCTTAACAAACATGTTCCAAAACAAATTATTTTTTTTCTACAATGTCAACAGTCTTAAAGTTCAGTCTTATGGAAAATGTGCATTCTGACCTCAATAGATTTTTTTTTTTTTTGCTTTTTCTTATTTTTGGATGTGGTATAATATGGAACATCAGAGGACAGAGAAAATAAAACTCATACTCTTCTGCCATTACCATCTCGCCGTGTGTCTGCAGTTGTAGTTGGTGGTTGCCACAAGTAGAGACGGCTTATGCCGCTCTGATTACAGCATCCTTGCACGCTCCCATGGCCAAGGGTGAAATTTTTGGGCCATCCAACAGGGTAAAACCCTCCTATATCAGGCCTTCAGCTCCTCATGGCCTCTGCACACATGGCCATTTAAATGACTCAGCTAACAGCTGTACTGGCACTATACTGATGACTGTGATCACGTAACATCTCTTCGCAAAAGACAAGTGATAGCATTCCCTACAACAGTCTATATTATGGAGAATATATTAAATTGTTTATCTGTGTCCCTGCATTCTGTGAAATGGAAGAGGATATGGATTGCCATATGAATTCTCCATTAACAAAATGAAGGTACCTTAACAGCTTCTACATTCAGTTGATGGCACTATGGAGGGGTAAATTAATAATATATGGTAGTAGCTATGCACCACAAATCTGTGTTATTTAGGAGATTGACTACAGTGGGGAGCGGAGACCAATCTGAGCCACTGTCACAGGTGATGGTCTGACACAGTATTGAAGATGCGATGCAGCGGATGGAGTAACCAAAGTTTACAATATTTATTGATAAACACAGAAATAGAAATGAACAAAAATAATATAGCAATAATGGTTACGGAATTAATCACAATCACCAGTCGCTAAATACAGCTAACTAGATTCTAAGAATAATTCTTTGTGCTTAATAGGAGATAATTCTGGAAGAACATTGATAATAACACTCGACTATTATCAAAACCATTTCACCCAATGTCCAGTTATGGAATATATGGAACAGCAGTACAGTTTTCACTTAGGAATAAGCATGTCAATCGGGGGCGTAAGTAAAGGCTCAGGGGCCCTGATGCAAAAGGGGCCCCCCTCTATCTGTATCTGTACCCGTATCCATACCTAAACCATGCTGCACAGAGACATAACTTGAAGCTTCTGGGCACCAAAGTAAAACCTGTAACAGGGCCCCCAACTATAATGCTTTATTCATAGTACTGGGATCCCTATATGGAGAAGAGAGGCATTATGGGCCCCCTAAGACTCCTGCACCCTCTATAGTTACGCCCCTGATGTCAATACTGTCTCCTGGGAAAACTGGTTCCCGAATTCACATCTAATGTCCTTTAATAACACAGTCCATAACCAAGATTCGAGGATTAGAAACTTGCACAATGTTAGTGTCTGCCATAGGAGCCCTATCTCTTTTATAGCAGGTTTGCTAACACACTGTCTTTAATTCTTTCATTGGTGTGCACACCTATTGTCAGATTGAGACTAGTCTCACTTACAATATGTCATTTGGAAGAACTCACTTTGACTGACCCAGGCTAGTGCACGGTCAGGAGTACTCCTCCACCATAATTTCATTAGATCCTTGTCAATATCCCGGAGTCCTACTGGTCTGGAAACATAGCGCTGGCTCCCTCTCCCTCTCTTGGTTCCAGACATCAGACAGTCTCCGGTCACTGTCATTTCTCAACAGCTTCCCCTCAGAGGGAACAGCTCTGCACCTTTCTCAGACCCAGTTTCAGCAGCACCTCCAGCTCACGTTGCTCAGCACTGTCTCTCCACTCAGCGCAAAAAAGTCCCTTTTAAATGCTCCTTTCCAATGAGGGGAAATTTGGCCCAAATTTTGGCACATGCAGTGATTGTGAAGCCATTTTTGCTGTAAGTCACAGTCCATTTCCATGGCAACATTTTAACCCTTACACCACTGGACAATTCTTTATTCTGAATTAGTATTATTTTGATATTACTCCCAAACATATTTTCCAACTTCACTTTCATGTGATTTTATTGCTTATTAAAAAAAACACATAGCTTAAAATAAAAAATATATTTAAAGGATGCTAATTATTATTAGATAGATTTATTTATTATAGGTAAGATGAGCATATCTATCAACTGTGTTTGAGACAAATGCAACACTTCTAAAATTGCCAGACTATTGAGGTGTGATCACCCCACGAATTAAATGTTTGTTTAATAATAGTAAGATGGGTTGCACAAAATGTTTTGAGAAGGTGCAAATTAACTGCAAATGACTTGCAAAAAAGTAAACATAAAAGCTCTAGGAAGCCTTCAGCTTCCAATCCTACTTGCAATCTCCAAAAGTATTAGGTGTTAAGTGCTCAAAGCCACTGCTCCATAGCTAAAGTCAAAAATTCTGAAACATGACCAACACTTAAAAAAATTACACATTTAAGTGTCAGGATTGAGTCAATGAAAATCCTGAAATGGACCTACTACACTAGATAAGGGGCACCCTAGTAAATAAATGTGCAGTTTATTTCACATCGTGTAGAATAAACCAATTCACATAAGATTAATAAATATATTAATATCTTATATGGACCCAGGGCTTAAAGAGATTTACCAGCCAAAAGCATGATGAGTTCCAAACTTTGTGACCCTCACAGTGTGAGGGAGGGGGGATTCATAAAAGAAGTTTTGTCAAAATTCTAGGGTAAAAAAAGATCACATTTTTTTGCAAGTCCTACTTGTACAAAGATTTGTGACTTTGGGGCATTTTTCTGCTGCCCTAAGCACTTTTGTAAAGTGGGTATGGCTTGGAGGGGTGGGGCCACCTGTACCCAGTCAAATTCATTATAATTTATGCCAGAACTGGCATAAAATATAGCAAAATTCCATGCCAGGTTTTTCCTTATGCAGATCTAAGGAGGAGGTGCACAGGTGGGCCTTCAGGCTTGCACCGCTTAATGCATTTGTTGCATCTTACTCCAGTGGTGTCTCCCTAAGACCAACAATCAAAACGATGGTCTTAACTAAATGTGCCCTAGTGTTTTGGCTACTTCTATCAGTATAATAGATTGAATGGAACAACAAAGTGCATGCTCAAGCACCACTTCATTAAAACCCCTCCTAGCTGCATCCATGTGGCTAAGGGGTATAGAGGACATGGGCCTCCTATTCTAGACATAGCTGGAGGTTCCAGCAATTCAACGTGATTAATCTAGATTGCCTATGAATCTGTGTTATCATTCCACACAACTATTTCTCTTTTAGCAAAGAGCTATACCTTCAACTCACTGGAACTGTCATGGTCAGTAAAATAATACCGCAACATGCCAACCTTTTCAATGCAAAACTGGAGAGTGAATTCCTGGCCTCCTACACCAAACCATTGGCTATTCCTGCCACAATGATGACATCATAATCATCTGGACCAACTCCAAACAAGAACTAATAAAATTCCATGAGAGATTCAATGCATTTCACCCCACCATAAACCGGACATTCAGCTACTCATGTACAGAAATCACCTTTTTTGACACCACCATAAAAACTTTAAACAACTCAATACAGACATTCCTGTACCAAAAGCTCAATAATCGACCCTCATACCTCAGATGGGACAGTTCCCATCCTGAACACTGATGTACTGACCACGAACAGGATACGAATTCCCAACACACAACAGGAATATAGGATCCCAAGGACATTCACATGTTCCACATCCAATGTTATGTACCTGATCCTGTGCAGTAAATGTCCTGTTGGGGGCTTGATGTTAGAGTAACCGGACAAAAACTGAAAGCGAGGATGAAGTCTCATCGCCACACAAAGAAAGAAAGGGAATTACCTGTGGCTAAGCATTTTTCTCGCCACGGATGCATCACAGAGCTGTTACTTGTTAGAGATGGGGTTACCACTGGCGGCGCCGGTGTCCGGTTGAAGCGGGACGCTCATCCTGGAGCTGCGGGGGCCCAGCCCGGTGGCTGTGTCCGGGGTTCCCCCACTCTGGTGGTTGGTTGCGGCGGCTGGCAATGTGCCCTGCGTCATGTGCGGGCGCGCCTGTCAGCTGGTCGGCCGCGCAGCAATCTGGTCAGTGCGGGCCGCCGGGGGAAGGTGGCTGTGTGATTTCTCTGGTCGCAATGTGACTTCTCCCTGCCCCTTTTGGGCGGGGAAATCTGCTTACATACCTGCTGAGCCAGGCACTGGTTGTCAGTGTTTGATTTAGACTCGCTCTGCCTACACCCGCGTTATTTGACCTGATTTACACGTGTTCTGACTCCGAACCTTCCCTTGACTCTGCCTCGGTTTTGCCCTCATATATTTTGCACATGACTCCTGGTTTTGACCCTGCCTGTTTTCCGAATACTCTTTGGTTTATTCAGTTTGCCTTTTGTCAGTACTCAGTGCTATCTGCCAGTTTCCCTGTCCCCCCTTCCTTGGGGTCCCTGTCACTAGAGCAGCGCAGGGACCGTCACCCAGTTGTCACCTTGGGGCTTAGTCCAGGGAGGCAAGTAGGTAGGGACATGGGAGAGGGCTGGTGTAGGGATCCCCTGGCCATCTGTCTCTGCCAGCCATAACAGAAACACTGGCCCATATTGTTGCTGGGTACCCATTTCGACCTCCCTGCTTGACCCCGGATATGGAGGCTGTTGTGGCTCTTGCCAACCAAGTTCAGGTGTTGACAGGGTTGGTGCAAGATCTGTCCACTCGGCTCCAGCAACAGGAACAGTCCGCCACTGTTGCTTCGGCCGCAACTGCAACAGCCCCAGGGTCGGGGGTCGAGCCTAAGGTCTGTCTGCCTGACGTGTTTTCTGGTGACCATAGGGCATTTTTCTCATTCCGGGAAGCGTGCAGGTTATATTTTGAATTACGCCCACACTCGTCAGGTTCTGAACACCAGAGAGTGGGCATAGTTATTTCTTGTTTGAGGGGCAACCCTCAAAACTGGGCATTTTGACTACCCCCGACTTGTGCTCCCGCCAATCAGTAGATGCCTTGTTTACGGCCCTTGGGCAGATTTATGATGAGCCAGATAGGGCTGGGTACGCGATGAGTAAGTTATTGAGTCTTCAGCAGGGAGTACGTCCTGCAGAAGAAATCTGTTCCCAGTTTCGTCAGTTTGTGTGGAGTCAAGGTGGAATGACCGTGCTCTGAAAGATTTATTTTTAACTGGGTTGTCAGAGTCCGTAAAAGACTTGTTGCTGTCACACCCAGAACCCGAGAAATTAGAACAGGCTATGACTATCATGGTAAAGGCCGACCGTCATCTTAGGGCCCAACGCAAGACTCAGACCGAGCTGCCTGTGATCCGGTCCGAGAATCCAGTCACGACCTCAGCTACCAACGTAGTCGAGTCGATGGAAGTGGGCTCTATGACCCAACAGGAATGCAAGGAATTCCGGCTCAGGAACTAATTATGCCTTTATTGCGGAGGTCCAGGTCATCGGGTCGCCTACTGTCTCAAGAAACAGCCACCGGAAAATTCCCGCTCCTAGGCGATGTACGGAGGGATCGCTTAGGAGCCCAGGTACTTCTGGAATGTTTCAAGTTGTTTGTGCCATTTTTTATAATGCTCATCACCTCAATGGTCGAGCCTTCATTGATTCGGGGGCCGCTGCAAACTTCATTAATTATGAATTTGTTAAGTCCATGTCTGCATGTCTGTTGCCTTTGAACCCTCCAATTCGGGTCTCGGGCAGGGGCGTAACTATAAATGATGCAGGGGATGCGGTTGCACCTGGGCCCAGGAGCCTTAGGGGGCCTGTAAGGCGTCTCTTCTCCATATAGGGAACCCAGTACTATAAGTAAAGCATTATAGTTGGGGGCCCTGTTACAAGTTTTGCATCGGGGCCCAGGAGCTTCAAGTTATGCCTCTGGTCTCGGGTATTGATTCCACGCCATTGTCAGCGGGGTTAATCAGTAAGAGGACTCCTGAATTAAATTTTTCTGTTGGGGTGCTACATTCAGAGGTGTGTTCTTTTCTGGTGATGGAGAGCCTTTTTAGTTGATTCATTCCTTGGGCTACCCTGGCTCTGGCTTCACAATCCTCAGATTGATTGGTCCACCTCTGAACTAATGTAATGGAGGCAGGGGTGCAGGGAGCATTTGGTTTCCGTCCACGTGCATTCAACTGAGTGTAATATCCGGGGATTACCTCCATATTTAGAGGATTTTGCTGACATGTTTTTAAAACAACTTTCTGAGACGTTACTTCCGGACCGTGAATGGGATTGCAAAATTGATCTCAGGGGCAGGGTTATTTTTTGTGGAAAGGAAGGATCGTGGCCCTCGGCCCTGTGTTGATTATAGAGCTTTGAACAGGATAACCGTCAAAAATCAGTACTCTTTGCCCCTGATTCCAGACCTTCTCAACCAGGTTATAGGAGCCCGTTGGTTCTCCAAGCTGGATCTTCGGGGAGCCTGTAACCTTATTCATATCAGAGAGGGGGACAAATGGAAAATGGTGTTTAATACTCCTTTGGGACATTTTGAATGTCTAGTCCTGCCATTTGGGTTATGTAATGCGCCAGCTATTTTTCAGGGGTTTATGAATACCATTTTCAATGATATTCTGGGCACGTTCACGGTTGTGTATTTGGATGACATATTGTTTCCAACTGGAGAGTCTAATTTATTGCCCAGTTTTGGAGGGCTTTTTGTAAGGGTATCGGTATCGGGTTGTCATTTTCCTCTGCCTTCCACCCGGAGTCTAATGGGCAGACAGAACGTATGAACCAGGAACTGGTTCAGTACCTCAGAATGTACGTGAGTGATTGTCAGAGTCTCTGGGTCAATTATTTAGTGTTGGCCGAATTTGCTATCAATAACCATACACATTCGGCGTCTGGTGTTTCTCCCTTCTTCTGTAATTTTGGTTTTAATCCCAGTTTTACAGCGTCCTTCTCCTCCTCCTCTAACAATCCTTCTGCAGACACTCGGGTCCAGGACCTGCAGGAGGTGTGGGAGAAGGTGCATGGCAATTTGGAGCAGTCCAGGGGTGTGGTGCTAAGGAGGAGCGGAGATACCTGTACCATTTCTGAACTGTTTGGTACACTCGTACGCCATGGGATTATGCTTAATCCCATGGCGT
Source organism: Eleutherodactylus coqui (assembly GCF_035609145.1). NCBI lineage: Eukaryota > Metazoa > Chordata > Amphibia > Anura > Eleutherodactylidae > Eleutherodactylus > Eleutherodactylus coqui. The sequence continues at coordinate 258,287,339 of NC_089839.1, read as the reverse complement.
ATGAGTTGGCCTCACCGGACACGTGGGGAATCCATAGGGTTTTCCACAAGTCGCTCCTTAAGAGGTATGTCCCTCCAGCAGTATTTAGAGACCATAAAACCTTCACATCCCTTATGGACTAATTAAGTATTTACTCACCTACTCATCTTGTTCTGGTATATTTAAATGCAAATTAATCACACCATGCCCATATATATATATGTATATATATATATATATATATATACACACACACACACGCACACCTACTTAGGGTTCTTCCTCAGGCTTAATGGAATAGATCTGAGGAAATATGCGTGTGTGTGTGTATATATATATATATATATATATATATATATATATATATATAATATCTTCAAATCTATTCCATAGTAGGTTTAATATATAATATAATGTCTTTTTGTTAGCTACTAAAAGGTATCATATATACTTTACTTTGTTTCTCTTACTGAAAAAAGTCAGTCTAAAATGTATCACATATCCAGCAGGAATATACATTTAAACTCTAGGTGGCTCCCCTGCAGGATTCGTAGGGGAATAAGGAACTTATTGGTCTTTTAGATGTTTAGGAAGCATAACCTATAAAGGCATTGCACCATGAAATGTCTTTATGACAAGTACACAATAAAAGTAAACATACAACTAGTTGCCTCAGTACAATATTTAACCTCTTTCTTTCTTTTGGTATCTTTCCTCTTTTAAGCATGCACTTATATCCCTATTACTAAAAATAAACATCTCCTGACGGACCCAACATTTAGGATACGCATGCTATTAATTCTGAGTAATAGAATCATTGATTGAAAGGGGAGTATTTAAACTAATATCAGTGAAGAGCTAAATTGGTGAAGTCATTAATTCTGGGGAATAACATGTGTTAAAGGGGTTGTCCCGCGAAAGCAAGTGGGGTTATACACTTCTGTATGGCCATATTAATGCACTTTGTAATGTACATTGTGTATTAAATATGAGCCAAACAGAAGTTATTCACTTACCATTGCTAGCGTCCTCGTCTCCATGGTGCCGTGTAATTTTCAGCGTCTAATCGCCCGATTAGACGCGCTTGCGCAGTCCGGTCTTCTTCTTTTCTCAATGGGGCCGCTCGTGCCGGAGAGCGGCTCCTCGTAGCTCCGCCCCGTCACGTGCCGATTCCAGCCAATCAGGAGGCTGGAATCGGCAATGGACCGCACAGAAGAGCTGCGGTCCACCGAGGGAGAAGATCCCGGCGGCCATCTTCACCAGGTAAGTAAGAAGTCACCGGAGCGCGGGGATTCAGGTAAGCACTGTCCGGTTTTTATTTTTAACCCCTGCATCAGGTTTGTCTTGCGCCGAACGGGGGGGCTATTGAAAAAAAAAAAACCCGTTTCGGCGCGGGACAACCCCTTTAAGTTTGGCCCTTAGAGCTCTTTCACACAAGTGCATATACGCTGCATTTTCATGGCAGAGTAAATACGTTTGTACGGCGGCGGCATTTAATCACCGAAAGGCTGTTTTTACGCTCACAGTTAGAGCTAGTATACATTTTCTCGCTCGTTCACTCGACCAGTGTTGCACAGGCAAAAATACGGCAAGAAGTGTGCAGGGTCAGCGCTCAGAAAAAGGAAGGAAATGGTTGATTACTGTCCCCACCCACATAGCGTAGCTGTTTAAAAGGACTGCATTTTGCTCTGGTTTGGGTGGCTATTCTCATAGTATTCGCGTCAGCGCCAAAATGGAATCGGACAGCGTTGATTTCGTTGTTTCTTGAGCACAGCGGAAGCACCACAAGAATCTGTGTCACTGCCCAGCCCTGGCGCGTCACGGCCTTGGCAAACACACATGCAGTGCCACAAGGACAGGGAGCGGTTCCAGCACCAGCAGATGGACTGCCGACGGCAGGACCGGACAGGGAGCGCAGCCGGTAGCACTGCGGCCGCTGGAGGGAGCGGCAGCGGCACTAGGACAGCCGGCAGCACCTGTGGCAGGACACGGAGGGAGCTGCAGGGAGCAGCAGCGCCACTAGGATAGGCAGCTATGGCAAGACAGGGAAGGAGCTGGAGTGAGCGGCAGCGCCAGCACGAGAGCCGCTGCTGCAGAGGTTTTAGCAGCAGTGTCTGCATGTAATGTTGCATTTAATTTTGCCAGGCCTGGACGGTTAAGGTGAGGGATTATTTTCCTATTAGGCTTACATAAAATGTACAATAATACCAGATAAAGCATTGCTGTAGTGTAGACACTCTGTGCCAGTGGTCTGTAGGCCAAAACAACAGAACTCTGGCAGAAAGCGTCTAGTTCTGGGACTTTCGGTTAGGCTGCTGGGGAATCTTTGACCTCACTTCCGGCCGGCAGAGCAGGGAGCAGCGGAATGCCGCAGGAGACGCATCTCTGGGGGCCCTGTGATCGCCATTACCAGCAACCACCAGCATCATTACTGAGATAAGTGAGGGGGAGGCAGGGAGAGGCGAGGGCCTGTGCTACGGGTGCTGTTTTCCGCTATTAGAAATAGCGGCAGCCATCTTAATTTACATAAGGAATGCCATCTTATCGCGAATTTATGGTTTTTTTTCTCGAAGTGACACACCACCCAAGTTACGTTCGGTTTTTGGGGGAATTTTGACACACCAAGCTCAAAAGGTTGCCCTAAACAATACCACGTGCCATGCAGTTTACCAAATGTGTCACACCTATTTGTGAACTGCATGGTGAAAGTCACTCTACAGCCACATAGGCAAGGGGTACATGACATATCTTGTGAAGGAAAAACAAATTACACAAACCCTACCAAGCTCTGCTTACTTCTCTGGCACAGCAGCCTCCCACTCTACCCCATGGACTGCAGCGGCAACCTGACGCCACAGTTGTTTTTTAAGAAGCTTATTTTTATAGCCTCTGTGGCTGGTGTCCCACAAAGGGGGCCTGGACTGCACTGTGGGTATAATTCTCATCAGAGCCATCTTTGCTCGCTCTTGCACTGTTGCGTTGGAAAACTAAGCTGTAAATTGTGTTTGGGCAAAAAGGCGGAGCCCTTAGGCGCCACCCATTTTACTGAGTTCAGCCGCTTATGCTCAGCTGCACGCATAATCACACTAATTAGCAGCGCTACAGCAAACACTTAGCGCACAAAATTGTTTACCCTAAAAGGATGATTTACACAAATAAAAAAAATAAGGGAAATATCAGTGACACTTTGTTTGCCCCACATACATGCCGCACCACAAGTTTCTTGATGCTATGCTCAAAAGAAAGTACTCCCTTGCTTTACCAGGCGTTGCAAGCAGCAAAACTGCAATCCCCAACCATCTGCCATAGCTGAAAACATTGAAGTCTATGGTGGCCTTCGCCAAATTTTGTCCAGTTCTTGAACTATGTTTTGGCTGAGTGTATATGAGCCGGCCGAGTATTTTCTATTTTTCACGCTGCAGGTGTATTTACACGCCGTATTTTCACCCGTGTGAACGAATGCATTGCAAATCTATGCCTTTCATGCGCGCGTATATACGCCCCGACATATATCTGCTCGTGTGAATAAAGCCTTATCTTGGGAGATGGTGCACAGAGCAATCTGAAAAGAGTCAGATTTCAGGTGAGTGCTTGAGCAGCAGTCCTCATATACCCTCTGTCCACCTCTAATTGCTCCAACTGCCTTCACTCCAAAATAGAACCCTTCAATTATTACGGAGTGGTTCAGCTGATGCTTAATTAGCTAATAAATCCACTGACCCAGATCTCTCAAGCATCAGCAGACGAATTATATTAACTTAAATGGTAGCCATTAGAGATGAGCGAGCACCAAAATGCTCGGGTGCTCGTTACTCGGGACGAACTTTTCGCGATGCTCGAGGGTTTGTTTCGAGTAACGAACCCCATTGAAGTCAATGAGCGACCCGAGCATTTTTGTATTTCGCCGATGCTCGCTAAGGTTTCCTTGTGTGAAAATCTGGGCAATTCAAGAAAGTGATGGGAACGACACAGCAACGGATAGGGCAGGCGAGGGGCTACATGTTGGGCTGCATCTCAAGTTCACAGGTCCCACTATTAAGCCACAATAGCGGCAAGAGTGGGCCCCCCCCCCTCCCAAAAACTTTTACTTCTGAAAAGCCCTCATTAGCATGGCATACCTTTGCTAAGCACCACACTACCTCCAACAAAGCACAATCACTGCCTGCATGACACTCCACTGCCACTTCTCCTGGGTTACATGCTGCCAAACCCCCCCCCCCCCCACAGCGCACACCAAAGTGTCCCTGCGCAGCCTTCAGCTGCCCTCATGCCACACCACCCTCATGTCTATTTAGAAGTGCGTCTGCCATGACGAGGAACCGCAGGCACACACTGCAGAGGGTTGGCACGGCTAGGCAGCGACCCTCTTTAAAAGGGGCGGGGCGATAGCCCACAATGCTGTACAGAAGCAATGAGAAATAGAATCCTGTGCCACTGCCATCAGGAGCTGCACACGTGGGCATAGCAATGGGGAACCTATGTGCCACACACTATTCATTCTGTCAAGGTGTCTCTGCATGCCCCAGTCAGACCGGGCTTTTTAATTCATAGACACAGGCAGGTACAACTCCCTATTGTGAAGTCCCTGTCGACCGACAGCATGGGTGGCTCCCTGGAACCCACCGGCGATACACAAAAATATCCCATTGCATTGCCCAACACAGCTGAGGTAGTAATGTCGTGCTTAATGCAGGTGGGCTTCGGCCCACACTGCATGCCCCAGTCTGACTGGGGTTCTTTACAAGTGGAAACAGATGCATTTATAATTCCCTGTGGACCCACAGCATGGGTGGGTGCCAGGAAGCCACCGGCGGTACATAGAAATATCCCATTGCATTGCTCAACACAGCTGAGGTAGTAATGTCGTGCTTAATGCAGGTGGGCTTCGGCCCACACTGCATGCCCCAGTCAGACTGGGGTTCTTTACAAGTGGACACATGTAGGTTAAACTCCGTGTGCACCTACAGCATGGGTGGCTCCCTGGAACCCACCGGCGATACACAAAAATATCCCATTGCATTGCCCAACACAGCTGAGGTAGTAATGTCGTGCTTAATGCAGGTGGGCTTCGGCCCACACTGCATGCCCCAGTCTGACTGGGGTTCTTTACAAGTGGAAACAGATGCATTTATAATTCCCTGTGGACCCACAGCATGGGTGGGTGCCAGGAAGCCACCGGCGGTACATAGAAATATCCCATTGCATTGCCCAACACAGCTGAGGTAGTAATGTCGTGCTTAATGCAGGTGGGCTCCGGCCAACACTGCATGCCCCAGTCAGACTGGTAATATGTACCTTAACAGTAACCGTGTTGGTGGTAATGTGGTGGTGACTGCGGACCTAGTAGCGCGGTTTTATTTTGTTGGTTTTCGGAATGTGGCCAGGATTAAGTGGGCCGTGGCGGGGGATGTTTTGGAGGCACTACGTGTCCTCTCCACGTGTCCGTGGTTATATGCACCTTAACAGTAACAGCGTTGGTGGGAAATGGCCTCGCCGCCATCATGTCTTTGGGAAGCCTCTGTTTCCACACCCCAGAGACATACCATTAGCAGCGGTATAGGCAGAGCCCAGAATTAGTAACATTTCAGCCGTAGGATTAGCGACAGGCCCCACTAACATATCACTAGCAGCATTATAGGGGGAGCACAGTCTTAGTTCCATTTCAGTAATAGTAGCAGCCTACACAGGCCCCAGTAACAATTCCGAAGCAGCAGTATAGTGGGAGCGCAGTCTTAGTTCCATTTCAGTAGCTGCAGTATAGCCAAGGCCAAGTTACATTTATGTAGCTAAAGTGTAGGCCAACCCCACACAGACTTCTGTACCATGAGTGCAGGCGAAGAACATAGAAATTGCTATGATTACACTGTAGGTGAGGGCCCCAAAACATTGGTGTACCAACAGTACTAATGTACCTCAGTAAAAATTGGCCATGCCCAACCAAGATGGCAGGTGAAACCCATTAATCGCTTTGGTTAATGTGGCTTAAGTGGTAACTAAGCCTGGAGGCAGCCCAGTTTAACAAAAAATTGGTTCAAGTTAAAGTTTCAACGCTTTTAAGAGCATTGAAACATATAAAAATTGTTTAGAAAAATTAGATGAGTGAGCCTTGTAGCCCCAAGAAAAATTGCCCGTTCAGCGTGATTACGTGAGGTTTCAGGAGGAGGAGCAGGAGGAGGAGGAGGAATATTAGACACAGATTGATGAAGCAGAAATGTCCCCGTTTTGGATGGTGAGAGAGAACGTAGCTTCCATTCGCGGGTGCAGCCTACGTATTGCTTACGTATCTTTGCTGTCCGCTGGTGGAGAAGAGAAGTCTGGGGAAATCCAGGCTTTGTTCATCTTGATGAGTGTTAGCCTGTCGGCACTGTCGGTTGACAGGCAGGTACGCTTATCTGTGATGATTCCCCCAGCCGCACTAAACACCCTCTCTGACAAGACGCTAGCCGCAGGACAAGCAAGCACCTCCAGGGCATACAGCGTGAGTTCAGGCCATGTGTCCAGCTTCGACACCCAGTAGTTGTAGGGGGCAGAGGCGTCACGGAGGACGGTCGTGCGATCGGCTACGTACTCCCTCACCATCCTTTTACAGTGCTCCCGTCGACTCAGCCTTGACTGGGGAGCGGTGACACAGTCTTGGTGGGGAGCCATAAAGCTGTCCAGGCCCTTAAAGACTGTTGCACTGCCTGGGCTGTACATGCTGCTCGATCTCCGCACCTCCCCTGCTACCTGGCCCTCGGAACTGCGCCTTCTGCCACTACCGCTGTCGGATGGGAATTTTACCATCAGCTTGTCCGCCAGGGTCCTGTGGTATAGCAACACTCTCGAACCCCTTTCCTCTTCGGGAATGAGAGTGGGAAGGTTCTCCTTATAGCGTGGGTCGAGCAGTGTGTACACCCAGTAATCCGTAGTGGCCAGAATGCGTGTAACGCGAGGGTCACGAGAAAGGCATCCTAACATGAAGTCAGCCATGTGTGCCAGGGTACCTGTACGCAACACATGGCTGTCCGCACTAGGAAGATCACTTTCAGGATCCTCCTCCTCCTCCTCCTCCTCCTCAGGCCATACACGCTGAAATGATGACAGGCAAGCAGCATGGGTACCCTCACCAGTGGGCCAAGCTGTCTCTTCCCCCTCCTCCTCATCCTCCTCATGCTCCTCCTCCTCCTCCTGAACGCGCTGAGATATAGACAGGAGGGTGCTCTGACTATCCAGCGACATACTGTCTTCCCCCGGCTCTGTTTCCGAGCGCAAAGCGGCTGCCTTTATGCTTTGCAGGGAACTTCTCAAGATGCATAGCAGAGGAATGGTGACGCTAATGATTGCAGCATCGCCGCTCACCACCTGGGTAGACTGCTCAAAGTTTCGAAGGACCTGGCAGATGTCTGCCAACCAGGCCCACTCTTCTGAAAAGAATTGAGGAGGCTGACACCCACTGCGCCGCCCATGTTGGAGTTGGTATTCCACTATAGCTCTACGCTGCTCATAGAGCCTAGCCAACATGTGGAGCGTAGAGTTCCACCGTGTGGGCACGTCGCACAGCAGTCGGTGCACTGGCAGATTAAACCGATGTTGCAGGGTGCGCAGGGTGGCAGCGTCCGTGTGGGACTTGCGGAAATGTGCGCAGAGCCGGCGCACCTTTACGAGCAGGTCTGACAAGCGTGGGTAGCTTTTCAGAAAGCGCTGAACCACCAAATTAAAGACGTGGGCCAGGCATGGCACGTGCGTGAGGCTGCCAAGCTGCAGAGCCGCCACCAGGTTACGGCCGTTGTCACACACGACCATGCCCGGTTGGAGGCTCAGCGGCGCAAGCCAACGGTCGGTCTGCTCTGTCAGACCCTGCAGCAGTTCGTGGGCCGTGTGCCTCCTATCTCCTAAGCTGAGTAGTTTAAGCACGGCCTGCTGACGCTTGCCCACCGCTGTGCTGCCACGCCGCGCGACACCGACTGCTGGCGACGTCCTGCTGCTGCTGACACATCTAGATTGCGAGACAGAGCTTGAGGAGGAGGAGGAGGAGGAGGGTGGTTTAGTGGAAGAAGCATACACCGCCGAACATACCACCACCGAGCTAGGGCCCGCAATTCTGGGAGTGGGTAGGACGTGAGCGGTCCCAGGCTCTGACTCTGTCCCAGCCTCCACTAAATTCACCCAATGTGCCGTCAGGGAGATGTAGTGGCCCTGCCCGCCTGTGCTTGTCCACGTGTCCATTGTTAAGTGGACCTTGCCACTAACCGCATTGGTGAGGGCGCGTACAATGTTGCGGGAGACGTGGTCGTGCAGGGCTGGGACGGCACATCGGGAAAAGTAGTGGCGACTGGGAACTGAGTAGCGCGGGGCCGCCGCCGCCATCGTAGCTTTGAAAGCCTCCGTTTCCACAACCCTATACGGCAGCATCTCAAGGCTGATAAATTTGGCTATGTGGACGGTTAACGATTGAGCGTGCGGGTGCGTGGCGGCGTACTTGCGCTTGCGCTCCAACACTTGCGCTAGCGACGGCTGGACTGTGTGGTGCGAGAGATTGGTGGATGGGGCCGAGGACAGCGGAGGTGAGGGTGTGGGTGCAGGCCATGAGACGGTAGTGCCTGTGTCCTGAGAGGGGGGTTGGATCTCAGTGGCAGGTTGGGGACAGGGGGAGAGGCAGCGGTGCAAACCGGAGGCGGTGAACGGCCTTCGTCCCACCTTGTGGGGTGCTTGGCCATCATATGTCTGCGCATGCTGGTGGTGGTGAGGCTGTTGGTGGTGGCTCCCCGGCTGATCTTGGTGCGACAAAGGTTGCACACCACTGTTCGTCGGTCGTCAGGCGTCTCGGTGAAAAACTGCCAGACCTTAGAGCACCTCGGCCTCTGCAGGGTGGCATGGCGCGAGGGTGCGCTTTGGGAAACAGTTGGTGGATTATTCGATCTGGCCCTGCCTCTACCCCTGGCCACCGCACTGCCTCTTGCAACCTGCCCTGCTGCTGCCCGTGCCTCCCCCTCTGAAGACCTGTCCTGTGTAGGCGTTGCACACCAGGTGGGGTCAGTCACCTCATCGTCCTGCTGCTCTTCCTCCGAATCCTCTGTGCGCTCCTCCCTCGGACTTACTGCCCTTACTACTACCTCACTGCAAGACAACTGTGTCTCATCATCATCGTCCTCCTCACCCACAGAAAGTTCTTGAGACAGTTGGCGGAAGTTCCCAGCCTCATCCCCCAGACCCCGGGAACTTTCCAATGGTTGTGCATCAGTCACGATAAACTCCTCTGGTGGGAGAGGAACCACTGCTGCCCAATCTGAGCAGGGGCCCGAGAACAGTTCCTGGGAGTGTTCCCGCTCCTGAGCATGTGTCATTGTAGTGGAGTGAGGAGGCTGGGAGGAAGGAGGAGCAGCAGACAGAGGATTCGGATTTGCAGCAGTGGACGGCGCAGAACTGTGGCTGGACGATAGGTTGCTCGAAGCACTTTCTGCCATCCAGGACAGGACCTGCTCACACTGCTCATTTTCTAATAAAGGTCTCCCGCGTGGACCCATTAATTGGGCGATGAATGTGGGGACGGCAGAAACGTGCCTCTCTCCTAATCGCGCAGCAGTCGGCTGCAACACACCTGGATCAGGAGCACGGCCTGTGCCCACACCCTCACTTGGCCCTCCGCGTCCTCGGCCGCGTCCACGTCCTCTAGGCCTACCCCTACCCCTCAGCATGCTGTATTACCAGTGATTTGATTTCACAGGCAGGAAAGAAATTGGCGCAAGACTGCAGGCCAAATATAATTTTTTAACTTTTTTTAAAAAGGAAAGGCCCACTGCCTCTAGTGAATGAATAATAAGTTTAATAACTGTGTTGCGGCCCTGCAAAAGTGTCACAGAACTTTACTGTTGCAGAGTTATTAACTGTGGCAGAGCAGGTATTTCCCAGGCAGGAAAGAAATTGGCGCAAGGCTGCACTCAACCGTAGCTGGTTGCGTCTGATTTTTTTAGGTTCTCCACGCAGCACACACGTACCCAGAGCCCTTAGGACTGACAGAGGCAGGGCAAATATACTTTTTTCCCTTTTGTTAAAAAAGAAAAGGCCCACTGCGTCTATTCAATGACTAATATAACTGTGTTGTGGCCCTGCCTACACAATTCTGTACCTGTAGTATCAATGCAGGGTGCAATGCTCTGCACCGCCGATTTTGAGAAGAAAAAAAAAAAGCAACACAGCTAACAGCAGCCTGCACAGTACTCCACACAGTTAAATGTGGCCCTAGAAAGGACCGTTGAGGTTCTTGAAGGCTACACTCACTCCTAACACTCTCCCTGCCTAAGCACCACTTCTGTCCCTAATACCGGGTCCAATGCTCTGCACTGCCGATTTTGAGAAAAAAAAATAATTTCTCCACTGCTAACAGCAGCCTGCACACACGTAGATGTGGCCCTAAGAAGGACCGTTGGGGTTCTTGAAGCCTACACTCACTACAAACACTCTCCCTACAGCAACTCCAATAGAACAGCACTTTCCCTCAGCTAACTCACAAGACATCTGAGCCGAGCCGCGGGAGGGGCCGACTTTTATACTCGGGTGACATCTGATTGCCCCAGCCACTCACAGCAGGGGGGTGGTATAGGGCTTGAACGTCACAGGGGGAAGTTGTAATGCCTTCCCTGTCTTTCAATTGGCCAGAAAAGCGCGCTAACGTCTCAGAGAGGAAACTGAAAGTAACCGGAACACCGCGTGGTACTCGTTACGAGTAACGAGCATCCCGAACACCCTGATATTCGCACGAATATCAAGCTCGGACGAGTATGTTCGCTCATCTCTAGTAGCCATGGATCCCAATAGCCTACTATTTGGGCATCTGGCACTTTATTTCAAATACAATCTTATATCCTGCTGCATGAACAGACCTTAAAGGGGTTTTCCATGATTAAACTATTGATGGGCTATCCTCAGGGTAGGTTATCAATAGGAGATGGGCAGGCTGTTGAACTCTCCACCAATCAACTGTTCACCTGAGCTGCTGTGTGCCAGAAGCACACAGCTGCATACACTGTACAGAGGCCCATAATGGGACTGAGCTTGTAGTATTACTAAGGGTTGCTACACAATAGCTCCAAGCATCAGCACAATGGCTCTAGCAAACAGCTAATCAACGGAGTGCCATGTATTGGACCACCACGGATCTGCTATTGATGACCTATCCTGAAGATACTACAGCATGTAATGTTCTGGATACTTTGAATGTTAAAAGTTATGCTTTGTACTCATATTCTGTTTTTTTTCCATTCCCCACTGTGTCTTATTACTGACAGGTCCTCAATTTTTGCTGAGTTTTCTGTCACCTTGCAACAGTTGGAGAGAAGTGGTTGGGTAGATGGCAGCAAAATAGAGAGCCTGTTATTGGAGGATGGGTTGGTTGTGAAGTGCCAATTAAATAGGTAGAGTGGGTGGAGCTAGAGACAGAAGTCAAGGCCAAGTGAAGAAAGAGAAAGGAAGATCAGAGTGCCAGTGCAGTGGGAAGGAGTAAAAAGTGTGAGAACTAAAGGCAGTTTATGTGGAACATACAGTAAAATTATCAGGAGAGAGTTGGCCACTTAGAAAGAAGAAATAACAGTTAGAAGACGAAGATAGATTTCAAGGAAAGCAAAGGAGATCTTTATACAGCAAAAGCAGAGAGAGAGAGGAACAGAAAGGAAGATTAATGCGTATAGAAGTGTGTCCCTGTACTGACAGTAACATCCACCAAAGTAAAGTCAACAGATATTGGATGCTGCATTTGAAATTGTAATCATCTATCTCGAGCAAACGTAATGCAAACTGTATAACTGTCACTAAGCAAAAATCCCTCTCTGCAAATAAAACGTTTTATTGTTTTACCGTTTAATCCTGTCTCCATTAGTCCCTTCCCACCACTGAACCATCTGCACTGAGGTACCACACTATTCTCCAGGAAAGATAGGATAATTTCTCCATTTTACTTATTATTTTGTCCGACACAAGCTTTGGCCTTTATACGGACTGGCATCATGAACTTGACAACCTTACCACCGTAAACTGCCAGACTTCACGGGTAGCACCCAATGGCAAACTAGAACACCATTCACACTGCAGAGCTTTTCCTGCTGGCACGGTTTGGAACAGGGAAAGTAGCGGAGCCACTCCCGCTGCTGTTGCTATCAGTCGAACCCCCTCTGCGGCCTGTGGGCGCCACAAGTATATGAAAAATATTTATGATAGACAACCGAGGGTGCTGTGTATTTTATAAACACTTCAAGGGGGCTTGATTGTAGGCCGCACTCAGAGGCGTACATACAAATCAATATCCCTATTGGCCTTCTTCTCAGAAGTACTCATAATCAGATATGGTTGTGTTGCAGTTTCACATTAACTGCTTAAGCACAATAAGTATCATTCTTCTGTTCTTTATGAGGTCTATTTAGTGTTCTTCCAAAGAAAAACATGCAGAAGAATTGTGTGTTGCAGCCTAAAAAGGATTCTGCTTTTTAGAGCAAAAATGTCTAAATTCAGTTACGTCTATTCTAGGCTAATGTCATTTACCAAAATGCTTACAGTTTTTACACAACATACAGTATTTAAACATGCGGACAATGCACTTCGGTTCTGTTTATACATTTGTTAGATTTCATCATATATGATTGGCAGTACTGCATGCACAAAGGACACCTTAGTGGAACCCGGAAGACCCCATATAAATGAATAGAATCCATCAGGTACCCTTGGGGTCCATCATGCAAAAGATGTGACAAAGTGTTGTACAGAGAAATCACTGTGACGAGACCCTTCGATGCATATTAATACTTAACATTCGCAACCATGCTAACTATGCAACTGTTTCTAAGATGTTTTCTTACCAACAGGAACACTCATACAAATCACACCTCCCCATAGTAAAAGTTAGATGCTACCCCTTCCCCAGCACAATTAGACACTCACAAGCAGCCCGTTAGCCTTTTATGCATTTGTATGCAGTCCGTTAAAAAATGGACTACACATGAACAGCATAGGGGCCCATATTAATTTATGGAGCAACAGACACTACCGCATTTTATCATGCAGATGCAGACTAATGGATGGCACAAGGATTGGAGAGGGGAGAATTTAGTGAGGAGAAGGCCGATCAGTATTTGTATGAAAAACTGCCATTTTTTTGCAGACGTAACATGACCTTTTTAATGTAAGCCACAGTCAATACTTTCTCTGTTGGTACTTGTAGAGTTTGCTTTATCTTTCCTCTGTCTTCATCAAGGCTCCAGCAACAACTCAGTTGTGTCCCCTTATACTGCCCCTCCTTGTTCTGTGCCTGTTGAGCCCTTTGCAGGGCTGTATTTGCAGTTCACGCTGTCCTAGGCACTGACACTGAGTAAGCCCCTGTTTTGTACTTTCAATGACAGAATACATGCATTTCTGCACAGACCGGCCCCTATAGGAACGTCCACATGATACATTCTTCAGTAGAGGTTAATCTGTATTCTTGTTTTCATCATTTTACATTACAAAGGGAACAAGTATTGAGCTCCATGTAATGTAAAACGGTAGACAGGAGAACATGTGTATTTCTATACAGACCAGCACAAATAGAATCCGATCCATGATACACCCTTTTCTATACCGTTTGACCCCTTTCTGCTGTCTGTCTTTTTTTTTGTCATTTTAATTTTTTCCTCCCCACTTTCAAAAAATCATAAATCCTCTGCTTTAAAGCTCCCCCTTCCCTCGAAGATCTTGGAAATGTGAGTGTATGCAGTAAAGTAAAAAATAACAATATACTCACCTCTTTCAGTTGCTCCACTGCTCCGCCCCCATCCCACCCCTGCTTACTTTCAGGTGATCTAATCGCATGCTGAGACACATGACCAGGGATTGGCTGCAATGATGACATGCCATTCAGAACATGATTGCGCTACTTGAAAGTGAGGAAGGACTGAATCGGAACTGAGCAATAGGGGGGGTGGGCGTGGGGGGGCGTGAGAAAATATTTTTCTTTTTTTATTTTAAAATTTTCTTCCACTTACTAACTGCATTCTCAGGGGGACCCAGCAGCCTGCCCCCCTGTGATACAGGAGCTGCGCATAGCTGCTACAGCAATAGTTATACCTCTGCATGCACTAATCAGAGTTCTGTTTGCAGGTTCAGCTGATGTCCAATCAAGCGATGAGACTCAGTCAGAGAGGAGGTGACTGGAGATTATGGTTGGAGGTGAAGATGAAAGTTGTCAGCAGGGAGAACTTTTGAACTTGGATTAAAAAAAAGAGTAAATATTTTACCTCTAAACATAAAGAGATTTTCGGTTGGGTTTGGGCATGATAATTGTTCTTTATAAGGTTTCAAGACATTTGTGCATTTTTTCATATACAGAGGTGTGCAAAAGAATTGTATCACATGCTCTGTTCGGTGTTTGGTGATGAAAACAGTAAGTAAGCTGCATAAAACCTCTATAAACTGTTATAATTTAAAAAAAATGATAAAAAAAATTTTTTACATTCTATTTCTATATTTTCAACAGTTTTTTTGCAGCGTACTTACTATTTTCAGTACCAAACACCAAATAGAGCATGTGATGCCATGTTTTTGCACACCTCTGTATTTATATGTGGAGAAAATATGTATCTGTAAAGTTGTTCAGCTGTTTATATAACAGATTTCAAGTGCAAAATGTTAAAAGTGGAATTACCATTTAATGAATTAATAAAGTTTGCCTCTTCAGACATACCTGCTTGACTAACACAGCATCGGATCAACACAGCGTCTGGAAGCTCAAATTCTTGAAACAGGGCACACCTGGTGGAAATGGGACCTCTCAAGCCATGGGGAGCTTGCATCATTAGTAAAGTCATGCACTGTGAGGGATCAAATGTCAAATCAATCTTATATAGAACTGTGCAAAGTTCTATACTTATTGCATAGAAATTGAGTATATACAGAATATATTTTTTTTCTTAACAGCTCTCTAGAACCTGAGATTTCTGTTATGGGTTGACTGAAAAATTCATTTTAGATAGTGTTCCTTTAGTCCAAGGTGGATTATATTCATCAACAGAATGATAGATGATAAAAACATGTTGCTTATTATTTATGTTAAAAAGGCTATTCCAAATTATCATTAGTTTGAGAACTGCCATGGTGCGGCTGGAAGATGGTTGTGGGTCTGGGGTGGCGTTGCGATGTCAGGCCCGACCCACATGATGCACCATGTCAGAGCATGCTCATTTTCTGTCAGTACTGGTCAGTAAGGTCCCTTTTACACGGGACGACTCTCGTTTGCTCAAGTGAACAGGCTGGTAACATCATCACTAGTTTGTTCGCTCTCAGGGCAGCATGTTTAGACTGCAGGATTCTCATTGAGAATCATGCAGTTTTCGCTCACTTGTCATCCGGTGTTTCACATGAGAAACACTGAACAAGCAGTATTTAAACTGCCCAGTAAGTGAATGAGCCGGCGCTGATTTTTATGCCGGCTGAAACTTAACCCCTTAATGACACGGCCTATTTTGGCGTTGAGGACCAAGCGATTTTTTGGTATTTTTCCATCTCCATTTTTCAAAAGCCATAACTTTTTTATTTTTCCGTGGACGTGGCCATATAAGGGCTTGTTTTTGTGCGTGGCGATCTGTAGTTTTTATCGGTGCCACTTTTGGGTACATAGACAATATCGTAAAAAAATTTTATTTTTTTTTTGTATGATAACAGGGAGAGAAAATGCATCAATTCTGCCATAGATTTCTTTTTCTTTTTTTTACAGCGTTATTCATGCAGCATAAATGACACACTAAATTTTTTCTGCGGGTCGGTACGGTAACAACAACGATACCAAAATTGTTATATTTTTTTTAGGTTTTTACACTTTTTTGCAATAAAACCCCCCTTTTTTTGGAAATCTCTTTTTTTTCTCTATAGCTGCATTCAAAGTCCGGTAACTTTTTTATTTTTCTATGTACGGAGCTCTTTAAGAGCTTATTTTTTGTGAGACGAGCTGTAGTTTTTATTGGTACTATTTTGGGGAATGTACGGCTTTTGTGATCACTTTTATTGCATTTTTTGTGAGGCAAAATGCTAAAAATTAGCATTTTGCCTCTGTTTTTTAGCGGTTTTTTTAATGCTTTTTGTCGTACAAAATAAAAAGCATGTTCAACTTTTTGTACACGTCGTTACGGACGCGTCAATACCCAATATGTTGGGTTTTCATTTTTTTTCCCTTTTTTTATGCTAATATTAGAAAAAGCATAAAAAAGGGTTTTTTAATATTTTTTTTTACATTTTTCTTTTTTTTACGTTTTTCTTTTCTTTTTTTTACACTATTCGAGTCCCTCTGAGGGACTTGCAGCACTATGCCTATGATCGCTGTCATAAGGCATGGCAGAGCTACTGCTCTGCCATGCCTTATCGCTTGTACAGCGATTATAGGCACAAGCAATACAGGACGCCAGTGTCTGGCGTCCTGTTGCCATGGTGACAGGCCGGGCTCTCGTGATGACATCGCGATAGCCGGCCGGAGACACAGAGGGAGCGTGATCCCTCTGTGAACTCTTTCCCTGCCGCGATCTACTTAGATCGCGGCAGGGAAGGGGTTAAGAGCGGGGGGGGGCATCTCCGATGCCCCCCCGCTGTTGCAGCGGGACGCCGGCTGTGACTGACAGCCGGCTCCCGCTGCGGGATATCGCGGGATCATATGTGATCCCGCGCTATCCCCAGGACGTACCGGTACGTCCTGTTGCGGGAAGTACCAGGCTCCCAGGATGTACCGGTACGTCCTGGAGCGGGAAGGGGTTAAAGGGGTTGTCCCGCGGCGAAATGCAATTTTTTTTTTTCAACCTACCCCCGCATTCTGCCCTGTTAAAATCAATACCGTTTGTAATTTAAAAAAAAAAAAATCGCTTACCTCCTTCCCAGTTCGCGTGGCATCTTCTTTTCTTCTTTTAAAGATGGCCGCCGGTCCTTTCCCAATGATGCACCGCTGTTTTCTCCCATGGTGCACCGCGGGTCTTCTCCCATGGTGCACCATGGATTGTCTTCTCCTTCCTTGCGTTCCACTGCCGATACAGCCACCTAATTGGCTGATCGGCACCACGTGACGGGGCGGAGCTACGATGACAACGCGCAGACCAGCTCTCCGGCGCGAGCACACAGCAGAAGACCGGACTGCGCAAGTGCGTCTAAAGAAGCAAGAAGACACCGAAATTAGACGGATCCATGGCGACGGGGACGCTAGCAACGGAGTGGGTAAGTGAATAACTTCTGTATGGCTCATATTTAATGCACGATGTATATTACAAAGGGCATTAATATGGCCATACAGTACTGTATAACCCCACTTGCTTTCGCGGGACAACCCCTTTAAAGGGGTGGTCTCGCGAAAGCAAGTGGGTCTATACACTTCTGTATGGCCATATTAATGCACTTTGTAATATACATCGTGCATTAAATATGAGCCATACAGAAGTTATTCACTTACCTGCTCCGTTGCTAGCGTCCCCGTCGCCATGGTTCCGTCTAATTTCGGTGTCTTCTTGCCTTTTTAGACGCGCTTGCGCAGATCCGTCTTCTCCCTTCTTCTCCCTTCGGCTCCGCTCGGCATTTTGGCTCCGCCCCCTTGTACGCATCATCGCGTAGCTCCGCCCCATGACGTGTGCCGGTTCCAGCCTCCTGATTGGCTGGAATCGGCACATGACGGGGGGCGGAGCTACGCGATGACGCGAAAAGGGGGCGGAGCCAAAACGCCGATGCTTCCAAGACCAGCCGAAGGGAGAAGATGCATCTGCGCAAGCGCGTCTAAAAAAGCAAGAAGACACCGAAGTTAGACGGAACCATGGCAACGGGGACGCTAGCAACGGAGCAGGTAAGTGAATAACTTCTGTATGGCTCATATTTAATGCACGATGTATATTACAAAGTGCATTAATATGGCCATACAGAAGTGTATAGACCCACTTGCTTTCGCGAGACAACCCCTTTAAGGACGGGTGAGAACCTCACGATTCTGGCTTGTTGTTCAGTTGTTGTCTGTGTTTAAACTGAATGATATTGTTCAGCTTTGCTCGTTTGATGCGTCTTAAGGAGTTAATTACTTCTTGCTGTTCTGTGGTTAATTGACCGGCTGAGGTAGTTGGCTGCTCAGCCAGTCAGTGAGTATTGTTTGGTTATTAAATCCACTCTTCAGAACAGAAGGTGCTCCTTATAGTTTCTGGTCTTGTTGGTGGCTCCAGGGCTTGACCTGCATCTCAATTAAGATAATTCTGCTATTAATCTATTTAATTATCTAGGGTGTTTGCACATCTTTTCCCCTGTACACTAGCAGTCTATACATATATACATTTTGTGTCATTTAACTTTTGCCTCTATTCCCTGTTACCATCTAGGGAATGTTAGGATCACCCCAGGTTCCTGATGTGGGGTCACCCTCATCAGGATAGGTGCTCTGCTTATAGGTTGGGTTTTCTCATGTCAGGAGGTTTGGTTTGATTCCTCATTTTCCCTGCTTTGTGTTTTTGTCATATATTTGTGTTATCTGCATTTATACTGAGTGTGTATATGTTTGGTGTAACCAATACATTCGAGTTGGACGTAACTGGTCAGTCTTCCTGTTCAAAGGCTTGGGGTAGAATTTATTAAAATCCCTATCTTAATATGATCCCTGTCAGCGCATAATGCACCTTTTGTAGGAAGAGATGAACACTTCTTTATTAAAGATGAGCGAACGTGCTCGGCCACGCCACTTTTTTGCCCGAATACCGCGATTTTCGAGTACTTCCGTACTCGGGCGAAAAAATTCGGGGGTCGCCGTGGCGGCGCGGGGGGTTGCAGCGGGGAGTGGGGGGAGAGGGAGAGAGAGAGGGCTCCCCCCTGTTCCCCGCTGCTACCCCCCACGCCGCCACGCCTCTCCCCGCCCCCCGGCGCACCCGAGTACTTTTCACCCGAGTAGTGAAGTACTCGAAAATCGCGGTATTCGGGCGAAAAAGGGGCGGGGCCGAGCACGTTCGCTCATCTCTATTCTTTATTCTTTAAGTAAAATGCTACACCAGCTTCTCACTGGAGTAGATTTCTAGCATAATTTATGACAATTTTTGGCATAAATTATACATAAATCTGTTGCCCTGGGGTAGCCATGCAGCCTCCTAACGAGCCACATCCCCTTTTCGCAAAAGTGGTGTGAAAAGGTGTAGATTGTGAAAAGTTGCAAATTATTTTGTACAAGCCAATATTCAGTCTGATACTTCAATACGGATTGAATAGTGTCAATATATGGTCACCCATTTGACAATATATTAAGACATTACCAGGGGGATACCAGCTGACTTTTCATAAATTATACTACAGAATTGTTATTTTACTGGAAACACAAATGTTTACTAAAACAGACATGTCAGGAGAGTTGACATGTCTGTTTTAGTTCTCTTTAAGCGAAAGGAAAACTAAATGATTTAAGGTAAGATCTATATCTAATGTTTTTGAGAATATCAATGTAAGTCAGAATAGCTTATCAATGTCTGCATTTTGGGGCACTCTAAGTTATTAGTTAGCCAGTGACAAACATCTTTTGTTTCTTAATAATAATAATAGTAATAACAATTATTATTATATTCTTGATTTATATAGCGCCAAAATATTCCACAGCGCTTTACAAACTTTACAAATCAGGAGAAAGATATACAAAATAGGTTAAAAGTTTCTAAGGGAGAGTGTAGAAGCTAGAAAGATGGAGAAGAGTTAGATTAGAAAATATGGTAAGCCTCCCTAAAAAGATGTGTTTTTAGGGCTCACTTGCTGTGGGTGTTCAGAACTAATCTGATTTTCTGAAGTAGTGCATTCCAGAGAACTGGTGCAGCTCAAGAAAAAGTTTGGAGGTGGAAGTGGGAGGTTCAAATTAGAGAGAAATTTAGTCTAAGGTCATTAGCAGAGTGGAGAGCATGGGTAGGGTAGTAGACAGAGATGGAGGATATATAGGGTGTAGCAACATTATTGAGGTCCTTATTGATGAGAATGATGAGTTTAAATTGTAATCACATTTGATGGACAACCAGTGCAGTGACTGGTTACACGGTGGAGGCATCAGTATAGTGCCTTGACAAAAAGATGAGCCTGGCTGCTGTATTCAGGATAGATTGAAGAGAAGAGAATTAAGTGAGGGAAAGACCGATCAGTATTAAGTTGCAGGAATCAAGCTGAGAATGGATAAGGGTGACAATAAAAATTTTAATGTCTTCACAGTGAGGAAATGGTGGATTTGAGAGCTGTTTTTGAGGTGCAGCTGATATGAGCCAGCAAGTGACTGAATATGGAGAGTGAAAGAAAGATAAAAATCAAATATGACTCTACGACAGCAGGAATGCTGCCGAGGAGCTATGGTGGTACCACAAACTGAGATGGGGATATCAGGTTAAGGTTGGTTTATAGAAGGAGAAAACACAAGAAGTTCAGTTTTTGAGAGATTCGGTTTTAGATAGACAGATGATATAGCATTAGAAACAGCAGACAGACAATCAATGGTGTATTGTAGAAGCAGAGGTGTAATATCACTGGAAGAAGTATCTAATCAGTTATAATTTGCATAAAGATGGCATTGAAATCCAAATCTACTGATAGTTTGCCCAGTAAGGGCCATGTACATGGAAACGAGGACTGATCTAAGGACTGAACCTTGATGAAGCCCAACAGCAAGGGAAAGAGGAGAAGAAGTAGAGCTGGCAAATGGTACACTGAACTAGCAGTCTAAGAGATAGAAGCAAAGCAAAAACAGTGCAATATGCTTAGGGCCAATACAGCAGAGAATTTGGTGATCTACAGTATTGAGCACCACAGAGAGATCCAGGAGGATCAGTAGAGAGTGGATGCCATTTGATTTAGCTGTCAGCAGATTGTTTGACATTTTAGTAAGAGCAGTTTCTGTAGAATGTAGAGAGCAAAAAACAGACTGTAAGGGGTCAAGAAGAAAGCTTTCTGAGAGATTGCTTATTAAGCGAGAGTAGACCACACTTTCTAGTAGTTTGGAAATGAAGGGGAGATTAGAGAAGAGTCAGTAGTTGGCAGCACAGACAAGTCTGGAGACTTCTTTTTCTGTTGTTGGGTCAAATGTTGAACGTGAACTAGAGGAGGTGCAGGAGAGAAGGGGATCAACACTAATTGGGGATTGGGAAGTTATTGTCAATTTTCTCTTCTTCAGCACTGAGATTCATCATAGTGGTCTGTATTTTAGGACTGAGGAGGTCTTTTGGGCTATTGCATAGGGAGGAAATGAGAGTAGAGAAGTAGGCTTGTTTGGCATGGTGAAGGGCAAAGTTGTTTGTTTTGAGCATGAATTTGTAGTGGAGGAAATCTGAAGATGTTTGTGATTTTCTCCACATGAGTTCGGCACATCTAGAGCACCACCAAAGGAAATGTGTTTGAAGCATGACCCAGGGTTGCCACGGTCTGCATTGAGAGTTTTGGAGCATGGAGGTAGGGTTGGGAGGGCACAGCCTGTACATTTCTATATGTGTAGTAGCTAGGAATGTCTTTAGAAAAACGATAATTCTTGACAATAAAGAAGAGGGAATTGTAATCAGAAAGCAGGAGAGAGGAGTTTGCAAATTCAAAAACAGGACAAAGATAGAGGAAGCCAAATAAGGAGTATTGCCATCTTTGTGCATGGGGGAAGCTGGTACCAGGGGAATGACCAAGAAGGTGCATAGTGGAGAGAGAAGAACACCTACTCCTCCACCATGCCTGTTTTCAGGTCTGGGTTTATGGGAGAAGTGTAGACCATCATTCGATAGAGTAGCAAGGAAAGCATTATCAGACTGATAAATCCATGTCTCTATGAGAGCAAGCAGGTTTAAAGATTTTGTAATTAAGTCGTCATTAATGGTATGGAGTTTATTACACGCTGATTTATAGTTCCAGAGTGCACATTTAAAGGAGACAGGAGAAGGGCGAACAGTAAATAGTAACCCGATTTGGATGGTTTCTTAGTGGGGCAGATAAGACTTTAAAACTAGAGGCAATAGAAAGTGGTCCGAAGTTTGGAGAGATGTCCCTTGCAGCTAGTAGTAGGAGGATAGAGTATTTGGCTGAGAGATTTGCCGGAGCAACTTTTATGTTTAACAGTTGAGTCAGATGCTTCAAGGCAGTTTAGGAAAATGAAGAATGCGTATGAACTGGGCATGGGTGAGAGACGAAGGGAGGAACTGATGTAGATGGAATGCACTGTAGGTGGACATTGGTTGTTAGTTGGGAGGCAGAGAGCTAACAGGAAAACAGTGGCTATAGTAATAGTAAAGGTCCAGAAATGCAATTTGCTAAAGTAGCGTATGTAGCTTACCTGTCTTCTGCTTCATCTAACTTTCATGGTATAACTGCCAGACACTCAGCCATAAATGACACTTTGCCAGCAAATGACTAGTGCCAACCCCAACACGAGTCATGATGAGATATAACACCCATTGACACGAGATATAACGCAAAAAATTACATACCAAAAGCACAACAACATTGATACATTTATAACTACGGCACGACAGGTGCTGCATAGCTTAGAATAAAAAAGCTATAGCTTTTATTGCTATCATTATTACAGATAATAGAAAATAGTTGGCCGATCATGTTCTGAGTTAGTTTTCGAGATTTGGGCACTGTCTGAAAAACTTCCCAAGTATATTTACCTAATATTTAAAGCTTTACAATAAAGCGAGCAGGACAGAATTTTGAAAGCATCTGTTTACCAATTTCCTACTGGTAACAGTACCTCTGCAGCAATAACTAAATCACTTTCATACTCTTTCTCTGTGAAGCCATTAAGCCTAGAAACATGCTGTTTTTGGCAATACAGAAATCAAAGTGGAAGCACAGCAGAAACTATCTATGTTAAAGGAGAAAAATCCACAGGCTGCTTCAAATATCAACAAGGAACCCTGAAATTTTCCATCAATTTCTTTTTATGGCCTTCTGACATTTTCAACTTAAAACTATATTGCTTAACATCAAGGCACTTTGTGATAGCTTCAGTTGGCAAAGGTAATTTTTGAGTGAGAGTCTGCAGAAAAAAAAGGTAATTTTTTTTTTCAGAGCATTTCGCTAGAAAAGGTAATTTTCAGAACCACTTGCTGTATTCTTTTGCTGTTATTTTGTATCATTCTAAGCAGTTCTAATGTCATTCATGGGCACACTATGTGGATACATTCACAGTAGCTAAGCTGCTTGTGCAAAAGCAAGTTTACACAAACTGTAGCTTAAGGCCAATGTTATTCCATAACCGTGAAGATCAAACAATTCAATTTTACTTAGAAGTTTCATCAGTTTTTCATCATTTGTGACATCAGATGCGGGTGAACACAATGATAGACTTCAAATTTTCTATGAAAAAAAAAATGGTGGTCTTGCAGGGCAATCAAATTTCATTTACGGAGGTCTTATGGAATAATTCAGATTCTAATGTTATTTTTCTAAAACTGTGCAAATTCATGTGAAATAAGTATGTATTTATGATGTTCTGACAAAGAAATACCATCTAATTTTCTTCAGTTGTTAGTAAGTATATGCTCGTCTGAGCTTGATGTTCGTTCGAGTATTAGTATACTGGATGGTGCTCGTTACTCGAGCGAGTACCACACCGAGTTCGACGCCTCCCAGTTTTGACCCCTCACCGCATTACCACTTCCTGCTGTGATGTGCCAGCGTCTGCGCATCCACAGCAGTATGTGGCTTGCTGGGAGAGAGAGAGAATATAAATTAAAAAAAAAGCTCAACAGCGGGCAGGTCAAACACAAAAATGCTCGGGTCTCCCATTGACTTCAATGGGGTTTGATTTTCCCTGTGGACATGAGGCCTTTAGGTTCCATAGGGTACTTTCATACAAGCATAATCTGCTGCTGCAGATTTCCACTGCAGTTTTCCACTTCTTGACCCGCATGTGTACATTCAGATTTTGGTGCAGAACTTTCTGCGTCTTTAGATGTGGATTGCAGAAATGTGTAACTCTTATGACAGAACACTGAGGCCTCATGTCCCCAGGGAAAATCAGATCCGCTGCGGATTTGTAACGCGGATTTGGGCTGCGGATGCACTGTAATTGTCTTTTATTTTTCATGCGGGAGATCAATTGAGCTATGTGCTCTATGAGCTCCCGCAAGCGTGATCCGCACTAAAATGGAGCATGTCCATTTTATTTCATGCTCCAGAAATTTTTTAATTCACTTTTAAATACCATTCGCGGGTATTTATCTACCCGCCGGTGGTCAATGCATCCCTATGGGGTGCGGATCCGCGTGCGGGAAAAACGCTGCAGATTTTAATTCTTATTTTCCCCGTGGACATAAGGCCTAAGGCTTCCTTTGCATTGTTTTTGCTGCCTTTTTATTTAGCTTTCTACAGGGTTTGCAGGAAAAACTACAGTCAGGCTAATGATTAATGGACATGTGCAGCAGAATGAGCATGTGGAAATTAAATTCATCAGAATGTTACTACTGCTGCCAGTTTATATGAGATAACTAGATTACCACTACAAGCTGTACTGTAAAGTGATATTCTGGGCATTTACTATTGATGACCTATTCTCAGGACAGGTCATCAATAGTCCGCTACTCTCCACCTGATCCTCCAACCTGCTTTGAGTGCAGTAATTCTGATAAAAAAGGCTTTACTCCTATTGAAATCAATGAGAGCAATGCCTTCCATTACACTTTCAGGTCCTCAATGTGATTAGAGTCGAAAGTGTAATACAATGCATTACTCCCATTGATTTAAATGGGGCAAAGCCTTTCTACTAGCTCTACTGCACTTCTGACCCGCGATGCGGATGTTGGGCTTCACTGCACTGACTGCGGTCGGGAACAGGAGTTAATCAACAGGAATCCCAGGCAGCAGACCCTCAGCGATCAACGATTGATGGCCCATCCTCTGGATAGATCATCAACTGTAAATGCCTGGAATACCTCTTTAACATTTGTACTAATATGCTGCTATTGGAACCTTATAGATATATAGGGTTATTTCAAATGATCTTCCCAATTTGAAACATTCATGGCTCACGATAAGTTATACTCATATACATAAATTTAATGTCAATGGAAACAGAATTTAATTTGGCAATTAATGGAATTTAATTTAGCAAAACTGTCTAACAGTAACTGTCTTAATTGCCCATAGCAAGCAATCACAGCACTGCTTTCATTTCTCAAGCTGCTCGGGGAAAATGAAAGCTGCGCTGGGATTGGTTGCTACTGGCAACAAGGACAGTTACTGTTAGGGTGGCTTCATACACTTCTATTAGAACCAATGCATTTCCTATGGTGTGTTCACATGTCCGTGTTTTACAGGTGCGTGCCTGTAAAGATAGGATATGCATGCACCATAGGGAATGCACGCATTGTCTTCAATGGAGCCGCGTCTGCTGCCGGCATCTCCATTGAAGACAATGGTCTGCCAACACCCCTGGAGTAATTTTCAGGGAAAAGCTTTACATATAAGCTCTTCCCTGAAAAACAAGAATTTTAGTATATAAAAAAAAAAAAAAAACTTATCTGTCCACAGCACTCCCCCATTCACAAATTCATGAATGGATGAGAGCTGCCTCTGATTGGTCACAGTGCTCAGCCAATAAGAGGCAGCCCATTCAGCAGGCGGGGCTTTTAAATCCCCGCCTGCTGAATACTCCTCAGAGCAGGGCAGGAGAAGAGCCAGTAGGACATGGCTGAGCCTCGGCAGCTGAAGAAAGGTGCGTATGTTTTTTAAAAATTTTTATCATCATTTTTTCATGTCTTTTAGGGAAGGGCTTATATTTAAAGCCCTTCCCTGAAAAACAATTACAGGATGCCGGCAGCTGGATCCCCTATCACAGCTGTCATCTGTGACAGCTGCGGTAGGGAATTCTTTATTCTCCACAGGGATGAAGAATTCCTTTGCCGCATCTGTCACAGACGTGGCAGGTGCAGGAGGGAATTCTTTTTCCTCGTGGGGATGATGGAAACATCTGCTGCATGTGGGGACATGTCAGTGGTGGACAGGTAAGTATTTATTTTTCTTACACTAAAATTCTTGTTTTTCAGGGAAGAGTGTATATGTAAAGCTTTTCCCTGAAAATCACTTCAGGGGTGCCGGCCATTGCCTTCAATGGAGCCGCCGGCAGCAATGCAGCTCCATTGAAGGCAATGCACGGACCTTCATACGCGCGTATTTTTGCGCGTACAGGGGTGCACACCTATGTACGTACACGCTCGTGTGAAGCCACCCTTAGACAGTTTTGCTAAATAAGGCCCCAAAAAATTGTTCTGCTGTGGCCATCACTAGGGGAATGTGAGATAAAATGGCTGCCAATGAAGACAAGAGAGCGTTTTGTGTCCTGGAATTCCATGTCTACCAGTCTGTTATTAGTGTTCAATGTAATTTCTGTACAAAGTTTGGTGAATATCCACCCAGTGGGCGCACAAGTCATAAGTGGTACTCCAATTTTAAGGAAAAAAGTTTCATCCATAAAAAAAAAATCATCTGGCCAGTGAGTGTGGAAACAAATATGACTGTAATAATAAGGGCAAATACCTTTAACATCTAACAGATGCTGTTGCAAGTGTTCTGGGATCTTCACCTTGCTTTCAGGCCGGACCAGGTTTTGGCAGTCCAATAAATAAATGCAGGTGCAGCAGCACTCCCAAAGCCAAAAACACTGTTTGTGTGAGGTATAGAGCCGGCGTGCAAAGCTCAGAGGTAAAGGGCCCAGAAATCCACTGCATAACCAAAGGGATTGAATAGCACAGCAAATTTCTTCCAAAAACAAAGTTCTTTATTGTTCCATATACATAAATAGGCAGCAACGTTTCAACTCCTACTGGAGCCTGAAAAAGACTCCAGTAGGAGTTGAAACGTTGCTGCTTATCTATGTATATGGAACAATAAAGAACTTTGTTTTTGGAAGAAATAGGCTGTGTTGCTCAATCTCTTTGGTTATACAGGTTTCAGCAGTATCTCTGCCTTTCCTGGGGCTAAGGGGTGTGGTGTTGGGTGAGTGATGTCAGTTCTCACCTGTCTCTAGTTGCCCTTCCCTATATAGTCTAACTTAGATCTGTCTTCAGTGCTGGTCAATTTTAGTATTCTCTCTGGATCACTGAGGTACACAGCCTGTTCCCGGAGCTCCTGGTCTTTTATGTAGACTGCTGCTAAAGCGAAGTGCCACTGGTGTTTTATATTTTGTCGTTTGCATTACATTCAGGGTTCCCTGGCAGGGATAGCTTAGTGGCCAAGGTTGGCATGCAAGACCTCTCTTTATTAGAGCGATAGGCCTGCTGTTTGAGTAGGAGCTCTTCCTCGGAAAAGGGTTTTGTTTAGGGATGGATTTTCACTTTTGGTTTTGTCACGTTAGTTATGCACAGTGGTGCTTTTGGTTTAGTTACGTAGCGTCGTGCTTCTTTGCGTTTCTTTGCCTTCAGGTCCAGCCAGGATGTAACAGATGCCCTAAGAAAATATGTATGGATGATTGAACTAGTGGCACACTTAATTATATGTGCCTCAAACAGCAATTTGGCAGGCAGTTATACAGGTGCAGGAGTATCTACTGGCTGTTGTATCTTATGGTTTTTATTATATGCTTTAAGCCCATGTCTCTAAATCTTTCTAAACTAAGTACCCCCTTGCCAACCAAATAATGGCAAAGTACCCTCAAGGCTGTAATCATATACTGTGCAGCCTCATAAAATCATAATATAATATTAGTCCCACCTTAAACATATTGTATTATCAGAGGCTTTCAAACACAACAAAATTTCCAAACTTTCCTCACTACTTTCTGATAATATTCTGAAGTTCCTTTTTTGGTTCACCACAAAAGTAGTACAAAAAATCCTTACACTTGTTCTAGACTTGGAAAGAATCCTCAAGGCTTGGTGCTTTCCAGATTACATCTAATCTCCCATAGCATCTTCCTTCAAAATCTTTCACATGTTGCTGCTACACAATGGCTATCTTCTATCTTTGGAATGTCAGAATGCTCTCTAAATTGAAAACAGATTTAATGCTTCAACACTTGCAACTCCTTTAAAACATTAACAATATGATACAGAACTCCAGATTTTAATGTATAAAATTAGATAAAATGCTGATGAAGGATAATTTGGATTAGAGATGTCTTGCTGGGTCTGACAGTTTCATATGGCAATGCCAGAAAATTCAGGTCTTCTGGAAGCGAATTGAAAATGCAATCAGGAAAATTTGAACCTCTGATTGATGTTTACCCCCACTGGTCCTAATTTGAGGCCCTGCTTTCAAATGTCATCCTTTTAAACAAGGCCCGCGTTTCTAATAATAGTGGTCAGATTAGTGAAATGGCTTGCCTGGTGGTCAAAAAGTGAATCAAATGCACAGGCTAAAATAAATTGTTCTCACTGCAAGGTCATAGCAGACCTGGCCAAATGTTTTCTAAATACCATACAAACAGTTTTCTTTATTAGGAAATATATTACACGTAATTATTCATTTGCAGCGATAATGAAATAACAAGACTCAGGTGTTTAATGGATACAGAGCAGCAACAAGACTTTAGGCTTCCTGTTTAACCTAATGGAGTTACAATGGTAAATAAATGAAATTGTCCTGAAACTTCTCTAATATTTTAAAAATAAGGCAGATTCTCGCCACTTTCATGAACAGTCCCTACTATCCAAATTGTGTTGAGTTCACAAGAGCAATTCAAGTCTTTCAGTTAAATTCAGTACTCCCTCCAGATTCCTCTGCTTCTCTGTTGAGGTTCCACAGATGCCGAGATGGGGTGAAAGTCGACTCCGGTGTGCTGCTTACAATCTGCTGCTAGCTGCACCCTATACCTATGCAAAGCAAAGGCAAACAGATTGTGTAGAACCTTCAGATGAATATAAAATTATTCATTAATGATAACACTTACAATTTTAAAAGCCCAATACCATTAGGCACAAGCACTATAAAACATCCCAAAAGTATTCCCAGCTACCTACATAGTCTGTGTCCTTCCCTGTACAAAGTTCGGAGCAGTGTGTACACCTTCACTTTACATAGGTGCAGTATGCACTCAACACCAGATTGTAAACAGGGTACCAGGGAGGATATTCTTAGTTTGAGGTCTTTTGACTCCATCTTGGCATCTGTGGTACCCTAACAAAAGCAGAAGTTAATTGGAAGGTATGAATTGCTCCATGCTGCTATGGAATCTCCACGAATTGCATAGTGGGAACTAGTTATGAAGGTGGGAGAGCCAGCCTTATTTTTAAATGTTATGGGAGCCCCAGGACAGTTTAATTTATTTACTAATTTCACTAACTACTAATGCTTAGTCATGTGACTGAGTTGCATGCCAAAATACGACCAATTCTCATATCTTGTCTCCTTGCCAAGCGGATGTATAATTCCCACTATCCCAGTTTTCTTTTGCTTTTCAATAAACAGAAATGTATTATTTTAAAAAAGCAAAGCATAGTGCTAGTATCCCTTGGCAAGACATGGCATGCACTCACTGGGGTATATGTACCACAAGCTGCAAACTTAGGCTTTAAGCCAAGTAATGCCTTGAGTTTTCGGAACACGGCTCTAATCCAAATGAATTTGTCTCAGGAACAGATTATACTACCTCTAAATGGAAAATAGTTGTAGAAAACAGAGCAGGAAAAGGACTTATGCACTGTATATATGATGTACTAAGTAAATGCACATACTATAGTTGAACTCTTGGGCACCTCACTGTGCAATGGATATAAGAGTTGGAGAGAATTCAAAGGTGTGCATCTACCGTAGATAAATGAAAGAGATGGTAGTTTGAGAAAACTCTTTATTCAGTGGTGACATACTTGCTATGGCTAACTGAGGAGTCACAGCTACTGTATACCGTCCTGCAAACAGGGCTGCCAACAATGGAGCTCTGTAGCAAAATAATGGAGCTTTAATAAACCACAGTAAAATACTGATGCATTGGTCAAAATTAAGCTAAAACTAGAAAGAAATGATTATTACAGCCTCCGGCATGATCTTGAGTCCTGTTTTTCTTTTATCTACTAGGCATGATTATGTCTATCCTTTGAGCCACAACTGTCCAGCTCTATCTGATGAAGGGTTGCATACCCCGAAACGCGTTATATAAGCTGGTTTACTAAAAGAGAAGTCTTGTGCATGACTCAACTTTTGTTCTAGGCTATCTGATGCCCCATCCTGATCTTCTAGTTGTCATCAGTCTCATTATTAGAGATGAGCGAGCATACTCGTCCGAGCTTGATACTCGTTCGAGTATTAGGGTGTTTGAGATGCTCGTTACTCGAGACGAGTACCACACGATGTTCGAGTCACTTTCATTTTCTTCCCTGAGAAATTTGCGCGCTTTTCTGGCCAACAGAAAGACAGGGAAGGCATTACAACTTCCCCCTGCGACGTTCAAGCCCTATACCACCCCCCTGCAGTGAGTGGCTGGCGAGATTAGGTGTCACCCGAGTATTAAAATCTGCCCGCCCGCGGCTCGCCACAGATGCATTCTGACATAGTTCAGGGAAAGTGCTGTTGATGCCGGAGCTGCTATAGGGAGAGTGTTAGGAGTGATTTTAGGCTTCAAGAACCCCAACGGTCCTTCTTAGGCCATAGAAATCGCAGATCGCACCTATGTGCGATCTGCGATTCCTGTTCTCTTCTCTATATGCGCTCAATGGGGCCGGCGGCAGCAGCGCCGACCCCATTGAGAACATATAGAAGACAAATCCTTCTTCTCTGCCACAGCTGTAACAGCTGTGGCAGAGAAGAACGATGTTTGCCCATTGAATTCAATGGAGCCGGCAATACAGCAGGTTCCACTGAAAGCAATGGGCTGCCGGCGATCGCGGGATGAATTGTCGGAAAGGGCTTAAATATATAAGCCCTTCCCTGCAATTCATCCAGAAATGTGTTACAATAAAAATATATACCGTATATACCGGCGTATAAGGCGACGGGGCGTATAAGACGACCCCCCAACTGTCACCTTATACGCCGGGAATACAGCGGAGCAAAGAATAAAAATCATTACTCACTTCCCCTGGCGTTCTGCGGCGTTCTGCGGCGCTGCTGCAGGCTGTCGCTCCCTCCTGGTCCCCGGCAGAGCATTGCTTTCTGGACGCAGGGCTTGAAATAGCCGCCTCCAGAAAACACGTGCCTTCAGCCAATCACAGCCAATGACAATGATGTCATTGAATGGCTGTGATTGGCTGAAGGCACGTGTGTTTTCTGGAGGCAGGGATTTCAAGCCCTGCGTCCAGAAAGCAATGCTCTGCCGGGGACCAGGAGGGAGCGACAGCCTGCAGCAGCGCCGCAGAACACTGCAGAACGCCGGGGGAAGTGAGTAATGATTTTTATTCTTTGCTCCGCTGTATTCCCGGCGTATAAGGTGACAGTTGGGGGGTCGTCTTATACGTCCCGTCGCCTTATACGCTGGTATATACGGTATATATTTTTATTTTTACACATTTCTGGATGAATTGCAGGGAAGGGCTTATATATTTAAGCCCTTCCCGACAATTCATCCCGCGATCGCCGGCAGCCCATTGCTTTCCGTGGAACCTGCTGTATTGCCGGCTCCATTGAATTCAATGGGCTAACATCGTTCTTCTCTGCCACAGCTGTTACAGCTATGGCAGAGGAGAACGATCTTTATGCTGACAGTGCGGGGGGGGGCCCACTCTTGCCGCTATTGTGGCTTAATAGTGGGACCTGGGAACTTGAGATGCAGCCCAACATGTAGCCCCTCGCCTGCCCTATCCGTTGCTGTGTCGTTCCCATCACTTTCTTGAATTGCCCCGATTTTCACAAATGAAAACCTTAGCGAGCATCGGCGATATACAAAAATGCTCGGGTCGCCCATTGACTTCAATGGGGTTCGTTACTCGAAACGAACCCTCGAGCATCGCGAAAATTTCATCCCGAGTAACGAGCACCCGAGCATTTTGGTGCTCGCTCATCTCTACTCATTATCATTATTATGACTCCTACATAATCTCATAAATATCCAAAAAATATTTATCATGTTTTGTGTGTATTATTAGCATTTTAGATTTGCGTTATCGTGCTTGAATTCGTGTGAATTAAATGTAGCTATAAAAATAAATCTAAGCATGAGTAAAACATATTTTCATTTGCATTATGTGGCAAAAATCCAATCCGATCTGCATTATTAAGCAAAATATGTAAATCCTAAATACTGTTGCTAAGTGAGACTCAGATGAGTCAGCTTTCCAGGGGGAAATATAATTTACAAATTAATTTTCCCCAAAGAATTAACATCATGCAAATTCTCCATAAGATTGAAAATATCTGTTTGTATTAATTGTGCAAAGTATCTTTGTGTGGTTGAGAGAGTATCCTGAGGTTCATGCTTCAAATGAAAAGCAAATTCCATTAGCATTTATTTTTGTAATTACCTTTTTAATTTGATTTTGGTTCACTGGAACACAAGCAAACATGGCAGTTTTCTCACAGACTCAAGCAGCTGATGGGCAAAGGTTAATTTATATGTACACGGACACATTAGCTTGTCACATCTGCTGTTAATTACAAACATATATACTAGTCTAATTAAACATTGCAAGCAACTGACCTAAATTGTTCAATGGACTGTTGCAAAATACACTACACTATTAAAAGACATCATGTTTCATGCTTAGCTTTTGCATATGATGCGAAGTAGCACTCTCGCAAGTAAAGCTTTTCTCCCATCCACCATCCAGCACAAGAGCGTCACTGCGAATCACACTAGAAAAGAGGTGCATGTGACATAGGCATGGGAATATTAAGCCGAATCACAGCAATTGCTGTTTTGCTGTCATTATCCCAAGTGTTTTCGAATGATTATACTCTATGACAGCTGTCTGAATGGCTGCCCCGGCCTAATTTAAAACATATTATGGAAACAAACAGTTTCAGTGCATCAGCAGATCATCGGGATTAATTAAACTCTGTGCATATGATAAACTGTTAATCAGGTCACTTCCACTACACAAGACACAAATGTCCAAGTTAATGACTAATCTTGTCTTTTATTGCTCAGAGATGTGTTATTTTTATGGAAAATAACTAGGAAATGGATGTTACTTGTGTAGAGTAGAATTTTATTTTTTTCCGCTCTGGCATAAGGGAGTATTGCCCCTCTATTCCAAAAGTAACTGCAAACTTTAATTGTTGGGTGGGTTTACTTCTGAAAGGCTTGGGAGAGTTACTTGGTTTCTCTTAAATTATGATCATTAATAACAATTATAATAATATATATTTTTATAGTGCTAACCTATCCCACTGGACTTAACAATTGGTAAAGTAACAAATAAAGAAAATGACAAGTTATCAAGACAAATAAAAAAAAAACTAATTTGACAAAAAAGTACAAGCTGTTCATTTTTATCCTTGTGTTGGCAATGGGAATATATTGTAAATGAACCCGTTATCCAGCCAATATAGGAGCCAACATGAATATAAAGAGCAGGGTGATGGGAAAAGGGTGTTTAGTTGAGAATAGAGTAGAGATATCGGTGACCAAGTCAAGTTGTGTATGGGTTATGAATAGAAGTGAGTGAGCATACTCGCTAAGGGCAATTACTCGATCGAGCATTGCCCTTAGCCGGTGGCGGGCGGGGAGCGGTGGGGGAGAGTGGGGAGGAACGGAGGGGAGATCTCTCTCTCCCTCTCTCCCCCCCCCCCCCCCCGGTTCCCCCCTGCTCACTGCCGCAACTCACTTCTCACTCGCGCCAGCACACGAACCTTTTCTTCCGAGCGGGGAGATACTCGCTAAGGACAATGCTCGATCGAGTAATTGTCCTTAGCGAGTATGCTCGCTCATCTCTAGTTATGAACTACTGTTTTGTAGCATAGGCCATCTTAAAGAAATTAGCTTTCGAGGCATACTTCAAGCTGGAAATATTAGGAGCAAAATTAATGGTGAGTAGCACAGAATAGGTGCAGCATGGGAGAAGTCCCGCAGATAAGAGTGAGAGGATATAATATGAGAAAATGACAGTTGTAAGTCATTAGCTAAATGAAAAGCACAATTATGTTGGTAGACAGAGATGAGAGCAGACATGTATGATGGCACAGCTAGTAATAATATGAATAATTATTATTAAATTTGTACTTGCTTCTGAAGTTTATGTTGCCCTTTCGAAATGTCAAATCTGACCGAAGCATAATTCAAACCACGCCAGGTTGAATGCGTGGTTAAATAGAAGGGCAATGCACACAAATGGACACCAAAACAGACTGAACAGTAAATGGGACTTGCAAGCAGACATCCAATAACGACTGACAAACACCAAAACACTTACCTAAAATACCAACACACATATGCAGGTGGAATAGCTAAAGTATGTACAAGGTATTGGTTCATATTTTGGCCAAGATACTTAAGCTCATGAGCCCACAACAAGGGTCCTTGTTGTCTCATGAGTCCTTACTCTAACAAGACAAGTAGGACTATCTTCTTAAAAGGGCTGGCCCCATGCTGGAACCTAGGTGCCTGGCTCGCCATAGATGGTAAATGGCAGGACACTGTTCACACCAACAGACAAGGGAATCCCACTCAGAACCATATGCATGTAGCAACACCAAGCAACACATGCATGACTCCAAAAACCAGGGATCTGAGAGGAATGAGGAGAAGGATAAATGACCAGTTCCCTCTAGCAAGAGCGGCTAGTGATTGGCTGTCTAGAGCAATACACACCCAGACAACTCAATCATCCCACATCTGTAGAAGTGTGCTTCTGAAAACCCAAAGAACAAAAGGTCCCAGGAGCACACCGCGACAATTACCAGTTCAGTACCACTGTACAGTAAAAAGTTTTCTACCTGGCATTTTAGGACTAACATATGCTATATAGAGGAAGTGATAACATAAGCATAACTATTAAAAGTTGGGTAAGTTTTCAGTTATTATTGTAATTATAGGTCCAGCTTAAAGAGATATTCTGGGCTTTTAAAACTGATGACCTACCCTCAGGATAGGTCATCAATAGTTAATCGATGGGAGTCTCTCACTCGGGATCCCTGCCGATTAGCAGATCCTCTGGCCCGCTGTCAGTACATTGGGGTCACACATCGTCATCAGTGACAAAGAACCATGTGAAGGGTCGAAATGTCGTGATCTATCTATGATATCTGAGGAATAAAGAAGCATCCTTATGCATGCATGAAATTGCAGCATATTCTGCTGCCATCTTCTGTCGTTATACTGTGATACTTTTGATTTGTGTCCAATCCACCTTTTGGCATGCAGAAAATTATTAAGGAAGGGATCCTCTTCATTTCTGGACTTTGGTGAATGCTGCTGATCTGCTATTACAATTATCACATCATCATCAGTGGCCATAGCCCGAAGTATAATAAATGTCCTCACTCCCATTGAAGTCAATGGGAGTGATGCCTCCTATTACACTTCCGGCACCTTGTTGCAGTCAGAGCTGGAATTGAAATAGGAAGCATCAGTCCTATTGACGTCAATGGGAGTGAAGCTGACTATTACACTACCAGCTCTGATCACCAATGATGACATCTGGCCTCACTGCACTAACAGTGGGCCAGGGGATCAGCTGATCGATGGGGATCCTGAGTGGTGAATCCCCGCTAGTCAACTATTGATGACCTACCCTGAGGGTAGGTCATCAGTAGTGAAAGCCTAGACTACCCCTTTAAGCTAAGTTCATACCAGGTTTGGGAATTATGTTTGGTGAGAACTTTAAAATGTCAGCATATGCAACAATCAATGCAAGTGCGCCTACACAACATGCATGCAGAGGTCCGGCTGCACGATCCGTTCTAACTTTCATGGGGGAAAGCACTGGATCAGGGAGCCGGGTAAGTATAAGAAATGCCTCCCCGGACTCCATGGAACCTGCCATATGAGCAACATAATTTAGTTTATGGTGCTCATATTCGGTGATAGGTTTCATTTAAATATCTCTGGACACTTATTGTAGTTGTTAAAGCAAGTGGTAACACATTAAAAACTTTGACTGCAGACACAGCCTTCCATGGTAATACATGTGCAGATAGCAAAACGTGTTTCAGACCATCTCTATTGACAACCAGCATGTGTTTGGACTGCCAGATGCTTCACCAACATACTGTAGCTGAAAGTGAGATGTTTGTCCTCAGTCTGAACCTATGAGAAAATCAAAGAATTGCTCAATTGCTCAGAAATTTTACATTGAAAAAGAACAACATGCAGAGTCTTCTGATGGTCACAATCATCGGGTTCTGTATGTCTTTATATTGTACATCCTGATTATTAAACAACGCAAAATAAATCATAGTCTATGGTGTCTATGGCCATCTTTAGTCATCTGGTTGGATATTTTTCTGACCATATAAAAGATGCCATCTGAACAAATATATAGAGCATGTAAAGCAAAAATAAACATTTTATTTTGCCACCATGTTGAGACATGAGTAGTTGTGACCATTAGGGAAAAAGCTTTACTTTCTATAACTTGAGGCATACATTCAATTTGGCACCTTATTCCCACAAAATTATACATACTAATCTTGGTGTGCAGATATGTCTAAATAGACTTGCAGTTTGGTGGCCCAACATTAGCTCACCGGTACCAGATCTGGGTGGAGACATTGGGACTAAAGATGAGCGAACACCAAAATGTTCGGGTTCGCGTTATTCGAAACGAACTTCCCGCGATGTTCGGGTGTTCGTTTCGAATAACGAACCCCATTGAAGTCAATGGGCGACCGGAACATTTTTGTATTTCGCCGATGCTCGCTAAGGTTTTCATGTGTGAAAATCTTGGCAATTCAAGAAAATGATGGGAACGACACAGCAAGTTCTCCTCTGCCACAGCTGTAACAGCTGTGGCAGAGAAGAACGATGTTAGCCCATTGAATTCAATGGAGCCGTCAATACAGCCGACTCCACTGAATGCAATGGGCTGCCGGCGATCGCGGGATGAATTGTCGGAAAGGGGTTAAATATATAAGCCCTTTCCTGCAATTCATCCAGAAATGTGTAAAAATAAAAAATATATATATACTCACCTGGTGCCGACAGACGGAGTTCAGCGCGGCAGGCTGCAGTTCTCCTGAACTGCTCTGAACAGCTGTTAGTAGTATTCAGCAGCCGGGGATTTAAAATCCCCGCCTGCTGAATAAGATGCCTCTGAATGGTCACAGCCTGACCAATCAGAGGCCAGCCCTCACTCACACCCATTCATGAATTCATGAATGGGTGAGTGAGGGCTGCCTCTGATTGGCTCAGGGGCAGCTCTCCTGCCCCTGAGCCAATCAGAGGCAGCCCTCACTCACCCATTCATGAATTCATGAATGGGTGTGAGTGAGGGCTGGCCTCTGATTGGTCAGGCTGTGACCATTCAGAGGCATCTTATTCAGCAGGCGGGGATTTTAAATCCCCGGCTGCTGAATACTACTAACAGCTGTTCAGAGCAGTTCAGGAGAACTGCAGCCTGCCGCGCTGAACTCCGTCTGTCGGCACCAGGTGAGTATATATATATTTTTTATTTTTACACATTTCTGGATGAATTGCAGGAAAGGGCTTATATATTTAACCCCTTTCCGACAATTCATCCCGCAATCGCCGGCAGCCCATTGCATTCAGTGGAGTCGGCTGTATTGCCGGTTCCATTGAATTCAATGGGCAAACATCGTTCTTCTCTGTCACAGCTGTTACAGCTGTGGCAGAGAAGAAGGATTTGTCTTCTATATGTTCTCAATGGGGTTGGCGCTGCTGCCGCCGGCCCCATTGAGCGCATATAGACGAACATCCGAACATCGTGTGGTGTTCGTTACGAATAACGAACATCCCGAACACCCTAATATTCGCCCGAGCATCAAGCTCGGACGAGTACGTTCGCTCATCTCTAATTGGGACTTATTTACTATTCCAAATATGACAGTTTAAATTAATGCCAAAAAACTATCTTACATGCTTTGTACCACATTCACTATGTGTTTTTAGACACTTCCGGAAAGTCTTTCTGTCATGTCTCAAAAAGGAGCGTAGCCTAAATTGCACCAAAAATTGCACAAAATTTCAAAATATTGTGCAAAAATTTTTGGCGGTAACTAAGCCAACTTATAGGTGGTCTAAACTTAGACAAGACAGTCTTCAAATTCAACAGTTTTATCCAGAGGCGTAACTTGAAGCTCCTGGGCCCCAATGCAAAATCTGGAATGGAGCCCCCAATTATAATGCTTTATTCATAGTACTGGGCTTCCTATATGGAGAAGAGAGGCCTTATGTGCCTCCTAAGAGTCCTGGGCCCGGGTGCAACCGCATCCCCTGCATCCTCTATAGTTACGCCCCTGGTTTTATCATTAAGCAGCACTACTATGATATATGTGGCACATTTTAATACTGTTGAACTTTTAGACAGTATTAGTAAATTAGCCCCATTGTTCTCCTTCGCCATGCAAAGAGGCTCTGCTGTCAAAATAGTATGTATTCCAAATATTACTGCATATTTATTATTTTCTCTTGTTGCTGGTGCTAGTGGCACCTAAACATAAACCACATTAACTTAACCCTTTCCAATCCACTGTCTGATGTCTGAAGACATTCTGATGAAGGCTGTACAGCTCCGATGTCGGAAGATGTCTGGCAGGGTATTCTTACTGTATATTACTGGATGCTCTGTTCTCGGAGGCCTCTCCAGCATGTCCCATACTGCAGTACTGGCTCTAGCCAGCAGATGGCGCCATTGTATAATGGCAGAAAGAGGAAGCCCCCTAGGAAACCCTGAATCCAAAATTGGATTGCAAAGGGTTAAAGCCCAAGTCTCCATCTCCTGCTATGCACAAAAGTGTGACATTCATGGTACAAATGCATTGCACTAACGTGTGCATTTTTGTGCATACACCTGTGTGAAGCCACTCTTAGATTGCATTGAGATTCTGCATTTTTGTGAGCTCTAAAACTACACAACAGACAGGCAACTGCAGCAAAAAAGGAAAACACTAGTAGTTCATAAGAAAAATTCAAAAACAAAGCAAACAGAGCATCAAACCCTCAAAGTGCAGGGTGATCATCATTAAAATATCCCTATGTCGAGAGAGAGAAGTTCCGGTGGTAATTGAGTAAAACCTGGTAATAATACTATCCAGGACATGCTGAAGCGCTTCATCTGAAAAAGCGTTCAAAATGGCTGCTTGCAGCCATCTTGGATTCAGCCCAAGAAACTTCAATGGAAAGATGATCAGATGATACATGATTTAAGGGTAGAATTTCATCAGAAATTAATTGATGCAGTCATTTTTTAAATATCTGCAATCATTTTCGAGTTTTGGCTGACGCACGATTCATAAGTTGTCTTACTTATGAGGCACTCAATTCTGTCTAGAGTTGTTAATGCCGTCTTCTGGTTCCTGAAAAGACATGCAATTAGTGTTTTCTATACCACAAAATTCAACATAACTTTATTAATAAGCAACATGTCATAACTCAAAAATAGTTACAAGTATTCAAAACATAATTTAGTTTCTCACTTTTAAAAATCTACACAAATTTCAAACATTCTGTTTTCACTTCGTGGGGTATTGAGTGCAGAATGATGGGGAAAAAACTGATTTTTTTTCAAATTTGTACAAGACCACAACATAACAGCATGCTTCAGTGTGTTATTGTTATGTTGCAGAAAAACCGTATATATTGGACTATAAGAAAATGCACCCCAGGTTGAGGGCTCATGCCTATGACCGTATGCAGCATTTTGCACATTATAGCCCATATGCTCTGCTGGCAGACCATAGGCAGAGAACACATATGGGCTGAGTATGGCACTGTGTATGCCCACGTATCGCACGCTCATAAACATGCGCAGTGTGATTTATTTATTTTTTTAATTCCCCGCTCTTTTAGTGCAGGGCTGCGTATCGAAATGCTGCCCGTACTCAATGTATTGCATATGGGCAGTATATCATACGCAGCCCATACAAGGGATGTATATCAAACACAGAGATTTATTTCTCTTGGATATCGATACGCAGTGTCCACATACCGGTGTGCAATGATCAATGAAAGTCCATTGACTTTCATTGACTCTATTCACCAGATTTCATGCGCCCATGCAATGCATGCATCATATGCAGTGAAAATACGGTCATGGACATAAGCCCTTAGAAAACAGGAAAAAATATTTCATACTAATTTAAATGTCTCTAGGGGGTCTAACAAAGTGAAGGGACTTCAGTCATTAACTTTGGTGTTCGAGGATAGAAAAGGGGGTTAACAGTGAATAGTCAGCTCCTAGTAAACCAAGTGTATCCATGCAAACAATGGTGCAAGCACATAAGTTTACATTATACACATGCACAGCACTGCTGCACAAACATTGTACACGCACACAGCACACACGACTCTACAACATACACAAGTAGCTCTGCAGCATAAACAATTCTGGTACATACACATAGAGCTCTGCAGCTTTGACATAGAACTCTTCTACATCCATGCACAGAAATACAGCTCTGCTACATACATGCACACAGCTCTGCTACATGCACACACCCCTACATCTAGAATGGTAAACACTGATTTTCTGAACACTAAATCCCTACATACTGCTGTTTCCTGGTTATATGGCTATGACATCATTTATGGTCCTGTTTCTACTGTAAGACCTTTGATCTTTGCTATTGTCTGTTCATGTGTACAGAAGAGGAGGACCTGCACCTTGGGCGAGTTATGTGAGTGATCTCCAATGTTATCTGCTGAGGGACTGATGGGACAGGGAGAGGGAGGAGTGTGCAGCCATGGTAGGTATGGCTGCATAGTTTTCCCAATGTTTTGACAGCTCTCTTTATCAGTGCACTGCTGGATCATTAAGGCAGCGGTCAGGGGTCTCTGGATCTATCAGACCCCCCTGACTCTAGACAATAATGCAATTTTATCTTACTAAAAAATGTGTCTTAGAGTCAAAAAAATACAGTACATACTTATGATTTTGTAATAAAAGATTTGGTATAGATTACCAGCTCATAAAAAAGGGGTGTTAACCCTGTATATACTCCCCATCATGCCCCCCCACAGTGTGTTCTATTTGCTTGTACAAGGAGATTTAAAGAGAGAGCACAAATTAGAGCTGCCCTTCCCCTCCCCCAATTAAGCCCCACTATATGCTGCTTACTTCTCACCCCGTGGGACTGTTTGGCACTGATATGAAGGAAAAGAATAGTGACTCCATACACAGTATATTTGGGAGCAAAAAAGCTTCTCTCTTTTAGGTCAGTAAAAATGCAACTGTCACTGTGTGGCTGGCAGAAAATCATAGTTCCAGGGTGATATCATGGCGTCAACCCTGGCCTACATGATACACCATGTTGGTACGTGTTTATTTCCTGTCAGCACTGGTTGGCAAGGAGTTAAATACTCTTGTCAATTAACTGGCTGAGGTAATTAGCTGCTTGGCAAGTTAGTCAGCAAATGTTGGGCTATTTGGCTATATGAACAGAATATACTGGTTGTGATATGTTTACTGGCTATCTACTTATTTATCTGGGGTGTTTGTACATCTATTACCCTGTACTTTAGTGGTTTAATATACATTGGGTATATCTAACCCCTGCCATGCTATTCCCTGTTATTATCTTCGGAAAGTCAGGGTTGCCCCAGGTTCCTGAGGTGGGGTCACCCTCATCAGGGTGAGAACTCCACTTATAGGTAAGGTCATCTCATATCAGAAGGTTTAGCTCTAGATTCCCTATCTTCCTCATTTTGTGTTTTTTGTCATATCTACGTTTCTA
Source organism: Eleutherodactylus coqui (assembly GCF_035609145.1). Taxonomy (NCBI): domain Eukaryota; kingdom Metazoa; phylum Chordata; class Amphibia; order Anura; family Eleutherodactylidae; genus Eleutherodactylus; species Eleutherodactylus coqui. The sequence goes on along the minus strand of NC_089839.1, from coordinate 258,245,705 downwards.
CTTTTAGGACACAACCAACATGCCGGGTCAGATGTAACAGCAATAGGCTATGCAATAATGTCTGCATCTTTATTCTATAAGTAATATTCATATTGTACCCATTTGATTAAATACATCATTGAGGTAACGCTTCGTTTCATTCAGTGAACGTTACAAGTTGACTTGGCATAAGCAGTCTTGTAGACCAGTAACGAGACGCTTGTAGCAAGATTCTATAAGCAGCGTATCTAATCATCTATTCACACTGTGTGATAAGAATACCCAGTGTTACAATAACTACAATGTCTCCTCTTATTCTAACAAACTTTCTACTGTATATATTATCTACCAAATCAGTTTGAAACCCAAGTCCTGCTTGATATTTCTTTTTGTTGTTTTCATTATTGTTGACAGTAGTTCAAACATAAGTAAAATATTGCCTCCGGACTGCATTGTGCCCACCCCCTGCTTACCACACCGCTCAAAGCCTCAATATGCAATTTGTCTTTGATAAGAGAAAAGAAATAAACAGCTCTCATGTTTGTAGTTAGTAGACACATACTGCCCATGTTCTGAAATGTACAGCACCATAAGACATAAAACATAATCTGTCTTCCTGGAGTCAGTAGATTATTGAGGATGGATAGAGAATTCTACAGAAGATTTGCCGAGAAATGTGCAGGAATTGTCTACAATTATGTGACATAAATCATTTTGGATTTTTCTTGCAAACAAAAAACCCTAAAAAAACTAAAAGGTGAATAGTTGAAGGATCACTACAACTAAGGTACAAGCCATGGATGATCAGTAAAACCACATAACTGAAAGCCGCCATACCTCCATTTGACTGTCTTCACATTGCAGTAATTGTGTTCTTCTAGTTTTATTGTCTGTGAGAAGCTACAGTAGCAGCTGTAGTTTAATCAGATTGGATGAGTTGTACTATATATTAACCAGTGGTATGTTTTTAAATAAAAAATCTAATACTGCTGTATGTGGAATAATGCAGCTTTCAGAAATGGACATGTTTATAGTCATCTCCATGGCTTCACTAGGGTGCATGCATGCACTATCTGCCTGGGTAATGAAGCCATGTCAGACAATTCTCCAAAACAGCACACAGGTGCCCATTCCACTGCCCCCCACCCCATTCACACAAGTAGGCAACCACAGGCAACACCAGATATACAATTTGTGAGACTACCTTCAACACTCCCCAAGAGGCCCATAAATGCTGTGTTCACTACAAATGCAGCCAGCCATCCTTTGCAAACAATACTAAGTTGTGACTGCACTTGTTACTCAGAATAATTAAAAGTGAAGATAAAGAATTACCACCCCAACCCCAAAAAACTCTACTAACTACATATAGGACTGTAATACCTTCTACAACACTATTGCAGTGCCCCAAATTTCAATCAGCTCCCCATATACTGTAACAGCAAATTTCAATTAGTGCAATTGTGGTGTGCATACTCACATTTTTTTCTGTCTGATACTATTGAATCATAGACTCATAGACTAGTAGAGTTGGAAGGGACCTCCAGGATCATCGGGTCCAACCCCCTGCTCAGTGCAGGATTCACTAAATCATCCCAGACAGATATTTGTCCAGCCTTTGTTTGAAGACTTCCATTGAAAGAGAACTTACCACCTCCTGTGGTAACCTGTTCCACTCATTGATCACCCTTACTGTCAGAACGTTTTTCCTAATATCTAATTTGTGTCTTCTCCCTTTCAGCTTCATCCCATTACTTCTAATCTTTTCTTGTGCAGATGAGAATAGGGCTGATCCCTCTGCACTGTGACAGCCCTTCAGATATTTGTAGACAGCTATTAAGTCTCCTCTCAGCCTTCTTTTTTGCAAGATAAACATTCCCAGACCCTTTAACCTTTCCTCATAGGACATGATTTGCAGACCGCTCACCATCTTGGTAACTCTTCTCTGAACTTGCTCTAGTTCGTCTCTGTCTTTTTTAAAGTGGGGTGCCCAGAACTGAATGCAGTATTCCAGATAAGGTCTGACTAAGGAACAGTAGACCTCATGCTACGGTCTTAAAGGGGTTTTCCATTTTCCAGGCAAATACTATTGATGACCTATCCTTAGGATAGGTCATCAAAAGAAGATCAACTGAGCTCCACCACTCAAGACCTCTGCCGATCAGCTGATTGGGCAATCGCTGTGAGTACCACAACACACATGGTATGGAGTGGAAGCAGCTAATTCTGACTCCTGTGTAGTGGCTAGCTCTCGTAATTTCAGGCACAGCTCTCATTGATTTTAATGGGAGCACTCCTGCAATTATACCCTTCCTACAAAAAACATGATTTATATACATATACAGCATAGTCATCATACACAGTGATTCCTGAAGTTATAATGGCCTCAGGATACAATATTTTCAACATGCAATGGTCTTTCTTGGGCCACTACAACTTAAAACAAGATTCAACATACATATAGACAGTTCAGGTCTGCAGCAAACACACTTTTCTGGAAAATGCTGCAATTCGGCATAGACATTTCACTGGTAAAGCAGCTGTGTTCATGCACTAATTGGCTGTCTAGTAGCACCTTTTTACAGCATAGTGCAGTATTATATGTTCTGTACTTCTATCTATCTGTACCAGGTTGAGCAGTCCCTTTGGACACCAAGCAAAGGTGGCTCCATTTTAGTTTCTGGTACACTGTGTGTACTGTACAGGATCTGAAGAAGCTCCTGTCCTCTACGTAGAAAGTGATTTACAGCTTCTAGACGGATTATACTTGGTAGGATTGCAATGCAAGGAATGGAAAAGATCTTCAAAAAGCAAGGATATTAGCATTGCAACTAAAACCAGACTGGTCAATGCAATCGTCTTTCCCATAATGCCGTATGGTTGTTAAAGCTGGACGCTTAGGAAAACAGACAGAAGGAAAATTGATGTGTTTGAACTATGGTGCTGGAGGAGAATACTACGGATACCTTGGACTGCCATGACAACAAACAAGGTAGTGTTAGATCACGTCAAACCGAAAATATCATTAGAGGGCAAAATCATCAAACAGCGGCTCTCTTTTTTTGGACACGTGATGCGTGCTAACTGACTGGAAACAGTATTGATGCTTGGCAAAGTAAGTAAAAAGAGAAGATCAGGATGACAAAGACCATAATGGCTAGATACAATCAAGGCCACCACGAACATGTCAATCGCCGAACTGAAGGCGTAGTGAAAGACAGGAATGCGTGGAGAACATTGATCCATAGAGTGACCGATGGTTGGATGCGACTGAAAGGATAATGATCATCATAGTGGTAGATGGTAGTTCTACATAGGCTTTCTACAGACCATTTAAGTGCTTATGGTAAGTTAAACCCAGTAACTCATGGGTGACATCTTTGATTAGAGTTATTTACTTTTCTTGTCTTTTCCATGTAGCCCAGACATCCATGAAGACTTCTACCAGTCACAACTTGTCTGAACGTATGCTGTCCATAGATCTTTGGGTTTTCACTTTACCAGCACCTTTCCTACCTTTGTCAAACTTCTACAAAATAATGTCAGATAGGTAGAGCCCTCAAAAATAATTGTGCCAAACAGACACCAAATCATGACCATTAGCTAGGACCAAATCCCGCATGTTATAACAGGCGAATAATACTTTAGACTCTAAAGTACCTGCAAATAAACATGATGAGCACAATTCACAGCTAAACAGTGCAACAACAATATTAAGGTGCTAAACTTGACAGTCCTAGTTACAGTCACTAGGACCTTGGCAGTCCACAACATAATAGATAGAGACGCACAGAGGATTTCGGCTGTGAGCCTGGCCAGTGACCCTGCGTATGGCACTAACCTGTATTGTGGATGACCGGGGAGGCTGGCAGGCGGTCATGTGCAGTACAGGTTTGGGATTTTTTGTTTGTATTTCCGGCGCCTTTGCTTAGCGATGACGCAGGTATCGGCAGCATATGAGCAATGCTATTTGCGTATGGGATGCAGTTAAAATGCCTACATTGACATCATAAGTGTGAATATATTAGCAGCTAAAGACAATTGCCCTCCCAGCTTGGCTAGCGATATCTATTTAGTTAATTTATAGATTTAGTTCAACCACCTATTCCTCAATTTTAAAAGGTCTTTGTCTGTTTTGAGAGCATATATGTCAATAAAGTATATACTTTTATATTGTTCTCTTTTGGGAGGATACAACCACCAGCCTATTTTTTGCCTTTGGCAATTTTTTGGAATTTATCAATGGAGGCCGTCTGCGAGTATTCCGTGGCAAAATAGAGCATGCTGCGATTTTTCTTACGCTCACGGAAGACACAATTCGTATCCGCAAATGTTGAGAAAAAATGCCTTTCAGTGCCCGTAATTTACAGCGGACAGCCCACGCTGATGCCAATCGCGGAATCTGCAGACCAGACTTACATATACATATGCTTTAGGTTATTATAGAGCTGGGTATCTTTCCTATTATTATTCTATAATACAATGTTTCTGCTGTATTTTTGCGCAGTAGTTCTTCACTGTGCCCTAGATGGATTGTGTAAATGAGACCTACTATAAGACTTTATCTATTGCCTCCTTGCCCATTGGTACCCTGTCAAGGAGTGTAAATGAAAAGGTCAAGGACCAGCATTCTTGCTGCCTTAGCTAAAAACCTTTCTTCTATAATGAATATGTTTAGCCTATTTAATACCGGTCTCTTAAGCCATAAAGTAGCTATATTATGTGCAAAATTTCTTTAATTACCAGGAACCCCGGGGGTCAGATAAATGTAAAGTAAAACACCTTTCTCACTGGTTGTGATTATGGCTTACTATGTGAATGTTATAGCAAAAACTGTGTTGGAATAAACAGCATTATGTCAGCATTATTATCTCTGGTGATTATGTTCATATTAATTGAGATGTGTGTTTTATTTATACATACAAATGTTGCCAAAACATTAGCATTTTTGTCTCTGTGGGTCAATGCAAAAACAGTAGGAAAATAAGTACCTGTTTCTAAATCCTCAGAGAAAACATTCATCTATTTAAAATGCACTGCAAGCACATTTAACAATGTTAAATACCATTTCACAGAGCCAGGTGCATTATTTCTTCCCAAAATAAATTAAATGCTTACATTGTGATAATGACTAATAGATGGTTTGTGTAGTTTCCTCTCCGGTCGGCAATATTTCTTACTTATTTCTTTGCCATTTAAGTTCCTAGAAGAAGGTTGTTCAGTTTACAACTTGATCTGCTAACATGGTAAACCAAGCCTTGTTGTATACACAACTTGAGTTTTGGCATCACGGATGTAAAATGTATATAGCCTCAAAGAAAAGTCAAGAATGAGCCACTTACCACATAGTGACAATAAACTAGTGTCTCTATATAATGACAGAATACATACCTTTGAAGGAACTGTATATCTTCAACCAAAAACAAATTCAGATCCTGTCTTAGGAGATCAGAACTTTTCTTAGAGAAGATGCTTGTGTGAAACATGCCGCAAGGAACAATCAAGGGAAATATTGTAGTAGCAGATAGATCTTAGCCCACAAAAAGGAATGATATTTTGGAACCTGAGTGGGTCTGCTTTATATTCCGTCTTCTGTGACATTCATGATTTTACATCTTCCAAAACATAAATCAGAACAAACAAAGATTACAGGTAGAAGACTTCAAAATGAAGCTCTTATTTGGAGCGTTTTTTAGCATTATGCACATTTCTTTTATCATCAAAATCTCTTCTTTTACATTTGGAAGGAGGATTCATAGATACCTTTCCACATTGCTGTGTGCTCCAGTTGTTACACATACACTATCCCACCAAAAGTAATTTTGCAGCCTAATTTGGCTCTAATGATGTTAGATATTCTCCTTAGCATAAATTCTACTAATGTCTGATACACTTCTGCTGGTATTTCCCTCCATTTATCCTGCAAATGTCTGGTGAGTTCTCTCAAAGAAGATGGAGACTGTTAATATTGCCTGAACTGAAGTTTCAGTCCATCCAAAAGATGTTCAATAGGGTTCAGGTCAGGACTATGTGCAGGTCAGTCCAATCATGGAACATTCATAACTAGAGATGAGCGAGCACCAAAATGCTCGGGTGCTCGTTACTTGAGCCGAACTTTTTGTAATGCTCGAGAGCTCTTTTCGAGTAATGAACCCCATTGAAGTCAATGGGGGACGCAATCATTTTTCAAGGTGACCCATGCTCTGGATAGGGGAGGGTGTGTGATTCACCTGAAAACATCAGAAAGTGATGGAAACACTACAGAAATGGATAAGGAACAGCAGAAGCAGCATGCATGGATCCATCTGAGGCTCCCAGGTCACACTATTAAGCCAAATTGTGGGCAAGAGCCTGGTGGTCACCCCCCTAACAATTTAATTGGGCCAGACCATAATCAGCAAGGCACACGCGCTGGCACATCTTAGCTAAGCACCACACCAGGTGGAACAAAGGCCAATCACCGCCTGCAGGTGACACCACTGCCTCTTCTCCTGTGTTGCACGCTAGCATTGCTGTCCAATCAACCCCAGGACGCAGGCACGAGCCTGCCTCCACAGCATACTGAAATTTTTCCTAGTGCAGCGTCCAGCTGTCCCCATCCCAGACGTGGGAAAGGCGCACTCCTTCGCCTACTCAGTAGTCCATAGCGTACTGAAATTTTTCCTAGTGCAGCGTCCAGCTGTCCCCATCCCAGATGGGGTAAGGCGCACCCTTTCGCCTACTCAGTAGTCTACAGTGTACTGAAATTTTTTCCAGCGCAGCGTTCAGCAGTCCTCATGCCACATGGTTGCTGGATAGTCACACCACCCTCATGTCTATTTATAAGTGCGTATTGGATGAGGAGGAACAGAAGACACACACTGCAGAGGGTTGGCAGGGCCTGGCAGCAACCCTTTTTGAAATTGTGGGCGATAGCCTACAATGCTGATGAGAATTGCTGATAAATTAATGTATGATTATAATTCCAATCCCATGCAACCTCCGTCACAAAATTTCATGAGCCACAAACGTGGGCATAAAGGGGACTCAGATGCCAGTACTTCTACACATCTCCACAATTCACCAACCCATTCTAAAACAAAAGATTTTTTTACCCAGAGTACAGATGAACCACTGAAAGATTTGTTTACCAAGAGTATAGGTGAACCCTTGAAAGATTTGTTTATTAAGAGTGTAGTTGAAAACCTGAAAGATTTGTTTACCAGGAGTATAGGTGAACCCCTAAAAGGATTTATTTACCAAGAGTATAGGTGTACACCTGAAAGATATGTTTACCTAGAGTGCAGGTGAACCCCTGAAATATTTTTTTAACATAGAGATCGTACTTGCTTAATGGGATCCACATGGCGGTCCACCGACAGGCAAGCTACTGCCTGTCCCAGCCCCTGCCTCTCCCCGAGGGGCTTTTTAACCAGTGCCCCAGGGAAAGACAGCATGTACTATGAAGAAATTAGAGTGGCCAAATCAGGACAATTCATTCTGTCTCGGTGTCAGATAGCTGGACACTGCGCTGGGATACATTTGTGGACTCTGTGGGCGTTTGAATCTGGAACCAGCACGTTTGCTGAACTCTAGTGGTGAACCTCTTCAAAATTGGGGGCGAGAACCTGGAGGCGGCCCTCAGAAAAAATAGTTTTGACAGAGCCTGGAGGCAGCCCTCTGAAAAAAATAGTTTTTACAGAGCCTTTTGGTCCTCTGAAGAATTGACTGTTCAGCGTGCTCACATGCTGGTTTAGGAGGAGGAGGAAGAAGATCAGAGAAGGATAGACAAAGCTACTTCTATCCTTTTTTGGGATGATAGAGGGTGCATGGTTCCATCTTAAAGGTACTTTATGTTAAGCTGCTTTCCTCCGGTGGAGAAGAGAAGTCTGGGGAAATCCAGGCTTTGTTCATCTTAATAAGTGTAAGCCTGTCGGCGCAGTCAGTTGACAGGCGGGTATGCTTATCCGTGATAATCCCCCCAGCAGCACTAAGCACCCTCTCTGATAACACGCTAGTGGCAGGGCAGGCCACCACCTCCAAGGTGTATAGCGCAAGTTCGTGCCACATGTCCAGCTTTGACACCCAATAGTTGTATATCATGTTGTATAATGCACTGCGTCAAAATGCTATGCAAACTGAGAGGTATTTTGCGTATGCTTTAAGCCAAAAATAGACAAGGTAAAATGAGTACAGTCTTGTTATATAGTGCGGATTGACAGGACACACACTAAGGGTATTTTACGTATGCTTTAAACAAAAAATAGACAGTGTAAAATGTGTACAGTCTTGTTATATAGTGCTGATCGTGAGGACACACACTAAGGGTATTTTACGTACGCTTTAAAAATGCACTGCGTCAAAATGCTAGGCAAACTGCGAAGTATTTTGCGTATGCTTTAAGCCAAAAATAGACAAGGTAAAATGAGTACAGTCTTGTTATATAGTGCGGATTGACAGGACACACACTAAGGATATTTTGCATACACTTTAGCAAAAAATAGACAGTGTAAATTGAGTACAGTCTTGTTATATAGTGCGGAGCAACAGGACACACACTTGGGCCAATTATGCAAATACTTTCAGCCAAAAACAAATAAAAAAATTAAAAATGAGAGGAGTTTTGTTAGTTCCAATATAGTCTGTGTACACCAATAGCAGTATACTGTATAGAACCAGTAACAGTGTGCAGTATACAGCCGGGATGCTTGTGAATGCTTTGTGCGCACTACTGATCCCAGGCAGCCAAACTGATGATGCACAAAAGTTGAGTTGTAGTCCTGAAAAGGACTGTTGGATTCTTTGAAGATGGATCCCTGCCTAAACCCTCCTCCTAACCTAGACTAACGCTCTCCCTCATTCACAGCTGCTCAGTCCCTCAGCTAATCCAGTTTTCATGAACCTAGGTCACCTGATCCGGCCAGCCAATCACTGCTATAGACGTTCACAGGGTTGGCACGTCATAGCAGGAGGTGCCAAAGCCTTCCCTGCATGTTCATTGGCTTAAAAAGCCGCTAAACATGTGGGAAGGAGAGGGTGAAATTTTCTCAAACACAGCGCGGTGCTCCCTTGAGTAATGAGTACTTTCGAGTATGCTAATGCTCGAACAAGCATCAAGTTCGGACGTGCATGCTCGCTCATCTCTATCCAAATCCTCAAGCCAAGATAAAGCAGTGTTAAATCTGAGACAAGGCACATTGTCTTGTTGGAAGTATTGATGATATTTACAGAGTATTGCCACATTGTTGCCAGCACATTATTGTCTAGAATGTCAAGGTATACCTCCGTGTCACAGTTCTTGCCACTACAACCAACCGACCATGACTATGCCGCATAAAATATCCCCAGACCATAATGGAACCTCGGCTGTACTTAATTGTTGGTACAACACACTCAGGCAAAAGGCGTTCCCCATTCTCTACACCCAGGTACGTCCATCTGATTTGAAGATAGAGTAGCCTGGTTCATCACTCCACAGAACATTTGTTCATTGCTCAACTGTCCAATGACGATGCTCTTTGCACCATTGTATATGGGCCAATGCAATATTCTTTGAGAGAACTTGCCAGACATTTGCAAGATAGGAGAGGAATATGAACTAAAATGTATTAGACATTAGTAGGAAGTATGCCACAAAGAGTATCCAATGTCATTAGGGCCAAAAGAGGCCCACCTATGTAGTAACATATATAAATAAATATTATTCTTGATTGTTGCTCAGGTGCTCAATTACTTGTGGTACAATAGTGTATTACACTCTGAACTTTTATCTCAGTTGTCTCAGATACTAGTTAGTGGCTAGTTCATGCAGTTCCAAGTCTAAGTCCTATGTACCTACTGTGTCACATCCATTTCTTTCAGATTATAAATCTTGATGAGCATAGTCTTTCTACTTTTGTTTTACCTAGTGACGCTCTCACTTAGGGCTTAAACACATGGGCGTGTTTAAGTTCTGTTATGCAACCGTCAAAAATAACGGCCGTATAATGGGACAAAACAAAAGCATTGATATTTGTGCGAGATTTGTGCATTTCACAAGGCAGAAATCTTGTATAATTTTTTTGGCCATGTGAAACAGTTTAGGAAGCAGATGTAAGACCATTGTAACAGGTATAAAAACAGGGACTTATTTGAATGAAGGAAGACACCAGGGATAAGAGGACTGGTCTAGACCTCTACCAACAGAGGAATAACCAGTGCCTGCTGAAAGGAGGGGCTGGAATATATATACTACAATAAAGGCTGACTGACCTGCCATGGAAACACTTTCCCCAACAACAAATGAAGCTCAAGGCACTAAGAAGGGAAACTCTACCTAAAGGGGGATGATCGCCCTGATGAGGGGAGCCACACATCTGGAACACGGGCGCTACCTATAGACAGATATTAACAGCAATAGTCCAAGCAGTTGAGGAAGCAGATGTAAGACCATTGTAACAAGTATGAAAACCAGGGACTTATTTGAATGAAGGAAGACACCAGGGATAAGAGGACTAGACTAGAACTCTATCAACAGAGGAATAACCAGTGCCTGCTGAAAGGAGGGTCCGTAATATATATATATATATTACAATAAAGGCTGACTGGCCTGCTGTGGAAAATTCTTCCCCAACAACAAATGAAGCCCCACGAGTGTTGAATGACAGGGCGCATGCGCCAACACCACAGTCACATGGGCCAGGCTGACACTGTGATGTCAGCCTGGATCCACTTCCTTGTCTTGGCCGTCATGCTGTGACAAGTGTTCTGGCTGTCGTGCTGAGACTAGTATACATTAGATACATGGGAATGTTCTAATGCCTATAAACTGGGTATACCCTGTACAATACAGTAAAATTAGTGAATACTAATATACCTAAAAACGGAGCAGTTTGCAGTTTAAGAACATCAGCCTTTTTGCATTGTCTTGTGCTTTTTGATTTTAGACTTCAATGTTCCAAAGACTGATTTGTATTCTGAACTCATGTATCAAGCTCAAGGTCCATATCTTTATTTTAATTTTATGACATGACAGTTCATTATCTTGTGTGAAAGATTATATTCATCGAAGCGTCCATTACATATACTATCAAATCCCCATTGCTATTTGTATTCAAAATGTGCTAATAACCTGCATTCATTTTCTAAATAAATATACTTGTTCAATTTACAACCTATAAAATGTCTAATGGAAAAGCTCGCCTTCTGTCATGAAAACCCTTCAGGTGGAAGCAATGTTCGTAATGAAATAGGAAAACATGCTCTAAGCCTTATTTTTTACTGACCACTGCACCTTGCAGCACTTCCCCCTGGATTCTTTTACACTAAACCACATTGTTACTTGGGCCATTATAAAGCTGTTCTGCTTTAGTAGTCCCCATATGACTCGAGGGAAATAGCGATAGCTTGCAGTTAAGATGTCCATCAGGCCAATCATCTCTGACCCCACTGTTTGTCAGGAACAATGCACTAGAACACTCCAACTGAATAGACAGATTTTCCAAATGTTTAAAATCAGTTTTTCAGAGAAAAAGTCAAGACGATAAGACCTGATTTGCCTTGTGAAAATTAAGCCATGCAACACCCATTTCTGGAAAAAGCTAGCATTTGCTATATTCACACGGACAATAGATGTGGAAGAGGAAAATGGGGAGAAAAAAAAAACACATAACAATTAGGCATCCATTGAAACAGAAACAGCCTCGAAAAGCTGGTTATACTTTGGTTCAATAGCTCCAAGGGTTTTCATTTTGGGATACAAAGAGGGTAGCAGAGAATTCTGTATTCATTTTAAAATGGTAACTGCATCCTGTCCTTGTAGATGTATTACTTATGACATCCCAGATTTCATCCGTTCATGATTTTACATTAGAGTTAAATCTCGGCAGCTAGAATCTCACGGCTGAGTTAGCCAGAGCCTATAAAATATTGAAACCTTTAGAGCAGCAGCCAGCTAGGTTGAGAGGAGTTCATGTCCAGAGCTGAGCCTTAGATTCTGAGACATCCCAATTGGAGTGTAGAACAGAAAAAAAAGCACTGATAAAATTTTCATAAAAATGAGTTAAGGATATTGCTAGCATGTTTCCCAGCATCTATATGAAAACTTAATCTGAGCTAATGGAAAGTATATGAAAGCCTTTCTCAATTCAAACAGGGTCGGTGCATAATTCATAAATTATTGTCAGAGAAGTGATTCTGTTCTGAGATTTATTCTCTTTTGGGCTCAAGTAGACAGAAGAGAAAATGCCTGGTTTTGACCTTTAATGCTTGCAAATTTTACAGTAGAGCTGTCAATATACCTAAGTAAATCGGTCACTTCTGCAAATGGCAGAAAAGTGCCAATAACAACTGACTGAAATGTAATATTTACAAGGCAACGGCTCGGGATTTTTATTTATAACAAGCAGTGAGTCATAGAATTAAGGTTATGTTTTAAATGGCAGAAAGATATATTCTTTTCCGAAAAAAAAGCCAAATATCAAGAACTTGTGTTTTCTACATTTACTATACTGAATATTTTCATTTTACGTCTGTAATAGAAACCGGTGTCAAAAATAATTACATATGTATATTAAAAACAAAATAACCATAATGGTTGGAGTGCTTGAAGGGTAGTGAGATTATGCTGATAAAATGTAGTTTAAAGAGTCGCTGTCATCAAAATGTTCCTGTTCTATGTTTTTGCACAAATCATGTTAGAATGATATAATAAACATATTCTGTACTATGGGAAGAATATCATTTTCGTATAGCTCACACTTCCTGAATCTTTTCTGTGTCACAGCAGTTAACATGACTGTTTATGAATGTCCCTTGGGCTGCCACTACTTAAAATGGCTAATTTAGAGGCCTTCTTGAGTCGCCGGCTGATTGGTCTGTCATGTGACCTTTAGAGATGAGCGAGTATACTCGCTAAGGCACATTACTCAAGCGAGTAGTGCCTTAGCCGAGTATCTCCCCGCTCATCTCTAAAGATTCGGGGACCGGCGCGGGTGACAGGTGAGTTGCAGCGGAGAGTGGGGGGGAGAGAGAGATCTCCCCTCCATTCCTCCCCGCTCTCCCCCGCCGCTCCCCGAATCTTTAGAGATGAGCGGGGAGATACTCGGCTAAGGCACTACTCGCTCGAGTAATGTGCCTTAGCGAGTATACTCGCTCATCTCTAGTGACCTTCCATTTAGTTCTCAGCAAAATAATTGGTCATCTTCACCATGGAAGCTCCAGTCTTTGAACTCGTTCAGTTATTGACAGAACTCATAGGGTACCTTTGCACATGGCGTATTCGCTAAGGCTTTCCGCAACAGAAAACCTGCAGCAAATATATATCAAATGCGCAGCAGCCAATGTAGGTGCAGATTGGGCCATGTTCTTAATTGCAGATTTGCTACAGGATTTAGCCATTGTATTTCAAGGGTTGAATTCTGCAGCATACAGTAAATCTGCAACATAAGTATACTTTAGCATCCGCCGCTTTTTTTCAAAAACTCTGCAGATTTATTGTGGAACATTTCTGCAGCATGTAAAGGAGAATTCTGAAATCTCCTCCACATGGCGTGCACAGTTACCCTGTGGGATTCCCCTAGTGCTTCTGCCACAGAACAGACTTTAGTTTAGAGCATGTGTGAACATGGCAAGCTCCGTTTAGGGAACAGGAAAGGGGAATCTCCATGGCCGACATCTCTTGACAATAAAGGTAAAGTCCCCTGGTGCAAGCCCCGAGTCGTGACCAACTCCTAGGGTGACGTGATTGAACCCGCAACCTTGAGGTCATGAGCGAGAGCTTAGGACTGCATTCTGCTACCGTAACGCTCTGCACCACACGAGGCTCATAAAGATATAGTCTCTTGACTATAATGGGGTCCATCCGCTTTCCGTCCAGTTTTTGCTTGCAGCTCTTTCTCTTCTTTAACTTTTAGTTGGATCTGCAACGGGTTCCGACGCAGATCTGAAACCAGTCTTAGACTCATTTGCTCCTACCATCCATCACTTTACCCATAGCAATGTAGTTTTAGAATCTATAGTTTTGTTTTATAACTTATCTGTATATTTCATTAACATCTCCAGGAGTTATCCCACGCTGCACCCATCCTATGCATCTATGGATTACGATAATTCTTTCTTCCCACGGTTTTCTTCTCGAGTTTTTTCTAACTTTTAGGGGTCAGAAACGCTGAAAAGAGCGTTTCTGACCCCTGTCCCAGGCCTCTCACTAGCAAAAGCCAGACTCCTACTGTACACTGATGATGGGCAATAACCCGGAAACAGCTGTATGTACATGGGGTCTGGCTTTGCTTTTGATTCCCAGTCATTGTAAGGAGACTTGTATAAAAAGTCCCACTTTGACTCGAAGGAATGCTGCCTTTCAATAGGTGGCACTGTGGAGGATTTATTCCATCTCCCTTATTTCTAACTTTTAAAAATGCCCTGAATTTCAAATGTTTTTTACAAGCTTTTTTGTGGTCTTTTTTAGGTTAGGGTCACACCACATTTTTGCATCCTGTTATAAGATATTAAAATGAGCTAGTTTGCTTTTTTCTATCCTGTTTAAGAACAGGATTGTGTTTTCTTGCAGAATAGAAGTCAACGGAGACAAGATGCAACAGAAATGCATCCTGTTGAATCTGGTTCTAAAGGTACAATACCTTTTTTATCTAATCTTGAACAAAAAAAGTGCCTTTTAACAAGATGCAATAATGTAATATGCATGGGGCTACATAAAGACATGTGTAGGGAAATGCTGTTTCCAAGGGCATAGAAACTGATAATAATGAACTTGACCAACACCTCCCAGGTTTAGATGGAGTTGATTCAGTCCTTGCCCCTTCAGTATTGTATCAAAAAAGCCAGGGGCTTGGTAAAAAGATGCTGTCTGTAGATCCAGGTGTGTGCCCTATAACATGTGCCACTAGAGGGAGCTGCTGGTACGCTCTGATTAATTACCCAGAGAAGGCAAGTAAGCTTTGCAATGTCCATAGTTAGCTGCATGTACCAGTGCACATATAGCAGTGGATAGTGAGACTGTAGTTGAGTAGTGCAGGTCTTGCTGTTCATCACTCCTCAGATTTACTGGTCAGAGCCATTAATCTAAGCTCTGTTACATCTATGCATTTGTTGTGTAGGGCTATTGAATTATTTCGAACATGACCCACTGTTAAGTTACATTACAAGCAGCTCCCTATTGATCATACAAGTTGTGCAGTCATTATTGTTAGTATCCTAGTAGGGATCAGTGTATAGTTAGGGAAGTGTTAAGTTAGGTGACCGCTGGCCCATCAGGAGTTAGAGGTTCAATTGCATTGCTAGACTCAGGGGCGTAACTATAGAGGATGCAGGGGATGCGGTTGCACCCGGGCCCAGGAGCCTTAGGGGGGCCATAAGGCCTCTCTTCTCCATATAGGGAGCCCAATACTATGAATAAAGCATTATAGTTGGGGGCCCTGTTACAGGTTTTGCATCGGGGCCCAGGAGCTTCAAGTTACGCCTCTGGCTAGACTAGTTAGCTGTTAAGGACCTAGTGGCAGAGTAGTCAGGCCTGCATGATCTTTATCATCTGCAACTTTGTCTGCTGAGCTCAAGCTGGAGAAGTCCCCAGTCTTCTAGAGGTATCCGGCATCTTCCATGGGACTTCTCATTAGAGCATTTGTTATTGCAATATTAAACCTATTATGTTTATGTACTACAATTAACATATATGTATACCTAGAAAGTGAATGTTATAACCCATAATTGGTATCTCAGTATAGTTACTGTTATTCTGAGGAAGAGATGCTTTCTTGATACTAAGGCTCTATCCTGGGTGGAGGCACTGATAAAACTAATCTACATGCCCATTTTTCTATTTGAGGAAAGGTTCTAGATCTCCTTGTCCCATATAGGTTAGCGGCAAAATCAGTTGCAGATCTTTTACTGGAAGGTTTCTTTCACATTAGCGCATATCGGCCGGCCGATATATGTTACATTGGGAGAGGACAATCTGGTGAACGGGTGCACAAATCAAATGTTTGTGCGCCCATCCATATGGCCTGGTGAGGCCAGCGCAAATGTGCCGAGTTCAGCAGGCCATCGCCCATTTCCCTTCCCCATTGCAGGCTCACCTTTCATTCCTGCCCGCTCATTCTGTGCAATGGGAGGGGGCAGGGTGGGGCTAAGTGTCAGTGACTGTGGACAAGGAGTCACCCACATACCGCCCCTTGTCTATAGCCATCAATGGGAGGAGGAGTGGTGGACCAGTGCTTTGTTCCATCCCCATCCCGTCCCCTCCCATTGCACAGAACAAGCGGGGAGAAACGACAGGTGAGCCTGCACGGGGGGAGGAGAACAGTGGGAGGGAGTTTAGCAGCCATGCTGCTAAACTCCCTCCCACCTACGGCCGCTGACATGGGCTCCCATAGGAGCCCATGCAGTGGCCGACGTATTCCCGGCACAAAAGATAGTTCCAGGACTATCTTTTGGGCCCGACATAAAAACGCCTACCGCTATATTGGCCTGGCCAGGCATTTTTACGTCTCAGAGATACGCCCATGTGATCTGATGCATTGGAATCCAATGAAAATGACCGGCCGATATGCGCTCATGTGAAAGAAGCCTATGGGTGAAAACCCACTTGCATTTTTCTTGCGCGTTTTTTTCACACGATATCGCTGCACTTTTTAACGCGATTGTCAATGGGACTTTGTAATGTTAAAAACACATCGCAAGTTGGTGCTGTGCTTCTTTTGTGGATGCGTTTTTAACATTAGAAAGTCCTATTGACAATCGTGTTTAAAAAACGCAGCGATATCATGTGAAAAAAAGGCGCAAGAAAGACGCAATTGGGTATTCACCCTAATACTGACTCAGCAACACACTCATCACTTTATGAAATTAGGGCAAGAATGTTATATAAACCGAAAGAGAAATTTGCTGAGTCGGGGTTTAATAAATTGATCACCTGTTGTCATTAAACTTTGTATTACAGCTGCTGTCCAAATTGAACCCCAAGAGCAGTTCTTGTAGACAATAGCCTAAGGGGAGGAGCAATGTTTTTCCCTGCAGTATCCATGTATGCAGCTATTGTACATGTATTGCTTTTTATTCGCATAGTTTGTCCTTGTATCTTGTACATGAGCATGGTAATCTATACAGACACCAGTGAAAGTCTACAAGATGCAAATTATATTACTTCTCTGTAATTCTCTAAATCAGGAACGCCCTTCACAGATTAAGACAAATCCTTAAAACTAAATTTTATTAGATTAACTAAATTGAGGGCTACAAAACACCAACATACATACAAAATATGGTCCTACAATACATAGGGAGGTGATGGCTCTTTTTCTATCATTGCAGTTTACACTCTTTTGAATTTTTTTTTTTTAATGCAGACCTGTATGGTCTTCCAATAACTCCGTAATCATCGATTCCCTGTATTTATCTCTAGGATAGGAATTATTTATTGGATTGGGTAAGGCACTTTATGGAAGTAATTTGTTGGGATTATTTGGCTCCGGAAGAATTAGAATCAATCTAAGGAATCGCATCGAACCTGAACCTTTATTTTTATTGTAGTAATAACCACTGATTGCAATATCCTTTTAGTTTAATCTTAATATCCAATGAAAGTTACTTTCTGGATCTTTCTTTGAATAGTGCATTCTAGATGATCTATAGTGTTGCCATATCATTGGCTATCACTTAGATTTGGCACTAGATCTCAACTTATTATTGGAAAGGTAGATGCCTATTCAGATTTGGCTTTCCATTGAGGTGGCACATTTTGCTTATTTAGTACAGCTATAAATTCTCTGTCTGGTTAACTCATCCTTCAAACCTGTGGGCAGTACTTGTTTAGAGGCATTTCCAGGTTATGGAGCAAATATTAAGGTTTTTGCTCAATAACGAGGATAATCCATTTATTGTCTGAGATCGGTGGTGGATTTTCATTTCACTCCATTGATCTCATTCCATGTTCTAAATCTTGGGTTGGGAATTATTTTCCCTTTTTACCTTTAATAGTAGACCTATGAAAAACCCATTTAATATCCGTTATATTTTTGTATGTAGGTTAATGTTTTGTAGCCCTCATTTTAGTTAATCTATTAAAATGTGTCTTGTTCTGTGAAGGGCTTTTTATTTTTCATTTAGACCCCTCTGCTCAGTGATTGTGCATTCTAAATCAAGAGCAAATTCATTAGCACAAAAGTTAATTTTCCATGCAAAAATTAAATGTTACTATCTAACTGCTATTTTGAACAGCTGTAAAAACATTCATGAAACACCAATCAGTAAAGTTAAAGTAGTATTCACTGCATTTACTATTAATAGTTGATTGATGGAGGTCTGCCATTTGGAATACCCATCGATCATTCGATCCTCCAGCCCAATGTCAATGCAGGGCAGTCAGACATCCATATCGGCGGTCCGTGCCGGAAGTGTAATAGAAGGTATCACTCCCATTGATTTCAATGGGAGTGATGCCGTATGTTACACTCTCACCTCTGACTACCAATATAACATAGTAACATAGTATGTTAGACCAAATGAAGAGAATGTCCATCTAGTTCAGCCTGTTTCAACCTCCTTGTTGATCCAGAAGATGGCAAAAAAAAAACAAGAGGCAGAAGCCAATTAGCCCTTTTGGGGAAAACATTCCTTTCTAACTCCCTAATGGCAGTCAGACTAATCCCTGGATGAACCTCTAATAGTTCCTACCTGTCTGTAAGACCCGGGTCAACAACCCGCTGGTCACCTAATATTTATATCCTGTAATATCCTTCCGCTATAGAAAGACATCTAGTCCCCTCTTAGGTCTCATGTCCATGGGTAAAATAAGATTTTAAATTCGCAGCGTTTTTCCCGCAGCGTGATCCGCGCCCCATAGGGATGCATTGGACACCCGCAGGTACTTAAATACCTGCAGATGTTATTTTTCCTTCAGGAACGGATTGCGCCTGCGAGAAAACACCCGCGGCATGCTCTATTTTAGTGCAGGTCTCCCTCGGGGACAGCTCCCGCAGGCTTATATTGAAGCCTATGGAAGCCGTCCGGATCCGCGGAACACCCGTACCTGAAATTCGGCTCACCGGCGCGGTAGTGCGGAAAAGCAGGAGTTAAAAAAAATGGAGTGCCCGGCGCATGCGCGCAGCACGCTGCCGGCATGCCGAGCACATCCGCCGGGCCAAAGAAAGAAGAGCCGGCTGTGACGGAGGGAAGATCTGCAGAGTCCGGACAGGTGAGTTTAATCTTATTTTTAGCCTCATGTTCCCGGGAAAGGAGGGACCTGCTGCGGGATTCTGCATGGAGAATCCATCGCAGGCCTGATTTTCCCTGTGGACATGAGGCCTTAAATGCCTCTATGGATTTTGCCATCACCACGTCCTCGGGCAGAGAGCTCTACAGTCTCACTGCTCTTACAGTAAAGAACCCTTTTTTGTGTTGGTGATGAAACCTGCTTTCCTCTAGACATAGCGGATGCCCTCTTGTTACCGTCGCAGTCCTGGGTATAAACAGATCATGGGAGAGGTCCTTGTATCGTCGCCTCATGTATTTATACATAGTTATTTGATCACTAGAGATGAGCAAGCACCAAAATGCTCCGGTGCTCGTCACTCGGGACGAACTTTTCTCGATGCTCGAGGGTTCGTTTCGAGTAACGAACCCCATTGAAGTCAATGGGCGACCCAAGCATTTTTGTATATCGCCGATGCTCGCTAAGGTTTTCATTTGTGAAAATCGGGGCAATTCAAGAAAGTGATGGGAACGACACAGAAACGGATAGGGCAGGCGAGGGGCTACATGTTGGGCTGCATCTCAAGTTCACAGGTCCCACTATTAAGCCACAATAGCGGCAAGACTGCCCCCCCCCTACTGTCAGCATAAAGATCGTTCTCCTCTGCCATAGCTGTAACAGCTGTGGCAGAGAAGAACGATGTTAGCCCATTGAATTCAATGGAGCCGGCAATACAGGATGATCGCAGGATGAATTGTCGGCAAGGGCTTAAATATATAAGCCCTTCCCTGCAATTCATCCAGAAATGTGTTACAATAAAAATATATACCGTATATACCGGCGTATAAGGCGACGGGGCGTATAAGACGACCCCCCAACTGTCACCTTATATGCCGGGAATACAGCGGAGCAAAGAATAAAAATCATTACTCACTTCTCCTGGCGTTCTGCGGCGCTGCTGCAGGCTGTCGCTCCCTCCTGGTCCCCGGCAGAGCATTGCTTTCTGGACACAGGGCTTGAAATCCCCGCCTCCAGAAAACACACGTGCCTTCAGCCAATCACAGCCAATGACAATGATGTAATTGAATGAGAACTTATTACCCCTATGAGATTTGCAGGTCTCGTTATCCCATGTTATATCCGTATAATTAAAGTCCCCCATGATAATTACTTAGTTGCGGTTTGACACCTCTTCTATCTGCCTTAATAGTAAGGTTTCAGTTTCTTCTGTTGCTTTTGGTGGTCTATAGAAAACCCCTATCAGGATTTTGTTATTTTTTCTCCTTGTATTTCTACCCATAGAGATTCCACATGTTCATCTCCTGCTCCTATATCCCCCCATAGCCTCAGCATTAAATAAGATTTAATGTACAGACATACCCCTCCCCCTTTCTGGTTTCCACGGTCTCTTCAGAAGAGATTGTAACCTTGTAAATTCACAGCCCAATCACATGTGGATGTCTAGCCCCGCTGCACTGACAGTGGAATGAAGGATCAGCTAAATAGTAAGGATTCTGAGCTGTGGATCTCTGTCCATCAACTACTGAGAATCTATCCCAAGGATAGGTCATGAATAGTAAATACAAGGAATACCCCTTTGACACTATGAAAAGATATACAAATACAGAATTTGTTTTGAAACTTTTAGTCATGTTTTTCTACACTTTATGAAATAATCTTATTAACTTTGTCAATTTTAAAAGACTTTTCTGTAATTAAAGGCTATGATGTTAAATACTCTCGAATAAAAAGACAAAGGTATATATATGTCCATCTCTCTCTCTGTATATATATATATATATATATATATATATATATATATATATGTGTGTGTGTGTGTGTGTCTCTATTCTGTTGCATATAAATCTTCTGATATAGGTTACTGTGTCTCTATACATACATATTGTATATTTCTTCAGATGTATGTTGTTACACCAGCCTGACAAAAGGGGCTTAGTAGCCTTGAAAGCTAGCATTTATATATTTTTCTGGTTCGCTAATAAAGACGACACCTCTATAATACTTTAGTCTTTTTTGTGCAAGAGTATTTAACATCATAGATTTTCTGGCTAACACACTACCACACTATTTCTCCTCTAAATTACATCTCAGTAAGTAAAGCCTAAAGACCTTGCACTGATTTTCTTATTGTCCAATTGCTTCTTTAATGCAAAATCATAGAGTCTGTCTTGACACTAAAAACTGCTGACAGCCGTTTGAAAGGCCCAAGAAGCAGGTGTAAAGCAAACCTCTTTTTATGTAGTCAATATTGCCAGTAGTGATCCCCTGATTGAATGCATTGGCTATCAACCAAAGCTGCGCCTCTCAGTGGAGAGTGCCAAGGACACTTTAGGAAGAGGTCCCACCCTCAAGGCAGTTGTGGCAGTGGCGCAGGGAATTAAACTTAAATTTCATGTGCTAACGATCATCAGATTTCCATGTATTAATGAGCTGGGATATAATACACTGGTTGGTGTGTGTTTGCCTGGAATTTTTGCCATTCAATCTGGAGTTCCCAATGTCCAAAATACCAGAACCCCAATGAAAACCTGATAGTATTTCTTAATTAGTCAATGTGGTCCAATAGCATTAGCCAGGACCCATTTAAAAACAGATCTTGGCATACAATAGGTGTAATGGATCCATTATGATGCCAGTGGGAACAGAGTGTCATTTATGCGAGCCATAATTGGTCTACAAATAAATCCAGAATAGGATCTGTCAACAATAGCTAGTTTGCATGACATTTTCTAGGTCCAACATTTTTTCTTTTCTTCACTGTAAAGGGTAAAAATAAACTGAGAAATTAAAACACTGACAATTTCATGACTATATACTTTTCGGAGGATACATTTAATAATTCCTAGTTCTACTATTACTATTGGTCAAAGTTGTTGCTCCTTTAATATACTGTACATTTTACTGCAGATCTGAACTTTCACGTATTTAATAAAAATAGAAGTATTTCCCTCATTTACAGTGTTCCACTTAAATAGCCATAGTTGTCCCGTCTGGAAGAGTTAGAGTTAGCGTATACAAATGGTTGAGAAAAGTGGTAATAAGGCATGAGTTTAGCTGCATTGGGAGCAATTCTCTGGCCCTAAAACAGCTCTTCAGGTGATGTAGTTCATCTTGCTGTGCCTAGCTGTGTCAAAGCATGCCCAAAGGAAAGGTGTCCAGGGACGCAATATGCAGAAAGTGTCCAGCTGATAAAACCCAAGATATCCCTGGGCTCAAACAGTTCACTTTTCAGTTGCTCTTGATTTATTTCAGAATGCTCCTTAAGGGATTTTTTTGTCTTTCTTTGCTTTAGTTTCCCATTTCCTTCCTTGTCATCTTTAAAAATCCATTAAAGATCAGTAAGACAGCTTCTACAAGGTTTGATTTCAAAGTGTTTGTGCACCTCAAGATAGCAGAGTGTATTAGGCTTGATTTAGCAGCTTAATGTGATATGTCATGACTTCAGCACGATGTTCTGACCTGTAAGAAAATATTTTAGTTCTTTTCAAATCATCCTAAATCACTGACTTTTTGTTTAGGAATAACGTCTACTTCTATATGATAAAAATAGAGCAATGCTAAGAAACACGGCTTACCGCCTGGCATACATACCAACAGGAGTATTAGTAATACATAGGAAGCATATAGTTAGACGGTATCATTCATTTCCTATTTTTTGATGTTTACATATAAGAATACATAATTATTTTAATTGTTATTAATAATTAATTGTTAGTCAGATTTCAAGAATACAAATTACTCTTATTGTTGAAGCCCCATTTACACGCAAAGATGATCACTCAAAATTTGTTCAAAAGATAGGGAGAATGACAGTTTGAGCGATCATTTTGCATAAGCTGCTAATAGGCACTAATGCCCATTAGTAGCTTATTAGTAGAGATGAGCGAGTATACTCGCTAAGGCACTACTCGCTCGAGTAATGTGCCTTAGCCGAGTATCTCCAAGCTCGTCCCAAAAGATTCGGGGGCCGCCGCAGCTGACAGGTGAGTTGCGGCGGGGAGCGGGGCAGAGCCGGCGGGAGAGAAAGATCTCCCCTCCGTTCCTCCCTGCTCTCCCCCGCAGCTCCCTGCCCCGCGGCGGCCCCCGAATCTTTCGGGACGAGCGGGGAGATACTCAGCTAAGGCACATTACTCGAGCGAGTATACTCGCTCATCTCTACTTATTAGCTTTATTTGCATGTAAATGAGCCTCCCTGAGCTGTATGCAGATAACAGAGGATGATCTGTTATCTGCATACAGCCCCTTTGCCCTGTCAAGGGACTGCAGCTGGAAACAATGTTATGGACAATCACAGCGTGTCGTCCCTGCTATCAGCTGCCCAGCTGAACGATGAAGTTTAAACTCAACATAAAATCATCGTTCGGCCGAAAAGCAAACAATGGTAGCATTTACACAAAACAATTATTGCTCAAAAGACATTGTTTGAGACAATTTTGAGCGATAATCGTACCGTGTAAGTGGGGCTTTAGTCAAGGTTTAATTAGCTACTGTAAAGCACTATCAATAAAACTCCTATTATCTTCACACGATTGGTGGTTGGTTATATTTACCCCTAAATCATCATTTAAATGATGTATATATTGTTCTGTACACATACCTCTTAATAAATTGTTCTGTACACATACCTCTTAATAAATTTGGCAAATCTTGTGGCAGGCCACGCACCAGAAAATTTAATGTATACCAGCTATTGGCATAGATTTGCTCCATAAATTACATCAGGTTCTGGAATAAATTATGCAACGCCACCAAACCCCACCCACATTTTAGACGTCCAATGGGCAGTCCACCTCTACCAGCAGTCTGGGCTGTCCTGCTGCCTAATTTAACTAAACAATGCCCCTTTCTTGCTGAGTGATGTCCCCAGCTATGTTGCTGGAGAAGTCATGCGTTCTACTATTACAGTGCTTGCGCTGCACTGATGATGGCACGTGCATGTGATGTCCAAGAGGGAGTTACAGAGCATGCGCCTGATCACTCAGCGTGGCACAAGTGTTCCTAAGGTGGAATGCATAACATCTCCAGTGGGGAGAACTGGAGATGTCACTCAGCAAGGCATTTTATAGATTCCAAAGTTTTGAATGGGGGAAAACTAGCACTGCCTTGTTTTTACTGTCAAAACATTGAACACCTTGGCAGAACATGAGGAACACTCGACAGATCCAGCACTGCATTGTGGAGCTTTAGCAATTGGTTTTCAGTAAAAATATCCTACGTTTTACAGCTACTACGCTTATATGCTTGTCCATAGTTACAGACTACAAACAAAGTAATCTGAGTCTTTATTGTCAAAATTAGACAAAAAACCCTGTTCTGCACTACTTCCTTTTTGTGCATCAGAAAACATACATATTGAAGTTTCACCACTGTGAAATCTGCCATTTTCCCAATGATGTTTTGCTGGAAAGATTCACTTTTTACCTACAGTACACATTCTATTATTCAAAAAAGATTGTTCTTTCAGTTGGGGTAGTTGTCTGCATGCAATGTGGATTTTGACACAAATTTAGGTGTAAAATTTCAAAGTCCTTTTGCACCAAAATCTACTACATGTGAACGTAGTTTATGCTACCTTCACACATTATACATTTGCTGCAGGCTCTCCACAGCGGAAGGGCTCTTTCCCACGAGTGTATATCGGCCGAGTTTTCACAGCCGTCCAATATACACTACCCATCTGATGCATTGGTTTCCAATGCATCCATTTAGATGGGCGTATTCCCGATGTGTAAAAATGTCTGTTCGGCAAAGATAGCGCATACGTTTGTACGCTGACTAGAAAAGATAGCTCTGGAACTATCTTTTCCGGCTGGAATATGGCGGACGCTGCCATAGACTCTTATGGGAGCCTATGACAGCTACCAGAGAAGGGAGGTGGGAGAAAGTTTTGTAGCATGACTGCTAAACTCCCTCCACATTCCCTCCTCCTCTACTGTCTGCAATAGGAGGGAGCACGATGGGGTGGGAGCTAGTGCGCTAAAGTCCTGCCTCCTTCCTCCTTGTCGGCAGCTCCCATAGGCTGGAGTGGAGAGCGGGAGTGGCTAGCACTGCTAAGCTCCCGCTCTCTTCCCTTGTCGTAAGCCTGCAAGGGGTGAAGAGGGGGTGGGAGTCTAGCAGAGCTAAACTCTGAAAAAACAGAGCTAAACTCCCACCCAACGACCACTGATATCCCAAGGCTGTGGCGCATATGCGCCACAGCCTCAGCCGTCTGTATGGGCGTTTATCCCCTTACTGTCACAGGGCATAACTGTACATCTTGGCAGCAAGTAAGCTAGCGCAACAGGGCATACAGTTATGCCCTGGGGATAGCGTGAGATCATAAGAAATCTTGCGCTATCCGGCAGCAGGAGCCGACTGTCACTGATAGCCGGGCTCCCCCTGCAACACCAGGGGTGTATCGGAGCAGTGACCCCCACTGTTAACCCCTTCCCTACCATGATCTATGTAGATTGCAGTATAAGAAGGGTTCACAGAGGAAGCGCGCTTCCACTGTGACGTCATCGGACTCTCACGATATACAGTAATCGGGGAGAGCCCAATGGGCTACCATGGCAACAGGATGCCAGATACCAGCGTCCTGTATTGCCAGTACCTATGATCACTAATACAAGCGATAAGGCATTGCAGGACTGAAGTATCAATAACAGCTACAGCTCATCTTGCAAAAAATAAGCCCTCACAGAGCTCCGTCCAAAGAAAAAAAAAAGTTATAGGACTTTGAATGCAGCGATTTAGAAAAAAAAAATATTTCCAAAAAAAGGGTTTTTTATTGCGGAAAAGTGGAAAAACCTAAAAAAAAAGTAATTGTACCGACCCGCAGAAAAAAATGTATTGTGTCATTTATGCTGCAAAAAAAAAAAAACTCTATGGCAGAATTGATGCATTTTCTCTTCCAGCTATCATTAAAAAAATGTATAAAAGTTTTACAATATAGTCTATGTACCCAAAAATAGCACCAATAAAAACTACAGCTCGCCGCGCAAAAAACAAGCCCTTATATGGCTGCGTCAATGGAAAAATGCGAATGAAAATCCATCAAAAATTATTGCGTCCTTAAGCCCAAAATAGGCCATGTCCTTAAGGGGTTAAACGGGAGTTGCAGCCATGACCTGGTCACAGCTGCCTCTTGTTCATGTGATTTTTTGGCCGCACTGTGGCCGTGACATTGCTGGCTGAAATTCTTCACACCTGTGTGAATGAAGCCGAAAACCCGCAGCAAATGTGCTGTCAGTCCACAGTGGCCAAATCCACACCTAAATGGTTTTTAATTGCGGATCTACTGATGAATTTAAATCTTGTATTCCAAGGATTGAATTCTGCAGCATAAATACATTTAGGAGCTACAGGGTATTTCAAAAACACTGTGGATTTGTTGCAGAATGTTTTTGCAGCATATGAAGCTTTCAGAAATCTCTGCCTTTGGGTGCATTCACATGAATGTGTACTTGTGCGTACATTCATTGAATTCATTGAATTGGATTGGCTGAGCGCTGTGACCAATCACAGGCAGTGCTCAGCTGCCATTTAATGAATCGCTGAGCGCTGCCTGTGATTGACTGAATGCTCAGCCAATCAGACGCAGCCCTTTCAGCAGGCGGCGATTTTAAATTCCCGCCTGCTGAAAGAGCTTCATTCCAGTGCCTGAGACAAAGTGGCTAGACGCGCCTGAGCCCTGGCAGTGGCAGAGAGGTGAGTATATATTTCTTTTTATTTTTTACACCAGATAGGAATGATTTTCAGGGAGGGGGTTATATTTAAAACCCTTCCCCGAAAATCACTGCGGGGGTGTCAGCATTCTATTGCTTTCAATGGGGCCACCGGCAGCGGCGGGCCCTTTGAAATCAATGGTAGAGCTTTGCAATCCTCTGTCACAGTTGTGACAGCTGTGACCTACAGTGCATGCATGTCCTATGATTTATAGGTACGTGCGTTTGCATGCCTGTAAAATACGGACATGTGAACACTGCATAGGGAACCAATGGTTCTAATAAACGCGTGGTTGTGTGCTCACCTATGTACGAACATAAATACGCTCGTCTGAATGCACTCTTTTACTATAAATGCTGCGGTATTCTTACTGTGGATCCAGCAGCAGAAAATTCTGCAACATTTCCGCAGTGTGAAGCTTTATGTCAGCATCTCAGAGGCCATTTTTTAGGTACCATACACCTCCTATTACATAATCCTTAAGGCACTTTATACAACCACATATTATATCGTAACTAAGTTTAGTGGATAAGCAAAACTAGGTGTCTGAAGTTGCATAGAGAAGGGTTAAGCGGACTCCTTACCAATAACAGCAATCCCATGGCTTGCATATTAACTGTCAAGAGGTGCTAATTTGAGTGTTTTAAGACTGCATTAACAAGCATGTTTACATGCTTAGTTCCACCTGGACCTGTTTGGAGGTTTGTCAAAAACCCAACAAGCAGAAAAGATTGCATTTGAAAATACACATGCATGTTTAATTAAGCCAGGGCCACTGAACATCTTCCAATATATCAAGCGGCTGAGATTTCAGCGTCACTAGAGCATCACGCATTATCACCTTTTGAAATACAATGGGATGTATAATATATAAAGGGCTAAATAAATTGTCTTGCTTAAAAAGGTAAGGCAGGGGCAACAAAAAGACATGTTTAGATAAAAATAGAGCGCCTTCCATTGTGCATTAGAGGATCTCAGGGAATTTATCCCTTTACTACTTAGCTACCATAATGTTGATGACCTGAACGCGCTACAATCATGTTTTCAAATGCTTTAAATTTGGATTGATCTGCACATGTATGGTCCAATGGCCAATATACTGCAGCATAAAGGATAAAAGCACTAATCTAATATAAAAAAGCCTACTGGCTGTTTCTTGCATAACACTTTGACCCCGTTGCATGACCTTTGGTGGATGATTTTGGTGTCATTAGATTTGTGACATCCTCACCACTGCCGTAAGGGTGGATTCAGACGACCGTATATTGGCTCGGTTTTCACGCCGAGCCGATATACGGTGTCCTTGTCTGCAGGGGGGGAGGATGGAAGAGCCAGGAGCAGGAACTGAGCTCCCGCCCCCTCTCCGCCCCTTGCCACTATTTGCAATCGGAGGGGGCGAGACGGGAGTGGAGCTAAGTCCAGGTGCTTAGCTCCGTCCCGTCCCGCCCCTCCCATTGCAAATAGTGACGAGGGGCGGTTTTTACGTTCCTTTGAATAAGCACAATATGATTATAGGTTGGACTTGATGGACCTATTTGTTTTTTGAATGTTATTAACTAGATAGCTATGCTAATAGTTTAGGTGCTTTTCACACCCGACCCAAATCCCCAGCTGTAGAATTTCATGCCAAAAATATACCGGTCTAACTTCCTTTCTTTAGCGTTACAATATTACATTTTATAATCACTAATTACTTCAGAAGGGTCGGTGATCTGAGTATTATTCCGATTGCCAGATTGGACATGGGAAGGAGTTTTTTTTCCATTAAATGGGGAAAATTGGCCTCTACTTCTTTGGGGTTTTTTTTGCATTCCTCTGAATCAACCTTGGGAGGGGTAATAGGCTGAACTGCATGGACATGTGTCTTTTTTCTGCCTTACATACTATGTTACTACTCGTATGTCATTGCAGGCAGGTTTTAAGCCATTTTTAATTCTGTATCAAAATCTGTTGGCAGACAATCATGGAGGTGATTTTGTTTGAGACAGGAGTGAATTACTGTGGTTTGTATATTTGAAAAAGCATTACTTAGTAAAGGAATAAACTTGAAATCCTTTTTATATGCTGCACTTTACTATGAGTTATTCAAGGCTGAATGCAAGGCTGAAGTGTCCCCTTAACTTCCAAAGGAGGCTTACTGGCCGATAGGACATTATGGGGCACCTCTGGGAGTGAGAGGCCTATCTCTAGTATGGTCATGGTACCACGGTCCTCATTGGTGGGTATAGGTATTCGTAAATTCCCATGGCCAGGTTTCGATCAGACTAGAACAATACTAGGCCATGTTTTTAAATAGGCCCAGAGTGTAGCAGTATATTAGAGCCTCTTTTGATATTTGGTAGACACCAGAGCTGCACACTGCCGATGCTGGAGAACTTTAATAACATGTAGAAGTGCGGAATCAAACAAATGGTTGGCTATATTTGCACCGTAAACTGAAATAACTTTCTTGGGTATGCTGTACAACAGTCTTAAGAATAGAATTCCTGTAATGTCAGAAGAATATATAGTCCTCTTACAATCAACAGTTTTTAAGACTCTCTAGTACCTCACAATTGCTAGTCCATTAAGTAACCCAGGTTTACTTATCCAACCTGTAATCAGGTATTGGATGTTGGCCTACCGATCACAATGTAGTCCTTCTGTAACATAAACACAGGTGCTAGGCAAAACCCTCAGCGGTGGCTGACTCTGGTCTTTGTGCAGCAAGGATATTGCACCATCTCTTTTCTGCCCAAAGGGCACTGTTGCACAACAGCTGAATAACCTACAAAATGCCCATAGGGCAATCAGACTCTTACTAGCTACAATAGTAGAGCTTCTCTGTAGACCTCCTCACTTCTGTCTGGTTTGGCACCTAATGTCCACTTCCAGCTTCAGCCACTCCTTGAATCTCCCCCACTCAAAAAAAGCACAAACTATAAACATTTATCTGAAACATGCAAAATAGTACAGCCAAGAGCACAGTTCTAATAAGCTCTCCCCCCTTACATTAGGTTCAAGAAAAATGCTTTTTATATACTCCCCTCAAATGTTATGTAATGTATTTCTACACAATCAATTAGTTTTCATTTGCCTAAATTTAGAATAATATGAATCGTGTCTCCCTGAAAATAAGACCTACCTCAATAATAAGCCAAACCCTAATTTTTTTTTATTTTTTTTTGGGGGGGGGGGTGATATATAAACCCTCCCCCAATAAGCCCTTGCCACACTAGGTAAAAAAAACTGCAATACTCACCTTGCAGACGGTGTCTGTGTCCCCCGCTATGGTCTCCCCCGCGGTGCGGCAGGCTGCTGTGTAATCGTCCCTGCTATCATCTCTCTCTGGTAAATAGGGCTTTGGATTCCCCCACCTCCAGCAAGTAAGCACTGTGATTGGATCAAGCGCCAGCTAATCACAGCCGTCGCTCAATCATTCACAGTGAATTACTTCACTGAATGGCTGTGATTGGTTTATCGGGCGCCGGCTGTGATTGGCTGGCGCTTGATCCAATCACAGCCCTTACTTGCTGGAGGCAAGGAAATTCAAAGCCCCGTTTACCAGAGAAAGATGACAGCGGGAAGGATTACACAGCAGCCTGCCGCACTGCCAGGGAGACCATCACTGGGGACACAAACAGCGGCTGCGAGGTGAGCATACGCCCCCTCCCCAACCCCCTGAAAATAAAACACTGTGCCGCTTTTGGGGCAAAATTAAATATAAGACAGTGTCTTCTTTTTGGGGAAACACAGTATATAGCTGCACAGTTCTACAATATATAGAATATTCACCTTTAGCATGTCTTTCAACATGTTTAACTATCTGCTTTCCCAAGGTCATCTAGGCCTAGTTACCAGTGTAAATGCATGGAAAACACAACAATCTATTTTAGCACTTATTTCTATATTCCCCTAGTCTTTTATCCTCATATGCATACAAAACCTGTATTGAACTTCTTAAAATGTATTCCAGAGACACTATGTACTTTTTTCCTTACCATATAAATGGACATACTGATGGTTAACAGTCCCTTTGGGAAAAACAAGCAACTCGCGTATATTCAGCTATGTTGTATTGTAGCTAATAGGTGCACATACTGAATGCTTTCAATAAATCATGTGACATAACTTACATCATTTTTTTAGGAAAACACTAAGAATGTGATGACTTGATAACTGTATTATATGCATATTTCTGTTTCCTCTCTAAATGCTCATTTTTTGGTAATAGAAAACTCATGTATTAGGCGGGCTTCCAGCTCTTATTGCTATCTTCTTGCCTTGAGTTTGTAGAGATATGCACTATACTATTATTAACTCCTTGGGCATACTAAACTGTCCACTGTAGGCAAATCAAAATGTTTTGGACTGCTTTGTCATTTTACAGCATTTACACATAGTCCTTGATAAATCCACAAATGACAGGTAACTTTTAAAACAATACATTTAGTACAACAGCGAAGAATAATTCTGTCAGGCTCTACTGTATCATATAGCAATTAAGTAAACAAAATAGTTCTACTAGCAAATTCAGCCTCACATCTAGTTATATGCTCAACACTGATGACTACAATTGTACTACAACTAGAAAGACTTAAGGCCCATTTAGACGGGACAATTGGGCCAAACGATGCCCGACACTTGTCCCTGCATAAACCCGCTTCCGTGCTGTTGCATGGGAGCTAGTATCGCTGGCTCACTCACAGAGCAGCCAGCAGGAGGCGGGGAGGCTGCAGGAGATCTCTCTCCTCGTGCTCCCCTGCTCCTCTCGATTGACTTAACATAGTGGCCGTTCAATACTGAATGGCTGCTATTTATACTGAATGATCATCGTTCAGCTCATCGTCCATCGTTTATGCTGCTTGACCCTTCATGAGCCTCATTCTTGGGATCAGCGGGGGTTCCAGCAGTATACACTCTATACCAGTGATGGCGAACCTTTTAGAGCCCGAGTGCCCAAACTGCAACCACTTATTTATCGCAAAGTGCCAACATATCAGGGGGCGGGGCTTATCACGACGTATGATTTTACCCCCGTCGTTCTAAAAAGGACCGGGCCGCTTCAAGATAGACAGCATGCAGATTTTAACTACTTTTTGGATGCGGAAATGCTGCAGAACATCCTCAGCGGAAATTTCTGTGGAAAATTCTGCAGCATTTCCGCATCCAAAAATCCATTGTGAAACAGCGCTGCCCATTTCTGCCACGTGTAAACATACCCCAGCGGTAATAGTGACCCCCCTCCCAGCGGTAATAGTGACCCCCACATCACACCCGCCCCAGCGGTAATAGTGATGCACCCCCTCCTCCCCAGCGGTAATAGTGACCCCCACATCACACCGGCCCCAGCGGTAATAGTGTTCCCCCACAGCGATAATAGTGACCTCCCACCACACAGCAGCCCCAGCAGTAATAGTGACACCCCCCCAGCAGCCCCAGGGTTAATAGTGACCCCCACCCCACAGCGGCCCCAGCGGTAATAGTGACCCCCACCCCACAGCGGCCCCAGCGGTAATAGTGACCCCCCACAGCGATAATAGTGACCCCCACCACACAGCAGCCCCAGCAGTAATAGTGACCCCCAGCGGTAATAGTGACACCCCACCCCCAGCACCCCCAGCAGTAATAGTGACCCCCACCCTCCAGCAATAATAGTGACCCCCACATCACAGCGGCCCCAGCGGTGATAATGACCCCCACAGCGGCCCCAGCAGTGATAGTGACCCCCACCCCACAGTGGCTCCAGCGGTGATTGTGACCCCCACCCCACAGCGGCCCCAGCGGTAATAGTGTCCCCCACAGCGATAATAGTGACCCCCCCCAGCGGCCGCCAGTGCATTAGGGACACTCCCCCCAGCGGCCCCCAGTGCATTAGGGACACCTCCCAGCGGCCCCCAGTGCATTAGGGACACCCCCAGCGGCCCCCCAGTGCATTAGGGACACCCCCAGCGGCCCCCCAATGCAGCAGTGACACCCCCCAGCGGCCCCCCAGTGCAGCAGTGACACCCCATAGCGGCGCCCCAGTGCAGCAGTGACACCCCCCAGCGGCCCCCCCAGTGCAGCAGTGACACCCCCCAGTGCAGCAGTGACACCCCCCAGCGGCCTCCCAGTGCAGTAGTGACACCCCCGAGCGGTCCCACAGTGCAGTAGTGACACTCCCCCAGCACCCCCCCAGTGCAGTAGTGACACCCCCCAGCGGGTTCTATGATTGCTTGTAATAGCTATCATAAGTAATTGCAAGCCGAGACACCTTGTAACTGGCACACTTAACCCTCCGCAATACATCGCAGGGGTCAGGTGATGTCAAAGAGGGAACGCCCTCCCTCCGTGAACCCTTAACATGCCACAATCTACATAGATCGCGGCATGTAGGGGATTAACAGCAGGGATCACTGTTCTTATGTACTCCTTTTGTTGCAGCAGGAGGCCGGCTATCAGTAACAGCTGGCTCCTGCTGTGGGATGGTGCTGGCTCAGCTTTTGAGCCTGTGCCATACACAGGGCGTAGGTTTACGTCCTGTTGTGTTAAGTACCCCACAGCCAAGGCATAAACTTACGCCCTGGTGTCAAGGGGTTAATAATGTAGGAAATTTGTAAAAGGAGATTTGTAGAGGCTGATGAGAAGAAAGCAAATCTATTAAATTGTTTTTTCTCCAGTGTATTCACAGAGGAAAATGAAATGTCAGATGAGATGCAGAGTGATAAAATAAATTCCCCACTAAATGTGACAAGTCTAACCCAGAGAGAAGTGCAGAGGCATCTTAAAAAAATTCAAATAGACAAATCACAATGTCCTGATGGAATACACCCCCGGGTTTTAAGGGAATTAAGTAATGTCATAGGCAGACCCTTGTTTCTTATATTCAAGGGCTCTATAGTGACAGGGTCTTTTCCCCTGGATTGGTGCATAGCCACTGTGGTACAGATATATAAAAAAAGGGTCAAAAAATGAACCTGGAAACTATTCTGTATGCATTGCATTGTTGGGGAATGGCTGCCCTCACTTTTGTCTTGCACCCCTTTCACCCATCTGTCCCAGATGCATTAATAAAATTATATAAGCACCTAAAGAGGTGTTTTTTGGAGCTAAGTACCTGTCCAAAAAGGGTTGCCTGGACATGGTGGATGGGCACACATACTTGATCAAAATATGTGCTAAGCACCTTACATTTTTATGCGGTTAGTATAAACAGTTATGCAATTTTATTCAGCTATTAATTTTGCATGAGTTTTGAAGCGTGTGTTTCTGTTATTGTATTTGTCGCAACCATGGCTTATGTGCAAATACAATTTATTTGTTGGAAGTGCTAACTTTTGTTTTTTGTTCCTCTGGTATTCCTGCTAGAATAGTATGAATTAAGTGACAACTGGGTGCTACCATTGTACTTGACAAAGGGATGTGCCCCTATGCAGTTTGTTACTGGCAGCACTGATCGAACACTAAGTATATAGGGGCACCCTTCCAACTGGGAACATCCAGTTGACAATTTACTAATTTCTTGAGGAATACAAGAAGAATGGCAAAACACAGATTTATAAGAAAAGATGCTCCAGAATTGTTACAGATGTAGCATGCCTCAAACTAATGTTTGGTGTGCTACATCTGTTTATCTAATGTGCTGAGCGATAGTTCGCTGCATTACACCATTTGCGTAGCCATTACCATATACTTGCTGTCAGACTATGCAATTGCATGGGCATGCTAAGTAAACAACATAACGTGCTACGAAATTCAATTTTAAAAGTGCTGTATCTGTTTATTTTAGAGAATAGAACTATTTATTACATCAGGGAGCGGTAACAGGTGCTCTTTAAGTATAACAAAAAGAGGTTGTACAGAATGAGAAAAACATGGCTGCTTTATTTAAAAAATAGGCATAACACATTGCATGTCCTATTCCAAGTCAAATATTCAAAAGACTCATAGCAAAGATAAAAATGCCCCTCCCCCTCCCCAATTACATTGTTGGGTTGTCCCACTCTTGACAGAAGGGTATTTTGCTTGTTTCCCCCTTTATGCTCTTTCCATGACCCAGTCAGTTGCTCATCTCCTTATTTGCTAATAATACAGCTCACGTGGAAAGCCGAGTCCCACACAGGTTTCACCAACTGGTTGCGAAGGGGATAGAACTATTCGAGGATGGGCACCCCACTCTAAAATAGCACCAGAGGGGCTACGAGCCTAGCCTTCATGGTATTTATATCCTTGAACAGTGCTTAAAAAGCAGGTAATCAAAGTACACATTATTATTATGCATCAAACCAAAGTTTTTGACAAGGATAGTGATATTTAGCCAATGGCTTGATTCATTTTTTAAGCAAAGTGCTAGAGGTCTGTTCATGTCTAACAAATAAGCAAGCTCACTCACCTGTGACAATATGCACTTCATCACTGAAGTCATTCATTATTCATCATCTCTGGAATTGTTTTTACATTGTTCTTAATGGGAGTAAATGGTATAATAAAAAGTATACAAAACAACAGAAAAAAATGTATATTGGAATACTAGTAATAATAATTGTATTTTATATATTAGATCTAATTTGTAGTATCTATACTTAAAGGTATCATGAATATGTGCTGAGCTCATAAGGTCTGGTTGCATTTTACTGTTGGGTAAGTCAAAAGGGAATAGAGAGATAATGCCTTCTGTAACCTAGCTCACACAATCTTTTATGGTGTGAAACTATGATATTTTTCCCTGCATGGTTACCAAATAATAACTCCATAAACAATAAGAAGAAAATGGCTTTATAATTAATGACAGAGAGCTTGACAATTGTGTATAGTTGAAACAAATTGCATTTCCTAGCCTTCGACAAAACTATATACTTGTACGCTTGTTTACATGGGTTATATTGGAGGATTGGTGGCGAGTCATTCTTGGCCGCCTCTGTCATATCTCAGTGGTCTGCACATAGCACTTAGTAGAGTAGTAACATAAAGCAGGGTCACTGACATTATCTAATAGGAATGCATCACACTTAATAATGACTTGTAGCACTTTGTATCTAAAGATCTCAGTGACTCCTTGACAAGTTACACATTTTCCTTACTACACTATTGGAATTGGTTCTCATTTTCTCCAGAGGATAAATATATAAATTGACCTTGTCAGAAATTGAAGAAGTAAACTGCAGCTTAGACAAATATCAAAAGGAAATACAAAGTTTATAAGAGATCTGTCATTACTTGAACTTCTTTTTC
Organism: Eleutherodactylus coqui; assembly: GCF_035609145.1. Taxonomy (NCBI): domain Eukaryota; kingdom Metazoa; phylum Chordata; class Amphibia; order Anura; family Eleutherodactylidae; genus Eleutherodactylus; species Eleutherodactylus coqui. The sequence goes on along the minus strand of NC_089839.1, from coordinate 258,209,647 downwards.
TTCTACAAAAAAAAAATGAAAAGAACAATCAAAATACAAATTCTCTTAGAGCATTGTTGTATAGTGATGTGTAGTTTTAAAAAAAAGGAATCTAGATATTATGTAAATGTAAACAATAACATTAGGACAGTTAGATATTCTAAGTCTGGGTTTGCACAAGAGCATTTTTATTTCTATTCTTGGGCTGCGTCACAGGAGCTGAACAATAAAAATAACCGAAATGCTGAATCTGGCACGTGACGAGTCCCAACGAACCCAATGAACCCCATTGACTATATTGGGGTCCGTCAGATTTCAGTAATGCCCTCTAGCATTTTAGTTGGACAAAATAAAACATGCTGAGCTATTTTGTTTGGCAGGTGATGTCAGATCAGCGCTGCAGGCTCCAATGCAGATGTAAACATAGCCTAAGATATGTAATGAAAGATTAACCCCTTAAGAATGTGGCAATTTTTTTTTCTTTGTTTTTTCCTTCTCACTTTCAAAAAAATCATAAAATGTATTTTTCCATCCACATAGCCATCTGAGATCTTGTTTTTACAGGATGAATTGTATTTTTCAAGGGTACCATTTAATGTAATATATAATGTACTGCCCAAATTACTGTGCCACGCGTTGGCCATATAATGTACTGCACCACGCATTGGCCATATAATGCTTTCATCCAGTTGTAAAAATAATAATACAATACAGTTCTGCCACAATAAAACATTGCAGAAATTATATACTGTAGAGCAAGGGTGTGAAACTCATTTTCATCGAGGGCCACATCAGCCTTATGATTGTCTTCAAAGGGCCGATTCTAATTGTTAATTGTAAGACAGTATAGTAAAAGTGAACCCCACAGTGGCCCGATTGGTAATAAGGTCCCCCATAGCGGCCAGTGGCGCACACTATTATACATATATATATTACACATATATACACACAATTACAGGCGCACGCTATTTTTATATATATATATATATATATATATATATATATACACTACCGTTCAAAAGTTTGGGGTCACATTGAAATGTCCTTATTTTTGAAGGAAAAGCACTGTACTTTTCAATAAAGATAACTTTAAACTAGTCCTAACTTTAAACAAATGCACTCTATACATTGCTAATGTGGTAAATGACTATTCTAGCTGCAAATGCCTGTTTTTTTGTGCAAAATCTACAAAGGTGAATAGAGGCCCATTTCCAGCAACTATCACTCCAGTGTTCTAATGGTACAATGTGTTTGCTCATTGGCTCAGAAGGCTAATTGATGATTAGAAAACCCTTGTGCAATCATGTTCACACATCTGAAAACAGTCTAGCTCGTTACAGAAGCTACAAAACTGACCTTCCTGTGAGCAGATTGAGTTTCTGGAGCATCACATTTGTGGGGTCAATTAAACGCTCAAAATGGCCAGAAAAAGAGAACTTTCATCTGAAACTCGACAGTCTATTCTTGTTCTTAGAAATGAAGGCTATTCCATGCGAGAAATTGCTAAGAAATTGAAGATTTCCTACAACGGTGTGTACTACTCCCTTCAGAGGACAGCACAAACAGGCTCTAACCAGAGTAGAAAAAGAAGTGGGAGGCCGCGTTGCACAACTAAGCAAGAAGATAAGCACATTAGAGTCTCTAGTTTGAGAAACAGACGCCTCACAGGTACCCAACTGGCATCTTCATTAAATAGTACCCGCAAAACACCAGTGTCAACATCTACAGTGAAGAGGCGGCTGCGGGATTTTGGGCTTCAGGGCAGAGTGGCAAAGAAAAAGCCATATCTGAGACTGGCTAATAAAAGAAAAAGATTAAGATGGGCAAAAGAACACAGACATTGGACAGAGGAAGACTGGAAAAAAGTGTTGTGGACGGATGAATCCAAGTTTGAGGTGTTTGGATCACAAAGAAGAACGTTTGTGAGACGCAGAACAAATGAAAAGATGCTGGAAGAATGCCTGACGCCATCTGTTAAGCATGGTGGAGGTAATGTGATGGTCTGGGGTTGCTTTGGTGCTGGTAAGGTGGGAGATTTGTACAGGGTAAAAGGGATTCTGAATAAGGAAGGCTATCGCTCCATTTTGCAACGCCATGCCATACCCAGTGGACAGCGCTTGATTGGAACCAATTTCATCCTACAACAGGACAATGACCCTAAACACACCTCCAAATTGTGCAAGAACTATTTACAGCAGAAGCAGGCAGCTGGTATTCTATCGGTAATGGAGTGGCCAGCGCAGTCACCAGATCTGAACCCCATTGAGCTGTTGTGGGAGCAGCTTGACCGTATGGTACGCCAGAAGTGCCCGTCCAACCAATCCAACTTGTGGGAGATGCTTCTAGAAGCGTGGGGTGCAATTTCACAAGCTTACCTCAACAAATTAACAGCTAGAATGTCAAAGGTGTGCCATGCTGTAATTGCTGCAAAAGGAGGATTCTTTGACGAAAGCAAAGTTTGATGTAAAAACAATGTTATTTCAAATACAAATCATTATTTCTAACCTTGTCAATGTCTTGACTCTATTTTCTATTCATTTCACAACGCATGGTGGTGAATAAGTGTGACTTTTCATGGAAAACACAAAATTGTTTGGGTGACCCCAAACTTTTGAACGGTAGTGTATATATATATACAGTTAGTCCCCGACTTGCGAACAGGTTCCGTTCCGGGAGCCCGTTCGCAAGTCCGTTTTGTTCGCAAGTCGAACAAATGGTTGTATGGAGGGGATCGCGGGTGGATCCCGCTCCATACAACGTCGGGTGCCGGCTGTTTCTTACAGCGGGCACCCGGCGGCAGCAGTTCCGACGAGCCGTGGCGCTTGTCGGAACTGTTAACCCTTTAATACCGCTCTGACAGCGGTATTTAAAGTGTTAACAGTTCTGACGAGCGGCGCGGCTCGTCGGTACTGCTGCCGCCGGGTGCTGGCTGTAAGAAACAGCCGGCACCCGACGTTCAGGGGGCCCGTACAGCACCCTACGATGAGATCGCGGGACGCTGTGTGGTTGCTAGGCAGCCGGGGACCTCCTGAAAGGCCCCAGGGCTGCCTATGCAGAGTGCCTATCAAGCGCATGGCTTGCTAGGCGCTCTGCATAGACAGCCCTAGGGCCTTTCAGAAGGCCCCCGGCTGCCCAGCAACCGCGATGTGACCGGACAGGCTTCTATCAGGCTTGATAGAAGCCTGTCCGGTCCCTGCACAGTATGATGTAATGCCATAGCATTACATCATACTGTGCAGAAGAGATAGTTCGTATCTAGCGAAATTCGTAAGTCGAATGTTCGCAAGTCGGGGACTATCTGTATATATATATATACAGGCGCACACTATTATACACATATACGCACAGACGCACACGTTCTCTGCAGGCTTCTTCCCTTCTCCGCGGCTGTTGTCAGTGTGCTATCAGCACTCCTCTATTACTGTCTGCACTAGACAGAACAAGCCGATAGAAGATTGCCTACTGACAGCAGCACGGAGGTGAGGAAACTTACTGCACAGCCGGCGGGCCATAGAAAATGAGGTGGCGGGCCGCATTTGGCCCGCGGGCCTTGTGTTTGACACCTGTGCTGTAGAGTATACAAATAGTTGTGCCACACTACACCAGTATGTAAATACCACCATACGGTGCTCAAATACCACCGCCATACATTTACTAATTAATAGCTCTATACATAAAGTAAACCTATAACAGTGCTATATCATGTCAACATAATACTGGATTACAATTAGCGTAAATGGTAGTGTCAAGCCTTAGGTGCCAGATAATCGCTGGTGCCATTTTCAGCAAGAGTGGATGATGTGCCTTGTGCAACAACTCAGGTTGCGCGTCCCTAAGGTAAGCTGTGATGAGAGCTTTATTAATATGATAGGGTCATTACTATCAAGATGACCAAACTCAAGAATATTGGAATAGTTGATGCAGCATCCAAAGATTCAATCATTATATGTGACGATTTTCAGAATAAAACAATTAGGCGCTTATGGAGAGGTATTATGTAGCAAAGATTTTACGCTACAGCAAAATGTAATGATCTGATCATTATGAGTGTTGTTTGTCATGATTGGTTAGGCAATAAAACCATTCCAATTTGTGCTAAATCGGATTAGGCCATCCCTCCCCAATTTGTAGCAATATTATTTGCTAGCAGTCTTACTTTTTAATGCTGGGGTCCTAGGTTCAAAGACCATCAAAGATAACATCTTCATTGACTGTATCCAAATCTTGCCCTTTGTCAGATTTGTGCCTACAACTTCAGCACTGCTAATAACTGAGCTATCACACTTGTTTTTCTTGTCTAGAACAGACTCAAGAATAAAACACAAAGAGAACATAAGACCAACATTGAGATGCTGGCCTTGGTCAGATTTGAACCTGCAACTTAAGCACTGTAAAGCAGCAGTTCTATTTATCAAGCAAGCACACTTGTTAGTTCTGCTTTGGACAAGAAAAACAATAACGAGAATAAACACAAAGAGAATATAAAAACAGCGCCAGATGTTGCACTTGAGCAGATTTGAACCTGCAACTCCAGTACTGCAAATCAGCAACGCTAACAACTTAGGCACCACACCTGTGCTTTCTGCTTTAGAGGAGGACCAGAGCAGGAAGAATAAACATAAACAGGACATAAAAATACCATCCAAATGTTGCCATTGTAAAAATTTGAACCTAGAAATCCAGCATGGCAGCAGTGCCAATGACTGAGCCACCATGCTTATTCTTCCTTATTTTTGTTCTTCCTTCTCCTTGTTCTTTCTCTCTTTTCTTCCTCCTCCTCCAGTGGTGAAGGAGAATAAAAAGAAAGCAGAGAAGAATAAGGATTAGGAGGAAAAATGTATATGTAGGAGAAGGATAATGAAAAGGAAGGAGGAGATGAAGGAGAATAAGATCTTCTATCCTTCCTACTTTTTCTCCTTCTCATCCTCCAAAGAAGAATCTTGGCAGCTCAGTGGATAGTACTAGAGAACAATATCTGTATGGAGTTTCTTATTCTTAGTGAGAAGAGTTGGGGTAACTCAGTTGTTAGCACTGAATTTCATGCTGGAATTCCATGTTCAATTCTGACCTAGGACAACATCAGGTTTGAAAACCAGATTTCCAAAGTCAATGCAGGTGTTATCCTTGATGGGTTTTGAACCTAGGACCCCAGCACTGATATGTAGAAATGCTAGCAACTGAGCCACTTTTTCCGATTCTTAGTATTTTTTAAGACATGACCTGAAAATATAAGGCTAGGCAGTAATCCATTGGGCTGTCCTAATTAATAGAGCATTCATCTTGCACCCAAAATTTGCTCTGCAAATGTAAGGTCATGGTCAAGTGGGGAAGAGTAAGTTCTTTAGGGATAGTTGTGAATAATGCAAGGAGGCAAAACAGGTCTCTTTAAAACTTTCACTGAATGAAAGCAGGTAGGCCAACAGTGGGAAGGAGGCAATTGCCGGATTTAGTCACTTTAAGACACTCTGTATTCCAACTGCAATCAGAGCAGCATCTGTGGTGCAACAAAATCACTGAGATGTATTCGTAAAAGGAACGCTTCTTTTTATTCAATCCATATGCCAGCATGTCATGATGTTGATGTGGGTAGGCATGACAGCATGGGAGCGTGGATTGAGTCTCCACAGGTGCAGTAGCCATGATAAGTCTCCGGACAGAGGTTCCATAATACCGCGATGCCTGAGCAAGGCACGCGCAGGCGCAATAGACACTGGGGGCAGTAAGGATATACCAGAAATATCGCGTGAAGGAGTATATTCCCGCACAGGCGCAGTGGTGCCGAAAGACGCTGGGATGTTCCCTTGTGATGATGTCATTTGGCCAGTCCCATGGTGATCAGTGTTCACAGCTGGAGGAGACTGCTCTACACCCTATCAGGGTGTTTGTTACTATGATGTATGTTAGTGATTGGTGAATTAATTGTGCATGTAAAGTATTTATACACTGGGTTCGTCTTGTATGTTATGAGCTTGAAAAAGACTGTGGTGCAGCAGTTGAAATGTTGCTAGTATATGGATTGAATAAAAAGAAGCATCCTTTTTTTTAAAAAAAACAAAATCTGTTGGGGGTTTAGGACAGTCTCTATACTGAAATGGTAGCCAAGGCAATCGACAAAATAGTTCTTCAGCAGAAGAGCATAGTACTTGTGTTACAAAAAACTGATGCGAGCAATGGTTCTCAGGGTGACGACTCAGCTCCATTCTTCCAATACAATGATCACTGTCACTTGGTACTTCTTGTTGGCCTCTTACTGATCCTAATTGTTGTAGACACAATGCCCATAGCTTCAGCTACAGTGCTGACTGATTTAGAAATTAAAACTTTAAGCTTGCCTTGTGGCCTCAACTGGAACATAACAGTAAAACGAAATACCTTGACTGCTGCAAATCTGCTTCTCTGTCACAGTCCCGTATCTGACCCATCTGCTGCACCACACCTTCTCTGTCAGTCCTCTGGGCACAATGCTTATTAAAAAAATGTGCACTCCACACATGTTCAAAATGCGTGTGACCAAACCTCCGTGCCGATTGCTTTCAATGGGGCCAGCGCTACTGCAGTGCCAGCCCCATTGAAAGCAATTGGAGAACATCGTGATCCTCTGCCACAGCTGTGACAGGGGATTCTGTCATCCCAGCGGGTAGTCCCATAATCATTGAACACTGTGACAGTGCTGTTACAGTGTTCAGTGATGAGGGGACTCCCGGTGGGTAATCTTTACGTGTAGCACGGACCCTGCCAGTGCACACATGTCCCATCTTTTGCAGGTGCAAAGATTTTGCGGCTGTAAAAAACGGACATGTGAACACTGCATAGGAAACCAATGGTTCTAATAGACAAGCGTTTTTTTTGCGCGAGCCTCTTTGCACCTGACTTCACCCTCAGAAAGTAGATGGAACAGCAGAGAGATGGTGAGGGAACATTTAGCTAACCTAAATGAATTCAAGTCTCAAGGTCTAGATGAATTACTTCCTAGGATACTAAAGGAAACAGCGGAAGGTAATTGCTGAACCACTCGCCATAATCTTTGAAAGTTCCTGGAGAACAGGAGAAGTCTCAGAAGATTGGAAAAGCGGAAATGTTATCCCTATCTTCAAAAAGGGAAGAAGGTCGATCCAGGATCTATAGGCCTGTGAGCCTGACTTCTATACCGGGAAAGATCTTTGAACAAATTATTAAACAGCATGTATGCAAGTACTTGGATGAAAATGGAGTACTTAACCAGAGCCAGCATGGGTTTGTAACAAACAAGTCATGCCAGACAAATCTAATATCCTTCTTTGACAGAATCACCGACTGGGTTGATCAGGGAATTGCAGTATATCTTGACTTTAGTAAAGCATTTGACAAAGTATCTCATACCATACTTATTGAAAAAAAATGACCAAATATGGGACTGACAAGGCGACTGTTAGGTTGATTCACAACTGGCTGAGTGATCGTACTCAAAGAGTGGTCATAAATGGCTGCACATCCAAGTAGAAGAATGGATCAAGTGGGGTACCACAAGGCTCTGTCCTAGGCCCGGTGTTGTTCAACATTTTGATAAATGATTTGGAGGAAATTGATGGGAAACTGATCAAATTTGCCAATGACACAAAGCTAGGAGAGATAGCTAACACTAGGGAAGACAGAGTATTCAAAAAGATCTAGAAAAGCTTGAACAGTGGTTCGTGACTAACAGAATGGTATTTAACAAGGATAAATGCAAAGTCCTACATCTGGGCAAGAAAAATAAGAAAAGCGCATACAGAATGGGAGGGATTGTGCTAAGCAGCAGCACATGGGAAAAATACTTGGGTATACTAATAGATCATAGACTGAACATTAGTCAACAATGTGATGCAGCAGCCAAAAAGGCAAACACAATTCAGGGATGTATTAAGAGAAGCATAGAGTCTAGATCACGTGAGGTAATTATTCCCCTCTACCCTTCCTTAGGCCTTAGTCAGACGGGCGTTTTTAGCCGCGATTTGCGCATGTGCATGCGTCCGGCGATTTTATAAAACCATTGCTTTGCAATGGTATCGGACACATGAGCGCTTTTTATGCGCTCGTCCGATAAATTATAGAACAAAAAATCGCAGATCGCACCTATCTGCGATCTGCGATTCCTGTTCTCTTCTCTATATGCGCTCAATGGGGACGGCGGCAGCAGCGCCGACCCCATTGAGAACATATAGAAGACAAATCATTCTTCTCTGCTACAGCTGTAACAGCTGTGACAGAGAAGAACGATGTTTGCCCATTGAATTCAATGGAGCCGGCAATACAGCCGCTCCATTGAAAGCAATGGGCTGCCGGCGTGCGCGGGGTTAATTGTCGGGAAGGGCTTAAATATATAAGCCCTTCCCTGCAATTCATCCTAAAATGTGTTAAAATAAAAAAAAATTGTATACTCACCTTTCCGCTGCAGCCGGAGTCCAGCCGCGGCCGCTGTCAGTTCTCCTGAACTGCTTCTCAGCACTATCAGCCGGCGGGGCTTTATAATCCCTGCCTGCTGAATGATCTGCCTCTGATTGGTCACAGCCCTGACCAATCAGAGGCAGGTTTCACTCACACACCCATTCATGAATTCATGAATGGGTGAGTGACTGCTGCCTCTCAGCGCTGAGCCAATCAGGGGCAGGTCTGACTCACATCCATTCATGAATTCATGAATGGGTGTGAGTGAGACATGCCTCTGATTGGCTCAGCGCTGAGCCAATCAGGGGGCAGGTCTGACTCACACCCCCTTCACACCCACAGCAGGACGGCCGCGCGGAACTCCGGCTGCCGGGAGCAGGTAAGTATATATATATTTTTTATTTTTACACATTTTAGGATGCATTGCAGGGAAGGGCTTATATATTTAAGCCCTTCCCGACAATTCATCCCGGGCTCGCCCGCAGCGCATTGCTTTAAATGGAGCGGGCTCTATTGCCGTCTCCATTGAATGCAATGCGCTGGACAGCTCCGGCCCGTTTCTAATGAAACACGGCTAGGAGCAGATTTTCGGGCGATTTGCGGGCGACTTGCGCGCACCGGTCACGCGATTTGCGGATGCGCATCCGTCATGCGATCCGCAAATCGCGCGAAAAAACGCCCGTCTGACTAAGGCCTTAGGGTGGACACCCACTGGCATTTTTTTCTCCACTGCGATGCAAGACTAAAGTTAAAGTCTCGCATCGCAGTGCGAGAAAAAAATCGTCATGACGCCGGGATTTTGACATCACGCTGACATATCGCCAGTCTTTTCAATGGGGCCAGTGGTAGCAGCGCTAGCCCCATTAAAAAGAGATGGAGAATGCAAGGGACTTCTGCCACAGCTGTGACAGCTGTGACAGCTGTGGCAGGAGTTTCCTTCATCCCCGCGGGGACCGCGGGGATGAAGGAATCCTCTGCCATAGCTGTGACAGCTGTGGCAGAAGTCCACGGCATTCTATTCCACTGCTGCCGATCCCATTGAAAGCAATGGCTTCAGCCAAGCCCTGCAGAATGATTATCGGGGAAGGGCTTGAAATATAAGGCCTTCCCCGATAATCTGCCAAAAGTGTGTAAAAAAATAAAAATAATTATTAGTCACCTCTACTGCTTAGCTATTGGCTGGGCGCTCAGCCAATCACACATAGCCCTTATCTGTTCATTCATGAATAGCTATATCTTAGCAGAATGAATGAATAGCTAAGGGCTATGTTTGATTGGCTAAGCAGTAGCTGCTATTGGCTGAGCCCTCAGCCAATCTGCACAGCCCTTTCAGGAGGCGGGGATTTTTAAATCCCCGACTGCTGAAAGAGCTTAATAGCAGTGCCGGGGAGCCAGCAGGAGGACGCGCCTGAGCGCAGGAGAGGTGAGTAATAATTGTTTTTATTTTTTTACACACTTTTGGCAGATTATCGGAGAAGGGCTTATATTTCAAGCCCTTCCCCGATAATCATTCTGCGGGGCTTGGCTGAAACCATTGCTTTCAATGGGATCCGCAGCAGTGCCGATCCCATTGAAAGCAGTGGAAAATAATCCCCCGTTCCCTGCGGGGATGAAGGAAACTCCTGCCACAGCTGTCACAGCTGTTACAGCTGTGGCAGAAGTCCGCGACATTCTCCCTATGCTTTTAATGGGGCTAGCGCTGCTGTCGCTGGCCCCATTGAAACCACTTGCGATATGCCGGTTCTATACCAGCCTCTTTCTTGCGCTGCGAGGCGAGCGTTTTCTTGTGCTCTCGCAGCGTAATAGAGAAAATATCGCAAGTGTGCGTCCACCCGTAGTCAGACCGCATCTGGAATATTGTGTCCAGTTCTGGGCACCACACTTTAAAAAAGACATAGACAAACTTGATCAAGTTCAGAGAAGAGCTACCCAGATGATAAGCAGTCTGCAGATCGTGTCCTATGAGGAATAGTTAAAGGATCTGGGAATGTTTAGCTTGCAAAAAGGAAGGCTGAGAGGAGACTTAATAGCTGTCTACAAATATCTGAAGGGCTGTCACACTGCAGAGGAATCAGCCCTATTCTCATTTGCACAAGGAAAGACTAGAAGCAATGGGATGAAACTGAAAGAGAAGAGACACAAATTAGATATTAGAAAAAAATTTCTGACAGTGAGGGTGATCAATGAGTGGAACAGGTTACCATGGGAGGTGGTGAGTTCTCCTTCAATGGAAGTCTTCAAAGAGAGGCTGGACAGACATCTGTCTGGGATGATTTAGTGAAACTACCTTGAGCAGGGGGTTGGACCAGATGACCCTGGAGGTCCCTTCCAACTCTACCATTCTATTATTCTATGTATTTGAATGGTCACTGCACTTTGAAACAACTTGTGTTAATATGATAGCCAATAAGGTAACTAGCAAAAATGCAAATCACTTGTTTACCCAAATTGATAATTTTGTGCTGAAAAATCCCTCTAAGGTGCTGGCCACTAGTGTTCTTCCTTTCTTCTGATTTGCTATCCACTACCTGTTGTCCAATTAGGTCTGTCTCTAGTAAGAGAGATGACAAGACAGAGAACATGAAGTGGAGGAGGGTAATAACTCATGCTGCCCACAGAGGTTTATGGAGAGAAGAGGAGAGGAAAAGGGGAGGAGGAAGCTGCTAGAAGTTGAGAGACTCATGCAAATGTGCGGCTGCCAATGGTAAGTTATTTACTGTGTTACAGCTACTGAAATCACATCTACACTGCTCAGTGCTTCACTACTGTCCTCCCTAATGCAATTATTTATGTGTATGTTTCAGAGATCTTTTTTTGGCTGAAAAAAGACATGTCCATCCAGTTTAGCCTATTACCCCCCCCCCCCCCCCCCGTGTTGATCCAGAGGAAGGCAAAAAAAAAACTATGAGGTAAAATAATCCCTGGATCAAAATTGTTCTGAAGTAATTAGCGATTATAACATATACTATTATAGGGCTCAATAAAGGTGTCCAGGCCCCTCTTTTATCTAATTCGCATCACCACATTCTCGGGCAGCAAGTTCCATAGTCTCACTGCTCTTACTGTAAAGAACCCCTTTCTATGTTGATGTAGAAACCTTCTTTCCTCTCGACGTAGAGGATGCCCCCTTGTTACAGTCATAAGGGTATAAATAGATTGTGGGAGAGATCTCTGTATTGTCCCCTGATATATTTATACATAATTATTATGTTGCCCTTTAGTCGCCTTTTTTCTAAACCTAATAACCCCTATTTTGAAAACCTCTCAGAGTATTGTAGTCTGCCCATTCCATTTATTACTTTAGTTGCCCGCCTTTGTACGCACTCAAGCTCTGATATGTCCCTCTTGAGTACTGGAGCCCCAAACTGTCCTTATATATGCAACCTGCAGAGGATAAAACTGGTAGAAAATGCCATATACAAGTGATATAATGGCCATAATAGTGTGTTTCCTCATGTACATACACAACATCTAAAATTACAGGTAAACTTTAATGAAATTGTAAATTTTAAGGGCTGATCCTGTTATAAAAAAACACTATCCAAATAACCTGTTATGTCATCGGTTCGTTCAGTACTGTTCAATTGAGACTGAAGATAGACTACAAAGAAAATTATTTGCTCAGGAAGACCTATCATGTTACTACATTATTTTACCAGCTTACAATGGCAAAATTGCAATTCCTAATTTCCCCTGCGGAGGTGCTGTAGAGAAATTAAACACTTGCAATACAGTTCCCCAATGGAAAGATCTAAACATTTTCAACTTCCTTTTTGGCCCATGACTTACATCCTAATCCTTTTTTTGTGAAATTTACTTTATACAACAAAATGTTGTAAATCAGAAATTTGGGCCTTGTTATAATTCTCAATTGCTTCATTTAAAACTCTATTTCTGCATAAACTATGTGAGCACTTTGGCTCCTGTAGTGAAATGGATTTGCAAAAGACACTTGAACATTTATCGACCTGATAAACTGGCTACAATAATATGAAACTTATTTTCTATTATTCATCTCCTCGGCTTGTCAGTCATGAAGCCTCTTTGTGCAGCCTATTTCCTATGTTTGTCCAATAATAGATAATTTGAGAATATGCCATTGAAGAATGTCTATAAAGAGTTTCTCCTGTCAGCTCATTTCTTGAACCTTTGTGGAATACGGTTCCAGTGGTATCATAAACAATCATCATTGCATTGTAAAACAGGGAAATCTTCACTAAAACAGTGTTTTGATTTGGGTTGCCATAGTAATAAGTTCATGCTCACCTCTTTGGAGGCCTTATTATATGGAGTATCAGTGATTTGTTCAGTATGACTGGAGTTCATCTGTCAAAATGGGTTTTCCTTTTGTAAAATAATGATCTGGAGAATTCCTGAGTGGCAACAAATATTTTACAGCTTTAACGAGAAGCAGTGTACACTCAGGCTCTAAAAATCTATGCCATTATTAAATTAGAATAAATCATTTTGTACAGATATATCACTAAGAAATCTGCAATTCTAATGGGAGCATTTATTTTTCATGCAAAGAGAATTATTAACTTTTACTTCAAAAATAAATTACATTAAATTTTTCATGTAAACTCCCCAAAGCAAAAAAATAGCTCATATGTGGAAAATGCAGGAAATGTATAGTATTCCTTCTCCATTTGTAATATCATTGCAGTTTAAGCCATGCCTTGTGTATAAAAATTAATAATCATTTTGGAATGAAGATCATAGTAGATTGCTTGGATTTGCTGTAAAAGGGTACCCGTTTTTTTTTGCTAAGGCTCTAATTAATTCTCCCTCTTAGTCTTAGCCACATACTACTATCTACATGACATAAAAAAACAAGCCCTGTTCACCTGGGATGTCTTACCTACACACTTCATAGGAACTCAAGGGAATCGTTTGCCCGTGATTGAGGATTCATGTAATGAGCACTCAACCTCCCAGGATATTTTGGCCATGGCTGGGTCTTGGTTTAGATCCCTTTAAAGGTCTGTCCAAAATGCTATAGGAAAATTGCTGCCTCGCAAGTGCTATAAGTTAATTTGGGTGCTCTATTTTATATAAGGATAGTTCAACCAATGCAACATTAGCGAAACACATTACTGTGTTATAAAAAATGTGCCTAATTCCAGATATACCCTAATATTCAATATTTAAAAAAAATGGATGGTTCTTGATCGTTAAAGGAACTAACATCAGAAATTGAGAATCTGAGTAATGGATGACACTATTGAAATATCATTATGAAGGGGTTATCGCGGATTGCAAGTTGCTGTGACAGCGACCTGAGGATTGCAAGAAGCCAAAACGTGCTGGATTTCTTGTGATGGGTCAGAGTTGCATCAGCCTGCAACATGACTAACCTGACTCATTAATTTTTGGCCGGGTTCACACGGCTGTAAGTGTGAAATGCCACGGGGCTTCTGCAGCGTTTTACAGCTGTGAACCCAGCTATGACCCTGCGTATGGCCGCATATGGCGGCACAATTGTACTGCGCATGACCACGTACACACGCAGGCAGTACATCTGGGTTTTTTTGTTTATATTTACTGCACCGTCCATTAACGTTGATGCGTATACCTGCAGCCCATACGCAATGTGATTGCGTATGGGCTGCAGGTATATACGTGACAATAGCGAAAAATGGGCTTTATCTCATGCATATATGCGGGGCAAAATAGAACGTGCTGCAGTCAATTTGCACACAATTCTGACATGCTAATGTCAGCAATGTAATTGAGCCAATGCAATTGATTGCCTGCGAGCTACTGCGTATCACACAGGCCTACAGAGCCTGCGTAATACACAATACCAATACAGTTGTGTGAGCCCGGCTTTTGATGATTCAGGGCTGCAATGTAATCTTTTGCAACCAAAGTGGAATCATAGAATGGTAGAGTTGGAAGGAACCTCCAGGATCATCGGGTCCAACCCCCTGCTCAATGCATGATTTATTAAATCATCCTAGTTAGATGCCTATCCAGCCTCTGTTTGAACACTTCCATTGAAGGAGAACTCACCACCTCCCATGGTAACCTGTTCCACTCATTGATCACCCTCACCGTCAGAAAGTTTTTTTCTAATATCTAATTTGTGACTCCTCCCTTTCAGTTTCATCCCATTGCTTCTAGTCTTTCCTTGTGCAAATGAGAATAGGGCTGATCCCTCTGTACTTCTTGTAACCTTTTCATCTACTCTAATCATCTTATATATCTAAACATTTATTTCTCCTCGTATTGTTTTGGATATGGTTCTTGAATATTAGTATTGGCTGCTCAATATATCAAAATTGCTGCTTAAGACTTCTTTTACATTATATCTATAGTGTACTTTTACCATATGAGCTTGGAAAGCTCCTAGCACATATGGTAAGCAGAACCTTAGACCCTATTGACCCAATGGATACTAATATGTCCTCTGTTTGAGTGGGTTCCAAAATGGTTTCAATTTTTAACTGTAAGGACTAGCACAGAGGCCTGCACTATTGCAGCCAGTAAAAACCATATACTATGCAGTATATATTTTTTTCAGTGGCAGCCTATGGGGACAGATGCCTCTAAATGTCATACATTAAATGTATATGTTTGAGGTTTTCTTCATAAATCCTCCTGAAGGAAACCTTGGACGTTCAGGGAACAAAATGAAGAGCGAAAGAAGCCTAAGGGAGAAGAGCCAGTTATCACAGTAATAATTCAAAAGTGCATTAGGCTTATAGATCAGAAACAAGTGATTGTAGCAAGTATACAACAATCAGGGAAATGTAGAAGAGTGGAAATGCTTTGACATGTTACTCTACACTAGTTGCATACAGCATATTGCACGTATTGTTATTGCATATCAGAGAGTCTTCCCTTGGATTTGTGAGTGCAATACCCTTCAATATAAATAAAAATGATATTTGTGGCTTTGAGGGTTGTGCATGCCACTAGTTCTTTCATAACTTCCTACTCATCTTAGTGCATCCTGTTTCCAGGGATGACCTAGATGATCACATGCCACTGATAATGTAGTATGTGAGGCACTGACCTGTAAACTTCTGTAATAATGGTAATGAGCAGATGACTGTATATAACATGTGTAGTGGGGCTATTATGTTGGGAGGAAAGTCACCTAAAAACAACCACACAATTGGTGTTATATGATAAACTAATATAGATAACAAATACTGTAGGCTACTCATTACATCTAGAGATGAGCGAACGTACTCGTCCGAGCTTGATACTCGTTCGAGTATTAGCGTATTTGAGATGCTCGTTACTCGGAACGAGCACCACGCGATGTTCGAGTTACTTTCACTTTCATCTCTGAGACGTTAGCGCGCTTTTCTGGCCAATTGAAAGACAGGGAAGGCATTACAACTTCCCCCTGAGACGTTCAAGCCCTATACCACCCCCCTGCAGTGAGTGGCTGGCGAGATCAGGTGTCACCCGAGTATAAAAATCGGCCCATCCCGCGGCTCGCCTCAGATGCGTTGTGACATAGCTGAGGGACAGTGCTGTTGGTGCCGGAGCTGCTATAGGGAGAGTGTTAGGAGTTAGTGTAGGCTTCAAGAACCCCAACGGTCCTTCTTAGGGCCACATCTAACCGTGTGCAGTACTGTGGAGGCTGCTTTTTGCAGTGTTGCACATTTTTTTTTTTTTGGTATATCGGCCATGCAGAGCATTGCGCCCTGCAGTAATACTACAGGGACAGAAGTGGTGGTTAGGCAGGGAGAGTGTTAGGAGTGATTGTAGGCTTCAAGAACCCCAACGGTCCTTCTTAGGGCCACATCTAACCGTGTGCAGTACTGTGGAGGCTGCTTTTTGCAGTGTTGCACTTTTTTTTTTTTTGGTATATCGGCCGTGCAGAGCATTGCGCCCTGCAGTAATACTCCAGGGACAGAATTGTGTAGGCAGGGCCAGAAGACATATATTATTGATTGAATATAGGCAGTGGGCCTTTTCTAAAAAATCTTGGGCAAAAAATCTATTTGG
The DNA here is from genome assembly GCF_035609145.1 of Eleutherodactylus coqui. NCBI lineage: Eukaryota > Metazoa > Chordata > Amphibia > Anura > Eleutherodactylidae > Eleutherodactylus > Eleutherodactylus coqui. Next base: position 258,193,297 of record NC_089839.1, on the reverse strand, counting down.
CCTGCCTGTCATTGTGCTCAGTGTTCTGGGTCCGTGTGTGCTGGGTGTAGTAGTTCTACAAATAAATACGCAGGCAGCTAAGTGTTACAGCAGGCGTGCGCCAAATTATTTCCTGGCTCTGAAATCACCGCTCTGTTGCAGTTAATAACAGTGCGACACTCTGCAGTTCTGTCACACACTCCAGGGACAGAAGACATATATTATTGATTGAATATACGCAGTGGTCCTTTTCAAAAAAATATTGGGCAAAAAATCTATTTGGCCTGCCTGTCACTGTGCTCAGTGTTCTGGGTCCGTGTGTGCTGGGTGTAGTAGTTCTACAAATAAATACGCAGCCAGCTAAGTGTTACAGCAGGTGTGCGCCAAATTATTTCCTGGCGTTCCGTAAACGAAGTCAGCCTCCAACCACAGGCCAATAAGCGGCACATTTAATTACAGCGTTCTGTTTCTGCACTACTGCTAATACACCATGCTGAGGGGTAGGGGTAGGCCTATAGGACGTGGACACGGGCGAGGACGCGGAGGCCCAAGTCAGGGTGTGGGCACAGGCCGAGCCAGTGCGGTGGCCAGGGGTAGAGGCAGGGCCAGACCGAATAATCCACCAACTGGTTCCCAAAGCGCCCCCTCGCGCCATGCCACCCTGCAGAGGTCAAGGTGCTCTACGGTGTGGCAGTTTTTCACAGAGACGCCTGACGACCGACGAACAGTGGTGTGCAACCTTTGTCGCGCCAAGATCAGCTAGGGAGGCACCGCCACCAGCATGCGCAGGCATATGATGGCCAAGCACCCCACAAGGTGGGACGATGCCCGTTCACCGCCTCCGGTTTGCACCACTGCCTCTCCCCCTGTGCCCCAACCTGCCACTGAGATCCAACCCCCCTCTGAGGACACAGGCAGTACCGTCTCCTGGCCTGCACCCACACCCTCACCTCCGCTGTCCTCGGCCCCATCCAGCAATGTCTCTCAGCGTAGCGTCCAGACGTCGCTAGCGCCACTGTTTGAGCGCAAGCGCAAGTACGACGCCACGCACCTGCACGCTCAAGCGTTAAACGTGCACATTGCAAAATTGATCAGCCTAGAGATGCTGCCGTATAGGCTTGTGGAAACGGAGGCTTTCAAAAGCATGATGGCGGCGGCGGCCCCGCGCTACTCGGTTCCCAGTCGGCACTACTTTTCCCGATGTGCCGTCCCAGGCCTGCACGACCACGTCTCCCGCAACATTGTACGCGCACTCACCAACGCGGTTACTGCGAAGGTCCACTTAACAACAGACACGTGGACAAGCACAGGCGGGCAGGGCCACTATATCTCCCTGACGGCACATTGGGTGAATTTAGTGGAGGCTGGGACAGAGTCAGAGCCTGGGACCGCTCACGTCCTACCCACCCCCAGAATTGCGTGCCCCAGCTCGGTGGTGGTATCTGCGGGGGTGTATGCTTCCTCCACTAAACCACCCTCCTCCTCCTCCGCAACCTCTGTCTCGCAATCAAAATGTGTTAGCAGCAGCAGCACGTCGCCAGCAGTCGGTGTCACGCGGCGTGGCAGCACAGCGGTGGGCAAGCGTCAGCAGGCCGTGCTGAAACTACTCAGCTTAGGAGAGAAGTGTGTTTAGTGTGGCTGGGGGAATCATCACGGATAAGCGTACCCACCTGTCAACCGACAGTGCCGACAGGCTTACACTCATCAAGATGAACAAAGCCTGGATTTCCCCAGACTTCTCTTCTCCACCAGCGGACAGCAGCGATACCTAAACAATACGTAGGCTGCACCCGCGGATGGAAGCATTGTTCTCTATCACCATCCAAAACGGGGACCTTTTTGCTTCATCTATCTGTGTATAATATTCCTCCTCCTCCTCCTCCTGAAACCTGACGTAATCACGCCGAACGTGCAATTTTTCTTAGGCCCACAAGGCTCAGTCATATAATTTTTCTAAACAATTTTTATACGTTTCAATGCTCATTAAAGCGTTGAAACTTTCACCTCAACCAATTTTTATTTTAACTGGGCTGCCTCCAGGCCTAGTTACCAATTAAGCCACATAAACCAAAGCGATTAATGGGTTTCACCTGCCCTCTCGGTTGGGCATGGGCAATTTTTCTCAGGTACATTAGTACTGTTGGTACACCAATTTTTGTGGGCCCTCGCCTACAGTGTAATCCAATTAATTTTTTGCCCACCTGCATTACAGCTGACGTAACATCAGCTGTGATGGGCAATGCAATGGGATATTTTTATGTACAGCCGGTGGCTTCCTGGCACCCACCCATGCTGTGGGTCCACAGGGAGTTGTAAATGCATCTGTTTCCACTTCTAAAGAACCCCAGTCTGACTGGGGCATGCAGTGTGGGCCTAAGCCCACCTGCATTAAACATGACATTACCTCAGCTGTGATGGGCAATGCAATGGGATATATTTATGTACCGCTGGTGGCTTCCTGGCACCCAGCCATGCTGTGGGTCCACAGGGAGTTGTAACTACATGTGTCCACTTCTAAAGAACCCCAGTCTGACTGGGGCATGCAGTGTGGGCCGAAGCCCACCTGCATTAACCCCTTAGTGACGAAGCCTGTTTGCGCCTTAGTGACGGAGCCAAATTTTGGAAATCTGACATGCGTCGTTCAACGTGGCATAACTCCGTAAAGGCTTTACATATCCCAGTGATTCTGACATTGTTTTTTCACCACATGTTGTACTTCATTTAGATTGTAAAAAGAGACCGATATAATTTGTGTATATTTATTAAAAGTACCAATATTGGAAAAATTTTGAAAAAATTGTCATTTTTTCACATTTTCAACCGTAATATCTCAAATATGTCCAAACATACTGTACAAATTTTTGATAAGATATGTATTTCCATCTGTTTACTTTATTCTGAATGCACACTTGAAAAACTTTTGTGTTTTTTTTAACCATTTAGAGAACGTACAAATTTAACATTACTTTTCAGCATTTTGAGGAGCACTTTGTTTTCCTGCACCAAGCCAAGTTTGCAGAGGCTCATAAGTGTCAGAATAATAGATACACTCACAAATGACCCCATTTTAAAAACTACACCCCTTAGTGTATTCACTGAGGGGTGTCATGAGTATTTTGACCCCACCAGTTCTTTTCAGGAATTAGTTCAATTTAGGGGACAAAAAATAAAATTTCATATTTTTGCAAATATGTCATTTTAAAGACATATTTTTTTCCTATAGAGCCCATGAAAATGAGGATTTACACACCAAAATGGATACCCCCGTTTCTCCCGTGTTCAGAAACATACCCATTGTGGCCCTAATCTTATGTCTGGATGCATAACGGGAGCCAAAATGAAAGGAGTAGTCGGTGTCTTTCAGAACATAAATTTTGCTTGAAGGCGTTTTAGGCCCCATAGCACTTTTGTAGAGCTCTTGAGTGGCCAAAACCAAAGAGAACCCCCACAAGTGACCCCATTTTGAAAACTAGACCCCTTAACGAATTTATCTAGGGGTGTACTGACCATTTTGACCCCACAGTTTTTGAATGAATTCAAGCCAAGCAAAAGGAAAAAATTGTGATTTTCATTTTTTTGTCAATTCTGTCATTTTAAAAACAGCTTTTTTTGTACAGCACATGCATGAATGAAGCCTTTCATCCCAAAATGGATACCCCTGTTTCTCCCGTGTTCAGAGACATACCCATTGTGGCCCTAATCGTATGTCTGGATGCACAATGGGGCCCAAAACGAAAGGAGTAGTCGGTGGCTTTAAGAACATAGATTTTCCTTGAAGGAGTTTTAGGCCCATAGCACTTTTGTAGAGCTCTTGAGCGGCCAAAATCAAAGAGAACCCCCACAAATGACCCCATTTTGAAAACTAGACCCCTTAATGAATTTATCTAGGGGTGTACTGCCCATTTTGAGCCCACAGTTTTTGAATGAATTGAAGCAAAGCAAAAGGAAAAAATTGTGATTTTCGTTTTTTTGGCAATTCTGTCGTTTTAAAAACTGCTTTTTTGGTACAGCACACACATGAATGAAGACTTGCACCCCAAAGTGGATACCCCTGTTTGTCCCGTGTTCAGAGACATACCCATTGTGGCCCTAATCTTTTGTCTGGATGCACAACGGGGCCCAAAATGAAAGGAGTAGTCGGTGGCTTTCAGAACAGAAATTTAGCATGAAGGTGATTTAGACCCCATTGCACACTTGTAGAGCCCTTGAGCGGCCAAAACGACAGAGAACCCCCACAAATGATCCCATTTTGAAAACTAGACCCCCTAACGAATTTATCTAGGGGTGTACTGTGTATTTTTACCCTACAATTTTTGAATAAATCTAAGCAAAGCAGTAGGAAAAAAATTACAATTTTCATTTTTTTGGCAGTTGTATCAATTTAAAAACTGTTTTTTTTGTACAGCACACATAGGAATGAAGACTTTCACCCCAAAATGGATACCCCTGTTTGTCCCGTGTTCAGAACCATACCCCTTGTGGCCCTAATCTACTTAAAGGACGCATGGCTAGGCCTATAATGGAAGGAGCACCCGTTGGATTTTAGGGTACAACGGAATAAATTCCAGGCCCCATTGCCCACTTATAGAGTCATTGAGCGTCCAAAACGATAAAGACCCCCACAAATGACCCCATTTTAAAAACTAGACCCCTTAACGAATTCATCTAGGGGTGTACTGCGTATTTTGACCACACAGTATTTGAATAAATTTCAGCAAAGCAGAAGAAAAAAATTACAATTTTCATTTGTTTGGCAATTTTGTCAATTTAAAAACTTTTTTTTTGTACAGTTTACATAGGAATGAAGACGTTCACCCCCAAATGGATACCCCCGTTTGTCCCGTGTTCAAAAACATACAATTGTGGCCCTCATCTACTTACAGGAAACATGGCAAGGCCTGTAATGGAGGGAACACCCGTTGGATTGCAGGGCATAACTGAATAAATCCCAGGCCCCATTGCTCATTTGTACGGAATAAAAATTGACTCCCTAAAATCCCCCCCCCCCCTCCACGCCCTTTTCGGCGTTCCCCAAATCTTAGATAAAAGTAATAATGTGAACTGTGTAGTATTTCCAAAGACGGGTAATTATGGAGGCTGGTTGGGATGGGCACATGGGGCAATAAAACCGGGTATCCCCCCTCCTCTCATGCTTTTTGGGAGTCATTTCTTGACCTCAGTGGCGGGGATGGGGTGTAAAAAGTGGCGCTCTGTGAGTCTCCGTAAGCTTGATGAGGTGCGGCGGTCTCACACAGAAGGCGCTCAACAAGCTGCTCCTGGAACTGCAGGAAGGCGAGCGTTCCCGGGGCTTCTTGTAAATTGCGTATTACAGGTAGCGGTCTGAATAACGCCGGGCTCACACAGCCGTAGGTGGAATCCCATCTGTGAGCCCGGCTGTGACCCTGCGTACGGCCGCGTAATGTACTGCGCATAACTGCGTACTTACACGGGCGGTCATGCGCAGTACACTTTTTTTTGTTGTTGTTTGTATTTCCCGCGCCGTTGCTTAGCGATGACGCGGGTACCCGCAGCCCGTATACAACGTAGTTGCGTATGGGCAGCGGGTATATCCATGACCATGGAGCACAATGGGCTCTATGTTGCGGATATCCGCAGTAAAATAGAACCTGCTGCGTTCTCTTTTCTGCGAGTGGATTAAGCAATTCCAACCCACTAATGTGAGCGGACTTGTGTAATCCAATGCGATTGATCTGCGTATTACCGCTAATCAAACGCATGTGGAATCCGTAATTCCTATCCGGTCATGTGAGACCGGCCAAAGGTAGATCGCTACCATTTTTTCACGTGACCGGGGACCGCTCAACGAGGCCACCCGTCACTGCTCCAGGCTCTCGGTGACCGTTGGTCGCCGAGAGCAAGGAGGTATTAAGTTTCCTGGGCTCCCCGACTCCTGCACATGTGTCCGGTGTTTTGCCAGCGGTCGCATGCGCAGAATACGGGAAAGTTCACGGAAGAAGATTGCGTCGGGGTGAAAATATGGAGGCCTCCAGTAAAAAGTTTTATCTCCTCTCACCGATCGCATCAGTGAGGGGAGATGAAGCTTCACCTTTTTTTAACTTTTACGTGATCGCCATTATTCTTTGGATAACGGCGAACACGTGATCAGGAATCGCTCACTGCGGCTCTCCGTGAAATCTCCAGGCTCTTGGCTAAGTTTTGTAGCCAGGAGCAGGGAGATTTTAAAAAACCACGGCTTTTGCGCATGCGCCTGCCACATTGGCGACGGGCGCGTGCACAGAAGCTGGGTTGAGGTCCGCGGATAAATCTGCAGGCCTTAGGTACGTCATTTCATCCTCCCTCACGGATATGATCCATGGGGGGAGATGAAACGCAAGCTTTTTTTTAACTTTTTAAAACTTTTTTTTTACTTTTTGCACTTTTTTTTTTTTACCTTTTACCCCTTTTTTTATTTTATTTTTTTTTACTTTTTGCACTTTTTTTTTACTTTACATGATCACTGTCATCCATTGGATGACAGTGATCATGTCTCTGGTGACATCCCTCTGCTCTTGGCTACACATGGCAGCCAGGAGCAGAGCAATTTTGAATTTCCCGGGGCTCGAGCCCCTCTGTGCACGCGCCCGATGTCAATCATCGGGCGCGCATGCGCAGACGGGGATTTCGGGTCCCGGGACATCGGGACATCGCAGAGGACCGGGGGTGAGTATCTTCACCTCCCCTCATGGATCCGATCCATGAGGGGAGGTGAAACTTTACTTTTGTTTTACTTTTTAAACTTTTTCGCGATCACCGCTATCGCAATGGATAGCGGTGATCGCGGGCCCGGGGACCGCTCACAGTGGTCCCCGGTAACACCTCCTGGTTCCCGGCTACCTTCAGGAGCCGGGAGCCAGGAGATTTTAAATTTGCCGGGGACACCCGGGCTTCTGCGCGTGCGCGTGACGTCATCGTCAGGCGCGCATGCGCAGAAGGCCGCCGGCGGGTCCGGGAGGACCAGATCTCCGGGGGACACCGCCGACAAGCCGTGTGAGTATTTTCAGCTGCCGTGATGGATCCGATCCATCATAGCAGCTGAATTACTACTTTTTTACACTGTTTTATTTACTTTTTTGCGATCGGCGCTATTCATTTTATAGCGCCGATCGCAATACCGGGGGGGACTGCCCGCATCCTGGGATGACAGCTCCATGCTGTCGGCTACCTGCGGGCACCGACAGCATGGAGCTGTCACGTCCTCAGGCCAGTGGGCATTAATCCAAAGAGGATGCATAAAACTACGTCCTCTAGGATTAAGGCCCACTTTCTGAGGACGTAGTTTCCCGATGGGGCCGTCGTTAAGGGGTTAAACATGACATTATTACCTCAGCTGTGATGGGCAATGCAATGGGATATTTTTATGTACCGCCGGTGGCTTCCTGGCACCCACCCATGCTGTGGGTCCACACGGAGTTGTAAATGCATCTGTTTCCACTTCTAAAGAACCCCAGTCTGACTGGGGCATGCAGTGTGGGCCGAAGCCCACCTGCATTAAACATGACATTACCTCAGCTGTGATGGGCAATTCAATGGGATATATTTATGTACCGCCGGTGGCTTCCTGGCACCCACCCATGCTGTGGGTCCACAGGGAGTTGTAACTACATGTGTCCACTTCTAAAGAACCCCAGTCTGACTGGGGCATGCAGTGTGGGCCGAAGCCCACCTGCATTAAACATGACATTATTACCTCAGCTGTGATGGGCAATGCAATGGGATATTTTTATGTACCGCCGGTGGCTTCCTGACACCCACCCATGCTGTGGGTCCACAGGGAGTTGTAAATGCATCTGTGTCCACTTCTAAAGAACCCCAGTCTGACTGGGGCATGCAGTGTGGGCCGAAGCCCACCTGCATTAAACACGACATTATTACCTCAGCTGTGATGGGCAATGCAATGGGATATTTTTATGTACCGCCGGTGGCTTCCTGGCACCCACCCATGCTGTGGGTCCACACGGAGTTGTAAATGCATCTGTGTCCACTTCTAAAGAACCCCAGTCTGACGGGGCATGCAGTGTGGGCCGAAGCCCACCTGCATTTCATCTGACGTTAGCTCTGCTGTCCAGGGCACTGCAATGGGATACATTTATGTACAGCGGGTGGGTTCCAGGGAGCCACCCATGCTGTGGGTGCACACGGAATTCCCATTGCGGAGTTGGGGATTCCCAGTTGTACCTGCCTGTGACTATTTATAAAAAAACACGGTCTGACTGGGGCATGCAGACACCTTGACAGAATGAATAGTGTGTGGCACATAGGTTCCCCATTGCTATGCCCACGTGTGCAGCTCCAGATGGAGGTGGCACAGGATTGGATTTCTCATTGCTTCTGTACAGCATTGTGGGCTATCGCCCCGCCCCTTTTAAAGAGGGTCGCTGCCTAGCCGTGCCAACCCTCTGCAGTGTGTGCCTGCGGTTCCTCCTCATGGCAGACGCACTTATAAATAGACATGAGTGTGGCGTGGCATGAGGGCAGCTGAAGGCTGTGCAGGGACAATTTGGTGTGCGCTGTGGACACTGGGTCGTGCGGGGGAGGGGGGGGGTTGGGCAGCATGTACCCCAAGAGAAGTGGCAGCGGAGTGTCATGCAGGCAGTGATGGTGCTTTGTTGGAGGTAGTGTGGTGCTTAACTAAGGTATGCATTGCTAATGAGGGCTTTTCAGAAGTAAAAGTTGTTGGGGGGGGGGCACTCTTGCCGCTATTGTGGCTTAATAGTGGGACCTGTGAACTTGAGATGCAGCCCAACATGTAGCCCCTCGCCTGCCCTATCCGTTGCTGTGTCGTTCCCATCACTTTCTTGAATTGCCCCGATTTTCACAAATGAAAACCTTAGCGAGCATCGGCGATATACAAAAATGCTCGGGTCGCCCATTGACTTCAATGGGGTTCGTTACTCGAAACGAACCCTCGAGCATCGCGAAAAGTTCGTCTCGAGTAACGAGCACCCGAGCATTTTGGTGCTCGCTCATCTCTAATTACATCTCATTAGGTCACTTTCAGATACTTACCTGCTCTACTTAAAGGGGTAGTCCCATCTCAGACTTTTATGGTATATCCACAGGATATGCCATGAGAGTCTGACAGGTACAGGTCCCAGCTGTAAAATCCACTTTATTTAAGGCCCCCTCTGTCCTAGACCACTATGAATGCAGTGGCCCGCACTGGTCAGAAGGACAGAAATAGCTGAATGCCCTGCACTATGCTGTTTCCATCATTTCCATAGATCCCAAAAATCCCTCAGGCTTTGGTGTTGCTATACTGCATGTGTAACTTCCAGTCACTTTTATGGGAGTTGCAAAAACAATATAGCTCAGCTGTTTCAGTCATCCTGACTACTTAGCCACCTCATAATCAATGGTATTCCCATCTCAACCATGTTTAGCTTACAATAAAAGTGATGCTCCTAAAAGCATGCCATGTACAATGCATGTAGTGACACACATACATATAATTGCTGATAAGGAACTTCAAAAAACATTCAATATGATAGACCAACTCTTCTCAATATATATGTCGGATGTTGCAGGGGCGAATATATCAAATGTGCAACCTTTTATGTTGCATATTGGTCCAGTAGGTAAGTACTTTTATCACCATAAAAGTAGCGTCCTACTGTCTATTTAGTTGTGCTAAATGGACAAAGCTAATTAAACTAATAGCTTGCAATTACTGGTGGATTGTTAGGAATCTATGCACTATGCTAAGCTAATTGGGGGTCCATACACTGTTCTTGTACATAGCCCCTCTGTTTGCACCTTCCCCTGGAGAAATTGGTGATAGCTGTTGTGTCTATTGAAGCAAAATTGCGCTATGTAAAGTCTGCGGACCCTTACACATCTACACTTTAGACTTTATAAATTGATATTGTTGGCACCAATAACCATAATTTCAGCCATCATTATAGAGTCATGTTACTTTAGAACTACTGCTATACTTTGTTAAAAAAGTTACATTTTACAGAACATTTTCGTCAAAGGGATAAAGTAAGGCTGTCTGTCCATTGTGAATGAACTGTAAAAAGTAATGACCCGTCAGATTGTATATAAACAACCAAATTTATGGTGTTCAAATTTGTGGAAATGTCAATACTCCAAAAGGTAGTTTTACGGTTCATTCAAGCACTGATAAGAAATCATTACACTTTTTAAGAATATTGACAATTGCGAAGAGGCATTTAATGGAGAGAGAGCCTTTTATGCAGTTCTTTAGCCTGCACATTGCTAATTGACTGAGTTTCCAGTGCGAGAGTCACTAAATATGCATTACTTGATCAACTTTGATGAGACATAAACTTTGGAAACCTCAAACTTTCCAATTATAAGTGATCTATGTTTGTTTATGGCTCAGTTTTACTGACATCCTTCTAACTGTAAACTTACAATTGCTAACTACAGGAACTTGGATATTAACAAATTATCAACAAAATTCATGAATTGTTATGGAAACAAAAGTAAAAATGGAAAATTGTGATTTGGGTTTTTGTTAAATACTTTAAACCAACCTTTTAGCAACTGTGAAAGTCAATTAAATCCCTAAAATAAGCTGACATGGCTGAAAATTGAAATATAGAATAAGACATTTGGCTTTATCGATTCTTTTACGGTCTAAAAATATAGTGAGTAATTATCTGCCTAGACTCATTAATTGATTTAGCTCTCCATGGGAAAAGTAAAATCAACAATATATTGGTTCTTCCACAATAGATTATAATGTTTCTGCCAATAGTACTTAAGAAATTATCTTAGTATTATGCTTGTGTACACAGATGTAGCAGGACTTACTTTGGCAATGTGGTAGAGCTAAGTTTGATATTAGTTCTAATTGAGGAGAGTTTTTCAAATATGAGTCAAGTTGATTTTTAAAGATTTCACACCTTATGATACAGTACAAATCCCTTTGATTCTGTTTACAAAAGGCAATATTCAACTATCTGCAATACCACTTGAACCCTTCTGATGTTGTTGGATATTGATCTCCCAGGTATAAATCCAGATTGCTCTGGGTAAATAATATTGTGAATAATCAAATTTAATCTACTAGTATTTAATCTGTATTAAGGAAAGATAATGGATGATAAGACCCACATTCTTAAGGGTTTTTATCCAGTTTCAATAGAAGCACTATAGTTGCTTCGTAAAGAGAGTCTGGAAATCAACCATCTGCCAATGCTTTCTTAGAAAGAGAAAGCAGCTGTGGAAGCAAAATCTCACTATATTATGAATAAACCTCTATTGGGAGGCCATCCAGACCTGGGGATTTACCCTTTGCTATGGAGGAAAAAGCTTCAGCTATCTCCTCCAGAGTAATAGGCAAATCCAATAGATTTACATACTCTGGATAATTTAGGAAAAGTGATGGTTCTTAAATAGGTCCGGAGATTCTCCATTGTATAGGTTACCTGAGACTAATACAAATCTCTATAAACTGAGTAAATCTATCTAGTATATATGTTCCTCCTCATTTTGAGCTGTGGCTTTTTTAATGAGTGAAATAGAAGAGTGAAACAACCCCTTAAATATGATTAAAAAATGTCACACACCAACATAATGTCATAACCACAAAGAAGAGTTGTGTCGGGTCAAGAATCTAGTCTGAGGATCCCAAAAGGGATAACCAGAAAGGATACACTGTCCACTTCCTTACAAACTAGGGAGTAGGGGATTTCAATATCATCCAAATGGGGGGTGACTAGATACCCCTTGGGGTACATACTCCACCGTCTCTATCATGTTATACAATGAAGGTGATCCTAAAATGTGATCCTAAAAAAGTATGTCTATGACAGGAAAACTCTCTGGCAGAATGATGACATTCTGTCCATAAATCCAACCATCTCAGCTGCCAAAACAGACAATCTAATGGTATTGCTAGGGACTGCATTATGAGGAATACCTTCAAATCGATCTAGTAATGGGTCCATAAGCACTGTGGTAACATTAGGGAAAAGGGTAGCAAATAGAGATGAGCGAACGTGCTCATTTAGGACAATTACTCGATTGAGCATCCCTTTTTTCGACTAACTGCCTACTCGGGCGAAAAGATATGTGGGGCGCTGGGGGGCAGCGGGGGTTAGTAGGGGAGAGCTTTCTCTCTCTTTTCCCCCCCACTCCCCACCGCAAACCCCCCCCCCCCCCCCCCCCCCCCGCTCACCCCCGGCGCCTCCCGAATCTTTTCGCCCGATTAGGCAGTTACTTGCTCTAAACTAGCACATTCGCTCACCTCTACTAGCAAACGATATCCCTTCTACTATAATGGTAAGGGATGCAGGTGGTGGGTTATGAAAACACAAAATTACATAGAGGACATCATTGATCTTGGCTGTAAAAAATATATATCCACCCTCTGGATCTTTTCTGATTTGATCAGGCTCCCTTTGAAGAGAGGTACAAATGAGGAGGGATACACCTCTAGAATATAAGGTATGGCATGCCTGGTGGGACCACTGGAGCCATGGTTTACTTAGGTGAGCAGTAGTAGTCTGGTTAAGATGTGTCTCCTGCAAGCAGAGTTTGTGAGGTCTATGTGACTAAATCTGTGAGAATGCCATTGCTCTTTTTCTAGGAGTTCCCAGATCCCTAACATTCAATAAGCTTAATGTTATGTTAGCCATAGATTGTTAAGTAAAAATTAAAAAGTGACTTATTTCCCATTTGGTATAAAAATTTAATTTAATGCTGTTAGAGCAAAATAAATTCATGGAAAATAAGAGATTTTAAACCCAAAAAGCTATTTTGATGAGCTTGCAAAACAGGGAACTATTCTACAATATCTTAACAGTTAGGAAGTTTACAACTTTTAGGAGCTGTGTGAATCCTATAAGAAGCCTACTGCATCTAATGAATTCAAGATATAGTCAACTCTTTTACAATATCATATTTTCATTTTTTTTACACTTTCTCTAATACAGTTCCTTGTGACTTGACTCATTTTGGAAAAACACTCCTCAATTCATTATAATATAGTGATAGTGATACAGTTCAATAGGACATTAGGCAGACCGACTGCATTATCATAACACAGAGGCTTACCAAAATGTGCAAAAGTAACAGTTAATTAACAACCCCAGCCCTGCTATATTAGCATAGTCTAGCAGATCGGTCAGTTTACTTGTACAAATTTGATTTTCTTGAAATATGAAATGTAAAATTATGTGATTGCTCTGGAAATTGGAGAACTTTTCAGTCTCATCTCCATTAGACATCTTACGAAAGGACAGGCCAGCATTCTGTCCTCAAAATTTGTTTCCTTTGTTTTCAGATGTACCTTGCACAGATGACCATGATAAAACCAGCAATTTGCAGGATAAAGCTATTGAGAAGTTGCTGCTATAGAGTGACAGGTGACAAGTCTAGGAATTGTCTGCTCGCAGATTTCAATTCGTGTTAACGTGTTTTCGATGAACTTGAAATGCTGCTTGTGTCCTTCAGTTCTTTAAATCCACCTGCTCTGAGTAACTGCTTCCTGATCAATAATTAAGGAACCTTTGCTTTTCAGATCTATACAAACTTATTGATATTTTCGCTGAAAAACAGTCGATACTGTAGGATAAATCATCTGGTAAGACCTTTTAATAGCTCTGTGTTGACTGTAAGAAGTAAATGCATTTATCCAATGAAAGGAAACTAGTTTCCCCTTTCCACTCGATCTCTAGTATTATCCCTCATCGTGTTTCCATTAATAAGGTAAGTTTTTAGTATTTGTTAGTATCGACTGCCCAGTAATCCATAAAGAAAAGTATCAATGCTTTTGTCTTATTAGGAGTTCCAATTGAAAATGTAGAAAAGTACAACAGCCCTAAAAATGACTAGAAATGCAGCAAAGTTTTACTTTCTGTGACAAGTTATCTTATCTGGAAAAGTGTGAAATAACAAAGAAAAAAATACAGTGTGAATGTCCGCCAGACGCCTTATATGATGTTTATCCCATTGAGTACCTTGATTAAGGCTGAATGCACACAGGTGGAAATTCCGCAATGAGATTTCATGCAGAATTTCCGCCGTTGCACACTGACATAGGATGGCATCAGTTTATGCAATCCTATGCAGACAGCCGCGATTTTTATTGCAGAAAACGCACGTGATAACAAAATCATGGCATGTCCTATCTCAGTGTGAGCCTCGCAGAGGCTCACACTGCCGCATCATAGCTGACGCGCCGGCTCTGCACTGCGCATGCACGGCTGTGCGCCAGCTGGCACATCCGCAGAGCAGAGCGAAGACCCCGGACAGGTAAGCCGCGGGTCAATGTAGGGGCATGGGTCGCATAACGCTGCGAGAATCTCACGGCAGAATCCGACCTGGCCGCCTGCATTCACCCTTAGACTGCTGAACCATTTAGAGTTATTCGAAATCTAATAGAGTCTCCGATCAAGAAAGTAATATCCTGCATAAGGCATCAGGTATATAAATTGATTTACAATTGCTACCAAATCATCAAATAATTGGGTATATGTGAGCAAGCCCTTATAATAGGATGGCACCTAGGATAGCAAATCCTTATCTATATAATTTCCACTTAGGGAAGCACAAGGAACATTTATAACATTGTAATAGCAAAGAGAGGATAGAGGTTGAAGTACAGAAAAAAAACTAAAGGCCCATTTAGACATAAAGATTATCGCTCAAAATTCGCTTTGCGCAAGTTAAAATTCAGCAATGACTCTTATTAGCGCCCCACGCTGAGTTCTCAGCAGGATACAGCTGATAGCATTCTTTCAGCTGGTATCCTGTTTGGACTTCTCAGTGGAGTACCAGCTGAAAGCTCCAAGAACAAAGCAGCTGTTTGCATATATAAAGCAGCTGCTTTTCTTGGAGCTGTTAGCAGCATCCCACTCTGCCTTCATTTAACTCTTAAGTAGCTAATTATGCAAAGATGATCACTCAAAACTGTCACTCAAACTGCTGTTTTAGCAATTTTTGAGTGATCATGTTTCAGTGTAAATGGGGCTTAAGTGAGAGAGAGTTGAAGGAGTTGGTGAGTGGAAGGAAGAGAACAAAAACAAAAATTAAAACTTTATATTTAATTAGATAAATACATAAATAAAAAATACGAATAGGGGGAGGGGGCAATATGTGGAGTGCCCAGTGAATCGTTTTATCCAATCACCATAGTAGGTTTTGGAAGTTTGAGGAATCTTGGAAAGAGGCAAACATACGTAGCTCATGAGCCTATGTTTGAATTGGGCGAATCTTCAGCCCCCATTTCTTCCATATGCATTAAGAAATTCAGTTCTTGGATAAACTCTAACACTGTTGATGGTTGGGGGCTATGCCAGTGGTGGGGGATCATGGTCCGTGCTGCTGTCAGAAAGTGACAAAGCAAGCGTCGCTTTATCGTAGCAAAGGGACCTGGGATAATGGAAAGTAGGGCTAATTGGGGGGACAAAGCAACTTTACTATGTGTAACTTGTTCGTATATCTGGAAGACCATGTCCCCGAAGAGCTGAAGAGCCGGGCACTCCCACCATATATGGAGCATAGTTCCCAACCCAGAGCCGCAGCGCCAGCAGGAGTATGGTGCAGGATAAATTCGATGAATGAGGTCTGACATCCGTAGCACCTAGTGAGCAGCTTGTAATATTTTTCCTGCACCGCAGAAGCCATTGGTAGCTTGTGTGTAAATACAAAAGCTCTGTCCCAATCAGAGTCCAGAATTGTGTTAGATAGCTACCTTTCCCATAATCTGGTACAGTGAGCATAACCCGAGGTGATCTTCACTATTAAAATATTGCAAATTTTTGAAAGAATATAAATACAGGGATTTTCTTGTAGAAATATTTCTTCAATTGGGGTCGTGAGCAGTTGTAGCTGGTAAGTTCCCGAGTTGGCTCTTAAAAAGGAAGACAGCTGCAGGTATTCCAACCAGGAGACTTTAGCTTCAGGGTAAGTAGCTTGAAGTGTAGAGAAGAAAGGTAGAGAAGAGTTGGGGGCTGTGTCACATAAACGGATATCCTCCGATTTCTGCCAGCATAAGAATGTGTGCATTTCCATTCTGGGGGAAAGGAATGGGTTATGGAAGAAAGGAGTCAGTGCGCCTATTTAAATTAGAAGGTCATCCTTTATAGAAAGTCTGTCCTGAATATCTTGGCAGGTAGCTGACAAGGATGTAAGAGGAATAGTGGGGGACCTGTTTTTGGGAGGAAAATGTAACATTACATTGCATTACATATAATGCATGGATGGGTCAGGTCTCCCAAAACAGGAAGTCCTGCTGCAGACATTTATATGCCCAATTAAGACATACAGACAAGGGAGTCTTTATGAAGCAGCCCCTTTAAGAAGTTATAAATCAGGGTCAGACTGGCTTACTAGAGTATCCTACAGTGATGATATCTGATGAGCCCAGACACACAAAAAAAGTCCATGAAATCCACCAAGCAACAATTCTACTGGAGATTACATTGACGTGCCACTGGGGTGAATAACATTTCTAACAGACAAACTTTTAGTTTTTCTATAGCCTGCATGTGCAATGATAGATGAGAGCTTACAAGGCAAATCAAAATTAGATACTTGTTTGTTCCATATAGTTTGGTTGGGCCTACATAACAATTTTCTCTGCCATACTCATGGTACCACAGTGCAACACTGGTGCCAATATACTGGAAGCTTCTTTTGAAATGTTTTAAACTTTAAGAAACAACTATAAAATAATTACCTAAGTTCAACCAGTTAGCCAAGGGTGCATCTACACTTATAATAGGAACTGCACATTCAGCAGAAGAAGAAGTCCAACACCAGATAAGATGCAAGATTAAAATGTAAAGATAATCTTTCAAATGATTACATAGTAACATACATAGTAACATAGTATGTAAGGCTGAATGAAGACAATGTCCATCTAGTTCACCCTGTTTATCCTCTTTTGTTGTTGATCCAGAGGAAGGGGAAAAAACTCAAGAGGCAGAAGCCAATTAGCCCAAAAGATTTAAAGTTTTAGTGATCTTTTTGTATAAAGTGTTAATGGCCCCTCATTTCCATTAACACTTTATCATCTTCATTTGCATGTAAAATGGCCTCCATGAGCTGTTTGCAAAGCCCAGCATGTAATTAATCACGAGCCCAGCTGTTTTGTTCTCGTTGTGGGTGTCCGCAGAATGCTATGTTAACTGCCGGTTCCCCGTGGAGATAACAGCCTGACAGATGAAGGTGTTTGCCTCATCTCCAGTAGCTGAACAATGGATTTTAAGTTCACCTTAAACTTATCATTCAAACGAAAAGTGCCAGATGCTCGCGTTTGCATGTAATGATTATTGCTCAAATTCGGTTGTTTAAACGAATTTTGAGCAATAATCATTGCGTGTGAATGTGCCTTAAGGCCTTTTTTTTTACCAGCAATTGAACAATGAACATTAAATCATTCTCTTATTGTTCGTTATTCAGTTCATGCAGGCACAAAAATGAAACGATTGGCCTGTGTAAACAGGCAGTCATTCATTTATGAATAACTGCCTGTTTACTGTGAATGAAGGCGAACGCTCAGAAGCAATTTCTGGCCGATCCACCTCCATTGACAGATCGATTATTATTACTCTTGTGTCAGAACAAAGGAGCGATAATTGCTAAGACGACTGTTGGGCACTTAAGCACCTGACAATCATCCGGTCTAAAAGGACCTTCAAACATTTCGGCAGTTATGCCTTACCCATTGCCTTTACCTTGGAACAATTGTATTGTTTGAATCATTTCATGTATATGATTAAAAGCAATCTGATCATAATGTAGGATAGAAAACTTTGTAAGATGATAAAAGAGAAATTCTATATTAATACTGAGAGTTCTAAATTTGACACCATCATTTTTAGAATTCAACTTCATATACCCTCCAAGTTAATATTGCTCATCTTGTTGAAAGCAGGTACTGACATGTATTCAATATGGATAATCCAGAGTATTTTAAAATTCTGTTTCATAACACAAAAAGAGAAAGATAAAATACATTACTTGTTTACACGTTTCTGTCTCTTTAGGGAACACAAGAGATTTTTTAAATGTACATTTATATGGGATAAAAAAGGCAGATATATGAAATATCTTTTAGGGTCTATTCACGCAGTGTTTTGAAGTGTCCATCTGAAGTACAAGTCAGATGGATTCCTTAACTTATATCTCCTACATATTCCTCTGATGGATGACTACAGGGCAGATTTACTAATACTGTCTTATAGTTAGACAGTGCAAACTTAGAGCAGACAGTCTTTAAATGCACCAGATTTATCATGGTGGCTCTGCTGATTGTTAAATCTGTTGAATCTTTGGACTATCTAGTCTAACTTTATACCGCCTAGCAAGTTGGCTTAATTTACACCAAAAAATTTGCAATTTTTGATTCAATTTTTGACTCATAATTTCACATTTAGACCATGCCCCCTTTCCTATGTTGGAATGCCCCTTTGTCAGGTGTGATGAAAAAGTGTCTAAAACACATAGTGAATGTTGCGCAAGCTATGTAAGACAGTTTTCTTGTGCAAATTGCACCAGAATTCTGTCAAATTTTCTATAGTAAATTTGTCCCAATGTACAGCTATCAGAGATGAGCGAACATACTCGGGTGCCGCGGGGGGCGCGGTGGGGGAGAGCGGGGGGAAATGGGAGGGGGATATCTCTCTCCCCGCTCCCCCCTGCTGACTTTCGCAACCCACCGCTCCCCCCCGCCGGCAACTGAATCTTTGCGGACGAGCAGGCAGATACTCGAAAAGGACTCGAGTATTTGTCCTTAACAAATATGCTCGCTCATCTCTAATAGCTATACAGTGGTATCTGTGACCCATAGGCTTCCATTGTGAAAAAAAGTACACTCTGTGATATATATTTTTCACTAGATGTGCCTAGTGCAGTCAGCTATACCAGCCTAATGGATGCCAAAAGGAAACGCTTTTCGACTCATTTAGAAGAGTGGGGTTTATGGATACAAACGTCTATAACATATCCCGTTGCATCTTGATAAAGAAAAAGGTTTTTGGGAAAAGTTGGAAGGAAGGGGGGGGGGGGATGAAAAAAAAAGTTAATAAATATATAAAGTGGGGGAGGGGATGAACCACAAGGGGGTGGATAGGGGTAGGATTGGGGAGGGAGGAAGAGGGGGAGGCATGAGGTCTTGTAACTAGACCTCTATAACAAATGTAGACTGAACAGCAAACATTGTTGGCTTCATGAGTAATTTAAGGTTAGTTTTTTAGCATCTCTCTCCTCCTGCATGGCCCCAACTTGGCTCAGATAGCGCCCTGAATTTTTATGTAGTGGCTGCACACGCTGGGCTACCCCCACACCTCTAAGATCACATCAATCACAGGACTATCGGGCAGTCCCCCCTCATTGCTCTCTCAATATACCAAGGTGTTAGATTAAAGGATTCGTTAATAGCCGCCCTCACTTGTTGGGGCAATATGTTAATAAAGCTTTCCCTGCTCTCGAAAAACCTCTGCACCCTGGATCCTTTGCTGATGAGGCCTTTTACCCAGTCCATCTGTATGATAAATGTGAGTTACTCTAAAAAGAGTTTAAAGGGAGGTGGGTTTGTGTCAATCTATGTCTGCAGGATTGTTTTGACCCCGGCCATGGCTACCATATGTAGACGTTTCCGACTCCCTGATGTACATCTTTGTTCATCTTGGGCTATGTAACCAAAGATCACTCAGACGGGATTGAGGAGACCAGCTGAGGTTAGATGTGTGGTGGTGAACCTGTGTATCCTGTTCAAGAAATTCCGAATCACAGGGCAGTCCCACAGACAATTGAGAAGACCCATCCCCAGCTCCCAACATCGAGGACAGCTATTATCCGGGTATATTCCCATTTTGAATCCTTTTTGAGGAGTGATATACACCCTATGATAGAGTTGTAGAGTCATTTCCACGTAGCGACTCGAGGGGAGGCAGCATCAACCATACTTTAGGGCCTTTAATAGGTGTGGGATGGTTAACTCGGGAATATCAGCGGTCCATTTCACGAGGGCTGTTTGGGACATGGCTGTTTGGAGTGTATAGATGTTGGTAGGCTCTGGTTATATGACCTCGCATATTAGAAGGGTGTGTCATGCATATGTGGTTTAGTTTTGACCATTCATATGGGGACATATTGGCCAGGATTCTGTCTATGTAACGTTTTGCTTGTAGATAGGGGAAAAAAGGTTATAAGAGCTTGGGGGTATTTGTTTTGCAGATCTAGTAGAGATAGCATCTCACAGGTGTTTTGGGGGTTTCACAGTTGCAGGAAGAACACCTAGATGTAGACTAGTATGTCACAGTGAGGGTTCTAGTGTAATCTCTAAAACATAACTTTTATTCATCAAATAAAAAATAAAAAGGATTCTGAATCTCAAAATCCTAAATTCTAGACACACGAACAAAATATATAAAACCTACCCCTATCTTAAGGAGGGGAAAGCAATATATGAACTGCCTAAACAACAAGGTATTTTGTATCAAGGATACCAATTTTTTATCCCTGTATTCAGCCGTATATAGCTTATGGATAAAGAAAGAACATAGGTCAGTTCACTGAATTGATGTTCCCAACTTAGTTGTATTACTGCGGCTATTCAATAGGTAGGAAACATATAAAGCCTCCGTCTTTATAGTAGGTGCATTGTTCCTCCCATTGATATACGCTGCCTAACGTCTCAAAAGGCCGTAAGTATGAAAGCAAACACGCTTTCTACGGTTAATCCAGGATTTGAAAAAATCAAATGATTAGCTGACCTCTAAGTAAAGCTAAAGCTCCACACAATTTTTTGTGAGCTATAGCCAACAAGAGCCAAAATGCAGTACACCAAACTGCCAAGATCAATTCTGCCGTGGGTTCAAAGATGTTGGTAGGCTCTGGTTGTATGACCTCGCATATTAGAAGGGTGTGTCATGCATATGTGGTTTAGTTTTGACCATTCATATGGGGACATATTGGCCAGGATTCTGTCTATGTAACTTTTTGCTTGTAGATAGGGAAAAAAAGGTTATCAGAGCTTGGGGGTATTTGTTTTGCAGATCTAGGAGAGATAGCATCTCACAGGTGTTTTCATTTAGCAGACATTTAATATTAATTATTCCTCCTGTCTACCATTAATGGAGTTTTCTGTGGAGCGCGTTGCGTTGAAAGTTTGTGTTTTTCAGTAATGTTAGGTATATTGAGAAATTGGGGTGCAAAGTGGTTGCTTTCTGCAGTTTTTGCCATGCCTTCCATGCTGATATTAGTAAGGGATTGTCCCTGCATTCCTCTGGGATCATTGGGTATGAAAGATGTAGGAAATTGGGGAGACTGATCCATGGAATTAGTTTTTGCTCAATATTCATATCTACAAATACAGATGTTTGTTGCATCTGATCAGTTATTATTTTTGTTAGTGCTACTATGTTGTATACCCGCATATTGGGAAGGTTTATCCCACCATTGGTTTTCTGCTGTCTTAAAATGTTAAAGGGTATCAGATTTCTGCCTCCCTTCCAGATAAATCTACCTATCAAACTACTTATTGTTTTTTCATCTTTGGGGGTGAAACATACTGGAAGAGCATGGAGTATATATAGGAGATGAGGGAATTCCACCATTTTGATCAGGTGGCACCTGCCTATGTAGGACAGTGGAAATTGGCACCACTTTAACAAGGTTTGCTCTAATAATGTAATAGAATGTTTGATGTTAACCGCATAGTTTGTGGTATGATTTAGGTATGTGTACGCCTAGGAATGTGATGTCTTTTGTCTGCCCATGAAAGGGATATTGAAGGGTCCATTCTGGTTGTGATGGGCCATTTATCAAAAGGGCCTCTGTTTTCTCCAAGTTGATGGTGTATCCCAATAAGGCTTCTAATTTTTGAAAGTCCTGGAGCACCAGCAGGAGAGTGGCAGATGCGTTTTTGACAATCAAAAGGACGTCATCTGCAAAAGCTGTCACTGAGACGCTGGCAGGATATGGGTGAGTTGCTTGTTGTAAGGTTAGCGGTTGGAAATGGTGTAGTAGGGGATCTAGAGAGAGGTTAAATATTAGGGGTGAAAGGGGGCATCCCTGCCTAAGCCCTCTTAATATATCTATAGGCTGTGTATTATGCCCATTTATTGTAAGGGTGGTGGATACATTAGATTGGATATGGGGAATGAGGTTATAAAAGCTCGAGCCAAAGCGTCTCCTTCATAGGGTGGAATGCAGGAAGGGCCAGGATACCTTATTGAATGCTTTCTCCGCATCTAGGCTAAGCAGGAGTGTTTGGCTTTTGGGCATTTAGCTTCAATGGTGGCTGCAATGGTGATTCGGATATTTTTGGTGAATTGTCTTTGGGCAGTAAAGCCTCTTTGAAATGGATGAATAATGTTCGGGAGTATCTTTTGGAGGCAATTGTTCAGGAGTTTTGCTAAGTATTTATAGTCGCAGTTCAATAACGAAATTGGTAGGTATGATGGTGCAAATTTGGGGTCTTTGTTGGGTTTAAGTATAAGAACAGTTCTCGAGTCGAGAAGCATGTCAACTTGAACATTGTGGGCGTAAATGTCATTGCACAATTTTGTCAATGTGGGTATTAGTTCTGTGTTCAGGATTTTGTAGTATTCATTACTATAGCCATCAGGGCCTGGTGTTTTGCTATTTGGCAAGGTTGTCACCACTTCTCGTATTTCCTCTTCCAAGAATGGTGATTCCAGAAGGTCTGCTTGTTCCGATGTGAGTTTGGGTAGCTTAAGGGTGTCTTGCCATGCTTCAATATCATTTGTGTTGGTGAGGGATGCCCTATATAAGTCTTTTAAATAGGTCCACATAGTTTCTTCTATGTCTGCCTGTTGAAAGTGTTTGTTGCCTGTTGCAGGGTTGGTTAGAGCTAGAATTGGTTTATGTTTTGTTTGTGCATTAGCTATTTGGGCCAGAAGTCAGCCTCGTTTGTTGGCTTGTCGATAAAATTTATTTCGGTCTGATTTTGTGAGCCATAGTGCTTGGCTTTGGACAAAAGACTCCAATATTTGCTTTGTTTGGTCGTAAGATTGGTATAGTGCATACTCACAAGCATCTAAAACATTGGGGAGTTTGGCCCTTCATTAAGTGTTGCAAAATATTCGCTTTATCAAATTAATCTTATGTCTAACTAATCTCATTGATTTCTTTGACTATGTCACAAAAGTGGTAGATGAAGGTGGTGCCGTGGATATCACATATTTGGATTTAAGTAAAGCCTTTGATGCAGTTCCACACAAAGAGCTTATAGATAAATTATTGAAAATTGGGCTTAGTCCTGTGGATTCACAGTTGGTTAAAAGACAGGTATCAGAATGTTGTTGTTAACAGAGCGTATTATGAACGGAGACAAATTACAAGTGATGACCACAAGGGTCTGTCCTGTGTGGTGGCCCAGAGTTGGAGTGTGTGTGTTTCTATGTAGTGCTTATCTCTTTGTCTTGTGTTCTGTTATGTGTATTGACTCAGACAGGTCACCTAAGGGTTAATATCTGGTGTCTGGTTTTGTATCAGCTCAGTCTGGTTATGTGTATTGTACTACGGAACATGTGTGCACATGATGTGGAGTGAATCAGGTGCTAGGGCGAGGAACTACCGTAGGAGATGTGTGTGGTTGGAGGAGATGAAGTTAGGAGGTGTTCAAGAGAGGAGCTGAGGGTGAGAGCTGCTCAAGAATGTGTGGGGAGGTTTGTGTATTTGCTGATAACACAAAAGTGTGCAATAGGGTTGATACTCCCGGTGTTGCCTTGAACATGGAGAATGATTTAGCCTTATTGGATAAATGCTAAAAATGATGCAAACCCTGAAAATAAACTCTAGCTGCATTACATTAATAAAAAAAAAGAAAATATTACCTACCAGGCTCGGTCCAGGTTCCTCCCGCTGCTCTCCTGAGCTCCGACGCAGTTCTTTCAGTCCTCATCCTCCCACAGAAGATCACTTCCTGGTTACAGGAATGATAAATCCGACTTCCAGTAAGCGATGGCTCTGATTGGTTCTCAAGCGTTGCTCAGCCAATCAATGTAACGCTCAATGAACCAATGCAATGGTTGTGATTGGTTCATCGAGCGCTACATTGATTGGCTGAGCAGTGGTCGAAGACCCAAACGCAGCCATTGTGTTGTGGAGGCGAAATTTATGAATTGGCCAATCAATGCTGCGGCTCAGCTAATTCATAAACCCTGCCTCCACACCACGATGGCTGTGATTGTTTTTTTGCGTTGGAGCTCCGGAGAGTAGCAAGAGGGACCTGGACCAAGTCTGCTAGGTAAGTATAATAAGACATCCCCCGAAAATAAGACCTAGCACCTCTTTTGGGGCAAAAAATAATAGAAGACAGGGACTTATTTTGCGGGGAAACACTGTAGTTGCCAGCGGAACTAATAACCATTTAGTATTGGCCAGCCTATATAGAAACAGGGTTGGGGGTGACAAAAAGACTATGGCTTCAACTTATTGCGTTATCATATGGACGGTGTCCAGTGTACATTACTTATCCATGCTCTCTTTACACTTTGGCAAACCAGTCTTTTACATATATTTAGCTTGTTTTGCAATAAAAAAATGTTTAATTTCCACTGGAGAGAAACCTGTGAACTTTGAAACTCCCTCTCATCCTTCTGATCAATATTCAATGTACTGCACTTTCTGACTAGGTCCGGATGAAACAGGTACAAATTCAGCAGAAATTAGTATTTGCTTCAGAGACACTTTCTGAATATTTAACTTTTTAAAATAAAGTAGACATCATTAATTAAACATTGCCTTCCTGATGTCTGTATTGCTGCGCACGGCGTCCAGACAAACAGAAAATGTATTTTTTATGTTTGTTTAAATGTTTGTTGAATTCGAGATCAGCCTTCACATCGTCTGCAGAAATAGGTGTATAAACTGTGTTTTCTGTTGTTGGGTTATAACAAAGCATGTGGACGTTAGGCTTTTAATTCACAATTTCCTGCCAGACCATGAACTGCATTTTTTTTATAGCGTTTGTATTTTTACTATTTTGTACACCATCAGTAATGCCATAACCATTATGCCATTAAAAGGGTTGAGACTCGCTCTTTACATTCATTTTGCCCTTTGTGAAAATGCATTCCCCCTGCGGTGCAGAAATTCAAAAGTGGCCACTTATGCGCTGCGTCTGGACCAGTATACAGTATGGGGTAAGCCAAAGTTTGACCTCCAAATGGTACACTTATTCTAGTAAACCCCTTATGCTACAGCTCTTCGTGATTATTTGCAATGAAAAAATGTTTTTAAAATAAGTTTTCTTTTTAAACTAGTTTTATAAAGTTTGATTCTTATGTATAATGAATTATTTCTAAACTTTGGTTAAATTTTCTTTATACAATATGGCAATATCTGAGTTAGATGTGTGAAAATAGACTTAACTGGCATTCCTTATAATGGAGCTCTAGATCTTCCACATGACATTAGTGGGTACAAAGTATAGATCCACATTTTACAATTTCATGCTCCATTTTCTTAAATCCTTGAAATACAGCTTTGTTATAAGAAAACTGTGTGTTGATGAAAAGCCTTTATTTTTAACCCTTTAAAGGGCCACTTGATTAGACATATAGTCAGTTAACAGTAGTTGCCCCATACTAACATAGTCGTAGGAAGACATTTTTTTTTTTTGCACTCATGGCTGAAACCATTATAGGCATCTTATACCACCTATTAAGGTCTAGATTAGAGATGAGCGAGCACCAAAATGCTCGGGTGCTCATTACTCGAGACGAACTTTCCGCGATGCTCGAGGGTTCATTTCGAATAATGAACCCCATTGAAGTCAATGGGCGACCCGACCATTTTTGTATATCGCCGATGCTCGCTAAGGTTTTCGTTTGTGAAAATCTGGGCAATTCAAGAAAGTGATGGGAATGACACAGCAACGGATAAGGCAGGCGAGGGGCTACATGTTGGGCTGCATCTCAAGTTCACAGGTTCCACTATTAAGCCACAATAGCGGCAAGAGTGGGCCCCCCCACCCCCCCCAACAACTTTTACTTCTGAAAAGCCCTCATTAGCAATGGATACCTTAGCTAAGCACCACACTACCTCCAACAAAGCACAATCACTGCCTGCATGACACTCCGCTGCCACTTCTCCTGGGTTACATGCTGCCCAACCCCCCCCCCCGCACGACCCAGTGTCCACAGCGCACACCAAACTATCCCTGCGCAGCCTTCAGCTGCCCTCATGCCACGCCACCCTCATGTCTATTTATAAGTGCGTCTGCCAGAGGAAAAGCAGGCACACACTGCAGAGGGTTGGCACAGCTAGGCAGCAAAATCCAATCCTGTGCCACCTCCATCTGGAGCTGGACACGTGGGCATAGCAATGGGGAACCTATGTGCCACACACTATTCATTCTGTCAAGGTGTCTGCATGCCCCAGTCAGACCGCGGTTTTTTATAAATAGTCACAGGCAGGTACAACTCCGCAATGGGAATTCCGTGTGCACCCACAGCATGGGTGGCTCCCTGGAACCCACCGGCTGTACATAAATGTATCCCATTGCAGTGCCCTGGACAGCAGAGCTAACGTCAGATGAAATGCAGGTGGGCTTCGGCCCACACTGCATGCCCCAGTCAGACTGGGGTTCTTTAGAAGTGGACACATGTAGTTACAACTCCGTGTGGACCCACAGCATGGGTGGGTGCCAGGAAGCCACCGGCGGTACATAAATATATCCCATTGCATTGCCCATCACAGCTGAGGTAATAATGTCATGTTTAATGCAGGTGGGCTTCGGCCCACACTGCATGCCCCAGTCAGACTGGGGTTCTTTAGAAGTGGACACATGTAGTTACAACTCCGTGTGGACCCACAGCATGGGTGGGTGCCAGGAAGCCACCGGCGGTACATAAATATATCCCATTGCATTGCCCATCACAGCTGAGGTAATAATGTCATGTTTAATGCAGGTGGGCTTCGGCCCACACTGCATGCCCTAGTCAGACTGGGGTTCTTTAGAAGTGGACACATGTAGTTACAACTCCGTGTGGACCCACAGCATGGGTGGGTGCCAGGAAGCCACCGGCGGTACATAAATATATCCCATTGCATTGCCCATCACAGCTGAGGTAATATTGTCATGTTTAATGCAGGTGGGCTTCGGCCCACACTGCATGCCCCAGTCAGACTGGGGTTCTTTAGAAGTGGACACATGTAGTTACAACTCCGTGTGGACCCACAGCATGGGTGGGTGCCAGGAAGCCACCGGCGGTACATAAATATATCCCATTGCATTGCCCATCACAGCTGAGGTAATAATGTCATGTTTAATGCAGGTGGGCTTCGGCCCACACTGCATGCCCCAGTCAGACTGGGGTTCTTTAGAAGTGAACACATGTAGTTACAACTCCGTGTGGACCCACAACATGGGTGGATGCCAGGAAGCCACCGGCGGTACATAAATATATCCCATTGCATTGCCCATCACAGCTGAGGTAATAATGTCATGTTTAATGCAGGTGGGCTTCG
The DNA here is from genome assembly GCF_035609145.1 of Eleutherodactylus coqui. Lineage (NCBI taxonomy): Eukaryota > Metazoa > Chordata > Amphibia > Anura > Eleutherodactylidae > Eleutherodactylus > Eleutherodactylus coqui. The sequence continues at coordinate 258,165,874 of NC_089839.1, read as the reverse complement.
GCCCACACTGCATGCCCCAGTCAGACTGGGGTTCTTTAGAAGTGGACACATGTAGTTACAACTCCGTGTGGACCCACAGCATGGGTGGGTGCCAGGAAGCCACCGGCGGTACATAAATATATCCCATTGCATTGCCCATCACAGCTGAGGTAATAATGTCATGTTTAATGCAGGTGGGCTTCGGCCCACACTGCATGCCCCAGTCAGACTGGGGTTCTTTAGAAGTGAACACATGTAGTTACAACTCCGTGTGGACCCACAGCATGGGTGGGTGCCAGGAAGCCACCGGCGGTACATAAATATATCCTATTGCATTGCCCATCACAGCTGAGGTAATAATGTCATGTTTAATGCAGGTGGGCTTCGGCCCACACTGCATGCCCCAGTCAGACTGGGGTTCTTTAGAAGTGGACACATGTAGTTACAACTCCGTGTGGACCCACAGCATGGGTGGGTGCCAGGAAGCCACCGGCGGTACATAAATATATCCCATTGCATTGCCCATCACAGCTGAGGTAATAATGTCATGTTTAATGCAGGTGGGCTTCGGCCCACACTGCATGCCCCAGTCAGACTGGGGTTCTTTAGAAGTGGACACATGCAGTTACAACTCCCTGTGGACCCACAGTATGGGTGGGTGCCAGGAAGCCACTGGCGGTACATAAATACATCCCATTGCAGTGCCCAACACAGCTGATGTAACGTTAGCTGTAATGCAGGTGGGCTAAAAATTAATTTGATTACACTGTAGGCGAGGGGCCCCAAAAATTGGTGTATCAACGGTACTAATGTACCTCTGAAAAATTGCCCATGCCCAACCAAGAGGGCAGGTGAAACCCATTAATCGCTTTGGTTAATGTGGCTTAATTGGTAACTAGGCCAGGAGGCAGCCCAGTTAAAATAAAAATTGGTTGAGGTGAAAGTTTCAATGCTTTAATGAGCATTGAAACGTATAAAAATTGTTTACAAAAATTATATGACTGAGCCTTGTGGGCCTAAGAAAAATTGCCCGTTCGGCGTGATTATGTGAGGTTTTAGGAGGAGGAGAAGGGGGAGGAGGAATATTATACACAGATTGATGAAGCGAAAAGGTCCCCGTTTTTGATGGGGATACAGAACGATGCTTCCATCCGCGGGTGCAGCCTACGTATTGCTTAGGTATCGCTGCTGTCCGCTGGTGGAGAAGAGAAGCCTGGGGAAATCCAGGCTTTGTTCACCTTGATGAGTGTTAGCCTGTCGGCACTGTCGGTTGACAGGCGGGTACGCTTATCTGTGATGATTCCCCCAGCCGCACTTAACACCCTCTCTGACAAGACGCTAGCCGCAGGACAAGCAAGCACCTCCAGGGCATACAGCGCGAGTTCAGGCCACGTGTCCAGCTTCGACACCCAGTAGTTGTAGGGGGCAGAGGCGTCACGGAGGACAGTCGTGCGATCGGCTACGTACTCCCTCACCATCCTTTTACAGTGCTCCCGCCGACTCAGCCGTGACTGGGGAGCGGTGACACAGTCTTGCTGGGGAGCCATAAAGCTGTCAAGGGCCTTAAAGAGTGTTGCCCTGCCTGTGCTGTACATGCTGCCTGATCTCCGCGCCTCCCCTGCTCCCTGGCCCTCGGAACTGCGCCTTCGGCCACTAGCGCTGTCGTATGGGAATTTTACCATCAGTTTGTCCGCCAGGGTCCTGTGGTATAGCAACACTCTCGAACCCCTTTCCTCTTCGGGTATGAGAGTGGAAAGGTTCTCCTTATACCGTGGGTCAAGCAGTGTGTACACCCAGTAATCCGTAGTGGCCAGAATGCGTGTAACGCGAGGGTCACGAGAAAGGCATCCTAACATGAAGTCAGCCATGTGTGCCAGGGTACCTGTACGCAACACATGGCTGTCCTCACTAGGAAGATCACTTGCAGGATCCTCCTCCTCCTCCTCAGGCCATACACGCTGAAAGGATGACAGGCCAGCAGCATGTGTACCCTCAGCAGTGGGCCAAGCTGTCTCTTCCCCCTCCTCCTCATCTTCCTCCTCCTCACCGCGCTGAGATATAGACAGGAGGGTGCTCTGACTATCCAGCGACATACTGTCTTCCCCCGGCTCTGTTTCCGAGCGCAAAGCGTCTGCCTTTATGCTTTGCAGGGAACTTCTCAAGAGGCATAGCAGAGGAATGGTGACGCTAATGATTGCAGCATCGCCGCTCACCACCTGGGTAGACTCCTCAAACTTTCCAAGGACCTGGCAGATGTCTGCCAACCAGGCCCACTCTTCTGAAAAGAATTGAGGAGGCTGACTCCCACTGCACCGCCCATGTTGGAGTTGGTATTCCACTATAGCTCTACGCTGCTCATAGAGCCTGGCCAACATGTGGAGCGTAAAGTTCCACCGTGTGGGCACGTCGCACAGCAGTCGGTGCACTGGCAGATTAAACCGATGTTGCAGGGTGCGCAGGGTGGCAGCGTCCGTGTGGGACTTGTGGAAATGTGCGCAGAGCCGGCGCACCTTTACGAGCAGGTCTGACAAGCGTGGGTAGCTTTTCAGAAAGCGCTGAACCACCAAATTAAAGACGTGGGCCAGGCATGGCACATGCGTGAGGCTGCCGAGCTGCAGAGCCGCCACCAGGTTACGGCCGTTGTCACACACGACCATGCCCGGTTGGAGGCTCAGTAGCGCAAGCCAGCGGTCGGTCTGCTCTGTCAGACCCTGCAGCAGTTCGTGGGCCGTGTGCCTCTTATCTCCTAAGCTGAGTAGTTTCAGCACGGCCTGCTGACGCTTGCCCACCGCTGTGCTGCCACGCCGCGCGACACCGACTGCTGGCGACCTGCTGCAGCTGACACATCTTGATTGCGAGACAGAGTTTGCGTTGGAGGAGGAGGAGGAGGAGGGTGCTTTAGTGGAGGAAGCATACACCGCCGCAGATACCACCACCGAGCTGTGGCCCGCAATTCTGGGGGTGGGTAGGACGTGAGCGGTCCCAGGCTCTGACTCGGTCCCAGCCTCCACTAAATTCACCCAATGTGCCGTCAGGGAGATATAGTGGCCCTGCCCGCCTGTGCTTGTCCACGTATCCGTTGTTAAGTGGACCTTGGCAGTAACCGCGTTGGTGAGGGCACGTACAATGTTGCGGGACACGTGGTCGTGCAGGGCTGGGACGGCACATCGGGAAAAATAGTGGCGACTGGAAACTGAGTAGCGCGGGGCCGCCGCCGCCATCATACTTTTGAAGGACTCCGTTTCCACAACCCTATACGGCAGCATCTCCAGGCTGATAAATTTGGCTACGTGCACGTTTAACGCTTGAGCGTGCGGGTGCATGGCGGCGTACTTGCGCTTGCACTCAAACACTTGCGCTAGCGACGGCTGGACGCTGCGCTGACAGACATTGCTGGATGGGGCCGAGGACAGCGGAGGTGAGGGTGTGGTTGCAGGCCAGGAGACGGTAGTGCCTGTGTCCTCAGAGCGGGGTTGGATCTCAGTGGCAGGTTGGGGCACAGGGGGAGAGGCAGCGGTGCAAACCGGAGGCGGTGAACGGCCTTCGTCCCACCTTGTGGGGTGCTTGGCCATCATATGTCTGCGCATGCTGGTGGTGGTGAGGCTGGTGGTGGTAGCTCCCCGGCTGATCTTGGCGCGACAAAGGTTGCACACCACTGTTCGTCGGTCGTCTGCACTCTCAGTGAAAAACTGCCAGACCTTTGAGCACCTCGGCCTCTGCAGGGTGGCATGGCGCGAGGGGGCGCTTTGGGAAACAGTTGGTGGATTATTCGGTCTGGCCCTGCCTCTACCCCTGGACACCGCACTGCCTCTTGCAACCTGCCCTGCTGCTGCCCTTGCCTCCCCCTCTGAAGACCTGTCCTCAGTAGGCGTAGCAAACCAGGTGGGGTCAGTCACCTCATTGTCCTGCTGCTCTTCCTCTGAATCCTCGGTGCGCTCCTCCCTCGGACTTACTGCCCTTACTACTACCTCACTGATAGACAACTGTGTCTCATCGTCATCGGCCTCCTCACCCACTGAAAGATCTTGAGACAGTTGCCGGAAGTCCCCAGCCTCATCCCCCGGACCCCGGGAACTTTGCAATGGTTGGGCATCAGTCACGATAAACTCCTCTGGTGGGAGAGGAACCACTGCTGCCCAATCTGAGCAGGGGCCCAGGAACAGTTCCTGGGAGTCTGCCCGCTCCTCAGAATGTCTCATTTTCATGGAGTGAGGAGGCTGGGAGGAAGGAGGAGCAGCAGTCAGAGGATTCTGAGTTGCAGCAGTGGACGGCGCAGAACTGTGGGTGGACGATAGGTTGCTGGAAGCACTTTCTGCCATCCACGACAGGACCTGCTCACACTGCTCATTTTCTAATAAAGGTCTACCGCGTGGACCCATTAAATGTGCGATGAATGTGGGGACGCCAGAAACGTGCCTCTCTCCTAATCCCGCAGCAGTTGGCTGCGATACACCTGGATTAGGAGCTCGGCCTGTGCCCACACCCGGACTAGGGCCTCTGCGTCCTCGGCCGCGCCCACGTCCTCTAGGCCTACCCCTACCCCTCAGCATGCTGTATTACCAGTAATGCACAAACAGAACGCTGTAATTAAATGTGCCGCTTATTGGCCTGTGGTTGGAGGCTGACTTCGCTTACGGAACGCCAGGAAATAATTTGGCGCAAGCCTGCTGTAACACTTAGCTGGCTGCGTATGATTTTGTAGAACTACTACACCCAACACACACAGACCCAGAACACTGAGCACAGTGACAGGCAGGCCAAATAGATTTTTTGCCCAATATTTTTTAGAAAAGGCCCACTGCCTATATTCAATCAATAATATATGTCTTCTGTCCCTGCCTCCACACTTCTGTCCCTGGAGTATTACTGCAGGGCGCAATGCTCTGCACGGCCGATATACCAAAAAACAAAAAAAATGTGCAACACTGCAAAAAGCAGACTCCACAGTACTGCAAACGGTTAGATGTGGCCCTAAGAAGGACCGTTGGGGTTCTTGAAGCCTACAATAACTCCTAACACTCTCCCTACAGCAGCTCCAACACGATAGCACTGTCCCTCAGCTATGTCAGAATGCATCTGTGGCGAGCCGCGGGAGGGGCCGATTTTTATACTCGGGTGACACCTGATCTCGCCAGCCACTCACTGCAGGGGGGTGGTATAGGGCTTGAACGTCGCAGGGGGAAGTTGTAATGCCTTCCCTGTCTTTCAATTGGCCAGAAAAGTGCGCTAACGTCTCAGAGATGAAAGTGAAAGTAACCCGAACATCGCGTGGTACTCGTTACGAATAACGAGCATCTCGAACACGCTAATACTCGAATGAGTATCAAGCTCGGACGAGTACGTTTGCTCATCTCTAGTCTAGATGCAATAATGACATGCGGATTCAATAAATAATGATGATGATTAACCATTCTGTCATTGCCGACTCTCACCCTTGTCATCTATCAAGTACAACTTCTGTCAACTGGCAAATAGTCATGCCGGTATCTGCCATGATTACGTCTAACCAGCGAGGTCTTTCACGACTTCTTCTTCATGAACCACTCACAAATCCCAGCATAATATCCTTCTCCAGTTCATTTGCTTGCGTGATGTGTTAGCTTTTGTTCTGAAATCTTCGTCTAGGGATGTTGTTGGCTTGATACGATCCGGTACTTCCTTGCTAGTGATTCTCGCTGTCCGTAGGATCTAAAGCATTCTTCTTCAGCACCATAATTCAGAAGAAGTAAATAAACCATGACATCGATTTGGACTTGGCTTCTATATATGCTCGCATTATCTAACACGATGGTGAAGTTTACTACTAACGTCGCCGCCGCACACGGCGCGTCGCCCTGTCATCCTTTCACAAACACAAATTGCAATGGGAAAAATGATTGCACTTACTAGGTAGCACTTGGTTCTTAAACTGATGGCTTTATTTTCCCAGATCTTGTCCAGTCCTAGCTAAGCCACACGACCCAGTGATATTCTTCGTTTAATTTCTGAACTGCATTCTCCATTGTGATTTAGGAATATGTAATTTGGAATATGTAATATGGTACAGCATCAATCTCTTCATTGCTAATTTTGATGGTGGTTACACCATATCCCGCAGTGGTCATGATCTTTGTCTTTTTGATGTTTAAGAGGAAACCTTCTAGCTCACTTCTTTCTTTGACTGCCATTATTAACTGTTGTAGATCATCTTCACTTTTTTGCAAGAACGATGATATCCTCAGCATATCAGAGATTGTTTATGTTCCGCCCTCCTATTTTCACACCAATTTCTGACTCATAACGGCCTCATCCTATGTGCTGAAAAGACATCCATTTGTTTGATGCAAATTCAGAGCCTCTCATGATCTACAGAATCAAAATCCCTGGGGCAAATAAAACCAATTATTGATATGGCTGTGACTGGGTTAAATATGCTCACACAATGGCTGATTGGGAGCACACCTCCCAGTCCACCAATCAGTCCATACACTATAGGAGATGTTACAGCATAGTGGAGAGGAAGGCTCCAGTGAGGTATTTCCAAAACACAATATCACAGGGATCTTGGGCAGCGATAGGTGTAAGGCAAACAGCAGAGCTGAAGTCATGGCCACATGGACCAGGTTGACATAATAACCTTACCCTGGTTCCACTGCCCGTTATGGATGACACACCTAAGGGAGATGACATAATACCTCCACAGTGCCACCTATTTGAAGACAGCATCCCTTCAAGCCAAAGTTAGACTCTTTATACAAGCCTTGTAACAATGAATGGGAATTAAAAGTAAAGCCAGGCTCCATGCACAGACAGCTGTTTCAGGGTATTTGCCCTTCATCACTGTACAGTAGGAGTCTGGTTTTGAGACCACGTAACACATGATGACTATCAAACTGAGGGTTAAAAAATGTTATGTAAAAATGATGCAAAAAGAAATTCCCAACCACAAACAATAACCCCTAAATACAACAAACAGCAACTCATGAATACAATGGCAACTTAACATATACATGGAATGTAGTTAATAATGTAAAGTCAAATAGTAGAAATATAAATCTAGCATAATGCATACAGACCCTCAGTTTGGTAGTCATCATGATTGTGTCCTTTGAATTTTTACTTTTTATATTTTGATTCATTTTGCATTAATAAAAGTAATATTTTATTATACATTTATAGTTTGTGTAGATCAATTCTATGTTTTGGTGTGCATTACAGGCATCTACCTGATTTTTTGCCTTTCTGTTTTCATACTCAAATACATTGAAAAAAGATAGTAATTGACAAATGGACACCACCATGATTACGAAATCTGTCAGAGCAACACAATATTATTCCATCTTTCTCCGTATATATTTAGAAAACTATCTAAGGTAGAAGAAGAAATATGTGTCAATTGAAATTTTGGGGCCTATTTAACAGCCCCTTGTCCAAAAGTCACACTTCTGGTGCAAACATCAAAACTATGACTTCTGAGACTTATATGTCGCACCTATATACTCTCTCAAAAAAGTGAGTGTGGCCTAGCTTTAGGGAACATGGCCATGCGCAGCTATAATCTATAATCTATAACAGTAACCAGCTGTCACGAGGCCCCCTACAGTATTGGGGTGTGACATTGGCTACAGAAGGCTAGCATTGTGACGTCAGCCTGGCCCATGTGACAGCCCTGTCCTTCGGTGCCAGACACTGCCCCACTTACATAACCCATGGGGCACACCAAATAAAAATAAAGACAAACAATGAAAGCCTTTAAGGACTAGGTGGTGGCATTATCTCCCCATTTATTAATGGGAGAGGAAAGGAACTCAGCACAGTAAGCCACCCCAATTATTGTTATTGGAAAAGCCTATATTCTTCCTGGCTTTTCCACTTCAGGTAAAATTGTACTAATTTCTGGTTGCTGAGTTACTGGATATGCATCCCATCATCTATATCCTTCATTAATCAGTAGATGTGGTTTTTATTTCACTGGGAAATGAGATAACTTCACTGTCGTCATGTGGCCATTTAGTAGACTGCTACCTGCATGATGAGAGGATGCAGCTATCTGCCCTCCTTAGTCAATAAGTATATGGCCATTTTCTGTGATTGTTTTTATATTTCCCCTTCTGTGACATAACTTCTGCAGTCACAAGCAGAGGCGAACATGGGAGTCCCATTTCAAGATGGGCGGGGGGGGGGGGGGGTCTCAGCAGTGAAATTTTCACTGATCAGCAAGTTATCTGCTCTTCAGTGGATAAGGAATAACTTCTAATCTTGGTACAACTCTTTTAAGGCCCTTTTATAAAAGTCGATGATCAGGCACGAACATACACCTGAATGTCCTGTTGGCCAATCAGCCCGTTGGAATATGCCCCAAATTAGCTAACAAATGAGCAAATACTGTTTTTTCATATGATTATATCTTTCATGGCAGCATAAAAATCCCACCTGGTCAGTAGCACATCTCCCCACGTAAAAAGGTAGATATGCTACCAAGTATGGAGATGAAGAAGTGTAGTATCGGTCGTTTGTTCGTGCCCATACCAGAAATCATCTACCAATGTGAATGGCAGCAACAAGCAACAAATGAACATGCTATTTGTAAATTGCATGTTTAAATCCCTAGAGAGACTAAGGCCGCCTGCAGACGGCTGGGTCGGATCCCGCTGCGAGAATTCTCGCAACGGGATGCGGCCCCATGCCCCTGCAGAGGCCTGCGGCTTACCCGCTCCCAGTGTCTTCTTCTCTGTGCTGTGTGCCGTCTGCCGGTGGCTCTTCACTGACATTTCTGTGCAAGCCTCTGCGAGACCCGCACAGAAATAAAGCATGCCGCGGTTTGTTTTCCGCGTGTGATCAGCATCAAGAATCTTATTTTTATCATAGACTGAATGTTCTTCCACTTTTACACAACTATAACAATTTTTAGGTATATATGCTATTAGAGTGACCCTCTGGGTCTGGAGAAACAGGGAAGACTGAACTGCTTCTCTCACTACCTGATGCACACTGTACATTGCATGCATTGGTCGTCTAAGACACTACAGGCTACTCTGACTGGCCAGTGCTCATGTAGGCAGCACTGGTTAATCAGAGCAGGTGTAGCATCTTAAACTAATGATGTATGCTAATGCACAGTGTGCACCAGGTAGTCAGAGAAGCTGCCGGGGCCATTTTGTTTGTCCAGGCCCAGAGAGTTGCTTTAAGCCCTTTGAGCTCCAAAACGTACATGTACGAGTGGAAGCTTAAGTCGACATGTCATATATTTGCTGGCTGTAGATAGTATGGGCTCAGAAGCTAAGCCCGCACCATCTGCAGCAGGAGCTGGCTGTGACTGACAGACCGCCTCCCACTTCAACAGTAGAGATCGGTGAGAAAACCTTTTACATGCCATGACATGTCATGGGAAAGCGCTCCCTCTGTAACATCATCAGCCCTCGGCCAGGAAATCATGGGCCAATGGGTTGCCATGGCAACTGGACATCAGTCAATGGCATCCAGTTGCCATGGATTGTCATATACAGGATTAGTGATAATACACTGCAGTACAGAAATACTGCAGTGCATTTCCTCAGCAATCTAGAGATTGGTGTAAGTCCCAAACAGGGGGAATAAAAATGTTTAAAAAAAATTGTAAAAGAAATAAATTGAATGCACTATTTATCCTGCATGGCAAACACTATAAAGAAAAAGCAAAAAAAAAAGCCAAAATGCTTTTTTTGTTAACTTGCCTGCCAAAGAACATAATAAAAGCAATCAAAAACAGTAATATCAATAAAAACAACAGTGCCATATGGAGAAAACGAGCCCTCATAGAGTTCCATCAATGGGAAAATAAAGATGTTGTGTTTGAATGCAGCAGTGCATACAAAGTGACTCCACATTTCTACAGATAATTAAAAATGCAACAAATTTATGAACATCATGTGGCATTAACCCCTTAGTGACGGAGCCAAAATTTGAAAATCTGACATGCGTCATTCAACATAGCATAACTCCGTAAAGGTTTTGCATATCCCAGTGATTCTGACATTGTTTTTTCGCCACATGTTGTACTTCCTTTTGGTTGTAAAAATAGACCGATATAATTTGTGTATATTTATTAAAAGTACCAATATTGGAAAAATTTTGAAAAAATTGTCATTATTTCACATTTTCAACTGTAATATCTCAAATATGTCCAAACATACTGTACACATTTTTGATAGGATATATATTTTCATCTGTTTACTTTATTCTAAATGCACATTTGAAAAACGTTTGTGTTTTTTTTAACCATTTAGATGACGTACAAATTTAACATTACTTTTCAGCATTTTGAGGAACACTTTGTTTTCCTGCACCAAGTCAAGTTTGCAAAGGCTCATTAGTGTCAGAATAATAGATACCCCGACAAATGACCACATTTTAAAAACTACACCCCTTAATGTATTCACTGAGGGGTGTCATGAGTATTTTGACCCCACCGTATTTTTTCAGGAATTAATTCAATTTATTTTGCAAATATGTCAGTTTAAAGACATATTTTTTTCCTATAGTGCACATGAAAATGAAAATTGACACCCTAAAATGGATACCCCTGTTTCTCCCGTGTAAATATACCCATTGTGGCCCTAATCTTATGTCTGGATGCACAACGGGGCCCAAAACGAAAGGAGTAGTCAGTGTCTTTCAGAACATAAATTTTGCTTGAAGGCGTTTTAGGCCCCATAGCACTTTTGTAGAGCTCTTGAGGGGCCAAAACAAAAGAGAACCCCCACAAGTGACCCCATTTTGAAAACTAGACCTCTTAACGAATTCATCTAGGGGTGTACTGCATATTTTGAGCCTACAGTATTTGAATGAATCTAAGCAAAGCAGAAGGAAAAAATTACGATTTTCATTTTTTGTCAATTTTGTCAATTTAAAAACTGTTTTTTTGTACAGTGTACATAGGAATGAAGATGTTCACCCCAAAACGGATACCCCTGTTTGTCCCGTGTTCAGAAACATACCCCTAATCTACTTAAAAGACACATGGCTAGGCTTATAATGGAAGGAGCACCCGTTGGATTTCAGGGTACAACGGAATAAATTCCAGGCCCCATTGCCCACTTGTAGAGCCATTGAGCATCCAAAACGATAAAGAACCCCCAAAAATGACCCCATTTTAAAAACTAGACCCCTTATCGAATTCATCCAGGGGTGTACTGTGTATTTTGACCCTACAGTATTTGAACGAATCTAAGCAAAGCAGAAAGGAAAAATTACGTTTTTCATTTTTTGTCAATTTAGTCAATTTAAAAACACTTTTTTTTGTACAGTGTACATAGGAATAAAGACTTTCACCGCAAAATGGATACCCCCTTTTGTCCCGTGTTCAAAAACATTCCCGTTGTGGCCCTAATCTACTTACAGGAAACATGGCAAGGCCTGTAATGGAGGGAACACCCGTTGGATTGCAGGGCACAACTGAATAAATTCCAGGCCTCATCGCGCACTTGTACGGAATAAAAATTGAGACGTTAAAAAAATTCTCTCCCACCCTCCGCACCCTTTTCAGCATTCCCCAAATCTTAGATAAAAGTAATAATGTGAACTGTGTGGTATTTCCGAAGACAGGGGTAATTACGGAGGCTGGTTGGGATGGGTACATGGGGCAAGAAAACCGGTTATCCCCCTCCTCTCATGCTTTTTGGGGGGTATTTTGTGACCTCAACGGCAGGTATGGGGTGTAAAAAGTGTCGCTCTATGAGTCTCCATAAGCTTGCTGGGGTGCGGCGGTCACACACAGAGGGCACTCAACAAGCTGCTCCTGGAACTGCATGAAGGCGAGCATTCCCAGGGCTTCTTGTAAATTACGTCATACATGTAGCGGTCTGAATAACGCCGGGCTCACACGGCCGGATGTGGAATCTGCTTGCGGAGGCCTGCAGTGGATCCCAGCTGTGAGCCCTGCGTACAGCCGCGTATTGTACTGCGCATAACTGCCTACTCACACAGGCGGTCATTCGCAGTACACTTTTTTTTGTTTGTATTTCCCGCACCGTCGCTTAGCGATGACACAGGTTTCTGCAGCACGTACATAATGTAGTTGCGTATGGGCTGCAGGTATATCCATGACCATGGAGCACAATGGGCTTTATGTTGCAGATATCCGCAGTAAAATAGAACCTGCTGCGTTCTCTTTTCTGCGAGTGGATTACACAATTTCGACCCACTGATGTGAGCGGAATTGTGTAATCCAATGCGATTGATCTGTGTATTACCGCGGATCAGACGCATGCGGAATCCGTAATTCCTATCCGGTCATGTGAGACCGACCTAAGGTAGATCGCTACCTTTTTATCACGTGAACGGCGATCGCTCAACAAGGTCACTGCTCCAGGCTCTCGGCGACCATTGGTCGCTGGGAGTAAGGAGATTTTAAGTTTCCTGGGCTCCCCGACTCCTGCGCATGTGTCCGGTGTTTTGCCGGTGGTCGCATGTGCAGAATCCGAGAAAGTTCATGGAGGAAGATCGTGTCGGGGTTCAAATATGGAGGCCTCTGGTAAAAAGTTTCATCTCCTCTCACTGATCCCATCGGTGAGGGGAGTTGAAGCTTCCCCTTTTTTTTTTACTTTTACGTGATCGCCATTATCCATTGGATAACGGCGAACACGTGATCAGGAACCGCTCACTGTGGCTTTACGTGAAATCTCCAGGCTCTCGGCTAAGTTTTGTAGCCAGGAGCAGGGAAATTTTTTAATTACCCTGGCAATCCACAGCTTTTGCGCATCTGTCTGCCATTTTGGCAATGGGCGCGTGCGCAGAAGCTGGGGTAAGGTCCGCGGATAAATCCGGGGGCCTCAGGTACGTCATTTCATCCTCCCTCACGGATATGATCCATGGGGGGAGATGAAACGTAAGATTTTTTAACTTTTTTTTACTTTTTTGTTTTACTTTTCCAAACTTTTTTGTTTTTACTTTTTACACCTTTTTTTTACTTTACATGATCACTGCTATCCATTGGGTAACAGTGACCATGTCCCCAGTGACATCCCTCTGCTCCTGCCTACACATAGCAGCCAGGAGCAGAGGGATTTTGAATTTCCCGGGGCTGCAGCCCCACTGTGCACGCGCCCGATGATTGACTTAGGGCGCGCATGCGCAAAAGGGGACCTCGGGTCCCGGGAGACTAGGACATCGTGGAGGACCCGAGATGAGTACTTTCACCTCCCCTCATGGATCCGATCCATGACGGGAGGTAAAACGGACACTTTTTAAAACTTTTTCGTGATCACCGCTATCCACTGGATAGCGGCGATCGCAGGCCGGTTCCCGGCTACCTTCAGGAGCCAGGAGATTTTGAATTTGCCGGGGGCTCCCGGGCTTCTGCGCATTCGCGTGACGTCATCTGTCTGGCGTGCATGCGCAGAAGAGCGGTGACTGGTCCGGGAGGACTCCTTCACCGCAGAACACCCCGGAGAGGCGGGTGAGTAATCTCAGCTGCCCTGATGGATCTGATCAATCAGGGCAGCTGAATCTTTAACCTTTTTTAAACTTTTTTTCACTTTATGGATAGCGCCGATCGCAAAGCCGGGGGGGAATGCCCGCAGCCCAGGATGACAGCTCCATGCTGTCGGCTACCTGCAGCACCGACAGCATGGGCCTGTCACGTCCTCAGCTAAGAGGGCATTTATCCTAAAAGGATGCATGTTTCTGCATCCTCTAGGATTAAAGCCCACTTAGTGAGGACATAGAAATACTATGGAACCGTTACTAAGGGGTTAAGTAATAATGCCCCGCCTGGCTTTCTTTTAGTAATAATTCCCCTCTTGGCTCTTCATTAGGGAGAAATCAGACGAGCGTTTTTTTGCGCACCTATGTGTCTGATAAAACCATTGGTTTCCTATGCGCTGTTCACATGTCCGTTTTTTAAAGGCACAAAATCTTTGCACCTGCAAAAGGTAGGACATGCATGCACTAGCAAGGACCGTGCTGCATGCACTGAATAACACCAGTGTTCAGTGATGATGGAACTCCCCTCAGGGATGAAAAAATCCCCTGCCACAGCAGTGACAGAGGATCTGATGTTCTCCCATTGCTTTTAATGGGGCCGGCCTTGCAGCCGCCCCATTGAAAGCAATGTGATGCAGGCAACCCCTGCAGTGATTTTCTGGGAAAAAGGCTTGAAAAAAAAGAAGAAAAAAAAAACATTTCTCACCTAGCAGCGCTTTCTGGGCTCCAGCGTGTCTTCTCTCTAACAATCCCCGCCACTTTAGAGGCAGCGCTCAGCCATTCATTGAATTCAATGAATGACTGAACGCTACCTCTGATTGGCTGAGTTCTGTGACCAATCACAGGCAGTGTTCGGCTGTTATTCAATGAATGGCTGAGCGCTGCCTGTGATTAGCTGAGAACTTAACTAATCAGACCAGCACTTTTAAGAGGCGGGGATTTTTAAAGAAGTGCTTTAGATCAGTACCAGCATGCAAGAGAAAAGACACGCCACAGCCCGGACAGCACTGCTAGGTGAGTAATGTTTTTTTTTCTACACCTAGGTATGATTTTCAGAGAAGGGCTTATATTTCAAACCCTTCCCTGAAAATCATTGCGGAGGTTGCCTGCATCCCAGTGTTTTCAATGGGGCCAGCGGCAGCAGTGCTGGCCCCATTGGAAGCAATGGGTACAGAGCTACGGTCAAGCACATTTTGATAATGGAGCACTTTTTTTGCCCCCCTTGCAATACTGCCAATTATATGTAGTAAAAAAAACACACACACATATATTCACCTGTGTCTCAACTCCCGGGCCCAGTCTCTGCTGCCTGTGCCATAAGGGGTTCCACGCTCTGTACTGCGATGCACAATCATGTATTAGGTACATCCAGTCCTCAGTCTCTGCATTAATGAGGCTTAGGACTCGATATAGCGATCAAGTGATTGTACTATGCAGAAATCAGCATGGGTGAGAGACCCAGGTGAGCATTTGTTTTGTGACTATATGTTTTTTTTTTTCCACTTCCGTATATATATTAAAAACTAATAGTTTGTCCCTGCATCAGCCCGGGAATTGATGACCACAGGCTTTTTTCTGGTGGATACAATGATCAATCTACCCTTGCAAAGCATCTCTAATAAACTACACCAATGCCATATTAGAGATCTTCAATAACACCCCATACAGCTGCTACACCACAAAATTGAAGGCTCTGTTTATTGAATCTGATAGTACAGGATACTAATTTGGTAATCCGGTTAAAGAAGATTAAAATCGATAAATCGCCAGGCCCAGATGGAATACACCCAAGGGTACTAAGGGAACTAAGTGATGTGATAGCTAGGCCGCTATATCGAATATTTATAGATACTATCAAGCCCGGGGTTGTACCATTGGATTGGCACATTGCCAACGTGATTCCAATTTACAAAAAGCGGTCCAAAAGAGGGCCTGGTAACTAGAGGCCGGTATGTCTCAATTCAGTAACTGAAAAAAATATTCGAGGGGTTTCCGAGAGACGCCATCAAAGAATACCTCAAGGAGAACAACGGAATACGTCCTCACAAGCATGGGTTCATGAAGGGTCGATCATGTCAGACCAATCTGATCAGCTTCTACAATGAAGTAAGCTATAAGCTGGACCTGGGAGAGTCTATTGATCTCGTATATCTGGACTTCTCTAAAGCATTTGACACCGTGCCGCATAATAGGCTGATATATAAAATGGGACAGCTCAGATTGGGTGAAAACGTGTGCACCTGGGTAAAGAATCGGCTCAGAGATAGAAAGCAGAGGATGGTAATAAATGGTTCATACTCTGATTGGGCCACCGCCGTTAGCGGGGTGCCACAGGGTTCAGTATTAGGCCCCATTCTGTTCAATATATTTATCAACGACCTGATAGAGGGGCTGCACAGTAAAATATCAATATTTGCAGATGACACAAAATTATACAATATAATCAATGCAATGGAGGACAATGTACGGCTACAAATGGACCTAGATAAGCTGAGGGCTTGGGCAGAAAAATGGCAAATGAAGTTCAATGTTGATAAATGTAAGGTTATTGTTACCATGCAGCGCGGCGCGGGGTCCCGCGGTCAGCGCGCGCCGCTCCGGCTTCAGCTCCAGCGTCCTAGAGCTGTGACGTCAGGGCTCTCCCGGCGATGTGGGGCAGCCGGTGTGCGGCGGCGTGGGCGGGTCCGCCCGTAGGGTGCCGCCCGCACCCCTTCCTCTCTCTTGTACTGTGAGTGGGGGGGTTGGCTCCTCCCACTCTCTGCCCCTGGGCGGAGTCTTACAGTTATATGGCTTGCAGTGACCTGAGCTCACTGCCAGTTATTGGTTCTGTCAGCTCCTAGTTAGTTTTGTCTGCAGTTCCCTCCAGTCAGTCTGCTAGTCTGCTCGTCAGCTTCCTTTCCCTAGCTAGGTCTAGTGCTCAGCATTTTCCTGTTTGGTATTTCCATCTGCCTCCTTTGTCGGCACTCGGTCCCCTGTTAGGTAGTTCCATCTTGGGTAGTCACCAGGTCCCTAGCCAGGGTAGGGACCGCCGTCCAGTTGTCCGCCTGGGGTTAGCCAGGGTCGAGGCAAGTAGGCAGGGACAGTGGGGTGTGGGAAGTTCAGGGCACCCCACCTGGTGCTCAGGGGGTCAGAGTGCCGTAACATAATAACTGGCCCTTTAAACTGTTTTTTCCATGGAGGCGATCAGCTCCCTCGTGAACCAGCTGCAAGCCCTGGTGCCGGTGGTCCAGGATTTGTCCGCTCGCATGGCAGCCCAGGAGCAGCGGGGGTTGTCGCAGGGGCCGGACGCCTCAACCAGTCCCGAACCCAAGTGCCCTCTTCCCGAGGTGTTCTCTGGGGAGAGGAACAAGCTTTTTGTTTTCCAACAGGCGTGTCGCTTGTTTTTTCGGATGCGTCCCAGCTCTTCCGGGTCGGAGGCTCAGAGGGTCGGGCTGATAATGTCCCTGCTGCGGGGCTCTGCCCAGACCTGGGCTTTTTCCATCCCCGAGGTTTCCGCCTGCCTGCAGTCCGTGGACGCATTTTTTCAGGAACTCGGGGGTATCTTCAACGAACCGGACCGAGCGGGGTTGGCGCTTTCCTGGCTGTTGGCGTTGCATCAGGGGTCGCTTTGTGTGGAGGATTATTGCTCCAACTTCAGACGCTATGCGGGTGATACTGCATGGAACGATAGCGCTCTGAAAGACATTTTTTTGCAGGGCCTCTCGGATGCGGTAAAAGACCTGTTGATTTCCCATCCTGTTCCCGGGTCCGTAAGGGAGGCTATGGAGCTAGCGGTGAAGGCAGATAGGAGGCTCAGGTCTAGGAAGCAGGATAGACAGGCCCGTAGGGTCAGGGAGCTCGTTTGTCCTGTTCCCTCTTCTTCCGTACCTGTCTCTGTTCCGGAGCCAATGGAGGTAGTGGGGTCTCGCATGCAGTTGCGCAGTGGGAGAAGCCTCTCAGTTTCTGAACCTTACAGGGTGGGTCAGAAGGTGTATCTATCTTCCAGGAACCTAAGATTGAAGGTCCCGTCCTTAAAGCTTGCGCAGCGCTTTGTAGGTCTTTTTACCATCACGCGGGTAATTAACCCGCTCGCTTACGAACTTGAGCTGCCGGCCGCATGGAAAGTGCATAGGGTTTTCCACAAGCCCCTGTTGAAACCCTTCGTCCCTTCCTCTCTTTTGTACTGTGAGTGGGGGAGTTGGCTCCTCCCACTCTCTGCCCCTGGGCGGAGTCTTGCAGTTATAAGTCTGGCAGTGACCTGAGCTCACTGCCAGTTATTGGTTCTGTCAGCTCCTAGTTAGTTCTGTCTGCAGTTCCCTCCAGTCAGTCTGCTAGTCTGCTCGTCAGCTTCCTTTCCCTAGCTAGGTCTAGTGCTCAGCATTTTCCTGTTTGGTATTTCCACCTGCCTCCTTTGTTGGCACTCGGTCCCCTGTTAGGTAGTTCCATCTTGGGTAGTCGCCAGGTGCCTAGCCAGGGTAGGGACCGCCGTCCATTTGTCCGCCTGGGGTTAGCCAGGGTCGAGGCAAGTAGGCAGGGACAGTGGGGTGCGGGAAGTTCAGGGCACCCCACCTGGCGCTCAGAGGGTCAGAGTGCCGTAACAGTTATGCACATGGGCAGCAGAAACGGATGTCACTAATATACACTAAATGGCGTACTGCTAGGGAAAAGTGATATGGAAAAAGACCTGGGGGTACTAGTGGATTATAGATTAAACTGGAGTAACCAATGCCAGTCAGCTGCTGCAAAAGCTAATAAAGTCTTGGGCTACATTAAAAGAGGAATAGGGGCGAGGGACGAGAACATTATCCTCCCACTATATAAGGCCCTTGTCAGGCCTCACATGGAATACTGTGTACAGTTCTGGTCACCGGTGCTCAGGAAAGATGTTACAGTGCTTGAGGGGGTTCAAACAAGGGCAACTAAACTAATGCATGGAATGAAGGGACTGGAATACCCAGAGAGGCTATCCAAATTGGGATTATTTACCCTGGAAAAAATACGGCTAAGAGGCGATCAAATAACTATGTATAAATACATGAGGGGACAATACAAGGATCTCTCCCACGATCTGTTTATACCCTGGACTGCGACTGTAACAAGAGGGCATCCGCTACGTCTAGAAGGAAGCAGGTTTCATCGCCAACACAGAAAAGGGTTCTTTACTGTAAGAGCAGTGAGACTGTGGAACTCTCTGCCTGAGGATGTGGTGATGGAAAAATCCATAGTGGAGTTTAAAAGGGGACTTGATGTCTTTCTGGAGGGGAAGGATATTACAGGATATAAATCTTAGGTTAATTGTTAATCCGGGTATACAGGCAGGTAGGAACTATTAGGGGTTGATCCAGGGATTAGTCTGATTGCCATTAGGGAGTAGGGAAGGAATTTTTCCCCCAAAAGGGCTAATTAGCTCCTGCCTCTCGGGGTTGTTTGCCTTCCTCTGGATCAAAAACATAGGAGGATAAACAGGCTGAACTAGATGGACATTGTCTTCATTTGGCCTTACACACTATATTACTATGTTACTGGTCCTACTAAATGCAATAAATCTCAACTGCTATGTGAAGTTATTACGATATCCTTCATCATAAAACTACAAAATATCTCTATTTAGCTGTTTCATTACAGCAGTCTGAGACCAATCCCCATTTAGCCAATTTCTATTTGTCGTTACAGAACTTGGCAATGTGTTCTCTTAATAAAGTCTATATTTCAAGAATTCACATGAAGTGTATTTTGACAGCTTTGGATGGGGTAACTAGCTTTGTAACCATTTTAAGGTTTAGCATTAAATAAAAATCCAGCTTTTTTCATACTTTTTACATGTCACATATTTCGCTCGCCATCTGGATGTTCCAGGAAGTGCCAAGTACCAAGTAACATAAACTGTTTATCACCACCCTTTTTTTAGGCACTGTATAATACATACCTTTACAATGTGTTGGAAAGACGTCACTGACGCATAAGGATTAAGGTAATATATACTCACGTGTTATAACACGCACCATACACCTTCATCCAATGGTTTTTGCCATTCCTGCCGATATAGTATTCCAGTCGCTTCACCCGTTGATAGAACAGATGCAGAAATAGCAAACAGCTGTAAAGTATTACTCATTTTGCTAATCAAAATGACTTTCTGCTAAATAAACCATGAAAAAAGCTTTTCCACCATCAGTGCAATAGAGTGGAAATGAAAAAAAAAAGGACTGTAAAGAACGCACCGCAGAAGATATAGCAACAGATTGAATTAGGCTTCCATATTAAATATATGTGATGTTGCACAATTGAAAACGGTTAAAGAATTCCTTCTCTGTTTCTGGAAGAAGGGTTGTGTAGCTACACAAATGTCCCTTCAGGTATAATACACAATGCCGCTAGTAACGAGGATCTTTGGAGAAGTGTTCTGTGTTTCCCCTACTTAAATACTCGATGAAGTTATCTGTCTGTACTGGTTATTTCAAGAAGTGCTTCTATGCACATAACATAATAGTTACTACACATTCAGATGATCATTTAAGCCTAAGTGCCATTAATATTAAAGCATAAAAGGTCACCCTCTTCACATTAAAAGGCGGACGCATTATTGAATTCTTAACTTAAGAAAGTAATCTGTTAGATGAGATTAAAAGAAGGAGCTAACCTTCTCAAGTTCATTGTTAACACACGGTTCCAAGAAAAATTCACATCATATACAATTTGAACATATGTCATTTGCTTTGTTAAAGAGCATGGTAGGGAGCAGACATGCCACTTTTGTTCTCGGCTTCCGCTCGGTGATTAAGAGATGGAATTTCACAGTGATATATGCAGGAGTAATGTGCATTCTCTTACAATGGTTAATAATACTATTTGAGACAAAATAGGATCTTTAATATTAATACTGTTTCTCTTTCATCTGGCTAAAAATCCGTGTTAAGATGTGTTTGAAAGATCTGTGAGTTTCCATATGTGATTGAAGCTATTTCACTGTGATCATGGATATGCACATGTTCATTATTTAAAGAAAAAGAACACTATTGAAAAACATTCAACTTTTAACGTTTACATAATATGTTGAAGAACTTTTGATACTTTGTTTTGCTTATCTTATAGATACTTTCAGGTGACTTTTTTTCTTCATTCCTCTCTATTGCTAAATTAAGAGTTCTAAAGGTTTCCCATTACAGAAGATAGCAGTGGATTGGGGCTAAACCATGTAGAAAAAAAGACATGAAATAACTTGAACGACATGAATTGATAAAAAAATGCTGGAAAAATAATAAAATAGTAATTTTTTTTAATGTAGATTTGAACTTTCAATTATGCCCAAAGTTATTTGAAGCGAGTGAGGGCAATATGTTACAGAAGAATAGAAAGAATTGTGTTGGCGAGTGAACATTAACGCCACTCAACACATCTAAATGGCCAAGGAAACTCAGAAGCGCACATTTGCATAAGTGTATAAGATAAAACAACCCAGCTAAACAGAAGAACAGGAGGCCATTATGTGGGTATGGATGCACCCACCTACTTGACCTTGGCTGATATCTGCTGCCTGGCAAGAGATGCTCTAAGCAACATCTCTTCCAACTTACGTCTTGCTTATAATACAAGCTACATAAGAAAATAAACTAAACTCCCTCCATATAAACGCTACGTAGCATCTTTTGTGACATTTACTGTGTTTTACTCTCTTTTCCCAATTCATAAAAGCATTTGAAAGAGATATTAGCGGTATTTTTACCATACTTTGCTTCTATTCCCATATGCCACTAAGGCACTTACTGTTATGGGCCACTGTTAGGGAATGAAGTGAAGCTTGGCTTATTTCTATCATCTCCTTGGGTCACATCCAGCATGGAAGTAACCAATCCTCTCTAAGAGATTTTCGTTAAGTGACTTTCTGGGAGCTATGCTGAAGACTTTAATAACGATCTTTTATCTCTATACATAGTAAATGGCCAGGAGGTCTTTCAGCTCTCTTTGTGAATAAATCTTATTTTTTTCAACAAGACACTAACTATACTTATTTCATTACACTGCTATTCTGAAACATATTGATGCAGTGAAGCGTGTTTTACAGTAAGCATTAAAGCTCAAAGTAACGTGCCAATAATTACACACATATTATTCATTTAGCAAGCTACACATTCTATTCCAAGCATGTATAATTAAACAAAAACATAAGGTCTAATCAATGACAACGCAGAATGCAATTTTCAAAAGGCTATTCGTAATGTAGTTTTAATGTAACACATTGTAAAGAGAGCATCATGCTAGTGTGAACGGAATTTTCAGTCGTAATGAATGTTATAAACTTAACCTTCTGAGTTTAAATAGGCTTCTATGGCTTAGGGGAAATGCAAGAAAATTATTTGATAAAGGTGACAGTTTTTCACACCTGAAATAATGTTTTTCTTCAAGCCTATTTTGATCAACAGTCAGCAGCAACACATTGCGGATATAATCCTGAGACCTTATGGCATGTACTTGTCACTACATGCATAACTTACTATGGACACCATTGCGCAGAGAGCTTGAACATAATTTCCCACACTACAGGAGATTAAATAGACTACATTTGTGAGAAGCAAGACAAATCTCTGTGTGCTGATTATAAGAATTGAACAGTGTTAGGTTTCTCCATGAGAAAACAACTGAAAAAGTTGCATTGCAATGAGAATAGTTACATGTTTACTTTGTTTATTGTATATAACTGATATTTTCTTGCATTATTAAAGATGTTCACATACATTCATGTTTTGATTTTGGAAGTCATTTCATTGCCAAGTGTGGGGTTTTGTTAGGATTTTTTGGTTGAGATTCTCATTTGGTTTCAGATTCTAAACATTTTAAAAAAAATTGGTGGAGAAAGAAAAAATAAAGAAGCGAAAATGAAGCAGTCCTTGTGGAATTTTTTTTGCCTTGCTTTCAATTAAGCATTAAAGGGCTTTTCTGAGTTATTTATTTTATATGTTTTTGAGCCCCCCCATGCCTAAAACTGTAGAAAAGAAATATACTCAGTGGGATACTAGACTACCACTTCAGTGCTCTGGCACCACAGCATCTAACAGGTGAGGCCACCCATGTGACCGCTGCCACTGAAGTAAACAGAGAACCGGAGTGGCGGTAAGTGGCGATGGGGAAGCAACCAAGCAGCGGGAGGGGAATATACATTTGAAAAAGCAAACAAAGGGAAACCAGCATGAAAAGATGAATTTAAGAAATGACTTTATTGAATATGTAAACATAAAAACATAAAGCATTCACACAAGTGAAAAAAAGCAAGCCGTCAGAGAAAAAAAAAGGCACCAGGTCAACGCATTTATCGCTGTACGCCCTTTCTCATAACCTGGGCCCTTGCATCTGGAATGCGGCAGTGCGAGGCAGGGGGACTCCGGTCTTTGTGACCTTCCCTGGCTGCAGGTATCCTGGACGCTGCCGAGTTGCTAGGGGCACGGCGGGTGCCGCCCTGTGCCTTGTCCCATTGCCATGACTCCCGGCGGCTGGCTCTGTCGGTTAGTTATGCTGCTGCCAGGGGGCTGGTTCTCCCGGCACCCCGTGATTGGTTCCTGTGGCTGTCAGGACTCTCCGCCCCAATCAGCTGATGGGGTGGGAGTTCTGACAGCATTTAAACACCTCTGCTAACTGCTGTCTTTGCCAGTGTTTGTTTGTTCTTCTGCAGCACTCACATTTCTTGTTTTTGACTGACTCCCTGATTGAGTACTGTGTGTACTCTGACTTTGCTTTCGCCTGACCCTTTGTACTGCGTACCCTCCTGTTACCGAGCCGGATTACTTGATCAGACTTTGTGTTTTTTGTCAGTGTTTGTTTATATTCTGACTCCTGCCCCACATCCCTAGAGCAGTATAGGGACCGTCGCCCTGGGGGTTAGCCCAGGGGGGCAAGTAGGTAGAGACAGGGGTTGCGGGCAGTTTCCCAGGGACTTCCTGTACCCGGACTCCAGTCCTTGACATGACCCTCCTGAATACACTAGAAACAGAGCTATACATGCCAAAAAAGAAACTCCTCTCACTTGTACCAATCACATGACTCTAAACAAATTTAAAACATACAAGGATACATAGTATTCAACACACATAGCAAATTTGGGAAAAGGATTATTAATAATGTAAAATCAAATCATTAGTAGATGTAACCAAGGAATAAAAAAATGTTTATAATTTGAGAGTGCAGAAAACCTCTTGGTTAAGAGGGGGTCCTTCTCAAAATACCACCCTGAATGGGTTTATTAAGTGTGCTTTCACACCTGCACTGGGGATTTCTCTTTCCTACTTCCTGAACGTAGCAAAAAAGGGGAATCCCAATGGCCGAACGATTCCATCTGTGGATGGAGCTAAAGAGCGCCGGGCCGACATTATTGACTATAACAGGGTCTCCCAGCTTTCTGCCAAACTACCTGGCTTTGGGATGGAAGAAAAAGCACTGCATGCAGTGCTTCTTCTTCCAGTATTTGCTGCCAGATCTGCAATAGAACCTCCAACCAGCGGTTCTAATGGAGATATAAAACTGACCTAACCCGTTCAATTCCACCAAAAAAAACAATCCTTCGTAGTTGTACAACCTACAAGAGATGTTACAAAATATTAGCTACAGTGGGCGATTTCCTGGTGAAAATTTTGCATCTATCTTTTAAAATTCCTCTAAAAAATGTAAATGATAATTTTAGTAGCACGGCCCAAAACCCCTCCAATGTATCACAACATTTTTTTATGGTGCGCAATGGTGATCTCACTGGATCAAAAAGGACCCAGTCCTTTATTTTCCATCTCTGCTGGTCTGCCATTTTTCACTAGTGTGAATGCTTCATGTTTTTATATTTGCATATTCAATTAAGTCATTTTTTTATTCATCTACCGGTACTGGATCCCCTTTGCTTTTTCATAGACTGTTTGAAGCCATGGGATTCCAAGCGCAGATGAGGTGAGCATGCTCATTTGTTTTTCCTATTTGCATTCAGATGAGTATGTATGTTTTTTACATTTCCCCCACACTTTGTGTCCCCACTGCCACTAATAATTTTAAATTGGAAAATCCCATTGAGAAACACTCGTTTATGCCTATGTTCGCCTGGCAACCAAAATGTGAGGGATGGAGTGCTTTCCTCTGGTCAATGAATCTTCAAAAGTGCTTCTATGTAGAATATATTTTGCTTAAAACATGCAGTTTTTGCCAGGAAAAAAATAATATGGCAGTAACACATAAATTTATAGCAGTGTAAGCAAGCCCTATAGGTGTGTATGTATACCTACTTCTTGCCCTAGACCCTGGTTAAATGTGATGTAGTCAAAGGCTGTATCCAGGCCCTCAGGATGTGCAAGCTTGACTTGGACTAAAGTAACTTTGATACTACAAATTAAAAATATCAATGAAAAAATATATATTTTTAAATGAACATGATTTGTCTATGCTCTGCATTAGAACCTATCTGTTAGGTTGTGCTTCTGGGACCTGTAGTACTATGGGTTTCCAGGAGCACATTTCAACTGGCATAGGATGATTAAGCTGGCCGGGTGTGGTGTTCTCCAGTCAGCCAATCATCACCGGTCTGTTGCATATAAATATCAGCCCTCTGGGTGGAGGGAGCTGCTGTTCCTCATTCCCCCTTGTGTTTGGATTCATGCTTGTTGCTCTGAGGGTGTGAGCTGCGATGTGTTCTGATCAGTTGTGTATGCGTTCCATGCTGTGTTAGTGTGAACTGTCCTATCCTGCTTTGGATCGTTTACCTTCTGTGGGCAATTGCCATGCTTTCAGGCAGGTTTCGTGGGGTTAGTTTTCTCATTAGAGTAGGGACCCACGAGACAATGAGGACCCATGCTGTGGGCTTGCGGGCTTAAGTGACTTGGCCAATTCATGAACCAATACCTTGGACATTCTTTAGCAATTCCATCTGTTATGTGTGCAGGTATGTACAGTGCGTGTTTTGGTTGCCAGTCAGTTAGTTATATTTGCTGTCTCTGTGTTCCGCCGGAGTTTACCAGTTCATGCGTGTGAAGGACGTAACACTATCAAGTTTGTGTGTAAGAGTGACTCCAACACCTAGGCACTCAGAACCAGGACAATTGGTAGTTACTAATGAAGTTCTGTTTGGCATTGTACCACTGCAGCACTGTCTGCCACTGGACTTATTCTCTGTAATCACACCTTCTAGTGCTGCCCCCAGTCACTGTCTGTAGCATGACAGTCAGACAGTGACTCTCTGACATGTTCCGAGGCTGAGTTGCATGTGGCCACCAGACATGGATAGGTAGCAGTAGTTCCTAATGCTATGACATATGATGATGCTGAGCAGTGGGCTGACAGCTGAGCCCCTGAGCTACCTTGCAAACTTCTGCCTATCAAGTAAAACTGCTCTTTAACTTAAGGGCCATTTACACGGGACGATTATTGTTCAAAATTCGTTCAAACAAACAAAAATGAGCGATAATTGTCCTGTGTAAATGTAATTGTGCTGTTCAATTTTCATTATCGCTGACCTTCAGTCAGCTTGAAAAATATAGCTAGATTGCGGGATTTTCGCTCAATGTAAATGTTCCCCGCTCAATGCTTCACATAGAAGGTGAAGCGCTGAGCGAGAATCAAGTGAGAATCTCGCAAACCAGTGGTGTTCTCTGACTGTCTAAATCCTCTGCACAAGCCCTAACAGTGACATCAGCACTCATGCAGTCGGTTAGACGACTGTCGTCCCATCTAAATGGGACTTTAAAGGGCAAGTTTTTTTGTAATATTTCTTACAAGAGGTCAAAAATATCAGGCATTAAAATATAAAGTAGCAGCACCACAGTGTGTCGGACATCCCTAACGCACCCCTTGTTAAGAAGCATTGCAGATCTTTTTTAGTTGACTTTTAGGCCACCTGCCCATGGACGGAGAGGGATACACCTGCAGTTTTACACCACAAGAATCACGCATGGATAAACAAAATACACTTTTACCGCGTTTTTACCGCAGTCTCCATTAATACTACATTAATGGAGGCCTACCGCTGCAGAAAAACGCAGAAAAATAGAATATGATTTTTTTCCTATGGCATAAATCCGTGGCAGAATCCTGCATGTTTGGACTGAACCTAATAGTTGCGTTATTCTGCTGAGGATTTACACTGCGGGGAACGTGGCATAAATCTGTCCGTGGGCATTAGCCCTAAGGCTTAGCCGCCTCTAATCAGTTCCTGAGTGCAGGTAGGATCCAGTCATACTCTGCTCTAATTTAAAAAAAAAGCTTTGAACAGATAGGAGTGCAACACTATGGGAGCCCCTGTGCTTTCAAATGTACAATGGAAAAAACAAAGTTTTTTAAATATAGCGTATTAAATATAATAATTATAGCATTATTAAGATATTCAGTTTATTCAGTGTTTGCATATGTCTTAGCAATCGCAGAGTGCTGCCGCATTTTTTTGTTTGCTTGCATAGCAGACATGCACATCCACATTTACTTTACTGTTTGGATGTGTTGACTAAAGGTGCTTTTACAACAATCCTCCACATAATTCCTCAATGCTAATGCAAACAACAGTTGTTCCTTGTGAACATGGCGAGCAACAGGGTGGCAAGCGATTAATTGCTCACTAGTCGCTTCTTTTTAGCCCACCTAAAAAATAGTTGTTTCAAACAACTGTCATTTGTGCGCTTTAGGGCTCCTTCACACTGGCGATCACAGCGAGAAAATCAAGGCAAAATTGCGACTTTTTCCCAATGATTTTTGAGCATCAACGCTGCTTTTCCTCGCAAAACCATCACTGCCACTTGAAATCTTCTCATTTTTCTTGCATGATTTTGTCGTGATTTTTTTAATGCGAAAGTGAATACGACTTTTTAATGTCAAAAACGCATCACATCATACAAAAATCGCAAGTTTGTGCTTTGCGATTCGATAAAAAGGAAGCTCCATAGGGAAGCATGGGAGATTAAAAAAACACAAAACGCAGAAAGATAGAACATGCTGCGATTTTTTCTTCACAACATCACAAATGTGAAGGAAACCACTGAAAATCATTGGTTTCCTAATTCTGCATTTTCATTCACTCGCGAAAATTGCGCAATTTTATTGCCAGTGTGAAGGCGCCCTTAGGAACCATCCTGAATGATAGTTGCTCGAAGTAAAGGTACCCTAAATTTGTGTTTTGCATTGTCTGTACTGGCTATTGATATTGCCCATACCAAATACATTAGTACTAAAAAAAACTGCTTAGAGCACATTAGCACATAATTCAAAGTCAATAATCAGTCACTCATGATGTCAAACTGCTAACGACCACTTGTCCGTTAGTATGTATGTATATAAGTCAGTGATTCTCAGGCTCTGCCCCGATGTCATTATAGCTCCGCCCCTGGTGCTGCCATAGCTCCGCCCCATTGTGCTGCTATAGCTCCGCCCCCTGTCGCCGTCATAGCTGGTCCTAACACACTGAGAATACAATCAGCCATTATTGTGTCAGACAAAACTGAGAGTCCTGACAGAAGACACCGACCTACCGCCACCACAGATCAGCGGTCCTGACAGGAGACACTGACCTACTACCACCACAGATCAGCGGTCCTGACAGGAGACACTGACCTACTGCCACCACAGATCAGCGGTCCTGACAGGAGACACCGACCTACCACTGCCACAGATCAGCGGTCCTGACAGGAGACATCAACCTACCACCACCACAGATTAGCGGTCCTGACACGAGACACTGACCTACCATCATCACAGAGATCTGGTGCGCTGAAGGACCTATGGTGATGTCACTGCTGTGGGAGAAGCCATTCTGGAATTTGGTAGTACTGTATACTAGATAAGCCAACAGAAACTACCAGGACCTGTAATGATGTGACCGTCATGTGATCACCTGTGTAGGTGGAGTCAGGAATCACATGACCCGGGGCTCATCATTGTATCCAGGAGCTGTGTCTGTCATGTGTGGTAATCAGGATGGATGTAGTAGAGCTGTGGGTGGCTGTTTGTCTAATGTGCTGTGTGTAATGTGTATAGTCAGCATGGGTGCATGTCCTGTAGCAAAGCTGTGTTTATGACACGCACGTCATTTAGCAGAGCTGAGTTTGCAACATGCACATGTACCGTGGCACAGCTGTGTCTGTGACGCGCATGTCATGTAGCAGAGCTGTGTCTGTGCTGTGACATGCATTTCATGTAGCAGAGCTGAGTTTGTAACATGTGCAGGTCATGTAGCACAGCTGTGCCTGTCACATGCATGTCGTGTACCAAAGCTGTGTATGTGACATGCTTGTAATGTAGCAGAGCTGAGTTTGTAACATGTGCATGTCATGTCTGTCAGACGCATGTCATGTACCAAAGCTGTCTGTTACGCGCATGTCATCTAGCAGGGCAGTGTCTGGGATGTGCATGTCATTTAGTAACAGAGCTGACTTTGCAACATGCCATGTCTGTGACACTCATGTCATGTAGCAGAGCTTTGTGTGTTCCAGGACGCCCATATAATGTAGCATAACTGTGTTTGTACCATGCACATGTCATGTCTGTCAGGCGCATATCATGTACCACAGCTGTGTCTGTGACATGCGTGTCATGTAGCAGAGCTGACTTTGTAACATGCTCATGTACTGCGGCACAGCTGTGTCTGTCACATGCATATAATGTAGCAGAGCTGTGTTTGTACCATGCGCATGTCATGTCTGTCAGTCGCATATCATGTACCAAACCTGTGTCTGTGCTGCGCATGCCATGTAGCAGAGCTGTGTCTGTCAGGCTTATGGCATGTAGCAGAGCTGTGTCTGTCAGGCATATGGCATGTAGCACAGCTGTGTCTGTCAGGCACATGGCATGTAGCACAGGTGTGTCTGTGACTGCTATGTCATGTAGCACAGCTGTGTGCGCATTGTGCCACTAGTAACACTGGTACTATGATTTCCTAATAATTACTAGTTTCTGTATGAAGGACACTATTTGAGGCAGCATTCCCTTCTAAATATTTGGTTTGATACTGATCAAGCTTTTCGCTTGACCTAGGGTCCTATTTACACTGAGCAATTTGCTCAAGTATAGGTGACTTATAATCAGTGAGTTTAGTGCTCGTCTACCTGGCCTTTAGGCTTTATTCACACTAGCGTATATATACAACTATGTAGGCACGTTTTCACGGCTGGCCGATATACGCGACCATCTGAAGCATTGGTCTCCAATGGGCAAATTTGCAGTGGGTAAAAATATTGCACCATAAAAAATGGAACATACGCGACCGAAATCCGCGCCTGCTAGTATACGCAGGGTAAAAAGATAGTTTTGGTTCTGACTTTCGACCGATATACACTGGTGGCTCCCATAGACTCCTATGGGAGCTGAAAAAAAAGGGAGGGGGGGGGCAGTTTAGCAGAGTCCAACACTGTGAAAAGCTTACAGGTGCCTCTATTTAGGCATTTGAAGTAATTCCAAGGATTTATGCAGAGTAAGGGATTTCCGGGCTCACAAAAACATCACACCCAGCTGTGTGAATGGACAAGAAAACATTAATTAAGTTCGGGACTTGGTCCCGGAAAATCGTCCATTCATGCGAATTCACGGCGCGTCCAAGCAAATGTAAAGACGCACACGCTCATGTAAAGTAGCCCTAACTTTTTAACCCTTTTTTTGGTGACCATTTAGCCCATGTCACATGACAAAAACTTATTGGAATGAAAGTGGCACAGTAATTAAAGAATATCACCAGGGATAGTTGTGGCAGTAGGAAAAATGTGATATTACCTGCTCATTATTCAGATGAATGGCCAAGCATGTAAGAGCCACTCTTTATTTGCAACTCTCTTGCAGGGGCAGGCACAATATGACATAAGGAAATGGGTTATCTTATTGAAGCAACCTCTCATATTTTATTATACAATTTCAACATTGCTTTAAATGTTTCAAATAGCCCAAGAGCTGAATTAATGCTAACACTGATTGATAAATCATCTAATTCCTAGAACCAAGCCCAGTAGATACATTACTAAGGGTGGTAAAGGAAAATTTAGAATTTTATATATGCTATCTTAACAAAAGTATTTGGATACCTGTGCAAGAATCAAAAGTAGTATTTATTTACTTATGTTAATACGTAAGGCCTACTTACACAAAAAGACAATCTTTCAAACAATTGGAAGATTGACAGTTTTAGCGATCATTTTGCATAAAGTGTTAATGGACACTATTGTCCATTAGCACTTTATCAGCTTTAATTGTGTGTGAAATGGCCTCCAGGAGCTGTTTGCAGAGCACAGGATGTGGTCTGAGCTCTGCACACAGCTCCATTGTTCTCGCATGGGCTGTCGACTGAACACAATATAATCTCCGTCTCCCGTGCAGAATACAGCATAGGGTCCCTGTTATCTGTCTCTAGCAGTACGATGGATTTTAAGCTCACCCTAAAATCATTGTTCAGGTGAAGAGTGAACAATAGCAGCGTTCACACGCACTAATTATCGCTCATATGCAATAGTTTGAACAAATTTGGAGCGATAATCGTTGGGCCATGAGTGGGGCCTCCTCTGGCCCTAATGAAATCAGATAATCTCCTTGGCATACTTTATATTAATGCTTGATACACTTTAGCTGGTGTTTGCCTCCATTCATCCTGCACATGTCTGGCAAGTTCTCTCAAAGAAGATGCATTGGCCTGTCTACAGTGGTGTAAGCAGCATCGTCATTAGACTGTTGACATTGAGAAATGCAAGGATGTTCTGTGGAGTGATGAATCACACTACTCCATCTTCAAATCAGATGGACATACCTGTATGGAGGATTCCTGGGGGATGCTTTTTGCCTGAGAGTGTTGGGCTAACTTTTAAATATGTTTCGTTATGATCTGGGGATGTGTTATGTAGTCTTGGTCCATTGTTTCTAGTGGCCAGAACCATGAACATAGCGGTTGACATTCTAGACAACAATTTGCTGCTGACATAGTGGCAATTCTCTGGGAATGGTCAGCAACACTTTCGACAACACAGCAAGTCTTCTCACATATCCAACATTGTTTTACATTGGTTTGAGAACATGAATGTTCCGTGACTTTAACCCCCTTGAACATCTTCGTAAAGAACTTCAACATCGGGGCATGACATATGAACAAAGTCCATCTTTTCTGAGAACTTGACAGACGTTTACAGGATGAATGGAGGGAAATGCCAGCTGAAGTTTATCAGGCTTTAGTAAAAAGCTTATCATGGGGAGTATCCAATGTCATTAGGGCGAAAGGAAGCTCCACTAAGCATTACCGCATGAAAATAAATACTTTTAAATCTTGCTCAGTTTTCCAATTACTTTTTGCAGGATAGTATATATGAAGTATTAACACTATTCCATTGATTTGCTTTTCATAACTAGGGATCTTTGCGTGCAATTTTCTTGCTTACCAAATATTACATTGATGTTTTTCTGTATTCAGCCAATCTCAGTACTATTTTTTAGAAATCTCACCGGAATTTCTATACCTTCAACTGCTCTAGTTATCTACTCTCCAAAACCCTCAGAGCAAGCTGGAAGCTATACGCTAATATGCAATGAAAAGTTGCACATTTAAAATGCCTCTTTTAACATTGATGTAACAGCCTAAAAGTCTTTTTTAAGCACAATAATATAGAATTCCTCGCTTGGCACTGAGTGAGATGTCTGTCTATGGACTGTTGATGCATACAGTAATGCTATAAAGGCATGGGTACTCTATTCAGATGCTCCCACATCAATTATTTCTTTGCCTTTTACCCATTGATCTCTGCTTGCTGTTTTAAATAAAAATCACATAGATGAAACACTTCAATGCTACATTTAAAGAGAATTTGAAGAAGAAGTTTATGAAATTTGCATACCACTAAAACACCAATACCTCATAACACTTCCTGATGGTGCAGGAAAAGATGAAATGTGTCGGAAATGCATTTTTCATCGTGGTAGATGCTATTTCATCAGGCAGAAGGAAATCTAATTAATCCATTTATAACAAAAAGTCATTTTGAATATCTTTCAAGAAACAGAAAAAAACTTTGAAATCTTCAGATACTTTCAGATTTAATATGTTCACTTGTTCACTGTACATTTTAATGTCTGGGCTTGAAAGAGCAGTACAATGTTTCATACATGATAATCATTTTCCTTAACTGTTGTCTATTGCCATTTTGAAAGGGGACTTGTCAACCCTATATTGATATAATTAGAACATCAAATAAAATCCTGTAGCGATGCGGTAGGAAGAGAAGGAAAGTTTTTAAATTATTGCTTCTTTTTACTCCTTTGAAACTCAACCGTAGAAGCAATTTTTTCCAATAACACTAGACTACGTACTCGTTTTCTACAACTTTCATTGCATGTTGTGGCAGATCTAAATTAAATTTCTTTGCCCGCTCCCACTTGACACTAAATTCTTATAGCTACTAAGGTATGTGCAACTTCAAATTCATTTTTTTTATTGGTCCAAAGCATCTAGAATATAAAAATCCCCCATAAATAGCTAAAACACAAAATCCAGAATCAGGCTGTGCTTAGCAAGCATGCCATATACTGTATTTTTATTATGATTTGTGCTTTATACTTTTATAGGGGTTTCTATACAAATAGTATTGATGACCTACCCTTAGGATAGGTTATCAATAGTTGATCAGCTGGGGTCCACCATTTGGGATCCTAGCTGATCAGTTAGTTGGGCGCCTTCAGTGTCAATACATAGGGGTCGAAGCAGAAGCAGTTGGCGCCAACCCCTTTGTAGTGACCGATGTTTGTAATTGCAGGTGTGGCTCTCATTGAAATCAATGACAGCTGTAGTGGTTACAAACAACGACTACTACACTGATCAGAGCCAACTGCTTCTGCTCCAATCCCTGGGCATTGCGATGTTGACAGCGGGCGCCCGATCAGTTGATCGGCTGGGGTCATGGGGGGGCTATTGAATGACAGCTGAGAGCTGCCTCTGATTGGTCACAGTGCTCAGCCAAGCAGATGCAGCACTCACCCATTCATTGAATTTAGCCATTGATTGAAATCAATGAATGGGTGAGTGCTGCCTGTGATTGGCTGAGCGCAGGGACCAATCACAGGCAGCTCTCAACTGACATTCAACAGCTGAGAGCTGCCTTTGATTGGTCGTAGTGTTCAGCCAATCAGAGGCAGCCCTTTAGCAGGCGGGGATTTAAAATCCCCGTCTGCTGAAAGCACTTCAGAGCAGTGCAGGAGAAGACTCGACTGGACATGCCTGAGCTTCGGCAGCTGTGGAGAGGTGGGTATATATATTTTTATATTTTTTAGACATTTTAGGGATGATTTTCAGGGAAGGACTTATATTTAAAGCCTTCCCCGAAAATCACTGCAGGGCTTGCCGGCAGCCCATTGCTTTCAATGGAGCCAGCTGTAGCGCCGGCTCCATTGACTTCAATGGGAGAATATCACGATCCGCTGCTACAGCTGTTACGGCTGTGGCAGAGGATTTCTTTATCTCCTCGGGAAGTCCCATTGTCAATGGACAATGCTTTCACGGTGTTCAGTGACAAGGGGACTCCCTGCGGAGATGAAGAAATCCTCTGACACAGCTGTTGCAGCTGTAGCAGAGGACCGCAATGTTCTCTGTATGTCAATGGGGCTGCAGCTGCTGCCAGCGGCCCCACTGACCAAAGGTGAAACCCCTGGATGTGACAGCATCCTGTGGTTTCACATTCAAGGAATCCCCTGCTGTAGCTGTGACAGCTGCAGCAGGGGATTCCTTAAATGTGAAACCCCTGGCAGGCAGCGCACTTTATGTGCTGAAAATCGTGACCAAGTGCGTTTTTTTCTGCGTGACACCTGTGCCAGTCACGCAAATTTTTTGTGTGTTTGCATTCTGCGTACAAAAATTTGCATGTTAAAATGCCTGTCTGACTGAGCCCTAATGATGAGTAATATGTATTTGAATAAAAGTGAAAAATATGTAGATAGCTGAGTAGTCTTAAGAGGGTTAATGGCTGATGCTAAATACATTTGTACCAGTAGAATAGTGTCAACTCACAAGAGAGAACTTGTATGAGTTGATGTCTTTTTTGCAATTTTTGGGTAAAAGATAACTGTTTGTATGAGAGAATGTGCTATGATAAAAATAGGTGTGAGGATATAATTCACGCTTTGCCAATTCAGACTTAAATATAAAATGGCGAGGAAGAACTCTTGCCAGTCTAATAAAATACTGCAATGATCTGTCGACGTATAATTTCAGCATGAGTTATTATTTCATTGTCAAATACATCCAAAACAATTTGAGAGGAGACCTGAGGACTAATATGATTTTTGGTTCCACTCTATAGTGGCATTAAAGTGAACTACGGGCCACCAAATAATGTAGTAATTTCTGGTATTCAAATGTGTCATTTTATACTCGACATGCATTTGTGTAAAGTTTTAGATGTTATTCTATCCCATTGCTTTTGTCATCCAACTTACAACTAATAGAAACAGATAAAACAAGTTAAATCAAAAAGCCTTTAGTAGAATACACTCATTGGCAAACAAAATGCACCCCGATAGAAATTTCGGATGGCTGCAAAAATCGACATGCAGTTACCGAATATACTCGAGTATTAGCCGACCCGAGTATAAGCCGAGACAATAAGTTTCCCCACAAAAAACTGGGAAAACGTATTGACTAGAGTATAGGCCGAGCTATACTCAAGTATATACTAGGTAAAACAAAAAACCTCCATACTCACCTCCCAGCTGGCTTCTGTGTCTGTGCGACAAGTTGCTTGAATTCTCCCTGCTGTTATCCCCCGCCATCCTCTCTGCTTGGCTCTGTCAGTGCTGTGTAAGTAAGCGCTGTAATTGGATTCAGCGCCAGCCAATTACAGCTGGCGCTC
The DNA here is from genome assembly GCF_035609145.1 of Eleutherodactylus coqui. NCBI lineage: Eukaryota > Metazoa > Chordata > Amphibia > Anura > Eleutherodactylidae > Eleutherodactylus > Eleutherodactylus coqui. The sequence continues at coordinate 258,130,667 of NC_089839.1, read as the reverse complement.
GATCCAATCACAGCGCTTACTTACACAGCATGACGGCAGGGGATTTGAAAGCCGAGCAGGGAGAATTCTAAAGCAGCTGGATTGGCTGTGAATGATCGAGCACCAGCTGTGATTGGCCGGCGCTTGATCCAATCACAGGTCTTACTTACACAGCGCTGATGGCAGGGGATGACATAGCCGAGCAAAGAGGACGGCGGGGGATGACAGCGGAGAGAATTAAATCAGCCTGCCACACCGCCGGCAGAGACAAGTATAAGCCGAGGGGGGCTTTTTCAGCATAAAAAAATGTGCTGAAAAACTAGGCTTATACTCGAGTATATACAGTATGTTTCAGACGGATATGTAATTGAGTACAGTCGTGGGTCTTGCCACCAGAGGCTGTAAAAGTGCTTCCCCTATTGTCTTATAAAAAAAGCTCTTGGAAGCTACTTTGGTGTAGTGTACCTCTTGTTGAGAGATCGTTTACTGCTAGACATGCCTCTACGACACACTCGAAAACATTTTGCCCAGTTAATAGACTTTGATGGAGGGGCATCATTAGAATGAGAGAAGCAGGATGGTCATTTCGAATTGCCTGCCATCTAGGCTATTTTGACCAAGTTGTTAGGAGGTGTTGGGAGCAGTGGTTATGTGAGGGCATGGACACATAGCAAACAGCCTCCGGATGACCCAGACAGACCGCCAGTAAAGAGAATCATTTGATCTGCTGGCAAGTGCGAGCAGATCCAACAGTTTCATTGTCCACCATCCAGACATAGATGGCATCTTCTTTACAGAACATTGTCTCTGCCTGGATCATTTCCATGCACCTAATCAGAAATAAACTTTGTGTCATAGCACCCATTAGGTGTCTTGCCATCAACATCCCAACACTGTCGCCTTAGTTTTCAGTGGTGTCGTGAATGAGACATCTGGACTGCTATGGACTGGTACTGAAGCTATATCATCTTTAGGGTGCATTCAGATGAGCGTGTTTATGTGCGTACATACGAGCGCACATAACCACGCATCTATTAGAACCATTGGTTCCCTATGATGTGTTCACATGTCCGTGTTTTACAGGCACACATAAATTCAATGAATGGTTGAGTGCTGCCTGTGATTGGCTGAGCGCTCAGCCAATCCAATGCATCCCTTTCAGCTGACGGGGATTTTAAATCCCCGCCTGCTGAAAGAACTTCATTACAGTGACAGGACCCAAGCGGCTAGGCCCACCTGAGCCCGGCAACGGCGGAGAGGTGAGTATGTATTTGTTTTTATTTTTTACATCAGATAGAAATGATTTTTAGGAAAGGGCTTATATTTAAAGCCCTTCCCCGAAAATCACTGCGGGGTGCCGGCAATCTATTGCTTTCAACGGCCCCATTGAAATAAATGGGAGAACATCGTGATCCCCTGCCACAGCTGTGACAGTTGTGACAGGGGATTCTTTACTCCCCACGGGGAGTTCCCTTGTCACTGAACACAGTAACACTGCTGTCACAGTGTTCAGTAATAAGGGGACTCCCTGCGGGGAATATTGACACGCACCATGGACCTATGCGGTGCATGCATGTCCTATCTTTTACAGGTGCACATGTTTGCACGCCTGTAAAACACGGACATGTGAACACACCGTAGGGATCTAATAGATGCGTGGTTATGTGCGCACCTATGTACGCCGATGATGGTTGCATTTGAGTATGGTGGTCTCGTCGTGTACTCTTAATTCCTACCTTTGTTATGGAGTGATACAATTCCCTAGCTGCTGATGTGATGGTCTGGTCTGGGGGAGCCATTGCATACAACAGTCAGTCACCCCTAGATGTAATATGATGAACATTAACAGCTCAGCAATATGTGCCGTAAATCTTGTGGCCTTATGTATTGTTGTTAATGTCAGGGCCTCCAATAGGCAGTTTTCAGTATGATAATGCTCGCACACACAACAAGGGTTTCCCAGGAATGCTTCGCTTCTGTCAGGTTTCCACACTTCTTTGACCTGCCAGGGCAAATTAGCTATTGAAAATGCACCAGTTTACTGGCCCAAAAACTGTAATGCATGCCGTCCACCAAATTTTTAATGAGTTTTAGGCACTTTTGGACAGTTTTTTGCAACTACTGAAAGTGGGGCATGTCTTAGTGTAAAAGGGCATGGCCTAAATGTAACATTGTCCAACAAAATAGTCAGCCCATGTAAAACTGGGACCCAACAGGGTACAGAACGAGTAATCATTTTGTTTTTTGGCAAGAGACATCCTGTGTAAAAGTACCCATAGGGTCCATTTACACAGGACAATTATCGCGCAAAATTCGTTCAAATGCACAAAAATGCATGATAATTGTTACGTCTAAAGGCAAAGCCATCATTTACTATTTGTTTACTTTTTGTATGTCGCTCACTTTCAACCAGCATAAAAATTTTCGCTGGCTCGCTCGCGTCTCGCTGCGTGCAAAGTGCTGAATGAGAAGTGAGCAACACGCTGCACGAGCACTAACAACTAGCGGTGACGTCAGCGCTCGTGCAGTCGTTTAGCCAACAGTCGACCTGTGTAAGTGAAGCATTGGTTTACACCAGTATTTGTGCCAAAATGTTGACATACCGAAATGAAACAAGTAATGTGTGACAGTGTAAACAGGAAGCTGTTCATCTCCGAACAACTGCCTGTTCTCTATGGAGGGAGGCGGACGGCCAGAAGGGATCCCCAGCTCGCTCTACCTCCAATCACTGAACGACTATTCCTCCTGTGTGAAAGCATAGGAGTGATAGTCGTTGGGATGGCTGTCGGGCGCTTAGCACCCTTAGCTAACTAATAAGTGATATGAAGTTAGACAAATGTGTATAAACAGGCTCTAGGTTTATCATCCAGCATAAGTACTAAGGTAAATCTGGTGCATTGTAAGGCCTAATTCAGATGAGCGCTGATTTCGCGCTGTTAGCAGCAAGAAAAGAGCGCTGCTACAGTGCTGAAAAGATGGCGTAAACAGCTGCTTCAAGCTACGTGAAGTAGTCCGTTCACATGCTCCGAGGCGTGTGTTGCTTGCTTTTAAGGTTCCCATAGGAGCCTATGGAAAGCACGCAGCAAACATAGAACATGTCCTATCGTTGCATGCACCACGGAGTCGACATGCGAGTTTGCCATCGCATGTCCTATCGTTGTTAGATGCGCTAATTAAGTGAGTCTAACAAGCGCTCATATGAACACTTCTATAGGAACCCATTGGTTCCTATAGTAGCACTTTTTTCACGCGCCTCGTTTGAACAAGGCCTAAGACTATGTGGTCCAAGTTTGCTTTGTCTAACTGTAAAGGCCAATTTAGACACAACGATTATCGCTCAAAATTCGCATAAAAGCCGTCTTTTGAGCGATAATCGTTGTGTGTAACTGCACTGACACCGTGCAGTTTTCGTTAAGCCACCGCTCATCGTCGTCTTTCAGCATACTGAGACAACAATGAGCCTTATCAGGGATTCACAGTGGGATACAGTTGATACTATTGTTTCAGCTGCATCCCGCTCCCTGATGACAGGCTGGGTATGAAGAACAGAGCGGTCCAGCTCTGTTCTCCATACCCCGCACGGAGCGCTCGGCTGTATAACAGCTGGGAGCTCTGTTCAGAAAACAGCTGGATGCAGAAGACAAGCAGGGACACCCCTATTGTGTTCTGCATCCTCCATTCAGAGCGCCAGCTGTATAACAGCCGGGCGCTCCGAGTGGAGAACAGCTAGATGCAGAACACAAGCCGGAGCACCCCGCTTGTCTTCTGCATCCTCCGCTCCGAGCACTCAGCTGTATAACAGCCGGGTGCTTGGAGTAGGGAACAGCTGGATACAAAAGACAAGCTGGGACACCCCGCTTGCCTTCTGCATCCTCCCCTCTGAGCGCTCGGCTGTATAACAGTCGGGCGCTCGGAGCGGAGAACAGCTGGATGCAGAAAACAAGCGGTGACACCCCGCTTATCTTCTGCATCCTCCGCTCGCAGCGCAAGGTGATCGCTCATCTTGAGCGATCATCTTGCGTTGTAAATGACACAACGATTATCGTTCAAAAGACATCTTTTGAGTGATAATCGTTGTGTCTAAATGGGCCTTCAGACATTACTAGTAAATCTGGTTCACTATGTTAAAACAGTCCAATGAATTTTCTTTATGAGTGCACAAGTTTATGCCCAATCAAAATAGTAGATTGTGATCCAGCAAACAAGGTGCTCTCATATCAGAAAAATGCATCCAGCGATTTTGACAGCATTTTAAACAATAGCAAAATGTTGTTCATTTGCATGATAATGTTATAGTAACAGCAGCCTGACTGACTGCATCCCTGCAGTTTATCGCCTTGGGTTTGCAAACTGCCTTAACAGCCATCAGCCAAGAAATGTACATGTCATTTGCAAATCAGAAATCACAGATCTTGACTCGAGTGATTGCACACAAAGAAGTGCTGAAGGGTTCAGAGTGGCCAGAATGAGACTTAAAAGTGACGAGAAATAGGGAGCAAAAGGGCTGTAATTGCCTTGAAGCCTAAAATAGACAGATTCATTGCTTTGGAAAAAAAAAATAAAATCTACACCAGCTACTCCATCATTTTTTTTTTTTTTTTTAAAGGTCAGAATTTTTGTAGGTGGATTGGGAGAGCGGTGGATTGCAGATGCGTTTAACAGCAGGGTATTTTCCGCTGCCATGACCAGTTAAGAAAGATTTTCAAAAACACATCTGCTGGTAAACAGTTTGGCCCTAGTCCGGGTCATCTGCCTCATCTGTGCTCACTGCAGCATGAATTCTTACCTGGATAAAGTCCCACATCTCACATCAGTCAAACTCAGAATTTCTCTACAGTCCATTACATTTTTACAGAGTTCCTTGAATGGATTCTGCTCGGCTCGGTTTTTTTATGATTTGTACATTTTGTTATAAGCTTGTACAAACTCAACACACTTCTTGTACTGCATAAAGCTGCCGAGGAATGTACTGCAATATGTGTCTGCCGCAGAATTCTAGAATGCTTCCACCGGATTTGTATTAATATCTGTAACTGACATCATATAAAATGCATGACTCACCCAGTCCTATTAAATGGTCAGTAGCCAGAATTTATCATTATTTTTTTTTTGCAAGTTGTCAAAAGGCAAGATAACCCTTATTATTCAATGAGTACATATATTGAAACATAACTTTTAATATTTAATACTGATATTATAAAACATTCTTTCTTCACATCCACCTGGAGATTAATTTTTACAGTTCGAATCCCTAGAAATAACTGATGATTTACAGATTTACAACGCTAGCACATGCTAAGATAGGGTGCCAGACTGTCAATGAGTCGTGCCGTGCCACATCTAGGTGCATCAATGCTAATTGCGTCATACCGCTGCCATTCACTAAGAATGGCAGCAGCCACATTACACAATTAGCGTAGCGCTTGGTGGTCTGCGCTACAAATGTAGCATGCCAAATATTATTGTTGCCACCGCTATATGCTTACTCAACAGCCATGACTTAGTATCTGTCAGACGGCCTCGGTCAGACGGACGTGTTATATGTGCGCAAAAAATGAATGCTCCTGAAAGAACTAATAGGTTCTTATAGAAGTGTTTTTTTGTGCGAGGAATTAGCAGCGCAAAACTCTGTGCACCTACAAAAGAACATGCATTATGTTCGGTGCAAGCTAGGCAGGAGTTTTAATTGACTTTTAAATGTCCTACTGTTAACTCCTATTAGTTCCCGCGGGGATGAGGGAACTCCCCGAGGGTTCTGTTAATGCCCGCGGGGACTAACAGAATTTTACAACGGGGCATTTAAAAGGTGCTACTGGGCAACACATTTTAAATGTCCTGCTCTAAGCCGCAGGGCATTCCTCCTGCCCTCCTACTGGACAATTCCCCAGCAGCAGGGGGCAGTAAGGGACTCCCCCTATCTCTCTTTCTAAGGGAATTTCCTATAGCAGGGAGGGGGTGGGGTTTCAGGGCTTCCCTCGAGAGTGTGGGAGGAGGGGTGGGGCTAGAGGGATCTGTCCTAGCCACGTCCCCTTCATGGTTTGCTATGGGGATTCTCTGTGAGAATCCCCATAGCAAACCATAGAGGGGTGTGGGTAGAGGCTGGGCTAGAGGGGGAAGATCCCTCTACCTCCGACTCTCTATCAAGCCCCACCCACTCTCTCTTAGCTATGGGGATATCCCTTGGGATTTCCTTATAGCAGAGAGACAGCGCTGCTATGGAGGGTTTCCCCAGAGTAGGGGCAGTAAGCGGAGCTATGCGCGGTTTCCCTAGAACAGCAACAGTGAGCTGAGCTATAGAGGGTTTCACCAGAGCAGAGACAGTGTGCAATGCTATGGAGGGTTTCTCCTAGAACAGGGACAGTGAATGGAGCTATGGGGGGGGGGGGGGTTTCCCCAGAGCAGGGGCAGTGAGTGGAGCTATGGGGGATTTTCCCCAGAACAGGAATAGTGAGCGGAGCTATGGGGGATTTTCCCTAGAGCAGGGATAGTGAGTGAAGCTATGTTTTTTTTTCCCAGAGCAGGGATAGTAAGCAGAGCAATGGGGGAAGGGGGTTTCCTCAGAGCAGAGACAGTGAGCGAAGCTATGAGGGGTTTTGCCAGAGCAGTGACAGTGAGCAGAGCAATGGGGGATTAACTCTTAGCCCTGCTCCGGCTCTCTGTTCTATGGAGAAACCCCTCATAGGTGCCCTCACTCTCCGTGCTCTGGGGATATCCCGAAGTCCTGCGGGGCTTCTTCTCTCTCCTCCTGGAGCAGCTGCACTAGCCCAAGCACAACAGCTCCAGTGAAGGGCAATGTTTGATGTGATGTGCATATGAAACATTACCTGTTCACGCATTTTCAGCTCATGTGAGCGGCACACTTTTTGGCGTGACTATAGGTGCGCAAAAAGCATGCTCGTCTGACCGAGGCCTAAAGCTGCACTCCGTCCAAACACCCGTAGTAGACTTTAAAAGGCTAACTAACATTCATGATCCGCTGTTTTACAAGAAACAAAATAGCCACCCCAACATGTTTCTTCATGTCTGGTGTCATCAGGAGCATGAGGCTAAATGGGAATTGGTGTCATGTATTTTTAACACCAAGCCTGTCAGTCAATTATCATATCAGAAACCTCATATCCAACCAACAAAGTGATCCTCCATATTTACAAATAATATTCTTCAGGCAATTGATTGATGTAGAAATCCATGCTCCCATCCAATATGCCCAATATGGTCCCACTCAGTAACAGGGCTACCAACTATAAAGCTTTATTTTTAGTACTGGTCTCCTAAGGCTCCAGGACCTAAGTGCAACCAAATTTTCTGTATCTATTATAGTTAAATCCCAGACTCCACTCCTAGTTGCATGTGCCAAAATACTTTGGCTAATAGAGACCTGCTGCTACCCTTAGACACATACTTCTGTACTTAGAAGAAATAAGTTAAAATAGTGGAATTCCTCTGCTCTGTATCAATGCATGTCATATATAATGGGTTGACTGGTTTAGAAACCCGATATTCAAATGCCCTGTGCACTCGGCGGTCCCATTGGAAATAATTGGTGAGGGGGAGGGCATGCTCAAAGATAGGACATGCTACAATTTGTTTCCCGCATCTCATTGCGGCCGTGCGATGCAAGAAAAAATCACTCAGATGTATGACCGCATTCAAAAGAATGGGATTAATATTGGTGCAAGATTTGTGCATCTCGCAACGCCCAAATCTTGCGCGAGAATCTCAGCTGCGGAAATCGGCCTTAGAGAGTCATAAATTCTATGTCCAAATGTGTAATACATGACTACACTTGAAACACACCATTAAAACCTGTTTTTTGCTCATTAGTAATGTCATAGAGCAAGATTTGTGGTGGCCCCAACAGATACTTCTCAAAGTTCTAGGGTTTTCAAAAATCATACACCATTAAGTGTAGGTGCAGTGGCCTGAAGGGCCTTATAGGGTAGTCAAAATGGTTACTAAGTCCTGGGGACCTCACTATGGGCCGCTAGGGGGATGAAGGAGACACCCTTCCAGGGAAGAGCTCTGTTTCTCCTGTGTAACGGGTTAAAAAGCTAGCCTGCCTAGCAACCACTCAGTTCTGATTGGCTGTTGGCATATAATTTTCTGGTTGATGGAGTGGAAGGAGTGGAGTGAAGCCAGGAGATAAGACAAGGTGTGCAAAGGAAATGAGTCAGCAGAGAGAAGAGAGAGTAGCGTTGGAAGTTGTAGAGAGCAGGGGTGGGCGAGTAGCTTGTCAGGGCGGAATAGCGCTGAGGGAGAGTAGAGAGTCAGGAATAGGGTAAAACGGGTACCTGACAGCGTCTAACGGGAGTGCAGAGTCTATTTCATCCCTGCTGGAAGAAAACAGATCCAGGGCAGACCCCGCGGAAGCTGGACGGAGAGTGGCCAACTTAATCGTGAGTCTCTTGGGACCTTTCGCAGCTAACAGTCAGTATGCCCTACTGCAATCCCACTCTAGTTTCTCCAACCCACCGCAGATAACTTTCACAGACAGGCAGGACTTAATCCAATCTGGCGGATTTGGCTTACAAGGGAGAGAGATTGCAGGAATCACAGTATGCTTTTTTGTGTCTTGGAACCAAGTTAAAGTTTTTACTGCTTGCTGAGGGTGACTACCCACCAGCATTTTTTTTCCGCTGCGAATTCGCTGCGTTTTTTTCCCCAATTTTCAATGGGACTTTCTAATGTTAAAAACGCAACGCGATGCAACACAACGCAATGCAACTTGCACTTTTAGTGCGTTGCGTTTTTAACATTAGAAAGTCCCATTGACAATTGGAAAAAAAACGCAGCGAATTTGCAGCGGAAAAAAACGCTAGTGGATAGTCACCCTGAATCTGCAAATTGAATTTCACTCTGTAAAACTGCAAGAGTCAGTAAAAACTGTGTGCCTTTAGTTTTACTACAATCTGTATGGACTTGCCTCTGTGTTTCAAACCCACATTACATTAAAAGGCACTGACGTCACATGGAACTTATGACACTGCTTTCACGAACCACCTTTGTGTAATCCGCATATTGCGTGAGCCCCATTCTACGCAGAGTAGCCACCACCGTGACTAGGTTAGAAACACCCACTCTAGTGACTTCTACCAGCTTCAGCTCGCTGCAGTATGGATTTCTTTGGCATCATGAAAAGGATTGTAACCTCTGAGACCTGTCTAGCGATTGTGCACACAATCTGAAAATTTAAAGGGCCGATATAACATTTTCAAAAGTTATATTCAACGCAAAACAGACTTTAAAACATATCTCAACATGTCCGACAACAGTGATTTCAAGCAGGCTAGCCCTCCTCTAGTCTCTAGTTCTTCTGATTTTGCACCCCTGACAATGCTCTGTTGCTTAGGTGCCCTATGACTGCTGTGATACAGTGGAGAGAAGCATGCCCTGAGGGAGTTTAAGAACAAGATAAGAGCTGTGTTTTGGCTTTATCCGCTAGCTATGCCAAAGAAAGTAGAGATTTTAATGGATAAATTAGAGGGAGCATCTGCCCGGGAAGTAAAAACCTGGCCCCGCGTGCAAAAGAAAACAGTCGAGCAGATCTTGGAGAGACTGCAGGGCATCTTTGAGGTTCATACCATGTCCAAAATAAAAAAGTGCTACTTTAAAAAGAGGCAGAAGACAGACAAGACCCTCCGGGATTACACCTTATCCTTGCAGGAGGACATGTAGGCCGTAGTTCAGGCTGACCCGAAAGAGTCTGGTCGATCAAGCTCTCTGAGAGCAATTTATACAAGAGACACGGACAAAAACACTCTGCAGCCAGCTGAAAATGTTATCGGTCCAGCATCCCAATAGCTGTTTCCTCGATTTCAAAGAGCTGCCATCCATTTACATTAGAACCACAGACGACCAAGACAGATGACCCCACAACCTTCAGTGGTCTTATGGGAGAGGAGAGGCCACTCCGTTCCCATAAACGGGATCAGCATTGTCAGGCCACCCAAGCTGGTGTGCCCGCAGAAGAGCCCCTGAAAGAGATGCAGAAGCAAGTGGTTGAGTTGGCCCACAATATGTCCACATTATGCAAAAAAATGGGGGAATTAGAGAGCCAGCTGGCCTCCTCACGACCAGTGGCCACAGAGTGTAGGCCACATCCTGGGTCCCCGCAACCTGCCGAAAGTTACCCCCAAGGTCCACGACCCTACTGTAAGCACTGCCACCACTAAAGTCACCAAGAGAGCACATGCTGGGCATTAAATGGACATCCCCCGCGCTCAAAGACTGCCCCCCAGGTGGACGAAGAGTAGGTCCATCTCCGACCAAGTGGATATCGGAGTATGCCGGGCCATGCCCTGAGATCACCATATACAAAAACGGCATACCTCTACCAGCCTTACTAAATATCAGGTCACGAGTGACCACGATTTAAAAGGTGGACTTCAAAAAAAATTTGGTGCTTATGCAGGCATATCTGCCCGCTGAAGCAGCTAATAAGTGCCACATCTAGTAATAGTCAGCCGGTACCAGAGTGGGGTATAGGAGCCAACGGTTCTCGCTGGAAGGGCTGAGTTACTGAAGCAAGGCATCCTAATGGTAGACGTAGCTGATAGAAATGCTCCAGTCATTACCCTGGGAATGAATATCCTATATAACTGCTATACATAAATACTGGAAGTGTTGCAAAAATCTGTCCCTGTGGCATCCCAAGCTCAACAAGTTGTGCTGAGAAAGGGTATCAAAGCCCTGTCGCCATAGCAGAGGTACGCCAACCCTAAAGGTCACATCGGGCAAACTCAAATTAAGGACATTAGACCAGTTATGGTGTCCCTAGAATCTGAGTTCCTGCTATGGTGCCAAACCCGGCTAGAACTTTGGAGGAATGATTGTGAAGCACTGGTTGAGCCCATACCCATTGAAGGACATCCACTCCTAATGGCTGCCAAGAGTCTTGTCACAGTGACTTCTGGGAGAGTTTTAGTTCATCTCATCAATATCGGGGACACCCCTCTGCAACTAAGAAAATATGCAGCAGTGGTGCAGGTATCTCTTCTTCACCCCGAAGATGTTCTAGCCTCCAATAACCGTGCAACAGTGTTCAACAGAACAATCTTTCAGAGTCCAGAATCAGAGTTAGCTAGTTTGCATATTGGCGACTTGCAGACTTCTCAGGACCAAATACAGGGAGTTCAGAATGTGGCCCTCAAAAAGCAAGCTGCTTTCAGCAAGCATCTCCTGTCCACGTTAAAGGCATCTCACATACCAATCCCACGGATGACCATGCTCCCATCAAGGAAAGATTTCATCCCATAACGCCATCCTCCTACCAACAATTCAAGTCTATGATACAAGAGATGAAGGACGCAAACATAGTGAGGGAGAGTTATAGTCCTTGGGCAGCCCCCATACTGCTAGTAAAAAAAAAAAAAAGATGGAGGTACGCGGTTCTGTGTCGACTACTGAAAGCTGAACTATATCACTCACAAAGATCAATATCCGTTGCCTCGGATAGAACCTATGAGGATCATCTACAACATCTGGGTGAAGTGTTCCAAATCCTCATCCAACATAGACTCAAAATTAAGCTTCCCAAATGCTACCTCTTGCAGACTCAAGTCTGTTATTTAGGCCACATTGTTAATGCTGAAGGGTAAGGCCAGATCCAGAAAAACTGAGGCCGTCACAAACTGTCCCACTCCTAAGACTTTGAAAGACGTTCGTAGCTTCCTAGGGTTTGTAGGTTACTACAAACACTTAATTCCAAATTTCCCCTGCTTAGGTGAGCCGTTGCAGAAAGCACTGAGAGGGCATTTTAAGGAGCGACATCGAAAGCCCATTCCCATCAACTGGAAAGAGGAACAAGAACACGACTTTGAATTCCTCAAAGAAAAAAGATTACTGGAATATTCTGATTACACTTAATCCTTTAACCTCTATACTGATGCCATCTTCCAAAGGTTATGTGCAGTTTTAGTCAGGTTCAGGAAGGCAAAGAGAGAGTGATAGTCTATGCTAGCCGGTCTTTGAAAGGCTTAGAACAGCTCTTTCAAGTTCGAACTTCTAGCTCTCGTGTGGCTGTAATGGAAAAGTTTAAAGACTAGCTAGCCGCCGCCATGTTTTTTGGTTACACGGACAATAACCCATTGGTGCACTTAAACTATGTGAAGCTCAGAGTGCTGGAACAACAATGGCTCTCTAGGTAAGCTAACTTCAACTTCACAGTGAAATACCAAGTTGGTACAGTTAACAAAAACGCTAACACTTTATCCAGACTCCCTACAGCAGTAGACTACTTGTCTAAGGAAGATCAATGGGAGGAAGTAGAAATGCCTAGCTTCAGTGTTTGACAAACTCAACAGAATTCCACCAAGAATGATTCATCCCACAAATTCCAGGACCTTCAAAGTGAAGATCAAAAATGGCTTCTTCCCCAGCAGGACATTAGAATCTTCGGAGACCTCCAGAGTATCTACTGTCCAGATCTATCCCCAAAAAGATCATTCAAAAAACATTAGATCCTGAACTACAGTGTCATTGGAGGCAAAGAAAGACTATTTCTAAAAAAGAAAAAGGGTTCGTCTTAAGGAATTCTACAGATCCAGTCTCGGGCAACAGGGTACATCAAATACTAATCCCCATTGAGATGCTAGTCAAGTTGTCGCTGCGTATCATGACCAGTCTGGGCATTTCAGTGCCCACAAGACCGAGGCCACTATCAGAAACAGGTTCTATTGAGTCGGGATGAGAGCTGATATTGAAAAGTGGTGTCAAGAGTGTTCGACTTGTGAGACTAGACGAAGTGCTAAATCAGATCAAAAAGCTGCTATTCATCCCATTATTGCCTCTCGACCTATATAAGTCTTGGCCATAGACCATTTAAAAATTGAGCCTAGCCAGTCTGGATACAGCTATGTGTTGACCATGATAGATCACTACACTAAGTTCACCATGGCAGCACCTGTCAAAGATCTGACAGCCAAGACCACAGCTGCAATTGTAGTGCTTTGTAGTGTTTAAAAGTGTCAGAAGCTTCGCACTACTGCCTACCATCCACAAGGAAACGGATGCAGCAGAAGGCAAACCAGGCTATTCTTGACTTCCTCTAAACCATCCCTCCAAGCCAAAGAGCTCAGTGGCCTGGCATCCTCACAGATCTCATCTATACTAACAATAACACCACCCATTGCTCTACTGGGTATACTTTCTACTGTTTGGTAGACAAGGAAAGCTACCCTCCGATCTGGCCTTATGGATCCAGGTTCCCGATGAACTCTATCCCTTATCAACAACAGGATGGGTGCAAGACCATTAACGACCCCTTAAGGAAGCGCAACTCACCATTGATCTCCATATGGAAGGGGTGCAGCAAAAAACAACAAGCAGACTATAATAAGCATGCTCATGCTACTACATTGCAGTGTGAAGATAGAGTCTGGTTCTGCAAAGAGCATAGCTGTTATAGTATACTACCCTTGATACGCCAGCCCAGGTGCCCTAGATCTCATCCACAACCACTATCCCTGCCTACTTGCCTCCCCTCTTGGCTAACCCTAGGTGGGCAACTGGGTGACGGTCCCTACTCTCACTAGGGACCAAAAAAGGGATGGTGGCGTACCTGGATGGAAAGGGTAGAATACCGACTGAATAGGCAAATGAAAATAACCAACACTAACAATACTAAGCAGAACTGAGGCAGATGGAAAACCCTGGCGGATAATAGCAAAGTGAAGCAGACAAGATGACAGAAGCAGGAGACCAACAGAGGCAGACTAGCTAGCACACTGAGGGAAACCAATAACTGGCAGTGATTGCAAGTCTCTGCCCGACCTAAAAACAAAATCCTTCGCCCAGGGGCAGAGAGAGAGAGAGACAGCCAACTCCCAACAGAGCATAACAAAAGGGAGCTCGTGCACAGCAGCTGCACTCACAAGTGCGCATGTGCACGGCGCCTCGCGGCACCAGCACCACGCCGCCCATGCCGGCCAGGCACCCGCGCCCCCGGCAGCAGGACAACAAACCACTTTTGTGTAATCCGCATATTGCGTGAGCCCTGTTCTACGCAGAGTAGCCACCACCGTGACTAGGCCTGAGTTGGAAACACCCACTCTAGTTACTTCTGCCAACTCCAGCTTGCTGCATATGCACAGTTTGTTAACTAACTGAGGCAGAGATAGTCTACTCTTCTTTAGTCAATCGGAATTATCTACGATGGTGCTACTAGTGTTAATAGCAATCCTTACATGGACATCACCGGCACTTGTCAGTTCAGTGACTGCTACAATACAGCGGAGTTAAGTACTAGACAAAGACAGTTAGATTTTGTCACGTTGAAGCCAATGCTTTTTGATGCATTCAACCACTAATATGCAGAGATGAGTGATTTTCTCAAAATATTTTGCAAACTGTCAAAATGTGAAGGTAAACTAACCGCATTCTGCTGACACGTACAAGCTGCTGAAAGAACTATTTATATCTAAACACTACTGATGGTTTCTGGATATATTCTTTTACTTACTTAACATCGACAGGGAAATTCATAAACTCAGCATTGATGGCCATGCATCATATAAGATAGGAATGTGCAGGTACTTTATACAATATCTCAATAGCTGAAATGTGAATATGTCCAACTATCTATGTAATATTTACAAGCCTCACAACTACCCACTAGAGGTTTACATGCAGATTTTGAAGTGTGCAACTAGTGTGGTTGCACTGGGCCCATCAGTTGCACCTACTGAATTGGGCTTTCAAGAAGGCCCCTAACCCAAGGTTTGTGACCACCACGAATTGCAATATTAATTTATCGCAGTAGTTTTAGATAGTGTGTGGATTCACATTGTCGCTGTATGTTGGTATTATCTGATAACATTATGGTAATATTGTGCAGCACTGCTACTTCGGCCCTTCATAGCTCTTTATTTTTGTAGTGTATAATAGCTGCAGGGGTGAATAGCTCTGTCATTTAGACAACTGTATAAAAGCACTGGCACTGATACTTGGGCATCACTCAGTGTGGCACTCACAATTAGACACTGTATGGTATGCATAATGTGATGCATACCATGCATACCAACAAAATGTAATGCTCAGGGCATTATCCAAGGTACGGCTGGCTCTCCTTACAACATATCTGTTGCAACTTGTGAACATTAACTCTATATTGGAAAGGGTCACATGGTTCTATAAGTTGTACCACAGATAGAGGTAAGCGAATCAGCAAAAATGTCCATTAAAATTCAAGAACAAGTAGCATTTCCCCTTAATAAGACAATAAAGGCAGAAATAGGATGTATTAAAGTTTTCTGGATTCTAATTTATGTAGTTTTCTTATATATGAGAAATAAGGCCCTGAAATAAGAAATTCTCCTGCTGATGAAACATTTGTCGCGACAAAGTTTAGTTCATCTCTAGTCACAGATGGCCATGGTTGTCAATGAATGAAGGATTAAAGGGTTATCCCACGAACATTTTTTGTCAAAAGCCTGGTACCTTCCTAACATCATGAAATAAATGCCACATACCAAAAATAAGCTCACCATGTGCCTCCTTCCTAAGTATTTAGACTCTCTTAATGCCATTGGTGAAGGTTTATTCAATGGGCAAACAGGGTGGTTCTACTGATCAGTCATATGACCAAAGTTTCTAACTGGGAAAATCCAGAGAAACCTACATCACCTCCTAGTACCTCCCACTTCTATGCATTTACCAGTAACTCTACTCTGACTGTGCACTGAAAGGGTTAATTGGAGCAGATTAACCCTTTGTCCTCCCCAAAACTTTATTTGCAGTATGTGAAGAGAGCTGTGAAGCTCTGCAAAATTTACCTCTCTCATCTCTCAAATTACCAACTGAATTGCATCTGCATATAAAATGGTTAACCCTTTGACAGAGGAGGGGGAGCTTATTGACTACAGGGGAGAGAGCAGAGACACAGCCTGCTCTGCATCACGTGGGCTAAAGGCAGGGACAGAGCAATTACATAGAAGTGAAGGCAGAAAAAGCATAGACCGCAAAAGGGGTAATACATAAGGAAAGAGGGTATTTGTTGCATTTCTGAACCAGTCAATGTCAGCAAACAAGATTTATATAAAATGTAAGGTTAAAAAAATAAGCACTTAATTGAAGAATAGATCTGCATTCAGACATGGTGGATGTTTTGTGAAGCCATTATGACCCTGTTGTAGCCCATTCCTTATAAATTCTCTGTAAAAAAAAAAAAAAACATGATCTGCTGCCTCACAATTTGATAACCCACAAGAGCATTCTGACCTAGAACTTGTCCAGCCTTGTCACCTTTGAACTAGTTTCTCTACAACTTAGCTCTCATTAGACTGGCATAATTACTATTACGACATGTTCTATTTTTGGGCAATTCTGTATAAGTATCACCCATTATTTCCTACAGGGAGCAAAAAAAATCTCATAGCACTCATAGTAACATAGTATGTAAGGCCGAAAAAAGACCTATGTCCATCCAGTTCAGCCTATTCCTCTCCAATGTTCATCCAGAGGAAGGCAAAAAAAACAATGTGGTAGAAGCCAATTTTCACCATTTAAGGTAAAAAAATCCTACTTGACTCCAATCTGGCAATTGGAATTATTCCTGGATCAAAAACCCTTTTGAAGTTATTAATGATTATAACATATAATAGGGCATCAATAGTAAACCAGCAAGGATACCTGCTCATCAGCTGTTCCCCAAACCAATGAAATTGTGCACTGAGCTGATTTCTGCAGGAAGCAGACAGCTCAGTCCTCACTGCAGAAATCAGCTCAGTGCACGAGCACCAGCGTGGCGAACACCTGATCAACGAGGGTCCAGGGTGGTAGGCCCCAACTCATCTACTATCGATGGCCTAACCTGAGGATAGGCTATCAATAGTCTACAACTCCATAACCTCTTTAAATCTGCAACCCCTATTAGAGATGAGCGAGCATACTCGCTAAGGACAATTACTCAATCGAGCATTGTCCTTAGCGAGTATCTGCCCACTCGGAAGAAAAGGTTCGGCTGCCAGCACGGGTGAGAGGTGAGTTGCGGCAGTGAGCAGGGGGGAGCGGGGGGAAGAGAGGGAGAGAGAGATCTCCCCTCGGTTCCTCCGCGCTCTCCCCCGCCGCTCCCTGCCTGCCGCCGGCAGCTAAATCTTTTCTTCCGAGCGGGCAGGTACTCGCTAAGGGCAATGCTCGATCGAGTAATTGCCCTTAGCGAGTATGCTCGCTCATCTCTAATCCCTATGCCTAACCTACAGAATAGCTCCACCCAAATTCTGTTTTGCAGTTGTCAAGCTAGTTCATATTATGTTGAGGTATTATGTTTGACATGATCAATTAAAGCAAGCAGGGAAAGCAAGTGGGGTTATACACTTCTGTATGGCTATATTAATGCACTTTGTAATATACATCGTGCATTAAATATGATCCATACAGAAGTTATTCACTTACCCACTCCGTTGCTGGCGTCCCCGTCTCCATGGCTCGGTCTAATTTCAGCGTCTAATCGCCCGATTAGACACGCTTGCGCAGAAGGGTCTTCTCCCTTCTGGTCGGTCCGGGCACGAGCTACACTCTGGCTCCGCCCCCTTCTACGCGTCATCGCATAGCTCCGCCCCGTCACGTGTGCCAATTCCAGCCAATCAGGAGGCTGGAATCGGCAATGGACCGCACAGAGCCCACGGTGCACCATGGGAGAAGACCCGCGGTGCATCGTGGGTGAAGATCCCGGCGGCCATCTTGGAGGAAAAGAAGGAAGAAGTTGCAGAGAGGGGATTCGGGTAAGTAAAACATTCTTTTTAAAATTTCAACACATCCTTTGGGTTTGTCCTGCGCTGAACAGGGGGCCTATGCAAAAAAAAAAACCCGTTTCGGCGCGGGACAACCCCTTTAAGGAATTTTTAAACATTTGCATTCAGGTTCAAAGTTAAACATAATTAACTGTCCAATGTGTTCCTATCCCTGCCACCCTGACTGTTCCTGTTGTCCTTAACTGGCTGGTGATAGAGCATTCATTGTGACAACACATAAAATGATTGTAGAGCCAATCACAGGCTGTATAGGTGATGTTCCATCCAAAATGATGCCATAGCTGCACAGGAACAACAGGAATACAAGATTGGCAGTAGGGATTGAAAATGAATTGTTAAAACTCTCAGAAAACTGATCTGCTATCCTGGTGATGCACGGAGAAATGAATTACTAGTCTATTATGGATAATGGAGAAATACTGTAAGTCATAGCGATGAGTCACCACCTATTTTATGCTCATGCACCGCGCTACTATTTTGGTTATTCATTTTAGCAGTCCACATTCTGCAACATCCTACATATGTTCTGGCGATAATTCACAAAAAATATGCTGCAAGGTGATTACAAAATAAAATAAATGTAATTTACAAAATGCAAAAACCCTTCCAAATATAATTAGTTTTTTTAGATATGGAAATTGCCAATGCAGTAACTAAAAAGTCTGCGGCTACATGGTGACATGTACCATGCGTTGGGAATGGGATACATTGTTGTCACCTAGCAACAATCATGGGTTTAATCTAAGCAACAAACACAGCTATCCCAATAAAGTAAATGGGATATGAAGGAAGAGCTAAGTCACTGATACAGTTACATATTATATACCTTGCAGAACCTGCAGAATAAGTTGGTGCTATACAAATAACAAGATTTGTTTATTTATTTATTTTATGTATTTATTATTATGAAGCGATCTAAACATGATTATTGTTTTGCATTTCAAGAGTTAGCAAGTCAATAAAATCCCAGGACACTACTGTTTTATGCCTTTGGCTACTACCTTTAGCTAGTTGTCCGTCAAGGAAGTATTGTATAATGCTACAAACAATATGGAACTTGAAAAGCATCAGCAGCACAGAATTACTGATCTATATTCTGCTTCAGAGAAGTGTAGCGTAATTTATAGCCTCACTTCCTAAAAAGCTTGGAGCAGCTGAGATTTTTCACGTCCAGGTTGAGTTTGCAACAGTAAATTAATGTCATTATATAGTCTTGTACATACAATGAAAGAACGTCCAGACCATGAAGACACAATTGCTCCCCAATGAACAGGTACTGTGCCGACATGAAAACCAGTTTGCATCACTTACTGCCCAAATATAATCTAGAGCTCTACATGAACGCCTTTAGCCTACTACCGGCTGCATATATCTTTCCCTTTTGAATGGAAATAAATTATTATCTCCTTTCGGTCACTGCCAAGGCAAACTGCATTCTGCTTGTTTCCCACATTTCATCTTGAAAAGAAGCACAACATATTTCACATGGCACTATGACTTAGGGCTGCTCTAATTAATGTGTATATACCAGTGCGGTAATTTTGCTTAAGTCTATGGATGACATTTAAGGGAAGAGAAGGTTTGAGATCTCATAATCTACTGTCAGTGGTACAATGAAAAGCTTGATAGTGGATGCAAATGAGTAGAGCCTATTGCTACCAGAAAAGCCAAGTTACTTGTCTGTGAAATGGATGATTAACATACATATTCATCCCTTTACATACAAATGCTATAGTCTAAGCCAATTTATTTCCACTGCTAAAATGGAGCCAATATTTTAACCCCTTAGCATGGTGTATATATACGGCGAATGTGGGCTGTTTGGAACGGAGGCTGCTAAATATTGAGCAGGTGGCGGCTGTTTTATATAGTTTGCAACTACCTGCAACTACTGGGATTGGAGATAACTCCAAGACCAGACTTTTAACCCCTTAGATGCCGTGCTCAAGAGTGACTGTTACATTTAATAGTTAGACAGAGGAAGGGGACTCTATCTGTCACTCAATTGCACCCTCTATGTGATGCAATCCTAACAAAGTCCACCAGGCTTGCCATGTAAGGAAACCTATTAGGTAGAGTTGAGCGAACGTACTCTTCCCAGCTTAATGCTCGTTCGAGTACTAGCATACTCGATGGTGCTCGATACTCGAGCGAGTACCACGCCGTGTTCAAACCCCCCCCCCCCCCCCCCCAGTTTTGAGCCCTCCCTCATTACCATTTTCTTCTGTGGCGGAGGAGAGAGAGAGAGAGAGAGAGGAAGAAAAATAAAAGTTCAGCACCCGGCAGGTACCATACAAAAATGCTCGAGTCTCCCATTGACTTCAATGGGGTTCGTTATGTGAATAGAGCTCTTGAATTGTATGAAAAGCTCGACTCGAATAACGAGGACCCGAGCATTTGGATACTCATTCATCTATACTATTAGGCTTTGGCAAAACATGGCTTGAAGGAAATCTGTCACCTACTTTTAGCTCTACAAGGTAAACTTATGGGCTGAAAGTAGGTTAATCGTAAAGTCTGGGGATGTACAGGGGGTGGACAAAAATATGGAAACATCTTACACAATACATGCCTTAAATTACATGGGATTAAAAATCATATTTCACAAGATCACCAGTAAATTTTAACTTTATCAATAAGACATGTGGAGACCAATTTTAAGTGGAGGTAATATGACACAGATGCTGCTGCGCAGAAGTGAACATCTGCCGAGCAACAAGGTTCTATTAGTCAGGGGTTTCAGCGACTCAGCTGCTGTTACCAGCAGGCTCCCAAAACCACCCATCAGTGATCAAAATGCTACTCAGAAAAGACAATGGTGTAAAAGTCATAAAACCTGGACTACGGAGCAATGGAGGGTCATTTGGTTCAATAAGTCAACCTTTACAGTGTTTCCAACTTCTGGTCAAATTTAGGTCTGGAGAATGCCATCCCAAGCTTATGATTCAGATTATTTGCTGCCAAGAGCGAAACATGCTGGGGGTTTAATCATGGTATGGGCAGCCAAATCATGGTATCTACTGGACCCATCATTACCCTACACAGTTGCTTCACTGCCAACGATTATGTGATCATTTGAGCAACCAGGTCCATCCTACAGTGCAAAGTTTGTTCCCTGATGGTGATGCCATTTATCAAGACGATAAAGTTCCCATCCCCACAGCTCTCATCATCCGAGACTGGTTTTCAAAGCATGAAGATGAAGTGTCACATTTGCCATGGCCTCCACAATCGCCTAATATCAAAATCATTGAGCCGTTGTGGCCAGTGTTGGAAAGAAATGTTCAAGCACGCTATCCACCTTCATTATCGTTACTGGAACTTGCCAATGTTTTTCAGAGAGAAGGGTAGAAGATCCCCTTGCAAACAATACAGGACCTCTATTTATCCATTCTGAGGATACTGTAAGTAGCTCTGACAGCCAAAGGTTTTCCTAGTGGATTACTAGTTGCGCTGCTAAGTAATCCACCCATTATAAAATTAATATGAGTGAAATACTTAGCAGTGCAACTCAATGCTTTGAGTGACCGCTTCCAGCACTGACATTAGGGGAACCATGGGGGAGGTAAGTATAAAGCTTACAGGGGGAGGACAAAATATTTATTTTTTTTATTTAGCAAAAGTAGTAAAACATAACAAAAACTACATAAACGTGGTATCATAGTAATCATACTGACCAACAAAATAAATTTTGCACGTCATTTTTACCACACAGTGAATGCCATAAAAATGAAACCCAAAAACAATGGCTTAATTGCATTCTTTATCCATTCCACCCCACATCATTTTTTTTAAAGTTTCTCAATAAGTAATATGGTACATTAAATTTTGGCATAGAAAAATACAACTCGCTGCACAAATACATGGCTATGTTGACGTAAGAATAAAAAAGTTATGGCTCTCTGTAAGGGGAAGACTGAGAAAACAGCAATGAAAGAATAGAGACTTCAGCACCAAGGGCTTAATATATGTTTGACATTAATGACAAACATTTAGTGAATTTAAATAGTTCCTCTTGTCTTCAGTGGAAAGGCATCAATATATTGTATATATAAGTAGCAATGGCGGCTGGTGGAGAGTTTAGTTTGTTGCTCTGTTGGATCCCTTGAAGTTGCCACACTACTACTTTAGGAGATATAATCTAATTGTGTGCAGGGTTTATTTAACAGATGGTACAGCACCTCTGGGCAGATAATCCTAGCAATGCATAATTTACAGCTTTATTCTCACTGAAGCTCTCCCCTGACACCCAGATATCAAGCCCAGTAGTAGACATTCCTTTTAACCCTGCACTTTTACAGCTTCACAACATATACTTGCATGTTACTTATTTAGTCATTGTATATAGCACATAGTTTACATAGTAATAGTGCAATATAGTCAGAGAACCATACAGTGCATACAACGTATTCTTCTCTTTAAACATATCTTCGAAGTTCAAGGATGTTACTAAATATCAAAAGGACTTTTCTAGCCTACAGGTGAGCCAGGTTGATAATATGATATTATTATGGAACTAGCGATTATATGGTGAACTTACACAGCTCTAAGAGGGTTGGAAACTCATGTGGACTTTCTGTACACCCAACTGACCATAACTATACGCGTGAACTGTGAATAGATGACTATTGGCATGTTCTCCAATGCTAAGCGTTGCACTTGATATTGTTGGTCGGGAAGGGTATCATCTCTCATTAAGGAGAGCACCTAGAAGGTGTGTGAGGAGACTTATAAGGCCATCCATGCTCCTCTGAGAAATATGCAAATAAGGAAGATGGAACAATACCTCTGCAGTGCCACCTATTGGAAGTCAGTATTCCGGCAAGTCAATGTCAGACTCTTTATGCAAGTCTTTATAACAATGAAAACCAAAAGCCAGAAAGCCATGCACAGACAGTTTTTTGGGGTGTTTTGCTCTCATCAGTGTGCACAAAGTTTCTGGCTTGGCTAGTAAGAGGCCACATCATAGGCCTTTTCACTGTATCGACTCGTCACATTAGATACAGTGAAAGGAGGAGAGTAGCGCTCACCATTAAGGTACAGCTGATGAGAAGCACTTGAGAAATGTTACATGAACTAATAGAGGAGCTCTGAGAGTGTAGGAGAATTGGGAACAATTTAGCATATGAGGACGAACAAGCCAACCCCATAGCTGTCCCTTGGAGCTGTGAATAAAAGGTGTCTTTAAAGGGACAATATCACTACAAAATTTTTGCATTAATTAAAACCAGACAGAGAAACATTTTTGTAAGCTGTTTTTATTGTCTGATTGTAGTTTTTTTCTATTCTGCTGTCTATACATGACTATAGGGGCTGCCATCCTTCCTAAGCTATATTTAATAGCATTAAGAGAATTTAGAGATATGCTTTATAGCAGTCTCATGGCTATTCAAACAGTGGAGAGCAAGGGACCCATTGATTTGCATGGGAAACTGTTCTAGACATGCTCTGTGACCTGTGCAGAGGTCATTTTACAGGGAGGAGAGTAGATTGGCACAGTTTATACCTCTTGTGAATGGTGGATCCTGTGTTATCTACATATACTGTAAGTGTCACCTCTCAGTGTAATCCTGCCTGTGAAGTTAGTGAGATGACTGCTGCAAAGCTTTCTCTACAGAATAGGAATTAGCTACCTGATACACACTGTGCATTAGTATGCATGGAAGTCTAAAGTCCCATTTAGACACAACGATTATCACTCAAAATTAGCTCAAAAGCCATCTTTTGAGCGATAATCGTTGTGTCTAAATGCGCTGTCATTGTGCACTATTCGTTCATCGCTGATTTCTAGCAAGCTAGAAATTGCTGATGACTGTTATCAGTGGCACATGCCGATTTTCTCAGCGGGCGGCACTGATAGCATTCTCTTAGCTGGTATCCCGCTGAGACTTCCCAGCGAGATATCAGCTGAAAGCTCTGAGAACAAAGGAGCTGTCAGCGCTCCTGCTGTTTCTCGGAGCTATTAGCTCAGCGGGACACCGCTAATAACTGCGAGAACAAAACAACTGTTTGCATATACAAAACAGCTGCTTTTCTTAGAGTTATCAGCGGTGTCCGGCTCCGCCTGCATTTAACTCTTTAAGTAGCTAAATAGCTACTTAAGAGTTATGCAAAGATGATTGCTCAAAACTGTCACTGAAACTGCCGTTTGAGCAATTTTTGAGCGATCATCTTTCAGTCTAAACACACCTTAAGATACTACAAGCTGTTCTGGCTGGCCAGAAATTCCATATGAGCAGCAGGTGCAGTGTCTTAGACTAATGATGATTACTAATACACCAAGTACATCAGGTAGTCAGAGAAGCTGGTATGATCATCTTTGCATCTCCAGACCCAAAGTGTCACTTTAACTCTATATGGTTATAGAGGAGATTTGGATCAGAAAAACAAATCATCACATTTGAGCCCCATAAACTATGCTATTGGGCTCAAAGGTGAGGGTATGGGGAGTCCAGGAAGTTGTGTTTCATACTCATTGGGTGCCCTATTCTAGTGCTGTGTCATCGCAAGGTTGGCTCGCACTAGCAGCTTAAGTCTTTCTGTGCATGAATCTCCCATTCATCTCTATGAGATTTGCGCACTTAGAAAGAGTCAAGCTGCTGGCACGTGCCAAATTCATGGGGAAACAGCATGAAACACAGCTCCCTGGACTTTATAGCTTATGGGGCTCAAATGTGATGACAGTGTTCATTTAACTCATATGAAAATAATAAATATTACATATCTCTCTAGTATTCTGTCATTTTGCCTTTGTTACACAACCACACTCTGCTGTCATTTTGCCTTTGTTACACAACCACACTCTGCTGTCATTTTGCCTTTGTTACACACCCACACTCTGCTGTTGACATGTTATGGGCCAAGACTTGTCTGTTTGTATATGGAAATTCCACAGTATTTTTACTGCTTCATTTTCAACTACTCTTTCGAGCTTATGGTCCCACCAGTTCTTTGTTCCAATGAATCATCTTTTCCACCAACTTTTACTTGTGTAATTGTCTTTGTACTCAGTCTGTGCTATTTTTGGTATGTGGTCAATTGTTTCATCAGCTCCTTTACATAGTTGGCATTGAGAATCTATTATAGATTTTTCTGCTCTGTTATCATAATAATTATTTAGTTTTAATAACATTTAGCATTTATTGGGTTGTAATCTCCAAGAAGTTGTTACACATAATGATTTTGATGTCAGCAGGTTATTGATTTGGTCATTTTTGTCTTTTTTAGAAACAGGAAATTAACAGTTTTGTGTTTAATAGTTGTAATGAATGTAGATTACTTTGTAGATATTTTTCATGTCTTTGATATTGAAAAGACATTATTTGTTAATCATTGTCAACAGAAACGAAATCAGATCCACTGTGATTCATTATGGTTACATAACAAAATGAAAGAGTCGAGGTTAATTGTAGCAGTTAGAAACTGAGATTACTCAAGCTCCCAGATATTAAAAGTCATGTGCTGCTTACTCACCGCCAAAGTCAAGACATACTTGGTTTGGATAAATAAGTTGTTATTTAATAGTACCTATCACTTTTTTGCAGTCACTATACTTAAATTTTAAGTATTGTACCTGACAAAAAGGCTACAAGCCCCTTCTGGTCAAGGGCCCTGAGACATTGCCCTATACCTAAATGTTCAGTCTATCGTTCTGCTGTATGGTGGTGCAACATATAGCCTGCTGTTCAAGACCAATTGCTTCATCCTCTACCAGCAGATATTCACTGATACGCATGTGCGCAAGTCTCTTGTAGAAAACACAGTGTATCTGTTCATTTGGCGATGTCAATAAAAGACACAGTACTCAGCCAATCAGAGGCAGCGCTTTCTGGAGGCAGGGATTTTTTAATCCCCAGCCACCAGAATACAGAAGATGACTGCCAGGGACGGTGAGAAGAGCTAGACAACGCTTCTAGGTGAGTTAATGTTTCTTTTTCTACAGCTAGGGATGATTTTCAGGGAAGGGCTTGTATTTCAAGTCCTTCCTCAAAAATCATCGCTGCACGGCTTGCCTTCATCCTATTACTTTCAATGGGGCGGCAGCAGTACCGGCTCTATTGAAAGCAATGGGATTGCATTGCGCTTCACTGCCACAGCTGTTACAGCTGTGCCAGCTGTGGCAGGTGTTTCTATTCTCCCCGCTGCAGTCCCCTCATCACTGAACACTGTGACAGTGCTGTCACAGTGTTCAGTGAAGAGGGGACCTTCACGGAGCAGCTGCTCCTGTGAACGGGCAAAGTTTCATGCGCAAACTTTGCCCATTCATGCGTTTTACGCTCATATGAGCAGCGTTTTTTTTTTTTGCACATATAGGCATACAAAAAAACACGCTCGTCTGTATGAGGCATAAAACAGCAAATGAAGTCATTTACAGAAAAAAAGGAAAAAATATTTGGTTCACATGTTATAATGTGTAAAAATATGTTTCTGTTCAGTGTTGTATGTTTTAGTGCAAGGCTCGCCAAGCTGTTGGGTTGTGATATTAAACTCATTTGCCAGCTTATTTGTACCATCATTTTAAGCTTTTAGAATTCACTCCATGTGTTGTGTTTGCAAATTGTTTATAAATATAAATCTAATGCAAGGGAATAAATATAAATCTTGAATTAATCATGTCGAGATACTTTGTGAGCATAAGATGTACGGTAAACGAGTACAGTCGAATGCAGAAAAGAACCTGAAGGCAAAATAAAACATCTGGACAGAATTTAGTCATTTGATTTGCTTTGCCCAAAAGATTTGAAGCCAATTAATGCCATTACCTAGCAGTGCATCATGAGAAAACAGCCAAGACTGTAGATAAGCAGCTCTGAAAGAATACCAAAAGCCGAGAATTCCCTAATAATGTAAACAAGCAACTGCTATCAAAATTATTCAATCACTCATTGCAAATAAGGTTTATTTGTCAAATTTACAAACTTTCAAATATTTAAAAAAAAAATCAAAGAAGAAGAATTTAAATAGCTCCACATAACTAATGTAGCAAGTGAGTTCTCAAATTCACTACAAAATGCCACTTTTATGACACCTGCAAATCAGGTGTTGTATGAAGCATACATGATGCAACTAATCAAGGGCTTCATTATACCCCGTTTATTTGGAATGATTTTCATTCAGAAAATTGTTCAAACAAACAAAACTGAATGATAATAATTCAGTTCCAATGCGGGCAAATGACTGAACGATGAGCGAATCATGAGGTTCTTGCTTGTCGATCATTTTCATGCAGAATGAAAACCCGCCCCACCGGCTCGGCACTTATCGTGGTGTTTGAACACTGTTCATTCAGTGTTTCACATCAGAATGTAAAACACTGAAAGATAAGGGCCCGAGGACTGCAAGATTCTCCAAGAGCTGTCCGAACGCAAACGAGCTGCTGATGACATCACCAACTCTTTCCATTGGGTAAATGAGAATCATGAGATTCTCGGCCCAGTTGAATCAGGTGTGCTTCCGATAAAACACATCAAATACTTGTAACTGGCTAGGGCTTTGTTGACTGTAACATTTGATTGTAAGTTAGTATAAGAGGTGTGGAATATGACACTGGGTATGGGGGTGCTGCACGCAGAACAATTATAACAGTTCTTTACTAAAACAATTAAAAAGGATATTGCAATAGCAACTGATTTTAAAAATAGTATTCACAATCTTCTAGTGTACTTATAACAAAGAAACAAACTCGTTTCACACTGTAAGGACTCTTTCACGCAAGCATATATCGGCCGATCTTTTCACGGCCGGCCGATATACACTACGATCTGAGGAGTAAAAACTCGTGAACGAGCGCAAAAATCTAACGTTTTGTGCACCCGTTTAGACAGAATGGGCCCCTTCCCCTCGCCGGCTCACCTCCTCTCTCCTCCCCTCTGGCTGTTTGCAATGGGAGGGGCTGAGATGGGGCAGAGCTACTCTCCTGTCCCCTACCCGCCCCTTGTCCACAGCCAGCAATAGGAGGAGGCCGGATGGCGAAATGCTTAGCACCGCCCCCATCCTGCCACCTCCCATTGCAAGCAGCTGGAGAGGAGGAAAGAAGAGGGAGGGAGTTTAGCAGTCATGCTGCTAAATTTCCTCCCACCTCCCTTCTCCGGCCGCATTCATTGGCTCCCATAGGAGCCCATACCGCGGCCAACGTATTCCGGCCCGAAGGATAGTTCCAGGACTATCTTTTGGGCCTGATGTAAGAGACCGGCACTATATTGGCCCGGTCGGGCACTTTTAGGTCGCGGGAATACGGCCATGTGATCTGATGCATCAGATCGTAGTGTATATAGGCTGATGGCGGGCCGATATACACTCGTGTGAAAGAGCCCTTAAGCTGGCTTCACCCGGGTCCGAAATCCCGCAGAAATCGCACGGAATAGCCGGACAGAAAAACTGCAAGATTTCCGCGGGATAAGCGCAGCTTCAAAACCCGCGGCCCTTAGCTGCGGATTTTGGAGCGGCTTTGCCAAAGGGAATTCCACTGCAGCTATCTCTCCCCATAGAGAGAAGAGAGGGCACTGCAGAAACGGAGAAAGAATTGACATGCTGCGGCTTTGATTTCTGCGTTGCATGGCAATTTCAGCTCACCTTGACCGCAACAGATTGGCCACAGTGTGTGTACGCGATTTTTGCAAATCTCATCCACTTTACTGGCTAATCATGGGATTTTAAACACAGGAGGAATTTCCGTGCAGCAATTCCGCCCCGTGTGAACCCATCTTAGGTACCTTCAAAATGTTCTTTTTCCTTTAAAGAAAATGGTGAGTCTTTACCTTTAAAAACAATCACTTTCTCCCTGAATTTCAGTCCGTTTGCCTCCAATCTGGTGATGGATCTTGACTAGAGATGAGCGAGCGTACTCGGAAAAGCACTACTCGCTCGAGTAATTTGCTTTATCCGAGTATCGCTGTGCTCGTCCCTGAAGATTCGGGTGCCGCTGCGGCTGACAGGTGAGTCGCAGCGGGGAGCAGGGGAGAGCGGGCGGGAGAGAGGGAGAGAAAGATCTTCCCTCCGTTCCTCCCCGCTCTCCCCTGCAGCTCCCCGCTCCGTGCTGGCACCCGAATCTTTCGGGACGAGCACAGCGATACTCGGATAAAGCAAATTACTCGAGCGAGTAGTGCTTTTCCGAGTACGCTCGCTCATCTCTAATCTTGACAAATAGAATCCATTCTTCCTGTCCTGGAGAGGCAGGGTAAACGCCATTAAAATGGAAACTCCCCCAAAGTTCTTGTACCTATGTCAAACTATCCCAGTGCAGGTGCCTAGGCCTTTTCTACTATGAATCCGCACATTAATCACCAAATTCGTGTGGAGGGGCCTGGACCTTGTCGACGTTGCAACCTCCTTACACGCACAAAGGAGTTGGGAGGCCTGGGTCTTCCGGATTTCTCGTTATACTATAAAGCTGATATCACCAACTGTGTCCTAAATTTACTTAAACACCAATCCACCAAATTATGGGAATGGAACACAGACCATAGGTTAGTACAGGGAGTGTCCTGGATCCCCCTCAATCTTAGGGTGCATTCACACGAACGTATATCGGCTCGGTTTTCACGCCGAGCCAATATACATTGTCCTCGTGTGCAGGGGGGGAGGATGGAAGAGCCAGGAGCAGGAACTGAGCTCCCGCCCCCTCTCTGCCTCCTCTCCACCCCTCTGCACTATTTGCAATGAGAGGAGGCGGGACGGGGGCGGGTCTAAGTTTCACGAATTAGCCCTGCCCCACCTCTCCCCATTGCAAATAGTGCAGAGGGGCGGAGAGGAGGCAGAGAGGGGGCGGGAGCTCAGTTCCTGCTCCTGGCTCTTCCAGCCTTCCCCCCCTGCACACAAGGATGACGTATATCGCCTTGGCGTGAAAACCGAGCCAATATACGTTCGTGTGAATTCACCCTTACCCTGTGATATCATTGAATGGCTGTAATTGATTAACCCAGTGCCAGCTTTCATTGGCTGACAAGGCACTAAGTTAATCAATCAGAGCTTAGCTTGCTGAAGGCAGGGCATTTAAGCCCCACATCCAGAAAGCAATGCTCTGTGTCCGCGTGGAGAAGGGAGCGACAGCCTGCAGTAGCGCCAGAGATCATCAGGGAATGCTGGCGGTAGGTGAGTATTGATTTTTTTGTTTTTTACTTGTAGTTAGTTTCCCCATTGAAATGCATTGGAACTCATTAATGTCATTTCAATGGGGAAAAGTGCTTTGACATACGAGTTTTTTGGCTTAAGGGCTCTGTCTCGTAACGGATTAAACACGTATGTCAAGACACTACTGTAGTTTGGATGAGGGCTAGTTTACTCTTCTATATACAAATACAACAGGTTATTTGGTCAGTTATAATGAATGAAGGAAACCTTGAGTGCAAAGGACATGTTTTATATTTGATTTATGTTAGACGGATCCTTTGGTCCCAGGACAAAATTTGTCCATGGACTGGAGGGGAAAAGTTATATTACCTGGTGCTATCCTCTTACTGGTTTGCCTGCTTATCTGTCTGTTCCTAGGGCCCGTCTTCATATGTCCAAGGTGGCTGTAGTGACTACCCAATGCACACTGAGCACTGGTGGGGCACCGGTACTTTAAGACACGACATGCTTCTATTGTTCAATCAGTTTTATTAAAAAATTTTCAAATAAAATAAACATTTCTAAGAGGTCTTGCAGGACCGCATGAAGGAAAATTAACATATCAAGAAATAAAACATTTACATGAAAAAAAAAATGGAGCCAACTCCTACTGGTTACTCTCTTTTAACTTTCATGGCATCTAAGACAACCGGATGAGAGTGCAGAGTAAGCACCTCAGGTAGTAATTAGCCTAATAAGAAAAATGGTTTGATCCTATTTTCACCCACAAAATTAGAAAAGGAAAAGAAAAATGAGGCTACAAACTTCCGGTTAGTAAGAAAAAATAATAATAATAAAAAAAGGGTATAGAATAGAGATGCGCGAACGTACTCGTCCGAGCTTGATGCTCGTTCGAGTATTAGCGTGTTCGAGATGCTCGTTATTCGAAACGAGCACCACGCGATGTTCGGGTTACTTTCACTTTCATCTCTGAGACGTTAGCGCGCTTTTCTGGCCAATAGAAAGACAGGGAAGGCATTACAACTTCCCCCTGCGACATTCAAGCCCTATACCACCCCCTGCAGTGAGTGGCTGGCGAGATCAGGTGTCACCCGAGTATATAAATCGGCCCCTCCCGCGGCTCGCCACAGATGCATTCTGACATAGTTCAGGGAAAGTGCTGTCTTGCTGGAGTTGCTATAGGGAGGGTGTTAGGAGTTATTTTAGGCTTCAAGAACCCCAACGGTCCTTCTTAGGGCCACATCTAACCGTGTGCAGTAGTGTGGAGGCTGCTTTTTGCAGTGTTGCACTTTTTTTTTTTTTTTGTATATCGGCCGTGCAGAGCATTGCGTCCTGCAGTAATTTTACATTGTCCAGGGCCAGTAGTGGTGAGGCAGGGACAGAAGATATATTTAGTGCATATAGGCAGTGGGCCTTTCCAAAAACATTTGGGAAAAAAAATCTATTTGGGCTGCCTGTGACCGTCCTCAGTGTACTGGGTCTCTGCTGGGGGTAGTTGTCCTAATTCATACGCAGCCAGCTAAGTGTTACAGCAGGCTTGCGCAAAATTCTTTCCTGGCTCTGTGTTGCCTGTTACATCACCGCTGTATTCCTGTCCACAGTGAAACAGTCTGCAGTAATTTTACATTGTCCAGGGCCAGTAGTGGTGAGGCAGGGATAGAAGACATATTTAGTGTATATAGGCAGTGGGCCGTTCCAAAAATATTTGGGGAAAAAAATCTATTTGGGCTGCCTGTGACTGTCCTCAGTGTACTGGGTCTCTGCTGGGGGTAGTTGTCCTAATTCATACGCAGCCAGCTAAGTGTTACAGCAGGCTTGCGCAAAATTCTTTCCTGGCTCTGCTGTGCATTCCGTAAGCGAAGTCAGCCTTCAACCACAGGCCAATAAGCGGCACATTTAATTACAGCGTTCTGTTTCTGCACTACTGGTAATACACCATGCTGAGGGGTAGGGGTAGGCCTAGAGGACGTGGACACGGCCGAGGACGCGGAGGCCCAAGTCAGGGTGTGGGCACAGGCCGAGCTCCTGATCCAGGTGTATCGCAGCCGACTGCTGCGGGATTAGGAGAGAGGCACGTTTCTTGCGTCCCCACATTCATCTCACAATTAATGGGTCCACGCGGTAGACCTTTATTAGAAAATGAGCAGTTTGAGCAGGTCCTGTCGTGGATGGCAGAAAGTGCATCCAGCAATCTATCGAACACCCAGACTTCTGCGCCGCCCACTGCTGCAACTCTGAATCCTCTGGCTGCTGCTCCTCCTTCCTCCCAGCCTCCTCACTCCATTACAATGACACATTCTGAGAAGCAGGCAGACTCCCAGGAACTGTTCTCGGGCCCCTGCCCAGAATGGGCAGCAATGGTTCTGAATCCTCTCCCACTGGAGGAGTTTGTCGTGACCGATGCCCAACCTTTGGAAAGTTCCCGGGGTCCGGGGGATGAGGCTGGGGACTTCTGGCAACTGTCTCAAGAGCTTTCAGTGGGTGAGGAGGACGATGACGATGAGACACAGTTGTCTATCAGTGAGGTAGTAGTAAGGGCAGTAAGTCCGAGGGAGGAGCGCACAGAGGATTCGGAGGAAGAGCAGCAGGACGATGAGGTGACTGACCCCACCTGGTTTGCTACGCCTACTGAGGACAGGTCTTCAGAGGGGGAGGCAAGGGCAGCAGCAGGGCAGGTTGGAAGAGGCAGTGCGGTGGCCAGGGGTAGAGGCAGGGCCAGACCGAATAATCCACCAACTGGTTCCCAAAGCGCCCCCTCGCGCCATGCCACCCTGCAGAGGCCGAGGTACTCAAAGGTCTGGCAGTTTTCACTGAGAGTGCAGACGACCGACGAACAGTGGTGTGCAACCTGTGTCGCGCTAAGATCAGCCGGGGAGCCACCACCACCAGCCTCACCACCACCAGCATGCACAGACATATGATGGCCAAGCACCCCACAAGGTGGGACGAAGGCCGTTCACCGCCTCCGGTTTGCACCGCTGCCTCTCCCCCTGTGCCCCAACCTGCCACTGAGATCCAACCCCCCTCTCAGGACACAGGCACTACCGTCTCCTGGCCTGCACCCACACCCTCACCTCCGCTGTCCTCGGCCCCATCCACCAATGTCTGTCAGCGCACCGTCCAGCCGTCGCTGGCGCAAGTGTTGGAGCACAAGCGCAAGCACGCCACCACGCACCCGCACGCTCAAGCGTTAAATGTGCACATAGCCAAATTTATCAGCCTGGAGATGCTGCCGTATAGGGTTGTGGAAACGGAGGCTTTCAAAGGTATGATGGCGGCGGCGGCCCCGCGCTACTCAGTTCCCAGTCGCCACTACTTTTCCCGATGTGCCATCCCAGCCCTGCACGACCACGTCTCCCGCAACATTGTACGCGCCCTCACCAACGCGGTTACTGCCAAGGTCCACTTAACAACGGACACGTGGACAAGCACAGGCAGGCAGGGCCACTATATCTCCCTGACGGCACATTGGGTGAATTTAGTGGAGGCTGGGACAGAGTCAGAGCCTGGGACCGCTCACGTCCTACCCACCCCCAAAATTGCGGGCCCCAGCTTGGTGGTGGTATCTGCGGCGGTGTATGCTTCCTCCACTAAACCACCCTCCTCCTCCTCCGCAACCTCTGTCTCGCAATCAAGATGTGTCAGCAGCACGTCGGCAGCAGTCGGGGCCGCGCGGCGTGGCAGCACAGCGGTGGGCAAGCGTCAGCAGGCCGTGCTGAAACTACTCAGCTTAGGAGATAAGAGGCACACGGCCCACGAACTGCTGCAGGGTCTGACAGAGCAGACCGACTGCTGGCTTGCGCCGCTGAGCCTCCAACCGGGCATGGTCGTGTGTGACAACGGCCGTAACCTGGTGGTGGCTCTGCAGCTCGGCAGCCTCACACACGTGCCATGCCTGGCCCACGTCTTTAATTTGGTGGTTCAGCGCTTTCTGAAAAGCTACCCACGCTTGTCAGACCTGCTCGGAAAGGTGCGCCGGCTCTGCGCACATTTCCGCAAGTCCCACACGGACGCTGCCACCCTGCGCACCCTGCAACATCGGTTTAATCTGCCAGTGCACCGACTGCTGTGCGACGTGCCCACACGGTGGAACTCTACGCTCCACATGTTGGCCAGACTCTATGAGCAGCGTAGAGCTATAGTGGAATACCAACTCCAACATGGGCGGCGCAGTGGGAGTCAGCCTCCTCAATTCTTTACAGAAGAGTGGGCCTGGTTGGCAGACATCTGCCAGGTCCTTGGAAACTTTGAGGAGTCTACCCAGATGGTGAGCGGGGATGCTGCAATCATTAGCGTCACCATTCCTCTGCTATGCCTCTTGAGAAGTTCCTTGCAAAGCATAAAGGCAGACGCTTTGCCCTCGGAAACAGAGCCGGGGGAAGACAGTATGTCGCTGGATAGTCAGAGCACCCTCCTGTCTATATCTCAGCGCGTTGAGGAGGAGGAGGAGCATGAGGAGGATGAGGAGGAGGGGGAAGAGACAGCTTGGCCCACTGCTGAGGGTACCCATGCTGCTTGCCTGTCATCCTTTCAGCGTGTATGGCCTGAGGAGGAGGAGGAGGATCCTGAAAGTGATCTTCCTAGTGAAGACAGCCATGTGTTGCGTACAGGTACCCTGGCACACATGGCGGACTTCATGTTAGGATACCTTTCTCGTGACCCTCGCGTTACACGCATTCTGGCCACGACGGATTACTGGGTGTACACACTGCTCGACCCACGGTATAAGGAGAACCTTTCCACTCTCATACCCGAAGAGGAAAGGGGTTCGAGAGTGATGCTATACCACAGGACCCTGGCGGACAAGCTGATGGTAAAATTCCCACAGCGCTAGTGGCAGAAGGCGCAGTTCCGAGGGCCAGGTAGCAGGGGAGGCGCGGAGATCAGGCAGCATGTACAGCACAGGCAGGGGAACACTCTCTAAGGCCTTTGACAGCTTTCTGGCTCCCCAGCAAGACTGTTTCACCGCTCCTCAGTCAAGGCTGAGTCGGCGGGAGCACTGTAAAAGCATGGTGAGGGAGTATGTAGCCGATCGCACGACCGTCCTCCGTGACGCCTCTGCCCCCTACAACTACTGGGTGTCGAAGCTGGACACGTGGCCTGAACTCGCGTTGTATGCCCTGGAAGTGCTTGCTTGTCCTGCGGCTAGCGTCTTGTCAGAGAGTATGTGTAGTGTGGCTGGGGGAATCATCACGGATAAGCGTACCCACCTGTCAACCGACAGTGCCGACAGGCTTACACTCATCAAGATGAACAAAGCCTGGATTTCCCCAGACTTCTCTTCTCCACCAGCGGACAGCAGCGATACCTAAACAATACGTAGGCTGCACCCGCGGATGGAAGCATCGTTCTCTATCACCATCAAAAACGGGGACATTTTTGCTTCATCAATCTGTGTATAATATTCCTCCTCCTCCTGCTCCTCCTCCTGAAACCTGACGTAATCACGCCGAATGGGCAATTTTTCTTAGGCCCACAAGGCTCAGTCATATAATTTTTGTAAACAATTTTTATACGTTTCAATGCTCATTAAAGCGTTGAAACTTGCACCTGAACCAATTTTTATTTTAACTGGGCTGCCTCCAGGCCTAGTTACAAATTAAGCCACATTAACCAAAGCGATTAATGAGTTTCACCTGCCCTCTTGGTTGGTCATAGGCAATTTTTCTGAGGTACATTAGTACTGTTGGTACACCAATTTTTTGGGGCCCTCGCCTACAGTGTAATCCAATTAATTTTTTGCCCACCTGCATTAAACATGACATTACCTCAGCTGTGATGGGCAATGCAATGGGATATATTTATGTACTGCCAGTGGCTTCCTGGCACCCACCCATGCTGTCGGTCCACAGGGACTTCACAATAGGGAGTTGTACCTGCCTGTGTCTATGAATTAAAAACCCCGGTCAGGTTGGGGCATGCAGTGTGGGCCGAAGCCCACCTGCATTTAATCTGAAGTTAGCTGTGCTGTCCAGGGCACTGCAATGGGATACATTTATGTACAGCCGGTGGGTTCCAGGGAGCCACCCATGCTGTGGGTGCACACGGAATTCCCATTGCGGAGTTGTACCTGCCTGTGACTATTTATAAAAAACCGCGGTCTGACTGGGGCATGCAGACACCTTGACAGAATGAATAGTGTGTGGCACATAGGTTCCCCATTGCTATGCCCACGTGTGCAGCTCCTGATGGCGGTGGCACAGGATTATATTTCTCACTGCTTCTGTACAGCATTGTGGGCTATCGTCCTGCCCCTTTTAAAGAGGGTCGCTGCCTAGCCGTGCCAACCCTCTGCAGTGTGTGCCTGCGGTTCCTCCTCATGGCAGACGCACTTATAAATAGACATGAGGGTGGCGTGTCATGTGGGCAGCTGAAGGCTGCGCAGGGACACTTTGGTGTGTGCTGTGGACACTGGGTCGTGCGGGGGGGGGGGGGGTTGGGCAGCATGTAACCCAGGAGAAGTGGCAGCGGAGTGTCATGCAGGCAGTGATTGTGCTTTGTTGGAGGTAGTGTGGTGCTTAGCTAAGGTATGCATTGCTAATGAGGGCTTTTCAGAAGTAAAAATTGTTGGGAGGGGAGGGGGCCCACTCTTGCCGCTATTGTGGCTTAATAGTGGGAACTGGGAACTTGAGATGCAGCCCAACATGTAGCCCCTTGCCTGCCCTATCCGTTGCTGTGTCGTTCCCATCACTTTCTTGAATTGCCCAGATTTTCACAAATGGAAACCTTAGCGAGCATCGGCGATATACAAAAATGCTCGGGTCGCCCATTGACTTCAATGGGGTTCGTTATTCGAAACGAACCCTCGAGCATCGCGAAATTTTCGTCCCGAGTAACGAGCACCCGAGCATTTTTGTGCTCGCTCATCTCTAGTATAGAACTGTATGGAGGGGTAAGGGAGAAGAAGAAGGGGGTTAAATAAAATAATTCTAAACAGACGAGGAAAAGAGGGGAGAAGAGATAGCAGGTATATATAATATCGTTAGCCCTGCCTTTTTGATGATTTACGAATTAGTCCTGTATTCATTCATCATACCTAATTTAACAAATTTTGAAATTCTGTTGAGGACTCAAACTCTATCCAAGGTTGCCACACTGACAAGAATTTATCTACTTCTCTGGCGTGTTCCACACACAATTCCTCCATATGACACAGGTATGACATTTCCTGATGTCATTCAGACAAGGATGGAAATCACATGCTACTATGATTGACTAGCACTTCTCACGTGAGTACTGTAGCCATGTTGGTAGAATGAAGAGGGGTTCCAGGAACAGGCAGATCAGTGGCTGAATCGAGTGGATGGCACCAGGTAATAACCAATCCCCCATTTCTTTACTCAGGTCTATGGTTCAATTGTTTCCTAGCATTGGAGGATCGCCGTAATAAGAACAATTGGAAAGGATAATATATATATATATATATATATATATATATATATATATATATAGTCTATTAGACTTCTGTTATGGCATTGATTAATTACAGCTTACAGGGATTACCCGAATGAGATAAGTCTATATGTACTAAGCAATAAACATGAAAAAAGCCCATATAGAATGGGAGGAATTGGGCTAAACAGCAGTACATGTGAAAAAGACTTGGGTATACTAATAGATCATAGACTGAACATGAGTCAACAATGTGATGCAGCAGCCAAAAAGGCAAACACAATTCTGGGATGTATTAAGAAAAGCAGAAAGTCTAGATCACGTGAGGTAATTATCCCCCTCTACTCTTCCTTAGTCAGACCTCATCTGGAATACTGTGTTCAGTTCTGGGAACCCCACTTTAACCCCTTAAGGACATGGCTTATTTTGGCGTTGAGGACCAAAAGATTTTTGGTATTTTTTTCATCTCCATTTTTCAAAAGCCATAACTTTTTTATTTTTCCATCGACGCGGCCGTATAAAGGCTTGTTTTTTGCGTGGTGAACTGTAGTTTTTATTGGAACCATTTTTGGTTACATAGACTACATTGTAAAACTTTTAGTATGTTTTTTTGATCGTAGGGAGAGAAAACGCATAAATTCTGCCATAGATTTTTTGTTGTTTTTTTAAATAGCGTTAATCATGCTGCATAAATGACACACTACATTTTTTTCTGCGGGATGGTACGGTTACAACGATACCAAAATTCTTATATTTTTTTAAAGTTTTTCCACAATAAAAACCCTTTTTTTGGAAATTATTATTTTTTTCTAAATTCACTGCATTCAAAGTGCTATAACTTTATTTTTCCATGGACGGAGCTCTCTGAGGGCTTATTTTTTGCAAGACTAGCTGTAGTTTTTATTGGTACCATTTTGGGGTACACAAGTTTTTTTATCACTTTTATTGCGTTTTTTGGGAGACAAAATGCTAAAAATTAGCATTTTGCCTCAGTTTTTTAGCATTTCTTTTAACGCTTTTTGCCTTGCAGGATACTAATCCTGTTGAATGTATTGTACGCGTCGTTATGGACACGTGGATACCAAAGATGTGGGATTTTACATTTTTTTTATGCTAATATGAGAAAAAGCATTAAAAAAGGGTTTTTTAACATTTTTTTTACATTTTTATTTTTTGTACTTTGTTTTTCTCTTTTTTTACACAGTCTGTGTCCCTCTGAGGGACTTTTACTGCAGCACTGCAGATCGCTACGATAAGGCATGGCAGGACTTCTCTCCTGCCATGCCTTATCGCTTACTATAGCGATCACAGGCTATGGCAATTCAGGACGCCGGTATCTGGCGTCCTGTTGCCATAGCAACCAGCCAGGCTCTCGGGATGTTATTGCGAGAGCCGGCTGTAGTCACAGAGGGAGTGCGCTCCCTCTGTGAACCCTTTCCCTGCCACGATCTACTTAGATCGCGGCAGGGAAGGGGTTAACAGCGGGGGGCATATCTCCGATGCCCCCGCTGTTGCAGCGGGACGCCGGCTACTAGTGACAGCCGACTCCCGCTGCGGGATAGCACTGCTATGATCTCGCGCTATCCCTATGACGTATGGGTACGTCATTTTGCGGGAAGTACCCCGCTCCCATGACGTACCCTTACGTCATGGGGCGGGAAGGGGTTAAAAAAGACATAGACAAACTGGAACAAGTTCAGAGAAGAGTTACCAAGATGGTGAGCGGTCTGCAAATCACATCCTATGAGGAACGGTTAAAGGATCTGGGAATGTTTAGTTTGCAAAAAAGAAGGCTGAGAGGAGACTTAGTAGCGGTCTACAAATATCTGCAGAGGGATCAGCGCTATTCTCCTTTGCACAAGGAAATACTAGAAGCAATGGGATGAAACTGAAAGGGAGGAGACACGGATTAGATATTAGACAGTGAGGGTGATCAATGAGTGGAACAAGTTACCACAGGAGGCGGTGAGTTCTCCTTCAATGGAAGTGTTCAAACAATGTATATGTCAAAGGCAATATATCTAATATTTGTTACTTATTCCCTTGCTAAAAAGTTTTTTTCATCAAACGATAGGCACAAGTACACATTGATGTTAGTTCATCTGTAATATCTGTAATAATTGCCTCACATGGGCATCACAATGGTCCACAACTATATAAGACATGCATACGTTGAGTTAAGTGAAGGTCTCAATTCTACTGAATGTAATGCATCTAAAGCTTTAAAGGGATTACAGACTAATTAAATAATTCACTTTGTTTAGACTACCCATCAATCAAAGCACACCTTCTAAGAAACATAATCACAGTCTTCCACTTTTGCATAGAAGGAAAATCGTAGCTTTTAATTACATCTGTAAAATATCTTCCTAAAGACTTCCAGTCAAATAGTTACCTCTTCAACTGGAGAAGGGCTGAGTGTAGGACTCCCGAGGCCTGTTCATTACCTGTCATTAAATGTTTGAAAGTTTGCATAATTGATCCGTCTAATAAGTCATCATTGATTTATAGGGGATGGTGCAGGAGAATTGCTCTTTAAAAATTCATAACGCCAGTATGTGTCTTTACAATCCATTAGCTGTTTACGTACCTAGAGTCCTAGGATTGATTGACCTTGGACTGAGATTCGCGTGGACTTAGGGTTTTTTTTTCTCTCTCTTCCTTGGCACGTCTTAGAGAAGCAATACTTTGGACTTCTCCCTTGACAACTATACTTTGATTTTTTTCCCCTCAATCAAAACGGAAACTTACTTGAAATGATGAATAAATAAAGCATACTCCATAAACAGCTTTCCACTATTATTTAAGCTTGTGAGCCGAGCACTGTTAGTCTCTTTTCTCCGCCATCAGATTCAAGTGTGTAAATGTTCTAAAAGGTTTTGAATGTTTTATGATGATTTCAGGGAATGATGGAGTAATAGCTGAAGAGTGAAGCTATTAGTTTTAATATTTATATTGAGTGCTCTGAAACATTAATGTGACAGGATGTAGGATCAGAGCAGCGGGACATATTTACTTCACAACTTGTACCACGTGTTAAAAATATTTATTTTGTGGAGTTCAATCTTCTGTTTTTTTGACAGTGGGGAAGTTTGTACTGAAGTTTGGAAACTTTTTCTTTACGTAGGTAGTGTTTGACTTAGAAGATTGCAAAATTCTTTTTTCTTTTTGTGAGAAGCAGCTATTGCTGCTATAATACTATTATCAAGAAGCTATCCAGATTGAAAACTGTCAAAAATCTTAACAGCGGAGTTTTAGATTAGAAATAAAGGTAGCAATTTTTAACAGAAAAAGTGCTACTCTTCTCCATGGGCTGAGTCTGGTATGAGAGGTCAGCCCCATTTACTTGAATACATCTGAGATGTAATACCAGACATAGCCTTTGGACTAGAATGCCATTGATTCTACAAAATTCAGAATTTGTTTGGATCCAGAACACACTCTTTAACGATGCTGTATTTGGTGTGTAGTTTTCAGTATTTAGTGTAGTATAGAGCAGTGTTCCCCAACTTCAGTCCTCAGGGACCGCCAACAGGTCATGTTTTCAGGATTTCATTAGTGTTGTACAGGTGATGTAATTATTGTCGGTGCCTCGGCCGTTGCTATAGGTGTTCTTACCATAGGATATCCTGAAAACCTGACCTGTTGGTGGTCCCTGAGGACTGGAGTTGGGGACTCCTGGTATAGAGGATCCAATATTTTTTTTATGGATCCAGTTTAGGCAAGGAATGTAGCCAAGAAAAGTTGGGGGTATAATAGGGATTATAGTCTCATCAATGGAAAGACTTACATCAAAGTAGTTAAAAATGTTTGTAAATTTATTCCTACAATTTATAGATTCATGGATAGGTAAGAGTTTGTGTTTTCCTATTCTGCCATGGGAGCAGTGGCTAGCAGACCCCATTGATTTTAATGAGGTCTATCCAGTTTCCATTAGTTCCTCTGGCATTTTGCTTGTCAAAATAGTGCAGCATGTTGTATTATATCATCTTGCATTCTGACAGAAATCTGTGGCTGAGGCTCTGAGCAGAACCTCCAACACAAATTTGAATAAGCCTTGAAAGGGGTATTCGAGAGATTTAATGCTTTTTCAGGTCTTCGCCCAGCTACTGGATAGATGAAAATTAATAGATTGGTGGGGTTCCAACCAATGGGACCCCAACTGATCCAGAAAATGGGGGTTCAGTTAGCCTCTTAGGAAATGAAACAGAGGTCACACAAGTGCGTAACCAATCCATTCATCTCAATTTAAAGCGGTCTTTGACATAAATCTATGTTCAGTCATATGTGAGTAAATATTGCCAGTGTGTTCACTAATCAGTGGAATCTACCACGGGGGTGCAGACATCAGTTGAAATCCAGGCCTGGTTAATATTAATAAACGTCAGGCGATCCACATAGTCTGTGGACAGGTGGATGCATCTGTCAAATATCACACCCCCAGCTATGCTGAACACCCTTTCTTATAGCACATCGGCAACGGGGCAGGCAAGCACCTCTAAAGCATGTTGTCCAAGCTCTGGCCACTCGTCCAGCTAAGACGCCCAGAAGTCAAAGGAATCAGCACCATGTCTCCGTATTTTGATGTGGGAGCTGACATACTCTTGAACTATCATGGATAAGTGCTGCCTATGACTGTGAGTCCTACCCTGTGCTTTTGCTACAGGCTATGATGGGCTGAAAAATGATGCTGCTCCTCTTTAAGATTTCCCCGGCCACCATTGGTGGTGCTGCTGCTACAGCTTCCTGCTCATCTGCCATGAGCCACCGAGCTGCAATCTATTGCAAATGCATCCCCAAAGCTAGTTTCTGTCCTGATGCTGCTTCTTTTTGAGGTTCCTCATCACTGCCAGAATGAGATTTGTTATTTTAGCCTTGTAGCAGGGTATCAAGGAGGGTAGCCACCCAAGAATGATCTGATGTTTTAATGTGGGATATACAATAGTCCTTCTGCAAGCACTGCAGCATAAAAGCACTCATATGCCTCAAAATACATAAGCGTGATGGCCCACATTCCTCAGAGTCTCGCTTAGGAGTATCCTTCAGCTGTTCCCACCATCCACGTAGATTAGCTGGGGTTGGTGATGGATGAAAGTAATGTTGCATAATCCCCTCCTCTGCTTTGGACCTATATTATCTCCCTCCTCTTCCTCCTCTTCTTCCTCCTCTACGCTTTGGATGGAAGGAACATTACATAATCACCTCCCTTGCCTCTGGATTTATATCATCCTCCTCTTCTTCCTCCTATTCTTCCTACTCTTCTTCCTCATCTATACCTTCCTCTTGGGTGGAGAAATGTGTTGGAGAAGACACCCTCCTCTCTTGCCCAAAACTACCCTCTATGTGGTGTTGAGTAATGGCAGACTGGCCAGACAATTGGGAGATATCCCTTCCTCCTCCTCCTATGACAACATGTCATTATCCCTGAGATCCTGTAGCATCTGTTCCAGCAGACAGACAACAGAAATGATCATACTGATCTGAGCATGATCATGACTGACCATTTTGGTTGCTTCATCAAAGCAGGCTAAAATGATACAAACATCTTTGATCTGCAGCCACTCCACAGGCCTCAAGAGAGCAACCTCCATACAGCTCTTGCCAATGGCATACACTAACTAGTACTCCATGATCTATCTCAGTTGTTGGCTTAGCTTTTGCAACATATGCAATGTAGAACTCCACTATGTAGACATGTCACACATGAGGTGGTTGGGTGATAGCCCATACCGTCTCTGCACATTCACCAGATGAGAGGCGGCTGGGTGTGATCACTGAAAGTTCCAGCACAGTTTCCTGACCTTTTTCAGCAATGGATGTAAACCTGGGTAATTGTTTAGGAAGTGCTGTACTACCAGGTTCATCCCATGGGCCAAGCAAGGTACGTGTGTAAGATTGCAGAGGCGAAGGACTGCCAAAGTTTGGCTCATATAAGTGTTAGAAGAGTTTGGTTTTTACTAGAGGCTGCTGGTCATTTTGCCATTTATTCACTTATCTTTTAGAACTCTGGTGCTTGGAGTCATGCATGTTCTGTTTCAGTGTAAGTTACGTGAGGTTCTGAGTGGGGTTCTCTTGCGTCTGTTGATTTTAATAGTGACTTGTTCAGTGTCTGTTCAAATATGTTCAGACATTAGGTGTGATCAATGTCTTGGTCTGTCTGTAGGTTAGCAAACCCCTGGTGAGTTTTATGTTCTTTGTTGTATTTCCCTATGCCTGTAGTCTGGTGTTACCATCTGGGGCGAGCCAGGCCCCTAGTTTCCAGCATGGGGCCGTCCCTATTGGAACATTCACCCCACTTGTAGGCAGGGTTCCCTTTTTGTGGTTTTAGTTGTCTTCTTAGAGTAGGGACTCACAAGACAATGAAGGCCCCCCTGGATGTTGGCTTGTGAGTTTACCTAATCTGGTCAAAATATAAATCAATATCTCGTATGTACTTATTAGCAATGCTATCTGCTTATGTGTATTTTGCTCATTGGTAAGTATTTGTCCGCCTGTTTGTATTGGTGTTGGTATGCACGTATGATTTATGTTGTTAGTATCCATTCATATATGAATGTCCCTTTTTCCTTTCCAGCCCTTATTTACATTGCATTCGTGTAGGTCATTGTTTCCGCAGCCTGCACAAATATAACAGCTTGTTGGTGTTAACCATGTGCAGCGCTGTATGGAGGTCACTTTTGTAACTTACGGATATTTGTGCCAGGGTGGAGGTTGTTGTAATGTGGTATGAAGAGGTGGAGGAAGAGAAGGAGGAGGAGGGAGGGAGGAAGGGATGGACTATAAAGAATGTC
Organism: Eleutherodactylus coqui; assembly: GCF_035609145.1. Lineage (NCBI taxonomy): Eukaryota > Metazoa > Chordata > Amphibia > Anura > Eleutherodactylidae > Eleutherodactylus > Eleutherodactylus coqui. The sequence continues at coordinate 258,086,689 of NC_089839.1, read as the reverse complement.
CCAGAAGTCTTAGGAGTACCATGAAATGTGGACCATCACTTTTGGCCCACCTGCAGGACATTGAGCCAGTGTGCTGTTAAGGATATGTAACACCTCTGCCCATGCATGCTGAACCATGTGTCCATGGTCAGGTGCACCCTGCCAATTACAGTGTTCTTCAATGCCACGTACATGTTATCACTCACAAGGCTGTGTAGGGCATATGTTACTTTTTGGGTAAAGAAAGGGTGGCAGGGCATCTGGTATTGTGGGTTAGCACAGAGCATCATGTTGAAAGAGGTGTGCAATGCTTGCATTTAGGCTCTGTGCTTATGAATGGTTGGGGTGTTATGGTGGGCTGGCTGTTGACCTAGGTCCTGCTGGAATATGGGATAGATGTCAATATTGATGAATATTGTGGTGATGGTGTAGGCTAAAGTGATCTGATCTCTGCTTCCCACTCCTGGCTCCTGTCCTCAATTGCAGAGGAGAGGCCTGAAGTAGGTGCGCTACTGCCCCTATACAAAGCTTCCTCTCTGTGCTCAGAGGCTACTGCATGAGCAGGTTGGGGAGGAAGATGGTGGAAAAGGCAGCTACAGTAGCGGAAGAGGGAGCAGGATGAGGCTGACTTTTGCCCTGTGGCCCAGTTGGGCTCTCCAAGCCAGAGGTTAGTGGGGGTTCATACTGCTGTTCATAGACATTGTGTTGAGTTTGTTTACATTTTTGCTGTGTTTTAAACACTTACCACAGATCTTACAGATGGCCACTTTTCTGTTGTCACCTGCAGTTTCAAAGAATGCCCGGGCTGCACAAGCCCTGTGAGCAGACCTGACAGTGGGCCACAATCTGGTGCTGCTGCAACTAGTAGTAGCCAATTGTGACAGTACAGCCCTTATGCTTTTCTCTGACACTCTTCTCTCTGTCTTAGCATGTTGTTGCCCTGCAATGTCCACCTCTTTCTCCTCCTCCTTCGAGCTGCTATCCTTTCTCTCCCTACTTGTCCATGTTATGACAAGCACCTCATCATCTTCCACCTCTTTCTCTTCGTCCTCCTTCTCCTCCTGAATGGACTCTATGTCACAGTGAGCACCATGTTCTTGTTCCTCCGTTTCCACATCACCCTCAGTTCCCATTGCCTGTGCAGGGCTGACCACATGCACTGACCAATCCTCATCTTCCACTTCAAAGATTGGGAATCAGTGCATTCAATGGACTGCCCTGCTGATATCCATGACAATGAATGATCAAGGAGCTCTTTAGACTGCTTCAGAGTTTGCGGGCAAAACTCTGCATTCTGTAGTTCCTTTGCTATTCCTCCTAGGAATTTATCAATAAATTGACAACTGGGTGTTACCATTCCACTTGTCAAAGGGATATTTCCTTACTCAGTCTGCAAGTGTCAGCACTGATTGTGTTTAGGAGTACAACCACAACTGGCACCACAAAGTTCTCAAATAATTCATACATTTCTCAGACAACTGACAGAAGAATGGCACAACAGAGATGTATTTAAGTAAATTCTTGTATTCTTCATGAAACAGCAATTCTGGAGCATTTTTAAAGGGTTCTTCCTATCTTGGCTTTTCATGGCTGAGATGGGAAACACAGCTCTCTGTTTCTGACCAACTGTAGGAAACAGCCAAGCACCTAATCACAGCTCTGTTTGCGTAGCTCTTATTAAAATGAATGAGGCTTATAGAACTAGTGCAGAACAGTGTGCAGTGCTACACTGTTCCAGTAGTTCTCATTGACTTCAACGGGAGCTACAAAGACAGCGCTGCACTGAAACATTCAGATATTTTTCCAGTTACCAGCCAGGTGACCGGTAAGTATACCAGGGATTTCCCATCTCAGCTATATATAGCTGAATATCCCTTTAAGTAGACAAAGTAGGAGAGATGATAGATTCTCTGTAAAGGATCTGCGTATGTCTGAGAACAATATTGATACAATTATATGGTTTTATCCCATGACAATCAGTTACCTGGACAAAAAAGCACATAAAGTTATTGCTAGCTGAACTACCCCAGTTTCCCTGAAAATAAGACAGGGTCCTATATTAAAGGGGTTTCCGGTCGAAAATACTATTGATGGCCTACCATGTTTCCCCAAAAACAAGACACTGTCTTATACTCATTTTTGCCCCAAAAGAGGCACAGTGTCTAATTTTCGGGCGTGAGAATAATATACAAAAAATCAGGGTAGCGCTCCCAGAGGATATCGGTGACTTATATCATAGTAATGTATATAAAATAAAGCCTCACTCACCCAGTGCACAGTAAAGATCCTATATAGTGGAATAGGGTCCTCACTCACACCCCTTATCCAGATTGTCTTATAAGTACTGTGCCTTTAATTCCCTGGTGTCCTGCTGGGCCAGTCAGCTGGGGAGCTGCGTCTGTCCTCCGTCTCTCTAGCAGAGAGCCGCTCAGAAGAAATCCGTGTTTAAGAAGAAAAATAGCGGATCCGCGCTCTGAGAATTGGCACTTGTTCAAGTTTATTCACACACTACGCGTTTCATCCCTCCATGGGGACTTTTTCAAGTGTGGCACTGATCACATGTGGATCCCCCCGTGTAAGTTTACGTGTAGATCGCTAACTTTACTCTTTGTGCTGTCACGGCCGGCTGGCTCCTTCTTTGTAGACCTGCTTCCAACTACTGCTTCTAGTTGCTGCATAGACCGGATCGAGCCGCAGTGGCAGGGATCACTTTCTCCGGCATTATTAATGGAGAAGCCTTTGTGGTTGGTGTGAAGGAATGTGATGGAGCCCTTGCAGAGGTTAGAAGGGGGAGAATGACTGCCTGGCCTGCCGGAGAAAGTGATCCCTGCCACTGCGGCTCGATCCGGTCTATGCAGCAACTAGAAGCAGTAGTTGGAAGCAGGTCTACAAAGAAGGAGCCAGCCGGCCGTGACAGCACAAAGAGTAAAGTTAGCGATCTACACGTAAACTTACACGGGGGGATCCACATGTGATCAGTGCCACACTTGAAAAAGTCCCCATGGAGGGATGAAACGCGTAGTGTGTGAATAAACTTGAACAAGTGCCAATTCTCGGAGCGCGGATCCGTTATTTTTCTTCTTTAACACTAATTTTCGGGCGTGGGGGGCTTGTACTCCCCTGGTCCGCGGCATCTGGGTCCCTGGCGCTGCTGATCTCTGGTGGAGATGCAGCAGGCTGCAGTGTCCTCAGCATTTACATTGAACTCTCCTTCTGGTGACAGAGCTTTGATTATCTCGCCTTCAGCAAGCGAGTGTTGGAATTAGCTCACAAGCGCCATGCCTCAGCCAATCAGAGCCAGCGCTCGATGAGCCAATCACAGCCATTCAGTGATATCATTCACTGAATAGCTGTGAACGATCAAGCGCCGACTCTGATTGGCTGGCGCTCGATCCAATCACAGCACTCGCTTGCTGGAGGTGAGGTATTTAAAGCCCCATTATGAGAAGGAGAGTTCTGTGTCAGTGCAGAGAACACGGCAGCCTGCCGCAGCCATGGGGACCGGTGCCAGAGACTCAAATGCCGCCGACTAGGTGAGCTTTGATGCTTTTTTTTTTCTTCCAATTTTCTAGGGTTTATTTTCAGGGGATGGCTTACATTTTATGCCCCTCCTCTAAAATATGGGTAGGGCTTATTATGGGGGTAGGGCTTATTTTGGAGAAAACCAGTATCATCAGGATAGGTCATCAATAGTTGATCTGCCGGGGTCCGCCGCTCGTGACCCTCACTGATCAGCTGTGCGGGCGCAAATTGTCAGCGCCACAATAACAGAGGTCAGTTGATTAAAATCAATGAGAGCTGTGCCGGCAGTGACAAGCGCCGGCCACTACATGGGAGGTCGGCACGGGGGCTTCCGCTCTGACCTCTGTGTATTTGGAGCTGAAGCCTCCGCACCAACTTACATGTAGTGGCAGGCGCTTGTCACTGCAGGCACGGCTCCCACTACATGGGACGTTGGCACGGAGGCTTCTGCTCCAACCTCTGTTATTGTGGCACTGACAGGGTCTCGAGTGGTGGACCCTAGCCGATCAACTATTCATGACCTATCCTGGTGATATCGATTTTCCCCAAAATAAGCCCTACCCTGATAAAAAGCCCTCAATTGTATTTTTGACTGGAAAACCCCTTAAATTTTTTGCTCCGACAGATTTAACTTTTTTACATGTATAGCTGCCTGGACAGTATTTACATTGACTTTTAAATTAACTGTAACTAGGGCTTAATTTTGGAGTAGAGCTTACAGCTCAAGCATCCTCAAAAATCCAGAAAACTCATGTTAGGGCTTATTTTGGGGGTAGGTCTTATTTTCAGTGAACTAACATGCATTGCTTGCACAAATACAATTGTAAATTAATTCAAAAAAAATTTAGAATTGTATTATCTTGAAATTGCAATATTTGTTTAAAACTTTAATCCATTGAAAGGGATTTTTTCTGCCATAATTTTTAGGAAAATCCTATCTATGCATTTCCCTACTATATTCATATATTGGCCAACTATGAGTAATAGGACTTCAGAACAGCAACCTATTTTACTAATAGATACTCAAGAATGTAAAAGTAAAAAAACAAGAATAAATAATGTAAATATGGTAATTTAAGCGTACATTTTCAAGGTAATCTCCATAGGAGACTTTATATGGAAGTGAGTCCTAGCATACAATATATTTTTTTACATGTTGTATTGCAAGGCATTTCAGAGAGGCACTAGAGAAAATGTCTCCATAACAAGCAGATAGCACAATCAATGCATGAAAAATTGAATATTCTGCAACATAATCTCCAGGAAAACATTTCTTAAAGTCAAATCGCTTATTAAAAGCAGGGAACACAAATTGTTTACAATTCCGTCTTTCACATGCTGGGAATAATCGTACAAGGGGGACTTTGAAAGAAAAAGGCAGTGTATTTCACATGTTATTAAGCAGTTAGGTTTTAGGGCTTTTACACCAAATTACATTACAAGGAAACTTAAATGAAGCAAATATATAATATGGGCTGTATTTTGTGGTATTCTGAGTTAGTACTCTTTTCATAAATATGTATGACTTCATATCTGCAGGTTAACCAAGGTATAGAAAATTGTACCGCAGTGCATCATTGTGGGGTTATTTTCCCAACTCTCAGGAGAACATCTTTGTTACAGATTTGGAGAACTAATAAAAAAAACAGCAGTGTGACTTGAACAGATGTTTTCCATGGACCAGGCTTGTTAATAGTCTTTTTAGCTTCTCCTAAGGACTTAAATCAGGTCTCATTCAGCCTGAATATTTGAAATGATGTTAACACCGTCCAAAGTAAGCACTAACAAGCAGCATTAGAAATGCTCAGGGTATTGTACAAGCTTTCTCGATGATTATACAAGACATTTTTACAAGGGAGGAATAGCTGAACTGCTCTACAGTCCAAGTTCTGGGCTTGGCTATGGAGAGAACAGCTTAGTGCAACAATAAATGAGGGATTCATATAGGACGTTAAATTTGTTTATTGGAATGAAAAGGTGTTGCAGCATATAAATGTAGTAGTATATATAATGTGGTAATGAAATACGCACAATCATGTATACTATTTGCGTTTAAATCATTTTATGGTACAATAAAAATTTCATTAAAGAGCATCGGTGAACTCTACTGACTCGTATTCCACACAATATAACAATGTGTTGTGCCGTTCCTTTGTTGTTGTTCCTGTAAATGCATACAAACAATAGAGATGAGCAAACTTTTGAAAAGTTTTGTTGGTTTACCAAATTTTAGAAAAAAGTTGCAAAGAAGGTGGCTCAGTGGTTAGCATTGTTGTCTTATAGTGCTGGGGTCCTAGATTCAAATCTGAGAAGTTTTATGTAGACCTTGTACGTTTCGTAATAATCACCATTATTTATATATTACACAGCACTTTACATCACTTTATATTTTCTGTCTCCATTGGGGCTCACATTGAATGTTCACCAATTAAGCCTCATGTCTACGGGCACGCACGGATTCTGAGTGTGTTAATCCGCTGCGGATTCCTGCCGTGCCCGCAGACATGAGGCAAAAAATACATTTACTCACTCTTGGGACTGTTCCAGGCACCTTAAGGGTACAGTATAACAGCTTACAGAGCTACATCACAACTCAGTGTGTGAGGTAGTAACACAGCAACAGCCAACTTAGTAGTGGACTTGGCTTAAAGTAGCGGAGGCCTATTTCAGAAAGCAACAGAGAGGCTGTTTCCCCAAGTTGGGGAGCTGATGGAGAGTCGAGTGACTGGACCAGAACAGGCCCTGAAGACCTGGAGCCAAAAAGCCACCCAGGTGGAAGACCGACAAGACTCTTGGGGTGAAGCGACCCACAGCATGTGGGAGGAGAGGGAGTCTTCATCCCTGCAGCAGCCTTACATCATGGCAGCTGTGCCAAAGAGATCAACACTGTGAAAAAAGATCCAGTTCATGTCACTGGGAATATTTGTAAGTGGACCCGTTCCCCTGAGATGCACTTCTGTAAAATCCCTGGCCAAGATGTTGGGGAGCATCAACCCTCTGGGATTGTGTTAATGCTCGTGTTAAAGGCTAAGTATGGCGCCAGTGGTTTACGCAAGGCCTTGCAAGGTAATCGACGGGTTAATTTTATGATGCAATATGCATGTAGTGATGTGTGATGTTTATGATGGTTAAAAGGATTGTAATGGCACAGCAAGACATATGATGTAGAAGGTAAAATGTAGCGTTTTATCTGACACGGGAGTTCAGCCACAATTATGATGGGATGACACTGATAATGAAGTGACATCTCTGATGTGATAAAACATACTATGTGTAAGGATGCTTCTCCTACAAAGTGCTTTGAGGTCGGGGGCCTAAGGCCAAGAATGATGTATGTAATGGTTATACTGTAGGCATGAGAAGTTGCAAAAGATGCTGCTAGTTACGTGGAAAGTCATGTGTCTTGCTGCTGCCAGGAAGAGGCTACGAGGAGGAGATAACAAGTCAATGTATATGTTGGTTGAAGATGCCATATGGAGGGAAAGTACTTTTTGAATCACAGTTGATATATACAGAGTATTGTCACCTAAAGAAAGTTCAGACCACAAGTTTATTATGTAACCTTAGAGTACTCACACCCTCCTATGGAGAATAAATATGGCCATTCACCTAATGTTCAGCAAAGTTAAGTTATTTTTGAGGGAATAAAATTTGCTGCCTCTGTCAATTGCTGCACCATCCTGAACCTACGTCGCACCACCACCTGTGACAAACATACGACTCAAAACAGGGTTCCACTGTTTTGCTCAACACTAAGGGCTCAGTCATAAGAACATTGTTTTTTGCTCACCTATGCACATGTTAAAAATGCGCATGACCGAAGCTCCATGCCCATTGCTTTCAATGGGGCCAGCGCTACAGCAGCCGGCCCTATTGACAGTAATGGGATGCAGGCAACCCCCGCAGTGATTTCGAGGAAGGGCTGGAAATATAAGGCCTTCCCTGAAAATCATATACATCACCTTCCGTCACTGGCGGGGCTCCGGTGCGTATTCTCTCTTCCTTGCCGGCACTGCCCTGAAGCACTTTCTGGTAGCCGGGGATTTAAAAATCCCTGCTTCCAGAAAGTGCAGGTCTGATTGGATGAGCACTCAGCCAATCATAGGCAGCGCTCAGCCATTCATTGAATTCATTCGCCAATCAGAACAGCACTTTCTGGAGGCGGGGATTTTTAAATCCCCGGCTACCAGAAAGTGCTTCAGAGCAGTGCTGGCATTGAAGAGCGAACACGCGCCAGAGCCCGACAGCAGCGGAAAGTGATGTATATATTTTTTACACCAGCTAGGATGATTTTCTGGGAAGGGCTTATATTTTAAGCCCTTCCCCGAAAAATCACTGCGGGGGTTGCCTGCATCCCATTGCTTTCAATGAGGCCGTCTGCAGCGCCGGCCACATTGAAAGCAATGGGGGAAGATCATGATCATGACAACTCTGGCAGGGAATTCCTTCATCCCTGCAGGGAGTCCCCTTGTCACTGAACACTGTGACAGTGCTGTCCCAGTGTTCAGTGATGAGGGGACTCCCCGCAGGGATATTTTACATGCAGCACAGACCTTGTCGCTACATGGATGTCCTATCTTCTGCAGGTGCGAGTATTTTGTGCCTGTAAAAGGCAGAAATGTGAACACTACATAGGAAACCAATGGTTCTATCAAACTGGCTTTTTTTGCGCTCATAGGCGCGCACAAAAAAAACCCTCATCTGACTTCGCCCTAAACAATAACATGCTTTTAGAATGCAAGGCCAAGGTGATCAGCTGATTAGCCTGGATCCTTCTCTTGACACTCCTACCAAGCGGCTGATTTTCAGGGTGTAGAGCCGCCACAACAGCAAGACATTTCCCCTGAAGCAACGGCTACAGGGAAAATGTAGTATTACAGCATAGACATTAACATTGGTTGCTAATTACAAGGACTGCACTTATACTGCCTGAATGGGAGCTGCACTTACAGACCGGCTCTCAGTTCTGGCCTTAGAGTGGGGGTCTCAAGCAGGGAACCCTGGTCTATGACAAGGGATGCCATCTTGGCACAACCTCTTTAATTATTCACATTAGTGTTTTCAGGAGCCATTTTCAAATGTCCACCTCAACAGATGCTAGTGAAGGGAAAAGAGGGAGATAACAAGTCTATCCTTGCAGAAATCAGAATTGAGCATGCTTTTACAATGCAGCCAAGTGATGATCTGACTGTGGCATACTGCAAAAATGTGCATATACAAATACATCAAAAAAGTATTCCTGATCTGCTGAGTTTTTACTTTGCAAATATATATATATATATATATATATATATATATATATATATATATATATATATATATATCTCCTGGGTTTCTTTAATAACATATTATTAGGATATTGATTTTTTTTTTTCCAAAATGAAAACTCAACACCTCAAAAACGCTCTTGCACACAGTTTTTGTATATATTCTCATCAAATTCTTAACAAGCGTCTATGAATATGAGACCTGAAAATGTTTTGGGAAATACAGTATTTGTATTATATTTGAAAAACATTTGTTCACAAAGGGAAAAAAAAAAAAAATTGGGACAATACATGCATAAATTAAACAAGTGAAATGAAATGCGGCACGATCCCTATAAACCGAACACCACACAATGTTGCATTTCTATTTGAACGCATGCAATCATTTCAGAAAATTTCCTTTTAACAGGTTCATTTTTTGAGTTTCAAAGGTTGACATGTAGAGAAACAAGAGCAAATGGAACATATTTATCAGGAATTGACATCATACTAACAAATCATTCTTCTTCACCAGAATTATAACTGCAATTTACAGTTCATGAAACATTACAGTCAGAGGATGTCATACGGAACATAAATATTATTTTTAATTTTTTGATAACGTACCCCCTTTGGTAATAGAGAAAATTACATGATTTAGAGCTGCAAATTGGACACATATGGAGATAAGTTAAAAACCTTGCCTGTCTGTGGCCTTGAAAAGCCTTGAGGTCAGTCCAATATCTTGTGTTGATTGAACCACATTTCTTTCATTTTATATTATGTGGTATGCTATAAATAAGATAACATGCAAATAAGATTTCCTCTGGCTCACTGGAGATCACAACAAGATAGCAATCCCTATAGAACAGGTATCCAGAATTTGCACAATGAAATAAGCATAGGAGCAATACAAAAAAATAAATCATAGGATCATGTGATGTTTTAAAAGTATCATTTTTTTCACTAGTCAGTAATTATACAATATATTTGGGGGTAAGGAATAGAATTGTCTCATTGGTCCTAATCCTGGGGTTTCTAACATGCAAACTAGTCCAAGGCACCACCAATGTAGAATCAAGTTTTATAATGGAGCACAAAAGCATTAACCCTTTGCAATCCAATTTTGGATGAAGGGTTTCCTAGGGGGCTTTCTCTTTCAGCCATTATACAATGCCGCCATCTGCTGGCTAGAGCCAGTACTGCGGTATGTGACATGCTGGAGAGGCCCCCGACAACAGAGCTTCCAGTAATATGCAGTAAGAATACCCTGCCGGACATCTTCCGACATCGGAGCAGTACAGCCTTCAATCAGATTGTCTTTAGACATCAGACAGTGGATTGGAAAGGGTTAAAACAATGATGTTTGGGCAAACATGCCTTCCCCAAGCTGGTATTTGCAATTACTGCAGTTTGCAACAGTGACAGGAAACGGAATCCTCTGATTGGAACAAATGCATAGGCAATAAATCACTGTATGAAGAATCAGACCAATTATTTAGAAGTACCATAATATAGTATTTTAAAGTACCCAACCACTTATCAGAGTTAGGTAGCATTCAGGGCTCAGTCAGACAAGCGGATATTCGCGAATTTTTCTGCGCAGAAAAAAAACGCACTGCCTTTGCGGGAAAAGATTTGCACCTACAAAAGAGAGAACATATGGGTGGCAATGGACGTGGTCATGCAGATTCTTTCTGCATGCAGTGCCTTTTTTTCCCGCGCTGAGAAACGCACGAAGATCCACTCATCTGACGGAGCCCTCAGACTACTATTTTTAATGCACCATCAATAGTCTAATCAGTTCTCCACTGACTTGTTGAAAGCAAACATTAAAAAAATTAGATGTTATCGTACTACTTTCCCATGGAGGTCAATGTCGAATGGGTTAAGCAACTGATGCAAAAAGTGCTGCTGTAAAAGCATATTCGTAAATCAAAGCATACAGACTAAGGCCTCATTCAGATGAGCGTGTATTCGTGCGCCCATATGTGTGCACAAAAGTGCGTGTCCACGGACGTGCCAAAATATGCATGAATTAAAGTCCATGCCCATTGCTTTCAATGGGGCCACTGATGCTGCCGGCGGCCCCATTGAAAGGAATGGGCTGCCAGCAACCCCTGCAGTGATTTTCAAGGAAGGGCTTTAAATGTAAGCTCTTCCCTGAAAATCATCCCTAGCTTGTGTAAAAAATAAAAAAATATATATACTCGCCTCTCCAGCACTGTCAGGGCTCAGGCGTGTCTAGCCACTTGGTCTCCCTGCACTGCTCTGAAGCTCTTTCAGCAGGTGGGGATTTAAAATTACTGCCTGCTGAAAGGGTTATGTGTGATTTGGCTGAGCGCTCAGCCAATCGCAGGCAGTGCTCAGCCATTCATTGAATGACAGCTAAGTGCTGCCTCTGATTGGTCACAATGCTCAGCAATTCACAGATAGTGCTCGGCCCTTCATTGAAAATGGGGTTTGCCGGCAGCTCATTGCTTTTAATGGAATCCTCTGCCACAGCTGTCACAGCTGTCTTTACTCCCTGCTGGGAGTGCCATCATTACTGAACACTGTGACAGTGCTGTCACAGTGTTCAGTGACAAGGGGACTCCCCGTGGGGAATATTTACATGCACCATGGATCAATACTGTACATGCACGTCCTATCTTTTGCAGGTGCGCGCATTTGCACGCCTGTAAGACATGTGAACACATCATAGGAAACCAATGTAATGAAATATACTAGTGTAATACATATACAGTATTTCATAGGATTCCCATGTATTAAAAATTTGTGGTGAGTGAACCTTTTAAAAGCTCAGTTCGGCTTCTTTGCTGAATTTTGGCAAAAAGTTTGGCTTGAAACTTCACCCCTAAAACTGGTACATAGTGCTGTCTAACCGCCATGACTTAGGTCACATAGGAGTGTATCTAAGTACTTTTGAGCCGTTTTTAAGGCAAAGTTAAGGAAGAAAAATAAGGATACAGGACAAATGAAGAAAAGAGAAGAAGGTGGTAAAGGAAGAAGGAAAAGAAGAAAAAAGATAAGCGATTTTCTATCTTTTCTTCTTTTTTATTCTTCTATTTTTCCTTTTTGTGTCTTGTTTTTCCGCCTTTCTAAAAGAAGAAGGCAGAAAAAGAAGAAGAAAGGAGGAGGAGAAGAATTTTATTGGGTTCAGCTGAGAGGTATTGCTCAAGGTTCAGGTTTGCACTAAACCGAACTTTTAGGAGTTTGACCCGAAACAGCGTTCTACTGTTTTGGTTTACTAAAGACTATTAAAATAGTAGTGGTTCAGATATGCAGGTTGTGATGCTACCATGTAATCAGAAGGGCTTTATTAGTCTGTGTTCACGTATTTTTGTTAGATCCTGTCTTTGTTCTGCAATATGGTTGCATTGTATGAAGACAATCCTAACCCTATAAGATGACAAATTTGTAAGGAAGAACCAATTGGAAGATATATTCTGATTGATTAATGAGTTATTTTGCAAAATAAAATCTGTAGTATGATTGGTGCAAAGCCCATTTGCTTGTTTTTTGCAATTTTGACAAGTGAAGCCCATTACCCCATACTCTACCATACTATGAGGCTCTTTTCCAAAAAGTTTTCACGAAGAAGTCATTGACTTTCAAACTTGATGGGTAAAACAATCTACATATGTGTGCAAGCATGGTGGTTGTCAAAACCACCTGATGAGAATTTAAAGGAAATTCGAAGGATAAAATATGATGGGAACTTCACATGATATCTGCAAATGTAGTATTTCAGTAGCCTATAAGGCCCCATAAGGTGAATATTCAATTCAGTCCCAGCACTGAGGATCAGGGGCATGTACTGTCAACACATAATATATATAAATATGCTAAAATAATGTACGGTGAATTGTTTATATGGAGAAAAAAATCTAAACTTACAACATTGTAAATTACAATGTAAGTTGCCACGATGAAAATGCAGTAAAAGAAAAGTATACATTACATATCAAGTAAAAATCAAAATAATTGTCCTTACATCCCTGTCCCTTGTTTTTAGGAATAGATGGAAGTAAATATGTTTCCAAGAGTGTTCTCTATTGGCAGGTGTGATTGCATCAGCAAGCAGTGTTTTGTAAATTCAAATCATGTATAAGTGTAGAATTGGAAGTAGCCCCCTGCCCACCATGGTTGCAGTTGTTGCTCAGTAGTTAAGTCACTGTAAAGTTCAGATTATACAAAAAAATCAATACATGTGGTTTTCTCAAACCACAAAAACCCTTTGATACTTTACAACCATAGTAGATTTTTCCTTGAATGCATCCCATGAGAACAGCAAGTAGAAAATCTTAAGAAAGAAGGGGGGGATATGTTGGCTTGGAAATGTTTTCATAATTATTTCATCATGACTGTTTTTTAACATCACAAATGTAAAAATTGGAAATTTACTTTTTACGAACCCACTTTGAAAATCAGCCCATGCATTCCATGTTCCAGGTTTATAGGAAGTGCTTTTTTTAATACTTAAAAATGAATGGCCAACAATTATACATAAAGTTTTTCCGCAGCATTTTTGTTAATTATTTAATATAAACCATAAATATTATGAGGATTTTGTATTAGCATATGGTATATATAAACATTAATACATGCATTCTTTACATTCTAGCAATTTACAGATCAGTGGCATAGCCCAATTCGTCTTCTATAATATGTTCTGGAAATGCTACACAAAGTCTCTTAACCAACTTCTAAATGGCCTCCTTGATGCCCACCTGTTCCTGAAACTCAATTTAAAAAGCTATGATGGAAAGAAAATTAGGTAAGTCATTCTGCTGTCTTTGAAGAAGCAATCTGATTGGACCATGATTAATAAACAAAAAAATGCTTTTGTTCCATTCGCAGCAGGTAACAGCTTTAATTGGATGCTTCACAATGAAAACTTTGTTTTGGAATGAGTTGAAGGATACACAATGGGGAAATGTAATAAGGACAGTGAAAAAGCAAAAAGGTGCAAAATTTTATGTATTTCATACTATTGCAAAAATTTGCACTTTTTGCTCTTTTTTCACAGTTCTTAACACTTTTTTCAAAAAGTGGGCAGGGCTTTACAAAAGGGGAGCTGGGCCACCCAGAGCCTGACAAATTTACTATAATTTATGGCAGAAACGCAAGTAGAGAGTAGAAAAAATTGGTCTTATGATCACAGGGTATAGTACAATTGATGAAAAGGATGAAACTTACTGATGGAGGGAGGTCTCCCGCCTTGAGACCACCCAGAACAACTTCAGACGAAAGCAAAAGTAATTCTTATCCAGGAGCTTTAGTCAGAGTTTTATTCTTCCCAATATTGGGCAGGTACAAAGGTTTCAATAGATGTAGACAAATGCAACGCAATTTGGGGCTGCACAAGGCTCCGTGCTCAGCCCCGAAACACGTTGCATTTGTATACATCTATTGAAACCTTTGTACCTGCCCAATATTGGGAAGAATGAAACTCTGACTGAAGCTCCTGGATGAGGAATACTTTTTCTTGTGTCTGAAGTCATTATGGTGTTTTGGCCTGCTTGCTCTCCACCCGAGAGGGATATAGAAAGTACTCGGACTGAAAAGTAAAGTCTTTGGGATGCCATAAAGGTTTGCGATGAGCCCAAATAGTGGGTAGGACCGCATACGCAAGGTGAGTTCCATTTTCACTCACTAATAATACGTATAGACACTAGATATACGTTAATATCATTATTTCAGAGCGCTGTCGCTTCATTTACATTCATTTATGGCAGAAATTAATATGAATTATAGTACAAATCTATGCGATCTATGCAAAGATTTGGCTTTCTCATGCAGGTCCATATCACTGCAGCGCATTTTAGATTAAGGCGAGCATATGGAGTGCTAGTCAAAGTAATTTTCCTATAATGTCACAATGCAAATATAAGCTTCCCTTAGAGCCAATTACATATTTTGATTTTAATTATTAATTGCAGTAGTAATTAACTAGCATCTCACAATTTTCTTGTACTGGTGACTTCAGGCTTTCAGCATCTACTGAAAAAGGTTGCTAATGTCTACTTGTAATCACCTACCATGCCTTAAACCATATGTATAATTTCAAATGTGGCATAAATCAGTAATAAATCTTAATACATCTTTGTGACATATTTTATTAGGGAAGAGCAGTATCTTTCTTACTTTCTAGTAGTTTTTAGCTCCCCTTACCTGCCTGTAGATTGTATGTAGATGTTTAGAAACCCCTTTCATCTCTTCTTCCCCCCAAAAGTGGCCTATAATTTTACTGTATAGTAACTACAAGACTTAGGCCTCATGTCCACGGGGAAAATCAGGCCCGCTACGGATTCTCCATGGAGAATCTGCAGCGGGTCCCTCCTGCCCCGCGGACATGAGGGCTGAAAATAAGAATAAATCAGAATAAACTTACCTCCTGCACGCTCCGGATCCTTGCTTCGCTGCCGCGTCATCTTCTCTGCGTCGTGGCCGGATCTTCTTTCTTCAGCCCGGCGGATGCGCAGGATGACGTCAGTGACGAGCCCCGCGCATGCGCCGACCTGAAGCAAAATAATCCGGCCGCGACTGAGAGAAGATGGCGCCGCGGGGAAGAGAAGAACCGGAGCGTGTGAGTAAAATCTGATTTTTGTCTCCTGTGCATCCGGACGGCTTCCATAGGCTTCAATAGAAGCCCGCGGGAGCCGTCCCCGCGGGAGACCCGCACGAAAATGGAGCATGGTCCAGATTTTTTCATGCTCCATTTTTTTAAAATCACTTTTATTGACCATCCGCGGGTATTTATCTACCCGCGGGTGGTCAATGCATCCCTATGGGGTGCGGATCCGCGGGCAGGAGAAGAGTTAAAATCTGCTGCGGATTTTAATTCTTCTTTTGCCCGTGGACATGAGGCCTTAGAGGTTGGGGGAGGTGGAAGATGCAGCTGCAGCTTTTCTTCATATGCTTGTGAGAGAGGATGAGTAGTAGAAACAAAGAGATATCTCATTGGTTGATCACAGCACAGGGAGGAAGCTACAGACAGATGGCACTGGGAACTTGGGTTTAAATCCAACCAAAGGTAATATCTTCATGTTCTCCCCCGTATTTGCATGTGTTTCCTCTGTGTCCTCCAGTTTCTGCCCACTCAGCAAAAAATATACTAATAGGTTGATTTGGATATTAAGTTGTGAGTCCCAATAGAGACGGGGACCAGTGTAAGTGATGATAATGTTTGAACAACACTGCAAAATATGTGCTCAATATAAATGGGTAAATACCAGCTAGGTACATCTTGGAAAACTCTCAAATAGTAAAAGCCTCACTTTTTATCAGCCTCTTTTACTTGTTGGATACTTTTGTATTGATAGATGACATATGATGTGGACCTGAAAAGATCAAGTATTCTCTAAACAGGTGCTGAAATGTTGGGCTGTGACCCATCACCAAAATGTAGATTTTCTATGTTCTCTTATGACCTCCAGCAATTCACTAAAAGGGTTATAATTCATTTATAGTTATAACTTGGCATTCAGTTACATTTATCTATAAATTATAGATCATTTCAAATATACAGGAAATACACCTGATATTACTTTTGACCCCGAGTAAAATTTCAACTTAGTTGCTTAAAATTATTCTGTTGTATCACCAAGTGCAATGAATTGCAGCCTAAAATGGTTATACCATTAACTAAAAATGACATTTTGAGGGGGAATTTGTATTTCTTTTTGCCTTTTATTGAATAGAATTTTGCCCATTTTATTTTGTTTAGTTGTGGAGCGCCAATAATGGTCCAATTTGAAAACTGGTATACTTATAACTATGGTTAAAATCTAAGATATTTAATCATAACTTGCTGTAATACATGCTACACTATATGGACAAAAGTATTGGGACACCGCAGAAAATCAGCAAACATGCAAATACTGAGTTTGCCGAACGGTATGCTGGGAAGGGCATGGGTGAAATAAAAAGCTGTTCATTTTGTAATAACTATTCATTGATCTGATTGAGCACTTGTGGGGTGAACTGGAGTGACGGGTACGACACCGCCACCACGCCCATCTTCACAACAATCTCTTCTCACAGACTTGCACGATTCCTGCCCAGACTTACAGAGAACTTGTTGCCATGGTAATACAGCAAAAGGAGGGCCGACATGTTACTAAATAGAATAATAAAGCACTTTTTCTGAAAAACATGCAGTATCCAAATACTTTTGTCCATATAGTGTATATCCATTATATAAAGTTGTGGTGGCTCAAACATTCCTTTTAACCAAGCCAACAAAAACTAAATCAAATCTGTGCCATAATTTATAAATTACCCCAAACATGTAATATTATATTAATTTCAGATGTGGCACTGATTACAGTATCACCTTGATGTATCTAAACAAGTCATGTCTTGAAATAAATATGCTCTGGCTCAGTTCACAGGTGTTATCGTTTTACCATATGAAGGGTAAGGGTGGCTTCACACAAGCGTGTTTTTGTGCGTACATAAGGGTGCACCCATGTACGTGCAAAAACACGCATAAATGCAGGTCCGTGCATTGCCTTCAATGGAGCCGCAGCTGCTGCTGGCGGATCCATTGAAGACAATGGTCTGCCGGCACCCCTGCATTGTTTTTCAGGGAAGGGCTTTACATATAAGCTCTTCCCTAAAAGACAAACATTTTAGTGTAAAAAAAAAACCTTACCTGTCCGTCGCTGCCCTTCCCTGAAATCCAATGACGGGGTGACAGCTGCATTAGGGAATGAAGAATTCCTCTGCTGCATCTGTCACAGATGTGGCAGATTGAGCAGCAGGGAATCCTTTTTACTAGAGGGGATGAAGGAAACATCTGCCGCATGCGGCAGATGTTTTCCTCATCCCCGCGGGGGACACGGCAGCAGCGTACAGGTAAGTTTTTCCTTTCTTTATTTTTTTTACACTAAAATTTTAGTTTTTCAGGGAAGGACTTATATGTAAAGCCCTTCCATGAAAAACAATGCAGGGGTGCCTGCAGATCATTGTCTTCAATAGAGTCGCTGGCAGCAGCCGCGGCTCCATTGAAAACAATGCGTGCATTCACTATGGTGCACGCATGACCTATCTTTGCAGGCACACGCCTGGAAAGCATGGACATGTGCACGCACCATAGGGAATGCATTGGGGCTAATAAACGTGTGTTTTTGTGCGCGCATATGCACGCACAAAATATACGCTCATGTGAAGCCACCCTTAATAAGGGTAAAAGGGTCATCTTACATGATACAACTGTCAGGCATTGAAGTGCCTGACTGTCATCACAATGCTTTCACACAGGAGTGATAATCGTTCACTGTATAGAGACAGAGCACCCAAGAGATTGCGTCCAGCTGCCCCCCTCCATTCAGAATAAACAGGCAGTCGTTGATAAAGGAAAAACTACCTGTTTACACAGACCAATCGTTGTTTGATTTTTATGCCTGACTAAATTGAATGACGAATGATATGTGTGCAAAATATCATTTGTGGTTCAGTAACGGGCAGATTTTACACTAAATTATTTTCGTATAGTTTTGCATGATCCAGCGATAAACTGAACAATAACCGTTCAATGTAAAACGGCCCAAAGTCTCCACCGCTCGCCTCTTTTCATAAAAGCAACATACTTGATTTATTGCGTCATTAAAAATAGAGAACAAAAAACTGAACTTACACTTTTCGAACGAAGAAAAATGCAAAACACATAAGTTCAATCCAACAACGTTTTGTTTCCCCTGCTTTTAAAATGCATTAAATAAAGTATTTAGCTTTTATGAGAACAAGTAAGTGCTTAAAGGCCCATTTACATGAAGCGATGATCGCTCAAAAATCGCTTAAACGACAGTTTGAGTGACAGCTTTGAGCGATCATTTTGCATAAACTATTCAGTAGCTACTCAGCTACTTAATAGCTTATTAGCATGCAAATGAAGCCTTTAGTGGAATACAGTTAATAGCCGGAGGACTCTAATCTCCATTCAGCTCCTTTATTCTCCGACGGGTTAAATAGCTGGAACAATGCTATCAGCACTACCCGCAGAGAACTCAGCGTGCGGTCCTGATAAGACCGCATGATGATTTTTAGGCTGGCTTGAATTTAGCGATCAAGTAGCAGTGCACGATGACAGCGCATTTAAACGCAACCATTATCGCTCAAACGGTCAATTGATCAAGAAATGTGTAAAAATAAAAATAAAAAATATACTCACCTTGTCCCAGCAGATGGAGTACAGCCGCGGCCGGCGGCAGTTCTCCGGAACTGCTCTCTCTAGTATTCAGCAGCCGGGGATTTAAAATCCCCGCCTGCTGAATGAGCTGCCTCTGATTGGTCACAGCCTGACCAATCAGAGGCAGCTCTCACTCACACCCATTCATGAATTCATGAATAGGTGTGAGTGAGAGCTGCCCCTGATTGGTCCCTGCGCTGAGCCAATAAGAGGCAGCACTCACCCATTCATGAATTCATGGGTATTTCCTGCACCGCCAAATATCAGGTGCAACGTCTTCTGGCTAAAGATTTTCATATTTCTGTCATCAACTTACCGTCAAGGTTTATGGTATTTTGGATAAAAAGAAGAGGTCAGCCTGCAGCGCTTTTCTTGTAGTCAAAAATACTGAAACAACAATGAATATTGTTATCAATGGTGCCAGATCTGTATGTATTTGAAGACATATCTGGCATCGCTGTAATGACTCTGATACAAACGGAAACCATAGCATTAGTGTGAACTGAACCTACTGTATAAATGTCCAAACTCAACCCATTTTAAAAAGATAAAAGACAATAAAAACTTAATTTAAAAAAATATATCACGAAAGTATAAAGCACCATAAATACAATTCTTAACTGTCTTATGTTCATAATATTATTGAGATCTGTTTTTAAAGAACTGTTATGAGCTCTAAAATGAAAGAGAGCAGAATGTTCGCATTAACATTTTGTGGCATATTAACCAAGACAATGAAAACTCGCCTTAAAAATTCAGTATTTCGTCATAATGTCACATAATGAAACTCAATTTAAAAGGCATATTAGACTATAACAAGGTGGTCGGGACAATAATCTTCCTTCATCTCCATTTCGAGCTGTCTGTAGGCACCTAGTATTAGCACAATATTTTTGAAACATTTTTTTATAGGTTACCTACTGTGCGAGAGAGCCAAATGTACTGAGTGAACAGACTTCATTTTATTAATTTGGACTTGGAGAAAAAGTGGCCTTAAAAGCTTAGGGAACAGTGACATTTACAGAGCTCTGGGAAAAGTCAGTACTAGAAGACATCGACTGTCACTCACTGTAAAAATACTTAGCCTTTTAACAACGATTTTATACTCGGGGCTTTTGCTCTTTTTTCCATTTCAAAAGGCACCAAATTAATTGTTAAAGTTTAACAATTAAAATGTTGACCTCTCCTTGGTTGCCAGTGCATCTTTATTTGATATCCCATTGAGAACCTTGAATGAAGGTTGAATTTTTTTGTAGTTCTAATTAATGCTTTATGTATAATTTCATCCTAACGGTCTAGAAAGAAGCACCGTGTGCCAACCAGTGGAATAAAGAAAGAAAAACAAGTCAAGTTATAGCAGAAAAAGATGACATTCTGACAACATGTCAATGCTGTACAATTTTCGGGACTGAAATAGCATTCTCTTAAAGTTCCCGGGATTCTAAATGACGCATTATACTACTACACTGTCCATGAGACACCAATTGAGTAGGTGCCAAAATTGTAAATAAGCATATATTTAATTTATTATTTTATACATATTAAAAGAAAAATGTGTAAGGAGAAATAAGATTGACAAAGATAAAAATAGAATGAAAGATTTCCATCTATTTTCATCACATTGTAGAAATAAAATAGTAGTGGAAATTGGGAGTGGAAAGTATCAAGAAAATCTGTAACCGCATATTATCAGAATGTTATAGGCCTGGTAAAAAGCAAGACATAACCATTAGGAAATGCAATTTTAGTTATTAATCAAAATTTGGAAATATCTTGTTAATAAACATGTATTACTTAAAGGGGTTGTCCAGTATTAAAAAAAAAAAGGTCTGCAGCACATCTGTCAATTGGTGGTGGGTGATATTGGAACTCCACCCAATTACTTAAATAATGCTGAGATACAACACCACACAGTATCTATGGAAAAATGGGATGCTGTTTCTCTAAGAATAGTAGACCCTTTTTAATCATTGAATCCCCTTGATGTAGGTTGACATATATAAGACATACAAAAAAGATATAAAGGGTGGGCCACAGAAAAGTACCTC
This sequence comes from Eleutherodactylus coqui, assembly GCF_035609145.1. Lineage (NCBI taxonomy): Eukaryota > Metazoa > Chordata > Amphibia > Anura > Eleutherodactylidae > Eleutherodactylus > Eleutherodactylus coqui. The sequence continues at coordinate 258,065,696 of NC_089839.1, read as the reverse complement.
ACCTCTGATCGCGGTACCATGCTCTTTGGAGGAGGCCGTTTTGTTTTACCTGAGCAGTCTAAGGGCTTAGTCACATGGGCGCATCAGCGCAAGAGGCCTTCATTGACAAGCACTCAGTTACAAAACCACGTACTAAACATTGTATTCAGAGCCTGATTCAGAAATAGCACCAAACCAGGTCTGTTGCAAACATGAAAAAATCAAGGTCTCCATCTGCTAGCAAAGGGTTATGGCCACCATGTTTCCTGGACTTGTCAACATGTAGTTTTTATCTATAAGGAAATTTAAAGCAGCAACTGTATGCCAATAATTCGCATACCCTGGATGAACTCAAGGAAACATCACAAACACTATCCACAGTAGCACTGTTGAAGAGCTGCAGGAAGTATCAGCCAATATGTTGCAAAATGCCCCCAGGTGGATAAAAGTGAACAGGTACCATTTCCAGTATCTGTTGTAACATGTGGGTAAATCAATAAAGCTTTGGGGGAAAAAATCCCCTTGCTTGTACTTCCTGTTGCAGGATTTTTGCAGTAGGGCTACTTATCTTTTTATTAGTCTTTTCCCATCTCTGGTATCATTGACCGTCAAAGATCAACTCCTCCTCATATCTCTGTATATACTTGTATTTCTGTGCTATTCTAAGGAACACTTAATATTTGATTTGTAATAATGTGAATACTAAAGCAGGAATCCTGAACAGGCAGACCATGGTTTGATTCTAAACTGCAGACCACAGGGGACCAGGAGGGGAGTAGTGACTCTATTTAAACTGTATGTGGGCATGTGAGTTTCTGTCCGTCAGTATTTTGCATCTGTGCAAGCTCTTCCATATAGCAATTTGCCTGGCTGCATGTTGAGGAATCTGGTATGCCCATTTATTTTTGTATCAGTATACCAGGAAGTACGGTCACTTTCTGTGAATTTTCAATTATTTCCTTCTCTGTGATTTTATTGTCATGATTTGTTTCCCATAATCAACAAAACAAATCACACTGCAGGATAAAAAAAAAGTCACGAATGAACACGCCAGTGTAAAATCTCTGCTAAATAACTGACATAACGTATCTTTCTGAGATTTTGTGAGTGCAATATCAATGAGATAAAGGACTTCAATCACTTCTGAACTTTCAAGTGTTTAATGGACCTAGATGTTAGACTGGCATATCTTGAAAAACAGAACTATGACTGTAATCAGCATAGATGCTGGCAAAAGTGAGGTGCAAGGTCAAAGAAATCCTTCTTTTCTTGACCATGGACTCTTACAAGGAAATTTGGATTTCACTGGTCTGATCCCAATGTAGCAATCTTCAGTATAGTCAACCATTGGCAGAGCGATGTGTCAGGGATAAGGGCTAATGTCAACTGGTGTTTTTTTTAATGCATCCTACATGCGTGTGATTGTTCCCAGCAAGAGAAACCAAGTAATCTTGTAGCTATGATACTTTTTAATGGCTGACAAAAATACATGATGTTATAGCGAGCTTCCGAACCAACGCAGGGTTCTTCTTCAGGCTTAAAATCAGAAGAACCCTGCGTTGGTTTTGAAGCTTGCAATAACATCATGTATTTTTGTTAGCCATTAAAAGCTATCATATCTACAAGATTACGTGGTTTCTGAGTCTATGCTCAGTCCATACACAGTCTTTGCCGGCTCTCTGCCGGAAGAACGATGGGGCTGTGAACGTGTAAAACTGCGCAGAAGACCCACGCAATTTTATGCACGGGCTTGTGGAAATAAGCCCTAAAGCATTTTGATGCCATTGGTTAGAACGAGGATGAAAGATTAGTGGAATAATCGATTTGTGTTGGTATCAGATCGATTTTGCAAAAATCATCATGAATTAGGATGCTCAATTCCAACTGCCATTAAAGTCTATGGGAGAAAAAATTGTGTTCACTGATTCACCCTACAGAAGGTCTTCAATGCAGCCAAAGTCCCCTAAATTACATTGCAATACAGCTACACATCTGGGGAATACTGTACTTCTCCCCAAAATTGGTCAAATTAATGTACAGTGGTATAGTACAGGGGTGCCACTGAAAATAAAAGAAGGCTCACATAGGGTCTCCTAGATTATGAATTGTGCATAGGAAAACAGCAAGTTTGCTGCTTGTTTTAAAATCAACGTAATCAATTTTACAATGAGAAATTCTACCAGGTGAAGACAAAACTCAAGCATGGGCCTGCTCCAAGGAAAAGATTTAGAGCTACCAAAAATGATGCTACGTAGGACACCGGGTGTGCTGCTTGTTTAAGAAAACATTGTAATAAAGTTTGCAAAGGACAAATTCTACCTGGTGAACAGAATAACCAAGCATGGGTCTTCTCCAAGGAACAGCTGTAGAGCTGCAGCTGTTTCTTGTGCTTTAGAAAGTGCTCTTTTTGGAAGAAGAAAAAGGAAACATGGCAAAAAGCAAGAGAAGAAGAGTAGCAGCAGTTCCACCACCACCACCAGCAATAGCACCTTGAGGGAAGAGTGTGTTACTGGTGGGAAAATAAGAGCTGTAGCTCTGTAATTCTATATTAACATATTTTTCCTTTGGGGAAGAGTAGAAGGAGAAAACATGGTGGAAGCAGGAGAAGGAGAGCAGCACCACTACCACCAGCAACAACACCTTGATGGCACAGTGCGGTCTTTGATATAAATCTATTCTCAGTTATATGTAAAAATTGTCAGCATGCTTACTAATCAGTGGAATCTGCCATGGGGGTGCAGAAATCAGGTGAAATACATGCCTGGTTCAAGTGATCCACATTGCCTTTGGACAGATGAATGCATCTGTCAGTTATCACACCCCCAGCTGTGCTGAACACCCTATACTTCTCCCTTTGGTGGAGAAACACGCTGGAGAAGATGCTGCCTTTCTGGTGATGGTGCAGCCCATATGTTTGTCAGGACACCCTACTCCCTGTATTAGCATGGTGCTGACCTGGAATGTCCATCTCTTCCTCACCCTTTCACTGCAAGCTGCTATCATGGCTTTCCCGGTCTGTCTATGTTGGGTCAAGCCCCTTATCATCTTCCATCTCCTCCTCCTCTTTGCTGTTCTACTCCTCCTGAATGGACTCTATGTCACAATGAGTAATGGGAGCTGGCACCTTCATTTCAACATCTCCCTGAGTACACATTGCCTGTAGAGGGCTGACCATGCACACTGACTCACTTTCATCTTCCTCTTCGGAGGAAAAATAATGGTTGGCATTAGTTCATTCAATGTCTTGGTCTTCTTCCCCTGGTTGTTTGGACTACCTGTTGACATCCATGACACTGAATGATCAAACAGCTCCTCTGACTGTTCCATGAGACTGCTTTGGAGGGTGTGGGGGTTTGGTATGGGGTGAAGTAGAGGGGCATGCTGTGTCACCTATTCTCTGACCTGACTGACCTGTGTGCTGTAGTTGTAACACGCAGGCAGAACGTCTTGTAAGGAATGGAAGTGGGCCTGCATCACCTCCTGCAGAACGTGGAGCTGTTGCTTCATTGGGAGCCACTTGAAATGCCAATTTGGCCTGTCTTCTACCACCTCCACCACTATCCCCTATCCCACTCTACCTCTAACTTTCTTCATGCTTCCTTGTTATTTATTTCATTTTATTTAGCTTTTTTGAGGGTTCACTTTTTAGTGTGGTTTTATGTAACTTATCAGATGACTTTGTAATTTGCAGAAAACCACTGTTAGCTGTGTAAGGGCTGTAAGTAATTTGTATTGGCCGCATTAGTGAATTTGATTGACTTCTGTGGATGCTGACACACACTGCGTGCATTTGGTGTTTTCCTGTTTGGTTTTCCTTTTGCTTTCTATTAACAAAAGAAGTACCGCCAACTAAATAAGTTGCAATCCCTTAGAGGCACAATATGTGCCACAGAGTATAGCTTGTATCTTTCTGAACTGCTCCTGCTTGGAGCATCGTAATTGAATTCCCCAAACCCCACTGTTAGCCGTATAAGGTCTGCAAATAATTTGTAGTGGACGGAGTGCCGACTTTGAATGACGTCTGGGGCCACAAACAGACAACTGCAATATTCCCCATGCTGAATTGTATTTTGTCTATCGGCTTTGCTACTATATACATTGACAGCAGCAGAAATATACTCTCTCCCAATGTACTAACTTACTGACTGACTGACTGACCCACTCACTGACTTGCCACTAATTCTCTAACTCTCCGATGTCATACAAACGTGAAATTTGACACGATTCTTTAGGTCCTAAATAGGAAAAATAAAGGGGTTGCAACTTGATTATTGCATTCTAAAGGCAAAAGTAAGTGACCTATGTAACACAACTAATTACACACATTTGTACCACAGAAACCTGAAATTTGGCATGACCATTCTTCAGGTCCTAAACAGGAAAATTAATAGGGTCGTAACATCAATGTTCAATTCTATGTGTGAAAAACTGTGCACAAATCTGAGATACATGAGATAGTTCTTTTTTCGGAAACCATAAAACCTAGGGAAATGATTTTCTATATTAAGAATCTACCTCACCTCTATGTGTATATACTGAGGAGAATATAACTGATCTCTGTATGTATATACTGAGGAGAATATAACTGACCTCTGTGTGCATTTACTGAGGAGAATCTACCTGACCTCTATGTGTATATACTGAGAACAATCTAACTGACCTTTATGTGCATATACTGAAAGTACATAAGGAAGCGGCCATGGTTCTGCAGGGATGGAGCATGCCTTTAAGACTAAGAAGGGGCTGCAACCTCCAGTCTGGGGGTTAATTTGAATAAAAAGGGGTGTTACCTTTAAGGGTAAAAAGTGAGGAGAATGGGAGGGGTAGCACATTCTGCATAGGGAAATCAGTGCATGCAGTCTGAGGAGAATCTAACGCTCCTCTATGTGTATACATATTTTATTCCTCTGAAGTAACCACAACTTGATAAAATTTTCAATGCGAACAACAGGTAAAAACCTGTACCAAATTAACTCGGGCGAAGCTGGGTACTTCAGGCAGTGTTATATATGGCTAGGTCATGTGATGCAAGCGCCCAATGAAACTGTTGTTTATACACAAAACTGGTAGCGGTGCAACTTTCCAGTGAGAAGCAAACTTGAACAACAGCAGATTAAACCTTACTTCTTTTTTATTGATTATATGGGGACACAGTGGATATATGCACATTATATGGGGATTACATGGAGACAAAGCTAAACTTCACTACATAGCCAGAGAGGTATTTCCCTCCAGTTGAGGAAGGAGCATGTGCTCCAAAACGCGTCTATTACTTGTCTTCAGTAAAACAAAAGTTGGGTTTAATCTCCTGTTCTTCAAGTTTGTATCTCACTGGAAATTTGTGCTGCTACCAGCTTTTGGCTTACATGAACTACTGTTACCATACAGCGCGGCGCGTCGCTCCGGCGTCGGCTCCGGCGGCCTGGAGCACTGTGTCGAGGTTGTCCCAGCAGCTGTGGGCGGCGGCATGGGCGTGTCCACCCGTAGGGTGCCGCCCGCCCTCCTCCGTTCTTCTTATACAGCAGTGGGCGGAGTTGCCTCCTCCCACTCTCCGCCCCTGGGCGGAACCTTGTGGTTAAAAGACTGGCAGTGAAGTGAGCTCACTGCCAGTTATTGGTTCTGCATGCACCTAGCCAGTCTGTCTGCGGTTCTCCTCAGCCAGTCCCTAGTTGTCGGTCAGCTCCCTCTGGTCCCCTATTACTCAGTCTGTTTTTGTTGGTTCTGTTTGCCTCTAATCTTGTCTGGCCCAGTCAGCACTAGTTGCTATCCAGCACCCTGCCAGTTTGCCTGTGAGTCCCATCTCCAGCCTTGTAAGTTTTGTTGGTCTGATTCATCTGCCTCCTCTGTCGGCACTCTGTTCCCCCCATTAGGTAGGTTCCTGCTTGTCAGTCGCCAGGTCCCTAGCCAGGGCAGGGACCGCCGTCCAGTTGTCCGCCTGGGGTTAGCCAGGGCCGAGGCAATTAGGCAGGGACAGTGGGGGTGCGGGAGATCAGGGCACCCCAACTGGCGCTCGGGGGGCAGAGTGCCGTAACATAATAACTGGCCCTTAAAATACTGTTTTTCTTTTCATGGCGGCGATCAGCGCCCTTGCAAACCAGCTGCAAGACCTGGTGCCGGTGATCCAGGATTTGTCAGCTCGCATGGTGGCCCAGGAGCAGTGGGCGTTGTCGCAGGGGCAGAACGCCTCTACCTGTCCCGAACCCAAATGCCCTCTTCCTGAGGTGTTCTCTGGGGAGAGGAACAAGTTCTTTGTTTTTCAACAGGCGTGTCGCCTGTTTTTTCGGATGCGTCCCCGCTCTTCCGGCTCGGAGGTCCAGAGGGTCGGGCTCATAATGTCCCTGCTGCGGGGCTCTGCCCAGACTTGGGCCTTTTCCATTCCCGAGGGTTCCCCCTCCCTGCATTCGGTGGACTCCTTTTTTCAGGAACTCGGGGGCATCTTCGATGAACCGGATAGAGTGGGGTTGGCGGTTTCACGGTTGCTGGCGCTGCATCAGGGGTCGCTTTGTGTGGAGGATTATTGCTCCAGTTTCAGACGCTATGCTGGTGATACTGCATGGAACGATAGCGCCCTGAAAGACGTTTTTAGAGGCCTCAGCGTCCACAGTCTGAATCGGCAGAAAGACTTCCAGTCCTAGGCGATTGCAGGGAGGGTCGCCTAGGACCTCAGGTACGTCCTAGACTTCTGATACCCTGCCAGGTTAGATTCCGGAACTTCTCCCGCCTAGGGCAGGCGTTTATTGATTCCGGAGCAGCTGCTAACCTGATAAACATGCGTCTCGTTGAGCCCCTGAGGGCTGAATTTGTGGCGCTAAAGACGCCAATTCGTTTTGCTAGCATTGATGCTACTCCTCTTGCTTCGGGCTTGGTACGATGGAGGACCCCAGTGTTACAACTCACGGTGGGGGGTCGCCATTCGGAAGGTCTATCGTTCCTGGTAATGGAGAAAATGTCGGTAGACATGATACTAGGGATGCCGTGGCTGGCGTTGCACAACCCCCAATTCGATTGGGCCACTGGGGAGCTAACCCAGTGGGGGCCGTCCTGCCATAGCCATTGCGCTCCCCCTCCTCCCTGCTCAGTCGATACCGCACTCAGTCCCCGAGGTATCACTTACCCTCACACCCCGTCCGCCCGTCCTGCTGCTGATGTCGCCGCCGGTGCGCTGCAGGGGGGACGGAAGAAAGGGGTGGGGTCTCGTATGCAGTTGCATTGTGAGGAGAGTCGGTTGGTATTTGAGCCGTACAGGGTGGGACAGAAGGGGTACCGGTCCTCTGGAAATCGCAAAAGGAGGGGTCGCACGGGGTGCCATAAGTCTTTGTCGAAACCTGTTGTCTCTTCAGTGATGCCCACCTCCGGTCCCCCGACGCCCACCCTGGTCTGTGATGAAGTTGAACACAAGGCCCAGGAGGTCCTGGATTCTTGCCGGGGTCCAGGAACCGTACAATATTTGGGGGCCCGGAAGAGTTTTTTGGAGTATGATAGCTCAGATGACAGTGATTTTAAAATTGGAGTTGCCGCATATTTTGAAGGCAGCGTCATTGGGAGCGAGGATGGGACAAGTGCAAGGTCTCTCGGACGCGGTCAAAGAACTGTTGATCTCCCATCCCGTTCCCGGGTCCTTAAAGGAGGCTATGGAGTTAGCAGTGAAGGCAGATAGGAGGCTCAGGGCTGGGAAGCAAGATAGACCGACCCATAGAGTCAGGGAGGTCATTTGTCCTGTTCCCTCCCCGTCCGTACCAGTCTCTGTTCCCGAACCTATGGAACTGGACCTGCTGGACCCCGAGGAGCGACGCCGGATTCGGTTATTACATCATCTCTGTCTCTACTGCGGGAAAGCTGGACATCGGGTGATAACCTGCCCCCGAGATAGTGGTGAACCTTCGGGCATTGACTCGGAAGACGACCTGAAACACGACGATATGTCAACGGTTGGTCCTGAAGAAGATGTAGAAAGGAGAGCCCCTGAAGGAAATGGGGCAGCCACAGGCTACCAAAGTCATGGACCTGAGGATCAGTCCATGGTGACCGCTCGGGAGGGTCACATTCTCGGGTTGGTACAGCGTTTTCATAGCCGTTTTTTGGATAAGCCTGGTCGAGTTTCCGGGGGCCCGGAGGTCCCCCGTCAGAGGGGGGGTAATGTTACCATACAGCGCGGCGCGGCGCTCCGGCGTCGGCTCCGGCGGCCTGGAGCACTGTGTCGAGGTTGTCCCAGCAGCTGTGGGCGGCGGCATGGGCGTGTCCACCCGTAGGGTGCCGCCCGCCCTCCTCCGTTCTTCTTATACAGCAGTGGGCGGAGTTGCCTCCTCCCACTCTCCGCCCCTGGGCGGAACCTTGTGGTTAAAAGACTGGCAGTGAAGTGAGCTCACTGCCAGTTATTGGTTCTGCATGCACCTAGCCAGTCTGTCTGCGGTTCTCCTCAGCCAGTCCCTAGTTGTCGGTCAGCTCCCTCTGGTCCCCTATTACTCAGTCTGTTTTTGTTGGTTCTGTTTGCCTCTAATCTTGTCTGGCCCAGTCAGCACTAGTTGCTATCCAGCACCCTGCCAGTTTGCCTGTGAGTCCCATCTCCAGCCTTGTAAGTTTTGTTGGTCTGATTCATCTGCCTCCTCTGTCGGCACTCTGTTCCCCCCATTAGGTAGGTTCCTGCTTGTCAGTCGCCAGGTCCCTAGCCAGGGCAGGGACCGCCGTCCAGTTGTCCGCCTGGGGTTAGCCAGGGCCGAGGCAATTAGGCAGGGACAGTGGGGGTGCGGGAGATCAGGGCACCCCAACTGGCGCTCGGGGGGCAGAGTGCCGTAACACTACTCAATGAAAACTATCCAAAGTAACATCTTCTTATTCTCCAACCCACCACTGTACGGATCGCTCCACTAACACAAGCGGATTATGTAATGCCAACTTAATTTTCCAACAAGTTAGTGGAATATTGTCTTTACAGGTTTTTTACGGTTTAGTACTAATCTATCATTATAAAACAAATGGGAAATTAACATAGCCTAATTATAGCTGCTGCTTCAAGTTCTTCATGTTGTACGAAACCGTTGTAAATTTAAACATCTTATCACATCTGTGATATCGTGAACTATGATTTTATGCCCAGCCAAGTGTTTTATCCTTACGAACATAAAATTCCTTAGCCTTTCATTTAGTGCAGAACTATCTTACACTAATATATTGTCAGCACCTTTCCCAAGACTTGCAGGCTCTATGGCCATTAAGGATTTAGAAAAGTTCAGTCATTAATATGGAATAAAAGCAATTAATCAGTATAATAGTCAGGCAGGGAAGGCAGACTGAGCGTGTCTATAAAAAGATGGTTTTGGATCTAAAAGTGGGTTAAATAAACAAATGTTAATAACACCAATCACAGCTTTCAGTTTAAACCCTGCAGAGTCAATCTGCTTCTGACTCTGGAGGTACCAACCAGCAAAGACAAGCTAATTAGACGCAGGCAAACACTTAGGCGATCACACCTTGTGAATATAAGCGTCTTCCTGTCATTTGGCAAATCTCTCTGATGCTTCCAAGCATGAGTCAACAAATCCTTGCAAACAAGTTCATCACATTTGTTGTCAGTGACATGTATCAGATCACCATGGCTGCAGGTGAAAGGTGGCAATCTAGTTAGGTAATAACATCCTCTTCGGAGATCCATAATGAAGAATACAACTTGTAGCTTGTGTTAACTTGTTTTCACCTACAAATCTACTCCAGTTGTGTGATTGCATTTAATAATGACATTATATTATTCTATATGCTTAAGATGACTATTTGCTAACATATGGGACATTGATCGCACCTTCCGTTTTTTTTAGTACTGGGTACTCTACATACCCACTTCCAATACAGTGACAGCTGAGCGTGATATTTGAAAGATAAGGTGAATATTCTCTTTCATGAAAGCATGTAATTACCATAAGTAAACTTTGCATGTAGTATAACTAAGAATAACGTCTTAAAAATGGCACTCAAGTATTCTGTATCCAGCAGCAGGCCCATATTCACGATACTATCTGAATGGTTCAGAGAGTACTCCAGCTGTCTGTAAAGAGCCACTCCTGTGAATTGTCTTTTCATTCATTATGTAACTAGTCCCCCAGTACGTATAAGTCAACTAGTGTTACTATGGTTAGTTATTCCTTTTTATCTAAACATTCTTGAATTCTTCTCTTCAGGTTGGTTGTGTGATCTCATTCTGGCCACCTGGGAATTGCTTGGCTTTATGTTCTCTCAAGAAGTCAGTTTTTCGGTCAGGATACCTCCTTTGTGATGATATTACATGAACTGTACCGCACAAACTCTTCATGGGGGACAGAAACTCCTATCTCAGTTACTGCATATGATTACAGGCAACTGTCACACAGATGTAATGAATGAGATCACAGCTCATTGTCCTGGCTATATAACTCTATTGCTTGTATAATTATGGTCTGTGGTTTATTTAGGTGGAAATAGAATATAGAAGGTAATGACTATGTCCTCCCAGCAGGCAGAGATGGTACTGGCTCTAGCTGATCTTGCAATGCTGTGCTGATGCATCATGGGAGCATTACAATAGCTTAGGGAAGGTGAGCAGGTAGAAATCTGAGCATCAAGATGGTGTCTGATAAGCATTAGCCAGCAGGTTGTACTGCATGGAAGTGACTGCAATATACATAGAAGACATGCAGAGTATGACAAGAAATCAGGTGAGGAAGGCAAGAATAGAAAATTGTGTTTTCACCGGAGTAGCCCTTTAACACTTGAGAGAGCTTATTTACTAGTTTGCTTTGAGTTTACCAGCAGAGGGCAGCACTACTTTCACTGCACAGATTAGAATAGTTTAGTCAATGAAACAACATTATAGGCAAGTCATGAATGGCTCAGCTGTAATAGGGGCGCAGTATCGGGCAGTGTAGTGGGGGCACTAGGCAGCTTACTGTTCATTCAGGGAAACTATTGTAATCAACTAGGGGGTGCAGGGTGAGATTGAACAGGTTCCCTATCCAGGTGACATAGCCATGTTTGCAGCATTTGTGACCAATTACATTAAATAACATAAATAAAGTACTCTAACTATATCACTTATCAATAGGGACTGCTGGTAATAACGCCAGAAGAGTCCTGCCTGGGTACACTAAACTACTACAGTGATTGACAACAATATATACACTGGAGTTGAAATTAGGCGCGTTCATATCTCCGTTCGGAGCCTCTGGTGCACAAAATCCTGTTTGGTATAGTACAGCTTGATGCGCTATTTCATCCATGACAACTCCAGATGCTAGGTCCCCCAACAGACCCCACTATACTCAGTGGGGTCAGTCGATGGCTATTCATGTCCATCTTATGCCAAATCCGGAGATGTGGTTGAGGCCTTAGGGCGCCCACCCACTGGCGTTTGCGTTTTCCACGGTGTTTTTGCCGCGTTTACCGCGATTTTTCCGCGCGTTTTTCGCGGCGTTTTCGCGGCTTTTCCATTAATTTCCATTGACTTTCATGGGTGCATTAGGAGAAAAATAAGGACACATATGCAACTGACAGTTCCTATGTTAAAAACGCAAACGCAACGCAAAAAAACCGCCAGTGGACAGGAACACATGTTATCTCTATGCCTGTGCAGGAAAAACGCAAAACGCAAAACGCAGGTAAAAAACGCCAGTGGGTGGGCGCCCTTAGGGTGCTTTTCCTCTGAGAGATAAATCGTTGGCATGAGCAAGCAAACGAATGATGACAGAGTTCGATAATTCGCTCATGCAGCCTGGTAATGCAGGCAATTAAATCATTTGCTCACAAATCGTTCAGTCATTCACTGTACCACTGACTGAGAACGACCGAACAATCGTATTTAAACAGAACAATTAGTGAACGAGCTAACTAAGGATGAGCGAGTATGCTCGCTAAGGCACTACTCGTCCGAGTAATGTGCTTTAGACGAGTATCTCCCCGCTCGTCCTTAAAGATTCGGGGGCCGCCGCGGAGCGGGGAGCTGCGGGGGAGAGCGGGGAGGAACAGAGGCGAGATCTCTCTCTCCCGCCCGCTCTCCCCTGCTCCCCACCGCGACCCACCTGTCAGCCGCAGCGGTCCCCGAGTCTTTATGGACGAGCAGGGAGATACTCGTCTAAAGCACATTACTCGGACGAGTAGTGCCTTAGCGAGTATACTCGCTCATCCTTAGAGCTAACGATGATTTTCATGCTTGTATGAAATTAACAATGTACTACAAGCAAACAAATTATTGTTCATCATTCGATTGTTGGCCGTGTTTACACTGAACGATTATCCTTCAAATTCGCATGATCCACGTGTAAAAGCACCTTCAGGCAGCAGCTCATTCAGCAATCCAGTTATGATTTTTATAAGGGGCTTTCCAGTACTTTAAAACTCATGCCTATTCTTATCATATCAATATTAGATTAGTGGTCACCAATCAACTGCAATCACCTTGTCTCATTCATTATTGACAATACACAGCATTGGACTTTTAGCAGTGGCTATGTCCTGTATTACAGCTTCGTCCCACTTAAAGGGGTTTTCGGGGACTCTACTATTAATGACCTAACCTCAGGATAGGTTGTCAATAGTTTATTGGCGAAGCTCCACCTCTCAGGCTTTCTCCTTGATGCTCTGGGTTGGGAAGCTCAAGCAGTAGTCTGCATATGTTTGTGCACAGGGGCTCGGCAGAAGATCATGCACAAGCTAGCCTCCGCTGGCCTCCAGTAGAACAATAAGGCAGTGCAATGACCTCATGTATTATAGGAGGTGTGGAGCAGCATATCTGGAAACCTTGGGATCCTGAGCACCCACTACCAGAAGTTAAGGAACCGAAGGGGATTCGGGTTGGCATTCAGCTTCTCCCTGGTTTGAGAGAATCGGAAAGAACCAGCCGGATGCCACCCCTGGCAGTGTGTACACTTTATCTGGGCACTATATGCACAGTTCTAGAGATGAGCGAACGTACTCGTTTAGGGCGATTTTGCACTCAAGCATCGCTTTTTCCGAGTAACTGACTACTCGGACGAAAAGATTCGGGGGCGCCGGGGGGCGGGGGGCATCGTGGTGGAGTGGGGGGTAGCAGTGGGGAACAGGGGGGAGCTCTCTGTCTCTCCCCCTACAACTCCCCTCTGCAACGCCCCTGCTCACACCCCCAGCGCCCCCCGAATCTTTTCGCCCAAGTAGTCAGTTATTTGGAAAAAGCCGTACTCGAGTGCAAAATCGCCCTAAACGAGTTCGTTCGCTCATCTCTACACAGTTCATCTGGCCATTTCTATTTGCCCAATATACATCAGTTTCTGAGTAATGTATGAAATGTTTATCTACATAGTAAAATAGAATGTAAGACTGAAAAATGACATACGTCCATCCATTTCAGCCTAATACCATCCAATATTAATCCAGAGGAAGGAAAAAAAAACAATGAGGTAAAAGCCAAACTTCCCCATTTAAGGCCTCATGTCCACGGGCGAGTCGGATTCCGCATGCGGGAGCCCACAGCAGAATCCAACCCTGCCCACAGCCGAGGACCCTGCTTACCTGTCCAGGTCTTTTTTTCTGTAGTACGGGTGTGTGCGGAGGTGCTGGCCCGGCGTGTCGGTGCACATGCACAATACTCTTTTATTTTTTAAACTCCTGCTTTCCCGTGGAATCCGCGGCCCGTCCACAGTGTCAATTACAAACAGGCTACGGATTAAAAGGCTTCCACTGACCTCAATGAAAGCCGTCTGTGTGGAAAACCGCACTAAAATCGAACATGCTGTGATTTGTTTTTCGCATGCGGAATTCGGAAAACAAGCCTGCATGTGTAAATTAAAGTGTGGACGCCCATGGTTCCCTATGTGTGGCTTGAACTGTGGATCTTCTGCGTGGGTGCCTTATGGGAAAAATTCTTTTTTCGAAATAATCCCGGGATAAACAACACTTTTGAAGTTATTAGTGATTATAACATATAATATTGTATCACCCAAGAAAAACATCCAGGCCCCTGTTGTACTCTTTTAGTGAGTTCGCCATCGCCACCTCCCCAGGCAAAGAGTTCCACAATCTCACTGCTCTTACAGTAAAGAACCCCTTCTATGTTGGTGATGAAACCTTCTTATCTCTAGACGTAGAGGACGCCCTCTTGTTACAGTCACGGTCCTCAGTATAAATAGATGATGGAAGAGATCTCAGTATTGTCATGTGATATATTTTTACATAGTCATTAGGTCGCCCCTCAGCCGCCTTTTTTCTAATAATAATAACAATCTTTATTTATATAGCGCAAACACATTCAACAGCACTTTACAATTTACCTGGACAATGTATGGCGCTCCGCATAATATATGCACTATTCACCTTGGGAATGTACAGATGTGGGTGTACCTAACATAGGCATTAAATGCACTGATTAAAAGATGAGATGAGGCACTCTAAATTTTATAACACCTGGGCAGTCTGGCTACAGTACCGGGCTTCACCCAGACTAGAAGACTGGTTGCAGGATGGCTCTGCTACACTCTAATCAGTAGGGATAGTCTCAATATGAAAATTAAAAGAACGAGACGCGTCGGCATAAAAGAAACAAACAACGGGGCGATTTCAGAACTTCGGACCATGGACAAGACGGACCTATCCTATGCTCTATAATATCCTTCCCTACCCCACCCCTCTTCCCCCCTACTCGACAATCTCCTCCCTTCCCCTCTTACCCCCCCAACCCCTCCCACTCTCTCCCCCCCCCCCTCTTACCAATCTTTCTGGCCATTAAGGCCTTCCATACACTTCAAAACATATATATAACGTTATTGACTCGACTCTATATTATCTACTTTTAATTTCCCCCCTCAAAAAAGAGTTGTCCAGTGTTTAAGACCTAGGGAATACGACTGTTATATTTTGAATTGTCATGTTATACTTGTATTATTCATTTCTTAAAATTCCGCAGGGAATGTCAGGAAGAAACCAAATTGTCGGGAGACGTGACGGCGACCCGTCCCTGACTGATACGTAAACTGTATTGCTGGTGTACTGTACTTTCCAATGCGGGTAATAAAATACTTTTGAACCATAAATGCACTGATTACTGTATGACACTATTTGGACACTGTCTGGCACTCCACTGCAGGGTAGTGTCTTAGCACTATACTGTATGTAGAATTTTACACACTACTTAACTTTGGTACTGCATTTTTTTTGTATTTCTTTAGGCACTGTTTTTGAACTGTATGGACTGATTGAGTAGGCAATAGAGATGAGCGAACATACTCGGATAAGCACTACTCGTCCGAGTAATGTGCTTTATCCGAGTACCTCTCCGCTCGTCCTGAAAGATTCGGGGCGCTCCGCTGCTGACAGGTGAGTCTCAGCGGGGTGCGGGGCAGAGCGGGCGGGAGAGAAGGAGAGAAAGATCTCCCCTCCGTTCCTCCCCGCTCTCCCCTGCAGCTCCCCGCTCCGCAGCGCGTCCCGAATCTTTCAGGACGACCAGAGAGGTACTCGGATAAGGCACATTACTCGGACGAGTAGTGCTTATCCGAGTACGTTCGCTCATCTCTAGTAGGCAACATTCACTAAATCACCACTGTATTAGAAACACTGGCCCTTTTACGATTGGAGCTTTCCTGTATGGAAATTAGACATGTGACCCCAGAGTGCAGCATAAACTTAAGTGAACAAGCTTTCTATGGATTACTTTCAGTGTGTATCCACATTAGAATGGGAAAATCACGCAACCTGAGTGACTCTCAACAAAGCATGGTCATTAGTGCTAAAATAGTCAGGACCAGTGTTTCAAAAACTGTCAATCTTGTGGGGCTTTTTAGTGCAATGCTGTTGAGAGTATACTGAGAATGGTGTTATTGAGGAAAATCATCCAGTGAAAAGGGATCATGTGCATATAAACAACTTGTCAACAAAAGGGTTCCCAGGAGGATGTCAAGAATTGTTCTGACAAACAAGTTGTGCAGAGTCAAGCAAATTTTAGATGAATATAAAGCTAATGCTCCAACTACTCATAGCTCCTTAGCATGGATGGGCTATAACAGCAGATGACCAGTACTACCGCCATTGCTGTTTAAGAAAAGCAGAAAGGAAAGTGTCCAGTGGACAAAAGAACACAAAGCTTGGATCATTAAGTAAAGGAAAAACATCACTTGGTCAGATCAATCCAGAGTTTTACTTCACTATGTTGACGAGAGGGTCAGAATGTGGCTCAAGCAGCATGAGTTGATGAACCCTTCCTGTTGGCTGCTTAGAGTGTTTCAGTACTGCCATCTAATTTGCAACAACTGCAAGAAGCTTCCTGTCTGCAGGAACCAATATTCCTGCAGAAGAAAATGAAAATGGTGAATTGGTAAGAATGATGTTGAGAAGGCCGAGCTTTTAAATTCCTATTTTGTATCTGTTTTCTCTCAGAAAGTAGATGGAACATCAGTTGATCTTCCCTGTGCTATTGGGGGAATAAAAGAATGCAGGCTATCTATAAGCAGAGAGATGGTGAGGGAACACTTAGCTAACTTAAATTAATTCAAGTCTCAAGGTCCAGATGAATTACATCTTAGGATACAAAAGAAAGCAGCGGAGGTAATTGCTGAACCACTCGCCATAATCTTTGAAAATTCCTGGAGAACAGGAGGAGTCCCAGAAGATTGGAAAAGGGCAAATGTTATCCCTATCTTCAAAGAAAGGAGACGGTGGATCCAGGAAACTATAGGCCTGTGAGCCTGACTTCTATACCGGGAAAGAACCTTGAACAAATTATATTAAACAGCAAAGTACTTGGATAAAAATGGAGTAATTAACCGGAGCCAGCATAGGTTTGTAACAAACAAGACATGCCAGACAAATCTATTTTCCTTCTATGACAGAATCACCGACTGGGTTGATCAGGGAAATATGGTGGATATAGTATATCTTGATTTTAGTAAAGCATTTAACAAAGTATCTTATACCATCCTTATTGAAAAATGACCAAATATGGGATTGACAAGGCAACTGTTAGGTGGATTCATACCTGGCTGAGTGATCGTATTCAAAGAGTGATCATAAATGGCTGCACATCCAAGTGGAAAAATGTATCAAGTGGGATACCACAAGGCTCTGTCCTAGGCCCAGTGTTGTTCAACATGTTTATAAATGATCTGGAAGAGGGAAATGATGGGAAACTGATCAAATTTGTCAACGACACAAAGCTAGGAGGGACAGCTAACACTAGAGAAGAGAGAGAGTATTCAAAAAGATCTAGAAAAGCTTGAACAGTGGGCGGCGACTAACAGGATGGTATTTAACAAGGAGAAATGCAAAGTCCGACATCTGGGCAAGAAACATGAAAAAAGCACATACAGAATGGGAGGAATTCGGCTAAGCAGCGGCACGTGAAAAAGACTTGGGTATACTAATAGATCATAGATTGAACATGAGTCAATAATGTGATGCAGTGGCTAAAAAGGCAAACACAATTCTGGGATGTATTAAGAGAAGCATAGAGTCTAGATCACGTGAGGTAATTATTATCCCCCTCTACTCTTCCTTAGTCAGACCTCATCTGGAATTCTGTGTCCAGTTCTGGGCACCCCACTTTAAAAAAGACAAAAACAAACTGGAGCAACTTCAGTGAAGAGTTTCCAAGATGGTAAGCGGTCTGCAAATCATGTCCTATGAGGAACAGTTAAAGGATCTGGGAATGTTTAGCTTGCAAAAAAGAAGGCTGAGAGGAGACTTAATAGCTGTCTACAAATATCTGAAGGGTTGTCACAGTGCAGAGGGATCAGCCCTATTCTCATTTGCACAAGAAAAGACTAGAAGCAATGGGATGAAACTGACAGGGAGGAGACACAAATTAGATATTAGAAAAAACTTTCTGACAGTGAGGGGGTTGGACCCGATGACCCTGGAGGTCCCTTCCAACTCTACCATTCTATGATTCTATAATAACTTCAACATCAAGTGAAATCTATGCCATGATGAATTGTTGTTGTTCTGAAGGTCAAAAGCGATCCAGTTCACTACTAGATGGTGCCTATAATAATTATTATAATGGGTCTATCCAGTGTATATCATTCTCCCTTATTATGTGTGAAAAGAGGTGTAGTTTAAGAGACATAGCTTCTGTTTGGGTGGAGGGGGCATTCATAAAGCAGGGACTGAAGCCTAAAAATTGCCATGGCATACTAAAGACAAAACATATTGCAACAGATCCTCTTTCAGAATTTTGGAAGATATACAATAGTGAAATCAGCGTTGATCTTTTCCAGGGTTCTGTTTTGTCTGGAAATCATAATCTGTTCCAGTTTTCTTATTCAGCCAGGTATACTATCCAACATTCTGCTATCAGTTGTTGGTATCTAAAGCAATTTGCTAGAAACCAGCATTTGCCTTGGTAAATAACCCTTTTTTTTGCTGTAGGGTTTCTGAAATCGAAGGGATTAAAGTTGTTTTCAGTCTGAATTGGTTATTATTTCTATCCTGAAAACTTGTTCAAATAGTCTACCTATAAAGCAGTATCTCCAAAGATTTCTGCCATGGGCAAGAAAAAACCTTAGTACTCTTAAATTAGGGCCAATAAATGCTCCTAAGTGATTGAAGTGACCAAACTTTTGTGCGGAGAGTCATGAAAAATGCATTTTTAGTGCCTTTGGAAACCATTTTCTCCATCTTAAAAGAAGACGTAAAAAAAAAAAAAAGAATAAAAGACAACAACAACATAACTTTCCAGAGAAAACATGCTGCAGAGAGAATTGAGTGAAGAAGCAAGCTGAATGAAATGCGAATAGCAGTCAACTGTGGCTCTTGTCATGTTGTGTTATGTAGCATCAAATCACCGTACAATATGACACAATATAAGCAACATGAGTGGCGTAAATGTGACACAGCAGATAGGAAAGGTCACATTATAAGCAAACATCTTTTTGTGAGATAGCTGCTGTCAATTCACATAACGGCTACCTGACCCAAATTTTCATGTGACTGCAATGGGCAAATACCGAGGAAAAGTATGTATCGCCGTTAACAAAAGTTCAGATTTCAGGCCAAGTCGCCTCTCCTGACAGTAAATTTTTTTTTTCCAACGCTATCTCGTTCCTTGCTGATATTGAATCAATTATTCTATTTCTACATTACAAATCTTAAGACAATACGAGCAAAAAGAAGTATACTGAATTTTACTTACTCATGTTTAATTATTAATGCCTGCTTCTTTAAACATATTTGGCTCTCAGAAACATGTCTTTAGAACTGTGTTCCATTTCTTAATGCTTACCTATTCTGTTTGTTCTCCATCTCCCTGATCCTTTTCGATTTTCTGCAGGTTAGCAAGTACTGTATTGTCTGCTTTTGAAATGTGTCTTTAGGCGTGCTTTTGTTTGACAAGAAATGCCAAGCCTGAACTGACAGAGTCTGTTTGAAAATCAGTTTCCAGGTATACAAGATCAGTAAGTCTGCTCAATGTATTCTCTGATTAGTATTTTCTCTCAGATATTTATATCAACATTTCATTTTTACTGAGAGATGTTTTCTGAGCATACCTGTCAGTGGAAAAACATACTAAAGGTAAGTAACAGTATCATTTATATATTCAAATGTGTGAATATATTTGGAGTTAAGACTTGACATATCCTTTCTTCACTTAAAAGAAAATATACAATGCAACAAGTGCTCAGTCAGTGCTCCTTCAGTAGTTGAATCAAGGTTCAGTTAAGAAAAAAGTCTTTCACGCTAGTTCTGCATCTGCCAAGAAACCCAACGACGCTTTACAGCAATTTAATGTAATTGAGGCAAAACTTCACACATCAGTGCAACTGTAAATCAAAACACTGAGGCTCTATACCTGGTGCATTTCAAGAGGCCTATGTGTATGTACTACTTTGGATGCTAATGTATTTGTGTGTGGATCAGGTGTCGGCACATTTACATACGCTAGTTTTGAAGCCAGATTTCTGCAGTATGTAGTAACAACTGTGGCAGTGCTGCAGTTACTGTTGTGATGAGTTTGAGCCACGAGAGAACCATAGTGTAGGGAAAAAGTCAATAGAGAAGGGTTTTCCATTGTGGAATGGACTCATTATGCTCCACCTGAGAGGCCAAAGAGGTGGGAGTCTGTAAGGTGTAGCTCCTGGGTTCTTGGTTCCACTCTGACTGTAGAGAGGCGATGTATGCTGGTGACAGGGCACGACAGGGGATGGGACAATCCCTGTGCTGTCACATGTTTTTTGGCATGCTAAAGTGAAGTTTTGAAGGATTAGGCATAATTGTAATAAGAGAAAATGCTATATGCGTAGTAAGAGGCCAGGTGGACAGGATTGTGTTGTGTGATGTACGCTGTATTAAAGCAATAAACCTACCAGAAGAAAGTATCTTGTATTGGACTGAGTTCCTGAACATGTGCCAACTGTCTTGTGATAAAAGATGATAATTAGAGATGAGCGAGCACCAAAATGCTCGGGTGCTCGTTACTCGGGACGAAATTATCGCGATGCTCGAGGGTTCGTTTCGAATAACGAACCCCATTGAAGTCAATGGGCGACCAGAGCATTTTTGTATTTCGCCAATGCTCGCTAAGGTTTTCATGTGTGAAAATCTGGGCAATTCAAGAAAGTGATGGGAACGACACAGCAACGGATAGGGCAGGCGAGGGGCTACATGTTGGGCTGCATCTCAAGTTCACAGGTCCCACTATTAAGCCACAATACCGGCAAGAGTGCCCCCCCCCCCCTCCCAACAACTTTTACTTCTGAAAAGCCCTCATTAGCAATGGATACCTTAGCTAAGCACCACACTACCTCCAACAAAGCACAATCACTGCCTGCATGACACTCCGCTGCCACTTCTCCTGGGTTACATGCTGCCCAACCCCCCCGCACGACCCAGTGTCCACAGCGCACACAAAAGTGTCCCTGCGCAGCCTTCAGCTGCCCTCATGCCACACCACCCTCATGTCTATTTATAAGTGCGTCTGCCATGACGAGGAACTGCAGGCACACACTGCAGAGGGTTGGCACGGCTAGGCAGCGACCCTCTTTAAAAGGGGCGGGGCGATAGCCCACAATGCTGTACAGAAGCAATGAGAAATATAATCCTGTGCCACCGCCATCAGGAGCTGCACACGTGGGCATAGCAATGGGGAACCTATGTGCCACACACTATTCATTCTGTCAAGGTTTCTGCATGCCCCAGTCAGACCGCGGTTTTTAATTCATAGACACAGGCAGGTACAACTCCCTATTGTGAAGTCCCTGTGGACCGACAGCATGGGTGGCTCCCTGGAACCCACCGGCGGTACATAAAAATATCCCATTGCATTGCCCAACACAGCTGAGGTAGTAATGTCGTGCTTAATGCAGGTGGGCTTCGGCCCACACTGCATGCCCCAGTCTGACTGGGGTTCTTTAGAAGTGGAAACAGATGCATTTATAATTCTCTGTGGACCCACAGCATGGGTGGGTGCCAGGAAGCCACCGGCGGTACATAAAAATATCCCATTGCATTGCCCAACACAGCTGAGGTAGTAATGTCGTGCTTAATGCAGGTGGGCTTCGGCCCACACTGCATGCCCAGTCAGACTGGGGTTCTTTAGAAGTGGAAACAGATGCATTTACAACTCCCTGTGGACCCACAGCATGGGTGGCTCCCTGGAACCCACCGGTGGTACATAAAAATATCCCATTGCATTGCCCAACACAGCGGATGTAACGTCAGCTGTAATGCAGGTGGGCCTAAAAATTAATTTGATTACACTGTAGGCGAGGGCCCACAAAAATTGCTGTATCAACAGTACTAATGTACATCAGAAAAATTGGCCCTGGCCAACCAAGAGGGCAGGTGAAACCCATTAATCGCTTTGGTTAATGTGGCTTAAGTGGTAACTAGGCCTGGAGGCAGCCCAGTTTAACGAAAAATTGGTTCAAGTTAAAGTTTCAACGCTTTTAAGAGCATTGAAACGTATAAAAATTTTTAAGAAAAATTATATGAGTGAGCCTTGTGGCCCTAAGAAAAATTGCCCGTTCGGCGTCATTACGTGAGGTTTCAGGAGGAGGAGCAGGAGGAGGAGGAGGAGGAATATTATACACAGATTGATGAAGCAGAAATGTCCCCGTTTTGGATGGTGAGAGAGAACGATGCTTCCATCCGCGCGTGCAGCCTACGTATTGCTTAGGTATCGCTGCTGTCCGCTGGTGGAGAAGAGAAGTCTGGGGAAATCCAGGCTTTGTTCATCTTGATGAGTGTAAGCCTGTCGGCACTGTCGGTTGACAGGCGGGTACGCTTATCTGTGATGATTCCCCCAGCCGCACTAAACACCCTCTCTGACAGGACGCTAGCCGCAGGACAAGCAAGCACCTCCAGGGCATACAGCGCGAGTTCAGGCCACGTGTCCAGCTTCGACACCCAGTAGTTGTAGGTGGCAGAGGCGTCAGGGAGGACGGTCGTGCGATCGGCTACGTACTCTCTCACCATCCTTTTACAGTGCTCCCGCCGACTCAGCCTTGACTGGGGAGCGGTGACACAGTCTTGCTGGGGAGCCATAAAGCTGTCCAGGGCCTTAAAGACTGTTGTATTGCCTGTGCTGTACATGCTGCTCGATCTCCGCACCTCCCCTGCTACCTGGCCCTCGAAAGTGCGCCTTCTGCCACTAGCGCTGTCGGATGGGAATTTTACCATCAGCTTGTCCGCCAGGGTCCTGTGGTATAGCAACACTCTCGAACCCCTTTCCTCTTCGGGAATGAGAGTGGAAAGGTTCTCCTTATACCGTGGGTCGAGCAGTGTGTACACCCAGTAATTCGTAGTGGCCAGAATGCGTGCAACGCGAGGGTCACGAGAAAGGCATCCTAACATGAAGTCAGCCATGTGTGCCAGGGTACCTGTACGCAACACATGGCTGTCTTCACTAGGAAGATCACTTTCAGGATCCTCATCCTCCTCCTCCTCCTCCTCCTCAGGCCATACACGCTGAAAGGATGACAGGCAAGCAGCATGGGTACCGTCAGCAGTGGGCCAAGCTGTCTCTTCCCCCTCCTCCTCATCCTCCTCATGCTCCTCCTCCTCCTCCTGAACGCGCTGAGATATAGACAGGAGGGTGCTCTGACTATCCAGCGACATACTGTCTTCCCCCGGCTCTGTTTCCGAGCGCAAAGCGTCTGCCTTTATGCTTTGCAGGGAACTTCTCAAGATGCATAGCAGAGGAATGGTGACGCTAATGATTGCAGCATCGCCGCTCACCACCTGGGTAGACTACTCAAAGTTTCGAAGGACCTGGCAAATGTCTGCCAACCAGGCCCACTCTTCTGAAAATAATTGAGGAGGCTGACTCCCACTGCGCCGCCCATGTTGGAGTTGGTATTCCACTATAGCTCTACGCTGCTCATAGAGCCTGGCCAACATGTGGAGCGTAGAGTTCCACTGTGTGGGCACGTCGCACAGCAGTCGGTGCACTGGCAGATTAAACCGATGTTGCAGGGTCCGCAGGGTGGCAGCGTCCGTGTGGGACTTGCGGAAATGTGCGCAGAGCCGGCGCACCTTTACGAGCAGGTCTGACAAGCGTGAGTAGCTTTTCAGAAAGCGCTGAACCACCAAATTAAAGACGTGGGCCAGGCATGGCACGTGCGTGAGGCTGCCGAGCTGCAGAGCCGCCACCAGGTTACGGCCGTTGTCACACACGACCATGCCCGGTTGGAGGCTCAGCGGCGCAAGCCAGCGGTCAGTCTGCTCTGTCAGACCCTGCAGCAGTTCGTGGGCCGTGTGCCTCTTATCTCCTAAGCTGAGTAGTTTCAGCACGGCCTGCTGACGCTTGCCCACCGCTGTGCTGCCACGACGCGCGACACCGACTGCTGGCGACGCGCTGCTGCTGCTGACACATCTTGATTGCGAGACAGAGGTTGCGTTGGAGGAGGAGGAGGGTGGTTTAGTGGAGGAAGCATACACCGCCGCAGATACCACCACCGAGCTGGGGCCCGCAATTCTGGGGGTGGGTAGGACGTGAGCGGTCCCAGGCTCTGACTCTGTCCCAGCCTCCACTAAATTCACCCAATGTGCCGTCAGGGAGATATAGTGGCCCTGCCCGCCTGTGCTTGTCCACGTGTCCGTTGTTAAGTGGACCATGGCAGTAACCGCGTTGGTGAGGGCGCGTACAATGTTGCGGGAGACGTGGTCGTGCAGGGCTGGGACGGCACATCGGGAAAAGTAGTGGCAACTGGGAACTGAGTAGCGCGGGGCCGCCGCCGCCATCATACTTTTGAAGGACTCCGTTTCCACAACCCTATACGGCAGCATCTCAAGGCTGATAAATTTGGCTATGTGGACGGTTAACGCTTGAGCGTGCGGGTGCGTGGCGGCGTACTTGCGCTTGCGCTCAAACACTTGCGCTAGCGACGGCTGGACGGTGCGGTGCGACACATTGCTGGATTGGGCCGAGGACAGCAGAGGTGAGGGTGTGGGTGCAGGCCAGGAGACGGTAGTGCCTGTGTCCTCAGAGCGGGGTTGGATCTCAGTGGCAGGTTGGGGCACAGGGGGAGAGGCAGCGGTGCAAACCGGAGGCGGTGAACGGCCTTCGTCCCACCTTGTGGGGTGCTTGGCCATCATATGTCTGCGCATGCTGGTGGTGGTGAGGCGGTTGGTGGTGGCTCCCCGGCTGATCTTGGCGCGACAAAGGTTGTCAGGCGTCTCTGTGAAAAACTGCCAGACCTTAGAGCACCTTGGCCTCTGCAGGGTGGCATGGCGCGAGGGTGCGCTTTGGGAAACAGTTGGTGGATTATTCGGTCTGGCCCTGCCTCTACCCCTGGACACCGCACTGCCTCTTGCAACCTGCCCTGCTGCTGCCCTTGCCTCCCCCTCTGAAGACCTGTCCTGAGTAGGCGTTGCACACCAGGTGGGGTCAGTCACCTCATCGTCCTGCTGCTCTTCCTCCGAATCCTCTGTGTGCTCCTCCCTCGGACTTACTGCCCTTACTACTACCTCACCGATAGACAACTGTGTCTCATCGTCATCGTCCTCCTCACCCACTGAAAGATCTTGAGACAGTTGCCGGAAGTCCCCAGCCTCATCCCCCGGACCCCGGGAACTTTCCAATGGTTGGGCATCAGTGACGATAAACTCCTCTGGTGGGAGAGGAACCACTGCTGCCCAATCTGAGCAGGGGCCCGAGGACAGTTCCTGGGAGTGTTCCCGCTCCTGAGCATGTGTCATTGTAGTGGAGTGAGGAGGCTGGGAGGAAGGAGGAGCAGCAGCCAGAGGATTCGGATTTGCAGCACTGGACGGCGCAGAACTGTGGGTGGATGATAGCTTGCTCGAAGCACTTTCTGCCATCCACGACAGGACCTGCTCACACTGCTCATTTTCTAATAAAGGTCTCCCGCGTGGACCCATTAATTTGGTGATGAATGTGGGGACGCCAGAAACGTGCCTCTCCCCTAATCGCGCAGCAGTCGGCTGCGATACACCTGGATCAGGAGCTCGGCCTGTGCCCACACCCTCACTTGGGCCTACGCGTCCTCGGCCACGTCCACGTCCTCTAGGCCTACCCCTACCCCTCAGCATGCTGTATTACCAGTGATTTCCCAGGCAGGAAATAAATTGGCGCAAGCCTGCAGGACAAATAGAATTTTTCCCCTTTTTTTAAAGAAAAGGCCCACTGACTATATTTAATCAGATAAGAAATCTGTTCCACAGAAATGCAGTTATATGAAGTGCAGCAGAGCGGTGATTTTCCCCAGGCAGGAAGGAAATAAATTGGCGCAAGACTGCTGTAAAACGTAGCTGGCTGCGTATGATTTTTTTACTATCTCCACCCACCACACACGTACCCAGAACGCTGAGGACTGACAGAGGCAGGCCACATAGAATTTTTCCCTTTTTTTTAAAAGAAAAGGCCCACTGACTATATTCAATCAGATAAGAAATCTGTTCCACAGAAATGCAGTTATATGAAGTGCAGCAGAGCGGTGATTTTCCCCAGGCAGGAAGGAAATAAATTGGCGCAAGACTGCTGTTAAACGTAGCTGGCTGCGTATGATTTTTTTACTATCTCCACCCACCACACACGTACCCAGAACGCTGAGGACTGACAGAGGCAGGCCACATAGAATTTTTCCCTTTTTTTTAAAGAAAAGGCCCACTGACTATATTCAATCAATAATATATGTCTTCTGGCCCTGCCTACACAATTCTCTCCCTGTAGTATTACTGCAGGGCGCAATGCTCTGCACAGCCGATTTTGAAAAAAAAAAAGATGCAACACTGCTAACAGCAGCCTGCACAGTACTGCACACGGTTAAATGTGGCCCTAAGAAGGACCGTTGGGGTTCTTGAAGCCTACACTCACTCCTAACACTCTCCCTGCCTAACCACCACTTCTGTCCCTGGACTATTACTGCAGGGTACAATGCTCTGCAGACAGCCGATTTTGAAAAAAAAAAATTGTGCAACACTGCTAACAGCACCCTCCACAGTACTGCACACGGATAGATGTGGCCCTGAGAAGGACCGTTGGGGTTCTTGAAGCCTACACTCACTCCTAACACTCTCCCTACAGCAGCACCAGCAGCAGCACTTTCCCTCAGCTAACTCACAAGGCATCTGAGGCGAGCCGCGGGAGGGGCCGACTTTTATACTCGGGTGACATCTGATCTCCCCAGCCACTCACAGCAGGGGGGTGGTATAGGGCTTGAACGTCACAGGGGGAAGTTGTAATGCCTTCCCTGTCTTTCAATTGGCCAGAAAAGCGCGCTAACGTCTCACAGAGGAAAGTGAAAGTAACCCGAACACCGCGTGGTGCTCGTTAAGAGTAACGAGCATCCCGAACACCCTAATATTCGCCCGAGCATCAAGCTCGGACGAGTACGTTCGCTCATCACTAATGATAATCCCAAGTAAGTTACACAAGGAAACATCTGCATTGAATCATGGTATGATAGGGTTATTCTCTTAATAAAGCATGTTATGATTGTAAAAGCTGTATACTTCTTCATTTAAAAAAATGCACATCTTACCAAATGTTATAGATTTTTTTCCTAGTGAGAGAAATCTATTGAAATGAAAGGAAACCCTATAGTTGGCTGTGCACATTAGGTTGCAGTTCCTGAAGCTGCCAATTTTGGCAGGACCAGTTAACCATCTGATAGAAGTCAACTTTCCACCCCACAGTGTCAGGGAAAAGAAGGATAGGGCCTTCTGAAGTTATACCTGTCCTATCATTTGTTCTTCCGGGAGTTAAGCCACCAGCAGAGGTGCCTGGCAGTGGCTAATTTTTCTATTCCCATTGAGAACATATGCATCTTTGGTCAAGCCAAGCATATATGTGTATGGGGGGTCATGAGGAGTAGCTGTCTGTCAATGAGCTTTTGGCTGACATTCATCTAAGGTAAGTGACCACCTTAAGATATACCACCTTTAATAAAAATGCTACTTTGGTACTCCCTGAGAAAGAAAAACTCATATGTGTATCCCTATCCATTAGTAGGTTTCTTGATAGTAAGACGATGTGCTGCTTTGAATGTAGTTTTTATTACTATTTCTATACTTTAGTATACACTCATAGTCAAAAAAAATCAAGCTCCTAGAAAGAGTTGTTGGAATCTAATTAGGCTTTATATGTGTGGTTGTAATTTTAAAATAAGTAAGTGATTACAATAACAGAAGAAAAGGATAATTTATTGCAGAAAACATCACTTGAACGGAGGCTTTAGCACCCTGTTGGTCTTCCTCTAGCTTTGATGAAAGATATAATACGAATGAGCATGGAGGAATACAGGTTTCATATGATATCCTGTGGCATATCATTCCACATTTGCTGTAACTGAGCCTCTAGATTGTGCACACTCATAGGCTGTCAAAGTTGGCATCCCAGATGGTCCCATACATGTTCTACTGGTGATAAATCTGGCGACCAGGCAGCCACGGTAGTGTGAAGGCATTCCTGTGACACGTTTGCTACATGAGGCTGACCATTATCCTGCTGCAAAATGCCTCTTGGAAGCCATGCCATGAGAGGCAACACATGGGGCTGCAGGATGTCCTGAAAATATCCCTGATCTGTCATTGTCCCTCACACTACTACTAGCAGCTACCGACTGTCATATGTGATGGCTCCGTAGAACATCATACCAGCAGTGGGGGCAGTGTGCCATTCCACAGCAAAGGCAAAAATTGAGGCGCTCATCCATGAGTCCAAGATGCCCAAACTAAACCTGAGTTTGTTGCTGAAGACCACCTGGTACCACTCCATAGTAGTTCAGTGTCATTGTTCACTACATTTTCGATTTAGAAAAAAAAAGCACACCCCGCGCTCCATGCGGATACAGCCAGCCAAGCAATACTCCATAAATTAGTTTAGATCCATATTATATTCTTGTACATAGTGGGTAGTATTATAGTATTACCTTTACCTGTTTTTTGTTTGCTCATCTTTAGAGAAGTTTCCATTTATATATTTAGGATGCATGTGGGTTGTCATATAGCCTTAGTGCATTAGTGCCTGTCTTTAATACACTCTTCCAAGTGTAGGAGTGCAGTACACAGAATGGCCTACAGAGCGTGGTAGACAGGCATTGAGGCTGAAGAAATGAGAGAAAACACCTGTGGGTGTGGCAAGTAACAACATAAGTGTCAGTTCCTGCCACACTCAAAGGGGAAAACAAAACAGACAGCACAGCAGAGCTGAGAGGGCTGCAAGCCAGAGGTCAAGTGTAGACCAGTGGAGGCCTCAGGTCTGACAGGGAGGATGACTCTAGACTCATACGCTAGTGGGGTACGGATAAAGAACTTTGGTGTATGTTATGCCATTGTGCTGCACATTAAATAAATGCTAGCAGATGCTAGACTGTTCCAAGAAAACCCAAGTCTCCGAGCTTTTATGTATGGGTGGTGTGCATTCCGGACAGAAAGGAAAGCGATCCTGTAAGTGTGTCACCCCAACTCACAACTTGTCACACAAGTAAGTACTGAATACACCAGCGTAAAACTATTGGAAAATCATTCACATAATTGACAGACGTAAAGCTGGAAAAAAAGAAGTGGAGTAAACAAAAATCACTACAAATGGATGCAGCTTCTTATACGTCCAAAAGTAAGAGCAGCTCGGGAAAACCTGCTGTTTTGTACAACAAAAGAACATGAAATCTCAGGTAACACAGTTATATAGGAAGACATACTTTTACTGAGGTATTTTATACTGAATACTTTATTAAAGTCACCAGTGGACAACTCATTGGCCGCCCACGGGTGCTTAATGATTGAGTCTGGTAGGATCTGACTAGAATTGTCTGTGTAAACAAACATGCAACTCAGGCAGAAATCACATCCACATTCAATTTAAGAGACCCCACACACATATACCGCATGTCATTGCAAAATTCTTTAGTATCAATGGGATATAAGAGCAGAAGACCCACCAGAGTGCTTCTGTTCACACAATGACCACAGACACAATGCCTGAATAACAGTACCAATTGTTTTGGCTGATGGTAAAGTTCATGTGTGGAACAGACCCCATGAAGCTATAGAACCCACTTTTCAACAAGGCCCTATACTATGGTGGTGCTTTCAGAGTAGTGTGGGGTATGATCTTATGGCATGAGTTGGGTTCAGTGGTCTGCAGAAACATGTCATTGACTGATGCCCACTACGTTTCACTTCGTGGTGACCATTTGAAGCCCTTTGTGGGTTTCATGTATTCCAGTAGAATAATTTGCTGCACCATCAGGTCCAAGTTGTCCAAAATTGGTTTGAGGAGCATTCTCGAAAGTTCCTAGAAATGGTATGGCCATCACATTCGCCTAACATGAGATGTGGTACAGAGGTCCATTTGTACTTGAGATCCAGCACGTACAAATACCACAGAGCTGTAGATAGCTATCCAGACAGCATGATTCAACATCCCTCTAAACATCTTCCATCCTCTTGTGGAATCAATGCCACATCAAACCACTACACTTTGCCACAATAGAGGGGGTCCAACATAATATTTGCTTCTGTCCCATGACTTTTCGTATGTCAGTGAAAATTACAACTACTCAAAGATGCACGTGGCTACATGTGATCTATTATTTTATGCACATGTAATTTAACCCCTTAGTGACGGACCCGTAGTATTTTTTTACGTCCCTCCATACATCGTGGGTGTCAGCTGTTTATTACAGCTGACACCCGTGAGCAACAGCCCCAACACGCTGCACGGCAGATCGGAGATGATAATCCTTTAAATTCCGCTCTCAATTCTGACAGAGGCATTTACATCCCCCGAATGATGTAAATGTTTGAGGGACCCATACGCCCCCCCCCTCCCCTCCCCCCGTGGTGAGATCGGGGAAGCCATGCAGGTGTCATGGCAGCCGGGGGCTGCTATAGCATTAGACCATACTGCAGGAGTGATCAAAGCATTGCTAGTTGTGGTCCCCTAGGAGGACTAAAAGAAAATGTAGAAATAAAAACAATAAAGTTTTACTAATTATTTATTTTTAAAAAGTAATATAAGCAAAAAAAAAATGCCCGTTTGCCATATTTACAATAAAAGAATCTAAATAATAAAGTAAAAATACATATTTGGTATCGCTGTGTCCGCAAACGTTTGTTCTATCAAACATTATTTACCCTGCATGATACAAAAAAAAAATACAAGTAGTACAACAAAAAAAAGCGATACAAATTAGGTATCTTCGTTATTGTACTGACCCATAGAATAAAGTTATCATGTCATTTTTCTTGCAGTTTGTGCGCCGTAGAAGCAAGACGCACCGAAAGATGGCGGAATGTCGTTTTCTTCCCATTTCTCTCCACTTAAATTTTTTTTTACGTTTTTCATTATATGATACATTAAATAATAGCATTGAAGAATACAACTCATCCTGCAAAAAACAAGCCCTCATACATGAACAAATAAAGGAGTTACGATTTTTTAAAAGGGAGGAGGAAAAAACGAAAATGGAAAAAAAAAAAGGACCGTCGTAAAGTGCATTTACACCAAAAGAATTAAAAATGCTGCTGAATAACAATACCAGACACATTCCATTGACAACTGCAGTGCTGTTTTTGGGAAAACGAGAAGTCCCTCTAATACAACCTTTTATTTAGACCTAAACATGTATATCATCATTTTGCAGCTCCTTTGCTAAAGCAATCTGTAATTGCAAACATGATGTCCGACCACTGAACCCTAAGAGCACCTGTGCAAGGGACAGATCTGCTCAATCTCCAGTGCATCCACAGCAAAATACACTGTAAATCCTCAGCCAAATTTGGATATGCTAAATGTGGATTTTGTCATGAATTTGCTACAGATTTCATCCTACACATTGCAAAGGGCAAAATCCACCGACCTCAGCATTTTTCTGTCCAGCTGCAAAAAAATGAGAGAGACGGAAACCTAGTGAAATGGAGACCAAAGAGGTCTCTTTCTCACCTATTGTAGCCTACGGTTCCACCATGGTTCTGTCCTGCCCCATGCATTTTTTTTGCATGGAGGACAGAATGCAAGATGGTAGCAATGCTGCATCGCAAAAACACAATATGAAAATAGCCTTAGTTTGTATCCCATTAAATTTGAATGCAAGTCCTACTGGAAATAGCAACTAATATGAACATACTCTCTGCACAATGCTATGGAATATGCTGGAATCATGTTAATCACGAGGAAATAAGAAAAAAACTTGGAGATCTTTACAGAATAATAAAACTTGGCTGTCCAGTGAGTAACAGCCATGAGAAACTTCATATTAAATCAACTCTTCCAATATTATTTCCACCTAACTCAGCACTCATATCTCTGTCATATTTCATCTTAAGATACATTTTTGTATTTTAAGGTCTGTCTGAAATATAATTTTTCAGACTATGTCCCCAGATATCACTTTTCTTCTGAATAATCCTCCTGCATATAATTTTAAATAATACATATTTGCTTTGATGTGCTTTTGTAGTGGTAGGTAAGGACAACTCCTGTAGTCTAGCTAGTGACATAAAATATAATAAAATCCTATTCATGCCATACAATACATCATGTCTTTCTTTTTCTGAAGCTCTTATACCATGCATATAGTTTCTTAAAAATCTACAACAGTAATATTGTAAAAATTGCATCATATTTATGAAAAACAGTCAAAAATCAATGTATGAAAGACAGGCTTACAAATCGGCTACTATGGCACACACGCATGTACATATAGAGGGCATTACGAATGTATTCAACACACTAAAAAGTCAATATGTTTGTCTTCATTACAAGTAAACAGATTGTTCCAAATAGTACTGTATTTTCCGGCGTATAAGACGACTGGACGTATAAGACGACCCCTCAACTGTCGACTTATACGCCTGGAATACGGTGTCGGAAAATTAAAAAAACAATACTCACCTCCCGCGGCGTTCTGCGGCACTGCTGCAGGCTGTCACTCCCTCCTCCTTGCCGACAGAGCATTGCTTTCTGGAAGCGGGGCTTGAAATCCCCGCCTCCAGAAAGCTAATGCTCTGATTGGCTAACTCAAGCGGCATCAGCCAATAAAAGCTGGCGCTGCGTTAGCCAATCACAGCCATTCAATGACATCATTGACATCACTGTGGTCAGTATGAAAAATGTAGAATTTTAGAATTTTTTGAAAATCATAAACCCCAAACAAAAATTTCTAAAAACATCAGCAAAAATTACTTCAAGAAATATGTTTAACAATATTATAGAATAGATAGTTTCCTAATGACACATTCCATTTAAACAACATCTAAAAATTAAAATATACTATTGTTGATTGCACAGTATAATCAGGGAATTTTATTAGGGAATTCTGTGAGCACAGGCCCATTTAGACACAACAATTATTGCTCAAAATCCGCTCAAAAGCCATCTGTTGAGTGATAATCGTTGTGTCTAAATGTGCCCATCTTTCAGTTTTCTGCCGAGCGATGGAATTCAGTTCTGCCTGAAATCAATAGTTCAGCAAAAGAGCTGATAAGGTGGACCACATGCTATGCTCTGCCCGGGAAGAGCTGATTACAGCGCAGATCAAAGCAAAAGTATTTAGGGAACAGCAGGTGGTGTGTTACTTGAATACCACTCCCTCTCTGTGTGGCTCACACACTACTAATTGGTACTAAAAGCCATTAGTTCCAAATAGTAGTTTATGCAAAATGATCGCTCAAAAAATGGCTTTTGAGTGATCATCTTTGCAGTGTAAATGCACCTCAATACTCTTGTTCCCCTAGTTATTACAATATTTCCAGTGTTGCTAGACCTTATAAACAATCAATATAGGCATGTGAAGTCACCCGTATTTCCCAGGAAACATCCAAGTTTGAGGCTCCCCGTCCCTGTCGTGCTGTCAACCAGTTCTGGCCCAACACCTTGGAAAGCTGTTAGTAAAATTACAAAAAAACTGATGTTTCTTGCACTTTCCCCAGTAATCTGATTATGTGACTCTGGCAATCACTGGATTGGCTGCAGCAGTCAAATGACTGGTCACCAGAAGGGTAGATGAGGCCAAAAGGAGTTAAAGGATGGCATCTGGAGTGGCAGCAGGGGTGAGTCAGTGAGATGAATATTTTACAGATTTTTTTTTTATTTCCAGTAAAAGTAAGCCAGTAAAGAGGGAGAGCTAAGGAATGTGAGGACCATACGATGGGAAACTTAGTACTGTGGAGAACATAGGAAGGATCATAAGTGGGGGAACTAAGTGTTGTAGGTGCCAGAAGAGAGGGAAGGAATTACTGTGAGGCCACAAGGGGTCATTATTATTTTGTGTTGGCACAGTGTGAGAACTGTTATTGTATAGGGGCACAAAAAAGGGCATTGGTGGTAGTCACAAGATTGACAGTGTATATAGAGATGATTTGTGGCTATTTAGTCGTGGTGTATTTAGTCACCATATGGTGGTGTTATCCAGTCATAGCATGGTGGTAATATTAGAAACTATATTTATTATTTGGGAATATGGTTAATCTATGTCTAGAGATTCCAGAGTTGTCTACATCACAGTGTGCCCTGTATTTCACAATGATTCTTGGGAAGCACAGTTTCTCCAAAACAGCTCTGATCCATCATAGCATGAACTCCAAAAACCTATGAAGGTGTCCTGTGGTATATTGCATCAAGCTGTTAGCAGCAGATCCTCTAACGGGGTTATCCGGTGATTTACATTTATCGGAATGAGCAGAGCCTTGGGCTTCCATGATCCTTTGACTGCTTCACAAATTGTCCTTTCTTACATGACTTTTGGTCAGTATTAACTACTGCATACCAGGAACATTCCACAAAACATCAGTTTTGGAGATGCTTTAACCCAGTCATCTAGCTATCACAATTTAACGATGGTCAAAGTAACTCCGATCCTTACACTTGTCCAATTTTACTGCTTCCAAAACATCAACTTCAAGAATTGACTATTCATATGCTGTCTAATATACCCCACCCCCTGACAGGTACTATTGTAATAAGTCAAAATCAGCTAAGAGTTTCTGGTATTAGTGCAGTATGTCTCCCCCGGAAGTATGGGTTGGCTGGGCTGACCTACAGATAACACCCAGGTCACGCGCAAAACTGTCAGAAGCTCTCATGTGGAGACATACTAGACTAAGGCCTCCCTCACACAGGGCGTTTTATACAGCGTTTAGCGCTGCCTTTTCAGCCCAGCGCTAAACGCTGTACAACACTCCCATTCATTTCAATGGGGCTGCTCACACAGGGCTGAAAACGCAGCGCCTCCCAACGCTGCGCTTTGACAGCGATGCATGTTCTATTTTTGGCCGTTTTCAGTCCTGTGTCGCCCATTGAAATGAATGGGCAGCGGTTTTAGCACTGCTGAAAACGTGGCAACACTTGGTGCCGCGTTTTTGGCAGCGTTAACCTATTGACGATTTTCAGGGTGAGGGCTTGCAATAGAAGCCCTCACCCCGAAAATCAGTCCCAGCTAGGCTAGGTAGAAAAAAAGAAAGTAAATACTCACCTAGCCGCTGCAGTCCGGGTCGCGGCCGCTGCTCTCTGCCGCTGATCCGGGCTTCTCCAACACTCCCAAGTCTATTGCCGGAGGCCAGGTTTGAGAACCCCGGCTCTGGCAATAGAGTGCTGTGATTGGTTGTCGGCGCTTGCTCGATACCCAATCACATCCCTTCATTGACTGTCTCAGCCAATCAGAGCTTGCCGGCGCTGATTGGCTGAGACAGTCAATGAAGGGCTGTGATTGGGCATCAAGCAAGGGCCGACAACCAATCACAGCACTCTATTGCCGGAGCCGGGGTTCTCAAACCTGGCCTCCGGCAATAGACTTGGGAGTGCCGAGGAAACCCGGATCAGCTGCAGAGACCAGCGGCCGCGACCCGGACTGCAGCGGCTAGGTGAGTATTGCTTTTTTTTTCTTTTCAGCATTCTTGGCTGCGTTTTCAGCCGAGCTGAAAACGCAGCCAAAACGCTGGCATAAAGTATGCCAGCACTGCTGAAACGGGGCGGAATCGGCAGTAAACGCAGCGTTGCAAAACGCTGCGTTTCTGCAAACGCCCTGTGTGAGGGAGGCCTTATACCTGGTTGTTCATCTCATGTAAAAGCCCATTTACACTGGGCGAATGTCGGGCTCACTCAGCCTGAAATGTCACCGTCTCGCTCAGTAGGAAGGTGGGATGGCTAGAGGAAATTTCACTTCTCACTCTCCCCCGCCTCTCTCCATTCACTCTAGCAGTGGTCGTTCAGCACTGAAGGCTGCTGTTTACATTGAACGATCATTGTTCAGAATTTTAAGCTGCATAAAATCCTAAACGATGATCGTTCAGTGTAAACAGCAGCCTTCAGTACTGAACGACCACTGCTAGAGTGAATGGAAAGGGGTGGAGGGAGAGCGAGGAGTAAAAAGCCCCTCCAGTTGCCCCGGCCCCCTGCTGGCCGTGTTTGTGCCTGGAGAAGAAAAAGATGACAAACCAGGAATATACAGAGGGCATATTAGTGTAGTAATATGAGGTGTAGTATGTCTCCATTTGGGAGCTTTTGTCAGCTTTGGACGTGACCTGTTTCTATGCTATTCCTTTGTAAGTATTGATCCTTATAAAATCATTGCTATGTCACTATTCTTGCCATGGGTAAGATCATCCCTATGTTATAAAAGTCATCTACACCCTTATCTAGGCGGATGTTGACAGAGGCTTTCAATGTCTTCATGCAATTGAGGAAATTAGAAGTGGAAATGATAACAAATATGCTACCTTCCATGCCATTTGGTTGTCATGGTTTTCGTTTTGTTCATGTGATAGGCACATGGTTACTCAAAAGCACTGTGGCCTCATAAAAAAGCATCATATTTTTCTATTTTTAGACACTTATGCTTGTCCTATGCCATGTCGGGTGTATTTTTTAACATTCCTCCTTTTTTCCTTCCTCTGTTTCTCCTTTTTCTGTCCCATGTTAGTTTATCTAAATATATTATGGAAGTTGTATATCCAAGGCAAGGACTCTTTCACATGGCCATGAAACCTGTGCGAGATTTATGCATTGCGAGATGCACAAATCTTGCACAAATATGAACCCTATTCTTTTGAATGAAGTCATCTCCATGGGCAATACTTCCTATCTCTTCACGTTCCTCAGAACGCGTTGTCCATTGATTTCAATGGGACCTTTAATGCACCGCATAGCTCTCACATGCTGCGCGATGCGCATGACTGTGAAATACCAGGTTTACCAATGAAATCAATGGGAAACACTTTCGATTCTCTATTGCATGTGTAACTTGCGTGAAAGGATCGTAATTTTACAGATGCGATGCTAGGTGTTTTTTCTTGAAAAACACCTTGCATCCGTGGGTAAATCACACGTTCACGAGCGTGATACCGGACTGAGTCTCATGGCCCGATATCATGCTCACCTGTGAGTAGGTAGCTTAAATCAGATATGAGTCAATATTGTTTTGGTTATGAAAACTTTATTGTATCATCATATGCCTTCAATAAAAACCCAAAGTATTGATCCTCAGATAGTATTATATGTTGACTATGTATCTGTATATAAAGCTCCTTTATTGTTTGTAACTTTGACACATTACCCAAGAGATTCTTTGAGTATGTGCTGCAATAAATTGATAACAAACCTAAGTGTCTCATTATAGAATAAACTTATCAGCTGGTAAGTCCAATGACTCTTTATTTCTTGATCCAGCTTAGTGCCTGAAAGGAGGTAAACTGCACTTTTCAACTAGAAATAACTGTCTTTGTAGAATGAACCTTTTAGATGCTCACTGTTTTAGCACTTCATTCTAATTTGGTCTCCACCTCAACAGGAAGGAAACAATGCTCTTCTGTTAGGATGAATTTATCAAATAGGACTGCCAACAGTCTTCCACTATTATGCACTTCTTCATTTGACTTGTAGATAAATATTGTACTTTTAGTTCAAAAGACATGATATTGCTCCACATCTTTAATCTCTGCAAACTGCAGCTCTTCAATTCAATTTCCCAAATCCTTTTTTTACATTGCTGACCAAAAAGTGGTATGCACAAGGTGGCACTATTTTATGGTGGACCAGGGATACATTTGCTGCAACATTTGTGCAATTCTTATTATGAAATAATTAATATCATTACTAAAAATGTGGTGGCCATGATGTAAGAGGAGAGAACTTTGCCTAGCTACCCTCTTGCTACTGTGGCGGCTCCCAGCTAACCGGACGAGTCAATGCTTGAGCCATGTTAGGCTTCACCCAACATCAGATAAGGCAAGGGAGTGGAGAGTAAGAACACTGGCCGTGCGCCAAAAGCAGATGCACAATAGGGAATTTAGATGCATGAAGCATGAGAGAGCAGCATGTGAGACTGTCCAAGTAGCTACTGTTTGAGCTTCTGAGAGAGGACAGTGACCAGAGACTGCCTGTTTGCCTGGAGTCAAGGGAAAGAGTCAGCATTATGTCCTCAATCCAGCGGGACATTTGGACAGAGACAAGGATACACAGAGACTATGGCAGAGGAATGCACCTGACCCTGGACTAGATTGGGTTGGTCAAAGTGAGTACTTTCACGTGGCAGACTGTAGTAAAGCTGTTAGGTCTTCACACTGCTAGGACTGAATAGAAAATCAGCAGTCCTAGAATTTAATTAGCCATTGAGCCTCATCTGACACAGAGTGTTAAAGCAGCAGAAATGCAGTACTAAGCTCTCACTCATGACCTGAAGGTTGTGGGTTCAATCCCCACGAGGTTCAGGTAGCCGGCTCAAGGTTGATTCATCCTTCCGAGGTTGGTGAAATGAGTACCCAGCTTTGGGGGGGGGGGGGGGGGTAAAAGATGACTGGGGAAGGCAATGGCAAACCAACCCACAAAACAATCTGCCAAGAAAACGTCACAATATGACGTCATCATAGGAATCGGTCATGATTCGGTGCTTGCACCAAGGGACTTTACCTAGGGATAAGGTGATTCTATGGTAAAAGTTAAATTGCTTGTTTGGTATTTTATATTGCATATTTTCATTTTCTTTGTCCGCAAACAAATATTGCATATTTCTGTAACTCCGTCGGCTGCTTCATATCCAGAATCTGCGTTGCGATACCACCACTCGCATCAATGATTTCTTTCATTTAACCACAAAACCACTTCCTTTCTAAGAACAAAAGCTGCATAAAAATTTCAACTTGTAAAATAGATGCTAAAATTAAAGGACTAGGCATTGACTATCTAACACTATCCAGCTTCCGCCTCTCTCCTGATACTGCTCATATGCATTATACTTGTTTAAATATAAATTCATATGAAAATAAGAATGTCAGTGCATAAATAACTCTGCACTCTGCCCAATAAGAACAAACTGGCATTTAACACCATTTTATCTGTCAAAGTGAGTACTGAAAACAATCAATTTAATTAAAGTATAATGTAAATAGGATCCAATTTAAATTAATTACAAGCTGCCTAAAAAGACAAGTGGGAACAAAATAGAAGACTTTGCAGAAAATACTTTTAATTTTCTCATCTAAAAAGGTGAAGCGCAAATTCTTTAAGTCTCACTTTCTAAGTGAATGCAAGAAAAGAATATTTTAGTTAGTTCTCACCCTCCAGGCAAAGTTGAATAAAACCCCTGGCTTGAGTCCAACCCCATTATCAAAGGACCACTCACCTAATCTAAAAAAGCAGCTCTTCATCAATTTATCATTAACAAGAGCATTACAATATAATGTAGAGAAACGGCTTTCCACCAGGGATTCTGTTAATGGGAGGCTAGAGCCAGATAACAAGCATGGCAGTTGATATGCCACAGTAGGTGAAGATAATATACATATATATGAGCCAAGGAAGGCTGTGCGCTAGTTTCTCTACTGTTGATGAGTTCTTTAGAATTGTAAAAATGTATAAAAGAACAGAAAGGGGCT
This sequence comes from Eleutherodactylus coqui, assembly GCF_035609145.1. Classification (NCBI taxonomy): domain Eukaryota; kingdom Metazoa; phylum Chordata; class Amphibia; order Anura; family Eleutherodactylidae; genus Eleutherodactylus; species Eleutherodactylus coqui. The sequence goes on along the minus strand of NC_089839.1, from coordinate 258,026,465 downwards.
ACCCTTTTGCTTTCTGCGTGCATTTATTCACTTATAATAGGTTCTTCCAAGCTACTGATTACCGAACTTGCTATTAAAATGTATGTAATGATAAAAGATTAAGCATCTCTATCACCACGCACGGTTTGCTTGTAGATCTTGATTAAGTGCATTAGAGATGAATGTATGCCAATCTTCCCATGAATGGTATTCAAGTGCTTACCTCTTCACCTTATGGGGGAGGCTTGTTACACTAATAATAATTTTATTCAATAGTTACTGTATTAATTCAGTGTAAGAAAATAAAGGACACAACAACAGGGGAGATTCTCAGATTTTCGTATATTTTACATTAAAACAATCTTGCAATATTTATCATAGAGACAATAGAGCTTGTGCTAATAGTGTTATGCATCAGTGCAATAACAAAGAGATTGTAAGGTAATTCAGTTCATAACGAATTACAAGTTTCGATTTATTTCCAAAAGAGCCAGGTTCCTGCTATCGAATACCATGGTTTATTTGTTATGAACCAAGATAGGAGAGTCGTTTTGTCTTACAGGGCTGAAAATAAAAGAAATCGAATGCCCAGCTGGACTATGAGTTTGTATAAACTGAAAAATGTGCACAGGGCTGTAGGAATGAATTCAGCTATTAGTACGATCTAGAGAGAGCTTCCTCAACAGCTACATTATGCATTTTCAAGGCATTGAAGTAATCTAGGAATGTTGGTAGTTAAAAGGTTTTTTTTAGTTTAGAAAAATCTTTTTCAGATACCCCATTAGGAGGTCTTGCATTGAGGACCATCATTTAGCAAAAAGAAGGGTGGTTATAAAGAACAACTTTCCATTTCCATCATGTCCAACCATTACATAGCCCATTGAATTTAGTAGGTACAGTGTTATGTCTAAGAGCGGCTTCACACGATCATATTCGCATTTATGTGCACTTAAGCACAACGCTTTTGCACCGCGAACTAGGCTTTTTTGCATGTGTATCGGTGTATATTTTGCTGTTTTTTGCACACGCAAGCCATGCCTTCTGATGGTGTTCTTTTGTCTTGGTTGCTGTCTTGCTGATTTGGACAGTCATGTGAGATGCTGGGGAATGAGCCTAGAAAGAAGAGGAGGTTCAGGGTTCATCATCGGGTGTATGTGTGCATGTAAGGGGCTGACTTGAGGCACCATCTCGACAAGTTCATCGCCTTCTGTTGTTTGTCAGTCCAGCTGTTTGGTAAGCCTGTGGAGGAGGTTCGATTCAGAAATAGATACACCAACACCAACATACGTCGGTGTACCATATATACTCAAGAATAAGCCATTTTTTCAGCACATTTTTTATGCTGAAAAAGCCCCCCTTGGCTTAGGGCGCCCACCCACTGGCGATTTTTTTTTCTTTGCATTTTGCGTTTTTTCTCAAGAGCAATTAGAATTGAATGTACTCCTGTCCACTGGCGTTTTTTTTTTGCGTTGCGTTGCGTTTTTTAACATAGGAACTGTCAGTTGCATATGTGTCCTTATTTTTCTCCTAATGCACCCATGAAAGTCAATGGAAATTAATGCAAAAGCCGCGAAAACGCGGCAAAAAACGCCGCGGAAAACGCAGGAAAAATGCCGCGAAAACGCTGCGTTTTTCACGCACGAAAATCGCAAACGCCAGTGGGTGGGCGCCCTTATACTCAAGTGAGGGTCAAGAAAAATAAAGAAAAATCTATACTTACCTCTCCGCTGCTGACGGGGGTTCGGCGTTTCTAGCCGCTTGGGTCCCGTCAGTGTAATGAAGTTCTTTCAGCAGGTGGGGATTTAAAATCCCCGCCTGCTGAAAGGCCTGCGTCTGATTGGCTGAGCGCTCAGCCAATCACAGGCAGCACTCAGCCATTCATTGCATGAGGAAAGACGCCCGATCACCATGAGGTAAGTACATGATCTGTTCTATGTTCCACATATAGAAAATAAAAGTCTGCACATCCAACAAATGAATTAAGTGTGAAGCTGCACAATAAGCAATGGCTGCAAGAAATACAGTAACAAACATGTGCTTCAGAACCCAACACACGTAATATCTGCAAACAAATGTATAATGATTTTTTGTACTGACCGCATAAAAAGGCAAGGTTCTTAGTGCACGATTTGATCAAATTCATGTATGCTCATCCGACACGTCAAGGCGATCCTTAATGGATGTGTACCTAGCTCTATAGACCCTCTCTTTAGACTAAAAAGCCTTCACATGAATGGGAAAGCTGGGTACCTGGCTTATATGCTATCACTGAACCACCTAAAACAGGTGGGAAATTGTATTGGGTTTATTTTTAAAAAAAGTATTATTTTTAGCCAAAAAAATGTCATTTGGCTACTTTGTGCAGGTTCCTGGCCACTGGAAATTTGCATGCTTTGCTGCATTTCAAGCTTCTGTTGGGCGAATGTAAGATTTGTGGGATCATCAGTAAGATCTGTGCTGCACTTTGGCAACGTCTGTTGTATTTGGCGATGACTCTACCCTTTCGTCAAGATTGGATGGACATCACTGAGGGATTCCTGGCTGCCATACAGTTTCCAAACTTCACTGGGGAGTTGGACAGCAAACTCACTCATGTTAAAAAGCCACCACACTCAGTGTCCCTATATTACATTTATGAGCAGTACTTCTTGGTAGTACTGTTGGCTCTTGCTGATGGTTACTATTTATTTATATTTGTGGATATCGGGTCTTATGGAAGCGCTGCGGATGCTCGCATTTTCATGGCTTCCAGAATGGGTCAGCGACTTATGGCCGACCAGCTGTCCTTCGCCAGAACTACTGAACCTTCCTGACTCTTCAGATCAACGTGCCTTATTCATCATTGTGGTGGATGAGGATTTTGGTCTGACGACCCATGTTCAGCATCCCTTTGCTCGCAGGGACATGGACACCAGGAGGCAGGTCTTTAATTACTGACTCACACATCCCTGACATTTCATGGAGTGTGCCTTTGATATTCTCACCAACAAGTGGAGAGATTTTCACAGCTGAAACCTGAGAACTTGTTGCTATAATTAAAGTCTGAGTGGTTCTGCATAATTTTTGTCAGGACAACAATGCGGGTTGGAATGCAGAAGATGCTGAACCTGCAACTCTCCCATCGAAAGTTGTAAATAACCCGGGCTGCATCATAGACCAGCAGCATCTGGTCTCCAAGTTAGGGACATCTTCATGAACTACTTTCTGAATCCTCGGGGAGCAGTTCTATGGCATATGGACTATACTCGCGGAACCAGATGAACTGATCTCTCCAAACAGCATCATTTTGTTATGCTGTCTGTGCTTTCATTTTTTTGTTTATCTAGCTACTTTTTGGCACATATTTAGTTAGGGACTCGCAAGACACCAAGGACCCTTGACGTGGCTTGTGACCCTAAAATCTTTTGGCAAAATTAATTCATGCTTTATTTATTTTTTACAACATTTTCATTTTAGGCTGTTTAACACTGAGCATAAATGTTTACCAAATTGTTAATCGATTCAGGCTGAACTTGATGGACATTGTCTTCCTTCAGCCTAACTTACTATGTTACTATGTTAATATCTAGTTTTCACTTTGTCCCCCCCAAAAAAATCTATAACATTTTTTTAAAAATGCTGTATGTCATTTATTTTAAATAAAACCATGTGCTGTGTATTAAAATATGTGTGACTAAAAATGCATCAGGCGGTTGTGACAGTGCTGTTAACAGCTGTCATGCACAGCAGTGCAATACTGCCACCCTACTTTTTGCATGTGCACTATTGCTTTTATACATTGTGTGAAATTAAATGGAAGCACACTGTATGAACACAACATATTAGCCTTCATCAACCATGTGTTGGTGTGTCTATATTGTCATTAAACATACAATGGCTTATAACAATTTCAATGTATGGTATTTGACTATAGCTAAACTGTAGACATGTACCTGTTACCACGTCAGATAAATAAAGTACTACAACGCAGCTTACTCAACCAAAATCTTTTTATCAATAATAAAAATAAATGATACATTAATGCCAAGTCAAATTTTAAATAAAATTTGCATAAAAAGGAAACAAAAAGGTACCAAACAAATTACCCTTTACAGCTCCCTCAAATAATGTTCAGTGACCTGTGGGTCCAATGGCTCAGGTCTTTGTGCTCTGGCCATTTGCTAGCACCAGGCTGGGGTAGGTAGTTCAGGAAAGGAGGGACTATTTTGAGGTGGGGGGGGCATGGTAGTGGCCATGCTTATGGAACTGACCATGGGTTCAATCCAATGAAGGCTGAGACCCATGGCCAGTTTCATAGGGCATGTAGTGATGGTACTGGTGGTAGAGGTGCAGGTAAGTATTCTGGAGCTTGGAAATGTCTTCTGTGATTGATCCTCAATTGGTCTAGAGCCACAAAAACTCATCATGACGTTGGGCAGTAGACAGGCCTCAAGGAGTGTAGCAATTGCTGCCTGCATAGTGTAGACCTTGTGCCGTGGCAAATCCCTGAAGTTATGTGCCAAACTACAGCAGTACAGGTCTACCCACTCCTCCTTTCTCCTGGATTGTAAGTAGGACATTTTGGTCTACTTGCAATCCAGGATTCAGAGTTGCAGCTGGCTCTCGCTGCCTTGGTGCAGCAATGCATGAAATTGCTGCAAAGATAGACGGCTGTGCAAGGTCTTATACAGCTTCCTGGCTCTCAGGAGTGATGGGACACAGAGACGAGAGGATAACAGGGTCGTCAATATCATCATCAGGGAAGTTATCAGATGATCTAATAGAAGAAAAAACAAATTGCAAACAAACAGGTTTTTAGAGTGTTGCATTAGCAAAGTTCAAAACAAGTGACAGAAACAATTCTATAAAGTTATTTACTCAATTAAGTATCGGTCTGCTCTTCATGGAGCAAACCTGGTGGATATAAAGTGTAACTACTCTATGCAATTTTCCAAAGTTTAGAGGGCACATGGAGATCTGTGATGGGCCAGCCTACTGCGACTTGGAGGGCATTTACATCATGTCTGTGGTAATTTATTGGACACCTGGAGGTCAATGATGGGCCAGCCTACTGTGACTTGTCCACATAATGTTCATTATTTTCCTACAGCAAAAGGCCAACTATACCAATGGGACATTTCACTAGTGACACAAATATAACTATTGGGCTAATGTTGCCTTTTTCTATGGCAAATTAGGGCACATAGTGATTTATTAAAGGGGTTGTCCCGCGCCGAAACGTTTTTTTTTTTTCCAATAGCCCCCCCCGTTCGGCGCGAGACAAACCCGATGCAGGCATAAAAAAAACAAACCGTCCAGTACTTACCCGAATCCCCGCGCTCCGGTGACTTCTGACTTACCTTGTGAAGATGGCCGCCGGGATCTTCACCCTCGGTGGACCGCAGGTCTTCTGTGCAGTCCATTGCCGATTTCAGCCTCCTGATTGGCTGGAATCGGCACATGATGGGGCGGAGCTACGAGGAGCCACTCTCCGGCACGAGCGGCCCCATTCAGAAAAGAAGAAGACCGGACTGCGCAAGCGCGTCTAATCCGGCGATTAGACGCTGAAAATTAGATGGCACCATGGAGACGAGGACGCTAGCAACGCAACAGGTAAGTGAATAACTTCTGTATGGCTCATAATTAATGCACAATGTACATTACAAAGTGCATTAATATGGCCATACAGAAGTGTATACCCCCACTTTGTTTCGCGGGACAACCCCTTTAATGAAGCAGAGCTTCAAAATGACAAAGCCCAGAAAATGAGTAGAAATATGTAAAACATTTAGGGTGCCATGTCCACCACCCTTATAGAAACTGCAGTAGTCTGTTATATTTATAAAGCCTTTTTGTAAAGCCACCAGTGCCACTCCTGGGATTGGGGGCCAACTTCCCTCAAAGAACTAGTCCTGGGCTGTGCGCCGACTTATATTGACATCAGTCACTATATGGTTGAAAAAAATTACATTGCTCAGTATATAGAAGCAAATAAATGAGGAATCTTCTTTACCACTAAAAAAAAGGACTACAGCCAATATGAATACTATAAGTAATGCTACTCAAAAATGCTTACATTTATTACAACAGTTTGCATGAGGCCCGCCCCAAATTATCTGTATACAGGTGCATTGGACATGTGTTTATTTAACTTTAAAATGCACACAACTCTAGAAGTACATGGAAGCATTTAGGCCGGGCTCACACAAATGGCTCGGATTCCGCTAGCGGACATCAGCAGAGGAAGAACTGCAAATGATCGTGGAAATGTATTGCGAATAGTCATGTATGTGTACAGTTTTCCGTGCAGATGTATGTATATGCAGAACATATCATCCATGCAGAAGAAAGCTCACAAGCAGGAAATTACATCAGAACATCACATAGTCGACCACCTCTCTATCTCTCTCTCTCTCTCTCTCTCCTTCCCCAGCCTGAATGACAGCTTTTCTATCTGGTCTCTTAACAGGGTGCAAGTGATTCCTCGTCCATAGACATCAATGGAGACCATCCGTGCTAAGATAGAACTGTTACCATGCGGCGGCTGCCGGGGCCGCGGGTGGTTGGTCGGCGCGGTGCACGCGCTCGTGGGTCCGGGCAGCGGCGTGTGCGCGGGCGTCTGTGAGTGCAGCTCTATGCACGAGTCCCTGTTATGAGATTCTGCTTGGAGGCGTTGCCTCCCCCTCTCCGCCCCTGGGCGGAGGCTTCTGTTTATAAGGCTGGCAGTGAGGTCCATTCACTGCCAGTTATTGGTTTCTGTTTCAGTGTGCTAGCTTCCTGCCTCTGACAGTCTCCTGATCTCAGCTTCTGCTATATCTGCCAGGTTATCTATCTGCCTCGGTCTGCCTGTATTTCCTGTTGGTTTTCTTCACCTGCCCTTCCTGTCGGTATCCTACCCTGTTCCATCTTGGTACGCCAGCGTCCCTCCTCGGTCCCTAGCGAGTGTAGGGACCGCCGCCCAGTTGCCCGCCTGGGGCTAGCCAGGAGTGGAGGCAAGTAGGCAGGGACAGGGGTTTCAGGTAAGTTCTAGGGCAACCCAGGCTGGCGTATCATCGGGTAGGATACCGTAACATAATAACTGGCCCTTAAAATTTCCCTACGAGTTTTTGTTTGGTCTCCCATGGAGACTATGAGCGTCCTTGCTAATCAGTTGCAGGAGCTAGTGGGCGTGATCGAAGACCTGTCCGGTCGTCTGGTGGCCCAGGAGCAGCAGATGTTGGCACAGGTTCCTGCCGCCCCATCTATTTCTGAGCCCAAATTTCCTCTCCCTGAGTTGTTTTCCAGGGAGAGAAGCAAGCTTTTTGTTTTTCAGCAGGCATGTAAACTATATTTCCGGATGCGGCCCGGATCCTCCGGCTCTGAGTCCCAGAAGGTGGGATTGATTCTGTCCTTGCTGCGGGGTTCCCCCCAGACATGGGCCTACTCCTTACCTGAGAGTTCTGCTTGCTTGCAGTCTGTTGATGCATTTTTTCAGGAACTAGGAGGTATTTTTGATGAGCCGGACCGGGCGGGGTTAGCCGTATCTCATCTCATGGCTTTGCGTCAGGGGCAGCAATGTGCTGAAGACTACTGCTCTACGTTTAGACAGTATGCCAGTGAAACCTCCTGGAATGATGGCGCCCTCAAAGATCTGTTTTTGTTAGGCCTTTCTGATGCTGTCAAGGATCTAATTATTTCCCATCCCGCTCCCATAACACTTAATGAGGCGATGGTATTGGCAGTAAGGGCTGACAGGAGACTGAGATTTAGAGAAAAGGAACGTCAGGCCTGTAAAACTAGGGAGTCCTGTAGATCTGTTCCCATTTCCCCCATGCCAGCTCCAGGGGCCGAGCCTATAGAAGTGGACCTGCTAAGTCCCGGGGAACAGCGACGGTTCCGGATGACACACCATCTTTGCCTCTACTGTGGGGAAGACGGACATCAAGTAGCAACCTGTCCACAGAAGCAACGGCAACGTCAGTCTGAAGCAGTGGAAGAACTACCGATCCTAGGCGATACTCTGAAGGGCCGCCTAGGGTCACAGGTACTCCCTAGGTTGGTGGTGCCTTGTCAGATTGGCTTCCAGAATTTTATTCGGTCCGGTCAGACCTATATTGATTTGGGTGCTGCAGTCAATCTGATTAATTTAAATTTTATCAGACCTCTAATAACCGAATTTTCCATATTGAAGCCCCCCATGCGCTTCATTGGTATTGATTTGACCCCTCTCTCCACAGGTGTTGTTAAATGGAGGACTCCCATTCTGCAGTTCACTGTGGGTGTTCTCCATTCTGAGAATCTGTCTTTCCTAGTTATGGAAAAGATGTCTGTTGATGTGGTGCTTGGTATGCCCTGGTTGGCGCGGCACAATCCCCAATTTGATTGGTCCACCCGGGATTTGACTCATTGGGGGTCATTCTGTCATAAGCACCTAACTACTATAGCCATGTGCTCCGCAGATACTGTCCTTATTCCGGAATATTTGTCGGATTTTCAGGACATATTCTCCAAAAAACTGTCTGAGGCCTTGCCTCCCCATAGGGAGTGGGACTGTGGTATTGATCTGATTCCCGACAGTCCCATCCCTAAGGGAGCTATTTTCAATTTGTCAGGGCGTGAGCACGAAGCCCTTAAGTCCTATATCTCGGAGTCTCTGGTCAAACGACATATCCGGCCGTCCAGGTCCCCTGCCGGGGCAGGTCTCTTCTTTGTTGAGAAGAAGGATGGGACATTGAGGCCTTGTGTGGATTATCGGGCCTTGAATAAAATCACAGTGAAGAACCAGTGCTCCTTGCCCCTAATTCCTGACTTGTTGAATCAGGTGGTAGGGGCCCACTGGTTCTCCAAACTGGACTTAAGGGGGGCTTACAACTTAATTCGCATTCGAGAGGGAGATGAATGGAAGACGGCGTTCAACACCCCATTAGGGCATTTTGAATGTCTGGTTATGCCCTTTGGACTCTGTAACGCCCCCGCTGTCTTTCAGGGTTTTATGAACGTGGTCTTTCACGACTTCCTGGGGGTATTTCTGGTCATATATCTTGATGAAATTCTGGTGTATTCTCCTGACTGGGATTCACATGTGCAGCACCTGAGGTTGGTTCTGACCCGTTTGTGCGAGTATCAACTTTTTGTCAAGTTGGAGAAATGTACATTTGGTTCTAAACAAGTATCTTTCCTTGGTTATGTGATTTCACCCACGGAGATTCAGATGGAGTCTGACAAAGTAGCAGCAATCTCCCAATGGGTCAAACCAGACAACCTTAAGGCTCTCCAGCAGTTATTGGGTTTTGCAAATTTTTACCGCAAATTCATTAAGAATTACTCGGTTATTGCTCAACCCTTGACCGATCTGACTAAGAAAGGGGCCGACTTGGTAAAATGGCCGCCTGCAGCCTTAGAGGCCTTTAGTCAGCTAAAAAGGGCATTTACGACTGCCCCGGTGTTAATACAGCCAGATGCGCGTCTACCCTTTTTCATTGAGGTAGATGCATCTGAGGTGGGGACAGGGGCAGTATTGTCGCAGGAAGTCAGTGGGATCTCTGTTCTAGACACTTCTGGTGGCCAGGCATGTCTCAGGAGATCCGCGACTTTGTTAAGGGATGCTCTGTCTGTGCACGCAATAAGAGTCAGCGGCGTCCTCCCGAGGGTCCTCTGAGACCGTTACCGGTACCTTCTAGTCCGTGGTCGCAGTTATCGGTAAATTTTATCACTGATCTACCAGAATCCCAGAAGTGCACCACTATCTTAGTGGTGGTCGACCGGTTCTCAAAGATGGCACATTTTGTGGCGTTAAAGAAGCTACCTTTGGCAAAAGAGTTTGCCAAGATTTTTGTAAAAGAAATAAATCGCCTACATGGGGTTCCCCAAAACATTGTATCTGATTGCGGGGTTCAGTTTGTGTCGCAGTTTTGGCGTGCCTTCTGCAGAAACCTGGGAACGTCGCTTTCCTTCTCCTCAGCATTCCACCCGCAAACTAATGGTCAGACTGAGTGGAAGAACCAGGATTTATTGCAATATTTACGGTTGTTTGCTGGCGAAAAGGCTCATCAGTGGGCAGAGTTCCTGCCGTTGGCAGAGTTTGCACTAAACAACCGCACTTGTTCTTCCACTGGGGTATCTCCATTCTTTTGTGTATACGGTCAGCATCCTCGCTTCCTTACAGTGATCCCTACTCCATCTGTCTGTCCTGCAGCTGATGTTGCCACAGATACGCTGCAGGGAGTATGGAAAGAGGTACAGAAAAACTTGGAAGCAACGGGGGCTCGTATGCAGTTGCGTAGTGGGAAGAGTCTGTCTGTATCTGAACCTTACAGGGTGGGACAGAAGGTATACCTGTCTTCTAAAAATCTCAAATTAAGGGTCCCATATTTGAAGCTGGTGCTGCGTTACGTGGGGCCCTTTGTCATTACACGTGTGGTGAACCCGCTCGCCTACGAACTGGGTTTGCCAGCTACATGGAGGGTTCACAGGGTGTTCCATAAGTCTAAGTCTTTGCTGAAACCTTTTGTCCCCTCAGCTTCTGCTATATCTGCTAGGTTATCCATCTGCCTCGGTCTGCCTGTATTTCCTGTTGGTTTTCTTCACCTGCCCTTCCTGTCGGTATCCTACCCTGTTCCATCTTGGTATGCCAGCGTCCCTCCTTGGTCCCTAGCGAGTGTAGGGACCGCCGCCCAGTTGCCCGCCTGGGGTTAGCCAGGAGTGGAGGCAAGTAGGCAGGGACAGGGGTTGCGGGTAAGTTCTAGGGCAACCCAGGCTGGCGTATCATCGGGTAGGATACCGTAACAAGAACATGCAGTGATTTTTTGTCCACTCGTGGAATATGCAATTCGTACCCGTAGATATGAAGGAAACTACAAAACAACATGCCTTTCAATACCCGCGTATAACCACAAATCGTACGTGCAGACTGCCATCGTGTAATCCTCAATTCAAATCCAGTCCTGTGAGACCGGCCTAAAGCTGACTCCAAGAGAAGGTGTCACAAAGAGTGCCATACTAGAGCCAGACTGCATATAAAGCAATGTGTGCATTGCACATGCCCTTGCTAGGAGTCATAACTTGCTAAAGGTGTTTCAGAGACATAACATGGCAAAAAAAAAATCTATGAAAAAAATTCTCACAGGATTGTTTGCAGTGATACACTGTGGCATTATCCCATTTGTCCTCAAATACTCCCTGGACCACCTCCTGCCAGCAGGTGTCTTTGCGCTGGTGGTCTTTGTAGTCCGTGTAGGCAGTATCCCAGAGAGATGACCTCTACTCAAACATGGAGATTAGTATTTCCATATCTACACCACAGGGCATTATTTTCTTGAAACTTGGAAACCCTTGATTTTCTTACTACAGATTGTAACACTACAGATGTGGACCCACTGATTTGGCTTTGGACTACTCCTGAGGCTGCTCTAAGGGGTCCCCTTCAACCCCTTTTCCACTTTTTAATCCCTTTTTGAAGGATCTGGTCTTTGCTGCAGGGAACCCCCAGGTTGTTTACACAGAAGTAGTCTCAGTATAGTGATAGCTGACCTAGGCTGCCCTAAGGCAATGGAGCATGTTGCTAAATGAAGAGGCAAGGACGTAGTTAGTATAACAGTCCAAGGTCGGGGCAAACAGAGTTCATGCAATACTGTAAAACAGACGGGATGACAGGGCATGTGGCAATCAAGCAAATAAAATGCCTTTACACAGTAGGCTCCAGAGTACAGGATGAAGAAGCTCAGGCGCCATTTTGTGGGTTAACTTCTTTATTAACGATGATAAAATGCAAACTATGCAACACAACAGAGTCCAATAGTTCAATATGCCCCTGTCTCAGAGCGTAACGCATTCTTGCTATGTAGGAATGGGACTTCGGTGAAGAGTTTTTCTCCTGACACTGCATTATTCTGCAGGTGACTCAGCTTTGTCTCTCTGGTGACTTCCTTTGAGGGCTGGAAAACTGAAAAACTGTAGACACTCAGAAGTGGGCATACAACTTTCTCTCCGATAACAAATTCTTATCGGCTCTTGCTGACAACTTTATCTTTCAAAAAGGTAGAAGAGAAAACAAGGGGATCTCCTATATTTGATCTAATTCTAACCAACAAGGAGGAAATTGTTGAGGAAATTGTTGAGGGTGGCTGGGACCTTAGGTGGAGGAAGACCTGAGAAGACTCGGACCTCAAGGTTGGAAGGATCCAATGGATGGATGTATTTAAGGGCATAAATGTCCAAGAATGTTGGGAAATATTGTGAAATGAGATTCTCAAAGCACAATTGTTAGAAGAAGGAAGAATGGAAAGCATTTAAAGAGACCAGGATTGATGAACACAGAACTTAGACATATGCTAAAAAGAAAGAAAACTATGTTTATCAAATGGAAAAGGGGAATATTTAAAGAAGAATATAATGCAGAAACTGTAGGGCAAGTGTCAGAAAAGCTAAAGCTAATAATGAATTGAGGCTTGCAACAGAGGCCAAAATCAATAAAAAAAAAAGATTTTGGGGGTATGTCAAAAGCGAAAGAAAAGTCAAAAATGCTATAGGATGTTTACAGGATGAAAATGGTGAATTGGTTAAAAATGATGTTGAGAAGGCTGAACTTTTAAATTCCTATTTTGTATCTGCTTTTTCTCAGAAAGTAGATAAAACATCAACTGATCTTCCCTATGCTGTTAGGGAATAAAAGAATAAAGGCTATCTATAAAAAGAGAGATGGTGAGGGAACACTTAGATAACTTAATTGAATTCAAGTCTCCAAGTCCAGATGAATTGTTCTGATATTAAAGGAAGCAGCGGAGGTAATTGCTGAACCACTCGCCATAATCTTTAAAAATTCCAGGAGAACAGAAGTCCTAGAAGATTGGAAAGGGGCAAGTGTTTTCCCTATCTTCAAAAAAAGGAAGGAGCTTGATCCAGGAAACTACAAGCCTGTGAGCCTGACTTCTATACCTGGAAAGATCTTTGAACAAATTATTAAACAGCATATATGCAAGTACTTGGATGAGAAAGGAGTAATTAACCAGCGCCAGCATAGGTTTGTAACAAACAAGTCATACTAGACAAATCTAATTTCCTTCTATGACAGAATCACCAGCTGGATTTATCGGGAAAAAAATGCATTAGATATAGTATATCTTGACTTTACTAAAGTATTAGACAAAGTATCTCATACCATCCTTATTTTAAAAAAATGACCAACTATGGGATTGACAAGGCAACTGTTCAGTGGATTCACAACTGTCTGAGTGATCATAGTCAGAGAGTGGTCGTAAATGGCTGCACATCCAAGTGGAAGAATGTATCAAGTGGGGTACCACAAGGCTCTGTGCTGGGCCCAGTGTTGTTAAACATTTTTATAAATGATCAGGAAAAGGGAATTGAGGAGAAATACAACGTCCCATATATAGGCAAGAAAATGAAAAAAAAAACACATACAGAATGGGAGGAATTGGGCTAAGCAGCACATGTGAAAAAGACTTGGGTATACTAATAGATCACAGACTGAACATAAGTCAACAGTGTGATGCAGCAGCAAAAAAGGCAAACACAATTCTGAGATGTATTAAGAGAAGCATAGAGTCTAGATCCTGTGAGGTAATTATCCCTCTCAACTCTTCCTCAATCAGACCTCATCTGGAATACTGTGTCCAGTTCCGGGCACCCTGATTTAAAAAAGACATAGACAAACTGGAGCAAGTTCAGAGAAAAGCCACCAGGATGGTGAGTGGTCTGCAAATCATGTCCTATGAGGAATGGTTAATGGATCTGCGAATATTAAGCTTGCAAAAAAGGAGTCCGAGAGGAGAATTAATAGCTGTCTACAAATATCTGAAGGGCTGTCACAGTGCAGAGGGATCAGCCTTATTCTCATTTGCACAAGGATAGACTAGAAACAATGGGATGAAACTCAAAGGGAGGGGACACAGATTAGATATTAGACAGTGAAAGTTATGAATGAATGGGATAGGTTGCCACGGGAGTTCTCCTTCAGGGCTCGTTCAGACGAGCATGTTTGACATGCTGCTAAGCAACATGTAAACCACACTGCTGACATGCAGGCAATTCTGCATGTGAACGGGCTGTGGTGCAAGCAGCCTGCTTCCATGGCTCCCATTGGAACCTATGATAAGCACCCTGGACAGCGTGCACCATGGAGCTGACAGGCGAGTCAGCACTCACTGTCTGTTCTTTTTTAGAAGCGCAGATTCTGTGCTTCTAAAAAGGGCCGGGTGAGTACTTCCATAGCAACCTATTGGTTGCTGTAGAAGCGTGGTTATACAAGCTGCTGTAGTAGTGTGTAAAACACGCTCGACTGATCATGCCCTGAGTGTAAGTCCTCTAACAGAGGCTGGAAAGACATCTGTCTGAGGCTATTTAGTGAATCCTGCATTGAGCAGGGGTTTGGACCCGATGACCTTGGACGTCCCTGCCAACTCTACCATTCTATGATTCTATGATTTTGGCACGTATTACACATGTATACACACCAAGATATTGTATGGGGATTGTCAGCGCTCAGCAAGTATGCATGTCATTGTATATTTGCTGCATGCTTGCACAAGAGAGATACATGTGTGATGTGCAGTTCATTATGCCTGTGTAAAAGAGGCCTTATGAGGTGTCGCATGTATATAAAATTCTCCAGATATCTAATTTTGGCAGTTGCCATAGGATATCAGTGTTCAAGAACATTACTCTCTGAATTTAACTAGGATTATCAGTACAAACAATAATAAGGTGAATTCAATTAAAGTAAAGTCAGTAGTACCAATCATACCTTTATGGCTTTAGTAGGTGAGATAAAACCATTGTTATGTACAGAGTCTGCCAGTCATGCTGCAGTGCATCATTAGTGACAGATGCTGATTACTTGCCTGCTGTCACTGAGATGCCATCCTCTTCCTCACCAGAATAAATAATTAATAATAGTTTTTAGCCCTGCGATAACAAATGCAAAACAATGATTTGGTGACACTAGTAGGAGAACAGATAATGGAGAAATTCTGAATTTTGTCAGGAGGGATAAGAATTGATTTAAGAGAAAATCAACAAGATTTGATATTGTTTCTATAAATGCACCTCAAGGCTAAGATATAATAATGTAGGTTTGACTGGGAACATTGTCAGCTATAAATGACATTGCAGCTTATATGAACTTAATGGGATGTTTACTGAGACCAGCGTTTCATAAGTACAGACCTCTTCTTCAAACATTAGGTGCATCTCGGGTGATTTGAGCATCTAAATCTATGGCAGCTAGAGGGTGGAGTAGATTTCTGGAATGATTTACAACAGTTTTTGTCGTAAATTATACATAAATTTGTCGTGGCAGTGCGACTATGCCCCCTTCTCACAAACCACATCCCCTTTTAAAAGAAAAAGGTATAAGTGGTGCAGATATTTAAAAAGTTGCACATTTTGAACCAAAATTTGTGACTTATTTATGCCACTTTCGACATCATAGTTTTGAACCTACAGCAGTTGGTCAACAGAATAAAGCCACCTGCATATGGCCATATGCAGGATCCATATACAGTAATACACATCCCAAATATGGAGCCCACAGAAATCTAAAGGCTCATAGTGTGTGCATCTGCCTATGATTTTATGCAGTGGAGAACTAAGATTTTTCTCATGGATTCCCTTTGCGAAAAAGTATGTGTTCATACAGGATCTTACACTGTACACTGCCAGCCAATCACAGCTGGTGCTCGATCCAATCGAAGCACTTACTTACACAGCACCGACGGCAGGGGATTTGAAAGCCGAGCAGGAAGATGACAGTGGGGAGAATTCTAAAGCAGCTTGATTGGCTGTGAATGATGGAGCACCGGCTACGATTGGCTGACGCTCGATCCAATCACAGCTTTTACTTACACAGCGCTGACGGCGGAGGATGACAGAGTCGGGCAAAGAGGACGGCAGGGGATGACAGCGGAGAGAATTCACGCAGCCTGTCGCATCGCCGCCGGAGACACAGACGCCAGCTGGGAGGTGAGTATGGAGGGATTTTTTTTTAAGCCTTCCCTGACTCGAATATAACCCGAGGGGGGCTTTTTCAGCACTAAAAAATGTGCTGAAAAACTAGGCTTATACTCGAGTACATACAGTAATTTCTTTACTAATCTACTATTTTCTGACATTGACTAAGAACATTTGTTTCTTACTGCTTAATGGAGAATTTTTTTTGTTGTGCAATGTTTGAGGGTTTTCTTCTATTTACAGCTTGTTTCAAACCTCCCATAAAATCTTAATAAGATTTAGATTCAGTCTCCGGCTCGACCATTTAAGAATCCTCCATATCTTTTTTTAGCCATACATGCATTTACTGGTATCTTCTATCATCTTCTTCCGATTTTCGTAGCGGGATGCGACCCGTGCCCCTGCAGTGACCTCTTGCTTACCTGTCCGGCGTCTTCTCTCTCTGCTTTGTGATGTGCCGGCCGAACATGTGCAGAGCAGAGTCGGCATGTCAGCGGTGACATTTCTGTGCGAGCCTCGGACATGCCGCGATTTTGTTACCGCGCGGATTTTGATTGCGGCTGTCTGTATAGGATTGCGTACATGCATGCAATCCTATGGCAGCGTGCAACGGTGGAAATTCCGTGTGGAATCTCACTGCGGAATTTCCATCTGTGGGCATTGGACCTAATTCTCATGTTGCATGGTCCACTTTCGACTGAGCTTCAGTCTTCTGCCACATGGTTTCATTATCCTCACTCATCTGGTACAATGAAGAACTGATGACAAACTGCCCAGACCCTGATGCAGCAAAGATTTCCACCATTATGATTCAGAGTTCTTCTGGTAAAAATTGTCTGTGATTGTTTCCAAATAGTTATTATAATACCATGGTCAAAAGACTCTATTGTAGGCATATGACAGGAAAGTTTCTGGAGGAAATGTATGTCTCACCTAGATGCTTAGCCTTGTTAAGATGAAAAATCAAGAAATGATGGTTTTGTTCAGTAAATTTAGTTTACTGAGCTTTTTTAAAAGTGCTATCGGCTCTAATTTTATTGGAGTGGTGGGTAACTTGGTAATGGGGCCCATCACACCCTCTCCCAATCCACTGCACGACTTCTTCTTGGTTCTCAGTTAGCTCAGCTGTCTCCACTGAGATCATTACTGGGACATAAAAACTGCAATCCCAGGCAGTCTGGGGCAGAGTCTGGCAGTGAACACAAGTTCACTGTGAGCTTTTGATTGTTTGCCAACAAACACTGCATGTTATTGCCTGGTAAAAAAAAAGCAGTGTCTAGTTAGTGTCCAGCTGGGCAGGTGTTTTATTTCTGTTAATTGCACGAAGTTTTTGTGCAGCAAATGGCTGTTTCTCCACAAATATTTTGTTGCTGCAATGGAAATAAAGTTGGATAGACTTTATATGGACTATGTGAGCGATTGTATCCTTGGCAAACGCCATCCCCAATGAAGACATTGCAACAATTGGTTTTAAAAACTACAATTCATCACACACAAAAAGGCCCCACAGAGCTCTATCTGATTGGTCCCTGCGCTGAGCCAATAAGAGGCAGCACTCACTCACCCATTCATGAATTCATGAATGGGTGAGTGAGAGCTGCCTCTGATTGGTGAAGCTGTGACCAATCAGAGGCAGCTCATTCAGCAGGCGGGGATTTTAAATCCCCACCTGCTGAATACTACAGAAAGCAGTTCAGGAGAAGTGCCGGCCAGACGCGGCTGAACGGGTGCAGCGAAAAGGTGAGTATACATTTTTATTTTTTTTTTACACATTTTAGGATGATTTTCAGGTAAGGGCTTATATTTTTAAGCCCTTCCCGAAAATTCATCCCGCGCTCGCCGGCAGCCCATTGCTTTCAATGGAGCCGGCTGTATTGCCGGCTCCATTGAATTCAATGGGCTAACATCGTTCTTCTCTGCCACAGCTGTTACAGCTGTGGCAGAGCAGAATGATCTTTATGCTGACAGTGCGGGGGGGGTGTCTCACTCTTGCCAATATTGTGGCTTAATAGTGAGACCTCGGAGCCCGAAATGCAGCCCTGCATGTTGCTCCTCGCCTGCCCTATCCATTTCTGTGTTTTTTACATGACTTTGGTGATTTGCTAAGATTTTCACAAATGAAAACCTTAGCGGAGCACCAGTCATATACAAAAAGGCTCGAGTCGCCCATTGACTTCAATGGGCTTCGTTACTCGAAACTAACTCTCGAGCATCACTGAAAGTTCAACTCGAGTAATGAGCACTCGAGCATTTTGATGCTCGCTCATCTCTAATTGCTACATAAAAATAAGCACTTATATGGCCATGTCGATGGAAAATGTAAAAAGTTATGGTTTTTGAAAAGAGGAGATGATATTCCCCTAAAAATCGTTGCGCTTTTATGGCTAAAAAAGGCCTTGTCCTAAAGGGGTTAAAATCAAACACATGCCTCTGTGTATCACCCTCTGACAGATGGGTTAGTGGAAAGGTTAAAGAAGACTCTAAAGGATATGTTAAGAAAGATAGTAGATAAAGATGGGCATGACTGGAAATGTATATCACTGTATCTGATGTTCTCCATTAGAGAAGTACCACAGACTTCTACAACTGGATTGCTTCGGTAATGCCTATTGTAAGAGAACATCTGCAGAGGGCACAAAAGGCCCAGAGTACGATGCATAATCGTTCTGCCAAGGTCAGAACTTTTAACTCTGGGTACTGAGCCCTGGTCTTAGTGCCCACGGTTGGAAACAAATTTCTCGCCAAATGGCAAGGTCCCTATGAGATTGTAGAGAAGATTGGTGAAGTAAAATATAAGGTACACCAAGCAGAGAAAAGGAAGCCTTACCAGCTTTACCATGTCAATTTAATAAAACCATGAGGGATAAAGAGTCTTTAGGTGCCTCATGCATTAGGGTGGATTCAGATGAGTGTGTTTACGTGCACACAATTGTGCGCACAAAACCACGCATCTATTAGAACCATCGATTCCCTATGGTGTGTTCACATGTCTGTGTTTTACAGGCATGCAAACGCACATACCTGTAAAAGATAGGACATGCATGTACCATAGGTCTGTAGGGGGTGCCAATATTCCCTGCGGGAAGTCCCTTTGTCACTGAACACTGTGAAAGCACTGTCACAGTGTTCAATAACAAGGGGACTCCTGGCAGGGAGTAAAGAATCCCCTGCCACAGCTGTGAGGGCTGTGACAGAAGATCGCGATGTTCTCCCATTGCTTTCAATGGGATCGGCGCTTCTGTAGTCCCATTGAAAGCAATGGGTTGCCAGAAAGTCCTGCAGGGATTTTCTGGGAAGGGCTTTAAATATAAGCCCTTCCCTGAAAGTCATCCCTAGAATGTGTTAAAAATAACAAAAAATATATACTTACCTTTCCTCAGCTGCTGGGGATCAGGCTTTCCAGCCTGTCTTCTCCCTGCACTGCTCTGACTCTGTTTTAGCAGGCGGGGATTTAAAATCCCCGCCTACTGAAAGGGCTGTATCTGATTGTCTGAGTGCTTAGCCAATCACAGGCAGAACTCAGCCATTGATTGAATAACAGCTGAGTGCAGCCTGTGATTGGTCACAGCACTCAGCAAATCACAGGCAGTGCTTGGCCATTCATAAAATTCAATGAATAGCCAAGAGCTGCCTGTGATTGGCTGCGTGCTGTGAACAATCACAGGCTGCACTCAGCTTTCATTCAATAAATGGCTGAGTGCTGCCTGTGATTGACTGAGCGCTAAAGTTGGATTTGCACAGGCCAATTATCAGGCACTAAAATTCACCCAAATGTTTGTTTCTCCAATAATTGTGCAAATATACAAAAAATTAACCAATGAAAGAGCAATCACTTGTTCGTCTGCTGATCTGCTCATTAAAATGCTTTTTGGTCATCTGTACTGTACATCTCCTTGTGTAAATAGGGAACTGTATACCCAAACAATGACAGCTCAGTGGAACAAATGATCTTATTAACAATCATTCATCCCATTCATAAAGTCGATCATCTGCCATGTGTGAAGAGTAGTCAACAAATGCAGAATGACATGCTTTTGTTTCCAAAACTATATAAAAGCAATATACTCTCTGTGGCACCGCAGCACCGATTTGGAACTTCGGCACCATAGCATCTAATAGGTGACATCACCAGGTCTTTTGTCCTGGTGACGTCCCACAAACCTGGCATGTGGGCTTCTAATGTAGAAGCCCCTGACAGGTTTATGGAACATCACAGATGACATCCCTGTCTGGTCTTTTATTGGTTGCAGTGATGATATGGATGTACAACCACATTGGCATTGCAGCCAGGACGGTGATGGTGGTGTTGCGCGGCAGCAGAGATATAAGTATTAGTTTTTACTATATATTTCGTCCCTCCACTGCAGCCAATTATTTTTTTTTATTGAAAAACCCTTTAAATAAGGAAAATCCAAAATAAAAAGTTTATAAAAAATAAAATCCTTTCCCGAGAAAAGACAATATGAGCAAGAAGGTGACTGCACTGGATGTTCTCGCACCATTTTCCCGGTAATCTGGCGTTAAGAGTATTTTTTTTCTTGCAAACCAATATACCAGAAAACATGGGCTATACTAGTTTAGATATATAACAATAGATATTATAAGTCTGCTGCACATATATTCTTCTGCTTAGGAAACCATGTTTAGTGAATGACATGTAACGCCTCAGTACCCCAGACAGCCCTGTTTAATTGTCACTATTTAAATATTTATTTAAAGTTTACAAATTGACAGATCATTCCCCGAGTTAGCACAAACCCGGCACAAAGAGAAGAGGAATAAAAAATTGCCAGGCATCTTGTCTCATAACCCAGCTAATGATGTGTATGCCATTCTATTCCTAACAACACCTCCTGTCAACCATTTGTCTGCGTAGATATATGCATGGTTCAAAATTGTTGTTTACAGGGACGTGTTCCAACTGCTTCTCAGAAAAAAAATGTAGATTGAGAAAGGTTTTCATCTTTCGTTTGTTTAGTGATGGATCTATCCTGCGCCTTATATTTTCTTGTCATTTTAAAAAGATAGAATAGCAGAGACAATGCCATCCTGGACGTCTACAGTCACATATGCATATATATGGAGAATTAGAGTATTTCCATATATCCCCAAGGCAAGGGAATCTGCTTTGAACATTTCAAAGAAACTGTTGTACTTTCCAATAAATCAATAAGAGTAATGAAAACAGCATGTGAGCGCAGACCGCAACATTCCAATACTAAGTTGTCTGTTAGAAGCTGAATTAGCACACATAAAGATGTAAATGAGAAGCCATTAATGACTCGCTGTTTTCTAAATATTTAGACACTGACAATCCTTATTAGCACTGAGCCTGACACATGCCACAACCTTACATCAAAGAAACAGATATCACCTGAGATTCCCGAATCCCAATGTGTCTCCGGTCTATAAATATAAATTTAACCTGTTAATTTAAGATTTCTGATTTCTACTCTAACTCATACCAGCGGAACTCGGCGTAACCGGAAAATACTTGATCAACTAAACAAGAGATGGATATGATCAAATGTAATTATATTTCAATACCGGAGTCGTTTATCAGTCTGGTTTTCACACTTTTGTGACCTTCAAGTTCTCATAAATTTCTGAAATTTAGAACTCAAGTGCTTTGTGTTGTCTAGGTGCCAGACAGTTCTCGTCAATAACTATTTGGGAACGACAAGTTGCAAATTTTAAAATCCCTGGTCTCCGGTGCAGAAATTTTAAAGAGTTATTCTGGAAGGCCCCCATAGATTGCAGTCAAGGATTGTTTTTTTATATGCCGTGACAGCACTTATCTGGGAGGAACCTATAGCTCTGTTCGTTCCTAGCCTCCTGGCTCATGAATAAAATGCCAGCGTAACAATATAAGCTAAAACTTTCACAAGCAGATCAATAGGATTAGGAGAGCAGGAAATGTAATTCTGCATAATAATGTAGATTTACATGCCATTTCGGGTCTATAAAAAGTTGAGTGATACCAAGGAGGTACTAAGGAAAAAAGTTTGGTAATGTGTTAGTCAGTCGAACAAAATGTGTATTGTTCTCAGTAAGAGAAATAAAATATTCTTGTGGATAGGATACCTTTTAGCGGCTAACGGCAAAAAGAAATTATGTTACAGCAAGCTTTTGAAACTACTTAGGTTTCTTCATCAGGTTTATCATAGGATATAGCTGAAAAAACACAAAGATAATGTTTCTACAGATATATCCTATTATAGGGCTGATGAAGAAACCTAAGTAGTTTCAAAAACTAAACTGTTGAGGGACAAACACTCCGAAATAGCTGTCTGTGTAAGGATTCTGGCTTGGCTTTCAATTACCAGTCATTGTTACAAGGCCTGTATAAAGAGTCTAACATTGACTTGCAGAAATGCTGTCTTCCAATAGGTGGTGCTGCAGAGGTATTGTTTCATTTCCATTATTTGCATATTAACCCAGAAGAGCATGAATGCCTTATAAGTCTCCTCATTGACTCACCTTCTAGGTGCTCTCCCTAAGGATAAAAGATAGTGTTGCTGACCCATGTCACAGGCCTCTTGCAGAATCCTACTGCACCCTGATGAGGAGCAAACACTCCAAAACAGCTGTCTGTGTATGGATTCTGGCTTGGCTTTCAATGCTTAGTCATTATTACAAGGCTTGTATAAAGAGTCTAACATTGACTTTCAAAAATGCTATCTTCCAATAGGTGGTGATGCAGAGATATTGTTCTTCCTTATTTTCAAAAACTTGCTGTAACATCCTGTCTTTTCGTTAGCCATTAAAAGGTATCCTATCTACAAGAGTACTTGGTTTCTCTTGCAGAGAACAATAGAACAAGGTACTGTAATGTCTGCCATTAGTTACTATCACTCAGCATGATCATTTGTTTTCATAGATTCGTATTCAAAGACAACTCGTCATAAAAGGCAGCATTTTACAGACTTTTATTTCCAAATGTAGTTTTTACCGTACCTTTTATAGTACGTGAAATATTCTTTAATATCAGAGTCTTCAGACCTATAAAAGGCACCAGTAAAACTGAAAAAATAAATATATTGTGTAAAAACGATGGACGACCATGTGATCATTATCTCCATTCTGTTGCTGACACGTACATGGATGTATACAGGGTATAGAGTCCTGGGTTGCTGCTGCCTTTTGACATCTCAATTACTGTGATAAATACCAATATATTCTAAGCTTTTCTGAGTGATCATCCTAAAGGGCATTCCCTCATCCAGAGAGCTCAGACTTCACTGAAATGATTTGATAATTTTGTCAGCAATACATAAGTCATGTGTCATGGCCATCCCATCACTTCATCAGCACTGAACACTCATACTTGGCGGTGGAATCAGAGAACATATTTACATCATCACATACAAAACATCATGTTAGGGAATTTATCATCGAATCATTAAGTTGCATCATTCGGAGCAGGATCTAGATGTTAGTAGCTTTCATGTGTTTTTACACTCAAATGCCCATTAACATTGTGTTGGCATTGCTTTTGTTCTGGCAGTATCTAAATGCTATACTTTATTCGTTTCCGAACACATAAGGAGTAGAAAGCTGTGGATGCCTTATAAACTCGGTCATCATTTCAGTAAGTTAGTAGGAAGAATTATTTACTTTGATTTGCATTTTTAAGACTATTTTTATACTGCTTCGATTCAGTTTACTTAAAGTAGGCAACTTTGCAAATAGCCTTGATTATAAACATTTTTCTGTATCGTGCCTACAGTTCCTAAGCAAAACTATGTGTTTCCATGGTAACAGACTACCAAAGAACCCAGTAGTCTGATCCTGTAGTCATTTGTTACTTTACTCTTAGGCTACCCATACACATTAGATAGCAGTCTCTCAAACGCTCATTCAACCAACAGTTATCACACGCTACACCCATATACAATGCACACAGGCAAATGGGCATATTTTCTGAATGTATGGAGAGGAGAAAGCTGGTGCCAGATAATGCTGAGAGTGGTATACTCCCAAGAACAAAAGGATCCTTATATCCTCCCAAATCTGCCATAAGGGGAGAGTAAGGAGGCTTCCATAAACATTAAATGATTGGCCAGACCCACCAATATTGGTAACTTTGGCCAATATACATCTAATGTTTATGGCCACCGTTAACCTCTTCTTGTTAACTTACAAACATCATAAAAGTGTTCAGAAGGGTAGAGAACAGAGAATTGTTTTCCTTGGATTTGTCTACAAGTCATTATGGGCTCCTCTTGACAACTAAGTCAAGCAAATAGTAAAAATATGATTCATTTGCGCATGTAAAGGGATATTATTATCTCTTTTTCTTCTCTCACAATTTGCATACGTTTTCCCTTGCACATTTATTCCTCACCCTACATCCTCTGCTTCATTTTTTATGTTCCTTTAACATATAATATTAGCCCATTAGCATTTTCTATGCCTGTTCATCTGGTAGATATGATGCTTGTCATGTTCTATTATTCAGTGTAGTAGAAGTTACTAAGGGATTTGCTGATAATGCAATTTCCTAACATACAGCAAAGTGTCACCAAAGACTATAACACTTGATTCATTTAGCTAAAATGTCCCTTTTTAGATATGTTAAATGTTTTCTTCTCCAGTTTCTTTCTTCCTTTTTCTTCTTCTTGAGCTGAATTACATTGGCTTAGGTCTGTATTACGTTTATGCACATATAAATGTACTGAGTCTCAAATATAGTTTCACTACCAAAGTTATCTGATCATAGAATCATAGAATCATAGAATGGTAGAGTTGGAAGGGACCTCCAGGGTCATCAGGTCCAACCCCATGCTCTGTGCAGGATTTACTAAATCATCCCAGACAGATATTTATCCAGCCTTTGTTTGAACACAGTTTGATCATGATTCGCAGTAGCAGGGGGAACACCTGGATAATTCTTTATTTCGTCACAGTGAGGGTTCTCAGGTAACTCTAAAACGTAACTTTTAATTACAGTCTTACATAAAAAGGATTCTGTTTAGTCAAAGTCCTAGCTTACAGACACACAAACAAAAAATGTTAAAATGTCTAACCCCTAGCAACTTCTGGGGAAAGAACAGCCAATGAGCCACCCTTGAAAAAAGTGTATAGTTACACAGTATCGGGAAATCAGAAATTCCCGATACTTCTCAAGTTTAATAACGTATACAACTTGAGACAGAGTATTTAAGTTTGGCTCAATGGAACTAGCTAGATTGTTCCCATCATAGTGAACAGATAGTACAGCTATTCAATGAAGATGAATGCTGTCAATTTCATCAACAGGTCGTGGTTGTGTCTCTTGGTTGGGATGAGATACACTTTTTACGGCTAGTCGAAGAAGAAAAAAAATTTTAAAGCTGACAATCGTCAATCGTTATGGCTCAACATGGCGTTCTTATAAGCCAATGTATGGCCACAAAGTGCAGTGCATCAACTGCTGAAAAAATGCTTAACTGGGTTCGACGCGTTTCCGCTACGATAAACGCAGCCTCATCAGGAACCATCAATTATGGATCAATAAGTCAGCTATAAAGAGATCGGTAAGTCCCGAAAACGAGACTCACCCCTCTTTAAATAGAAGGAAAGTGGACTGTTCTACCAATTAATGAGAACAAATAAGTCCGCTTCCTGACAGAAAATAAAACTGCAGGATTGAAGATTGAAAGGTAAGTCCCAAGGTGGGGAGATACCCTGCATTCACTCAGAGGAGATAGACGATCCTATCACTAGGTTAGAAAAGATAAGCCCAGTTTCCCCCAGAAAAGATTTTTCAGGAACAAAATAAAAAAATGGCAGCAACCAGCCTCAGTGGTAGGCAGATAGCTACCTGCCTACCACTGAGGCTGGTTGCTGTCATTTTTTTATTTTGTTCCTGAAAAATCTTTTCTGGGGGGAAACTGGGCTTATCTTTTCTAACCTAGTGATAGGATCGTCTATCTCCTCTGAGTGAATGCAGGGTATCTCCCCATCTTGGGACTTACCTTTCAATCTTCAATCCTGCAGTTTTATTTTCTGTCAGGAAGCGGACTTATTTGTTCTCATTAATTGGTAGAACAGTCCACTTTCCTTCTATTTAAAGAGGGGTGAGTCTCGTTTTCGCTGATCTCTTTATAGCTGACTTATTGATCCATAATTGATGGTTCCTGATGAGGCTGCGTTTATCGTAGCGGAAACGCGTCGAACCCAGTTAAGCATTTTTTCAGCAGTTGATGCACTGCACTTTGTGGCCATACATTGGCTTATAAGAACGCCATGTTGAGCCATAACGATTGACGATTGTCAGCTTTAAAAAAATTTTTCTTCTTCGACTAGCCGTAAAAAGTGTATCTCATCCCAACCAAGAGACACAACCACGGCCTGTTGATGAAATTGACAGCATTCATCTTCATTGAATAGCTGTACTATCTGTTCACTATGATGGGAACAATCTAGCTAGTTCCATTAAGCCAAACTTAAATACTCTGTCTCAAGTTGTATACGTTATTAAACTTGAGAAGTATCGGGAATTTCTGATTTCCCGATACTGTGTAACTATACACTTTTTTCAAGGGTGGCTCATTGGCTGTTCTTTCCCCAGAAGTTGCTAGGGGTTAGACATTTTAACATTTTTTGTTTGTGTGTCTGTAAGCTAGGACTTTGACTAAACAGAATCCTTTTTATGTAAGACTGTAATTAAAAGTTACGTTTTAGAGTTACCTGAGAACCCTCACTGACAGTTTGATCATGATGGTGGCACCTGGAAGCTTATGTTTTTGGAAATTGCCCATACAGGTGGACAATTTTCTTATCAGGCTAGGGAACTCCATATATGTTTTGCTGGATATTGATCTATGTCTAGGTTTCCATGAGGTATTTCCTATAGCACCGATTAGCCATGGCCTTTGCAGGCAATTGGAAAGTTTTACATATAGTTAATATGCCTTTTAGATTTTAAAAAAGAGGGGCTGTCTCAATATTGAGTCCAACAGAAGGTAACCCCATTTGGAGCTTAAATCATGAGCTATTAGTAGTCAATTTATCTACCTCTGAATGATCTGATGGTGGGGATACATATAAAAAAGCCTTGGCCTTTTCTTAATCCTAGGATTGACCAGAGTCCCAGAATTCAGACCCCTTCTAATCACAATGTTATCCCATACCCTAGCACAATGTTATACAGGGTGCAGTCAAAAAGACTCTTGATATTGGTGTCCTATATTGCAATAACAATAGCGTATTTTAATAGGAGGGCATGGATGCGATACACAGTGGTATGGCGCATGGGCCACTGGAGGCCCTGGATCATGGATTTCAATTTTGTATTGTGATCAGTGTAAGAAATATAGAGTAAAACCCAATTGCAAAGTGAACGAATAGCATGCGTGAAATAGAAATCCACTTTTCAAGTCTGTCTAAGTCCTGTAATATTGCTGCTATGACTGAGATAAGGAAAGCGTACTCAAAGTAGCCTCCTGCAATACATGCCAGCGACTCTCAATACGGATCGGTACCTGAATCTCCTGTAGATGATGGTGGATGGCTTCCTGGATGATCTGCCCCTATCTTAGCCTAAGGAAGCTGCTTCAACTACACTCTCCATACTTCAGTCATAGCAATGGTTCCATGGGACTTGGAAAGACATGGAAAGCAGATTTCTGATTCTCCCATGCTACTCTTCAATTGGGTTTTAGTGTCTATTTCTTACAGGGCCACTAAAGAAAATTGAAATCCATGTTCCACAGCCTCTATGGTTCTGTGCGCCATACCATCATGTAGCTCATCCATGCCTTCCTATTCAAGTACACTATTGTTATGTCAATATAGGACTAGAGATGAGCGAGCACCCAAATGCTGGGGTCCATGTTATTTGAGTTGAGCTTTTCGTAAAATTCGAGAGCTCTACTCGAGTAATTAACCCCATTGACTACAATCGAGAATCGAGCATTTTTGTATGTGGGACGCCAGGTCCCCAGCTTTTTTTTTTTTTTCTTGGTTCGTTCTCTCTCTCTCTCTCTTTCACTCTCTCTCTCTCTCTCCCCCCCCCCCCCCCCCCCCCCACCTGCCAGATAGAAAATTTGCCAATGACGCACGGTGCGTCGCGGCGGGGAGGGGCCAAAACACCCACGTCACAGTGGGGAGGAGCCAAAAACTGGGGCGGGTCGAACACGATTTGATGCTCGTTCGAGTAATGAGCACCATCGAGTACGCAAACACTCGAACGAGCATCAAGCTCGGCAGAGTATGTTCGCTCAACTCTATATAGGACACCAGTATTGAGATATTGCACTGGATCAGTCTTTTTGACTGCACCCTGTATAGGATAGGAATACCTTTTTAATGTTGACATGATTCCAAACCTATCAAAGTTCAAAGTCCATTAGATCCAACTATACTTGAACATTGTAGGTCCCTCACAACCTCTTACGTTGAAACAAGAGTTCGAATCCTTTTGGTATAGGACGTAGAAATTTTAAAGAATGTAAGGCGTCTTTAAATATTACCTTTCCTTAAAATTCTTCTTCTGACAAATACATTAGACATGTGTTATATATCAGCAGTGTTTATTTTTTGATAAAGCCATTTGAAAAGGTTTCCAGCAGTCACTTCCTCAGATGTAGATCTAACTGATGTAATTTTTAAATTATCTATCAACCAGCGCTGACATTCAAATAACGCTGAAGGCCATCCTCATGTACGGGAGAAGCTAAATGCAAGGCTCTCACATTCAAGCCAAATCTGTCACATTCCCTGTTATGTCGCTTGCCGCACACTTTTTAGTGTTCCACGAGAAAGAGCCTCATAATTAGTTTAGCTTAACGAAAAAAAATGAATGACAAGGTCTCACTCTTGCCCTTTCAGAAAATGAGAGAAGATTGCCATAAATTGCACACTAAAATGAAACACCCATTTGCATATTCACTGCTATATTAAAAGAGATCTGTTTGAGCGCATAAAGCAGAACAAACACAAACATGCATTTTAATAACTGAAATCACTCCCAGGAAGTGACCCTAAGCAGAAAGCCTGATTATCGCTACTTAATTAGAAGCCATGGAAATCTAAATCCCGCTTCAAATCCTTCTCTGTGTACAGTGAACGATGAAGCTGGTAGTTTTGTTTTAAATTCAATATTTACTCTTTACTAATATGTTTGCAGGAGAGGCTTCCCGAGAATTAGCAAGATGTTAAAAAAATTAATATTCCGAGAAAGCACGGAACCTGCGTTGGCTTGCAGGTGCTGGGAAATAAGCATGTTGGCATTTATGGTGCCATTAATTAATTAATTAATTAAGATTGCAAGGCTGACTTTCATTTCCTTAAATGTTTGAACATTTTATCCATCAATAATAAACTACTTCATACTGAACCGATTGAACAGCTGGCAAAGCCAAGTTTTACACAATGCAATATAAATAGCAAAGGCATTGAGCGGGGCACCGGCTTGGGTCACTGTGGCTCACTCGAGTTACAAAATATTACTCACGCTAGCAAAATACAGCAAACAGCCATGATTCAGTGTAAAAATTAAAAACTTCTGAATTCCATGGCAGATAGCCCAGAGTTACTCATTTCACATGCTGGAAATGTTGGAACATGGTAAAATATTAATCTGAAATCCAGTGTATGTGGGTAATGGTTTAGAAATGTTCACTATGGCATCACAGAGATTCCGACTCTTCTGGCCTGCTTTCAAAACTAAACTACACTGTATTTATATGCTTTGAAGATGCTAGAACAGCAAGATCAGCCAAAAATTTAAAATTGATAGCTTGTGTGGTTTTATACCAAAACCGCTAGATTGGTGGCTCCTGAGCATGCAAAATATTGCACTTACAGTAAATCTATAATTTATAGTCTGTAATACGTCTGTATACCCAGAAACAATACCACAGAAAGTCATCATTTCATTGGCCACTAGTCTTTTTATGGTGGCTCATTGGTTAGTAATATTGACTTACAGTCAAGGATTTAAATTCAAACCGGGGCAACATCTGCATTAAGTTCCCCTGTTCTCCTTGTGCTTTTGTTAGTTTCCTCTTACATTTTAACCCTTTGCAATCCAATTTTGGATTCAGGGTTTCCTAGGGGGCTTTCTCTTTCTGTGATTATACAATGGCACCATCTGCTGGCTTGAGCCAGTACTGCGCTATGGGGCATGTTAGAGAGGCCCCCAACAACAGAGCAACTGGCAATATACAGTAAGAATACCCTACTGGATGTCTTCCGGCATCGGAGTTGTACAGCCTTCAATCAGAATGTCTTCAGACGTCAGACGGTGGATTGGAAAGGGTTAAAAAACATGTACAAATATACCAGGCAAAGGAGAAAACCGGGTTATGTTCACCAACTTGTGGTTTCCTTTTTTCGATTAACATTATGGGCAGAGACATAGACCAGTGCAACAGATGAAAATGGTGACAGTTGTTTCGTATACTCCCATGCTTAGTCAAGCCTTCTATGTGATCCAATGTCATGGCGCTTGCTATAAATCGCTCTCCAAGATGTTGCCATGATAACATATAAACAGTGTTCAATACATATAAAGCATTAAAAACAATAAATACAATTATAAAAAATACACTGGGATTGTTATGAAGATTTAAACTCGGAGCACCTAAAGCATTAGTATAAATAATCCACCCAGCTTCCCTTCCCAAAAGAAGCTTACATCTGTGTTCTCCGGCTCTAGGACAACTCACCCTCTATAAACCAGCAAATTGTAGGATAATTGGTTTTCCATTATGCTTTTCGCAAATGTGTTGAATTAGTCTAGATGCAACAACACTAGAGATGAGCGAGCAAAATATGCAAAGATACGATCAAAACTGCCAATGAGGAAGCAGAAAGACGGATCGCAAAAGAGAGCAAAAACAACCCGAAGCTATTTTTCAACTACATTAACAGCAAAAGGATTTGCAGGGAGAGCGCTGGCCCTTTAAAAAACAATGCAGGAGAAATCATTGATGATGACGAAGGGAAAGCAAATCTACTAAACAGTTTCTTCTCAAGTGTATTCACCAAAGAAAAGGAAATGCCACACGAGATGCAGGGGAATAAAACGAACCCCTCACAAAATATCTCATACCTAACGCAGGAGGAGGTACGGAAGCGTTTAAAGAAAACTAAAATTGATAAATCGCCGGGCCCAGATGGATTACACCCAAGGATACTAAAGGAACTAAGTGACGAGATAGCTAGGCCGCTATACCTAATATTTCTAGACACTATCAAGAGCGGAGTAGTACCATTGGACTGGCGCATTGCCAACGTGGTTCCAATTTACAAAAAAGGGAGCAAAAGTGAGCCTGGTAACTACAGGCCAGTAAGTCTCACTTCAGTAACGGGAAAAATTTTTGAGGGGATTCTGAGAGACGCCATCGATGAGTACCTCAAGGAGATTAAGGGAATAACTCCTCACCGGCATGGATTCATGAAGGGTCGCTCATGTCAGACAAATCTGATCAGTTTCTACGATGAAGTAAGCTCTAAGCTGGACCAGGGAGAATCTATTGATCTTGTATATCTGGACTTCTCTAAAGCCTTTGACACCGTGCCACATAATAGGCTAATATACAAAATGAGGCAGCTCGGACTGTGCGAAAACGTGTGTAAGTGGGTAAAAAATTGGCTCAATGATAGAAAGCAGAGGGTGGTAATAAATGGCTCATACTCTGATTGGACCACAGTCGCTAGCGGGGTGCCACAGGGTTCAGTATTAGGCCCCACTCTGTTCAACATATTTATCAATGACCTGATAGAGGGGCTGCACAGCAAAATATCAATATTTGCAGATGACACAAAATTATACAATATAATTAGTGCAACGGAGGACAATGTGCGGCTACAAACAGACCTGGATAAGCTGGGGGCTTGGGCAGAAAAATGGCAAATGAAGTTCAATGTTGAAAAATGTAAGACTATGCACATGGGCAGGAGGAACGGATGTCACAAATATTCACTTAATGGGGTACCA
This sequence comes from Eleutherodactylus coqui, assembly GCF_035609145.1. NCBI lineage: Eukaryota > Metazoa > Chordata > Amphibia > Anura > Eleutherodactylidae > Eleutherodactylus > Eleutherodactylus coqui. Next base: position 257,994,631 of record NC_089839.1, on the reverse strand, counting down.
CTAGGGAAAAGTGATATGGAAAAGGATCTGGGGGTATTAGTGGATAATAGACTAAACTGGAGTAACCAATGCCAGTCAGCTGCTGCAAAGGCAAATAAAGTCTTGGGGTGCATTAAAAGAGGTGTAGGGGCGAAGGACGAGAACATTATCCTTCCATTATATAAGGCACTTGTCAGGCCTCACATGGAATACTGCGTACAGTTCTGGTCACCGGTGCTCAGGAAAGATGTCACAGTGCTTGAAGGGGTTCAAAGAAGGGCAACTAAACTAATACATGGAATGACGGGACTGGAATACCCAGAGAGGCTATCCAAATTGGGACTATTTACTCTAGAAAAAAGAAGGTTAAGAGGCGACCAAATAACCATGTATAAGTACATGAGGGGACAACACATGGATCTCTCCCGCGATCTGTTTACACCCAGGACCATGACGGTAGCAAGAGGACATCCGCTACGATTAGAGGAAAGTAGGTTTCATCACCAACATAGAAGGGGATTCTTTACTGTAAGAGCAGTTAGACTGTGGAACTCTCTACCGGAGGAAGTGGTGATGGCAAAATCCATAGAGGAGTTTAAAAGGGGACTTGATGTCTTTCTGGAGAAGAAGGATATTACAGGATATAAATATTAGGTTACGTGTCAATCCTGGTATATAGGCAGGTAGGAACTATTAGGGGTTGATCCAGGGAACAGTCTGATTGCCATTAGGGAGTCGGGAAGGAATTTTTCCCCCAAAAGGGCTAATTGGCTTCTGGCCCTGGGTTTTTTTGCCTTCCTCTGGATCAACACAGTAGGATAGACAGGCTGGACTAGATGGACATTGTCTTCATTCGGCCTTACATACTATGTTACTATGTTACTATGTTACATACTCGCTAAGGCAAACTACTCGAGCGAGTAGTGCCTTATGCGAGTACCTGCCCGCTCATCTCTAAAGACTCGTGTGTCTGCAGGGGAGAGCGGTGAGTTGCGGGAGTGAGCAGGGAGGAGCTGGGGGAGAGAGTGAGAGAGAGATCTCCCCCTCCCCGCTCTCCCCCGCTGCTCCCCGCCCCCCGCCGCCACCCAAATCTTTAGAGACGAGCAGGCAGGTACTCGCATAAGGCACTACTCGCTCGAGTAGTTTGCCTTAGCGAGTATGCCCGCTCATCTCTAAACAACACCTATACCTCCAGAGTTAAAGTGTTCTTGTATCTTTTTGAACAGGCATTTGACTGTCTTCCCGATATAAAAACGACCACAAGGACAAAAATAGAATAGGCCACATAATCCATTCTGAAACTAATAAGTTGCTTTACAGCATGCACTACGCCTCCCAGATGGACCGCCTTCAATTAAGAATTACATTTACAAAATGAGCAGTTTCTGCATATGAAATTAGCTGTCAAAAAAGTTAACCATTTATCTTGCCCTTCTACAAATCCACTTCTGACCAACACATCCTTCAAATTTTTGCTCGCTTAAAAAACACGCACTGTTTTCTATTCAGAAACATAGGATCTCTCTCTACCATAGACCAGTTCCATTTATACTCAATTTAATTTTTGCAGCCAATGAACTAAACTTAAAAGAGAAAAAGAAATGCTGACCCCTACTATTCCTCTTCCTACTTCTCTTTCATTTCTTCCGCAACAGATCTTCTTGACTAAATTTTCTTACTTTCTCCAAAGCTTCAATCAAGATTTTAACCGGGTAACCTCTTCTCATGAGTTGATGCTTAAGTTCTAAAGCCTGTTCTTCAAAACCTGTATTCTTGCTGTGAATCCTTCGAAAAAGCACAAATTGGCCATAAGGAACTGCAGACTTAACCTAATGTGTATGGTAACTTTCAAAATGTAAATAAGAATTTGTAGCTGTCGACTTCCTGAAACCTGTAGTACAAATGTTTCCATCCTGAACTATGATCTTTACGTCAAAAAACTCCAATTCCATATGGCCGAACTTGGAAGTAAACTTCATGTTTAATTCATTGGAAGTATTCAGGTAAACAACAAAATCATCCAACTCCACCTCTGTACCCGTCCAAACCTAAAAAATATCATCCACGAATATCAGAAATAATCTAATAAGACTTATGTACGGATTGTCAGCATTAAAAATATATTTCAGCTCAAAGAATGGTATGTAAAAAAAAAAGGTTAGCATACGTAAATGCTACCGGGGTCAGATGCCTGATCAAGAGCATACAAGAACACTTTAACTCTGTAGATACCGGGATTGGTGCATCTAGACTAATTCAACACATTCGTGAAGTGCATAATTGGAATTCGAGTAGCCTACAATTTGCTGGTTTAGAGAGGGGAAGTTGTGCTAGAGCTATAGGAGACAGATGTAAGGTAAACTAGTTGGATTATTTATACTAATGCTTTAGGTGTACTGAGTTGAAATGATTATAAGACTTTCAGTGTGTTTTTATAATTGTATCTATTATTTTTAATGCTTTTTATGTATTGAACACTGTTTACATGTAACTGTGACAATGCTTGGACAGTGGTTTAAAGCAAACTCCATGACATTGGAAAGCTTGAGTAAGGGCAGGAGCATGTGAAACAGCTGTCGCCTTTCTCATCTGTTGCACTGGTCTGTGTCTCTGCTCATAATGTTATTGGATTAATGGAAACCACACGTTTTGGGTAGCTGAAGAATGCCACTCACTTTTCTACTTTGCCTGGTTTGAGTTTAATGTCTTTTAAAGAGCCGAGAACTTCTTTTGCTGTGAGCACTATCTGCTTTCCGAACTGTGCTTGAATGTTTTTGGAGCAGTGATGATATTTTTTGCTTAATTATGTACAAATATACTATTTTGATGTGTCAACTGCAGTCAGGAAGTAGGGGTGACATCACAACATCAGCTCCAGTCCATATGACTACACCTGAGGTGTCATTTGTCAGAAATCCCTAAATGGGCTGGCTCAATGTATAATGTACCCTTCCTTACACCCGTGCTAATAAATCTTCTGTGGTGTATTGACTGATGGCCAACTGGAAGGTGATTCTCCTAGCTGGCTAATCTCCCATAATGGAAGTGTATTTATTCTGGGCCCACTTCCTCATATGTGTCGGTTATTTTCCTGCCTGAGCTTTTTGGCGAAGCAATGAACTCCTGTTAGCTAAGTACCTGTGACTATTTATTCTTTGTGGGACTTATTTACTTCTACCAGATACTGTGTTATATACATTGCTCTTTTCTTTTACTTTTAACATCTTCGCTATACTCCATCTAGAGATATACTATGTCCCATAGATTCCTGATGCGGGGTCACCCCTATCAGGGTGATTGCTCTGCCTCTAAGCAGGGTTTACCACACTAAAGTTGGTTAAGGATAGTGTTCTCATACCTGTATTTCTGTTACTATTATTAACCCTATCTTGTGCTCCCACATTCTGGTGATATAATATATGCCTATAATGGGACATTAATTATGTCTTGATTTGATATGTTGGTGACAATGAAAGGTGCAGTACTTGTGCCCTACATGAACGTATCATATACATTTTTGGCTTCTTATGAAATTGATGCTAAGTATCCTTTCAGTCACATCCGACCTTCGGTCACTCTATCGATCAATGTTCTCCATGCATTCCTATCTTTCACCGCGTCTTTCATTTCGTCGATTGACATGTTCGTGGTGGCCTTGATTGTATCTAGCCATCTTGTTCTTTGTCATCCTTATCTTCTCTTTCCACTGACTTTGCCAAGTATCAGTACTGTTTCCAGTGAGTTAGCGCGCATTATGTGGCCAAAAAAAAAACTGCTGTTTGATGATTTTGCCCTCTAATGATATTTTCGGTTTGACGCAATCTAACACTACCTTGTTTGTTGTCATGGACTGCAAGGTATCCGTAGCATTCTCCTCCATCACCATAGTTCAAATGCATCAATTTTCCTTCTGTCTGTTTTCCTGAGAGTCCAACTTTAGCAACCATACGTAATTATGGGAAAGACGATTGCACTGACCAGTCTGGTTTTTATTGCAATGCTAATGTCCTTGCCTTTCCAGATCTTTTGCATTCCTTGCATTGCATTCCTACCAAGAATAATTCATCTCTTGATCTCAGGTCCAGATTGCCTGTTGCAATCTATTTTGGATCCAAGGAAGATGAAATCTTGGACCGCCTCGACTTCTTCGTTGTTAATTTTTATGTTCACTGTACCATTGCCTACTGTGGTCATGACTTTCATTTTCTTGCTGTTGAGGTACAGTCCCATGGGTTCACTTTTCTTTTGCACTCGTTGGATAAGGTATTCAAGGTCCCTTTCACTTTCCGCAAGCAGGATGCTGTCATTTGCATATCAAAAGTTGTTGACATTTCTGGCACCTATTTTGACTCTGATTTCTGATTTGTCCAGATTGGATCGCCTCATGATCGTTTCTGCATACAGATTGAAAAGGACTGGTGATAGAATGCAGCCTTGCCGTACGCCTTTCTTGATTCCTAACCAATCCGTGTTTCCATAAGCTGTCCTGACTGTTGCTTCTTGGTTGTTGTAAAGCAACCTTACAAGCTGTTTAATATGTTCTGGAACGGCCATTTGCTTCAGACACTTCCAAGACTTTTCAAATGGCTTGCTGTAGTCAATGAAACACATGTACATGTCCTTTTGGTACTCCTGGGTCTTCTCCATGATCCCGCGCAGGTTCGCAATTTGGTCTCTGGTGCAATGACCTTTGCAACAGCTAGCTAGAACATCCGGCAGTTCCCGTTCAACAATTGTCATGATGCGTTTTTGTATAATTTTTAAAAGAATTTTGCTTGCATGAGGTATGAGGGCGATGATGTGGCAATTGGAACATTCTTGAGCAGCACCATTTTTTTTGGAAGTGTGCCGAAGACAGATCTTGTCCAGTCATTGGGCCATGATTTGGAGCTCCAGATCTTTTGACATAGGTCGGTTAAGATCTTGACTGACACTGGTTTGAGCACTCTGGCTGGTATTTGATCAATGCCCGGAGCTTTACTGTTTGGTAGTTGTTTCAGGGCCCATGTGACTTCTTTCTTCAGAATGCCCAGTTCTTATTCTACTTGATGTACTTGATCCAACGGGTTGTCTGTCTGTTTTCCTGCATACAGCTCTGCTGTGTATTCTCGCCACCTACGCTTGATTTGATCTTCTTCTTATAATAATTTGCCCTCCCAGTCTTTGATAGTTGCTGCCTTGCATGGTACAAACGGTGCCTGGGTCTGCTTCACATGGGCAAAGAGAGCTCGGTTGTGGCCTTGCTCATTTGCTTCTTCCAGTTTCACACATTGGTCGTTCCAGTGGTGCTCCTTGTCTCATCTGACTTTTCTTTGAAATTTAGTTGTCTGAATTCAATGATGGTGCCTGCTGCTTTAGCTGTTCGGTGCTTGTTGGCAATTCTGATGATTTCATCCGATATCCATTGTGGTCGTTTTGCTGATTTTTTGAAAGGGATGAATTGTTCAGCTGTGTTCTGTGTGATGGATTTGATTTCCTCCCATAATTCATCAGGGTCTTTTCTGATGGTGCCAAGCGCTTCAAATCAATTATTCACTTCGACTGCGTATCATGAAGGGGTGTTGTCTACATTGAAACAGCATATTGCTGGTGACTAGAGATAAGCGAGCACGCTCAGTAAGGTGAGTTACTCGAGTGAGCCTCGCTCATCTCGAGTAACTGCCTTCTCCTCCGAGCGTGCTCAGGGAGCAGCGGGGGGTGGCGGGGGTGAGCAGAGGGAAGTGGGGGGAAAAGTGAGAGAGATTTCTCTCCCCCCCCCCCCCCACTACCCCTCGCCACCCGCCGCCCGCGCTCGGAGGAGAAGGCGTTTTGGGTACTCAAACCATGTGTTCATGATGGATAGGCAGTTTTCCCTGCAACATTGGACCCAACGGTCGCCTGTATTATTCCACTCACCCAATCCGAATTTGCCAATGACAGGTAGGTCTTCTCCAGAGCCGATTTTTGTATTGAAATTTCTGTTATAAGAGTGATATCCTTGGCAAGGGTCTGATTGACTGCTTGCTGGAGATCGGCATAGAATTTTTCAATGTCCTCATCTGTTGCATCAGTTGTGGACGCATAAACTTGCAGAATTGTGATCGAGCGAGGATTCCCATTGATGCGTATAAATATGATCTTATTGTTTATGGCATTGAAACAATGGACAGCTTTTGCGACTGCCTTTTTTGCAACGAATGCCACTACATTGCGTCTGATGGTGTCATTGCCTAAGTAGAAAAGAGTGTAATCATCGCTATTGAAAAAAACATTGCCTGTCCAGTGAAGCTCGCTGATACCCAGCAGGTCAATGTTGAGCCATTTCATTTCATTTTTTAGAATTTCCAATTTGCCCATGTTCATGCCACGAACATTCCATGTTCCAAAGTTGTGAATCTTTGAGAAACGCAAATGAAACCTTTCACTTGGAGCTGCATCAGTAGACCTGCATCCAAATTGCTTTGACCTGCCTGAATCATTAATGCCCAAGTTATTCAAGTTTTGTCCTTGATCGGTACCTTCCAGCCTAGGGGGCCCACCTTCCAGCACCATATTTGGACTCATATGGTTTTGATCCATAAAGTATTTTAACAGTGGTAGTGGAGTAGCTTGCCATTGCTTTCCCCACCCCTCCCCATTTTTCCAGGCTTGGGACGGCGAGCAGCTGTTGCCAACAACACGGCTGGGTTTCTTATAAAATTCCTCAAGGTATATGTTTGAAATTAGAAAGATGGATATCAGTCATTATAGTCTGTGTAGAATGCTACAGAATACATTGAACCTATATATAAAATGGAAAATTAAAGAAAACATTTTGGCTATATTTTGTTTTTGTAATAAAAATCATATAGTGAAACATTTTCCATGTTTCTAATGTGTTTTGATTTTGTGATTAAAGATATTTTTATTCTGTTGTCTGTGAGTGACCATGTTAGCTGCCATATTGCTTTTGCTGCAGATGTATGCTTTATGCCAGCATTTAGAGTTTTACTTTAGAGCAAAAATCAAGTGCCATTCACACAATGGACAGGAAAGAACATGTTGACTTGTATTGGAGATTGTTGTGGGCATGCTCTGTAACCTGTGAAGAGGCTGTTGTCCAGGAAGAGGAAGAGGTGAGCTGTAATGATCACCTATACAGATCAGGAAGTGTCAGACTATTATTAGGCTTCGTGGCCAGAGTGAAGACTAAATAAAGATCATGACAATGAAAATAAAAACAAAATCACCAAAAATTCTTTAAAAATATGTTCATAAAAATGTGTTTTATAAAATATCATTTTCTGACACATTCTTTTGAAAGTAAAATCTGATTTTTCCAGCAAGAGAAACCAAGTAATCTTGTTGATATGATACCTTTTAATGGATAACAAAAATACATGATGTTAATGTGAGCTTCCCAGACAACGCAGGGTTCTTCTTCAGGCTTAAATGAAATGGATCTGAGGAGACATACATAGTTATACACACAAACTTATGACAAGGCACAGACATGGATGTGATTAATTTGCACTTAAAAGAATACAACAGAAATATAAACATCCTTTAATAGTCACTGATAAAGATGTGAAGGTTTTATGGTCCCTGAATTAGTGTTAGGGGGTTACCAGGTCAGCAGTGTTATCTGTGCTATAGATCTCTCATACTTCCCAGTCACGCATGAATCCTCTTGAAGAATTTAGGCTTCTGTTGAAAGTGTCAAAAGTTGTTATAAATTTATATTCCCAAATTCTTTTGTGCTGCTGTGAATTGAAATTGCCTTTCAATATAATAACTTTCATGGAACTTCCACAAATCTAACGTTTTATGATTAACCCTTTAGTGGCGAGCCTATTTTTTGCCCTAAAGGGGTTGTCTCGCGAAATCAAGTGGGGTTATACACTTGTGTATGGCCATATTAATGCACTTTGTAATATACATCGTGCATTAAATATGAGCCATACAGAAGTTATTCACTTACCTGCTCCGTTGCTAGCATCCTCGTCTCCATGGTTCCGTCTAAATTCGCTGGCAGCTTGCTTTTTTAGACGCGCTTGCGCAGTCCGGTCTTCTGCTCTGAGCACGAGCCGCTTCAGCCTGCTAGCCGCTACAGCTCTTCAGCGCATGCGCAGATGAGCTGTCACTTCTCAGGAGCGCGCTGGAGCGGCCATTCTGTACCATCCTCTCTTAGAGGAAGGTGCAGAAACTTGAGCCGCCCAGCTGTCCAGAGAAGCCGCCCAGCTGTCCCGAGAATCCGCCCAGCTGTCCCGCCGTCCTGCTGCCCAGGTAAGTGATGGGCCGGGGGGGCTGCCGCTGGGCCGGGGGGGCTGCCGCTGGGCCGGGGGGTCTGCCGCTGGGCCGGGGGGTCTGCCGCTTGGCCGGGGGGGGGCTGCCGCTGGGCCGGGGGGTCTGCCGCTGGGCCGGGGGAGGCTTCCGTTGGGCCGGGGGGTCTGCCGCTGGGCCGGGGGGGACTGCCGCTGGGCCGGGGGGACTGCCGCTGGGCCGGGGATCTGCCGCTGGGCCGGGGGGTCTGCCGCTGGGCCGGGGTGGGCTGCCGCTGGGCCGGGGGGACTGCCGCTGGGCCGGGGGGCCTTCGTCTGTTGTCATGGGTCTAGCGCCGGTCACCTGCTGCCTGGCGGTGGGTGACTGTGTGCCGTGGTCGGCCGCGTTCAATCCAGGGGTCCGGTCGGCGGCTGCGGGGCGTCTGGTTGTCAGGGAGACACAGCTGGTAGCGTCTCGGGAGCGCGCACGTCGGGCTACAGCAAGTGACGGGAAAAAAGCCGGCGGCCATCTTGGGAAAATTTTTATAAGTTGCTGAAACGCTGGAACTGTAAGTACAAACCAGCTAGAAAAGTCATTTACAGGGGGGCTTAGTAATGTATGCTTAATTAGGGGGACTGGGCAAAAAAAAAAATTCACTGCTTCCTCGAGACAACCCCTTTAAGGACCAATGTTGCCTGGCAAGAGTCATAACTCATTGATATAGATATATGAGGGCTTGTTTTGGGGGGGCATGAGTTGAACATATAATGTGTTGTATGACTTTTATTACAGTTCTTGGAGGGGAAATGGAAAAATTCTGCCATTATTTTCAGGGTTTTATTTTCAAGACCTTCACAATTTAGTAAAAATAACATGATCATTTTCTTATCTGGATCAACACGAGTACTGTGACACCAGGTTTATGTTAGTTTTTTTTTACTACTTTTGCACAATAAAGACACATTTTTAAACAAAAACAATGGAATCTACTTTGTCACATTATAAGACCCATAACATTTCTATTTTTATAACAGTGAAGCTATGTGAGTTCTTGTTTTTTATAGGAAGAGTTGCATTTTAATGGGTACTATTTTGAGGTCCAAGTGACTATTGGAATGCCTTTTATTGCGTTTTTTGGGAGGCCAACAAAAAAAAATTGGAATTCTGGCATTACTTTTTAAAATGATTTTTTCAGCATTCACCATGCACCATTAATAACAAGAGATTTGCATTAGGGTCATTATGAATGCCATAATATCTATTATGTGTTGCGTTTTAATAATTTTGGGGGTATTTTATCCACAGAAAATAGGTTTTTGTATTTTTTCTCTTTAAACTAGATTTTTTTTATTTAACTCAGACTTGATTGAACTTTTTTTATGCTATTTGTTAGTCCCTCAAGGGGGCTTGAACATGTGATCGCTTGGATAGTACACTGCATTATTTATGCAGTGCATTTTTCTAAGCCTATCACAGCAGCTTATTAGATGCTGCAAGAGGCACAGTCTAATAGGCTGAGTTAGATGGCAGACATGGAGGCCTTTGCCAGGCTTCTATCTGTCATTGGTACCTTGCAACTGCACTGCGTTGTACTGATAGGTGACAGAAAGAGCCCCTTCCCCCATGTAGGGCGTTAGACTGACAGGATCTGAAGTTTCTCTGCTCTTGGCAGTTAGAGCAGAAGTCTGGCTATCATCCAAGCAACTGCCTTAAAGAGATGTATCTGCAGGCTTAAAGCACATTAGTAAGGTCAGTAAAAAGGCATATTGGCTGTCACTAAGGGGTTAAACGTGTCCTTGCAAAAGTGTAACATTGAGATTAGAATTTGCAACATTCTTTGCATGCTTCCATGTTTACACTGACTCTTAACCCCTTAGTGACCAAGCCTGTTTGCGCCTTAATGAGCAAAACAAATTCTGGAAATCTGATGTGTCACTTTAACATAGAATAACTCTGTAAAGGTTTTGCATAATCAAGCAATTCTGACATTGTTTTTTTGCTACATATTGTACTTCATTTAGATGGTAAAAAAAGACCAATAGAATTTGTGCAAATTTATTAAAAGTGCCAAAATTGTGAACATTTTGAAAAAATTGTTATTTTTTCACATTTTCAACTGCAATATGTTAAATATGTGCAAACTTAGGGCTTTTACCCACTAGCATTTTTTTTTAACGCTGCGATATCGCTGCATTTTTTTTTTAAATGGGACTTTCTCATGTTAAAATCGCATCGCACAAAAATCGCAAAAGCAGAAACTTGCAATTTGTGTGCAATGCAATTGTAACATTAGAAAGTCCCATTGAAAATAACGCAGGGATATTGCAGCGTTAAAAAAAATGTTAGTGGGTAAAAGCCCATACTGTACACATTTTTGAAGAGGTATATATTTCCATCTGTTTACTTTATTCTGGACACACATGATAGGGGTCAATCAATATTTTTAATAACCTAACATAAGAAGGATAAGGAAACAGCATAATAAATGTGACATTAGTTATTTGGTTATATAATGTAATGTATTATATGTAAAACATTCCGGAAGTTGCTAGTAGAATTTGGATACAGAATCATATGTAAAAAGGTATATTCAAGCGTTTATTTGAATATTGATTTTAAAATACTAAATGTATGATTAATTAGATTTTATTCAGTTATCTTACTGAATACCAACTTACCAACTTTGTGCTGACTCCCGAGTAGGTGGCTGAACCAGTTTTGTCTATGTGAAAACTAGAAACAATGTCCCCTCTTTTGATGTGCAAATTGTTGATGGATCTTTAAGATTACATTCTGATTAAGTAGGTACTCAGCCAGCCAGGAGACAACCTTTATTATCACATGTAATTGTTTTATGTATAGTTCAAACAGCTTTGTTGATACCTTTTGTTTAAAAGGCTTTTGATTTACAGCCCTATTGTAATCTGTTGGAATGAGGGTTTGGTCAGCAAAAGTAGAATGAAACTAGGTATTGGAAACGCCTTCTATTCAACTTGCATATAAACTAGCAATGTACAACAATAAACAGAATTCATTCTGATTTACTAGACAGTCTGTGTATAGTGGGTCATTATGGTTCTCAACTATGAGTACTCTATATAATATTTCCTCTTAATTTGGATACAGGCAACATTCGCATTACGGTCTGCGTTATGGTTCTCAACTATGAGTACTCTATATAATATTTCCTCTTAATTTGGATACAGGCAACATTCGCATTACGGTCTGCGTTCCAGACCCCCCACACACATTTGAAAAACTTTAGTTTTTTAAAAACCCTTTAGGAGATGTACAAATGTAACATTAATTACATTTTTTTTTTTTTGTAACAGAAAGTAATTGATATGTTTCTATAAAATTTAAACATGCTGATTACACTGGTAAAACCGAATAATAGCAGCACGTCTCTTTTTTAAGTTATTTAACCCCTTAGTGACCAAAGCGCTGAGCCAATCATGAATTCATGAATGGGTGTGAGTGAGAGCTGCCTCTGATTGGTCAGGCTGTGACCAATCAGAGGCAGCTCATTCAGCAGGCGGGGATTTTAAATCCCCGGCTGCTGAATACTACAGAGAGCAGTTCAGGAGAACTGCCGCCGGCCGCGGCTGAACTCCGTCTGCCGGGACCAGGTGAGTATATATATATATATTTATTTTTTTTTACACATTTCTGGATGAATTGCAGGGAAGGGCTTATATATTTAAGCCCTTCCCGAAAATTCATGGTGAGATCGCCCGCAGCGCATTGCTTTCAATGGAGCCGGCTGTATTGCCGGCTCCATTGAATTCAATGCGCTGGACAGCGCTGCACTGCTCCGGCCGTTTCTATTGAAACGTGGCTAGGAGCAGTTTTTTCGGGCGATTTTTCGGCCCCAGTCACGCGATTTGCGGATGCGCATCCGTCATGCGATCCGCAAATCGTGGGGAAAAACGCCCGTGTGACTAAGGCCTAACCAATGACCTGTAAAACACAGTTCATCAATTACAACTTACTGATCGGCAGCGTTTTTCCGCCACGTGGAAACATGCCCTATATGTTACATAAACCTACCCTTATAGTGTTCAATTAGCATGCAGTGTGTAACAGGGATTATGAAATAGTTGCACAATCACTTTTGTTCTGTTTATTAAGCAAGGTTAATGGCGAGCCGACTGGATTAATTATATAGGCATCTTTCCAAAAAATGCAATACAATGGCAATTGGATTACATTATTCCCCATAATTGGAAAACCTTATGTGGCAGAAAAAAAACAGATTTGAATTCAGCACACTAAAGTTACTATGAGCCGCCTATCTGCTTATCTGTTATAAAAATTGTGTTGCACAGAGTTCTCAACATTTTGAAGAACACTTTGTTTTCCTACACCAAGTCAAGATTGCAAAGGCTCATATCTATCAGAATGATAGATACCGATACGCCCACAAATGACTCCATTTAAAAAAATACACATCTTAATGTATTCACTGATGGGTGTCAGGAGTATTTTGACCCCACAGTTTCTTTTCAGGAGTTTCATGGGCTATAAACATCTCGCTACAAAATCATTGCTACAAAACGCATGTATGTGAAGCTCATGGTTTCCAATGAGCTCTTTCAGGCTACAAAACATCTCTCATGTGCAAGAACCTATTGGAAACTATGAGCTTCACATACATGCATTTTGTAGCGATGATTTTGTAGCAATATTTTGTAGCCTGTGTGAAAGAGGCCTTAGAGGAGAAAAATAAAATTCCACATTTTTGCAAATATGTCATTTTAAAGACAGAGTGTTTTTCTATAGTGCACATGAAAATGAGGATTTACACCCTGTGTTCAGAACCATAGCCATCGTGCTCCTAATCTTATGTCCGTATACACAATGGGGCCAAAACCGAGAGGAGCAGCCAGTGGCTTTTAGAACAGACATTTTGTCTGAAGGTGTTTTAGGCCCCATTGTTCACTTGTGGAGCCCTTGAGTGGCCAAAACGACAGAGAACCCCCACAAATAACCCCACTTTGAAAACTAGACTCCTTAATGAATTTCTCTAGGGGTGTACTGCATGTTTTGACCCCACAGATTTTAAATGAATGTAAGAAAAGCAGAAGGAAAAAATTATGATTTTTGTTTTTTTGGAAATTGTGACATTTTCAAAAAAGTTTTTTTTGTACAGCAAACATATAAATGAAGACTTTTACCCCCAAACGGATACTCTGTTTGTCCTGTGTTCAGAGACATACCCATTGTGGCCCTAATCTTATGTCCATATGCACAGGGCCCAAACCGAAAGGAGCATTAAACTTCAACTTTTTTTTTACCTTTTACGTGATCGCCATTATCCATTGAATAACGGCGATCACGTGACCAGAGACCACTCACTGCGGCCCTTGGTCACTGTTCCAGGCTCTCGGCTACCTTTATTAGCTAGGAGCAAGGAGATTTTAAATTTTATGGGCCCTCCCAGCTTCGGCGTTTGCGTCTGCCATTTTGGCAAGGGGTGCATGCGCCGAAGCTGGGAAGAGGTCCGCGGATAAAGATCCCATCGGGGGACAGCGCCAGAGACCTTAGGCAAGTAATTTCACCTCCCCTCACGGATCGTATCCGTGATGGGGGTGAAACTTTAACTTTTTTTTCTTTTACTTAACCGCCGTTATCCATTGCATAACAGCTATCATGTAACCAAGGACTGCACACCGCAGCCCCATGTGAAATCTCCAGTCTCTCGGCTATGTTTGGTAGCCAGGAGCAGGGAGATTTTAACCTACCCCGGCAATCTGCGGCTTTTGCGCATGCGTCCACCATTTTGGCGACGGCCATGTGCACAGAGGCCAGGATAATGTCTGCAGATAATTTCAGGGGCCTTAGGTACATTATTTCATCTCCCCTCATGGATATGATGCATGAGGGGAGATGAAACAAACTTTTTTTTCTACATTTTTTTTAACTTTACATGATTGCTGTTATTCATTGGATAACGGCGATCATGTGATCAGGAGCCACATACAGCGAAGAAGCACTAAAAACTTATAAGCAGAATAAAAACATTGTCTCTTTGCCAAGGAGAGCAAAACTAATACTAAGCTGTTATATAAATAGTAAAAAAAATAATCCTGAAAGTGCTGGCCCTTTAATAAATATTATATGGAAAATTGTGGAGTGTGATGTGATGAAGTAAACCTATTAAATAGTTTTTTATCCAATATATTCACAATGGAAAATTAAATAACAGATGAGATGCAGAGTGTTAAAGTAAACTCTCCACTAAATGTCACTAGTTTAATCCATGAAGAAGTGCAGAGCCACCTTAAAAATATTAAAATAGACAAATCATCAGGTCCCAGTGGCATACACCCTTGGGCTATAAGGGAATCAGGTAAGACTATTGTTTCCCATATTTAAGGGCTCTATAGTGATGGAGTATGTTTCACAGGATTAGCACAAAGTCAATGCGGTGCCGATATTTTTAAAAAAAGAGATTGAAAGTACAGACCAGTAAGTCTTACTTTTGTTGAGGGTAAAATGTTTGAAGGGTTTCTAAGAGATGCTATCCTAAAATACCTCAAGGAAAAGCTGTATAACTCCAGCATGGGTTTGAGGGATTGCTCCTGTCAAACTGATCTAAACAGCTTCTACGAGTTGGTAAGTTCTAGACTGGACCAGGGAGAGTCATTGGATCTTATATATCTGGACATTTCCAAAGCGTTTGATACTGTGCCACATAAAAGGTTGGTATATAAAATGAGAATGCTTGATCTGGGTGAGAATGTAGGTAAATAACTGGCTCAGTGATAGAAAGCAGTGAGTATTTATTAATGGTACATCGGTACTCAAGAAAGATGTATCAGAGCTTGACGGGGTTCAAAGGCAACTAACAAAAAGTAAATGGAATGGGCAGACTACAATACCCAGAGAAGTTATCAAAATTGGGGTTATATAATTTAGAGAAAAGACGGTTGAGGTGCGACCTAATAATTATGTAAAGCTATATCAGGGGACAATACAGAGATCTCTCACATCATCTATTTATACAAAGAACCGCAATAGTAACAAGGGGGCATTCTCTACATCAAGAGGAAAGAAGGTTTTTACACCAACTCCTCTGGGAGTCTATGCAAGCCGGACGGCAAAGGGAGGTGGAGGGAGTTTAACAGCGGCTAGCACTGTTAGGCAGCCTGCAGACGGCCAGCTCGGATTCTGCTGCGAGAATTTTCGCAGCTGGATGCGGACCCGTGCCCCTGCAGAGGCCTGCGGCTTACCCGTTCCCAGAATCTTCTGTCTCTGCTTTGCGCCAGCTGCCGGCCAGCCGGCGCATGCGCAGAGCGGAGCCAGTCCGTCACTACTGACATTTCTGTGCGGACCTCTGCGAGACCTGCACAGAAATAGAACATGCCGCGATTTGTTGTGAAAACACACGCGGACAAATCGCGGCTGTGTGTATAGGATTGCGTTTTGCGATGCAATCCTATGCAGGCGGGCACGAGTGGAAATTCTGCGGGAAATTCCACTGCAGAATTTCCGCCCGTGTGCAGGGGGCCTTAAACAATGACAGGTGTTTCTAGTGAGGCATTCAAGTCAATTACATTGTTTTGCTGAGCAAGGGATTTCGGGGCTGTGGCATCAGTGCACTGCAAGATGCCACAGCCAGCCATGTAAAATTGCGGAAAATAGCCACAACTTGGTCACAGCTATTTTTCATTCACGCAATTTTAAGTTCCGATAGCCTCAATTTTTTAGCGCAGCTATCGGAGCGCTAAAATGATGTTTGTGTGAAAGAGGCCTATGTGTGGGTGGGTGCTGTCTCATGCTGCCCATAGGAATCTATGGAGAGGATTTGGGGAGGGTGAGTGAGCAGCAGGAAGGAGAGAAAAGTTTATAGAAGCTGTAGAGCAAAAAACTGATGAAAATGCAAAATACAAGTCATATAACAGCCGAAAACACTGCTACTCCTCATATACATGCACATTACAACTTATTCTAAAAAGTCACCTGAAAAGTTATATGCTCTTTAAGGGCTCCTGTACACAAGCATGACGTATTAACGCTTGCGAGAGCATGGTGTGATTGCGTTTTGAATGGAGCGCTAACACGTAGCTTACTGTACACTTTTGTACTGCTAGACCCATTTACATCAGCACGGAACACACTTGCGCCAATTTTGAAAAGGCTCAGTTGCCTAATTAGTCCTGGTGTTATCAATTAACAGCGTGAAATGCTGCAGTTACGTGTGCAGTTTCCTATGGTGGCTTTAGTGTGCAAATGCCCACAAAAATTGAGCATGTCATGTATTTTTCTAGCCGACAGAAATGGGGGAGCAGATGTCTCTGCCACCCGCTACCCCACGCCACCCCCCGCTTAACCCCGCGCCCCCCACTCCACCCCTCTAGCCTGCTCAAACGAGAATGCAGTTACTCGAGAGGAGCGATGCTTGCTCGAGTAACTGCCTTATCCGAGCGTGCTCGTTCATCTCTAGTCACAGTAGCTCTGCTTACTTATTAATCGGTTGAATTTAGGACTGTCTACAAGTAATTGTTTAGAAGTGAAGGCAGGAAAGAAAGGATACAGATAGGGAGTCCAGGAAAGGATATAACGATGCTTTATTGCAACAAACAGACAATACATTTCTGTGTCAGAGTGGTACTTCCATAAACCAAATGCAAAAGAGCTGCAGCAGATACAGTAAATGACATCATCTGATCTGGTGCAGCTTATTTGTAACTGGTTTGAGGAAGGTGCTACTCAGGCACTGAAACATGTTGCCTGTTTGTTGCAATAAAGCATCTTTACATCCATTCCTGGACTCTCTATCTTCAGCAATGACATGTCTTCTCTTTCTTTCCTGTGCAGCATCCGCAGAGGAGGCCCACAGCTGAAGAGACAGCGGGAGTAGAGATGGTCACTTGTCACGGGGGCTCCACTGTCCCCTCCCCAGTTCTGGGTAGCACTGGACCCATCCACGTCGCCACAGGGGGAGGTCACAGGAAAATAAAAAGGGAATGGTAACCCGGCAAAGTTACCTGAAAGTCTTTAGTTGTCACAGGTGACGTCACCGTTCCTTTCCTTTGATGCAGCAGCTCCTTGGAATAATTAAGTACATGCAATGGTAGAATAGGCAAACCAGCAGTGGAGGTACACGGGGCATTCATACAAAGTTCACAGTCCCAGTTATCTGTGTCTTGCTTTTTCTCCTGGAATCAATGCTCTCCTGGCTTGCGTACAAAAACTCACGGATCCATGCTACGAGCAAAACAAGGACATTGCAAATGCACAAGATAGACATAGATCATTCAAGCACACTCTGGAACCTTCCATTCATTTCAGGCCACTACATTCCCCAATACTTAAGAATAAGCCGACCCCGGCGCCTCTCAAACACAGAGTGTAATCCGAGTGGAAATTCCTCAGTGTTGTACTTGTTATACCTTGGAGAACTCATTACACAGTGTTGGAAATGTGCAAGGCGAAACCGTTATAAAAGTTTCGCCTCCCGGTTACTACTCAGAGTTAACCCATTCCGGCGTACTCAGACTATCAGTTACGTCTAGAGATGAGCGAACATTACTCGTCCGAGCTTGATATTCGTGCGAATATTACGGTGTTCGGGATGCTCGTTACTCGTAACGAGTACCACGCGGTGTTCCGGTTACTTTCAGTTTCCTCTCTGAGACGTTAGCGCGCTTTTCTGGCCAATTGAAAGACAGGGAAGGCATTACAACTTCCCCCTGTGACGTTCAAGCCCTATACCACCCCCCTGCTGTGAGTGGCTGGGGCGATCAGATGTCACCTGAGTATAAAAGTCGGCCCCTCCCGCGGCTCGCCTCAGATGTCTTGTGAGTTAGCTGAGGGAAAGTGCTGTTCTATTGGAGTTGCTGTAGGGAGAGTATTTGTAGTGAGTGTAGGCTTCAAGAACCCCAACGGTCCTTCTTAGGGCCACATCTACGTGTGTGCAGGCTGCTGTTAGCAGTGGAGAAATTTTTTTTCTTCTCAAAATCGGCAGTGCAGAGCATTGCACCCGGTATTAGGGACAGAAGTGGTGCTTAGGCAGGGAGAGTGTTAGGAGTGAGTGTAGCCTTCAAGAACCTCAACGGTCCTTTCTAGGGCCACATTTAACTGTGTGGAGTACTGTGCAGGCTGCTGTTAGCTGTGTTGCTTTTTTTTTTTTTTTCTCAAAATCGGCGGTGCAGAGTATTGCACCCTGCATTGATACTACAGGCACAGAATTGTGTAGGCAGGGCCACAACACAGTTATTAGTCATTGAATAGACGCAGTGGGCCTTTTCTTTTTTAAGAAAAGGGAAAAAAGTATATTTGCCCTGCCTCTGTCAGTCCTAAGGGCTCTGGGTACGTGTGTGCTGCGTGGAGAACTTAAAAAAATCAGACGCAACCAGCTACGGTTGAGTGCAGCCTTGCGCCAATTTCTTTCCTGCCTGGGAAATACCTGCTCTGCCACAGTTAATAACTCTGCAACAGTAAAGTTCTGTGACACTTTTGCAGGGCCGCAACACAGTGTCAGTTATTAAACTTATTATTCAGTGAATAGACGCAGTGGGCCTATCCTTTTTAACAAAAGGGAAAAAAGTATATTTGCCCTGCCTCTGTCAGTCCTAAGGGCTCTGGGTACGTGTGTGCTGCGTGGAGAACCTAAAAAAATCAGACGCAACCAGCTACGGTTGAGTGCAGCCTTGCGCCAATTTCTTTCCTGCCTGGGAAATACCTGCTCTGCCACAGTAAATAACTCTGCAACAGTAAAGTTCTGTGACACTTTTGCAGGGCCGCAACACAGTTATATTAGTCATTGAATAGACGCAGTGGGCCTTTTCTTTTTTAACAAAAGGGAAAAAAATATATTTGCCCTGCCTCTGTCAGTCCTAAGGGCTCTGGGTACGTGTGTGCTGCGTGGAGAACCTAAAAAAATCAGACGCAACCAGCTACGGTTGAGTGCAGCCTTGCGCCAATTTCTTTCCTGCCTGGGAAATACCTGCTCTGCCACAGTTAATAACTCTGCAACAGTAAAGTTCTATGACACTTTTGCAGGGCCGCAACACAGTTATTAAACTTATTATTCATTCACTAGAGGCAGTGGGCCTTTCCTTTTTAAAAAAAGTTAAAAAATTATATTTGGCCTGCAGGCTTGCGCCAATTTCTTTCCTGCCTGTGAAATCAAATCACTGGTAATACAGCATGCTGAGGGGTAGGGGTAGGCCTAGAGGACGTGGACACGGCCGAGGACGCGTAGGCCCAAGTGAGGGTGTGGGCACAGGCCGAGCTCCTGATCCAGGTGTGTCGCAGCCGACTGCTGCGCGATTAGGAGAGAGGCACGTTTCTGGCGTCCCCACATTCATCGCCCAATTAATGGGTCCACGCGGGAGACCTTTATTAGAAAATGAGCAGTGTGAGCAGGTCCTGTCCTGGATGGCAGAAAGTGCTTCGAGCAACCTATCATCCAGCCACAGTTCTGCGCCGTCCACTGCTGCAAATCCGAATCCTCTGTCTGCTGCTCCTCCTTCCTCCCAGCCTCCTCACTCCACTACAATGACACATGCTCAGGAGCGGGAAGACTCCCAGGAACTGTTCTCGGGCCCCTGCTCAGATTGGGCAGCAGTGGTTCCTCTCCCACCAGAGGAGTTTATCGTCACTGATGCACAACCATTGGAAAGTTCCCGGGGTCCGGGGGATGAGGCTGGGGACTTCCGCCAACTGTCTCAAGAACTTTCTGTGGGTGAGGAGGACGATGACGATGAGACACAGTTGTCTATCGGTGAGGTAGTAGTAAGGGCAGTAAGTCCGAGGGAGGAGCGCACAGAGGATTCGGAGGAAGAGCAGCAGGACGATGAGGTGACTGACCCCACCTGGTGTGCAACGCCTACACAGGACAGGTCTTCAGAGGGGGAGGCACGGGCAGCAGCAGGGCAGGTTGCAAGAGGCAGTGCGGTGGCCAGGGGTAGAGGCAGGGCCAGACCGAATAATCCACCAACTGTTTCCCAAAGCGCACCCTCGCGCCATGCCACCCTGCAGAGGCCGAGGTGCTCTAAGGTCTGGCAGTTTTTCACCGAGACGCCTGACGACCGACGAACAGTGGTGTGCAACCTTTGTCGCGCCAAGATCAGCCGGGGAGCCACCACCAACAGCCTCACCACTACCAGCATGCGCAGACATATGATGGCCAAGCACCCCACAAGGTGGGACGAAGGCCGTTCACCGCCTCCGGTTTGCACCGCTGCCTCTCCCCCTGTGCCCCAACCTGCCACTGAGATCCAACCCCCCTCTCAGGACACAGGCACTACCGTCTCATGGCCTGCACCCACACCCTCACCTCCGATGTCCTCGGCCCCATCCACCAATGTCTCGCACCGCACAG
This sequence comes from Eleutherodactylus coqui, assembly GCF_035609145.1. Classification (NCBI taxonomy): domain Eukaryota; kingdom Metazoa; phylum Chordata; class Amphibia; order Anura; family Eleutherodactylidae; genus Eleutherodactylus; species Eleutherodactylus coqui. Next base: position 257,974,098 of record NC_089839.1, on the reverse strand, counting down.
TCCAGCCGTCGCTAGCGCAAGTGTTGGAGCGCAAGCGAAAGTACGCCGCCACGCACCCGCACGCTCAATCGTTAACCGTCAACATAGCCAAATTTATCAGCCTTGAGATGCTGCCGTATAGGGTTGTGGAAACGGAGGCTTTCAAAGCTATGATGGCGGCGGCGGCCCCGTGCTACTCAGTTCCCAGTCGCCACTACTTTTCCCGATGTGCCGTCCCAGCCCTGCACGACCACGTCTCCCGCAACATTGTACGCGCCCTCACCAAAGCGGTTAGTGGCAAGGTCCACTTAACTACGGACACGTGGACAAGCACAGGCAGGCAGGGCCACTACAGCTCCCTGGCGGCACATTGGGTGAATTTAGTGGAGGCTGGGACAGAGTCAGAGCCTGGGACCGCTCACGTCCTACCCACCCCCAGAATTGCGGGCCCCAGCTCGGTGGTGGTATGTTCGGCGGTGTATGCTTCTTCCACTAAAGCACCCTCCTCCTCCTCCTCAACCTCTGTCTCGCAATCTAGATGTGTCAGCAGCAGCAGGACGTCGCCAGCAGTCGGTGTCGCGCGGCGTGGCAGCACAGCGGTGGGCAAGCGTCAGCAGGCCGTGCTGAAACTACTCAGCTTAGGAGATAGGAGGCACACGGCCCACGAACTGCTGCAGGGTCTGACAGAGCAGACCGACCGTTGGCTTGCGCCGCTGAGCCTCCAACCGGGCATGGTCGTGTGTGACAACAGCCGTAACCTGGTGGCGGCTCTGCAGCTCGGCAGCCTCACGCACGTGCCATGCCTGGCCCACGTCTTTAATTTGGTGGTTCAGCGCTTTCTGAAAAGCTACCCACGCTTGTCAGACCTGCTCGTAAAGGTGCGCCGGCTCTGCGCACATTTCCGCAAGTCCCACACGGACGCTGCCACCCTGCGGACACTGCAACATCGGTTTAATCTGCCAGTGCACCGACTGCTGTGCGACGTGCCCACACGGTGGAACTCTACGCTCCACATGTTGGCTAGGCTCTATGAGCAGCGTAGAGCTATAGTGGAATACCAACTCCAACATGGGCGGCGCAGTGGGAGTCAGCCTCCTCAATTATTTTCAGAAGAGTGGGCCTGGTTGGCAGACATCTGCCAGGTCCTTCGAAACTTTGAGCAGTCTACCCAGGTGGTGAGCGGCGATGCTGCAATCATTAGCGTCACCATTCCTCTGCTATGCATCTTGAGAAGTTCCCTGCAAACCATAAAGGCAGCCGCTTTGCGCTCGGAAACAGAGCCGGGGGAAGACAGTATGTCGCTGGATAGTCAGAGCACCCTCCTGTCTATATCTCAGCGCGTTCAGGAGGAGGAGGAGGAGCATGAGGAGGATGAGGAGGAGGGGGAAGAGACAGCTTGGCCCACTGCTGACGGTACCCATGCTGCTTGCCTGTCATCATTTCAGCGTGTATGGCCTGAGGAGGAGGAGGAGGAGGAGGATCCTGAAAGTGATCTTCCTAGTGCGGACAGCCATGTGTTGCGTACAGGTACCCTGGCACACATGGCTGACTTCATGTTAGGTTGCCTTTCTCTTGACCCTCGCGTTACACGCATTCTGGCCACTACGGATTACTGGGTGTACACACTGCTCGACCCACGCTATAAGGAGAACCTTCCCACTCTCATTCCCGAAGAGGAAAGGGGTTCGAGAGTGTTGCTATACCACAGGACCCTGGCGGACAAGCTGATGGTAAAATTCCCATCCGACAGCGCTAGTGGCAGAAGGCGCAGTTCCGAGGGCCAGGTAGCAGGGGAGGTGCGGTGATCGAGCAGCATGTACAGCCCAGGCAGTGCAACAGTCTTTAAGGGCCTGGACAGCTTTATGGCTCCCCAGCAAGACTGTGTCACCGCTCCCCAGTCAAGGCTGAGTCGGCGGGCGCACTATAAAAGGATGGTGAGGGAGTACGTAGCCGATCGCACGACCGTCCTCCGTGACGCCTCTGCCCCCTACAACTACTGGGTGTCGAAGCTGGACACGTGGCCTGAACTCGCGCTGTATGCCCTGGAGGTGCTTGCTTGTCCTGCGGCTAGCGTCTTGTCAGAGAGGGTGTTTAGTGCGGCTGGGGGAATCATCACAGATAAGCGTACCCGCCTGTCAACCGACAGTGCCGACAGGCTAACACTCATCAAGATGAACAAAGCCTGGATTTCCCCAGACTTCTCTTCTCCACCAATGGACAGCAGCGATACGTAAGCTACGTTCTCTCTCACCATCCAAAACGGGGACATTTCTGCTTCATCAATCTGTGTCTAATATTCCTCCTCCTCCTCCTGCTCCTCCTCCTGAAACCTCACGTAATCACGCTGAACGGGCAATTTTTCTTAGGGCCACAAGGCTCACTCATCTAATTTTTCTAAACAATTTTTATATGTTTCAATGCTCTTAAAAGCGTTGAAACTTTAACTTGAACCAATTTTTTGTTAAACTGGGCTGCCTCCAGGCCTAGTTACCACTTAAGCCACATTAACCAAAGCGATTAATGGGTTTCACCTGCCATCTTGGTTGGGCATGGCCAATTTTTACTGAGGTACATTAGTACTGTTGGTACACCAATGTTTTGGGGCCCTCACCTACAGTGTAATCATAGCAATTTGTATGTTCTTCGCCTGCACTCATGGTACAGAAGTGTGTGTGGGGTTGGCCTACACTTTAGCTACATAAATGTAACTTGGGCCTTTGCTATACTGCAGCTACTGAAATGGAACTAAGACTGCGCTCCCACTATACTGCTGCTTCGGAATTGTTCCTGGGGCCTGTGTAGGCTGCTACTATTACTGAAATGGAACGAAGACTGCGCTCCCACTATACTGCTGCTCGGAATTGTTACTGGGGCCTGTGTAGGCTGCTACTATTACTGAAATCGAACTAAGACTGTGCTCCCCCTATAATGCTGCTAGTGATATGTTAGTGGGGCCTGTCGCTAATGCTACGGCTGAAATGTTACTAATTCTGGGCTCTGCCTATACCGCTGCTAATGGTATGTCTCTGGGGTGTGGAAACAGAGGCTTCCCAAAGACATGATGGCGGCGAGGCCATTTCCCACCAACGCTGTTACTGTTAAGGTGCATATAACCACGGACACGTGGAGAGGACACGTAGTGCCTCCAAAACATCCCCCGCCACGGCCCACTTAATCCTGGCCACATTCCGAAAACCAACAAAATAAAACCGCGCTACTAGGTCCGCAGTCACCACCACATTACCACCAACGCGGTTACTGTTAAGGTACATATTACCAGTCTGACTGGGGCATGCAGTGTTGGCCGGAGCTCACCTGCATTAAGCACGACATTACTACCTCAGCTGTGTTGGGCAATGCAATGGGATATTTCTATGTACCGCCGGTGGCTTCCTGGCACCCACCCATGCTGTGGGTCCACAGGGAATTATAAATGCATCTGTTTCCACTTGTAAAGAACCCCAGTCTGACTGGGGCATGCAGTGTGGGCCGAAGCCCACCTGCATTAAGCACGACATTACTACCTCAGCTGTGTTGGGCAATGCAATGGGATATTTTTATGTACCGCCGGTGGGTTCCAGGGAGCCACCCATGCTGTCGGTCCACAGGGACTTCACAATAGGGAGTTGTACCTGCCTGTGTCTATGAATTAAAAAGCCCGGTCTGACTGGGGCATGCAGAGACACCTTGACAGAATGAATAGTGTGTGGCACATAGGTTCCCCATTGCTATGCCCACGTGTGCAGCTCCTGATGGCGGTGGCACAGGATTCTATTTCTCATTGCTTCTGTACAGCATTGTGGGCTATCGCCCCGCCCCTTTTAAAGAGGGTCGCTGCCTAGCCGTGCCAACCCTCTGCAGTGTGTGCCTGCGGTTCCTCATCATGGCAGACGCACTTCTAAATAGACATGAGGGTGGTGTGGCATGAGGGCAGCTGAAGGCTGCGCAGGGACACTTTGGTGTGCGCTGTGGGGGGGAGGGGGGGCGGTTGGGCAGCATGTAACCCAGGAGAAGTGGCAGTGGAGAGTCATGCAGGCAGTGATTGTGCTTTGTTGGAGGTAGTGTGGTGCTTAGCAAAGGTATGCCATGCTAATGAGGCCTTTTCAGAAGTAAAAGTTTTTGGGAGGGGGGGGGCCCCACTCTTGCCGCTATTGTGGCTTAATAGTGGGACCTGTGAACTTGAGATGCAGCCCAACATGTAGCCCCTTGCCTGCCCTATCCGTTGCTGTGTCGTTCCCATCACTTTCTTGAATTGCCCAGATTTTCACACAAGGAAACCTTAGCGAGCATCGGCGAAATACAAAAATGCTCGGGTCGCCCGTTGACTTCAATGGGGTTCGTTACTCGAAACGAACCCTCGAGCATCGCGAAAAGTTCGTCCCGAGTAACGAGCACCCGAGCATTTTGGTACTCGCTCATCTCTAGTTACGTCACTTTCAATACATAGCCATAATTTATGACAGCGTGTAATGAAGTGGACAAGCCAGTCACAAGAGAACAATATTGCTAGGCTGGACGGAATCCAGGATGCACTAGCTTGCTATGGGGCACATACATAACTCTTCTCCCCAAAGACTAAAGAAAGAGAAATTTACAACACTGTAACTGCGCATTCAAGTAGAAAGAGGTGACTGGTATGTTTGAAAATAAGAAGAGTGGAATGACCATCACTCATTCTTTTGAATCTTCGTGAAGGGTGGTAGCTTTAGTTAATACTAGTGATGAGCGAACGTACTCGTCCAAGCTTGATGCTCGGGCGAATATTAGGGTGTTCGGGATGCTCGTTACTCTTAACGAGCACCACGCGGTGTTCGGGTTACTTTCACTTTCCTCTGTGAGACGTTAGCGCGCTTTTCTGGCCAATTGAAAGACAGGGAAGGCATTACAACTTCCCCCTGTGACGTTCAAGCCCTATACCACCCCCCTGCTGTGAGTGGCTGGGGAGATCAGATGTCACCCGAGTATAAAAGTCGGCCCCTCCCGCGGCTCGCCTCAGATGCCCTGTGAGTTAGCTGAGGGAAAGTGCTGCTGCTGGTGCTGCTGTAGGGAGAGTGTTAGGAGTGAGTGTAGTCTTCAAGAACCCCAACGGTCCTTCTCAGGGCCACATCTATCCGTGTGCAGTACTGTGGAGGGTGCTGTTAGCAGTGTTGCACTTTTTTTTTTTTCAAAATCGGCTGTCTGCAGAGCATTGCGCCCTGCAGTAATAGTCCAGGGACAGAAGTGGTGGTTAGGCAGGGAGAGTGTTAGGAGTGAGTGTAGGCTTCAAGAACCCCAACGGTCCTTCTTAGGGCCACATTTAACCGTGTGCAGTACTGTGCAGGCTGCTGTTAGCAGTGTTGCATATTTTTTTTTTCAAAATCGCCTGTGCAGAGCATTGCGCCCTGCAGTAATACTACAGGGAGAGAATTGTGTAGGCAGGGCCTGAAGACATATATTATTGATTGAATATAGTCAGTGGGCCTTTTCTTTAAAAAAAAATGGGAAAAATTCTATGTGGCCTGCCTCTGTCAGTCCTCAGCGTTCTGTGTACGTGTGTGGTGGGTGGAGATAGTAAAAAAATCATACGCAGCCAGCTACGTTTAACAGCAGTCTTGCGCCAATTTATTTCCTGCCTTCCTGGGAAAAATCACCGCTCTGCTGCACTTCATATAACTGCATTTCTGTGGAACAGATTTCTTATCTGATTGAATATAGTCAGTGGGCCTTTTCTTTTAAAAAAAGGGAAAAATTCTATGTGGCCTGCCTCTGTCAGTCCTCAGCGTTCTGTGTACGTGTGTGGTGGGTGGAGATAGTAAAAAAATCATACGCAGCCAGCTACGTTTAACAGCAGTCTTGCGCCAATTTATTTCCTGCCTTCCTGGGAAAAATCACCGCTCTGCTGCACTTCATATAACTGCATTTCTGTGGAACAGATTTCTTATCTGATTGAATATAGTCAGTGGGCCGGCCTTCCCTTTAAAAAAAAAGGGAAAAATTCTATTTGTCCTGCAGGCTTGCGCCAATTTATTTCCTACCTGGGAAATCACTGGTAATACAGCATGCTGAGGGGTAGGGGTAGGCCTAGAGGACGTGGACGTGGCCGAGGACGCGTAGGCCCAAGTGAGGGTGTGGGCACAGGCCGAGCTCCTGATCCAGGTGTATCGCAGCCGACTGCTGTGCGATTAGGAGAGAGGCACGTTTCTGGCGTCCCCACATTCATCGCCCAATTAATGGGTCCACACGGTAGACCTTTATTAGAAAATGAGCAGTGTGAGCAGGTCCTGTCGTGGATGGCAGAAAGTGCTTCGAGCAAGCTATCATCCACCCACAGTTCTGCGCCGTCCAGTGCTGCAAATCCGAATCCTCTGGCTGCTGCTCCTCCTTCCTCCCAGCCTCCTCACTCCACTACAATGACACATGCTCAGGAGCGGGAAGACTCCCAGGAACTGTTCTTGGACCCCTGCTCAGATTGGGCAGCAGTGGTTCCTCTCCCACCAGAGGAGTTTATCGTCACTGATGCCCAACCATTGGAAAGTTCCCGGGGTCCGAGGATGAGGCTGGGGACTTCCGGCAACTGTCTCAAGACCTTTCAGTGGGTGAGTAGGACGATGACGATGAGACACAGTTGTCTTGCAGTGAGGTAGTAGTAAGGGCAGTAAGTGCGAGGGAGGAGCGCACAGAGGATTCGGAGGAAGAGCAGCAGGACGATGAGGTGACTGACCCCACCTGGTGTGCAACGCGTACTCAGGACAGGTCTTCAGAGGGGGAGGCAAGGGCAGCAGCACGGCAGGTTGCAAGAGGCAGTGCGGTGTCCAGGGGTAGAGGCAGGGCCAGACCGAATAATCCACCAAGTGTTTCCCAAAGCGCACCCTCGCGCAATGCCACCCTGCAGAGGCCGAGGTGCTCTAAGGTCTGGCAGTTTTTCACTGAGACGCCTGACGACCGACGAACAGTGGTGTGCAACCTTTGTCGCGCCAAGATCAGCCGGGGAGCCACCACCAACAGCCTCACCACCACCAGCATGCGCAGACATATGATGGCCAAGCACCCCACGAGGTGGGACGAAGGCCGTTCACCGCCTCCGGTTTGCACCGCTGCCTCTCCCCCTGTGCCCCAACCTGCCACTGAGATCCAACCCCCCTCTCAGGACACAGGCACTACCGTCTCCTGGCCTGCACCCACACCCTCACCTCCGCTGTCCTCGGCCCCATCCAGCAATGTCTCGCACCGCACCGTCCAGCCGTCGCTAGTGCAAGTCTTTGAGCGGAAGCGCAAGTACGCCGCCACGCACCCGCACGCTCAAGCGTTCACCGTCCACATAGCGAAATTTATCAGCCTTGAGATGCTGCCGTATAGGGTTGTGGAAACGAAGTCCTTCAAAAGTATGATGGCGGCGGCGGCCCCGCGCTACTCAGTTCCCAGTCGCCACTACTTTTCCCGATGTGCCGTCCCAGCCCTGCACGACCACGTCTCCCGCAACATTGTACGCGCCCTCACCAACGCGGTTACTGCCAAGGTCCACTTAACAATGGACACGTGGACAAGCACAGGCGGGCAGGGCCACTATATCTCCCTGACGGCACATTGGGTGAATTTAGTGGAGGCTGGGACAGAGTCAGAGCCTGGGACCGCTCACGTCATACCCACCCCCAGAATTGCGGGCCCCAGCTCGGTGGTGGTATCTGCGGCGGTGTATGCTTCCTCCACTAAACCACCCTCCTCCTCCTCCTCCTCCAACGCAACCTCTGTCTCGCAATCAAGATGTGTCAGCAGCAGCAGCACGTCGCCAGCAGTCGGTGTCGCGCGTCGTGGCAGCACAGCGGTGGGCCATCGTCAGCAGGCCGTGCTGAAACTACTCAGCTTAGGAGATAAGAGGCACACGGCCCACGAACTGCTGCAGGGTCTGACAGAGCAGACCGACCGCTGGCTTGCGCCGCTGAGCCTCCAACCGGGCATGGTCGTGTGTGACAACGGCCGTAGACTGGTGGCGGCTCGGCAGCTCGGCAGCCTCACGCACGTGCCATGCCTGACCCACGTCTTTAATTTGGTGGTTCAGCGCTTTCTGAAAAGCTACCCCCGCTTGACAGACCTGCTCGGAAAGGTGCGCCGGCTCTGCGCACATTTCCGCAAGTCCCACACGGACGCTGCCACCCTGCGGACCCTGCAACATCGGTTTACTCTGCCAGTGCACCGACTGCTGTGCGACGTGCCCACACGGTGGAACTCTACGCTCCACATATTGGCCAGGCTCTATGAGCAGCGTAGAGCTATAGTGGAATACCAACTCCAACATGGGCGGCGCAGTGGGAGTCAGCCTCCTCAATTATTTTCAGAAGAGTGGGTCTGGTTGGCAGACATCTGCCAGGTCCTTCGAAACTTTGAGCAGTCTACCCAGGTGATGAGTGGCGATGCTGCAATCATTAGCGTCACCATTCCTCTGCTATGCATCTTGAGAAGTTCCCTGCAAAGCATAAAGGCAGACGCTTTGCGCTCGGAAACAGAGCCGGGGGAAGACAGTATGCCGCTGGATAGTCAGAGCACCCTCCTGTCTATATCTCAGCGCGTTCAGGAGGAGGAGGAGGAGCATGAGGAGGATGAGGAGGAGGGGGAAGAGACAGCTTGGCCCACTGCTGACGGTACCCATGCTGCTTGCCTGTCATCCTTTCAGCGTGTATGGCCTGAGGAGGAGGAGGAGGAGGATCCTGAAAGTGATCTTCCTAGTGAAGACAGCCATGTGTTGCGTACAGGTACCCTGGCACACATGGCTGACTTCATGTTAGGATGCCTTTCTCGTGACCCTCGCGTTACACGCATTCTGGCCACTACGGATTACTGGGTGTACACACTGCTCGACCCACGGTATAAGGAGAACCTTTCCACTCTCATTCCCGAAGAGGAAAGGGGTTCGAGAGTGTTGCTATACCACAGGACCCTGGCGGACAAGCTGATGGTAAAATTCCCATCCGACAGCGCTAGTGGCAGAAGGCGCAGTTCCGAGGGCCAGGTAGCAGGGGAGGTGCGGAGATCGAGCAGCATGTACAGCACAGGCAGTACAACAGTCTTTAAGGCCCTGGACAGCTTTATGGCTCCCCAGCAAGACTGTGTCACCGCTCCCCAGTCAAGGCTGAGTCGGCGGGAGCACTGTAAAGGGATGGTGAGGGAGTACGTAGCCGATCGCACGACCGTCCTCCCTGACGCCTCTGCCACCTACAACTACTGGGTGTCGAAGCTGGACACGTGGCCTGAACTCGCGCTGTATGCCCTGGAGGTGCTTGCTTGTCCTGCGGCTAGCGTCCTGTCAGAGAGGGTGTTTAGTGCGGCTGGGGGAATCATCACAGATAAGCGTACCCGCCTGTCAACCGACAGTGCCGACAGGCTTACACTCATCAAGATGAACAAAGCCTGGATTTCCCCAGACTTCTCTTCTCCACCAGCGGACAGCAGCGATACCTAAGCAATACGTAGGCTGCACCCGCGGATGGAAGCATCGTTCTCTCTCACCATCCAAAACGGGGACATTTCTGCTTCATCAATCTGTGTATAATATTCCTCCTCCTGCTCCTCCTGCTTCTCCTCCTGAAACCTCACGTAATGACGCCGAACGGGCAATTTTTCTTAGGGCCACAAGGCTCACTCATATAATTTTTCTTAAAAGTTTTTATACGTTTCAATGCTCTTAAAAGCGTTGAAACTTTAACTTGAACCAATTTTTCGTTAAACTGGGCTGCCTCCAGGCCTAGTTACCACTTAAGCCACATTAACCAAAGCGATTAATGGGTTTCACCTGCCCTCTTGGTTGGCCAGGGCCAATTTTTCTGATGTACATTAGTACTGTTGATACAGCAATTTTTGTGGGCCCTCGCCTACAGTGTAATCAAATTAATTTTTAGCCCACCTGCATTACAGCTGACGTTACATCCGCTGTGTTGGGCAATGCAATGGGATATTTTTATGTACCGCCGGTGGGTTCCAGGGAGCCACCCATGCTGTGGGTCCACAGGGAATTATAAATGCATCTGTTTCCACTTCTAAAGAACCCCAGTCTGACTGGAGCATGCAGTGTGGGCCGAAGCCCACCTGCATTAAGCACAACATTACTACCTCAGCTGTGTTGGGCAATGCAATGGGATATTTTTATGTACCGCCGGTGGCTTCCTGGCACCCACCCATGCTGTGGGTCCACAGAGAATTATAAATGCATCTGTTTCCACTTCTAAAGAACCCCAGTCAGACTGGGGCATGCAGTGTGGGCCGAAGCCCACCTGCATTAAGCACGACATTACTACCTCAGCTGTGTTGGGCAATGCAATGGGATATTTTTATGTACCGCCGGTGGGTTCCAGGGAGCCACCCATGCTGTCGGTCCACAGGGAATTATAACTGCATCTGTTTCCACTTCTAAAGAACCCCAGTCAGACTGGGGCATGCAGTGTGGGCCGAAGCCCACCTGCATTAAGCACGACATTACTACCTCAACTGTATTGGGCAATGCAATGGGATATTTTTATGTACCGCCGGTGGGTTCCAGGGAGCCACCCATGCTGTCGGTCCACAGGGACTTCACAATAGGGAGTTGTACCTGCCTGTGTCTATGAATTAAAAACCGCGGTCTGACTGGGGCATGCAGACACCTTGACAGAATGAATAGTGTGTGGCACATAGGTTCCCCATTGCTATGCCCACGTGTGCAGCTCCTGATGGCAGTGGCACAGGATTATATTTCTCATTGCTTCTGTACAGCATTGTGGGCTATCGACCCGCCCCTTTTAAAGAGGGTCGCTGCCTAGCCGTGCCAACCCTCTGCAGTGTGTGCCTGCGGTTCCTCGTCATGGCAGATGCACTTATAAATAGACATGATGGTGGCGTGGCATGAGGGCAGCTGAAGGCTGGGCAGGGACAGTTTGGTGTGCGCTGTGGACACTGGGTCGTGCGGGGGGGTTGGGCAGCATGTAACCCAGGAGAAGTGGCAGCGGAGTGTCATGCAGGCAGTGATTGTGCTTTGTTGGAGGTAGTGTGGTGCTTAGCTAAGGTATCCATTGCTAATTAGGGCTTTTCAGAAGTAAAAGTTGTTGGGAGGGGGGGGGCCCACTCTTGCCGGTATTGTGGCTTAATAGTGGGACCTGTGAGCTTGAGATGCAGCCCAACATGTAGTCCCCCGCCTGCCCTATCCGTTGCTGTGTCGTTCCCATCACTTTCTTGAATTGCCCAGATTTTCACACATGAAAACCTTAGCGAGCATCGGCGAAATACAAAAATGCTCGGGTCACCCATTGACTTCAATGGGGTTCGTTATTCGAAACGAACCCTCGAGCATCGCGATAATTTCGTCCCGAGTAACGAGCACCCGAGCATTTTGGTGCTCGCTCATCTCTAGTTAATACCCATAACCGAGATTAGGAAAAAGAAGGCAATAACAATACTGAGTCTACTGTGACAGATAAACTTCAGACTGACACTGGAGTATTTGTTAATTTGTAGGGTGTGGCATCTAGATTGATTGTCTCCTCTAATCCGCATTCAACCACTATACCATAACACATTCACTAAATGCAAGCAAGACTTTTACTCAACATTCCTCCAGCACATTAGCTTAAAGGGGTTGTCCCGCGCCGAAACGGGGTTTTTTTTTTTCAACAGCCCCCCCGTTCGGCGCGAGACAACCCCGATGCAGGGGTTAAACAAGAACACCGGACAGCGCTTACCTGAATCCCCGCGCTCTGGTGACTTCTTACTTACCTGCTGAAGATGGCCGCCGGGATCTTCTCCCTCGGTGGACCGCAGGGCTTCTGTGCGGTCCATTGCCGATTCCAGCCTCCTGATTGGCTGGAATTGGCACGTGACGGGGCGGAGCTACACGGAGCTACACGGAGCCCCATTGAGAAAAGAAGAAGACCCGGACTGCGCAAGCGCGTCTAATTTGGCGATTAGACGCTGAAAATTAGACGGGCTCCATGGAAACGAGGACGCCAGCAACGGAACAGGTAAGTGAAAAATTTCTTATAACTTCTGTATGGCTCATAATTAATGCACAATGTACATTACAAAGTGCATTAATATGGCCATACAGAAGTGTATAGACCCACTTTGTTTCGCGGGACAACCCCTTTAAGCACGAATGTTACATATAACTTTAAACAATAAAGATAAGCATGTAAAAGATTTGCATTTAGAATAACTTGGGCTATGCATAGGGAAGATAACTTTAGAGTTCTTTTTGGGCCTTAAGGGAAAAATAAAGTGCAATAACCATGAAAATGAGAAGTCTATTAAAGTCATTGACTAGCACCACATCTTGCGGGGCAAGAGTATTATGGGCTCTTCTGTTTCTGAGCCTGTAGAAAATCCCGTAAGGGTGACACCACTCTCCCAAGACCTGATTCCTGCTGAGGAGCACAACGAGGGACTGGGTCTCAAGTAAGCACTTACTTCAGCGTCCTCTGCAGTGTAGTCCTCTTCTTCCCAAACCGGCTTAAAACAGCCGACTGCCATTGCAGGGCTGTTAAGTCCAACGAATCAGAGTCCCGTAAATGTCCCTTTGATTCCCGAGGGATTATAGAGAAGTCAAATGGCTTCCACTGGGACCTCTCTGGTGGCTTCTCTTGTTGGTCATCACTAACATAAAATAGAAATTAAAGTCCCCATACTCCTTCATGTAAAGGCGTAAAGGTAGAGGCAATAAGTCTTAGCCTCTAAATTTGCCTTGATGAATAAACTCAAGAAATTGTAGGAAGCAGCTCTAACAAGTCCCGCTCGTCACCCCAATAGAATTTCGGTGGACACGGCAGGTAACTTGCAGGTGCAGCTCTATATGCGCTGGTGGACATCCAGCACACAGGGGAATACTCACTGGTCTCTGAAGAAACGTCCAGTGGTAAACTCATGAGGTTGCTTGGCTCCTCCCCTGGGCAGTTCTATTGTTTCACATTGGGTCTGCCCCCCTACTTTTCCCTTAGCTATGGCGGGAACAAAGTGGTGGGAAAATTTGGCGGGTTTAGGTAGTGCGCAGGAAGAAGATGGTGCCATCTTGTGCATCCAAACAGTCCATACTTTTTACCTGAATAAAATTAAATGAGGGTAACTGTATCTTGTCTAGTAGTATAACGCAGTCCTTTTTCAGATGATACCACATTTGAGACACATATGCAGGTGAAAAATCATCACCTTCACTTTGCGTGTTGATAGCTGGCCAAACCTTGCCCTTGACGATGGCTCAGAGGATTTCGTTCTTGTCGGAAAAATATTTAAACAGAAATTGACTTCGTTGTGCTACCACAACCAGATACATGCAGCTCAGAGACATTTTTATCCCGTTCACGATGCCAAAACTCGTCCCTGCAGCGCCCGCAGAGCAGATCCACAGCCGAGGAGACAGCGGGAGAAGAGATGGTCACTTGTCACGGGGGCTCTACCGTCCCCTCCCCAGTTCTGGGTAGTGCGGAACCTGTCCACATGCCACAGGGGGAGGTCACGGGAAAATGAAAAAGGATGGTAACACGGCAAAGTTACCTAAAAGTCTTTAGTTGTCATAGGTGATGCCACCGTTCCTTTCCTTTGATGTGGCTCCTCCTTGGAATAATTAGAGCCCACACAAAGTAGTTTTTTTCTAGACGCACCGGGAGTGGTTGATGATGTCCGCTTTACTGAACATAGTAAATCCAACATACAATCCAATCCAATGGTAGAATAGGCAAACCAGCAGTGGAGGTACACGGGGCATTCATACAAAGTCCACAGTCCCAGTTATCTGTGTCTTGCTTTCTCTCCCGGAATCAATGCTCTCAACACTGGCTTGCATACAAGAACTCACTGATCACTTGCATACTACTCCTTCTCTCTCTAAGTACGTGACATCAGCACTGAGGACGCCTTAGATTATCCATGAAGGCAGAACATCCGGAACTCTCTCGGTCTCCTTCATCTTCTCCACAGACAGACTGAAGGTGTCTCTGTGCAGGCAGACCCTCCTCTCTCTTTCTCTCCTTCCTATCTAACTACCATACACCTTGCAACTCCCCTCACTCACATCTTGCAAACACATATATAATGCATGGTCAAATAACTAACAAATGATAGACATGCAATACATATAACACGGATTCATGCTACAAGCAAAACAAGGACATTGCAAGCGCCCAAGACAGACATAGATCACTTAAGCACACTCTGGAACCTTCCATTCACTTCAGGCCACTACACCTGCACTTGTGACTTTAGATGGAGGTGCTCCTTACATTCCAGCCAGAGGTGGCAGTAGCTGTTTTCTGCATTTCATATTGCTGTGCTGTCAGAATAGCTGCTTCAGGTGAATGTATCTCTGCAATATATCATTTTTCTTTTCTCAAGGTGTCCTCTACATAGAGCTCCACTTCTTCTTGCTATAGTCTAAGTCTAGACCTTTTAGTTGGCTGGTTGACACCAAAAATCATGCCAAAATTGTTGAGCAAATAGCTGCAATTTTGGCACAATTTTTGGTGCAATTTAGACCACATTCCTTTTTTTTCACAAGGGAATGCCCTTTATTGGATACAGCGAAAAAAGTGTGCTAAACTGTCAACAACACATAATAAATGTGAAGTGCGTAACAGTTTTCTGATACAATTTGTGCCAGGAAACTGTCGAATTTTCAATAATAAATAAGCCCCAGTGTGTTCATTTAACAATGAGAGTTAATGGGCGACATATGTGATATATCATACTACACACCCATTGTGAATAAAGCCTTTAGATATAAAAATCTACTATGTCAACATTGTTCCTATGCCACATCTTACGCCTGTACATGTACCTGAACACCAGTTTTAATGGTTTCCTCCGTCTAAAATCTAACTGCATTTTTGCATGTCCACATAATTTATGCGAAGAAACAGCCAAAAGGTATTTTAGAAATTTAAAGCAAATATTTCGGCTTTTAGCTGTGAATTTATGCAGGTGCTGAACACAGTTGGGAACAGCAAAGAGGAAACACCTAATTGAGAATATTTTTTTTTCCACCTTTTCACTGAGAATATAAATGTTACTGTAACCAACCCTTATGTTTATTCCAATAGTCCTTAATCCAGTACAGCAGGAAGCAAACCGAAAGATGACATTGTTGTTCCCTGTGAAAATATTTTGGCCAATACCTATTTAAATGACAATAAGCATTAATGGGGCTTAATTAAAATATAAACGGTGTAGAGCCACCTCACCAGGCGTGCACTCAGCTGGAACTAACTATATTTGCTTAATCTACAATTTTAGATGTATTAGCAAAAATAAATGTTGGTGAATATAAGAGCCTGATTACATATCTTGGGTAAATTGGTGATAATGAGTCAAGAGACTTTGTGTTCATTCACATACATTAGAATAAAAATCATTATGAAATTAAAGCTAAGATTAATCCCGCTAATGACACTGCAGAGCATCTGGGAATAGGATAACCCAGATGTCAAATTCACTGTGATACTGTGCTGCTATTTGATAGTGTAACCCCTTGAAGTATTCTTCTAAGGCTGCTAGCTGGTACCCCACAGTCCCAGCACTTGAAATGCAAATGACTGACAAGATAGACTAATAATGAGAGCAGATTCTAGCAGTAAGGAAAATGCATAAATTAAAAAAACGGGAAAAAAACTCAACCACTGATAGAAAAAAGCAGCAGGCGCCCTGATGTCTTCAATTAGGGTGTATGACATCTGCAGTGAATTTCCCTCTAATAAAGCCCTCACTCTGTATTCCAAAGCACACGATTCTAACACTGTTAACATTCTAATGTCTTGGGCGTGCATGGTAACATTAATTACAAGATGATTTGGTTGACTTCTGAATCTCTTTTATGTCTTCAAGTGAGTAAAACTCTAGGTTGTAGCTTTGATTTCATAAATAAAATGTACAGACCTGCCAAGCATTAAAGCCTTCCCGAAGCAACTCAGATCTGCTAAGTTACATTAAACCTTTATTGCAAAGTACGCTGCATTCAGGATGAGTTAAGAAAAAAAAAAAGGTCAACATCCCCATAGTTCAACAGGCTGTCTTTATCTTTTTCCTCAATTTTCATTGCATCTAATTACTTAGAGATGTTCTCCTGGAATTGTGAATATAATCGAATTCACGGTTTGATTATTTGAACGTTACATTGCCATGCATGATAATATATGGATGCGGAGGGACATGTATAGCAGAAATGTATTTAGTGCTGAGGAAATTGCTATACTGTATAATAGGGACATTTCTGATTACACAACAGTCTGCAATGGTTGCTGAATTTAAAGCGACTCTCCGGGCCTGGAGACATGTTGATGGCCATACCGCCGCTTCTCCGACTACCTGATGCACACTGTGCATTAGTATGCAATATTAGTTTAAGACTAGGGATGAGCAAGTATACTCGCTAAGGCACTACTCGCTCGAGTAATGTGCCTTAGCCGAGTATCTCCCTGCTCGTCCCGAAAGATTCGGGGGCCGCCGCAGCTGACAGGTGAGTTGCGGCGGGGAGCAGGGGAGAGCGGGCGGGAGAGAGAGATCTCCCCTCCGTTCCTCCCTGCTCTCCCCCGCAGCTCCCTGCCCCGCGGCGGCACCCGAATCTTTCTGGACGAGCGGGGAGATACTCGGCTAAGGCACATTACTCGAGCGAGTAGTGCCTTAGCGAGTATAGAGCAATGTATTTGCGCTATGTACAAGGCTTTTTTGCATACGTATATTTAATGTACTTTTTGCCCAAGCAGGGCATGTTCATTTTCACGGCAACCCAATTTAAATGGCTATTTAGCGGAACGAGTTCGAGATGTAAATTTTTTTATGGAATTGTGCATCCCATTCTGCATTTTGCATGCATTTGCGCAACCCACCATAGACCTCTAAGTGGACCTTTGGTGCGCAAAGAGATAGAATAAGCTCAATTTTTTGCATGTGCACAAAGTCAGGAAATGACAATGATCCCATTGGATTCAATGGGTTCTGTTATCTGCTCTTTGAGCACGTGAATTTTATGTGTGCAACTATGCCCATGTGAAGCCTTGGATATCTGCTTTGATTAATCAGTGCTGTGCATATAAGCAATGCTGGCCAGTCAAAGCCAACCAATGCATACTAATGTAGTCAGGGAAGCAGTGAGGTCATCTTTACATAGTATGTTAGGCTGAAGGGAGGCAATGTCTATCTAGTTCAGCCTGTTTCCACCCCCACCCACCATACTTGTTGATCCAGAGTAAGACAAAAAAAACCAATGAGGCAGAAGCCAATTTGCCCATGTGGAGGAAAAATTCCTCCCGACTCCATAATGGCAGTCAGAATAATCCCTGGATCAACGTCTGAAAGTTCCTACCTGACTCCGAGACCTGGATCAACTGGTTATTTAATGTCTATATCCTGTAGTATCATAACATCTAGTCCCCTCTTAAACTCCTGTATTGATTTTCCATCACCACGTCCTCAAGCAGACAGTTCCACAGTCTCACTGCTCTTACAGCAAAGAACCCTCTTCTATGTTGGCGATGAAACCTTTGTTCCTCTAGACGTAGAGGATGCCCTCTTGTTACCATCGCAGTCCTGGGTATAAACAAATCTTGGGAGAGATCCTTTTTTAATGCATCTTTGTTTGTCTAGGATTGGAAGGTCAGTTTTAGGGCGCCCACCCACTGGCGTTTGCGATTTTCGTGCGTGAAAAACGCCGCGTTTTCGCGGCGTTTTTCCCGCGTTTTTCGCAGCGTTTTTTGCCGCGATTTCGCGGCGTTTTCGCGGCTTTTCCATTAATTTCCATTGACTTTCAAGGGTGCCTTAGGAGAAAAATAAGGACACATATGCAACTGACAGTTCCTATGTTAAAAAACGCAACGCAACGCAACGCAAAACGCCAGTGGACAGGAGTACATTCAATTCTAATTGCTCTGCAGGAAAAACGCAAAACGCAAAGAAAAAAAAATCGCCAGTGGGTGGGCGCCCTTATTTCTAATGGGAATTGTATGTAAATAGGGCTAATAATAATGCGAGAATGGAGTTGGTCATTAAAATGGGAAGTAGAATATAAGAATATATTGGAGCAGATTTTTTAATGCTGTCTCAAATTTAGACAGCATATAGCTAAACTAGATGCACCTATCTTATCACAGTGGATGAGACACTTGTGTCTAACTTTATGCCAATCTTGGTTGGCTTAGTCTAGACCAATTTTTTATGTGCAAAATTTTAGCACATGTTAGCTATGGTGGCCCAAAAACCTCAACTTTCAACTACAAAGCTAGACACCCTCTATTTTTTTTTCTTTTTAACAAGCCTTTATTTAGGGCAGAGTTTCAGGTTCTTATGTCTACGACAAGATTGTGCTCAAAGACCATGAATTTTCAGACTTCTTACTAATGACAAAGAAGAAAAACAACTGTTGCTTCAAGTCGTGGAAGCAAATCGCAAGGCTGTTCCAACACAGATTACCAAGAAGTCTGCTGTTAGTCCTTAAGCAAAGACTGACAAGTATTTGTGTCGTAATTTTGACTATTTTCATATATTTGGAAGTATTTTTTGTAGGAACAGCACAAATGTGTAGATTGTCAGGACAAATGCCATTGTCATTACTTAATGTTTTAAAGTATAGTGGTGCTTGTGCAAAAGCAAATTGTTAATATCAATGCTGTAGCTTGTGTAATTGGAAATCTTGCGTGTAAGCGCCATGTCTCATAATATACATCAGTTTTCAGCACCATCTTGCAATTGGAATTTAAAGCTAAAACTTTACCTTAACATTACTATTAGCAGATGTAACAGATTGGGAAGGTGTCTTGCTCTATAGCTACCGCTTCATTTTTTGCCATATCTCTATGGGCCACTGTTATGTTGACACATTTTTAGCCACTCTCTTTTTCCGACCCATTTTGCGAAGTCACAACTCCACATTCATTGATTAAGGCTCAAAAAGAGTCTAAAAACATAATAAATGGGGCAAAGGCGTGCAAGCCAGTTTTCTAGCACAAATTCAGTAAGAATTTTTGCTCATTTGATTTACAGCAGTAAATCTCCATTGTATAAAATTGCCCCTTAGTTTAGACTTAACAAGGTTTTCAAACATTCTACATTTTGACCGACAGTAAACAGAAAGGGCAATAAGTAGTATGCAAGTATAAAGTACTACAATGTCTCGCCGAGCATACATATCAATATGACTTATATGTTGCCAGTTACGAATGAATTCATGAAGGATAAGAATAGGATTGGAGATTTGAACAGGTTTAGTTCAGGTCAATTTCTAGTAGATGGTTATCTTCATCAGTGAATGATCATCTGTTGTAGAAATAATATCAGATAGACATTCCATGATGGCTTCTAGTCATTGTCAGCAGAATGAACCTGCATGTTAGATATCAATAATAATAGTGGAAGACATATAGTAGCCACTATTATATCAAGATGGTGATGTTTGACTTAAAGGGGTTGTCTCGAGGAGGCAGTGAATTTTTTTTTTTGCCCAGTCCCCCTAATTAAGCATACATTACTAAGCCCCCCTGTAAATGACTTTTCTAGCTGGTTTGTACTTACAGTTCCAGCGTTTCAGCAACTTTTTCCCAAGATGGCCGCCGGCTCTTTTCCCATCGCTTGCTGTAGCCCGACGTGCGTGCTCCCGAGACGCTACCAGCTGTGTCTCCCTGACAACCAGACGCCCCGCAGCCGCCGACCGGACCCCTGGATTGAAAGTGGCCGACCACGGCACACAGTCACCCACCGCCAGGCAGCAGGTAACCGGCGCTAGACCCCTGACAACAGACGAAGGCCCCCCCCGGCCCAGCGGCAGCCCCCCGGCCCAGCGGCAGCCCCCCCAGCCCATCACTTACCTGGGCGGCAGGACGGCGGGACGGCAGGACGGCGGGACAGCTGGGCGGCTTCTCAGGACAGCTGGGCGGCTCTGCACCTTCCTCTAACAGAGGATGGTACAGAATGGCCGCTCCAGCGCGCTCCCGAGCAGTGACAGCTCGTCTGCGCATGTGCAGAAGAGCTGTAGCGGGGAGCACACTGAAGCGGCTCGTGCTGAGAGGAGAAGACCGGACTGCGCAAGCGCGTCTAAAAAAGCAAGCTGCCAGCGAATTTAGACGGAACCATGGAGACGAGGACGCTAGCAATGGAGCAGGTAAGTGGAATAACTTCTGTATGGCTCATATTTAATGCACAATGTATATTACAAAGTGCATTAATATGGCCATACAGAAGTGTATAACCCCACTTGATTTCGCGAGACAACCCCTTTAAAGGAGTTTTCCAGGCAAATAGTCTTGATGATCTATCTTCAAGATAGGTCATCAATAGTTGATCACCAGGGACATGCCGCTCGGGATCCCTGGCAATCAGCTGATCGCCTGGTTCATTGCAATAAATGGGAGCTGAGCCTTCTATTACACTTCCAGCTTCAGCATCAGGGTTGGATGTAGAAATGTAATAGAATGTATCACTTCCATTGATTTTAATGGGAGTGAAGCCCTCTATGACACTTCTGCCTCTGACGATGTCCGGCCTTGTTGCACTGGCAGCAGGCTAGGGGATCAGCTGATCACCAGGGATACCAAACAGTGGGTCCCTGGTAATCAACTATTGATGACTAGAGATGAGCAAGCACCCAAATGCTCGAGTCTACGTTATTCAAGTTGAGCTTTTCGTAAAATTCGAGAGCTCTACTCGAGTAACGAACCCCTTTGACTACAATGGGAAACTCGAGCATTTTTGTATGTGGGACACCGGGTGCGTCTCTCTCTCTCTCCCCTGCCAGAAGAAAAATTTGACAATGACACGTGCTGCGCAGCGGCAGGGAGGGGCCAAAACAGGCACGTCACAGTGGGGAGGAGCCAAAAACTGGGGCGGGGTCGAACATGGCTTGATGCTCGTTCGTGTAACGAGCACCATCGAGTACACTAAAACTCGAATGAGCATCAAGCTCGGCAGAGTATGTTCACTCAACTCTATTGATGACCTATCCAGAGGATAGGTCATCAATAGTATTTGCCCATAAAACCCCCTTGAGATAGCCATACCCGTTAGATAGAATTAGGTTGACAGTTGTACAACTGTTAAATGAATAATCGTCTGGCGAACATATACAGCCATATACATTTTAGTCCATATTGGCCATCACAGTGAAATGGGCCATGTATGTTTAATGACAGTGGACGATGGATGAAAGATCCTTCTGGGATCATTTTTTCTTTAAAAGATTATTTGTTTTACTATTGGACGAAAAATTTAAATATGGCCAACTTCTTTCCAAATGATGAACTTCTGGCATAGGTTCTCTGACACATTCATGCATTATTAAATTTTACTAGATGAACAACCATTTTAGTTGATATCATCCATTTTCAACAACTGTAGGCCTCGTTCAGATGAGCGTCTATTTGTGCGCGCGTATGTGCGCACATAACCACGCATCTATTAGAACTATTGGTTTCCAATGGTGAGTTCACATTCCATCTTTTACAGGCGTGCAAATTTGCGCACCTGCAAAAGATAGGACATCCACGTGCCGGGAAGATCCGTGCTGCACGTAAGTATTCCCCCCGCAGGGAGTCACCTCATCACTGAACACTGTGACAGCACTGTCACAGTGTTCAGTAATGATGACACACCCCGCGCAGAGTAAAGAATCAGCTTTCACAGCTGTGGCAGAGGATCGCGATGTTCTGCCATTGCTTTCAATGGGGCCGCAGCTGCTCTGGGTGCCCCAATTGAAAGCAATGGGATGCTGGCAACATCTGGCAAAACTGCAATAATTTGGGGGGAAGGGCTTTAAATATGTGCCCATCCCTGAAAATCATCCCTAGCTTGTGTAAAAAAATAAAAAATATTTATACTCACCTCTCTGCACTGTCGGGGCTCTGTGCATCTAGCTGCTTGTCTGCCCGGCACTGCTCTGAAGCTCATTCAGCAGGCGGGGATTTAAAATCCCCACCTGCTGAAAGAGCTGCATTTGATTGGCTGAGCACTCAGAGCAGTGCCGGGAACCAAGCGGCTAGACGCAACAAGCCCTGACAGCAGCGGAGTGGTGAGTATATGTTTTTTTTTATTTTTTACACAAGCTAGGGATCATTTTCAGGGAAGGGCTTATATTTCAAGCCCTTCCCCTAAAATCACTGCGGTTGGTGCCTGCAGCCCATTGCTTTCAATGGGGCCGCCGGCAGCAGCAGCGACCCCATTGAAAGCAATGGGCACAGAGGTTCGATCATGCATTTTTTTGCTCATCCGTGCAGTGCTGCTTTTAGTGCAGCACGAATGTGTGCAAAACAACACTCATGTAAATGAGGCCTTAGTCTAATGTGTATAGGCACCTTCTTAATGTCTAGTTTGGAGCCTTGACTATTTTTTGTTATTTCCTGTAGAACCCCTTTATGATGGTGCTATTAAGAAGTGTGTGCCTGCGGTCTTTATAAATTGTCACAGCAACTAATTAACCCATAACCTAAAATTGACTATGCATGGGATTTTTATAGTGTTTATTATAAAGGTATGATAATGAATTTAAATAAAGCAATTAAAATCTGTGTTTGGGCCATGCAAATATAGTAATTATGCTTGTGTGCTGTTTTTGTATATATACTCAACTAATCTCTTAATTTTTGGCTATTGCTTCTTTTTTAGAGACAGGAACATTTTGCTAAGCAGAACATAGATGTTAATGGAGAGATCAAGAATGAAAGCAGATATGCAAAGGATGGCCTGGTCAACAGTCATCTGATATCCAGGGTCAACTTTACGCAATTTGTTTTAGGAACTCAAATTCTAATTAAATGATCAGATCATCCATAGGTTGATCAAATTGACTTGGCACTACTAGACAGTTCATATTATCTCATAATGGTATAGCATAATATCAATTGGTATCACAACTGCTTTATTTAACGGGTTGTCGAGTGAAACAATACTAAATATCTAAATGCCTGGGCCACTTTAAAATAATAAACTGGCCTTAGGGCTCATGTCCACGGGCAAAATGTGATTTAAAATCCGCAGCGGATCTCCCGCGCGCGGATCCGCACCCCATAGGGATGCATTGACCACCCGCGGGTAGATAAATACCCGCGGATCGTCAATAAAAGGCATTTAAAA
Source organism: Eleutherodactylus coqui (assembly GCF_035609145.1). Lineage (NCBI taxonomy): Eukaryota > Metazoa > Chordata > Amphibia > Anura > Eleutherodactylidae > Eleutherodactylus > Eleutherodactylus coqui. Next base: position 257,951,085 of record NC_089839.1, on the reverse strand, counting down.
AAAAATGGAGCATGAAAAAATCTGGACCATGCTCCATTTTCGTGCGGGTCTCCCGCGGGGACGGCTCCCGCGGGCTTCTATTGAAGCCTATGGAAGCCGTCCGGATCCGCGGGAGACCTAAAATAGGAATTTAAAGAATTTACTCACCCGCAGCGGACCGGGAAGCTCTTCTCTTCCTCACGGCCGCATCTCCCTTGCTTCGGCTCGGCGGATGTGCCCGGCGCATGCGCGCGGCACGTCGACGACGTGCCGGCGACGTGCCGCCGGCGTAAGGAATTCATCCGCCGGCCGAAAGAGAAGATCCGGCCGTGAGGAAGAGCAGAGCTTCGCCGCCCGCTACGGATAGGTAAATTCTTTTAAATTCTTATTTTCAGCGCTCATGTCCGCGGGGCAGGAGGGACCCGCTGCAGATTCTCCATGTAGAATCCGTAGCGGGCCCGATTTTCCCCGTGGACATGAGGCCTTAATCTCAGCTTGGGCAGCTGGTCACATGACATCGAAGCACATGACCTCTAGCCAATCACTGGAATCAAGGCAAAACATCAGCATTTTGGAAATAATGGAGCAAAAAAAAAAAAGCAACATGATCCTACCATGCAAATAAACCCTTAGAGACAATAGATATGTATTATAGAATACACTAATGTAACACTATAGATATGAATATTGGGAATGTAAAACTATTACATGTGTACCAGTTGATAGATACTTTTCTTGCATTTGTTCCATTTTTTTGTATCTCAGCCAAAAAAATGCACACTTCTGAAGACTTTTAGTATAATACTAGGTATGTTTTCACAGTAACAAACTTTTACATTTTAGAAATGTTGGCCCTCTCTGAATTTCAAGCATTAACAATAATATAGCTAACAATTTCCCTGCATTATTAATAAGATGCCACAATAAAAGTATTCAACTAGCAGGTAACTGCCTTAATTAAAGACTGAAGGTCTTATTGTCATACATTTTTGCATTTAGTCAGAATCACTAATTACACTTAAAAGGTTGAAAAGACCTTAGAAGATTGAGATAGTTCTGTTTCATTAATTGAGCTGCATACTGGAGGTCGAGTTCCGCTCCTGGGGTTAAGTCGTTTTTAGAATGATGTGCCTGATATGATTGCAAGGCAAGTTCCCTCCAGAAAGAGGAGCATATCTCCATTAAAATCCTAGCTTATGCTATAAGTGACAGGTATGAAGTAGCACTATAAAGAAGAAGAATGTAGAAAGGGGATAAGCTAGGAGTCATGCAAGTCAAAAATATCATTGGAGCCACTTTTAGAAAATAAAAAAAATATCTAAAATATAGTCAGTATGAGTAGAGATTGAGCTGTTAATTTTATAAACAAGATCTATGGATATTAGTTGCTCAACAAAAGCACAGCCTGGATGGGTACATAATAACGTAGAAGAAAATTATCTTTAATTAGGGTATCTGCACAGTTTCACACAACTCTTTTTGATAAAAAAAAAATTCTTTCAAAATAGCTGCCCGAAAGACAAATGATTATTGGAAATCTTGAACTTTAGTGACAAGCCTTAAAAGCCTTTTATTTTGTCCAATGATTGGTCAAATAAAAGTTCTTACTAGAGATGAGCGAGCATGCTCGTTTAAGGCTAATGCTCGATTGAGCATCGGTCTTGTCGAGTAATTGATTACTTGATCGAGCACCATGTGGGGAGAAGCGTCGGGGGAGAGTGGGGGGGGGGGAGAGATCTCTCTCACTCTCCTCCCTGCTCCCTCGCTCTCCCTCCTGCATGGTGCTCAGTCAAGTAATCAGTTACTCGACAAGACTGATGCTCATGGCATTAGCCTTAAACGAGTGTGCTTGCTCATCTCTAGTTCCTACCCAATCATCAACTTGTGCAAAGGTGTTGTTGATCGCACTATGAACAAGAAAATTCTCATTTGTTTGGCAATTGTATCTTTTTTACAACACCAGTCATTACTGTAGGCACAACCTCTCCCTGTGTAAACAGGGGACATACTGCTGACAGTGATGAAAGTGCATGGGGACAGACAATCATACGAATGATCGTTCATCTCTTATACATTGTGAATCGGCCTTTGTGAGGGCCAATGAAACGAGCAGCAATATTATTGATTGGCGATTGTCATCTGAATCTCATTGAGAGGTGTAAAAGGACTCTTGGAAAACTCATGCATTAAATATGTAGCCCACTGACTTCACTGGGAACTATGTGAAGCATCATTTCTTCTTCAGTAGCATTGCAGGGGTAATTGAACACTTGCTTCCAAGTTTCCCTACAGATCACAACTCATCATTGGGAGACCTCTTCTTTTTGAGTGACTGTCCAAAATTTACAATTATTTTAATGAACAAATTATACAAATTGGCTGGCAATTATAAAATTCCTCTACACAGCTTTTGCTTAAGGCCTTAGTCAGACGGGCGTTTTTTGCCGCGATTTGCGGATCGCATGACGGATGCGCATCCGCAAATCGCGTGACCGGTGCGCGCAAGTCGCCCGCAAATCGCCCGAAAATCTGCTCCTAGCCGCGTTTCATTAGAAACGGGCCGGAGCTGTCCAGCGCATTGCATTCAATGGAGACGGCAATACAGCCGTCTCCATTGAAAGCAATGCGCTGCGGGCGAGCCCGGGATGAATTGTCGGTAAGGGCTTAAATATATTAGCCCTTACCTGCAATCCATCCTAAAATGTGTTAAAATAAAAAAAAATTGCATTCTCACCTTCTGCCTGCAGCTCCGGGCAGCCGTCCTGCAGTGGGTGTGAAGGGGGTGTGAGTCAGACCTGCCCCCTGATTGGCTCAGCGCTGAGCCAATCAGAGGCATGCCTCACTCACACCCATTCATGAATTCATGAATGGATGTGAGTCAGACCTGCCCCTGATTGGCTCAGCGCTGAGAGGCAGCAGTCACTCACCCATTCATGAATTCATGAATGGGTGTGTGAGTGAAACCGGCCTCTGATTGGTCAGGCTGTGACCAATCAGAGCAGATCATTCAGCAGGCGGGGATTTTAAAGCCCCGCCGGCTGAATAGTGCCGAGAAGCAGTTCAGGAGAACTGACAGCGGCCGCGGCTGGACTCCGGCTGCAGCGGAAAGGTGAGTATACAATTTTTTTTTATTTTAACACATTTTAGCATGAATTGCAGGGAAGGGTTTATATATTTAACCCCTTCCCGACAATTAACCCCGCGCACGCCGGCAGCCCATTGCTTTCAATGGAGCGGCTGTATTGCCGCTCCATTGAATTCAATGGGCAAACATCGTTCTTCTCTGCCACAGCTGTTACAGCTGTGGCAGAGAAGAATGATTTCTCTTCTATATGTTCTCAATGGGGTCGGCGCTGCTGCCGCCGGCCCCATTGAGCGCATATACAGAAGCGAACAGGAATCGCAGATCGCAGATAGGTGCGATCTGCGATTTTTTGTTCTATAATTTTTCGGACGAGCGCATAAAAAGCGCTCATGTGTCCGATACCATTGCGAAGCAATGGTTTTAAAAAATCGCCGGATGCATGCGCATGCGCAAATCGCGGCAAAAAACGCCCGTCTGACTAAGCCCTAAAAGAGTATTCCCATCATATAAAGTGGTGGCATATGCAATATCTCAGAAGTTGGACTCCCACGAATCCTGAATATGAAGGAATCAGAGAACTAGTGTAACACTGCATCACTTTAACTTTTTTTTATGACACAGGCGCACTACAGACACCGCTCATTTTCAAAAATTATAAAATATTTTCTCAAATATGAGAAATTTACTTAAAGAGGTGTTGCATACATATTTTCCCTTCATATTTGGAATGTTTCAATGAAGTGCTAGCACTAGCTGCACAGGAAATTGTGAATTTTCACTTACACAGTGCTGGTCAATAATCATTTGCAGCAAAGAATTTGAAGAATTTTTTCAAAAATGTTCGTATATACTTTGACTGAAAGTTATTATTTTTTTTACTGCTAATTACCTGTTGTGACAAGGAAGTTAGGAAGTGGTGCACCTTGTACGAAAATATGCTCCAGCAGTCTGAAGTTTCTTTAAATCTAGCTCCTGCCAGCCTTTATTCACAGCACATAACAAATCATACACAGTCCAAAATAGCTTTAGGGTTCACAACCCACAGAGACCTGTCACTAACCCCTCCTGGGGCGTCTCAAGGGCGCCTTCCTCTGTCAGACAGGGTGACAGATCCAACTGGCCCGCACCGGACCTCAGGCTCTAAGTCCCTGATGCGGCTCCCCTCACCGCCTCTCTGGCTCTCTCAGCCAACGTCTCTCTGTTTCTGGCATAAACTGGCTCTTTTGTAGCCACTTCCTGCTACACCCATCAGGTGTTAACCTTTGCTTTTCCTTTCTCTAGGTACCAGACTGCCTATCTAGCACCCTCTGCAGGCCAGTCTGACACTGCCCTACTACACTGCTTATTTATGACTAGTTCTATATATAGATTGCATAGTCATGGTTAAGATAACTATAGCTATCAGTTGGAAGATTGATTGGTAATCCAATTGTATTTTTGTCCAATAGTAATACAAACAGCCATGTGCAGACAAAGTTAATCAGCTGAAATGAAAACATTAAAATAAATAATCCAATATGTTTTTGGACCATTTGTCTGCTAAAAGGGCACTTGTGACATAAATCTATGGCTGGCATCCAAATGTATGTTATGGCTTCACAAATGAAGATTTAAGTAGAGGGCTGTCCACGTCTACTACAGGTTTGCTAGTGGGTGATAAGTCCAATTCAATATAGGCAAATCCAGCTATAGCAATTTCAGAGGAAAATTTGTCCTGAGTTTGGTGCTACAGTATTGTGGTTCTTTTTCTGTCTCCTCTTGTCCTTGAGAGCAGCCAGCAAGCATTCTCCAAAGAGGAGGCAGTTTGGTAAATGATGTGCCTCCAAACTTTGCAATTGGCAGCTAGAGTAGACCATTCGTTGTAATGAATATGACAGGCTTCAAGGGACTTCTTCAGAAAGTCTTAAACCTACTCTTTGGAACCCCTCTGTTTTGGTGACCAGTTCTGAGCTCACCATATAACGCAATATTGGGCAGACGGTAATTCTCCATTCTGTAAATATGTCCTGCCTTTTGTAATTGCTTCTTCAACGGCATGACTTTAATACTGGTGATCCCTGCCTGCCAGAGAACTCATTGGTAGTGAAGTCATACCAATGAATATGAAGAATGGAACAGAGGCAGAAATGATGGAGTCATAGATGGTGATTATAGATGACCTATGACTCAGAGCTATATAAAAGAGTCATCAAAACGCACTGATCTTTGTGTTTTTCTTCTGGTGTTTGTTGCACCATACTCTTTTGTATAGTCTCCCAAATGTACTGCTTGCCTTCGTCAGTCTCTTTATCAATCTTGGCATCTGAGGAGATGATTAGTCAAACAGGGATCAAATATATCAACATGGCAGATCATTTCTTCAATAGATTGCCTGTTGCCAGCTGGTCTATTTGATGATCAGTGGATATGCATGCTTGATTCAACCATTATCTCTTGCATATGTACAGATTAAGGTGGGTGCTTTTACAAAATATCAGAGTTTGCATTTGAACGCTAGCCTTTGGAGAGCTTGAAACCTATAGAATGCTTGTAAATGTGATTAAGTAAATGATTCTATGAATTTTGCATTTAAAATCTTTATAGTCAGATGAATTTGCTCGGAAGTTGTATACATGTAAAGCCTGGTTTAGACACAATGATTATTCCTCAAAAGATGTCTTTTGAGTGACTTTTGAGCGATAATTGTTGTGTGTCTTTACAGCATAAGGTGATCGCTCAAACGTTGAGCGATAACCTTGCGCTCCAAGCGGGGTATACAGAAGACAAGTGGGGGAGCGTTGGCTTCTTCATCCAGCTGCTCTCTGCTTGGAGCACGCGGCTGTTATACAGCCGAGCGCTCCGATTGGGGTATGCAGAATATAGCTCAACTGCTGTGTTCTTCAAGCCCCGGCTGTTCACGGAGCGCTCAGCAGGTATACAGCTGTGCGCCCCGTGTGGAGCATGAAGAACAAAGCTGTACAGCTGTGTTCTTCATACCCTGCCTGTTTTGAGGAAGCAGGATACAGCTGAAACAATAGTATCATCTGTATCCCTCTGTGAACTCCTGATAAGGCTAATTGTTGTCTTTCAGCATGGCTTAACGAAAGCTGCACAATGTCAGTGCAGTTAGATACAACGATTATCGCTCAAAAGACGGCTTTTGAGTGAATATTGAGCGATAATCGTTATGTCTAAATTAGAGATGAGCGAACGTACTCTTTTCGGGCGTTTTTGCACACGAGCACAGCTTTTTCCGAGTAACTGATTACTCGGACGAAAAGATTTGGGGGACGCGGTGGGTGAGCGAGGGGTTGCAGAGGGGAGGGGGGGAGAGAGAGCTCCCCCTGTTCCCCACTGCTACCCCCTGCTCCACCACGCCCCCCCCCCCCCCCCGCCCCCCCGGCGCCCCCAGAATCTTTTCGTCCGAGTAGTCAGTTACTCGGAAAAAGCAGTGCTCGAGTGCAAAAATGCCCGAAAAGAGTACGTTCGCTCATCTCTAGTCTAAATGGGCCTTAAGTATATGAAACTGTGGAACTAGTTAGCAATCAGGTGCAGAACCAGAAAATGTAAATATAGAAGCATAAGCACCTCATTGCTAACAAAGCGAATCAGCAGAACTTAAAATTAGTATTTGAGATAGAAGCAGCATGGAAGAGGGACATATGAAAGTAAGAGGGGGTGAAAATGTGAGATTAAAAAAAAGTCTACAAATGCATAGGAATGTTTATGAAGATTGGCAGGTATAAAGATATACCCGACGAATGACGGGCCACTAGGAGAGGGAATTCTAGTTTCTAGAATATGGTCACACACAAATATGCACATACATTCAATGCTAGACATACTTTAATAATAGTTTTATGCAGAACATTGCATGGCTACATTTTCTCAGCTTGTGAAATGTCTCCTACTAAAGTAAACCATGCAAATACTTCTCAATGTTTACACACCTTATGCTAAACATATCAATTCCACTGCATGTTCTTTTCCTGAGACTCGACAGAAGTGTAGGGACAATGAATGTTGTTTTATTTTTTGAGTAACACTAAAGTTATAAAATGCTGTAGCGACAGTGTGAACAGCCTCGTGTAACACAATAAAAATAAAGGAAATCATGCAATCTGTTGTTGTGACACCTTATGTGCTTGTTCACATTGAGACATATAAAATCACAGCTCCGGTAGAGAGGTGAGATTTTACTGCACAGTTTAAAATTATGGGGCTACAGTCAGGGTCGTATTAAGAGTTGGAGTTCCCATCGGCAATGTGAAAGAATATGCCTCAAATACGTAATTGTGCACTCTCCTGCTCAGATGTAACTTCTTGTTACTTTTTTTCCTGTTAGAGAAAGGAAAATATGAGAAGGTAGAAATCTCGAACTCAAATCCTAAAATATGACTCCTTCTTCTATAGTATGTTATAGTCTTATAATATTGTATAGAAGGGTGTTGTAATAAGATATGTATACAACATGCTACACGGGACTGGGTATGCTTGTTCAGACATTGCAATTTTTCAATTGCATGGCTGTAACGATTAGTGGAAAGTCATCGTTTTCTTGATAGCTTTGTGTTGGGGTTTATTTTACGGAATTTACAGATGTTTTTTATGCAATTTTAAACTTTCTTGAATTCTAAACTATTTGTTTCAGTCCTACTGAATAATATATTATATGCAGATGTAATAGACCTGAGCTTGTCACTGTGATATTAGGAGATGATCAAGATGCCAGTTAAGCTCAGTGTAGAGGGTTCAAAGGGTTAATCCAATGTAATAAGATGCAGAAGGATAGAATCCCCAAAAGTTAAATGAGAAATTCAGTTATCTACATTCCTAGATAGAGCAATCAAACAATTGTGTACATTAATTACATCTTCACAAGAAGTAGAAAAAACATTCACAGCAAAATTATCAATTGATCAAAAAAAAAGTCCTCACCGGAAAAAGTCATGAGACCGGAGTGTGACTCCTCAAAATTAAGAAACAATCCTTAAATACAAAATGTGTTCAGTTTTTTTTTCTAGGTCATCTAATGTACCTTGTAGCCACCGGTAGTAGGAATATAAGTCACTTTGTCCTAAAATATGAGGGTACGATAAGCTAAGCAAAGTATACTTGATGACATTTTGGCTATGAACCATAAAATAAGGGCAGACCTCCTTTTAATTAATTAGCTGGTCTAATAGTCATCCTCAATGCAGTGTTTGCACAATAGGAAGAAGAAGAGGATGGAAGAGAAGAAGTTGGAGAAGAAGTAGATTGAGGAAGATGACTGAGAAGAATGAGGAGGAGGAGAAGAAAAAGAAAGGGAGAAGAAGACAAAGAGATAAGAAGTTGAAGAAGAAGAACAATAATGAGAAGTAGAAGAAGAAAGCAAGAAAACAAACAAGAACAGAAGAATGAGAAGAAGAGAACAAGCAATAGCTATTACATACAATACAAATAATTTGAATATTTTATCTTCTATGATCCCCTTTCCTTAGTTGATAATTCTGACTGATGGATAAAATATACTTTGATATCACTTAGATGTAACCTCACAGAGTTACAAGATGGTTTAAGACAACGGGACAAAGTAGTACCTACTGTATGTTCAATCAAAAACACTGCAGAACATTATCGCATTGGCTGCACAATGCCCAAAGAGCACCAGTCAATGACAAGTCTAAAGTGTGCCATATCATTGGATTCAAGGCTGTACTTACTCGTCCGGTCTTGCAGAGCATTTGCTTTGGGAAGAACAACAGAGGGTTACAAAAGTATGTGTTGCGCTATATCTGTTGTCATTTTGCTCAATAGTACGACTGGATGTTGGGATTTGCTTTACATTACATTGTCTAAGCAATAGGGTGTTTTTATTCATAGGCCTCTATTGCAGAACAGGTTTTAAGCATTGCGGCTGCTTACACATCCGAAACCTACTTCCCAATAACGTATTACTGAAAATATCGATATTCCAATCCAACTTTTTGTTTTTGCTCTCTTGTTCACATGGGGTCAACATTTACTAGTCATGTGACCGAGCTAAACCTTTGACCTAACCCTATTTCTCAGTGCTATCCAAACGACCCGACATGATTCCTTGCACAGAAATACACTACAATATCCCCATCTGTAATACATAAAGTCCTTACTGTCAGGTGCACATATCTATTTTGGTCGAAATCCATTTAGCAACCGTGTTAAAATTAATTTTACCCCACATTTAATTATGTGGATTTCTCAAGGGATAAGGAATATGCATGTAAATCTTCCCACTGCTAATCCCTATATGTCTAACTCTTCTATAGCCTACAAACACGGCAGCATTACCTATACCTATATTACATGAGTATGGCCATTAAAGAAGAAATTATTTATTACACTGCACTGTGGATTTACATACACTATACACAGAGAAAAAAATATGTATAAGCAATAGAAGAAATGGAAAAAAATCTTTTATATTGATTTTTAAAGCTTGATGCCTCCAGGTAATATAATTGTCAAATAATAAAATGTTTACTAGCACCACATTATTTTTGAATTTTTTTTTTTTTTTTTGCAATATTTCATTTCAATTTAAAAAAAAAAATTCAAACTGTAAATGTAATAAAAATATTTAATTAGAATTCTGGTAAATCCTGTAAATCTATATAAATACCAGGCGTCCCTATATTTATTTTGCAGAAGTTTTTTTTTTTATATATATTCAGTTTTCATATTAAAAATGGAAATAAAAGTCATGTAGTTACATTTGTTGTACACCATGTCCCTCTGCGTTTTTAATATCTCTGCTACAACAAAGCAGGATTATTATTTTAATGATGAATACATAAAATGTATATATTTTATTCCGGGTATTGCTCTGGTGCTTATTATCCTGAAAAAAAATACAAACGTATGCTGCAAATGGCAGTCTTATTTCATCTCTCATTAGGTCCTGTCATAAATGACTGCTAAGTAGAAGAAAGGAGAAGAGAGGGGCTAATAGACCAGAGAACCTATTCATGTTTTATTCTGTTACAATAATAAAAGACCTTAAATATTAATACCGGTGCATTTAAAAAGCTGCGGCTCGGAAACACAGACTGCTTCGCTTGATTTATAAAACCCCGGAATTTTTATCTATTTTAAACAAATCTTATTTATTAGTAAGCTCCGTCTTTTAAAGTATTAGAAATTACTTGTGAGAGCAAATTGTGTGGTCAGCCCAATTAATAGATATGTTGAAATTAGCTTTAGAAAATCTAGTCTTTCAAGGCTGCTAAATTTGTTCTAAGGGGATGTGCAATTTGTTTTATGTTGCTTCTAAAATATATTACATGGAGAGACATCTGATCAAATGCTGCCCTCTAGTGAAGTCAGCGATTTAATATTCACATGCCAATCTGCATAATCAAGCGCAGGACGTCCAAGAAATGCATTCTACATTCTGGAAGCGCGTTATTTAATTGTGTAAATGTGGTCGGTTTATAATGAGACATTTATAAGTTACATCTATAAAAACTGCGATGAAGGACCGAACATCAAAGTGTTATCTTAAAGAACCAAGACACCCTAAAGGAATGAACAAATAATCGATAATAATAAGGGAAACCTTTTGATAAAACTGTCTTTCTATGGTAGATTCATGGACAAACTGACCTATCTCTGGACTCTTGAATAAATGTTTGATGACGTCATCAGGCAAAAGAAGTGATGTCACTTAAAGGGGTTGTCCAGTTACAGGACAACATTTCTGCAATTACTGTAATTGCCCTAAAATAACAAACAGAGCAGTGCTTACTCATCTTAAGCGATTTTGTCCCACCATTATGGCGATGATTGTTATGGAAGATGGCATTCAGCAGAAGTCACCTGACCGCTGCAGCCAATCACAGACTGCAGTGTCATTGCCCATTCATCTGCATCAGTGCAAACATCCTGGAAGTTCAGAATGGAGACACTGACTCCTCAGATTGTTTGCAGCCAGGTGACTTCCTATGTCATTTTCTTCCACAACAATCACCGAAAGGACAGCAGGACAACATTGCTGGATTCCTGTGGCAGGGAAGAGGTGAGTACTGCTATGTTTGTTATTTTAAGGCAGTTAGAACTAACACAGACATGCTGTCCATTAGCCGGACAATTCTTTTAACATGAGATGCCCTGTCAATTACGGACGGGCTGCAGATCGAACGCCTTCTTTTGACTTCAATGGAAGCCGCCAGCGCAGAATCAACGCAAAAATGGAGCAGGCTGAGATTTTTCCTCCGCAAGCGTAAAATCACATTTGATTCTGCTTGTATGCAGGAAAAAGCATTTTTCTATTGCATGCTATGGACAGTATTTGCTGTGGAATCCGGAGGCAGACGCCTGCTCTGGATTCCGCAATGCAGATCCACCTGTGTGCAGGCGGCCTATGTCTGTATAAATAATCTGTCCATGCCAAGAGCTTACTACTGAAGGTGATGTGCTGTACTGTTTCTGTCACAATGGGGTATTTTCTGCTCATGACATCAGTAAAGGGCCATTTACACAGGACGGTTTTTGCTTAAAATTCTTTCAAACGAACGAATTTTAGCGGTAATCGTCCAGTGTAAATTCAAAAAAATTGTTTACTACTAGAGATGAGCGAACGTACTCGTTTCGAGTAATTACTCGATCGAGCACCGCGATTTTCGAGTACTTCAGTACTCGGGTGAAAAGATTCGGGGGGCGCCGGGGGGCGTGGGGAGGCATGGCGGCGCGGGGGGTAGCAGCGGGGAACAGGGGGGAACCCTCTCTCCCTCTCCCCCCCACTCCCCGCTGCAACCCCCCACTCACCCACGGCGCCCCCCGAATCTTTTCACCCGAGTACGGAAGTACTCAAAAATCACGGTACTCGAGTGAAAAAGGGGCATGGCCGAGTAGGCTCACTCATCTCTATTTACTACTCATTATCGCTGACCTTCAGTCAGCATAAAAGACATCACTGGATCGCGGGCTTGTCTTTGTGTGTAAACGCTCCCTGCTCAGCGCTCCCCACTCTATGAGAAGCTCATGATTCAGCGGTGAAGTCTGCCTGTCTAAGCACTCATACAGATTCAGATTCAGAAGTGCTTCCACACTTTTTGTTGACTGAGGTGAAATATTAAATAGTGAACCCTCATCCCCAAACAAATGGAGATCGGAAAAGTGCATGAAAAAGAATATAAATGCCCTTCTGTTGTAAGAGAAGGTTTTGTCCTAAGGTGACATTCTCACCTTCAAAGGTGCATCAACAGAAAAGTTGACCCTATGGCCATCGTTAGTCACTGTGTACTATTATTAGTCAACATTCAAGCATTTGGTGCAGTGGAACGTCACCTGGCTCTGTTCATGTATTGCACATTACAATTTAAAAAGAAATCTACACCTGCAGTTTTTTCAAAATACCAAAGCTAGTTGTATCGTCCTCCTCTCTGCAAATTTTACCTTTTTTTAGCATTTTCTTCATGACAGTCAAGACAAAATCAGTGGCACAAAAACACTATGCCTTGGTATATTCAAGAATATGTGTGGCAAATCAACAAATAGGATTGTATGCCAATAGTGCATCCTGGAATTCATTCTTATTTGTACAAAAATGACTCACGTATACGCCTCACGCTTTATGAGAAATATTTTGCACTAGGCCACTTACAATGGCAATTTGTCACAGAATATTTTACACTTACAGTATATCACTCAATAACCAATATATACAGAAAAGTACCATATATTCCGGCGTATAAGGCGACTGGGCGTATAAGACGACCCCCCAACTGTCGCCTTATACGCCGGGAATAAGGTGTAGAAAAAAAAAAACAGTACCCCGTCTCCAGAAAGCTAATGCTGTGATTGGCTAACTCAGGCAGCGTCAGCCAATTAAACCTGGCACTGCGTTAGCCAATCACAGCCATTCAATGACATAATTGAATGGCTGTGATTGGTTAACTCAGGTGGCGTCAGCCAATCACAGCCATTCAATGATGTCATTGAATGGCTGTGATTGTCTGACGCCGCATGAGTTAGCCAATCACAGCATTAGCTTTCTGGAGGCAGGGATTTCAAGTCCCATATCCAGAAAGCAATGCTCTGTCGGGGATGAGGAGGGAGGGACAGCCTGCAGCAGCGCCGCAAAACGCCGCGGGAGGTGAGTACTGCTTTTTTTTTTTGGACACTCTTTTTTTTGTATACCAGGCGTAAAAGACGACCCCTGACTGCAGAGCAGATTTTTCGGGGTTAAAAGGTCGTCTTATACGCCGGAATATACAGTATCTCAACATATTTTCTAAATAAGGCTGAAGTATATATAAAGAGGTAGTGTGCAATCTTTTTAACACCCAAGTTACAACATCTTCTGACACTGGAGTCTTTGTAGACATAAACCCCAACCGGTACCATATCAAAATATGATACCTCAAATGTTAATGGAAAGGTGAATATAGCTAGGTGGCAAAAGACTCATATATTTTAAATTTAGAAGAGTAGCTATTAGAGATGAGCGAGCACACTCGGATAAAGGAGTTACTCGAGCAAGCATCGCTCTTCTCGAGTAACTGCTTACTGGTCCGAGCAGGCTCGGGGGGCGGTGGGGAAGAACGGGGGTGGCATGGAGTAGTGGGGGGGGGGGGGGGAGAGAGACCACGGCCCCCTGCTCACCCCCAGTAAGCAGTTACTCGAGAAGAGCGATGCTCGCTCGAGTAACTGCTTTATCCGAGCGTGCTCGCTTATCTCTAGTAGCTATATATAGATAATTTATGACATGCTGGATATATAATATTCCACAGGCAACTACACCGATCAGTCTTAACATTCAACCCACCAGCCTAATATTGTGTAGGTTCCCCTCATGCAATCAAAACAGCTCTGACTCACTGAGGCATGGACTCCACAAGACCTCTGGATGTGCCCTCTCGTATCTTGCACCAAAGCATTAACAGAAGATCATTGAAAGGGGTGTTCTGAATTACATTTTTTAGTAAAAGTGTGTTTTTGACTGCAGTAAAGCAAAAAATATATACTCACCTCTCCCTGCTCCTGCTGTGTCCCGTACTGCCACTCGGTCCTCTGCTGCTCTGCTTGTTTACAGGCTGCAGACCTGCCTGGTTTACGGGACATCACAGGCACAGCGGCCAATAATAGAGCTCAGTGATCGCCAAGTTCTGTTATTGGCTGCGGTGCCCGTGATGTCCCGTGAATAAGCTGGGGAAGCCCGTAAGTGTGACATAAGAGGGGAGACCCAGAGTAGTGCCATAGGACACAGCAGGAATAGGCAGAGGTGGGTATATGCCGGTTTGTTATTTTACTGCATGTAGAACAGACTATTGCTGAAAAAATATAACTTGGAACACCCTTTTAGGGTCTGTAAGTTGTGACTTGCAGCCTTTGTGAAACAAGTTTTTTTCCAGCACATTCCACAAAAGCTTGATTGGATTGAAATTCTGAGGGTTAAAGGGGTTGTCCCGCGGCAGCAAGTGGGTCTATACACTTCTGTATGGCCATATTAATGCACTTTGTAATGTACATTGTGCATTAATTATGAGCCATACAGAAGTTATAAGAAGTTTTTCACTTACCTGCTCCGTTGCTAGCGTCCTCGTTTCCATGGAGCCAACTAATTTTCGCCGTCTAATGGCCAAATTAGCCGCGCTTGCACAGTCCGGGTCTTCTTCTTTTCTCAATGGGGCCGCTCGTGCAGGATGCCGGCTCCATGTAGCTCCGCCCCGTCACGTGCCGATTCCAGCCAATCAGGAGGCTGGAATCGGCAATGGACCGCACAGAAGCCCTGCGGTCCACCGAGGGAGAAGATCCCGGCGGCCATCTTCAGCAGGTAAGTAAGAAGTCACCGGAGCGCGGGGATTCAGGTAAGCACTCTCCGGTGTTCTTTTTTAACCCCTGCATCGGGGTTGTCTCGCGCCGAACGGGGGGGGGGGGTTAAAAAAAAACAAACGTTTCGGCGCGGGACAACCCCTTTAAATCACCACCTTGAACTCTTCGTCATGTTCCCCAAATCATTTCTAAAACTGTGTTTTGTAGTGTGGCAGGATGCATTATCCTGCTGAAAGAGGCCACTACTATTAAGGAATACCTCTGCCAAGAAGAGGTGTACTTGTTGGTCTAAACAATGTTTAGGTAGATGATGTGGTAATATCCACATGAATGCCAGAACCCAAAGTTTTCGAGCAGAACATTGCTAAGACCATCATATTGTCTCCACCAGCTTGTCTTCTCCCCATAGAGAATTCTTATGCCATCTCTTCCCCCGGTAAGTGACAGACCTGACCATTCACAGTATGTAAAAGAAAATGTAATTCATCAGACCAGACCACTTTCCTCTATTTCTTCAGTTCTCATGCCCACGTGCCCACTGGACTGAGGTGGGCATGCTGACCAGTCTAAATCTATGCATCAAGAATTCCCAGTGGGCTTACAGATCCTTAAGAGACTGGGATTCACGGAGAGGATCTAAAATGTAATTATTATTTATGTGTCAAATTAAAAACATGAGCAAATAAAAAAATCACACAGAACTATGGATGGCATCAACTAATGTGATGGTATGCCACCTCAAGGGACTCAACGGCATGGGTCCTAAAAACTAGGGGGCGGCCTTAGGTTCCTATGATACCAAACACTAGCGTGGGTGGGCGTATCTAAAAAAATAGGGATCAGTGGGAGGTACAACGTTACTGTCACCCCTCTTACTGAATACCCATCCATTTTCCAGGGTAGTACCACCCCCACCCTCATACCCAACGTTCATGTCTGCAACAGTGAAATTAGTCCTTGGAACCACACCATGCAGCCAGAGAGCTAAAGATCCCCCCTGGCAATCTTGGGGGATCAGCAGACATGTGGGAAGTACACAATAGAGGCAGTGAGTGCCTCTTCCCCATCACACAGCATTTGTTGAATGCCGGTCTCCTTAACGGCTGTAAAACAACCATCGTGCCTGAGGTGACCAAGTGGTGTTTTAAGGGGATCCAGGTGGGCAGCACCAAGGTAACTGACCCAAAAATAACCAGGCATTCCTGAACCCCAAAAATTAAAAGTGGTATTGCAAATCTAGGGTAGTGCAAATAAATAGGAAAATTATGCCCCCTTGCCTGTCGTAGGTGCTTTCAGGTGGACTGAGATGGGCATGCTAACCAGTCTAAGCCTATTCATCCCCATACACAGGAAAACTTGGATTCACTGTGTGTTCTGATACCTATTGTAGTCAGCAGTAACTTTTTCAGCAATGTGCAGTAGCTTTTGCATGTACATCAGTGAGCCTTGGGTATCCTGTGCATTCAGAGTTTGTATGGACAGGGAGCAGGAGCCAAACCCACTCCATACAATATGGGTGCCGACTGTTTCTCATAGCTGATACCTGCTGCTAACATCTGATCATGGCTGTTAACCTGTAAATGTCAGTTCTGACAGCGGCAATTAAATCCCCTGATCAGTTTTGCGGGGTTCCCAAATTCCCTTTTTTCCTTTGCAATAAGATTTCAGGATACCATTCAGGTGTCATGGCAGCCTGCTGCCTTTTGAAGGCCCCCAGGGCTGCCATAGCTGATTGTCTGTCAAACCATATTTGTGGTGTGGCTTGATAGACTGCCTGCCAGTCCACAGTATAATGTAATACTATTGTATTACATCATACTATACTATGGTATTACATTATGCTGCAGGAGCAATCAAACAA
Organism: Eleutherodactylus coqui; assembly: GCF_035609145.1. NCBI lineage: Eukaryota > Metazoa > Chordata > Amphibia > Anura > Eleutherodactylidae > Eleutherodactylus > Eleutherodactylus coqui. The sequence goes on along the minus strand of NC_089839.1, from coordinate 257,934,385 downwards.
TTCAAAAATTAGTTTACAAAAGTTTTATTAATTATTATAAAAAATAAAAGGTATTAAAAGTTTAAAAAAACCTTTCCCTGTATTTATAATAAAAAATATAAACAAAAAACCCAAAAACTATTTGGTATCACTGCATCTGTAAAAGTCCGATCTATCAAAGTAATGGCTTATTTATCCCACATGTTGAACGTCTATTTTTTAAAAATAGTACAGCAAAAAAAAAAATCATAAAAATAAAGTTATCATGGCATTTTTGCCATAGTGTGTACTCCATAAAAAGAACCCACCCCACCCAAAGATTTTACTCCTCTTAGAAACTTTTTAAAGTTTTCCAGTACATTAAATAGTATAATTGAAAAATACACCTCGTCCCACAAAAAACAAGCCTTCAGACAGTTACATCAGTGGATAATCAAGGCTCCCATAGGAACCTATGGAACGCACACAGTGAAGATAGGTCATGTATGGAGTTACATGCGACCTGCACTCGCATGTCCTATCTTTGTTAGGTGCGCGCCGTTTCGTGCGCCCAACATTCTCTCATGTGAACACTTCTATAGGACCCTATTGATTCCTAATAGAAGCAAAATCTGTGCGCTGCTAGCAGCACAAAAAATTACATTTGTGTGAGCGAGGTCTAAGGGATTAATAGATAATGATCCTGCTGGGACTTTTAACAATATATTTAAATATACCTACTTCAACATTGTACTTAGGGTGGGTGTAATCACATGCCCCTTCATCAGTCATGGTAATAATGTGCACAATGTATTCTTTTAAAATAATGAAAAGTCAGCTATTGTAATTCTGGGGCCAAAAAATCTATAAAAAGTATTTTTTTTTACACATAGACTACGTCTTCATATCTTTCATTGGTTTTAACCATTGTTTTAAAATTTTCAGTAAGTTCTTCATCAGAAATATTTATAATATATTGTATTTGCTTGGTATTTTAAGACTTTGCTACTTTAAAGCCATTCATGGTCATTCTAGATACATTATTTGATAAGAGATTACACCTATACATTAGTGATATAACTTTATAGGTTTTAATGGAGATTTTCCCACTAACAACTAAGTTACTCTTATCTTGCATTATGAGTAATACAGTGTATCTCTTTAATATGGAGAACCGACCAGGATATTTGGATCTTCTGTACCTATGATGGGTTGTTACACAACCTATGGAGTTAGGGTAAAAGGCAATGTTCTGAGTTAATTTTTTTTTTCATTTTTACTCATTGTTTCCTTGTATAAATAGGAGCATCAGGGGTTGGTGGTGAGAGGTACAATGTGGGGCATTTAAATAAATGTCCATGTAACTAGCATGCTAAAGTTCAGGAACCAAGGCTGGTAGGGCACATTCTGAAACTACAAAACTGAGCGCAAAAGAGAACTTTCTACCTCATTCTAGGCACAGAGGAGAGCACTTAATTGGAAGCCTAGATTTTGAGCAGGATTCTGAGTGGCCCCTATAGGCAACAACTGACATGGAAAGTTAGCTTCAAAATTGAGAGTCATGGTTAGGCACAGATGAGATCATGATTTGTCTGGTTAATTATACTCAGTGAATAACAATATAAAGATAGGATAGGGAATAACTTTATGATCAGTGGGGTTTTCCCATTGTGAAACCCACCAATCTTGTGAATGGAGCGGAGGTAACACATGGGCACTACCATTCAATTAATTTCAGTGGGAGTTCCGGAAATTGCTGTGTACACACGGTAAACGTTAAGTCCCCTGATGCAAGCACTGAGTTATGATTATGGTAATGTCACATCGTGACATTTTCTTGGTAGACTATTTTTGCAGGGTAGTTTGCCATTGCAAGTCATCTTTTACCCCCTAGCAAACTGGGTACTTATTTTTACTGACCCCGGAAGGATGGAATGCTGATTTAATCTCGAGGCGGCTACCTGAACCACGCAGGGATTGAACCTGTGAGTGAGAGCTTAGGACGGTATTACTGCTGCCTTAACATTCTGCAACACAATAGCTGTGTACAAGTGCAATCTCCGGCACCCCATTCAAATCAACATCTGCATGCACTTTGGGTGTTCTTTCAGGTATTTGTGTTAGCCCATTCACTTCTATGGCCTATTTTGGTGCGGAATGCACACCAAAATAGGACATGCTGCATATTTCTTTACACAATCAAAAATCGTATGAAAAATATACAGATGTGAGTGAGCCCATTAGAATCAATGGGTTCCATTAATTGCATATAAAGAGGTAACAAATATACAAATAATAATACACTATGCAATTACACCCATATAAATGAGCCCTAAAATGTCAAAAAACAAGAAAAAACTAATTTTGGCACAAAAATGGCATGCACCAAAATTTACAACTTTTTTGCACCAAAAAAAACTAGTGCAAAGTTGTTCTGAATTTCCTCCCAGTATATTTTACTCAGGCATTAATTCTATGATACAATTGAGGTATTGCCTCATAGTATTTGTGGATGACTATAGGCTGCCCACACCAATATAGCACAACTGGACACTACCGTATGACACCATCATGTCGGCACTTTATGGCCCTATTAAATTGGCACTGGCACTATTCTTAGGACATTGCTTGGCAGGACTCTTCTCCTCATTTAAATACTAAAACAGTAAGCAGCATTTGGAATCTATAAATCGATCCTCTAAAATCATTGATGTTCGGCAGTATCACAATCATATAGCCTGCATAAAGCTTCTCCATGTGTGCACCGTAATATAAAAGACCAAACACGGAATGTAGGCATGATAAACATATCCTAGCATTGCTGAAGACTGCACCCTCGTGAACAAATCTGCAAAGGGTTCCTGCATTCTTATTGTTCATTCTGTAAATTCTGAAGAGTTTTAAATGTTTACTCACCTATAGAGATTGATGCAAAATCTGCTAAAAAACGGCATCAAATCTCATTATCAGCAAGGCACCTAATTTAAATAATCCTATATTATTTTTTTATTTTGCATATTCATGTAATTCGTGAGATATGTGTCCACATCTTTATGCAGAACATCCCCGCAATTCTTCTGTAAATATGATAAGTAAGTGCAGAAGTTTCATAAATTGTCTGTAATTGTTACAGTCGAGAATATTAATATTACGGTACATTTCGTTATTGCGGTACAAATACAATGCAAAGCTATTTCCAAACATTCAGACTGATAATAAGAAACACAGTTGGAGCCTACAGAGCAATTTTCTTCTGTGCAGAATTTTGAGTTCAAACATTGCACATTCATTTGTGTAATTTAAATTCTCACTATCAAATTGTATTTATTTGACTTGGGTTATTCTGGTCACATCTCATTAGTGCGGTAGTTATTCTGTCCACAAATTTGTGATTATTAAAGACCATTTCTATCTAAAATCAAACATTTACCTGTATCTATATCCTCTTATGTGAGATCTTTGAATATTCTATTCATCCATTTCTGAATGATCTTCTCCCCCGTCTACAGATAATGGATGCTTTTTGACAGCTACCCAAGACAGCCATTACTATGACCCTTAGGGATTGTTACTTCTGAATGGCCCAGAACTCTATATCATACACAAGAAAATACAAAACACTGCAGATTGAAACCCCAGTCCAATTCTGTGGAAAGCAGAATGCAAGGGCATACCTACCATATGGGTTGGCCATGTGGTTGCAATGGGGCCTTTGGACAAAGGAGGGCCAAGCCTGGTTTGTCTCATTCTTTTTGCTAGTGTGTGTCGTATTTGTGCTTCTGGGACTTGTGGTTCTGTTGGCTTTCCAGGAGTACACTGCTGCAGGTGTGGTTGATTTGGCTGGCTCATGGGGTGGAGTTCTACAGTCTGTCGATCTCCATCGGCCTCTGCACACATATACCAGCCCCTCTTAGTAGAGGGTGCTAGTCATTTATTCATCTTTTATTTTATTCCCACTCAGAGCTTGGTGTTATGCATAATGTTAGTTTGAAGTGTTTCTCCTACCTTCCCTGAGGACAGTCTGGACACCTGTATTCCCTGTTTGCATGTTATGCAGACCCCCCCCCCCCCCCTCCCTTCTCTTTTGACAAATATGCCCTCCAGACATCTGATGTCATGTGTGTTGTGAGGTGGATGATGTCTGACACGGTTCCCTTTTTCATCAGTTTGGTGTATGACACTCTTCCTCCTTGGTGTGAGGACATGTGCGCTGGCTTCTGTTTAATATTAGTATTCATGAGTTTTTTGAGTTGGGTTTCTGTCTGTTTGTAGGTGTGAACAGCAACGTATTCAGTATCTGTGTAGGTGAGTATACATGAGGAGTGATCAGTTCTGTTCAAGGTGTATTTATTTCCCTCGTCTGTTTGTAGTTGTGTACAGTGATGTGTTCTGTGTCTATTTAGGTGACCAGATATGAGATGTGAACAGTTCTGTTCAGGGTGGATGTCCCTTGTCTGTTGGTGCATATAAACGGTGCCCTATCTCCTACCATCTGGAGTAAGCCAGGCCCCTAGGTTCCAGCGTGGCACCATCCCTATTGGGACGATCGTCCCATGAGTAGGCAGGACTCCTGCGGTTTAAGTTATCTAATTAGAGTAGGGACTCACGAGACAACGAGGACCCTTGTCGTGAGCTTAACTTTCTTGGCCAAAATATGAACCAAAGTAAATGTACTTTAGCTATTCCATCTGCTTAGGCGTGTTGGTATTAGTGGTAGGTGTTTTGACATTTATCTGGTGTTCGTGTTGTGTACACACATTCTCTCTCCCTTTGTGAACACAACCCTACATTCATTTTGGGGGTTTGGTGGGTGCAGTGTGTCCAGTGCTCATGGTGAACATAACAGTATCTCTGCCCTTTTTCGGGTTGAGTCTGTGTAGGTCATTTTCCCCACAGCCTGCAAGGATGTAACAGTGTGTAGTGAGAATCTCTTCAGGATACAACTCTTCAGAGGAACTATATTATTTGCAAACAGTGTAGTGGAATTTGTCCCAATGGTCATGGAAAAAGCAGACCCTACTTTTCTGCAGAACAAAACACAGGACCATAATGGAAGGCTCATTTTGAGCTTTTCCTATGAGGTATATTCTCATTTATGTATGTCACTATTCGGGTAGCAACTTTAATGTATCTTTAATGGTTCCCAAAAATGACTAAAATATACACTGCATACTATTCCCAAACAAATCAACATGTAGTATCTTAGACTAATGATGCATAATAATTCACAGGTAATGCATACAATGCACACAATAATGCACAATAATGCATCAGGTAATCAGAGAAGCGGTGCAGTCATCTTTCTTTTTACAGGATTAGAGGGGTGCTTTAAAGAATTTGGTACACATTAGCCCAAACTGTACACAAATGTCCATAAATGTATCCCTTACTGTTTGGTGTGAGTGCTTATATGTACACATATCACATCAGAATAACAGATAGTCATAAACACAAATTTATCAGTATGTTGAGGCTGTAAAACCAGAGTAGGCAAGTCGGAGAAATGGTCAGGTAGTTTTCTCAAATGAGACATTATTTGAAGCTTAGACCATGAGACACTTTTGTTATTTACATAGTGTGTAAAGAGGCTGTGGTGGGGCTATGGTAGGAATGTGGCTTTTTCACTTAATGCAAAGGTGAAATGTGATATTTTGCAAATGAGCTGGTATATCCTACTATGTGACCAAATGGCACATTTTAACACTTTCCAATCTAATTTGGATTCAGGATTTCCTAAAAGGCTTTCTCTTTTTGCTGTTATACAACAGTGCCGTCTGCTGGCTAAAGCCAGTGTGTGTGCACCAGAGAGGCTCTGACAGCAGAGTGGCTGGCAAAAGACAGTAAGAATACCCTGTCGGATGACTTCTGACATTGGAGCTGTACAAGCTTCCATTAGAATGTAGGAAGACATCAGACAGTGGACTGGAAAGGGTTAAGTTGCCATAGATGGCAAATGCAGACTCAGCTAAAATATATAACAGATGAAGAGTGTGTTAAGTGTGTGATAATATTGGCACTGTTTCTCCTTGTGAAGACAACCAATTGGGCATAGGGAGACTTATAGGCCATGCACTGTTTTCTGAGAAATGAATTATGCAAATTGAAGACCCATTTCAAAGGCCTCTCAGCCAACAAGAAAACTGCTTTGCGCTAAGGGGCAAGCATCCTGTCTGTACATAGGTATCGTTCCTTATAGAGAAGATGCAAGTTTGGCTTATATCTTTTGTCATGTTGCAAAGCCACTTAAAATGTCAAAGGTTAGATATTGACTAAAGGCCCATTTAGATACAACGATTATTGCTCAAAAGATGTCTTTTGAGCAACTTATGAGCGTTAATCGTTGTGTCATTTACAGTGCAAGATGATCGCTCAAGATGAGCGATCACCTTGCACTGCCAGCAGAGGATGCAGAAGACAAGGTGGGTGTCCCTGCTTATCTTCTGCATACAGCTGTTCCTCCGCTCTGAGCGCCCAGCTGTTATACAGCCTGGTGCTCGGAGCAGAGGATGCAGAAGACAAGCGGGGTGTCCCCACTTGCCTTTCGCATCTAGCTGTTCCCCGCTCCGAGCACCTGGCTGTTATACAGCCGAACACTCGGAGCGGAGGATGCATCCAGATGTTTTCTGCACGGAGCACCCGGCTGTTATACAGTTAAGCGATCCGTGCAGGGTATGGAGAAGAGAGCTGGACCGCCCTGTTCTTCATACCCAGCCTATCATCAGGGAGCGGGATACAGATGAAACAATATTATTAGCTGTATCCCGCTGTGAATCACTGATAACGCTCATCGTCGTCTTACAGCATACTGAAAGACAACGATGAGCGACGGGGTAACGAAAACTGCAGGATGTCAGTGCATTTACACACAACAATTATCGCTTAAAAGACGTCTTTTGAGTGAATTTTGAACGATAATCGTTGTGTCTAAATAGGCCTTAATAAGGAAGCGACCTTCCAATATGTGGTGACTAGAGATGAGCGAGCACCAAAATGCTCGGGTGCTCGTTACTCGAGTCGAACTTTTCGCGATGCTTGAGGGTTCGTTTCAAGTAACAAACCCCATTAAAATCAATGGGCGACCCGAGCATTTTTGTATATCGCCGATGCTCGCTAAGGTTTTAATTTGTGAAAATCTGGGAAATTCAAGAAAGTGATGGGAGCGACACACAAACGCATAGGGCAGGCGAGGGGCTACATGTTGGGCTGCATCTCAAGTTCCCAGGTCCCACTATTAAGCCACAATAGCGGCAAGAGTGCCCCCCCCCAACAATTTTTACTTCTGAAAAACCCTCATTAGCAAGACATAGCTAAGCACCACACTACCTCCAACAAAGCACAATCACTGCCTGCATGACACTCCGCTGCCACTTCTCCTGGGTAACATGCTGCCCAACCCCTCCGCACGACCCAGTGTCCACAGCGCACATTAAAGTGTCCCTGCGCAGCCTTCAGCTGCCCTCATGCCACACGCTGGCCTCATAACCACACCACCCTCATGTCTATTTATAAGTGCGTCTGCCATGAGGAGGAACCGGAGGCACACACTGCAGAGGGTTGGCAGGGCCAGGCAGCGACCCTCTTTAAAAGGGGCGGGGCGATAGCCCACAATGCTGTACAGAAGCAATGAGAACTCCAATCCTGTCCCTCCTCCGTCAGGAGCTGCAAACGTGGGCATAGCAATGGGGAACCCATGTGCCACACAGTATTCATTCTGTCAAGGTGTTGCATAGCTCAATCAACACTGCAAGGGGAAAGCCGTCAGTGCTCTGCCCCCTACCCAAGTCAATCAGTGCCTTTGTGCCAGACAGGTCAAACACCGCAATGGGAAACAAGTTTGCACCAACAGCATAGGTGGGTCCTAGGAAACCCAAGACATGAACAAAAAATTGATCTGAGCGGCCAAACATGGTAGACTTGCACCGCGCCCACGGCATAAGCCTCGGCCCACAGATTCAGCAATCCTAGGCTGGAAGCAGACTTTCACTGCACCCAGGACAAAGGCCTCTGCACAAACCCTCAGCAATCGCGTGCCTACAGCAGACTCCAATGCTAGCGTAGCTGTGCACGTCTCATTAGTGCTGTATTGATCCTGTAGCTTGTCCCAATTAAGTGCCCCGGATAGTAGAGCTAATGTCAGATTAAATACAGCTGGGCTTTGGCCCACACTGCATGCCCCAGTCAGACTGGGGTTCTTTATAAGTAGACACAGGCAGGTACAACTCCGTGTGGACCGACAGCATGGGTGGGTCCCAGGAAGCCACCAGCGTTACATAAATAAATCCCATTGCATTGCCCAGCACAGCTGATGTAACGTCAGATTAAATGCAGGTGGGCTTCGGCCCACAGTGCATGCCCCAGTCAGACTGGTAATATGTTTTTAATACATAGACACAGGCAGGTACAAATCCCTAATGTGAAGTCCGTGTGGACCCAAAGCATGGGTGGCTCCCTGGAACCCACCGGCGGTACATAAACAAATCCCATTGCAGTGCCCTGGACAGCAGAGCTAACGTCAGATACAATACAGGTGGGCTTCGGCCCACAGTGCATGCCCCAGTCAGACTGGTAATATGTACCTTAACAGTAACCGCATTGGTGGGAATGTGGTGGCGACTGCGGACCTAGTAGCGCGGGTTTATTTAGTTGGTTTTCGGAATGTGGCCAGGATTAAGTGGGCCGTGGCGGGGGGATGGTGGAGGGCTCTTTTGTTGTGTCGTTAAAGGTGAAATTCTTGGACTGCCACCAGACGGACAAATGCAAAGGTATTTGCCAAGAAGGTTTTTATTGTTGGAGGAGGAGGGGGATGTTTTTGAGGCACTGAGTGTCCTCTCCACGTGTCCGTGGTTATATGCACCTTAACAGTAACCGCCTTGGTGGGAAATGGCCTTGCCGCCATCATGTCTTTGGGAAGCCTCTGTTTCCACACCCCAGTGACATAGCATTAGCAGCGGTATAGGCAGAGCCCAGAATTAGTAACATTTCAGCGGTAGCATTAGGGACAGGTCCCAGTAACATATCACTAGCAGCATTATAGGGGGAGCACAGTATTAGTTCCATTTCAGTAGTAGTAGCAGTCCAGAGAGGCCCCAGTAACAATTCCGAAGCAGCAGTATACGGGGAGCACAGTCTTAGTTCCATTTCAGTAATAGTAGCACTCAAGACAGGCCCCAGTAACAATTCCGAAGCAGCAGTTAAGGGGGAGCTCAGTCTTAGTTCCATTTCAGTAATAGTAGCACTCAAGACAGGCCCCAGTAACAATGCCGAAGCAGCAGTATAGGGGGAGCACAGTCTTAGTTCCATTTCAGTAATACTAGCACTCAAGACAGGCCCCAGTAACAATTCCGAAGCAGCAGTATAGGGGGAGCACAGTCTTAGTTCCATTTCATTAATAGTAGCAGTCTAGACAGGCCCCAGTAACAATTCCGAAGCAGCAGTATAGGGGGAGCACAGTATTAGTTCCATTTCAGTAGTAGTAGCAGTCAAGACAGGCCACAGTAACATTCCCGTTGCAGCAGTTTAGGGAGATAACAGTCTCTTTCACACTTCAGTAGTTGCAGTATAGACAAGGCCCCAGTTACATTTGTGTAGCAAAAGTGTAGGCCAACCCCACACACCTTGCTGTACCATGAGTGCAGGCGAAGCCCATAAAAATTACTAGGATTACACTGTAGGCGAGGGCCCCAAAAAATTGGTGTACCAACAGTACTAATGTACCTCAGAAAAATTGCCCATGCCCAACCAGGAGGACAGGTGAAACCCATTAATCGCTTTGGTTACTGTGGCTTAATTTGTAACTAGGCCTGTAGGCAGCCCAGTTAAAATAAAAATTGGTTCATGTGCAAGTTTCAACACTTTAATGAGAATTGAAACGTAAAAACATTGTTTACAAAAGTAATATGACTGAGCCTTGTGGGCCTAAGAAAAATTGCCCGTTCGGCGTGATTACGTGAGGTTTCAGGAGGAGGAGGATGAATATAATACACAGATTGATGAAGCTAAAAGGTCCCCGTTTTTTATGGTGATAGAGAACGATGCTTCCATCTGCGGGTGCAGCCTACGTATTGTTTAGGTACCGCTGCTGTCCGCTGGTGGAGGTATATTGTATACTGTTTCCCTCTGGCGGGATGATGGCGATCATGTAACGGACACAGCAGAGCCAGGAAACAATTATGCGCAAGCCTGTAGTGAGACCTAGGTGCGTATGACTGAGCTACTGGAATTCACAGCGCAGAACCAGTCAAGTGGCCAAAGGCCAGTGGTAGGCCTTAAGTATTTTGCTTCAATTTTTTAAAATGGTGAGGTGAAAAGCCAGACAGACACCGTATGCAGCGTATATTATGTATACTGTTTCCCTCTGGCGGGATAACGGCGATCATGTAACGGACACAGCAGAGCCAGGAAACAATTATGCGCAGGCCTGTAGTGAGACCTAGGTGCGTATGACTGAGCTACTGGAATTTACAGCGCAGAACCAGTCAAGTGGCCAAAGCTCAGTGGTAGGCCTTAAGTATTTTGCTTCAATTTTTTTAAATGGTGAGGTGAAAAACCAGACAGACACCGTATGCAGCGTATATATGTATACTGTTTCCCTCTGGCAGGATGACGGCGATCATGTAACGGACACAGCAGAGCCAGGAAACAATTATGCGCAAGCCTGCTGTAACGCTTAGCTGGGTATTAATTAGCGACTACTACCCCCAGCAGACACGCAGTAAACTGAAGACGGTCACAGGCAGCCCAAATATAGTATTTTTCCCCAATTTTTTTGAAAAAGCCCACTGCCTATATAGCCAGTATACCTCTTTCCCTGCCTCACCAGTACTGCCCCTATACTCTGTACAATGACTGCAGACTGAGGGCGCTATGGTCTGCACGCCCGATATACAAAAAAAAAAAATTGTGCAACACTGCTAAAAGCAGCATCCAACAGTACTGCACACGGTCAGATGGGGCCCTAAGAAGGACCGTTGGGGTTCTTGAAGACTAAAATAACACCTAACACTCTCCCTATAGCAGCTACAGCAAGACAGCACTTTCCCTGATCTCTCTCAGCATGCATCTGTGGCGAGCCGCGGGCGGGGCAGATTTTAATACTCAGGTGTCACCTGATCTCCCCAGCCACTCACTGCAGGGGGGTGGGATAGGGATGGAATGTCACAGGAGGAAGTTGTAATGCCTTCCCTGTCTTTCTATTGACCAGAAAAGCGCACAAATTTCTCAGGGAAGGAAATGAAAGTGACTCGAACACCGCGTGGTGCTCGTCTCGTGTAACGAGCATCCCGAACACGCTAATACTCGAATGAGTATCAAGCTCGGACGAGTACGCTCGCTCATCTCTAGTGGTGACACATAAGCGTTTTCAATCTGTCATTTACATAAGAATTGGTAAAGACTGTGATCCGCATGCACTGTCTTGTGGGATCTTATATCATTGATGGACATGGATCAAAAAGTCAAGATATTTTCTAATTCGAACTCTGTGCAATGGTATGTTGTTTTATTATGAAAAGAAAACAAATAGTTTTTTTGTTTTTGTCTTCCACGAGCCTTAACTTTTTTATTTTTCCATCAGCATAGCTGTATGAAGGCTTGTTTTTTTGTGAAAAAAATTGTATTTTTTAAGATTACCATTTAATAAATCATATTAAAAAATAAAAAATGTTTAGAAATTTTTAAGTGGGTTGAAATAAAAAAAAATTTAATTGAGCAATTTTTTTTAGATTTTACAGTACAGTAAAAATGATATTTGAACTTTTTCCCCTGAGTCAGTATGATTAAGACAATACGAAACGTTAATAAAAAAAATAAAAGATATATATATATATTTTTTCATTGATTGTTCTTTGCTAGGCGAGCTGTAGTTTTTATGAGTGCCATTTTAGGGTACAGATATCTTTATGATCACTTTTTATTCATTATTTTCAGGAATCAGGGTAGCCCTCATAACCCTAAATCATGCATTCTGTTTTTTTTAAGGTATTCACTAGAGATTAGCGTGTTCGAGATGCTCGTTACTAGAGGCGAGCACCACGCGATGTTCGAGTTACTTTCACTTTCATCTCTGAGACGTTAGCGCGCTTTTCTGGCCAATAGAAAGACAGGGAAGGCATTACAACTTCCCCCTGCGACGTTCAAGCCCTATACCACCCCCTGCAGTGAGTGGCTGGCGAGATCAGGTGTCACCCGAGTATATAAATCGGCCCTTCCCGCGGCTCGCCACAGATGCATTCTGACAGAGATCAGGGAAAGTGCTGCTGATGCCGGAGCTGCTATAGGGAGAGTGTTAGGATTGATTTTAGGCTTCAAGAACCCCAACGGTCCTGCTTAGGGCCACATCTGACCGTGTGCAGTACTGTTGAGGCTGCTTTTTGCAATGTTGCACATTTTTTTTTTTTGTATATCGGCCGTGCAGAGCATTGCGTCCAGAGCATTGCGTCCTGCAGTAATTTTACATAGTCCAGGGCCAGTAGTGGTGGTGAGGCAGGGACAGTGAAAGACATATACAGTCTATATAGGCAGTGGGCTTTTCCAAAAAAATTTTGGGAAAAAAATCTATATGGGCTGCCTGTGACCGTCCTGACTGTACTGCGTGTCTGCTGGGGGTAGTTGTCCTAATTCATACGCAGCCAGCTAAGTGTTACAGCAGGCTTGCGCAAGATTCTTTCCTGGCTCTGCGTTGCCTCTTACATCACCGCTGTCATCCTGTCCAGAGTGAAACAGTCTGCAGTAATTTTACATAGTCCAGAGCCAGTAGTGGTGGTGAGGCAGGGACAGTGAAAGACATATACAGTCTATATAGGCAGTGGGCTTTTCCAAAAAAATTTGGGAAAAAAAATCTATTTGGGCTGCCTGTGACCGTCCTGACTGTACTGCGTCTCTGCTGGGGGTAGTTGTCCTAATTCATACGCAGCCAGCTAAGTGTTACAGCAGGCTTGCGCAAAATTCTTTCCTGGCTCTGCGTTGCCACTTACATCACCGCTGTCATCCTGTCCACAGTGAAACAGTCTGCAGTAATTTTACATAGTCCAGGGCCAGTAGTGGTGGTGAGGCAGGGACACTGAAAGACATATACAGTCTATATAGGCAGTGGGCTTTTCCAAGAAAATTTGGGAAAAAAATCTATTTGGGCTGCCTGTGACTGTCCTGACTGTACTGTGTCTCTCCTGGGGGTAGTTGTCCTAATTCATACGCAGCCAGCTAAGTGTTACAGCAGGCTTGCGCAAAATTCTTTCCTGGCTCTGCTGTGCGTTCCGTAAGTGAAGTCAGCCTCCAACCACAGGCCAATAAGCGGCACATTTAATTACAGCGTTCTGTTTCTGCACTACTGGTAATACAGCATGCTGAGGGGTAGGGGTAGGCCTAGAGGACGTGGACGCGGGCAACGACGCGGAGGCCCAAGTCAGGGTGTGGGCACAGGCCAAGCTCCTGATCCAGGTGTATCGCAGCCGACTGCTGCGGGATTAGGAGAGAGGCACGCTTCTGGCGTCCCCACATTCATCTCACAATTAATGGGTCCACGCGGTAGAACTTTATTAGAAAATGAGCAGTGTGAGCAGGTCCTGTCGTGGATGGCAGAAAGTGCATCCAACAATCTATCGACCACCCAGAGTTCTGCGCCGTCCACTGCTGCAACTCTGAATCCTCTGGCTGCTGCTCCTCCTTCCTCCCAGCCTCCTCACTCCATTACAATGACACATTCTGAGGAGCAGGCAGACTCCCAGGAACTGTTCTCGGACCCCTGCCCAGAATGGGCAGCAATGGTTCCGAATCCTCTCCCACTGGAGGAGTTTGTTGTGACCGATACCCAACCTTTGGAAAGTTCCCGGGGTCCGGGGGATGAGGCTGGGGACTTCCGGCAACTGTCTCAAGAGCTTTCAGTGGGTGAGGAGGACGATGACGATGAGACACAGTTATCTATCACTCAGGTAGTAGTAATTGGAGTAAATCCGAGGGAGGAGCGCACAGAGGATTCGGAGGAAGAGCAGCAGGACGATGAGGGGACTGACCCCACCTGGTTTGCTACGCCTACTGAGGACAGGTCTTCAGAGGGGGAGGCAAGTGCAGCAGCAGGGCAGGTTGGAAGAGGCAGTGCGGTGGCCAGGGGTAGAGGCAGGGCCAGACCGAATAATCCACCAACTGTTTCCCAAAGCGCCCCCTCGCGCCATGCCACCCTGCAGAGGCCGAGGTGCTCAAAGGTCTGGCAGTTTTTCACTGAGAGTGCAGACGACCAACGAATAGTGGTGTGCAACCTTTATCGCGCCAAGATCAGCCGGGGAGCCACCACCACCAGCCTCACCACCACCAGCATGCGCAGACATATGATGGCCAAGCACCCCACAAGGTGGGACGAAGGCCGTTCACCGCCTCCGGTTTGCACCGCTGCCTCTCCCCCTGTGCCTCAACCTGCCACTGAGATCCAACCCCCCTCTCAGGACACAGGCACTACCGTCTCCTGGCCTGCACCCACACCCTCACCTCCGCTGTCCTCGGCCCCATCCACCAATGTCTCTCAGCGCACCGTCTAGCCGTCGCTAGCGCAAGTGTTGGAGCGCAAGCGCAAGTACGCCGCCATGCACCCGCATGCTCAAGCGTTAAACGTGCACATAGCCAAATTTATCAGCCTGGAGATGCTGCCATATAGGGTTGTAGAAACGGAGGCTTTCAAAGGTATGATGGCGGCGGCGGCCCCGCGCTACTCAGTTCCCAGTCGCCACTACTTTTCCCGATGTGCCGTCCCAGCACTGCACGACCACGTCTCCCGCAACATTGTATGCGCCCTCACCAACGCGGTTACTGCCAAGGTCCACTTAACAACGGACACGTGGACAAGCACAGGCGGGCAGGGCCACTATATCTCCCTGACGGCACATTGGGTGAATTTAATGGAGGCTGGGACAGAGTCAGAGCCTGGGACCGCTCACGTCCTACCCACCCCCAGAATTGCGGTCCCCAGCTCGGTGGTGGTATCTGCGGCGGTGTATGCTTCCTCCACTAAACCACCCTCCTCCTACGCAACCTCTGTCTCGCAATCAAGATGTGTCAGCAGCAGCACGTCGCCAGCAGTCGGTGTCGCGCGGCACGGCAGCACAGCGGTGGGCAAGCGTCAGCAGGCCGTGCTGAAACTACTCAGCTTAGGAGATAAGAGGCACACAGCCCACGAACTGCTGCAGGGTCTGACAGAGCAGACCGACCGCTGGCTTGCGCCGCTGAGCCTCCAACCGGGCATGGTCGTGTGTGACAACGGCCGTAACCTGGTGGCGGCTCTGCAGCTCGGCAGCCTCACGCACGTGCCATGCCTGGCCCACGTCTTTAATTTGGTGGTTCAGCGCTTTCTGAAAAGCTACCCACGCTTGTCAGACCTGCTCGGAAAGGTGCGCCGGCTCTGCGCACATTTCCGCAAGTCCCACACGGACGCTGCCACCCTGCGCACCCTGCAACATCGGTTTCATCTGCCAGTGCACCGACTGCTGTGCGACGTGCCCACACGGTGGAACTCTACGCTCCACATGTTGGCCAGGCTCTATGAGCAGCGTAGAGCTATAGTGGAATACCAACTCCAACATGGGCGGCGCAGTGGGAGTCAGCCTCCTCAATTCTTTACAGAAGAGTGGGCCTGGTTGGCAGACATCTGCCAGGTCCTTGGAAACTTTGAGGAGTCTACCCAGATGGTGAGCGGCGATGCTGCAATCATTAGCGTCACCATTCCTCTGCTATGCCTCTTGAGAAGTTCCCTGCAAAGCATAAAGGCAGACGCTTTGCGCTCGGAAACAGAGGCGGGGGAAGACAGTATGTCGCTGGATAGTCAGAGCACCCTTCTGTCTATATCTCAGCGCATTGAGGAGGAGCAGGAGCATGAGGAGGATGAGGAGGAGGGGGAAGAGACAGCTTGGCCCACTGCTGAGGGTACCCATGCTGCTTGCCTGTCATCCTTTCAGCGTGTATGGCCTGAGGAGTAGGAGGAGGAGGATCCTGAAAGTGATCTTCCTAGTGAGGACAGCCATGTGTTGCGTACAGGTACCCTGGCACATATGGCTGACTTCATGTTAGGATGCCTTTCTCATGACCCTTGCGTTACACGCAGTCTGGCCACTACGGATTACTGGGTGTACACACTGCTCGACCCACGGTATAAGGAGAACCTTTCCACTCTCATACCCGAAGAGGAAAGGGGTTCGAGAGTGATGCTATATAGCACAGGACCCTGGCGGACAAGCTGATGGTAAAATTCCCATCCGACAGCGCTAGTGGCAGAAGGCGCAGTTCCGAGGGCCAGGTAGCAGGGGAGGCGCGGAGATCAAGGAGCATGTACAGCACAGGCAGGGGAACACTCTCTAAGGCCTTTGACAGCTTTCTGGCTCCCCAGCAAGACTGTGTCACCGCTCCCCAGTCAAGACTGAGTCGGCGGGAGCACTGTAAAAGGATGGTGAGGGAGCACGTAGCCGATCACACGACCGTCCTCCGTGACGCCTATGCCCCCTACAACTACTGGGTGTCGAAGCTGGACACGTGGCCTGAACGCACGCTGTATGCCCTGGAGGTGCTTGCTTGTCCTGCGGCTAGCGTCTTGTCAAAGAGGGTGTTTAGTGCGGCTGGGGGAATCATCACAGATAAGCGTACCCGCCTGTCAACCGACAGTGCCAACAGGCTTACACTCATCAAGATGAACAACGCCTGGATTTCCCCAGACTTCTCTTCTCCACCAGCGGACAACAGTGATACCTAAGCAATACGTAGGCTGCACCCGCGGATGGAAGCATTGTTCTCTATCACCATCAAAAACGTGGACCTTTTAGCTTCATCAATCTGTGTATAATATTCATCCTCCTCCTCCTGCTCCTCCTCCTGAAACCTGACGTAATCACGCCGAACGGGCAATTTTTCTTAGGCCCACAAGGCTCAGTCATATAATTTTTGTAAACAATTTTTATATGTTTCAATGCTCATTAAAGCGTTAAAACTTGCACCTGAACCAATTTTTATTTTAACTGGGCTGCCTCCAGGCCTAGTTACAAATTAAGCCACATTAACCAAAGCGAATAATGGGTTTCACCTGCCCTCTTGGTTGGGCATGGGCAATTTTTCTGACGTACATTAGTACTGTTGGTACACCAATTTTTTGGGGCCCTCGCCTACAGTGCAATCCAATTAATTTTTTGCCCACCTGCATTAAAGCTGACGTTACATCAGCTGTGTTGGGCACTGCAATGGGATATATTTATGTACCGCCGGTGGCTTCCTGGCACCCACCCATGCTGTCGGTCCACACGGAGTTGTAACTGCATGTGTCCACTTCTAAAGAACCCCAGTCTGACTGGGGCATGCAGTGTGGGCCGAAGCCCACCTGCATTAAGCATGACATTACCTCAGCTGTGCTGGGCACTGCAATGGGATATATTTATGTACCGTCGGTGGGTTCCAGGGAGCCACCCATGCTGTCGGTCCACACGGAGTTGTAACTGCATGTGTCCACTTCTAAAGAACCCCAGTCTGACTGGGGCATGCAGTGTGGGCCGAAGCCCACCTGCATTAAACATGACATTACCTCAGCTGTGATGGGCAATGCAATGGGATTTGTTTATGTACCGCCAGTGGCTTCCTGGCACCCACCCATGCTGTCGGTCCACAGGGACTTCACAATAGGGAGTTGAACTTGCCTGTGTCTATGAATTAAAAACCTCGGTCAGATTGGGGCATGCAGTGTGGGCCGAAGCCCACCTGCATTTAATCTGACGTTAGCTCTGCTGTCCAGGGCACTGCAATGGGATACATTTATGTACAGCCGGTGGGTTCCAGGGAGCCACCCATGCTGTGGGTGCACACGGAATTCCCATTGCGGAGTTGTACCTGCCTGTGACTATTTATAAAAAAACGCGGTCTGACTGGAGCATGCAGACACCTTGACAGAATGAATAGTGTGTGGCACATAGGTTCCCCATTGCTATGCCCACGTGTGCAGCTCCTGATGGCGGTGGCACAGAATTATATTTCTCATTGCTTCTGTACAGCATTGTGGGCTATCGCCCCACCCCTTTTTAAGAGGGTCGCTGCCTAGCCGTGCCAACCCTCTGCAGTGTGTGCCTGCGGTTCCTCCTCATGGCAGACGCACTTATAAATAGACATGAGGGTGGTGTGGCAAGAGGGCAGCTGAAGGCTGCGCAGGGACACTTTTGTGTGCGCTGTGGACACTGGGTCGTGCGGGGGGGGGGGGGGGGTTGGGCAGCATGTAACCCAGGAGAAGTGGCAGCGGAGTGTCATGCAGGCAGTTATTGTGCTTTGTTTAAGGTAGTGTGGTGCTTAGCTAAGGTATGCATTGCTAATGAGGGCTTTTCAGAAGTAAAAATTGTTGGGAGGGGGGGGCACTCTTTCCGCTATTGTGGCTTAATAGTGGGACCTGGGAACTTGAGATGCAGCCCAACATGTAGCCCCTCGCCTGCCCTATCCGTTGCTGTGTCGTTCCCATCACTTTCTTGAATTGCCCAGATTTTCACAAATGGAAACCTTAGCGAGCATCGGCGATATACAAAAATGCTCGGGTCGCCCATTGACTTCAATGGGGTTCTTTACTCGAAACGAACCCTCGAGCATCGCGAAAATTTCGTCCCGAGTAACGAACACCCGAGCATTTTGGTGCTCGCTCATCTCTAGTATTCACCGTGCAGGATAATTAGTGCAATATTATAATAGTTTGTAAAATCTTATTCATTTGCCTTGTACTGTGAACTGCCACAGGTAATGGCTGCAGTGAATTCGCTACAGGTGGGTTCACCCTTACCGAATATGATGAACAACCAACAAGAGATTCCAATCAGTAAAAGTAGAGACCAAATAGTAGCGGTGTCAAAAGAAGAGTAGCAGCCTTATCACTTCTCAAGACCTTGATGATGATTAACCATTCAGTTGTTGCCAACACTGGGTCACCCTATGGATCAACTCTTGCTAATTTCGTCTATCAAGTACAGCTTCTTGTAACTGGCAAATAGTCATGCAAGTGTCTGCCATGATTGTGTCTAACCAGCGCATTCTTTGACATGAAGAAAGGCCAAACACTTGGCATGAGCTAATATGAGCGCATTACAAACTATTAGGAGTGAGCACCTCCAGGTATTTTATAGAGTGCATGCCTGCATGAGATATAGAACAATGCTCCAAAAAAAGAAGAAAACATGCACAAGAGGCTACACCTGCTAGAGATAAAATATTATTTTCCACAGGAACATTTACGTCTCTTAGGAACAGTCTCAAATCATGCTGAGATAACATGGATCCTCAGAATCTGCAAGAGCCTACTGTATTTAAAGAGTTCATGCCATCATGGATGCATGCTGCTATTAAAGCAGAGCACTTACCAAATTCTAAAATTCCAACATGTTACTTAAAATTGCTATATGGCAATATAATAAAAAAACCTGGATTAAATTAGGATAGAATGGGACATAGAAGTGTATTGCTTGTGGTCTCAGACTTTTGCACTCACTTTACAGGCATATTCTTCTGCAAGGTTCACATATTTCGGTTGCATCTGGGCCCCCGAAGCCAAAGGGATCTCAAAAGGTCCTCTGCCCTCACATGAGGAGATCAATGATATTAAAATCAGCTATTTTCATGTCAAGGACTTTATTCGCAATTTTGCAAACTTTTCAGGAGTTTGATACTAGTGTGCCTTGATTCAGCAGTACATTAATACGTAGGATTTATATGCTAAAACCACTAACTACCAACATTGCTAACCATTCTGTTAGTGGAAAGTCAGTAATGAAGTCTTGTCTCCTGACTGCTTAACTGTTGTATCTTTGTCATTCTTCTCTTTGGTCTCAGCTCTTTGGAAATGCCATTATGACCTAATTATGACACTAGAACAATATTTGGCCAGGCATGCTAGCATAAAGCAAATGAAAAGGGCATAATAATGCAAATGCATGGTGCAAATAAAAAAGGGCATTATGCCTGACTTTGTTCTTTGCATAACGGTCATATAATTGCAAGAACTAATACCCACTCACACTTATGCTCTGTGTTCAGGAATGGTGGCTCGGTGTCTGAAATGTTACTTACTGAAAGAACAGATCTCTGTAATCTTCTACTCCTTTCTTTGGTTGTTATGGATTCTCTTTGTATTGTGAGATGTTTAAAACTAAAGCTTAAGCCTTTATTCAATTCAATTAAAACCAGGGCTACGGGACGCACATATATCCCATGTAGGCCTACCTGAGAAGGTGTGGACCCGTGAGTTAACAGACAAACATAAGGACCACCAGACCCCCAAACATGAGTGCCCCAGAAGTATATCATATCAAAGCAACCTTCGCTTGGCAAGATTGCATCTCTGTTAGCTCTGGGGTGATAGATACAGGGACCAACAGCTTAGAAGAAATAGCCAGCTTTCGGCAACAAACGCAGTAACTAAATACGTTAGGTGGCAGGTTCCAGACTAGTATTGATAGAGAACTAGGTCTGAAACAATACAATCCACCTCGGAGTTACTTGTATATGTTAGAATACCACTACCCTTGGCTGTTCTTACCTAAGAACTACTATACATTTGAACATACTCCAATTTAGTGCCAAGACAGTGGATTGTACCTGTTATTAATGGGCACATCTGATAGGAGTTGCTGATACATACGTAACATTCACTACTCAAATAAGGTCAAACCCAGTGCCTCTATTTTTAATAAACCTATTCACTCACTATCTCAGTTCTACAGCTGGGGTGGGTGACTATGATCAAATGTATAATCCCAGTTTGGTCATTTTCTACTCCACCATGCCTGTATTTATCATCACGCTTCTGATAATCCAGTGAAAGACTTTAGTAGTCCTCTCCTGTATATTAACCCCTTAGTGACCAGGCCTTAAAGGGGTTGTCC
This sequence comes from Eleutherodactylus coqui, assembly GCF_035609145.1. Taxonomy (NCBI): domain Eukaryota; kingdom Metazoa; phylum Chordata; class Amphibia; order Anura; family Eleutherodactylidae; genus Eleutherodactylus; species Eleutherodactylus coqui. The sequence goes on along the minus strand of NC_089839.1, from coordinate 257,913,560 downwards.
CGCGCCGAAACGGGTTTTTTTTTTTTTCAATAGGCCCCCCCGTTCGGCGCGAGACAAACCCAATGCATGTGTTAAAAAAAAAAAATGTTTAGTACTTACCCGAATCCCCACGCTGCGGCGACTTCATACTTACCTTAGCAAGATGGCCGCCGGGATCTTCATCCACGATGCACCGCGGGTCTTCTCCCATGGTGCACCGTGGGCTCTGTGCGGTCCATTGCCGATTCCAGCCTCCTGATTGGCTGGAATCGGCACACGTGACGGGGCGGAGCTACGCGATGACGGGTAGAAGGGGGCGTGGCCAGAACGCCGCTCGTGCAGAGACCGAAGAGATGGGAGAAGACCCTTCTGCGCAAGCGCGTCTAATCGGAGATTAGACGCTGAAATTAGACGGCACCATGGAGACAGGGACGCCAGCAACGGAGCAGGTAAGTGAATAACTTCTGTATGGCTCATATTTAATGCACGATGTACATTACAAAGTGCATTAATATGGCCATACAGAAGTGTATAACCCCACTTGCTATCGCGGGACAACCCCTTTAATGACCAGGCCAAATTTTGGAAATCTGACATGTGTCACTTTAACATAGAATAGCTCCGTAAAGGTTTTGCATATCCAAGTGATTCTGACATTGTTTTTTCGTCACATGTTGTACTTCATTTAGGAGGTGAAAATTGTCTGATATAATTTGTGTATATAAGTGCCAATATTGAGAAAATTTTGAAAAAATTATCATTTTTTCACATTTTCAATTGTAATATATCAAGTGTGTGCAAACATACTGTACAAACTTTTGCTAAGATATATATTTCCATCTGTTTACTTTATTCCGAATGCACATTTGAAAAACGTTTATGGTTTTTTTTAACTATTTAGGAGACGTACAAATTTAACATTACTTTTCAGCATTTTGAGGAACACTATGTTTTCCTACACCAAGCCAAGATTGCAAAGGCTCATGAGTGTCAGAATGATAGATACCCCTACAAATGACCCTATTTTAAAAACTACACCCCTTAATGTATTCACTGAGGGGGGTCATGAGTATTTTGACCCCACAGTTTTTTTAGGAATTTATTCAATTTAGAGGAGAAAAAGTAAAATTTCATATTTTTGCAAATATGTCATTTTAAAGACATTTTTTCCTGTATTTTACATGAAAATGCACAATGGGGCCCAAAATGAAAGGAGTAGTCAGTGTCTTTCAGAAGAGAAATTTTGCTTGAAGGCGTTTTAGGCCCCATAGCACACTTGTAGAGTTCTTGAGCGCCCAAAACCATAGGAAACCCCCACAAATTACCCCATTTTGAAAACTAGACCCATTAACGAATTTATCTAGGGGTGTGCTGTGTATTTTGATCCCACAGTGTTTGAATGAATTCAAGCAAAGCAAAAGGAAAAAATTGTGATTTTTGTTTTTTTGGCAATTCTGTCATTTTAAAAACAGCTTTTTTTTGTACAGCACACATATGAATGAAGACTTTCACCCCAAAATGGATACCCCTGTTTGTTCTGTTTTCAGAAATATACCCATTGTGGCCCTAATCGTATGTCTGGATGCACAACGGGGCCCAAAATGAAAGGAGTAGTCGGTGGCTTTCAGAACATAGATTTTGCTTGAAGACCTTTTAGGCCCCATAGCACACTTGCAGAGTTCTTGAGCGGCCAAAACCATAGAGAACCCCCACAAATGACCTTATTTTAAAAACTAGACTCCTTAACGAATTTATCTAGGGGTGTACTGCCTATTTTGACGCCACAGTTTTTGAATGAATTCAAGCAAAGCAACAGGAAAAAATTGTGATTTTCATTTATTTGGCAATTCTGTCATTTCAAAAACAGCTTTTTTGTACAGCACACATATGAATGAAGACTTACACCCCAAAATGGATACCCCTGTTTGCTCTGTTTTCAGATGCACAACGGGGCCAAAAATGAAAGGAGTAGTCAGTGGCTTTTAAAACATAAATTTAGCTTGAAGGCCTTTTATTCCACATACAACACTTGTAGACTTCTTGAGCGGCTAAAACTATAGATAACCCACACAAATGAAAACTAGACCGCTTAACAAATTCATCTACAGGTGTACTGTGTATTTTAACCCTACAATTTTTGAATAGATCTAAGCAAAGCGGTAGGAAAAAATTATGATTTTCATTTTTTGGGCAATTGTGTCAATTTAAAAACAGTTTTTTTTGTACAGCACACATATAAATGAAGACTTTCACCTTAAAATGGATACCCCTGTTTGTCCCGTGTAAAGAAACATACCCATTGTAGCCCTAATCTACTTACAGGACATATCACAAGGCCTATAATGGAAGGAGCACCCGTTGGATTTCAGGGTACAACTGAATAAATTCCAGGCCCCATAGCCCACTTATAGAGCCCTTGAGTGGCCAAAACGATAAGAAACCCCCTCAAATGACCCCATTTTGAAAACTAGACCCCTTAACAAATTCCACTAGTGGTGTACTGCATATTTTGACCCCGCCGTATTTGAATGAATCTAAGCAAAACAGAAGGAAAAAATTACGATTTTCATTTTTTTTGGCAATTTTCTCAATTTAAAAACTGTTTTTTTGTACAGCGTACATAGGAATGAAGACTTTCACCCCAAAATAGATACCCCCGTTTGTCCTGTTATCAGAAACATACCCATTGTAGCCCTAATCTACTTACGGGACCCATGGCAAGGCCTCTAATGGAGGGAACACCTGTAGGATTGCAGAGCACAACTGAATAAATTCCAGGCTCCATTGCTCACTTGTACGGAATAAAAATTGACTCTCTAAAAATATCCCTCCCCCCCACACACACACCCTTTTCGGCGTTACCCAAATCTTAGATAAAAGTAATAATGTGAACTGTGTGGTATTTCCAAAGACAGGGGTGATTACAGAGGCTGGTTGGGATGGGTACATGGGGCAATAAAACAGGGTATCCCACTCCTCTCATGTTTTTTGGGGGGTATTTCTTGATCTTAGCAGCCGGGATGGGGTGTAAAACCTGGTGTTCTGTGAGTCTTCATAAGCTTGCTGAGGTGCGGCGGTCTCACACAGAAGGCGCTCAACAAGCTGCTCCTGGAACTGCAGGAAAGGAAGGCAAGCGTTCCCGGGGCTTCTTGTAAATTACGTATTGCAGGTAGTGGTCTGAATAACTCCGGGCTCATGCAACCGTAGGTGGAATTCACTTGTGGAGGCCCGCAGCGGATCCCAACTGTGAGCCCTGCGTACAACCACGTAATGTACTGCACATAACTGCCTACTCACACAGGTGGTCATGCGCAGTACACTTTTTTTTTGTTTGTATTTCCTGCACCATCGCTTAGTGATGACACAGGTACCCGCAACCTGTACACAATGTAGTTGCGTATGGGCTGCGGGTATATGCATGATCATAGAGCACAATGGGCTCTATGTTGCGGATATTCGCAGTAAGATAGAACCTGCTGCGTTCTCTTTTCTGCGAGTGGATTATGCAATTCCGACCCACTAATGTGAGCGGAATTGTGCAATCCAATGCAATTGATCTGCGTATTACCGCGGATCAGATGCATGCGGAATCCATAAATCCTATCCAGTCATGTGAGACCGGCCTGAGGTAGATGGCTACCTTTTTATCACGTGACCGGGGACTGCTCAGCTAGGTCACTGCTCCAGGCTCACGGCGACTAATGGTCGCTGGGAGCAGGGGGATTTTAAGTTTCCTGGGCTCCCCGACTCCTGCGCATGTGTTCGGCATTTTGCAGGCGGTCACATATGCAGAATCCGGGAAGGTTCACAGAGGAGGATCGCATCGGGGTTCAAATACGAAGGCCTCTGGTAAAAAGATAACTCTCCTCTCACCGATCGCATCGGTGAGGGGAGATGAAACTTCAATTTTTTTTTTTAACTTTTACGTGATCGCCATTATCCATTGGATAACGGCAAACACATGACCAGGAACCACTCACCGTGGCCCCCCATGAAATCTTCAGGCTTTTGGCTCAGTTTTGTAGCCAGGAGCAGGGAGAATTAAAATTATCCTTGCAATCCACAGCTTTTGCGCATGCGTTTTGGCGACGGGCGTGTGCACAGAAGCTGGGGTAAGGTCCGCGGATAAATCCAGGGGCCTTATATACGTACTTTCATCCTCCCTCACGGGTATGATCCGTGAGGGGAGAAGATAAGTAAGCTTTTTAAACTTTTTTAAAACTTTTTTTTTTGCTTTTTTACACTTTTTTTTACTTTAAATGATCACTGTTATCCATTGGATAACAGTGATCATTTCCCCAGTGACATCTCTCTGCTCCCGGCTACACATGGTAGTCAGGAGCAGAGGGATATTGAATTTCCCGGGGCCTGAGCCCCTCTGTGCACGCGCCCGATGATTGACATCGGGTGCGCATGCGCAGAAGGAGACTTCTGGTCCCGGAACACCGGGACATTGTGAAGGACCCGAGGTGAGTATTTTCACCTCCCCTCATGGATCCAATCCATGAGGGGAGGTGAAACTTGTACTTTTTTTCACTTTTTTAAACTTACAGCAGTCCACGGTAGCATCTCCTGGTTCCCGTCTACCTTCAGGAGCCTTGAGCCAGGAGATTTTAAATTTGCCGGGGCTCCTGGCCTTCTGCGCATGCGTGTGATGTCATTCGCCTGGCGCGCATGTGCAGAAGAGCGGCAATGGGTCCCGGAGGACCCCTTCACTGCAGGACACCTCGGAGAAGGCGGGTGAGTAATTTCAGCTGCCCTGATGGATCAGATCCATCAGGGCAACTGAATCTTTAACTTTTTTTCACTTTTTTAAACTTACAGCGGTCCACGGTAACATCTCCTGGTTCCCGGCTACCTTCAGGAGCCTGGAGCCAGGAGATTTTAAATTTGCCGGGGCTCCCGGCCTTCTGCGCATGCGTGTGATGTCATTCGCCTGGCGCGCATGTGCAGAAAAGCGGCAATGGGTCCTGGAGGACTCCTTCACTGCAGAACACCCCGGAGAAGGCGGGTGAGTAATTTCAGCTGCCCTGATGGATCCGATCCACCAGGGCAACTGAATCTTTAACTTTTTTTTCACTTTATTGTGATCGGCGCTATCCATTGGAATGCGACAATCGCATTGCCGAGGGGGACTGCCCGCAGCCCGGGATGACAGCTCCATGCTTTCAGGTACCTGTGGGCACCGACAGCATGGACCTGTCACGTCATAGCCCACATGGCTTTATTCCCTGCAGGACACATGTTTTTACGTTCTCAGGAATTAAAGGCCACTTGGGTAGGACGTAAAAACACTATGGGCTGGTCACTAAGGGGTTAAGGTAAATTCTATATGGTTCCATTGAACTGCATAATCATGCAGGGAAACACGTAGAACCTAGTCAGAAACTAGAATTGTATTAAGTGTCAGATCAGAATGATGAAGTAAATTCCTTTACCAGCAACAGGTTTATTTGAATCAGTACCATGAACTAGTGAGCTCCCCTACTAGCATTCTATATACAAGTGGATATATTTACCTATGTTATAGGGATTTATCTACATGTGATTATTGAACTAAACCCTACTACTCTAATAAAACCTATCTAATGACTCAATATCTCTGTGTCTCTGCAAGAGCCATTAAGATATAGAGGTATTTGATTTGATATACTTCTGGGGCACCCCTGTTCGGGGCTCCCCAGATCTATTTGTCTGGTGATCTTTATGTTTCTCTATTAACTCACTGGTCCACACCTTCTCAGGTAGGCCTACATGGGATACATGTGCGTCCTTTAGCCCTGGTTTCAATCGAATTGAATAAAGGCTTAAGCTTAAATTTTAAATGTCTATTCTGTGAAGGGCTTTTATTTCGATTTATAGACTGTTCTGCCTTTTTGAGTAACTCTTTATATTGTGACAATCAAGCAGGTGTGGTTGTAGGGAGGAAATATATTTCCCCAAGGTTTCTATCCTAAGTGGAGTAGCAGGGAGAGCCTCACCTGCTGGGTAATTAATCCAGTGGGTGTGTAGTACTAGATGAAACAATAGGAATGCGCCACAAGGTCCTTCTTCAAATTCTTTGCCACATGCATCTTATCCCCTGGACTTAGGGAAAGCTACAGGACATGTAGAGGGCTTCTCTTAAACAGAGAGCCCTCCCAGGGAAAGAAATATAAACAATGCGCTGTTAGAAAAAATGTCCCTACGCTACACGGTACTGTGGTAAGAAAATGAATATGCCAACAAGTGAGAAATACTGGCAAAAGAAAAACACTTACTGAACAGGAGGGGGATATGATGTTCAGAATCCCCCTCCTTGAAGTATCGACTCCATCATCAAAGGAAGATACACTCAGGTCCACAGAGGTCAATTCCAACACTTTAATGTAGAAGGCAACGCGTTTCAGTGCCTATACAATAGCACCTTTTTCAAGCCAACAATATATGTGTTTTATACCGTTGGCTTGAAAAAGGTGCTATTGTATAGGCACCGAAAATCAAGTTACCCCAAGTTATCCCACGGATAGAATCAACCTTGAGGCGGCTACCTGAACCAGGCAGGGATTGAACTCACAACCTTCAGGTCGAGAGCGAGAGCTTAGGACTGCATTTCTGCTACCTTAGCACCCTGCCCCACAAAAGGCCAATTGCTTACCTCTAGGGTTTTATTCTTATGAGTTGAGTCATAAATAGCCTTATATGACCTTACTAATGATATTACCAGCTGCATGAGCAAAGATGTACTGATGTATACTATTAGAAGTGGACATGCACATGCTCTGTTTAAATGCAGATATTGTACGAGTGACACTTGTATCACCACTTCAGGCTAAGGATACAAGACTTTCTTGAATTGACACAATAGTAGGAGGTGTGGCCAGAATAATAAGAGCTGGATTTTGGGTGGGACATACATACATGTATTTCCTGTGGTGTGTTCTTAATACAACCATGTTCTTTGTAGTCTTAGATCATCCATTTTTCTATGCAGAAATGGTCCATCTTATCATTTACTACGATGTAATGAGAAGGTTAAGCAAAAAAATAGGAACCATAAAGACTCCAAAGAGTTTATCACTGATAAACTTCAAAAGCTCAATATTAAATGCCCGAATTTAAAGCCTAAAAAATAACTTAATGATCATGACACATTCACTGGTTGCTTTTTCCCCACTTTTTAGAACACAAAAGGCTCATGCTCATTTCACAGACCAAAATACTCTATCGGCTGTATCAAGAAATGTTTGTTGAGAGCATCAGGAATCAGAAATCCAATCATCTACAAAAGGAATACATCAAAAATGAAGAAAATTACTCCTTCCTTTTGTGGCGTTCTTGAAATTGTAATTGCTCTGTGTATTTTAATGTCACTGTCCTATTTTGAGGCTACAGAGGTACGCTATGCACTTCTTTGTGAATAACTAATGTCCTTGAAATATGTTTCTACAAAGAAGTCATGAAGACAAAAAAAAAAAAAAAAGCCTATGGATTCCCGATTCAAAATATCCAATTAACTATTGCATTCACAGTGCCATATTGGCGTTTGAAAAACTTTAGTAGGTGATAGCTTTTATACAGCAACCCATGCATTCATTCGGCAGACTTAACTGACTTTATTGCTCATGCGATACAAAGCAGGTACAGCTTGATATTATAGAAACATTAAACTTGACATTTATCCTAGCAATCCCCAGCCAAATCGAATGCGCCATGTTTTATCTCCTGCAGTAAGTTGCATTTTACATTAAATAATTACAAACAGTATTTCCGTGACACTAAGGGAATTTAAGAATTACAATTTTTATAGACTCCTAAGAAACCCAACCACTGCAGGAGCAAAGCAATACAGCAAGGATTTAAAATAATGGAAAATGTTTCACATCATACAAATCTATAAGAAGTGTATTATGTTTCAGTCTTAATATCTACATGCGTGGATTATTCCCCATCTTGACAATCAGGCAAAGTAATCCTTTTTCCCTCCCCCAGATACAAGGTTTCATTTCTATGCATTAACAGAGCTCAGGGCCATAAAATACTGTATTAATATTAGTTTGTCACAGTCGACTAAATTTAGAACAACTCATTAATATGACAGAGTAAAAGGCATTCTGCCAGAAGTGAGTAACTCCATAAGCTCTCAGAGCCATAATTTATGCAGTTCTACCACTCAAACTGAAGAACCATCTATTGCTTTTGTTACTAATAAGATATTCTATTAGCTCGACACTGATTCCAATTCTAATTAAGTGCAAGAAGAAAAGGTAATTTTGCCACAAGACATATACACGTGGGTCTAAGCGTATATCATTTGTGTATCTTTCCAAGCCGTGTCATATAATGTTCCTTGGTCATTGTGAGCTGATGAGATTAGCAGCTCAGACACTTGAATACATTTCCCCCGAGGTGAAATAATGAAACCATAATCACTATTTTTATTCAATTGTTGGTCTTTTTTTTTTATCATGAGTGGAAACAATCAAAGCCATTTCACATGTGACCTTCTGTTATGAAAATGAAGCTCAGCAAACCTTTTCGCTCCTCGGTTATTTTCTTCTGTCTCTACATTAATCAGACCTCTTCACTCTTGGCTAAATGCAAGAAATCTTCTCAAAGGTTGTGAAATATTAATATTTTTAAATATAGTCCCTTGCCAAGCTACAAATATTCATGTTTAACACCAAGGTAGCAGTTCTTGGGCTGACAACAGAATGTACCTTTTGAATGATGCATATAGAGAAGCGGTTAGCACAAAGACAAGTCACCAGATTGGTCTCAAGGAAACCTGGTGCCTGAATTTTTCATGAATCTACTAGCACTTAAGAATAAGGAGCTGGCTACTACTTTAGAGAGAACAGCACTGTGAAGGTCAGATTCGAGATCCAGCAAAGATTTTTTTTTTTCTTGCCTAGGGAAAATAACTAGGTTTAAAACATTTAATGACATTTTTAGTTTGTTTTTGGATTTACAAACATGTACTTTGACAATTACACGTATGACAGAAATCAAATTCTACCCTTCAGTGTCACAGATTGGTACGGCAAGTCTCTAAAGACAAGAAGATGGAGGAAAAAAAGTAATGCTGTTGTGTCTTGTGTTTTATCTTATGCCTGGGTTCCTTCATATATTTTGCTTTGCTTTATTCTCACTCACTAGAACTGTCAACTTTACTCTAGAGGAGATTGATGCATGACAACTATTTTCAATAATTCTTTTTGTGGTGTGCATGAAACAAGCAGCAAAATAATGTCTTCATTTCTCCCTCGTTGTGTGACTTCTGTGCATATTTTGTTTCTGAAGACAGGTAGTTTATGGCTAGACTTTTAATGATTGGTAGGTGGCACACCGGGAGGCAATCATTAAAAAAAAAACACAAGTGGCATCTACTGGGCTTAGAAAATAAGGCATTGGTCATACGATCACAACCAAAATGTGTACATTTGGTATATCGTACAGTAATAAGTAAAATAAATTCTTGTCATTAAGATATTTTTCGTCATATTAACATGACATAACAAAAACCCACATTTATGTTGCACTCAGTTCCCAGCATAAGGGATTTTTTTTACAAAAGGAAGAAAATAGGATTGGTGTTCAAAGGGATTCTTGAAGATAGCCAATCCCTTTTTAAATGCTCTATAACAATATTTTAATAAATGTTATTTTGGTCAGGATCCCCCTCTGTTAGGCTACTTGCACACGGATGATATGGCTGGCCGATTTTCAGACCAAACAGTGGAAAAATAGCGCCCATTCATTTGAATCGGTGTATGCACATGGACTTTCTTTACTCGAATAGTCCTACAGTCCAACTTTTGGACAAGAATAGCACATGTCAATGTACCGTCTCCCACATATTGGACAGCACATGGGATGGGATGTCCGTGTGATGAACAATGAGTGTAAATTTTTAGTCATCTATGTGCAAGTAGCCTTAAGCTGGGACTCCAATGCAATGTGGAGTCTTTGCCTAAGCCAGAGCTTTCAATAGCTTTATTCTCTCAAGGACCAAATGCAACTACTGAAATCATTGGCTTACAAAGTCACTTTGTAGAGCCTGATTGTAACAACATAAATGTCACTTTTTTAATAATAGTATGATGTTGTTTAATGGTTATTATTATGCGTCAATTATAGCAGGTGGTGGAACCAGGGTGGCATTATTGCATTAGCCTGGTCCACTTGGCTATGTTTTGAGTTCTGCTGTTTGCCTCTTACCTGTTACTGCAAAAGGTCCCTCTCCACTTTGCTGTAGTATCTCCTATGGCCTATGGACTGATTGGTCAACAGGGGGGTGTGTCCCATGTTTTGGCCAATCAAGCATGGTGCAGTATATTTAATCTGGCCACACCCATTCCTGGGTGTGTTTCATTCTGTAGTCTACCTGTTTGTGTGCTGTATAGCTCTCACTGTCTGGATCTAGTTTAGTGTGTGTGAGTCTAGCTCTGTGTTATGTCTGCTTGTTGGTGTTTGAGTCTTGACTCTATGTTCTGTCCGTGTTGCCTGGATCCAGATTGGAATTCATGTTCTGTTTGGTGTTGTTTGTGCCCTTCTCTTCTATTTAGGTGTGCAGACATCTAGTCTGAATTAATACCTTCCATCTGTAGGTGTGCAGATGCCTGAATCCATATCGTGTTTAGTGTGTGGGGTGTCATGCAACATTTGTGTGTTGAGTACCTATGTGGCTTATTTTATATCTGTTTAATTCTGTACTCTTTGCTATTTTTCATCTAGGGACAGACTAGGCCCTTCGGTATGAGATGCAGGGTCGTTCTTGTCAGGATGAGCATCCTACTTGTAGGCAAAGTCCACTCCCCTGAAAGTTGCTAGGAATAATTTTCCCCTTTATGTTTGTTGGTGTGTCCCATCTTGGACCATTATCTCTTGGTGTAAAACCCTTACTTAGTTAATTTGTGCAGTCAAGGTGGATAAGTCCTGCGCAAATGTAATAGGTACTATTTTTTTAATAGAGGCCAGAAATGGAGGAACAGAGCTAAGCATGAATAGGAGACAGAAGTTGAAGAAGGAGTCTCTCCTGGTGTACTGTAGTTTCGCAGATACAGTCCTAAGGATGGTTCCTTCCAGGAGAAAGAGATGCAGCCATTGGGAAGATTGCAGAGTGTGCAAAGGGTAACTAAGCTGTGGACATAGAAAGAAGGGAGTTTCTCCTAGTTTGTACTATAGGGCTATAGCAATTCTCCTACAGGCAGTTTTCCTCTGGTGAATAGAGAAAGCAGTGCTAAATAGTGAAGTCAGTGCCAACTAGTTCCTCCATTGCCTTCCCCTCCAACAAAACTGAACCTGAGCCAGCAAGCTTAGAAGAAAGTCATGCATAGTCATCCAGGTGTAGAGTCAATACAGGTATCCCATGCTAACGGACCTGAAGACTGTTTAGTGAGACAATTGTTTATTGCTGAACCAAGGTCAACCGAACTAGGGTTCTGATTAAAGGCCCATTTAGACACAACGTTTATACTCACAATTTTCTCAAAAGCCATCTTTTGAGCGATAACTGTTGTGTCTAAACATGCTGCCATCATGCACTGTCCGTGCACTATTCATTCATCGCTGATTTCTAGCAAGCTAAAAATCAGCGATGAGCCTTATCAGCGCCGCACGCTGAGTTCTCAGCGGGATACCAGCTGATAGCATGCTTACTGCTGGTATCCCGCATGGAGCTCTCAGCGATAGCTCCGAGAACAAAGCAACTCCTGCTGTTCTCGGCGCTATCAGCTCAGCGGGAAACCAGCTGAGAGCTCCAAGAACACAGCAGCTGTATACAGAAGACAGTGCCCCTGCTGACTTCCGCATACAGCAGCCGCCTTCATTTACACACTAATAAGCTCTTAAGTAGCTAATTAGCTACTTAAGAGCTTATGCAAAGTGATCGCTGAAAACTGTCCCTCAAACTGCCGTTCTAGCGAATTTTGAGTGTCATCTTGCCGTGTAAATGCACCTTATCAACCATTCATAGAGACCCTCATGCTTGCTAACGCAGAGACTAATATTCAAGTTCGATATTTGCTTATTTTAACCTTATTGCGCACATGTTAACGAGTAGTTATATCCTGGGACATATGTAAAATAATAGTGAATTCAGTCATACATTCCACTAAAGAATTAAATATTACCCATCTAATGTAAACCATCTACAATATGATACATTGGAAATTGCCTCTCACTAAGTGCCAGTAAGATTCAAAGATGTCAAAATGTAATAAAGCCCATTTCTCTTTGTATTAAACATGTTTTGGAGACGCAAGTAAGCTTAAGGCTACTACAGGCTCCTACAATAACTTTAAAAACCAGCCTGACCCTTTCATATTTCATATTGAATTTTATATGAAGATACCATAGCCTTGAAAAATCTCAGTTCATCTGTTGTATGCATTGTTCTATTCATGAACAGTATTCAGTATTATCTTCATAACCGAATGTTTGTAGCTTTTCTCAAGCATACATTATTTTTTACATAAATCAAACATTATAGGATTCCCAATAAATGTAATAAAATGTACAACTATGTTCAAAGTAAAATAAAGGCGTGAAAAGAATACTTCGATGCATAGATTAAAGTATCAAATTTATTCACCCATCTTCCCAGAATCAACATTTCAGTGGTTGCACTCCGAGAAGGAGCTGAAACGTTGTTTCTGTGAACATGGGTGAATAAATGTCGTACCCCAATGTATGCATCCAAATGCTGCCTTGACTGCAGTAGGAGGCTCCTTGGAATCCCTTCCTTGAGGCTCTGTACCAGAATTATGTTTTCATCGCTGTGTTGTTCCATTTTGCTTGTTGTGTTAAAATTTACATATTTTTATTTTAAGGCTTTATAAAATTTGTGAATTTATGGTGAACTGATGTAGCTGTTGCCATTGTGCTGAGCCAGTAATAGGAATGTTTGGGTACAATCTTCATTTTATAAACAAAGCATAGCATTCAAACATGTGGTCTTTCAGTAAACCAAAATTGAATGAACCATACTGAAAATCATTGGTACAATATTATGTAAAAGCCAACTGTAGCGGAGTAGATTAGGTCCAAAGGTGGGTGTAAGAATTGGGTCCACTTGGCAGAAAAGTGCACCTGTCGGAATGGTATTATTGAGATTCCAGGGTTTGAAGTAACGGGCGCAGCAATTTAAAAACCTACCGGTCACCACATGATGTCGGGCACAATTCACCGTACACATCGTGCCCTAGCTGTTATGAAACTGTATTGCTTGTAAGAATGAATTCCGTACTGAAGGTTAATGAAATTATGGCTGCATGTTGGTTGCTTCAGAAACTCAACTTTAGATATACTGGTCATATTAAAGCCATTCCTGCTCTGAACAGTTAAAGGGGTTGAGCCATGAAAGTAACTTAACTCCTATTTGCAGACTACAGGTAAACTATCTGATTGGTGGGAGTCCAATTGTGAGCAGAACCAGGGTTCCAAGTGCCACTGAATACATGGAGCAGTGGTCATAAGTGCACACTACTGCTCCATTTATTTAAGTGGGACTTTCAGAGATAGCCGAGTGCATAACTTCATGGGGCAACCACTTTATTTCACAGCGGAAGCTCCAAGAGCCCTACTTTCAATGTGTGCCAATAAAAATGTGAATGTGACCCTGATAAAAAGTCTAAAACCACTGCATTGGAAACTAAATCATATATCTATATATATATATATATCATATATATAAATCATAATTTTGGACGCTATAATACTTTTATTATATATGTTATTGTGATTACAGTTGATGAAGGAATGATACCCAAACAGTGGAATAAGCTTTCAAATAAAAAAGCTGCTTTAGGGCTCATGTGCAAACCCATATTACAGCACTGTACAACCTCTGAGTTCTATGGAGACATAATACGACAACCATACAATTGTGTTGGCCCTTACTGTGCCCACATATGCCTCCAATTTTATAAGGAGGCATACATGTTTTTTTCTGTTGGGCATGTCATGCTCAAAATATACAGCAGTACCCAATGAGCAATGCTACATCAGCATATAGAAACCATTTAGCCATATACTAGGGAGCCATATGGCCTCCATATGATGCAGTACAGGTTTTAGGTACTTTGCCATGAGCATTGAGCATTAAGCTTATTTATAATTTTCTCAATTCTCTGCAGCAAGCATTTACAGTCAAACCTCTAGTTTTGCTGTCTTCTAGTTTCACCGGTTTCAAGTTTCGCAGATTTTTCAAGCCAGAAATTCGCCTTTAGTTTTACTGGCTGCTGCTAGTTTTGCCAACTGGCTGTGATTGGCTGAGAGGGCTCTCAATCAGCCGATTCAGCCAATCAGAGCAATCTCTTGCTCAGAGGCGGGGAATTCAATTTCCGTCACTAGCAATAGATGCTTAGCCGGCTTGACAAGCACCCAGCAGCCGGCCAGAAGCTCCAAAAGCAGCATAGGGGACCCCGACGGCACCTAAAAGGGTAGTATTAATGCAACCTTCTGTCATATGTAACACCACAGATAACACAATGATAGCTCTTAGAACAGATAAAGATGCCACCTGCATTCCTACATAACACCCCAGATAGCACACAGCTCTACATTAGGCTGCTTTTTTGGTATTAAAAACTATATTTATTCTTTATTAACCCTTTCCAATCCACTGTCTGACGTCTAAAGACAATCTGATTGAAGGCTGTACAGCTCTGATGTTGGAAGACGTCTGGCAGGGTACTATTACTGTAGATTACTGGTCGCTCTGTTGTCGGGAGCCTCTCCAGCATATCCAATACCGCAGTACTGGCTCTAGCCAGCAGATGGCGCCATTGTATAATGGCAGAAAGAGTAAGCCCCCTAGGAAACCCTGAATCCAAAATTGGATTGCAAAGGGTTAAATGTAGTTTGGTGTGTTTTTTGGAATGTCTAGAACAAATTAATTGGATTTAAATTGATTCCTATGGAAATAATTACCTTCAAGTTTCATTGGCTTCAAGTTTGGCCGATTGCTTTTAGACGGATTACCAATGAAACTAGAGGTTTGACTGTACTTTCATTCTGGTTACCATGAAAAGTCTAAATATATTGAAATTGATCTGAAATGCTCTAAGAATGTTTTATGTCACTGAGATGTGTCAGAAGATATAATTCTAGTAAATTATTGGGGTTCTAACTTGCAATGATGACAGGTGTACCGGTGACACATGTCTATGACATGTCAGAAGATATGTAAATGCAAACTTGCACTTTTCTAATCAAATAATGGTGTTCTGTACCTGATAGTCTAAAGGGCAATGATACGATGACTAGCGACCTGAAGATAATTCTTCTGGCAAATTTTTCTGGCTAAAAAGGTTTTGACCTTATTACCCTTAAAACAGAATTTCTATCTAAGAAAGCTAACCTTTTTCAGGTGTAAAAATGTCAAAAGGTTTCATTTAAGCCATCAGAGGTCAGATCCACCAGCTCAGAGAAATCTATATTTAATTTTTGAGCACATTCTAAAAAGAGCAAAGAAAAGTAATTCTGTCATCTGGCTCTTTACTCAAGAGAGACCTAATAGACCAACTAAATACAGAACTGGACTGAATTTCTGGGACATATCCTTCAAGAGATTGTCCCATTTCCATCTGTTTTGCTGCAGGAAGCTCCATACATTGCGCAGTGGCCTGAGTAGACTGCTTGTCAGATTACGAAATAATGTAATACTCTCAAACTCAAAAAACATGCCCTTAAACAGTTATGGAGAAATAAAGCAGTTTCTTTTTTTTGAAAGTAGAGAGGACAAACCGAAAAAAAAGGGAATAAAGGGTGTGACAGTGCAGTAGCAAGAGTGGCCTGTAGGGGGCCTCTGAGCACAGTCACTGGGTTTGGTTTAGTTAAGCTACAAGGGTGCTGCTACACAGTTTAAATTTCCCCTCCCTCACAAGCTCAGGGTCCTTGAAGCCTGTGGAGCTTAGGTCCATTAAGGCCTGTGGGGCCTGAGGTCTATGTAGACCTGGTGCTGGTCTGTGAGGGACCTGGAAGCACAGAGCAGACAGGGGGTAGTCGGCCCCTCGCTCATCGCCTATCGGGGCAAAGTCACTTTCCTGGAAGGTCCACTTGAAGAAGCGGTACGTGTTGTTGTATGCACCGTGACAGACAACAGTGTGAAGTTGCGTATGATATACTGAATACGTTGCTATACTGAAATAAATGCTGGAGGAACCAGCATTTGGACTTTACCTGGTGTTTCTGGACATCATTGTGGTGCTGCCACCCCTGGGTAGGGGAAAGTAAGCAGGAGATCCCGGGCAAGTAACCCCAACTTGCCACAAGGGCCACATCCTTAAAGCAGTAAAGCCATTGCCCAGCCTCCAAATACCATGGTATATTTGCTGTCAAAAACAATGGAACACAGACACAACAGAACAAAGTGTTGGCGTGAACAGAGCCTCCACTGATGTCCGTTAGCCCTGTGATTGGTTCTGACCAGAGAAACAACTTCAATAAGTTTATATTGGTCAATAGGCAAGGAAATTGATTGCACTGTGTATGCAGTGAGGATTGATGTAAAGAACATTTGGACCAGTAGAATATGTTAATATGTTGGGTGTAAATAAAAATAAAAAAATAATTATGCAACAATAAAAAATCCAAAATTTGCTATTGGAATGATGTTATTTAAAAGTCTTAAACTCTGCTTGTTGCCATGCAGGGCGACGCAGGGTCCCGCGGTCAGTGCGCGCCACCCCGGCGTCGGCTTCAGCGTCCTGGAGCCCTGACGTCGGGGTTTTCCCGGCGACGTGGAGCGGCTGGTGTGCGGCGGCGTAGGCGTGTCCGCCCGTAGGGCACTCCTCCACCTCTCTTGTGCAGTAGTAGGGGAGCTGGCTCCTCCCACTCTCCACCCCAGGGCGGAGTCTTTCGTTTATAAGGCTGGCAGTGACATGAGCTCACTGCCAGTTATTGGTTCAGTCAGCGTCTAGTAGGTCCTGTCTGTAGCTAGTCTCAGTTCAGCCTCTAGTTTGCCTGTCTGCTTCCATCTCCAGCTTTGCTTTGCTCTGGATGTTCTGTTGGTCATTTCCATCTGCCTTCTCTGTCGGCACTCTGTCCCCCCATTTAGTTAGTCACATCTTGTCAGTCGCCAGGTCCCTAGCCAGTGCAGGGACCGCCGTCCAGTTGTCCGCCAGGGGTTAGCCAGGGCCGAGGCAAGTAGGCAGGAACAGTGGGGTGCGGGAAGTTCAGGGCACCCCACCTGGCGCTCGGGGGGGTCAGAGTGCCGTAACATAATAACTGGCGCTTTAAACTGTTTTTTCCATGGAGGCGACCAGCTCCCTTGCGAACCAGCTGAATTCATGAATGGGTGAGTGAGAGCTGCCTCTGATTGGTGAGGGCTGTGACCAATCAGAGGCAGCCCATTCAGCAGGCGGGGATTTTAAATCCCCGCCTGCGGAATACTACACAGAGCAGTTCAGGAGAACTGCCGGCCGGCCGCAGCTGAACTCCGGCTGCAGGGAAAAGGTGAGTATAATGTTTTTTTTTTTACACATTTCAGGATGCTTTTCAGGGAAGGGCTTATATTTTTAAGCCCTTCCCGAAAATTCATCCAGCGCTGGCCGGCAGCCCATTGCTTTCAATGGAGCCAGCTGTATTGCCGGCTCCATTGAATTCAATGGGCGAACAGCGCTCCTTTGATCAGGCCCGTTTCGCCAAAAACGCTGCTAGCTGCAGATTTTTTGGCGAATCGTCGGCCCCAGTCATGCGATTTGCGGATGCGCATCCGTCATGCGATCCACAAATCGCGTGAAAAAACACCCACCTGACCGAGGCCTTAGGTGGAAATTTCTTCTTTAATTGGCTAAATCGACAACTAGCATTGGAAAAAATATTTCAAAGCAAAACCCCTTCATCAGTTCAGCTGAGTAAGGTACTAAAACTAGAAAAGGTGGAATGAACGCAGAACTTGCATACATCTTAAAAATGAAGAAAATATGTTTATCAAATGGAAAGAGGGGGAATATCTAAAGGAAAATATAATGCGGTCTGCAGAAACTGTAGGGCAAGTGTCAGAAAAGCTAAAGCTAATAATGAATTGATGCTTGCAACACAGGCCAAAAGCATTAAAAAAGGATTTGGGGGGTATGACAAAAGCAATAGAAAAGTCAAAGATGCTATTGGATGCTTACAAGAGGAAAACTGTGAATTGGTTAAAAACGATGTTGAGAAGGCTGAACTTTTAAATTCCTATTTTGTATCTGTTTTCCTATTTTGTACCCTGTGCTATTGGGGGAATAAAAGAATGCAGGCTATCTATAAGCCGAGAGATGGTGAGGGAACATTTAACTAACTTAAATGAATTCAAGTCTCAAGGCCCAAATGAATTACATCCTAGGATACTTAAGAAAGCAGTGGAGGTAATTGCTGAACCCCTCACCATGATCTTTGAAAATTCCTGGAGAACAGGAGAAGTCCCAGAAGATTGGAAAAGGGCAAATGTTGTCCCTATCTTCAAAAAAGGGAAGAAAGTGGACCCAGGAAAATACAGACCTGTGAGCCTGACTTCTATACCGGGAAAGATCTTTCAACAAATTATTAAACAGCATGTATCCAAGTACTTGGATGAAAATGGAGTAATTAACCAGAGCCAACATGGGTTTGTAACAAACAAGTCATGGCAGACTAATCTAATTTCCTGACTGGGTTGATCAGGGAAATCATATAGTATATCTTGACTTAGTAAAGCATTTGACAAAGTATCTCATATCATACTTATTGAAAAAATGACCAAATATGGGATTGACAAAGCAACTATTAGGCGGATTCACAACTGGCTGAGTGATTGTAGTCAAAGAGTGGTCATAAATGGCTGCACATCCAAGTGGAAGAATGTAACAAGTGGGGTAAGACAAGGCTCTGTCCTAGGCCCAGTGTTATTTGACATTTTTATAAATGATCTAGGGGAGGGAATTGATGGAAAACTGATCAAATTTGCTGAAGGCACAAAGCTAGGAGGGATAGCTAACACTAAAGAAGAGAGAGAGAGAGTATTCAAAAAGATCTAGAAAAGCTTTAAGAGTGGGCGGCAGCTAACAGAATGGTATTTAAGAAGGAGAAATGCAAACTGGAACAAGTACAGAGACGTTACCAGGATGGTGAGCGTTCTGCAAATCATGTCCTATGAGGAACGGTTAAAGCATCTGGGAATGTTTAGCAAAAAAGAAGGTTGAGAAGAGACAATAGCGGTCTACAAATATTTGAAGGGCTGTCATTGTGTAGAGGGATCAGCCATATTCTCATTTGCACAAGGTAAGATCAGAAGCAATAGGATGAAACTGAAAGAGAGGAGACACAGATTAAATATTAGAAAAAACTTTCTGAGGCCTTAGTCACACGGCGTTTTTTGCCACGATTTGCGCATGCGCATGCGTCGGCCGATTTTATAAAACCATTGCGTTGCAATGGTATCGGACACATGAGCGCTTTTTATGCGCTCATCCGATAAATTATAGAATGGGTGTGAGTGAGAGCTGCCTCTGATTGGCTCAGCGCAGGGACCAATCAGGGGCAGCTCTCACTCACACCCATTCATGAATTCATGAATGGGTGTGAGTGAGAGCTGCCTCTGATTGGTGAGGCTGTGACCCATCAGAGGCAGCTCATTCAGCAGGCGGGGATTTTAAATCCCCGGCTGCTGAATACTAGAGAGAGCAGATCAGGAGAACTGCCGCCGTCCGCGGCTGAACTCCGTCTGCCGGGACAAGGTGAGTATATATATATATTTTTTTTTTTACACATTTCTGGATGAATTGCAGGGAAGGGCTTATATATTTAAGCCCTTCCCGACAATTCATCCCGCGCTCGCCCGCAGCGCTGCACTGCTCCGGCCCGTTTCTATTGAAACGCGGCTAGGAGCAGTATTTTCGGGCGATTTTTCGGCCCCGGTCACGCGATTTGCGGATGCGCATCCATCATGCGATCCGTAAATCGCGGGAAAAAACGCCCGTGTGACTAAGGCCTGACAGTGAGGGAGATTAATGAATGGAACAGGTTACCACGGGATGTGGTGAGTTCTCCTTCAATGGAAGTGTTCAAACAAAGGTTGAACAAATATCAGTCTGGGATGATTTAGTGAATCCTGCACTGAGCAGAGGGTTGGACCAGATGACCCTGGAGGTCCCTTCCAACTGTACCATTCTATGATTCTATGACTACATCTCTGCACCTTCCCTACTTTCTTCTCCACTCTATACTCCTCCTCCCCACTGCTCCTAACTTCCTGCTAGAACACACACAACCAACAGGTTAGGTGGGGCTGACTTGACATAACATAGCTTGTTAGCACTCACATTGAACAAATATACATAAAATAGTTTATACAAGACAGGCATACACTTACCCTAAAGACACCCCAACTCTGGGCCACTACACATTGTGAATAGAAGAATGTAGGTAGAATAGGAAGTTGGATCACAAATCAGAGGATAAGTAGAGAAGGAAAAAGTAGTGAGAAAACAGAAGAGAGAGATTTAAGAAGTATAAGAAATTATTGATACTGCTGCTAACCCGGGTACCCTACTGTCCCTTCAATTATGATTGTAGGTAATGTATCTAAGGTTACTTTTTTCCAATTTGGCTTGTCTGACAAGCAAAATACTCTACAATTTCTCATTTATCATAATCCAGTTGACCTTGGCCTTCAAAAGATTTAAATCAAAGCTGATTGTCTTCCATCTCTCGGCTTTCACATGTGCTGCCAGAAAAATGAAGGAAACCAGCTGCATGGGGTGTTCAGGATCATTCTTAAAAGACTTGTTTCACTGTCCAAATTTTTACGCACATCAATCAATATTTGGCACATTTACAATAGCAGATGTATCCAGCTGATAACTAGGCAGATGAAATCTTATACAATTAAAATAGAGAAACAGGTTGTACTTCGGTTCAGGACCCAAGTTAAGTCTTCTTGTAGATGTTCTTTCTTTTCCATCGGTGTCCTGATGATTACATTAAATAGCATTTATGCTTCATACTACATAGTATACACTAGAGCTGTGGGAGAATGGGACTGCAGAACATTTTATTAGTGCTTATAAGCAAGTTTACACTGTTTACACTGGTATTTGTCAGTATAATATTCTGTTCTGCTCTTTTAAAAGGAAAAATGTCATGGCACCAACAACGCTGTAACTTCCTGGTTGCGAGATCTGGTCCGAGTGTCGTCACAGTGTCTTCTCCGGACCATGTGACATTCTGAGCAAGGTGTACCCAGTGTCATTTTGCTTTGAGGGAGTAACATCTCCCTTCAGTTTCTATGCTAATGGGCTGGCTGGACAGCCTGTTAGTCCAGTCAGTCTATAAGTCTCTCCTGTGTACTGGCCATTATACTGTGATAGTGTGTTCTATGCTCTGTGATCATAGTGCTCAAGGAACCTCTGCTCCATGCTCTGCTTTGTGTTCCGAATCCTGAACCCAAGTACTCTGTGGCTATGTGTCACAGTGAGGTTGCCCTTTTCGGGGTGGGTATTCCGCTTGAGAGGCCGGTCTGGTTTGGGTGGTTCTAGCATACCTGTCTGACATTTCAATTACATCTAGTTATAGTCTATTAAAGTCTACTACATTAAATTGTAATTATCCCATTTATTTGTCCGCTGGCTAGACTTCATGTTCAGCTCCAGCATTTGTCCCCATTGGTTGTACTAACAAGTCATACCAGATGTGACAAAAGAGATTCTTAAAAATTCTAGCATTTTAATAGTATTGTGTAATGATTGTTTTTCATGGAATACTGAAAGAGAGAATCAATCAAACAACATAAGTCACCTATAAAACCCTTCTTTCTGTTTTAAGGCAATGTACTCTGTTGACTCGAGAACTTTAGTGCCCTAAGCTAGACTGGTGTTTGATTCCCCGGATAATGCCTAGTGGAGGTGGAACCAGAAATAATTGAAGTAGTTGTAGGTTTATTTGCTATGGCCAATGACAATAGAAAGACAAGAT
Source organism: Eleutherodactylus coqui (assembly GCF_035609145.1). NCBI lineage: Eukaryota > Metazoa > Chordata > Amphibia > Anura > Eleutherodactylidae > Eleutherodactylus > Eleutherodactylus coqui. Next base: position 257,891,666 of record NC_089839.1, on the reverse strand, counting down.
CAGAACTTACTGGTGAAGGTAAGACATTAAGTAGGAAATACTAGAACATATTAGAAAGTCAGAGGTCACGTTACAGCCGTCAACCTCTAGAGCAACCTCTAGCAGACAAACAAAACCTAGAGCTGTCAGAAGAGCTAAAATGGTTTGGTAAGAAGCTGTGTGCGCTGTGCAAGTGCTACCCACCAACCCTACTTGTCACACCACAAGACTCATTGCAGTGGTGGCCATGAAGGAGATGTGATACTGAAGCCTGTAGATTCATGATAGACAGTTCTGATGGCAGATGTGATCAGTTGGCTTTAGCTAGCCCCGGTTACATCAGGTTAACAATGTTTTTGATGGCAGAGGTAGAGCCTATGGAAGGGTTGCAGACATCTGAAAACCTTATTATGCTTACTAATATCAAGAAGTAGAGGAGGGCCATCAAAGCCAAATTCTCATACAGTTATTCCAAGTTTAATCTAATCCTAACTGGATCACAGTTGCATTCAAATACATAATACACATTAATGAAGAGCACTGTGGCCTTCTAATCACAGTGCTACTTCCCAAAGACCTCATGACTAATGCCTTGATGTAACATCACTTAAAGGTTGTTCATTTCTCTCGATTTTCGATGTGTTATCTACTTTATGAAGGAGCCTCTGTATTTCGAAAAGCTTGCAAATATAATTTTTCCAGTTAGCCAACAAAGGTATCACCATTATAATACTTTGGTCCTTTTTATCTAAGAATATTTAACATCATATAGACTTTTCTGACTAACACAGTACCACACTATTTTTTTTGCTATACATAAAGATAGGACACAAGATTATTTTTGGGTCCATGGTACCAGTGAAGAGGTACACTTGAGGGTAGTTTCACATGGGCAATCACGATATCGTCATGAGAAAATCGTGGCAAAATCTTGTTTTTGTTCCTGTGATTTTTGAGCATTATCGCTGCTGCTTGCAATTTTCTCACATGATTTTCTTGTGCAATTTTGCGTGAAAGTCAATAGGACTTTCTAATGTTAAAAATGCATCACATCGCTTAGAAATGGCAAGTTCGTGCATTGCAATAAAAAGGAGGCTCCAGAGAGAAACATTGGCAATAAAACATAGCAAAATGCAGAAAGATGGGACATGCTGCGATTTTTGTTTATTGCAACATCACATAAGTGAAAACATTACAAATGTGAAGGTAATAGAGATGAGCGAGCGTACTCGCTAAGGCAAACTACACGAGCGAGTAGTGCCTTATGCGAGTACCTGCCCGCTCGTCTCAAAAGATTTGGGAACCAGCGGGGGAGAGCGGGGAGTTGCGGGAGTGAGCAGGGAGGAGCGGTGGGGAGAGAGAGATCTCCCCCCCCCCCCCCCGTTCCTCCCGCCGCTCCCCGCTCCCCGCCAGCACCCGAAACTTTTGAGACGAGCGGGCAGGTACTCGCAGAAGGCACTAATTGTTCGAGTAGTTTGCCTTAGCGAGTATGCTCGCTCATCTCTAGAAGGAAACCATTGAAAATCATTGGTTTCATAATTCTGTGTCTTTACTTACTCTTGCATTGAGTGAATATCGCGCAATTTTATCGCCCGTCTGAAACCGGCCTGAGGCTTCCTTCACACATAGTCTTTTTTCTGGTGTTTTTTTCTAGCATGTAAATACGGCATAAAATCATGTATATTTACAAGCTTTTTGGTGGCATTTTATGGTCACACATAGTTTTTTTCTGTGTTTTTGTTCTTTTTTTCCTCTACAGAAGCCTTTGGGAAATTCCAGAAAAAACTGCATACTTTGAGCATGCTGAGATTTTTTTAAAAATGCCATGGAGCCAAAAATGCACTATCTGTGCAGCGTTTCATAATTCCATATGGTCCTACAGCTAACATCTGGATACAATATACTTTGCTGCAAAAAAATGCAACAAAAAGCGCCAGCATCAAAACCACGAAAAACAGCGTTTCTCAAAAAAGCCATTTTGACACTAGCCTTAAATGATGCTTGGCAAACAAATGCGCACACATCCACAAATAATGAGCCTTATTGTGTTGAAGAATATAATCCACTCATGGTCTTAGGCTGTTGCCATTCTAGTTGATGAGGCCTGAGTAGTATGGCTTAGCCTCCCAACAGCCTGTAGAAATGGTGCCGAATCCGATCAGTGCATCTGACACGCCTGATTATGAGATATTCATTATACCAGCTAACACCCTGATAACTACATGCAAGCATTGTGCTTCCATTGTCATTATGCAGCTGAGCAGAGCAAGGTCACTGCAGTCTGGAATCAAACACAAATTTAATGGTGTGTAGTGATGCAATTAACCACAAATGTAATGTAAAAAACGTGTAATGATATGCTTGAAGCACAGTCATAAATTTGAGATCTTAATATCACTTTATCTGCATAAACTGAAAGCAGAAACGGTAATATTGCTAAAAGGGGAGCTCAATTAATCAACTAGCTACAAACCCGCAATTATATTTCATCTAATTATGCAGATCGCTGCTGATAATCTCTGTGATCATTTCAATGCTATATGGTACTAATACAGTTTAAGGATGTTATACTACATAGAATTTAACAAAAAAAAGGGCATGAAAGAACAACTCATCAAAGAGCCATCTTCATTTAAGTGAATCTCATAAGGTTGCCCAAATTCTCAGCTTTGATCTCTTCCATTGGCTTACTGGGTAACATTACCCCACCCCTGCTGGAAAGATTATTAACATGTTTCTTTTCTACTATTTATTTTTCAATTTCTTTTTTCATTTAGCGCTTACTAAATAATATCATCAAATAGTACCGTTATATAGTGACTAAATAATACCAACATACGTACAATATACAGTGAAAAAATATACAGAATGTATTAGCTACATAGTACTGCCATAGGGGGATTATATAGCCATATAGAGACTGAATACAACTGCCATACTGTAATTGAGGCATGCCACCATACAATTATTAAACGCCCCCATGTAGAGCCCCAGCCAGAGAGTGACCCCTTTTTCAAGGGTATAGGCTGGCAGCACATGAATGGGACGGATTCCGGAAGTGGGAGCCCTCACCAGAATCTGACCCTGTGCCTGGCCAGTGACCATGCCTACCTCTCTTGTTTCTTCCTTATCTGTACTGTGGATGGCTCGCTGTCGGACATGCGCTGTACAGATTTTCCTGCACCGTTGCTAGGTGATGACGTGGGTCTCACGTCTTTTCCGTAATGTTAATTGCGGAAAGACCATGGGTCAGTCGGCTTCCACTGACTTCAATGGAAGCCGTCCAAGCTAAATCTGCTCAAAAATAGAGCAAGCTGCGATTTTTCCTCTGCGAGCGGAAAATCACAATTGATTTCTGCTCGTGTGCAGAAAGAAGCACTTCTCCATAGCATGTCATTGACGGTATTTGCTGCGGAACCCGGGGGCAAACACCTGTCCCAAATTCGGCAATGCAAATATGCCCGTGTGCAGGCGGCCTTAGGCAGAGTTAGTTATAATAGCGGAGATCACAGCTCAGCCTCCTGACTATTTATTTATGGTCTGTAGCTTATTTAGGCAAATACAAGATGTAATGTGCTTTCTTTGCAGCAGAGATGGTACAGTCTCTAGCTGCTCATGTATTGCTGTGCTGATGCATTATACGATTCATAGCACAGGATAGTAAAAGCGAAAGCAGAAATCTCAGCATCAAGATGGTGCCAGGTAAGGATCAGAACGCTGTACTGCATGAAAGTAACTGCAGTATATAATGGAAACCTCCAGAGTGTGACAGTCAATCAGGTGAGGGCTTGCAGGGATGGAAAAATATGTTTTCGCCAGCGTGGCCCTTTAACCAAAAAATGGTTTGTTTTTTTTGTTTTGTATTTTAATTCATATTTTATATCAATGCCATTTATTAAGGTCCTTATTGGAAAACTGATGGATAGAAAAAAATAAGTACGGTCTATTTTAATATAGCAGTAAAAAATAGAATTCATTAAAGGTCAATTTTTTTCTGACAGATTTGAAAAGGGAAGTGGATGTTTAAGTTGTGATTATTTTTTCATAAATGTTATAATTGATTTGGAAGCATTCAATAATTCAACCAACCCCCACCCAATAAAACCTTGTGTTGAAATGGTTGTACAGGATAAGAAAACCATGGCTACAAACAGTGCCAACTGTGTCCACAGGTTGTCTATAGTATTGCAGCTCAGTCCCATTCAATGGTTTTTGGGGTGAAACAAAGAGCTGCCCTGGGACCATGTCCAGTATCATATAACATTTCAGTACAAAAATTGCCCAAGGGCAACAAAGGACTCTTGGTCATGATCCCTTATTAATACATAACCTTTACTGATTAAAACATTTCCCCCAAAAAAACATGCTCATGATCCACTATTAGGCCTCAGTCACACGGGCGCATCGGCACCCGTACACCGGGCGATGCGCCCGTGTGACTTTCCTCCAGCGCTGCAGAGAGACGGCCATCTGCAGGTACATCCGTCTGCTGGTGTCAGTCACACGGGCGCATCGGCGCCGGTGTACGGGTGCCGATGCGCCCGTGTGACTGAGGCCTTAATATATAACCTTTATTAGGAATAATTAAACACCTAGATGTTTTAATCAATATTAATAAAAGTTTTGTAATTAAAGGGCTTAATGGGTTTTTATTGTTGCCATTAAGCAATTTTTGTACTAAAGCCATGCCCAAGTCACAGCTAAAATTCACACTTTCTCATCCTTTCCCACCGCCGTGTGCAGCCCGGAATTCCTTCGATCGGGAGAAATGCTCAGCATGGCTCCTATTAGTTAAATAGAGCCAGCTGACATGATTTAGCAGCGCTAGCCGCTACTAAACTCCCTTTGCCAATAGCTCCCATAGAAGCAGATGGGAGCCGCCAGCTGATCGCGGCCAAAAGATAGGGCAAGCCCTATCTTTTCCGTCTGCGTCAAAGCATCGGCCAGTGTATTCAGCAGCCAGTGTCCTATCTTCGCCGGCTGGACATTTTTACGTGACTAATAAATCGTCGATCTGACTGAATGAATTGGAACCCAATACTTCCAAAGGTCGCAATTTTTTTTATCGTGCCTAAATTAACCGCGTTAAAACACTCGTGTGAAGATGGCCTCAGGGTGGGCTGCTACTAAGGGGCCAGCGCTGTGTGTTTGCCCCCCTATGCTAAAATTTGTCAGTTCCTGCTGATTAATCAGAATCTTTACTTATTGGTCATTAAAAATCTACCAAATCTGAATTTATTAACTAATAATCCTTTAATCAAGATTATCTCTTTCAAAGATTTAGACAACCATAATAAGACAACACGGCTAGACAATAACTTCTTTTCATATTTTCTTACATTTTCCAATCCTTTTATTCTTCTACTTGTTTTTATATATTTCTTTCCTTCTTACAACATGATGGTTTTTGGCAATTAAAAGGAAATCCTATTTTTCTTGCTTAAACAGTACCAACAACGGAGAGCCTGTAAAAAAAATAGACCTGGACTCTTTTGAAGGCAGCTTTTTTTTTTTAATGATGACCCTTGGCATGTTCACCCACTTGGGATAGCTGCGAAACGAGTGTGATGAAAATTAGTCTATTCTCATTTCAAACAGAATTTTGCTGGAGTTCTGATCAGAGCATCAGCATGCAGTCCACAGAGACAACACACACAACTTGATTCGCTCAACAGCCCCCCTCTCCTGGTAATTGTGCCATGAACATACAGTGACAAGAGTATAGGATGTGAGGGGTCTCGCTGGATGTACTTAGGCTCTTATTCTCTGTTTAAAGATTTAAACCATCAGGGTATGGTACGGTTGTTTGATGTGCAATGAACATGGATCTTGGGTGTAGAGAAAGGGGAAAAGGGCTTCACCAGAAGGCAATCATCTTTCACAGTCACAGTAAGACAGGGACAGGTGGAAAAAATCTTAGCTTCAATGTAGACTTTGAGGGAAGTTAGATGAAAGCCAGGGTGAAGTAGGGGACAGGTCTTGCTGAGAGGCAGAACTTGTACAATGGGACAGCAAGATGCTTAACAATTCAGAAAACCATTTAACTGCACTGCTTCATTAAATCACCAGCATGGGACAGATTCTACAATATTGTCAATGTTGGTTATTGTTTGACACTAAGTTTAAACTCAGCCTATGGCTTTTTTCTTTGGAAGTCTTGTGAATAATTAAACAAATGTTTTTTTTTTCCCATATCAGATGGTTGTCGACTTTTTTTTTTATATACCTTACAATATGCTTAACATTATCAGTATCTTACAATGTCTTTCATAACCTTTGTGCAAAGATTTTCTATTCTCTTTGACAATATCAGTTTTTAGCAATTTTTCTTTGCATATTTAAAACTGAGGATAAGGCCAGATGTCATCCAAAGAACAATTAAGAACTCCGTTTTCTATGTCTTTTGTCTGGTGCCTGGTTCCTAAAATTACTGTATCCGTCTTATGCTAATAACAGGCCCTTTCAAGAATGATGTGCTGTCTATCAGATTATGTATACTTGTCTATGACTATATCGGCTCAATGCCCAGAACAATGGCCCTGCCATTATCCAAACCATTGATATGTAACTGAAGTTTGAGCCAAACGGGTTGTCTATTTATAGTTGCATTGTTACGACTCTGACCTCTCGAGAGAAGGTCCACATTTAAACACATATATCTTCCAATTTTTTCTCCTTTCCCTTAAGTGAAAAGTACATATAGTAGCCAGGTGCAATGCAGTGAGAAATGAACAAGGAATGTGGTAGGAGTAAGCCCAGGAGACTAAGAGTTTTGCAGCTGTGGGAAGGCCATTTCATGCCCAACTTTGAAAAAGTATTGTCACATAAGAGAACTAATGCGAACAAGGACATATCAGCCATAAACACGTACTATGTTACATCGTATTTTAATTATTGTATTTTGGAAGGTTATGATAAAAGTTGGCCAATGCCAAAATAAATGTTTTGAGAGATGATGATCATAGCTTTCAGAACTTGAGATAAAGTAGTGATCACATTAACAGACATTGTTATCTGTTTCCTATAGGTAATCCCATTCAAGTCATCTTCTCTCCACCTTCAAAAGTTGGAGAAACAAAGATATTTTGTATTACTAGTACACTACGCATCAGATATGGAAGTATTAATTTAGTGTCAAAATTACAAGTTATCCCCTATCTGCAGGATAGGGGATAACTTGCTAATCAGTGGGGATTTCACAGCTAAGAACCTCAACGATCCAGAAAATGGGGATCCTGTGTCCCCCTCTTCTCATCACTGTTGGGATACTTATCCCCCCACGGTGACGCCTCAGTGAATGGAGCACTGGCTGAGTATGCATGGTCATCATTCCTTTAATTTCAATGGGGCTGACTGAAATACCCGGGTTCTTGCTGAATGTACTTAGACTCTTATTCTCACGGTATGGCACTGCTACTCTGTTATCTCCACAGTTCCACTTAAAAAGAGTGGAGTGGCAACATGCATGCGCCACCGTCACTTCATTCATTCTTCTCCTCACTGCGTGGGTGCAGTAAGAATATAGTGAGGAGGAAGAGAGACACAGGAACCCCATTCTTGGGATCGGTGGGGTTCTCAGAGATTAGACCTCCACCAATCAGAAAGTTATCCCTATCCTTTGGATAGCAGGTAATTTATAATTCTGGAACAGTCTCTTTAACTACATTAAGAAAACTACTTAATAGTTATAACTAGAGATGAGCAAACGTACTCGTCCGAGCTTGATACTCGTTCGAGTATTAGCATGTTCGAGATGCTCGTTACTCGTGACGAGTACCACGCAATGTTCGAGTTACTTTCACTTTCATCTCTGAGACGTTAGCGCGCTTTTCTGGCCAATAGAAAGACAGGGAAGGCATTACAACTTCCCCCTGCGACGTTCAAGCCCTATACCACCCCCCTGCAGTGAGTGGCTGGCGAGATCAGGTGTCACCCGAGTATATAAATCGGCCCCTCCCGCGGCTCACCACAGATTTATTCTGACATAGAGGAGGGAAAGTGCTGTTGGTGCCGGAGCTGCTATAGGGAGAGTGTTAGGAGTATTTTAGGCTTCAAGAACCCCAACGGTCCTTCTTAGGGCCACAACTAACCGTGTGCAGTAGTGTGGAGGCTGCTTTTTGCAGTGTTGCACATTTTTTTTTTTGTATATCGGCCGTGCAGAGCATTGCGCCCCGCAGTAATTATACATACTCCAGGGCCAGTAGTGGTGGTGAGGCAGGGACAGAAGACATATATTTATTGAATATAAGCAGTGGGCCTTTCCAAAAACATTTGGGAAAAAAAATCTGTTTGGGCTGCCTGTGACTGTCCTCAGTGTACTGGGTCTGTGCTGGGTGTAGTTGTCCTCCTAATTCATACGCAGCCAGCTAAGTGTTACAGCAGGCTTGCGCAAAATTATTTCCTGGCTCTGTGTTGGCTGTTACATCACCGCTGTATTCCAGTCCACAGTGCAACAGTCTGCAGTTATTTTACATACTCCAGGGCCAGTAGTGGTGAGGCAGGGACAGAAGACATATATTTATTGAATATAGGCAGTGGGCCTTTCCAAAAACATTTGGGAAAAAAAATCTATTTGGGCTGCCTGTGACTATCCTCAGTGTACTGGGTCTGGGCTGGGTGTAGTTGTCCTCCTAATTCATACGCAGCCAGCTAAGTGTTACAGCAGGCTTGCGCAAAATTATTTCCTGGCTCTGTGTTGGCTGTTACATCACCGCTGTATTCCTGTCCACAGTGCAACAGTCTGCAGTTATTTTACATACTCCAGGGCCAGTAGTGGTGACGCAGGAACAGAAGACATATATTTATTGAATATAGGCAGTGGGCCTTTCCAAAAACATTTGGGGAAAAAAATCTATTTGGGCTGCCTGTGACTGTCCTCAGTGTACTGGGTCTGTGCTGGGTGTAGTTGTCCTCCTAATTCATACGCAGCCAGCTAAGTGTTACAGCAGGCTTGCGCAAAATTCTTTCCTGGCGTTCCGTAAGCGAAGTCAGCCTCCAACCACAGGCCAATAAGCGGCACATTTAATTACAGCGTTCTGTTTCTGCACTACTGGTAATACAGCATGCTGAGGGGTAGGGGTAGGCCTAGAGGATGTGGACGCGGGCGAGGACGCGGAGGCCCAAGTCAGGGTGTGGGCACAGGCCTAGCTCCTGATCCAGGTGTATCGCAGCCGACTGCTGCGGGATTAGGAGAGAGGCACGTTTCTGGCGTCCCCACATTCATCTCACAATTAATGGGTCCACGCGGTAGACCTTTATTAGAAAATGAGCAGTGTGAGCAGGTCCTGTCGTGGATGGCAGAAAGTGCATCCAGCAATCTATCGAACACCCAGAGTTCTGCGCCGTCCACTGCTGCATCTGGCTGCTGCTCCTCCTTCCTCCCAGCCTCCGCACTCCATTACAATGACACATTCTGAGGAGCAGGCAGACTCCCAAAAACTGTTCCTGGGCCCCTGCCCAGAATGGGCAGCAAGGGTTCCGAATCCTCTCCCACTGGAGGAGTTTGTCGTGACCGATGCCCAACCTTTGGAAAGTTCCCGGGATCCGGGGGATGAGGCTGGGGACTTCCGGCAACAAGACCTTTCAGTTGGTGAGGAGGACGATGACGATGAGACACAGTTGTCTATCAGTGAGGTAGTAGTAAGGGCAGTAAGTCCGAGGGAGGAGCGCACAGAGGATTCGGAGGAAGAGCAGCAGGACGATGAGGTGACTGACCCCACCTGGTTTGCTACGCCTACTGAGGACAGGTCTTCAGAGGGAGGGGGAGGCAAGGGCAGCAGCAGGGCAGGTTGGAAGAGGCAGTGCGGTGGCCAGGGGTAGAGGCAGGGCCAGACCGAATAATCCACCAACTGTTTCCCAAAGCGCCCCCTCGCGCCATGCCACCCTGCAGAGGCCGAGGTGCTCAAAGGTCTGGCAGTTTTTCCCTGAGAGTGCAGACGACCGACGAACAGTGGTGTGCAACCTGTGTCGCGCCAAGATCAGCCGGTGAGCCACCACCACCAGCCTCACCACCACCAGCATGCGCAGACATATGATGGCCAAGCACCCCACAAGGTGGGACAAAGGCCGTTCACCGCCTCCGGTTTGCACCGCTGCCTCTCCCCCTGTGCCCCAACCTGCCACTGAAATTCAACCCCCCTCTCAGGACACAGGCACTACCGTCTCCTGGCCTGCACCCACACCCTCACCTCCGCTGTCCTCGGCCCCATCCACCAATGTCTGTCAGCGCACCGTCCAGCCGTCGCTAGCGCAAGTGTTGGAGCGCAAGCGCAAGTACGCCGCCACGCACCCGCACGCTCAAGCGTTAAACGTGCACATAGCCAAATTTATCAGCCTGGAGATGCTGCCGTATAGGGTTTTGGAAACGGAGGCTTTCAAAAGTATGATGGCGGCGGCGGCCCCGCGCTACGCAGTTCCCAGTCGCCACTACTTTTCCCGATGTGCCGTCCCAGCCCTGCACGACCACGTCTCCCGCAACATTGTACGTGCCCTCACCAACGCGGTTACTGCCAAGGTCCACTTAACAACAGACACGTAGACAAGCACAGGCGGGCAGGGACACTATATCTCCCTGACGGCACATTGGGTGAATTTAGTGGAGGCTGGGACAGAGTCAGAACCTGGGACCGCTCACGTCCTACCCACCCCCAGAATTGCGGGCCCCAGCTCGGTGGTGGTATCTGCGGCGGTGTATGCTTCCTCCACTAAACCACCCTCCTCCTCCGCAACCTCTGTCTCGCAATCAAGATGTGTCAGCAGCAGCACGTCGGCAGCAGTCGGTGTCGTGCGGCGTGGCAGCACAGCGGTTGGCAAGCGTCAGCAGGCCGTGCTGAAACTACTCAGCTTAGGAGATAAGAGGCACACGGCACACGAACTGCTGCAGGGTCTGACAGAGCAGACCGACCGCTGGCTTGTGCCGCTGAGCCTCCAACCGGGCATGGTCGTGTGTGACAACAGCCGTAACCTGGTGGCGGCTCTGCAGCTTGGCAGCCTCACGCACGTGCCATGCCTAGCCCACGTCTTTAATTTGGTGGTTCAGTGCTTATTGAAAAGCTACCCACGCTTGTCAGACCTGCTCGGAAAGGTGCGCCGACTCTGCGCACATTTCCGCAAGTCCCACACGGACGCTGCCACCCTGCGCACCCTGCAACATCGGTTTCATCTGCCAGTGCACCGACTGCTGTGCGACGTGCCCACACGGTGGAACTCTACGCTCCACATGTTGGCCAGGCTCTATGAGCAGCGTAGAGCTATAGTGGAATACCAACTCCAACATGGGCGGCGCAGTGGGAGTCAGCCTCCTCAATTCTTTACAGAAGAGTGGGCCTGGTTGGCAGACATTTGCCAGGTCCTTGGAAACTTTGAGGAGTCTACCCAGATGGTGAGCGGTGATGCTGCAATCATTAGCATCACCATTCCTCTGCTATGCCTCTTGAGAAGTTCCCTGCAAAGCATAAAGGCAGACGCTTTGCGCTCGGAAACGGAGGCGGGGGAAGACAGTATGTCGCTGGATAGTCAGAGCACCCTCCTGTCTATATCTCAGCGCGTTGAGGAGGAGGAGGAGGAGCATGAGGAGGATGAGGAGGAGGGGGAAGAGACAGCTTGGCCCACTGCTGAGGGTACCCATGCTGCTTGCCTGTCATCCTTTCAGCGTGTATGGCCTGAGGAGGAGGAGGATCCTGAAAGTGATCTTCCTAGTGAGGACAGCCATGTGTTGCGTACAGGTACCCTGGCACACATGGCTGACTTCATGTTAGGATGCCTTTCTCGTGACCCTCGCGTTACACGCATTCTGGCCACTGCGGATTACTGGGTGTACACACTGCTCGACCCACAGTATAAAAAGAACCTTTCCACTCTCATACCTGAAGAGGAAAGGGGTTCGAGAGTGATGCTATACCACAGGACCCTGGCGGACAAACTGATGGTAAAATTCCCATCCGACAGCGCTAGTGGCCGAAGGCGCAGTTCCGAGGGCCAGGTAGCAGGGGAGGCGCAGAGATCAGGCAGCATGTACAGCACAGGCAGGGGAACACTCTCTAAGGCCTTTGACAGCTTTCTGGCTCCCCAGCAAGACTGTGTCACCGCTCCCCAGTCAAGGCTGAGTCGGTGGGAGCACTGTAAAAGGATGGTGAGGGAGTACGTAGCCGATCGCACGACCGTCCTCCGTGATGCCTCTGCCCCCTACAACTACTGGGTGTCGAAGCTGGACACGTGGCCTGAACTCGCGCTGTATGCCATGGAGGTGCTTGCTTGTCCTGCGGCTAGCATCTTGTCAGAGAGGGTGTTTAGTGCGGCTTGGGGGAATCTTCACAGATAAGCGTACCCGCCTGTCAACCGACAGTGCCGACAGGCTTACACTCATCAAGATGAACAAAGCCTGGATTTCCCCAGACTTCTCTTCTCCACCAGCGGACAGCAGCGATACCTAAACAATACGTAGGCTGCACCCGCGGATGGAAGCATTGTTCTCTATCACCATCAAAAACGTGGACCTTTTAGCTTCATCAATCTGTGTATAATATTCATTCTCCTCCTCCTGCTCCTCCTCCTGAAACCTGACGTAATCATGCCGAACGGGCAATTTTTCTTAGGCTCACAAGGTTCAATCATATAATTTTTGTAAACAATTTTTATACGTTTCAATGCTCATTAAAGCGTTGAAACTTTCACCTCCAACAATTTTTATTTTAACTGGGCTGCCTCCTGGCCTAGTTACCAATTAAGCCACATTAACCAAAGCGATTAATGGGTTTCACCTGCCCTCTTGGTTGGGCATGGGCAATTTTTCAGACGTACATTAGTACTGTTGGTACACCAATTTTTTGGGGCCCTCGCCTACAGTGTAATCCAATTAATTTTTTGCCCACCTTCATAAAAGCTGACGTTACATCAGCTGTGTTGGGCACTGCAATGGGATATATTTATGTACAGCCGGTGGGTTCCAGGGAGCCACCCATGCTGTGGGTGCACACGGAATTCCCATTGCGGAGTTGTACCTGCCTGTGACTATTTATAAAAAACCGCGGTCTGACTGGAGCATGCAGACACCTTGACAGAATGAATAGTGTGTGGCACATAGGTTCCCCTTTGCTATGCCCACGTGTGCAGCTCCTGATAGCGGTGGCACAGGATTATATTTCTCATTGCTTCTGTACAGCATTGTGGGCTATCGCCCCGCCCCTTTTAAAGAGGGTCGCTGCCTAGCCGTGCCAACCCTCTGCAGTGTGTGCCTGCGGTTCCTCCTCATGGCAGATGCACTTATAAATAGACATGAGCGTGGCTTGGCATGAGGGCAACTGAAGGCTGGGCAGGGACAGTTTGGTGTGCGCTGTGGACACTGGGTCGTGCGCAAGGGGGGGGGGGCAGCATGTAACCCAGGAGAAGTGGCAGCGGAGTGATTGCGCTTTGTTGGAGGTAGTGTGGTGCTTAGCTAAGGTATGCATTGCTAATGAGGGCTTTTCAGAAGTAAACGTTGTTGGGGGGGGCCACTCTTGCCGCTATTGTGGCTTAATAGTGGGACCTGGGAACTTGAGATGCAGCCCAACATGTAGCCCCTCGCCTGCCCTATCCGTTGCTGTGTCGTTCCGATCACTTTCTTGAATTGCCCGGATTTTCACAAATGGAAACCTTAGCGAGCATCGGCGATATACAAAAATGCTCGAGTCGCCCATTGACTTCAAAGGGGTTCATTACTCGAAACAAACCCTCGAGCATCGCGATAATTTCGTCCCGAGTAACGAGCACCAGAGCATTTTGGTGCTCGCTCATCTCTAGTTATAACCATGAGATTAATGTGTATGCAGTTATTGATAAAAAGTATTGACAACTTTTTGGTATATTCAATCAGCAGAAAGTCAACTATATATCATGTATAAGCAACATGTCAAACACAGTTGTAACTTTAAGCTCCTGCACCCCAAAGTAAAATCTGTAATCGGGCTGGCTATATGCCATTTATAATGTTCAGTACTGTACAAAAGTTTTAGGCAGGTGTGGAAAAAATGCTGCAAAGTAAGGATGCTTTCAAACATAGAAATTTTAATAGTTTATTTATGTCAATTAACAAAGTACAAAGTGAATGAACAAAAGAGAAATCTAAATCAAGTCAATATTTGGTGTGACCACTAGAGATGAGCGAACGTACTCATTTAGGGCGATTTCGCAATCGAGCACCGCTTTTTTCGAGTAACTGACTACTCGGGCGAAAAGATTCGGGGGGGCGCCGGGGGCGGGGGGGCGGCGCGGTGGAGCTGGGGGTAGCAGTGGGGAACAGGGGGGAGCTCTCTCTCTTCCCCCCACCCACTCCCCTCTGCAGCTCCCCGCTCACGCCCGGCGCCCCCCGAATCTTTTCGCCCGAGTAGTCAGTTACTCAAAAAAAGTGCTGCTCGATTGCGAAATCGCCCTAAACGAGTACGTTTGCTCATCTCTAGTGACCACCCCCTGCCTTCAAAACACCATCAATTTTTCTAGATACACTTGCACAAAGTCACAAAGCTTGGAAATCTATTAATTTTATTCTTTTTCAGGCTTCTTTGGTCTGGTTCAATTTCATCTTTCCCTATCCTACTTATCAAGTGCAAAGTGCTCATAGTGTTAGGCTTAAGTTATGGCAGTATCACATGCTTTCCTATAAGCTAAACAGTAGTGCCAGCGCAGTAATACCATTCACAGGAAGAGTAATCGATCACCTACCAAGGCAGTAATAATTGTATCACCAGCACAGTAATAATACCTGTAAAGTATTGCCTATACTGCTGTGTTTGCCATACAGAATCTCTACAATTCACCGATTAAACACATGTTCGTGTTTTAGTCCCGTTTTGCGTCCGTCATTTTCACGGCCACAAAATGGGACTTACCCTACCTTTCCCCCAAGTAGTTTTTCTACATGCGAGAAAGATAGGGCAGGACCTATCTTCCCTTTTTTTAACATAAAACTCGCATACAATAGCGTAGAGTTTGAATAGTCTAAAAAAAAAACCCGGTTCATGCGCTAATAAGCTCCGTAGTGGTGAGCGTATTAACGCATACGCCCATCTATTGAAGCTCTCAGAAAGAAAGGTTAGGCAGATCATTGCTGTGCATTCTCAGACTGCGCCAAGAATCTGGGACTAACTCATTGACTCCTGAAATCTTATTTCTCATAGGGGTGGGTTGCCAGAAGCTGGGTAAAAGAAAGCAAATGCTTGAGTTGACTATCCTTGGTATATTCTATGGAACCAATTCAGGTTCACTCATTTTCACATTGCATATGATGAATACACCTTACTAGCTTAGAAATCTGGAAATGTAAGCTTGTGTATTTTTTTATTAATCTTGTAAGGGATGGCAATTGTGCATTCCTTATTTCCTTATACCACGCAACTGGATAATAACAACTTTTCTTCTAGTTGTTAGAATCTTTTTCAGTTTTCTCTTGATAATCTCAAGACTGTAGACAAACTCCCTCTAAGAGTACACATAATAGCACACCTGCATGAAACAACAAAGGACAAGGAGAAATCCAGTGGGTTTTGTTGGATATCATCTAGTAGGGAATTAGACGTCAAAGTTGGCTTTCAGTACTTTGAACTGTGACCCCTCCACATCACACAAAGAGCTGACCTGTAGGGCAAGGGTACACGTTTTCAATAAAAGATCATAGATTCGGCATCTCAAAGTCAACAAGGACTAGAAAAAAATAACACCATCATTTAATTATTATATTGTGGATTTCAGCAAGAATTTTTATAGTCTGCCGTTTTTGTAGCCTTGACCCAACAAGATCTGAATATGAAATAAAGGATTTAGTCTTGATCTCTCCATCATGTGTGAACAAACGCCCTGGTAAATGTTAACTTAATGCTTTGAATAACTCCATAAAAGACGGGTTTAGGCTGTAATAGGTTTAAATGTCAATTTATTTAATAATCATTGTGTGTTGTACAAATATGATTTGAGGGAAAGGATTTGTTTAGCACAAAATCTAAATGAATGAAGGCAGTGCTGGAGTCTTAAGTCATTACTTGCTCGGAAGTAATTTTCTTTAAGGATAAAAATAAATTTAAACTGCGATAGTGGATTTTATTCCCATATTATTTTTTGACCTGCATGTTAAACATACCAGCTGGGAAATCTGTTAATGTTATTCTTTTTCAGGCTTCCTTGGGCTGGTTCGACTTCATCTTTCCCTATCCTACTTATCAAGTGCAAAGTGCTCATAGCGCTAAGGCTTAAATTACGGCAGTATCGCATGCAAATAAACAAATATCCTCACAGACCGGGGAACATAATGCTTCATTCTTTCATATGAAAAAGATGTATAAATATGTAGAGGGGTTTCATACATCAGCACAGTTTATATATTTATATCCCTGCTAGCAGGTAGTTTTTAGCATTTTTATTTTCCTTGGCTTTTAACTTGCTAAACATATCTGATGTGTTTGTTATTTAAATCATCATTTCACCTTCAGATACAAAACATTCATGTGAATATAAGCCCCCGTGTTGTCCTCTTGTGATCAATTTTTTGAAAAAAATTCTATTCAACCATTTCCGACTTATTTTGGTTTCCTACATGGGTAACAGATTCTAAGAGACAAACACTAATGAAAGCCATTACCATGCATGGAAGGGTTGTTACTAGAGATGAGCGAGCACTCTTGGATAAGCCAGTTACTCAAGTGAGCCTTGCTCTTCTCGAGTAACTGCATTCTTGTCCTAGCATGCTCGGCGAGGGGGGGGGGGGATAGGTAGCAGGGGGTAGTGGGGGAGAGAGATCTCTCTCACTCTCTCCCTCGCTATCCCCCGCCGTCCCCCTCCGAGCACGTTCTGACAAGAATGCAGTTACTCGAGAAGAGCGAGGCTCGCTCGAGTAACTGGCTTATCTGAGCATGCTCCCTCATCTCTATTTGCTACCCAGCTTTCTGTAGATTCTGAAGGACATGCAAATCTTCACTGTTATCCAGTGGTCTCCCAGGAGTTGTGCAATAGCATTAACTTTCTTTTAGTAGGGAGTCTTCAGATATGTTGTCAATAAATATTGTTTATAGCGGAACTCTGCTAAAAAAAAAAATTGAATCCCATTGTTAATATTTTTGCCCACCCTATGCGCTCATGGGTGACTGTATTTGTCTGGGCCTCAGGACAGCAAATGGCAAGTATCTCTGAATTTGCTCAGATAGGCTAGGAAGAGATAGATGGTGGTGAGGCCCCAGTTCTGGATGGTGGATATTTGGTATGTTCTTTAAAGCTAAAGTTACCAGGAAGAGGGGCGTGGCCTGCGAATGCCGCGATAGGACGTGTGTGAGTCGGGCTCCCGCTGTGCTCACCTATCCCCGGACAGAAACCTCCATAAGAACGGCGAATTTCGGCAATTCAGGACAGGATGGGCAGGAAGAACGTCCCCGAAGTGCGGGCGGCGGCTCCGAGCGGCAGGAGAGGGGCAATGGAGCGGTTTCTCGGCGCTCCCAGTCAGAGCGGCGGGAAGCCGGCAAAGATGGCGCCGGCACCCGTTCACATCAAACCACGTGGGTCCCGGACCTCCTCGCCGAGCACAGCGCCGAACGATCCGGCTCTGCAGCCGCAGCGGTCACCATCACTGGGCACCTCACAGAGTAAGAAGGAGACAGCCCCCACACGCCAGGGGCTCCCTGCACGAGAGGCTCCCGCACCTGAGACGTCCAAGGAACCAGGAAGCTGCAACAAAACAGTGAGTGGCACAAACATGGACTCCCCCTCAGCACATACAGCCACATCCACAGAAGCCTCACCTGCTGCACACTTCACCTCTCCCAATGCTAAAAGGGGCAATGACCCCCTGGGGTGGTCTGTGTCCCCAGAGAGCAGCACACCTAGCAGCCCGGCTGGCAGCACACATAAAGGGGAACTCCTAGAGAAGGACACTGAACAATGGAAATCCCACATAATGTCAATCCCCACAAAAAGTGAGCTCCAAGCATTGTTCACAAAATTTGAAACATCTAATAGACAAGCCCTTGACCGTATCCATTCTGACATACACCAGATGGGACACAGATTGCTGCAGGTAGAAGAGGCGCAAGAGGACACGGCAGCCATCTTAGAATCGCACAGGCAAGCCATACAATATCAAACGGATCAAATAGCCAGCCTGACTATGCACATAGATGACCTCGAGAACAGGAATCGACGAAATAATGTCCGCATCCGAGGTTTATCTGAAGAAGTAGATGGCCCCCAATTAGAAACCTGGGCGCAAACATTTTTTCAACAATTACTTGATCGCGCGCCAGACAACCCGATCATAATTGACAGGATACATAGGGCGCTGGGGCCCAGAACGTCCGATCCAAACAGACCAAGGGACATAATATGCAGGGTCCATTTCTTTAGAGAAAAAGAATCCATCATGCGCGCTGCTAGAGAAAAGGGGGACCTTGTGCATAATGGCAAACCACTTATTTTGCTTCAAGATCTGGCGCGCCACACTCTCCGCCTTAGGGGCGCTATGAGGCCACTACTAACATTGCTCAGAGAAAACGACATACCATACCGCTGGGGTTACCCATTCTCATTGACCGCCGGGAGAAACGGCAGGTCAGCCACATTTCGCATGTTGGGGGACCTGCCGAAATTCTTGGGGACTCTCCAACTCCCAATGACAGCACTCCCCGATTGGCCAAACGCACCAACCCTGCTGGGTCCAACGGCCCGGGAACACTGGCAGACCGCTCAACCCAAACAGCGCCGTGAGCGCCGCAGAGGATCTGAAATCGACACCTGACTTGACTGCCCAGTTGGCAGTACCCTCTCACTGCTGGAACATCCGTCGTTCACAACTTCTTTAAGTCGCTGTTGTAAATTGCATTATCTGCTCTGATTTACCGTAGTTTGGAGGTTATTTGCAGGGTCCCTCTCGGGTACCCCAAACGTTACAATAATTATTCCGGGGGGGGTGGGGGCGGGGGCCAGGCTTGCTCTGCCTGGCAACCTACCACTCCCCGCCTAGGGTGAAATGTCGCACAAAACTGCGAACACAACATTTCTCACCATGATGGCGCATGCGGCCGCTAAATGCCGCAGAAGGTTTTTTCTTGTAAACCTCTCTTTCCTTCCCTCCCCCCTCTACCCTCCCTCTGTCCCCCTACCTTTCTACACCCTGGTTACTAAACAAGCCTTCTATCTGAATATGGACCATGGCTAGCATTACATTTGGCACTTATAACGTGAGAGGGTTGAACAAACCTGCCAAGAGGGGGCAGATACTGGATCACCTGCACAGACATAAAATTATGATTGCGCTCTTGCAGGAAACTCATTTCCAAACGAATAAAATCCCCAAATGCAAGAACCGCAATTATACAACTTGGCACCACAGCCCGCACCCTAATAAAAAAGCGGGAGGAACCTCTATAGCCATTCACAAATGGCTCCCCCACAAATTCATTTCCTCGTCAATTGATGAAGACGGAAGATATATTTTTCTGAAAATCCAAATATGTAATGAGATTGTTACCATCGCTAATATATATTTCCCAAACCAAGCACAGGTACGCTTCGGAATCCGGGTACTGGGGGCCTTGAAGACCTTCGCAGACGGCTCCAACATACTGCTAGGTGGGGACTTCAACCTCTGCATGGAACCCTCACTCGACTCCTCTGGGGGTAAGTCCGCAATTACACACACATCACTGCGCAGACTACGCAGGGAGTTAGCTAGCCTTAGACTCGTTGACCTATGGAGGACCCTACACCCCAAAGAGAGAGACTACAGCTTCTTCTCCCCTTCCCATAACTCGTACCAACGCCTAGATTATCTGTTCATCTCGCACAAACTTCTAGACCGCGACCCCCAAAGTACTATAGGCCCCATCATCTGGTCGGACCACGCTCCGGTATGGGGATCGATCAGATATGCCACACGAGACACTACTAACATCAGCTGGCGTCTAAACGACAACTTGCTGATGGATTCAGCTTGCATACAGGCAATACGACAGGCCATCGAAAATTTCAACATAGACCATTCAGCAGATAGCACACCAGACCCTACAAAATGGGAAGCTCTCAAATGTGTGCTCCGGGGAATTTTTATTTCCCACGGGGCGCGCCTGAAAAAAGAAAGAGCTACCACCTTGAGGGGTCTGTTGTCTCAATTGACTGACCTTGAGAATACAAACAAGAAAGATCCGTCAAATACGAGGGCGTCGGAAATATCGGAAATACGCGGCCGGGTCCTGCAACTGCTAGATCAGGCCTCTCTGTGCCAACGGGATAGAGCTAGAGGACACTTTTATGAATACGGGAATAAATGTGGTAAAGGATTAGCTAAAGCATTAAACCCACAATCCCCACAGACCTACATCTTCGCAATCAACACGCCAGATGAGGGTCTAGTGAACTCCAACACCAAAATAATAAACGGCTTCCATAAATATTACCAGGATCTGTATAATCTGCCGGACGGGCCTGGCGACCAAGATGAAGCTCTGTTACAGGACAGAGATAATTACTTACTTGACTTTGCCCCCAGGCACATCTCGGAAACAGAAGAGGGCGAACTCGAGGGAGACATCACCCTTGAAGAAGTAAAAGAAGCCATTCGGTCCTTGAAAATCGGGAAAAGCCCGGGGCCAGATGGCTTCACGCCCCGCTTCTATAAACTCCTTATAGAGAATTTAGCTCCCCTGATGCTTAACGCATTCAACTCCATATCCGGCTCTTGCCCCTTTCCTGCTCAAGCATTACAAGCAGTAATAACAGTAATCCCCAAGACAGGGAAAGACCCCGCCTCCTGCAGCGGCTACAGACCGATATCCCTCTTAAATGTGGACACAAAAATTTTTTCAAAGATCTTGGCTACCCGCCTGCAATCCCATATTCCCTCACTAATTCATAGAGACCAGGTGGGCTTTGTCCCGGGGAGGGAGGCGGGGGACAACACAATCAGAACACTTGCCCTCGTGTCTCGGGCGCGCGCCTCCGGGGACCCCCTATGCCTGCTCTCGGTGGACGCAGAGAAGGCGTTTGATAGGGTGGGATGGGGGTTCCTGGGGGCGGTGCTGGGACGGGTGGGTATGGGCCCGAGATTCAAGAGCTGGATAATGGCACTATACAAGTGCCCCTCCGCTCGGGTCCGGGTCAATGGTCAACTCTCACCACCCATACAAATACGTAATGGCACGAGACAGGGTTGTCCTCTGTCTCCCTTCCTGTACATCCTAGTGATGGAGACCCTAGCAAACGCCCTCCGAACAAACACTAACATTAGCGGTATTAGGATAGGTAACAAGGAAAACAAAATAGCCTTATATGCGGACGACCTGCTGATATATGTAACAAACCCCAGAATCGCTCTACCTAGCATTCTGGCAGAATTTAAAAGGTTTGGGAAACTTTCCAACTTTAAAGTGAATCTCAGCAAATCAACAATTCTTAATGTCACTCTAACGGACCCGGAAGTGGAGGCCCTGAAACCCACGCTCCCATTTAAATGGAAACAGGATGATCTCAAATACCTAGGTGTCATAATCACAAAAGACCCAGACAAGCTCTTTATTAAAAACTATAAACCCCTACTCACCACACTAGAAGCAGACTTTAAAAGATGGAAACTGGTCCCCATGTCCTGGTTCGGCAGAATAAGTGCAATAAAAATGAATGCTCTACCGCGATTTCTCTATCTGCTCCAAACAGTACCGATTCACATACCCGGGCCATTCCTAACTCAAATTAGGAAAACCATCATGGCTTTTATCTGGGGGGATGGCAGGCCCAGACGTAACTGGAGGGCCCTCGCCGGTCCCAAGGACCGGGGAGGCATGGGTATCCCAAACATTGCCTTATATCACAAAGCGACACTGACTAAACGGGTCCTGGACCTACTTCACAGCAGAGGCCAGAAACTCTGGGTGGAGATGGAACAGGACTCAGTCCCCTTCCAAAGCGGAGGACTCATTTGGGTCCCAGGCAATGGGAAACATAAAGGCCTGGGTTGGTCCCCATTTATAGAAGACCTAGTCTCGTCCTGGCTTAGACAAGCGACTAAAACGGGCATGATCCTTAGACCAGGCCCTCTTACTCCCTTGGTCGGTAACATAGATATCCCTAACTTCTTAAAAGGCACCCCCCTGACGAATGCTATCACAAATACGATTCTCAGGGTCAGAGACATAACGCTAGGGGAAGGATTCAAAACCCTACACGAACTATTGGAGGGACAAAGACCCCCACCCGGAGCGTGGTTTCAATACCTGCAGCTACGTCATTACGCAGGGGCCCTAGGCGATGCACATCAGATAAGACGCCCTTTGACCACCTTCGAGAAGATGTGCCTCTCGGCCTCTACGGCTCAACAAAAAATATCATCACTATACAGGATGTTAGTGGAGGAAGACAGCTGTAATAGTAACAAAGATCTGGAGCGGGAGTGGGAGAGGGACCTCGGAATCACACCCCCAGAGGAGTCGTGGAGGAAGTCATACACTCTAACCCACAAAATAAATGTATCCAGCAAATTACAAGAACTAAACTACAAAATCCTAACAAGATGGTACCGAACCCCAGCGAGACTAGCCAAGATATTCCCCCAGTACCCGGATACCTGCTGGAGATGCCAAAGAGAAACCGGTACCTTAGTTCACATATGGTGGTCTTGCCCCCTGATCCGCCCCCTCTGGCAGGAAGTCAATGCCTTGTATTCCTGTGTATGTAGATGCAAAACTACCTTCACACCAGAAATGGCCCTGCTTTCCATGTTCCCTGGTTCAATAGCTCGCGCCAAAGGTTCCCTACTTAGATTCTTCGTTCTGGCCATGCGTCAGATAATCCCCAGAAACTGGAAATCCGCGACAACCCCTTCCAGACTGATGTGGCTGGAAGCGCTGGACCATATAAGATATATGGAGGAACTCTGCACGAAAGACGAACTGAGACACAACAAATATATCTCAACGTGGCTGATCTGGAACCAATTCCGGCTCTCCCCTGACTTAAATGCGTGGCTTGACAATGGTGCCCTACCCGCACCCGCAGCCACCCCCACAGCCAACCCCACCAACTAATATACCATGATCCTACCATTGTCTACTCGAAAATCAGGGTCTCCTACTCCCCACCCCCGTCCACCTTCCACCTGTTCCCACTCCTCTCTACCCGTCCAAAGCTTCCCCTCCTTCCTCTCATTCCCTCCTGTCTTATTTCTGTTGCCTTTTGCTTGTTGTTAAATATCTAACTTTTGGCCCATCAAGGGACATAATTGTTATAATAGTCTTGTTTATACAGAAAAACAAAGAAACCGCCACAGAGACAGAGAACGTGGATGGATAATGAAGACAGATTGAGTATATGATAATTATAACTATGCTGATTCATAACGTTTCTCCACAAGGTTGTAATCAATGTTTATTCATGGCGGACCAAATAAAAAATGTTTGAACCATAAAGTTACCAGGAAAAGACATGGATTAGTGTTTCTCAAATTGGGAAGTGGGCCTCATTCATGAGGGCTGCCCTAGTTCTAGATGAGTAGATTGCTTCCCAACCAATACAGATTTTGAAGGACAACAGAGCATTGTCTTCGGATATAACACTTTTTTGTAATCTAATACCAATCACTTTATCAAGGAAGACATTCTGCTGTGTAAACTGGCACAAGGACAGAAAGTTCCAAGTTAAATTTCTTCTTTTGACAGATAAGAAAGGACTGTGAAGAATGCAAGTAAAGACCCATTTGCACAGGACAAATGTCGGGCAAACGATGCCTGACACTTGTCCCCGCACATACTCGCTCCCGTGCTATTACACAGGAGCGAGTATTGCTGGCTCACTCACAGAGCGGCCAGCAGGGGATCAGGGAGGCTGAAGGAGATTTCACTCCTTGCTCTACCCTGCCCCTCTCCATTCTCTTAACACAGCGGCTGTTCAGTACTGAACGGTTGCTGTTTGCACTGACTGATCGTCATTCAGGATTTTATGCAGCTTAAAATCCTGAACGATGATCTTTCAATAATGAGGGGTGGGGGAAAGCAAGGAGAGAAATCTCCTTCAACCGCCCGCCTTTCTGCTGAGCGAGCCAGCGATACTTGCTCCTGTGCAACAGCACGGGAGCGAGTGCACACAGGGACGAGTGTCAGGCACCATTTGCCCAACATTCATCCCGTATATATGGGCCTTTAAGGACCTTTTACAAAGGCCAACGATTGGATATGAATATCCACTCAAATGTTCATTTGTCTGATCATTGGCCTTTCTGAATATGCCGACGGTCAGCTGACAAATGAACAAATGCTGATTAAATGTTTTATGTGGGCTTACAAATTCTCACTCATGGGCAGCACATCTTCACAGGCAAAGGGGTATGTGCTGCGGACAACTGCAATCTGTATGGGGACAAACAATCATAGTAATAATTATTTATCTCTGTACTTAAGATCATCTGCCTATGTAAAAAAAATACATAATGAGCACTAATTTGAATGTTGTTCGTCAATTGGCATTCATTACAACAAGCAAGAATTGAGCCATGTAAGAGACTCTTTACTATAGCTGTTACCAGTGACTCTTTTGCTGACATTAGAGACTCTGTGGATGATATTCTACACTTTTTAAATTTTGTATAGATGCCAAATGTTGGTAAGGCCTACTGCTCGCTATAGTTGGGCTTATGAGACCACAGATGATAAAGTTTGAACTACAAAGTTTGCGTATTTACCTGAAAGTAACCTCCGGCCATAAGCTGTGCTCCATATTTTGCCTACATGACATTTTGTGACTTTTTAGTACCAACACTACATGTTTGTTAATATTTGCATATTGTACCTATATCACCTGATGAACCTATACTATTATAGAGGGAATACATTTAGTTTCCCCTAATGTCAGTTTTAAAGGGTGACATATATCAGGGTGGGTTCTCTACTGGTATAACTTTAAACCTGTCCCCATTCCATGTCCCTATCATACTTGTCAATACTTCTCAGCTTCTGTGGAAACCATCAGACTATAATTTATCAAATATTGTAAGATCTAACCATTACGTTTTTCTCACTGGTAATGTGTGAATTTTTTTCTAGTTTTTTTAATCATGGTAATTCAAATTATGTTTTATGATGTTTTTCAGATTAAGTGTTTTAGGGGAAGTTAAAAAAAATCAAATTTATAGTAAATTCATGAAGAAGTTAAAATCCTTTATACAATCATTTGATTGCTTGTTTATTAGAATAATAACATCTGTTTCTGCAATTTCACACTTAATAGTCTACATTACAACATCATCTGTCACACTAGAAAAAATGAACCTGCTCTATTCCGCACCCTGGTTAACAATAGGAATCGTCATTGCTCAATTGTACATAAGGCTCTTATCACATAAAAAGCTGCTAATTTATAATATTAACATCTGAAAGTTCACATTGTATTTTTAGATACAACACTAAATGTCAATGTGTAAAGTCTGCAGGCTACATTTTCACAGCTAACATCTACCCCATCTGCATAAATAATCCCTGCAGGGTATGTGGTTAACTGACACCTGTATAGTGATAATGATGCATTGGATCTGTAAAAACGAAATGACTGAAGAATTAAAAATTAAACGGTTGTAATATTTAGTGTAGTTAATACAGTATACTGATGATTGCAATGACATTGGGCATTTAGACTGATATAATCTTAGCATGTGCAAAAGTATCTCTATGGAAAATATCTATCCATTGGAAGAATTGGGCAGATTTCATGAATTATTTGGTAATTCTGAAAATCTTATTTTTTATATAACTGTTTATTTAACAAAATATATAACAAAATCCATATAAACTTCCAAGAAGTAAAAGAAAATATTAATAATTCAAAGAAATAATACAGAGATCATCGGCTGCCATGTAGAAACTCTTCTATCTCCTAAAGGCCCATTTAGACGCAACGATTATTGCTCAAAATTCGCTCAAAAGCCATCTTTTGAGCGATAATTGTCGTGTCTAAACGTGCTGCCATCGTGCACTTTTTGTGCAAGTGCTGAGTTCTCAGCGGGACACCGCTGATAGCATTCTTTCAGCTGGTATCCTGCTGGGACTGCTCAGCGGGATACCAGCTGAAAGCTCTAAGAACAAAGCAGCTGTTTGCATATACAAAGCAGCAGCTGTTCTCAGAGTTATTAGCGGTGCCCTGCTCCAGCTTCATTTAACTCTTAAGTAGCTAATTAGCTACTTAAGAGTTTATGCAAAGATGATCACTCAAAACTGTCACTCAAACTGTAATTTGAGCGATTTTTTTTTATATATATATATATATATATTCTTTATTTTTGATTGGTTTGAAAAAAATGGGTGGGGGGGAGGTTACAGAAAAGAGAAATCAGGGGAAACAATGGATAATCACAAATAAAATAGACAATCAATATACATAACAAATGGAACAGTGACAGCTCTGATGAGGGTATTTTTAAGCGATCATCTTTCAATGTAAATGGGGCTTAATTGTAGATTGGTAGATTGTAATGTTTATACTTTATCTACATTAAAGCGGGGCTACCGCGGTCAACATTTCAGTAGACAATATAGCAATATAGACAGAATTGTTTAAATTATCATATTACATCAGTGACTAGTTCTGAAAAAAACACAATAAGGAGAACATTTGGAAATATGCTGGAACAGTCCAGCCGAGGTTCAACAAATCAGATAAGACAAGAGACATACTAGGATAGGAAAGGCTAAGTGGATGGATAATGGAAGCACTATCATTCCATTAATGATATTCCTGGCTATCTATTGGGGGAACAGTTCAAGAGGGGAGGTATTGGTTTAGCTGAAGCCAAAGGGAACCTCTTGTTACAGAAATTCCAAATATCCTTAGTGAATGACATGGGACCTAGTTAGGATATATTTATTTTGAGATATAGACCAGAGAAGAGCAGAGAATGAGGATGCATTGTGGCTAACCAAACGTTTTCCACCTACATCCACCTGGTATACACCTTTGAGGAGGACCAGTCTGGGATCTTTCTTAGATGTGTTGTCCAATAATGTTTGATAATATCTGGTACTTCTAAGTTATCTCCATTTTTGCATTTTTCATTTGGTTTGTTGCATGCTTGTTTAACATCTGCATGTATTTTGTTATTGATTGTAGCAAACAATATCCCTGCTTCTAACAAGGAAGACAGGTTTGCTCTCATCAGGTTGAGTGCTCTGCTTTTAGGTAAGATCTCATTGCATTAGTAGGTCAGATTTCTAGTTACCCCAATTCTTGGTTTCATTATAAATATTTTGTGTTCTCCGTGTTAGTATATTGTGTGTATATCCATTCTTTTAAGACAACTAATTATGTCCAATCCAGACAAGGGGTTTTGCATCAAGCTTGCATATCATCTATTGCAGGGTCAAGGTGATCATATAGTAAGATAGTAACATAGTATGTTAGGCTGAATAAAGACAATGACTATCTAGTTCAGCCTGTTTCAACCCGCTCCCACCCTCGCCCCCCATGTCCGTCCCCCCCCCAAAACCTTGTTGGTACAAAGAAAGGCAAAAAAAATGAGGCAATTTAGCTCATTTGGAGGAAATAAAAATTCTCACCAACTCCATAATGGCAGTCAGAATAGTCCCTGGATCAATATTTGGGATCAACAACCCTTCTCGTTATTTAACCCCTTCATGACATGGCCTATTTTGGGCTTAAGGACGCAACAATTTTTGGCGGATTTTCTTCTCCATTTATCAAAAGCCATAACTTTTTTATTTTTCCGTCGATGCGGCCGTTTGAGGGCTTGTTTTTTGCGTGGCGAACTGTAGTTTTTATCGGTGTCATTTTTGGGTACATTAATTATATTGTAAAACTTTTTTTTTTTTTTATGATAGCAGGGAGAGAAAACACATCAATTCTGCCATAGATTTTTTTTTTTTTTTACAGCGCTAATTATGCAGCATAAATAAGACATTCCATTTTTTCTGCGGGCCGGTACAGTTACAACGATACCAACATTCTTACATTTTTTTTTAGGTTTTTCCACTTTTCTGCAATAAAAACCCTTTTTTTGGAAATCTTTTTTTTTTTCTAAATTGCTGCATTCAAAGTCCTGTAACTTTTTTATTTTTTGATGTATGGAGCTCTATGAGGGCTTATTTTTTGCGAGACGAGCTGTAGTTTTTACTGGTACCATTTTGGGGTACATACGGCTTTTTTGATCACTTTTATTGCGTTTTTAGTGAGGCAAAATGCTAAAAATTAGCATTTTGCCTCAGTTTTTTAGTGTTTTTTTAAACACTTTTTTCCGTGCACAGTCAAAAGCATGTGCAACTTATTGTACACGTCGTTACGGATGCGACAATACCAAATATGCGGGGGTTTATTTTTTTTTTACCTTTTTTATGCTAATCTGAGAAAAAGCATAAAAAATGTTTTTTTTACTCTTTTTTTTACATTTTTTAATTAACTTTTTTAATCTTTGTTTTGTTTACACAATATGAGTCCCTCTGAGGGACTTTAACCACTGCCCTGATGATCGCTGTCATAAGGCATGGCAGAGCTACTGCTCTGCCATGCCTTATCGCTTATACAGCGATCTCAGGCACTGGTAATACAGGACGCCAGTGTCTGGCGTCCTGTTACCATGGCGACAGGCCGGGCTCTCGCGATAACATCGCGAGAGCCGGCCGGAGACACAGAGGGAGCCGCACTCCCTCTGTGGACTCTTTCCCTGCCGCGATCTACTTAGATCGCGGCAGGGAAGGGGTTAACAGCGGGGCGGCGCATCTCCGATGCCCCCCCGCTGTTGCAGCGGGACGCCGGCTGTGACTGACAGCCGGCTCCCGCTGCGGGATAGCGCGGGATCATATGTGTACTTCCTGTTGCGGGAAGTACCAGCCTGCCAGGACGTAAACTTACGCCCTGCAGCGGGAACGGGTTAATGTCTATATCCTGCAATGTCATAGTGCTCTAAAAAGACATCTAGTCCACTCTTAAACTTCTCTATGGATTTTGCCATCACTACGTCCTCAGGCAGAGAGTTCCACAATCTCACTGCTCTTACAGTAAATAACCCCCTTCTCTGTTGGTGATGAAACCTTCTGTCCTCTAGACATAGTTTTTACCGTCGTAGTCCTGGGTATAAACAGGTCATGAGAGAGATCCTTATATTGTCCGCTAAGGTATTTATACATACCCTGTTTCCCTGAAAATAAGACATACCCTGAAAATAAGACATAGCATGATTTTCCAGTAATGTTCTCTCCCCTCACCCCTATACCTCTTTTAATTCACCCTAAGACTTTATTTGCTTTTTGCAGCAGATGATTGGCATTGATTGCTCCAGTTAAATCTGCAGTCCATTAGTACCCACAAGTCTTTTTGCATATGATTAGAGATGAGCGAGCACCGAGATGCTTGGGTGCTCGGTACTCGAGTCAAACTTTTCGTTATGCTCGAGAGCTCGTTTTGAGTACCGAACCCCATTGATGTCAATGGGGGACTCGAGCATGTTTGTATGGGACCAATGCTCCGCATAGGTGATGACTTGTGAAATACCAGAAAACATCAGAAAGTCATGGAAACACCACAGAAATGGATAGGGAATGGCAGAGGCAGCATGCATGGCTGCATCTGAGGCTCCCAGGCCCCACTATTAAGCCAAAATGGTGGTAAGTGCCTGGCTGTCACCCCCCTAACAATTTACTTGGGACAAACCTTCATTAGCAAGGTACACGCGCTGGCACATCTTAGCTAAAATCACAGAAGATCCCTTAAAACTATAATATTTTATTTCAATATCTTAAAAGACACACACACATTGGGCTCGATCATCAACTGATGAAAGGACAAGGACAAGACAACATACAAAACACGAGTGCCCATATATATCACAGTATTACCGCACAGGGGAGGTTTCAAAGTGAGACTGTATGCATGCGTCTATATTATGACTACATGAATCTCTTCTTGTGAAAAACTTCCCGGGAAGTCGGTGTCTCAAATCGTATCTCATATAGAGCTGGGGTGTTTATGGTGTGATTGTTTGAGATCACATCTCAGTACAGTGTCTTATCGCAGTCTATTTGTCGATTTGATAGAGCACTTTCATTTATTTGTTCAACTTGGTGGACTGACCAACAATTTTACAAGGGTTAGCCTAAATGAGCAAATAGTTCCAAACCTTCATAAGTTTAATCAACAGCTAGATCATTACAAAATTCAAGATTCAGAGTACAAGGTTCGATGCATTTCTGTCACACCACCCTCATGTCTATTTATAAGTGCATACTGGATGAGGAGGAACTGGAGGCACACACTGCAGAGGGTGGGCAAGGCTAGGCAGCGACCCTCTTTGAAAGTGTGGGCGATAGCCCACAATGCTGTTGAGAATTCTTGATAAATTGACGTACGATCATCATTCCAATCCTGTGCCACCTACGTCACAAAATCGTCAGGAGCCGCAACCGTGGGCATAAAGGGCACTCAGGTGCCAGAACTTCTACACATCTCCACAATGCAGCAATACTCTGTGTGGGAAGCACGTGAGCGGGCCCAGGGTCAGGCTCGGTCCCAGTCTCCACCTTGTGTGACCCAAGATGCCACGAGTTACATAGCAATGGGAAATCCATGTGTCCCCACACAATTCATTCTGTGTAGGTGTCAGATAGCTCAACACCGCAATGGTAAGTCTTTGAGTTCCTTGGGCTCGCCTACGCTGTCGGTGCACAAAGATGGTATTACACAGGAAGAAATCAGAGTGCCCAAACATGGCCCACATTTCTGCCCTAGTCAGTCAGTGTATTTGTGTCAGACAAGTGAAACACCGCAATGGAAAGTCTTTGTGCACCCACAGCATAGGCGAGCCCAAGGAACTCAAACATGGTGATACACATGAGGAAATCAAAGTGCCCAAACATGACAGAGTTTCGCTCCGCCAAGGGCCTGGGCCCACATTTCTGCCCTAGTCAGTCAGTGTATTTGTGCCAGACAGGTAAAACACCGCAATGTGAAGTCTTTGTGCACCCACAGCATAGGCGAGCCCAAGGAACTGAAAGATGGTATTACATATGAGGAAGACAGAGTGCCCAAAAATGGCAGAGTTTCACCCCACCAAGGGCCTCAGTCTCGGCCCACATTTCTGCCCTAGTCAGTCAGTGTATTTGTGCCAGACAGGTAAAACACCGCGATGGGAAGTCTTTGTGCACCCACAGAATAGGTGAGCCCAAGGAACTCACACATGGTATTACACATGAGGAAATCAAAGTGCCCAAACATGACAGAGTTTCACCCCGCCAAGGGCCTCGGCCCACATTTCTGCCCTAGTCAGTCAGTGTATTTGTGCCAAACAGGTAAAACACCGTGATGGGAAGTATTTGTGCACCCACAGCATAGACGAGCCCAAGGAACTCAAACATGGTATTACACATGAGGATATCAGAGTGCCCAAACATGGCAGAGTTTCACCCCACCAAGGAGCTTGGCCTTGGCCCACATTTCTGCGCTAGTCAGTGTATTTGTGCCAGACAGGTAAAACACCATGATGGGAAGTCTTTGTGAACCCACAGCATAGGCGAGCCCCTGGAACCCAAGGAAAGTATTACACAGGAAGAAATCAGAGTGCCCAAACATGGTAGCGTTTCACCCCACCAAGGACCTCCTCCTCGGCCCACATTTCTGCCCAATTCATTCTTTATATGTGTCAGATAGCTGAACAATGCAATGGGTAAGTCTTTGTGCACCCACAGTATAGGCAAGCCCCTGGAACCCAGGTAAAAAATTAAACGGGACAAAAAGAGAGTGCCCAAACATGGCAGAGTTTCACCCCGCTCAGGACCTCGGCATAGGCGAGCCCATGAAACTCAAAGACAGTATTAAACATGAAGAAAAGAGAGTGCCCAAACATGGCAGAGTTTCACCCCACCCAGGACCTCGGCATACACTTCTGCCCTAGTCATTTAGTGTATTTGTGCCAGATAGGTAAAACACCGCAATGGGAAAGCCATGTGCACCCTAGCCAAATCAGTCAGTGTATTTCAGCCAGACAGGTAAAACAATGCAATGGTAAGTCTTTGTGCACTCACAGCATAGGCGAGCCCATGAAACTCAAAGACAATATTACACATAAAGAAATCAGAGCCCCCAAACAAGGCAGTTTTACCCCGCCAAGGACCTCGGCCTTGGCTCACACCCTCAGTAATCGTGGGCATAAAGCAGACTCAGATGATAGTACAGCTGTGAACGTGTCTTTAAAGCAGTTACAGTTGCTTTCATCGCTCCAAAGACTGGATGAACGACAAAAAAGTTCCACAGGCCACGCCTGGCGCAGTTGATTCTTCTCCCCCAGGACCATGGCCTCTGCCCACACCCTCAGTAATCATGGGCCTCAAGTGGACTCGGAAGCTAGTGCAGCTGTGAACGTCTCATTAATGCAGTAACGCTTCTTTTGTTTGGCCCAAACCAATGTCTCAGATAACTGTGGTAACACGAGAGAAAATACATGTTGCCTACTGCTGATCCCCAGACCCCATGCAGGAGAAGGAGGTGGCATAATAAGGGCGATAAAACCATGACCAAGGTAGGACCCACAATACTCTGTGTGGGAAGTACGTGAGCGGGTCCAGGGTCAAGCTCGGTCCCAGCCTCCACCTTGTGTGACCTAAGGTGCCGTCAGTTAAATAGCTATGGGAAATCCATGTGTCCCCACACACTTCATTCTGTGTATGTGTCAGGCAGCTGAACACCGCAATGGAAAAGCTTTATGCACCCCCAGTATGGGCGGACCTCAGTAACATTTCTGTAGCAAGAGTATGGGCGAACTCCTATAACATTTCTGTAGCAAGAGTATAGGCGGACCCCAGTAACATGTCTGTAGCAAGAGTATAGGCGGACCCGAGTAACATTTATGTAGCAATATTATAGGCAGACCCCTGTAACATTTCTGTAGTGAAAGTATAGGCAGACCCCAGTAACATTTCTGTAGCAAGAGTATAGGCGAACCCCTGTAACATTTCTGTAGCAAGAGTATAGGCAGACCCCTGTAACATTTCTGTAACAATAGTATAGGCGGACCCCAGTAACATTTATGTAGCAAGAGTACAGGCGAACACCTGAAAAAATTTGGTTACCAAGAGTGTAGGCAAAGCCTGGAAAAATTAGTTTGCTAACAGTATTGGCAATAGCCTGAAAAATTGGTGCACCAAGAGTACAAGTGTACCCCTGAAAAATTGCTCAACCGCGAGGGCAGGTGAAACCCATAAACAATTTTTAAGAAACAGATCTCTGTTGCTTAATTTGTAACAGAGTCTGGAGGCAGCCCTGTGAAAAAAATGGCTTCTGTTAAAGTATAAATACTTTTGAAACGTTGAAAAATTGTAAAAAACTTTAAACTGAGCCTTTTGGGCCGCAGAAAAATTGGCAGTTCAGCGAGATAACATGCTGTTTTAGGAGGAGGAATAATATCCGAGAGTGATTGACGAAGCTAATTCCCCCTTTTTTTGTGGTGATAGAGGATGCATTTTTCTCCTGTTGCAGCGAAAAGAATCATTAGGTTCCGCTGCTTTCCACCTGTGGAGAAGAGAAGTCTGGGGAAATCCAGCCTTTGTTCATCTTTATGAGTGTAAGCATGTCATCACTGTGAGTTGACAGGCAGGTACGCTTATCCGTGATGATTCCCCCAGCTGCACTAAACACCCTCTTTGACAAGACGCTAGCAGCAGGGCAGGCCAGCACCTCCAGGGCGTACAGCGCAGATTCGTGCCACGTTTCCAGCTTTGACACCCAATAGTTGTATGGAGCAGAGGCATCACAGAGGATGGTGGTACGATCAGCTACGTACTCCCTCACCATCTTTTTACAGTGCTCCCTCCGACTCAGCCTTGACTGGGGAGTGGTGACACAGTCTTGCTGGGGAGCCATAAAATTGGCAAAGGCCTTGGAGAGTGTTCCCCTGCCTGCGCTGGACATTCTGCCTGATCCCCGTGCCTCCCCTGCTACTTGGCCCTCGGAACTGCGTCTTCTGCCACTAGCGCTGTCAGATGGGAACTTTAGCATCACTTTTTCCCCCAGAGCTCTGTGGTATTGCATCACTCTTGTACCCCTTTCCTCTTCGGGAATGAGTGGAAAGGTTCTCCTTATACCGTGGGTCTAGAAGGGTGTACAACCAGTAATCCAGGTTGGCCAGAATGTGTCTAACACGAGGGTCACGGGAAAGGCAGCCTAACATGAAGTCAGCCATGTGTGTCAGGGTACCAGTGCGCAACACAATGCTGTCCTCACTAGGAGGATGACTTTTAAGATCCTCCTCCTCCTCTTCAGCCCATACACGCTGAACAGATGAGAAGCAAGCAGCATGGGTACCCTCTGCAGTATGCCCAGCTGTCTCTTCCCCCTCCTCCTCCTCCCCCTCCCCCTCCTCCTCCAAAACACGCTGAGATATAGACATGAGGGTGTTCCAACCAGAAAACGTCGGCCTTTATGCTTTGCAGCAAACTTCTCAGCAGGCAAAGCAGTGGCATGGTAACGCAAATGATTGCCGCATCGCCGCTCACTATCTAGGTAGACTCCTCAAAGTTTCTGAGGACCTGGCAGATATCTGCCATCCATGCCCACTCCTCAGTAAAGAATTGCAGAGGATGACTACACTCTGCCGCCCGTGTTGCAGATGGTATTCCACTATTGCTCTACACTGCTCTCGTACAGCCCGGCCAACATGTGCAGCATAGAATTCCAGCCTGTTGGCACGTCGCACAGCAGTCAGTGCTCTGGCAGCTGAAACCGACGTTGCAGGATCCTCAGGGTGGCAGCGTCCATGGTGGGCTTGCGGAAATGTGCATAGACGCAGCGCACCTTGCCGAGCAGGTCAGACAAGTGGGGGTAGTTTTTAAGAAACTGCTGAACCACCAGATTGAAGATGTGGGCCAGGCATGGCACGTGTGTGAGGCTGCCGAGTTGCAGAGCCACCATCAGGTTACGGCCGTTGTCATACACGACCATGCCGGTTGGAGGCTCAGCAGCGAAAGCCAGAGGTTGGTCTGCTCTGTCAGACCCTGCAACAGCTTGGGGGCCGTGTGCCTCTTGTCACCTAAGCTGATTAGTTTCAGCACGGCTTGCTGACGCTTGCCCACCGCTGTGCTGCTGTGCTGCGCGCTACTGACTGCTGGCGGCATGCTCACACTTCTTAATTGAGAGGTAGAGGTGGCGGAGGAGGAGGAGGGGGAGGGTTTGGAGGAGGTGGCATAAAATGCTGTAGATACCAGCACCGAGGTAGGACCCGCTATTCTGGGTGTGGGTAGGACGTGAGCGGTCCCCGGCTCTGACTCGGTCCCAGCCTCCACCAAGTTCACCCAATGTGCTGTCAGGGAGATATAGTGTCCCTGCCCGCCAGTACTTGTCCACGTGTTCGTGGTTAAGTGGACCTTCCCAGTAACCACTTGCTGAGGGCACGATTTATGTTGCGGGAGATGTGCTGGTGTAGGGCGGGGACGGCACACCGGGAAAAATAGTGGCAACTGGGAACCGAGTAGTGCGAGACCACCGCCGCCGCCATCATGTTTTTGAAAGCCTCTATTTCCACAAGCCTGTACGGCTCCAGGCTGATTAATTTGGCAATGTGCACGTTTAATGCTTGTGCATGCGGGTGGGTGGCAGCGTATTTCCGCTTTCGATCCAATGCTTGTGTTAGCGATAGCTGGGCGCTGCACTGAGAGACATTGCTGGATGAAGTGGAGGACAGTGGAGGTGAGTGTGTGGGTGCAGGCCGGAAGGCACTCGTGCCTGCACCCTGGGAGGGGGATTGGATCTGTGTGGCAGGTTGTGGCACAGGGGAAGAGGGAGTGGTGTGATCTGGAGGCGGTGAATGGCCTTTGTCCCACCTTGTGGGGTGTTTGGCTATCATATGCCTGCGCATGCTGGTGGTGGTCAGGCTGGAAGTGGTGGCTCCCCGGCTGATCTTGGTGCGACACAGGTTGCGCACCACTGTTTGACAGTTGACCTCGCTCTCACTAAAAAACATCCACACCTTTGAACACCTAGCCCTCTGCACGGAGGCTGGTCGCAAGGGGGTGCTTTGGGAAGCAGTTGGGGGATTCTTCGCTCTGGCCCTGCCTCTACCCCTAGCCACTCCACTGGCTCTTCCAACCTGTCTTGCTGCTGCACTTGCCTCCCCCTCTGAAGCCATGTCCTCAGTAGGCTTAGCAAGCCAGGTGGGGTCAGTCACCTCATCGTCCAGCAGCTCTTTCTCCAAATCCTCTGTGTGCCTTGGACTTACTGCCCTTACTACTACCTCACTGACAGTTGCCGGAAGTCCCCAGCCTCATCATCCGGACTCCAGGAACTTTACAAAGGTTGGGCATCGGTCATGACAAACTCCTCAGGTGAGAGAGGAACCGTTTTTTCCCCCTCAGGGCAGGGACCCGAGAACAGTTCCTGGGGCTTTGCCTGCCCAGAATATGTCATTTTCATGCAGTAAGTAGGCTGGGAGGAAGGAGGAGCAGCTAGAGGATTCAGAGTTGAAGTCCCTAGGCCGGAAGTAGTGGACTGTGTAGAAGACTGGGTGGTCGATGCATTTCTGGACGCATTTTCTGCCATCCACGACAGGACCTGCTCACACTGCTCTGTTTGTAATAAAGGTCTACCACGCAAATTGTGATATGAAGCTAGGGAGGCCAGAAACTTGCCTTTCTCCTAATCCCTCAGCAGCCGTCTGTGATTCACGAGGCCCAGGTACTCGGCCTGTGCCCACACCCTCACTTCGACGCCCACGTCCTCGACCCTTACCCCTACTCCTCATCATGGCGGATTAAGAATAGAGCAGGGCCCAAATAAATTACCCCACTGTACAGCGCT
The DNA here is from genome assembly GCF_035609145.1 of Eleutherodactylus coqui. NCBI lineage: Eukaryota > Metazoa > Chordata > Amphibia > Anura > Eleutherodactylidae > Eleutherodactylus > Eleutherodactylus coqui. The sequence continues at coordinate 257,854,916 of NC_089839.1, read as the reverse complement.
GACAACTGTGGCTAATTCACCGCACACAGAGACTTGTAGGTAGTGGAGGCTCTATGCTGTGACTAGAAAAAATTAACCCGCTGTCTTACGCTGATACCTAGGGGTATATACCGCTCACAGAGACTTGTAGATAAGAGAGGCTGTATGGAGTGGGGAAGACTCTAAAGCCAGTGGATAGTGCTGTTAACTGCGGCTATCTCAACCCCCCTCAAGTAAAGGGTATTGTGAGACGCTCTGCACAGTGGCAGATCTGAAATACTTTGCAGTGACCTAGAAAATATTACAGTACTGTTTCACGGTGAGAGCTGGTTGTACGGCACTGCAGGCTGAGAACGCTATAACTGCAAGGCTGGGAACAGTCCTAGATGCGTAATACAAAAGTTGGTGCACTACTGCTCACAGCCAGCCACAACTATAATGCACACGGTGAGATGTAGCCCTAAGAAGGACCGTTAGGGTTCTTGCACAGAGGATCAGGAGTTCTGTAAAACTTTCCCTATATAGGCAGCTCTCTCCCTCAACTCTGCGTAATGCACTGCGCACACAGAACGGTATAATTGAAATACTTTGCAGTAGCCTAGGAAATTTTAGAGTGCAGTTTCACGGTGAGAGTTTGTTGTAAGGCACTGAAGGCTGAGAACGCTTCTTGCACAGAGGATCAGGAGCGCTTCAGCCAATCACAATCAGAGCTACCAGAAGGCGGGGATTTTAAATCCCCAGCTGCTTATAGCTCAGAACTACAGAGCCGGGGACAGCGTCAGAACTCGTCTCTGAGCTCCGGCAGCTGAGTATTTCTTTTTGGACACTATTTTAACAGGCTTTTCAGCGAAGGGCTTATGCAGCCCTTCCCTGAAAAGCCATTGACAGCTGCCGCTGTCCCCGGCTCTGCACTGCTGTTTTGAGCTATCAGCAGCCGGGGATTTAAAATTGCTGGTAGCTCTGATTGTGATTGGCTGAGGTGCTTCAGCCAATCATAATCAGAGCTACCAGCAGGCGGGGTTTTTAAATCCCCAGCTGCTGATAGCTCAGAACTACAGAGCCAGGGACAGCGCCAGAAGTTGCCGCTGAGCCCCGGCAGCCATCAATGGCTTTTAAGGGAAGAGCTTGATAAGCCCTTCCTTGAAAAGCCTGTTAAAATAATGTCCAAAAAAAAATTCCCCTGCACTGGCTCAGCGGTGGCTTCTGGCGATGTCTCTGACTCTCTAGCTCTCAGCTATCAGCAGTTGCAGATTTAAAATCCCCGCCTGCTGGTAGCTCTGATTGTGATTGGCTGACGTGCTTCAGTTAATCACAATCAGAGCTATCAGCAGGCAGGGATTTTAAATTCCTGACTGCTGATAGCTCAGAACTACAGAGCCGGAGACAGCGGCAGGAGTCATGCCTGAGCCCCGGCAGGTATGTATTCAATTTTTTTTTTACACTACTTTTAAAGGGCTTTTCAGGGAAGGGTTTATGAAGCCCTTTCCTGAAAAGCCATTGATGGGGATGCCGGCAGCAGGATTCTCTACCGCAGCTGTCATGTGTGACAGCTGCGGTAGAGATGTGGCAGATGTAGCAGCAGGGAATTTTTTTAACTAGCAGGGGTCACGGCAGTGGCGGATAGGTAAGTTTTGGGTTTTTTTGCACTAAAATGTTTCTTTTTCAGGGAAAGGCTCATATGTTAAGCCCTATCCTGAAAAAGAATGTAGGGGTCCGGCAGAGTATTGTTTTCAATGGAGTCGCCAGCAGCAGCCGTGGCTCCATTGACAGCAAATGTGCAGCTGTGTTCAAGCATGTTTTTGCTCGTACCTAGGTGCTCACATATGTACGCACCTAAGTACACACAAAAACACGCTCGTGAGAACCCACCTTGGCACAAAATAATGGTGTAAAGTAAGTAATAGGTGACATAATAAAAAGCAGATTGTCTAATATGATGTGCCAAGTTTACGCATAACGTGCACCACTGCTGCAGCTTCTGACCGTCTTGTCTAGTTTTCTGCTATCTAAATCTTAGGCCTCAGTCACACAAGCATTTTTACGCAGCTAGTAGCCGCATAAATATGCTGGCCGAAATTCTCGACCATGCGAAGCATTGGATTCCAATGCATTCATTCAAATAAGCAATTTTCGAGCGTGTAAAAAATTTGCATCGACAAAGCTAGAACATTGGTGGTCATTTTAGGTTGCCAATTTTTTACACTACATGTAAAGATAGGTCTTGACCTATCTTTTGCCAAAAAATGCTGTAAGCTCCCATAGATTCCTATGGGAGTTTTAAAAAAAGTGAGGGGAAGAGAGTTTACCTGCGCCTGGTGCTCGGATAAGAACTGAACTCTATTTAAATTATTAGAAGTCATTCCAAGGATTTCTGCTGACCGAAGGAATTCCACGCTGCAGAGTATTTTTCTCGTGATATGCCCATGTGAATGAACCAGAAGAAGCTCAGGACTGGGTCACGGCTATTCTTCAATAATGCGATTTTATAGCTTCTCATACTCTCGTGTGATTGAGGTCTTAAGGACCATGAACACGCAAAGATAATCTTTCAAGTGATTGAAAGTTTTATCGATCATTTTGCATAAAGTGTTAATGGACACGTATGTCAATTAACATTTTATCATCTTCATTTGCATGTAAATGGGCCTCCAGAGCTGTTTGCTGAGCCCAACATCTGGGCTGGGCTCTGCACACAGCTGCATTGTTCTCATTGGATCTACCGGAAGAATACAATGTAATCTACCGACTTCCGCTGAGAACACAGTGCGTGGTCTGTTGAGAGATACTTTATCTCTCTGCAGCTGAACAATGGATTTTAAGTTCACCTTAAAATAATTGCTCAGACGAAAAGTCCATAATGATAGCATTTACACACAACGATTATCGCTCATTTGCGGTCATTTCAATGAATTTTTTGCGATAATTGTGTGTAAATGGGCCTTAAGGGTGGATTCACACGAACGTATATCGGCTCGGTTTTCACGCCGAGCCAATATATGTTATCTCTCTCTGCGGGGGGAAGGGGGGAGGATGGAAGAGCCAGAAGCAGGAACTGAGCTCCCACCCCTTCTCTGCCTCCTCTCCGCCTCTCTGCACTATTTGCAATGAGAGGAGGCAGGATGAGGGCGGGGCTAAGGTCCGAGAATTTGCCCCACCCCCGTCCCACCTCTCCCCATTGCAAATAGTGCAGAGGGGCGGAGAGGAGGCAGAGAGGGGGCGGGAGCTCAGTTCCTGCTTCTGGCTTTTCCAGCCCCCCCCCCTTCCCCCCTGCAGATGAGGACGATGTATATCGGCTCGGCGTAAAAGCCGAGCCGATATACGTTCATGTGAATGCACCCTGAGACTGTGTTTATAAATCTGCATGATTTTCTCTTAATTAGTAGCAATCTATATGTGCACAAGTATCCTTTTGAAATGTAATTTTGTATGTCAAGTACATTATCGCCACTATACATTCATCTTGGTATATACTACATTCAGATCTAATCACAGGATACTTCGTGACAAATAGTCTGAATTCTCTCTAGCATCTGAGATGCTGACACTCCTACATGCTATCTAAGTCTGATGATCCGCTGCACATTAATCAATACGAGTTTTTCTTAATAGCTTGCCCTCCGAGGTCAGTCATTCAGGCTTATTGGGCTGTAGTAATTATGGTTAGTAAATCATCATTGACAAAGAGGTTTGTTTATTATGAGATCACAATGTATTAGACATGTTTGCTCTTTAATCATTGTGTTTGTACAATACCCATTGTTTCTGATGATTTATGATGCCAGAGGTTAGGGTCTATGAGACAGATGAATAGAATATACCAGTGTAACAATCTCGTGTTTCGTTTCCATGTCGTTCATTTGATTTTTTTTTATGCAGCAGCTCAGAAGGAGCAAATTATTTTTTCATCATGGAAACCACGGCAAAATAAGCAGCCAGGGCTATAGCAACCGTCCTTCTATCAATGCCTTCCATCATGGACATTGTGTGCCACATTCCATTGAGGTTGAATGAAGCATTATTAGCTTGGCAAAAATTACTTTTGTAGTAATAAAAAACATATTCACCTAAAAAAATTAAATTGTTAAAAATTAAATAGCAACAGATGTTAAATAATGGCAAATGACATGTGCAGAGGCTCAGGTTGGCATTGGAGGACATATGATATACTAGCTGATTACCCGGTTTGCCCGTGTATTTTATTTTTATACACAAAAAAAATGTAAATATGTGTGTGTGTATAGATATGTGTGTACTGATTTAATATATTAGTATATGAGGAGGAAGAGGTCATCTGTGTAATATCTTAATGGATGAGGAGGAGGTCATCTAGGTAATATATTGGTATATGAGGAGGAGGTCTTCTGTGTAATATATCGGTATATGAGGAAGAGGTCATCTGTATAATACTCGTATATTGGTATATGAGGAGGAGGTCTTCTGTATAATAATAATATTTGAAGAGGAGAAAGTTGTCTGTGTAAGATATTATCTGAGGAGCAAGAGGTCTGTGTAATACTGGCATAATTAAAAATCCAAAAGTCACCGACTTCCCCTGTAATTTTTGTTGCCAATAGCAAACAAACACAGCTCAGCTTTCACTTCTTATGTTGCTGAGGTAAAATGAAAGCTGCGCTGTGATTGGTTGCTATGGTCAACACAGATTTCCTTTTGACCAGCTTTCATAAGAGTGGGTGCTGGGCTCATTTCTGTGTGGTACATAGTGGCTTAGTGCTGGTGGAACGCTGTGTGGTTGTTGGATCAGAGAAGGAGGTTGTCTGTGTAAGATATTATCTGAGGAGCAGGAGGTCTGTGTAATATATTAGTATTTGAGGAGGAGGAGGAGGTCGTCTGTGTAATAGATTACTGTATGATGAGGAAGAGATCTTCTGTGTTAGATAAGATTGTGAAATAAAAACCATCTGCTGAAGTGCAATTCCGGCATTCTCCTCTCCCCTCAGAGGTAGTGGGGCCGTGTTATTCCCCCCAAATTTGTCCCCATAAAGGAGTTACATATGTACCAAGTTTGAATGAAATTGCTCCAGGCATTCATGTGTTATGGTGGCACACATACATACATCCTATTTTATATATATAGATTAAACCAAAAAACTTAAAGAATGTTTCAGAATATTGATAAGATATTCTATTAGATCTCATTTTAAAGAGGTTTCTTTATAGACATTACCAGTATAGGGCAACTGAACCCCACTGGTGGAGATAGTTACATCTGCTATATCTTCCTTCTGCTCTTCCTATTTTCTAAAACTTAACATGGAAAAAACTGGACTTGTCATTTTTCCCCCACCGAACTCTACATTCCCACCAGATCTATCAATCACTATCAGTGACTCACATCTTACTCCAACCTTTCCTTCAAACCACACTTCCTGCTGCCTCTAGCTCTAAAACATCTCTTGGATACAATCTTTCCTCAACCTCGATCAACAAAAATGTTGATGCCCTCATCATCTCCCATCTGGACTACTGCAGCAGTCTCCTCTATGGCCTCCCTTTCAATGCCCTTGCACCCCCCCAATCCATCCTCAACCCTGCTGCTCAGTTAATCCACCTCTCCCCCCACGACTCACTAGTTGCTAACTTGTAGCCCCGCATTGCTAGGGTTCTAGGTTCAAACACAACCAACGGCAGCATTTGTTTGGAATATGTTTTCCTCTTGTTTGTGTGGATTTCTTCGAGGTACTCCAGCTTCCCCCCACATGCCAAAAAAACATACTGATAGGTTAACTTAAGCTGAAAGTGTTTTATAGGACTCCATTAATGATTACCTATCCTACGAGGAGGTAAGTTCTAAACTGGATTGGGGAGAGTCACTGGATCTGGTATATCTTGATTTATCCAAAGTGTTTGATAGTGTGCTGGATAAAAGTTTGGTATATAAAATGAGAATGCTTGGTCTGGGTGAGAATGTATGTAAATTTGTAAGTAACTGGCTCAGTGATAGAAAGCAGAGGGTGGTTATTAATGGTACATACTCTGATTGGGTCACCGTTACTAGTAGTATACCACATGGGTTGGTACTGGGCCCTATTCTTTTTAATGAAATTAATTAATGATCTGGTAGAAGGATTGCACAGTTAGGCCTTAGTCAGACGGGCGTTTTTAGCCGCGATTTGCGCATGTGCATGTGTCCGGCGATTTTATAAAACCATTGCTTTGCAATGGTATCGGACACATGAGCGCTTTTTATGCGCTCGTCCGATAAATTATAGAACAAAAAATCGCAGATCGCACCTATCTGCGATCTGCGATTCCTGTTCTCTTCTGTATATGCGCTCAACGGGGCCGGCGGCAGCAGCGCCGACCCCATTGAGAACATATAGAAGACAAATCCTTCTTCTCTGGCACAGCTGTAACAGCTGTGGCAGAGAAGAACGATGTTTGCCCATTGAATTCAATGGAGCGGCAATACAGCCGCTCCATTGAAAGCAATGGGCTGCCGGCGTGCGCGGGGTGAATTGTCGGGAAGGGGTTAAATATATAAGCCCTTCCCTGCAATTCATCCTAAAATGTATTAAAATAAAAAAAAATTGTATACTCACCTTTCCGCTGCAGCCGGAGTCCAGCCGCGGCCGCTGTCAGTTCTCCTGAACTGCTTCTTGGCACTATTCAGCCGGCGGGGCTTTAAAATCCCCGCCTGCTGAATGATCTGTCTCTGATTGGTCACAGCCCTGACCAATCAGAGGCCGGTTTCACTCACACACCCATTCATGAATTCATGAATGGGTGAGTGACTGCTGCCTCTCAGCGCTGAGCCAATCAGGGGCAGGTCTGACTCACATCCATTCATGAATTCATGAATGGGTGTGAGTGAGGCATGCCTCTGATGGGCTCAGCGCTGAGCCAATCAGGGGGCAGGTCTGACTCACACCCCCTTCACACCCACTGCAGGACGGCCGCGCGGAGCTCCGGCTGCCGGGAGAAGGTGAGTACACAATTTTTTTTTATTTTAACACATTTTAGGATGAATTGCAGGGAAGGGCTTATATATTTAAGCCCTTACTGACAATTCATCCCGGGCTCGCCCGCAGCGCATTGCTTTGAATGGAGACGGCTCTATTGCCGTCTCCATTGAATGCAATGCGCTGGACAGCTCCGGCCCGTTTCTAATGAAACGCGGCTAGGAGCAGATTTTCGGGCGATTTGCGGGCGACTTGTGCGCACCGGTCACGCGATTTGCGGATGCGCATCTGTCATGCGATCCGCAAATCGCGCGAAAAAACGCCCGTCTGACTAAGGCCTTAAGCAGCAATTTTTGCAGATTAAACAAAACTATGTAAAGAAATTAACACTAGAGAGGGCAGAATGCAGTTGCAAATGGTTTTGAATAAGGGCACTTTTACACAGAATGACTTTTCAGGCACAGATGCCCGAAACTGAATGACGAACCAGAAGCAAGCAAATTCTCGCTTGTCATTCAGTTGGGGCATACATTTACACTGAACGATTTATCAGCCCGTGTAAAAAGGCCCTAAGTTTAGGGGAGTGGGCAGAAAAAGTAGCAAACAGTGTTTAACACTGACAAATAAAAGGTTATGCACATGGGCGGGAAAAATACATGTCACTAAAAGGGAAACCACTGGGTAAAACTAACATCGAAAAGGATTTGGGGATTTTAGTTCACTGTCAACATAACTGTAGCAACCAGTGTCAGGCAGCTGCTACTAAGGAAAATAAGATCAGGTAGTGCATCAAAAGAGGTCTAGGGTCAGATGACGAGAACATTGTTCTTCCTCTTTACAAGTTACTGGTCAGACCACACATGGAATATTGTGTACAGTTTTGGGCACTGGTACTCAAGAAGGACATATCAAAGGTTGAGCGGGTTCAAAGGCAGGCAACTAAAGTAATAAATGGAATGGGTTGACTACAATACCCAGAGAAGTTATCAAAATTGGGGTAAATCACTTTAGAAAAAAGATGACTGAGGAGTGACCTAATAACTATATAAATATATCCCCCCATCTATTTATACCCAGGATTGCGACTATAACAATGGGGCATCCTCTATGTATAGAGGAAAGAAGGTTTATACACCAAGACAGAAGGGGGTTCCTTACTGTAAAAGCAGTGAGACTATGGAACTCTCTGCCGAAGGATGCAGTGATGGCAAATATATTAAAGGAATTTAAGAGGGGCCTGGCTACCTTTCTTGAGTGTTACAATTTTACATGTTATAATCATTAATTACTTCAGAGGGAATGTTGATCCAGGGATTATTCTGATTGCCAGACTTGGAGTCAAGAAGGAATTTTTCCCCTTAAATGAGAAAAATTGGCTTCTACCTCATTGGGTTTTTTGCCTTCCTCTGGATTAGCATTGGGGTTAATTTATGTTTCTTTGAACTCAATAAATGGCTGAACACTCCATCTGATTGGCTGAGCACTGTGACCAATCAAAGGCAGCACTCAGCTGACATTCAATAAATGGCTGAGCGCTTCCTATGATTGGTCACAGCACTCAATCAATCAGACCCAGTGATTTCAGGAGGCAGGGATTTTTAAATACCTGGCCAGAAGAAAATGCTTCAGAAGAGTGCCGAGGAGCCAGGGAGAAGACGCGCCGGAGCGAGGAAGCGCCGGGGAGGTGATGTATATATTTTTTTTTTCAAGCAGCTAGGGATTATTTTCAGGGAAGGGCTTATATTTCAAGCCCTTCCCTGAAAGTCCATGTGGTGGTTGCCTTCATTCCATTGCTTTCAATGGGTCGGCAGCAGCACTGGCCCCATTGAAAGCAATGGGATGGCATTGCGGTCCGTTGCCACAGTTGTGACAGGGAATTCTTTTGTCCCTGCAGGGAGTCCCATCATCACTGAACACTGTGACAGTGCTGTCACAGTGTTCAGTGATGAGGGGATTCCCCACGGGGATTAACAGAACTGTCTGGGAGTCCCCTCATCCCCTGTCACATCTGTAACTTTACGTGCAGCACAGACCTTAGAGGCACACATGTCCTATCTTTTGCAAGTGCAAGTATTTTGTGGTTCTAAAAGGCAGACATGTAAACACTTCATATGGAACCAGTGGTTCTAATACATGCACGTTTTTTTGTGCACATAGCCGCTACAAAAAATCAGTCATCTGACTGCAGCCTAAGGCCTCATTCAGATAAGTGTGTATTTGCATGCACATATGCATGCACAAAAGTGCGCATCCACGGAAGTGCCAAAATACATGTGAATGAAGGTCCGTGCTCATTGCTTTCAATGGAGGCACCACTGCTGCCTGTGGTCTCATTGAAAGCAATGGGCTGCTGGCAATCCCTGCAGTGATTTTTGGGGAAGGGCTTTAAATATAAGCCCTTCCCTGAAAATCATCCCTAGCTTGTGTAAAAGATAAAAGATATATACTCACCTCTCTGGCGCTGTCAGGGCTCAGGCACATCTAGCCGATTGGTCTTCCTGCACTGCTCTCAAGAAATGTCTGAGCACATTGAATTCAATGAATGGCCTGTGATTAGCTGAGCGCTGTGACCAATCACAGGCAGCACTCAACTGTCATTCAATGAATGGCTGAGCGCTGCCTGTGATTGGCTGAGTGCTCAGCCAATCAGACACAGGCCTTTCAGCAAGCAGGGATTTTAAATCCCCGCCAGCTGAAAGAGCTTCAGAGCAGTGCCAGGGAACAAGCAGAGATGACGCACATGAGCTCCAATAGTGGTGGAGAGGTGAGTATTTTTTTTTTTTAACACATGCTAGGAATGGTTTTCAGGGAAGAGCTTATATTTAAAGCCCCTCCCAAAAATCACTGCCTGCATCTCATTGCTTTCAATGGGGCCGCTGGCCACAGCAGCGACCCTGTTAAAAGCAATGGGAGAACATTGCGAACCTCTGCCACAGCTGTCACAGCTGTGGCAGGGTATTCTTTACTCCCCGGGGGGAATTCCACCATTATTGAACACTGTGATAGTGCTGTCACAGCGTTCAGTGACAAGGGAACTCTCCGTGGGGAATATTTACATAGACCACGAACCTATGTGGTGCACACATGTCCTATCTGTTGCAGGTGCGCCCGTTTGCATGCCTGTAAAACACAGACATGTAAACACATCATAGGAAACCAATGGTTCTAAATAGACATGCAGTTTTGTGCGCACCTCTGTACGCACATTAACATGCTTGTCTGAATGAGCCCTAAGGGTGAAATCTTTTTTCTCTTTTGGTGCAGAATTTGACCACAATTTGGTGCAGATCCATTCTAGATTTTACCCCTTCAATCTGCTGTGGATCACAGCAAAATCCGCACTCAATGGTATGGATTTTGCTGCAGATTTGCTATGGGAAATTCACAGCAAATCTGCCATGTGTAAACATTTCCTAAGAGTGGGCCAATAGGCAAGTGTTGTGTGATTTCCCCCAGACTAAAATTTGCCAGTTATCCCCTGCCTGTGGTTTCATTTTTTACAGCACATGCTTGCGTGCATCAATGTCATATTACATAGCCTCAACAGATCCCAGGAAAAAAAATAAAGCCACAGGGGACTGTGGTCAGAAGGCAGGCAGGGACCAATGTCAATTAAGTGAATGTGTCAGGAGAATGCTGGATTCATCTATAGCAATAAATTCCCAGTGGACTTAGTTCTCCTCATTACTATATGGCATGGCAAAAAAAAAAGTTTGGCACAAAAAGACCTTGGAGCCAGAATATGGAGGTACATCTAAGAAACGTGGCTTTTTAACTTACTTTCCAATTGCATACTTGTCTGTGGGATTAAAATCCTGGATATGATTTTATCGTTTGCTTTAGTACATAGAACATTTCTTGGATGTTGTAAATATTAATAGGCACATTTCTCATACAAACTGGGGTTTTCTGGGCAATTACTATTAATGACCTATCCCCAGGATAGCTCATTAATAGATGATCAGCTGATCGACCACTCTGGATCCTCAACAATCAGCTTATCACCCGGCCTGCTGTCAGGGCAATAGGGCAAGACATTGTCATCTGGGTCGGAGCAGGAAGTCTTAGAGACAGCTTCACTCGCATTGAAATCAATGGGAGTGAAGCCACCTCTGAGACGTCTTGCTCTGACCACAATGATGACTTCCAGCCCTGATGCTCTGACAGTGTGCTAGGTGATCAGTTGATGCCGGGGATCCCGATTGGCGACCGACTATTGATGACCTATCCTGAGGATAAGTTATCAATAGTATTTGCCTGGAAAACCTCTTTAAGAATGCTAAGCAACTATGAGTACAATACTTCTTCTAGTAAGTCTTTCTCTTAAAGTGTTATTCTGCAAATTATTTAATACGCGAAGTGAAAGTAGGTTCCATTGAACTGTAGTTGAAACCTATAACTTGTTACCAGTGAATCATGTGCGATATATACACTTGATAGACATTCAAAGGAACAACGGAGTTATGATGGTGGGCTTGCAAGAAGTATCTTATGCACTGACATCTTACAGATTTAGTGCAAATCTTAAATTCATACTTAGAGAATAAATGGCCTCCTCGCTTGTTTATAACAGTGTTTTCAGTTGCTACAAAAATCTATTATTTATTTGCAAACAACTTAATGACTGCTTTGGCAGCTGTTTGTATCCAGTCTGTGATCTCATTTTAACACAAATGACACTTTCTGTTCCTCTCGGGCAATTGGGGAATCCTTACTTTTCCTCCTTACTATCTGTCGAATTGATAAAAGACTGGTGAATTGTTCTTTAGCGTGGATGACGGTCCTCTTGATCAGCATGCTTCCTAGTTTCCAAGCCCCCGCTTCTGTCATCTCTCTTGTGGTGTTTTATAATTAGCAATGCCTACTGACAGGTTTTAAACAGATCATTCCAAGATCAAAAGTGTCATTTACCAACTGTTTTGCATTTTCGTTCTTTTAAGACTTTCAAAATGTTATCTTAAAAACGTACACAGACTCCTGAAATTACATTGGTGTCTCTTCATCTTTACTGTAATAAGCTAACGTAAAAAAAAAAAGGAAATATAAAATAAAATAAAAAATCCAGTCTATTGTTCGGCAAGTTGACAATAAAGAAAAAACTGCAAATGAAAGGATATAATGTAAACACCGTTAAAGAAGGCATGATACAGAGCAAACAAAACTGGCATACTTGTAATTTTATTTCACTTGTTTAAAAAGTGAGCTGTACAGCCTACAAAACAAAATCCCCAAAGCCTCCGTAGACTAAATTTCCTTATTCCTCTTTGAACAGACTACACAGATTTTGTTGACTAATTGAGATCAATCCCAGCTGTAAATCGCCTGGCAATTGTACAGCTTTAATTAAGCTACCATAGGGAGCTGTTTATCAATTAACACTTGTTACAAATTATTAGTAATTATAAGGACATGGCGTGTATATGTCAAGTAGAAGGATAAAATATATATGTGATTTGTTTTTACAACCAGGAGACCAATTTGTATGATGTCATTCATATTCAGGAAAATGGAAATAACAGGGAATAAGAACACTCACAAATCAATCATTATCACAACCCCCTATTCCAAAAAAGTTGGGACACTGTGTAAAATATAAGTAAATGTTAATAAAAAAAGAATACAATGATTTGGAAATTTCACATAATAATATTGTATTCATATTAGAATATAGATAACATATCAGAAGTTCTAATTAAAAAAAATAACCCATTTAGAAATGTAAAACTTAAAAAAAATTGGGAGAGGGGTAGCAAAAGCCTTGAAAAGTAAGTTGTACTAATAAAAAACAGCTGGAGGTTGTGGATTAATTGCCCCAGCTGGATTAGCACCGATGACCATGCCTCAATAGAGGTTGCTCATATTGCTGGATTTTCCCATACTAATGCGGATTCCTACTGAAACCATGGAAAACTTGATTTTATAGTAAATTCTATAGTCATGTGTCTAATTTCCATACAGGGAAGCTCTAATCATGAAAGGTCCGATGTCTCCAATAAAGTTGAAAATCACTAAACATCACATATACTACGGTAGTCATCTTCTTTGAGAGGACCAATCCATAGAAGACCACTTTGCAATTTTGTGTGGTCATCACAAGGAGGTTTCACTGTATATAGAGTTTTGACTAATATAGTCTTCTAGCAACCCTTTGTGTTTTCACAGCTAAGAAAACCAGTGCCTTAAATGATATATTAAGGAATTTTTAATTAGGCAACTTCAAAATATATTGTGTAGGTAGCTCGAAACTAGAGACTCATTTTATAAAAGTCAATAGATTAAAGTCAAGAATTCTCTATGGTACAATAAAAGTTTTTCTTCCACCAAATATGTGCCCCCTCGTGGAATATTGCTGCAAACTCAAAGTGAACTAAATTGTATCACCTTGTATTTATATAACTACTATAAGAAACATAAAAAGGGTATCCACTAATTTAGAATATATTTTATGTGACCCTCAGGGCATAAGCTTTGAAATCTTTATAGTCTATTTATAACATTGAAAGACCAGGTGAAAGTGTATAATGTATTCAAGTGCTAAAGCTACCTATTGCTGTATGCAGCCCTGTCTGTGATAATTTTAATTGGCTTAATTGAGATGCACACGTCTGATTAATGTTTCATTCTTTTATTTTTTCCCTCCATCAAGTCAAGCAGTTCGACATTTCTTCAATTATGTTAGAACTTTCCAGACTTCAAAGGCACACTGTATTAGACAGCTACTGGAAACACTGGGAGAACTGATTACAGAGTAAAGACTGCTCATTATATTCTAAGAGCACAAAATTGGTTTGTGTAGCCTTTGAAAGTTAAAATTAAGAGCTGTTGAGCTAAACTTGAGCTATAGTAATTAACCCAATTTATATTAGTTCCCCCTTACCTAATTTGCATGAGATTGTTAATTTAGAGGGAGATCTTCTACAGCGCAGTCACTAACAGGTCTATTAGAAAATGCATTTTGTGGATGTAAAGCTATTCAAAAAAAGTACCTCTGGCGTTAGTAATTATAACAGGATTCAGTAACAAGTTTTGGAATATGCTTAAAAAGCCAAACATTTTAAGTAATTACTATAATGAGGGGAAATTGCATCCCAATAGCAGAATCATGATCTGCACAGCAGAATTCAAGACAAACTAAAAATTGAAAACTATAATTTTAGAATACTATCTGGGCCAACTAAGGAATTATACATAATTTCAGAGCTGATTGTCTGAAAGTTGATTTTTTTTGGACAAAAAAGCATAAAAAAGTAATAATATTCAAAGTTATGCATCTTTGCAACAAATTTGTTTACTTGTTCCTCTGCATATAAAATAAAAATTGATACAGAACATGAAAATAATCTATATTACTTTTTGCAAACAGCTGCTATGCAGAGCTATGTGTCTCCATGGTTACAAACTACAAACCTTGTACTGCAGTTACGTAGATACTCCATTGCATCTCCACCAAGGATGCACAACTTTTTCTAGCCTGAGAGCCATATTGTCAGACTGAACCAATCCCAAGGGCCACAACAAAAAATTTAAGAGATATTACCATGTGAGACATTAATGGCATATTGAAAGCATATGTTATAAAAGTCTGGTGCCGGTTCCACTTTCAGGGCTCTTACCTATTTGGAGAGTAGGGGCCTCTTTCTCCCTGATTCGCAATCCAGAAAGGAAGAAATCATGCATGCAGATGGCTCTCTCTATTCTAGTTTATGTGAGTCGATGAAAAAGTTAGGTGTTTCATGGCTCCCTTAAAACCACAATAAATAAAGTTGCACACATGTATGGGCACCTCTCCACGTCATCTACTCCTTTTGGTGTATTACACGAGGGTCATAGGGATTCTGTCGGCAGTCACACAGTGGACTATTAGTACTTATCCTTGTAACCCATCCTTGTTGCTGTGCTACATGCCATCACCCTTTTCGTTGGCATGGAAAAAATTTATTAGCAGCTACCAGATAACGACAAGTATGTCTGAGACCAGATAGTTGAGATCAGACTGTCTACCCCTGATCTGCACCTTCTTCTACTGTCTGTAGCTTAGCAAGAGGAGTTGCCTGAGGATCTGGGGTAACAAGTAGTTTTGGATGATCTGACTACATGTAGTCTGTAACCATGGTGATAAATAGATTTGAATATAAACTGTAATGAAATAATAGAAATTTTTAAACATTTGTAAAGTTGTGTCCATTTTGTTTTAGATGCATTGGAGAAATACAAATGGTTGCGAGTGTTTATAGCCATGAGAAGTGAACATTCTAGTCATTCCAGACATGATATTACTAGAGCAGCAGTGATCACAGGCCTTAGAAAATTTAGAAATTAAAACGTTCAGATATCTATTTTTTTATTTTTATTAGGCCAATGAGTGCTCTAGCTACTATTTTTTAACACTTTTGCCACTTTAATAAAAGCTTAGATGTGTATATCCACCAATTAACATCTATGTAGAGGATAAGACACAAATCTTTGCCTGGATGATGTTGTGACATAGAATTAGTCATTGCCAAAAAATATTAAGCACTTATAAGGAGTTGTCAGAATTGAATGAAACTTTATACGTGGGATTGTAACATTGATTACAATATCAGAGCAAAAGGATAATTTATTGCAGAAAACTGAACACTGGAAGGGAGGCCCTAGTACCCTGTTGTACCGCCTCTAGCTTGGATACAAGATGTGATACGGGTGGGCATGGAGGTTCTAGTACCTTGTTGTACTGCCTCTAGCTTGGATACAAGATGTGATATGGGTGGGCATGGAGGCCCTAGTACCCTGTTGTACTACCTCTAGCTTGGATACAAGACGTGATACAGGCAGGCATGGAGGCTCTAGTACCCTGTTGTACCGCCTCTAGTTTGGGCACAAGATGTCACATGGGCGGGCATGGAGGTTCTAGTACCCTGTTGGGCCAGCTCTATCTTAGATACAAGGTGTGATATGGGTGGGCATGGAGTCTCTATTACTCTGTTGTTCCGCCTCTAGCTTGGATACAGGATGTGATATGGGTGGGTATGGAGGCTCTAGTACCCTGTTGTACCGCCTCTAGCTTGGATACAAGATGTGATACAGGTGGGCATGGAGGCTCTAGTACTCTGTTGAGTTGCCTCTAACTTGGATACAAGATGTGACATTGGTGGACATGCAGCCATACAGATTCCATATGATATCCTGTGGCTTATCAGTCCACATTTACTATAACTAAGCCTCTAGATCATGCAAAGTTGTAGGCTGTCAAAGTTGGCATCCCAGATGGTCCCATACATGTTCGATTGGTGATAAATCTGGTGGCCCGGCAGGCCACGGATGTGCGGCAATGTTGTTGAGGCATTCGTATGACACCCTTGCTGTGTGCAGCCAAGTATTATCCTGCTGGGAAATGCCTTTTAGAAGCCCTGCCATGAGAGGCAACAAGATCTCCTGAACATATTGAGAAGCTGTCATTGTCCCTCATATGACTACTAGGAGTCAATAACTGTCATATGCGATAGGCCCCCCCAGACCATCACACCAGCAGTAGGAGCAGTGTGCTGCTCCACAGCAAAGGTAGGATTGAGGTGCTCACCCCGAGGTCTTCAGAAACAGGCTTCATCAGTGCCAAAACTAAACATGGATTAGTCTCTGAAGGCAAGCTGCTTCCACTCCATAACAGTCCAGTTTAATTGTTCACAATTCCACTGCAAATCGAGGAGACAGTGGATGTCAAAGGCAGTACATGTAATGGTTACTGTGAGACCAAATGTCCTTCAGCCACTAGTCCCAATACCTCCTAACAGTCTGGTCAGAGCGGCCCAGGTGGCAGGCAGTTTTTTAATACAGACATCCAGCTTCTCACATTCTAATAATGCAGCCCCCTTAAAGTCTGTTAACTTGCCGAATAGTCAACAGATTCTACACTAGAGGAAAAAGAGGTCCACTATATACAAGTAGCCTCTGAGAGCCTTTTTATAGGCCAAGCTTGGAACCTCTATTAGGGCCTCAGATGGCAAAACCGTTCATCTAATCATGCTACAACTCTAATTTGTATATCTGTCTGAGATGTAACTGCATGCCGAGTTTTGCAGCAACACAACAACTCTTTCTAGGGGCTTGATTTTTTTTGACAAAGAGTGTACATCACCTACAGGAACACATAACAACATGGCTGTATTATGTCTCAGTGCAAAAGCCACATATTTAGTCTCCAGGACGTGATTGGATCTCATCTTGATAAATCAGGACATCTTTTCCCAAAGAATGGCTTTACAAAAAGTGACTCAGGCAGATACCATTCAAATAGGTGGCACTGGGAAAGATTATTCCATCACTCATGTGCATGACTTTTTAGAAGGAAGCATTGCAACTTCCTGCAATCTTATGATGTTCTTTACAAGGAGAAACATTACCTCACCGGAATAAAAGAGTCCACAAATTGTCGATACAGATTAGTGCAGCTCATGGACTACTCAAAAATCTAGTTTGAACACCAATAAGAAAAGATCCTTGATTTTCCAAAATCTCCACATTGATATTTAAGAACATGTAACAGTTTCAGAATCACTGTTGTTCATGGAAATGGAAATGGTTTGTCCTTCCAAACTCCTTATAAGACATAAGAGAAGACCAACCTTCAATAGTGTAATACTGTAAGGATTTGACTTTCTTGGATAAAAATATGTATTATACTCTAAAACATAGTGGTTAAAAAGGCATATCACAAACAGAGAATGTAGAGAGACGCTGAAGGTTGTCCACAGAGCTTGACTTGAGTTTTGCTTGATGGCTTCTTCCAGGACATGTATAAACAGGATTTCACCATGCTAAAAGTGTCCAAAGTTTTTCAATACAGTCATTATATAGTCATGTGCATTAGCCGTAAACCTGGGTCTGAATGAAAGGATTAGTTCACATTAGCATTACAAGTCCATTTTCTTTACATTTTTTAACCAACAGAATTAATATGTCCATTTTGAGGAAATAAAAATAATAAGCCTCCAAAAAGTTACTTACAATAATTACTTATCATGTCACTTTAATGAAGCAGAAGACATACCCATAGACATAGCATCTAAAAAGGAAGTATCATCCAAGAGGAAACATTTATAGCAGAGATATTATAATTGGCATGTAATCATTAGTGAATTTATTTAATGGAAAAGCTGATTGAAGACAAGAAGGAGAAAGAAAAGCAAGGATATAAACACAACTGTAAACTGAAAATCTAAGGACTGCTTTAAATGAGGTCTAGAAGGTAATGGCTGTCCACAGTCATCACACAAATCACAGTACCCAACTGTGTCACCTTTGGTTCATTATGCAAATAATTTACAGTGTTACTGGAGTGTTATGCAGCTAAGTTTGTAATTAAATTGAAACCTGTATCCCAGACAAATGTTGCAAATAAGTTGCATAAGAGTTGAGTATACTGTAGAGTTAATCTAGTAATACTCGAATGACTAGATATAGTAACTAGAGATGAGCGAGCATACTCGTCCGAGCTTGATGCTTGTTCGAGTATTAGGGTGCTCGAGATGCTCGTTACTCGAGACGTGCACCACGCGGTGCTCATCTCGATTAAACGAGCACTGACCATTGAATTCAATGGAGCCGGCAATACAGCCGGCTCTATTGAAAGCAATGGGCTGCGGGCGATCGTGGGATGAATTGTCGGGAAGGGCTTAAAAATATAAGCCCTTCCCTGCAATTCATCCTGAAATGTGTAAAAATAAAAAATATATATATACTCACCTTTCCGCTGCAGCCGGAGTTCAGCTGCGGCCGCCGGCAGTTCTCCTGAACTGCTTCTCTATACTATTCAGCAGCCGGGGCTTTAAAATCCCCGCCTGCTGAATGAGCTGCCTCTAATTGGTCACAGCCTGACCAATCAGAGGCAGGTCTCACTCACACACCCATTCATGAATTCATGAATGGGTGAGTGACTGCTGCCTCTCATTGGCTCAGCGGGACCAATCAGATTTTAAAGCCCCGGCTGCTGAATAGTATAGAGAAGCAGTTCAGGAGAACTGCCGGCGGCCGCAGCTGAACTCCGGCTGCAGCCGAAAGGTGAGTATATATATTTTTTTATTTTTACACATTTCAGGATGAATTGCAGGGAAGGGCTTATATATTTAACCCCTTCCCGACAATTCATCCCGCGATCACCCGCAGCGCATTGCTTTCAATGGAGCCGGCTGTTACAGCTGTGGCAGAGGTGAACGATCTTTATGCTCATAGTGCGGGGGGGGTGGTCTCACTCCCGCGCTCGCCGGCAGTCCATTGCTTTCAATGGAGCCGGCTGTATTGCCGGCTCCATTGAATTTAATGGGCTAACATCGTTCTTCTCTGCCACAGCTGTTACAGCTGTGGCAGAGGAGAATGATCTTTATGCTGACAGTGCGGATGTGGGGGGGGGGTCCCACTCTTGCCGCTATTGTGGCTTAATAGTGGGACCTGGGAACTTGAGATGCAGCCCATCACGTAGCCCCTTGCCTGTCCTATCCGTTTCTGTGTCGTTCCCATCACTTTTGTGAATTTCCCAGGTCTTCACAAATGAAAACCTTAGCGAGCATCGGCGATATACAAAAATGCTCGAGTCGCCCATTGACTTTAATGGGGTTCGTTACTCGAAACGAACCCTCGAGCATCGCGGGAAGTTCGACTCGAGTAACGAGCACTCGAGCATTTTGGTGCTCGCTCATCTCTAAAAGTAACACATAATAAAACATACCAAAAATAAGCCCTAGATACAGTTAATATAAAAAGCCAATTTAAATGGTGTCCAGGCAGCTATACATGTAAAAAAGCTAAATCTTTTGGAACAAAAATTAATATACGAACCGATCTTATTTTCGTGGAAACAGGGTAGTAATGTCTGACATGAACACATATTTCCAAAATCATATTTATTTAGAGGGTTCATTTTACACAGAGGACTTACATAATACACAAATGTCTGAGGTTATGTGAATAACCCTTAGGCCCAAAGGCCACAGGCAAGTTTGATTTGTGGAATCCGTACTGGGGCACCCACGCGGAAGATCCACAATTTAAGCCACCCATAGGGAAACATGGGTGTCCGCAAATAAAATAAAGTATGCTCTATTGTAGTACGGATCCTGCACAGACGGCTTCCATTGAAGACAATTGAATTGCGGATGGGCTGCAGATTCTGTGGAAATGCAGGAGTTAAAAAAAAAAGAAAACTCCACTATGCATGTGCTGCGGGGCACCGGCCGGCGCTTCCGCACACATCCTCAGTGAAGAAAATGAAGAACCAGATGGGTAAGTAGAAGACCCGCAGTGTCCTTGGCGATGAGCAGGGTCGGATTCTGCCTGTGGACATGAGGCCCTACAGTATTAGTTCTGAGTATGGAGATTATCATGCAATTCAATGAACATTGTGTTAATATGATATCCAATGTGGTAAATAGCAATTCACATTATTTTGTGCTGAAAAGTTATGTCTAATTTGCATGGCTTCTGCCTGTGGTCATGTGAAGTCCATCTCTGGTAAAGGAGATAACAAGATGGAGAACAGGTAGTGGAGAAGATTGTTGTTTCATGCTACTCGTACAAGTCTATGTGAAGGAGGAGAAGGCAGAAGTACACAGGCAGATGCTACAACAGTGGAGAATTAGAGATGCAGCTCTAACATTTTCAGGCCAATGCTTAGCCAACAGTTGAGACCAAAGGTTATTCATAACCAAGTCTTAAGGACTTTTCTACAGTATACATGGCTTCAGTCCTTGTGTTTTTGTACATGGATAAGTCTCATAATAAGCACTCCATTTCAGAATAAGAACTTTTGAAGAGAACCTTTGACAATGATGTTTTGGATTATAAAGTACGTTCTTGGATTTAGTTGTATCTAAGAGTTCAGTCCTGATAGCCATGCTAGACATCTCACAATTTTGAAGAATGAACTTTTTGATATATCTTTTGCTGGCTGCACTCAGGACAATAGGCCTAAAGAAGAACAGATATAGGTAAAAGAAAAACTAATTTCCCAGCACATCATTCATTAGTTAAAGAAATGAGACTTGGAAGTATTTCTGACATTTACCTGTATGTATTCTTATATATAAAGTTGTCCCATCTGGACAACCATTTTCCATAAGTCCTGTCACTTGGGTTCTCCACTCAAGATACTCCTCTGGTGAAAGGAGGAAGCTGTTAAAAAGAGCACTCCCATCCTGAAGGACTCAACACAACTATCCATGATATGCATTATATTAACAAGGTTTTCCTTCTGGTCAATCCTTTTTATTCACCATCGAGAGCTTATGGACAGAGCTTTAAAGTTGTGCCAAAGAAGACTCACTTATGAAAATTTTTCTCAACTGAACTCTGTTGATGAATTTAGCAAACACTGCACTGGGGAAGAGACACAACTTTATTATTTATGGGCACTTTGTTATAGACATTCATCTAGTAGCATGTTGGACCTCTTTTGGTCTACAGAACTTCAGCAATTCATAGTGGCATAAATTCCACTAAGTGTTGAAATTGTTCTGCAGGAACATTGTCCCAAGTGGACAGAATAGTTTCTTCAGTTGATGTAAATTAGATGGCAGGAAGGAGTCAATTCATGCCACCTATGACAAATTCTGACACCCCCCACATAAGCATGGTGCAACAGTAATCTGCATTCATCTCACTGACAATGTTTGTTTCACCGTGATCCAATTTTAGTGCCACTAAAGTCTGTTAAACTCTATCACACCATTCCGTGTATACTCTCAACACAGTAGGATGTGAAAACCCAACAAACTGCCAATTTATGAAATACTGGTCCCAGCTAGTTTAGCACCAACGGCCATGCTTTGTTATTTTAATGTGTATTCACATTGAAACTGATTGACAGAAAACGTACTCAATTTTATACTTACGTGGTTTTATGCTACACTTCACGGTCATGTTTCTAATTTTCATAACAGAAAGCTCCAATCGCGAAAGGGCAGATGTTTCCAATACAGTGGCCATTCAGTGTGTATAGTATAAAGCATTACTAAATTCTTCAATGTCCTATTTGGACAATTTGTTTGAATTAGTTTAGCATGGAAATTTGGCTCGTCCCAGGTACCGGTTATACTAGCAGTCTTAAACATTTCATTAAGACTTTGGTATTCATCATCACCAAGAGAAATGCCATCATGTTTAGTCAATTTTTGCTTTACATTTGTCCCAAGGCATAGCCTAATTGCTTGTGTATGAAACCTTGCAGAAGTCTTGATGATTTTGCATTTAATCTAAGTCATTAATATATTATTTAGCTATTTAACGAATATGTTATTGGATATATTCAAATGAATGATATTAATTAACTAATAAGTGCTTAGCTTTATGTTTTATTAAGTGAGGTTTTTAGATAATCGCTGCTTCTGCAACTTTCTAAACATGCACAATTATTTAATCAACTATTGAGATGACATAATTGTAGCATGCGCCACCTGCAAACGCATTATCCCCATCACCATCCACACTCCCCACTCCAAAAAAAAAAAAAAAGATCTTACACAAATATGTGAAAAGTAATACATGTAGGAATGCAGTGTTAATTTAAAGACTGTCCACATGCAGAACCCTTGACCTAATTGTTTGAATTAAAAAAGGCGACAATTACTATCATTGGAACAATTGTTAAAATTAAAAAAAGGTGGCAATTAAATCATTGCCATCGTTGTTTCAATTGGTAAGAGGTGACAAATTAAACCATTTGTAGCACTTTGTACAAATCTGTGAAACTGATAATTGTAAATATTCAAAGCAGAATATCCATAGTTAAAGTAAAAAAGGACTACATACATGAATAAAATGGTTTCTCATCATATTTAAGGTCGTGCTTTCCCACTGTTGCTTTGTTTCAATTCTGAATATGAATATAAACACCTAGAAATTGTTAGAACACATTTGCAGGAAACCAGCTTTAGGCCTATTTCAAACAACAAACAAGCCTTTTATCGCGGCAGAGGGGGGGATGCGGGAGAGAGAGAGATCTCTCTCACTCTCCCCCCCCCCCCCCCCCCCCGAGCACGCTCGGAGGAAGCAAGGCTCACTCGAGTAACTGCCCTTACCGAGTATGCTCGCTCATCTCTACTGTACACACACAGCCATGCCAATGGCCGAGAAGCAGAGAGAATCAGCCACTACTTGGTCGCGGCTTTTTCTTGTTCATGCATTTTTCACCCGCAATGCGGTTGGTCAAAAAAACGCATCGGCCGCGTGAAAGAGGCCTAGGAATCATACTGCAAGTCCAAAAAAGTTCACACTTTCATTCAGGAAAGACATCCAGCAATGGGAAATCCTGTAGACGTAAATATTTCGGTGACAAAAGCGGTAAGAAAAGGATGTGAAGAATCATTTTGACGAACAGGCTTCAAGAGTCAAGCAAATAAGAGCCAAATACCATGCTGCTGTGCAACTAATATGTCTGAATGGGCAACTCATGATTTCTTAGCACTAATTCTATAACGGCAGATGACTAGTTTGAGCGCCCTTATTGTCTAAGAGAAACAGAAAGGCAAGACTCTAGTGGGCAAAAGAGCATAAAAAGTGGATCACTAAGCAGTGAAAAAACATCTCCTATGAGATGAAACCAGATTTCTGTTGCACTATGCTGATTCAGGTGTAACTTATATGGAGGAAATATGGGGAACCACTACCATGAGGACCTAAGCAGCCTCCATCACCAACCCTTCCCGATGATTGTTTGATGAACCTGAGGAAGTTTGAAGAGCTAGCCACACATTTGCGTACCTCTGTTTTAGAGTCTCAAGTTTCCGTTGGCTCAGATATTTTTTGTGACTAGTGACTTTGCCAGAAGCCGGACACCGGTGATCAGTGTTACGATGTGGTACTGACATTTCAGAAACTATTATGGTGGGACACCCTATATGTGGGGCATTCAATGCCAAGTGCACATCTCCTGGTGCAATGTCCTTTACAGCACACAAATGGAGACCGAAGCAGCATTCCTAGTGCATGATTCTTTATCAATCCATTGAAAGTTTCAGCGTTGCATGGACAAATAAGAAAGAAAGGCTCCAAAATGAGTTGAAATTCTGTATGGGCAAATAAAGAATCATTGGCTAGGAGTTCTGTCTGGATCTTTACTTCCTTGCTATTTAATGACAGTCACTGTAATTCATCACACCCAGTAAACAGCTCAATTCTCATGATCGTGGCGGTCCTAGCGGTCAGACCTGCACTAATTATTTATTCCCTATCCTGTGGATAGGGGTAATTTTAAAATCTTGGTATAACCCCTTCAAGTATACATTATCAGGACTGGGATTCAAATGTGACAACAGGTTTGTACTTTAGCTAAAAATACATATACCTGTGACATGCAAAGCATGTGGAATTAAACCTACTCCAATATAAACAATTATAATATTCTCAATATGCCCCATTAATATTACACATTAAAATATTTTCCGGACATCACAATAATATCCTAAACTGTAGACCATACCTGCTCAGACTTGTACAGTACTGCCATAATATAATAGCACTATTTCAAGGTCACAATCTAGATTTTGGGGACACAAATGGAGTTGTTAAGAGAGTGCCACACAGTGTCCCCAAAATAATAGTTCCACAATAGCTCGTGCAATACTGGTGTCAAACGCGTAGTACTAAAATGAAACAATGGTTTGGTACCGTGTTAGTCCGCAGAGCAAAATGTGATTGTTCCCAGCAAGAGAAACTAAGTAATCTTGTAGATTTGATACCTTTTAATGGCTAACAAAAATAAATGATTTTATTTCAAGCTTTCGTATCCTCTTACGATCCTTCCTCAGGCATAATGAAACAGATTTGGATGGGACATATAGAAAAACAAATGTTCACACATGAAAAGGCACAAAAATCGCTCCTTCAGACCTTTACATAAGGAAGATGGAGCAATACCTCTGCAGTGCCACCTGTTGGATGGCAGCATTCCTTCAAATCAATGTATAACATTTTCCAAAATTTTTAAAACAATGATTGGGAAAAGCACCCCCTCTGGGTGCCCACTCCCCCCCCTGGTCAGTGGCTATGACGTCCCCCAACCCACTCACCCCCAGATGTCTCCGCACTTACCCACCCAGGGGTGCCCTCCCCAAGGACACTCCTCTTGACCTCCTTCAGACTTTTCATATTCTCCACTGATGCCAGAACCCCCGCTCCAAGGTTCATTCCATTCTTGAGGGTATCAAAAATGGTCATAAATTTATACTCCCAAATTCTTCTGTGACGCTGTGATACTCACATATAGTGCCTCCTAAATAACAGTACCAATCACATAGAGCAGACAGTTCCTTAGAAGCTGCTGAGGGAGCCAGGGCAAGGTTGGCTGAACAAGCTGCTATCCTAAGTAGTTAAGAAAATTACTAGATTGGGAAAACCAGGTTGAACTCCATCTACTTTTTCCTGTCTTTCTCCAAAGACCTCAATCAATTAGGTTATTGACAAATCGTTGACAACATTTTCTTAAACCAAAATATTTTGTATTAAGATGCACCAAATTTATTGAGGTGCACGCCTCTTAAAAAATATGACATATCTTTGCTTGTCCATATGCCAGATATTCAAACCTACACCTGCTATGTGCGCTCTTTCACTATTTGTAAAGTAGTGAGAGTGATGGAAAATCCCCAAGTCTCAAGCATTAGCACAAATATGGTGCACACCAAGATGTACAACTGTTGAAAATGGCGTAATATATATCACCCATAATCTTGCAACCTTTTGTGATCACAACTGTTTTAAAACAGTTCAGCTTGTTATATTATTACATTAATTTTATGTTACATCAGTTCCCCTTGGGGCTCACAATCTATTTTTACCGTCAGAAACATAAACACACTGAAATCTGAATTAAAGGGGTTGTCCAACTTAAAAAAAATGTAAACAGCTGCTCATGCAAAAAAATAACAAAAGAAGCCATACTCACCCCGGGAAATGGTGCATCCCGCAATGATCCCAGTCTGTACTGACAGTCAGTTGACCGTTGCAGCCTCATGATTCCGAACTCCTGGCATCATGGTGCCCTGTATGCAATTTCTACATGGGATGAAATGGTAAAAACCCCTCAATTTCACTAGTTTTGGGGAAATCTTGCTTTTACGGTGTACGATGTGTAGTAAAAATAGTATGTTAACCTAATCCTGTTGGTCAGTATGATTATGGCGATACCAAATTTATATAGTTTATTTTGTTGTACTTCTTTCAAAAAAACAAAATATATTTTTAAAAAACTAAAAACTGCTTTGTGTCACCATGTTCAAAACCCCACAACGTCTTTATTTTTCGGTTGTTGAGATTGTGGGAAGGACAACATGTAGTTTCTACCGACACTATTTTGGGGTGCGTCCAACTTTTTTATCACTTTTTATAACATTTTTCTTTTCAAGACAATGTAACCAAAAAAAGCACAATTTTAGTGGTGAATTTTTTCGTCTCTGATGGTGTTCATTGTGTGGGATAAATAATACAATATTGTAAGGCCACACTTACACACAACGTTTGCAAAACAGCAGTTGTTAACACAATCATTGTGATGGGTGATGAGGTACGTTAAAAAACACGAAAATGAGACAAAATAGTGCAGACAGCAAGGCCCCATTGAAATTAATGGGGGCGTTATACTGCGATTACCGCGGCATTCAACATGCCATGGTAATTGCGGTAAAAAGCGCATGTGTGAGAGTGGCCTAATAGTTCAGACTTCTGTGGATGCGCTTATAAAACTTATGGGGTTTTTTGCTTATGTGTTCTTTATGTTAAAATGGGAAAAGGTTTTTAAAATTTTTTTTATATTTTTTGCAGTAATCACAACAAAAACTTTATTCAGCTTAATTTACATTTTTTTATGTCAACATAGGGGACTTGAACTGACAGTCATCTGATTGCTTATATAATATATCTATTGTATTCCTGCTGGCAGAAATACATGGCAGCCCTGGGGACCTTCAAAAGGCCCTCGGCTGCTATGACACCTGAATGGCACCCCGAGATGTCACTGCGGGGAAGCTGTTCAGGAGACAGAAGGATTTCTCTCTACAGTCGGACCATTTAAATACTGTTGTCTAAGTGGTTAACAGCTTCAATCAGAATTATTTCCGATCACATCTGTCAGCTGTCAAAGTCAGCCAACACCCACTGTGAATAGAACAGACTCAACTCCTGGGCCCGCTCCATACACATCCCACCACCAGATAGCATACATATGTGCCCTTTAGAGTTAAGGGCTTTGAGACACAAACTAGAATATATTATACAGAGTTGTCTGGACTATGTGCTCTGCCCAGTGGCAACTCCCAACCCCAAGGATAGTCTTGGGAGTACAGACAGGTAAGTGCTTTACAACAGTTTTATACTGTGCACCATGCTGTGGACCAAAAAGTAATCCGTTGACCAAAGTCATGATTTGTGTATTGTCACAAGGTACTTGTAGCCAAGGTCAAGGAGTTGCAACCAAAACCAAAATTTGAATTCCCTAAATGACAAATCTAGAATCAGTGTCTAGGGGAAGAATGAATCCCTTGTCATGGTTCACAGCCTTGAGCACCATGCAATTTGTTACACATAATGATGTTTGTCCTAGCTTTCCTCACTCATGTGTTCCTTGCAGCCAGTGATTCGCCTGCTCTATTCCCAATCATGGTGATTGTTGGACTATTTAAACCAGTGTTTCCCAACTCCAGTCCTCAGGGCACCCCTGCAGGTCATGTTTTCAGGATATCCTATAGTAAGAACCCCCGTGGCATTGTCTAAGGCACTGAATATAATTATATCAGCTGAAAACATGACCTGTTGGGGTGCCCTGAGAACCGGAGTTGGGAAACACTGATTTAAACCAACAACTCTCTATTTCCTGTAATCCTGATTATTTTTGTATTTTGTTATCCAGGCATCCAGATGATTTTTCTGTTGTGTTACTTGGATCGTATTGTCTACTATTCAATGCTGTTGACTACGTTATCCATTATGTGCTACTCAGTTTTATTGTGTTCAGACTTGTTGTAGCAATAAATTAGGTTGGACACCTCCCACTGGGGTTCCGCTTTCCTGCTTCGTTAGGAAACGGAATGTCTCAGGACTAAACCCAACAGCAATGAACGGACCCCATTGACTATAATGGGGTCCATTCTGTTTTCACTCAGCTGCCCGGCTTTTAGACAGAAGAAAAAGTGCTGCATAAGCACACACAAGAAAATATTCCAATTTAGAAACTTTAATTACACCTGATCGTAGTCATTAACACATAATTCTTAATTAGATCTTATATAACCAGTAAATATGGACAGATTTGTAATGTTTTCAATGACCATGTACTGATTTTATTTGCCAGTTTAAAAGTTCTGTTGTCTTTCTAGTGGAGCTCCTGACATTCTCAGCAGTTTGTCCTTTTATTCTGCTTGGATAGTACTTGTTAGAAGAGATTAGAACATGTTAAAGATTAATTCTTAAAGCATCTTCAAGCTTTCTCTTCCAACAAAGGAAACATCAATTATCGGCTCACTTATAAACTTTGGCCCTTTTCTTGAATACTTTTTGGCCTTTATAAATCTTAGATTTCTTCCCCTTGAGTGTTTGTTCAAAGGAGAGAGTTTTTCGCCTCCAGGGGTTGTTAAACTGATTGCAATACCACATATTTAGAGCAGTTCACTGGGAATTAGACTGTATTGTTGCTGTCAGCCTTAAAAAATAGCTGTCAGATAGTATTAGGAGTAAAATACACTTTATAAGAAATAATGACCAGATGCCAATCAACTCTTCACCACTGGCGTTGTAGACATGACTTGCAAGTCAAATGTGCAATAATTTTCATGATATAAAAGAAACATAAAACACAAACAACAATTAAAAATCAATGGCTTTAGCTTATGCTGTGCTTTATTTCTATTTCTTATGCATTTAGAAAAAGACATCATGTTTTTATTAGTTATATTATGGATCAATATGATAGCGGTAAATCACAACAAGGACACGGCTTCCGAGCCTTTTGAAGAACATTGCTCTAAGTAGTAATATGTCATTTTACATTTATAGAGAACAGAAGCTCATATGAATCCTGAATACACATGCAATGCATTTAGCAAATCCATAAAACAAAAGGGGCTGTTATGTTAGAGCTGAGATGGGTAGGAAGTATATTAAAGGCGTTTTCTGGGCACAAAATGGAAGTTCTGAAAATGCTGAAATCTAGAAGATACAACTAAGTAGCATCAACCTGTACCTAATATTTGCTCCTCTGGACCCTCTTCTATGTGCCGTGTAAATGCAGCAAATGACTGTTATCTACAACTTCCAGCATGCATAGAACTTATTTACCTATCAGCGCTGTAGCTCCGCCCACAGATAACAGGTCCTACAACTTACTAGCACCAACCTCCCTCTCACTCAGAGTGACAGAGAAAGACTGGTGAAGCAGACAGACTGGACCTTCCACTCTGAACTGCACATGAGCAACATAGCGCAGTGTATCCGCTCCTGTCCTGAGGAAGTGGAGATATTTTTTTGTCTGAGGGTCACATGACATGAAAGAAAGTAGCTAGACCGGGAACAGGGAACCTATTACAAAATGACTTATTGTGATGATGTACATTGGATGTTAGAATGTTAGTCTGTGCCCGGAGTACCTTTTTGATGCATATTAATGTGTTCCTATGCACAGACCACATAATTATATATGCTCTGGTTCCGTATTACTAAGCTATTACCTATGCAACACCAACATACATTGAATGGCTGCTTTCTTAGAGACCCCAGGCCTTTCATGATTGGAGCTTCTGTGTATGGAACTAGATATGTGAGTGCAGTATAAAATCAAGTGAGCAAGTTTTCTGTTGACTAGTTTCAATGTGAATCCACATTATAAAGGGAAAATCAAGCTATCTGATGAGGCTTGGTCATCAATGCTAGGCAAGCCAGGGCCAGGATATCAAAAACGTCTAATCTAATCTTTTTTTAAGTTTTCTCATGCTATGGTATCAGGAGTATACCTAGAATGGTGTGATCCAGGAGAAATATCCAGCAGAAGGGAATCCTGTGGACATAAGTAATTCTTCAAGGAAACGAGTCAGAGGAGGATGTCAAGAATCATTCTGACAAACAGGCAGTGCAAAATCAAGCAAATTGGAGTCAATTACAATGCTGGATCCAGAGGGTCACATCAAGTGTCTTAGAAAGAGAACCACAGTTATTAGACATAACTTGGTTGAACAGGTAGATATTGGTGGGATTGGCCGATGATCTAATCTGAATGAAGGCCACTCAACTCTCCCCCAACAGCAGATGTTTGAGAAAAGTCAGATACTTATGCCATCAACTTTTTTCCAGGATTGTAGAAATGAAACATACCAAATCCTTATTCACCCTGATATCTGCTGTAGAGGTCCAAGTAGGAGGCCCATACACATTGCGCACAAAATCTGCCAACATTAATTTAATGTGTTTCAGCATTTAAATACCCATCATAGGTCAATATGTGGAAAAAGAACAATGACATTTGTATTTTGTTTTTTGATGAGCAATATAGTTATCATATGTGATCTATGGATGTTAATCGTGTTTCCATGTGCTATATGTTCTCTTTTATAGCATACAGAGAAGAATTCTACTGTAAGGATTTCATATGAAATGAATATAGAGATTACCGCACTTTTTGTATTTGAGATAAGAATTTGTATACGTATCATTGATTTTCATGAACAATGGAGCTACCTTTAGTTTGTTGTTATACTCAATAGTAGCCATGGGAATGAATACTCTATTACTCCATAGAGATCAGCTATCATTATTCACCTGCTTATTGAAAGGAGGCAAATA
This sequence comes from Eleutherodactylus coqui, assembly GCF_035609145.1. Lineage (NCBI taxonomy): Eukaryota > Metazoa > Chordata > Amphibia > Anura > Eleutherodactylidae > Eleutherodactylus > Eleutherodactylus coqui. Next base: position 257,824,227 of record NC_089839.1, on the reverse strand, counting down.
TATTAACCACTTAACTACCCGTGATGGATATATCTCATATTGGTTAGCTGAAGTGGCAAGGAGCAAGTTCAAGAGCCAGGCTAGCTGCAAACTTAGCAGTTGCCAGCTGTTTTCAATGCCTGATACCTGCATCAGCATCATTGTTGGCAGCCGCATCTAGTCGTATGGGACCTGAGAAGAGATTTTTTTTTAATGCAGGAAGTCTAAATGCTAATGCTGTACCCTAGTCCCTAGTTTAAACACTCCTCCAACTTTCTAGGCATCTTCTCCCCCAGCACAGCTGCACCCTCCCCATTGAGATGTAGCCTATCCGTACGGTAGAGCCTGTAGCCAACAGTAAAGTCAGCCTAGTTCTCCAGGAACCCAAATCCCTCCTTCCTGCACCAACTCTTGAACCACTTGTTTAACTCCCTAATCTCCTGCTGCCTTTCTGGTGTGGTATAAGGGCCTGTTTTTTGTGGGACAAGTTTTATTTTCCAATAGTATCATTTTATGTACCATATAATGTACTAAAACCTTTTTAAAAAAATCAGCGTGAAGCAGAATGAAAAAAATCCACAATTGTGCTATTGTTTCTTAGTGTTTTGTTTTTTCGCTGTTCAGGGTGTGGTAAAAATTTATTTTCTTAATCAGAATGATTACATTGATAGCAAACTAGGTTTTTTCAGATGTACTACTTTAAAAACATTACCAACCTAGGGTTGTGAAAATTGTATTTAGGGGCAATCATATAAATTAATTCTGGATACTGTATTTATCCATGAATGGTAATGGTTTGTGTGTAATTGCATTGTGAATTTCGTTTAACGAAAGACAAAAGTCATGAGACAGGAAGCAATATCATGTAGGACCCCCTCTAGCCCCAAGTGCAGTAACTTGACATGGCATTGATTAGAAAACTGGACAGAAAACATGCAAATGGGGTGTTGAGCCATGGTGTCTGGATAGCCACCCACAGTTCGGTGGTATTTGTAGGTGCAGGATTTTGGGTGCGAATAAACCTCTCCACCACATCTCATAAATGTTTGATTGGGCTCATGTCAGCTGAATGTGCGGACTGCACCACTCATAGAAACGCTCCAGAATGAATCTCAACGCAATTCTGGACAACTTGCGCCTGATGGCATAAAGCAATCTCCCGCTGGAATATTTCATCATTGTGGGGGTACTTGAAGTCCATGAAAGGCTACAAATGGTCACCAAGGAATGAAATGTAGAGAGCAACAGTCAATGACATGTTTAGACAGACTAGTGGACTTAATCCATGCCATGAGAACATAGTCCACACCAGTATGGACCCACCACCAGCCTGCACAGTGCTTTGTTGACAACTGGGGTCCATGGCTTCATGGGGTCTGCATCAAACATGCACCCTACCATTAGCTCAAAAAAAATGGTACCATGACTAATTGGACCATGCCACATGTTGCCAGTTTTTTAGGTGAGATGTTGTGTCTGGTATCATAGTGTTAAGAGGCACTCTGGTGGGTCTTTTGCTCTTATATCCCATGGAAGCTAAAGAACATTGCACTGACCTGCGGAGTATGCGTGTGGGGCCTCCTGCATTGAATGTGATTTCTGCAAAAGTTGCTTGTCTATTTGTACAGACAATCAGAGGTGGATTGACCATTAAATCCACCAGGAAAATTCCCAGTGGGCCAGTCAGGCCTTGGGCCGGTAGAGGTTCAGCTTTTTTTTATTTACTGAATTTACTAAAATAAAAAGTGATACTCGTCGGCATCGCTCTTCCTGATTCTGATCTCTGTAGGAAACATAGTATTGGTGGTCACTCACTAATTTCCAGGTAGAGAGCAAGGTGATATGCATAGGTGATCTCTGTGGCCGAGTCTTAGTATTCATGTGATCGCTCTCTACCTGGAAGTCGGAGGGTATGAACCAGTACAATGCAGGGAGTGATACAAGTGAATTTAATCTATTTTTAATTTTAATATATAAACAGCACTATTCTAGAGCGAGTACCTATGAGGGGCATTATTATATAGCAAGGGCCTATGAGGAGCCTTATTGCATAGTGGAGGCCTAGGAGGGACATTATTACACAGTGTGGGCCTTTGAGTGACATTATTACATACTCGGACCTTATGAAGAGCATTACTACAGAACAGGGTCTATGAGGGACAATATCGCAGAGTAGGGGCCTAGGAGGGCCAAAACTGCACAGTGGGGGCCTATGAGGGGCATTATTCCAGAGCAGGGCCAATGAGGGGCATAATAATAGAGCAGGTATCATGTACACTTCAAGCGTGCAATAATTGTAAACCAAAACACCAACTGGTCAGTGTTCAAACCAGACTACCAGCAACCCCTGAAATATGAGGAAAACATAAACAAGGAGGGAAACTTTCCCTTAGATGAACTAGAGGGTGAACAACCCCTATCTACTAGTGGATAGCCCGCCCTGATAAGGACACATCCAACCCTTGTGTCTGTGCTACTCACTAACCCTGATAAATGACAAAGGAGAACCACCGCACAAGTAAAGAAAATCTTCAAATAATAAATCTCAGCAATAAATCTCTGTACTTATATGAAGAGCTGCTGGAAGAACCACTGAAATCAGATCCAGAGATGTCCACTTACCAACAGCAGAAGGAGACTGTACTGAATTGACCAGCACAGAACCCAGGCAAGGAGGAAACTAAAAACCCTTCCTATTTGCCCCCAAATGTACACCAACAGCTGACACACCCAACAGAGTTAAAGAAGATAAATACACAGTCAAACTCAAACTCAGAGCATTATTACAGACTGGGGTTCATGACGATGAGGGGCCTTTTTTATTGAGTAGGGACCTTTGAGGGGCATTATTACTGAGCGGGGCCTATGAAAGCATCATTACTAACAGTGGACCTACGACAGGCATTATTATTGAGTAGAGTCCTATGAGGGGCATTATTACTAATTTGAAGTCTATGAGGGGCATTATTACTGAGAGTTGACCTATGAGAGGCCTTATTACAGAGTGAGGGTAATGATGATGAGATGAGTTATTACTGAGTAGGATCCTATGTGGGACATTATTACTACGTGGGGGCATAGTTACTGGGTGGAGAGAATAAAGAAGCAATTATTGTTGAGTGGGGGCACTTTTACCACTATGTGACACTAAAAATGACACTTACTATATGGGGCTTAAAAAAGGGATATACTATTGATGTGTGGGGTACCATTGTTGGCATTATTACTGCCTGAGGCACTATAGATGGGGAGAAAATGTAAAGGTTTAGACAACAAAGCCACATGACTGGAAAATTTAGAAGTCAAAGATGCCTGTGTCAAATTCTGCAGAGACAAATTGTGACCAGGAGCTGTCATGGTGGTCTGGGCCAGATGGAGAAGAAAATGGAATTTGAATGACTTTAGTCAGAGGGGATGTCACTTGTGATCACTGGATGTAACAGTACTGTAATCACTTAAATGGTCTGTAGAACACCTGGTATTAACTGCTATATGGTTAACAACATCATGGTGATATTATGTGTTGTTGATCTGGGGTTTTATTTGGCCCTCATAGACTGTTATTATTGGTAATACTGATCTTTATAGTAGTCTATATTCGGTAACTGTGTGGTGGTATTATGCAGTCACTATGTGGAGGTAATATGTGATCAGGGTGTTGCTCTTATACAGTGGTATTACTGGCAATGTTGATCTTGGTATAGTAGGTTTTGTACAATGACAGTATGGATGTAATTATATGGGGCACAATCATTGCAGTGATATGCGTCTGGTTCTTTTTTTACTTTTACAAAATAAAATAAATAAGGTTTTTATTTTTTTAACCAGGTAAATTTCCTAAAAGAACTTTCTTAACATTTCTTTTATTATTTATTTAGAACCACTAGGGACATCACAATTTGATCTTTTATTGGTTGTATAATGCTTTGGTTTAGCAAAGAATTATTCCCTATAAGCCTAAGGGCTCATTCACATGGACGTATTTTCAATCTGTATTACGTGCTTATTTGTACACGCATAATACGGACAATATAGAATACCATTGACTTCTATTAGTGTATTCTGACATGCATTTTTCATGCGCGCATTTAACAATTGTGAAAAAAAAATGCAGCATGTTCTATTTTGGTGCATATTACAAACTAAAAATGCATATTCAAGTCTATGGTGTGCAAAAAATGCAGTGAATATGGATGTTACATACATATTTATGTGTTTTTTGTGCATGTTGCTAGAAGACATTAAGAAAAAAACTGACATGAATTTGGCCTTCTTGAGGTTTTTTTTTTGAGCGCTTAAAAAACGCAGCGAACACGGATACAACACATGCAGGAAAAAAAAACACCTACTCATCAAGTACACACCAATAATCCATATACACATGCAGTAAAAGCGCTGCATATTTTACTGAATATGGATGCCCCCATGTGAATGAGGCCTAAGATTACAAAGCAATCTATTAAGCTTTGCTGAAGCTTCATCCTTCTAGTCATACTGCTGTGACATGCCTGGAGACCTTTCCTAGGTCTCCATCTGCCATGTTTACCAATCTCATATTTGCATTTGCTGGGAACTGATGAGGACAGAGGGAGCTACTTCCCTCTGTATAACCACTTATTGACCATGGCATCTAGGGAGTTAAAGGACAGGCATCAGAGTTTTACTGATCTGAGTTATCCCTGATCCTGGTCATTGCAGCGAGAGCCTGGTTGTCAGTCAACATAGAGCTCTTGTGGGGATCATGCAGGTGCAGAACCCATGACATAAATGTCAATCATAGAGGCTTAAGGCAAGTCAGTCTATGATATTCATTTAGGCTTAAAAGATTAGAAACAGGTGGTATGTTAATATATACTTCCAGTTTCAATATGTTCTATGCATCATAGAAAACTTGCAGTGGTGAGTATGAACCTCATATGGTCCACAGTGTTAAGGCAGCAGAAATGCAGTCCTAAGCTCTCGTTCATGACCTGAAGGTTGTGAGATCAATTTCTGCGTGGTTCAGGTAGCTGTCTCAAGTTTAACTCATCCTCCCGAGGTTGGTAAAATGAGTGCCCAGCTTGGTGGGGGGTAATAAATAAATTACCTGAAAGCGCTGCGAAATAAGTTGGCGCTATACAAATACAAGACTTATTTATTTTATGCACACTACATGGGCTTGTCTCCTCCTACCACCAACGTGGCTATAGCTGGTGGTTTGTTGACCCTTGCCTACTTGTGTTCACCTCACTTACTGCCGGGGTCACGATCAAGAAGCATCCCTTGGTGGCCACCATGCTGTCCACTGTGGGTGGTAATGTCCTCAATAACGTATTCCCGATACACACATGACATTGTGGATCAAGGAATGTTAAATGTTCATACAACTATGGAAATGGAATATCCCATCTGTCTGGCACCCACTGTCATGACTTGTTCAAACTCCAATAATTCACATCACCTTGCTATGAGCACACTGGCCAGTGTTCAACCTCACTCACAAGATAACATTTCACAACTTATACATGGCATTCCCAAGCCATCACCTGAGGTAATGTCACTTCTAGAGATGAGCGAGCACCAAAATGCTCGGGTGCTCGCTACTCGGGACGAAATTATCGCGATGCTCGAGGGTTCGTTTTGAATAACGAACCCCATTGAAGTCAATGGGCGACCCGAGCATTTTTGTATATCGCCGATGCTCGCTAAGGTTTCCATTTGTGAAAATCTGGGCAATTCAAGAAAGTGATGGGAACGACACAGCAACGGATAGGGCAGGTGAGGGGCTACATGTTGGGCTGCATCTCAAGTTCCCAGGTCCCACTATTAAGCCACAATAGCGGCAAGAGTGGGCCCCCCTCCCAACAACTTTTACTTCTGAAAAGCCCTCATTAGCAATGCATACCTTAGCTAAGCACCACACTACCTCCAACAAAGCACAATCACTGCCTGCATGACACTCTGCTGCCACTTCTCCTGGGTTACATGCTGCCAACCCCCCCCCCCCCCCCCCCCCGTATGACGCAGTGTCCACAGCGCACACCAAAGTGTCCCTGCACAGCCTTCAGCTGCCCTCATGCCACACCACCACCCTCATGTCTATTTATAAGTGGAGGAGGAACCGCAGGAACACACTGCAGAGGGTTGGCACGGCTAGGCAGCGACCCTCTTTAAAAGGGGCGGGGCGATAGCCCACAATGCTGTACAGAAGCAATGAGAAATATAATCCTGTGCCACCGCCATCAGGAGCTGCACACGTGGGCATAGCAATGGGGAACCTATGTGCCACACACTATTCATTCTGTCAAGGTGTCTGCATGCCCCAGTCAGACCGCGGTTTTTAATTCATAGACACAGGCAGGTACAACTCCCTATTGTGAAGTCCCTGTGGACCGACAGCATGGGTGGCTCCCTGGAACCCACCGGCGGAACATAAAAATATCCCATTGCATTGCCCATCACAGCTGAGGTAGTAATGTCGTGCTTAATACAGGTGGGCTTCAGCCCACACTGCATGCCCCAGTCAGACTGGGGTTCTTTACAAGTGGACAGATGTAGGTTAAACTCCGTGTGCACCTACAGCATGGGTGGCTCCCTGGAACCCACCGGCGGTACATAAAAATATCCCATTGCATTGCCCAACACAGCGGATGTAACATCGTCAGACCGCGTTTTTTTATAAATAGTCAGAGGCAGGTACAACTCCGCAATGGGAATTCCGTGTGCACCCACAGTATGGGTGGCTCCCTGGAACCCACTGGCGGTACATAAATATATCCCATTGCATTGCCCATCACAGCTGAGGTAATGTCATGTTTAATGCAGGTGGGCTTCGGCCCACACTGCATGCCCCAGTCAGACTGGGGTTCTTTAGAAGTGGACACATGCAGTTACAACTCCGTGTGGACCCACAGCATGGGTGGGTGCCAGGAAGCCACCGGCGGTACATAAATGTATCCCATTGCAGTGCCCATCACAGCTGAGGAAACGTCCGATTAAATGCAGGTGGGCTTCGGCCCACACTGCATGCCCCAGTCAGACTGGGGTTCTTTAGAAGTAGACACATGCAGTTACAACTCCCTGTGGACCCACAGCATGGGTGGCTCCCTGGAACCCACCGGCGGTACATAAATATATCCCATTGCAGTGCCCAGCACAGCTGATATAATGTCAGCTTTAATGCAGGTGGGCAAAAAATTAATTGGATTACACTGTAGGCGAGGGCCCCAAAAAATTGGTGTACCAACAGTACTAATGTACGTCAGAAAAATTGCCCATGCCCAACCAAGAGGGCAGGTGAAACCCATTAATCGCTTTGGTTAATGTGGCTTAATTTGTAACTAGGCCTGGAGGCAGCCCAGTTAAAATAAAAATTGGTTCAGGTGCAAGTTTCAACGCTTTAATGAGCATTGAAACATATAAAAATTGTTTACAAAAATTGTGGGCCTTGTGGGCCTAAAAAAAATTGCCCGTTCGGCGTGATTACGTGAGGTTTCAGGAGGAGGAGGATGAATATTATACACAGATTGATGAAGCTAAAAGGTCCCCGTTTTTTATGGTGATAGAGAACGATGCTTCCATCCGCGGGTGCAGCCTACGTATTGGTTAGGTATCGCTGCTGTACGCTGGTGGAGAAGAGAAGTCTGGGGAAATCCAGGCTTTGTTCATCTTGATGAGTGTAAGCCTGTTGGCACTGTCGGTTGACAGGCGGGTACGCTTATCTGTGATGATTCCCCCAGCCGCACTAAACACCCTCTCTGACAAGACGCTAGCCACAGGACAAGCAAGCACCTCCAGGGCATACAGCACGAGTTCAGGCCACGTGTCCAGCTTCGACACCCAGTAGTTGTAGGGGGCAGAGGCGTCACGGAGGACGGTCGTGCGATCGGCTACGTACTCCCTCACCATCCTTTTACAGTGCTCCCGCCAACTCAGCCTTGACTGGGGAGCGGTGACACAGTCTTGCTGGGGAGCCAGAAAGCTGTCAAAGGCCTTAGAGAGTGTTCCCCTGCCTGTGCTGTACATGCTGCCTGATCTCTGCGCCTCCCAATTTTGCGCAAGCCTGCTGTAACGCTTAGCTGCGTATTAATTAGGACTACTACCCCCAGCAGATAGATACTGTAGGCAGCATATAATATTATGTATACTGCTTCTCTCTGGCGGGATGACGGCGATCATGTAACAGAGACAGCAGATCCAGGAAACAATTTTGTGCAAGCCTGCTGTAACGCTTAGCTGCGTATTAATTAGGACTACTACCCCCAGCAGATAGATACTGTAGGCAGCGTATAATATTATGTATACTGTTTCCCTCTGGCGGGATGACGGCGATCAATTTTTTGGAAAAAGCCCACTGCCTATATAGCCTGAATATCTCTTTCCCTGCCTCACCAGTACTGGCCCTATACTCTGTACAATGACTGCAGACTGCGGACGCAATGCTCTGCACGGCCGATATACAAAAAAAAAAATTGTGCAACACTGCTAAAAGCAGCCTCAACAGTACTGCACACTGTCAGATGTGGCCCTAAGAAGGACCGTTGGGGTTCTTGAAGCCTAAAATAACTCCTAACGCTCTCCCTATAGCAGCTCCGGCACCAGCAGCACTTTCCCTGATCTCTGTCAGAATGCATCTGTGGCGAGCCGCGGGAGGGGCCGATTTATATACTCGGGTGACACCTGATCTCGCCAGCCACTCACTGCAGGGGGTTGGTATAGGGCTTGAACGTCGCAGGGGGGAGTTGTAATGCCTTCCCTGTCTTTCTATTGGCCAGAAAAGCGCGCTAACATCTCAGAGATGAAAGTGAAAGTAACTCAAACATCGCGTGGTACTCGTTACGAGTAATGAGCATCTCGAACACGCTAATACTCGAACGAGTATCAAGCTCGGACGAGTACGTTCGCTCATCTCTAGTCACTTCATAATTCATTTACATGCTGCTATGCATGACTTTTAGCATGTCAGTGTAGTTATTGTCCTAATTGTCAAAAATCTAATTTTGCAAGCTGGTCTATTAGGCTTCCTTTGGGAAAAAAATCTTTTAAAGACATACCGAAGAGGTTATCCAGTTTAGACAATCCATTGTCATGTACCCTATTAGGCAATTCAGAGTTAATGGAGGGATCTTCTGTCCAGGATCCTCATATCTTGGCCAGATTAGGGAGAGGTTTAAAGAGCACCTCTTGCTCTGGAGCACTGGTCCTGTATAACACAGACAACCTACTGATTTGAATGGGCAACATGATACTTAAATTCCCATGTGGTAGGGCAGTAGGAAAATTGAGTACTTACCACCACATTTCCCAACAGATGATTGCTGGGAGTTCTAACAGAATGAACTTTTGTGATCAAGTAGGGATTGTCCACAATGAGCAACCTATTTAGGGCTCAGTCACACGGGCGCATCGGCGCCCGTGTGACTGCAGCCAGCAGACGGCCGTACCTGAAGACGGACGTCTCTCTGCAACGCCAGGAGGAAGAACATGTGACCGGCTTCATTGCTGGTCACATGTTCTTTCATATGCACGTGCGAGAGAGATGGCCGTCTTCAGGTACGGCCATCTTCTAACTGTCAGTCACACGGGCGCATCGGCGCCGGTGTACGGGTGCCGATGCGCCCGTGTAACTGAGCCCTTACAGTGTATTAAGCTACATTCATTTGTGCCTCCAATTGGACGCACATTTTTGTTAGGTATTCCACACTGAAAATCTATAACACATTACAGTATAATATACATTGAATGGTCACTTTATTAGAGAAACCCATCTTATAGCGCTTTGGACCTCCTTTGACCTTCAGAGCCACAGCAATTCATTTTGTCATCCATCCACAGCGGACCTTTTCTCCTTATCATTGCTGCATCCCCACCAGCCTAAACTGTTGGAATCTGACAAGAAGGGGTCATCGATTCATGCTGCATGAGGCAAATTCTGACCTGCCATCAGCAAGGTGCAACAGAAATCGAGATTCATCTGACCAGGTGATGTTTTTGCACTGCTCAGTGATCAAATTTGTGCACTCTTTTACCCACTGGAGTCTTGCGTTTCTGTTTCTCTTAAACAGTTATAGCACTCAAAAAGTTTCTCTGCTGTTATAGCCCATTCATGCTAAGGAACGCTAAGTTTTGCATTCTCACATGTTAGTTGGAGCACTAGCATTGTATTTGGCTGAAATGTACTAGAACGATTTTAGGACATTCTCCTCTGACCCCCTTTGTCGACAAGTTGGTTGTGTCTGCAGGATACCCTTTCATTGGATGTTTTTTCTTGATCACACTCTCAACACCATTGGTTGGCGATGTAAGAAACACTGGCTTCGACTAGGCTAGCGCCAATGACAATGCCGTGTTTGAAGTTGCTCAGGTGACTTGATTTTCCCATTCTAATGAGGATTCATACTGAGGCTGATCAACAGAAAGCTTGTTTTTATTCTACACTCCAGGGTCCCATACATAATTTCCATACAGGAAAAGGCAGATGTCTCAAATAAAGTGGTCATTTAGTACATGGGAATAGCTCCTCCACATGCAACAGAAAAAAAAACACGTGGACTTAAGGACTTGCTGAGAGCTTCAAACTGGAACACTCCTATGACCGGAGGGAACATTTTTGATAATAGCATTGCGTTACTGAATTGCTATTTATCCTATTAACAATTATTCCAAAGATTGGGCATTTGTTATCTACTGGTGAAAAAAAGGAATTCGCAAAAAATTGCTGTACACCATCATTTCCCTTTGTCGATGCAAAAAAGTTGAGCTATTCCGAGGCATAAAAAATGGTTAGAGATTCTTCACAAGCCGGTGAATTGACAGCGGTACTACCACATATCCAATGCAGACATCAACAGGTACTTTAAAAACAGAGAAATCATTTGAAAAGTTTAAAAAGAGCCCTTTACACTTCTGTCTCCCATGTGGGTTCCTAAAAGCTGCGTGGCAGAATGTTGTTCTCTCTGTTAAATTATGTGGTGATATTTGAAATTAACACCATCCTTCAAAGCTATACATTTTATGATATCCTGTGTTACAATTCAATATGTGTTATCTGGGGACTAGGACTACATCTGTTACCTAAATATGAATACAAATGAAAAATTAATAGTGAACAACTTTTCTCTAAATGGAACCATTTTTAGCAAAATAGCTTACAATATATTACCGGCCCCTTCAGCAATACCTTGATCTATTTATGAGAGAAATACAATTAAAGTCTAGAAAGTGTATGCTCTCAGCAGAACTACTTGCATCTCCTTTAGTGTTTAATGACATACTTGTCAAAATAGGCTATTTTTGTCCTTGTGGTATAGTTCTACTGAGTGTGTCAGAACGATAAAAAATGATTCAACTTCAGCTTAGATCTGAAAAATAGGTACTTTTTACTTGCTAAGTCTCTGTCATTTCTCTTCTTTCCATGTAGCCTACGCCAGTAGTAAGAAGTAAAATGTTACCATCTAAGAAACTAAATTGTCTTCACTTCTAAGGTATCTACAAAATCATGGTGTGAGGATGATATATGGTATGGGGTACTATATATGGGAGGATTACTAACCCCTTCAGTGGCAGGTTTATTATTACCATGTCATGCCTCACAGGGCAGGTTTTTTTAAATGAGTCAAGAATGCAATTAAAACCCCCGGAAGATTTCAGATGACAGCTCAGTGCTCTGCACATTTCAGCACTAGAGCTGTCCATGGAAATCTTCCGGGGTTTAACTGCATGGTCAGTGCAGCAAGCCCTGGAGATTTTCCGGGCGTGCCACTAAAGGGCTTATAGCACAGTTTTTCTTTAAAAGAAATCTTAATATTCCTTAGGCAGCTATAGATAGATAGTAGGGGTCTAAAAGTTCATCCAGCAAAAGAAAAGGGATCCAGAAGGATGGTTCCATAAGATAATACAATTTCTTACATAGGTTGTACTACATGAAAGTTAAAATTTAGGATTGGTGAGCATATTCGTCAGACAACTAACCCTCTTGCACATAATCCATCAAATGTTTCAAAGCATTTTTGCAGTGTATATTCTGGTAATTTATCTGGTTTCACATGGCATAGAGAGGGCCAATAAACCTATTCAGGGAGGTAATTGGAGGAGAGCGCTTTTTAATCGTGAGGCGTTCTGGATTTTAAAGTTAAATACTTCCTTTCCCATTGGTTTAAACCTTTGAAATAATTTAATACTTCACTACTAGCACTGTAAGGAAGGATTTCTTTCTCAGTTTTAATGGCATAATTTAGTTTTTTTATGACCATGTTGTAGGAATGTTATTTATCTACGTGTAAATTTAGCATGTGGGGGAGGGGGCTCTTTGAAAATATATACTTCCACTGAATGCATGTCTGGTGAGGTCATGATTCAGGGTGTGTTGTCTGAAACACTTTGACCAAACCTCCTATTCTCTCTTGGTTAAGTTTTTAAATTGGGTTCAATAAAATATGGAAGTTTTATGGAACTATCGTGCTGGATCCCTTTTCTTTTGATGGATTTACATAGAGCCTTTTCGATCCTGGATACAGCTAAGGTTAGCAGAGTCATATTGACTTGACTAAACAGTTATGCATAATTTTCACATTTTGGAGGGGGGGGGGTTCTACCTTCTGGCGTTTCTTACAAGGACAGTGCAAGCAACAGGCATTCAGGCCCATGCTCTGGATTTTTCACTTGGTGCACTATCTGGCTGTATGTTCTGCAACAAATCCATCCCATATGAACATACCCTAAAATGTTTTTCCAAGCTTGAAGGCCTATCAAAGGCCGAAAGGCATTGCTTTCTACTTGTTACTGCATTCCTACCGAATAAATCCCAAAACTGAAGCACTTTTGGGTCTAAAGATTACTTCTCTCAACTGCCTTGACATGCTGCAGGGGGGACTCATGGAGAGATCCCCCCCAAACCAGTAAGTGATGTTTTTGTATCACATAGGCATATACATGCAACATCTCAAACAGAGATGTTTTTTCTCAGTGTGAGCTGTTTCCAATCTTCCATTGAGCATAAACCTTTTTCTTCTTCTTTCCTTTTGTGTTGACTACCCTGGATTGCTGTTTGCACCTTCTGCTGTCCGGACTGTTTGCTCTCCATCTTGTTGTGGGTAAAGAACTTTTGGAACAGCCAACCACCTGATTTACTAGCGTCTAGGACTGAAGAACAGCGCAGACTTCCAGAGAGCGGCTTGATGGACGTTGACCAAGCAAAAATTAATATAAAACGGTCTTATTTTAGGGGAAACACAGTAGGTGGGGTAGCTTATCAGCTTATGAATCAGCATGACTCTTCTTGGCCAGATGACTCTTCTCTGCTGATTTTCATTCATCATTAGAAAACTTTCAAACCTAATTGCAGAGAAACATGGGCTCGTTAGAAAAAGAGAGGGCATTAGGAGTGACAGAGTTTTCCCCCCTGCAGACCAGTGAAGTCAGTTTTAGGCATCAGGTGGTGTGATAGGTTCCCTTTTAAATTAAAGTTGTATTTTCATCTCAGCTCATCATGGCCGCAATACTCCTCAGTACATTATGGCTGGGGTTGCTAAGAGTATGGAAAGTGCCAAGCAGGCTGTGCTACACTATTTCCCTAATGCGCATTCTATACCGGTAGGAGTTATGTAAACGGCATAAGCAAAAATGCTCAACAATTTCTGTATCTTCCAATCACCCCCAGCCACCACATACAATCCGGGTCAAGGGGAAGTGAATAGAGCTTGCAGGAATCCATGTGATTTCCGCCAAAACAAATCCATTTATATATACGGAACTGATTTTCAGTAATCTTTCTGAAATTTCTGCAACAAACCTGCAATTATGTGTTTTAGCTAGAACTGCCTTCCTACTTTTTAGAATCAAAGCTTACACCTATTCTGGTATATTTGAATCATAGGCATCAGGAAATATGAAGGCTACATTTATGAGACAGTACATGTAGAAGGTGCCAGTTTTCCAGTTGGTGCCTATTATCTCTGCCAACAATGCACTGGTGTTGCTCTGCTGGAAATGGAAACATATAGCAGTCTTCTGCAAATGAAAAGTGCTGGTATCACACATTACATCCAGTTGGATGGCTGCTTAAAGTTTCCACATGTATTGAATAAATCACAAATGTTATCTGGCTGATTGCTATGGGCAACATCAATAGTGACCAAAAGAACTAAGTACCATTTTCACAGCCACCCTGGTAGTCAAAACCCTTTGCATGACTGTTAGAGCAAACAAGTAGGGAAATCCCAATCATTTCCATACTTGCTTACCACTTTTTTAGCATTTGCTTTCGTTTTATTAAATATTTCTGGTCTTGAATAAGGGTGTGGCCTGAAAGGTGTTGACAAGGATTCGATAAAATCACAGAGGTGAGGGAAAAAACACAGACATTATTCACAGAAAAAGCCAAAAATACAATACCAGACAGGGTCGCCATAGGCACGATCGCCATAAGGCAGGCACAATCGCCGTAGGGCAGGCGCAATGGCCGTAAGCCCTGGAGATATGCAGTCAGCCAGACAATAAAGTGGAGGAGCAGCTTGTTCCTGGCAGGCTAATATGCAGTCACCCACTCAACCCAGCCCAGATTGGGGAGGAGTGACTGCATATACTAATAGCCTGCACATGTGAACGATACCAAAGATGCCAGCCATAGATGGATGGTGACCCACCATACAGGATATCAACCCTGGATGATATAACAGCGGGTTGCCCTGTATCTCTATAGTGGGCCACACTGGCTGACATCTCGGGCTCCCCCACCAACTAGCAAACTACATACAAAAGTACTAATGCATACTAATAAAATGCGGGTGTTGGTACTGCATTTTGGCCAAAACGCATAGGCTGACGGGCCGCGCCGAGGCCACACCGCTTCCGTCAGTACCTACGCTAACTCACTATAAATTACATAAAATCTCAGAGGTGAGGGAAAAAACACAGACATTATTCACAGAAAAAGCCAAAAATACAATACCTGAATACGCCTTGAATTCTGCCTGTATGTCTGGTTTTACACTGCTGCTGTATCATCAGTTTCCTTGATTTTATGGATGAAGCAATAAAGGATTGAAAGATTTTAATACAACTCCAGGTCCAAAATTTCCTTGTTTTCTTCGTTATTCAATTTTTCTACCTGCCCATCGGTCTGAGCATGGTAAATAGAAGTGCATAATTGCTCTATTTTTAATAAATGACAGAGTTTCTTCATTACTCTAGACATGAAAGGGGTTCCCTGGTCTGTATCCCTTTGGGAATACCCACCTGACTAAACATCTGAACTGATTCTTTGGCAATAACTGTGGAAGAAGTATTACACAAAGGAATAGACTCAGGGTAGTGGGTAGCATAATGTATTATCACCAAAATATGTTGGTGGCCCCTAGAGGACTTCACCAATGGGTCAACTAAATACCTATGTGTTCAAAAGTTATCTGAATAATAGGCATAGGTACCAGGGGACTATGGTAATGAGGCCTTGAGCCTGAAAAGTGACACTCTGGGCATGACTCACATTACTTGTTGAAATCTTCATTTACGCCTGGCTAAAAGAATCTCTGCAATACCCTCTCTGAAGTTTTCTGGACTCCACGAGGCCACTAAAAATATGACCATGAGCCAGATCCAGAACAGATCTCTGATTGGACCTTGGGACAATTAACTGTTGCATTGTACCACCCCCTTTTTTATCCAACTGGTACAGTACATAATTTTCCAACACTATATATGGGAAAGTTAGATTAACATTAGATTCTCCCAGTACCCCATTTTATTTCTTTATTTTTCCTTGCCCTGGAAAAGGTAGGGTCCTTTAGTTGCTGAAAATCATCCTTTCTGACCTGCAGATTCGGTAAAAACAGAGGCTCCCACCACCATCAGAATTAGCCCCCAATACTTGGTCATCATTTTCTCCGGATATAACAGATAGAGGGAAAGGGTCTATTTCTTCACATGACCTGTCTCTCTCTATTGTCAAGGAAGATATTTAAATGGTTCCAGGTTTGCCCCAGGATGTCACAGTAGCCTCATCCTTAGTTCCTTCATTACTCTAACACAAGTCCCAAAAATGTGGAAAGTATGTTCCCAAGATAATATCATACATCAGACCTGGTACCACTTCTACTTTTTGATGCATAGTACCCTGGGGAGATTGAAAACACACAATTAAAGTAGGATATTGGTGAGAATCACCATGTACACATATCACAGTAGAAAGGCTTGCTTTCCCCAGAGTAACCACACTCCCAGAATCTGTTAAGCAACCAATTTTTTGGTGTCAACCAACAATTCACATCAATGTCTCTCAGAAGCATTGGCATAAGCCATGGTACACACCACCTGTGCAAATATAGTCATACAATTCTCCATACTAATAAAGTCACTTTGCAGAGTTTCTGGCACAGCAGAAAAGTTGGCTGCCACATGACCGAAGTCCTAACAGCAGTAACATCTCACTGGGCTCTTATTTGGCATAACCATCTGTCCTTATCACTTTAGGACTTATCCACTTTCCAGGCACCCCTGTACCCCTTAGTACAGTCTTACTATAGTCTTACCACAGATTCCCGAGGTTTTGGCCTTGCATGAGCCAGAATAAAACTGCTGAGTGGGTCCCCAACAGTCCTTCAGCCACTAAACACCATTCCATGAGATCCACTAGCTGATTAGTCATTTTAGGGTCTCCATGACTGACACACCTTTTTAGTGCTGGCAGTAGTGCTCTTAGGTACAGATTGAGGACAACTCTTTGCACAATTTCAGGACCGTCAAAGTTTCCAGAAGCCATTTTTTCAACAGATAGATGAGATATTACATTTGTGACTGCGGTGGTCTGTCCAGCTGGTAGGTTAATTTAACCACTACCAACTTCCCTAAATGAGCCATGACCTCAGCATTCAGCGTAATAAAGCTCTGAGCTGAGTCCACCTCTAGATCAAAATATGCTTTCTGTGCATCTCCTGTTAGGAAGGGAAGGATTAATCTGGGCCAGCATGCTTTACATGTTGCTATCCTCTCAAATGTGGCAAGAAAGGCTTCGACAACATCATCTGCGTTATTTTATGCATGTATTGGCTCACGTATATAGTTTGCGGTTCCCCCACTGGCTGAGCCACAAATTGCGCCATGGTTAGTTCAGTCACAAGCTGCACCAACTCCTGTAGATGCTGTCGATCCTTACTTGCGTCTATGGCTAACAATAATAATTGGTTCACCACCAGGCATTTCTCTTGTTGTGTCGCATTAGGCTACACTAACACCTTCTCCATTTCCTCCGTATTGCTGCTTGTAGTGTGTTTGGACAGCTGGAACACTGTAAATGTGAGTGAATTAGCTGGGGAGCACCTGGTACTATGTACCACAGGATACACCTTGAATTCAAGCAGCTTGTACACGGGTCTTCAAAACTCAAGATATAGCATTACAGGCATCAGCCACTTCAAACAGTTATACAAAATAAAAACTTGTCTGGCCGACTCTAACTTTGCATAACACAATTGTAAATGCCAATTTACACTGGATGAATGTCAGGCATATGATGCCTGACACTCGTGCCCGCACTTACTCGCTCCTGTGCTGTTACACAGGAGCTAGAATTGCTGGCTCGCTCACAGAGCAGCCAGCAGGGGGCCGGAGTGGCTGGAGGAGATTTCTCTCCTCACTCTGCCCGCCCCTGTCCATTCACTTTAAACAGTAACCGATCAGTACTGAACGGCTGCTGCTGTTTACACGAATGATCATCAGGACGTCCCGCAAAAAATGAGCCCTTGCACGATTATGTCAACAGAAAAAAAAAAGTTATGGCTGTAAGAAGATGATTTAAAAAAATTAAATATCTGAAGAGTAGTCCAGCAAAAAAAAAAACACTATAAATTTGGTATCGTAGTAACCGTACTGACCCGCAGAATAAAGTTATCATGTCATTTTTCGCTGCAGTGTGTATGTCGTAGAAACAAGATGCACCCAAAGATGGCGGAATTTCTTTTTTTTTTCATTTCACTCCACTTGGAATATTTTTTTAAAATTTTTTTAGTACATTATATTGTACATTATATAGTACCATTTCAAAATACAACTCATCCCGCAAAAAACAAGCCCTCAGACAGCTATGCTGATGGATAAATAGGAGTTATGAGTTTTTAAAGGGGGGAGGAAAAACTGAAAATGGAAAAAAAAAAGGGTCCACGTCCTTAAGTTTCCTCTCACAACGAACCTTCCTGAAAAAGTGCCTGTCTTTTTTAAATACAAATCACATTTGGTTCTCTTCTTGTTGCTGTACGGAGAAGTATGAAAGTACCTCTTCAGTACACATGCAGGCCAGATTCACACAACCGTATTTGCACGTGCAATACGCCGTGAATACAACCCATTTCAATAGGTTCATTCACAAGTGCATATTTTGCATGCACAACTCTGTTGCGCAAATAAATACACAGTATATTCTCTTTTCAAGCGCATTTGCGAAGGGAAATAGAACTAATTAGGCTAGATTCAATGAATGGCTGAGCGCTGCCTCTGATTGGCTGAGCACTGTGACCAATCACAGGCAGTGCTCAGCTGTCATTCAATGAATGTCTGAGCACTGCCTGTGATTGGCTGAGCGCTCAGCCAATCAGACCACACTATCTTCTCCCTGCTCCACTGTAGAGGTTTGCCTTGACTCCCAGCTATGCGACCACTGTAGCTTGTGATTGGCTGCAGTCATAATATGTCTATTTCACATGCCATCACTGGAGGCCAGGATGGAAAGACCAGTGGGAGGATGGGCAAGTCTCTGGACGGGAGCGGAAAGAAGATAAAGAAAATGACTAAATAATTTTTTTTCTAATTAGTTTACTGTTTTTCACAAGGTGTCCTTAGCAGCAGATTTTCGCTCTGGATGTGCAGATAATCGCCAGTTAAATCCATAACCACTGGGATTTGTTGCAGATTTTGACTTCCTCGTTGAACTTAATAGTGAAAACCCGCAACAAATCAGGAAAATATCTGCAGCATAAACTGGCCTGCTGCAGATTTAAAGGGGTTGTACCAGGATAGATGTTTAGCACTTATACATAGGATAGTCTGATAAGTGGGGGTCTCACTTTGAGACTGCACCACGAATCCTGAGAACTTGGGTCCTATGTTCCCCTGTCTTCCAACTTACTGCATACCCCCACACGTTGAGAAGGAGACTGAATGGAGTGGCAGTCGTGCATGCGTAGTGCCACTCCACTCATCTTTAGTGGCACTGCCGGAGATAGCCAAGTACAAGTGCTCAACTATTTCTATCAGCCCCACTGAAATGAATAGAGCGGCAGAAGGGCATGTTTGGCCACCGCTCCATTCAATCTGACATCACTGCGGGTGGGTGCAGCAAGCCCAAAGTGATGAAAAGAGGGGAACATAGGACTCTGTTCTAAGGATTGGTGGGGTCTCAGGGGTGTGGCCCCTCACCAATCAGACTTTTATTATCAATACTATTAATAGGTAATAAAAGTCTACTCTGGTAAAACCCCTTTACCCCTTGAGTGGCGGGTTTCTTACCACCCTGTCAGATCCACCAGGGCAGGTTTTTTAAATGGTCCAATCATTTAATTTCAACTCATTTTGCAGTTGCGTTCCAAGAGCCATAACTTTTTCATTTTTCCATTGACACAGCCATATGAGGGCTTGTTTTTTGCGGGACAAGTTGTACTTTTTGATGGTATCATTTTTGGGTATATATAATGTATTGCATAACTTTTGTAAAAAAATTTGTAGGGAGATTGGGGGAAAAAGAAAGAAATTCTGCCATTTGTTTTTTCGATTTCATTTTTACAGTGTTCAGTGTGCAGAATAATGAATGTGATAACATTAATTCGAGTCATTAATATCGAGTCAACACGATTCCGGTGATACCAAGTTTACACAGTTTTTTTTTTAGGTTTTGCTATTTTTGTACATTTAAAAAATTTTTTTTTCTTGAAGGTTTGCTTTTGTGTCGCCACATTCCAGTCTTAATTTTGTTTTTCCATTGCCAGAGCTCTAGAAGGCCTTGTTTTTTGCAGGATGAATGCTAGTCTTCATTTATCAAATTTTTTTGGAACATGTAAAATTTTGATAGCTTTTTATTCCATTTTTTCTAGTGGCAAGATTAACAAAATCTGTAATTCTGGCATGTTTTTTATTATTATTTTCCACTGCATTCTCTGAGCAGTATAAATAATGTATTGAAGTAATTCTACAGGCCAGTACAATTACGCCAATACCAAATTGTAATAGTTTTTTTCCTTTTTCACGACTTTTTCACGCTTAAAAAAAAAAGTAATAAAAGTTAAAATCCCCCTCCTTTTGCCATATCTATAATAAAAATTCTAAATCATAAAAGAAAAATACATATTTGGTATCGCTGCGTCCGTAAATGACCGATCTATCAAAGTAGTGCATTATTTAACCCATACACTGAACGTAGTTCAAAAAAAAAAAAAAGAACCCCACAAATGCACTTTTTCAGTCACCCTGTCTCCCAGAAAAATGCAATAAAAAGTGAACAAAAAGTCGTATGTATTCTAAGTTAGTACTAATGTAAACTACAGTACATCCCACAAAAAATGAGCCCTTGCTCAAGTACGTCGATGTAAAAATAAAAAAGTTATTGTGCGCAGAAGATGCAACAGAAAATAATTTTAAAAAATTAAATGTCTTTGAAAAAGAGTACTACAGCAAAAAAAACTATACAAGTTTGGTATCGTAGTAATCGTTCTGACCCATAGAATAAAGTTATCATGTCGTTTATGTTACAGTTTGTGTGCCGTAGAAACAAAATGCACTGAAAGATGGCGAAATGTCTTTTTTTTTTACATTTTACTCCACTTAGAATTTTGTAAAAGTTTTCTCTGATCTCTGCTGTAAAAGCTGGTACCTGGCTGTCCTTTAATAGCCAAGCACCAGCTTTCCCTGCCACAGAGATCATCGGCTTGCTTCTGACAAGTGGCTGGTCTCTATGGCAACCTATAAATAAAGCAGGAGACTTAGAAGCAGGAGATTGCCGGCAGATCGGCAGTATCTCTCAGCTTCTTATTTCAAAATCCTGAACTGCTCTGTGTGGGTCTGTGCAGGCAGAGCACAATGCCACAGCTTGTGGCATTGTGCTCTGCAGCTCCCATAGTGATACATAGCCCGGAAATCTTCCGGGCTATATCACTATCAGCAGTGGAGCTCGTCCCGGAAAATTTCCGGGCGTGCCACTCAAGGGGTTAATATCCACACTGTAGGTCCAATTACACTGCATATTTTTCCCACAGCATGTGGATGAGATTTCTTGAAATCCCATCCACTGTGTTGACAATGTAATATGAGATACGTTTTCTGTACTCAAATCCAAGGCAGAAAGTGCGCAGTGTATCAGCTTCATGTGAACATACTTTAAAGTGTGGATTTTGTACAATTAATTTTGATTGGAAGATGTTTCTAATACAGTTACATACATTTTTCTGATTACAGTTTGATATACAGAGAAAAATTAAGTGTGCCCTCTTCAAATTCTATGGTTTTACGTATCAGAACATAATAAAAAAATCAGGTCATTTAGAGGTCTTAAAATTAGGTAAATACAACCTCAGATGAACAACAACTTATGACAAATTACACTGTGTCATTATTTGTTTAACAAAACCTACGCCAAAATGCAGAAGCAATGTGTGAAAAATTAAGTACACCCCATGAATCAATAGCATGTAGAACCACCTTTAGCAGCAATAACTTGAAATAATCATTTTCTGAATGACTTTGTCAGTCTTTCACATTGTTCATTGTTCATTACCCCTGTGGCTCACCATCAGAGCCACAGGCTTTACCTCTTTATTTATTTATTTATCTTTGGTGCTTTGTGACCATTTGATGCATGGGCATAACAACTATCCTCTGTAGGAAGGAGTAGATCAGAGAAACCTGCTGCTACTCTATACCTGGTAGCATGCAGGAAGGCTCTTTACACTACTTGAAACTAAGTCTATATTTTCAGCCTAGGTCTGAAGTTTAGTCTGGTTATAGAGGTGGCCACACTTATATAGTGACCATTTTCTATATACCTAACATCCTCATCTGATTTTTGTTATATCATTAAGATGAGACAGTCCTTGATGAGCCTGGGCTTTTATTGAAACTGCCAAGCTGATGCTGCATCCAGATTTACAGCTTTATAGCTTTCTGTTACTCAGGGAGCATATACTCTGGCTGCAGTTTCCATAATATACTGAGCCAATATCTCTCAGACTTCCTACTTACAAACCCCCATTAGCTAAGATTGAGCAGAGAGACCATACTCTGCATACTAATGCTGGGAGTATACCTGTATCTCTTTAGTTGGTGCCTAACATGCAATTTTGCTTCTATGCATCTGACATACTGAGCAATCACACAGATTGTCTCTAAGTCACTGCACCACTTGTATTATCTGACTTCATCTTAAACATCTTTGGTTAATTCATTACTACAAACAGTGCTATACGAATGCCTGTCGAATTCATCTGAGCTCCTGATGAACCACAATTTTTCTTGTGGGGAAACGCGTCGAGCACAGTTCATTTAAACACTCCGATTATGAGTGTCCGATTGTGAAAAATCCTTATTATAGGAAAACTTTTTCTCATTGCCCGTGATTGATGCTAAAGAGTTTGAGATATTGACACGTCCCTATGTTGGATACTGTCTAAGACAGCAATCACTTTAGTAGATCATTACAGCACTTCAATACCAAGTTAGAGGAGCATCATACCTCCAAATCTTGATGCTGTATGATCTTTACCAGTTTAGGAAGTGACTAAGCTCCTCCTACTACTTGCTTGTAGCACTGATCTGTTATCTGGCCCCACACACATATCTGGTTTTTGAGTGGAGGCCAGTAATATACCAAAAAGTTACGGACTTTACTGGTTTATATATTATTTTTTTTTGTTTGTGTGTTAGCTCATTTATGTCTTTTAATATATCCCTAATAAAGCATCTATATTTTAGTCTGTTACTGTGAAAAAATTCACATTGTTCAGGAGGAATTTTAGCCCACTCTTGTTTACAGCCTTGCTTCAGTCCTTTAAGGTTTGCAGGGATTTGTTTAATCACAGCTTTCTTAAGGTCCATTTCAATTGGGTTGAGGTCTGGATATTAAATGTACAGCAAACAGTAGCATTCCCTGCAAGGACTGACTTTGTGGTGCTGACTACCAGGTCACACTGACAATGGCCCATAAATTCTTAGAACACAAATATGGATAGGACACACTTCAGGACCCATCATGATCTGACTCTGTCCCTAATCCTTGTCAATTCACAGCTTTCCAGTTGTACATTTATTTCTTAGAGTTGGACTACCAAGAGATCTGTCTACACACATTTATGTCTTGATAAAGAGCTTGTTGCTCCAAACGGTGCTCTATTGTTGACATTTGGAGTTATCCAATAAAGTATCTCTACCTTTTGCATTGGAACCTGCAGTGTATACTATCCATCTTTAGGTTGCTCTGAGGTCATTGCAACACCTTGATTCCTTTCTTTTTCAGCCATTCTGATGTAGATTTGCTTATTATTGTCCTGTTGTATGACCCAGTTTTGGCCAAGCTGAAAAGATATCCTCACATTTGACTCTAGAATACTTTGGCATATAGAGAAGTTCATGGTCAACTCAATGACTGCAAAGTACTTTGGTCCTGTGACTGCAAAATGAGTCCAAATCATCATCCCTCCACCACTGTGTTTGATAGTAAGGTGCTGATGCTGATATGATGTGCTTGGTTTTCACCAAACATGATGGTGGACAATATGGCCAAACTTCTCCACTTTGGTCTTGGCTGTCCAAAGAACATTGTTCCAGAAGTCTTGTGGTTTTTTTAGATACAACTTTGCAAACTTTAGCCATGCTGTCATGTTCTTTTTAGGAAAAGGAGGCTTTCTCCTGGAAACCCTTCCCAGCCAGCCATATTTGTTCAGTTTTACTAATTGTACTGTCATAAATCTGAACATTCACCATGCTAACTGAGGCCTTTAGAGTCTGAGGGCTTAGTCACACGGCCGTTTATTGCCGCGATTTGCGCATGCGCATGCGTCCAGCGACTTTTTAAAACCATTGCTTTGCAATGGTATCGGACACATGAGCGCTTTTTATGCGCTCGTCCGATAAATTAGAGAACAGAAATCGCAGATCGCACCTATCTGCGATTCCTGTTCTCTTCTCTATATGCGCTCAACGGGGCCGGCGGCAGCAGCGCCGACCCCATTGAGAACATACAGAAGACAAATCATTCTTCTCTGCCACAGCTGTAACAGCTGTGGCAGAGAAGAACAATGTTTGCCCATTAAATTCAATGGAGCGGCAATACAGCCGACTCCATTGAAAGCAATGGGCTGCCGGCGTGCGCGGGATGAATTGTCGGGAAGGGGTTAAATATATAACCCCTTACCTGCAATGCATCCTTAAATGTGAAAAAATTAAAAAAAAGGATGTACTCACCTGCTCCCGGCAGCTGGAGATCCCGGCGGTCGGCCTGCAGTGGGTGTGAAGGAGGTGTGACTCAGGCTTGCCCCTGATTGGCTCAGCCTGAGCCAATCAGAGGCTGATCTCAGTCACACCCATTCATGAATTCATGAATGGGTGTGACTGAGACTTGCTTCTGATTGGCTCAGCGCTGAGCCAATCAGGGGCAAGCCTGAGTCACACCTCCTTCACACCCACTGCAGGCCGACCGCCGGGATCTCCAGCTGCCGGGAGCAGGTGAGTACATCCTTTTTTTTTATTTTTTCACATTTAAGGATGCATTGCAGGTAAGGGGTTATATATTTAACCCCTCCCCGACAATTCATCCCACACTCGCCCGCAGCGCTTGCATTCAATGGAGCCGCTGTATTGCCGGCTCCATTGAATGCAATGCGCTGGACAGCTCCGGCCCGTTTCTAATGAAACGCGGCTAGGAGCAGATTTTCGGGCGATTTTTGGGCCGATTTTTCGGCGCCGGTCACGCGATTTGCGCATGCGCATCCGTCATGCGATGCGCAAATCGCGTGAAAAAACGCCCGTGTGACTAAGGCCTGAGATGTAACTCTTCAGTTTTTGCAGTTTCTCTGATCACTGCATGGTCTGAACTTGAGATGAATTTGCTGGGGCATCTACTCCTGTATTGATTGTTTTCCACTTGTAAAAAATCTTTCTCTCTGTAGAATGTTGAACTCCAAATTGTTAACACCTAAACAACACAAGTGGGCACGGGTCAATAAGCTCACACGTGGTTCAACTCCTTGTGCTCAAACGTAAGTATGACAGAAGAAAGTTACACAAAAATAGATATGCACACTCTTTAAAAAGACAAATATTCATAATAAGTACACAAATAATTAGGAACACTTAAAATGATGGCAAGAAAAACCTGCATCACTCAGCTAACATATCTAAGGCCCAATGTCCACAGGCAAAATAGAATTAGTAAAACTGCGTGGGTGTCCCGCACGCGTGATCCGCGCCCATAGGGGATTAATTGGACACCTGCAAGTAATTAAATACCTGCGGATGTAATTTTTCCCTGGTGCGCAGATCGCACGGATGGGAAAGCACCCGCAGCATGCTTTATTTTGTGCGGTTTTCAAGCACGGACAGCTCCTGTGGCTTCTATTGAAGCCAATGGAAGCCATCCGGTCCCATGGCACAGACGCAGCTGTCATTGCATCCGTGCCACAGGACCACAAGAAAGCAGGAGTTAAAAAAAAAGGGGGGGCACGGCATCATCAGGGAGATCAAATTGTTTGGAAATAGCCTTACACCCCTTTCCAGATTTACAAGCACCAACAATTGCTTTGCTAAGATTATTGCTGATGTCTTTCTTCCATGGCATTGTATTAACACATACCTGAATGCTCCAGACCAGCAAACTGACAAAACTTCTGTTTTTATAGAGGTGGTCACTCTTTCAGGATAATTGATTAATCACTTATCCTGAAAGAGTGACCACCTCTATAAAGGAAATTTTCACAAAGGAAATTGATTAGCAGCACTTCGCTAATACTTACTCTCTTAATTACTATGGAAGCAGTAAGGATGTACTTAATTTTTCATATACTTTTTCTGCATTTTGGCCTAGCTTTTGTTAAACAAATAATGACATGGTGTAATTTGTCATGTGTTGTTGCTCATCTGCGGTTGCATTAACCTAATTTTAAGACCTTACAAAGACCAGATTTAGGGCTCTTTCACACAAGCGTATGCATTTTTATGTACCCTCATGTGCCGTTAATTTGCAGGAATGGACGATTTTCCGTGATCAAGTCCCAATACTTAATTAGCGTTTTCTCGTCCATTTACACAGCTGGGTGTGATGTATTAGTGAAAAAATACGCCGCAGCCCGGAAATCCCTCGCTCGGCATAAATCCTCGGAATGACTTCAAATGCCTAAATAGAGGCACCTGTAAGCTTTTTCCTGCATTGGACGCTGCTAAACTGCCTCCCCTCCCTATTTTTCCAGCTCCCATAGGAGTCTATGGGAGCCACCAGCATGTCTTGGTCGAAAGAAAGAACCAGAACTATCTTTTCTGGCTGTGCGTAAAAGCGTCAGCTGTAATCGGCAGTGTATGTTCTATTTTTCCACGCCAGGTGATTATTCGCAGTGCAAAATAGCCCATGTGAACGAACACATTGGAATCTAATGCCTCAGATGGTTGCATTTTTCGTCCGGGCATAAAAATGCGGCTACATAGCAGCGTAATAATGCTCATGTGAATAAAGTCTTAGTTTTATTATGTCTTCATACGTAAAACCATAAAATTCAAAAGTTTTTCTCATGACTGTATGTTTAAAAGAGGCAAAAAAAAGAAAAATCGTGATCCTCAACTTAAATTAAACTCAACTTATCCTTTTTAAAAAAAAGAGGTGTAAACTTAACAGAACAATAAAGCTCATACGTTATGGCTAATAAATATTGATTAGCAAGCTAGTCTTTTAACTTTCACCACCTATACATTTAAATGAATATTGCTTCCAGAATGCTAAACATATTTATTTTACATAATATCAGTTGTACATTATTTAACCCTTTATTTAGAACACTGATGTGTTATTAATTAATTCCAGTATCAGACTTGAATCATACACACAATTTTGGGTGCAATTTTGTAAGCCAACCCCAGAAGTAGACTCAAAAGGAATGGGAATTATAAATGAATGACTTCCAGGATTCCAAACCCAAATTCACAGCAGAATCTGCAACATTTTAGTATTCTGTCGAATGCTGTGAAATCCCACACCATAGTTCACATGGCACTCTGAAATCCACGTTGCTGAAAAAAGATATGTCAATTCTTGATACAGTTTCCGCATGACATCCACACGGAAACCACATCGCATGCGGATTTGCCGAACTCAATTATGGATCCGCTTGAGAATCTGCAGCAGACCTCCGAGGCTCAGCTTCAGAGTTCTGCCGCAGATTAAACTGACAGGCATAAGCCTCTTTGAACATACCCATTTGTTGAGCAAAGACATCATTTAAAAATAACATGAAGGGGGACATTCCTAAAACATTTTCTGCCAATTTCTGATGTAAAAAAGTTGCAAAATTTTTCGCAAAGGCTTGCCTGTGCAAAAACTTTGCAAATTTTGGCTGCCTGCATTGCTGTTCATCACTTTCCCAAAAAGGGAGAGTTCTTGTAGGGAAAGGACATGGACACCCCGAACCAACACATTTATGTATAATGTATAGCAGAAGTTGGTGTAAGTTGTAACAGATACGTATGCCAGATCAGACCTGGCGTACATTTCTTTGCAGTCACACAAAGGTGCCAAGATGCCCTTAATATATGAAGAAGTGAGCACTTCTTCATATTTTAGGTACATCGTGCGCTGGGGAAATAATACTAAGACCGGCATTTGAAATGTTGGTTTCAATAAATTTCCCCCAATGTTTCCAGAGCCTTTCATATTTTACTATTAACCTACAGCTAACAAAAAACAAGGCAAGAACTGCCATCATCAAAAGCCCCAGGAACGCAATGTTTTTAAAAAAATACACTATGTGTAATACCAGTGAACGTATTACAACAAAAAAGACCATTTACAGCAGTGTGATCACTTTCTGTCTGGGGTTGTCTATTGCAGATTGAATTAGACATCATTATTGTAGTTAACCATGCCCTGAGTAACACATTACCAAAATGACAAACATTGCCTTTCTTATGGAGTACAGGTGAAATAGCCACAACGGTAATACATCAAAGATTCCAATAATCATGGGTTGCTGCTGCCCTCTGCTGGATTTGTTCTGTACTGAGTTTTATGCAGCTTCCATAAGCAGATGGTAAGATGGGGTGCTTTATAAAACATAGCTTCACCTGTCATAAGAGAACACTTTTAGACCATTACAATGTATATACAATAATTACTTATCAAAACCCTACTATAAACTGATAATGGAGCAGGAATGTTATAGTAAAATCAGATTCCCGGCAGCCTGATAGAAGCTGTTCTAAGAAAGTCTTTGCTTCCTGTATATGGAACACAAGTTTCTGTAAATGGAGGTCTGTATTCTGTTGACAGGCTCTAAAGATAAGGAACATGATCGGCCCCAACACTGACCTACTCTGCCGGTCAAAAGTTTTTGGACACCGTGAACCCTTACAGTTTAAAGGCAAAAACATTCAAGAAGAACAAACATGTTCAATCAAAAGAAAAGAAAACTTTTTTTTTCACTGCACCAAAACCATTCCGGACTCTCAACCACGTTTGATAGTTGGTTTAATGCAGTTGGGCATAATCTTTTCATGCACTGAGTGTTGTACATATATATTTCTTTTGCTCCCAAAAACCTCACATTTGGACTCAGCCATCAACAACACTTTTATATTTACTGCCTTAAAAGTGGTTTAACCCCTTATGGACACGGCCTATTTTGGCGTTGAGGACCAAACGATTTTTGGTATTTTTTCATCTCCATTTTTCAACAGCCATAACTTTTTTATTTTTCTGTCGACGCGGCCGTATAAGGGCTTGTTTTTTGCGTGGTGAACTGTAGTTTTTATTGGTACAATTTTTGGGTACATAGACTACATTGTAAAACTTTGATTATTTTTTTTATGATCGTAGGGGAGAAAACGCATCAATTCTGCCACAGATTTTTGGTTTTTTTTTTAAAAGCGTTAATTATACAGCATAAATGACACACTACATTTTTTTCTGCGGGTCAGTACGGTTACAACGATACCAAAATTCTTATATTTTTTTTTTAGGTTTTTCTACTTTTCCACAATAAAACACCTATTTTGGTAATTATTTTTTTTTCCTAAAATCACTGCATTCAAAGTCCTATAACTTTTTTATTTTTCCATGGCCGGAGCTCTGTGAGGGCTTATTTTTTGCGAGACGAGCTGTAGTTTTTATTGGTACCATTTTGGGGTACATTTCTTTTTTTAAATAACTTTTATTGCGTTTTTTGGGAGGCAAAATGTTAGAAATTAGCATTTTGCCTCAGTTTTTTAGCGTTTTTGTAACGCTTTTTGCGGTGCAGGATAAAAAGCGTGTTCAATTTATTGTACGCGTCGTTACAGATGCATCTATGCCAAATATGTGGGATTTTTTTTATGCTAATATGAGAAAAAGCATTAAAAAAGGGTTTTTTAATTTTATTTTTTTTTTGTACTTTATTTTGCTCTTATTTTTACACCATCTGTGTCCCTCTGAGGGACTTACAGTGCAGCACTAATGATCGCTACGATAAGGCATGGCAGGACTTCTCTCCTGCCATGCCTTATCGCTTATTACAGCAATCTTAGGCAATGGCAATACAGAACGCTGGTATCTGGTGTCCTATTGCCATAGCAACCAGCCGGGCTCTCGTGATGTTATCGCGGGAGGCGGTTGAAGTCACAGAGAGAGCGCGCTCCCTCTGTGACTGTGAACCCTTTCCCTGCTGCGATTTACTTAGATCACGGCAGGGAAGGGGTTAACAGCAGGTGGGCACATCTCCGATGCCCCCCGCTATCGCAGCCGGAGGCCAGCTACTAGTGACAGCCGGCTTCCACTGCGGGATAGCGCAAGATCTGCTATGATCTCACGTTATCCCTGTGACGTAAGGGTACGTCATTTTGCGGGAAGTACCTCGCTCCCATGACGTACCCTTACGTCATGGGGAGGGAAAGGGTTAAAGCACAGTAACTCTACCAAAGATGGCAGTTGATCCAAGTCTCCTCTTGATCATTTCCACAGATACTTGCCTAAGTTGAAACCTGCTTGAATTTCAGGAGCAGTTTGGCGTTTACCTCATTTGGCGAGCAGCATGATGGACTTATCTCCTGCCTTTTTAGTCACACATGTCCTCCCACTTCATTTTTAATCTTTGTTGAATCCAGTTTTATGAAAGCGCTTGATGGTGCATGCAACCAATAACTGGGAATCCTCAGTTTTGAGGCAATGTCGAGAATGGAAAGACCATTTTTGTTGTAGTAGGCATTGATTATGGCCTTTGTCTCTTGGTTCACATTTTCTTGCAGCCGGGGAGTCATCTCCTATGATTCACCAACTGCAAGTCCTTATGACCATGTTGGTACTGTTATGGAGCAACGAGTGGGAACCTGGGGGCGTTATCCAGCTGACTCTCTGAGATTCACCCTTTAACCCCTGTACAGGGATCTGGCCTTACGGCAGAGAGACAAGCAGGTCGCTACCTCTTGGAATTGTGTGATTCTCCTGCCTGTGTGATTAGCAGCTGACCCATGGGGATCAGAGCACTGTTACAAGCACCATGCCAAACAGGCAGGAGGTACAGCCAGAAACTGGGGGAGAGACACTACCAAGAGATAGCAGAAACACCAAACGGAGCAGGGACCTAGGCAAATAACAGGACAGGAAGTGGTACAAACATACAAAGATACATGATACAGATGTCAATACAGGATAGAGACACAACAATCTTCAGTGATTCAACATTTAGGTTAAGACGGAGGATCAGAAGGCCTTACACAGACCCAGCACAGAGGCACACGGACAGATATACAGAACAGAATCACATTGTGAATATCACAAGAAAGCTAGATGCCAGAACTATCAGACTACGCCAGCACAGACAGAGCACTGAACAGCAAGGTTGCGAATAGCAACGGGAGGCTAGACGCCGGAACGACCTCATTGTTGAGACACTCAGAATGCAGAACAGAAAACAGACATAAAGCACACTGACAAAAGGACGCATAGGTCCTTAGCCATATGGCCTAGCACAGAGAACACGTACATAGCACAGATATACACGTCATATGTGTAACTTCTGTCACTGGCGATCTCAGACCGACCTGCAAAATGACTTCATACACGCCGAACAGGCCAATTCAGATGGAAATGCAGAACTGCAAACGGGATTCGATACTCACAGGCATAACTCATAAACAGATATAAATCAAACACTGACAAGCGCTCATATCTGCACACCTAGCCAGATGGGATAACTATAGAATGTACAAAGTATTGGTTGGTATTTTGGCCAAGATATTTAAAGGGGTTGTCCCGCACCGAAACGTTTTTTTTTTTTTTTCAACCCCCCCCACCTCCCCCCCCCGTTCGGCGCGAGACAACCCCGATGCAGGGACTTAAAAAAAAAACAGCACAGCGCTTACCTGAATCCCCGCGCTCCGGTGACTTCTTACTTACCGGTTGAAGATGGCCGCCGGGATCCTCTCCCTCCGTGGACCGCAGCTCTTCTGTGCGGTCCATTGCCGATTCCAGCCTCCTGATTGGCTGGAATCGGCACGTGACGGGGCGGAGCTACACGGAGCTACACAGAGCCCCATTGAGAAGAGAAGAAGACCCGGACTGCGCAAGCGCGTCTAATTTGGCCATTAGACGGCGAAAATTAGACGGCAACCATGGAGACGAGGACGCTAGCAACGGAGCAGGTAAGTGAAAAACTTTTTATAACTTCTGTATGGCTCATAATTAATGCACAATGTACATTACAAAGTGCATTAATATGGCCATACAGAAGTGTATAGACCCACTTGCTGCCGCGGGACAACCCCTTTAAGCCTGCAAGCCCACTCCTAGGGTCCTCATTGTCTCGCAGGTCCCTACACTAGTGAGATAACTAAACCCAAACTTGCACAGACACGATGGAACATGACACTATTCACACTCAACATACTGAACATGGCTGCTCATACCTCATGTCCGGCCTCATGCACAGACATACAGGAACATGACACTGTTCACACTGGTGATACAGAACAAACACAGAAAATACGGAAGGCTATACGGACATGCAGAAACATGACACGTCACAGAAGAGGAGCTGGTATATATGAGCAACAGACCTGTAAGATTGGCTGGCTGGAGAAATCCACACCCAGCAAACTCAAATAATCCCAACTGTGGAGCTGAGCTTCTGGAAACCATGTAGTACAACAGAACCCAGCAGAACGCTCTGACAGATATCTGTTGACACATATTAATAATGATAGTTATCTTAACTCCTTATTATCAAATACTTGTCTTTCACCTTTCTCAGTTGTTTTCATGTTGTTAAAAGTTCTGATTTTCCTTTTATTCTACTGCCCTGCTGTTTGTAATCCACTTACAGGTGGGTTGGCTCAAGTTGCCATTCTACCAGTACTGTATTGGCCAAGACCTCCTCTCCAACACTTCCCATGCTGCCTTACATAGCCATACTCCAATGAGTAGCAAGGCAGCATCTCACTGCCCACCCCTCTGTTGCATGTAGTAACTAGCAATGTCTCCATGCCCCTGTTACTAGAAAAGTCAAATGCCTAATAACAGGCAGTAGATTACAAAGGTGGTGGAAGGGAGACCCTTAGGCCTCCTTCCCACGAACGGATTTACGCCGTGTAAATTCGCGGCAAAAATCCGCTGCGTTGCCCCCTGCTATTAGGTTCTAATGAACCTAATAGCACAATGCTCATGATGCGTAATTCCACCGCGGAATTTCGCACCGTGAAATCTCCCGTCCTCACCCGCGGCATGCTCTATTTGCCGCGGGTGTACGCGCTGACGGCTTCCATTGCAGTCAATGGAAGCCGTCCGTTCACGCTATCTCCCGCTGTAACGAGCGGAAGATAGCGTGAAAAAACGCTTCCCCGCCTACCGCCGCGCGTCATATGACGCGGCCGGCGCGTCATATGACGCTGCTGGCGCGTCACGTGACACGGCCGGCCGTGTCATGTGACGCGGTGGGCGTGTCACATGACGCGACGGCGGTGGGCGGGGAAGCGTCTTCACGCTATCTTCCGCTGGTAAGTATGGGGTCTCTGGGGGGCGCCGTGACGGGCTTCACTGCGGAATATTACGCGGCGGAGCCCGTCACGCTCGTGTGAAGCCGGCCTTAGTGGCAGGCACTTCAAACTTAATTTTCAGTGGTAAAAGCAAAAAAACTATTAATGCAAGATTACAAGATTGATAACAGACACTGTTATTTATCACTGTTCTCTGTACCAATATGTTTTAAGAAGTTCTAATAAAGCGACATGGCATTGCCGTGAGAAAATTGCAACAATATCGCATCACTGGTCCCTGCGATATCGCTGCGGTCTCTCGCAGTGATAGTGCGATTTTGTAGTGCTACAAAGTTGCGCAACTTTGTAGCACCACATGCAAGGATTTTCATGAAGGAGGGTGCTTGAAATATAAGCCCTACCTCGAAAGTAAGCCCTAGCTGCAGAAAAAAATATATATCACCTTAGAAGTGCTGTCAGTCCAGCCGCATCTACTCCCCGGGTCCCCGACACTATTCTTCTTCATCTCTTCTAGCCGGAGATTGAAAAATTCCTGCCTCCTGGAAGCACTGGCTGTGATTGGCTGACACTTAGCCAATCAGAGCCAGTGCTCGATGAATGGCTATGATTGGTTCAAAGAATGCTGGCTGTGATTGGCTAACTGTCAGCCAATCACAGGCAGCACTTCCAGCAGGCGGAGATTTTTCAATCCCGGACAGAAGAGATGAAGATGAATGGTGCAGTGGACCGGGGAGAAGA
The DNA here is from genome assembly GCF_035609145.1 of Eleutherodactylus coqui. Lineage (NCBI taxonomy): Eukaryota > Metazoa > Chordata > Amphibia > Anura > Eleutherodactylidae > Eleutherodactylus > Eleutherodactylus coqui. The sequence goes on along the minus strand of NC_089839.1, from coordinate 257,790,339 downwards.
TGTGGCCAGGCTGACAGCTCTTCTAAGGTGATCTATACTTTTTTTTTAAATTTCTGCAGCTAGGGCTTTGGTTACGGCTTTGACAGTAGGATTTCCTACTGTCAAAGTTGCATCACACCACACGAACACCGCAGAGAGAGGGAGGCTCCATAGGAAAACATGGGCTACAAAACCTTACGAGTCACAGGCATATCGTGGGACTCACAAGTTTTATGTTAGGATGTTGCATGCTACAAAACATCACACATGTGAATTAACCCAAAGGAAAGCATGGGCTTCACATACATGTGATTTGCAGCATTGTAACAACGCAACAAAATCGCGTGACTTTGTCGCCCATGTGAACAAGGCCTAAAAGTGAACTTTTATCTTCACTTAAGTGCTAGATATTTTTTGCTAGGATATTTGATACTACACTTGATTTGCTGTCCCTGAACCCTTAACATCAACTTATGCTTAACAGCTGTTTATTTCCCATCAGAAAGCAGAATACTTGCTTCTACCTTCCTGCTCTCCTAGTGTGAATGGCATCCACCAATCAGTAGTCAGCTTACTACTTATGTTTTAGAGGAACCGACATCGTTAGAAGAGTATGTGAAATCTGATTGGTTGTATCTGGTGATGACTGGTGACAGTGCAAGGATAGCAGAAGGTGTAGACAGTGCAGGAAAAGGAGTAAGGGAGAGGGTAGGGAAAACGAGTACACTTATCACATGAAAGTAGTGTGGTTGTCATTGTTACAGCAGTTTCACAAATGGCATTTTTATGGAAAAATGCTACAATGATGTGATGTTTACTAGATGTTTTTGCCATGTTCTTTGTTTTCTCAGTTTTGATGTGGTTTGGGGTTTTCCAAAGCATAGCATGCTCTACATAGGGTGTTTTTATCAAGGCATCTTCCCATAAAAAATGCATGTCAAAAATATGAGGCCCCAAATTGATGGAGAAAAAAAGCTTACAAAAAAGCACGATTTTTATGCTGTTTTCCACAAGCGCAACAAAACTACCATAAAAACCGTAATTATGGAGAAAGCATTACTGTAATACACAATCTTTGAATCGCATTAACAACCACCATTAAAAATGAATAAAGATAAGGTCACACATGATAGAAAATCTGCATTTTAATGCAGATCCGCTTCAAAATCTGCATATGCTAAATGTGGATTTTGCTGTGGATTTTATCCCTTCATTTGAAGAGGTGAAATTCATGGTCACCTCCCTATAGCACCGGCTGATGTATTTTTTATCCTCACCTGCTCCCTGGATCCCACAGTATTCCCCTTCTTGCCCTAACAGCACCATAAGTTAGTTTATGACACTAGGGTAACTATAGGGGATGCGGTTGCACCCGGGCCCAGGAGCCTTAGGGGCCCATAAGGCCTCTCTTCCCCATATAGGGAGCTCAGTATTATGACTAAAACATTATAGTTGGGGGCCCAGGAGCTTCAAGTTGCGCCTCTTGTTCATGATGCTGTAGTTAGATGACAGGTTCCCTTTAAAGTATACACCTCAGGTCAAGTAAAGGCTCATTCACGCCCGCATTAGGGCTTTCAGTCACAGATCCATTTCTCTCTACTGCGAAACAGAAATATACAGTATGTTTCCATTTTTTCCCCAATTGATTTCTTTGGGTTTACAAAAACAAAAACGGAATGATTCCATTTCTTAGAGGAGCAAATAGCGCAGTCCGCACTGCTATTTACTCCGGTAATAAAAAGTAAATCCTACTGAGACAGAAACAAATTGAAAGCTTTCTGTTTCTTTTTTAAACCCATTGAAATCAATGAGAAAGAAACATTTATTTCCATTTTAATTCCTTTTTTTTGCTCCAAAAATGAAACAGAGAAACCGAATTGTGACTGTATGCAGATGTGAATTGGCCCTTAGGGCTTATTCAGATGACAGTATTTATGGAGATATTTAGCTGCATACGGTGGTGTGAAGGAGGCCGTATATCGCAGATTTCTTCCAGAGCGCATGGATGAGATTTATTGAAATCTCATTCACATTGCCTGTATGTAAAATGTTGTGGATTGTCCACAGTCAATCGCGCTGCACATTAATCCATTTGGAATTATAAGTTTTTAACATAGGAGAACATTCTATACAATTTTAAAAAGCTAATTAATTCTTTAATGCCACAAGATGTATGTTTTTGTATTTAACGCAACAGGACGTAAACTTATGTCCAGTGGATAGAATGGGCTCAGAAGTGAGCCCACGTCATCCCTTAGCGGGAACCAGCTGTGTTTGATAGCCGGCTTCCCACTGTTAGCCTACTACATGCCACAATAATGTAGATTGGGGCATATAAAGGGTTCACTGATAGAGTGTGTTTCCTTTGTGATGTCATCGGCCCTCTACTACATAATCATGGAGGGCTGATGGCCTGTGATCGTTATTGTAAGCGATAATACATTGCAGTATAGAAGTACTGCAATGCATTATCATCGCGATCTGAGCTTTTCTGGTTCGAGTCCCCTACAGGGACTTAAATAAAGTTTTATATATATATATATATATATATATATATATACAGTGTAAAGAAAAAACGTAAGAAAATTACGAAAACACTCTTCTTTTGTGCTCAAAACGAATATTTGGTATCATCGTATCCATAACTACCTGTACAACAAATTAAATACAGCATTACTCTTCAATGGCAAAAAAAACCACAAAAAACCTAGGCAAAATGCTTATTTTGGTAATTTTGAACCCCCAAAAAATACAATAAAAGGGATCAAAAAATCTGTAGGTACCCCAAAATAGTGCCAATTAAAAACGACAGCTTATCCCACACAAAAAAAGTCCTCCCAGAGGTCTGTCCATAGAAAAATAAAAGAAGTTTATGGGACTTTGAATGCAACAATGTAAAATTATTTTTTTACAAAAGGTTTTAATTGTGCAAGAGTGGAAAAACCTGGAAAAATGTTGGTATCGTCGTAATCATATCAGCCTGCAGAAAAAGATTATCCTGCTATTTATACTGTAAAAATAACAATAGCAGAACTGATGTGCTTATTCTCCCTGCCCTTCAAAAGAAATTAGTAAAGGTTTACCATTAACGAAAATGGTACCAATAAAAAAACTACAGTTGCCTATCACAAAACAAGCCTTCATACGGCCGAGTCAACAGAAAAATAAAAAAGTTATGGCTTTTGAAAGTGGAGATGAAAATCCCACCAAAAAAAATCGTTGCGTCCCTATGGCCAAAGTAGGCCGTGTCCTTAAGGGGTTAAAGAAAAAAAAAACAAGTATTTAATAATGTATTTTTCTATTTTATCTGCCTACTTTTTAAAAAATGGAGTGGTCCCTCATTTCAAACAACATGCCAAAGGCAAACTTTTCATTCTGCATTTCTAAATACAATGTATCACTTCAAACTATTTTTGAAATGACTGTGAAAGAAACAATAGAAAACAGACACTTTTCAAAATACTCAAATTTATCATGGCTATTGGGCGTATAGCTAGACCATATGTTCAACGTTAGGGGATGTTTGCTATTGTAGATCAGGGACCTCATTGTAATATCCCAGATGTTTCATGAAGCTGGCAGAGAAAGGGAAATTTACGACAATTGCAGAAACAGAGAAGCGCATACCTGGTTTCTATACTACTGGGACAGCACTGACTTTAAATCTGCACGCATAATGCGGGCGGAAAATGCAGACAATAATGTCAAGGGAACTCTGTAAAAGCAATAGGACATGTTGGAGAAATCTCTAAAGATTAGATGTAACAGTTATTAAAGAAATGTACCCTGTTATAGTAGGCACTGAACTCCATATCACAAGGAAAGATGTGAGGGATTTTCAGCAAGACATCTGTCATTTAGCAGTGACAGTAACCCTGCAACTGACAATTCAAATCCCTGATGATAGAATTAATTAACCTGTGGACACAAGCAGTTCCCACACTGATTCAAAGGCAGTTTTCTTCTTCTCCTTCTACCCTTTTGTATTCTTGGACTTGCATTAAATGAGATACTTGTAGATGGAATACAGATCATCGCGTCTCATAGCTGTCTTCAAACTTTTTAGCAGCGTCTTCATAAACAGCCTTTAAGTTCTTCTAATTATGACTCACATTACCATAATACACAGATACAATATAATGTTTATGGTAAACGACCAAACATGTTTGCAATTTGGGGAATTTGGAATATTACATTGTTTTGTTCTCTACTAGAGATGAGCGAGTATACTCGCTAAAGGCAATTGCTCGAGCGAGCATTGCCTTTAGCGAGTACCTGCCCACTCGAGATGAAAGGTTCGGGTGACGGCGCGGGGGAGCGGTGAATAGCGGCAGTCAGCAGGAGGGAGCGGGGCAGAGAGAGGGAGAGAGAGATCCCCCCTCCGTTCCGCTCCGCTCTCCCCTGCAGCTCCCCGCCCGCTGCCGACACCCGAACTTTCACTCTTGAGCGGGCAGGTACTCGCTAAGGGCAATGCTCGCTCGAGCAATTGCCTTTAGTGAGTATACTCGCTCATCTCTATTCTCTACACATAAAAGAAGTGTGCTCAAACGGTACAGATAAAGTGATAGTTTTGTATCCAAACATGTTATTTCACTCTATATACATAAAAATGCAATGATTTGTAAAGTGAAATTGCTAAGTGTAACATACACATATGACTTATGCTCAGGGGCATAGCTAAAGGCTCATGGGCCCGGGTGCAAAAGTTTATCTTGCGGCCTCCCCAACTTTTCTTAACTCCTTAAAGGGGTTCTGACATGAAAAAAAAAAAATTGTACTCACCTTGCCTGGCCTGGCCCGATCGCCAGGCATGTCCCCTCCAGCCGGCATCTTCTTCTGTGCCTTTAAAGCAGAGCAGGAGCGGTCAAAAAGACCGCTTCCTGCTCTGGTCCGTCCGTCAGGCACTTCCGAGGTCAACGGACGGACCGCCACAGCAAGCACGTCACAAGCAGTGCTTGCTGTGGGCGGCCCGTCCGTCCGGCTGAACTCCGGAGTGCTGAGCATGCGCAGTGGAGACGCGGCCCGTCCTGACTCCTGTCAGAGGGCACCTCTCCACTGCGCATGCGCGCGATCCCGGAGCGGCGCGGCTGCTGGAGGAAGAAGACTGCCTGCCGGGAGGCATACTAGCACTTTCTGCTTAGGTTAAGCAGCGCTGCTGATTAGAGCCACCTGATTGGCTCTTCGGCACCACGTGACTGCACAGCGTGCACCAATCAGGTGGCTCTAGTCAGGCTGCTTAACCTAAGCAGAAAGTGCTAATATGCTGCTGGGAGATGACCCCCCGATGTCAACAACAACAGAAGACAAGGTAAGTATAAGATTTTTATGCTTTAGCAGCCATTAACGCATGGGTTCCCTGGGTCCATTAGGCAGACCAGGGAACAATGGCTGCTAAAGCATAAAAAAATTATTCATGTCAGAACCCCTTTAAGCAGAGGTGTAACTTGAAGCTGCTGGGCCCCAATGCAAAACCTGTAACAGGACCCCCAACTATAATGGTTTATTCATAATACTTGCTCCCTATATGGGGAAGAGAGGCCTTATGAGCTCCCTAAGGCTGCTGGGCCCGGGTGCAACTGCATCTCCTATAGTTACACCAGTGCTTATGCCCTTAGCATGCAAAGTCATTATGCTCTTGCTCTTTTCAGTAGTATTGGGAGCAAGGGAGAGGTGTAAGGACTGGTTGACCTATTGTATATAACCTATAACTATGCCATTGGATTTAATATTCTTTGGATCAAATGTAGGGACACAAAATAGCTGTATTAAAGTAGTTCTGTCAGGCCTCCTAGAATACCATATATGCATAATATAGAGGATGGGCAATCAGGTCGAAGATGTATATTTAGTATTTTTTGTTTTTTAACCCCCGCTTCCAAGAGCCATAACTTTATTTTTCCATCAATGTAGCCATATAGGGGGCTTGTTTTCTGTGGGGAAGAGGGGGGTCTATATTTTAATGGTACATTAAATGGTACCAAATAAAGTACTTAAAAATTTGTGGGTTGAAATGGAAAATAAAAAAATTTTGCAATTGTTTCCTTTTTACAGAATTCCTCACTCAGTTGTTTAAATGCATGTTTAGCCCACGTCACACAAGCCATAAACACTGTGGGTATTCTGTAATGGAATACCCGAAGCAATTCTGCTGTAAATCCACAGTGGCCAAATCTGTACCAAAATGGTGCCAATAAAAACCACAGCTTGTCACACACAAAAACAAGCCCCATAAGAGCTCCAAATAAAGTTATGAGACTGTGAATGCAGTGATACAAAAAAAATAATTTTTGGAAGACGGTTTTTATTGAGCAAAAGTAGGAAATCCTAAAAAAAAAACGAATGTTGGTATTGTAATCGTACCAACATGCAGAGAAAAATCTATCATGTCATTTATGCTGTATAATTAATGCTGTAAAAAAAAAACATTTTTTCCCCTCCCCTCCATAAAAATGTCATAAAAGTAATACAACGCATTATATTTACCCAAAAAGTACCAATAAAAACTACAGCTTGTCACGCAAAAAGCAAACCCTCATAAGGCCATGTGAATGGAAAAAGAAAAAAGTTATGGCTTTTTAGAAGCGGAGGTGCAAATTCCCAGAAAATCATCACGTCCTTAGGGCTTATTCACACGAGCGTATATTGGCCTGCACTGGGTGGTGTATATGGCATTGGGCTGTCTTTCCTTTCCCTCCCCCTCGCCGGCTCTCTGCAAGGTGAGGAGGTGGGACTGGGTGGGAGCTAGTTTGCTGAGCTCCTGCCCTTTTCCGTCCCTTGCCGCTGTTTGCAATGGGAAGGGTGGGACAGGTTGTGGCTTAGCTCCACCCTTGTCCCACCCCTCCCATTGAAAACAGCGGCAAGGGGCGGAGAGGAGAAGAGAAGGGGCACGGAGTTTAGCAGTCATGCTGTTAAACTCCCCCACCTCCCTTCTCCTGCAGCTGTCATTGACTCCCATAGACTGCCGACGCCGACATAGAAGCACCCGGCGAGGCGCTTTTACACTGTGGAGATACGCTCCTGTGCACTGATGCATTGTAAACCAATGCATCAGAGGGGCGGCGTATATCGGCTGGGGTGTGAAAACCCGGACGATATACGCCTGTGTGAATAAGCCCTGAAGCCCAAAATAGGACATATCCTTAAGGGGTTAATTGTGGTTTAAAACTGCAATAAAAAGAACCACATGTGAGTGCAGCCTTACTGGTACGATTTTCAAGTAAATGTGACTTTTTGATGCCTTTTTATCAAATTTTTTGATGAGGAGGCAAAGTGACCAAAAAATTGCGATTCCGCTTTCTCGCAGATTTTATATGGCGTTCGCCATGCAAAATAAAAAATGTCATATTTCAATAGTTTGAATATTTACAGACATGGAAATACCAACTAGTTTTTGGTGATAAATGGGAAAGGTTTTTCTGTTTGGAGGTTTTAATATTTGTATTTCTTTCATATTTTTTTAAATGTTATCAAATTCTTTTCAATGGCATTGGGGGACTTAAACATGCAATCAAGCATTTCTATTGCAATCTATAGCCAATTCCAGTTTATCAAGCCTTGTTACTGGCAGGGCTTTCTAAGCTTCCATACATGACAGGCCTGGAGCCCATTTAGGGGGGTGCAATTGAAGGAACCCCCATTTAATCTGTTAAGGCTCATTCACATCTCTGTTAGGGCTGTCCATCTTTGTTCTGTTTTTGGAGCGAAAAAAAGAAATTAACAAGAACTTAAAGGTCTTCTTTTTCCCAACTGATTTTAATGTTTTCAAAAAAATGTAATTCTTTCAGTTTGGATACATAATGGAATGGAAGCATGCTTTTAATGGAACAAATAGCGCAATCGGAAGTGCTATTCTGTTAAAAAAAGGAAACAGAACAGATGCAAATTGAAAGCACTTAAAAAACACATGGAAATCAATGGGAAAGACAATGGAAATGTTTAATTCCATTTTTCCTGCTGCATGAAAGGCACAGAGAAACTGAAAGCCCCAACGCAGATATGAGTAAGCCCTTATATGCTGCGATAGCCATTGACTATGGCATTTAAGGAGCTATATGGTCTGTTGCCCTTGATACTGTTGGGTTAGATTAACCTCACCTATAACTTTAACCCAAAGAAATTAATAAAATAAAATCTTATTTGTATAGCACCGCTTTCCGCAGCGCTTTCAGGTAATTTATTTATTATCCCCACCAAGCTGGGTACTCATTTTACCGACCTCAGAAGGATGGAAGGAGTCGGACAAATCAAATACTTACCTATTCCACCCCAGGCAGACTCCTTACCGCATCTTCTCACTAATCTTCTCCCGTCCCCCAGGTCACCTCACAGCAAGCCAGCTGGTTCCTCTTCTTCTTGTTATGATGCTTCCATTCCTTGCATTCTTCCTGGCAGGCAATGTACGCTACGTCACTAGTGACGTAGCATGCATAGCCTAGCAGGGAGTGATGATCTATTGCTGACACTGCGCACATGCACAATCTCTGCAATAGTTCGGCACTCCCTGCTAGGCTGCGAACACTATGTCACTAGTGACGTAATGTACATTGTCTGGCAGGAAGAAAACTGCCTGTGAATGGATGCTTCATCACCAGAAGAAGAGAATCCGTCCAGCTTAAGGTAAGGTGACCTTGGAAAACTGCAGGTGACAGTAAAGCTGGGCGGGGAGAACATGCAGTAAGTAGACTCTCTGGGAGGAACAGGTTAGTATATAATCTTTTTTTTAATGACAGAACCACTTTAATTGAACACCATAAGGGGCTAGAGGGAGTATGGTGCAAATTTGCGGGCTCAGACCTCTCGCGGGGGTGTACATGACTCATCCTCCTGCTCCTGGAGTTCATTCTCAGGAACAATTATTTTGTTTTTGGGGGTGTTTTCTACAAACAGCAACAGGGGACTGCCATGGGGGCTAATGTGGCCCCACCTTATGCTAACATCTATATGGCATCTTCAAGGACAAGTTTGTGTACACCTCTTGATACTGATGTGAGGTTCAAGCCTAGTGGTGCTATATTGACAATATATTCATTATTTTGGATGGTTTCCTTTCTGATCTTTTAGCATTTCAGACAGAAATTAATGCAATTTATCCTGAGCTACAATTTACCTTGGCATATTCCTATGATAGCATCCAATTTTTAGATGTTTTGGTTTCACGTAGTGGTAATGATCTGACTGCTGACTTGTTTGTTAAGCCAACCGATAGAAATAGCCTGTTGGTTTATCAGAGTTACCACCCTCGTAGTATCTTGGACTCCTTGTCTTGGAGTCAGTTGATTGGAGTGAGGTGGATCATTAATGAGGAGGTGATTAATACTCATCTTGAACAGATGTGTTTCAAATTTTTGGATAGAGGTTACCCGAAAACTTTGGTTTTTGGATATTTCGATAAAGCTAAACGGAAGGATAGGAGTGAGTTGCTTGTGCCAAAGGGGAGGGAACATAAGAATGACCATGCTCCTTTTGTTTCTACTTTTTTACTCCCTTTAGTGGGAGGGCTTCCCATATTTTGAGGAAATACTGGTCCTTACTTATGAGGGGTTGTACTGATATAGAGGAATTTAAGGTTCCTCCTATGATGTGATACTTACTGGGTTCTAATTTGAGGGATAGGCTTGTGAAATCTACACATACTATGGTTGGTGCACAGAGACAGTCTTTTCTGTTTTCCTCAAAGGTGGGCAATTTCCCTTGTTTCAATTGCTTATGCTGTAACAATTTATTGAGGGGGTCATAAATTAAATCATCCTTTTACTTGTAGATCCCTTCACATCACGAGTAGATATATCTTCCTATGTGATCAATATGATGTTGTGTCCTTGAGGATTGATTTATTTGGGTGAAACAACAATGAAGGTCCGCTCTCATTTTGTTAAATACAAGAGTACTATTCATACTAAGGCCATTGATTTATCTGTCCACAGACATTTTGCAGAGAAGGGTCATTCTGTAAACCAATTGCGCTTTTGGGTCATTGATCATATACCATACTCTATTAGGGGTGGTGAACGTATTGATATATTGAAAAAGAATAAATTAAAATGGCTTTTTCTTCTAGATACTATGGCACCTTAGACCAGGCTCACATGGCTGTAAGCAGAATCCACTGTGGACCTCCCACAGCGGATTAGAGCTGTAAACCAGGCCATCATCCAGCGCATAATTGCGAACTCACGCAGGTGGTCATGTGCAGTACACCTGTTTTTTTTTTTATATTACTGGTGCTGTCACTTAGCGATGACACGAATATCTGCAGCCCATACACAATGTCCATGAGAAGAAAATAAATTTTCAAAAAAGAAAGAAATATCAGATATATAGATCTCACCCCGCATCATTCAAAGGCATCAATAATCAAGAAAAAATGTTGAAGCACCAAATCAAATTGAACAACATCCCAAAGAAGCAGCTCATGATGGAAAATGATGTAGCATTCAACTTGGTGAGCATATTTATATGTTGAAAACGAATAAATTAAAATGGATTTGCTTATGGGCGCTATATCTCATATATCCACGGTAAAATAATACATGCTGCATTTTATTTTCTGCTCGCGGATTTTATGCAATTCCGACATGCATTTGATTGCCTGCGTATTACCGTGGATCATATGCTTGCGGAATCCGCAATTCATATCTGGTTGCGTGAGACCAGCCTAAAGGTCTAAATCTGGAGCACAATGTACAATCATATATATGAGAGTCTAGCTTCCTTGAGATATCACTTCTGTGTATGTTTTATATACTGTTTTTAATAGGTGTCTTATTTTGTTTTTTAGTCATATGTGATGGTCGACTAGTGTTCTGCGTGCATATTGATCTGGTCGACACTTTTTCCATTTTCAAGGAGTTCCTTTTGATGAGCCACACCTCCAACAATTTTCAGAGTAGCGAGGGGGAATTTTGTTGAGTTTCTGGGGGGTGAGGTACCATTGGTACAATAATTTGCGTAAGTTTTCTAAATGGTTTCTACATCTGGATACTCATGGAATGGAGGAAAAACTGTTTAACCGTTGTTCATCTGTTATTGGAATTTGAAGATCTATTTCCCATTTCTTTTTTATAGATTCTAACAGGTCTTGTGTGTGAGAGATTAAAATTTGATAGCATACCAATATTCCCTTATTGGCTCCTTGAGTGGAATTTAACCAGGTCTCTAGTTTTGAGGGGACATTGACTCTAGTGGGCGGGGGGGGGGGGGGAGTGCAATTTTTGTAGTATGGGACAAATTTGGAAATATTTATATAAATCTGATCTAGGTATTTTGAAGGTGGGTGTAAGATCTGGAAAGGTAATGAAACCCTGATCTGTCCAAAGCTGTTTCACTTGAGAGATACCTCATTTTTTCTAGTTAGAAAGGTCAAGATTTTCAATTGCAACAGATAAGATATCTATATTTGAGTTATGCGTGGGAAAAGCAATTAGTCCTTTTTTTACAGTTAACATGTTCCAAACATTTGTAGTAGCTTGAAGTGTGGATGAATTAAAGGGATACTTAGACCTAAAAAACAGGTGTGCCATTAAATGGTTTTAAAATTAAAAACTTCCAATTATAAAGCTTTCAAGCGGAACCCACAATTTTGAGTGATCGTTAAGCCATATAAGAAGCTCTATAATATTGAATGATTGAAGGAGAGCTAAGTCCCTCTTTCCTTTGGTGTTGGAAGAAAATATCAGCTTTGGCTCTAGGTTTTTTAATCCTCCAAATAAAAGATTGTATAAGTGATTTAATTTTTTAAAGAAAGGATATTGGTAAATGAATTGGGGAAGAATTATCATTTTGATTGTAGCAATTCTGCCTAGCCAGGAAATGCCGTGGGTTCTTAGTTTGCCTAATTGTGCTTTAATCAAGGGGATTAGAGGTTTATAGTTTACTTCTAAAAGTTTTGATATGGAGGCAGTTAAGGAGATACCTAAGTATGGTATGGAACTCTTGACCCAAGTAAATTTGAATAAATTGGTCAGTTGGGTAACTAAGGATTTTCAGAAAAGGAATTTTAGATTTGTGTTCTTTGGTTTTGATTCTATTAGCAAGGAATTTAGAAGCTTTATTACCTTGGGTGTACTGAGTTTGCTTAGCTTTACGGAGGTGTAGTTCATATTTGTTTTGTAATAGTGAGTGGAGTTTAATACAAAGCTGTTTTAATTCCAATAAATTCTCATCTGAATGTTGTCTTTTGTTTTGAGTTTCAAGAATTCTGATAGATTTTAAGAGATTATCTACTTCTAATAGTCTTTGATGTTTTCTGTTGCTACTTGTTTTAGGAAATGACCTCTTATTACTGCCTTATGAGCATTCCAAATTAATGTGATTGAAACCTCCTCTGAGTCATTTAGTTTGAAATGTTCTGTCAAAGTATCTTGAACATGGTGTAAAAACTTGGTATTGTTAAGGAGAAAATTATTTCGTCTCCAGGCGAAAGAAGAAGTGAAATTGTACTTTTCTTTGATTGTGATGGAAACTGGAGCATGATCTGACCAGGACATTAAATCAATATGGGAGGAGCTGACTTTATGTAAGAGCCATCTATACACTAGAAAAAAAATCAATACAAGAGTACATCTTGTGCAGATTATACTAAAAGGAAAAATCTCTCTCGTTGGCGTGTTGGATTCTCCACACATCATACAGCCCCTCCTAAAAAATCAGATCTTTGATATCTTGAGGCTTAACAGATGGCCCAGAGGGATTTCTATCTAGAGCAGAGTTAGGGACAATATTAAAGTCACCACAAATAATAGCAGCCCCTCATCGGACATTATTAAAATGCTCTAGTGTCCTACGATGGAAAGTAGCTTGCTTGACATTTGGGGAATAGAGGGACAATATAGTGTAAGGAGATCGATTGATTACACATATCAGTATAATGTATCTACCCTCATCATCTGGAACAGCCTTGATACATTCAAATGCCAGCATATTTTTAATAGCAATAAAAACATCTCTTTTTTTGGTTATGGCACGTGCAAAAAAAAGGTGTGGAAAAGAATTATTTCTGATTTTGTGTGCGGCATTTAGATGAGTCTCCTGTGCACAGAAGATGTCATAAACTTGGTTTTTGAGTTCCTTTCAAAGAAGAGAGCATTTATAAGGACTGTTTAGACCTTTGACATTTAGAGAACAAATTTTAAATATCATGTGTAAAATAGTCGAATTGTTAGATTGCAACCTGCCAAGATCTCCAGTGCACAGTATTAGAGTCCTCCAACACTCTCTCACATGACCTCTTTAATATATGCACAAGAACTGACACTAATAGAGTATCTAGCGACGACTCGATCCAGTGATTTAACCTAAACATATTAATACAAAAATCAACAAAATGGAAATTTCTGGGTATTAGTTCAGGTTCTAAGTGAACCTAAAAGGGGGTTTCGAGTGAGTTTTTGCCACTCACCTGAAGTGGGGGGTGAAACTCAGAAAAGATCCGCAATTGTAAAGTGGAACCTTACTCTCTATCTTGTATAATCAAGAAGAGAAGCATTTCAAAACATTGTGAAAAACTAAGAAAAAATAATATAAAGATAAAAAATATTAATATTGATACATTTATTAGGCCACCGTGGATGAAATTGATGACCAGCAATCTGGTATTATAATTCTGTGAGGGTCTCCCCTGGACAGCCTCCAGATCCATTTGGTTTTAGGTAGGCAATAATGTAGGCTTGCTTCTGGGTACTTTGTTCCAGGAAATATTAATTGAAGAAAACTTCGTAGGTGAGTGAGGTTGATCTTCTTGTGGAAGCCTGAGGGACCATTTAGCAAAAATGCCATCCATTTCCTTAGGTGAGGAGACGCCATAAGTTATTCCCATTTTGAAAATGAGTAATTTTACTGGAAAGCCCCATTTATAAGATATCTTCTCCTCTCTCAATACTCTGGTGTCTATCAGCTTAGAGTCGTGGACATCTTCTGGGATATTTCGGAATTTGATGTTATTTCTCCTTGACCTATCCTCCAAATCAGCTCGTTTGAGCTTCATGGAAGTGATATCATCCTCAACTGTGTTGTGGGCATCCAAGGTCCAATTGCTCCCTACTGAGAAAGTCTCGCAGATAAACTGGCCAGATAATTTCACCTGGAGAGCACCAGACAGGATACTGCAGCACATTTATTTTGCCAATTCAGATGTGGCCCCAATAACCCAGGATGATGCAAAGAGAGAGCAGAGGGCCGGCCATGTTGCCACAAAGGATGATTTGACTAAGATTTCCAGCTGTTTATCATTCTGGTACTCGAAAGAAGATGCATCGGCCAGGGGCAGGGGAGTGCGTTTGGAAGGCGACACATGGTGGATCCACCAATGGGGAGGAAGACCACTTTTTAATCGATTCATCAGGGAATGGATATATTAGGTCAAGGTGTTTCGGGGAGATGAAATATCTGGGACAGACCACTCATTGGTCACAGCATCCTCAAATTCTGCATGAGCAAAGAATGTTTTATGTAAACCTTTTGCATGTTGGATGGAGGAGGAGTCTGCAGACATCGCATGGAGGAGTGTCTCTTTTACCGCCTGTATGAGACTGTCCACCATAGTGGAAATTTTGGATGATTGTTCCTCATCTAGGAAGGAGTCAGCATCACAGACTTTGTCCTTGAAATGGAAGCTATAGGGGATCATGGAGTAGGATGTCTTCATGGGTGGAGGTGAGGCAGAAGAAATAGACAATGGAGTATAATCGTGCAACCTTGGTCACTGTTCTCATTTTCTGGTTCTGCCAACCGTGCGATCCATTGCGAAAGTTTCCTTAGCATCAGACCCTTCAGTCGGGTTCTGGCAGGTCATACTGCAGCATCTCTACAATGGTCCTGGAGGCTTTCATGAAATGGTCCAAAACTGCTAAAGAGAGGGTGTATGTCCATTTGGGTTTGGGTCTCTGTAAGGGCATGGAGGTGGCTGTCTACAGGACAGGTTCGCTGGCTGGTCTGGAAAGCAGGCAGTTTGCGCAGAAGCTCCTCTGAAAATTTGGTGCTACACCAGGAGCATGCAAAGTGTGCCATAAAGGGCGTATTCTGCTTACTGGATTCTCCGCTAGAATCTGACATTATAGTTTTATGTACAGAAAAGGGGGGTGCCTAACTGCCGCATGTGTGTACTGTGGCAGAGACTAGCTGAGAAACTACAGATGGTTTAGTGTGGCGTAGGGCTGCCTAGGACAAGTCTTACCCAGGGATCCAGGATGTCCCCCAGAGCTGTGGAGCCACAGAGAAAATGACATCCAGGTAGTAAGAAAGGTATGGCTGATGAAAGAGGAGGCGGGCCCAAAGTGCTGCCTAACATGGTTGTTGGCAACAGAAGTACAACTCCCAGAGGTAAGGCCACAGCCAAGAGCGTGGCAGCTGCAGATCACCTATAAGCAGCAACTGTGTACCCCAGGCCAACACGAGGGAAACTGCCTCTTCCCTGGTAGCATAAGCTGAACAGGCTAAAGGGGAAGGTGTCCAAAAGCATTGGCACTGGAAGCGGGGCCGTGCGACCCGATAAATTTTCGCATGACTATATAGACACCGACAGGCCACAGGGACCAAAGGTAGGCCGAACTGCCCCACAGATGCAATGCAGCCAGGAGGAGATAGCTCATTCAAGGGGACAACTCCCTCTGAAAAGGCAGCAATGCACAATGACGTCACTCCGCTCGGGCCACAAGGAGGCAACCCCCTCTGAAAAAACAGCAGTGCACAGAAACATCACCCTGAGAGCTGCCAAGGAAGGGAGCATGAGAGATGAGGAATAAGGGAAGCTATGGAAAAGTGAACCACTGGCCATGTATACTTACCTTCCTTAGAGGGACGATCATGAAAGGAACCACATGCCGTGGCATGGTTGTCCAGCAAGATCCCTTGTCAAATCTCACCTCTCTTTGGTGCGGAAGGGAAGCACAGGGAACCTGAGCAAGAGGATCTTCGTTGACAAGTCACAGAAAACTTAGAGCTTCTCTGTGCCACCTTGTCTTCAGGAAGAAGGTAAATCAACAGAGAAATAAAGCAACCCTGTTGTCAGTGGGATAGTATGGGGATTCTGTCATCCTGTGAACCTCAACAGTGAAGGGCACTTCATGCTCTATAAGACCTGCCTACTACAGACACTAAGCTAAAACTGATTTAGCTTAGTGGTTACAGAAAGGGTATAACTGATAGGAAGCGTTAACTCTTGTTTTGCTTAGTGCCCACCTCCCAGTGGAAGGAGCTATACCCCAGGTCTTTGCCTTGTCCCCCTTGACACAGCTGAGAAAATAGTAGTCCAACATCATAAACCCGATTAATCACTGTTTTTGGTAAAAGTGATATTTCTACATAGCAAGTAATTTATACTTATAAAAAAAAAAAATCAAGCACCTAGAAGGAGTTGTCAGAATCAAATGAAACTTTATGTGCGGTTGTAACATTGGTATAAGTAAGTGATTACAATATCAGAGCAAAAGGGTAATTTATTGCAGAAAACTGAACACTTAAAGGGAGGCTCTATTGAATACAAGATGTGATACAGGCGGGCATGGAAGCATACAGGTTCCGTATAGTATCCTGCGGCATTTTTACCACATTTTCTGTAACTAAGCATCCAGATCGTGCCAACAAGTAGGCTGTTAAATTTGGCATTCCAGAAGGTCTCATACATGTTCCATTGGTGACAAATTTGGCAACCGGGCAGGTCACAGAAATGTGGCAATGTCATGGAGGTATTCCTAAAAAGGTTTTGTACCATGTTAGCCAGTAGAGCAAAATGCGATTGTTCTCAGTAACAGAAACCAAGTATTCTTGTAGATATGATGCCTTTTAATGGCTAACAAATATACATGATGTCGTAGCAAGCTTTTGAACCTACTTAGGGTTCTTCCTAAAGCACCTTTTACTCGTCCCTGTGTGTACTCGCTTCCGTGCTGTCACACAGTATCACTGGTTCTCTGACAGAGTGGCCAGCAGGGAGGAGATTTCACTCCTCGCTCTCCCCTGCCCTTCTCCATTCACTTAACACAGCGGTCGTTTAGTACTGAATGGCTGCTGTTTACACTGAATGATCATCGTCCTGGATTTTAGGCTGCATAAAACCGCCGCTGTGTTAAGTAAACGGACAGGGGCGGTGGAGAGCAAGGAGTAAAATCTCCTCCAGCCTCCCCGCTGCAAATCAACAATACTCCTTCCTGTGAAACAGCATGGGAGCAAGAACATACGGGGACGAGTGTCAGGCACCATTTGCCCGACAGTTGTCCCGTGTAAATGGGCCTTAAGGCTAAATGAAATAGATTCAAAGAGGCATATATATATATAAATATATATATATATATATATACACACATACATATGAAAAGGCACAGATATAGTGTGATTAATTTGCACTTAAAACAATACCAGAACAGGATGAGTAGAGGAGTAAATACTTAATTAGTCTACTGATAAGGGATGTGAAATCTTTATGGTCTCTAAATTGGTGTTAGGGGGTCACCAGGCCAGCATGTTATCTCTGCTCCAGATTTCTCATATTCTCAACTGATGCAAAATACCCCCTCCGGGGTTCATTCAGTTCTTGAGTATCAAGGATGGTTATAAACTTGTATTTCCAAGTTCTTCTGTGACGCTGAGATTTGAAGTTGACTTTTAGTATAATAACTTTTATATGTTCTATCTTGCGTCTGTGACTAGAAAAATGCTCAGCCATAAGTAATTCTGTCTTTTTAATTCTCGCTTTAAATTTTTGTATTGTTTCTCCAACATAAAGGCCCCCAACAGGGCATTTACTGCACAGGATCAGGTACACAACATTAGATGTGGAAGATGTGAATGTCCCAGGGATCTTATACGTAGTCCTGCTGTGTGTTGGGGATTTGTATCCTATCCGTGGTCAGTACATGTGAGCACGTCTTGCAGCTCCCTGCATTCAGGAATAAGTTCCTTTTTGTGTGTCAGAGGGCAATACACTCCTGATTATAAAGTTCCTCAAATTTGAAGGTTACCCTATAACACAGAAGGGGAGGGTCTGGGAATATGGTTTTCAGATGGTCATCCTTGTGTAGGTTATGAAGTTTCTTTGCAGTTTTCCTTAGTACACCTAACTATGAATTGTAGGTCACTACTAGAAATTCACAACCATTTTTTTCCTTCTCTGTGTATTGGAGTAGTTTGATTTCTGGGTATCCTGGTGGCACTGGTGATTTGGTCATCAATTGAGATGAGGTAGCAGCCCTGATTTAAAAATATCCTTTTCTATGGTAATAATGTTCCTCTCTCTCTGTTGGGTTGGAGCAGATCCGATTGCATCAGATGGCTTGCCTATAGACGACAGACTTTTTGATGTGTTTAGAATGGAAACTGTCCCATCTGAGTTATTTGGGACAATCAATAGATTTTCGGAATAGGGATGTCTGTATTGAGTTGTTTGAAATTTTTTTGGTGGTGTCCAAAAAGTTGATGTCTTTACACGAGTAGCTTAATGTCAGGTTCATGGTGGGGTGAAATGCCTCTCATGGAATTTTATCATGTTACCCTATGTCGAAGAAAAAATACCTTTGAAATGGGCATTCCAACACAACACTGACCCAAAACACACCGAGAAGCTAAAAACATCTTGGTTACAGAAAATCAGGATTGAGGTAATGGAGTGGCCAGCCCAATCCCCTGACCTCAATTCCATAGAGAACTTATGGGGCAACATAAGAAAAGGAAGTTCATAAGGCAAAACAAACAAAATGGAGAACTGTAGAATGTAGTACAAGCTTCCTGAACTGGAATACCTGTTCAGAGGTGCCAAGAGTTGGTAGACCAAATGCATCTCAGTTGTCAAGCAGTTCTAAGAAACAATGGTTATGCCACTCAATATTAGTTCAGTAATTGAAAGCAAAAGTGAAATCTAAAACATTTTTTCAGTTTAGACATTTTTAAGTTTTCACAGAAAAATGCTGGTACTGCTATTTTTTGAACAGTCAAAAAATCCTCTTTACTTCCTGTAAAGGATTAACACAAACTGGATAATTTCTTATTGCTTTGGAATGAAAAGTAGTATTTCAAGTGCATTTGCATTTATGGAAATAAAAGTTATTTTGTGCTTTATTTGTTTTTCCAAACTGACCACTATTTTTGAACACTGTAATTCCATGTGTCAACTGGTACCATAATTTTGCCTTGTGAATTATTGTGGCTTTGTAATGAGGCTCTTGGCTACACAGTTTCAACAGCTGAAATAAGACAGAAATGATAGATACATAAGATTACTTAAGGCTAATCGGTTTTCATGAGCCCATGACAGCACGTATGAGAGACCACCTCTCATCTGGACAGGAAACTGAAACCTCCCAGATCACTTTAAAGGCAGGAACATCCCCCATATCCTCAGTTCGTAGCAAGAACCACAAATTCATGAAAGTGTAATCCTAACTAGAGATGAGCGAGCGTACTCGTCCGAGCTTGATACTCGTTCGAGTATTAGGGTGTTCGAGATGCTCATTACTCGAGACGAGTACCACGCGGTGTTCGAGTCCCTTTCATTTTCTTCCCTGAGAAATTTGCGCACTTTTCTGGCCAATAGAAAGACAGGGAAGGCATTACAACTTCCTCCTGTGATGTTCCAGCCCTTTACCACCCCCCTGCAGTGAGTGGCTGGCGAGATCAGGTGTCACCCGAGTATTAAAATCTGCCCGCCCGCGGCTCGCCACAGATGCATTCTGACAGAGATTAGGGACAGTGCTGCTGATGCCTGAGCTGCTATAGGGAGAGCGTTAGGAGTTATTTTAGGCTTCAAGAACCCCAACGGTCCTTCTTAGGCCATAGTCAGAAATCGCAGATCGCACCTATCTGCGATTCCTGTTCTCTTCTCTATATGCGCTCAATGGGACCGGCGGCAGCAGCGCCGACCCCATTGAGAACATATAGAAGACAAATCATTCTTCTCTGCCACAGCTGTAACAGCTGTGGCAGAGAAGAACGACGTTTGCCCATTGAATTCAATGGAGCCGGCAATACAGCAGGTTCCACTGAAAGCAATGGGCTGCCGGCGTGCGCGGGATGAATTGTCGGGAAGGGCTTAAATATAGAAGCCCTTCCCTGCAATTCATCCAGAAATGTGTTAAAATAAAAAATATATATATACTTACCTTGTCCCGGCAGATGGAGTTCAGCGCAGCCGGCAGTGGGTGTGAAGGGGGTGGGAGTCAGACCTGCCTCTGATTGGCTCAGGCTGAGCGTCATGCAGGCAGTGATTGTGCTTTGTTGGAGGTAGTGTGGTGCTTAGCTAAGGTATGCATTGCTAATGAGGGTTTTTCAGAAGTAAAAATTGTTAAGGGGGGGGGGCCCACTCTTGCCGCTATTGTGGCTTAATAGTGGGACCTGGGAATTTGAGATGCAGCCCAACATGTAGCCCCTCGCCTGCCCTATCCGTTGCTGTGTCGTTCCCATAACTTTCTTGAATTGCCCTGATTTTCACAAATGAAAACCTTAGCGAGCATCGGCGATATACAAAAATGCTCGGGTCGCCCATTGACTTCAATGGGGTTCATTACTCGAAACGAACCCTCGAGCATCGCGATAATTTCGTCCCGAGTAACGAGCACCCGAGCATTTTGGTGCTCGCTCATCTCTAATCCTAACCTTCTCATTTTATGTCATATATACACTACCGTTCAAACGTTTGGGGTCACCCAAACAATTTTGTGTTTTCCATGAAAAGTCACACTTATTCACCACCATGCGTTGTGAAATGAATAGAAAATAGAGTCAAGACATTGACAAGGTTAGAAATAATGTTTTGTATTTGAAATAACATTGTTTTTACATCAAACTTTGCTTTCGTCAAAGAATCCTCCTTTTGCAGCAATTACAGCATTGCACACCTTTGACATTCTAGCTGTTAATTTTTTGAGGTAAGCTTGAGAAATTGCACCCCACGCTTCTAGAAGCATCTCCCACAAGTTGGATTGGTTGGATGGGCACTTCTGGCGTACCATACGGTCAAGCTGCTCCCACAACAGCTCAATGGGGTTCAGATCTGGTGACTGCGCTGGCCACTCCATTACCGATAGAATACCAGCTGCCTGCTTCTGCTGTAAATAGTTCTTGCACAATTTGGAGGTGTGTTTAGGGTCATTGTCCTGTTGTAGGATGAAATTGGTTCCAATCAAGCGCTGTCCACTGGGTATGGCATGGCGTTGCAAAATGGAGTGATAGCCTTCCTTATTCAGAATCCCTTTTACCCTGTACAAATCTCCCACCTTACCAGCACCAAAGCAACCCCAGACCATCACATTACCTCCACCATGCTTAACAGAAGGCGTCAGGCATTCTTCCAGCATCTTTTCATTTGTTCTGCGTCTCACAAACGTTCTTCTTTGTGATCCAAACACCTCAAACTTGGATTCATCCGTCCACAACACTTTTTTCCAGTCTTCCTCTGTCCAATGTCTGTGTTCTTTTGCCCATCTTAATCTTTTTCTTTTATTGGCTAGTCTCAGATATGGCTTTTTCTTTGCCACTCTGCCCTGAAGCCCAAAATCCCGCAGCCGCCTCTTCACTGTAGATGTTGACACTGGTGTTTTGCGGGTACTATTTAATGAAGATGCCAGTTGGGTACCTGTGAGGCATCTGTTTCTCAAACTAGAGACTCTAATGTGCTTATCTTCTTGCTTAGTTGTGCAACGCGGCCTCCCACTTCTTTTTCTACTCTGGTTAGAGCCTGTTTGTGCTGTCCTCTGAAGGGAGTAGTACACACCGTTGTAGGAAATCTTCAATTTCTTAGCAATTTCTCGCATGGAATAGCCTTCATTTCTAAGAACAAGAATAGACTGTCGAGTTTCAGATGAAAGTTCTCTTTTTCTGGCCATTTTGAGCGTTTAATTGACCCCACAAATGTGATGCTCCAGAAACTCAATCTGCTCACAGGAAGGTCAGTTTTGTAGCTTCTGTAACGAGCTAGACTGTTTTCAGATGTGTGAACATGATTGCACAAGGGTTTTCTAATCATCAATTAGCCTTCTGAGCCAATGAGCAAACACATTGTACCATTAGAACACTGGAGTGATAGTTGCTGGAAATGGGCCTCTATACACCTTTGTAGTTATTGCACAAAAAACCAGACATTTGCAGCTAGAATAGTCATTTACCACATTAGCAATGTATAGAGTGCATTTGTTTAAAGTTAGGACTAGTTTAAAGTTATCTTCATTGAAAAGTACAGTGCTTTTCCTTCAAAAATAAGGACATTTCAATGTGACCCCAAACTTTTGAACGGTAGTGTATATATATTTATTTTTTAATCAATGGTGCATCTTCTTTATCTGCATTTAAAATTAAACATATATCTCCAAGACAAGAGGAAATATTGAGTTACTGCCATTGGCTCATGGAAAACCAATTACACTGCCCAATGATGATTTTGTTTCAGGCTCAAAATTAGCGTATTCTTATGTATTTCCATCTGCGGAATTCAAAAATCACCATAAAATGACCGATTAGCTCTTGCTTTGGAGATATAGTTACATGTCATTTTTTTAGAGTTCAGAATTTTATTTTGTGGGAATGTTTTTGTGGGGGTGGAGTGGTCACACCTCTCAACTGACATAAGACTACGTTCTCCATATGTTTGTAGGTTATAAACATAATAAATATTGCTATGACTGAGTTTCATATTGTTTCTGTTTTTCTTTTTTTTTCAGAATTTCTGGTTTTGGAATTCTTATGAAGTGTAAAATTTACTACATCAAAATGCCACAAAAATGTGCAAATTTAGTGAATAATTTTTATTACATTTGTGGTGAAATAACATTTTCGTCACAGAAGCATAATCTGACGCCTCTTGTGAAGACTGCGTATCATCATTACTTTGGTATGAAGGTAGGGGACCAGGATAAGTCATGGGCTCCACATATATGTTGCAACTCTTGTTCAGTTACACTCCGAGAATGGCTGAAAAATAAAAACCGATCTATGTCTTTTGTGCCTATGGTTTTGCGGGAGCCTACAAACCATACAGATGACTGCTATTTCTGCTTGACTACACCGATAAAGGCAGGATTGTCAATGAAAAAAACAGGAACAGTTTAATGCCCGAATCTTCCATCTGCTATTCGACTTATTCCACATTCAGATAGTTTACCAGTTCCTACTCTACCCCAACATTATGAGCTTGAAGTAGAAAATGAAGAAAGTGTGGGAAAAGAACCCAACAAGCCTTTTAGATCCCATGACCCTGACTTTGAGGTAAAAGATGACACACGACACAGACTGAGTCAAGCGGAATTGAGTGATCTCGAGACCTTGACTTGTCAAAGGAGAAGGCGGAACTTCTAGGGTCAAGACTACAGCAATAGAATCTTCTCCAATGTGATGTCAGGGTCTCACAGTACAGAGAACGTCAGAGGAATCTGCTTCCTTTCTTTGAAAAAAAAAAAGCAATCTGGTTGTTTGCTGCGACGTTAACCCTTTCTAATCCAGTGTCTGACGTCTGAAGACATTATAATTTAAGGCTGTACAGCTCCGATGTTGGAAGACGTCCGTTGGGATTCTCTTACTGTATATTGCCAGCCTCTCTGCTGTTGGAGCCTATCCAACGTGTCACCTCATACAGTACTGGCTTTAGCCAGCAAATAGCGCCCTCGTATAACGGCAGGAAAAGAGTAAGCCCCCTAGGAAAACCAGGATACAAATTGCGATCTAAAAGTCATCGCTGTACTCTTAGAAATGCAACTGGGGTAACACTAAATACTGTTGCTTTTTATGTACAGTATGTGGGACAGTAGGGATAGGAAATCACATTACATTCAAGCGGACTGGCTTGCAAGAAATCTTGACTCTACCAAGAAAAATGTTGTTGCTGGGCGTTCACTGAGTCAGGACCTCCTCCCGTTGCTTAGCGGAAGCTCTAGCTACAATTTGCAGCTTCCCCCTATTAGGCGCCAGGACTTCCGATGTGGCAGGCAGCCTACTCCAGCTGGAAGCACTAGGATTCCTGCTGTGGACTGCAGCCTTGCTCCTCATTCACAACAGAACTGGGCCTTCTGCTGTGGCCTGTGTCAATCTCAGGTGGTAATGGTAAGCCTCCTGGCCACAATCTCCATCTATAAAACAGAGCTCCAGAGACGAGATGCCACTGGGGAACCCCCACATTCTCCTTCTCCTGGCCTATACACAGCGGCAGGACCAAAAAAAATCAGACCTTCCGCATCGATAGCATCCATTGTGTCCTCACTAAACCTGAACTCACGAGGGATGTCTTCCTCAAACTGCACTACACCAAGATGGGGGACCAAATCTTATCTGCTGCCTGAGACCTATCCGCTCTTCCAGGAGTACCTTCTTCCACCCAAATATTCAGACATTGCACATTCAGCTTTAACAAAGAGAAGAAATTTGAGACCCATTACTCTGGCTCTTCAGTGGGTGAACGTAAGATGCAGATGGAACTTTCCATTCGCTCCATTGTTTTACATCCATCAGAGGTCCTTCTCAATTAGATCCCTAAAAGATAGGAAGTGTATGCTGGAAAAGGAAAGAATCCCCTACGATTCAGGGAGTAGTCTGTGTCCTACACCTCAGCGACCAACTTGATCCTGGACAACTGTCAGAAATCCAAGACACATTCAGCAGACATCTTAAGAAGTCCTGCTAGGCTGTGTCATGGACCCAATCTGGATCCTGGTTGAGCCAGAGGTAATTCTATTGGTGGTCAACAGGACAATGGCCTGACGCCCACTATAAGTGATCAATACAGCGCTACAGGTGTACATCTATACCTACTAGAACTTTATTTCTATCGTGTCTAGCTATCTAATAGGCATCTCAGTATCCTACTTGATCACGAGGCCCCGATCAGGTACCCGGCGAGTTATTGAGCAGTTAAAGGATAGTGAGGGCATTTGCTTATCTTCTCCTGTGAACAGCCAACTTTCATTGAACCCACAACACCCTGGGGGGGTGGGGGGGGATGGGGATGAATCAACACACTATGTATTCTGGGCTCAGCCTGGACACACTCATATACCCTCTATCAAGATGGGTCTCTTTCTTTTCTTTATTTTGTTCTCTAGATAGGAGACCTTCTAGACAGGGCGATCGTGCTCGCCATTTACCTAGGAGAAATAGATTTTAGAAGGCTACCTCCATTACAGAAGAAATCTTAGGTCTGATTAGTAATCAAATCCAATACTAGCAAACATTCTAGCACAGCGATTCGATCTGGCTATTGCACTATTAAGACCTCTGGCTAAAAGCTGTACATTTCCTTGGCTTTTTTTCCAACTGGATAGGCTTTGTGCAGGTAGCCATAACTTATCTGGCCATATAAGCCATTGATAGTAATCCTACCCTGTGTGACCCCCACCATTGCAATTTTTTGGGGGACTAGACAGGTGGTTAGTCTCCTAGGTTTGGGTCCATGGGGCATTTATCCCATATACTTGCTGCAATATCTATTGCAGATAAGCCCTCAGACTTTAATTAGATAGATCTGTTACAGATAGGATTTGAATTGAGACTGAATTGATTAAAGTATGTAGCTAAGACCTTTTGTGTCTCTGAGTAACAGGTCCTCAGTGTCAGCTCTTTAATTTCTTGATGATCCGCAATATGCGCGGGGAAACGTGTCAAATTAGAATAATAAACCTGAGCTTGAACTACTTACCTGAGTCTTGTACCATCTTACTTAAGGCTTGAAATACCATTTCCCTGAAAATAAGACATACCCTGAAAGTAAGGCATAGCAGGATTTTTCTGGATTTGAGGATGCAGAATGCTTTCAGTATTTGAGGATGCTTAAAGTATAAGCCCTACTTCAAAATTGAGCCCCACTTAGTTAATAAAAAAGGACAATATAGTGTCCAGGCAGCTGTACATGTAAAAAAGTACAATCTATTGGAGCAAAAAACGGGAATTTTTCTTACCGATAATTCCCTTTCTTGAAGGCATCATGACAGCATACACCTGGAGGTTGCTCACCTGCTGACCTGATGGGACAGGAAGAGGCAGAACATAAAAGGCACCTCCCCTCCACCAAACACCAGTGCGTTCCAAATAACCACAGTGACAGTATACTTAACCAGAAGGTGTGTTTTATTGGCACCACACACCTTAGACAAAGAAATCATAAGCATACACATTACCTCATGTGTTAAACAAACAAGGTGTTGGTAGGGGGGGAAAAGCCCGTATGCTGTCATGATGCCTTCAAGAAAGGGAATTATCGGTAAGAAAAATTCCCGTTTTCCCTCCGACATCATGACAGCATACACCTGGAGGAATACCAAATAACTGGCATGGGCTTTTTTAGGGAGGGATTACTGCTTGAAGCACCTTCCTCCCGAAGGTTGCATCCTCACTAGATTTTAATGTCCAGTCTATAAGGTTTAATAAACGTACGACTAGAAGTCCACGTGGCTGCGTTACAAATCTGTTCGATTGAGGCGTGCGCCCTTTCTGCCCAGGAAAATGCCACCGCCCGAGTAAAGTGGGCTTTCAAACCTTCTGGGGGAGGAATGCCCCTGGCCTTGTAAGCCTCCTGGATGGCTCTTCTGAGCCACATGGCTATTGAATCTCTAGAAGTAGCCTTCCCTTTGGCCTGCCCCTGAAATTGAACGAAAGTTTGTCAGTCTTTCTGCAACTTTCTGTTGCCTCAAGGTACGCTAATGCAGCTCTTTTAACGTCAAGATTATGGAGCCTCTGCTCCTTTTCGTTTTTAAAATTTAGACAAAGGCTGGAATGACTATTGGCTGGCCTCCGTGGAAGTCTGACAAGACTTTGGGTTGGAGGGAAGGGTCTAAGGAGAATACGATCTCATCAGGGTGCATAGTTCTATATGGGGCCCTTTGCGAAAGGGCCTGAATTTCACCCACGCACATAGCCGACATAACTGCCACAAGGTGGGATACCTTGTACGTCAGCAAGGCGATGGATAGGTTTCTAATAGGTTAAAACGGGGGAAAATCGCAGAAGGCCTGAAGGACTATAGTCAGATCCCAGGGGGGGCACCATCAGCCTTATGAATCGATGCAGTCTACTCGCCCTTCTAGGAAATCTCCTGATCCCCTTGTGCTCAGCAAGCACGAGATCAAAGAATGCCCTCAAAGCCACTACTTGGGCTTTGAGGGAATCTGGACTCAACCCTTATCCGGGCCTGCCTGGACGAAAAATTTTTTACGAATGTCTGATTGGATGTCCTGACCCATCCATTCTGAGAATTTTTTCCCGACTTTGGAATAAATCTTTTCCATCGAGGGCATAAGGCTCTCACAATTAGTGGAAACCCTATTAGATGATAGACCCTTTTCTAAGAATTTTACCCGTTCAAGATCCAGAGTCTAAGCCTGAACTTGTGAACCTCCGGGTAGAGAAGAGGACCCTGCAGCAATAGGTCCTGTCTTGACGGAAGATGGAGAGGCTCTCCCACTGACAGATCTCAGGAGAGGAAACCAAGGTCTTTTGGGCCAATAAGGCGCTACTAACGTTACTGACAGCCTTGGCCGCAGTAATTTTCTTAGGAGTAGCGGAATCGGGGGTAAAGGGGAAAAAGCGTAAGCCAAGTCCCAAACCCAGGGGTGAGAGGGGGCGCCCGTGCTTGTTTCTCCGAGTCTCGGGAAAAGAGAAGACGGCAATTGGTATTTGCGCTTCACGCAAGCAAAACTATTTCGGGTGCCCCCTATTTGTCCCGAGTAGGCTAAACACTTCGGGATGGAGTCCCCACTCTCCTGTGTCCACTTTCTTCCTGCTTAGAAAGCCCGCTACTGAATTCTCGGCTCCTTTTATACGGAAGGCCGACAGTGACTTAGTTGTGAGTTCCGCCCATTGAAGAAACCTTCCCGCCAAATGCTGAAGTAGAGGATTCCTGGTGGTACCCTGGTGGCGAATGAGTGGCACTGCCATCATGTTATCGGAAAAAATCCTCACATGCTTCATCTCTAAACGGTTTGCAGGCTACGTCGGGTTTCCCAAACCTCATTACGTTCTCTAACGTTAGATAACCTGGATCTCTCATGAGGGTCCTATGTACCCTGTATATGGCCACCTTCAAAGGTGACCCCTCACCCTTTTGCGCTGGCATCAGTTATCGCGGGGTCCCCATTAAAAGGTTGTCTGAGGACAACCGCCAGCGGAGTGAGGATCTAGCCCTAGTGGAAATAGGGATTGTCCTGTCAAGTGAGGACTGACTTGTCCCCATTCTGGAGGATAAGTGTCTGGAGATCACCTCTGTGGAACTGGGCCCAGGGAACCACTCCAATGCATGAAGTCATTAGCCCCAGGATCCGCATCGCCTCTTATTGAAACTGTAGATTTTTTATATAGAGCAGAACATTCTCTAGAATGAGCTGTTTCCTTAGAGGAGGAAGGGACGAACATTGGAGACGAAAATCCAAAATGACTCCCAGGAATTTTTTCCTGGTGTCCGGATCCATGTTGGATTTCAAATCATTAATGATCCAGCTCAGACCCTTAGATAGCTGAAGCGTGGACCCCCAGTGTGACCTCAGAAGTGAGGGGATCTGCCACCAGCAGGGAACCATCTACTGAGCTATGCCCCCTTTCAGATGGGGGATGATGATAATCCCGCGATTGTGCAGAAAGGCTACCATTTCAATCACCCCTTTGGAGAAGATCCGTGAAGCAGAGGAGATTCCAAAGGGAAGGCGCCATTCTCAGCGCAAATTTAGAAACTTTTTGCGAGTTGACATAACTGGGGATGTGATAATACTCATCCTTTATGTCAATCGTAGCCATAACGTTATCCCTACCAATCAGGGGGGTTGCGGTTCTGATAGTCTCCATCGGTGGGAGCCATCTGGTTGGGAACCAGAAAGAGGGGAGTAAAACCCTTTCCCCCATTCCGTCTTAGGGATGGGGATAACTGCACCGATATCCAGCACGATTTGTTCACCCTTAAGTAAAACCTGCTCTAGGGTTGGTGCCGGGATGACGGTCGCGGTGGAACCGGAAGCCCGTACTTGGACCCAGGCCCACACAGTCCGAGGTTAAAATCAATCTATTTGGAGGGCGGGGTTCTAGCTCAAATCTTGTACCCCTCCGTCACCAGGCCTGCGCTTGTGGGATCGATTCCTGTCATTAGGATCGTTTCCCAGCGTGTGGTAGGCACCGTCAGTAGCTATGTTTCTCCAACTAGTGCACAAGTGAACTAATCTTCTGCGGGCATGAAGATGTAGGTTGAGGGACAACAGTAAGAGCCTTACCGCTTCCTCCGGTCTTTCCATTCCCCACTTATGTTGTAGACGAGGGACATGGAATTAAGGCGCTTTTTGCGGGGTCTGATGACTAGCAGCCCCGAAAGGGTAGGGTACACAACCTATTTTTGGAGGTTATGTCTCTTGACCACTACTTTACCCCTGAATGACGGCCGCAGTGGTGCCGGAAAGCCCGCCCTTGGACCCAGGCCCACGCAGTCTCCGGTTAGCTCCCAGATGAGATACTTCCCACTGGGGCAACCGGGGCTGGCAGAAGAGATGCTCGTGTTGGATAGGGCTACCACGCGGGTTCCAAAGCGGACCGTAGAAGCTGACCTAGTCAAACCGCCATAGAGCGAGCCACCAAGGTGGCCGCAATATTAGCTTTATAATGAAGCTGGATGTGGACCAAGCCTTACGCATGGTCATGTCTACTTTGTTGTCCATGGAGTCCTTTAAGTGGGACGTATCCTCAGATGGTAGTCCAGTTCTTTTAGTGTCAACATTTGGCGTCTCCTCAAGGATAGCCACTTCATTGTCTGCAAATAAAGGACACTCCTAAAAACTCTTAGAAATTAACGGAGCTTGATCCATACAATTCCAATCATTAAGGATCAATGGTTTAAGTGTGGCGTTTACAGGGCATGTAGATTTACGTTGTGGAAGCTGACACGCAACATGATGTCCTACACAGTGCAAGGTTTCTCTGTTAGCGTTTTTTCAAAAACGAGGTATTTTTTCTCCCCCTGCGACACTTCCAAGATCGAATTCTTCTGCCATGTCAGAGTCGGACTCTAACACTGCCGGAGCAGACCCTCTTGTGGCCCCTAAGGGCCCTGGTTGGAGGTCCGAGAGGTAGGACAGTTTCTTCCCGGACAACTGACTGGATTTCAGACATGGGGGAAGATTTTTCTTCCTGCAGAATTTTCGCTGAGCAGGAAGCGCATAATGTTTTAGAATAGGAGTCAAGTTTTGTAAGCATACAGGACGCTTTTTACTTCTCCTAGCCTCCCTAGGTTTTTGAGTATCCCTGTCGTACATGACAAGGGAGAGCTCTAGTAAGGGAAGTGTAGTGCAGGTGTCTGTAGGTTGGCCCACAGGACCACTTACAGTTTGGAGATTCTCTGGGTCCTCTCTTGGCCGACATCCTGCGCTTGTGGGATCTATTCCTGTCCTTAGAATCGATTCCTAGCGTGAAAAGAAAAAACACCAGCCGACTTCTCCTGGTGCAGGGGCTTTAAATTTTGAATCTGGCGCCAAGCCGTGCCAGGCCACGCCCCCTTTGTGTGCTCTGGCGTCACACTCCTTGTGTTCCGCCCACTACAGCTGGGACCCAGAGATGGCGGTCGCCGCCTGGTTGACAGCCGCGGTGGTGCCGGAAAGTTCGTCCTTGGACCCAAGGCCCACGCAGTCCCCGGTTTGCACCCAGATGAGGTACTTCCCACTGGGGCAAGGGGGGCTGCCAGAAGATGATATCTTAGAGATGGCAGCCGCCGCCTGAATGACGGCCGCAGTGGTGCCGGAAAGTCCGTCCTTGGACCCAGGCCCACGCAGTCCCCGGTTAGCTCCCAGATGAGGTACTTCCCACTGGGGCTACCGGGGCTGCCAGAAGAGATGCCGTCGCTCACCGGTAAGTCCTGGAACCACCGGCATGGGACAGCATCGCTGGAGGGACAGGAAAAGCACTGGTGTTTGGTGGAGGGGAGGTGCCTTTTATGTTCTGCCTCTTCCTGTCCCATCAGATCAGCAGGTGAGCAACCTCCAGGTGTATGCTGTCATGATGTCGGAGGGAAATATATATATAAGACACGGTCTTATTTTCAGGGAAACAGGGTAGCTGTTGCTAGCCACGTTAGGGCCGACTCCCCACTCGCGCTGAACACTGGCAGCCAAACTAACTCTGCAGGCGTTCAGTATTTTAGTTAACCATCTATCTTGTAGTGTAGCCATTTAGCACTGTAGACCTTGTATAGAGGATTAATTTCCTTTCAGTGTTCGTCTGAGTGTTTTGTACCGTCTGTTGATTCCCTGACACTAGCACACCTAGTCACTAACTCACCTAGTCCCTCCTCCATGCTTTTTTGGGGGGTATTTCTTGACCTCAGTGGCAGGGATGGGGTGTAGGAAGTGGTGCTCTGAGGCTTCATAAGAACCACATACCACAACTCTCCATGACATCTCCAGGCTCTGATAGGTTTCGTAGCCAGGAGACTTTACATTTACTGGACAATTCTTAATTTGTGTACGTGTGAGATTAAACTAATTTTAAACTTTGTAAAAAAAAAATAATTTAAACTTGACAGGACCACCATTATCCAATGGATAACGGCAATCACATGACCAGGAACCGCATACAGTGGTCCCCGGTGACATCTCCCTGCACTCGGCCATCTTTGACAGCCAGGTGCAGGGAGATTTTAACTTTGCCGGGCTCTCCAACCTTCTGTGCAGTAGCTAGCGGCAGGTCCAGAGCTCTGTGGAACAGAAGGCTAGAGGTATTTTCAGCTGCCCTCGTGAATCAGATCCATGAGGAGCTGAAATGAATTTCCCCCCCCACTTTTCTGTGATCGCTGTTATCCATTGGATATTGGAGATGACGGCCCCGGTCGAGTCTCCTACCTCCTGGCTACCTTCAGTAGTCAGATTTCAAATTTGCCAGGCCTCCCTTCTGGGCATGTGACCGACAGTCTAAATTCTGGGTTGGTTTCCTGGGGTTCAAAGACTTCACGCAACTCTTACTGAGCTTTTTTCCCTAAGGTAGAAGAAAATTGCAGCCTGTAATCCAGGAAGAACCATAGAAACCTACATTTTGTGTCTGGGGCAAAGGAAGTAAAGTAGCTGTGTCAGAGGATCAGCAGGTGTTTACCACTGTTTTCAATGGGAAACCTAGAGTTTCACGTCGCACACTGTGCAAAGGGTTTTACTGTCCCATTGAAAATAAGCGATGCATACTGAGGAACGAAAAAAAGATAGGACATGCAGCGATTTTTCTCTCCTTACATTGCAAGGTGAGAACATGTCACTCGTGTATGACCCTATTCAAAAGAATCGTGTTAATATTTGCAGATTTGTGCGCCTCACAGCCATGTCAAGATGGCCTTGAAGCAGAAGATGCTGTGCCTTTTTCGCTGCGTCTTTTCTGCAGTAATATTTATATGGATCTGTATAGCTTAACAAGGTATTGAGGCTCAATAAGCAGTATTTGGTAACATTTTGCTCCGATTTCTACAACATAGATCAATTTCCCAAAAGACAGAAAAAACAGATTAGACATTGGTTTTACTTCTCTTTTTAATCATGAAAGCATTAAGATAGTGAACAGTTTACGAGATTTATTTAGTTATGAGACACAAGGATCTAAGTAGCAAAAAAATTTTGAAGTTTACAATGCCACAATATTTTGGTGTCACAAACTACAAGAAAAACACTAACCGTCCAACATTGTACAACTACATTCCAAGACTTCACAGCATTTTTAGGATAAAAATATTACAACCTAGAATAGGAGACTGAAAATAAAACTGACATGTTAAAGGGAACCTCTCATGTACTTTATACTGCCTTTACAGAGTGGAGACATTTTTAAGAATGTACAGGGTGTATTTACTTTTGAGAAATAAGTCACTTATTGATGTGCTTTTAGCCTCACCTCATGAACAAGTGACACTTCTCACCAGAAGCTTAAAAACCACTGATCATGAGCAGTGACAGACCACTGAAATCATAGCATGTCACTATTTTGCTGCAGTCAGAGGGCAGCATGATGTATATGACAGGTTCTATTTAAACATCAGGATGGGCCCTGACCAACATACAAGATTACCAGTTTTAAAAAAAATGCAAGAGAAATTAAACTCATCGTATGGATATGAAAAGAAAACTAATGAAAACATTTTTGCAAAACAAGCTTTTAAATCCAGTGCCCACAAAGCCAGGGTTTAAAATAGGATGGCACAACAGTTAAAAAAAAATTAATTTGCCTTCAAAAATCACAACTAATTTTCTTCAGTAGAGGCAAGAGGGTCTGCTGTGAAATCTTCTGATGCAGCAGCTACATTATCATTTCCAGTAACACTACTTTCATCAACAGGAACAACTTCAGCTGCATCTTCACCAACAGCATCTGCTGTAGCTTCTTCAGGCTGAGCCTCAAATGGATTTTCACCCTTATAAAATGAAAATATTCAAGTATTATGGCAAAAAGATTTGGAAAAGTGGTGCAGAGAAAGCTGTATAACAATATGAGAGGTACGTTCAGTAGTAAAGTACAACACTAGACATTTTTAGTGCCAACTGATTCTTAGAGCCAGTAGCCAGTGTCCATTAGCATTACAAAGTCTGCATAGTCCTAGCCTTTAAGTGTGAATAAAGTATTTACCGGCCTGCAGCATTTGGACTGAAAAGCACCCCAACATGGTTTTAAATTAAAATAAAAAAAATTGGATGGAAAAACTATCCATTCATGTGCATATATCCTTAGTTTGCAGCAAGGGGCCACAGTATCGCATTACACATCTTTTTGTTATGGAGAGAACTTTACAGCCATTCATATTTACACAGTCCTCTCCTCCTACCCAGCAATGATCTACATAATCAGTTCAGGAAGCCAAATGCCATTTGCAGAAAAGAATGTTGGGCACAAGTAGCCTTGATCAAGAGACTGCAGTGTAGAAGTCTTACAGACCAAGCAGCATTGTCCTAAATTACATATGCTGAATTTCGCCATACTCATTTTTCCAGGTGTAATGCCCTCTATAAAAGTTATAGGACACTGTCTTACAGGCATCCTGCTCAAAGAACCTACTTTGTGCATACAAGTTACGTGATAATTAAAAATGGTAAACCCATCACAGCTGAGAAAACCACCATCACTGCAAGGTCAGTAGCACACAACACAATGAGTTTTCTACACATGCACTGTATAAAGGGCCAACTTCATCCTGCATGCAAGTGTTCATCTCTTCAGTGCTCCTATGACTGAAGCGTTAGCAGCTACTTAGTGACCAACAGTATTTCCATGCCCCACACGCAGCAACCATCCGCCTATTTAATATACATACATCTTACCTTCAAATAGAGTTCATATCTTGCCTTTACAAGAGGATTATTTAGGATGCTTGTAGCTGTCAAAATGCTCTCCCGTTTTATTTGATCCTTATAGGCCTGGGAAAAAAAAAGTAAAGTTTATTTTGCTGTTGACATAGCTTTAGTTGAAATACTTCTCTAAATGGAGGGTGTACAAGCAATCAGCCATTATTGCTGAGTGATGCACTGAGTATGCAACACTCTTCCTGCATTTACTATTACAGAGAAGCTTGGTTATTAAATGACAATTGTATAATGCCAGAGGAGGGTCTCATACTTTCTAGCTGGCTAAGAGGGGTTCTCTTTCTGGGCTGAACAGTTGTATAAGCAGACAGCTTATTATTGCAGCCAAAGACCACAGCAGTTTGTTACACAATTATAGGATTAGCTAGAGGCAAATGGTAGATTCTTACCAGCTTACTCTTTGAATGATCAGCAGACTTTAGGTGCAGTTGAACAGAGCTATGGAGCGCAGGTACATACACACTACAAGCACTGCAGTGCACAGTTTCCACTTTCATCATATGATCATCAGGAGTAACTCCTAAAAAGGCAAGAAATAATTTAAAAGGAATACAAAGTTATGCGTTTGTCACCAAACATTTGAAAAGACACAATGGCAACATTCCAGAAGAGCGGCAAAGCACCTAAAACCTAGCCCTACAAACAGAAGCAACAATAACTTGAGGGGTTCTGTCATTTAAAAAATATATATACACTTCTCCATTTCTCTTCTGTTGGTATTACTGTACCTTCTCACCGATCTTCTCCCAGCTCCTGCAGTCTCCTGGGTTGGGTCTTGTCACCTCAAGCTGGCTGGATCCTCTTCCGATGACGAAATGTACATTCACAGGTAGTCTCCTTCCTGCAGGTCAATGTACTTTACGTCACCAGTGACGTAACATTCACTGCCTAGCAGGGAATGCTGATATATTGGCTAGATTGCGCAGGTGTGCTGTCTCGTGACAATAGCATATGAACATGCGCAGCGAGAGAGCACACATGCAGTCTCTGCATTCCCTGCTAGGCAGTGAACATTACATCACTAGTGACATCACGTAAACTGACCTGCAGGAAGGAGAATGTTGAGAATGGACGCTCCATAACAGGAAGAGGATCCAGCCGGCTTGCTGTGAGGTGACCTGGGGGACTACAGGAGACAAGAGAAGATAGAGGGGGGGGGGGGGGGAGAGATGCAGTAAGACAACTGATAGTGGAGGAATAGGCAAAAATTGATTTTTTTAACCTAGTGACAATATACCTTTAAGAGCTGCTGACTGCAAGGCCTGCCCTACTGAAGCTTTGGAGATCTGTATGAGCAGCCAAACACTGTACCAGTATGGTTTTAAGCGCAAGTTTAGCCAGCCATTCTCACCTTGAGCCCAAAAGACTCACACTATAAATTACGATGTTCAAAATGTTCCATTACATAGTAATTTTTCAATCAAAATCACTCGTTTGCACAAAAAGGTTCTCAAAGCAGCAAGCCAACCACGAGGAGACCAATTTAAACTCAAATCAAATACAGAAAATTTAACTACACTTCTCATTCCAGAATTCTCTATAGTCCCTAGTAAAGAAAGTGGGAATAGTCATTACCTTCCATGATATCCTTCTCCGGGGCTTTCACAGCTTCGTTCTGCACAGATTGTGCTT
Organism: Eleutherodactylus coqui; assembly: GCF_035609145.1. NCBI lineage: Eukaryota > Metazoa > Chordata > Amphibia > Anura > Eleutherodactylidae > Eleutherodactylus > Eleutherodactylus coqui. The sequence continues at coordinate 257,754,475 of NC_089839.1, read as the reverse complement.
TACGTGCAGCTGTTTTCTTGTACTTGTTAACTATGCATTCCTAAGAGGGGGAAAAAAAAAAATTTAACATTCATACATACAAAACGCAATACCAAGAATTTACAAGTTCAGCATTCTGCAACTTACAGTATTATAATGAAACTGCTGCAGTAATAAGGGCAGGCTCACACCAGCATGTAGTAAAACGTTGTGTATGTAATGCAGCGTTTTACCATGGTGTGGAGCTGGGTATCTCCACACATTGCAGCTATTTTTGCCTGCGCATGACTTATACGCAGGGACTTTTTTTATGCTTTTGCAAGGCTGTTGCAAAAATGTACGGCATTTTGTATGCACCCATAGAGAATAGCTTCCCACACAATGAAAAAAAACACAAGTGTAAGTGAAAAAAAAAAAAAAAACCAATGTATTGGAACTGCTGCAATGTACACATATTCTACAATCACACAAATAAATATGCAATTTAAATACTCATGTGAGCCTGGCCTAGCTCACAATTGATAACAATATGAACTCCTAAGGAACACTGCAGACAGACCTAAAAAGGGTGTTTATTTTTTCCTTTTAAAGGGGTTTTCCAGTGAAATACTATTGATGACCTAGTCTAGAACAGGTGATCGGCTGAGGTCTGCCACTCGGGACCCCCAAATGATCAGCTGAGCAGGTGCATGCGGTCAGCGTTGCAAAACAGGTCAGAGCTGAAGCAGAAGCCTCTGCGCCAACCTCCGTGTAGTGACCGGCGCTTGTAACAGGCACAGATCTCATTGAAATCAATGGGAGCTGTGTCTGCAGTTACAAGCGCTGGCACTATAACTGAAACTATTGATGACCTATCCTGATGGTAGGTCATCAATAGTATTTACTCGTTTTGTTATTTTACCACATCTGCATCTGACTTTTAAAAGTTAACCACTTTAAATATCAGATGCAAAATCCCATCCAGAATATGAACGGTATTTAAAATGCAGTTAACTGAGTTTATAGTTATTACTTACATGCCAGTAATCACAAGGATTAGAAAGCTAGGAAGATTTCCTATACATTAGCAACTTTACATATTAGCTTTAACAGAGCAAGAAGCACAAAGCGTTGAAGCCATGTAGTAAAGTGGCAAGAAACTTGCAATTTAAGCCACATCTAGGTTATTTTAAAGTCCATGAATATACCACAACTACTTACATGCAAGAACTCCATGACTGGTTTATCAAATTTAGTTTGCTTTTGAATATGATCCAACATGTCTTGATGAGCTGGACTTTCCAAGTGTTCTTCAATACCCTTTTCCTCAAATGATCTGAACTTGCAGAAGGAGCATGTGAAGGCCATTCTGAAAGTTTGATTAACAAAAGTTTTAAACCATTATCATGCAGTTATAACATGGCTTATCAGAGAACAGAACAGTATATAAAGAAAGTTTTGCACAAACACCCTAAACAATTCTTTTTTTCCTTTTAAACTAGTGTGTTAAGTACATACATTTAAAGACTGTGCCATTGCTTGATTAAAAAAAAACTATTCTGACAACAGGAATCTACTTTGATCGTCTGATCTCAAAAACAAACAAAAAAAAAAAAAACCCTTAAGTGCAAATCATTCTGTACCATTTCTGCAACAAGTCTGTCACATTTTAACATTTCTTTGAGGCCCTTTTTAGTATAAGGTTACAACAGTTAAACCCCATTAAAATGATTTTATCAATGTGATCTCAGATTAGTGAGTAATAGTGCAATATATTAAAAAAACAAAAAAAAACACACCTCTTTACTGATGTGTTGCCCCTGGAGTCATTGTTTACCCACTGAAAATTAGTGACACCCTGTTAACAGGCTTTCTACATTAGTAGCTCAAGTGACTAGTTTACGAAACAGTTCAGCTGCCAAGGCACTACAATGCAACAGTAAGCATGTTGACAGAATGTAGATATACAAAACTATGATTACAGATAGTTTTTTTTTTGGGGGGGGGGGGGGGGCATCTTAATTCTAAACCTGGTTAGAAGAAACTTTCCAAAAATGGAGCAGGGCCAAATCATATGACATAATTTTCACTGGCCTTTCCATTATGATAAAGTTCTGGAATCAACTAGCATTACAAGTTAAAGGGAACCCATCACCTGCCTAAAGCTAACTTATGGTGCCGTTAGGAGAGGCAACAAGGAGCCAGGTACTGTATTTTTCATACTCCCTGCTTCCCACCAGCCCAAAATCTGACTCAAGAGTCCTGTGCATTTTTACAAGTATATGGGAAAGCACACATACAAGAATCTAAAACTCTTTGGATTTTTGTCAGGCACCAGGAGGCGGGCGAGAAAAAAAAAAAAAATTTACAGCACCCCAGCTTCCTGTCACCTGCCCTATCACCATAATAGTGCTTTAGGCAGGCAACAGGTTCTTTTTAATGTATAACTCAGAATCCTCATTGTCAAATAAAAAGGTAATTTACCCATCTCCATATTTTTCGCTGTTCTTTTCTCTTCTACGCCTCTGTTTCTCTCTTCTAGCCTCTGTGCGACGTTTCTCTTCCTCCTCTGGATCAACTGGCTCTGAAAGGAAAAAAAATAAGTAGAAAACAACCAAAGCAATACTCTGGTACTTTAAATAAACTATCCGGCAACTCCTTGTTTTCTCAACATAAGCACAAGCCTCTAAATCAAGTGTCTTAATCACAGTTTAAAAATATTTGCAACATAAATTATATCACGTATATTTTCTCATTAAGTTTCATTACCTGGTGCTGGCGTATTTTTTGCATTTTGGGTTCCTCCAGCTTTTGTCAACTTTTGTTTTTTGCCAAAACCTACAGGCTGCTTGAAAGGCTGGCCCATTTTCCTCTTAATGCCTCTTGCCATACCACCAGCCATAGGCTGCTGCTTAAAGTCAAACATTCCAGGTCTGCGCATGCCACGGCCAAGTTGCTAAAATTAGGCAAAAGTCAAGTTACACAGGGAACATCTAGTACTAGTCGAGTATGCCTTTACAAACCAAGTGGCACTAGCAATGTACAGAACCACATTGATCAGTAAAGCGCTATAAAATCATAAAAAAAAGAAACCCAGAACAATTCAAGACATGCCCCCCCAAAAAACAAAGAAAAAAGAAAACTTAAGCACATTACAAATTTTGCAAATACTTATTAAAGGTGCAATGCATTTTACGAAATTAAGTGAAAGCATGATCAACGCATAATACTATACTTAAAGGGGTTGTCCCGCTATAGCATGCGCAGAAGCCCTGTGCGGCGCGAGCACGCCGGAGCCGGACAGAACGCGCGTCTAATCCAGGGAGAAGGCAGCTTTGGTCGGCGCCATGGAGACAGGGACGCCAGCACCGGAGGGGGTAAGTGTATAACTTCTGTATGGCCAATATTTAATGCACGGTGTATATTACAAAGTGCATTAATATGGCCATACAGAAGTGCTTAACCCCACTTGCCATTTCGGGACAACCCCTTTAATGCTTAAAAAAAAAAAGTGTAGTTGTACCAGAATATCAAGTTACTCCCTATCCACAGGATAGCAGATGACTTGCTGTTTGGTGGGGATTTGAGCGCCGAGACCAACGCCGATCTCAAGAACTGGTATCCAGTCTTCCACACTGCAGGGTTACTGCACTCCCCACAGTGAGAATGACTAAATGAAGCGCCGGTCACATACCAGTTCTCCATTCACTTTCAATGGGACTACCAAGATGCCCGAATGGATATGCAGCCAGCGCTCCATTCAGTGATGTCACTGCAGGGGTAAGAAATTACCCCAGCAGCAACTGGAGATTGGAACATTAAATCCTGTTCAAGATCATGGAGGACTCAGCATTGAGACCCCCACTGATCAGCAAGTTATCCCCTATGCTATGGATAAGGGATAACTTTAAATTCTGATCCAACCTCTTTAAGCAACCCTCGGGTCCAAAAACAAAGATGGCCACACCAGCTTCTCTGTCTGATGCACAAGGTGAATTACTATGCAGCATTAGTCTAATACACTATGCACCTGCTTTGATTAACTGGGTGAGCAGCATTGACCAGTCACATCAGCATATAGTATCTTAGACCACTGTGTATCAGGTAGTCAGAGAAACTGTTCGGCCATCTTTGTATCTCCAGGACCAGAGGATCGCTTTTATTTACTTCAATTTGGATAATTTTAAAGAATCAGTAACCATAGAGAAGAAAGCAAGCAGTTAAATATGCTCTCGACCATATTTGAAAAATCCCTACATAGTCAACATTCTGCAGAAATGGAGCCCCTTGGATACATTTCCTTTAAGTCAGGGCTCCACAGTGACAGCCGCCGCATAATGCAGTCTCAAGGTTTTACTATGGGGCACAAGTCTGACCAATGTCAAAATTCTTGTGATTCAGTACAAATTTCTTTCTATGCTTTTATATAAAAAAAACTTTTGTACAAAAAGGGCAGTTATAGCAGTGGTACCTTTATTGGCTAATCAGATAGACATTTTCTAGCCAACACAATACCAGATTATTGCTGTACATTTTAGAATTCTTGCTCCTCAAAAGCATATGTAATATACAAGTGAAGTTATGACTTAGCGCTTTACATCCAATAGCTCCCATGAAATGGGTTAGAAAGCTCAATGCTTTTAGAGAGAAGGGGGAATGCATGCTAGATTACAAATATGACTAAACTGTACTAAACATCTGAAATTATAAAAATACATTTGACTATAATACATTGCACCTTTAACCTACTCAGAACTTCAAAAAGGTCTTCATGTAACCTTTTGTAATTAGTTTTTCTCTTTAGTTATTGCTCCAATAAAGCCAAGGAAGACTATATTTCCTTGTGAACAGATAGAACATGCTGTTTAAAATTTACTTAATTTTCTTTCACATGGAAAGAATTTACAAATATGTGCAAAATCCCAGTGGAACCTTTAAAGTATTACTTCTTTAAAAGTCAGTTTTCACACTGAAATTACACAAACGTCCAAGCAATAAAATATGGACAATATGCCATTTTAAAGTTCTGGTCTTCAAATAATTCAAAGTGACTATCAAAAAGAATCTGAGAAGATTCTGTACTTACTCCTCCTCTGCCACGGCCTCTGCCTGCTGCTGGTCCTCCAAAAGCATCATTGCTTCTGCCGCCAAATGCACCGTCGGGGTAAGCAGGCATTCCTCTTCCCCGAGAGCCTACAGTTGCAGGCTTCATATAGGGCGAAGAATAAGCGCCGTAGGAAGAGTAAGTGTCTCTTCCTCTGTCCTCCATAAACCCAGTCCTCACTTTTGCTCTTGTGAAAGACGGATCCCAGCTAGACCCGCCCTGGTTTCTACCGTCATAAGAGTCAACGCTATTCCGGTATGGGTTCTCATATCGGCCATCATAACTATCTCCGTAGCCTTGTTCGGATTCATTATAACCATAGCCAGATCTGTACAGATCTCGCCCACCCACAGAAGACCTGGAGTCAAAAGACTCATAAGGTCCAAACCTGGAAGAATTGACGTGAGGAGAAAAATAGAGGTAAGCTTTCCAGAAATATACAAAGCAAAGCATCATTGACATTTAACAACTTTACATCAAATTTCATACAGTAAGTGCATTAACTAACCTAATATCTTAACGTTTAGAAGTTTATGTGGCAAATCCCCCAAAAGCTAGAAGGTTTGGTTAAGAACATTGAAATAAACAAGTAGAATACAGAGTTTATGCCTGGAAGTACATGAACATTGAGCCCAGGCATGTCTTCTGAAACAGATCATGGGTATTAACACCATGGTCAAGTTTTAAACTTTGTTTAAAGGGGGCCAAAATAAAAAAAAAAAAGTTACTCAAAGTGGTATTTAGTTTCAGATATTAGTTTAGATTCTATCATGCAAAGCACTAAATGCTTACTGACTTACAGGAAACAACATTTTTATATTGTTTAGTACAATTAAAAATGTAAGCTATCATTTAAGTAAATGATCCTAAGGATATGTTCACATGGCAGAAGCCAGCTGCAGATTTGACACAATCTGTGGATTCCACAATCCGCAAGTTTTCAAAATTTAAGTCTCCCATTCATTTGGATGAGAATCTGTTCCGCAGTCCATACAGCGCAGATTTTCTTTGTGCGTGTCGTCAATATTCATTTTACCCGCTGACACGATGCTTTTTTCATGCACAATAAAGGATTGCAAGTGTTTCCCATTGATTTAATGGAAAACATCGCTTTGCAGAGCATGCGAAAAACGTGCGATATCTTTAAGACCGCGTTGAAAACAATTTTTTTTTAACCTCATAGCATAGCTGTGAGGGAAGACATTGCTCATGTGTATGACACCATCCAGAGTTCATATTCACGAGAGTTGTGCGTTTCATGCTCTTGTGCATGTAGCCTGAAGCCCCATTGAAAATTTACTTAATGTCTTTTGAGCGATAATCATTGCGTGTAAATGCTACCCTTGTTTGCTTTTCGTTCGAACGATGTTTAGTGGAGTTAAAAATCCATCGAGCGGACGGAGAGCCAAGAGCAAGGAGAACACACTGATTCTTCACAGGAGAGCTGATAACACATTTAGCTGCAGTCCTGCAGCAGAGCCACCTGCTGTTCTCTGAATATAGCTCAGGGAGGCTCATTTACATGCAAATGAAGGCAATAATGGGCATTAGTGCCCATTAGCAGTTTATGCAAGATTATCCCTCAAATTGTCAATCATCCTATCTTTTGAATGAATTTTGAGCGATCATCTGTGTGTAAATGGGCCTTTAGAAAATTCACAGTAAGACAGAAGAGAAATACTTAAGGTGGAAGACACCAGGGCTACTAAACATTTGGTGATTTGCCAAATAAACGTCATCTATGCATAAGATCCAGAAAAGCATGATTGAAAATAATGAATTCTTACACTAAAGCTAACAAAATAACTATTCTTATGCTAACTGCTTAAAAACAAGGCTAGAAGTTATGTTTTAATTCAAGTCTAAATCACATTAGGATTTCAAAATCTCTTTAGAGACAGTGATTTACCATCCTCCACAACAGCTTTAGAACAGTCCACTGACACCCCAACAAGGCATTTAAGACTTCCTCATGATGCTAAATAAGGTATTACATCTTGGCAGTTACGTAAGGGATTCCACTGTACTAATACTAAGCTCTATGCACTTTTACTTTATATCAAAATTCACTATATAACTAAGTCGTTGCATAAAAAGCGTATTGGAGGATGGGAAGATTACATAAAAGCTGAATGAGTGTGTGGAATTAATGAACCAAATATAAAATGGCAAGACTGTTAGCCAAACTTACACGGGTGTATTTTCATTCCATGTTGCTTTGCAAGAAATCTGCAAAATAACTGGAACATTCTTAGAGAAAATTATTGTAATCCACCACAGTTCTGGGAGGGAAACACTGAATAATTGACTGAACCACCAATTATGTGAATGCTTCCCCAGCAAAACACCAAAGAGGTTTCCCAGTTTTATACTAAAGATGGATTTACACACAGTTTTCAAGCTCAGATCACTGCAGTTTTTAATTGTGTTATAAGCAAAAGGCAGAAGTGAATCCAGCAGGAATTCATCCTTTAGATTTCTAATTAATTTCAAATTAATTTTGAGAGAAAGCAAAAAAACTCCAGTTATGAAAATTAAGAAAGCTGTGCATGAAACCATCCTAATAAAGCTTAAAAGCAACCCGTCACATTTCCACAGCACTACAAACCAAGTTATGGTGCTGTCAAGGGATGCAAGGGAAATGGTTGAGGAATTATACTCCCTACTCCCTGGTTCCTGCGGTGTCCACCTTTCAAGATCGCATCGGCATTGCAAATGGGACTCTTTTCAGTGTCGTTCTCTCCTATACAAGTCTACAGGAGAGTGCACACGTGGTACTGTGGAGAGTCAAATTTGCAGCGCCAGAGTGTTTTAAATGGAGGACACTGCAGGAACTAGGGAGTGGGAGAGTATAGAAATGCCTCATCTGGCTCCCTGTCACATTGCCCAACACCATAACTTAGTTTATGATACTATAGAAAGTGACAGGTTCCCTTTACTCACCATAGGCCACCTTTATAATATGACTTGTGTTTTAATACCTGCCATTTTGTATATTTGCTTGCTGTGGGTAAAGAGCACTCTGATATTCACAGGCTATAAACCAGTAAAATAGCAAATCCTGCTCACAGCCTACACAAATATACAACTGTATCCAGTCTACAGATGTTCCATGAGCTAAAGGGTAGGGTCTGACACAGTAGCTGCCACAATGTGGCAAAGAGCTCCAAGTCAGGGGGGGGGGCTGCTTGGATTGAAGCGTATATTGGCCAGCCGTAAAAAAACACTGGCCGATATACATTTGTGTAAATAAGACCTAAAACTGGGAAACTCCTTTAATAGGCAATTCTGTTCAGTGTCAGTTTGTCCATTTCTTTGTATTTAAAATGTCACAAAACGAAGTGAAACTTGCAGCTTTACTTTAAATGACAAATCTCTTCTCCAACAGGCTCAGCATATGTAAACCATAACGTTACACGATTATTCCTAAACTATACAATTTAGAATACTTACCTCTCAGCTGTATTGTCCATTGCAAAGCTATCCATACCACGACCATAAGATGCATGCCCGTATTCTCGATCCATATCTGAAAGATTTAATTAAGAAACTCAATGCAGTTAATATGCCCACTGAAGCTACAGAGCACAGAATGCCAGAGGGACATTAGAATGAAACGATAAGACCTATATCAGGCTCATTAAAGGGGTTGTCCTGCGAAAGCAAGTGGGGTTATACACTTCTGTATGGCCATATTAATGCACTTTGTAATATACATCGTGCATTAAATATGAGCCATACAGAAGTTATACACTTACCTCCTCCGGTGCTGGCGTCCCCGTCTCCATGGCGCCGACTAAAGCTGCCTTCTCCTTCCATTAGACGCGCTTGCGCTGTCCGGTCTTCTGCTCTGTTGAATGGGGCGCATGCGCAGAAGACATGTGCGGCGTGAGAACGCCGGTGCGGCCCCATTCAACAGAGCAGAAGACCGGACAGCGCAAGCGCGTCTAATCCAGGCAGAAGGCGGCTTTGGTCAGCGCCATGGAGACACCAACACCGGAGGGGGTAAGTGTATAACTTCTGTATGGCCAATATTTAATGCACAATGTACATTACAAAGTGCATTAATATGGCCATACAGAAGTGTATAACCCCACTTGCTTTCGCGGGACAACCCCTTTAAACAAAAAAACACAGCTAAACTTATGCAGAACTTTAACCCCTTAATGACGGTTTGTTTGAAGAAATAATCTTTATTTGTATAACGACAACATAATTCGCAGTGCTGTGATTGGGTGATGTGAGCAACAAAGACAGTTCTTCGAAATACAAAATAAAGCTTTAGGCCTCCCTCACACAGGCGGTTGGCAAAAAGCCGCAATTTCAATTGCAGTGCTTTGCTGCGACTTTACTTTCAGCCTGCGGCCGACAGCTTAGTTTAGCATACCTCATCATTGATGAGGTGCGCCAAGTCAAAAATAAAACAGGACCCCAATCAAACGAGCGGCTGTCCAAGAGGCTGAAAACAAAGGAAGCGTTATACCACGATTAACACAGTGCAGAAAGTGTAGCATTAATCGCAGAAAAAAGAAACGCATGTGTGAGGGAGGCCTTAGGCTGGTTTCACACTGGGCGGAAAGCTCACAGTTCGGCCACAGCGGAAAAAAAGATTTTCGCCGGTAATCCGCTGCTTCAAAACCTGCGACACTTAGCCGTGGGTCTTGCAGAGGCTTGGCCACGCTCTTCCGCTGTGGCCGATGCTCCTAGAGAGATCGCGGCCGCAGCGGAAGAAAAAAAAAACACCCATGCTGCGGCCAGCGAGTCAGAGCCGCAGCGCCTGCTTTTCTGCGGCGGATTCGCCATCCCATGTGGACGAGATTTCTGAGAAACCTCATCCACATGGCTGGCTAACGTCAGGATTAGCGGCCGCAGGCAGATTTGCTGCGGCAAAATTCCGGACTAAATTTCCACGGCAAATGCGCCCAGTGGTAACCCAGCCTTACCGTAACTGGTTGTCATGAGCAACAGTGTTTATAAAGCCGACCCGTTAAACACTTGCTGGATGAGGTTTTCTGTATAATGAAGGTTTCTAATAAAGAGAGACATTTTACATTGACACTAAATGTACAAAGCCATGTTCTATAAGAGATTATATTTAGTGTCCTATGACCGTTTACAGGCCGCAGCCCCTCCCAGTGTACAGAGCATCACAGGCGGCACAGCCAATAGCTGAGCTCATCCATGCCCTGTAAAGCTGGCATCACAGGGGAGACCCACACTATTTGCAGTTGGTTTAAGCTGCGGAAAGTCAGCCACATGTGAATAGACCCCGAGGCCTCTGTCCACGGGCGATATGTCACTGCATTGTCCGCGGCGTTAATCCGGCAACGGGTAAAGGCATAATTAGACAACGATTATCGCTCAAAAGATGTCTTGAGCGATACAAGTTACCTGATGCAGATAAATAGAGGCGTTTTGCCGACGCCGTGCGCGAGAGCGGCCGGGCGCAGGGCAGATGATGGCACCCCTTCGGCCCTCCTGGTGGTGCAGCAGCACACGGACCGTACATATACCCCCAATCATTCCAACGCGGGAGGTATGACCGCCACAATGCTGAAAGATAATCCATGAACCACACGAGTGGGTCAGACCCCGCAGCAGAACTGGACCTGTGCCCGGCCGGATTCTAACCCGCACTCCAGATATGGCGGCCCGTGCGCACCACCGTCGCTAGGCAACCACAAGGATCCTGTGACCTTCTGGCAATGTTTGCGGAAAGGAAAATAAATACAACACGCTGCGATTTACTACCAACGAGCAGAAAAATGGCAATTGGGCAGGCGGCCTTAGGCCGGCTTCACACGAGCGTGACGGGCTCCGCTGCGGAATATTCCGCGGTGAAGCCCGTCACGGCGCCCCCCAGAGACCCTATACTTACCAGCAGAAGATAGCGTGAAGACGCTTCCCCGCCCACCGCCGTCGTGTCATGTGACACGCCCAACGTGTCACGTGACGCGCCGGCGTTAGGCGGGGAAGCGTTTTCACGCTATCTTTCGCTGTGCTACAGCGGGAGATAGCGTGAACGGACGGCTTCCATTGACTGCAATGGAAGCCTTCTACGCGTACACCTGCGGCAAATAGAGCATGCCGCGGGTGAGGACGGGAGATTTCACGGTGCGGAATTCCGCACCGTGAGCATTGAGCTATTAGGTTCAATAGTACCTAATAGCTGCGGGAACGCAACAGATTTTTGCCGCGAATTTACGCGGCATAAATCCGCTCGTCTGCAGGCGGCCTTACTGCACGCTGATGCGCTCGGCTGGAGGGAGGCTTACTGAAGCGCTTGAGAAATGCATTAAGAACGCACGTAAATCGCGGCAACAAACCCACTGGTGGGATTCTGCAGGACAACGCATGGCTCCGGGGGAGAAACGGCCGAGCAGATCGCTTCCATCAGTAATAGCAGACATACAGTTCTATGCTATAAATATATATTTGCACCTGATGAGATACTGACAGAAGCGCCACAACCTCCACCCGCCAGTAAGCCTGCAGCGATCCCCGGGAAGGGACCGCGCCTAGCGGAAGAAAGGGAAGCAGCCATTCCGCAACGGTGAGGAGACGCCGCCGCCATTTTGAGAAGCCGCGCGGCCGGCCGTGTGGGGAGGGGAAGCCTCGGGGCGGCTCAGTCACGGCTTCACGGGGGCTGCAGAGCATTTATAGAGGGCCGGAGTTAATCTCCTCATACCGGTTCTCCGGTAATAAGCGGCCGCCGCTTGTCCGAACCGCAGAACAAAGCAGCGGCCGCCATGTTAGGTGACCGAGCCTGCCACTCCCTGAGGTGAGGTGAAGCCAGGCCAGCCCCGCCGTCTCCTACCTGCTGTGATCGTGTGACTCGGGATGACGGGTTTATCAGCGGTCGTTTCCTCTCCTTTCTCAGCGGCGGCTTCGGATGAAAAGACGCAAGGAGTGCTCGCGCTTCCTCTTCAGAAATGGCCGGAGCGGGGAGTGGCTTCTCTGCGAGCCCGCCTAATGTGGGGATTGGCCGAGGATCACGTGGTGTCTTCCGCATGCCCCGCCCTCCGAGCGCTTCTCTTTTGTCATTGAGAAACAGGCGCTGCCTTCTCTGTGAGAGGAAATGGCGGCGCCTCACAAATCCCCCCAGTCTGTGCTATACACTGTGGCCATACACTAAGTGATACCAGAGGAATAAATAAAATATTACCCAGAAAAATATACACAATGTGAAATAGGTGGAAAGGGTGTCATATATTGGGGAACCAAAAAATAAGTAACAGTGATACTTAAACTGAGTGCACATAACTGCATTGTAATACGTGGCGTATATCCGCAGTGTATTTTTGCGTATCCCGGCGTATGTTTGCGCATGTACTGCGTATTTTATACGTGCCAAAAAAAGGGAATAATGTCAGAGGTTGCCATGTAAGCACTAAATGGGAGGTCGCCATGGAAACGTCTGATTAGTGCTCACATGATCGCACAGGCGCCATTTTCTTTTCCTCTCCTGGGTTGGCCAGAGTTGTTTGCTGCGCTCCGAGAACCGTGTCTTCACTAGAGGATGGCGCTCTCTTGGCTTGGCCAGTTCTTACCACTTTTGCGCAGCCTCGACTGATGCATCAGAGCAATGAGTTTGCTCATATCAAAAGTAGCCATGTTTGTATATTAGCCCCTGAGGCCGGCTGCACACGAACGGGTCATATTCCACATGTGAGAGCCCACAGCGGAATCCGACCCTGTGCCCAGCAGGCGTCCGCGCGTCCCTGTATTTCTCTGTATTGCGGATGGTCGGACGTCTCGCCGTAAGACGTGCGCAGTACAGATTTATTTTTTAAATCCTTGCTCTTCTCGCCCCGTTGCTAGGCCAAGACACGGAATCTGCAACCTTTCCGCAATGTCACTTGTGGAAGGGCTGCGGGTCAGACGGCTTCCATTGACTTCGATGGAAGCCGCGCAAAAATAGAACATGCTGAGGGTGTTTTTACTCAAGCAGAAATCGCAATTGCTGTCTGCCCGTGTGAGCGGACATGTGAATGCTCCATTCTTGCTCATGGATGCGGTATGCCGCGGATCGTCCATGCGGGTGGCGATGGCGGATTCCGCAATCCAAATCTGTCCGTATGCAGCCAGCCTCAGCGATTCAGGACGTACATTTGCGCCCTGAAGTTTTGGGGTTTGTATAGAGGGGTATCAGGGGTCGATCCCGCTCCATACACTGTGGGAGCCGGCTGTTTCTTACAGCCGACACCCATCCGCAAGACCTCCGATAAGAAGCGCCATTGTTTGAAGCTGTTAACTCTTTAAATGACAGTGAACGTGGCCAGAAAAACAAAATAAGGCAGATTTGTAATAAAAAGCGATCAAAAATGTACTCCAAAAATGGTACCAATAGAAACTAAGACGCCCCGCAAAAAAAAAGCCTTCCCACGACTAAGTCGACAGAAAAACTAAAATGTTACCGCAGTAAGAAGAGGGCGACCGAAAATAATTGAAAAAAAGGAAATATCTTTGGAAAAAAATAAAAGTAGTACAGCAAAAAAAAACTTTATGTATTTGGCATCGCAGTAATCGTACCAACCCATTGAATAAAGCTGTCAGGTCATCTTTGTTGCAGTGCGTACGCCGTAGAAATGAGACCCCCGCAAAGATTGTGAAATTTCATTTTTTTTTTCATTTCATCCCACTTAGAATTTTTAAATATTTTTCCAGTACATTAAATAGTACTATTAAAAAATACCACTCATCCCACAAAAAACGTGTTCTCGGACATCTACGTCGATGGATAAATAAAAGTTATGATTTTTTAAAAGGGAAGAGGAAAAATCAAAAATTGAAAAAAAAAAGTCGATGTCCTTAAGGGGTTAAGGCCTCCAATATCCCCAGACAACAGCTTGGATGGGTGTGGGGGTCCCCAGAGGCTCCAGCTCCGTCTGCCTCCAACTTCCTGCTTCCTTTGTTAACTTCTTTTGTACGTCTCCTAGCAACATGAGTAAAAAAACGTCGCAAGATAATTGCGTTTGGAACACACCCATAGAGAAAGCGCACTTATGCGCGTAATACACGGAAAAAGAGAACATGCTGCGATCTGTTTTACACTTACAACACAGGCATTAAATCTCCGCAAGTGTGAGTGGAACAATGAGAAGCAATGTACTGTCGTTGACGCCGCTTCGCGTGTAATACGCAATAAAAATAAGTTTGTGTGAGCTCGGCCTAAGGGTAGTTTTAGAAAGTACGACAATTGCGTGCCGAAGCACCCCAGCAGTGGATTCCTTCATCCCCACGGGGAGTCCCTTCACCCCAGTTGTGTCTGAAGGGATTCCCCCAATTGTGTCTGAAGGGATACATGGGCGTCCGCAAATGAAAGACAGTATGCGGATTTGATTTCTGGATTTTTTGGTCCAGAAAAAAAAATTGCAGCATTCTCCATTTCAGTGCGGATCCCACACGGACAGCTCCATTGAAGTCAATGGAAGGCGTCTGATCCACGGCCCATCCGCAATTGAACTGTGGATGGGCTGCGGATTCCGTGGGAAAGTGGGAGTCAGAAAAAAAAATGTGCATGCGCGCCGGCGGCGCTTCCGCACGCATCCGCAGACCAGGAAATAGAAGACCCGGACAGCACGCAGTGTACTCGTCCATGGGCAGGTTCGAATTCCGCTGGGGGCTCCCATATGTGCTATCCGATCCGCCCATGGACATGAGGCCTAACATGCCCGCCTGCTGCTCAGCCATCGGCTATGAAAATCATGGGAGCAACACATAAAATACATTCACCCCTCTTTTCACATGCTAGCAGGCTTCCGTATATCTTCCAAGGTATATGCGTGATATCTACCACCTAAAGATATTTTTTAAGAGGGCAAATTCAGGATACGCCTATACGGCCATTGTTTTTTTTGGGCTTACTGATAACACACATGAGATTGCTGATTGTTTCCCAGTGCCATTTCCTGAATACTCCTGCACTAGCCATTGTTTTTTTTATTTCAATGACTACAAACCAGAAAACCTAGATTCTTCAGCAAACACCCAAACCTTACCCTTGTTATGTAGCCAGCAATTATTCACACCCTCCTGCTCTCAAAGGCCGATCCTTCACTTATGCAAACGCCCTCCTAGGCAAACAATCGGCCTGTATCTTACATGTAAACACCACCAAGCGCCACACTGAGCGAATGAAAAGGCGTTCATTTGAAAAGAAAAACGTTAGGTTTAAACGCCCGTGTTTTAATAAAAAAAACAGTCGCTCACTTTTCAGTGGGTATAGTGAATTTCTTTGTGTGTAAAAGGGCCTTTAGGCGTCATGTCCACGAGCGGATGAGATCCCTCATGCGGGAGACCCTGCCCGCAGCCGAGAACCCTGCGGAACCTGCCCAGGTCTTCTGCATGCCAGTCTTGGTCTTTTCTTCTGCACTGCAGATGTGTGCAGAAGTGCCGGCCGGCGCACATACTCAATGCAGTTTTTTTCTGGACACCTGCTTTCCTGCGGGATCCGTGGCCCGTCCACAATTCATTTGCAGACGGGCCGTGAATTGGACGGCTTCCATTGACTTCAATGGAAGCCATCCATGCAGGAACCACACTGAGATGGAGCGTGCTGTGATTTGTATTTTGGACCTGTGCCAGCGGCCATGGACAGGTTTCTTACCTGTCCGGATGCAGTGCGGGTCTCCTTCATCCCGGCCGGATCTCCTTTCTTCTGCATGGCGGATGCTTACTCCTGCTTTCCTGTGGATCCACGGCATTTCTACAGTGTCAGCTGCGGGTGTGCCGCGGATCGGACGGCTTCCTTTGACTTCAATAGAAGCCGTCCGTGCAGGAATCTGCAGAAAATGAAGCATGCTACGATTTTTTCCCGCGCCTGCGATCCGCACACCAGGGGAAAAAAATGACATTTGCATGCTTTTAATTGTTTTGCGGACGCTAATGCATCCCTATGGGCAGCTTGATTTGCGGATCTCCTGCGCGGGTTCCGCAAATCAAATCCATCCGTGGACATTGGGCCTTAGTCTTGTCAAATTTTTTTCTAAGTCTTGGAAAAGTCCTTTAATGATAATCTGACTAGACTGCGCAACAGCAACATGTATGATACAATTTAATGTAGGGAAGCACGTGTTCTCCATTTCTAGATGGTACGCAATCAAGTCTCTTTTCTGCTGTCCACATAGAAGACTTCAGCGCTGCCATCTTCAATTTAAAAAATCCATATCTTTATTTTAAAAAATGAAAACTACACATCTTCACTTCAAAAGGTGTTGCTGCGCGTTTTGTGCTATTCATCCCTTCTTCATGGCGTGCAATGCAGCACGCAAAACCCCATTAAATAGTATAGAAGGAGGGTCGCATCCAATCACGCACGACTGAAACATGTTGGAAACAATTAGTGCACACAGCAAAAAAATATTAAAATGATTAATTTATAATGTAAAGATGGATCATGTCTAACATTGAAACCCTGTGGGACTCTACTTTGTAAAATGTACATCCAATTGGCCTCTCTATTCGATAGTCTCTGCCAGTGCTCACCACCTCTTCTAGGTTTGTTAAAAGGGTTTTCCAGGGAGAATACTGCTGATGACCTGTCATCAGGATAGGTCATCAATAGGTAATCGGCTGGGGCCCGTCACTCGGGACCTTGACCGATCAAGGTCGCAAATATACAAAGGTCGGAGCAGAGGCCTCTGGGCAGACCTCCATTTAGTGGCCGCGCTTGTAACTGCAGGCATGGCTCTCATTGAAATTAACGGGAGCTGTGCCTGCAGTTACCAGCACCGGCCACTACATGGAGGTTGGCCAGAGGTTTTCGCTCTGACCTCTGTGTATTTGCGGCACTGACAGCATGCGCCCGCTCAGCTGATCGGTCGGGGTCCCTTTCTCCCTGGAAAACCCCTTTAAATCTTTGTATTCCCTGGAATAAGAAAGTTTGCATGTTACCCCCATGTTTATGGAGAATATTTTCTGAGGCTGCTGACATGTGTAATGTTCGGGTTAGGCAGATTCACACGAGCGTATATAACGCAGCATTTTATCACGGTGTGGACCCGCATATGGCAGCGATTTTTGCCTGCACATGCCAGCATATCTCACCCACGTTGTCCTGCACAGGCTTCCTTGTTGTATTTTTTTTAACCCTTTCCAATCCATTGTCAGACATCTGAAGACATTCTTATTGAAGGCTGTACAGCTTCGATGTCAGAAGGCGTCCGGCAGGGTATTCTTACTGTAGATTACTGACTGCTCTGTTGTCGGCGCCTCTCCAGCTTGCCACATACCGCAGTACTGGCTCTAGCCAGCAGGTGGCGCCATTGTATAATGGCAGAGAGAGCGAGCCCCTCTAGGAAACTCTGTATCCAAAATTGGATTGCAAAGGGTTAATATCCCACTCTGACGCTTAGCGAGGTTGCGTAACAGCAAAAATCAATGCATTTTAATTGCCACAATGTACCATGTATTATGCGCACATACATCGCACGTAATATGCAATAGAAATTCGCTCATATGAGCCTGGCCTTAGAAACATCTGAAATGTGTTTTCTTATACAAACTTGTAAGGCCTAGATGTACAGCCCACATACTGTAAATGATCATCTCTGCATGTTGCTCACTATGAGCTGTACTGATGCTTTGCATTGGGGATTAAGATACAAACCCCTGTTGGAACTTGATTAAAATCCTCCTGATGAACTGACTATAAGGATTAGTAGTTAGGGAAACGCGTCGAGGTGTATTAGGAGAGTAGTGGAGGGGCTTATTCACATGCTATGATACAAGTTAAAAGCATGCAGCTAGCAATTGAGGAAATGGACACAGAGGTCTCAGCGTCTAACAAGCAGTAGTCCTCACAGGTGTTTCCAGGCATAAGTAAACCAACACAAAGTACTGCAGCAGATATACATGCTTTACTATGAACCAAGGTTTATATACTCTGATAGAATGTGGTGAATCAGACAACATAGCCGCTTCCACTGCCTG
Organism: Eleutherodactylus coqui; assembly: GCF_035609145.1. Lineage (NCBI taxonomy): Eukaryota > Metazoa > Chordata > Amphibia > Anura > Eleutherodactylidae > Eleutherodactylus > Eleutherodactylus coqui. The sequence goes on along the minus strand of NC_089839.1, from coordinate 257,736,480 downwards.
TTGTACAGCTGGCCAACACCATCGGTCTTATTAGCTGTATAATTAATTCGGTTGAATATACCCAATGAGAAGGATTTTTGGGGGGGATCCTTATATGAATACCCATATGCAAAATTAAGTATAGAGAATGGTGGTACCATTTATACTATATTGCACCAAGTGTTTGAGGCAACAGAAAGAATAAGAATAGAAGCACCCATTACATTGAATAAAAATTGAAGATTTTGTGGTGTTGATAAATGTAACAACCAACAACCAACTTCAATTGTTATCCTGCTCATAAGTAGTTGGACCTTATCTACAGACGGATACGTCTGTCCTACATTGTGAATACATTTCTTTCCTAGCCTATGTCATTATATACAACACTTTGAGTGCACTTTGATACTTTCTTGGATGGTCATCAATATTTGGTGCACAATCTATCCATTTATCCTAATAGGAACCCGATATATCACGGAAGAAGTTTGTCACAAAGAAATACCAATGATATGTTAGATTGTGCATACTGTATCTAATAAGTCTAACGCATGAGAGAGAGAAAATAAACACAAATACGTGAAACTTGATACATCTTTATTAAAAAGTTTATTACGTCTGTTAGACAAAAAGAGGCATCAACATACTTTGATATATGGTGAATATTTTGTACTCCCTATTAACGCATAATGGGTTCCCTATTGGCTTAAGCTATAAATTTATTTAGATTATCACTGTTTGTGTAATGTGCCTTTAACTAAGTCAATTTTATCATTTATTAATAAAAGTTAATTTTTAATCCTAATCTGTGAATAACTGAAAGAAAATTTTGGGATACTTTTTTGCCACGGTGAAAGATACTGTAAATGACAGGACTGACGTGTAATAATAAACTACAAAGGTGGAATTACAATTTATACCATTCTGTATTTTATATTCCTGTGCCGTGACAGTAGATGAAAAACACTTTTGATTTGCAAGCATAAGAACAAGCTTTGTGAATACAATGGCCGCACGGATGAAAACCTTCAAGAGATAGCCAATTTTGTGAACTCTTTGGAGAACTATGAAGCAGACTGGGGAAAAGAATAGAACATAACGTGGGGGCCCTCCTTGCTACAAAATCAATACCGGGCGTAATGATTTGATCTATAATTGGATTTTCTCCCAAAACGGGGAAGATATTTTTTGATTATTGTTGTGACCTTCGTATTATACTCCATGACAAACACAAATCCCTTCAGGCTGGCACCGTAGCATTTTTACACATGAACTGATCTTGTTAAATGGGCACTAATATATATACACTAGGACTGGCACCATTATATACGTATGTGCTGGCACACACTAGTGAAATAGGCTACAGCACACTGAAGGTCATGACGATTAATAAAGCCATTTTGTGTCAAGTGAGAAAAATGTACTTTCTTCTGCTAATATTTAGTCTCTTTAAAATAATGCAGTTGCCTGAGGTTTTTTTTAAAAAAGGACAAGAAAATCACCCATTTAGCCAGTTAATAAAGATGCAGTATTAATTTGCAGGGTAGATAATTGAATGGTCTCACCACATATCGTTAGGCAAATGGATGTTGTGGCACTTTGCCACTGAACAAGAAGGAGTTACTGAAGTGCCAGTCCTGATAACAGATACTACTTACAAGGGCTGTACAGGATTAGAACAACCAGCCTGCAGGTTGTATGTGGTATTGCAGCTCAGTGCTATGTTCTTCAGTGGAACTTAGCTACAAGTTATTCTAGCCCGTCCATTCCGTTTATTACTTTAGTTGCCCCCTTTGTACCCGCTCAAGCTGTGATATGTCCTTCTTGAGTACCGGTGCCAAAACTGTATACAATATTCCATGTGTGGTCTGACCAGTGACTGTGAAGAAGAACAATAATCTCGTCATGTGCCCCATGACCTCTTTTGATGCACCCCATGATCCTATTTGCCTTGGCAGCAGCTGCCTGACACTGGTTGCTCCAGTTAAGCTTACAGTTAACTAAAAACCCCAAGTCCTTTTTAATGTCAGTGTTCCCAGTGGTTTCCCATTTAGTGTGTAATGGTGACATGTATTTCCTCTGTCCATGTGCAGAACCTTACATTTATCAGTGTTAAACCTCATTTGCCACTTTTCTGCTCAAGCCCCCAACTTATCCAGATCCTCTTGCAACCGCCTTGTGCCCTCCTCTTGTGTTAATTTCTTTACATAGTTTTGTGTCATCTGCAAATATTGATATTTTACAGTATAATCCATCTACCAGGTTATTAATAAATGTACTAAAAAGAATACTGCCCCCTGTGGTACTCCACTAGTAACGGTGACCCAATCAGAGTATGTACCATTTATAACCACTCTTTGCTTTCTATTGCTGACCACTTACTTACCCACTTACACACATTCTCACCCAGACCAAGCATTCTCATTTTATATACCAACCTTTTATGCGGCACAGTATCAAACACTTTGGAAAAGTCCAGACACACAAGATCCAGTGACTCTCCCCGGTCCAGTCTAGAACTTACCTCCTCATAGAAGCTGATCAGGGTGGTTTGACAGGAGCGATCGCTCACAAACGCATGCTGATATGTAGTTATAGTCACAATGTGGGTTCAATAACATGAAAACTGCCTAACACAGCAGTAACAAATTAGATTTTTTTGCATAATATGGGGCTAGAATAAGGTTTTAAAAATCTTTTATTGTATGATCATGCCCCCTTCACACGAGCGTATGAGTATTTGTGCATGCCAAAGTGCAGCGTGTTTGCGGCTAAACAATTTTTTTTTGCGCGTACATCAGCGTATTTTACTGTACTCTTTCCATGCACGAGGCATGTTTATTTGTGCACAGCCAACAAAGACGCATCAATTGAAATCAGTCTAATGAGTTCCAGATATGTTGTTTTTCCTGCACAATTACGCAATGTTTCATGCATCTAGCGTATTTTGCGTGCATTTGCGCATCCCCATTGACTTCTAAGGGGACCTTTGGTGTGCAAAAGGGCAGAAAAATGGGGGCATGTTGCAGTTTTTTTGTGTTACTGAAATGCGCAGGAAAAATTTGCACATGTCAATGAACCCATTGAAATCAATAGTTTCTATTCTCTAAGCATTGCACAAAATTTTGCAAGTACATTTGCAAATACACTAATGTGAAGTCAGCTTTATTTTACCTTTTTTTTTTTTTTTACACTTTTCTTACTTTTTATTTTAGTGCTACTAGAACTTGTACATCAGTTACAATGATCACTTATATAACACATTGTCAGTGTTGCAATGCATTATAGCAGCCTATTAGGCCTCATGTCCACGGGGAAAATCAGGCCCGCCGCGGATTCTTCATGCAGAATCCCGCAGCGGGTCCCTCCTTTCCCGCGGACATGAGGCCTAAAAATAAGAATTTACTTACCTGTCCGGACGCTGCAGATCTGCCCTCCGTCGCGGCCGGATCTTCTTTCTTCGGCCAGGCGGATGTGCTCGGCAGCAGGCCGCACGCTTGCGCCGTGCACTCTTTTTTTTTCCCAACTCCTGCTCTCCGGAGAGCAGGAAGTCAGGTGCGGGTGTGCCGCAGATCCAGACGGCTTCCATAGGCTTCAACAGAAGCCTGCGGGAGCCGTCTCCACGGGAGACCCACACTAAAATGGAGCATGCTGCGGGTGTTTTCCCGCACACACAATCCGCACCTCAGGGGAAAATGACATCCGCAGGTATTTAACTACCTGCGGGTGTCCAATGCATCCCTATGGGGCGCGGATCACGCGTGCGGGTGACCCGCTGCGGATCTGTCCCCGTGGACATGAGGCCTTAGACCTTGCCTCTGGCAGACCTGGAGATGAATTTTAGGATCCTATCTGTTGTAGCAATCATTCAGCCTTTTGTGAACTCGTCGTGGAGGCTGATTGGGTACAGAAGGTCTCTCCATAAACCACTTACATGCCAGAGTCAACATTGACTGTGGCATCTACGGGTTTTCGACGGCTGGGGTTGGAGCCATCTTCAATCCTGACTGTTAGAACAGAATCGTGACTGTCGTTAACTACGACTAAGGCTGCCTGTACACGGCAGAGCCAGATTCCACATGCAGAATCCTGCTCTGGCAGCAGCGGCGTCCTCATACCTGGTCTGTTGCCGTCTTTTTTGTGCTGCGAATAGACCCGGCGGCTCGCCGTTGCACATGCACAGTACAGATTTTTTTTCACGCACTGTTGCTAGGCGATGATGCGGAACTCATGACCTGTCTGCAATGTTCACTGCAGACGAGCCATGGGTCGGATGGCTTCCATTGACATAAATGGAAGCCGTCTGTGCGGAGCCCGCATGAAAATGGAGCATGCTACGATTTTTTTCTTTCGCGAGCAGAAATCGCAATTGATTTCCGCTCGTACGTAGGAAGCAGCAGATCACCATAGGAAGTAAGGGGTGGTATTTGCTGTGTATTCACGGTGCGGACGCGGATTCCGCAGCAAATATCCGCCTGTATGCAGGAGGCCTAAGGGTGCTGTTCGCAACGGAAACCAAAACTGACATATTTTGTGATGTATTGTGGTCAATGTCCTGATGGTCCATAATTTTAATATTTTTGTAATGAGAAGTACTTTTTAAATTTCTTGTTATACCATTGACTTAGCTGGTTTTCCCCCTGAAGCTTGTGCCAAAGCTTTTCCAATATGCTGTAAAAAGGCTTATGCATCAGAATAAGGCCCCATAGTAACCACCATTAAAACCTTCATATTTCGTACACTAAGGGGTTAAAGGAACACTTCAAGCAAAACTAGTACACTGTGTTATACGTTATGCACAGCCTGAGGGGCAGTACAGGACTCAGATATTCAAACCACTTCTTCAGGCCAAGGATTAAGCATTTTGTATTAACTTTTATTGGAGTGTTCTTTGAGTAATTTTGCAATTAAGTTCTTTCAAAAGGTGGTTCCCAAGACTAGGTTTTGCGGGAGGAGTGCTGTCATGTTTTGATATATACATGCTTGCCTATACATGTGCCTCTATGAATGAGACACATACATTGCTCTCTCTATACGTATAACTTCTTCTCTGTAAGCCATGAGCAATTATTATCTACAGAGGCAGCCGTATAGCTGAGCTTATGTAGTAAAACATTCACTCATTGACAAGAAAAAAAAATGACCCCAGATAGAAATGTGGGTTTGCTACAAAACTCGGCCTGCAGTTATATCTCAGGTAGATATATAAGTGATTACAATTGTGGTCTAATTAGACACTGGGTCTTGCCTCCAGAGACTATAAGGCCTCCTTCACACGGGCGACAAAGTCACGCGATTTTGTAGCATTGCTACGATGCTACAAATCGCATGTATGAGAAGCCCATGGTTTCCTATAGGTTCCTTCACACATGAGATGTTTTGTAGCATGCTACAAAACGACACACAAACCTCGCAGGTCCGGCGATATGCCAGCGACACGCGAGGTTTTGTAGCCCATGTTTCCCTATGGAGCCTTTCTCTCTGTTGCATCGCATCGCACGAAAACGCAGTTTGCATGCGATGCGATGCAACTTTGACAGTAGCAGATGCTACTGTCAAAGCTATAATCTAAGCCCTAACTGCCGGAAAAAAAACAAAAAACACATACATCACCTCTCCCGCGCTGTCAGCCTGGCCACATCTTCTCTTCCGGTCCCAGCACTGATCTTCTTCTTCTCTTTTGGCCGGGGATTCAAAAATCCCCACCTCCTGGAAGTGCTCGCTGTGATTGGGTGACCCTTAGCCAATCACAGCAAGTGCTCGATGAATGGCAGTGATTGAACCAATTAAGTGTCAGCCAATCACAGCCAGCGCTTCCAGCAGCCGGGAATTTTTCAATTCCCGGCCAAAAAGTGAAGAAGAAGATGCAGCGGCGCCCTAGACAGCGCGGAAGAGGTGATGTATACTTTTTATTTTCTCCTTTAGTTACAGCTTATTTTGGGGGTAGGGCTTATATTTCAAGTCCCCCCCCCCCAAAAAAAAATCCTCGCACGTGATGCTACAAAGTCGCGCTTTTGTAACATCACATGCGACTTTGTAGCGCTACAAAACCGCGGTATTGCTGCGAGAAAATCGCAGCGATATCGCATGGTGCAGCGATGTGATATCGCTGCGAGTGTCGCCCGTGTGAAGGAGGTCTAAAGGTGCTTCCACCCTTTGTTGTCCTCTCGGAGGCTACTTCTGTGCAGTGTACCTCTTATGGAGAGATTGTTGACTGCTAGATATGCCTTTATGTAGCACTCAAAGACATTTCGCTCAATTGATACACTTTGAGAGGGATGCCTCATTAGAATGATAGGAGCAGGATGGTGGTTTCAGTTAATTGCCTGCCATCTAGGCCATTCTGACCAAACTGCTAGGAGGTGTTGGGGGCAGTGGTTACGTGAGTAAACACAAATGGTGAACAGACTGTGGATAGCCAAGACAGAAAACTAGTATAGAGGATCATTTGATTTGCCTATAAGCACAAGCAGATCCAACATTTTCATTGTCCACCATGTAGACACAAGTGGCACTTTCAATCCAGAACCCTGTCTCTGCCGAAACCATTTAAGGCACTTAGCAGAAGGAAACTATGTGTCATGGCACCCACTACATGTCCTGCCATTAACAAACCAACACTGTTCCCTTTATTTGCACTGGTGTAATGAATGAGAAACCTGGACTGGAACCGTACCGTCTTACCAGCGATTCCAAGTACTGTTTGGGAGCCAACGGTGGTTGTCTTTGAGTATGGAGGCTTCATGGCAAATGCTTCAATCATGCCATTGCTATGGAGCGACACACTGCCCCAGCTGCTGGTGTGATGATATGGGCAGCCATTGCATATGATAGTCGGTCAGCCCTAGTAGTGATCAAGGAACACCAACGGCTCAGCAATATGTGCCGGAAATCCTGTGGTCTCATGTATTGCCTCTTGTGGTAGGGCTTCCAACAGGTATTTTTTAGCAGAATATTGCTAGCCCAAACACAGCAAAGGGGTTCACAGGAATGCCTCCACCAGGTTGCCACACTTCCTTGTCCTACCTGGTTGGCCGATTTATCGCCGATTGAGCGCTTATGAGACCTGTTGGGATGCCAGCTTCGACAGCCTACGGGTGTGCAGGATCTGGATGTTATCAAGTGTGAGAATAAAGCATTTCCTCTGTCGTTCTATACTTGTAATCTGGTAAAAGAAAAAGCTAATTGAAGATGCAGATTATTGATTGGAAAAGTTATGCAACCAACATAATATTAGAGGAGTTCAGCTGCAATAACACTGCTCAGAGCCAAGAGCTATAATACTTGCTTTTAGCCGAATTGTTGGAGATGCCTCTGCATAGCAGCATAATGCAGTATGCTGCAGGAGAGGCTCGCGTTCAGCCGTCTGATCAAATGTACCATGTATTTCACAATGACAGGAACATCAAATATCCATGGCTAAGTGTACGCTAAACATAACTTGACCACCTTACTATTATACTTCTGACTTAAATTAATATCTACAGCAGTTTTTATATCTGTCTGTTGTAATCAGGCAATGGGCATCATCATACTGAATCTCTTGCATCTTCAGGGAAGCCTCGCTAACAGCAGCTAATATGCCACCATGTTAGAAATTGAAATACCAGTAAAACCTCAACGCAAAACTACTACGGTACTAGATGACTACCCTTAGGCCTCGGTCAGACGGGCGTTTTTCGCCCGATTTGCGCATGCGATCCGGGCATATATAGACCCAATGCTTCGCAATGGGATCGGTCACATGTCCGCTTTTTATGCGGATGTGCGATAAATTATAGGACACAACGATTCGCAGAACGCGCCTATCTGCTTTCTGCGATTCCTTGTGTTCTATATATGCACTCAATGGGGCCGGCGGCAGCAGCGCCGACCCCATTGCGAACATATACTATAAAGATCATTCTCCTCTGCCACAGCTGTAACAGCTGCGGCAGAGAAGAACGATGTTCGCCCATTGAATTCAATGGAGCCGGCAATACAGCCGGCTCCATTGAAAGCAATGGGCTGCCGGCGAGCGCGGGATGAATTTTCGGGAAGGGCTTAAAAATATAAGCCCTTCCCTGAAAACCATCCTAAAATGTGTAAAAAAAAAAAAAAAAAATACTCACCTTTTCCCTGCAGCCGGAGTTCAGCCGCGTCCGGCCGGCAGTTCTCCTGAACTGCTCTGTGTAGTATTCAGCAGGCTTTCAATGGTGCCGGCTGTATTGCCGGCTCCATTGTATTCAATGGGCGAACATCGTGGCACAGCAGTGGCAGAGGATAGTGGGCAGTGCGGGGCGGTTTCACTGAAAACGCTGCTAGGTGCAGCTTTTTCAGCGAATCGTCGGCCCCGGTCACGCGATTTGTGGATGCGCATCCGTTATGCGATCCGCAAATCGCGGGAAAAAACGCCCGTGTGACCGAGGCCTTATTGTGTAGTTTCCAAAAATGAGGTCACAACTTGGGGGTTTTCACTTTACTGGTATTTTATAGGCTCTGGAAATGTGACATGGTGTCCAAAAATTATTCCAGCAAAATCTGTGCTCCAAAAGGCAACTCATGGTTCTCCCCATTTGAGGCAAATTTAAGAGATGTGTGTCACTGGTGGCACAAGTTGGGTATGATACATTAGTCCCTCGAAATTGAATATTTGTGGAAAAATTGCAGATTGCACTTCACATCATCAAATGCTCATTGTGAAAATCAACAATTTGGGCCTGAAACAACCTATTATTGGAAAAATTCTAATCTTACGTTTTTAGGGCCCAATGTTAAAAGTTCTGTCAGGTCAAAACAATCACTTAGTTCCTGGATGAACTCCTTGAAGGGTGTAGGTGTCAAAATGGGGTCACTTTTGGGAAGTTTTCACTCTACTGTTAGCTCAGGGGCTTTGCAAATGCGACCTGCCGTCCAAAAGTTATTCCAGTAAAATCTGTGTTCCAAAAGCCATATAGCGATCCTTCTCTTGTGAACCCTTCTGTGTTCAAACAGCACTGCAAGACCAAATATGGGGCATTTACGTGTTCAGGAGAAATTGCATAATAAATTGTGACGTGTTTTTTCCCCTATAATTCCTCTTAAAAATGAAAACCCTGGGACTAAGCATAGTATTGAAAAAATGTAAAGGAGTTTTCGTACTACTTCTACAAAACTTTTGACATGTCAAAGATAAATTTCGAAAATTTTGGATCAGTGGGGGTCCCGCTGCTGAGACCCCTGCTAATCGCTACAACGAGTGGGCTGTGGCACTCACCCGAACGCTGTCCCCCCTCGGCTGTCTTCATTGCTTTTCATCTCCTTTCTGCAAACCTGAGATGGTGCCTGCATTTGAGTCATGCTGCACACTAGAGCAAAGTGGGATATTTCTAAAAACTGCATAATCAGAGTAATAAATATCGGGATCTGTTTCCCTATTGTGTTACAAAAAGGATTAATATCAAAAATCTCTAAAAATTTCCAATTTGCTTTAATTTTAGTGAAACACCTAAAGGGTTACCAGACTTTCTAAATGCCTTTTGGACACTTTAATGGGCGCAGATTTCAAAATAGGATAATCTATAGGTATTTCTAATATATAGGACCCTCAAAACCACTTCAGAACTAATCTGGTCCCTAAAGCAATAGATTTTTCGTTCGTATTATTGGGGGACACAGCAAGACCTTGGGTATAGCTTCTGTCACTAGGAGGCGACACTTAGCATAAAAAGTGTTAACTCCTCCCACTAGCTTAGTGTCTGCAGGAGGCAGACATGTCTTAGTCAGGTCTTCAGGAAAGACAAAGATTGTGGGAATACAGGGAGGCAGGGTTTTTCCCTGTCCTCCCTGCCCTACCAGACCCTGCTTTTATTGCGGCCTGTATGGCTCCAACAGCAGCCACCTGCGGGCAGCAGCACAGGGATAGATCAGCAAGGAGTGCTGATGTCTGGAGCGCCACGATGCCGGAGCCGGTACTCTAGGCCCTGGTTTTTGGCCCCAGAGGCAGAAGAACCATGTGGCGGCGAGTGCCGTGCTACCGGGGCCGTCACCTAGGCCCCCGGCTTTTCGGCCCTACCAGGCCCACCTTAATTGCTGCTCAGGGGTCCCCGCGGGCGTTCCGGGCAATGGTAGCGCCGCGCTAGGCAGGCCGCATCGGGCGCCGTGGCTAAATTTAGGCCCTGGCTTTTCTGGACTACCAGGCCTGCTATAATTGCTGCTCAGGAGTCCCCATGGGCTTTCCCAGCAACGGTAGTGCCGCAGTAGGCAGGCCACGCCAGTGGTTGCTGCTAATTTTAGGCCCTGGCTTTTCGGGCCCATGGCACTGTTTGCGGCTCCTGAGGCAGCAGGCGTCCCGGGCAGCGGTGGCGCCGTGTTAGACGGGCCACAGCGGGCACCACATCTAAAATTAGGGCCGGCTCCTCGGGGCTACCATGGCGGCCCCTGAGATGGCGGGGGTCCCCGCGGGTGTTCCTGGCATCCCCACAGACGATGTAGGCAGTGGTGGTGCCGGGCGGCACGGCTAAATTTAGGCCCCGACTTTTGGGCCTACCTTGACTTCCTCCAAAGTCTACTAGGCCGAGGCATCTGTTGCGTCCAACCGGACATGCAATATCCAAAACAAACGAAAAGGCACACCTGTGCAAAAGAAACATAAAACTACAGGAAAACCTCTCCCTATAAACCCCTAACCCGGGAGGGGGCCTTGCCTACTCGGCGGGCCGATCGCTCCGATAGGTGCGGACCCGCACTCGTGCCTGGGCCACTGACAAGTCCCTATCAGGGAGCCCTAGAACCAAAAAGAAAGGGAAACAGAAAACCAAAACAGATATAGGAACTTAGCTAGAACGGAGGAGCTTCAAGCAGGATGTGTTCCTCAGCAGCTATCCAGCGGCAACTGAAGCATTGACCAGCACAGGGGTCAATACTAGCACTGCTTAAATAGGAGCAGAGCTACTCAGCACCAGGTGATGACTGACATTACTCTTGCAACCACCACATCCCTCAGCTCCAGGAGAGGTAGGAATACTGCTAAACCCTGGTCTGGCCTGAAAGCAAGGTGGGAACCTCCGAAGGGCTGCAACAGCATTACTGGGACCCGCGGACCCTGCGGGGGCAGCGGCAGCGCCTCCTTGGACACTTCGGGCATTGGGGTAGTTCCAAATGAGGCCTTAGCTTGGGCCTACCTTAGGCCACGTCTACTGTGAGCGTGTGACCTTTGAAGGAGGGCCCTGGAAGCCAAGGCCTGCCATCTGCTGGTGGAGGCTGTACCCAGCTCTCACTCTCCTCCCCCTTCCCTCTGCCTGTTATTTGGGAATGCTGCCCCCATAGCTGGCACTGTGGAGTTATTTCCATCTTCCTTATTGCCTATTACCAAGAGGAGCATTAATGGCCTTTCATTGTCTGGGTGCTCTCCCTACGGAGTAAAGATGGCGTTCCTGACCCTCGTCTTCTCAGATACCAGTGAACTGCACTGCTGCGGCTGCAGCGGAGAAGCGCTTATACGATCCAGAAGCTCCAGCTGTGATCTGCATGTCCCCATAGATGGGGTAAGCCCTACCTGAGGCATCTTCCCCTGCGCTGTACCTCTCCTGCAGCCCCTCGCAGCGATGCCCCCCCAGTGATATTGTGCGTGGTATTGTGTGAATGCCATGTCCGAACCCAGACTGGGAGTTTCTGGACAGGCTACAGCCAGAGCCATGCGTTATGCCTGTGCTCACTGTAACACAAAATTGCATGGAGTCAGTGTGAACCCCGCTGTGTGGACTGCCTCCCATCATCAGCAGGTCTTTCATAGCGTCCCTTCAGTTCCCTCTGCCACCCCAAATGTCAGGCAGTCCAACCCAAGTATGTGCGTTCCCTGGCTGTGGCAGTCTCCAGTCTGGCTAGTGAGTCTGCAGCCACTTTAGGCCGGCTGCACACGGCCGTGATGGGCTCCAGCGCGGAATTCCGCGGCGGAGTCCATCACGGCGCCCCCCCAGGAGACCCCAAACTTACCTGCGGATCCGGCGTCCTCGCTCCCGCATGACATTTCCCCGCCCACCGCTGCTGCGTCATGTGACACGGCGGCCACGTCACATGACACGCCCACCGCGTCATATGACGCGGCGGCGGTAGGCGGGGAAGCGTTTTCACGCTATCTTCCGCTGTGCTACAGCGGAAGATAGCGTGAAGGACGGCTTCCATTGACTGCAATGAAAGCTGTCCGCGCGTACACCCGCGGCAAATAGAGCATGCCGCGGGTGAGGTCAGGTGATTTCACGGTGCGGAATTCTGCGGTGGAATTCCGCACCGTGAGCCCTGAGCTATTAAGTTCAATAGAACCTAATAGCTACGGGCAACGCAGTGGATTTCCGCCGTGAATTACGCAGCGTAAATCCGTTCGTGTAAAGGAGGCCTACGCAGAAATGCATTCTTATGCATTTTGCGCCATGCGGCCTATGTTTATGTTGGCCATGCACCTGTTGCCTAGTGCGCAGTTGTCGCTGTCAATGCCACCATGGATCGTACAGCTGCCGTGAAAAGAGTCCCTGTTGTGGGCTGCAAGACGTGTCCAGGATGACACATGGACACGGGCAGGACCAGCCAGATCCACATGCTATGTGCGCTCTCACTACAGTAGGAGATCTACATCCAGCAGAGAATATCTTGTCTTACAGACAACATTGTCCGACCTGGTTGTCAGCGTCCCTCTGGGCTTGCTGAGACCCTGTGGTACCTCCCATATGGAAGGTGTACTCGGCCCAGGAATTTGGAGAATGCATCGCTCCCCATCTCCACTTCTGACCCTCCTGCAGTTCCCTACAGGTATCATAGTGCAGTGTCTGTGTCTGGCACTACGCGTGGACAGGGGCGGCCAGAGCTACATACTACAGGCGCTCTCGCTACAGTACAAGATTTACATCCAGCCACAGATTGTCTCGTCTTACGAACAACAGCGTTCCACTCGGTTGTCAGCATCGCTCCGGGCTCTCCAAGACCTGTGATACCTTCCATATAAAGAGTACTGTGCACAGGTATTTAGCTGAGACATCGCTCCCAATCTTCACTCCACATCCTCCTGCAGTCCCCTGCAGGCAGCTTTAGCACAGTGTCCAAGTCCAGGATGACGTGGACAGGAGCCGGCCAGAGCCGCATACTATGTGTGCTCTCGCTACAGTACGAGATTACATCCAGCCGGAGAATATCTCGTCTTACGAATAACCTTGTTTGAACCTGTGGTCAGCGACACAGTGTAGGGTTCTTGTCCGACTTTGGAGCCTGTCCAACAACTGCTTCACTAAGCCGAGGAGTTGGAATGTCATGCATCCTCTGGTGTCTCATTTAACGTAGTCAATTCGCCCTATGGCTGACGCACTATCCTTTAGGTGGGTGCATTTGCATCAGCAGAGGATTTGTTATGGTTCTTCAGCAACTTCACTTCAACTTACTCCTGGCTTGCTGAGACATGTGGTATCTTCCATGTGGCAAGAGTACTGTGCACAGAAATTCTGCGGACACATCGCCCCTCTTTTCCGATATGGGACAGGTGAGCCTTACCTAATGGCTACCTCTCCTATGGTGAGCTGCCTGCAGTTCCTTGCAGGCAGCTTGGCGCATCTCTCCATTTACAGGAGTGGCACAGGCTGGGTCCATCCAGAGCTGCATAATACTGTGCACTGTCAGCATAATACGAGATTGACATCCAGTCGCAGATTGTCCCGTCGGACGAACAGCCTTGTTATGTCTACGTATAGTGGTAGTTCTGGGTTCCATCCTCAAGCATCCTCCCCTTCGGTTAGCTCTATGAGACGCTGAAACACTAGGGGTCCGATCCCTCCCCAGGCGGTTTCGGAACCAAACCAGCATGTACTGCTTTTTAGAACAACGGGACAGCTAGATCCTTCAGCCCCGGCATCGTGGCCGTGGGTCACTCATGGCATCTGTGATACAGGGATGTGATCTGTTGGAACAGAATCCCACGCGGGACCAAATTTGGCTGCATAACGGGCCACAAATTCTCCTCGATCTTGGATGGCCAAACTGTTGCCGTAAGGTGTACTCTGTAATTAAGAGTGGTCTTCAACTACACTCCTTGAGCATTCTCCACAGATCCTTTTTACGTGGGTCATTTTACTTTCTCGAGGGAGAAATTGTGTGGGAAGTTAGCATCTAAGCTTCCCATCTACGGTGAGTTCTTAGTTAGCCGTCTCTGACCCCTATAAACTATGCCTCTGGAGTTACTGGTCCTGGATTTTAACATCTTTAGACACATTTGCCACTTGTCACGGTTCTCTCATTTGGCACAGGCCCTCTACAACTAGTATGGTGGGGAGGCACCGCTGGCGGGTTTGGTTCAATTTTCGTACTCCAGCTTATACAGTGCCGTACGATGACCAGAGCATTTCAACCAGATGGATCCGGAATCATGTAAAGATCCTCCTGCACTATTTCCTCCTGCATTGTTGCTTGTAGGAAGCTGTGGTACAGTATATGCTTATACTCCTTTCAATTCTTAGCGCTCGCTCTCCCTACTCCGGATGTTTCTACAGGGTGGCCAGCAAGATTCATGTATTGTGAAATATTGCCATAACATCAACCTTCCTAGTACCCGATTAGAGGGATGCGCTTGCTCCGACATCTTGTAAACGGCCAACCCTAATTGACTACCCAAAGAGTCGCCATTCCAAAGGCTAGACTTATTGGAAAATCCATAGGCTTCAGCAGGAGGTGGCCGCTGTGGACAAAGTCACAGTTTCAGTGAGCTGCTTCTTTCTCACCGTTCTACAGCGATATGGTCATTTAACGACAGGGTGGCTGGATGGAAGAGGCTCAAGAACCTCTTGGTACAAGTCCTTTTCACCCTACAGCTACCAAGAAAACAGACATCACGTGCGGAGGTTGTCGGGATACATGGCATCAGGACCATGCCACGCATTAGCTGTCTGGCCTTGGGCCGAACAGCGGTGCCAGTGTTCTAGGTACCCCACATTCTGACAGGAGTCAGCTGCCCCCAAGACAGTTGACCTGTGGAAATGTGAGCCTCCCCACCAGCTTTCCGCTCATGGTCATCGTATAATTCTGACCAGACATGATTGGGAACCTCAACGGGTATTTTCTTTTTTGACATCTGGAATTGATCCGCTTCCTTCTTCATGACAGGACTATGAAGGCGGTCTTTACAGTCTGGATTTCGGTGGAGGCTGCCATTCAACCAAATGGACAGCTAGAAGGCCCCAGTGCTCAGAAGTTTTCCGCTCCATTGCCGCTGATGACACCACAGCTGTTTTCTGGATGCCTATTCATACAGAAGGTGTTGCGGCCGACGTTGTTTCGCGCCATGAGGTCACGTACAGCTCGCCTTGGCTATCAGTCCACCTTCCGAGCAGGAGACTCTATCAGGCGTACCCTTCTAGGGTCGTGTCATCAGGACTAGATCGTTATCCACTTGTTGCATATTCCCTCACAGCAAGTGGTCTCTGGATCCACTTCAATGAACACTTTGGGCAACACTTTTATCGATGGTAGCTTGTCCTGGAGACGTGCCGATCACAGGTGGCTTTGTCTGACTGTGCAAGATTACCTCTGGTAGCATTCTTCAGTTGCCCTAGCTTTCTGCTGGTCTTCCTGACAATGCAAGTCATATCCTTGGACCCTGAGGTGGTATCCTCGTACTAACTCTGCTCCGCGGCAGTACAGGGTTACCGTGCCAGGAACATCGTATCGTCCGGCCGTGTTATAGCACATATTACTCGGATAGTGTGTGCCTCATCAGAGCTCCTCATGAGCAGCTCTCTCCCGGTGGATGGATGGTACCGTTTCTCGAGCGTTTTCTGCTCCATCTCTGAGCCTGCTGGATGCCAAGCCATGCTTTTACGCTAGTTGCAGTTAAAAAGCTTATTGAGCTTCTTACATCTGCAGCTTCTTATAATTTCCCACCCCCTTTGGTACTGCTCTGGAACGTCCCAAGGTCTTGCTGTATCCCCCAATGATATGGACAAGAAATCAGGATTTTTGGTATAACTTACTGTAAAATCACCTTCTCGTCATGTTCATTGGGGGACACAGCACCCACCCAGTGTGGTTTTAGGACTGTAACATGTACTCCTCTTGGTTGGAGTGTACTCAGCACATGGTGGTAGAATGAGTTACAGTTCTTAAGCATTGTTATTTATTAACTATTTTTCTCGTATCCTACTGGCTGCTCCTACTGCTTACATACAAACTGAGTTAGCTGAATGCCTGCAGGAGGGGTATAGCTAGTGGGAGGAGTTAACACTTTTATGTTTAGTGTCGCCTCCTAGTGACAGAAGCTATACCCAATGTCTTGCTGTGTCCCCCAATGAACGTGACAAGAAAGTGATTTTACAGTAAGTTATACCAAAAATCCTGATTTTGTAAATTTTCTTTCAAATTTGAAAAATTGATGCTATACTCAGTAGCCTTCAACATGGCAGCTTAAAATAGACTTAGCATAGAAAAAAAATTGCATTTTGAAAATTGTTAAGGCTTTTAAATTTGCC
Organism: Eleutherodactylus coqui; assembly: GCF_035609145.1. Classification (NCBI taxonomy): domain Eukaryota; kingdom Metazoa; phylum Chordata; class Amphibia; order Anura; family Eleutherodactylidae; genus Eleutherodactylus; species Eleutherodactylus coqui. The sequence goes on along the minus strand of NC_089839.1, from coordinate 257,720,044 downwards.
GTAAATTTTGGATTTTATTTTAGAGACACAAAACATATCGACCCAAATTTACCACTAAAAAAGTACAGTGTGGTGAGAAAGCAATCTCAGAATCAGAAGAGTAAAAGTATTCCACCATCAGTATCCCATAAAATGTCTCTTCAGATTAAAAAAATGGGGCTGTTGTACTAAGCAGCAAACTAGATGGGGTCCTTAAGGATTTGGCTTCACGGCAACTTTTGGTTGCTGATACTTTCTCTATGGAAGAAAAAAAAAACTGTTCTGCAACAAATCTAAACTGTCATGAGTTGAAACTTTTTCCACAAGAAGAAAGGTAAGGCTGTATTAACACATTGGTTATTCTTGCGAATTTTGTGCATTGCAAGTCGCTCAAAATTTGCACGAAAATACAACCCATTACTTGTAATAAGAGATGAGCGAGCATGGAGGAGGGGCTCCCTCGCCTGGTTTCTATGCTGGAAAATTTTGGTGACCTCTCTAATTTTAAAATTAATTTCACCAAGTCAATTGCTCTAAATGTTTCCATTCCCGCCAACCAAATTAATGCTGTCAAAAAAGTATCCCCATTTGCGTGGTCCGACACGACAATCGATTTCCTAGGCATAAAGATACCCAAGAAAGCGGAAGACCTATTCGCGACAAATTTCCTCCCCGTCCTGGCCAAAGTTAAAAAACTGCTAAGATTATATGATCTCCCTTTTATCTCATGGCTAGGTCGTAAGAACATCCTAAAATCCTATGTTATCCCAATAATCCTTTATAAAATGAGGCTCCTCCCCATTTCCCTCCCAGCCAGCTTCTTCAAAGCACTTCGCACAATCTTTTCCAGATATCTCTGGATGGGAAGGAGGCCTAGACTGGCTTATAGCCTGTTGATTAAAAGGCGCACGGAAGGAGGAGTGGACCTCCCCTGTCCACGGGAGTTCTATCTTGCTACTCTCTTGAACCACTGGATAGAGCTTACACACCCTAGTAGAGATCCGCTGTTACAACGCCTGGCAAAAGGATCCTACGGCCCTACTCTGATAGAGGATCTCTGGTTCCCTGAGGGGACGAGCAGAAGAGATCGGAAGAAAAATCCTCTTCTGGAGGGAGCAATGGAATCCTGGGCTGTCTTGGGGAGGACCTTGGCCCCCCCCCCCTTCCCCTCGCACGCCCCTGTCTGCCTTATATAAATTTATGAATCTTTCCCTAGACTCCTGCTCGACATGGGCGTGGAGGATGCTCTCTGGCAAACACTTCCACGATGTACCTACCCTTGAGCAGGGGGCCGACCTCACTCTTATGGACGATCTCCTACCAAATCGCCCCCTCCCCTTCTTGGTGTCGGCCTATGTGAGGAAGGTCCTGAGCGAATTTCGGAAAACCCGCGGTCCCTCTAGACCACTTACCCCTTTTGAAACCGCAATTGGCATCTTCCCTAACCCCTCTTTGAGGAAAATTTCTCTCATCCGCAAAAAGTTCGTCTCCCGCAGCTCGTCTGGGAAACCTGCCTTCCTTTTCTCCTGGGAGAAGGAGCTACACATTTCCCTCTCAGAAAGCGAGACCAAAGCGATTTTGAAGACAGCTTTCGGGCTCTCCCCCTGCGTCACCGCCCAGGAGTCACGTTACAAGCTCCTGGCGCGGTGGTACAGGACCCCGCAGTGGCTGCATGACCATAATTTGGTGGCGGAGGACATGTGCTGGAGATGTGGGAGTTCCACAGGCTCCTACCTTCATATTTGGTGGGATTGCCCGAATATCATTCCTTTCTGGAAGGATTTGGCAATCGTGTTAAAAAAACTCCTACCAGACTTAGTGCTCTCCCCAGATGTGGTCCTCCTGTGGAGACCTACCCCTGCCTTCCACCCGTACAAGCACAAGCTTGTCGCCCTGCTGATCGACTCTGCCAAATCTCTTATTCCACTTTTGTGGAAGCAGAGGGACGCTCCGACGATGGCCCTATGGAGGTCCAAAGTTGATAGGTTAGCGAATTTAGAGGAGCTCTCAAGCTGGTCAAACGGAACACATGATAGATTCTTGAAGATCTGGGAACCCTGGCAGGGAATTAGGAAAGCGGACTCGTGACCCAGGCACTCTAGTCCTCTGTGGTTGAACCCTCCTCCTGGTTCCCCTGTGTGGCGGTTGATCCCCGAAACGCCGTTTGCTCCCCTTAGCTCTAAAGAGGGAAGATATCGGGCGACCTTTTGATCGCGCATACGATCAAACGGCACAACGAGACACGGATCTACTCTGGAAGTGCAGTACCCCCCCCCCCCCTCCCCTTTCCTACCACATCTCTCCCCACCCCTCCCCTCTCTTCCCTTCCCCACTACTCTGTAATTTACTCCCCCGACTGTTTGTCTTGTACTGTCTGTATCTAAGAAGCGGCTGAGCGCAACCTATAGCTATCTCACCTCAGTTACAGCCTCACACTCAAGAAGGGGTCCACATACCCCTCTCTTCTCGCTTAAGTGCCCCCCCCCCCCCAGCCTGTAGATGTATTGAGAGTTACGTTATATCTTGCTCCAGAACTCACGGGGGAGGCGCACCTGTGCCTTTAGGGTTTATATTTGTACCCCTTCTTTGATATATGTTTGTTATGTATATCTGTGTTTATTCTAAAACCAATAAATATTGATTTATAAAAAAAAGAGATGAGCGAGCATACTTGCTAAGCTATTGCCCTTAGCGAGTACCTGCCCGCTCGGAAGAAAAGATGCGTCTGCCGGCGCGGGGGAGCCGTGAGTTGCGGGAGTGAGCAGGGGGAAGAGAGGGAGAGAGAGATCTCCCCTCCGTTCCTCCCCGCTCTCCCCTGCCGCTCCCCGCCCCCAGCTGGCACCCGAATCTTTTCTTCCGAGCGGGCAGGTACTCGCTAAGGGCAATAGCTTAGCAAGTATGCTCGCTCATCTCTACTTGTAATGCTGCGGGATAGAAAAATCTCACAGTTTCTTGCAATTTTTACATTTTTCTATTCCTTTTGAAACAACTGCCATTTTAAAGTGTGTGAAAAACATATATGAAAATCGCATGTTCTGTCGTGGGTGGTGGTGTGTCGCAAGTATTGGATGGCACAGCACTAACAGACCAAGGCAGAGCAGCACATTTTTACAAAAATAACTTACTGAACATGTGCATAATGAACAGTGTCATGCTCCAAGGGAGGGTTCGGGTACTTTAATATTGTATAATATCTAGTCATAAACTCTCTGTCTTAAAGCGACAGTACTCTATATCTCTTCTGCGCCTTGAAATATATTTTCACTTTAAATCCACTTTCACTTTAAAAGTCTCGCCAACATATGTATCTCTTTTCAACTCCTTAGAAGTAGCAAAGCACATGACTTGTCATTTCACTATCATTGTCTTTTGCGACTTCTCTCATCTACAACATAACCGTTACATACACCTTGCCCAGCCTTAGGCCCTAACCTCATACGCTTCGTAGGAGCAGTGTCCTCTGTGCAGAACGCTTACACAACGCTTACACAACGCTTAAAAACTTCGTAGGTGCCACTTCCTCTATTCAAATCCGTACCACTTCTCTATCACATGTGCTTCAATGTGCCATTACACATACTTCATTATAAACACATCATATACATTACATATGACCATAACATCACACCACACTGTCTCATAACCCTATAGCATTTTCCTACTTAACCATTAACGTTTGTAAAGCCTTGCATTAACCCATCGCGCCATATTAAACCCTAAATGCTAGCGTGAACACAGTCCAGGATCCACCACCCTGCCAGAGATTTTACAAAAATGTATCCCGGGGAAAGAGTCCATTTACGAACATCCTAGTGGCGTGAACCGATTCTTTCTCTGTGGTGTCGATCTGTTTGCCATTGCTCTTGTAGTGTCAGACCATTGCGGGGAGGTTGACTCCATCTCCTTCCTAGCCGCTGTAGGGTGCTTGACCCTTGGAGTCTGGCCTTTAGTCCACCAGTTGTTCTTTAGCACTGTGTCTCTCTGGTGGTCCTTCTGCAATGACCGATACCACGTTACTTGTGGCCTTCTCAGCTGTCCTGCCCACACAACTGGCTGTGCTGCTCTCACTGCTCCCTATGCCTCACTCTCACTGAAGTTGTGTTGCAGCTCCTTTCGCTTTTATAGTATGCCTATGGCACATCTCTCTGGCCGGTGGGGGAGCCACTCTACACAGCGCTGCAGCGCTGTACTCCTTGGCACTGCCAGCTCTACCCATCCTCTGCTCCCGACTACATTTTGGACCAGGAGGGGCTTAACATAACAGCTGTCTCTGACAGTGGCAGCATGCCGCCGCTGTGTAGGAGAGAGCGCTGTTCAGTGCTACCCCTTTACAATTCAGCTGGGGCAGACTGGGCCAGTGGGGGCAAGAGCCTCCTGGGCCAATCCCCCCAAGACATTTAGAGACACACAACACCTTTGTTCCCCTTCATTTAAAACAGCACATCCATAAGCACATCCATAGTGTTGACTCTCACAGCAGGACAGAGCCGCATACAGACTTCAACAGAGCGCTTCTTTCTGTCTCCAGTCCAGCACTTCAGGTCGCTTAGTTACAACTAGGGGAGAAGGAAGCACCGGACCAGAGTGTCAGTGCTATTCATGAGTTGCTGTTTCTTGTTTCATATACTCTTGGGGGCTGGCGGGGTGTACAGAGCAGACACACTATCACTTAATCCTAAGGATAGGTCATCAATAGTTGATTGGCTGGTGTCCACCACTTGGGACCCCGACTGATCAGCTGTTCCATACCCACTGTCACCAACAAAACACAGGGTACAGAACAGAAGTAGAAGCAGATTTCTCCAGCCTTATGTAATGGATGGTGTTGGTGATTGCAGATCCAGCTGTCCTGCAATTATCAGTGCTGCCCAATACACAGGGGTCAAAGCTATCTGCACCATGTGTGTTTTGCCAGTGACAGTTGATCAGTCGGGTCCCAAGTGGTGGACCCAAGCTCATCAACTATTGATGACCTAACCTCAGGATAGGTCATCAATAAAAAAATGCCTGAAAAACTAATTAAGTGGAAATTATGTATTTATGCTATCTGTATGGTTCTGGTACTGTACTAATATTATAGGCTTGTTTCCGATACTTTATATAATAAACTTGGTTCTGGTGCTGTAGATATGTTACAAGCTTTATGCTGGTGCTGAATTCACGTTATGAGCTTGATTCTGGTGCCATATTTATGTTATGGCTTGGTTCTGGTGCTGTGATTATGCTACAGCAGGCAGAGTAAACAGGTTAAGTCCTCATTCATACAGCACATTTTTGCTCTGGATTTTTTTCGTGCACAAATTCTGAAGGCCACATTGCACAAAAAAAGAATGGACTTGCAAATTCTTAATGCTGAAACCACGTTCGGTGGCAGCATACAGGCGGGAATCCATGGAGCAGGGAGCAGGAGCATTGAAGTGGCACCGGAGCCGCCAGCCACTAGGAGACCAGGAGAGCCTCTGGGGGAGAGCCACTGGAGGATCCGTGTGGCAGGGAGAAGAGGAGCAGGTCCCGAAGCAGTTGGAGACCAGAAAGTGTGCGACTGCCGGTGACAGAGAGGTCCTGACACTCAGCCTGCGCTTGGGGGTGACGTTATCGGCTGCCCAACCAGGCTGAAGAGGAGCTGTGAAGAAGACTGCTGCTGACAAGGGCTGATAAGTATGTTCTATGTGTGTAAGTGAATGGGTGTAAATGAGGGAATGCAAGAGACTAGGGGGTGTGTAAATGAGGAGGTGCAAGAGAGGGGATTAAGCGAGTAAGTCAGTGTGTAAGTGAGGGGGTGTAAGATAGTAAGTGAGTGTATAAGAGAGTGTGTAAGTGATGCGAATCGGTGTGACTGAGAGTAAACAGGCAGTGAGAGTGTGTGAGCGATTGAAAAAAAAAAAAAACGATGCGAAGGCCAAGAGGCACATGAGTGGTTGCAAATGGGCAGAGGCATACAAGTGGTTGCGAACGGGCAGAAGCATGCGAGTGGTTGCAAACGGGCAGAGGCATGCGAGTGGTTGCGAACGGACAGAGGCATGCGAGTGGTTGCGAACGGGCAGAGGCATGCGAGTGGTTGCGAATGGGCAGAGGCATGTGAGTGGTTGTGAGCGGGCAGAGGCATGTGAGGAGTTTGATCTAGTTGATTTTCATTACTTCTGTAAGTAAATTTGTAGATCCCCACTAGAATGTGCTTCATGTTTTATAATGCCGTCCGGTATGCTACTTGTACAATGTATGCAGTCCTCGATCAGCCGATGGAGGATGCATACTGTTGCACAAGGTGCATACACATCACACATTTGGAAGCCCAGATCCTGTATCTAAATGAGTGACTGGCAGCACTGAGATCCCCTGACAATATGGAAAGGAGGTTGCTGCTCACTGAGCAGGCACTCGTTAGGGCAGATATGGGGGTGGATGGTAGTTCAGAAGAACAGGACAAGCAGGCAGCTAGCTGGGTGACAGTTAGAGGGGTTAGAGGGAATAGAACCAGGGAGGCTAGTCCTGAACTGGCACACCCCAACAAGTTTGCAAAGTTGGCAGATCAGGGGGATGCCATTACAGGGACAGCACTGCTGCAGCACAACATGACCTCTGAACGCTAGGAAGATGACTTCTCCAGTAAGAAGGGGAAGGGGAGCACAGGGCAGGCTAGACAGGTCCTGGTGGTGGGGGACTCAATTATAAAGGGGATAGACTGGGCAATCTGACACAAAGACTAGGATTGTCGAACGGTGTGTTGTCTTAATGGCACTCGAGTTCGACACATCCCAGATCAAGTTGACAGATTACTGGGAGGGGCTAGTGAGGATCCAGCGGTCATGGTGCACATTGACACCAATGACAAAGTTAGAGGTCAATGGAGGACCTAAGATCTAAGCTTAGAGTGAGGACCTCCAAGGCAGTTTTCTCTGAAAAACTACCTGTACCACGAACCAACTACCAGAAAGGCAGCAGGAGATTAGGGAGGTAAACACATGGCTCCAGAGTTGGTGTAAGGAGGGGTTTGGTTTCCTGGAGAACTGGGTTGTCTTTGCTGTCAGCTACAGGCTCTACCGTAGGAATGGGGAGTGTGGAGCTGTGCTGGGGGAGAAGATGATTAGAAGGCCAGAGGAGTGTTTAAACTAGGGACTGGGGGTGGGGTGGGGGGAGAGCAAAACGAGTACTAGGGGGGAGGACGGTGTAGACAGTGACCTGGGAGCAAGTAACAGGAATGGGGGTTGAGTGGGAGGGTGGAGTTAGTACAGTTAGAACTAACAGAACAGGTAATAGTAGCAAAATGAATATAAAGAACAACAATTGTATGGCAATGAATGCAAGAAATCTGATCAGTAAAGTGCGTAAGCTTGAAGCGGGAATGTCTGAAGAAAATTACAATATAGTAGGAATAACGGAAACATGGCTTAATGATAAGTGTGATTGGGTGGTCAATTTACAGAGTTACAATCTTCTCAGAAGAGACAGTGGGGACCAGAAAGGGGGAGGGGTATGTCTGTATGTTAAATTCTACTTAATGCCGAGGCTACGGGAAGATATAGGTGCAGGAGATGAACACGTGGAATCTCTGTGGGTAGAAGTACAGAAAGGGAAAAACAACAAAATCCTGAAAGGGGTTTTCTATAGGCCACCAAAAATAACAGAAGAACCCAAAAACGTATTAATAAGGCAAATAGAAAATGTGTTAAACCACAATGAAGTAATTATTATGGGAGATTTTAATTATCCAGGTATAATATGGGAAGACGAAACCTGCAAATCTCACAGGGGTGATAAGTTCTAGAGAACAATTAAAGATAATTACCTTACCCAACTTGTGTGGGAGCCAACTAGAGGAAGGGCCATCCTGGACTTATTATTAACTAAGAAACCGGACAGAATCACGGGGGTGCAGGTTGAGAGATACTTAGGAAATAGGGACTACAATATAATTAATTTCCAGTTGTCATTCAATAGGAAGCCTTATCAGGGAGTGACAAAAAACAAAAATTTAGTAAAGCAAAATTTGATCAGCTCAGAATTACACTTGGCAACATTAATTGGGACAACGGCCTCAAAAAATAACAGTACAGGTGACAAATGGGAAAAGTTTAAAAACATCCTGATTACCTCATGTGAACAGTTCATACCCTTTAAAAATAAAGTAACTGCAAGTGGAAGGAAACCAATCTGGCTCGACAACAATGAAAGGGGGGCAATAAGTGAAAAAAAGAAAAGCGTTTAAATTATTAAAACAAGAAGGCAGTGAAAAAGCCCTAAAAACATACATGGAGAAAATCAAATTATGTAAGAAAAAGATCAAAACTGCCAAAGAGGAGTCAGAAAAACTGATTGCCAAAGAGAGCAAATATAACCATAAGCTATTTTTCAATTATATAAACAGTAAAAGGATTTGCTCCGAAAGCGCTGGCCCTTTAACAAATAATGCAGGAGAAGTCATAGAAGATGATGGTGGGGTGTGGAGAGTGGGAGACAAATCTATTAAATAGATTTTTCTCAAGTGTATTCATGAAGGGGGAAATAAAAGTCACAAGAGATGCAGAAGGATAAAACAAACCCTACGCTAAACATCAGCTGCCTCATGCAGGAGGGAGTGTGAGTCGGTTAAAAAAGATTAACCCCTTAATGACCAAGCCTGTTTACGCCTTAATGACCAGGCCAAATTTTGCAAATCTGACACGTGTCACTTTAGCATGGAAAAAGACCAGAAAGGTTTTGCATATCCAAGCGATTCTGACATTGTTTTATCGCCACATGTTGTACTTCATTTAGGTGGAAAAAAAAAGACCGATAGAATTTGTGTTTATTTATTAAAAGCGCCAAAATTGGGAAAATTTTGAAAAAATCGTCATTTTTTCACATTTCCAACTGCAATATCTCAAATATGTGCAAACATAATATAGAAATTTTTGCTAAGATTTATATTTCCATCTGTTTACTTTATTTTGGGTGCGCATTGGAAAAACTTTCGTTTTTTTTTAACCATTTAGGAGACGTACAAATGTAACATTACTTTTCAGCATTTTGAGGAACACTTTGTTTTCCTACACCAATCCAAGATTGGAAAGGCTCATAGGAGTCAAAATGATAGATACCCCCACAAGTGACCCCATTTTAAAAACTACACCCTTTAACGTATTCACTGAGGGGTGTCATGAGTATTTTAACCCCACAGTTTTTTTCAGGAGTCAATGCAACTTAGAAGAGAAAAACAAAAATTTCATATTTTTGCAAATATGTCATTTTAAAGACAGGACTTTTTTCTATAGTACACATGAAAATTAGGATTTGCACCCCAGAATGGATACCCCTGTTTGTCCCGTGCTCAGAAACATACCCATTGTGGCCCTAATCTTACGTTTGGATGCACAATGGGGCCCAAAATGAAAGGAGCAATCGGTGGCTTTCGGAACAGAAATTTTGCTTGAAGGAGATTTAGGCCCCATTGCCCACTTGTAGAGCCATTGAGTGACCAAAACTATGGAGAACCCCCACAAGTGACCCCATTTTGAAAAGTAGACCCCTTAACGAATTTATCTAGGGGTACGATGACTTTTTTGACTTCACAGTTTTTGAATGAATCTAAGCCAAGCCGAAGGAAAAAAATTACAATTTTCATTTTTTTGGTAATTCTGTCATTTTAAAAGCAGTTTTTTTCTACAGCACATATATGAATGAAGACTTGCACCCCAAAATGGATACCCCTGTTTCTCCGGTGCTCAGAAACATACCCATTGTGGCCCTAATGATATGTCTGGATGCACAATGGGGCCCAAAATGAAAGGAGCAAGCGGTGGCTTTCGGAACAGAAATTTAGCTTGAAGGAGATTTAGTCCCCATTGCCCACTTGTAGAGCCCTTGAGTGACCAAAACAATGGAGATCCCCCACAAGTTACCCCATTTTGAAAAGTAGACCCCTTAACGAATTTATCTAGGGGTACGATGACTTTTTTGACTTCACAGTTTTTGAATGAATCTAAGCCAAGCCGAAGGAAAAAAAATACGATTTTCATTTTTTTGGTAATTCTGTCATTTCAAAAGCAGTTTTTTTTGTACCGCACATATGAATGAAGACTTGCACCCCAAAATGGATACCCCTGTTTGTCCTGTGCTCATAAAAATACCCATTGTGGCCCTAGTATTATGTCTATATGCACAATGGGGCCCAAAATGAAAGGAGCAACCGGTGGCTTTCGGAACAGAAATTTTGCTTGAAGGAGATTTAGTCCCCATTGCCCACTTGTAGAGCCATTGAGTGACCAAAACGATGGAGAACCCCCACAAGTGACCCCATTTTGAAAAGTAGACCCCCTAACGAATTTATCTAGGGGTATGATGACTTTTTTGACTTCACAGTTTTTGAATGAATCTAAGCCAAGCAGAAGGAAAAAATTATGATTTTCATTTTTTTGGCAATTGTGTCAATTTAAAAACTGTTTTTTTTGGAAAGTGTACATAGGAATGAAGACTTTCGCCCCAAAATGGATACCCCCATTTGTCCCGTGTTCAGAAACATACCCATTGTGGCCCTAATCTACTTAAAGGAAACATAGCTAGGCCTATAATGGAAGGAGCACCCGTTGGATTTCAGGGTACAACGGAATAAATTCCAGTCCCCATTGCCCACTTGTAGAGCCATTGAGCGTCCAAAACAATAGAGAACCCCCACAAATGACCCCATTTTAAAAACTAGACCCTTTAACAAATTCATCAAGGGGTGTACTGCATATTTTGACCCCAAAGTATTTGAATGAATCTAAGCAAAGCAAAAGGAAAAAATTACGATTTTCATTTGTTTGGCAATTTTGTCAATTTAAAAACTGTTTTTTTTGTACAGTGTACATAGGAATGAAGACTTTCACCCCAAAATGGATACCCCTGTTTGTCCCCTGTTCAGAAACATACCCATTGTGGCCCTAATCTACTTACAGGACACATGGCTAGGCCCATAATGGAGGGAATGCCCGCTGGATTTCAGGGCAGAACTGAATAAATTCCAGGCCCCATTGCCCACTTATACGGAAAAAAATTTGACTTCCTAAAATAATCCCCCCCCCTCCCCCCCGCCATCCCCATTTTTTGGCATTCCCTAAATATTAGATAAAGGTAATAATATCAACTGCGTTTTATGTCCGAAGACAGGGGTAATTACGGAGGCTGGTTGGGCTGGGCACATGGGGCAAGAAAACCGGGTATCCCCCCCCTCCTCTCATGTATTTTGGGGGGTATTTCATAACCTCAGCGGCGGGGATGGGGTGTAGAAAGTGGCGCTCTGTGAGGCTTTGTAATCTTGCTGCGGTGCAGCGGTCTCACAGAGAAGGCGCTCAACAAGCTGCTCCTGGAACTGCAGGAAGGCGAGCGTTCCCGGGGCTTCTTGTAAATTACGGATTACTGGTAGCGGTCTGAATAACGCCGTGCTCACGTAGCCATAGGCGGAATCCGCTTACCGAGGCCTGCAGCGGATTCCAGCTGTAAGCCCGGCTGTGACCCTGCGTACGGTTGCGTAATGTACTGCGCATAACTGCCTACTCACACAGGCGGTTTTTTGTTTGCATTTCCCGCGCCGTCGCTTAGAGATGACTCGGGTACCCGCAGCCCGTACACAATGTGTTTGCATATGGGGTGCGAGTATATCCGCGGCCATAGAGCACAATGGGCTCTAGGTCGCAGATATTCGTGGTAAAATATAGCATGCCGTGTTCTGTTTCTGCGAGTGGATTACGCAATTCCGACCCGCTAATTGGGGGGAATTGTGTAATCCAATGCATGCGATTGATCCGTGGATTACCGCTGATCAAGCGCATGCAGAACCTGTAATTCCTCTCCGGTCATGTGTGACCGGCCTGATGTTAGTTCGCTACTTTATCACGTGACCAGGGACTGCTCAACGAGGCCGCCGGTCACTGCTCCAAGCACTCAGCAACTGTTGGTCGCTGGGAGCAAGGAGATTTAAAATTTCCTGGGCTCCCCGGCTCCTGTGAATGTGTCCGGCATTTTGCCGGCGGGCGCATGCGCAGCAGCCTGAAGGGTCCATGGAGGATAATCGCATCTGGATTCAAATGCGGAAGCCTCCGAGAAGATGTTTCATCTCCCCCAACCGATCGCATCGGTGAGGGGAAATGAAACTGCCACTTTTTAAAGAACTTTTACGTGATCGCCATTATGCATTGGATAACGGCGATCACGTGACCAGTAACCGCATACCGCGGCTCCCCGTGACATCTCCAGGCTCTTGGCTACCTTTTGTAGCCAGCAGCAGGGAGATTTTATATTTCTTGGGCAATCTTTCACTTTTGCGCATGCGTCCGCCATCATGCTGACGGGCGCATGCGCCGAAGCTGGGGTAAGATCCGCGGATCAACATCCCACCAGGGAACAAATCTGGGACCTTGGGTACGTAATTTCATCCCCCCTTACGGATACGATCCATAAGGGGAGATGAAACTTTAACTTTTTAAACTTTTTTTTACTTTTAACTTTTTTTTTTTTACTTTTTAACTTTATATGATCACCGTTATCTGATGGATAACGATGATCATATGACTGGAAACCGCATACAGCGGTCTCCAGTCATATCTCCCTGCACTCGGCTATCTGTGACAGTCGGGTGCAGGGAGATTTTGAATTTGCCGGGCTCGCCGGCTTCTGCGCATGCGCGCCGCATCGGCACATTGCAGAAGCCAGCGGGGGGTCCCGACACCGGCCGGAGGACATCGGCGGACCTGAGGTGAGTATTTTCACCTCCCCTCATGGATCCGATCCATGAGGGGAGGTGAAACTTTTCTTTTTTTACACTTTTTTTCACTTTTCCGCGATCGTCGTTATCCGTTGTATAACGGTGATCGCGGTACCGGGGACCGCTCACCGCAGTCCCCGCTGACATCTCCTGCCTCCCGGCTACCTACAGGAGCCGGGAGCCAGGAGATTTTAAGTCTCCCGCGCCGCCGGGCCTTCTGTGCATGCGGCTGACGTAATGCCGCCTGGCGCGCATGCGCAGAAGGACGGCTACGGTGCCCGTAGCATCGGGACAGCTGGGAGTCGTGCGGCGGACATCGGTGAGTAATTTCAGCTGCTCCGATGGATCCGATCCATCAGAGCAGCTGAATCTTTAACTTTTATTGCACTTTTATTTACTTTTTTGCGATCGGCGCTATCCATTGCATAGCGCCGATCGCAATGCCGGGGGGGGGGGGGGCTCCGAACAGCCCAGGATGACAGCTCCATGCTGTCAGCTACCTGCGGACACCAACAGCATGGAGCTGTCACGTCCACAGCCCGAGGGGCATTATTCTCTGCAGGAAGCATGTTTTTACGTCCTCAGAGAATAAAGCCCACTTCGGGAGGACATAAAAACACTATGGGCTGGTCGTTAAGGGGTTAAAATTGACAAATCACTGGGCCCAGATGGAATAGACCCAAGGGTTCTAAGGCAATTGAGTGACATAATAGACAGACCGCTATTTCTTATATTTAGGGACACCACTGACACCGGGGTTCTACCACTGGATTGGCTTATTGCCAATGTGGTTCCAATATACAAAAAGGGGTCAAGAAGAAAGCCTGGTAACTACAGGCTGGTGAATTTCACTTCAATAATCGGAGAAATATTCAAGAGGTTTTTGAGAGACGCCATCCTAGAATACCTCAAGGAAAACAACGGTATAACTCCTCATCAGCACGGGTTCATGAGGGGTCAATCATGTCAGACTAACTTGATCAGCTTGTACAATGAAGTAAGTTCTAGGCTGGACCTGGGAGAGTCTATTGATCTCGTATATCTGGATTTCTGTAACGCATTTGACACCATGTTGCATAATAGGCTGATATATAAAACGAGGCAGCTCGGACTGGGTGAAAACGCATGTATCTGGGCAGGCTGAACTAGATGGATGTTGTCTTCATTCGGCCTAACATACTATGTTACTATGTAAAGAACTGGCTCAGAGGGTAGTAATAAATAGTTTATACTCTTATTGGGCCACCATTGCTAGTGGGGTGCCACAGGGTTCAGTATTAGGCCCCATTCTGTTCAATATATTTATCAATGACCTGATAAAGGGACTGAACAGTGAAATATCGATATTTGGAGTCGATACAAAAGTATACAAGATGATTAATACAATAATGGACAAAGTACAGCTGCAAATGGACATAGATAAGCTGAAGGCTTGGGTACAAAAATGAAGTTTAATATTGATAAATGTAAGGTTATGCACATGGACAGGAGAAACGGATGTCAACAATATACACTAAATGGGGTACTGCTAGGGAAAAGTGAGATAAAAAAGACCTGGGGGTACTAGTTGACTCTAGACTTAACCGGAACAATCAATGCCAGTCAGCTGCTGCAAAAGCAAATAAAGTTCTGGGCTGCTTTAAAAGAACATTATTTTTCCACTATATAAAGCACTTGTCAGGCCTCACATGTAATGCTTTGTGCAGTTCTGGACAGCCGTGCTCAGGAAAGATGTTGCAGTGCTTGAGGGGGTCCAAAGAAGGGCAACTAAATTAATAAACGGAATGGAAGGACTGGAATATCCAGAGAGGCTATCAAAATTGGGATTATTCACACTGGAAAAAAAGACGATCAAATAACCATGTATAGATACTAGAGATGAGCGAACGTACTCGTCCGAGCTTGATACTCGTTCGAGTATTAGCGTGTTCGGGATGCTCGTTACTCGTAACGAGTACCACGCGATGTTCGGGTTACTTTCACTTTCATCTCTGAGACGTTAGCGCGCTTTTCTGGCCAATTGAAAGACAGGGAAGGCATTACAACTTCCCCCTGCGACGTTCAAGCCCTATACCACCCCCCTGCTGTGAGTGGCTGGGGAGATCAGGTGTCACCCGAGTATAAAAGTCGGCCCCTCCCGCGGCTCGCCTCAGATGCGTTGTGAGATAGCTGAGGGACAGTGGTATCGTGTTGGAGCTGCTGTAGGGAGAGTGTTAGGAGTTAGTGTAGGCTTCAAGAACCCCAACGGTCCTTCTCAGGGCCACATCTAACCGTGTGCAGTAGTGTGGAGGCTGCTTTTAGCAGTGTTGCACTTTTTTTTTTTTTGGTATATCGGCCGTGCAGAGCATTGCGCCCTGCAGTAATAGTCCAGGGACAGAAGTGTGGAGGCAGGGAGAGCGTTAGGAGTTAGTGTAGGCTTCAAGAACCCCAACGGTCCTTCTTAGGGCCACATCTAACCGTGTGCAGTAGTGTGGAGGCTGCTTTTAGCAGTGTTGCACATTTTTTTTTTTTTGGTATATCGGCCATGCAGAGCATTGCGCCCTGCAGTAATACTCCAGGGACAGAATTGTGTAGGCAGGGCCAGAAGACATATATTATAGATTGAATATACGCAGTGGTCCTTTTGAAAAAAATATTGAAAAAAAATCTATTTGGCCTGCCTGTCACTGTGCTCAGTGTTCTGGGTCCGTGTCTGCTGGGGGTAGTAGTTCTCCAAATAAATACGCAGCCAGCTAAGTGTTACAGCAGGCTTGCGCCAAATGATTTCCTGGCTCTGAAATCACCGGTCTGTTGCAGTTAATATCAGTGCAACACTGCAGTTCCATGACACAGTCCAGGGACAGAATTGTGTAGGCAGGGCCAGAAGACATATATTATAGATTGAATATACGCAGTGGTCCTTTTGAAAAAAATATTGAAAAAAAATCTATTTGGCCTGCCTGTCACTGTGCTCAGTGTTCTGGGTCCGTGTCTGCTGGGGGTAGTAGTTCTCCAAATAAATACGCAGCCAGCTAAGTGTTACAGCAGGCTTGCGCCAAATGATTTCCTGGCTCTGAAATCACCGGTCTGTTGCAGTTAATAACAGTGCAACACTGCAGTTCCGTGACACAGTCCAGGGACAGAATTGTGTAGGCAGGGACAGAAGACATATATTATTGATTGAATATACGCAGTGGTCCTTTAGAAAAAAATATTGAAAAAAAATCTATTTGGCCTGCCTGTCACTGTGCTCAGTGTTCTGGGTCCATGTCTGCTGGGGGTAGTAGTTCTCCAAATAAATACGCAGCCAGCTAAGTGTTACAGCAGGCTTGCGCCAAATTATTTTCTGGCGTTCCGTAAGCGAACTCAGCCTCCAACCACAGGCCAATAAGCGGCACATTTAATTACAGCGTTGTGTTTCTGCATTCCTGCTAATACAGCATGCTGAGGGGTAGGGGTAGGCCTAGAGGACGTGGGCACGGCCGAGGACGCGGAGGCCCTAGTCCGGGTGTGGGCACAGGCCGAGCTCCTGATCCAGGTGTATCGCAGCCGACTGCTGCCGGATTAGGAGAGAGACACGTTTCTGGCGTCCCCACATTCATAGCACATTTAATGGGTCCACGCGGTAGACCTTTATTAGAAAATGAGCAGTGTGAGCAGGTCCTGTCGTGGATGGCAGAAAGTGCTTCCAGCAACCTATCGTCCACCCAGAGTTCTGCGCCGTCCACTGCTGCAACTCAGAATCCTCTGGCTGCTGCTCCTCCTTCCTCCCAGCCTCCTCACTCCATGAAAATGACACATTCTGAGGAGCGGGAACACTCCCAGGAACTGTTCTCGGGCCCCTGCTCAGATTGGGCAGCAGTGGTTCCTCTCCCACCAGAGGAGTTTATCGTGACTGATGCCCAACCATTGCAAAGTTCCCGGGGTCCGGGGGATGAGGCTGGGGACTTCCGGCAACTGTCTCAAGACCTTTCAGTGGGTGAGGAGGCCGATGACGATGAGACACAGTTGTCTATCAGTGAGGTAGTAGTAAGGGCATTAAGTCCGAGGGAGGAGCGCACCGAGGATTCTGAGGAAGAGCAGCAGGACAATGAGGTGACTGACCCCACCTGGTTTGCTACGCCTACTGAGGACAGGTCTTCAGAGGGGGAGGCAAGGGCAGCAGCAGGGCAGGTTGCAAGAGGCAGTGCGGTGGCCAGGGGTAGAGGCAGGGCCAGACCGAATAATCCACCAACTGTTTCCCAAAGCGCCCCCTCGCGCCATGCCACCCTGCAGAGGCCGAGGTGCTCAAAGGTCTGGCAGTTTTTCACTGAGAGTGCAGACGACCGACGAACAGTGGTGTGCAACCTTTGTCGCGCCAAGATCAGCCGGGGAGCCACCACCACCAGCCTCACCACCACCAACATGCGCAGACATATGATGGCCAAGCACCCCACAAGGTGGGACGAAGGCCGTTCACCGCCTCCGGTGTGCACCGCTGCCTCTCCCCCTGTGCCCCAACCTGCCACTGAGATCGAACCCCACTCTGAGGACACAGGCACTACCGTCTCCTGGCCTGCACCCACACCCTCACCTCCGCTGTCCTCGGCCCCATCCAGCAATGTCTGTCAGCGCAGCGTCCAGCCGTCGCTAGCGCAAGTGTTTGAGCGCAAGCGCAAGTACGCCGCCACGCACCCGCACGCTCAAGCGTTAAATGTGCACGTAGCCAAATTTATCAGCCTGGAGATGCTGCCGTATAGGGTTGTGGAAACGGAGTCCTTCAAAAGTATGATGGCGGCGGCGGCCCCGCGCTACTCAGTTCCCAGTCGCCACTACTTTTCCCGATGTGCCGTCCCAGCCCTGCACGACCACGTCTCCCGCAACATTGTACGCGCCCTCACCAACGCGGTTACTGCCAAGGTCCACTTAACAATGGACACGTGGACAAGCACAGGCGGGCAGGGCCACTATATCTCCCTGACGGCACATTGGGTGAATTTAGTGGAGGCTGGGACCGAGTCAGAGCCTGGGACCGCTCACATCCTACCCACCCCCAGAATTGCGGGCCCCAGCTCGGTGGTGGTATCTGCGGCGGTGGATGCTTCCTCCACTAAACCACCCTCCTCCTCCTCCTCCAACGCAACCTCTGTCTCGCAATCAAGATGTTCAGCAGCAGCAGCAAGTCGCCAGCAGTCGGTGTCGCGCGGCGTGGCAGCACAGCGGTGGGCAAGCGTCAGCAGGCCGTGCTGAAACTACTCAGCTTAGGAGATAAGAGGCACACGGCCCACGAACTGCTGCAGGGTCTGACAGAGCAGACCGACCGCTGGCTTGCGCCGCTGAGCCTCCAACCGGGCATGGTCGTGTGTGACAACGGCCGTAACCTGGTGGCGGCTCTGCAGCTCGGCAGCCTCACGCACGTGCCATGCCTGGCCCACGTCTTTAATTTGGTGGTTCAGCGCTTTCTGAAAAGCTACCCACGCTTGTCAGACCTGCTCGGAAAGGTGTGCCGGCTCTGCGCACATTTCCGCAAGTCCCACACGGACGCTGCCACCCTGCGCACCCTGCAACATCAGTTTAATCTGCCAGTGCACCGACTGCTGTGCGACGTGCCCACACGGTGGAACTCTACGCTCCACATGTTGGCCAGGCTCTATGAGCAGCGTAGAGCTATAGTGGAATACCAACTCCAACATGGGCGGCGCAGTGGGAGTCAGCCTCCTCAATTATTTTTAGAAGAGTGGGCCTGGTTGGCAGACATCTGCCAGGTCCTTGGAAACTTTGAGGAGTCTACCCAGGTGGTGAGCGGCGATGCTGCAATCATTAGCGTCACCATTCCTCTGCTATGCCTCTTGAGAAGTTCCCTGCAAAGCATAAAGGCAGACGCTTTGCACTCGGAAACAGAGCCGGGGGAAGACAGTATGTCGCTGGATAGTCAGAGCACCCTCCTGTCTATATCTCAGCGCGGTGAGGAGGAGGAGGAGGAGAAGGAAGATGAGGAGGAGGGGGAAGACACAGCTTGGCCCACTGGTGAGGGTACAAATGCTGCTGGCCTGTCATCCTTTCAGCGTGTATGGCCTGAGGAGGAGGAGGAGGATCCTGAAAGTGATCTTCCTAGTGAGGACAGCCATGTGTTGCGTACACGTACCCTGGCACACATGGCTGACTTCATGTTAGGATGCCTTTCTCGTGACCCTCGTGTTACACGCATTCTGGCCACTACGGATTACTGGGTGTACACACTAATCGACCCACGGTATAAGGAGAACCTTTCCACTCTCATACCCGAAGAGGAAAGGGGTTCGAGAGTGTTGCTATACCACAGGACCCTGGTGGACAAACTGATGGTAAAATTCCCATACGACAGCGCTAGTGGCCGAAGGCGCAGTTCCGAGGGCCACATAGCAGGGGAGGCGCGGAGATCAGGCAGCATGTACAGCACAGGCAGGGCAACACTCTTTAAGGCCCTTGACAGCTTTATGGCTCCCCAGCAAGACTGTGTCACCGCTCCCCAGTCAAGGCTGAGTCGGCGGGAGCACTGTAAAAGGATGGTGAGGGAGTACGTAGCCGATCGCACGACCGTCCTCCGTGACGCCTCTGCCCCCTACAACTACTGGGTGTCGAAGCTGGACACGTGGCCTGAACTCGCGCTGTATGCCCTGGAGGTGCTTGCTTGTCCTGCGGCTAGCGTCTTGTCAGAGAGGGTGTTTAGTGCGGCTGGGGGAATCATCACAGATAAGCGTACCCGTCTGTCAACCGACAGTGCCGACAGGCTAACACTCATCAAGATGAACAAAGCCTGGATTTCCCCAGACTTCTCTTCTCCACCAGCGGACAGCAGCGATACGTAAGCAATACGTAGGCTGCACCCGCGGATGGAAGCATCATTCTGTATCCCCATCAAAAACGGGGACCTTTTCGCTTCATCAATCTGTGTATAATATTCCTCCTCCTCCTCCTGCTCCTCCTCCTGAAACCTCACATAATCACGCCGAACGGGCAATTTTTCTTAGGCCCACAAGGCTCAGTCATATAATTTTTCTAAACAATTTTTAGACGTTTCAATGCTCATTAAAGCGTTGAAACTTTCACCTCAACCAATTTTTATTTTAACTGGGCTGCCTCCTGGCCTAGTTACCAATTAAGCCACATTAACCAAAGCGATTAATGGGTTTCACCTGCCCTCTTGGTTGGCCATGACCAATTTTTCTGATGTACATTAGTACTGTTGATACAGCAATTTTTGTGGGCCCTCGCCTACAGTGTAATCAAATTAATTTTTAGCCCACCTGCATTAAAGCTGACGTTACATCAGCTGTGTTGGGCAATGCAATGGGATATTTTTATGTACCGCCGGTGGCTTCCTGGCACCCACCCATGCTGTGGGTCCACAGGGAGTTTTAAATGCATCTGTTTCCACTTCTAAAGAACCCCAGTCTTACTGGGGCATGCAGTGTGGGCCGAAGCCCACCTGCATTAAACATGACATTACTACCTCAGCTGTGATGGGCAATGCAATGGGATATTGTTATGTACCGCCGGTGGCTTCCTGGCACCCACCCATGCTGTGGGTCCACAGGGAGTTGTAAATGCATCTGTTTCCACTTCTAAAGAACCCCAGTCTGACTGGGGCATGCAGTGTGGGCCGAAGCCCACCTGCATTTCATCTGACGTTAGCTCTGCTGTCCAGGGCACTGCAATGGGATACATTTATGTACAGCGGGTGGGTTCCAGGGAGCCACCTATGCTGTGGGTGCACACAGAATTCCCATTGCGGAGTTGTACCTGCCTGTGACTATTTATAAAAAACCGCGGTCTGACTGGGGCATGCAGACACCTTGACAGAATGAATAGTGTGTGGCACATAGGTTCCCCATTGCTATGCCCACGTGTGCAGCTCCAGATGGAGGTGGCACAGGATTGGATTTCTCATTGCTTCTGTACAGCATTGTGGACTATCGCCCCGCCCCTTTTAAAGAGGGTCGCTGCCTAGCCGTGCCAACCCTCTGCAGTGTGTGCCTGCGGTTCCTCTGGCAGACGCACTTATAAATAGACATGAGGGTGGCGTGGCATGAGGGCAGCTGAGGGCTGCGCAGGGACAATTTGGTGTGCGCTGTGGACACTGGGTCATGCAGGGGGGTTAGTCAGCATGTAACCCAGGAGAAGTGGCAGCGGAGTGTCATGCAGGCAGTGATTGTGCTTTGTTGGAGGTAGTGTGGTGCTTAGCTAAGGTATCCATTGCTAATGAGGGCTTTTCAGAAGTAAAAGTTGTTGGGGGGGGGCCCACTCTTGCCGCTATTGTGGCTTAATAGTGGGACCTGAGAACTTGAGATGCAGCCCAACATGTAGCCCCTCGCCTGCCCTATCCGTTGCTGTGTCGTTCCCATCACTTTCTTGAATTGCCCCGATTTTCACCAATGAAAACCTTAGCGAGCATTGGCGAGATACAAAAAAGCTCGGGTCGCCCATTGACTTCAATGGGGTTCGTTACTCGAAACGAACCCTCGAGCATCGCGAAAAGTTCGTCTCGAGTAACGAGCACCCGAGCATTTTGGTGCTCGCTCATCTCTAATAGATACATAAGGGGACGATACAAGGATCTCTCCCATGATCTGTTTATACCCAGGACTGAGACGGTAACAAGAAGGCATCCTCTATGGTTAGAGGAAAGATGGTTTCATCACCAACATAGAAGCGGGTTCTTTACTGTAAGAGCATGAGAATGTGCAACTCTCTACCTGAGGACGTGGTGATAGCAAAATTGATAGAGGAGTTTAAAAGAGGACTAGATGGCTTTTTAGAGCGCTATGATATTACAGGATATAGACATTAAATAACCAGCGGGGTTCTTGATCCAGGTATTAGAGTCAGGTAGGAAGTTTCAAATGTTAATCCAGGGATTATTCTGACTGCCATTATGGAGTCGGGAAGGAATTTATTCCCCCAAATGGGCTAAATTGGCTTTTGCCTCATAGGGGTTTTTTGCCTTCCTCTGGATCAACAAGGGGGAATGGAGGCAGGCTGAACTGGATGGCATGGTCTACTTTCAGCCTGACATACTATTTTACTATGTATGTTACTATGTTACAGATTGGTTCTATTGACTGTGGCTAAATCTGCATGAAAATCCATGGCAGAACTCTGATAAAATCCAAGTTTTTATTTTTAGATCCAATACATCAACAGACGCGATGTTTCGGCCAGCACATCGTGGCCTTTGTCTACCTTAAACATACCATGCAAATGCATACGATATATAGTAGCCTTAGCCATTAAAAACACAGTTACACACTCCTTTAATTAAATATTACCAGATGTCTTGATCCAGAATGGCCTGTGGTGTGAAGCTCCCACCGTCCAAGGAGTGTGCATCATCATACTCCAACATGTAGGTGCAAAATTTGCATAGTTTGCATGAATGGGCAATGTTTACCTCATTAGTAAATAGTGTGAGAGGCCACAGGAAGACAATCAAAGTCACTATTCCGGAAACGCGTGACCTATAAAGTGCTCTCGATACCCCCATCCAGCTATCTATTGCACGTGCGCGAGCACAACGAACTATCGTGGGATTACCCACGTGATATGACCTGCAAGTAGCGCAAGCGTTGTAGCACACCAGAGCACTTCTATTGGACCATAGCCCCATACTAACTGAGCATGCTCAGTATTGTGACCACGTAACTACTCACAAATGGGAGTGTGAGGCCATGGTACAATGGTGTCAAAAATTGCTAAAGTAACCAACTCAAGGTAACCAGTCCACAAAAATAGCAACTAGAGGAGGGGAGACCCATGTATAAACCCACTTGACCTATGGCACATCCCACTATCATATGTGCTATACGTAACTACTTTCCCATCATGGTAACCCCACATTCTTTTGTAATGACTTCCAAACAACAATTATAGAAAAAAAATATAACACCTCATATATAGAACACTATTGGGGCAATAACAGAAAAGAATTGCAATAGGTTACTGCTAACAATATAATATTTTTATTAAACAGCACAGAGGTAACGGTAAAAAATACCAATATACTTTGTCAATGTCAATATTTATCAAGAGCAAATTAGCATATCCTCAGAGAATAAAGATGAAATGGCCAATCGCAGAAAATGGGAGATCACACCATATTAACATGACCGGAGAAACCCTGAAAAGACAAAAAAACAAGTAAAAACAAACATTAAAATCCATGTTAAAACCACACAAAATATATAAACAAAGCAAGACTAGTAATAGAAATCATAGAAAGGCTCTAACCTAAAGATACGGCAGTGAGTGGAAATTAAGCTTAAGACCCTTTGGATAGAGGGTGTCCAATTCGAAGATCCATTTTAATTCAAGGAGTTTCAGGTGCTTCTCCTTGTCGCCCCTCTAACATCCGGGGGCACATGATCAATTATATGTAGCGTAACTGGCTAACTGAATGACAAGCTTCGCGAAAATGTTTGGCTACCGGAACATCCAAACGGCCAATTCTTACCGTACTTTTATGTTTGCCAATTCCGGATCTTGCATCATTGATAGTCTCACTGACATATAATAACCCACAAGGACAACTAATAAGGGAAAAGTTGATGTACAAGAGTGTCTACCGTTGATTTTATAGGTCTTGCCCGTCCTTGGGTTTGAGAAACTCCATCCCTTGAGCAAGTTGTTACAACAGGCACAATTAAGACCGGGAAAATTTCCCTTCTTACTTAGGTATCAATGTGCGTTGGTACGAGTGTTGCTTTAGACTGACTAGACCAAATACAATGTTAACAGTTGCCTGATTCGAACCCCATTGAAAATTTTTGGTGGGATTTGAAGAAGGCGGTTGTCGCACGTAAACCCAAGAATATTAGTGCCCATGAGGAATTGGCTAACATTCCTCAGGAACGTTCTCAAAAGTTGCTGTTTGGCTATACATCATGTTTACAGCAGATCATAACAGGAAAAGAGTGTTTTAAGTACTGAAGAGGTTTGTCACAAGGGGTTGGATAATTCTTAAACTGTAGTAGTCAATAGAAGTGGTACTTTGTGCTGATTTTGGAGAAACCGCTTGTTATATTAGTTGTACTGAGCTATTTTGTTATTGTTCTTGTTTGAGTGCTTTGCGTTTTTTTGCAAACAGCTAAACGTTTGTCAAATAAGCCTAATTTTCAATGGTGGAGGGGTTGAATAATTTTGATTGCAACTGTAGCTCTTTCTACAAAAGTTGGGCGAAAACCAATACATCCAATGGTAAAGGCAGATTTTTTCCCTAACCAGTCCGAGAAAATAAAATCCCCATGACTCAGTATTAAATCAGAAACGTATTAACACCTTAACACCACATAGGTTGTACATTTATGTCCTTGGTGTGCGGGGTTTATATGGAGCAGGGTCATGAGCCGAATCCACTCCATACGAGGCACTTACCAGCTGTCTGTGATCGAAGACACTCATCTGTAACAGCCGCAATTAGTGGTATTGATGATTGTGGCTGTTAATCCTCTAAATGTCCCAAATGTTGTTCGGTGTTCCGAATGCCTCCCTTACCTCGTAATGAGCTGCAGGGTGCTATTCGAGTTGCCATGGCAGGCAGGGGCCCTCTGAAGGCCACCAGGGCTGCCACTAATAAATGCCTATGAAAGCATGCCTGTGGCTCACCGTCATAGACTGCCTGTAAAAATGTGATCTAATGTAATACTGTAGTGTTACATTATACTGTATGAGCGATCAAACGATCACAAGTTAAAATTCCCTGTAAGGGACTAAAAAGAAACGTGAAAAAAAGTTTTAAAAAAATAAATAAAAGGAAGTTTAAAAAACACACAAACAAAAAAACCCTTCTTTTCCCGTAGTAAGAATACAAAAAAATAAATAAAAATATATTTGGTATCACCGCATAAAAAGTCAGATCTATCAATGTAATATGTATTTATTGCGCACGATGAACATCATCAGATTAAAAAACAATGCCAGAGTTGCACATTTTTGGTCACACGATCTCCTAGAAGAAATTTAATATAAAACGATCAAAAAGTCACACAGACTCCAAAATGGTAGCAATAGAAACTACAGGACAACCCACAAAAAATGAGCCCTCATATACAATGATGGAAAAATGAAAGATGGTGGCAGAAAATAATTTTATATTTTTCATAGATTTTATTTTTCTTAAAAGTAGTACAGCACAGAAACTTGTACCCAAAATAGCTGCCCAACCCCCCCCCCCCCACGACCCAGTGTCCACAGCGCACACCAAACTGTCCCTGCCCATCCTTCAGCTGCCCTCATGCCACGCCACCCTCATGTCTATTTATAAGTGCGTCTGCCAGAGGAACCGCAGGCACACACTGCAGAGGGTTGGCACGGCTAGGCAGTGACCCTCTTTAATAGTCCACAATGCTGTACAGAAGCAATGAGAAATCCAATCCTGTGCCACCTCCATCTGGAGCTGCACACGTGGGCATAGCAATGGGGAACCTATGTGCCACACACTATTCATTCTGTCAAGGTGTCTGCATGCCCCAGTCAGACCGCAGTTTTTTATAAATAGTCACAGGCAGGTACAACTCCGCAATGGGAATTCCGTGTGCACCCACGGCATGGGTGGCTCCCAATGGGATAAATATATCCCATTGCAGTGCCCAACACAGCTGATGTAATGTCGTGCTTAATGCAGGTGGGCTTCTGCCCACACTGCATACCCCAGTCAGACTGGGGTTCTTTAGAAGTGGACACATGCAGTTACAACTCCCTGTGGACCCACAGCATGGGTGGGTGCCAGGAAGCCACCGGCGGTACATTAATATATCCCATTGCATTGCCCATCACAGCTGAGGTAATAATGTCATGTTTAATGTAGGTGGGCTTCGGCCCACACTGCATGCCCCTGTCAGACCGGGGTTCTTTAGAAGTGGACAGATGCAGTTACAACTCCCTGTGGACACACAGCATGGGTGGCTCCCTGGAACCCACCGGCGGTACATAAATATATACCATTGCAGTGCCCAACACAGCTGATGTTACGTCAGCTGTAATGCAGGTGGGCAAAAAATTAATTGGATTACACTGTAGGCGAGGGCCCCCAAAAATTGGTGTACCAACAGTACTAATGTACCTCAGAAAAATTGCCCATGCCCAACCAAGAGGGCAGGTGAAACCCATTAATCGCTTTGGTTAATGTGGCTTAATTGGTAACTAGGCCTGGAGGCAGCCCAGTAGAAATAAAAATTGGTTGAGGTGAAAGTTTCAACGCTTTAATGAGCATTGAAACGTATAAAAATTGTTTAGAAAAATTATATGACTGAGCCTTGTGGGCCTAAGAAAAATTGCCTGTTCGGCGTGATTACGTGAGGTTTCAGGAGGAGGAGCAGGCGGAGGAGGAGGAATATTATACACAGATAGATGAAGCAAAAAGGTCCCCGTTTTGGATGGTGATAGAGAACGATGCTTCCATCCGCGGGTGCAGCCTACGTATTGTTTAGGTATCGCTGCTGTCCGCTGGTGGAGAAGAGAAGTCTGGGGAAATCCAGGCTTTGTTCATCTTGATGAGTGTTAGCCTGTCGGCACTGTCGGTTGACAGGCGGGTACACTTATCCGTGATGATTCCCCCAGCCACACTAAACACCCTCTCTGACAAGACGCTAGCCGCAGGACAAGCAAGCACCTCCAGGGCATACAGCCCGAATTCAGGCCACGTGTCCAGCTTCGACACCCAGTAGTTGTAGGGGGCAGAGGCGTCACCGAGGATGGTCGTGCGATCGGCTACGTACTCCCTCACCATCCTTTTACAGTGCTCCCGACAACTCAGCCTTGACTGGGGACCGGTGACACAGTCTTGCTGGGGAGCCATAAAGCTGGCAAAGGCCTTGGATAATGTTCCCCTGCCTGCGCTGTACATGCTGCCTGATCTCTGCACCTTCCCTGCTACCTGAGCCACGGAAATGCACCTTCGGCCACTAGCGCTGTCGGATGGGAAGTTTACCATCAGTTTGTCCACCAGCGCCCTGTGGTATAGTATGAGGGTTAAAATTCTAAGTGCAGCACCAATCGGCCCCACCCCACTTGCCCCGTTGCCGGCCGTAAGAATAGACACCACACAGAGGTCTGGTATAGTTTCTCACACGGGAGAAAAAACTGCGCACTTTATTACAGATTACATGAGATCTTATACCCTCTGCCCTCTCACCACTAGGGGGTGATGGGCTCATAACCATATATGGGCAGTCCGGATTTGCGGACTGAGACAGTGAAAATCATATAACAGTCATGTACATTTGAACATCTTAATATCTTGTTCCAAGGCTTCTGGGAAATCGGCCAAGTACATGCGTCCTTGCGTCTGGTTCGGTATCTTCTCTGAATTTCTAGAACATCTTCTTGCAAAGCCTTGCAAAACCTTGGGATATCTGATTTAAGGCGACGTATTAAGTTTTTTTCATTTGGAATTGAATAAAACTTGCATATAGGTATAAAAGCATAAAAAACACATATGGCAATATATATATATACCCTCACAAACCCCCCTAAAAAACTTAATATGGAGATCAAGCATCAGACCTTGCACTCTTCCTCGGTCGTCTCTCCCTTGCGTCAGGGTTTCTCCACTGCCCGTAAGTCCCTACTCCTAAAAGGGAAGGGATCCCTACCTCACCTCAGAAGGAGGCCATGGATTCCCTGGGCTTATTTCCGGGCCTCCATACCCTCTATCTGTACAAGTTAACACCCCACAGGGTGTGCCCTCGCCGGAACCTAAGGTCTTCTGCACTTTCCCTAGGCAAATGGGAAGTCCACTGACAGTCCATCTTATGAGACTGAGGCAGACACAGTACTAGTCCATCTCTCCATTCTTCTGGTAACGTACGTGGTTGGCATTATCGGAACTGGCTCTTCATCTTTTTCAAACAAGGGAAACGGTGTCACATTATGCAGTCCCTTACTCATACTCTTTTTGATCAAAGGGATAATACACATACAGGAAATTACATACCCCACCTCTTTCTGTTAAAATCATATCCAGGGCCACTCTATTTTGGAACGTCATTAGAGATGAGCGAACGCGTTCGTCCGAGCTTGCTATTCGTGCGAATATTAGGGTGTTCGGGATGTTCGTTATTCGTAACGAACACCATGCGGTGTTCTGGTAAATTAAACTTTCTTCCCTGAGACGTTAGCGCTTTTTTTTGGCCAATATAAAGACAGGGAAGGCATTACAACTTCCCCCTGCAACGTTTAAGCCCTATACCACCCCCCTGCTGTGAGTGGCTGGGGAGATAAGGTGTCCGCCTGATATGAAAGTCTGCCCCTCCCGCTGCTCGCTATGGATGCATTCTATATGCGCTCAATGGGGCCAGCGGCAGCAGCGCTGACCCCATTGAGAACATATAGAAGACAAATCCTTCTTCTCTGGCACAGCTGTAACAGCTGTAGCAGAGAAGAACGATGTTTGCCCATTGAATTCAATGGAACCGGCAATACAGCCGACTCCACTGAATGCAATGGGCTGCCGGCGATCGCAGGATGAATGGTCGGAAAGGGGTTAAATATATAACCCCTTTCCTGCAATTCATCCAGAAATGTGTTACACTAAAAATATATACCGGCGTATAAGGCGACCGGGCGTATAAGACGACCCCCCAACTGTCACCTTATACGCCGGTAATACAGTGGAGCAAAGAATAAAAAGCATTACTTACGTTTTTAGATGATCTGCGGCGCTCCTGCAGGCTGTCACTCCCTCCTGGTCCACGGCAGACAAGCTTTCTCCACGAAAGACTTTAAATCCCTGCCTCCAGAAGCACATGTGCCTTCAGCCAATCACAGCCAATGACAATGATGTCATTGAATGGCTGTGATTGGCTGTGTTTCTGGAGGCGGGGATTTCAAGGCTTGAAATCCCCGCCTCCAGAAACACAGCCAATCACAGCCATTCAATGACATCATTGTCATTGGCTGTGATTGGCTGAAGGCACATGTGCTTCTGGAGGCAGGGATTTAAAGTCTTTCGTGGAGAAAGCTTGTCTGCCGTGGACCAGGAGGGAGTGACAGCCTGCAGGAGCGCCGCAGATCATCTAAAAACGTAAGTAATGCTTTTTATTCTTTGCTCCACTGTATTACCGGCGTATAAGGTGACAGTTGGGGGGTCGTCTTATACGCCCGGTCGCCTTATACGCCGGTATATATTTTTAGTGTAACACATTTCTGGATGAATTGCAGGAAAGGGGTTATATATTTAACCCCTTTCCGACCATTCATCCTGCGATCGCCGGCAGCCCATTGCATTCAGTGGAGTCGGCTGTATTGCCGGTTCCATTGAATTCAATGGGCAAACATCGTTCTTCTCTGCTACAGCTGTTACAGCTGTGCCAGAGGAGGACGATCTTTATGCTGACAGTGGGGGGGGGGGGGGCACTCTTGCCGCTATTGTGGCTTAATAGTGGGACCTGTGAACTTGAGATGCAGCCCACCATGTAGCCCCTCGCCTGCCCTATCCGTCACTGTGTCATTCCCATCACTTTCCTGAATTGCCCAGATTTTCACACATGAAAACCTTAGCGAGCATCGGCGAAATACAAAAATGTTCCGGTCGCCCATTGACTTCAATGGGGTTCGTTGTTCGAAACAAACCCTCGAGCATCACGGGAAGTTCGTTACGAATAACGAACACCCGAACATTTTGGTGTTCGCTCATCTCTAAACGTCATGGATGCAGTGGGCCCTAACTGGTCCGCTAAACCTTGTAAAGCATCTCTGGTGTAGTTTACAAACCTCTGCTGATTGTAATAGATATAATTCATCTAATCTACATTATTATTAACAGTGACAATAGCAAATAAGGACTCAAAACTTGCTTTAACCTGATCTCTAGAATTAAATTAATCTGGCACCCCCCTTGGCACTCCTATTGTATCTATGTGTACATGTGGATCAAAGTTACCACCTGGAGTGTCAATGTCTCTCCTAGCACGATGCGGTGTTGGATTCTCATCCTCAGTGTACTCTTATTGCACATTTCATTGTATTAATTTGTTCTGAAACAGGGGGCTAGTGTACAGTAGTCAAAGGTGTGTGTTAGAGGAATTGTACCACATTATAGCATTTAAAGGATATGCAGGATCATTAGTTTTTTCAGTGCGAAGTGTGGATCCAAGTGGGTTTTCCTTCCAGCTTGACTGCAGTTGGGGTGGTGAACAACATCTGGTAGGGATCTTTAAACCGGGTTTCTCGCTCAACTTTTTCCACATAGACCCTGTCACCTGGTTTTAGATTGTGACACTCATCTGTAGGACCTGGGATAAAAGCAGAGACTACAGAATACATTATTGACAATTCCTTGGAGAAACCTATGGCAAAATTAACAAGAAAATCATTCCCCAAACTCTGATACTGTGGCATGTATCCTCCTAAGGAAAAAAAACTAATGGAAAACACTCAATTCAAAATTTTACCATTTTCTTCATTGTCTTTTGTATCTACTTTCCCACTACTCCGCGGACGGTAGGGTGTGTGAAAAGCCTGGAAAATACCCAAAACAGACATGATGTGTTGCATTATTTCACCTGTGAAGTGTGTACCTTTGTTTGACTCAATCACTTCTGGTACCCCATATCTGCGGATTACCTCATTCATGAGCTTCTGTGCGGTTACCTGCTTATTTACTTTGGTAACAGGGTAGGTCTCCAACCTGAAAAGAAATCAACAACAAGCACGTATTCATGCTTCCCAACAAGTGGGAGCTGAGTGTAGCCAATTTGCAATCCCTGAAATGGGTAGAGTGGCCCCGGCAAGTGTGATGTGGCAAATTTACTTCTGCCCTGTTGCTTTACGGCAAAGATCATGCAAAATTGGACAAATGATGCAGCAGCTACAGAAAACCAAGGAGCCACCCGTCCTTGTTCAAGCGTTGACATCATTGTTGCTTTGAGAGGTGCGTCTTTCCGTGCGTCAGTTGGGCCATCATTGGGCACAGGGACTATGGTAAGCAAGTTCTGTTGACTGTTCACCATACGCCGTCCCTTTTTAGTCCATTTGTCTTTTTCTTAACTGCAAAGTCTTTAGCATATCAAAGTTCAATGTTTTTATCAAAGTCCAAGTTTAGTCAAATTCTTCTTTTCTTCTGTCTTCCACGGCTTGAGGGCCGCTGCTTTTGCTGTGTGGTCTGTGATGGCATTGCCTCTTGCTTCTCCGGTGTAGGAATTGGTGTGAGCTTTCCACCTTGTCAGGTAGAAGTAGGGCCTCCGTGAGACTGCACCGCTGCAACATTTTTAATTGGCTGTCCCGCTGTGGTAAAAAACTGTCTGGCCTTCCATGTTGGGCCGTAATCATGAGCTATGCCAAATGCATACCGGGAGTCAGTGTAAATGTTTGCCGTCTTACCTGTGGCCACTCCACACGCCTCCGTGAGTGCTTTTAATTCCGCTTCTTGTACTGCGACATGCGGAGACATTCTGCTTTTTAGGACATCTTGTTGTGTAACCACCGTATATCCAGTGTGGAGTTGTCAATCACCCTGGGTACCATCTATAAAAAACAACTCAAAATATGCATTATTAACAAGGGCTTTCAGTAACTTTTTAAAACTTAAATTTTCTTGTTGCATCACTGCTAGACAATCAGGCTGGCATTTTATTTAAAAAAGATTAGAACCTTGTTGCAAAAAAAAATTTAAAAAATGTAAAAATGACTTGCAAAAAATTTAAAAATGGCTGATTTGCAATACCTACAATGGCTGACTTGCCATACCTAAAATGGCTGACTTGCCATACCTAAATCACCTATGCCTTCTCCTCCCCCCCTTTAAACCAGGGTACTCAATTGGAACAATAGTAGCCGGGTTTAAGTTCCTGTAAAATGTTAGCAGGTATAACAGAAACATGAGTTACACCGGGGCAGAATAATCTACAAAACCTCTACTAATATTTGAAATGTGATATCCCTTTAAGTGAATTCATTATTAGTCTGGTCCTGCCTGCAATATCTTTATCAAATTTCAGACAGGAGAAAAAAAAACAAAAACAAAAAAACTAGCTGCTCAAAATTCTCCCCCCTCCCTTGTGCAGGAGGGATGAAACATTATTACGTACTATTACATCATCTAGCTCCACCCCTTCGATATTGGCACATTGCGTCCGTCTTCTCAACTTAATTTCAGCTTAACCGTCCACACGTCCACATCTCAACCAAGCAAAGTCCCATGCATGGGGAGGACCTCCATCCCTAGTCAATATCCACATCACACATTCCACCACAGCTCAAACACGGGTCACTAACTCACATCCATCCATGCGCTCAAGTCTGCTCCGTCACCCCCCTTTAAAGGTGTACCAGTCCATACAGATGCACGGACAAAAAAAGTTTGACAAACATACATACATCAGCTGAAAAACACCGAGGTGAGTGCTATAATTTTTATAAAGTACATAATTCTATTGAGATGAGATTGTGAATGAACGCTATCTTTGACAAATTATGTGAAAAAAAGTTTTGCTAAGTGACTGAAATATTCTATATTTCTTATCTACTGAAGCTATTATATGCTGTATTAAACGCTGAAGTGTTTTAGAATCTCTGACCCTGAATTTGGAGTGAATTCTGAAAGCCCCCACCCTTTTTTCAAAACAAATCTCTTATCTCTCCGCGACTATGAAACACATACTGAAATAAGTTTTAGCTTAAACTATTGAAAAAACATTTTGAAATCATAATTAACACATATCCTGGGACCTTGCAACATTCATTTTCAACCCCTGTATAAGTAAGAATATACATTAGAAATTACTATATTTCCCTGCCTACTAAGACAGTATAACTAATTAAATTCATTTCAATTCATTGCAAGCAAGCCAAGATATTAACCAAGGATGTTATTGTATTTTCTCTCTCGCTGTTATCTTCCTGACCTTGGAGACTAAACACAAGTTAGCAGCTATATGTCAACAACCTCTTCTCCCCTACACGCAATCTCAGCTAACTATTTGCACATACAGTATATATATATATATATATATATATATATATATATATACACACACATATATCCACCTAGTATGGATTATACATATTATCTATTATCTATCTTGTATTATACACATTTCCATCTCTCTTTGCCAACCAATCACATGCATTGTAACGTTCTTATCGACTTGCTTGTTACTTCATCACTTTTCTCCCCTACCTAACTGCCAATATAACCTTCAATAGACACTCTCCTGACGCCCTCTTGATCACTTACTGTACTTTTCAACATTTCACTTACGGACACTTTCTTAAACAAATAATGTGTACATACGTAACTTTCTCTGTCTCTCTCTCTCCTAGCAAACCTTGGTCTTCCAAGGCACCTCTCGGTCCTAAAGACCTCCCTCCCAGACACCATTTTGTAATCTGCCATGCGGTCGGTGTCACACATTTTCATTAGAGTTTTCTTACATTCTACAAATTCATCCACACGGCGGCAGCCCTTGAGGGGCTCTATCTTCTTTAATAAGGTCTTACGCATATTACAACAAAAACAACAAAAAATAACACGCTCCATAGAATGCATCCCTCTTAATTTTCAAATTGTCAGCCCCTTATATACCGGCAGAACAACCGAGGGTCCCTTCTCCTTATGGAACCAGTCCCATAAAAATGCATCTCTCTGAAATCAAATCGCTAGCCCCATATATAAGGCAAACCGACCGAAAGTCCCTTCTTTCCATGAGACATCTCACAAAATGCATCCCTCTCTGCTAAACCATTAACAACTAACTAAACTAACCTGAGGGTCCCTTCTCTTGTGAGATCAAATGAAAAGTAAGAGAAAAAAAAATTCTGCAGATACAACAAACAATCTCCACTATCGCTAAAACGCTACGGACTTCAAAGTACAAATAAACTACAGACTAATTTCTGGGTGAGCCATTGGTGCGCATATCACGGTCAGTGGTCCATGACGGCAAACCCGGAGCCCACACGAGTTACCGTGTAGAACTCTTAACCCAACCCGTCCGGTCACAAACCACAGATAGTCAGTCCTGCTGCAAGACTCTCAGCGTAAAACACAACATAAATATATGTTTGTCTTACCTGGAGTTCTAAGTGAGTTGATCAGGCTCGGTTTGCAGTAGGACGGTTTCTCAGTAGCGTGGATCCGGGTGAATTGCGCTGTAAGCTCCGATTTTACCGCCCCAGTTGGTTGCGCCATTTATGAGGGTTAAAATTCTAAGTGCAGCACCAATCGGCCCCACCCCACTTGCCCCGTTGCCGGCCGTAAGAATAGACACCACACAGAGGTCTGGTATAGTTTCTCACACGGGAGAAAAAACTGCGCACTTTATTACAGATTACATGAGATCTTATACCCTCTGCCCTCTCACCACTAGGGGGTGATGGGCTCATAACCATATATGGGCAGTCCGGATTTGCGGACTGAGACAGTGAAAATCATATAACAGTCATGTACATTTGAACATCTTAATATCTTGTTCCAAGGCTTCTGGGAAATCGGCCAAGTACATGCGTCCTTGCGTCTGGTTCGGTATCTTCTCTGAATTTCTAGAACATCTTCTTGCAAAGCCTTGCAAAACCTTGGGATATCTGATTTAAGGCGACGTATTAAGTTTTTTTCATTTGGAATTGAATAAAACTTGCATATAGGTATAAAAGCATAAAAAACACATATGGCAATATATATATATACCCTCACAATAGCATCATTCTCGAACCCCTTTCCTCTTCGGGAATGAGAGTGGAAAGGCTCTCCTTATACCGTGGGTCGAGCAGTGTGTACACCCAGTAATCCGTAGTGGCCAGAATGCGTGTAACGCGAGGGTCATGAGAAAGGCATCCTAACATGAAGTCAGCCATGTGTGCCAGGGTACCTGTACACAACACATGGCTGTCCTCACTCGGAAGATCACTTTCAGGATCCTCCTCCTCCTCCTCCTCCTCCTCCTCCTCTGGCCATACATGCTGAAAGGATGACAGGCAAGCTGCATCTGTACCCTCAGCAGTGGGCCAAGCTGTCTCTTCCCCCTCCTCCTCATGCTCCTCCCCCTCCTCCTCCTCCTCCTCCTCCTCTGGCCATACACGCTGAAAGGATGACAGGCAAGCAGCATCTGTCCCCTCAGCAGTGGGCCAAGCTGTCTCTTCCCCCTCCTCCTCATGCTCCTCCCCCTCCTCCTCAACGCGCTGAGATATAGACATGAGGTTGCTCTGACTATCCAGCGACATACCATCTTCCCCCGCCTCCGTTTCCGATTCCAAAGCGTCTGCCTTTATGCTTTGCAGAGAACTTCTCAAGAGGCATAGCAGAGGAATGGTGACGCTAATGATTGCACATCCCCGCTCAGCATCTGGGTAGACTCCTCAAAGTTTCCAAGGACCTGGCAGATGGCTGCCAACCAGGCCCACTCTTCTGTAAATAATTGAGGAGGCTGACTCCCACTACGCCGCCCATGTTGGAGTTGGTATTCCGCAATAGCTCTACGCTGCTCATAGAGCCTGGCCAACATGTGGAGCGTAGAGTTCCACTGTGTGGGCACGTCGCACAGCAGTCGGTGCACTGGCAGATTAAACCGATGTTGCAGTGTCCGCAGGGTGGCAGCGTGCGTGTTGGACTTGCGGAAATGTGCGCAGAGCTGGCGCACCTTTCCGAGCAGGTATGACAAGTGTGGGTAGCTTTTCAGAAAGCGCTGAACCACCAAATTAAAGACATGGGCCGGGCATGGCACGTGCGTGAGACTGCCGAGCTGCAGAGCCGCCACCAGGTTACGGCCGTTGTCACACACGACCATGCCCGGGTTGGAGGCTCAGCGGCGCAAGCCAGCGGTCGGTCTGCTCTGTCAGACCCTGCAGCAGTTCGTGGGCCGTGTGCCTCTTCTCTCCTAAGCTGAGTAGTTTCAGCACGGCCTGCTGACGCTTGCCCACCGCTGTGCTGCCACGCCGCGTGAAACCGACTGCTGGCGACGTGCTGCTGCTGACACATCTTGATTGCGAGACAGAGGTTGCGTAGGAGGAGGAGGAGGAGGGTGGTTTAGTGGAGGAAGCATACACCGCCGCAGATACCACCACCAACCTGGGGCACGCAATTCGGGGGGTGGGTAGGACGTGAGCGGTCCCAGGGTCTGACTCTGTCCCAGCCTCCACTAAATTCACCCAATGTGCCGTCAGGGAGATATAGTGGCCCTGCCCGCCTGTGCTTGTCCACGTGTCTGTTGTTAAGTGGACCTTGGCAGTAACGGCGTTGGTGAGGGCGCGTACAATGTTGCGGGAGACGTGGTCGTGCAGGCCTGGGACGGCACATCGGGAAAAGTAGTGGCGACTGGGAACCGAGTAGCGCCGGGCCGCCGCCGCCATCATGCTTTTGAAAGCCTCCGTTTCCACAAGCCTATATGGCAGCATCTCCAGGCTGATCAATTTGGCAATGTGCACGTTTAACGCTTGCGCTCAAACAGTGGCGCTAGCGACGTCTGGAATGGGGCCGAGGACAGCGGAGGTGAGGGTGTGGGTGCTGGCCAGGAGACGGTAGTGCCTGTGTCCTCAGAGGGGGGTTGGATATCAGTGGCAGGTTGGGGCACAGGGGGAGAGGCAGTGGTGCAAACCGGAGGCGGTGAACGGGCATCGTCCCACCTTGTGGGGTGCTTGGCCATCATATGCCTGCGCATGCTGGTGGTGGTGCCTCCCCAGCTGATCTTGGCGCGACAAAGGTTGCACACCACTGTTCGTCGGTCGTCAGGCGTCTCTGTGAAAAACTGCCACACCGTAGAGCACCTTGACCTCTGCAGGGTGGCATGGCGCGAGGGGGCGCTTTGGGAAACAGTTGGTGGATTATTCGGTCTGGCCCTGCCTCTACCCCTGGCCACCGCACTGGCTCGGCCTGTGCCCACACCCTGACTTGGGCCTCCGCGTCCTCGCCCGCGTCCACGTCCTCTATGCCTACCCCTACCCCTCAGCATGGTGTATTACCAGTAGTGCAGAAACAGAACGCTGTAATTAAATGTGCCACTTATTGGCCTGTGGTTGGACGCTGACTTCGTTTACGGAACGCCAGGAAATAATTTTGCGCAAGCCTGCTGTAACACTTAGCTGGCTGCGTATGATTTTGTCGAACTACTACAACCAGCACAGACAGACCCAGAACACTGAGCACAGTGACAGGCAGGCCAAATAGATTTTTTCCCACAAATTTTTTTGCAAAGGCCCACTGCCTATATTCAATCAATAATATGTCTTCTGTCCCTGCATCACAATATATGTCTTCTGTCCCTGCCTCACCACTACTGGCCCTGCACTATGTCTAATTACTGCAGGGCGCAATGCTCTGCACGGCCGATATACCAAAAAAAAAAAAATGTGCAACACTGCAAAAAGCAGCCTCCACAGTACTGCACACGGTTAGATGTGGCCCTAAGAAGGACCGTTGGGGTTCTTGAAGCCTACAATAACTCCTAACACTCTCCCTACAGCAGCTCCAACACGATAGCACTGTCCCTCAGCTATGTCACAACGCATCTGAGGCGAGCCGCGGGAGGGGCCGATTTTTATACTCGGGTGACACCTGATCTCCCCAGCCACTCACTGCAGGGGGGTGGTATAGGGCTTGAACGTCGCAGGGGGAAGTTGTAATGCCTTCCCTGTCTTTCCATTGGCCAGAAAAGCGCGCTAACGTCTCAGAGATGAAAGTGAAAGTAACCCGAACATCGCGTGGTGCTCGTCACGAGTAACGAGCATCTCGAACACGCTAATACTCGAACGAGTATCAAGCTCGGACGAGTACGTTCGCTCATCTCTTCTCACTACACACGGATTTCTCACCCTATGTAACACTATTAAATAACCCATATTTGCAGGCCAATTTTTCACATGGCGAATTCCGTCACTGGCACGATGGATGAATAGTCAATATCGAATCTTTATTACACCGAAACACACATAAAATGATGTCACTGAGAGATCTGCAGGCTAAATACCCACAAATTCACTTCACCTTCCTCCCATACCTACAGGCCAAAAGCTATATAGACAGAGTATTGCTTAAAATACCTGTAAATGAGTGCCTGGGACTGAACCAGATGCAACTGAGGCATCCCCCTGGAGCAAGACGCCACATAACCAGAACCTACCAATTTCTAAACATCCCGATAGACCATGATATTGCAAAAACAGCACTTTCTAAGTGGTCCATAGACATACCTGAACTAACAGTACGGCTGCTCTTAAAAGCTTTGCAGTATAGTATAATCTCCCCTCCCATCAAGTAGGTATATCGAGATGACTCTGCAACTATATCACAGAGCATATATCACACCACAGCGAAGCTACAAGATTGGAATATCAGATGCGGGGAACTGGGGGCGGGCCTCCATCACTGTCTGTGGGACTGCGTGGTGGTCCGGAGTTTCTGGAACAGAGTACACCGCTTCACTATAACTATCCGGACTTCTGCAGCCCCACTGAACCCGATCTGGGCAATCTTCGAGTATATAAACCCAGATAAACAAAGATGTACCCCAGCAAGCCGTAAGCTTTTGTTCATGGTCGCCATAGCAGGGGTGAAAACAGTCTTAGGGTGGCTTCACACGAGCGTGTTTTTGTGCGTGCAGAGATAGGACACACGTGCACCATAGTGAATGCAAGCATTGTCTACAATGGAGCCGCGGCTGCTGCCAGTGGCTCCATTGAAGGCAATGGTCTGCCGGCACTCCGTAATTGTTTTTCAGGGAAGAGCTTTATGTATAAGCTCTTCCCTGAAAAACAACCATCTTAGTGTAAAAAAAAAAAAAAAAAATTATATTATATATATATATATATATATATATACACACACACACACACACACACACACACACTTACCTGTCCGCCGCTGCCGTGTCCCCCACGGGAATGAAGAACACATCTGCCACATGCGGCAGATGTTTTCTTCATCCCCGCAGGGTAAAAAGAACTCCCTGCTGCACCTGCCACATCTGTGACAGATGCGGCAAAGAAATTCTAAATCCCTGTGGGGAATAGATAATTCCCTACTGCAGCTGTTACAGCCGGCAGCTGAAGGAATGTTAGAATGTTTTTTTTTCACTAGTTTGGCTTGTTTTTCAGGGAAGGGCTTATATTTAAAGCCCTTCCCTGAAAAACAATTACTGGGTGCTGGCAGCTGGATCCCCTACCGCAGCTGCCATGTGTAGCAGCTGCAGTAAGGAATTCTTTATTCCCCGCAGGGATGAAGAATTCCTTCGCTGCATCTGTCACATCTGTGACAGGTGCAGCATGGAATTGTTTATTCCTCGCGGGGATAAAGAAAACAGGTAAGTATATATATATTTTTTATTTTTTTATTTTTTTTTCTATTTACACAAAAATGGTTGTTTTTCAGGGAAGGACTTATATTTAAAGCTCTTCCCAGAAAAACAATTAAAGGGTGCCAGCAGACCATTGCCTTCAATGGAGCCGCTGGCAGCATTCGTGGCTCCATTGAAGACAATGCGTGGGTGCGCACCTTTGTACGCACCCATGTACAGCACAAGCACACGCTCGTGTGAAGCCACCCTTACAGAAAGATTGACGTGGGGCCTCCCCCCTTCAAACTCTTCTTGGAGAAGCTCTCCTTTATTATGTGTGGATTGGGTGGAGGCCTCTCTCCAAAAGGAGACACAGGTAGAGGGTTT
Organism: Eleutherodactylus coqui; assembly: GCF_035609145.1. NCBI lineage: Eukaryota > Metazoa > Chordata > Amphibia > Anura > Eleutherodactylidae > Eleutherodactylus > Eleutherodactylus coqui. Next base: position 257,680,768 of record NC_089839.1, on the reverse strand, counting down.
TTTCCGAGATATGGGAACGTTTTATTGATATCCTACTGCACAGAGTAAAAAGAGCAATACATGAGTCTTTCAAAATGACTGCATGGTACCTGACGAGGTCTATGACTGAAGACCCCCAATTGGTGGAGTGCAACTGACATGGGGAGTGCGCTGGATACCCGCAAGCTCCGGAGCGCTTATACGCATCCGGGACAGAGAATATGTATCTGTTCAGAACGCTATAGAGAGATGCAGAAGACAAAAAATTAATGGTGCCAACTTGGTCCATGGTTGGTTAGGCTGTTGAAATATGTTGAAGGATTTTTTTTTTTTGACCCATGTGACCCCATGTTCCCCCCCCCCCCCCCCCCCCCCCCCCCCCACACACACACACACTTTTTTCCCCTCTCCTTTGCCTCTCCCCTCTACTCTCCATACGAATTGAGAATGCAGGAAAGGCATATACCAGTATCAATGTTTGAATTGTATTGACAAGGATAGAGGAAATGTTTTCCTAGAAGGTAAGGGTTTACACGTTTCTACACAAATGTATAACTAGTACAGCAAAGGTAAAAGTGTAAACAGAAAAATTAAAGTTATGATTTTTCAAAAGTGGAGGAAAAACCAAAAATGAAATAAAAAATTAAAGGGGTTCAATTCACACAAAGCATAAAAGTAATCTCTAGAAGTAAACCTGAACTCCACACCAAAATCTATGTTTTACAAGCATTGAATTCAATGAGATCAGCGCCTGCAATACCAACCTGGACTGCTGCACTACGGATAGAGCTGTCTGCTTCTGTCTGTGATGATAGCTGGTCCGATATCAGCTGATTGGTGGAGATCCTGAGTGCAGTCAAGTTCCAGACAAACTCTTTAATCCCACTTAATTCAATCGGAAAAAAAACTAAATATATTTTGTGCACATAAATTCTGCAAATTTTAGATACACCACAAGGTGGCAGCTTAGGCACAATGAATGACTGGAGAGTTTTAGAAAAGAGAGCCAAACATTAATGGATACATGAACCGTAGTCAGAATATTGGGAAGTTATATATACGCATATATTCATACACTTCATTAACCTTTTCAAGACCAAAGATTTAACATTTTTTAATTCTCATTTTTTCATTCCAAGAAGCATGACTCTGTCATTTTTTCATCAGCATAGATGTTTAATGCCCTATTTTTTGAAGGAGGAGTTGTATTTTGTAATGGTACCATTTACAATACTATATAATGTATTGAAAATCTTTTAGAAAAATTTCTTACTGGAGTAAAATGCAAAATACAACATTTCAGGAGAGTTTTTTTTTAAGGGTTATGGCTTTTCTTTGCAGGTCAACCTGTAGTTTCTATTGGTACCATTTTGAGGTACATACAACTTTTTGATCACTTTTTAGGGCTCATGTCCGCGACCGTGTTTTCACAGCGTATTACCAGAGATGAGCGAGCATACTCGCTAAGGGCAATTACTCGATCGAGCATTGTCCTTAGCAAGTACCTGCCTGCTTGGAAGAAAAGGTTCGGCTGCCGACGGGGAGATCTCTCTCTCCCTCTCTCCCCCCTGCTCATGGCCGCAACTCACCTGTCACCCGCGCCGGTAGCCGAACCTTTTCTTCCGAGCGGGAAGACACTCGCTAAGGACAATGCTCGCTCGAGTAATTGTCCTTAGCGAGTATGCTCGCTCATCTCTACATATTACACGTGTGTTGCACAGACAAGTGATAATTCAGTGAATGGAGTCAATAAAAACCAATGGACTTTCACGGATTCATGCACACTGGCGTGTAGACGCTGCGTTTCAATACACACAAGAAATAGATCGCAGCATGCTGTATTTCTCTGTGTATGTACGCAGCATGAGCCCTATACATTTGTATAGGCTGCATATGAAACTCCATACGCAATACAATAAATAAATAATCACACTGCGCACGTCCGTGTGCATGTGATATGCGGGCATGCGCAGTGCCATACGCAGCCATGTGCAGTCTCTTTTGGCTCTCTGCCGGTAGACCTGATGTTTACATACGCCCGTGACATGAGCCCTTAGTCAATTAATCTGGTCTTGGAGATGAGGGTGACCAAAAGAGGACAATCCTGGCATTGTTTTTTTTTTTCTGAATGCGTTCACCACATGGGATACATAATGCGATATTTTAATAGATTGTACTTTTAAAAAAATGCAGCAATACCAATTATGTTAATCTCTTATTGTGTTAATTTGTATGTGTATATACTGTGAAGTTTTTGTTTTTTTTTACTTTATAATATATATGTTTTTAATACTTATAGGTAGTTGTCAACACAAACATGTTGTCCATTTTGCAGGAGCAGCTGAGCAGATTGATATATAGTTTTATGGGGAAAGATTCAGTAGAACTTGTATTTTACTCATTTATATGCTGAACAGTCCAATGGGCGGAGCTATCAATGATTGACAGCTATCTGTGGATGACTGTACATACAGGAGGAGCTGTCAATCACTGATAGGACCGCCCATTGGACGGTGCAGCTCAGAATGTGCTGAGATATAAATGAGTAAAATACAAGTACTACTGAATCTTTCCCCATAAAACTATATATCATTCTGCTCAGCTTCTCCTGCTCTATAAGGTCATGTCCTAAGTTTGGACAGCGTGTTCGCACTGACAGACTCCCTTTAAAGGAGTATTCCCATTGCATTGGAAAGTTGGTTGCTACAATCTTAAGGCTGGATTCACACAGGGCGGATTTGTTGCTGAAAGTTCGCGGTTTTGCCGCTGCGGATTTGCCGCAACCTTTCCGTTTCTGCGGCAAATCCGCATGCAATGGCCCAATTAAGACGCGTTTTTGACCGCGTATTTATCTGCGGTTCTGCCGCCGGTAAATCCGCAGGCCCTTTGTTGCGGAAAAAACCGCAGCGGTTATTTTTGGAGAGGCGCGGTTTTTCTTGCAGATTTGCCTGCGTCTTTTACTAGGTGCAGATTCTTAAAAAAACTGTTTCCTGTGAGGTCATCGATCCCACCCATTTCTGCATAGGGTAGGAAGAGCTTTGTATTTGTGGCCATTTTCTCTGCAGACATGGACCGAGCAACAGTCCGTCTGAGCCGCGCATACCGACGCAGACTGATTACATTTGTGCTTATGATGGATAGAGAACAATCTGAAAAGGTGAGCGATTTGTGGTCATTGTGTGCTTAGTTTCCTTGTTGTTTGTTTATGCACTGCGGACTAGAGTGTAATTGCAGTCATGTGCTTTAAATTCATGTGCTTTAATTCATGTTAATGTGCTTTAAAAATTCATGTGCTTATTCTTCTTCAGACTGATCGTGCTTCCCGGCGTCAGAGACGTTTCTGGGTTCATCCCCTACTAACCGAGAGGGGGACGAAGGGCCATTTTGCGAGCCTCTACCACGATCTTAAAAAGTAAGTGAAGTGTTGCATGGGAATAGGTTTGATGTTGCACTCTGAATTGTTATTAATTTTAGCCCGCTCTCCCTTTCTCTTTCTCTCTGCAGCCATCCTGAGAAGTTCGTCTCATTTTGTCGCCTGCCTCTGGAGGCCTTTGACCGCCTTCTGGAGCTGGTGCGCCAGGATCTGACCTACCAGGACACGCAGATGAGGAAGGCGATCACTGCAGAAGAAAGGCTGCTCATCACCCTTCGGTAAGTTACATTTCTTATTGTGTCACTGTAGTTATTTTTTTTTTTTGTTTTTCCTTTTTTTTTTTTGGTTCTGTGATTTTTGCGCGGTACCTTTTTTTATGCACTGATTGCTCCGGTAGTAGGACGTAATGCTATAGCATTACGTCACACTGCTTTTTCACAGCTAGGCTATCAAGCACCCCTGTTATTAGCACCACGCCCATCATGACACCTGCACGGCTACCCCGATCTCACCGGGACGGGTGGGTCTTTATTTGCCCGTGCGTGGCATTAGAACAGCATCATCTTGTGGCTGGTTGACTTCATTGACATTGTCAGAAGCTACATTGTTGAACTTACCAGACCAGCAAACTTGGGCAACCTTTTTTGTGCACCGGCAGTGAACGGGACCAAGTTACCTTTCTGAGTGTAGCAGGAACATGTTTTCATTTTCTCATTCTCCCTCCCCTTTTGTTTGGGATGGGGAGAATGGAAATCTGAACCATGTGTGGAATGGATAGTGAGAATTTCACGCCCCCCCCCCCCCCCACATCCCATGTATACCTTTCAATTGCAAATCTTATTTCCTTCACACGAATTCTTCTGCATTCTCCGATCTATTTCGTGTTGAGAACAATATCTGAATACTGCATACATAGAAGTGTTGATGTAATGCAAGTCTTCATTGTGTACTAATTTTTTTTTCTCTTCTCTGCTTCTTTTCAGCTTCTTGGCCACAGGAGAGAGCTATGCATCCCTGCATCTCCAATTTCGTGTTGGTAAATCAACCATCACCGAAATTGTGAGGTGCACATGCAGCGCCATCTGGCAGAAGTTGCAGCCCATCGTGATGCCTTCACCTACCGAGGACACTTGGCAACGTGTTGCAGCAGGCTTTCAAGATGTTGCCAAATTTCCTAACTGCATAGGCGCCGTCGACGGCAAACATGTGCGTGTGCTTCAGCCAGCCCACTCAGGCTCCAAATTCTTCAATTACAAAAAATTTTTTTCAATTGTCCTGATGGCCGTGGCTGATGCACATAGCAAATTTGTTTGCATCGACGTCGGCGCCTATGGCAGCACTGGGGATTCTCGGGTGCTGCGAACATCACAGATTGGGATGCAAATTCTCCGAGATGGCGTCACGCTCCCAGCCCCACAACCTTTCCCGGGAACCACACATCCAGTCCCCTTTGTGATGGTATCGGATGAGGCTTTCCCGTTGATGCCAAACCTGTTGCGCCCATACCCGCGGAGAGGACTGAATGCCCGGAAAAGGATTTTTAATTATAGGCTGAGCCGGGCACGTCGTGTGGTTGAGTGTGCCTTCGGGATTATGGTGAGTCAGTGGAGAGTTCTAGGGACTACACTGTTAGTAGACCCTAACACAGTTGATGACCTTGTCAAGGCATGTTGTGTTCTTCACAACTACCTCCGGGACTATCGCCCAGAGGTAGATGTCGAAGAACTTGATCCTGCCTTTGACACGGTCATCAACTGGGGGGAGGTAGGACGCCTGCTACTGCAGTGCAGGTACGCGAACTCTTCACTGACTATTTCCTTAGTCACGAAGGCACCGTGCCATGGCAGTTCTCCTGTGTCGGTGGTGTGCAGCCCTAACTGCAGTGTGACCCTCCCCCGGCGCCCAGCCCCAGAAGGAAGCGGAAACCAAACTGCGTAGAGAAATACGTATTTTATTGAAGGCACAAAAGGACACTCCTCCACCTTTAATTTAAAAACTTCAATAAAATTGTGTTAAACAGTTTTCATAATAAAATGTTTTAATATTTCACAAAAAAGATTGTTCTCCAAATTTTTCCGGCGCACAAAACATATAATCTGCATTGTAAAGAAACGGAATTGGTTAGACAATGATGGTTTTTTATTTTGTGCAAAATAAACATAGCATTAGTTGAGCCGTCTACTTTTTTTCAGCGCACATACCAATTACCACTACTTGAATACAACTAACTTTCTCCTTCACTGGCCAATCCACAAGCAGTATAGCTCTGGCCACACTTGCCGGTCATGCCGCAAGCGAAAATGATGATGGCAACAGGCACGCAGAATGGCCCTGTTGTCATCACCATTTTTTTTTTCCATGCTCGAACTCCTGTTACAAACATAGAGCGAGCATGGAAACAGACAGACATGAAAATAAATATAGGGAAAGAAAGGACTATGAGTCAAGAGAAGTGATGTACCCCAACCTTGGAGGACAGTAAGGCAGCGTTAAATTGAAAACAAACAAAAAAAAAAAAGGCAGTCCTTCTCGTACAGTAGCACAGGCCGCAAAGAAATTTACGTGCGTTCCACTGCCGTAATGGAATTAGTGCGCCTTGCCTCTTTTGCCGCAGAGCACATCTTAGCTGGGAGTGAGCGATGTTTGCAACCCCAATCGTTCCCATGACCATCCGTCGGATTTCTGGGACACCAGCATAATCCGTGCATTGGCAGACACGGCAACAGCACCACGGAACCTGTACTTTCCGATGGTTTGCTGTAGGACATTGCAGTTATCCCAAACTCAACGTTTGCGATTACTCCAATGTCGTATAAGTAAAAGAGTTTTCTCCTATAATGCATTGAGATGCATTTGGTGGCGTGCACAGTCGTGAGGTGGACTGTTGCGATGTCTGTTGCAGAGGGCTATTCATGAGTGATAGAAATGACGCTTGTGATGGGGAACCGCCTGAGGCAGTGTCGCCGTAGCCAGTGTCAGGAGAGCCATGGTGCATGGGGTATACCGGTGTCCTAGAAACCCTGGGCGGTTGATCAGGGAAAGATTGGGGTGCAGGCAGCATGCGGTTTGAGTGTTGAACAGGAAAGGCTGCATTTTTCATTGCCACAATAATGGCAGTGCTATCGGCAATGGCTCTTGGCGATTCGAAAATCTCTAGCACTGTGTACAGAACTGGCGGAATTGTCCACTGCCGCTCTGAGCTGAGTTCACGAAGGCGGGACGCAATGGCTGTACCCATTGTGTCCCACTGGTCGGCCGTCTCAGAACGGCGTAATAAAGACAGCGCCTCTTGGGTGGCATCTGCCTTGCTATTCTTCCGACGCGGGCCAGCAGCAACGCTGCGGCTGGCCCGCGCGGAAGTCACCACCCTGCTAACACATGCTCTGCTGGCAGGGGCAGTAGTATTGCCACACGACACAATTTGTTCCCCCACTTCTGGAGAAACAGAAGTGGGGTTCAAATCGGGCGTGCTACGCTGGCTGTCCTCCAAGGCTGGGGTACCTTCTCTGGACTCATCGTCACACGGCTCCTGTCCCGGCCCATCTTTGTCAGGTGAAGCGGTGGTGTCCGTGGGAGGCGCGGCCCCAATGTTCCCGCTGGATCTGTTGGCGAAACAAGAGTAACATTAGAGACCTAGAACCTCAAAATGACACCACATCGAACCCGAGCTAGGAGAGTTATTTGCACTTACGCGCGCAACACTCGACTAGTTCGGAGGAAGCGCAGTTGCTCCTGGTATGGACATTTCTTTTGTGAAGGCGACATGCCACTTTTTTCACAATCTTTTTCATGCTTCTTGTAGCGGTCCCGAACCGACCGCCAACGATTCTTGACATCTTTAACTGCAAATAATGAAAAAGGACAATTAAACAGGGTACAAGCAGTACCACCGACACCTGCAATAAAGAGTGTTGTTAGATGCAGTACAGTTCTGAGTACATCCAAGGAAGAAACAACAAAGCAGTTTCAGGAGTGTAAACTTACGTATTTCACTGTGGAGGGCAGCAGTTCCGGAGTCCCAATCGGGATACATGCCAGTGCATACCGATAGCCAGGCGTCTGCCTTTAAATCTCGGTCGCTGTAGCCCGTCTCGGCTGGGTCCCATATCTCAGGCCTACTTTCAACCTGAAGGGGGGGGAAGAAAGAAGAAAAAAAGTTGAATAGCATTCCAAGTGGGTGGATATGGTTGTGTCAGCGCACACTAAACTCACCAATGTTATCATCCTGGCAACGTTTATACCCATTCGCTGGTACCACGCCATACTCCCGATATATCCGACAACCGAAAATCTTTTTCGTCCTGTGAGTAAACAGAGAATGGTTGCATTTCATTACATACACAACATTAGTGCCCAGTGGCGCAGAATTTCAATTTGCACAAAATAACAACGAGGCTCACATCTTCGCGTCAGATGCCGAAGGGGAAAGAAGCAAGGGAGGAAAAAGGCGGGAAAAATGCATTGCAATGCAAAAGATGAAAAGGCCATAAATTGTGCAGCAAAGCAAGGGAGGAAAAAGGCGGGAAAAATGCATTGCAATGCAAAAGATGAAAAGGCCATAAATTGTGCAGCAAAGCAAGGGAGGAAAAAGGCGGGAAAAATGCATTGCAATGCAAAAGAGAAAGGACGCAAAAGAGCAATGATAGGCGAAGTAGTGCATTACCTTCGTTATCCGATGTGCCGCCCGCTGTGGAGGGCTGTGGTGCCGCCCGCTGTGGGGGGCTCTGGTGCCGCTGTGGGGGGGTCTGGGCCCGCTGTGGAGGGCTGTGGTGCCGCCCGCTGTGGAGGGCTCTGGGCCCGCTGTGGAGGGCTCTGGTGCCGCCCGCTGTGGAGGGCTCTGGGCCCGCTGTGGAGGGCTCTGGTGCCGACCGCTGTGGAGGGCTCTGGGCCCGCTGTGGAGGGCTCTGGTGCCGCTGTGGAGGGCCCTGGTCCGGCTGTGGAGGCCTCTGGTCACGCCCGCTGTGGAGGGCTCTTGTGCCGCTGTGGGGGGCTCTGGTGCCGCTGTGGGGGGGTCTGGGCCCGCTGTGGAAGGCTCTGGTGCCGCCCGCTGTGGAGGCCTCTGGTCACGCCCGCTGTGGAGGGCTCTGGTGCCACTGTGGAGGGCTCTTGTGGTGCCGCTGTGGGGGGCTCTGGTGCCGCTGTGGGGGGGGGTTCTGCCGGCAGAGCTCCTGCTCCCTGCTTCCAGTCTCCATCAAGTCCTGGCTGAAATGGCGCCAAGCAGCTAAAATGGCCGCTGAACCACTTCCTGGGAACAAACTTTATTGCCCCTCTTTTTCATGCGAACAATCTGCTGCGGAACCGCAATGAAAACCGCTGCAAAACAAGCAATAGCGGTTTTCATTGCGGTTGTAGCTGTGTTCATGGGGCCCTATGTAAAAAAAAACGCTGCGGAACCGTCAAAAGATTGGACATGCTGCATATTTCAAAACCGCGACGCAGTTGCATATCCGCACTGCGGCTCTGCGGAAAATTTTACGCCCTGTGAGAACGGGATTTTGGCCAAACACATTCGCACTGCATTGCACTGCAACCGCGACGGAATGGCCGCAATGCGGATATGCAACGGCCAACCGCGGGAAATAAGCAACAAATCCGCCCCGTGTGACCCTAGGCTAAAAGTTCAGGGACTCAAGCCCCAAGACATTTGCTTTGCCTCTTCTCACCCTAAAAAATAAATATTATACATACATATATATATATATTTTTTATTTATTTATTTTTATAGATATACTATATATACAAAACACACACAATCATTGGAGAAGGCATAAGATATATTTTATAACACAACAGGTCTTGATACAGCAGCTCATCTGTAGTAGAGTTAAATAATGCAATCACCAAAGAATGTGTTCAAAGTATATATTATGTATATATACACAGTGATAGTGATTACAGTACAGTTACCTCCAGTGACCATTGGTGGTGTCTTCTCTGATTGGAGTCATTCACTTTCCAGTTTCTTTACTAGCCAGGTTGGGACCACCAGGACATCTTCCAGACAGGACTTGTCTCTGTACACTTTATCCATCCTGCTCCTACCCTACATAAATCCCCCTCTCAGTACCCTTCATAGTAATAGCCCTCCCCCCCCCCTTTTTGTCCCACACAGTTCTATTGCCTCCTTTGGTGTCACACAAAGTTAAAGTGTCCTAAGTGACCACCATAAGAAATAATACCCCCTCTGTCTCTAAAGTAAGAGTCCCACTTATGTCTCCACAAAGCAATAGCGCTCCTCTCTTTCTCTACAACAATAATGTGTACCCACTGTGCCCCTTCAAACCAATAGTTACCTCTCTAAGTTATAACTCTCCTTCTCCTTGCAGCCATAGCAGCAGCCTCCAAAACTCTGTTCAGCTTCTTTATTAGTCGCCAGGATATGCTGTATGCAGTCTGCTATGCTGTGTCAACATGAGCAAAGAAGGAGCTGGATAGAGTTTTGGGGACCCAGTGAAGGATCCCTGGGGAGATTGCAGCAGCACCTGGGTGACTTGCCCGTTCTTCCAGGAGTGAGGGAGATCTCCACGTTTTCTGGGAGTTGGCAAGTATGATTATTTTCTATTTGGAGAAAATGGTTTTCACTATAGTTGGTTGAAGTCCCACATACTTAAATAAGACCTGCCATGTCTTCATGTTAGCAGGGCTGGTTGAATAACTTTGCACCCATGGTTTTGCTCGCTTTATCGCTTGTTTTGTTTTTGCTTCCCCATACAGACTCTCCTTAGATTTGGCTCCTGACATTTGGAATGTTTCAAGTGGGTGGTCCCCACCATTCTCAGATTTGATTGACAATTAACACGTTCCAAGCACTGATAGCCAAATCTAAGACAAGCTACTATGAGAGAAGAGGAAAAGGTGAGTATGAACAACAGAAAGACTGCAGTAGTCAGTGGGAATGCGGATGCGAAGCAATAACATAGTAACATAGTATGTTAGGCTGAATGAAGACAATGTCCATCTAGTTCAGCCTATATCCACCCTCCAGTTGATCCAGAGGAAGGCAAAAACCCCAAAAGGGAAGAAGCCAATTAGCCTATTTGGGGGTAAAATTCCTTCCCCACTCTATAATGGCAATCAGAATAATCCCTGGATCAACCTTTGATAGTTTTTACTTGACTGTAAAACCCAGAACTACAAACCCACTGATCACCTAATGTCTATATCCTGTAATATCCTTACCCTCTAGAAAGGTATCTAGTCCCCTCTTAAACTTCTCTATGGATTTTGCCATCACCACGTCCTCAGGCAGAGAGTTCCACAGTCTCACTGCTCTTACAATTAAGAACCCCCTTCTGTGTTGGTGATGAAACCTGCTTTCTTCTAGAGTAGCGGATGCCTTCTTGTTACTAACATAGTCCTGGGTATAAACAGATCCTGGGAGAGATCCTTGTATTGTCCCCTCATGTATTTATACATAGTTATTTGAAAGCCCATTAGCCGTCTTATTTCCAAGCTGAATAATCCTAATTGTGTTAGCCTCTCTAGGTATTCCAGTCCTCCTATTCCATTTATTAGTTTAGTTCCCTTCTTTGAACCCCCTCAAGCACTGCAACATCCTTCCTGAGCACCGGTGTCCAGAACTGTACACAGTATTCCATGTGGGGCCTGACTAGTGCCTTATACAATGCAGCTAACCTCACTGACATGAAGATATGACAGGACTTCTTTAAACTGCCCATACACATTAGGTGAATGTTGACTGCATCTGCCTGCTATTGAGGTGTCTTGACTTTTCTCAGATGATCAATTAGGGGAAATATCAGGCATGTTGGGTATCTCGCAGGCAATAGTCCTTGTCAATATGTCGACATCTTTCCCCATTGAGAACATATCTACTTGATGTTGATATATTGTCTGTTTGTTCCTTGTTGGGTCACCTGCGACACATGTATTGACTCTATAGTGTGAAAATAAATATTTCTCAATGATTGACCAAGGTTAACGATATACGTAAGTTTGAGGAGCTGAAGAGTTTCTCAAATAGGACCCACGAGAAATTGTGGAATATATGGGGGCTTTGGCCAAGTGGTTTTCACTCTTCTTCCAAACACACTCAAGATGGACTAGGAACATGGACAACTGATTGCCAAATAAATCCCACAACTCGCTGTAGCCCTGCTTATTTTAAATACAGGCGGTAATGTCTCTTAAGGTGACACTTTCAGTCACAAGCTGTCCTTGGATTACATGTGAACCCCCACTCACACCCCTTTCTACCCCTACTTTCTTACCTTCCTTATCCTCTTCCACTACACTGCTTCCAAACCCTTAAAATGTTAAAAAACTTCTGTAATTTTCAGCAAGTTGTAATACAAGTATCCAATTGCAATGTGACTAACGTTGGTATAACCGGTTTGCTTGTTGTTATCTTAATAAAACAAAGAATATACAAAAATAAACAAACATTGATTAAACTTAACTCATTAGGATATATGGAGCACTTGGGACGATCAACTACACAATGACTGGGGATCAGCCCCAACCCGTTATTCACTAGGGGAGCTGAAAGACAATTACAATGAGAATCTTTTCTTTAATTTCATTATCTTGTCTGCAATATTCCTAAGGGCCCTTTTACACTGAACGATTATTGGTCAGATTCTCATTGGAAGGTGTAAATCTGAACGAATTAAGTATACGCACTGCCAGCGATTGAACAATAAATGAAGTAGTTGACTTAAGGACCATTTAGACACAACGATTCTCACTCAAAATTCGCTCAAAATCCGTCTTTTGAGTGATAATCGTTGTGTGTAACTGCACGGACATTGTGCAGTTTTCATTAGGCCGCTCATCGTCGTCTTTCAGCGTGCTGAAGACAACGATGAGCCTGATCAGGGATTCACAGCAGGATACAGCTAATACTATTGTTTCAGCTGGCTGTATCCTGCTCCCTGATACCAAGTCGGGTTTTAAACAACAGAGCGGTCCAGCTCTGTTCTCCATACCCGACACGGAGCGCTCGGCTGTATAACACCCGGGCGCTCCATGCAGAAAACAGCTGGATGCAGAAGACAAGCAGGGACACCCCTCTTGTCTTCTGCATCCTCCACGGGCAGCGCAGGGTGATCGTTCATCTTGAGCGATCATCTTGCGCTGTGAATGACACAACGATGATCACTCAAAAGTCGCTTGAGCGACATCTTTTATGGGATAATTGTGTCTAAATGGGCCTTTAGCAATTGTTGTTCTGTTTGTGAAGGCATAAGAATCAAACAATGATCGGCTCGTGTAAACAGACAGTCATTCATCTATGAACAACTATCTACTATTAATGGAGGCGGACTGCCAAGAATAATAATCGTTAGGATGATTGGCGGGCACGTAAACATCTGACAATCGTCCTGTGAAAAGGACCCTGAAATGTTCACACTACTATTAGGGTCCGTTCCCACAGACTCAACATGACCATTCATTTCAGTGTTTTCCATATACTACTAAATGCACTAGATGTAGATGGCAATCCAAATGCCTCAATGGCTTGAAGTTCATACATTGTCACATACTTTCTCCTAAACTGCTCATACAGGTTATTATTCAGTAGGGGATCTGAAAGAACCTTCCCTTTAAATGTCATTATCTTGCCTGCAATATTCCTCTAAGTGTTCGCACTACCTTTAGGATACATTCCATCATGTTTGTTTGAGAGGAGGTGTACAGTCAAGCAAATTGCAGACAAATACAACGCTGGTGCTCCAACGTAGGTGAATACACAACTCATTCTTTCTTAGCATGGATGGGCTATAAGAGCAGACCACCAATTCGAGTATCATTGCTAAGATAAATAGAAGGGTAAGGGGCCAAGAGAGCAAAACTTGCATCACTGAGCAGTGGAAAAACATTGCCTGGTCAGATGACTGCAGATTTTTCTGGCACCAAGCTGGAGGGAGAGTCAGAATTTGGGACAGGAAGTATAACTCAACTAAGCTTTTTTTGTTAGATGTCAACGGTTCAGGCTGGTGGAAGTGGAGGAATGATGTATTAAATGTCCTCTTAGCACATCCTGGGTCCTCTGATATATATGGATGAATGCCATGGCGAGTTGCTGCGGTTCGGAAGGACGTGGAAGGTCCAGAGTGCTGGATGGGTCTCTCTAATAAAGAGATGGTTCAGTGTATATATACACTAGGACTGGCACCATTATACATGGTATGTACTGTCTATGCGCTGGGGCACATTAGTGAAATGGGCCACAACACACTGAAGTTCAAGGGGACTAAAAGCCATTTTGTATCAATTGATAAAAGTTTACCTTTTTCTACTAATATCTAGTATCTGCAAAATAAAGCTGCTGCCTAAGGTTATAAAAAAGGACAAGAAAATGACCCATTGAGCCAGATAATGAAGATGCAGCATCCGCTTGCTGGTTAGATAATTGAATGGTCTCACCACGTGTCATTAGGCAAATGGATGTTGTGGCACTTTGCCACTAAACAAGAAGGAGTTACTGAAACAGCTTGAAATGTCAAATCAGATAAGAGAGGCTACTTAAGCAGAACTTATCTCACATCCAAAGCGGTCCATGCGTTTCTGCATCACTTAGCAACATATCTGTAAAGTGCATCCCAATGTGCTATTCCTCCGATTTATGTCCCCATTGACTTGAATTGGCATTTCTTGTCTGCAGATTGAACCAGAGTAGCGCACACTGCCATTTTTTATCACATGGTCCATGTAAAAAAGAAAATATGATGTGCATACCGATACACCGACCACTATGGGTGCAAGTGTAGTAAGAGTGTAGTTCATTATAAACTTGGACAGCACACAGACTGAAGGTAAGGTCATGTGAAGTAGTCTTTACTTTGCAATTACCTGTAAGTTCTTTCAAAATTTGGTTCTTAACTCGATTTTGAGGGACCAGCGCTGTCACTTTGAAACATTAGTCACGGCTCAGGATCGGCATCTTTTGTCACGCTCAGTCCTCAACCAAAAACGTTCTTCATATCTGGTGTTATTGCATCACAGCAATTGTATACAGCACTTCACATATTGGATAGTGCACAGGTACATAAACAAAACCCTGGCCATCTGGCCTCTACCTAAACATTTTGCATTGCCCTTATTACCAGTCCCTATGTCAAAACTTCAGATATCAAAAGGTCAACAACCAATTACCATGTGTCTTGTGTCAGGACTGGTGGTGTCCACCCCATCGTGCCTTACGCGCCACAGCTTAGAGATTCTGTCCACAGACAGACTAGAGCCAAGAAGCAAGGAGCTCAGAGCTATTTCTGAGAAGCCAACCCTATTTTTTTTATTAACCCTTTCCAATCCAGTGTTTGACGTCTAAAGACATTCTGATTGAAGGCTGTACAGCTCCGATGTCGGAAGACGTCCGGCAGGGTATTTTTACTGTATATTACTGGCCGCTCTGTTGTCAGGGGACCTCTCCAGCATGTCACATACCACAGTACTGGCTCTAGCCAGAAGATGGTGCCATTGTATAATGGCAGAAAGAGAAAGCCCCCTAGGAAACTCTGAATCCAAAATTGGATTGCAAAGGGTTAAGCCCTCAGGTGCTCATAAATCGGGCCCATTATACACCGCCACACTTTTTCTTCTCTGGGTTTTACACCTAACCCACTGTAGCCTTCTATTACTTTGTACTCTAGTGGCCATTGTAATAACTGCACTTCTGCAGTGGCTATACATGTGCCTCCATAAACGAGCCACATATAGTAATTAAATACTAAAGTTAACTGGTAACATTGTTGTCCAGTGTGAGAATAAAGCAGTTACTCTGAGATTTAACTGCATCTGCTATACTTCAGATTTGGGAAAAGAAGAAGAATCTCTGAAGATGAAGTTTATTGACTGGAAAAGTTACGCAGTTAAAGCAATATTAGAGGAGTTCAGCTGCAATAACACTGCACAGAGCCAAGAGCTATAGTGCTTGCTTTTAGCCGAATTGTTGGAGACGCCTCTGCATAGCAGCATAATGCAGTATGCTGCAGGAGAGGCTCTGCGTTCAGCCGTCTGATCAAATGTACCATGTATTTCACAATGACAGGATCACCAAATATCCATGGCCACTTGTACACCAAAAGGTTCCTTCCCTTTGCCTTTTCATTTAAATGAATATCTACAGCAGTATGTGTTCTGCTTGTTGTAATTAGGCAATGGGTGTCACCATATTGAATCAGTGGTTTCCTCAGGAATACCCTGCTAAGCTTGCATTCATACTGTGTTTGCAGTGTATGTAGGAGGTATACATTGGGAGAATATCCACCACTATAGTAAGACATATGGCACTGTATAGAGGGAAGTTGCCCTTCGTCTCTCATGTTAAAAAAATACAGTTTTTAATTAACCCTTTCCAATCCAGTTTGTATTCTCATTTTCCTAGGGGGCTTACTCTTTTTCTGCTGTTATACAACAGCGCTATCTGCTGGCTAAAGCCAGTACTGCATGAGGTGAGATGTTGGATAGGCTCCGACAGCAGAGAGGCTGGCAATATACAGTAAAAGAACTCCGATGGACGTCTTCCAACATCAGAGCTGCACAGCCTTAAATCATAATGTCTTTAGACGTCAGACAGTGGATTGGAAAGGGTTAATGCCTCTGTACAGATTTGTGTTGTCTACTCTATTCTATACTGCAACTGACAAAAAAGGTTGACTAGCTAATTCTGGCTTGACGAAGGCCTAAAGAGCACTCTTTCAATCTGCATCACGAGAATGTCAGCCTATTGATACATTTGATATATACATCATTAGCGTTCTCGGAACATATACTAAACTAACACTGCATGTGCAACATAAATGCACCCACTAAGCGAGTATGGCAGGAACATCATGCAAAGACTAAGGCTGGATTCACATATGCGTATGCATATTTGCGCACACATGAGCGCAGTGTTTCTGTAGAATGAACGGTGCTTTTTTGGATGCATATTGGCGTATTTTACTGTACTTTTTCGCGTGCAAGTCGTGCACAAAAAACAAACAAAAAACACATCAATGCTCCCAACAATAATTAGTTAAATAAATGCAAGTTGTTCTTTTTGTTCGGGATGTCAGAATGCTGTCTGATGCGAGTTGCGCCTGAGAATCTCGGATGCAACTTTTAAAATTGCCCACGTGCATATACTTTAAGGCCTCATGTCCACGGGGAAAATCAGGCCTTCATGTAGAATCCGTAGCGGGTCCCTCCTGCCCCGCAGACATGAGGCCTAAAAAGAATAAACTCACCTCTCCGGACGCTGCGGTTCTTCCTTTCTTCGCGGCCGGATCTTCTTTCTTCGGCCCGGTGGATGTGCCACATCCGTCGGGCCGAAGAAAGAAGATCTAGCCACGAAAAGGGGAAGAACCGCATCGTCCGGAGCAGGTGAGTTTTAATTCTGGTACGGGTCTCCCGCGGATCCGGACGGCTTCCATAGGCTTCAATAGAAGCCTGCGGGAGCCGTCCCGGTGGGAGACCCGCACTAAAATGGAGCATGTCTGGATTTTTTCCCGCACGTGGATCAGCGCCTGATGGGAAAAATGACATCCGCAGGTATTTAACTACCTGCGGGTGTCCAATGCATCCCTATGGGGTGCGGATCCGGTGCGGGAGAAACACTGCGGATTTTAACCACGTGGCCATGAGGCCTTAATCTGATATATATGTAAAATCTGTGAGGTTTATAGTCTCATTTTACAAGAATTCGCCACTTATTTTATGTTTTGGTTTCAATGATCAAAGTATAATTTGCAAAGAGAGCTGGGAGAATAACTGGAGGGAGGCACTACTGTAAAGACCCTTTTACATGCAAAGATAATTAGCTTAAGCGGCTGAACGAACTGATAACATTTTCGCATAAAAGTACATGTACAGAATCATCTCTATTTCCTTCATTAGCTAAAGTAAACTCAGTATTATTTGTTTGCTCAGGTAAGCATGTGTTTATGCAAAGGATTATCGGGCTGGCATGATTCCATTGTGTTCTCCTGGCATGAGTATCATTGTGTATGCAAGGCGAACAAACACTTCCCCCTACAGCCAGCAAGCCACTCAACAGACTGCAAGAATTCTATTCAAATGGAACAAATTTTGAGCAGCTTAACGATGGTATTTATGCAGGCTAAAAACTAGCGGCAAACGACAAGTGAACGAATAGTGCATGACTGCCAGTGTTTACACGTAACGATTATCGCTCACTTTCGGCTGTTTGAACGAATTTTGAGCAATAATCGTTGCGTGTAAAAGGGCCTTAACCCTTTGCAATCCAATTTTGGATTCAGGGTTTCCTAGGGGGATTTCTCTTTCTGCCATTATACAATGGCACCATCCGCTAGCTAGAGCCAGTACTGCAGTATAGGACATGCTGGAGAAGCCCCCGACAACAGAGTGGCCAGTAATATACAGTAAGAATACCCTGCCGGACGTCCTCCTACATCGGAGCTGTACATGTACAGCCTTCAATTAGAATGTCTTTAGACATCAGACAGTGGATTGGACTTGTGTAGCTCTGTATTCCTCCGATTTCATAAGGGGCTAAACAGATATTTGTCTTGTGGGATTCCGCTCCATCACGTTATTTTACAGAGGTATATACTGTCACCTCGTGGAAAAGATCTCTAATATATGGCATCGGATGAAGCGCCGTACAGCAGCAGATCCGAGTTCCTGCAGCTCCATGCTACCACAGGGGACTTCCCATGCCACTCTAAACCAGCTTCCATATCACTCTCCTCTGTTCATGAGGTTGCAGGTAAGTAGCCATAATACACCTGCATAGAAGAGCCATTAATTTAGAATCCAAAATGGGATTGATCCTACAATGTGAATCCAAGAAAGATTTTTCTGAAAGTTTTCCTGATTAGAGATAAGGGGGTCTAATTCCTTTTTTGGTGCTGATCCATCACTGGGCATCTCCTGCAGAACTCACAATGACTCTCCTGGAATCAATGGCACTTCATTGCCAAAACATTTCAAAGATTTGTGTTGTGGATTATTAATGTGCAATTCACTCACTGCAGTGCAATTAATTCTGTAGTGAAAATACGCAGCATGACTAGCTTCCGCTGGAGATATTTTCCACTGCAGGTGAACGGGGCTTTTTAAAACCCAATTAATATTCATTGTACTTTACCTTGTGGAATCTTGGCTCGCGTCCCGTAACCAAAATTCCTCAGCAGTCCCGCTTTCTGTAAACTCACCCTTAGGCCAAATTCCCACAAGCGGTTTTCCACCGCATATCAAGCAGCGGAAATCCAAAGCGTTGCCCCGCAGCTATTAGATTTTATTGAACCTAAGAGCGCAATGCTCACGGTGCGGAATACACCCGTAATTACCTGCGGTATGTTTTATTTGCCGCGGGCGTACGCGCAGATGGCTTCCATTGCAGTCAATAGAAGCCGTGCGTCACGCTATCTTCCCCTGTAGCACAGCAGTAGATAGCATGGAAACGCTTCCTTGCCCTATGACACGGTCGGCGCGTCATGTGCTGTACTGCGCCGGCACAGGATGTGGGACGTCATGGAGTGGATCCAGAGGTGACTATGGGGTCTCTGGGGGGGGGGGGGGGGGGCCGTGACGGATTCTGCTGCGGTACTCCGCTTGCGGAGCCATCACGGCCGTGGGCACTAGGCCTACGGGCTCATTCACAAGACCGTAGTCATGCGCAGTGTGACTGTCTTTTTTTTTCAAATTCTCAGCTGTTTCATAGGGGAGTTGCATATGTATCATCGCCCTTACACAATGTATTGCGATTGGACAGCGTTTCATACGCTAGCCATAGAAAAAAAGAGGGCAAGCCGGAGTAATTGAGCATGCTGCAATCTTTTACTTGCACGCAGTGTTTACTTGCCAATATGGATGGATTTATGAAAATCCATGTACTTTCATTGGCTCCATTCACCGTAATATGGGGTGAACATACACCCGTGTGAATGAGCCCTCAGATTAAGGAATGGATTATGGTCCTAATTCAGACCCTTAGCTGTCACAAGATGAATCAGGGTAAAATTCCTCTTTCAAGGGAACCAGTCACCTCCCTACAACACCATAAACTAAGTTACGGTGCTGTTAGGGAAGGTGACGGAGCAGAGTATTGCATTTTTTTTTTAACTCAACCGCTTCCTGGTTCCCATGGTGTCCCCCTCTGAAGATGGCACAGCGCACTGAAATCAGACTCTTTTCAGATTGCCGTGTGCACTCTCCTATACAAGTCTATGGGAGAGCACACGCACCGCAATCTGAAAAGAGACAGATTTCAGTGCGCTGCAGCCTGTTAAAAAAAAAAAGCATGGTCAGGGAGGACCGAGCAGTAGTGCGGGAGATGCATGAAGCCAGCAGCAGATGACAGTTTATTATTTTATGGCAAGGGGGAATACGGTTTGCTAAAACTAAAATCTTGGAAACCCCTTTAAAGAAAAGTTCAACATGGACTTATCCCAACTTATACTTTATTTATTCATAGTTTGGACTTGACGAGGAATGATTCATAGTGATGGGAAAAATACTGACTTTAATATTCTGGCAAAACTTTGGTCGGCATGATTCCTAATGATAATATGATTTATATGGGAATGAACTAGTGTGTGCATTGTGTAGCAAACCACATCATACATTAAAATGACACTTTGAGACAGCACTCACACCCACACAAAATATAGCCACTCTCATAGTATCATCCTAAGGTAAGGCTCTGTCCGGAACGATCTACTATTGCAGAGGTCCCCAACTCCAGTCCTCAGGGACCACCAACAGGTCATGTTTTCAGGATATCCTATAGTAAGAACACCTGTGGCAATGTCTGAGGCACCGACAATAATTACATCACCTGTGCCACACTGAGGAAATCCTGAAAACATGACCTCTTGGTGGTCCCTGAGGACTGGAGTTGGGGACCTCTGTACTATTGGACCATAACACTATTGTATGGATAGAGTTGTTGATCCTCATTCCTTATCTAACTAGTATAATAATTCAGATAGGATTGGTTAAGCAAAGTAAAATAATGCAGTGTACTTTAACCCCTTAAGGGCGTGGCCATTTTTTTTTACATTTTTGTTTTTTCCTCTGTAATTACAAAAAAATCATAACTTATTTTTCCATTGACATAGCTGACATAATTTACTGAATAACTTAGAAATTTTTTAAGTGGGGTGAAATGGGAAAAAAAAAAACGCAATTTTGCCATGGGGGTTGGGGATTCTTGTTTTTATGGAGCACATGCTACGGGAAAAGTGTTATGATAACTTTATTCTGTGGGTCAGTACAATTACAACAATACCAAATTTATTTCTGCAGTGCTACTCATAAAGAATAAAATATCTTTAAAAAGGAATTATTTACTCCAGCCATCTTCTAACCACCATAAGGCCGGGCTCACACAGGTTACGAGCAGGTGATACGCAATAAGTCGCAGGCAATCAAATATATTGCCTTACGCTGTGTCGCTCACATTTGCGTGTACAAATTGTATAATACGCCAGCGCAAAAAAGAACACAGCATAGGCCATTTCGCACGAGATCACCCATTGTTTTCAATGGGTCAGTAAAACACATGGCACACAGAGTGTGATGTGAGGTTTCCCACTGAAACAATGGGAAACACTTGCCGATCCTCCAACACGTCTGAAAGCCACGCTGGAGGACTGCTACTTCATTGAAGTTTTCACGCATTGCTGTGAAAATGCATGCTGGCGAACGAGATGCCCAGCCGACTTTCTCAGGCCGAGATCACGCTGATGTATAGGTAACCTGATCCTTATTTACCCCAACATCTGCTGCCAAGGAAGAGGGAGTTATGTCCGATTCAGACAGGACTACAGTCCTCTAAACGACTGCACGAGTGCCGACATCACTGCTAAGGTTGATGGCGCTCATGCAGAGCATTTAAACAGGCAGAGTTCACCGCTGGATCGCAGGCTTCTCACTCAGCGCTTCCTATTCTATGTGTAGGGGGTGCATTTACACTCAGCGAGAATCCCGCGATCCAGCAATGTTTTTTATGCGGATTGAAATTCAGCAATACCGAGAAGTGAACGAATAGTAAACGATTTTTTTGGATTTACACTGGACAATCATCACTAAATTTCCGTCATTTGAATGAATTATGAGCGATAATCACCGTATTGAAGTCAATGGGCGACCCGAGCATTTTTCTATATAGCGCAGATGCTCGCTAAGGTTTCCATTTGTGAAAATCAGGGCAATTCAAGAAAGTGATGGGAACGACACAGCAACGGATAGGGCAGGCGAGGGGCTACATGTTGGGCTGCATCTCAAGTTCCCAGGTCCCACTATTAAGCCTCAATAGCGGCAAGAGTGGGCCCCTCCCCCCTCCCAACAATTTTTACTTCTGAAAAGCCCTCATTAGCAATGCATACCTTAGCTAAGCACCACACTACCTCCAACAAAGCACAATCACTGCCTGCATGACACTCCGCTGCCACTTCTCCTGGTTTACATGCTGCCCAAGCCCCCCGCACGACCCATTGTCCACAGCGCACACCAAAGTGTCCCTGCGCAGCCTTCAGCTGCCCTCATGCCACACCACCCTCATGTCTATTTATAAGTGCGTCTGCCATGAGGAGGAACCGCAGGCACACACTGCAGAGGGTTGGCACGGCTAGGCAGCGACCCTCTTTAAAAGGGGCGGGGCGATAGCCCACAATGCTGTACAGAAGCAATGAGAAATAGAATCCTGTGCCACCACCATCAGGAGCTGCACACGTGGGCATAGCAATGGGGAACCTATGTGCCACACACTATTCATTCTGTCAAGGTGTCTGCATGCCCCAGTCAGACCGCGTTTTTTTATAAATAGTCACAGGCAGGTACAACTCCGCAATGGGAATTCCGTGTGCACCCACAGCATGGGTGGCTCCCTGGAACCCACCGGCTGTACATAAATGTATCCCATTGCAGTGCCCTGGACAGCAGAGCTAACGTCAGATTAAATGCAGGTGGGCGTCGGCCCACACTGCATGCCCCAACCTGACCGGGGTTTTTAATTCATAGACACAGGCAGGTACAACTCCCTATTGTGAAGTCCCTGTGGACCGACAGCATGAGTGGGTGCCAGGAAGCCACCGGTGGTACATAAATATATCCCATTGCATTGCCCATCACAGCTGAGGTAATGTCATGTTTAATGCAGGTGGGCTTCGGCCCACACTGCATGCCCCAGTCAGACTGGGGTTCTTTATAAGTAGACACAGGCAGGTACAACTCCCTATTGTGAAGTCAGTGTGTATCGGCAGCATGGGAGGGACCCAGGAAGCCACAGGTGGTACATAAATAATTCCCATTGCAGTGCCCAGCACAGCTGAGGTAATGTCATGTTTAATGCAGGTGGGCTTCGGCCCACACTGCATGCCCCAGTCAGACTGGGGTTTTTTAGAAGTGGACACATGCAGTTACAACTCCGTGTGCACCGACAGCATGGGTGGCTCCCTGGAACCCACCGGCGGTACATAAATATATCCCATTGCATTGCCCATCACAGCTGAGGTAATGTCATGTTTAATGCAGGTGGGCTTCGGCCCACACTGCATGCCCCAGTCAGACTGGGGTTCTTTAGAAGTGGACACATGCAGTTACAACTCCGTGTGGACCGACAGCATGGGTGGCTCCCTGGAACCCACCGATGGTACATAAATATATCCCATTGCAGTGCCCAGCACAGCTGAGGTAATGTCATGTTTAATGCAGGTGGGCTTCGGCCCACACTGCATGCCCCAGTCAGACTGGGGTTTTTTAGAAGTGGACACATGCAGTTACAACTCCGTGTGGACCGACAGCATGGGTGGGTGCCAGGAAGCCACCGGCAGTACATAAATATATCCCATTGCAGTGCCCAGCACAGCTGATGTAACATCAGCTTTAATGCAGGTGGGCAAAAAATTAATTGGATTACACTGTAGGCGAGGGCCCCAAAAAATTGGTGTACCAACAGTACTAATGTACCTCAGAAAAATTGCCCATGCCCAACCAAGAGGGCAGGTGAAACCCATTAAGCGCTTTGGTTAATGTGGCTTAATTTGTAACTAGGCCTGGAAGCAGCCCAGTTAAAATTAAAATTGGTTCAGGTGAAAGTTTCAACGCTTTAATGAGCATTGAAAGGTATAAAAATTGTTTACAAAAATTATATGACTGAGCCTTGTGGGCCTAAGAAAAATTGCCTGTTCGGCGTGATTATGTCAGGTTTCAGGAGGAGGAGCAGGAGGAGGAGGATATTATACACAGATTGATGAAGCTAAAAGGTCCACGTTTTTGATGGTGATAGAGAACAATGCTTCCATCCGCGGGTGCAGCCTACGTATTGTTTAGGTATCGCTGCTGTCCGCTAGTGGAGAAGAGAAGTCTGGGGAAATCCAGGCTTTGTTCATCTTGAGTGTAAGCCTGTCGGCACTGTCGGTTGACAGGCGGGTACGCTTATCTGTGATGATTCCCCCAGCCGCACTAAACACCCTCTCTGACAAGACGCTAGCCGCAGGACAAGCAAGCACATCCAGGGCATACAGCGCGAGTTCAGGCCACGTGTCCAGCTTCGACACCCAGTAGTTGTAGGGGGCAGAGGCGTCACCGAGGACGGTCGTGCGATCGGCTACGTACTCCCTCACCATCCTTTTACAGTGCTCCGGCCGACTCAGCCTTGACTGGGGAGCGGTGACACAGTCTTGCTGAGGAGCCAGAAAGCTGTCAAAGGCCTTAGAGAGTGTTCCCCTGCCTGTGCTGTACATGCTGCCTGATCTCCGCGCCTCCCCTGCTACCTGGCCCTCGGAACTGAGCCTTCGGCCACTAGCGCTGTCGGATGGGAATTTTACCATCAGTTTGTCTGCCAGGGTCCTGTGGTATAGCATCACTCTCGAACCCCTTTCCTCTTCGGGTATGAGTGGAAAGGTTCTCCTTATACCGTGGGTCGAGCAGTGTGTACACCCAGTAATCCGTAGTGGCCAGAATGCGTGCAACGTGAAGGTCACGAGAAAGGCATCCTAACATGAAGTCAGCCATGTGTGCCAGGGTACCTGTACGCAACACATGGCTGTCCTCACTAGGTAGATCACTTTCAGGATCCTCCTCCTCCTCCTCAGGCCATACACGCTGAAAGGATGACAGGCAAGCAGCATGGGTACCCTCAGCAGTGGGCCAAGCTGTCTCTTCCCCCTCCTCCTCATGCTCCTCCTTCTCCTCTTCAACGCGCTGAGATATAGACAGGAGGGTGCTCTGACTATCCAGCGACACACGGTCTTCCCCCGCCTCTGTTTCCGAGCGCAAAGCGTCTGCCTTTATGCTTTGCAGGGAACTTCTCAAGAGGCATAGCAGAGGAATGGTGACGCTAATGATTGCAGCATCGCCACTCACCATCTGGGTAGACTCCTCAAAGTTTCCAAGGACCTGGCAGATGTCTACCAACCAGGCCCACTCTTCTGTAAAAAATTGAGGAGGCTGACTCCCACTGCGCCGCCCATGTTGGAGTTGGTATTCCACTATAGCTCTACGCTGCTCATAGAGCCTGGCCAACATGTGGAGCGTAGAGTTCCACCGTGTGGGCACGTCACACAGCAGTCGGTGCACTGGCAGATGAAACCGATGTTGCAGGGTGCGCAGGGTGGCAGCGTCCGTGTGGGACTTGCGGAAATGTGCGCAGAGCCGGCGCACCTTTCCGAGCAGGTCTGACAAGCGTGGGTAGCTTTTCAGAAAGCGCTGAACCACCAAATTAAAGACGTGGGCCAGGCATGGCACGTGCGTGAGGCTGCCGAGCTGCAGAGCCGCCACCAGGTTACGGCCGTTGTTACACACGACCATGCCCGGTTGGAGGCTCAGCGGCGCAAGCCAGCAGTCGGTCTGCTCTGTCAGACCCTGCAGCAGTTCGTGGGCCGTGTGCCTCTTCTCTCCTAAGCTGAGTAGTTTCAGCACAGCCTGCTGACGCTTGCCCACCGCTGTGCTGCCGTGCCGCGCGACACCGACTGCTGGCGACGTGCTGCTGCTGACACATCTTGATTGCGAGACAGAGGTTGCGTAGGAGGAGGAGGGTGGTTTAGTGGAGGAAGCATACACCGCCGCAGATACCACCACCGAGCTGGGGCCCGCAATTCTGGGAGTGGGTAGGACGTGAGCGGTCCCAGGCTCTGACTCTGTCCCAGCCTCCACTAAATTCACCCAATGTGCCGTCAGGGAGATATAGTGGCCCTGCCCGCCTGTGCTTGTCCACGTATCCGTTGTTAAGTGGACCTTGGCAGTAACCGCATTGGTGAGGGCGCGTACAATGTTGCGGGAGACGTGGTCGTGCAGGGCTGGGACGGCACATCGGGAAAAGTAGTGGCGACTGGGAACTGAGTAGCGCGGGGCCGCCGCCATCATACCTTTGAAAGCCTCCGTTTCCACAACCCTAGACGGCAGCATCTCCAGGCTGATAAATTTGGCTATGTGCACGTTTAACGCTTGAGCGTGCGGGTGCGTGGCGGCGTACTTGCGCTTACGCTCCAAGACTTGCGCTAGCGACGGTTGGACGGTGCGCTGAGAGACATTGGTGGATGGGGCCGAGGACAGCGGAGGTGAGGGTGTGGGTGCAGGCCAGGAGACAGTAGTGCCTGTGTCCTGAGAGGGGGGTTGGAGCTCAGTGGCAGGTTGGGGCACAGGGGGAGAGGCAGCGGTGAAAACCGGAGGCGGTGAACGGCCTTTGTCCCACCTTGTGGGGTGCTTGGCCATCATATGTCTGCGCATACTGGTGGTGGTGAGGCTGGTGGTGGTGGCTCCCCGGCTGATCTTGGCGCAACAAAGGTTGCACACCACTGTTCGTCGGTCGTCTGCACTCTCAGTGAAGAACTGCCAGACCTTTGAGCACCTCGGCCTCTGCAGGGTGGCATGGCGCGAGGGGGCGCTTTGGGAAACAGTTGGTGGATTATTCGGTCTGGCCCTGCCTCTACCCCTGGCCACCGCACTGCCTCTTCCAACCTGCCCTGCTGCTGCACTTGCCTCCCCCTCTGAAGACCTGTCCTCAGTAGGCGTAGCAAACCAGGTGGGGTCAGTCACCTCATCGTCCTGCTGCTCTTCATCCGAATCCTCTGTGCGCTCCTCCCTCGGACTTACTCCAATTACTACTACCTGAGTGATAGACAACTGTGTCTCATCGTCATCGTCCTCCTTACCCACTGAAAGCTCTTGAGACAGTTGCCGGAAGTCCCCAGCCTCATCCCCCGGACCCCGGGAACTTTCCAAAGGTTGGGCATCGGTTACTACAAACTCCTCCAGTGGGAGAGGATTCGGAACCATTGCTGCCCATTCTGGGCAGGGGCCCGAGAACAGTTCCTGGGAGTCTGCCTGCTCCTCAGAATGTGTCATTGTAATGGAGTGAGGAGGCTGGGAGGAAGGAGGAGCAGCAGCCAGAGGATTCAGAGTTGCAGCAGTGGATGGCGCAGAATTCTGGGTGGTCGATAGATTGCTGGATGCACTTTCTGCCATCCACGACAGGACCTGCTCACACTGCTCATTTTCTAATAAAGGTCTACCGCGTGGACCCATTAATTGTGAGATGAATGTGGGGACGCCAGAAACGTGCCTCTCTCCTAATCCCGCAGCAGTCGGCTGCGATACACCTGGATCAGGAGCTCAGCCTGTGCCCACACCCTGACTTGGGCCTCCGCGTCCTCGCCCGCGTCCACGTCCTCTAGGTCTACCCCTACCCCTCAGCATGCTGTATTACCAGTAGTGCAGAAACAGAACGCTGTAATTAAATGTGCCGCTTATTGGCCTGTGGTTGGATGCTGACTTCGCTTACGGAACGCACAGCAGAGGCAGGAAAGAATTTTGCGCAAGCTTGCTGTAACACTTAGCTGGCTGTGTATGAATTAGGACAACTACCCCCAGCAGAGACGCAGTACAGTCAGGACGGTCACAGGCAGCCCAAAAAGATTTTTTTTCCCAAATTGTTTTGGAAAAGCCCACTGCCTATACAGACTGGATATGTCTTTCACTGTCCCTGCTTCACCACCACTACTGGCCCTGGACTATGTAAAATTACTGCAGGACGCAATGCTCTGCACGGCCGATATACAAAAAAAAAATGTGCAACACTGCAAAAAGCAGCCTCAACAGTACTGCACACGGTCAGATGTGGCCCTAAGAAGGACCGTTGGGGTTCTTGAAGCCTAAAACAATCCTAACACTCTCCCTATAGCAGCTCCGGCATCAGCAGCACTTTCCCTGATCTCTGTCAGAATGCATCTGTGGCGATCCGCGGGAGGGGCCGATTTATATACGCGGGTGACACCTGATCTCGCCAGCCACTCACTGCAGGGGGGTGGTATAGGGCTTGAACGTCGCAGGGGGAAGTTGTAATGCCTTCCCTGTCTTTCTATTGGCCAGAAAAGCGCGCTAACGTCTCAGAGATGAAAGTGAAAGTAACTCGAACATCGCGTGGTGCTCGCCTCTAGTAACGAGCATCTCGAACACGCTAATACTCGAATGAGTATCAAGCTCGGACGAGTACGTTCGCTCATCTCTAGTCTACATACATCTATTGTGTATGGTCAGCTTTAGGGTCTTACACATGAGATTGCTTATCCCACCAACAGCTTGCAGCCGACAGCTATCTCTTCTCGATCTCCCCCTAAACATGCACTCTCAGCCCAAGGGGGGCATTGTTTATTTCCATAGAAGGAGGCAGATAAATCTCTGACAGCAGCTCATCTTTCATGAGAAGAATCAGACATGCTTAAATCCAACATGGCAGATCCTTCTTGACCAATCTGTTGTCAGTGGACTGTCAGGAAACCCTATATACATTAGGGCATTACCCAATCCTACCACAATTGGCCGATTTGCCTGAATTTGATTTCATCTCTATGGCCAGCTCCAGGAAAATGTATGCACAGGCGAAATCATACAGTAATAGCATATGTGTAAACAAGTACTCCGACTTTCTCAAATGGTGGTGCTCATTGGGAGCCATTTATGTACATAGAACATATATAATTGTCATTAGAAGTGTGTGTATTTTTTTATATTAAAAAAATAAAACAATTATAACCAAAATTTAATAGGCATCTGATCTATAAACATGTGGGTATACAGGTAATTTGTAAACAGCCAGACAGGGATATCTGCAAATCATGTAAGAAAACAGAACAATTGTAATCTCTAGTATTTGCAAAATGTATAAATTGGTTGAATTATGTGAATATACCTGCATTAAAGACAGTTATTTGCTTGGCTACTGAACAAATGAAACTCAGTAAGTAAACATACTGTCGAAAAAACACTGCTTGTGTTGAGCAAAGTAGATTACGCCTTTTTTCAGCAAAACACTTCAACAATTTAAGTCTTCTACACTCTGACAAAAAAAAAATTATGTCAAAATTTTTGT
Organism: Eleutherodactylus coqui; assembly: GCF_035609145.1. Taxonomy (NCBI): domain Eukaryota; kingdom Metazoa; phylum Chordata; class Amphibia; order Anura; family Eleutherodactylidae; genus Eleutherodactylus; species Eleutherodactylus coqui. The sequence continues at coordinate 257,652,113 of NC_089839.1, read as the reverse complement.
TCTGCAAATAGCCTACATTTACATCCCATTTGCAAAAGGTGCAGTTGTATCCAGGTTTAATGCTTCCTTCACCTCCGACGGTAAAGCATCAAAAAGATGGTCCTCAACCACCAGCCCACTTTTCTTGAGAAGACGGCATTGCATGATTTGAGAAGGCAAGCGATCTAGGCAATTTCCCTTTAGTTCTAGATGTGTTAGTTGTACTAGATGTCCTATCTTCTCTGGTAATGATGTGATACAGTTTTGACCCAAGCATAAAGTTCTTAGTTTGATGCATTTAAACAATGTCTTTGGCAAGATGTCCACCTTATTCCCTGTAACATACAAATACTGGAGATTCTGAAGTAAGCCAACCTCGAGAGGAATCACCGAAATACAATTGTAGCTCACGTCCAGATGCCGCAGTTTCTGCAGGTGGAAGAGAGCTACGGGGAGCGTCTCAAGTTTGTTGTTCGATAAATACAAGGACTCTAAATTTTTCACTTGTGATATAGACTGAGGAATGTTGACTATTTTATTATGCCACAGCTTCAAACAAGTCAATCTTTTTAAGTGCTGAAAACTTATGACCTCTTCGATGGTGCGGATGCTGTTCAGCTTAAGATCCAACTCTTGTAGGTTGCCCAGGCTGAATATAGCATGTGGGATTCTCTCTAATTCACAGTTGTGGAGTTCCAACTCTGCTACGTTCATCATCTTTTTAAGGCTATTAAGAACTACAAGCTTGGTGCCATCGTTATGAATCACAAGCTTGGTTAGATGAGGAGCCACATCAGTGATATTGGATGGTATTTTGGTCAAATTGCTCTTCACATAGAGAACCTTTAAATGTCGTAACTCTCTCAAAGACTCAAGTCCAATCATTTTATTGTTCTCAGAGTTTAAATTACCCATCAAATACAACTCCCGTAGATTTTTCAGTAAATAGACCCAGGCAGGTATTTCAGCCACATCCGTAAACTTCACATGCAGGCACTTCAAGTTGTCTCTTAGAAAGCTAAATGCAGTTTGTTCAACCTTTGCAGGACAGTGATAAAGATGCAGCTCTTGAAGAGCAGTCATTTGAGAAATTTTTGCTGGAATTTTAGCTTCCGGAATAAGCTCAAGTCTTAGAACCTCAAGATCTGTTAGTTCAAAAACGGCATCTGGAACTCCAGAAAGCATGAACAGATGTAGCTCCTGTTTGTCCTGCGCATTTCGAGAAATGTGCTGCCTAAGTTTTTCAAAGGTCCACTCATGGTTCAAACTAATTTCACGTAGTTTATTTTCACTTACTTCAGACAAGAAGACACCAAAACGCTTGGAGTATAGCTGATCATATTGGTCCACCATATGCAATAAAAAAGCAAAGTCATTTTTAACATCAGGAATGTCACTAAAACTACTTTCCTCTCTCACTTTTTCAAATGAATATTCTTTCAAAGGTCGTCTAAACAGCCAAAACAAGGTATATATACAGACAAGGCCATAAACACAAATGAGGGCAATGTAGCTGATGAGTAGCTTCTTCAACATAAAAGCCATGTTATGAGTGCACTCAAATGCTTTATATCCTGTAAGGTGCTCCACATTAGGGGTACAGATATGTTTGAAACTAATTGCAGTTACAAAAGTCAAGGTATAACAAAGAATGAAAATAAACTTTACGGTCTTAATCACTGTTTGAACCACATAAAGTTTGTAAATTAAATCACTGTCTTCAACGTGAGCACGGAATTTCCGAACTTTTTCAAAAAGAGCTTTTGCTTGCTCCCCATCCTTTTTGTCCAAGATGGTCATTCCAGGCACCTCCCCTACTGGTTTGTCTGCTGAGAACTTTAACCCCGATTTACTGATCATTGGAGTACTGGGGCTTGGACTTCCCTCTTCACTGCTATTTGAAAGATGCTTTCGGAGTGACTGAGCACCAGTTAGCCTCTGTTTATTTTCTTCTGAGTCTTCGCAAGCTGTCTCGGACAGAGCTTTTGTTGTCCAAGGAGATTCAAAGCACTTCCCAAGTATGGAGACAAAATGTTCAATTTTTGAGCAGGTCTTTGGATATTTAAACCAGAAGTTGCTGCTGACCATTAATATAATTGTATGTATAAGTGCAAGGTACGGGAAATATTTGGAGTACCATGGGAGTGCCACATGATAGCACATTTGGTTGATGAATATATACTGTTGATAATCCAGATTTGTTTTTCTTCCCCCAGGGCTGCTTGACATTTTATTAAGAACCTGAATCGAAGGAGTTGGATTAATCAAAGTGTCTGTTTGTGCTCTCAACTCGGTCTCAAGTGTAACTTCATGTGAGGTACGTAACCATTCTTTACTAGTCTCTCTAGTAGTAGTTTCTTCAAATTTTGAAGAGTCCTGTGGATTGTTTTGTCCTTCTCTGCTTGCTGGAGTTGTTAAACATACAGCGGATTCTAACTTTGGTAAGCAAACAACCTGATCTTTGGTTAGTTGCATGGTGCCAGCAAAGATGGCAACCATGAGCATAACCACCGCCAAATAATCCATGAACACGTCCCACCATGGCTTCAAAATACGATAAGTGGGCTGTATGTCATTAAGCGAAGCAACTTCTGAAAGGGTGAACATTCCTGCAAAAAGTAAACACAAAAAGTCAAGTTAGCAAATGATTCACATGTACTATTAGGTTCCCAAAATGCCGACAATATTTCACTAATAGCTAAAAACAAGTAACAAAATTAAAGGGTTTTCAGAGAGAAATATTGATAGCCTATCGTAAGAACAATGCAGCCAAAGTTTGATTAGTAGGCATCCGATCTGCAGGATCCCCATCAATCAAAAGAAGAGAAGGACCATTATATATGGTCATGCTCAAACGACAAAAGAAAATCAATGTTTAAGTAAATTCACTTATGGTTGAAGGACCAGTAATACTCATCCAAATGGGGTTGGTTCTGCTGTCAAGCATAATGGATTTCTGGTAGGCCCATTCAGAAGTATAGGACAGTTATAGTAAACTCTACAACAAGTCTGCTGTGCATGAATATACCGAAGATGGAACAATACCTCTACTGCACCACCTATTGGATGGCAGCATTCCTGCAAATCAATGTAAAACCCTTTAGACAAGTCTTTAAAACAATGATTGGGGATTGAAAACCAAGCCAGAAAACCACCATACACAGGCAGCTGTTTCGGGGTTTTAGCCCCTTATCAGTGTGCAGTAGGTTTCTAGCTTGGCTAATGAGAGGCCTGCAACCTGGGTCAGGAGGGGTATTAGCTCTCCTCACGGAGAGCACCTAGCGGGTGTGTGGAGATACCTAAGAGGTGAGTGAGGAGGCTTATAAGGCCATGCAAGCTCTTCTGGGTCTGACATTGATTTGCAGGAATGCTGCCATCCAAAAGGTGGCACTGCAGAAGTATTGTTCCATCTTCCTTATTTGCATATATTTCCCAGAGGAGCATGCATTGGCCTTTAGAGATGAGTGAGCACGCTCGTTTAAGGCTGATACTCGATCGAGCATCGGTCTTTTTGAGTAGCTGCTTACTCGTCCGAGCACCATGCGGGGTGCGCAGGGGGAAGGGGGCTGGGAGTAAGAGAGATCTCTCTCTCTCCCCCCCGTATGGTGCTCAGAACAGTAAGCAGTTACTCGAATAGACCGATGCTCTCGAGCATCAGCCTTAAACCAGCGTGCTCGCTCATCTCCAATGGCCTTATAAGTCTCCTCACTCACCTGCTAGGTACTCTCCTTAAGGAGAGAGGATACCCTTTCTCAACTGAATATACCCTAATGCACACTGTAAAAGTTTTTAAAAGTATAAAAACGTACAGATAACACATTGTGCACACTGAAAGAAGAAGCATTGTGGCAATAATTAGAGAGATATGCTCCATGTCAAGGCCTGTACACACTTGGCAGTGTCATTGCATTTTATTGTTATCTCTTCAGCAGCTAGACATTACATGAAAGTGAAGATGCCAGATGTCTCTCTAATGCCAACTGTCAGTGAAACATCTGTCTGTCCCCGTAACCTCAGCTGTGATCCCTTCCGGATCTGTTCAATAGGAAAAAGATGGCTCAGTCACTCTGATTTTTTACAAAATGTTGTCAAGCATGCTGGTTATCCTCTTAAAGTGGTTCGATCAGGTCTAACCTTGTGGGCAAAAATGTATTGTATGCCTATATAATTAATAAGCACAAGATGTATTCCTATGGAGATCAAATACATATTTTCCTTACAAGAATTTGATAATTTCACTTGAAGCCATGGAATAAAACATGAGCACATTTTCATTAAAAAAACAGGACAATTTTTGCATGCGGGCAAAGCGATTGTATTTAGACTAATTGTTATGTTCAGCACTTTTAAAATGTTAAATGCATTGAATGATAATGGATTTTGACCTCTGAGAGAACAAAACACAGTGTGTGAGCGCCAATAAAAGCCTTACTGTTCTGCTATGTGGAATGAGAGGTGTGGTCAATACAGAAAATGTCTTCAGCCCTTCTGTGCTTGCATTTAAATATGAATGAACCAAGGCGGCCTACAGAGCTAATGACAAAGAGAACCTTTCTCTCTCCAGAAACTACCAGCAGAAAATTTATTTCACCTAGCTATTTCTAATCATGTTTAATGCTAATGCACGCGTTTGGTTTGTAATAAAGAAACGCCATTGCCAAAGTGCAACTACTAAAAAGCACAGCCAACAGGAGAAGTGCGGTTACATGATTAAGCTCCAAAAACATATGCTAAAAATACTATTGTAGTGGCCCAGTACGTGCTTTCCTGGCCCCTCCATAATGCCATACATGTGTGTCTTATTTAGATGCTCTGTGCGAAACTCTTGCCATTCTGTTATGTGTATTGCACAGCTGCAGCAAGTGAGAGGTTAATGTCTGCAAAGTGTGAGCTGCTTGTCTGTAAATGTATCAATTTATGTCCTGTCATGTGGTATGAGAGAGGTTATGAAAGTGAGTGTTAGAGAGCGGGAAAGGGTCCATATCTTCTGGAGTTGTAGGTAAGAAGTTCAGCTACATGGGGGTACCCTTAGCCCTCATGTAAAGCATGGAAGAGGAGGAGAGGTTTTCCCAGCTTGGATGTGCATGTGAGGAGGAAGGAGTGAGCCCCACCTAAGTAGAGTGAGAGCAACCGTGAGTGAGTGCTTGTCAAGGCCCAGGGCAGAGGTACTGTCTACGTGATAATTTCCTACGCGGCTGTCCAGATCTAGTGGATCACCACGTAAAGGTACACCCATTTTGTCTTTCACACCTGGCTGTCCGGAAGTCTGGATCACCGGGCAGAGGTACTCCCAAGTCTATCATTCACGCACGGGTGTTCTGAAGTCTGGATCACCATGTGGAGGTACTACTGTTCAAGTCAATTAATATCCTGCACTGTTATTTCTCTAAATTGTGCCTTGTATTTTGCCAAGTAAAGTTTATTCCAGGCCCTGACTGTTCCCAGGGACTTGAGGTACTTCATATCTGTCTGTGGCTCATTTTATTCTCCGCCGGAGTTCGTTCTGGTGTGTACCAGAGCGGTGGTATCACCCATGACAAAAGATTTCCTTGTTCTGCCATCTACTGGGCATCCCTATCCTGGGCCATGACAAGCCAGCATCTTGCCCTCCCAGCTCCTCAGCATATGCCATGTGTCTGGTGTCACTCTACGGGACGCTGCACTATCCTTTACATTTCTACCAGACATATTTTCTATTTGACTAGAAGGTATTATGAATTTTGTAAAGGCATCATTCAGATACTTATTATGCATTTGAAAAGGACTATTATGGTCTTTGACAACGGTGGTCCTGAGTCTTCCTCTGCCTGTCACTGTAGGGTCACGTCTTCCCCAGCAGTGACAGAGTAAATGGAGCACTGACTGAGCGTGCACGGTTGGTACTCCATTCATTTCAATGGGGCTGATGGAAATTCTTGAGTGTTTGCCACTCAGCTATCTCTGCAGTCCCACTGAAAGTGAATAAAGCCTCAGTACGCTTCCATGACCAGCACTCCCTTCAGTCTCCTCACTGCAGAGGGGGCCATAAGCTCGCAGTGAGAAAAACACAGACCCAATTCTCGGTATTGACGGATGTTTCAGTGGTGAGATCCCCACCAATCAACAAGTTATCAATCCTCTAGCCTGTGAATAGGGAATAACTTGTAATTCTGGTAAAAAAAAACCTTTAAAAACACTTAGCAAAAATTAATAAAATTAAAAGGCCTCAACCAACCTAATTGTATAGCCCTGGCCCTAATTTGAATATCCTCAACTACACATAATCAGAATATTCACCCAGTCCTCTGCATTATTCTCAAAGTACAGTTGCTATTAAAACACTGACTGCTTTTGTCTGTAGAGTAACACAGCCAAGTATCAGCTTGCAGCATCTTGTCTAAGGCCTCATGTCCACGGGGAAAATATGATTTAGGATCCGCAGCGGATTACCTGCACGCGGATCCGCACCCCATAGGGATGCATTGACCACCCGCGGGTAGATAAATACCCGCGGATGGTCAATAAAAGGGATTTTAAAAAAAATGGAGCATGAAAAAATCTGGACCATGCTCCATTTTCGTGCGGGTCTCCCGCGGGGACGGCTCCCGCGGGCTTCTATTGAAGCCTATGGAAGCCGTCCGGATCCGCGGGAGACCTAAAATAGGAATTTAAAAGAATTTACTCACCCGCAGCGGGCCGGGAAAGTCTTCTCTTCCTCACGGCCGCATCTCCCTTGCTTCGGCGGATGTGCCCGGCGCATGCGCGCGGCACGTCGACGACGTGCCGGCGACGTGCCGCCGGCGTGAGGAATTCATCCGCCGGCCGAAAAAGTAGATCCGGCCGTGAGGAAGAGCCGACCTTCGCCGCCCGCTACGGATAGGTAAATTCTTATTTTCAGCGCTCATGTCCGCGGGGCAGGAGGGACCCGCTGCAGATTCTCCATGTAGAATCCGTAGCGGGCCCGATTTTCCCCGTGGACATGAGGCCTAATAGGTTTCTACGCAGAAGAGATTTGGTTAGTGGTACAGGCAGCAATATCCCAACAGCTAACAAAGCAGCCTCTTACCTTCATCCATTAACAGAATATAGGCCCTAGTGTTCATTTATTTATGTTGGTTATATAGTGCCAACATATTCCTGGGGCTCACTATCTCTTAATGAAGTACTAGGATCACTTTCATAGGCAATTAGCAGTATGTTTTTTGGAGAGTAAGAGCACTCAGAAGTGCCTGGAGCAAACCCATGCAAACAATGGGAGGACACACAAACTCAATTGTTTGAATTCAGAGCAAAGGCCACATCGCAGCAAGCCAAGAGTACTAACCACCGAGTCACTGTCTCAAAAAGGTTTGCATCTGCAATAGAGAATTTTGATCCTTTTACATGGGATGATGGTCGGGAGCTAAAGTACCCAACAGTCATCCCATCCCAAGAAAGTTTTCCGTGGATCAATTTCAGTGTCAATCCACATCAGAATGAGAAAATCAAGTGGTCTGAGGAAGTTCAAAGGAAGCATGGTCATCGGTGCTAGTGATAGGGGTCAATCAATATTAATCAATAACCTAACATAAGAAAGATAAGGAAACAGTGTAATGAATGTGACATTAGTTATTTGGTTATATAATGTTATGTATTATATGTAAAACATTCCGGAAGTTGCTAGTAGAATTTGGATATAGAATCATATGTAAAAAGGTATATTCAAGCGTTTATTTGAATATTGATTTTAGAATACTAAATGTATGATTAATTAGATTTTATTCAGCTATCTTACTGAATACCAACTTACCAACTTTGTGCTGACTCCCAGTAGGTGGCTGGACCAGTTTTGTCTATGTGAAAACTAGAAACAATGTCCCCTCTTTTGATGTGCAAATTGTTGATGGACTTTGAAGATTACATTTCTAGTCAAACGAGAAATGTAATTAACAAAAGTACTCATCCAGTAGACAGCCAGGAATCAATCTTTATTATCACACTGTAACTGTTTCTATGTCTACTTCAAACAGTTTTGTTGATACCTTTTGTTTAGAAAAGCTTGTTGATTTACAGTCGCCAAAAGTACTTTGTAACCAGGCATCAGGTAACATATTGGAAACGCCTTCTTTACAACTTGCATATAAACTAGCAATGTACAACAATAAACGGAATTCATTCTGATTTACTAAGTCTGTGTATAGTGGGTCATTATGGTTCTCAACTATGAGTACTCTATATAATATTTCCTCTTAATTTGGATACAGGCAACATTCGCATTTCGGTCTGCGTTCCAGACCCCCCACAGTTTATTTGGCGCCCAACGTGGGGCAGAAGCTAACTCCTTACCTGCAGCCGATACCTGACGACACTACCTGCCGACCAGCCGGACGAGAGGCCACGGGACCCCAGATCTACAAAACACCGGTGTACGGTAAGCCCTTGACTTGCCACTCAAGCTCTGGGCTCTCCTGACTTCATTCAGTCCTCGTGTCGACAGGGGGTGAGTTGCTGTATGTTATATAGGACGCTTCTGCCTGTTATTTACGGTGTTCTTAGTAACCGTGCTAGACGGAAGAACCCTTGTGTGTATATTGCCATGTTGCCTGTAGTAATTGTTGAAATCTGTACGTTGATTGTCTGTGTCATGTTAGCCATAATTTGCTTTTACTGAGTCTGTTATAATATCACCAGAAGTCCCCTAAACCCCCCCTTAAGGAGTCCGTAAAACTATTCCAGGACCAGGGGTCCTTAGTTTACTAGGTGATATCAGGTCCTGTTTACTTAGTGATGAATAGTGGGAAATAAAATAAATAGTTATCCTGCCAGTTTCGGACTTGGCAGAAGGGACCGCCAGATTTATCTGAGGAAAGCCGTATGCATCCTCAATGCTGTGTTACAGTGGTAAATCAAGAGGTAAGTCCATAAGAGAAAGGGAAGGGGGAGACGTACGCAGACAAACATATAAAATATAGAAAGATAGGACTTAGAAAAGCGGGAACCTTTAACTATGGGTTCTGGCAATAGTACGGGAAAAAGCATATGAAAGATATCAGAGACGCCGGTTTAGATAAAGGAACAGACAATATGGGAAACGTACAGGGCAAGTAGTATGCCTATATAGAAATCAGCTAGAGAAATAGTAAAAGACTGCACAGAAAATAGTGAAACACAATTGTTTTATGTGTGTGAAAGAATACAAAACAATAAGCCTCTTGGTGTACATAAGCCGCCAGCCATTGTCCATACTGCTGGTAAAGAGGATAAGGTGTGAAAGATAGCTAAAGAAATTGGCAAATGAATATTGGTCCCCATCCCACTTATTAGGGTCCCAATCAACTATAGTATGAACCTTTTATAGTGTCTAACTCTCTTTAAAAGCGTAATTTGAACTAAGTCTTGCTCCTTGCAGCAATACATTAATAGCGCTGTGAACAGGATTACGCAGAGAGTAATACACTAGTTTGTTTTAAAGGAAAATTTTGATAAACTGATAGTTGAAGAATTTCTTGTGATAATCTTGCATAGTGTGAAAATGTCGCCGTTTAAGAAAATCCGAAATAGTACGAAAATGTCGGTAGCTAAGAACAAAGACGTGTCCGATGAATTGTTAATTATGCCAGGGTGGAATAAAGCCCCCTATAATATATTGGCCGCTGAGTGGTCGCAGTGTGGTGAATATCAGTATGTGGGTAGAAATGGGCATAAGTTGTATTGTGTTTGTCATTGGGTAGCCTATTCTGAGCAAATTGTGTAAAAACCGCGGTACTAAGAGTTTTTCTTATCTATACATAATTCGCTCATTATTGGAAGTCTGGTGTACAGTAAATACAATCCCAATTTCTACTTCACATATTATCAGTCCGTATAGGAATGAATAAAACCCCCTTAGTGAGTGTGAATTTGCAGTTTTGTAAGGTGGGGGCAAGTGTATTACATTCTGGGTTAATCTTAAATAGTCAGCCCAGGTTATTTACACACAATAGAAGATGGTCACAGGCAGTGGAACCTGTTATACAGCTTTGCTATCTGTCTGGAGAAGTTTCTCTGTAGACTAGAGGGCCTACTTGTCTTTGCAAAGAAATGTGAATTGAGAATTGGTTATATTTGGCTGCCCTATGTTGTATTATATTAGATATATATATATTGAATATATATATATATACTTTGTTCAATATGGGAAATTCTATGAACAGTAAATACAATCCCAGTTTCTACTTCACATGAGATACTTGTGTTATATGGTATATACTGTCCGGTGGCTAGAAACTAAATGAGGCAAGAAAGACCAAACGCTGAGCCAGACCACAGGGGGTGGAGCTAGGTGATGTAAGGAGATGGGAGGGAAGAACAATAGGAAGAGGTGTTCTTCCACCCTCAACACAGACCAGCCTAGGAGAGAAGTATAAGTCTAGTAATTACTAATAATTAATGCTGTTTGAAGTCTGAATGTTTTAGTTGCTTATTAATATCTTAGCTATTGTTTCATAGAGATAAAATTCAGTGTCATAGAAAGGAAGACAGACGCTGATGAAATAAGAAACTTGTAATGAATTATGTGAATTATACGGTCTTAAAAATAGAGAACATAGGGATTTTAAGATATATATATATGTATTTTTGCTTTTTGTGTAAATGTCAGTTCTGTAATTGGTTGGACGTCTATATCACTGCTAAATGCTGTTAGTACTGCATTGTCTCTGAGAGAATGTTCTGTAGGAGAGACATGCAGATGACCAGCATCGAAGGGGTGGAGCTAGATAATGTAAAAGTAGGTAATGTTTCATCCTTCTTTTGTCTACAAAGGAGGGGGTGAGGAGCTTGGGCAGTTAGGAAGTTTTTTTTTTCCCTTCTTAAATTTGATGAGACATTGCAGGCAGGATCAGATTAATAATGAATTTGCTTAAAGAATATCATATTTTAATGTGGATAGATGTTTGTGGATTATTCTGCCTTGTTGTAATTCATGTCTGTTATTTGTACTGATATCTTACAAGCCTTATCTGCATCCATCAAATTTTCACCGGATGGATCGGTACGGGTTGAGACCTCAAGTGACAGTTCAGAGGAGGTTTTGTAAACTAACTGCTCTCTTGGTGGATCCGGCTCATGTATTTGTCTTGATAGCTACTGCAGAAACTCAGCTTTCCGCAGGTCCTGACAAATAGTAAGCCACCTCCAAGACAAACTCCAATTCCTGAGTCATTATTTAGCCCAAGGAACTGGACATCTGACATAGTTGATCCAGGTATTGCAGGTCAGCAATTTCAAAATTTTTAATTTTTTTTTTGCTACAAGGTTCTGATCTATTTTAAATAGAATACCAGCCTGATTGTCTAGCAGTAATTGGTGCAAGGGGTTTCAGGAATGCCAATTCAGCTGGCAGAAACTGAACCGCTAGAGGTAATGTTTAAAGGGTCACGATGCCTCATGCGCTTCCTTGTGCTGGAAAGTCCTGAAAGCATATTGGGAATCGAAATGATGGGATCCTTGGGATCTTGTATCGAATCTCACCCGTCCGGTGAGACTCGTATACACCCCAGGTCTGAAAGTCACCCGACCTTCGGTCGGATGGCAGCAGACCTAGCGACACCTCTCCCTGTCTTCACTCTTACGCACGCAGAGAAACAAGTTCTTAGTGTCGTTCCTTTGAGCCTTTGGGCTACCAGTCAGACGGACCTCACAGACTGTCTGTATTTGTTTGTATTTAATTTCAGAGGAAAGCAGTACTGTTGGACAGTGCTGCCACAAGGGGCACAGTATAGCCCAAAACCAGTTCACCAGATTCATGAAACTGGTATTAGACGCCTGGCCAATTCGCGAGGGCACCGCCCTCTTGTAATATGTTGATGATTTGTTTTTAATTTACTTTTATGTACTGCTGACACAAATAGTTACCTCAATGCATCACTAAGCCTTTTGTGTTTCCTCCATCAGAGTAGAATGGCTGCAAAGCCAGCAAAGAGAAACTTCTTAGATCACACCATGGTGATCTACACCCCACATGACATACATGGTATCCTGACACAGGTAAGCCATAGACATCTGTCCCGTGCAAGACAGATCAAAAATGGAACTTGCAGTACACTCTTCATCCAATGTCTCATTTCAACGTTGCACCACTTTGAATCCGGCCACCTTATTGCCATTAGGTGACACTGATTCAAATGGGGGAGTAAGTACAGAGGACCAGCTTTTTGCAAATTCTCTGACTGATGATGAAGAGGAGGCCTTTGACGCAGAACACCAGCATGATTGTGACAGCTGGGTTCGCACATGTCACTGACAAACCCCTCCTAAACCCCCACCTTGAAATGTTTGTGGATGGATCTAGATACCTGAATGACAAAGGAAGGTTTGTAACAGGTTTTGAAGTAGTCACACTGAATGAGATACTTGTACAAAAGCCACTGCCGCCACACATGTCAGCGCAGGAACTGAGGCCTGTACGATTGAAAAAGCTACCACTGCTAACATCTACACTGATTCCAGGTATGCCTTTGGTACTGCACACGATTATGGACCCATCTGGCGGTCCAGGAGCTTTCTCACGGCACAAGGCAAGCCCATTAAGCTATCATGTTGCCAGGACAGGTGGCCATAATAAAGGTTAAAGCACACACGCAGGGGCAGTCACCAGAGAGCAAGGGGATAGGGCAGCCAAGGCTGCAGCTCTCCTGGACAGGACGCAAGACCCCTTGTGCTGTAAATTGGATCTTGGTCCCACCACTCTTGTTGATTTGGGATTTGGCGTCCTACGGGACGTAGATGATGTACCAGCGGCTGCCTACACCCACCTCGCCGTCCTAGCTCACGGGAAAGTGCATGCCTCTCGGAATGCCATGGTTTCTGTTGTGGACAAGGTATAGTATGCTCCAGGGTTCGACAGGTTGGCAAAGGCATATGTGAAGGCATGTGAAGTGCACACCCAGACCACTGTATCCTATTCAGAGATTACAAAGCGATTACATCCAGCTTCCCAAATCAGGCAGGTATGAGTACGTCCTTGTGTGCGTGGACCTGTTCAAAGCCACCGCACAATGTACAGTGGCTAAACTTGTGTCAGAACTTGTATGTAGATTTGGGGTACTAGAGACAATTGAGAGTGACAGAGGTACACAATTTACAGGTGAAGTGATGCGAGAGGTGATGTCAGCCTGGGAGTGGAACAAGCGTTTTACACTCCATACCACCCGCAGAGTTTAGACAAAGCTGAAAGAACTGAAATGATATGCTTAAATTAAAGTGTTGTTTGGCTCTATGCCAAGATTAGGCCTGTACCATCCACAGGCCCTACAGCAGGGGTGTGATAAGGTTATTGAATATGTACAAGAACTATGTCGTAAACTGAAAATAACACCCGATCTAGTGTTTTCCCCAATTCCAGACCCTGACAACCTAGAGGGGACTCATTTCTTGCCACCTGGAGATTGGGTGGTCACAAAAAGACACGTAGTAAAGGCCTTGGACCCAAGGTTTGACGACCATACCAAGTTCTGTTGTCAACGCCTACTTCTGTAAAAGTGGATACATGCCTCCCACTGCAAGAAAGTTCCCGAGCCAGAGGAAAAGTGATGGGTGGGATCCCGGCGTTGTTTGGGTGGGGGAGGTAATGGACATTTTGATTTTGACTTCTGCATTTGTCTTATTGGACTGTCTTCTTATTGGGAAACACCACTACGAACGATCCACATGGACAAGCGATGGACTGGATGGGCAAATATTTTCCACACGTGTATGCCCAACCTCAGGAGTGGAGAGGACATTTTGCGGACTTTTCTATTATCTGTCCCCACTCCTGTAGAGACTCTTCGAGACATACGCTCAATAGTTCACAATGATAGTGATGTAGTAGATGACAATGTTGTTCAGGAAAACACCTTCCTTAATTTATTTGAATATTGTTCCCATTGCGATACCATTGAATATACACATTGGACGAATATAACTCGGTTTTAGGTGAGAAATGTTGCGTTGGCTGAAGAATGTTGTAATTTTACTTGTGACTCTAATGAAATCGGGAAATGCCAACGAATTAAGGCAACAGAAGTAACAACTACTCTACAATCGTCCGACTAGTATAATCTTATGTGTGTATATATATATATATTGCAATTAAGGTAATAATTTTATGAATAGCTAAATGTACTGAATGCCGATTTTATACACCCCTTTAAGTGTCTAATATGACGATGACGATATTGATGTTGATAAATCTAAGATTACTGTATTGTGAACTTGATTGACTTGCAATATTTGATATTATGTCTTCATATCTTGATGGACATAGAGTGCACCATTCCTACCTGAGAACCCGGCACCTATGGGTGACAGAACCAGGAGATAATGGTGGCTCTGATGTCCAAATGGGGGAATGATAGGGGTCAATCAATATTAATCAATAACCTAACATAAGAAAGATAAGGAAACAGTGTAATGAATGTGACATTAGTTATTTGGTTATATAATGTTATGTATTATATGTAAAACATTCCGGAAGTTGCTAGTAGAATTTGGATATAGAATCATATGTAAAAAGGTATATTCAAGCGTTTATTTGAATATTGATTTTAGAATACTAAATGTATGATTAATTAGATTTTATTCAGCTATCTTACTGAATACCAACTTACCAACTTTGTGCTGACTCCCAGTAGGTGGCTGGACCAGTTTTGTCTATGTGAAAACTAGAAACAATGTCCCCTCTTTTGATGTGCAAATTGTTGATGGACTTTGAAGATTACATTTCTAGTCAAACGAGAAATGTAATTAACAAAAGTACTCATCCAGTAGACAGCCAGGAATCAATCTTTATTATCACACTGTAACTGTTTCTATGTCTACTTCAAACAGTTTTGTTGATACCTTTTGTTTAGAAAAGCTTGTTGATTTACAGTCGCCAAAAGTACTTTGTAACCAGGCATCAGGTAACATATTGGAAACGCCTTCTTTACAACTTGCATATAAACTAGCAATGTACAACAATAAACGGAATTCATTCTGATTTACTAAGTCTGTGTATAGTGGGTCATTATGGTTCTCAACTATGAGTACTCTATATAATATTTCCTCTTAATTTGGATACAGGCAACATTCGCATTTCGGTCTGCGTTCCAGACCCCCCACACTAGACTAGTCAGCCTTAGGATTTCACTGTCAACCTTGTGGGGTTTTCTCGAGCAATGGTGTAGAGTATACAGAAAATAGTGTGAATGGGGATCCTGTGCACATAGCTCAGCGATAAAAGAGGTTAGAGGATGTCTAGAATCATCCCAATGAACAGACGGTGCACAGTCAAGGAAACTGCAGTCAAATACAATGCTGATGTTTCAACTAACATGACCAAACACGTAACTCATCATTCCTTAGCATGAATGGGCAATAGTAGTAGATGACCAGTTCGAATATCTTGCTGCCTAAGGGTAGATTCACCACTGCACCCAGGGTTCCACTCTCCTGTTTTGTTCGGGAGCAGGAAAGGGGAATCCCCATAGCTGAACAACCCCGTGTCAGGACGGAACCAAACAATGCCAAATTGACCCTTTTGACTATAATGGGGTTTTGTTTGGTTTCTGCCCAGTTGCCCAACTTTTAGGCGGAAATAAAGCAATTCATGCAGTGCTTTTTCTTCCAGTATACAGAGCAGTATCTGTGACGGAAGCTCTGACCGGAGGTCCCAAAGCTGATGTGAAACCGGACTAAGAGAAACAGAAAGGCGAGACTCCAGCGGGCAAAAGGAGTACAAAAATCGGATTACTGAGCAGTGGAAAAATATTGTCTGATCAAATGAATCCAGATTTCTGCTGCACCATGCTGTTGGTAGGGTCAGAATTTGGCACAAGCAGCATGAATCGATGAACCCTTTCCGACAGCTGTTCAGAGCAAGTCAGTACCTCCATCTAATCTGCAGCAACTACAGGAAGCTTCTTGTCAGCAGGGGCTAACAATTCTTCAGAACAATTTCAGCACCTAGTGAAATCTGTACCACGATGAACTGCTGTAGTTCTGAAGGCAAAAGGAGGTCCAACATGCCACCAGATCTGCGTCTCTAATAAAGCAGCCATTCAGTGCATTTCTCCATTTCCTTACAGTCTTTAGAAAACAGTACGGATACATAACCGCATATACCATACTAGATGTACTGTATTCGCTCTATCCACAGCATTATACCATTTTTTGAGGCCCATTTTTATGTTCACTTAGGTAAAAAAAAACATTAGTTTTGAATGGCAGCAGTACATAATAAAATGGGTAGTCACTGCGATAACCTCCTGACTTCACACAACCGTCTGTTGTTCTACTTATTGTTTTTCTACTTGCAAGATTGTTTTAAGATAATGTTGGATTAGATCATCATTTCTGATTTGTTGCCTCATTGTACTTCAGCACACTGAATGCAGGCAACAAATCACAAATAACCTATTGAGTCATTATCGTAAAACAGCATTGTTTTTATATTAACAGCATGCAACATTGTACCTCATTTGTTCCCAATAGGTTCTATTAAAATTGTAATATTTAAAAGAACCGGTGAGGCTAAATAAATCACTACCTTAGAGATAATGCTTCCTGGAAACACACAATATGCACAGAAAATAAAATAATAACCAAGCAGTTACTCCCTTAATTTCCCCTTCTCCTTTGATCCTATTATGTCCCAAATTACAATTAAAACTGAGAAATATAGGAAAACTTCTCTATTTGTTCTAGATCAGCTATACGCCCTTCACTCCCTTCTCATTGTCCTGCATTTGGCTTCAGCAGGAGCCTCCCCCCTCCGCAATAGGACAAGAAAACCATAACCCGCCCCCGGCTAATCCAAGTTTCCTTAGTCATTCCCTATGAAAATATGCAATAGTTTAACAGTGGGTTAATCCCCGAGTTCTCGGCAGCATTTCTACAAACCTGTTTGTTTCAGGAAATGTACAATGCAAACAGTGGGGGCTAGATTATTTTCTGTTTACTTTATCATGAAGCAATGGGTGATCCCGCACTTGTCTTCGAAGACAAACACAGCTTTCCATCATAGCGAAAGCATCAACGACGCGGGGTAGGAAAACAAAGATGATGCTAACGTGTTTCAGGCCAACCACAGGGTTCATACTCAGAGTGCTATTTTTGGTGCCGAGTGGCAGATCCCCATTGATACTTATTCTCTACCGGTGGCTGATGTAGTGTGTTTCTTTTTGTGTGGATAGAAGTAAAGTGGTGAACTGACGAACCCTCAAGTAGTGGTGAGCGGGCAAACATTTTTTAATTTTTGCTATTTTCATAACACATTTCTAGGTTTAGTGTTCCATCAGTAGAACTCCCCGAGGAAAGAGCATAAAATGACCTCCATTAATGTTCTTACAAGAGTTACCACACAGCTTTACCGGACAACTAAATTGGAAATCTGGCAAACCATACAGCAATAAGGAAGAAGAAGTATTAAGGCCTATATTTCATTCCTTACATAAGAAGATTTGCTATATCTGCAGTACATGTATGACAAAAGTCGGAATGGATTGTATGGAGCCAGTGGGCTCAGGTGCCGAGTCAGCTTCATTCTCGGTGGGTCCTGGCTGTGTTATACAACTGATAGCAGAGAGAACAGATCCCAGCCATATTACGCTTTAGATGACAGCGGGAGCCCCCTCTAATCACTACTGACCACACTATCCAATCAGCCTTCCGGCAACGAGATTGTGGTGTGAAGAGTAATGGTTATAGAAGCCAGGGGCATAATGAAGGTCTCCAGGTCTTCCATTGTAGTACTCCTTTTGAAGGTCTTGTCCGAGATATTGAAAAAATTCATTACTGTATAATTAGATTTTAAAACTTTTCCGGACCTCAATGACATTTTTCAATAGCTCGGATAGCCTCCTGAAGCCCCACTAAAAGTAAAGGGAAGCATATTACTCTACATATGAAAAGTAATGCAGGGTATTGTACAAGCGATCATATGGTTAATTTCCCGACTGGGACTTACAAAAAAAATGTAATAATATTTTGAAAATTCTAGATATTTCTTGGAAGCCAGGGGATGGAAAAACTGCAATGGGAAGTGATTAAGGAAAACTAAGTGACCATCTCTATAGGTGCTGTAATGGCAGCTGCAGTCTGGTTATATTCACATGGGCAAGTGCAATATAGGTCAGTGACCTACATCACACTCATTTCTGCCTTTTTGGGCATGTACGATAGGTTTTGGTGTTAAAAATATGAAATTCACATTGATGTACATGTTTTTTTCACATGCATGAAAAAAAAATCTGATGCGTTTCCAAATAGTAAAAAATGCATCACAATTGTATGCAAATTTTTTGCTGTCATAGGAAATAATGGGCGATTCTTGAACAAGAATCGCCTAAGAATACAACATGCTGCAATTTTTCTATCTTGGACTAAAATAAAAATCTTGTTATTTGTATAGTGCCAACTTATTTCGCAGTGCTTTCAAGTAAATTATTTATTGATGAATTTATTTATGGATACTCATTTTACCAACCTCGGAAGGATGGAAGCTGAGTCGACCTTGATCCAGCTATCTGAACCATTCAGGGATTGAACTTGTAACCTTCAGGTCGTGAGCAAGACTGCATTTTTGCTGCCTTAGCACTTTGCACCACACGAGACTATGTTGGTCTGAGAGAAAATTTGCTTGTGTATTAAGCCACATGCAAATTCTGTCCTCCTTGCAAAGAGATAGTGCTCCATAGCATAAAAAGTAAGGACAAAAATAAGAACAATGGTACCTGGGGTCATAAAGCAACTATCAGAGTCTGTTCCCATAAGTAAAGACAAAGCCTCCGAATGAAGTGACAAGAAAAGGAAAGAAGGGGAAACGAGGGGAACGGGTGACGTGCTTGGGCAAAAGAAAACAGCGGGATGTGCAGGTATGGATTGAATAAAACATTTAAAAAATATATAAAAATGTATATTATATAGTGTACAATATATTAAAAGTTCTAAAAATTAATACCGTATATACTCGAATATAAGCAGACTTTTTCAACACATTTTTTATGCTGAAAAAGCCCCTATCAGCTTATACTCGAGTCGTGAGTTTCTCCCATTGCTTTCAATGGGGCCACGGCTGCTGCCGGCGGCCCCATTGACAGCAATGGACTGCCGGCACCCCGGCAGTAGTTTTCAGGGAAGGGCTTTAAAGGGGTTGTCCCGCGCCGAAACGGGTTTTTTTTTTTTTTCAACCCCCCCCCCCCCCCCCCCCGGTCGGCGCGAGACAACCCCGATGCAGGGAGGTAAAGAAAGCTTACCGGAGCGCTTACCTTAATCCCCGCGCTCCGGTGACTTCAATACTTACCGCTGAAGATGGCCGCCGGGATCCTCTGTCTCCGTGGACCGCAGCTCTTCTGTGCGGTCCATTGCCGATTCCAGCCTCCTGATTGGCTGGAATCGGCACGTGACGGGGCGGAGCTACACGGAGCCTGCATTCTGCACGAGCGGCTCCATAGAAGACTGCAGAAGACCCGGACTGCGCAAGCGCGGCTAATTTGGCCATCGGAGGGCGAAAATTAGTCGGCTCCATGGGAACGAGGACCAGCAACGGAGCAGGTAAGTAAAAAACTTTTTATAACTTCTGTATGGCTCATAATTAATGCACAATGTATATTACAAAGTGCATTATTATGGCCATACAGAAGTGTATAGACCCACTTGCTGCCGCGGGACAACCCCTTTAAATATAACCCCTTCCCTGAAAATCATCCCTAGCATGTGTAAAAAATTAAAAAAATATACTCACCTGTCCGCTGCTGCAGGGGCTTAGGTGTGTCTAGCCGCTTGGGTCCTATCACTGTAATGAAGTTCTTTCATCAAGCGGGGATTTAAAATGAATGGCCGAGCACTGCCTGTGATTGGCTGAGAGCTGTGACCAATCACAGGCAGCGCTTAGCTGTCATTCAATGAATGGCTGAGAGCTGCCTGTGATTGGTTGGGCACTCAGCCAATCAGACGTAGCCCTTTCAGCAGGTGGGGATTTTAAATGCTAAATGCGCTTGAGCCACGGCAGACAGGTGAGTGTGTATATAATATTATATATATATTTTTTTTTTTTATTTTGTACACTTGCTAGGGATGATTTTCAGGGAAGGGCTTATATTTAAACCCCTTCCCTGAAAATCACTGCAGGGGGTGGCGGCAGACCATTGCTTTCAAACCTTTGAACGCAATGGTGCACGGACCATGCATTTCCCACCCTATACTTATACTTGAGGCACCTAATTTTCCCATTTTTTTGTGGTAATATTAGGTGCCTCGGCTTATACTCAAGTAGATCTACGGTAGTTAAAAATAACCAGAAATTCTATAACATAGAATAAAATAGTTCATACAGGTGTTATATATATATATATTATATAAACAGGACATGTGTTTTTTAAACCCTTAGTGACCAGCCTATCATGTTTTTACGTCCTGCAAATGCAGGACGTTTATGAAGGGAGGTCGCGGGATGACCTCTCTTTATACATCCCGGGTGCTAGCTGTTTCTTACAGCTGACACCCAGCGGCAACAGTTGTGATGAGCCACGTGGCTCATCGGAGCTGTTAATCTTTTAACTGCCGCTGTCAATTCTGACACAATGCTGCTGTCAATTCAGGCCTGAGGAAAAAAACCTAAGTAGGTTTGATAGCTTGCTGTAACGTCCTCTCCTTTTGTTAGCCATTAAAAGGTATCATATCTAGAAGATTACTTCCTTTCTCTTAGCAGAACAATCCCCTTTTGCTCTACTGGCTAACACCGTACCAAACTTTTTTCTTTGTACTTAATCCCTCCCTGTAATGGACTTAAATTGCTGACCACCACAGGTCGAATATAAAATACTAGAGATCTTCAAATAAGCACTGACTCTAATCTTCTTGTGCTAAACTGAGATTAGTATAATGCATTAAAACTGGAGAACATTTAAAAAAACGGTAATACTTTTCTATATTCCTACAGGCAAAATAACACGCGGACATTTCTCCATCACGTGAGGATACGACATTACTGCAAAGGAACATTAACATTTCTGTTCACCTTGTGCAAATTAATTAAAGAAAAGTTGTTAATCACAGCAATACTGCTAGCAATGTCCTCTAACAACCTACTACTGAACTGTGAACACCATGAGATCCCATGGAGATATAGGTTTGGTTCTGGAGAAACGAGAGGGGTCCAGTTTTTGTAGCTGCAATGCGGATAATAAAATGTGACCGCATGACAGCCATATAAAACCTAAGTAGGCAGATCACCTGGCTTTCCCAGATAGAGACCAAACAAGAAAAATACAAACAAAAGGCTTCAAAAATAGGACACCCTGGTAAGACAGCCAACAGGCATTGCATCCAAAACAATGAACAGAGAAAAGGCCATACATCTGGTGGCTTTCTCTATTAATGCCCATAGGAATTGCAAAAACAACAAAAAAAGGCCTGAAATAGCAGATGAACCAAGTGGGAGGTTCCACATATGGATATTTATGGAACTTTGTTTACTTATGCCATATGTCACGTCCAATCAGGACGCGGTGGATCCTAAAACCTGAAAGACTCATGGGCTGTGAACCTACAGACCGCAAGTGCACACAAAACAATGGTAAACAACAAACAAAACAGACAATAGGGGAAACCCTGTCCCTATAAACCCTTTTACCCAGGAAAGGAACCTTTCTATACGCAGATAACCCGCCCTAACAAGGGCGCACCTGACCACGTACCTAGGCCATTAGCTGACCCTATGTAGGAGAGGAGAAAACCAGAGAGAACAAAATATCAACAATAGAAACTTCAGTACTATGCTTAATGAAGGAACAGGAAAACAGAAGATCCAGCACCGACCTCTGACTTCAACCACAGAGGGAGACTTAATTAAACAGCAATGAGCTAAGAGCAAGGCCGGGTTAAATAGTCCTCCCAAATACTCATAGGTAAAACCAAGCATGTCTCACCTAAAACCACTCCTACCAGATCAGAAGATGAAGAGAACCAAATACAAGACCTGAACCAGATTACTACCGTAGAAAGGAACAGATCCCACAACACCATAGGCTGCCTGTCCACAGGCGTTTTTGGACTGCGTTCCCTGCGGTGATAATCTGGCCGCGAGGGATGCAATGCACACTTTCCATAGTGTTGCCATGGAAAGCGCAGCCCCCCTGTCCATGAGTGGAGAATCACAGCAATTCTCCGCTCGCGGCCAGCAAATCGCAGCATGCTGCAAATTGCTGCGATTCTCCACAGTCAGCTTATCTGTCAGATAGGCTGACCGCAGAGATCCGTCTGCAGGCTCCTGCTCCCGGGTGGCGGAGATCCGACGCGGGATACCACAACGCCTATGGACAGGCAGCCATAATTGTCTATAGTGAGATACAATATTTCAAGTAAACTCCTGCATTTACCAGGTTAAGAATAAAACGTGTTTTTCACGTACATATTTTTTAGGATGCCCTTCAGCTTTCTTATGCCAGGTGTCCATGCTTCTAGGCGATTTGGGTTATTTACTCCCAGAAAGCAGAAGGGCTGCAGATCTATACTGTTACATGCCACCATCACCACCATTGTTAACATGGCTTCCCTGCTACAACGTTCATTTAAACTTGATGGATCCTAGGATAAGGAATGGCATTACGTACCTTAACACTGTGCCTCCGGTACAGCCCTGGCAACCCGGTCTTCGATGGTCCCCTTTGGAACGGGAAGGGATGATGTTGTTACATTCAGCATGACCAACGCACGCAATTGCTGACCTCTGTGCTTGAACGGCAGGTGACTGCTTCCTGTTTCAATGAGGACTGTAGCGGAAGGGACCAGGTTGGTTTTGTGGAGGCACAGAGGAAGGGTGAATAACTATTTTTTTAAACAATCCCCTATCATGAGGCAAGTTCTTTTAATGCCCAACAGTTTAGATCGACCTCTGTTCTGCAGGAACAGAATAGTCCAGTTTAGGACTAACAAAGCCCGTTCTTTAATGGATCAGTCAGACAAGCGTATTTCTCACGGATGTATAGGTCCTTGAAAACGAAACGCAAAGCGCACGTTTAAAAAATGCATGGCCGAAGCGGCAGACACTTTTTTTATTTGCACTTGTTGTGCGGTCACACGACTGTGAAATTCGCACATATAGTGCGAGCCCATTGAAATCAATCCCATGCTGCGGCTGTGACAGCTGCAGCAGGGGATTCCTTGTATATGAAACCCCTGGGTCAATAACATTCAGGGGTTTCACCTTGTTGTCAATGGGGCCTGCAAGAGCAGCCCTGGCCCTGTTGAAAACATAGGGAGAACATCGCGCTCCTCTGCCACTGCTGTGACAGGGGATTTCTTCATCCCTGCAGGGAGTCCCCTTGTCACTGAACACTGTGCCAGCATTGCTTTCAATAGGGTCGATGCTGCTGCCTCATTGAAAGCAATGGGATGAAGGCAGGAAAGCCCTACCCCAAAAAGAAGCTCTAGCTGCAGGGAAGAAAAAAAACACACACACACACACACACACACACACACACACACACACACACACTCACTCAACTAGAAGTGCTGTCCCAGTCCCCTGCTCCTCCTCTTCATGTTCTTCTGTCCGGGGATTGAAAAACACCCGCCTCCTGGGAGTGCTGCCTTTTATTGGCAGAGCACTTTGACCAATCACAGCTGTTCAGCTGTGATTGGTCAAAGCGCTCAGCAAATCAGAGGCAGCACTTCCAGAAGGTGGGAATTTTTCAATCCCTGGCCAGAACAACATGATGAAGAAGAGTGCCGGGGACCCGGGGAGTAGACACACTGGAGCTGACAGCGCTTCTAGGTGATGTATTATTTTTTTCCTGCAGCCAGGGCTTATTTAAGGCCTTTGACAGTAGGATTTCTATGGATTCATCATAACAGCACACATGTAGCTGTAATCTGTTCGTATCACTAAAATTATGTGAGAGACTTCCTTTAAGGCAACTGAGTTATGCATCAAGTATATTTACATATATGAGACATCAATTCAAAATCTACAATAAAAAAAGTGACATTTTTGGGAGCATTTTTTCAAGTTTTAACATGAATGTGGGGGGGGGGGGGGGGGCAAAAGGTTATATATGATATTACTATACCCTACAACAGTTCAGAATCATCCAAGATAATACACATGAAGATTTCCTATTGTTGCCTTTCCATGT
The DNA here is from genome assembly GCF_035609145.1 of Eleutherodactylus coqui. Lineage (NCBI taxonomy): Eukaryota > Metazoa > Chordata > Amphibia > Anura > Eleutherodactylidae > Eleutherodactylus > Eleutherodactylus coqui. Next base: position 257,628,039 of record NC_089839.1, on the reverse strand, counting down.
GCCAAGTGCAAGCATCACTTAAACTGTTGCAATGCTATATCTGCCCTTTAATTACTTCAATTCCTGCCAGAATCAGATACAGCATTATCACTAAATGAGGTACAGAATTGTTTGATTTAATATCATCTCAGGCTATTTTCACATGGGCAATCTAAACGTTGCGCTGATGTGTATGTACCCTTAAAGTCAAGAAACGGTTTTGCAATTAGAGTCAAAGCCAGTGAAGATAATTAATACTAATTCCCACAGAGATCAAACAGAAGCTGTTCAACATTATCAAAACGTGTATAGTAGACTCACAGCCTAATTACAGAAAGCGCCAAATTAGTTAATAATGAAAGAAAACCCTCCGTTAGCTGATGATGAAGGTGTGAGACACGGAGCCCCATCTGCAAACTGCAACAACCTCACAATCAATACTTGGCTTACCAACTTTTAACCATTGAAGAGACAAACAGTACGAGCCTCTTAGGGACCCTTCAGTCGTTCAAAAAATATTTATGGAATACACAAGACTAAGGCGGCTTTTTTAAGAGGCCTCTCCAAATCCCTGAAAATGAATGACTACCACCAAGAAAGAACATAAATAATCACATTCTACAATATATTTTTTTTCAATAATTCTACACGCAAGGTCTGCGCATGCCGTGAATACAAATGAGAACATTGAAGGACGTCTACAAAACAACAGCAAAAATATTAGCTTTTCAGATGGCTTAGGAAAATAATCGTAGAGCTGACAACTCTAAGTAGGTCACTCACAGTCACTAGGTCTCTTGTGATGCTGACGTGGCCCTTACCCTACAAGACTGTTCCTCTTACTCATGAGGCGGAACATATGTGACAGTTCTGCTATTCCGAAGGTCTGTGCAGCATTTATACTGTCTGTAAAATTCAGATAAGGAATTACCCAATTTGAACCAGTATGATAAAATCAAATATTGACACATCCGATGAAGAGGCCTTAATTAGCCTTGAAAGCTTGCCTACATCATTTTATTGGTTAGCCAATAAAGGTATCATCTCCATAATGCTTTTGTCTCTTTTGTACAAGAGTATTTAGTGTTACGGAGATTTTTCTGGCTAACATAGTACCATGCTATTTTTGCTCTACTTCCTGCAGGAAATAAGCCACTGGCCAAAAGTTTCGGCAATGGCTTATTTCCCCTTCTCCTTGAAGAATATGTTTATAGGTGTGAGGAGAACGGCTATCTACACAGTATATTCAGCTTTCCATCCGGCTAAATATCAAAGGAAATCCTAAAAGCTTCGTACATCTATAAATCCTTCATTGTTTTCTTATGTGTACTAAGGAGTGGTACACTTTCATCGATCGGCGCCATCGAAAATATTTCATCAAAGCGAATGACTCATGTTTCTCCAGAAGGTGCAGTCTTCTCTTTGGATCTTCAAGCCTTGCAATAAATTGTCCATGATCTCTGTGACGGTATTAATTTTGTTGCTGGTCTTCAACTCTTCCAATCATAATATTTTTTGAATGCTTCGGGTCTTTCCATCATAGGTCTAAGATTAGATGACTTGAGTCTGGCCGCAAAAATTGTGATTTAGGAGACTTTCACACAGGCTACAAAATCATTGCTACAAAAATCATTTATCGCTTTCCCCTAAAAGAGGCACAGTGTCTTATTTTCAGGGGGTGGGGGGGGGGGGGGGCGGCTACTCACCTGGTCCGCAGCATCTGGGTCCCTAGTGCTTCTGATCCTCGGCAGCGATGAGGCAGGCTGCAGTGTCCTTGGCTTTCACACAGAACTCTCCTTCAGGTGATGGGGCTTTCAATACCCCACCTCCAGCAAGCGAGTGCTGTGATTGGATCATGAGCGCTGTGGCCTAGCCAATCAGAGCCAGCGCTTGTTGAGCCAATCACAGCCATTGAGTAATGTCATTTACTGAATGGCTTTGAATGATCGAGCGCCAGCTCTGATTGGCTGGCGCTTGATCCACTGCCACCAATGATTTTATATGGGAAAAACCTCTAACTGTCCAATGCACCCTAATGGCTACTGAAGCGCAAACCAGTTTTTGACTTGGCAAGGCTCTTAGTTTATGAGTATAGATGAGCGAGCGTACTCGGCCACGCCCCTTTTTTGCCCGAGTGCCGCGATTTTCGAGTACTTCCGTACTCGGGTGAAAAGATTCGGGGGGCACCGTGGGTGAGTGGGGGGGGAGAGGGAGAGAGAGAGAGGGCTCCCCCCTGTTCCCCGCTGCTACCCTCCCGCTCGGCCACGCCTCCCCCCGCCCCCCGGCGCCCCCCGAATCTTTTCACCCGAGTACGGAAGTACTCGAAAATCGCGGTACTCGATCGAGTAATTACTCGAAACGAGTAGGTTCGCTCATCTCTATTTATGACCATTTGAGGCAGTTTACATCCCACTTGTCTCAGTATGGAAAAAAAAAGACCACTTTCAAATACATAGCCACTTTGTCAGTCCTTTTGAGTCAGTAATTTAATGTTGGTGTCAACGTGGTATCATGTGGCTTTGCACCCATTTGGTAACATGCAGTAATTGTCTGTCTCTGTCAACTGATATGGACAAAGGAATAAAAGTGGAAAGCTACAACAGTGAAATGGGAACCGTTGGTAATACATGTATTGTACATTTGAAAAAAGTTTTTTTTTCTTTTTTACTAGAGCCTCAAATTCAAGAGCATGATAACAGACCATCAAGCTTGCAACTTGTATACATTAAAAATAAAATAGTAAAGAATAAAAAAAAAATAGAAATATGACCACTACAAACTTGTGAAGTTTCTACTTGAGCAAGACTAATTCTGTCTATAGATTGTAACATCAAAGAAATACCTTAATAAAATGACAACGTCATTATTTCAGGTGGGTCTGCAGAAAATGGTGTAAAATTGATACTTTGCAATGCAGAATGGAACTTCCAAGAAATATCAAAAGGAAAGTGTGAAATGAATTGCATTATATTATGCTATCTCACTTTAAAAGCAGGGAGGAAGAAGAAAACTAAAGTAAGTCCAAGACAATAGTGTGACTCTTGCAGAGACAGTCTGACTGACAAATCCCTTGTGGCATACATGGGAAGAGAACTCTCCAACTTTTTGGAATCCCTTAACCTTGTCAGGGATATTTATTCTTGGATACAGCCCAAATCAGAATATAGAAAAGCAGCACGCCGACCAAAACAGAAACTGAATGCCGTCATAGACCCAACAATTAAGCAAGTAACCGAATATTGAATAACAGGGGTTGAAGAGGTTTAGGAATTCTTAAAAGGAGTGATCTAGTTTAAAAGAAGTTTGCCACCTATTTTTGTGCTACAAACCAAATGTACTGCACAATGTGTGATGGTAAGTGAAATCCACAGATACCATTATTTTAGTTCCGTAGGACTCCACCGTACAGATATTTATGTTTATCTGTGCCATATGAACATTAGCATTGCACCGCCTGATGGGCGGTCCACTGCTGCCTACAATCTAGGCTCCCTCTTCCTCCCCAGTGTTCGAAAAACTGCCCCTTTCACTTCTAAGTGACATCTCCAGCTCCGCCCAATGGAGACATCATGCGTTACATCATCACCGCACTTGCGCAAACTGATGATGGTGCTTGCGCTGCGAGTCCTCAGCCAGGACTGACGTCAACTTTTATAAGTACCCACCATAACTTCCGTGTGCAATAGTGTCGTGGACAACGAAACTAGACTACCATGGAGTGGAACCAAGTTGTCTTCAGAGTCTAATCCATGTTAGTTTGGACGCAGATGACGTCCGTATTTGTGTCTGGAGACCTAGAGGTAAGCGTCTCAATCATGTGATGGTCTGAGCGGCCGTTGCATACGATAGTAGGTCGTCATAGTACAAAGGACATTGACAGCTCAGCGATATGTTCAGGATATCCTGTACCCATGTGTGTTGCTTCTCATGGCGGCTTCCAAGAGGCACTTTCCAGCAGGATAATGCTCAGCCGCGCACACAAGGGTGTCACAGGAATGCCTTTACAACATTGTCACACTTCCATAGCCTGCCCGGTTGCCAGTTTTATCACGAATAGAACATGCATTGGACCATCTGTGACGCCAACTTTGACAGCCTAAGAGTTTTCATACTCTAAAGGCTCAGTTAAATTAAATGTGGAGTGATATCCTGCTGAATACCATACAGAACCTGTATGCCTCCATGCCCTCCCGTATCACATCTTGTATCCAAGCTAGAGGTGGTACAACAGGGTACTAGAGCCTCCATGCCCCCTGTATCAGATCTTGTATCCAAGCTGGAGGCAGTACAACAGGGCACTAGAGCCTCCATGCCCACCTGTATTACATCTTGTATCCAAGCTAGAGGCGGTACAACAGGATGCTAGAACCTCCATGCCCACCCGTATCACATCTTGTATCCAAGCTAGAGGCAGTACAACATGGTGCTAAAGCCTCCATGCCCGCTCGTATCGCATCTTGTATCCAAGCCAGAGGCAGTAAAACAGGGTACTAGAGCCTCCATGCCCACCTGTATGACATCTTGTATCCAAGCTAGAGGTGGCCCAACAGAATACTAGAGCCTCCATGCCCTCCCGTTTCACATCTAGTATCCATGCTAGAGGCGGTACAACAGGGTACTAGAGCCTCCATGCCCGCCCGCATCACATCTTGTATACAAGCTAGAGGCGGCCCAACAGAATACTAGAGCCTCCATGCCCTCCCGTTTCACATCTAGTATCCATGCTAGAGGCGGTACAACAGGGTACTAGAGCCTTCATGCCCACCTATATCACATCTTGTATACAAGCTAGAGGCGGCCCAACAGGATACTAGAGCCTACATGCCCTCCCTATCACATCTAGTATCCATGCTAGAGGCGGTACAACATGGTACTAGAGAATCCCTTTAAGGGGTCAGTTTTCCACAATAAATTATCCTCTTGCTCCGACATTGTAATAACGTACTTATATCAACGGCACAATCACACATATACAAAGTTTCATTTGATTCCAACAACTCCTCCTAGCTACTTGATTTTGTTTTTAGCAATGAGTATATATACCATATCACTCCTCCCAGTTGTTCATTCTTCATTGTTAATGTATGTTGCATCAAAGCAGAACTAACTACTTCTATAGGAGGTTAGAAACACTACAGTAATGAATGGACAGGTGATGTTCGGTTCTTTCCAGGGAGAATACAAAAATGAGTTCTCCCACCAGGCGTAGATCTGATAATAGTAGCACCACCCACACTGGAATGAGAATTTGTTTTCTTGCTGCTTCCGCAGATAATAGTGTTACAACTATAATGCCTGCATACATTGTACAAATTCAACTAATGTGCTGTGAAATTCAGGTTTACAATAAACAGGCTTTTAACAAAGTAGTAAAATCAAGGCTATAAAAAGGTTTTCATGAAAGACTGCGATAACATGGAACGGAGCAGCCGTGCGTTGGAAGAATTGTGAAACTTCAATGTAATCCAACCCTGTTATTTCCTCTAGTCATTTTCGTATTAGATCATAGCTTTAGAAAGTCGCACAAGTCTACATTATCTGATTAGCCACACATTTTATTTAAAGGATTAGTCTGAGATGAGAAAAAGGTCTGCTTTTATCTAGAAACAATGCCACTGCCGTCCATGTGCTGTATATGTTATTACAAATCTGCTTAATTCACTCAAATGAAGTGGAGCTGCAGTACCTGAAACTGTCCATTGACAGGAGTGGCGATGTTCCTAGAAAAAGCAAGCCATTTTTTTCTATTCTCAGGACTACCTCTTTAAAAAGGGTACTAACACCACAAGGCTAAAGCTTATAAATCACTGTTTACACATTGCAGTGGTGTTCGTTTGCTACTAGTCTTCTACATTCTTCTCCAAGCATGTCAAGGCCGCTTGCAAGAAGCAGTAAAAAAAAAAAAAAAAAAATGAGTTTGTTAACAAGACTCTTCATTACTAATTATTGTAGAATGTGAAAGGCTGTACGGCAGTGTAGGGGGCTATAGACAGGCATTCCTGGACCTGAGGTGAGGGAAAACACCTTTGGGTGTGGCAGGAAGTAACATAACCTTTGGGTGTGGCAGAAAGGTAAAAAAAAAAAATACGGCTTAGCAGAGCTGAAAGGGCTGTAAGCCATAGGTCCAGCGTGGACCAGTAAAAACCCTGAGTCTGACAGGGAGCACGCCCCTACACTCATACCCTAGAGTAATGGCCCTGATTCTGACAGGGAGGACACCCCTAGGCTCATACCATAGTGGGATATTGATAATGAACTTTGCTGTGTATATGGAATATATGCTGGCAGGCGCCAGAATCACAAAGAAACACAAGTCTCTGGAGCCTTTATGTACATGTGCCAACCATTCTGATGAAAAATGGCAATCCGATAGGAGAGTAACCCCAACTTGCCACAGCAGTTATCTCTTCAAGAACTCTTATTAATTGATAACAGGGAGTTTGGGAGATTATATATTACACAAATAATATCAAGAATTTTTCTCCAACAGTCTAAATGACTGATAATAGGTATCTTGGGATCCGTAGGAGGTCAGATAAAGACGCAAATTCCCAATGAACTTTGTAACTTAGGAAGAGAATATCTTTATAGAATATAATACAGTTGATTAACAAATACACTGATCTAGACAGGGAGTGTATACTTCATCTCAACAGACAGTCCAGAGGTCAGGGCACACAGAATACGTTCAGTATGGTACAAGCGGCCAGGAGTTGCGGCAGGCGACAGACAGGACAATGGTCAATACAAAAAGCAGAGGTCAGGAGTGGAGAGTGTAGAATACCGTAGTCTGGGTATAACCAGAAACTAGAAAGTTGGCACAAACAACTAGCACCTTTAGCTGGACAAAGAAACTAAAAGTTAATAGTCTGTACATACATATAGACTAATCTATCTATCTATCTAAAGACGAAAGCCCTCACTCACTGACTACTAATTCTCTAACTTCCCGATGTCGTAAAAACATGAAATTCGGCACAAGCATAGATTATGTCCAAAATAGGAAAAGTAAAGGGGTCCCAACTCGATTATTCAATTCTAGCGCAAAAGAACTAGCATCCAAATTTTACGTACGGAATCTAATTCGCTCACTTCCCAATGTCGTAGAAACATGAAATTTGGCACGAGCATTGATTATGTCATAAATAGGAAAAGCTAATGGGTCCCAACTCAATTATTCAATTCTATGCGCAAAAGATTTAGCGTCCACATTTTACGTACAGAACCTAATTCTCTCACTTCCCAATGTCATAGAAACTTAAAATTTGGAACGAGCATTGATTATGTCATAAGTAGGAAAAGCTAATTGGTCCCAACTCGATTATTCAATTCTAAGCGCAAAAGAATTAGCGTCCAAATTTTATGTACGGAATTAGAGATGAGCGAACGTACTCGGTAAGGGCGATTTCGCAATAGAGCACCGCGATTTTCGAGTACTTCACTACTCGGGTGAAAAGTACTCGGGTGCGCCGGGGGGCGGGGAGAGGCGTGGCGGCGTGGGGGGTAGCAGCGGGGAACAGGGGGGAGCCCTCTCTCTCTCCCTCTCCCCCCCACTCCCCGCTGCAACCCCCCGCGCCGCCACGGCGATCCCCGAATTTTTTCGCCCGAGTACGGAAGTACTCAAAAATCGCGGTATTCGGGCGAAAAAGGGGCGTGGCCGAGCACGTTCGCTCATCTCTATACAGAATCTAATTCTTTCATTTGCTGATGCCATTTTATAAAAAGGAAACGTCGCATGGTTACCTCCACGTGGTGTTTCCTGGGCAACGCAAAGAACCATGCAAAATGGTGAACATATTTTTTTTCCTTGGTATCTCTAAAGTAACGACGACTTCATAAGATTTTCCGTGTGAACACCAGATAAACACCAGTACCAAATTAACTTGGGCGAAGCTGGGTATATCAGCTAGTAGTATATATGGACTCTAAGGACCTACTACCCTTAGTATGTTCTGCAAGTGTATGGCGTCCTAAAAAATATAGAAGTACTGAAGACCGACTTTGCTCAGATTTAGAGCTTAAGTTTTTTGTTTTTTTTTACTAGTGATCGCCTCAGTCTCTATTACACCAGTACCTTGGACGGCAGTTCAAACTACTTCTCTCCTGCTCCAACCATCACTTTTTCTGGATTGCAACACACACACACACACACACACGCAACACACACACACACACACACGCAACACACACACACACACACACGCAACACACACACGCAACACACACACGCAACACACACACGCAACACACACACGCAACATACACACGCAACATACACACGCAACACACACACGCAACACACACACGATCCCATCTCTCCTTTTACAGACTTCCTCTGCCCTGGTCTCTTTTTTCTCAGTCTCTCCCCCCCCCTACCCCTTCCATTTTCAAGTAACGTAGGAAAGTTCAAACATTCCTCCACTTCCAGCACTTAAACAGGGGACTGGTAATTGTCCCACAGAACACATTTCAGCTGTGGCACTACAACTCCCTCATGGCAGGCTGCAACAAAGCCCCTTTTTAAATACCTGTGTGTCCTGGTGGTCTGATCGCTCGCTGTTGAGGGTTACATATGCAGTAGAGTGAAAACATTTACAAAATTGGCATTTAAAGGCAGGGTTATGGGTTGTGACACAAATATATGGCTGGCGGCCATCTGAATGTAAAGCCACCTTCCGTAGCTATATGGAAGGCATAAGAAAAAAACATAACACTGTTTAAGCCTTTAGAAAATGACAGGAAACGAATCAGGAAGTCAAGCCAAACAGTAACGACAAAGAAGAGTCAATCATGAGATGTTACTGTCTCTCGAAACACTGCAAGGCCACTTTCACACGATTGTCTTCATATTTTCGACCCACTCCTGGATTTGGTTTACAAATACGGATGCAAAATACTAACAAAAAAATTGCCGTGTGAAAGTGGCCTAAAACTTTTAGAGTATTTAAACTACGATTACATTATAATTTAATCCTTCCTGTGAATGACGTGCACTGGGGCCCCCGTGGATCAAAGCAAAAACATCTCTTATTAGCTTTCTGCTGGAGGGCAAAACATTTAATATTCCAAAGCTGCTTCTCAAATCTTTACAAATAAAACAATTCTTTGAATTACTAATTACATTTTGATGTCGGCAGACTCTACAATTAGTTTGAGATGGGAAAAGGCCGATTTATTTATTCACACAGCTGTTAAAAAAGAAAATGATGTTTCCCCAATATAAAAAGTTTAATCTGTGCCGACGGTCACCGGCTCTGGCATATCAAAATGAAATATAGGACGGGAGAAAATTGGAAACAATCAGTCATGATGAAAATGAAGTCATTCAGTGATTACGGAGTAATTGTATTATCTGAGTCAAGTCTACAGCACCTTCCGAAGGCTGCTGTACTCGGCAATAGCCGGGCATTTTTTTTAAAGGAGCAAGTAGCACATTGCCTACATTTGGTGCAGGCGCCCTCTTGTTTTTTGCTACACAGGGATTAAATCCACTTTTATCCTGGCATTTAAAGGGAACCGGTCATCAACTTTTAAGCACTATGCTAGAATTGTTACCTACACCTGTTTACAAAACTTATTTTGCCATATGGCTCTTTATAAATCTATACCTAAGGAATTATTTAAAAAGTTGTCACGCCGCATGCAAATCATGCATTCCGGTCTGGTGGGCAGGCCGGGCCGGACCGCCGCTTTTGTTTGCAGGCTTTCCCTGTAAGCCCGCCCCTCTCTTCTCCTATGATACTACGTCATCCAAGCAGCAATGCAAAACTTGAGTGGATGGTCGGGCAGATGAGCGCAGAGATTCTGGGAACGCTATCGTGATGCAATGGATTGACCTCCAGACTTGTCTTTTTTAGAAATCAATGATAAATCAGGTGATTTACTTTGAAAGGATGGTTTATAAGTGCTAAAAATGTCCTGATTAGAGGTGAGCGAGCCTGCTCGTTTAGAGCAATTACTCGAACGAGCATCCCTTTTTTCGAGTAACTGCCTTCTCGTCCGAAAAGATTTGGGGGACAGCAGGGTGGAGCGGGGGGGGGGGGGGGAACAGAGGGGAGATCTCTCTCCCACCCACCCCCTGCTCACCCCCGTATCTTTTCACACGAGTAGGCAGTTACTCGAAAAAAGCGATGCTCGCTCTAGTAATTGCTCTAAACGAGCATGCTTGCTCTTCTCTAGTCCTGATAAATTTGCTCACATATGGAGTACTGGTGGGCATCTTCTCTAACCCTGCACTCTCCTTTCCCCTATAGCATGTTGATTATGCTATTTCCCAATGACATTTTTGTTCTGTGTTCAATAAAATGAATTAAAAAAAACAACAACAAAGGAGCATCTGCATCATTCACTTCAATGGGGCTAACAAAAATAGCAAAGTACAAGCACTCAGCTATCTCCAGCAGTCCCATTAAAGATGAATGAAGCTGCACTGCACACCTTCAACTCGGCTCCATTCAATTTCCTTCGCACTGTAGGGAAGGGAGAGGGACATTGGATCCCCGTTCTTGGGATCAGTGGTGGTCTCAGCAGTTATCACCTACCCAAAGACTGATTAGTGGGGGTCTAAAGGTCCATTTAGACGGGACGAATGTCGGGCAAATGATGCCCGACACTTGTCCTTGCATACACTCAATCCCCTGCTGCTGCATGGGACTTCGTATCACTGGCTCGCTCACAGAGCAGCCAGCAGGGGGGGGCGGGGAGGCTGCAGGACATTTCTCTACTCGTGCTCCCCAGCCCCTCTCCATTGACTTAATATAGCAGCCGTTCAATACTGCACGGCTGCTATTTACACTGAACGATCAGTGTTCAGCTCATCGTCCATTGTTTATGCTGCATAAACGATGGACGATGAGCTAAACGATGATCGTTCAGTGTAAATAGCAGCCGTTCAGTACTGTCAAATGGAGAAAGGCAGGGGAGCGCGAGGAGAGTATGTGCGGGTATGAATGTCGGGCATTGTTGGCCTGACATTCGTCCAGTCTAAATCTGCCTTAACAGTTGATTTTGGGAATAGCCTTTTAATTTGGAAGGTCGATGGAGACCATGTTATAACTCACTCAATTTCTTCTTCAACAGCTTCTGAATGATAAGACTAAGTGCCACAGGATCAAAACGGGCTTGAATGCTTTTTTTGCAAGATATAGTATTACTGCGCTCTTACTGACTTGGGTAGTAGGAATTTATTGGGATTTAAAGTCGAGAATTTTTTTTTTTCCTAAAATGGGGCAAATGGCAACAACTTCATAAAGGTTTTCTGCCTTTCTCTAGATCAGTACTGTTCAGTTTAGGGTCTTTGATCAATAAATATGTTGCCAAAAGGTCAGAGGTCTTGCAGTCAACACATTCACAAGGCTCTACCAAAGGAAATACGGGTACAGTCAAAAAGACTGTAAGAGTCCTATAGCTCAGTATGGATGTCCTATAATGAAATAACAATAGCGTACTATGACTGATGTAAGAAAAACGTACTTGATGTAGACGTTTTCAGCTAGAATATGGGCAGATCATCCAGGAGGTCATCCACTGTCGTCTGAAAGAGATTCAGGTACTGATCTGTGTTGAGTCACTGGAATGAACAAAATTCCAACTCACACAGTCATGCTGAAATTTGCATTGTCTTCTGACTAAGCCATGCTCTCACGAGTAATTTGCATTGCATCTGCACTGAATTGGCGATTCACTTACATGGTCCCACAATGATAGCATCAGACCTGGACTGCACTGTACAATGGCTCCATGCCAGAGAACACTTTCCCTACTTCAGTCATCCTAGCGGTCCCACGGGATGTAGAAAGATATGGTAAATGGATTACTGCTTCTCATATGCCTTTCTTCAACTTTGCAATTGGGTTTTACACTCTTCCTTGCAAGGACGACAACACAAAATTTAAATCCATATTTTTGGCGCACCATACCATCGTGTAGCGCATCCAGGCCTTCTTATTGAGGTACGTTATGGTTATTTCACCAGTACTGAGATGCTGGATCAGTCTATTTGACTACAATCGGTATTAAGGCTCTCTTTTCCTACATTTTAGTGGCTGTTTTGGAGTTTGCCAAAACTGCGTGAATTTAGTTTTTTGTTTTGTTTTTAAGAGTTTTGTGTGTGGCCTTTTATTATGGGTATTTTTTTTCAGTCTTTTTTCCCCCATACAGAGAAGCCTATGGAAAGCCGCCATGCCTAGAACACAATGCAACAAACACGCTGCCAACAAACTGTAGTGCATGTCATAATTACCTATTAACGCACAGCCAACATATGCTCCAAAAAATTCACAGTTTTCCTAAAATCGATATGCGAGAAGGCACCCCAACAAGCATGATTAAGATGACCAGAATGCCAATGCTGACTCTTGTCCAACACCAAAAGTGCCTACCAACATCTTCGTGGTTTGAGAAACATGGCAGAGACTAGTTGATTTGATCTCTATATTCCCCAGATCTCAATTTGATTGAGCAACCGTGGGATGTGGTGAAGAAACAAGTTTGATCAATGAATGCCCCACCTTGAAAAGTAAAAGATGTAAAAGCATCTGCGGCTAACATCTTGGTGCCACATACCACAGGACACCTTCAGAGGTCTTGTGGAGTCCATGGCTCAATGGGTCATTGTCGTGTAGGAGACATAAGCGGGATCTGACAAAATTAGGCAAGCAGTTTCAATGTTGCAGCTGATGGATGTACAATGTGTATCTACAATGATGTCCAGATGTGGGAGCAAGTTAATAAGAGGATATCAGTATGCTTGTGTGGAAGTTTGGGTTTAGGTATGCGATTGTGCAAGGAAACTAGCCGCTAATCAGGCCTTTTATGAATGTGCATGAGCCGTGACTCTTCTATGAAGAACACTTTTAAGTCGAGTTGTGAGCACAGTAGAAGAATGCTCACATTGTTCTTGGGCTTCATTACCTCCTAGGATGTTGGCAAACAGAAGAGTTGGGTTAATCTTGATTTTGAAAAAAACTGTTTGTTGTAGGCTTTGTTTGCCGCACTTAGCCTCCATGGCTGACCAAGTTTCTGGCTGTCAACCTGGCTTGTTTGAGGGCTGCCTTAAAGGCCCTTTTAGACGACGATTTTCGCTGAAAAATCGCTCAAAGCCATCTTTTGAGCGATAATCGTTGTGTCTAACTGCACTGACATCGTGCAGTTTTCATTAAGCAGTCGTTGATCGGTGATCTTTCAGCATGCTGACAGATTAGCGATCAGTTATCAGGAATTCACAGCAGGATACAGCTGATACTATTGTTTCAGCTGTATCCCACTCCCTGACAAGACAAGACAAGACAAGAGGGTTATGAACAACAAAGCGGTCCAGCTTTGTTTTTCATAGCCTACTCGGAGCGCTCGGCTGTATAATAGCGGGGTGCTCCTGCATCCAGCTGTTCTCTGCTCGAAGACAAGCGGCGCTCGCTTGTCTTCTGCATCCTCTGCTTGGAGCGCTCAGCTGTATAACAGCCGGGCGCTCAAAGCAGAGAACAGCTGGATGCAGAAGACAAACAGCCCCGCTTGTCTTCCGCATCCCCCGCTCGGAGCGCAAGGTGATCACTAAGCATTTGAGCGATCCCCTTGCGCTGTAAAAATACATCTTTTGAGCAATAAAAGTTGTGTCTAAACCAGGCTTAAGTCTTCTAATCATTTTATCATAGAAAGTTTTATTAAATCCCATTAAAATGGCCTTTGCTTAATGCGTCAATGCTTTGAAGCGTCACTATTTATGAAGTGCCACCATCGTTCTCGAGGCTTCTACACTGAGGAGTCTGGCTAACCTCTGAAGAGCGGTGCATCCAACAGTAATAATACACAATGCCGTTTTACCTTTCAGACCAGCGTAGCATTTGCCTGGTATGTAACTTTATAAAGAAACTAAGTCAGAACAGCGTGACAACTAGAGTCTATGAAGAATAGGGTTATTTTTATTGGGTAGGATTTAGAATGGACATCTCCCAGGGGTAAAAGTTCAAATGAAAGCAGTAAGCTTGTCTTTTAATTAAAAATGCAACAATCAGCTTTACATGAGCCAGAACTTCCTGCAGCACAGCCGGAGTTAAAAATAATGTAAAGGAAATTGAAACCACTTTGTACGGTACATCTGAGCAGCACTTTTTGAGCAATTTCATTAAATACATCCCTTACATTGGCACACAACGTGGATTTCAGGTTTCTTCATTATATTTTCCTTAATGTAATAAAATACTCTTAAGGGTACGTCCAAACATAGTGGAGTTCGGGGTGATCCACTTCGCAATGCATGTCATTTGGTGCAGTCTTTGACATGATCTGCAGTTGATTTCACCATTTCGATTGAAGGGGTGGAGTCTGTTGCCGTTTTTGATGCACTTCTTTTCATGGATTTTACTGCAGATTTTCCACAGCAGAAATTCCACTCTAATTCCATTACGTGAGAACATAACCTAACAAAGTGCTTCAACAAACCACCCCCTAGTCTTATCCCAGTAGTCACCACATCAATACAAAAGGATCAGCATACTTCAGATCCTCAGTAGATGTTGAGTTGAGCAACCTATTGCATATGTCAAAAGTCGAGTTTCACAATGATACTTTATTAGTTCAAGTGTAATCCTCTGGTCCTGGACAAACCAAGACGACCACACCATAGCCAGAAAAGAGGTGCTACCCTCTTGGTTTGTCCATGACCAAAGGATCTCTAAAGTTCTTTTTGGAGTTGTGTTCCAATAGATGGACTTCAGTTCACACCTGCATCATGGTTTCTGTTTATAGTGGAAACCATGGTTCATAGTTGGATCTGTTGCATGATAAATACAAGAGGTGCCTGACGGACCCCATAGACTCACAGTGGAGTCACTTGGATCAGTTGTGGTTTCCATTATCGCTAAGAGAGTTGAATCAACAGCACGAGTAATTATCCCAATAAGGGTTAGACCTGTGTGCAATCGCCAGTAAGGAGATCCAAACCAAAAAATCTCCAAAATCAAAGTCCAAGTAGATAAATAAGGTCTGGCAGCACTTCAGTGTACCCACTGAAAGACTTGAGGGCTCCAAGGGGCATGAAGTTGGAAAGCATTTCCTGATGAGAAACATCAAGTGGTCAAAGTTGGTCTTTGGCTTTTTAACTAGAAAGACTAAGGATTTAATTTGAACCTCTTTATTACTACGCTACTGTACCTCAGCCTTACTATTAGGCCAATTTCAGACAAGTGTATTGTAACTCATCCGTAATACGTGTTATAGATGACACTACAATCAGATGACATTAGTATTTGCCTTTGTGTTTATTGCAATTAGTTTTATTTTCTGCTGGGCAAAAACATTTCTGTAACATTTACCCAACAAAAAAAGAATACGATTACTAAGACAAAATGGAAAGATGCCACACTGCGTTTTTAAAAAACATCTGTGAAAGGTCTAATAGCCATGTGAATAAGTACATCGATTTACATTAGCTTCCTATTACACTCCATTCCTGCAACATTCCTGCGCGGTTGATCTGTCCATTCCTCCACTGCTCTCTGTATGGGCCAACATAATGATGAATCGCTGCCTGCCACAGTAACATTGCGATTAGTGACATGACAGAGGGAGCCAACGATTGATTGTGGCAGCGATTATGGGCGAATAAATGAATAGTGAAAAAACAGTGAAGTAACTAATGGAGGCTTTATTTGTAACCATTTTCAGCCTTTTTTAATTGGTTTTATTCCCCATAAACCCTTTGAAGACATACGGTAACCATAATGACCGACAACTGCCCCAAGACTAGAGGTCATCAATAATTTCATGTACACAATAATCTATAGTACACAAAGATATAGTACAATAAAAACCTTCTCTAGGCCCAAATACATAATGCTGCTCACTGATAACATTGTAGTAAGTAAAACTGTCAACATCATCCACAATACATGGAAGTTTTCTTAATCTATTGTGTTTTTTTTGGCTTCCTAAATACAAGGAGAATAAATAAATCTTGGTATTTGCATAGCGCCAACTTATTCCGCAGCGCTTTCAGGTAATAATTACTTATTACCCCCCACCAAGCTGGGTTCTCATTTTACTGACCTCGGAAGGATGGAAGGCCTTGAGCCGGCTACCTGAATCATGCGGGGATCGAACTTGCAGCCTTCAGGGCGTACGCGAGAGCTTACACTCTGCGCCACACGAGGCTCAGTATAAACAGAATAAACAGTTACATTAGTCGAAGTGTATATATTAATAATTACCTCCACTCTCAGATGCCTTTTCAGAATAAGCGGAGCAGTGTGTACAATTTCTGGCACTCATATGACTTGCATCCTGCGTTTTACCTTCTACAGCCTCCATCTCTTATTCTTCATTAGCTGCTGCGAGTCTCTCCCCCAACTTCCTAGACTTCTATAGGTGTAGCATTCATTGTATACCCCTCCTTTATAAAATATACATAGGTGTAAAATGTATTCATTTATTCTTACTAGGTGTGCATCTGACATGTACTTGGGGCTTACTTACTGGCACTTTAAGAGACAGGATAGTCAGCATATTAAAGAACTAAGCTGACGCACAAGCATTCAGCCGAAAGGCTGGGCAGCAAGATTAGGAATCAGCGAACCAGAAGATGTCAAGTTGACTTTCCAATGTAATGACCTCACCACTAGGTCCTGGCAATGGACTATAAAAGCCAACGTGTATAATGGGGTGATAGTTTGTGAAGGAGGAAGACAGATGTGGTGCTACACTCTAAAGGGAGAGAGGGACGGAGACTAATGGTGGCCAGAGAGGAGTAGCAACAACCATTAGTTCTCCAAGATGTTTGGCACAACCTCCCTGCCAAGTTCCTTCAAAAACTGTGTACAAGTGTACCTAGAAGAACCAATGCCGTTTTAAAGGCAGAGTGTTCACTCCAAATATTGATTGGATTTAGATTTCTCTTTTAGGCCGCCTGCAGACGGCCGGAAATTCCGCTCTTGGAAGCTGCCATAGATTGTGTTAGCAAACGCAATCCTAGGCAGACGGCTACAGTTTGTCCGCGCGAAAAAAGCTGCAGCATGTTCTATTTCTGTGCGAGGCTCGCAGAGCCCTGCACAGTAACGTCACTCACCCGCCGCTGGCTCCGGTCTGCGCATGCGCTGGCTGCCCGGCAGCCGGCACATGAAAGATCCGGAGCTGCGGGGCGCGGGTGAGCACGCGCTGCTCTCTGCAGGCGCTCGGGTCTGGTCCCGTGGCGAGAATTCTCGCTGCCGGATCTGACCCGGCCGTCTGCAGGTGGCCTTATTCATTCACTTTGGATTTTGTTTTGGCCAAAAATAACTATTACCACTTCTATTTTGAAAAGCATTTTTTTTCTTTAAAACAGAGTTATCTAACATTTATTAAGATTCGGCTGTCGATGCAAAAAACAACTCAGCAGTTTTTATGAGTCAGCTGGACAATTATTGATGTAATAAACGTGTTATATTTAGTCATATTAATAGTAAGCCCATTAACTGAAAGCTAACATTTTGGCGCTAGTTTATTGATCTTCTATATCCCTCACCATTGAAACTAATGCAATGTACCGTATACGATGCTAGGTTAGTCGGAAACAAGCAATCTGTAAGACTAAGGGCCCATCTACACGCAAAGACAATCTTTCAAACGATCGAAAGATTGACAGCTTTAGCAATCATTTTGCATAAAGTGTTAATGAACACTAATGTCCATTAACACTTGATCAGCTTCATTTGCGTGTAAAGGGGCCTCCGGGAGCTGCTTGCAGAACACAGCATGTGGTCTGAGCTCTGCACACAGCTCTATTGTTCTCGCATGGGCTGGCTGTCGGCAGAATACAATTTAATCTCTGATACCCTTGCAGAACACAGCGTGCGGTCCCTGTTATCTCTCTCCAGCTGAACGATGGATTTTAAAGCTCACCTTAAAATCATCGTTCAGCCAGAAAGTGAACGATCGCAGCGTTTACATGCAACGATGATCGCTCATATGCTATTGTTTGAACGGATGTTGAGCAATAATCTTTGCGTATAAATGGGCCTTAAGTCTGGCTTCACAAGGGCTTATTTGCATGTGCATTTGAACTGTGTATTTGCGTGCATGTGCATATTTTACTGTATTTGCACCCGTTGATTTTACTGGAAAATTAAGTTTTATTAGTTTAATGTGCTAGCTTTGTGCGCAATACGCTCGAAAATAGAACATGCTGGGGTTTTTTGCGTGAACGAAATATGCGTGCAAAATATGCTCATGTGAATGAACCCATGGAAGTCAATAGGTTCCTTTCGCTGCGAATTACATGCACAAATTTTGCGAGCATAATACGCAGCGCAAATGGTAACTTTAAGCAGCATAGCCATTCTTTAGCCAAATAGTTATTTAACGTCTAATTGTAAACATAATCATAGAATAGTGAAGTTGTGTTTATTTTATCGCATTGCTGGATAACTGCACTTTTCCAATAAATGTTAATTTAAGGAATATTGGTTGTCGTGTTTATGAAAAACAGTTTTCACCGTTTCATAATTTATTCATACCGGTATTGCTACAAGATATTTACATGCACAGTACACATATCAGGTACGGACCAGTTGGCTAACTGAAAAGGGTTTTTTTTAACTCCTATTTTCATTGTTTACATAAATTTTCAATTTGACAAGAAGGTCTACAGATGTGCGTCATACCTCACCTCCAGCGATCCCCAGTGTGGGGGCAGCATGAGTCAGCACCCTCCTCCACTTCCTGCGCTGTCTTGTCATCTCTTACTAGAGATGGACTTCACCTGACAGCAAATTAGAAAGGAGGGCGACTCCTAGTGGTCAGCACTTTAAAGGGGATTTTCAGCACAAAAAGGTCATTTTAGGTCAAGTGATTTGGGCTTTTGCTAGTGATCACATTGGATCTTATATTAACACAATTGTCTCAAAGTGTAGTGTCCATTCTAAGTTTTGGCAGTATCACTTAGAGACCCTATATACACCAGGACCGCCAAACATTACCCCAAGAGTGAAGAGACTTTTACACTGGACGATTAGCGATCAGATTCCCACGGGTGATGTGCACAATAATTGTCCCGTGTAAATGCCTGCAGCGACCAAACGAGAAAACTGAATGACAAGCCGATCCGTGTAAACAGCAGTCGGTCACTTTTGAACAACTGTTTGCTTACTATGAATGGAGGTGAGAGAACTCTCCCCGGCCCGCTCCGCTTACATGCCGCTGTGAGCGATGCCAATGATCCTCACTCCCGTGTGACAGCACAGAGGGACAAGTGGCGGTCATCGTCCTGCCTAACAGGACCATTGAAGTGTACCTGCAGGGATAGTCTCCAATGTAACATTAGGTGTGGAGAGACACAGGTTTTCCTATTAACTAAAATTGCTTTACAAGCACTCTGCACTTCCGGGCTGCTGTTGACCAGGGCATGTGACTGCTGCAACCAATGAGTGACCTTCTAGAGCCAGTGATTGGCTACAGTAGTCACATGACCTGGTCAACAGCAGCCATGAAGTACAAAGTGGCTGTGAAGCAATTTTAGGTAGTGGGAAAACCCCTTTAAGCAATCATGTGGCTTCCAGTATCTTGCATGTTCCCTATTCCCTTGAATGTAAGGTGTGCACAGTACCTGCAGTTGTCGTAACACCCAGCATGCAGTTGGATCTCTCCACATCCAATGTCAGACCAGGCGGAAGAGCATCTCTGGAAGAATCGGGTTATGTAGGATTTCAACCCACCCGATACATTGGTCTACTGGAGAATAAGCTTTGGCCAGTCTCACACAAACGTATTAGAATTGCCAATTCCGCAATCGCCTCCCGCCCGGAAGATCCATAGTAAAACGTGGGCCGTCGAAAGGCATGTACTTTCAAATTTATCTTGACACTTGCGAGTACAAATTGCGTATTCCGCAAGCGGAAGAAAAATCTCAGCATACTCTATTAGCGTGCATACTGAGCGGACGGCCTCCATTGAAGTCAATGAATGCGAGTGCGCGTATGAGCGTGAAAGAGAGTGCGCGTATGAGCGTGAAAGAGTGCGCGTATGAGCGTGAAAGAGTGCGCGTATGAGCGTGAAAGAGTGCGCGTATGAGCGTGAAAGAGTGCGCGTATGAGCGTGAAAGAGTGCGCGTATGAGCGTGAAAGAGTGCGCGTATGAGCGTGAAAGAGTGCGCGTATGAGCGTGAAAGAGTGCGCGTATGAGCGTGAAAGAGTGCGCGTATGAGCGTGAAAGAGTGCGCGTATGAGCGTGAAAGAGTGCGCGTATGAGCGTGAAAGAGTGCGCGTATGAGCGTGAAAGAGTGCGCGTATGAGCGTGAAAGAGTGCGCGTATGAGCGTGAAAGAGTGCGCGTATGAGCGTGAAAGAGTGCGCGTATGAGCGTGAAAGAGTGCGCGTATGAGCGTGAAAGAGTGCGCGTATGAGCGTGAAAGAGTGCGCGTATGAGCGTGAAAGAGTGCGCGTATGAGCGTGAAAGAGTGCGCGTATGAGCGTGAAAGAGTGCGCGTATGAGCGTGAAAGAGTGCGCGTATGAGCGTGAAAGAGTGCGCGTATGAGCGTGAAAGAGTGCGCGTATGAGCGTGAAAGAGTGCGCGTATGAGCGTGAAAGAGTGCGCGTATGAGCGTGAAAGAGTGCGCGTATGAGCGTGAAAGAGTGCGCGTATGAGCGTGAAAGAGTGCGCGTATGAGCGTGAAAGAGTGCGCGTATGAGCGTGAAAGAGTGCGCGTATGAGCGTGAAAGAGTGCGCGTATGAGCGTGAAAGAGTGCGCGTATGAGCGTGAAAGAGTGCGCGTATGAGCGTGAAAGAGTGCGCGTATGAGCGTGAAAGAGTGCGCGTATGAGCGTGAAAGAGTGCGCGTATGAGCGTGAAAGAGTGCGCGTATGAGCGTGAAAGAGTGCGCGTATGAGCGTGAAAGAGTGCGCGTATGAGCGTGAAAGAGTGCGCGTATGAGCGTGAAAGAGTGCGCGTATGAGCGTGAAAGAGTGCGCGTATGAGCGTGAAAGAGTGCGCGTATGAGCGTGAAAGAGTGCGCGTATGAGCGTGAAAGAGTGCGCGTATGAGCGTGAAAGAGTGCGCGTATGAGCGTGAAAGAGTGCGCGTATGAGCGTGAAAGAGTGCGCGTATGAGCGTGAAAGAGTGCGCGTATGAGCGTGAAAGAGTGCGCGTATGAGCGTGAAAGAGTGCGCGTATGAGCGTGAAAGAGTGCGCGTATGAGCGTGAAAGAGTGCGCGTATGAGCGTGAAAGAGTGCGCGTATGAGCGTGAAAGAGTGCGCGTATGAGCGTGAAAGAGTGCGCGTATGAGCGTGAAAGAGTGCGCGTATGAGCGTGAAAGAGTGCGCGTATGAGCGTGAAAGAGTGCGCGTATGAGCGTGAAAGAGTGCGCGTATGAGCGTGAAAGAGTGCGCGTATGAGCGTGAAAGAGTGCGCGTATGAGCGTGAAAGAGTGCGCGTATGAGCGTGAAAGAGTGCGCGTATGAGCGTGAAAGAGTGCGCGTATGAGCGTGAAAGAGTGCGCGTATGAGCGTGAAAGAGTGCGCGTATGAGCGTGAAAGAGTGCGCGTATGAGCGTGAAAGAGTGCGCGTATGAGCGTGAAAGAGTGCGCGTATGAGCGTGAAAGAGTGCGCGTATGAGCGTGAAAGAGTGCGCGTATGAGCGTGAAAGAGTGCGCGTATGAGCGTGAAAGAGTGCGCGTATGAGCGTGAAAGAGTGCGCGTATGAGCGTGAAAGAGTGCGCGTATGAGCGTGAAAGAGTGCGCGTATGAGCGTGAAAGAGTGCGCGTATGAGCGTGAAAGAGTGCGCGTATGAGCGTGAAAGAGTGCGCGTATGAGCGTGAAAGAGTGCGCGTATGAGCGTGAAAGAGTGCGCGTATGAGCGTGAAAGAGTGCGCGTATGAGCGTGAAAGAGTGCGCGTATGAGCGTGAAAGAGTGCGCGTATGAGCGTGAAAGAGTGCGCGTATGAGCGTGAAAGAGTGCGCGTATGAGCGTGAAAGAGTGCGCGTATGAGCGTGAAAGAGTGCGCGTATGAGCGTGAAAGAGTGCGCGTATGAGCGTGAAAGAGTGCGCGTATGAGCGTGAAAGAGTGCGCGTATGAGCGTGAAAGAGTGCGCGTATGAGCGTGAAAGAGTGCGCGTATGAGCGTGAAAGAGTGCGCGTATGAGCGTGAAAGAGTGCGCGTATGAGCGTGAAAGAGTGCGCGTATGAGCGTGAAAGAGTGCGCGTATGAGCGTGAAAGAGTGCGCGTATGAGCGTGAAAGAGTGCGCGTATGAGCGTGAAAGAGTGCGCGTATGAGCGTGAAAGAGTGCGCGTATGAGCGTGAAAGAGTGCGCGTATGAGCGTGAAAGAGTGCGCGTATGAGCGTGAAAGAGTGCGCGTATGAGCGTGAAAGAGTGCGCGTATGAGCGTGAAAGAGTGCGCGTATGAGCGTGAAAGAGTGCGCGTATGAGCGTGAAAGAGTGCGCGTATGAGCGTGAAAGAGTGCGCGTATGAGCGTGAAAGAGTGCGCGTATGAGCGTGAAAGAGTGCGCGTATGAGCGTGAAAGAGTGCGCGTATGAGCGTGAAAGAGTGCGCGCGTATGAGAGTGAAAGAGTGCGAGTATGAGAGTGAAAGAGTGTAAGTAAGTGTGAGAGAGTGAAAGAGTGTAAGTAAGTGTGAGAGAGTGAAAGAGATTGAGAGAAAGTTAAAGAGTGTGAGAGACATTGTGAGTATGAGAGAGAGTGTGTGAGAGACAGTGAGTATGAGAGTGAAAGAGAGTGCGAGTATGAGAGTGTGAAAGAGAGAGTGTGTGTGAGAGTATGAGAGGCAGTGTATGAGAGTGAAAAAGTGAAAGTGAGAGACGGTGTAAGCATGAGAGAGAGTGAAAGAGAGAGTGGAGTAAGAGACCGTGTAAGAAAGGTTGAAAGAGAGTGTGAGAGTGTGTATGTATGAGATTGTGAGAGACAGTGTGAGTATGAGAGAATCATCGAATGCAGTGCGATGTTCTAATGTCATTCCCTACTTGTGAGTTTTCTTCCGGGTGGATGATGCGCTGTGCATAAGTGTACATCAATGCATTAAAAAGCACACGAATCCGCGATCTTATGCAACCATTCACAATTACGTTCCCCGATGGCTCGCAGGTCTTCCACTGCGTATATGCGACCCTTTCATGCGAGTCCGGCCTTTTATCAGAAGGGTCTTGAGGTGTTCAGGAGAGAGAGGGCTCAGTGGAAGTCATCTAGTGTGAATCGCCAGCTTTCCACTGAGATAGGAATGCTAACAACTAGCAGCCCACGTGCAAAAATGAGATTACATCAACTAGCTAAAAAAAGGGGCTATGCCAAATGTAATCAGCTAAATATAATTAAGGTGCCCCAGAAGACATCATCACAGGAAATACACGCTGCAGTGCGATGCGGAGATGCAGCTCTGCAGGAAACAGGATGCTGTAGGTTGATCCTGCTTGAAACCAGTTGCAAATCAAACAAAAACAATACTTAGAGTACATATGTCAACTCTACCCGGCCAATATGAGGACAAGCTGTGCAGATTATGTTCACGTAAGAGCACTTAAGACAATCTGGGCCGTCTGTGCTCCGAGGCAGATCTCCTCTGGTCACAGAGCCCAGCCTGTAAGCGAGGACCGTACTTCCATAGAGAAGTGTCAGACATATTTTAGACCTACTGGCAAGCTGGCATTGTAGAGAACCTGTGTATGATTATGGGAACCACCCACACAGCAGATGGAAGAGGACGGGAATGAATCTCACATGTCAGCACTTCTAGTTTTTCCCTCCCGTGTAATAGAATATTAATGTTTAAGTCTCTTTTCTTAAAGGGGTTCTCCATCTTATTTTTAAAAAATTCTGAAAATGGAAGAAAATGAATAAAAAATACTATATAGAAAAAAGCATTTCAAGTCGCTGCCGTTCTAGATTTTACTTGGCTACAGCGGTGATGTTCCATATATATGTGTGTACACTGCAGCCAGTCACCGGCCTTAGCACTATCGTTGGGGGTAGTGAATGACTGTAGAGATAACATGTATATGAAATGGCACCAAGTAAGCAAAGCCCAGCGGGGATGATGGCTCAAGGTCAAGCTTTTATTCTTGTTTTCTACTTTTCGC
Source organism: Eleutherodactylus coqui (assembly GCF_035609145.1). Taxonomy (NCBI): domain Eukaryota; kingdom Metazoa; phylum Chordata; class Amphibia; order Anura; family Eleutherodactylidae; genus Eleutherodactylus; species Eleutherodactylus coqui. The sequence goes on along the minus strand of NC_089839.1, from coordinate 257,604,009 downwards.
TGCACTTACCAATTTTTTTTAATAACTCAGAAAATCCCATTCACCGGTCATTAGAACTACATGTTTAGAAAAATGCCAAATAGACCCTCAACTCACCCGCTTATACTTTAACTCAAAACTGTTTTTAAAAGACTTATCTCACAAATACAGTCCCTGTCTGAAAGCCTAATGTAGCAGGAAGACGTCATATATGGAGGTCCAATGTTTGGGACTCCTCTCACTGAGCCAGAACTGTTCGACCATACTCAACATGGACTGCCAATCATCTGAATTGTCATCTTGTAATACTGCAGTCACTACTAGAGAAGTGTAGAATTGGTGGATTCCACCTCTAAAACTGTAGCAGAAATCTGCGGCTAAGCCACATATCCGGCTGCGTATTTACACACAGATTTAGTCTGGTCAATGACCAAAGTCTGCGTGCCAAGTTTCCATTGTATTTCTGTGTGGAATCGCATTGGAAATTCCGCAAAGATTTTGCCCATTCACAAAATCTACTGCGAATACCCTGTAGAAATATGCGTAGTTTTAGAGGCAGAAACCATATGGAAATATCTATGTCAGAGTCCACCCTGTGAATATACCCTAAGGCCGGGCTCACGCAAGCGCAAGATTGCCACGTATTATGCTTGGGATGATATGTGGTAATTCGCAGGCAAATACATTGCCTTACGCTGTTTCGCTCACATTTGCGTGTTAAAATTGCGTAATATTACACGCAAAAGAGTCCTTTGTCCTCTATGGGCGCTCTAATCAACGCCGCCTATACGCAAACACGTCATTGTGAAGCGACAGCGTGGGAACTTTAAACAAAATTTTAAAAACAGGAGTACTGCGCATGACAGTGTGAGAGACGCGCTGTAATGCACAGGACATTAACGTTGCCATATGTGAAGATAGGCCAGATCACCGCCGGCTCCACAACGCTAAAACCCTGCGTGAGTCAAGTAGGCTTTTATGCATACAGCAATGTGAGCCCGGCCCCAGACTCAACTGATCACAGTAGCAAGCAAAACCTAAAACTGATCGTCTCCCATTAAACAACCACTTCAAAAGTAGCTATTTTAGATGTCAGACTTAAGGTAGAACGGTTGACTTCTTAAAGTGGAGCACATAAATGAAAGCAATCTACTGAACACTTGTTTGGCACATGCTCCCAGCGTGCTAATCACTTATTCCATGGCCGTCCGCTCCCTGCATGCCCAACATCGCACGTTGGTAAGTAAAGTAATGGACCTCTGGGGGCTGCAGCGGCAATTATATTAGTGCAGTTTAGCCGATACGAACAGTGATTATAATAAGGGCAGTTTAGGTGGCCCCGAGTTGGTCGCCCCTACCGCTCCTATTATCCGCTATTGGTTGTCTGTAAGTCAACATGGAAAGAAGGCAGCCTGCCTAGTGAAGACCATCCATAATGTTTAGAAACATCAATAATAACCCTCCATTACAAGTAGTACATTTCCTGATGTACGGATTACCCGTCTCCTGGGAACCAATCTTTTTTATAAAGTGGTATAAAAAGTCATATTACGCTAGACAACTATCAATACAACACGGAGACGGAAGGAATCTCACACCCAAAGAGATTCATAAATCCATTTCAGTTCCTAAGAGACATCAAAGCCCTGAGGAATGCTTAGGCTCATAAAACACCGTAAGTAGTAAATGTACAACTGCACTATATATATTAGCGCTCCTCTTAAAGTCACACCTTACTATTTAAATAGAAGCGAGACAACCACTGAAGTGAAGAAAAATGTTCCTACATTCTTCTGTTGCTGGTATGTTCTGACATGATAACCCACATTCCTGGAGTGCAAGAAGGTGAACATGCTGCTAACAATCCATGCTGCTGCATAATGAGACCACTAATAAGAGGCGCAATGCCACCCAATGCCAGCAGCTGCATGACACCATCTGGCATTCGCAGATATAATTCTGGAATTTTGATGGAATTTTCTGTTTGGATAAGGGTGGTTACATTTTTTATTTTTATTTATTTAAAAATGTTGTCTTTTTTGCAATGTTTTTTTCCAACGTTCTTTTTGCAACAATAAAACGCTGTAGTCAGATGTTAGTCATAGGCCGCCTGCAGACGGCCGGGTCGGATCCTGCTGTGAGAATTCTCGAGCTGGATGCGGACCTGTGCTCCTGCACAGCCCTGCGGCTCACCGGCTCCCGGCGTCTTCCGTCTCCTGCTATGCGCCGGCTGCCGACCAGCCAGGGCATGCTCAGAGCGGAGCCGGCCCGTAACTACTGACATTTCTGTGCAGGCCACTACGAGACCCGCACTGAAATTCCGCGATTTGTTTTCCACGTGTGTTCTCACGCGGACAAATCAGGGCTGTCTGCATAGGATTGCGTTTCGCAATGCAATCCTATGCAGGCGGGCGCGGGCACGGGCAGAAATTCTGCAAGAAATCCCGCTGCAGAATTTCCGCCGGTGTGCACGGGGCCATAGGAGGTTAAAAAAAGGCACTACAAACATTGGGGGAAACATTAAAAACTGGCATTTCAAATGCCGGTATTATTATTTACACTCGAGCACGGTGCACGCAAAATATGCAGAGGTGCACACTTTCTCATCTCAGCTCCTTCATGCATCTATGGAGAAATGTAGTATAATTAATGCCAGATTTCTGGTACAGTTATAAGTAAATGTGTCGCCCTGAGGCAGCCATGCCTCCCTCCAACAAGCCACACCCCCTTTTAGGGAGAGTGGTGGACAGCAGTGCAAAAGACCAAAAGTTGGTAGATTTTTGGGCAAGCAGGTTTAGCACAAAATTTTGCATCTTTTTTAGGCAAAAAACACCTGGCCTAAAAAAAGTTGTGAATGACCCTCAATTGTTTTTTTTTTATACATGTTTCACAGTGGAGAATGTGTTTATTTACGATCCTATTGAATCTGCACTGTAGCTCCTACAAAATTCAAGTAATCAGAAAACAACAACTGAGACATTCATTCTTGACGAAGAAATCAAGCGGATTATTGCCATTGAATCAGGCTAATCCGTGTGATGAACTGATTGGATTTCTGAAACGGATTTGCATTGGCTGTGGGTTTCTGACCCTTTGGGGCTAAGGATGTTAAACAAGCTTTAGAACACCTCAAGTTTTCCAGTAATTTTTCACATTAACAAAGTTCTAGTCCAGCAAATAATGTGAAAGGATTCTAAGGTTTAAAAGTAAGTTAAAAACATTTTGATAGCCATGCAATACGCTCTGGTGTACGCCTAGTTGGTCAGGGATTCATATTACAGCAAGACAATGATCCAAAACCTTCTTAATGATCCAGAACTACTTAAGAGGAGAAGAAGTGTTAGGCTTCAAAGTAAGGAATAGCTTGCAAAGTCTCCAGATTTAAGGGGCTTTTCCAGGGAGAATACTATTGATGAGCTATCCTTAGGTCATCAATAGTTGATCGGCTAAGGGCCGTTGCTTGGGACCCTGACCGATCAGCTGAATGGGTGCATGCTGTCAGTGTCATGAATACACAGAGGTCGGAGCTGAAGCAACGGAAGTCTCTGCAAGTACAGCTCGCATTGTTTTTAATGAGAGCCGTGCCTGCAGTTACAAGTACTGGCCACTATACAGAGGTCGGCGCGGAGACTTCCGCTGCTTCAGCTCTGACCTCTGTGTACTAGTCGTGCTGACAGCATGCGCCAGCTCAGGTGATCGGTCAGGATCCAGAGCGACGGACCCCAGCCGATCAACAATTGATGACCTATCCTAACGATAGGTCATCAATAGCATTCTCCCTGGAAAACCCCTTTAAACCTCCGTTGGGCTAATTTGGGATGAACAGGACAGAAGACTAAAAACTGGTAAAAAAAAGCAAAGCAACCTACAAGTGCAGCACATTTGTGGGAGCTTCTGCAACAATGTTCGGAGGAAATTTCTTAACAATATCTGAATGCAATTGTAGAAAGAAGCTGACCTCAACTAGAAGTGGCTACTTTAAAGAGTCATAGATGAACACTGCCTGTTTACACAGGTGATTGTCGTTCGCCTTTTATGTACAAACTAAAGATGAATGATAAGCAAACAAATTATCGTTCCTTGTTCAGTTACTGCAAGCATTTACACTTAGTGATATCATTTAGATTCCCATGATCAAGCGAGAAAATGAATGATGAGGAAATGAATGATGATCGTTCCATGTAAAAGGGCCATTAGATTCCCTCTGCCATCTCCTCTTCTGCATGTTATTAGTTTATGACCACAAGACTGTTTATCTTTGTTATGGTCATAAATTAGCTGACAAAGAGCCAGGAGAGAAGAGATAAGAACTCCATCAGTCAAGGAAACTAATGGATCACCTATTGAGACTACAGGTCCTTTTACAAGGGCCAATGAATGGGCTTGAACGTTCTTACACTTGTTCCCCCAACAATCAAGCCATGTAAAAGGATGAATGAGAAGGCGATGAATGAGCAAATGCTTGTTCTTCGTCCAATCCTGTTGTTTAGAGAAGCATGAAAATATTCGCCAGTTAGCTGCACATCTTCCCGTGTGAACGGAAACTCGTGCAGCCAATCAATGACAACCGCATGGGGATAAACAATCATTTTATCATCCCCATGCAGCAGATGGACTGCCAGTGTACGCAGAAGGATCGGGCCCTGACCGACATGCACATTGTCATGCAGTGGTCATTAGGAGGGATAGATTATCTGCCCGTATTAAAGGACCTTTGGACTGTAGTGTCTATATATAGTGAAAGCTACAGTCATGTGGGTTGTTGGTGATATAATATCTTTAAAATAAATCAATTCCAGCTTTGTTTTTTTTTCTCATACAGAGATTTTTTTTTAAATGAAACCCTATTGCAAAATGATTGTCAGCCCAAAATGCATGTATTCAAGTGTATTTTGAAGTAGGGCATATAGTTCTGGCATCCTCGAAAATCCTGCTGCATCCTCAAAAATCTGGAAAATTAGGGTTTATTTTCAGGGTAGGTCTTATTTTCAGGGAAATAGGTACCTAAAGGCCGCCTGCAAACGGCCGGGTCGGATCCGGCTGCGAGAATCCTCGCAGCAGGACCCGACCCGAGCCCCTGCAGAGAGCAGCGCGGCACTCACCTGCTACCGCGGCTCGGATCTTTCATGTGCCGACTGTCGGTGCATGCGCAGACAAGAGCTGGCGGCCGGGGAGTAAGCCCCGCACAGAAATAAAGCATACCGCAATTTGTTTTCTGCACGTGATTTCGCGCAGACAAATCGCGGCCGTCTGCATAGGATTGCGTATTGTAATGCAATCCTATGCAGGAGTGTACGGGCAAAAATTCTGCGGGAAATCCCGCCACGGAATTTCCGCCCGTGTGCAGGGGGCCAAAGGAGGAGAATCACCATAACTAGTTTTACTATTAAAACATTTCTGGTATGGAAGAACGCAGTCTTATACGTATACAATTGTGTTATATGAAAGTGTCCAAAATAAATCTATATATCCATTCTAATTTCGCACTCAAATGAATATATAAAATCTGAATTCTGTTCACTGCTGAAGAACATAAGTAAGTGCCCCCATATCTTTTACATGCATTAATAGGGTTTTTCCTACAATATAATCACTTTTGGCTGGTGTAGACAATGCAGCATAATGCACTGCAGCAGACCGCAGAAGAATGCCTGCGTTACTATACAAACTGCCTCCTCTACACGTTCAGAGTTGGATGGAAGGCGAAAGGCGGACAGCAAGGCCGGGTTCAGCAAAGCAAATAGTGAAATCTGTTTACCAAGAACTGAGCTCAAGGTCTAACGTGAAGCAGAACAATGACAGAAACCAATTATTTTATAGGATACATCTACAACATCAGAGCAGTGGGGCGATATTATACTAGACAATTAATTACCACAAAATTGGAAGAATGGGAACAACTAAAACACAACAAACACTCATCTTCCAAGGGATATTTGCCTGTTGGAGAAGCTTTTTTTTGACCATTTAATAAACATTTTCATTTCAACAGCCTGATTGGAGCGTGCTACTGCACTTGGGTATAATAACAAGTTATTAGACATCAATATCCCATGCCTCCAGACTTAAAGGAGATGTCCCGCGCCGAAACGGGTTTTTTTTTTTTTAAACCCCCCCCCCCGTTCGGCGCGAGACAACCCCGATGCAGGGGTTAAAAAAACCACCCGCACAGCGCTTACCTGAATCCCGGCGGTCCGGTGACTTCAATACTTACCGCTGAAGATGGCCGCCGGGATCCTCCGTCTTCGTGGACCGCAGCTCTTCTGTGCGGTCCACTGCCGATTCCAGCCTCCTGATTGGCTGGAATCGGCACGTGACGGGGCGGAGCTACACGGAGCCGCTCTCTGGCACGAGCGGCTCCATAGAAGACTGCTGAAGACCCGGACTGCGCAAGCGCGGCTAATTTGGCCATCGGAGGCCAAAAATTAGTCGGCACCATGGAGACGAGGACGCTAGCAACGGAGCAGGTAAGTAAAAAACTTTTTATAACTTCTGTATGGCTCATAATTAATGCACAATGTACATTACAAAGTGCATTATTATGGCCATACAGAAGTGTATAGACCCACTTGCTGCCTCGGGACAACCCCTTTAAGGCCCTTTTACTCTCAACAATTATCGCTCAAAATCCGTTAAAAGGACGGACGAAAAAGAGCCATAATCGTTACATGTAAACGTGGGCAGCAGGCACTTTTTGTTTGAACTATGATTTTAAGGTGAACTTAAAATCCATCGTTCAGCCACTGAAGGATAAAGCAAACACATTTATCTCTCAATAGACTGTACGCTGTTCTCCCCACGGCATGTTTATACTAACCTGGAAAGAACAATACAATCTGCCAGCAGCCGCATGGAGAACAATGCAGCTATTTGCACAGATGGTGTGTGTTTAAACACACACTGGGCTCTGCAAACCATTCCTGGAGGCCATTTTACATGCAAATGAAGATGATAAAATGTTAATGTCCATTAATGGCCATTAACACTTTATGCAAATAGATTGCTAAATCTTTCAGTCATTTGAAAGATTATCTTTGCGTGTAAAAGAGGGAAGGCATCATACATTCGGCATTGATCCTCCCTGGACCCTGCTGTAGCCTTCACGGTTGTTTGGCAAATGTAAGTACTGGTGCTCAATTTATAGGACAATAAGAAATAACCAAACAGAAAATCCCGGTACCAGATAACATAAATTGTAAAGCTGTGTGCTCATCTACTGGTGTTGTACTGGGTATGACCAAGCACGCACTAAGTCACGTCTGCAGCCTTCTCCACGGAAGTCCTGGCAGATGGGAATCTTTAATCAATTTTTTGGGATATCCCTTTTGTTGGAACCTAGTAGGTTATATTTTGGCTGATTTTTCAGACATTATATCCTCCGAAGAGTTTTTCCTGTTGCGCTTGAACAGTCCATAAGGTATGTTTCTAAGTCGTGCAGAATGGTGAGCGCTTGTATAATCCAAGTAGCTATTGACATCCCCTTTTTTGAAATGCGTGCATATCCCCATGTTACTCTCATCATTAAAATATAGATATAAATCTAGAAAATCTATTTTTTCAGTAGGAAACTAAATAGTGAACGATAGCCCAAATGTATTACTGCTTAGCCACAGTGTAAATTCAAGTGCTTGGTCATCTCTGATCCATAGAAAAAGAAAGATCATCAATATACCGACGATAATGAAGAATATTATCATTTACACAATGTGCAGAGTTCAAAAAATCCTGTTTGAAGATGCCCATGTACAAGTTGGCGTATGATGGCGCAAATGGGGTACCCATGGCAGTGGTGTGTGAACTGTTCTGACATACCAGTGAATTCAGTTTGTTTGAATACCATGGTTAGAGCCATGTCATGTGATATCATCTGCCTTTAGACTTCACAGCCTTTTGTTTTTACTGTTACTTGTGATTGTCTTCATGGGCTTGACAAAGGAGTCAGTACAACTCGGAAACAGAATGCCAATAAGACCTCTAACAATACCCCGTCTCCATCGTCATCTGTCCATGGCAGTGCCGACTGATTGATTTAAAAATACCACAGAGGGACAATTTGTAGGAATAGGCATCACTTGAGAGGTCACTGCCAATTACGCCTTGCCTCTGCCCCTCCAAGTTGTGACATTTACACCCAAATTAGAGCCCTAGAGGGTCATACCTAGAGGTGTCACTAGCAATGTCCATTGTGATGACCAACCGATGTGGGGTTTCCATCCCCTTGATGTGATAAGCATCATCACCTACACCCAATCACATTGTGCCTGTCAAGGTTGGGGCTTGATTTTCAACTTAAAGGGGTTGTCTCGCGGCAGCAAGTGGGGTTCAGCACTTCTGTATGGCCATATTAATGCACTTTGTAATGTACATCGTGCATTAATTATGAGCCATACAGAAGTTATTCACTTACCTGCTCCGTTGCTAGCGTCCCCGTCGCCATGGATCCGTCTAAATTCGCTGTCTTCTGGCATTTTTAGACGCGCTTGCGCAGTCCAGTCTTCTGCCTGGTGAATGGGGCCGCTCGTGTCAGAGAGCTGGTCCCGCGTCGTCATCGTAGCTCCGCCCCGTCACGTGTGCCGATTCCAGCCAATCAGGAGGCTGGAATCGGCAATGGACCGCACAGAGCCCACGGTGTACCATGGGAGAAGACCCGCGATGCATCGTGGGTGAAGATCCCAGCGGCCATCTTGGAGAAGGAAGAAAGAAGTCGTCGCAGAGCGGGGATTCGGATAAGTAATATATATATATATATATATATTTTTTTTTTTAACCCATCTCTTGGGTTTGTCTCGCGCCGAACGGGGGGTCTATTGAAAAAAAAAAAACCCGTTTCGGCGCGAAACAACCCCTTTAAGGACTGTAATTTTTTTTCATTTTCATCTCCACTTTTGAAAAGCCATAACTATAACTTTTTCTTGAGTCTTCTACAACAATACCAATTTTTTTGTTTAAGCTTTTCCACCTTTGCACAATAAAACCCCTTTTAAAAAATAGCTTTTTGATCTCGTTGCATTCAAAGAACCAGAACTTTTTTCGTGTCAGTTCAGATCTGTGTTTTAGGGCGTTCCGTCTCAGTTTTGGTTTTGGAGCAGATCAATGTGTTTCTAAAAAACAAACTAAATGTTTTCAGTTTCCTTCTGTTCTATTATTTGTAATCGGAACAAATAGCGCAGTCTGCATGTGTACAGCCCTCTGAAAAGAGGCAAGCTGGTGTGCCTGCGCTGACTTCACCGGGGAACACCACAGGAACGGGGCACCGGGTGAGTAGGAGAAGAGGCTCCCTGGATTCTACGTCACTTGAGCATTAAGCACCATAACTTATGAACTTAGTTTATGGTGCTTTAGTTGGGTGGTGGATTTGCTACAAGGTAATACTTTCCTACTGGTGTGGGAAAGAAAAGCGGTGTGAGCAATGTCTGATTACATTGCTTACATTACTTCTAGTTCCATACAAATCACTACAGTCTGTGCAGGACAAAGTACTAAAGCACACAACTCACACGCAACCCTTCGTCAGAAAAATGAGCTGCAGCACTCTTCCAAAGGAGTTAGCACGTTCAAAATGTCAGTCGCTATTTTAAAATACACATGTCTTGACGATTGGCAAGTACAGGATGGGCCACGGAAAAGTAGCCCGCCTCTGATCCCTGCACCACACGTCTATAAAAGCAGTCTAAAATAACATCTGTCTTTGTTGGTCATAGCAACCAATCACAGCACAGCTTTCATGTCTTATACTACTGAGGTAAAATGAAAGCTGTGCTGCGATTGGTTGCTATGAGCAACAAAGACAGATTTTCTTTGAGACAGCTTTCATGAGAGTGTGGTGCCAGGAGCAGAGGCAAACTACATTTCCAAGGCCCACGCTGTAGAACAGCAGTCGTATGTTTTAGGCAGGCGTGGGAAAAATGCTGCAGAGTAAGAAGGTTTCCAAAAATAGAAGTGTTAATAGTTTATTTTTGTAATATAAGAAAATGTAAAGTGAATGAAAAAAGGAATTTTAAATCAAAATCAGGATTTGGTGTGAATACTCATGGTCTTCCAAACAGCATCAATTCTTCTAGGCACACTTACAAAGTCAGGGATTTTCTAGGATTATAGTCAGGTGTATGATTAAGCAATTATACTAATTACAGTGATAATGTTTACTTTTTTATATGTGGGTTGAAACACTTGTTAACTGAAACAAGCAGCTGTGTAGGAGGCTTAAACTGGATGAGGAACCGCAAAACTCTATTACAAAGGTGAGGTTGTGGAAGACAGTTTTGCGTCACAGGTCATACACCATGGCAAGACTGAGCACAGCAACAAGACACAAGTTAGTTATACTGCATACACAAGGTCTCACCCAGCTAAAGGCTGCAAAACAGACTGGGGTTTCAAGATGTGCTGTTCAAGATCTTTTGTAAAAGCACAAACAAACAGGCCACATTGAGGACCATAAACACTTTGGTCAGCCAAGGAAACTTGCTTACTTCTCTTTGAAAGTGAAGATGTCCAGCACTGCCATCAGCTCAGAACTGGCAGAAACCAGTGGGACCTAGATAGAACCATCTACTGTTGGGTCTGGCCAGAAATGGCTTTCATAGAGGAATTTTGGCCTAAAGGCCATACTTTACACGTAGAAACAAGGTCAAGTGACTCAACTATGCATGAAAACATTGGAACTGTGGTGCAGAAAATGTCAGCAGGTGCTCTGGATTGATTAGTCAAAATTTGAGATATCTGGCTGTAACAGAAGGCAGTTTGTTTGCTGAAGGGCTGGAGAGCGGTACAATAATGAGTGTCTGCAGGCAGCAGTGAAGCATGGTGGAGAGCGGTACAATAATGAGTGTCTGCAGGCAGCTGTGAAGCACGGTGGAAGTTCCTTGCAAGTCCGAGGCTGCATTTTAGCAGATGAAGTTGGGGATTTTGTCAAGATTAATGGTATCCTCAATACTGAGAAATATAGGCAGATACTGATCCATCATGTAATACCATCAGTGAGGCATCTGATTGGCTCCAAATTAATTCTACAGCTAGACAGCGACCCCAAACATATATAGCCAATATTATTACGAACTATCTTCAGCACAAAGAAGAACAGGGAGTCCTGGAAGTGATGATATGGCCCCACAGATCTCTGATTTCAACACCATCAAGTCTGTCTTGGATTCCATGAAGAGACAGCAGAATTTGAGCGAGCCGACATCCACAGAAGATCTGTGGTTGGTTCTCCAAGATGTTTGGAACAACTTCCCTGCTGAATTTCTTTAGGAACTGTGTGCAACTGTGTACCCAGAAGAATTAATGCCGTTTTGAAGACAAAGGGTGCTCACACCAAATATTGATTGGATTAAAAATTTCTCTTTTGTTCATTGTTTCAGATGCAAATGCGTGTCTACACACATGCTACCTGGGCCTCACCAACCCTTATCTAATATGTGAAAAAGTCCGAATTTTGAGAATTACACAGCCGGATTCACAGTAAAGCAATCTTGAATCATCCTGAACAGTTGTAAACATTCCTTTTCCTTTCTTTGGCCCGGCCAAAAGAAAAAGTTCTTCAAAACAAGAAGAAAACAAACTAAGGGCTCCTACTCACGGAGGGATAATTGCTGCGGAATCAGTGGCGAGCGTCCGCGCTGTGGATCCGCAGCAAATAGTGCCCATAGCATGCTATGGGAAATCGATTCTTCCTGCACACTTGCGGAAACCAACTGCAGTTTCCGCAAGCGGAGGAAAAATCGCAGCATGCTTCATGTCCAACAGCTCGCGGTGCGGACCATCCGCAGTGCAGATGAAAATAAAAGTAATCCCAGGGCCAGATTCCACATGCAGAATCCGGCTCTGCCGCGTGCAGGGGGCCTAAAAGTATAAAAAAAATATTACACAGGCCTTGTCATACCCGAAGTAATGTAAATTACACATATAATAAAAGGTCAAAGTCCTGATAAACCTCTTTCAGTAGACTATGTTACCTAGGAATTACAAATAGGAGAATTTTCACGTGTTTGGGCTATAAGAGGATTATTTACCAAATATTATGTGGATATAAAGTACAGATAAAAGACCACAATGACTGCAGTAGCCTAAAAAATAAAAAAAAACTAACTATTAATCCCACAAATGATTAAAAAGCTAAAAACTGTGTGTGGTCACTAAGCCTCAAAGTACTAAAGGGTTGAGCAAGTCTGTAAAACTATGTGAAAGGAACAGCAGTAAATGGCTATAAAGCAATAAAGCGAGGATAATTAGCATGTTCAAGTATTTGTGCGGCTTATGGCTATAATAAGTTAATACATTATCTCTGATTATTGGAGATTACTGTCTGCTTGGAGTTCCTCCACAATAAAGTGCTGCTCTCCCCTTATAATGAACGAGCCGAGGGGTCTTTGCTGGAGAGTGAAAGGCTTTCCCATGATAACATTGCCTGACATTTCGTTTGGGTTCACACGGGTGGATTTGTATTGCAGATGTCTACGATCGCCCTCCGTGAGGCCGATCCGCGGTAAAATGCAGGCATTAAAAGACAAGCATTTTCGATTTTTCGATCATAGATATGAATTCTGTATTCCAAGAGCGGAAGAAAATTTGAAGTAATGTCAATGGAGGCCGTTCGACTCGTAGCCGATACGCAATAAACATTGTGTGTGGTCTGTGGGTACTCGCGTCATTGCTAAGACCGTGCGGGAAAAAAAACAAAACTGTACTGCACGTGAGCACCTACGAGATTCTGCGGTCATCCGCAGTACAGTCATAGGAGGTACGTAGGGTAACCAGCCACATGCGGAATCTGACCCGCTCATGTGAGCCCGGCCTGAGGGCTCCCTCACACAGGTGTTTGCAGTAAGGCCTCATGTCCACGGGGAAAATAAGAATTAAAATCCGCAGCGGATTTTAACTCTTCTCCCGCGCGCGGATCCGCACCCCATAGGGATGCATTGACCACCCGCGGGTAGATAAATACCCGCAGATCGTCAATAAAAGGGATTTTAAAAAAAATGGAGCATGAAAAAATCTGGACCATGCTCCATTTTCATGCGGGTCTCCCGCGGGGACGGCTCCCGCGGGCTTCTATTGAAGCCTATGGAAAGCGTCCGGATCCGCGGGAGACCTAAAATAGGAATTTAAAAGCATTTACTCACCCGCAGCGGGCCGAGAAAGTCTTCTCTTCCTCACAGCCGCATCTCCCTTGCTTCGGCTCGGCGGATGTGCCCGGCGCATGCGCGCGGCACGTCGACGACGTGCCGGCGACGTGCCGCCGGCGTGACGAATTCATCCGCCGGCCGAAGAAAGAAGATCCGGCCGCGACGCAGAGAAGATGACGCCGCAGCGAAGAGAAGAAACGGAGCGGATGGGAGGTGAGTTTATTCTCATTTATTGCTATTTTCAGCGCTCATGTCCGCGGGGCAGGAGGGACCCGTTGCAGATTCTCCATGGAGAATCTGCAGCGGATCTGATTTTCCCCGTGGACATGAGGCCTAACGCAGCATTTTTCAACCCTGCATTTACTGCAATTCAAGTGTTTTGGCTGCGTTTTCAGCACAGCTGATAACGTATCCAGGGAAGCTGAAAAAAACTAAAATCAAGTACTCACCAAGTAGGCGCCGTCCGCCATCCCTGCAGGCTGCCAGGCACTTGTCTGTGCCTGCAGAGCATCTCTTGCTGATAACGGGGTCTCAAGACCACCCCTCCAGCAAGAGATTGCTCTGATTGGCTGAGCCAGGAGCCATTCATTCATTGAATGTCTGTGATTGGTGCATCTAGCACTGGCTGTGATTGGCACTGGATTAGCCAATCAGAGCAATCCCTTGCTGGAGGTGGGGTCTTCAAACCCCGTCACTAGCAAAAGATCCTCTGACAAGTGCCCGAAGCCCCGGAAAGCAGCGCCAGGGACCAGACAGCGCCAGCAACGGTAATATATATTTTTTACAGTAGTGCAGCCCAAAACGCAGCACGAAGTTGTTCCCAGTTTTTAGCAGCGCTGCTAATGTTGCCCACTCATTTCAATGGGCGAAGCAGGGCTGAAAATGGCCAAAGGTAGATCATACACCGCTGTTGAACAGCCCCATTGAAATGAATGGGAGCGTTGTACAACGTTTACACTGTAAAAAAAAACATCTGAGTCAGGAAGGCCTAAGGGTGCGTTCCCATGTAACAAAAACCGCTGGTGCCTGAAATTTAGAGCAGCCGCGGCTGTCAGTAGCCGCACGATCTCACCAACCTTATCGGCAAGATCATGCTTCTAACTGGCAGCCGCAGCTGGATAGAGCCTCACCCACAAACGTTTTTTGTTACATGGAAATGCGCCCTTATGGATGACAAACCACTTGACTTTACCCCACGCACGTTCATCCTAAACGGTTTGTGAAGGGCTCTCAGGGATTTTTTGGATTATACAATCGATGACCTATCCTCCGGACAGGTCATCAAAAGATGATCAGGAGGGATCGGCTGCTCGGGACCCCTGGCACCTCTGTCACTACTGACAGCGCAGGAAGCAGATTGTGCTTACCATAGCTCAGACTGGTATTGCAGGTGCCGCTCCCATCGAGTTCAACGGGAGCTGCACCTACAATAGAAAAAAAAAAATCTAAAAGTCCCACCTCTGCAAAAAGAACGAGAAAAATGCAGCATCAATATAAGAAACAAAACTCACTTCCCGTTTCTCCCGGCAGTCCCCTGCTTGATCTACATGCAGACAGCAGTGACATTTTGTACTGCTGCAGCCAATTGGTGGACGCTGTGGTCATGTGCTTGTACTACTGGCATCAACATTCAGTGATGAGAGCCATGACGCCAGGTGTACAGCATGTGACCGCTGCAACCAAAAGGCGCCAATAGTACAATACCTTTGTAAATCTGGATTGACGGGGGAGCCAGGAAGAACAAATGCTAGATGGCTTGGTTGCTGGTGAAAACAGGAGGAGAGTACCAGCTTTTTTAAAAAATGTACTTATTTTTTTACTAAATAGGACAAGTCCTTTAATTTTTGACAGACAGATTTGCATTGAAGTCTAAACCTGCTGTCATCGTTTGTTATCAGAGTCATCAAGAAGCCAAAGGAAGTAACAGCCCAAAAATAGCTAAAAATGACATCAATGATGAATAGAAAAAAAAACAGCAAATAAAACAAGTCAAGAAACAGACAATAGTCAGGCATGATAATACTAAGAAGAAGAAGCTGGACAGAAGAAAGCAAGCTGGAACATCAAGATAAGAGTAAACCTTCTATAAGGGAGGTGTTCCGCAAGTAGGCTATATAACCCAAGATATCATGTATATATTGGTGATGCTGAAGCGGATGCTCTGCCCTTGAACTCTATGTCGATGAACTACAGAGCATACAACATAGCTCAAACCAGAAGGAAACATTACAGGTGCAGGACATCATACCGGCCACTGTACTGCCATATGCCTTGTCCGCGGGTTGTGGCTGGTCTAAGCTGCAATACCTGCTCTGGCCACTGTTAAGAGTGGGCAGATCTGTGGCATTGACATAATGGGTTTCTAGGCATTAGTGATATTTACTCTTAAGCTCTTTTTGGCCACTAGTAATTGGTTACAGATACAGTGCTCATCTCAGATGGGATTTTGAACTAATACCATTATATTGCATGGATGCCGGCTAAACATTCATCCAGAGGCTCAGATAGGAGAACAAGTTTTTATGGGAAAGGCAGATAAAATCTAATACAAGCAATGAGATTACAGTAATATAGTAGTACATACCAACAGTATAACATGTAACAAGGAATAAAGAAATGCTACCTCCGATATTCATCTATACCTTCTTCGTACAACACTAAGAATACTGTACAGCGGACGGTCCATTACTTTTGGGGTTTATGATTCACACACATGAATCTGTACTTAGGCCGCCTGCACACAGGCAGATTTGCATTGCGGAATCTGTAGCAGGCGACCGCCTCTGGATTCCGCAGCAAATACCGCCTATACTATTTAATGGCAAAACTCAACTTCCTGTACACGAGCGGAAATAGATCGCGAGCGAAACATCGCAGAGGAGAAATCACAGCATGCTTCATGGAAGCCGTCCAATTTGCAGCCCTTCCGCAATAACATTGCGGAAAAGTCGTGGATTCCAGGTCTTTACCATGAAATGACACGGGAAGAGCAGAGAGTAAAAAAAATAAATAAATAAATATTATATAATATATATAAATAAATGTACTGCGCATGTCCAACATCTCGCCGTGCGGACCATCCGCAGGACAGATAAAAAGACGTGAGGATATATGTGGACGCTAACTGGGCACAGGGTCAAATTCCGCATGCGCAATCCGACCGACCCGTGTGCAGGCAGCTTTTATCTGCTATGGACCCATATTGTACTTTTGCATAAAATCAAGGGTTTTCGAGTGTCTCAGACAACCATTTTCCAAACAGCAGTCTAAAATAATTGTCCCGCACTTATCAAAAATGGCATTATTACGTTTCAAGAGTTACTACAATTTAGTTAGAGGGACATGTCAAAGCTTTTGAGCATTGATGATCCAGATGCAGAGACCTCTGCTAATAGCTGAAATTAAGTCTATAGAAGTCAACACGGCCCTCATCAGCTGCTAAGAGGAGTTGACGGACAGCGAAGACAGCCGAAGCGGTACAGCTCTATGGTTAGCACTGCAGCCCCGTCATTTCAACGGGGGTCTCAGCACCAGCTTCACCACTTCAGCACTGATTAAAACTTTTGACATGTCACCATTTTTTAAAAACATGCACTTAATCTTTAGACTCGGCTAATTGATTGACCAAAGTTAAGACAAATTGCTGACTGCATTTGATAAATCTCTTACCACCTACACGGCTTCTAACATGTATATCATTGGTGGCAGTAGGGGGACGAGTTGTGCGTAAAACAAAAAGCCACATATACTCGCCTCCCACTGCGTGCTCTTTTCATCCTACACGGTAAACGTCATCAGAAAAAAAAATACACGTCAGAATTGCGCTGCTTTTACTCACCTTATTTCCAAGAAAGTTTTTGTTTTACAAAAAAGCAATCAGAAAATCGTATGTATTCCAAAACGGTATCAATAGAATCTACTGGATGTCCAACGAAAAAAGGGCCTCACACAACTATGCTGACGGAAAAATAAGAACAGTTATGGCTGTCAAAAGATGGCGGCACAAAGTAAAATCTTTGGAATGTTTTTTTTTGTTTTTTTTAAGTAGTACAGTAAAAGAAAAAAACCAAAAACCTATAAATTCGGTATTGTCAGAATCGTATAGACCCACAGAATAAATTTATCATGTCACTTTTGCTGCGGCAGTGTGTACGCCATAGAAACAAGATCCTCGCAGACATGGTGGAATTGCACTTTTTCTACTGCACTTAGTTTTTTTTTAGTTTTTTCAGCTCATAACATGCGTCCTTAAGGGGTAATGATGTCATCAGGCCTTTTGCCCGCGGGTGATGTCACTGGTTAGGATACTGCTGGACTGCACTGCCGAAACAGTGGTCTGGTGCTGCGGTAAGTAGATTGCTTTTATTTAGTTTTGGGCATGAGGAGCCCAAAACTACATAAAATGAATAACTTTGAAAAACCATCTAACCTTCAAGGTGTCTAAAACTACTACACAAAAGGCTGTGTGTTATGAAAACACTTTTTTTTCTCATTTGCAGCATTTTTAAAGTCTTTCTATAAAGTCTCGTTTCATACATGTGCACGACCACTTAGTGAGGCGAGGGCCGGAGGGCACACTTGCTCAGTCACGCTCCCCACAGCCAGGTCTTTGCATAGGGATCCTCCTTTTATTGCCAGGCCAGCAACAGAAACAGATTTTTGCCTTGTGCATCAGGGAAGCAGCAGGGTCACTGCATTAACACTGTGCTAGAGCTGAGAATACTACTGCAGGGGAATTAAGAGGGAACTATACTGTCAGCTGCCAGAAGGAGAAGCAGACTGATTCTGTGCAGAGACCTCCCCCAGCAGCCCAGAGTAGCATCAACACTAAGAGGGCCATAAGACAGCAAAAAAAGATGACAAAGGTATTTTTATATGTTAAAGACACTGCAGATTACTTCAAAACAGCCATTAACAGCCTTTCTTGACTTTTGGATTCATGGGCTAACACTTTTATTAAAGGGGTTTTCCAGACAAACACTTTTGATGACCTAACATCATAATAGATTATCAATAGTTAATAGCCAGCGACCCATTGATCAATATTACTTAACCCATTGTTAGTCCAGCGGGGTGGACGTGGTCATCAGGAACGGGAGCAAAAGTGCCATAGACGGCTTAACCCTAATTGTAATCAATGGGAGCCGAAGCCTCCTATTACAATTTCGAGACCGGTGTTGGAGGCGGAATTGCCAGAAGTGCGATAGCCACTTAAGCTTCCATTGATTTCAAGGGAGTGGAGCTGGCTATGGCACTGCAGATCCTGTCCCCAATAACGTCGTCCGTGAGAAGTGTGTTGGGCAATCAACTGATTGCCTAGGATCCTGAGCAGCATATTCCCAGTGATTAACTGCTGATGATGAATCCTAGTATAGGTCATTAATAGTTTGTGCCCAGAAAACCCCCCTTGAGGGGTTGTCCAGGAATTCAACAAAATAGCCACAGACTATGCAGCATGTAAGAAAACCCATCCTAGGATACTTGAATGCATTGCCAAGCTGGTGGGAATGGAGTCAGGGCCAGGCCATGGGCGATGCCAAACGCCATACCGTTTGTTTCCATTAGGCTGAATAGTAAGGATTGAACAGTGTGGCATTAGGCTCTGTCCCTCACCTGCAGCTCCCTCGGACTAGAGATTCATTCACCCATTCTAGAACATGTTTCTTGCAGACTACAAAGGCGGCCATTTTGTTCAATTCCCGGACAACCCCTTTAGTATATTGTAGCTAATCAGCCATCGTACGCTGCAAGAATAATCTGAAGCTACTGGGGAATCAGATTCCCTCCCTACAGGTACTGCAGTGTATAACTTTACATTTTGGTGCGCTAACTTTTATTATCACATTTCTAAGAACAAGAAAAGACTGATGAATAATTGCGGACCGGTAAATAGTATTAGAAACCGGCATGACATTAATGACCACAACAAAGTGAATGCAGGTAATCTTACAATTCATCCAATGACAAGGTTACAAGTTGGCAACACTGGTATTAATGCTTACAACAATGTCAACATTGTAGAAGACAAGTGGTCACGGTCAACTTGCTGCCACAACACAACACTTCCCAGCAACAGTCTGAGCTCAATGCCTCATATACAAAGTAGGAGAGTGAATCACTGCGAGGCGGCAGCTGCCGATGTGTGAAGCCTATGTGCCATCTTAGAACATTAACACTTGCTGCAGGTGGAGCCGACTATTCCTTATTAGTAGGCCATAATCAGGTTATACTCAGATTTGTGTTCTGGCTTCTCTTAACAGATAATGGATCCCATTAACCCTTCTAAGGACGTGCCTTACTTTGAACCTAAGGGCATGACGATTTTTGGGTGGATTTTCATCTCCACGTTTCAAAAGTCATAACTTTTTTTTATTTCTCCGTCAAAATAGCCAAAGGAGGGCTTGCTTGTTGCGTGG
Organism: Eleutherodactylus coqui; assembly: GCF_035609145.1. Lineage (NCBI taxonomy): Eukaryota > Metazoa > Chordata > Amphibia > Anura > Eleutherodactylidae > Eleutherodactylus > Eleutherodactylus coqui. The sequence continues at coordinate 257,584,487 of NC_089839.1, read as the reverse complement.
CGAGCTGTCGTTTTTATTCATACCTTTGTGGAGTACATATCAGGTATTGTACAACTTATCATTTGGGAGGCAGAGCGAAAGGTACTCTGTGGGTTGGTACAATTATGGCAATACCAAAATATTTTTAAATAAATTTAGGTTTTTCAACAATAAAACCCTTTTTTGGCAAATATTTCTTTTCTTTATCACTGCATTCAGAGACCCATAACTCCCCCACCCATGGACAGAGCTGCGCAAGGGCTTGTTTCTTGTGTGATGAGCTGTAGTTTTCATTGATACTATTTTGGGGTAAAATTGACTTTTTTTGATCATTTTTGTCTTTTTTTGAGAGGTGAAGTGCTTTTTTCGTTGGCTTCCTATTTTTTTTTTTTTACAGAAGGGTGTTCAATTTACTGTATGGGTCGTTCAAAAAAAAAAAAAAAACTGGAAAATTGTGCAAAAAAAGGGGGGGGGGTTATTATGTTTTTTTTTACTTGCATTGTTTTTAACTACTTTTATTCTTTTCACCTTTTTACATCACTATAGAGGACTTGAACCTGTGATTTTATGATCACTCAGATAAATACACTGCAGTACTTTGGTTCTGCAGTGTATCATGTGATTTACTTGCCAGTAATTGCTAATAGCAGACCCGGAGGCCCCAACAACCTACGGGTGCTTCTCAATTCCATGGTGGAGGGTCAATGATGCCATGGCTCCTGAGCCTATGCCATAAATGTACAGCATTTTATGCTAACCACCTCGCGCCTATGGTATATAATTAAGTCATGGCGCACAAAGTGGTTAACTTTCAAGGAGGGTTCTATTGTGTCCCCAAATTTTGTATTGGTGCAGAACAGAAGCCATTAAAACAATGACTTCTGCAATACCACATAAAAGTAATATTAGTAGTAATGTGGGTAGATGGGTTTGTATCTGATAGAAACATGGCCAACTGAAACACATTAGGCAGTAAACCTATAAGGAAAGTTAAAGCAAATAAAGGCATTTAAATATTAACTTCCTATTGCATGAAAAAGGCCTTAACCCTTTAACAGAACGTGCAGATAATCATTAGCACGCTGCTGCAGCCCACACCACAAAAAGTTCCAAAAACGCTGACTACAACTTAATCAGTGAGCCGGTATATGGGGACGGAGACAGGAGATGAAACATTTAGCTCTTAACCAAGCAGAAAGGTCACATCTTTTAGTGGAACACAATTCAAGGTTTCTTCCCAGAATGTTGGAATAGGCGCTTGTACAATCAGCTGACAACAGACATAATAAATACTTTGTCAGGCTGCTGCTCTTGTAGGTTACTGCAGTTTATTGTGCGTTGCAAGGATCATTTGTAAATCCGTCGTGTTCTGGTTTATAAGGTGTACAAAGAGGAAAATGGGGCAGATTTATTACTGTTGTTACAGGACCACCAAGCCGATTTCTAGTGCAGACACAGCTTAGTGCCATGTGGAGATAACCTGAAGGACCTTGCACAAGAGACGCTATGTTCCGCAACAGCGTCACAGAATATACAACCATGAATTCCGCGCCAAAATCCATACAGCAAACTGCAGATTGTGATGCAGAATTACCAGCAGAATTCTAGTACTTTCCATTCTGTGTCAAAATCCACAAGTTAGTGTGGATTTGGGTGTTGAATATTCCGCAGGAGGGCATATTCTGCAACGCCATTGTAGAATATTCCGTCCTGTTGGAAAGGTCCTTACTAGGGTCTAGTCAATGGAAGATCCTTGGTGGAAAACCATCCTTACAAGAAAAGTATAAAGAAAAATGGAGGATCAGACAGACTTGGAGAAAAACTGCACTTTTGTAAACTTTTGATGCGATCAGTGGGGGTCCTGCTGCTAAAACCATCACTGAGTGCTAAATAGTTTTGTCCCCCTGACTTGAGCACTGTGGCCCTTCGCCTGTCTTCATTACTGGCAGCTAAAGACAGACTCATAGGGGTCTATAGAGATTTTTTAGAGACCAACAAGCAGCGAAGCTAGCCGAAGAGACACAGCACTTTTATTGATCAGGGGGAATCTCGGCAGCAGAACCCTCACTGATTAAAACTTTTGACGTGTCACAATAACATATCAAAAGTTTGAAAAAAGTGCAGTTACTCTTTAATGGGCTATTCCCCTCTCAGCAAGTAATTCCCCGTTCCCAAGGGACAGAGAATAACTTGTTGACCTATGGGGTCTGGATGCTTGCGACCCTCACTGATTCTGAGATTTCACCTCTAATGCATCCTGAAGTATGGTCAAAGGAGGCCAAACATGAACACCTCCGATCCACTCACTTCAATGGTGTCCCCATCAATCCCAAGATTTCACTCCAGGAACGTCCCTGAAGTGTGGTCAAAGGAGGTGTGCATGCGCAACTCTCCTCCATTCACGTCAATGGGTGTGACAGAGATAGTCATCTGCTTGAACTCCACTATCTCTGGCGCAACCACTGAAGGGAATTGAGCGGAGGTGCACATACATAGCCTCTATTGACCACGCTTCAAAACTCAATGGGGCGATAATCGGAATGATGGGGGTTCGAGCATTTGGACACTCAACAATCAGCAAGTTTATCCTGTGGATAGCAGAAAACCTGCCAAGATGGGAACAACCCTTCAAAAGGGGTTGTCTAGGGAGGTAAAATCCTTACCCAGACATGCAATGTCAGAAGCTCTACTTCTGGTCTGGTTCCGACATTGGGTCAGGTGGTACGGAGTCACTCCCAAGTCACATCATTGCAGGGGGCTAACTGTTCTGCTCAACTTTGGTTGTGTTGCGAAAGTAGTGGTGCAGGCCCATTCTCACTGTGAAGCTATAGCTTTACCGTTTCTTATAGGTTATATTATATGGTTACTAGTGACAGTGATATACTGTAAGGCCGTTGGTTAGCCATTTCTTTAAGAGATAACATTTTTATGTCCTTAAATAACTTTTCAGAGCCGTTAAATGCCTTCTGACCTTGGAGAACCTTTGGATAGGGGATAACTTCTTTTGGTGGTCCAAAAAGGTCAGAGATCGACATATTTCTTTGTATACACTTTCTCACACAAGAAAAACATGACACTTCTTTTTATGCTAAAAAAGTAGCGTAATGCGTTAATGAATTCATCCCATAGCAAAGTTCACCATAGATTTTTACGCTAAAGCGGTTGTCCACTTCTTGGCGGAAATTATGACACACATTTGACGCTCAATCTGCATCCCATAACTTGTAATGGGAATCCGTGCCGCAGTCGGCACCGCACAGATTGTTTTTCTGCGCGCAAATTTTAAATCCACATGCGGAAAAAAGAAGTGACATGCCACTTTCTGGTGCAGAGTTCATGGCAGGAAATCCAAATGTGGATCTGAACATTCAAATGAGCTAAACCCGCGGCGAATCCACTGCCATACAACTGCATAGTCGCGGCAGAGGTCCGCAGCTCATTTCTAGATTTCGGCTGTGATATGAGGCTAAATTTGTGCAGAAAAAAATCTAACGCAGGTTTCACCTCTCTGAACATGCCCTAAGTTATTGATGGGGTATCCTCAGGAAATGTCATCAATAGTTGATCAAAGGGGTCTGTAACCACTAAGGATCAGCTCTCTGTCAGTGTGTACTGACAGCTCCATACACAATACACCAACCTGGGACTCTGCCAAGTGACAGAACTGTCAGCTTCCAGCTCCATACACACAGATGTTCACCGGGGGATATCAAGTAGCAGACCCCCACCGTTCAACTATTGATGGCCTATACTGAGGATGGGTCATCAATAGTTAAGCAGTTTCCAGCCCCTTTAATAGATCAATACTACCATCCCTGTCATTTACTCCTGTAAAAGGGGTTGTCCGGTTGTAAACTACTACTGGTCTATCCTCAGGATAGGCGACCAAATAGTAGACTGGTGAGGTTGGCTGGGTGGTGTGTTCATGCAATGAGCTGATTTCCGCAGGACGCAGACAGCTCCATTCCCACTGCAGTGGCCAGGCTTGGTATTACAGGCATTAAAGTGAATGGGAACTTTGCGTGTAATACCAGGCCTGAAGTGGGAACAGAGCTGTCTGAAGCCTACAAAAATTAACTCAATACATGAGCACACAGGCCTAGAGGACATCGGATCATAGGGAATCCTAGGAGGCAGACACCTGCCGATCTACTATTATTGGAGGAAAGGCCATCAATAGTTTACAATTGGACAACTGCTTTAAAGGAGTTTTCCAGTGAAATACTATTGATGACCTATCATCAGGATAGGTCATCAATTGTTGATCGACCAGGGTCTGCCATTCGGGACATCGACCGATAAGCTGAGCGGGCGCATGCTGTCAGCGGTGCAATGGCACAGAGCCTCTGCACCGACCTCTGTGTAGTGGACGGTGCCTGTAACTGCAGTTACAAGCTCTGGTGACTATACAGAGGTCGGCGCGGAGGCTTCCGCTCCGACCTCTGTGTATTTGGAGCAGAAGTCTCACCGCCGACCTACCATGTAGTGGCCAGCGCTTGTAACTGCAGACACAGCTCTTATTGAAATCAATGGGAGCTGTGCCTGCAGTTACAAGCACCAGCCACTACGGAGGTCGGCATGGAGGCTTCTGCCTTAATTGGTGTATTTGTGGTGCTTACAGCATACGCTCAGCTGATCGGACGGGATCCCAAGCGGCGGACCCCAGCCGATCAACGATTGATAATCTATGCTTATTGCTGGGAGTTACCAGTACAAAATACTGGATAAAACGCTGCATGCCGTGCTATTTCATCTGGAATGCAATAGTATTCTCCATTGAAAGCCCTTTAAGTTGCATTTTGCCACTAACTGGCTTTCTTTTACCTATGGTTACCTAGGAATGAACTTCAAGATGGGCAAGGCAAGAGACCTAATCTTACACTTAGGCCGCCTGCAAACGGGCGGAAATTCCGTGGCGGGATTTCCCGCGGAATGTCCGCTCTTGGAAGCTGCCATAGGATTGCGTTAGCAAACGCGATCCTAGGCAGACGGCTGCGGTTTGGCCGCGCGAAAACAAACCGCACAGAAACATCACTCACCGGCCGCCGGCTCCGGTCTACGCGTGCACCGGCTGCCCGGCAGCCGGCACATGAAAGATCCGGAGCTGCGGGGCGCGGGTGAGTACGCGCTGCTCTCTGCAGGCGCTCGGGTCGGGTCCCGTGGCGAGAATTCTCGCTGCCGGATCCGACCGGGCCGTCTGCAGGCGGCCTTAGTTCACAACAAAGATACAGGAAGTAAAAAGTTTCTTTAATCCAAAAGTTTAGAAAATGTAAATATTCCTTTTGTTTAATTCTAGATAACAAATATTCCTAACCCCTCATTAATAATACATTAATAGGACATTGCATGTTTTCAACTGTTCCGGAAAAAGCCAGCTGCGGGTCATTTGTTCAGTGCAGGCAAACATTGGCATAAAGCATTACATAGCGACCCTTCTGGGTTCTTGCAGCTGCTTCCAGATGGAAATGAAACCTTCCATCACGAGGCTTCATCTGCACCACAATGCTCTTGGTTCCTCTAACCATATAGTTGCTTCAACAGGGGATTGTTTATAATTTTTTGGAATCTGTTATTATTAAAGCGCTTGTTGCAAACAGGAGGTGATACAATGTAACAACTAAGAGGTTTTAGCTAAAAGCGTTACATCCTGGAAGGCAACAACCCAATTTATTAGAATCAGAAAATGTACCTACAATTTGCAGCAACTCCTAGGGAGGAACTCTAAATAAATTCCCTATAATACTAATCATAGCGGGGGGGGGGGGGGGGGGGGGGGGGGGCGTTATCACACAAGACTCTCAAAGTATCAGCTAGCCTCTGTTTACAGGAAACTTTCAACTCTGTATAGGAGATTTAATACGCGGTACCCGGGGAAAAAAAGTTGCACATTTTTGCATTCAGCAATTTATCACAAACATTTGTGACTTTTTGGATTTTTACGCTGGCTTCACCTCTTTAAGGCCGGATTCACACAAACGTATTAGCATGCAATACGCAGTGAATACAACCCATTGATTTCAAGTGGGCATTTAGTTTATGCGAAAAATTACTCATGACCCATTGATTGACTACAGTCCATGCCAGAGGCTGGCATAAACTATACATGAAATTATGCCAACTTGTAGCTGGCATAGATGTCAGACTGTTGCACATGGAGGGCCCGAAGATGCAAGAAATATATTAAAGGGGTTGTCCCGAGGCAGCAAGTGGGTCTATACACTTCTGCATGGCCATAATAATGCACTTTGTAATGTACATTGTGCATTAATTATGAGCCATACAGAAGTTATAAAAAGTTTTATACTTACCTGCTCCGTTGCTGGCGTCCTCGTCTCCATGGTGCCGACTAATTTTCGCCCTCCGATGGCCAAATTAGCCGCGCTTGCGCAGTCCGGGTCTTCTCCTCTTCTCTATGGGGCTCCGTGTAGCTCCGTGTAGCTCCGCCCCGTCACGTGCCGATTCCAGCCAATCAGGAGGCTGGAATCGGCAATGGACCGCACAGAAGCCCTGCGGTCCATGAAGACAGAGGATCCCGGCGGCCATCTTCAGCAGGTGAGTATGAAGACGCCGGACCGCCGGGATTCAGGTAAGCGCTGTGCGGGTGGTTTTTTTAACCCCTGCATCGGGGTTGCCTCGCGCCGAACGGGGGGGGGGGGGGTTTAAAAAAAAAAAAACCCGTTTCGGCGCGGGACATCTCCTTTAATCCAATTTTGGAGTCAGGGTTTTCTAGGGGGGCTATTTCTGCCATTATACAATAGAGCCATCCGCTGGCTAGAGCCAGTACTGCAGTATGGGACATGCTGGAGAGGTCCCCCGACAACGGAGCAGCCAGTAATATACAGTAAGAATACCCTGCCGGACATCTTCCAACATCAGAGCTGTACAGCCTTCAATCAGAATGTCTTCAGACGTCAGTGGATTGGAAAGGGTTAAGAGGCCCTTGCCCGTTGATGCATTTCTAGTACTTCAGGCCAGCGTACACTGTACTTAGACCAGCATATAAAACAAGTATAAATCTCACCTATTCCTAAACGGCATTTTATCGCTTTATGTGGTCTATGTTTTGCGGACCGTAATACGGAACTAATGTGAATCTATGTATCTATTCGCATGACCATATTTTTCGCAGCCGTGTTTTACACGGTAAGTGCTACTTGTGTCGGTTTTTGCCTCCATATTTGTATTCATTGATTTTTTTTTTATTAGACAAAGTATTTTCTCAGTAGAAAGGAAAACTAATGACAGCAAATATGGAGGCAGATACAGATGAAATGCTCATGATATTTGCTTCCTATATTATATGTAACATGAGCGTATTGACGACATAGGGCAATATTTGTGTTTTCACACCTGCAATCACACCATCCAATTTTTCCATCTCCCTGCTCCATGTTTGGAGGCGACAAACTTCAATCAAATTCAAAAAGAAGGGATCATTTTTTCCCCATTGATTTCAATGGGGTTTCAAAAAAATGGAAAGGCGTCAGAATTCCATGCCCATTGACAGGGCAAATTCCACATGGCGGTCTACTCCCAAAACTGCATCAGAACGACACGGGTTTTGATGTGGTTTTTAGAAAATTCCACAGTGATTTTGCCGTGTGAACATACTGTAACGGTCAAAAGCACACGGGTGGAAATTCCGTGGTGGGAATTCCTGTAGAATTTCCACCCGTGCCCGCTGAAATAGAATTGCATTAGCTAACACAGTCCTATGCAGACAGACGTGATTTGACCGAGTGAAAACCCGCGTGGTAAACAAATCGTGGTATGTCCTATTTCTGTGCGAGCCTCGCAGACACGCCGGCTATGACCTGCGCATGTGCGGCTGTGTGACACGGCGGCAGAATGTGAGCGCTGGGTCACTGCAGGAGGCCTACTTTGTAGCATTTCCTCCACACCTGCCTAAAACCTGTGCAAAGTACTATAAATAATAGAATAAATATAATTAACCAAGTCTACCCGATTGCCATACTTGGCTGATTTCAGAGCGTCGGCGGGCCTTTCCCCCAGGCAGTTGTGGTAATCCCCTTGTTACAAAAAAGCTCGCATATGGCGGACTTGTTGCAGAAACGTCTGTCCCTGCAATGACGTTCCGTTCATCTGAATGGGGTTGTTCTGCGTTAAGCACATAGATTTCTGCAAACCCCACTGAGACAGTGTAGACATGTCTGTCATACATCTGCCTTGTGTGAATATTACATCCTTAGCCCCCATTCACATGAAGTTCTTCGGGCACGAGGACCCGGGAATGTAACCAAAGCATGGCGCTGCCATTGATTTCAATGAGAGAGAAGTATGCCGAAGCTGCTAATGCAAGAAACAGCTACAATATGAACCCTTTCTTTGCCAAGCAAATACTATAGATTAAATTCTAGAACTAACAGATAAAATATATTGTGGATTGAATACGGAAAACGAGAGAGCGGCGTGTTGTGGCTTTAAGCCGGCTCCTGTATACCCAGTCATCCAGAGGGAGACGCATGCCAGAATCGATCCCACACTTGGCATCAGGCGCAGCAGTTTGATGCCTCCCTGCGCTGGGCAGAAAAATGTTGCATGCAGCATTTTTCGGTCCGGCTGGTGCACAAAAAAAGTCATCCGTTGTGTCCGGCTCTAGCCTAGAAATACCGGGCGGGCACAACTGAAATGGGGGAGCCTCGGCTTAGTGACAAACAATCATTCTTTTATAGGAGAACATCACCTTCTGCAATAAGTACCCGGTAGTCCTCCAACTGTCTACGGTACAATGCATTCGGAAAGTCTTCAGACCCTTTTACTGTTGTTACATTTTGTTATGTTTTGGCCTTGTGCACATACCCAGAATGATAAATGGGAACAGAATGTTAGAAATCTTTGGATTTTTTTATTTTTGCATTGGCATAAGTATTTGCACCCTTTGATAAGATGCTGGGAATTCAGCTCTGTGGGTCTCTCATTATTCTTGATCATCTATGAGATCTTTCTACACCCTGCGGTGAATTCAGTTGAATGGACGTAATTTTAACACCTCCCCCCCCCCATCTATATAAGGCCAAAACAAGCCATGAGGAGGAAAGAACTGCCTGTGGAGCTCTGAGCCAGGATTGTGTGGAGGCACAGATCTGGGGAAGGCTACCAAAAAATAAAAAAGGGTGAAAGATATGCATTGTACTCGCAAGTGATTTTCATGGGCGTGCGATACTGGTAGAAGTTTTCATACATGTCTAAGAGCTCATTCACACAAGTGCAGATATGCTATGTAATACGCAGTGAATAGGACCCATTGACTATAATGACTTTGTTCACCAGCATATTTTCTCGTGCGATCACATGAAGAATACACAGCATGTCCTATGTTGATGCGTATTATACACCGTAGAAGCCCACTCAAATCAACGGGCAAAATGTGAAAATACGCAGGAAACCTGGGTATTTCTGCACAAAATCAATGCCATTCCATGTGTTGGTCTTCCATGCGAGTGAAAGGACTGCCGACAGGCAAAAAACCCAAAAAGCAACAGCGCATTTTGGCCCGTGAATATGCCGCATATTCACTGACCGAAATATGCATACACCTGTGTGAACGCACCCTAAGGGCTCATGTCCACGGGCGGTTTTTCTTACGTATTATGCGGTAAATGGAAGAAGCCATGAAAGTCAATGGACTTTCATTCTTCCATTCCCCCCGGCGTGGGACACAGTGTTCTCATACGCAAGAGAATAAATTGCAGCATGCCCCATTTCTCAAAGTATGACACGCTGCCTGTACGCAATACATTGCATCCGGGGTATCGTTTCGATACGCATGCCCATGCTGAACAGAGAGGGAATTAAAAAAATGTTTAAAAAAAAATAAAATACGCTGCGCATGTCCGTGACATCACATTACTGGCCATGCACAGTGCCATACTCAGCCCATGCGCGATCTCTATGGGCTGGAATGTGTAAAACGCTACGGGTTGCCAGCGCTGTTTTACGCATACACACCTTGGGCATGTGTGGTGAAGTGCATTTTTAAAAAAACAGCGTTCGAAAATCACAGTGTTCGAAAGGCTGCGCTCAAACGCTTGTCTGAGAAGCCCTATTGAAATCAATGGAGGCAGTTTACCATAAATACCGCCTGTGTGAGAGCGGCCTTAAGGGAGAGTGACCCAAGACCGCTTTCACACAGACGACAAAAATCGCTCTATCTTCCCGCGATGCGACAGCGTGAGAAAACGAATGTTTGTGAAACCCCTGTTTTCTAATGGGTTCCTTCACATTAGCGATGATTTTACTGATGCTGTGCTGTAAGAAAAAAATTGCGCCATTCTCTATCTTTTTTGCGATGTAAAATTGAGAGACTTTATCACGAGCGGCAGCGATGTCATATTATTCTGAATAAAAGCATTGCTGATCAAAAATCGTGAGAATGAAGACGCAATTTTGCCGCAATATTTCCGCATTTGCCCGTGTGAAAGAGGCCTAAAGGAAAGATACAGCCGTCTCTCCCAGCTGATTCGAGCCGGATACCACTAATCAAGTCTAGAAATGGACCGTCTGACCCTCTCTGAAGGAGCGATCCAACAAGAAACGGCTATAAAAGCCATTATAGGAAATCTTCCTGGCCCCGCCCACAGACCACCCGCCATATCTAACACATAATCAGGAGCTTTTAGATATTGGCGAAAATTCCCAAAACCCTACTGAAGACTCATGAATGGCAGCGGACACCCCATACTGACCGATGCGACTACACAGTCCGGTGTCCAGCCCGGCGCTGGTTTCACGGCACGGGAGAACACATGTAACTTATGGGACATTTTACAGACATCACTCCTATCACTGAGACTATGTTCCACAGGTTTGGATTATATGAGCGCAGATTGTGGATTTGGGGACGGGCAGTGCCAGTGTGAACGGTGAGGTGTGGGGATTGGGAGTTTTCAATTTTACCTGCTAAAATGCACAAAACCCGTCCACAAAATAATGCGAGAGTCGCCCATACCAGTCATATGCCAACATACAGTCCTAAGAGTCGTCCATACCAGTCATATGCCAACATACAGTCCTAAGAGTCCTCCATACCAGTCATATTGCCATTTTACCATCCTGATAGTGCTCTATGCCAGCCATATGCCAACATACAATACTGACAGTCTTGGCACATAGTCCTCAGTCCTCCATGCCAATCATATGCCATCATACAGTGCTGATATGACTGGCATGGAAGACTGTCTTCATACTACCCTGAGAGACCTCCATGCCAGTCATATGCCATCTTACTGCCCGAGTCCTTCATGCCAGTTCTATGCCAACATACTGCGTTGAGTCCTCTATACCAGTGATATGTCATTATACAGTTCTTCATGCCAGTCAAATGCCATCTTAATGCCCTGAAAGTCCTTTATACTGGTCATATGCCATCATGCAGTCCTGAAAGTCATCCATGCCAGTCATATGCCAACATACAGTCCTCCATGCCAATTATATGCCATCATATACCCGAGTCCTCCATGCCTGTTATATGCAGAGTCCTCCATGCCAGTTATAAGCCAGTAATTTGCCATCATACTACCCTGAGTCCTCCACGCTAGTCATATGCCACCATACTACCCCAAGTCCTCCATGCCAGTCATATGCCATCATACAGTCCTACATGCCAGTCATATGCTATCATACTACCCTGAGTCCTTAATGCCAGTTATATACCATTATATACCCAAGTCCTCCATGCGAGTAATATACCATCATACAGTCCTCCATGCCAGTTATATGCCACCATACTGCCCTGAGCCCTTCATGCCAGTTATATGCCACCATACTGCCCTGAGCCCTTCATGCCAGTTATATGCCACCATACTGCCCTGAGCCCTTCATGCCAGTTATATGCCACCATACTGCCGAGCCCTTCATGCCAGTTATATGCCACCATAATGCCCTGACTTGTCCTCCATGCCAGTCATATGCCACTATACAGTTCTTCATGCTAGTCATATGCCACCATACTACCCTGAGTTCCCCATGCCCGTTATATGCCACTATACTACCCTGGGTCCTCCGTGCCAGTTATATTCCACTCAAATGCTATCATACTACACTGAGTCCTCTATGCCAGTCATGCCATTATACAGTTCTTCATGCCAGTCATATGCCACCATACTACCGAGTCCTCCATGCCAGTCATATGCCATGCTAGACCCTGCAGATGCCCCCTCCAGCAGCAGACGTCTGCACATACCAACGCATTAATCTCTGTACTCTTGTAAATGGCAGTGAAGCGGCCGCCGAGCAGAGCCGGTCTGTGGCGGCACACGGCTACCTGCTCAGCGCCGGCTGAGGTGAAGTCCGTCAGAGATAGGATTAGAGGCATTTGTAAGGCCATTCACTGAGCCACCATGTCCCCCCGTGCCCCCAGCAGCGCCCGCCGCCCCCCGACCACACGGCCCTCGGGTAACACGGGGTTAGTGCGGCGCGTGTCGTCTCACCTGAGCTGGGGGCGCGCTCCCCTCCCCCGCCGCGGCCGGCAGGTGCCTCCTCAGTCCCGGGCAGCGGGCGGCTCACACATCACACTGCCGGCGGCTTCCTGGAGGTTGTGAGGGAGCAGGAGCCCGGCCAGGCTGCACGCACGGGCGGGAGGAGGAGGCGGGGAGACATTGCATAACAGCCTCCTCGCCATTTGTCATCAGCATCTTGGGGGCCTTCCGCCTGTGTTACCCTCCACCCCGGCAGGTGAACGGCGGCCATGGAGCTGCTTGTCCCGTATAGAATGTGTAGGGCTAGAAGCCTGCAGTGTGGGGCCACATAATGCTGCAGCCCAGCAGACGGCGTACATGTAGTCAGCGTATCGGGCTGCGTTCACACCTGCGCTGGGGAGTCCGGTATTCTGGCCCATTCGGGGAGCAGGAAAGGGGAAACCGTACGGCTTTGACTCTGGAGAGACCCGAACCGCAGCGGCTGGACCCCGGCTCTGGGAGAGACCCGAACCGCAGCGGCCGGACCCCGGCTCTGGGAGAGACCCGAACCGCAGCGGCCGGACCCCGGCTCTGGGAGAGACCCGAACCGCAGCGGCCGGACCCCGGCTCTGGGAGAGAGCCGAACCGCAGCGGCCGGACCCCGGCTCTGGGAGAGAGCCGAACCGCAGCGGCCGGACCCCGGCTCTGGGAGAGAGCCGAACCGCAGCGGCCGGACCCCGGCTCTGGGAGAGAGCCGAACCGCAGCGGCCGGACCCCGGCTCTGGGAGAGAGCCGAACCGCAGCGGCCCGGACCCCGGCTCTGGGAGAGAGCCGAACCGCAGCGGCCGGACCCCGGCTCTGGGAGAGAGCCGAACCGCAGCGGCCGGACCCCGGCTCTGGGAGAGAGCCGAACCGCAGCGGCCCGGACCCCGGCTCTGGGAGAGAGCCGAACCGCAGCGGCCGGACCCCGGCTCTGGGAGAGAGCCGAACCGCAGCGGCCGGACCCCGGCTCTGGGAGAGAGCCGAACCGCAGCGGCCGGACCCCGGCTCTGGGAGAGAGCCGAACCGCAGCGGCCGGACCCCGGCTCTGGGAGAGAGCCGAACCGCAGCGGCCGGACCCCGGCTCTGGGAGAGAGCCGAACCGCAGCGGCCGGACCCCGGCTCTGGGAGAGAGCCGAACCGCAGCGGCCGGACCCCGGCTCTGGGAGAGAGCCGAACCGCAGCGGCCGGACCCCGGCTCTGGGAGAGAGCCGAACCGCAGCGGCCGGACCCCGGCTCTGGGAGAGAGCCGAACCGCAGCGGCCGGACCCCGGCTCTGGGAGAGAGCCGAACCGCAGCGGCCGGACCCCGGCTCTGGAGAGACCCGAACCGCATCAGGCTGAGCCCATTGGCTTTATCACGACGTGTTTCACCACGGAACATGGCATCCCCCGGGCCATATGTCACAAATCCGTGACATGAGGAGGCGGCCATGGGGTATGAACAGCCGTGTCCCTTATGTTCGCCATTGGTCATGCGCAGTACAGTTTTTTTTGTTTTGACTGTTTGTACTTGCCGAGCCGTCGCATAGCGATGATGCAGGTACCCACGGCCCATGGGCAATGTTTGCGTATAGGCTGCTGGTCGGATAGCCTCCATTGACTTCAATAGAGGGCGCCCTTGCAGAATCCACAATAAAATAGAGCATGCTGCGATTTTTCCTCCACTCACGGGATATGCAATTTGTATCTGCAAGTTTGATCGAAAAAGCAACTTTTACATGCTTTTCAATGCTCGCATTTTGCTGCGTGTCGTCCACGCGGATACCAATCGCGGATTTTGCAATTGGAAACCGCCCATATGAGCTTGGCCCTGGGCTGGCTCCACACGGGCGTATTTGCGTGCACAATATGCAGAGAATAAAACCCATTGATTTCAGTGGGTTCATTCATATTACCGTATTTTACGCACACATTTTGGACGTGCAAAAAAAAAAATGAAATAGAATGCGTTCAATTTTTTTGTGCGCCAAAGGGGCCCATGGAAGTCAATGCGCACATGCAATATGCAAGGACGTGTGAAACACTGCATAATTACGCAGGAAGAAGACATCTGGAACGCATTAAGATTAATTAGCCATATCAATTGTGCGCAAATTAACGCTTTGCGGGCGCAAAAAGTACAGTAAAATACACTTATATGCACACAATAGCATTGTACATTTCAAAACACGCTATGCTCAGGTGCGCGGTAATATGCATAGACTTCTGTGGAGTTCGGATGGGTACATAGATCCATCCATCAAGGACTTGTTTCGTAGAGTCCTGCTCTCCACTCTGGACTGTCGGTTCATACACTATGGACACCTCCTCATGTCTATTGCTGGGAGTGAGCGGCGTAAAATACCGGAAGATAAAACGCTGCCTGCCGTGCTATTTCATCTGGTAAAATGACAGACAGCTGAGCAGAAACCAAATGGAACCCATTAGAGTCAATAGGGTCTGTTCGGTTCTGTCATAAGGCTGCATTCAGACGAACGTATATCAGCTCGGTTTTCACGCCGAGCCGATATACGTTGTCCTTGTGTGCAGGGGGGGGGGGGTGAGGATGGAAGAGCCAGGAGCAGGAACTGAGCTCCCGCCCCCCTATCTGCCTCCTCTCCACCCCTCTGCACTATTTGCAATGGGGAGAGGCGAAACAGGGGCGGGGCTAATTCACGGTCCTTAGCCCCGCCCCCGTTCCGCCTCCTTTCATTGCAAATAGTGCAAAGGGGCGGAAAGGAAGCAGAGAGGGGGCGGGAGCTCAGTTCCTGCTCCAGGCTCTTCCATCCTCCCCTCCCCCCCTGCACACGAGGACAACGTATATCAGCTCGGCATGAAAACCGAGCCGATATACGTTCGTCTGAATGCAGCCTGAGGGTGCGGGCAGACGAGCGTAGGCGTATTTACGTTCGCACGAGCGCAACGTATAATCGCCCGAGCGATCGTTTTTCACCGATCACGACCAGAGCTAGAAAGCGTATTTTCGTTTGTTCCTACTTTGCAAAGGTCTTTTCGGCGATCGAATATGTGTTGGCGCGTATTTCGGTCGCATATGTTCCGTTTTTTTTCGAATTGCCGTTTTTACGCGCCGTAAAATCGCCCATGTGAACGAATACATTCGAAACCATTGCCTCAGATGGTCATGTATATACGTCTGGTCGCAAAAACGCGCCGTTTATGCGCTCGTCTGTCCGCACCCTGAGACTCATCCAGTTCAGCCATAAAGTACTAATAGGCACTAATTGCTATTAGTACTTTATTAGCTTTATTTGCATGCAAATGAGCTTCTAGGAGCTGTTACAGAACGCAGCTGGAGGTCTGAGCTCTGTAATTAGCTCCATTGTTCAGCCATGGGCTCCCCATCGAGAATTCAGCACCATGGACAGCAGACACAGCCTGCGTCCTGCTTATTGCTGAAAAAAGCTGTAACAATGTTATCAGCTGTAATCAGATCTCACTGACAGAGCACAGCGTGGGGCCCTGCCTATCAGCTGTTCTGCAGGAAGGGCTGAGAACTGAAAACAGCTGTAACAATGCTATCAGCTGTATTCTGTTTCCCCTAGCAGTCCTGCTTATCAGCTGTTCTGCTGAAGGACTCTTTTCAAACTGAATTTCGGCAAGAAGTGCAGGATGGGCACATTTAGACAACAATTTTCGCTCAACAGACAGTGATGAGCCTTATCAGTACCGCACCCTAAGTTTCTTAGCAGGCGGTGCTGATGGCATTCTTTCAGCTGGTATCCTGCTGGGACTTCCCAGGAGGATACCAGCTGAAAGCTTTCAGAACAAAGAGGCTGTCGGCGCTCCTGCTGTTTCTCAGAGCTATCAGCTCAGCGGAACACTGCTGATAACTGCAAGAACAAAGCAGCTGTTTTGTATATGCAAAACAGCTGCTTTGTTCTAGCAATCAGTGGTGTCCCGCTCTGCCTGCACTTAACTCTTTAAGTACCTAATTAGCTACTTCAGGGTTATGCCTTTTGAGCAATCATCTTTCAGTCTAAATGCACCTTAATACTGCCATATAGTGACCATGTGCTGTACAAAGGTGCCCTGCAGAGTGTTATGATACCGACTACAGAAGAAAATACTGCACTGCTCCTATGTAGTCACAGGCAGAATACATAAGGAATATTTCTCTGCTCTCCCGAGATGTTCTAGTAGATACTGTTATGCCAATTGAATAGCAACAACACAATACAGAAAATTACTCTGGAACAAACCCCAGTTAGAATCTACTAGCTTGTTACCCGCGACTTCGTCTGCACGGACTTTGTATTTTTTATCTAATCTGTGTTTTGCTGTATATTGAAACGTAACAAGTTGAACTAGTGAAAGGAATGTAACTACAATCTGCTGTCAGACAGTTCTGTATGTTTTAGGTCCTGTCATCTTTTGCCAGGATATACAGGTTTTGTGAGCTGTATACACGTGAGCCGCCGCATAAAGTTTTTCTAAATGTACACCCGCTACCTTCAGGGTTTGCCCTTCAGCCTTATTGATCGTCATCACAAATGCTATTTTTAGAATTAAAAAGGCAAATCCGTCGGTATTATCAGAATGTGTGGAATTAAAACACTTTCTCCTTCTGCTATTCCAGTCATAATAATGGTTTACAATATTTCGCCCCAGGTGTGTAATCAGTTGTGTAAGAAATGAAAGCTGTGCTGTGATTGGTTGCCAGAGCTCAGCTTTCATTACTTACACAGCTGAGGCAAAAAAAAGCAGTACTGTGATTGGTTGCTATTTGTTATACTGCTGAGGTAAAATAAAAGCTGTGCTGTGATTGGTCGCTATGGGCAACACAGATTTTCTTTAAATGTGTTAATGGGTATTTGGTTCAAGTGTTAATCCCAGGCAACCCCGGATATCCCCGCTAGCTTAATAATGCATACGTGCGTCAACAACATCTACCCGTTTGGGGAGGCCTAGCTTATGATGTGCACCCCCTTCCACTCCATCACAAATTGGAGGTGCACCTGCACATCGCCAAATACATCTGTCTTGTCCTAGAGATCTCCATGAAGTAGGGGTGGAGACAGGATTGTGGCTGCTTGGCAAGTCGATGACACCCCCTCATCGTGATTGGCTGCACAGCAGCCATCCCTTCCTTGGCCTCACAGGTCCTGGCACTGAGTGTTGCCACCCTGCCACCACCGCTGCTGTCAGTGTGGGTGCCCATCTCCCCTTACCATGTCCTCTTAGTGGGCCCGCTATCAGTGTCCCCGGGGGCCTGTACTGTGGCACCTACGGTCCCCTTTACCGGCCCTCGTGCCCTGCTGTCAGTTGATCAACTCCTGATGCTGTGGGGGGACCTCGTGCCCTGCTGTCAGTTGATCAACTCCTGATGCTGTGGGGGGACCTCATGCCCCACTATCATCCGTCAGGCTCCTCATGCTCTGGTGGAGAAGCCAGCTGACAGACGCGGTGCAGGGGCATGTGATGCAGTGAAAGGAGAAGGCCGCGGATAGACCCGCTGCTGCATCTGAGCACTGCTGGCCCGGCTGATGCAATGGGGGAGACAGCGGTCCATCTGAGCGCCAGTGGTGCTGCTCATGCAGTGCTGGGGAAGCTAGCAAACCACCGGTGAGGCGAACCGCAGGATGCTGGGTGAGTGACCGGGGCTATTGCAGCCGGGAAAGGAGATCACACCCGCCACAGCAAGTGCAAATCAATGAGCGCACAGAGCACCGACGGAGCCCAGAGACAGCTGCAGCCTCTATACTGCTTTTTGGCTGCCGATTAGGGTTAGGGGTTAGTTGTCCTATCAGGCTTTCATTTATAGCCCTCCAGGTCAGCCAAATAGAAGGGCAGAGGCTGCATCTATAGGACCTTACAGAAGTCACCCTATCAGGAGCTAGGTGTGTGACAGGGGTGTTCCTGCACCCAAGCCCTGTCAAACCAGTACCTTCCTGGTGGTGACAAGATACAATAATAACATGAGCAGGCATGTTCCATTGTGTCTATGCATATTTGGGTTTAGTTGTCTCATTAGTGCAGGGACCCACGAGACAACGAGGACCCATAAAGTGGGCTTGCGGGCTTAAGTATCTTGACTAAAATACGAACCAATACCTCGTACATTCTATAGTTATCCCATCTGGCTAGGTATGCAGGTGATTTTGAGTGCTTGTCAGTGTTTAATTTATATCTGTTTCTGAGTTATGTCTGCGAGTATCGAGTCCAGTTCGCAGTTCTGCATTTCTGTCTGAGTTTGCCTGTTTGGCGTTTATGAAGTCTGTTTTGCAGTTCACTCTCAGATCGCTAGATGTAATGGAAGTTACACGTATGACATGTATATCTGTGTTAGGTACGTGTTCTCTGTGCTAGGCTGTATGGATAAGTCCTATGTTTCCTTTTGTCAATCTGCTTTTTGTGTTTTCTGTTCTGCATTCTGTGTGTCTGAACAATGAGGTGTCCTTTTAGTTGTTTCGGCGTCTAGCCACCTGTTGCTATTCGCAACCTTGTTGTTCAGTGGTCTGTCAGTTCTATAGACTTCTGGTGCTATTCGTAATCTAATTCTGTGGTCTGTTCTGGCGTCTAGTCTTCCTCTTCTGTATTCTGATTCTGTTCTGTATATCTGTCCGTGTGCCTCTGTGCTGGGTCTGTGTAAGGCCTTCTGATCCTTCGTCTTAACCTGAAGATTGTTGTGTCTCTATCCTGTATTGGCATCTGTATCTTGCATCTTTGTCTGTCTGTACCATTGCCTCATTGCCTGTCCTGTTATTTGCCTAGGTCCCTGCTCCGTTTAGTACCATTCTGCTATCTGTCGGTACTGTGTCTGCCCCAGTTCCTGGCTGTACCTCCTGCCTGTTGGCATGGTGCTTGCATCAGTGCTTCTAATTCCCGTGGGTCAGCTGCCAACCACACAGAGACTACTCCAAGAGGTAGTGGCCTGCTTGGCTCTCCGCCGTGAGGCCAGATCCCCGCACAGGGGTTAAAGGGTGGAGTTTGGAGAGTCAGCAGGATAACGTCCTCAGGTTTAGCCCAAGGTCAAACCTGTTGGTTGGCACAGTGGGTCCTCACTTGCTGCTCCGTAACAGCTCAGTATATGCCTATGCCCTATGCAACTGGCCATGTGTCTCCTGCTTCTTCAGAGCGAACCCATGCACAAAGATCTGAGGCGTTTGATCCACAGGCGAGAGATATTATCATATTAGTTTTCTTTTTTTTTTTCTTTGTCCATTTCTGTTTTATTTTGTATCCAAATTATTATTACACATGAAATTAATGTCCCATTTATGTCTTTTTTGGAGTGATAAACTTTCTGTTTAGCAAGCCACGCTGTAGTACTTGATTCATCTGACATGGTAAGCAGGTGCATGTGTACAGTGTAGCTATTTTCAAAAGGCAACTTTTGTTTCAGTTATCATGCAGTGGCCCCGTTATGTGCCAATATAGACCCAACAACACATGGTTGATGCAGGTTGTTACATGGCATACATACAGTGTGCCCCCATGTAGTTTAGGTCAATGCCTGAGGAGCAATAGTGCACCTGCAAACAGTAGAGGGGCAGTAATGCACTACTGTGCCCTTCAGCTGTTAACGGCACATTCACAGCTGTCCTATGCGTTTCTAATCAAATAGTTTTTGGCACTCGGCACATGGTTTTCTTTGTCTGTTTGATTAGAAAAAAAAGTCTTGTGTAACATTGTCTTTATCGTAATTTTTTTAATTTGTGGGTGGGGACACTAAAGAGGTATTGTTTAAAGGGGTTGTCCCGCGCCGAAACGTTTTTTTTTTTTTTCAACAGCCCCCCCGTTCGGCACGAGACAACCCCGATGCAGGGGTTAAACAAGAACACCGGACAGCGCTTACCTGAATCCCCGCGCTCCGGTGACTTCTTACTTACCTGCTGAACATGGCCGCCGGGATCTTCTCCCTCGGTGGACCGCAGGGCTTCTGTGCGGTCCATTGCCGATTCCAGCCTCCTGATTGGCTGGAATCGGCACGTGACGGGGCGGAGCTACACGGAGCCCCATTGAGAAAAGAAGAAGACCCGGACTGCGCAAGCGTGTCTAATTTGGCGATTAGACGCTGAAAATTAGACGGCTCCATGGAAACGAGGACGCTAGCAACGGAGCAGGTAAGTGAAAAATTTCTTATAACTTCTGTATGGCTCATAATTAATGCACAATGTACATTACAAAGTGCATTAATATGGCCATACAGAAGTGTATAGACCCACTTGCTGCCGCGGGACAACCCCTTTAATGTTTTGGTAAACTTCTACACAGTGGCAAAGTAGCTAAAGTGAAAATATTGTTTAAATAAAATCTAACGTGTATGAATTTTGGCAAATCATTGTCAAGCTCACAACTCCCGTCAAAAGTTCTCATTGTCTTGCGAGTACTTAACCAAACATGTGCCAAAAAGTATCTAGCTAAACAAAAGAAGCACAGCCAGCTTAAAAAAATGATGCTGCTTTTGAGAGATCAGTTCATCTGCTTCCTCGAACATAGTCCATCTGCCATGAAACTGCTCCCTGAGGCCTCAGAAAGTAGTCAGCAAAGATGTCCCTGACTTGGAGAGCAGATGCTGTTGGTCTGTGATTCAGCCTGTGAAACTCCCATCCATAACTTCTGATGGAAGTTTCTATGTATCAGGACTCGAACCCCGGCCCTCCTGAGCTTCAGGCAACAGTTCTCTCCAGTAAGCTATCAGCCTGATGAACAGCTTTCCTGCTGAACCTGTTCCCATTCCTTGCTCCTACTAACCCAGTTCCTGCTTGGCTCCACCCTGTCTTGTGATTGCCCACCCTATATAACCTGGCCTGGAACCTCCCATCCTTCTGAGGTTATTGTGCTCCCAGCCAGTCAAGCTCTTTCACCTGGTGCGCCTCCATACTTACCTGTGTACCGACCTCTGGCTTCCCTGACTATGCTACTCGCCTGCTCCTCTGTACTGCAAGCTGATACCCAAACTTGCTGACCCATTCTGGAAGCCCTGAAAATGTGAGTATCCGCAGTGCTTCCATAGGCCTCGAAATCACCAAGCAAATATTGATCGTAACTATCAGCAACAGCATTACCGAGAAGTACTGCTTGTAATTGAAATACTGGGACCCGGAGTGCAGTGCTTTTTTTAACATGCGGGTGTTTGTCATCCAGCACCCCAATGCAATTGGGAAACTGCACAACATCCAGGAATGTCCATCTAATCTAGGCAAGAGGGTGAAGCCAGACACTGCCAAATGACATCACAGGTCTCCCTGACTATCCTAGAAATCGTAGATCTTCCCAATAGAAAATCAAAATGCAGCGAAGCATACAAATTCCCAGTGTACAGAAACCGGCACAAATAAGGCAAACGGGATAAATGATAACCAAAATGTCATTTTGAAAAAGCGCAACGCAATAAACAACAATAGTTAGAAGACATTTGTAAGGTCTGTAGTAGGGTGAGAGGTGAAGTGTGGGACGGAAGGTGCATATCACGGAGACTACTAGCATCAGTGATGTAGACCCGGTCTGTTCCTCACTCCGGTACGGAGTTCACCTGAGCCAGACAGGTGAGGTGTGAGACGCAAGCTGAACGTGAGCTGAACTGCAGACACCACAACACACTGCAACCAAGGTTTGCTGGGTCTTTGCCACGTAATTTAAAAAGGACTTTTATGTTTCACTCTGCTGGACTATTGGCTGGAGAAAGGACTTTTTTTCTTCCTGTATTTTCTGTTGACTGGAGGTTACCAGTGTCTTTATGTTATGTCCAGCAAGTAAATAAAGAGAAAGCCGGACAGAATTCTGGCTGTGGCCTGAAGTCTTTCACCCTGCGCTGTTAACAGGTCGCTGTCACACATGCATTCACAAAATGCTGCGTCTGAAACCGCGGCGTTATCTATGCGATTTCATGGAGCGTATTTAAACACATGCTACAATATTTGACAGCGTTTTTTTTTACATACCCCGTTATTGAGATGGGTGATGAGGGGTACTAACAAGTGCTAAAATGCACGAAAATGGAGTAGAAACGCCGCATTCGAGAACTAGTCTGTGATGCTCAATGTTAATCAATGGGAGCGTTGAGCAGCTTTCGGCGCAGTATTTAAAACGTGCTGAATGCTGTAAAAAAGCAGACTGTGTGAGAGCAGCGTAAGGCCACTCTCACACACGGCTTCAGTACAAGCTTGTGATTTTGATCGCAACGCTTTGTCGTGTCTTTCACTGTTTTCAAACATTACTGTGTTCGACAGCACTTTCTTACGCACCCCATTATTGTGATAAGGGATGAGGTGCATTAAAAAGTGCAAAAACACGCCAAAATAGAGCAGACAGCGCTAAAAAAATAGCGTTTTGCGAAGCCACATTGGAATCAATGGGAGCGTTGTAGCGCGATGACCGTGGCATTCAAAAAGAGTGGATCCATACCTATGTTAGGGCTCAGAGCAGGGTTTACCTCTTTGCTGAGTTTATGGAGGATGTAAAACTGAAATGAATGGATCAGTTTTTTGCTTCATAAATTTCAATGCGTTTTGAAAAAAACTAAAGCATACTGAAAGCCTATTGAAAGCGATGGCAAAAAAAACTCATCAGTTCATTTCAGTTTCCCATCCTCCAAAAACTCAGCAGAGAGACGGAAACCCTTCGCTGAGCCCTAAGGTAGGTGTGAAACCACCCTAGAATACAGAGATTAGTACATAGAATAGTACATAGAACAGACCATCTACTTGCCTCTGGATTTCCGCAGCAGATATACACCAACATGTTGTATGGAAACCCGAATGGCCCCTCTTCCAGAAGCTTATTGAACCGCTGTAATGACAGGGCGATTAACTTATCCTCTAGTCAGCATAAAAAGTATAGAATTGCCCCCTATGTGCACGCTGCGACATCAGAGGATGAACCCAGAACCTCCTCATCCTCCTCCTAGGCATATTCTCCAGCCTCTCACATGACTGCCCAAATCTGCAAGACAACAACCAGGGCAGGTATACATCCTCGTTCGAATAAGTTATGTCCCCTAAGTCTGGTTGCACACAAACGAGTGCGATATCAGGCCGAAAAATGCAGCCCGACATCACGCTAGTCAACGTGCGTCTTTCAGGCAAAAATGCCAAGCTTCACTGCTGTGAAATTCTGATTTTCTCACACGTTTCATGCCCGATAATCGGAAGTGTTTCCCATTGATTTCACAGCATGCAAGTGCCATGCAATGTATTAAGGGTCTCACTGAAATCAATAGGCGATGCAGCGTTTTTATTTGTTTTTTTTGTTTGCTTTTTTTACAGCAATGCGGATGGAGTTCATATTCACATGGGTTTTGGGCATCTCACAACGCACAAAACTCGTATAAGATTCACACTCATAGCCTAACTCAGTGACCCTCTCACAAACCCAGGAAGTACAAGAAGCACAGCACAGTAGCGCAGCGCCGCACATGTGGCTGTTTATGGTTGTTTGCAGTGGGCAGGGTCAGTGGTGATAAGTTCAGAGCTTGTTTCTGGGGTTTTTTGCGTACAAAAGCAAATGGTTTGAATGTGCAAAAAAATATATTAAATCTACAGCCATATGCACACAAAAAACGTGTTTGCTGCACAAACGCGCTGCACTGGGGTGAGTGTATTTGTGCGTGCGCTCATGTGAAACCACTTAAAGGTGTTGGCAAACTGTCTCATAAATATTATGATGTACTATAACAGACCAGTCAGGAGAGGGGACAGCGCTTCTATAATTTGAGTGACTTCAGAGTTTCCTGCCGAGAAATCTTTGGCCCCTCCACTATTGCACCCATCTCCAGCCTTTGTAGCAGTGATTCCCAAGCGGGGTGCCACGGCTCCCAGACTGGGAATCACTCAGCCGACATTAATTAAAAAGCAGTTATCCGGGCAGTGCCCAGTTGGATACACTGAGGTCAGAACAGAAGCACTACGCTCACCCTTGTGTAGTGGTCAAAGCTCGTAATTGCAGGCGCAGCTCCCATTGATTCCAATGAGAGTGATGCCTGCAGTTACAAGTCCTAGCCACTACACAGAGGTTGGAGCAGTTCCAGAGGTGAATAGGGGGGTAGTTATTGGCTGTACAGCATCCCTGTGACTACTAAAGGGGTCACTATTACTACTGGGGCCACTATGGATATCACTATTACTACTGTGACCGCTCTGGGAGTCACTATTACTACTGTGGTCACTATGGGGTCACTATTTATGCACGCAATAAAGAATGCAGCCAGGCCCATTGAAGTGCAGTAAGTACAAATATGCAGTGAGTAGACTGGTTTCCTGCATATTCACTGCATTTTTGCACCTGCCCATTCACTTCAACGGCATATTGTGGTGCAATCCTCTAGGCAGGCTCCACAGGGGGAAGACTTGCCGTGGATTTCCATACAGACCCTTTACAGTTCCCTGGCATCCACAAGCTGTAGAAAAAATCCACATTAAAACCAATGGGAGGGTGAATTCTGCATAAAAATACGCAATTAGACCCGCGTCACAATCCACACCAAATGCATTTAGTGACAGATTTTCTACTGCTAACCTACAAATCAGCCCCGTGTGGACCTAGCCTTGAGGTATGTTTATGTGTAGTAGAAATGCTACAGATTTCCCACAGTGGAAAGTTTTGCAACAAAAGCCGCAGCATTTCCGCCAAAGACAGAGTCAAAATATGCATCATCGGTGGGGATTTTGACTTAAAATCAGCTGCTTCTGATTTATTGTGCTCCCCCCCCCACCTCCAAAGTCTTCATTCTCTTGATGCCTCCTTCACCAGGCACCCAGCGGCCTCTTGTGAGTTCAGTGCCGCTGATCAGGTGACATGGAAGTGGCTAGCGGTGCCGCATTCACTAGAGGCTGCTGGGTGCCCAGAACATCAGAGGTAAAATGAAATGTTGCAATAAGCCATGCCTTAGCTACACACCCTTATTTTTAGGGGTGCCCCATGTTAAAATGCTTTCACTGGGATGTCCCAAGGCTGAAAAGGTTGGGAAAGACTGCTCCATTTTTTTGGAGGAGAGAAACTGAAATAAAAACAGGAAAAAACTGTTTCCCCCCATTGATTTCAATGGAGTTTAAAAAAAATGGAAAAAAGGCTTCATTTTGCTTCGGTTCCATTAGGTTTCCATTTTTGGGATGGGATAATAGGCAATCTGCAGCATTATTTTTCCCATTGGGAATCCATCCATCAAACTTTCTCTCTTGACAGGAAAGGGAAAAAAACATTCACGTTACCCCCATCATCCTGGCTGCTTTTCTATAGAAAGAGAGGGAATTTGATGGTTTCTCATTGGTCTGTTGACATACGACATATTGCAGTTAGTGTATTTCACTAGATTGGTCACCAGGGTGCAATAAACAAAAATTAGTTGTTTTTTTTTACATATGACCTATTGCAGTTACCACAATGATTTGGTGTGGCCATTCTTCTGCCTTCAAAGCAGCATTAATTCTTCTTGGTACACTTGCACACAGTGTTTTAAGGAACTCAACAGAGAAGTTGTTCCAAACATCTTGGGGAAAGTAAAGTAAACATGATGCCATTAATCTGTTGCACTACGTTTCCTTGGCTGACCACTTTGTCTACGGTGCTCAAATTGCACGTTTCATTGTGCTTCTTCACAAGAGCTTGAACAGCACATCTTGAAACCCCAGTTTGTGTTGAAATCTTTGCCTTGGCGAGACCTTGCTGATATAGAACAAATACCTTGTTTCTTGTTCCTATGCTCAGTCTTACCATGGTGTATGACCTGTGATCGGAAACTGTCTTCCACAATCTCACCTCTGTAGCAGAGTTTGGCTGTTCCTCACCCAGTGTTAAGCCTCCTACACAGCTGTTTCTGTTTCAGTTAGTTACTGTGTTTAAGTTTATATTTGAAAATGATGACCATTATCACATGTTTGGTCTAATTGTGTAATCATACACCTGACTATAATGCTACAAAATCCCTGACTTTGTGCAAGTGTATCTAGAAGAATTGATGCTCTGTTAAAGGCAAAGGGAGGTCACCCCAAATATTGATTTGATATAGATTTCTCTTTTCATTTTCATTAATTTTTCATTTTGTTAATTGACAAAAATAAAGTATTAACATTTTCTGTTTTTAAACAGCATTGCGTTGCAGTATTTTTCCACGGCTGCCTAAAACGCTTTCACAATACTGGATTTATAATAATCACCTTTAGGGCTCTTTCACACGAGCATATATTGGCCGTCATTTTCACGGCCGGCTGATATATGCTACGATGTGAGGTGTAAAAACTCGTGAACTGGTGCACAAATCTAAGGTTTGTGCACCCGTGCAGACACTGCATGTCTTTTTGTGTGATTCTTGTTTAAGAACTGCCCATAATGTTCTATGAGAGCCTTAAAAAATCAGAACACATGAAAAAAAGTTTAAATCGGTGAAAACTGTGTGTAAAATGCGTGCAAATCTCAAAAACACATTAAAATTGCACAGAAAATTTTCAATTATCCAATTCATACTCGCATGTATGAAAACAGCCTGAGGTGGTCACTGATGGGCATTATTAATGTGAGTCAGACACTGGTGGGACATAAAGGAGTGCCGGCTGTTGTAAGAAATGGGAGCGACATGCACTGCTAGAGTTGTCTCTTATTGCTGTACAACAGTGGGAAGATATACAGACACTATAAGACAACACTATAGGCTCAGTTACAGCTGCTCAGCTCTGGTATATGTCTAAAAGTTGTAGTCACCCAATAGTCAGACGTTCTACACAGTGATAATGATTACAGTGCAATTAATCTAAAGAAAATATCACCTCTGATCTCTGAAGGGAAGCTGTTTTTGTTTTTCCTATCTAGGCCCAGACCACCATGAAG
Source organism: Eleutherodactylus coqui (assembly GCF_035609145.1). NCBI lineage: Eukaryota > Metazoa > Chordata > Amphibia > Anura > Eleutherodactylidae > Eleutherodactylus > Eleutherodactylus coqui. The sequence goes on along the minus strand of NC_089839.1, from coordinate 257,557,291 downwards.
ACTGCTTCCAGTCACAACTTGAGCAGCGGCTTCCCTGTGCATTGTGACAGTCAGCACCCAATAAGCTGAACTGTGGGGGTCCCAAGCGGCAGACCCTAGACAATTAACTATTGATGACCTATCCCAATGATAGGTCATCAATAGAAATGAGCAAGCGTACTCGTTAAGGCAAATTACTCAAACATCGCCGTTTTCGAGTACATGCCTGCTCGTCCGCAAAGATTCTAGAGGGTGAGTGGTGAGTTGCGGGGGATGGGGAGGGGGGGGGAATAAAATGCATTGGATATCATTTTCAAAGCAAAAACATTGGAAAGTACAGTAATTAGTATACTGTATATCCATAGTGTTTTTGAATGTTTCCTGACCATCATGAATTCAAAATTCTCAAGACATATCCAGATAGATAATTTTCAGATCACTTAAACACAGTGTGAAAAGAGCCTAAAAATATCTTATTGGTAAACGGTAAAAAGGTAGACTGAATCCATTATGGGAATCTGCAACCAGATATTTAAAGGGTTTGTTCAGTTTGGACAACCTTTGGCAAGGTAACATAAATTGATAATGAGCTGATCTCCAGGAATCCCACTGTCAGGACTCTCCTAAATCAGGTGTTATAGTTGGGTAAAACAGGCAAGTCTGCATTTCCTGCAGGGAAAATTAAAGGCCACTAAGCCCCCAAACCTCCACGAACCTTAAAGAGGTTCTGTCATTAAAAAAAAGAAAATTCTATACTTAACAGATCTTCACCTCACCTATCTTTTCCTGTCTCCTGCAGTCCGGGAGAAGGGTGATCACCTCACCTCCAGCTGGCTGATTCTTCTGCTTCCTGTGAGGTTACATACTTTGCCGGCAGTCTTCTTCCTGCCAGCCAATGTATGTTACGTCACAGTTCACAGGCCAGCAGGGGGAATGCAAATCAACTCTAGAGATTACTCATGGGAGCTGTCTCTAGATTAGTATTCCTGAACAATGTGACCTTCACTGGCCAGCCGATAGAAGAATGTGAAGAATGCAGCCTTCATAACAAGTCGGCCCGCATGTGTTGAGGTGATCCTGGGGCGCAGCAGAAGCTAAGCGAGAAGATGTGGTAAGGAGACTGATGGAGGAGGAATAGGTAAGTGAAAAAATCTTGCATCGCGTTGCTGCTACCCACAATTTTATCACAAGAAAGTTGATGGGACTTTCTAATGTTAAAATCGCATCACACGGAAATCGCAAGTTCGTGCTATGTAATGCGTATAAATGAGGCTCCATAGGGAAACATGGGCTACACAGAAACATAGCATCATATAAAACATTGTTAAAGTGAATGAAACCATTAGAAACCATGGGCTTCACATACGTGCGTTTTGTATCGCTGTCGCATTGCTACAAAATCGTGAGGTTTTGCAGCCCGTGGGAAAGCAGCCTAAAAGCTGTATTTCCATGTCCATATAGAGCTGCAGGAATGAAGCCACTCTCCAGAGAAGTCAGTCTGGATTGATTGATATATCATCACAAGCCAACCGCAGCAGCATCTTACACATGTGCTTTACTGTGCACATGCTGGAGGTGGCTTGTGATGACGTACATGGCCCTGCGGGACATTGATCAGACCAGCAGGGGATTCGGCCAACCTGATTTCTCTGAAGAGCAGTTCATCTCTGTAACGTTATACAGGCACAGGATTCAAACTTCAAAGTTTTGTTTCTTCATGAAGCCGCACCCTACAGAAAATAAAAGAATATTATTGAAAACCTGTGATCCTCCTAGATAACTGGATATTGGTGGTTTTAGGGCCTAATTTCAGATAACTGCTTGCCTTTTGAGCAATAGGCAATCCTGCAAGGCATGAATGGGTCAAGTCCTCCTGAACCATTGTTTGTAGGAGTCTAAGACCCCATTTACACTGACAGATGATCATCTTTGCATACCTTATAATAGCTACTAAAGAGCTATGTATGTGGTAGCGGGACACCGACGCTATTGCTTGGCGAACAATACAGCTGTTCTGCATACGCAAACAGCTGTATTGTTCTCCATGATTACAGCTTGCATCCCACTGTGAACTACCAGCAGGATACGGGCTGTAAGAATCTTATCAGCACTGCCAACTGTGATAACAGCCTACACCGCTGATAAGAGTTCATTGCTCAATTCAAGAAAACTAGAATTGAGCGAGGAATGAATCGTGCACGGAAACTGCACGATGTCCTACATTTAGACCCAATGATTCTCACTCAAAAGACGGCTTTGAGCAAGAATCGTTGGGTCTAAATGGACCTTAAGTGAGAGGCTGCATTCTATTACATCACTAATTAAATTGTCTGTGCATAGCAGTTATAACTATACCTTCAAGTGACCCTCCAGGCCTCGGCAAACACACTTGGCCACACCGCTTCTTAGACTATCTGATGCACAGTGGCATTGGTATGCATTGGTAATGTAAGGCCCCTTTAACATGGAGCGACCTGTCGGGTGCAGATGCCAAAGGGTTGTCCCCGTTATACACAGGAACAAGCATCGCTCAGTGAATGGAAGCAGAGAAAATCAGAGATCATTCTGGTCTGCCTACATTTGCAATAAACAGGCAGTCGTTCATAAATGAATGTTAACACGGGCCGATCCATTGTTTTCTGCATATAGAAGACCTGAATGAGCAGTGAACAAATTCTCATTCGTCGTCCAGTCAGGGCATACATTTACACTGAACGATTTATTGACCCATGTAACAAGATTCTAAGACACCACATGCCGCTCTGACCGGCACACTGTTCATGTGGGCAGCACTGGTTAGTCAGTGCAGGTGTACTGTAGTTTTTGCACGAGCAAAAAAATACGCAGTGATTCTTCCAGCCATTGACATGGGCAACTAGTGTATTAAGTTCAAGATGTGTTCTCGCTCTGCGCAAATGCAGAGGAAAATAGAGCATGCGGTTTTTTGGGTGCAACGCGCTTGTGCATGTAACCATTGAAACCAAGTTCTATTTTCTGCGTGTTGCACACACAAATGTTGGTGTGCAAAAGCACACGCAAATACAGCCATATGACACCGGCCTAAGTGTCAATATTGGGAAAAATATGTGTTAGGTTGTGCTGCTGGGACCTGTTGTTCTGCAGGATTCCAGGAGCACACCATCACAGGTGTGGTATAATTGAACTGGCTGGGTGTGGAGTTTCTCCAGCCAGCCAATCACCACAGGTCTGTTCGATATAAATAAAACAGTCTCTCTGGCCAGAGGGAGCTGGCTTCCTCATTCCCCCTGGTGTTTGCATTCATGCATGTAGATCTATTGGTGTGAACAGTGATGTGTGGTCTTCACAGGGTGCCAGACTTGTGGTGTGATCAGTCCTGTTCAGTTTTGGATGCATTCCAAGATGTGTTGGTGTGAACTGTGTCCTGTGCAGCTGGATCATTTACCATCTTTGGGTGAGCTAGGTCCTTAGATTCCAGCGTGTGGCCGTCCTTACCAGAACAAGCGCCCTGCTTGCAGGTAGATTACTTATAGAAGTTGTCTCGTTAGAGTAGGGACCCGCGAGAAAACGAAGACCCTTGAAGTGGACTCGCAGGCTTAAGTGACTTGCCCAAAGCACGAACTAATACCTTGTACTTTTATAGCTATTCCATCTGGTTATATGTGCAGGTATGAATGGTGCATGTTTTGGCCATCAGTTCAGTCCTTATTGTATCTCTGCCTATAAGACTGAAGTACGCAGTCCACTGTCCCTTGGTGTTCAGTGTGTGCGTTTGTGTAGTATCACAGGTTACGCAGCCAGCACGTCCTGTGCGGACGTGACAATGTGGTTTCCTTCCAACTCCAGGGTTAACACGTCTTTTTACAATTTTATGGCGCACGTATTTAATAAGTATGGACTTACCCCTACCTCCTGTATCTTAATTTCTGATAACCTCATCCTATACAGAAAAGATGTTCATCTTTTAGACATAATATCCATTTGGGATTTCCCTATCTAACAAAACTTCATTCCCCCAGTCACTTGAGTGCTGGCAAACACAGCAAATCACTGTTTTTCGTCAGTGCCATAGGCTTTGAATGAAGAGGCAGAGCGCTTGCTCAACCACCACTCAGTTGAAACTCCTCCTAGCCGCTGTCTTGTGGCTGGGGGAAATAGGAGACTGGCCATTCTGTTGATTGGTGGGGTCTCAGCAGTCAGATCATCACTAGAGATGAGCGAGCGTACTCGGATAAGCACTACTCGCTCGAGTAATGTGCTTTATCCGAGTATCGCTGTACTCGGGGCTAAAGATTCGGGTGCCGCTGCGGCTGACAGGTGAGTTGCAGCGGGGAGCAGGGGAGAGCGGGCGGGAGAGAAGGAGAGAAAGATCTTACCTCCGTTCCTCCCCGCTCTCCCCTGCAGCTCCCCGCTCCGTGCCGGCACCCGAATCTTTAGCCCCGAGCACAGCGGTACTCGGATAAAGCCAATTACTCGAGCGAGTAGTGCTTATCCGAGTACGCTCGCTCATCTCTAATCATCACCAATATAGCATCTATCAACTGTCCAGTGGAAAGGAGAAAATGCCTTAAACTGCAATACAGCTTAAAATATGTGCCTAGAAGCACAAGATGGCCATTTCTAGTGTCTACTGCAGTAAGTGGACTATAGCAAATGTATTTGAATTAGTACTGGTACATGCACAGCCATTCTTGCTCAGTTTGTAGTTAACAAAGCTGAGATAGTTCTACACATTCTCTTTTTTTTAAAGAGAACCCCATTTGCCATTCTCACTGCAATATTTACCCGAGTTTATTGTACCGTCTATTCCAGATGGCAAGTAAAAAAGTAGCATGCATTACCTGGGATAGTATTAATTTGTACCACCAGAATGCTAGAGCTACCCTGTTTCCCTGAAAATAAGACATACCCTGAAAATAAGACATAGTATGATTTTCCAGAATTTTTGAGGATGCAAAATGATTTTTCAGGCTTTTTGAGGATGCTTGAAATATAAGCCCTACTCCAAAATTAAGCCCTGCTAACAGTTAATTAAAAAAAGTCACTTTACATAGTGTCCAGGCAGCTATACATGTAAAAAAGGTAAACCTTTTTGAACAAAAATTAATATAAGACACTGTCTTATTTTCGGGGAAACACGGTAGTAAAAAAATATCTATAATTTACCATAACCGTAACTGAGAAAGGCCGCCTGCACAGGAAATGGGTCGGACCACGCATGCGGAATTCCCGCAGCAGAGTTCGACCCAGTGCCCGGCTGGTGACCCCAGCTAACCTCTACACCGTCTTTTTCTCTGCCCCCGATGTGCAGGCCGACGTGCAGTACAGAGGCTGCAGCGAGCATTCTGCAAGGATGATAGCAGAATGGCCACGGGACAACCATGGACTTCAATGGAAGCCGACCGTGCGTAGCCCGCACAAAATCGGAGCATGCTGCGATTTCTCCCCCGCTAGCAGAAAATCTCAATCAATTTCCGCTCATTGGCAAGAAATCACGTATTGTCCTAGCATTCTATGGGTTGGATTTGCTGCAGAATCCGGAGGCTGAATTCCACTCCAGATTTCGCAATGCAAATCCGCCCGTGTGCAGAAGGCCTAATAAGTTCTGTTTAATATTCTAATTTCCAGTAAGTAATTCTATCCACTACTGTGCAAAAGTTTTAGGCAGATGTGGAAAAAAATGCTGCAAAGTAAGAATGCTTTCAAAAATAGAAGTGTCAATAGTTTTATTTTTGTAAATTCACAAAATGCAAAGTGAATGAACAAAACAGAGATCGAAGTCAAACCAATATTTAGTGTGACCTCTCTTTGGGCTAATGCCCATGGCCGGATTTCTGCCGCGTTTTACGTGGTGTAAATCCGCGATGTTACCGCGGAGCTATTAGGTTCTATGGAGCCTAATAGCTCAATGTCCACGGTGCGGAATTCCACTGCGTGAAACAAACTGCGACATGCTCTAATTGCCGCAGGAATACGTACAGCCAGCTTTCATTGTAGTCAATGGAAGCCGGCCGTCACGCTGTACTTCCGCTGTAGCACAGCAGAAGTATCGTGTGAAAACACGTCACCGCCGGCCGCGTCATGCACTGTTCTGCGTATGCACGCTGGCTCGAGGGACAGGAACAGCGCGGTGGATCCGGGAGGTGAGTATGAGGGTTATGGGGGGCTCCGGGGCGGACTCCGCTGCGATATTCCATTAGCGCGGTCTGTCACAGCCGTGGGCATGAGGCCTTTGCCTTCAAAACAGCATCTATTTATCTGCAGCAAGTCATTGACCCCAAACATACAGCCAATGTCATTAACAACTATCTTCAGAGTAGAGAACAAGGCGTCCTGGAAATGATGATTCGACTCCCACAGAGCCCTGGTCTCAACATCATTGAGTCTGCCTGGATTAAATGAAGAGGCTTGAGCAATCTTACATCCACATAAGATCTGTGGTTAGTTCTCCAAGAAGTTCAGAACAACCTCCCTGCCAAGTTTCTACAAAAACTGTGCAAGTGTACCTAGAAGATTTTCATGCTGTTTTGAAGACAAAGGTGGTCAGACCAAATATTCATTTGATTTAGATTTCTCTTTTGTTCATTCGCTTTGCATTTTGTAAATTGACCAAAAAACTATTAAAACTTCTATTTTTCAAAGCATTCTTACTTTGCAGCATTTTTCCACACCTGCCTAAAACCTTTGCACAGTACTAATATATAATTGTTTATTCCCCCGGCAGATATATCAACTATGCATCCTTAGATTATTTTCATTAGTAATGAGGACTGTTATCACCATTACTCAACGCTACAATTAAATAAACATAAAAATTGTCAGTAATTAATACCAACATGCACGGAAATAAAATTAGCCATTTTACAAATGTAATTTAATCTTTAATCATCATGTAGCTAGCTCCTCAGTATATATCGGTCAGCTAGTATTACCTTGTTTAGTTATTCCCTTCTATCTGAAGTTTCCTGAAATCCTTCCCTTCAGGGGGGCTATGTGACCCTCCTTTGACTGCCTGGGAATAATTTGTACTCTATGCTACCAAAAGTAAATGGGCAGCTGAGCAAGAATCAAAAGCAGTATTTAGTTGGGCTTTCTTTGGTACTAATTGCTAATGTCTAATACACTTCAGCTGGTAGTTCCCTCCATTCATCCTGCAAATGTCTGGTAAGTTTTCTCAAAGAAAATAAACACTGTTCATATTTTTTGATCTTGCATTTCAGTTTGTCACAAAGATGTTCAGCAGGGTTCAGGTCGAGACTCTTTGCATACAGAACAGTCAAATCGTGGAAGTATTGCTGACCATTTCCAAAGTATTACCCATTGTCAGCAGCACATTATTGTCTACAATGTCAAGCTACACCTCCATAAATGCATTATTCTCTTCCCCCCCCCCCTGTTAATTAAAGCATATTCTTGCTCACAGGTGAAACATTACAATATAAGGTAGAAGATAAAGGCTACCTACAATCGCCCTATGAAGCCCTAATATTTGCTGCTATGCTTAGACAGGGTATACGCCCTGAGAAGGACAATCCTGTGCCAGAACCTACTCTCATTGAAATCAACGTGAGTCGCAGTAATTGCAGACATGGCTCGCATTGATTTAATTGAGGGTTGCGCTTGCAGCCACTACGTAGGGGTCGGAGCAGAGATTTACGCTGCTTCTACAGCATCCAAGGAGCAGACCCCAGGCTAGGAGACAGTTGGGTAGAGTTCAGGCCCTGTCATGGTGGCTCCACTGTCTCCCACCCAAAGGGTAACTGGTGACACGTCCAAGGGGCCGCGGACAGGCTATTAACCAGGGGAACCCAATGATGGATTACCTTAGTCCTTTGTGTCACGTGTGACACTACCATTCCATCCTCTGCGGTGAATCCAGTTGTTGGTAATAAAGAGTCCACACACAGGGATTTAACTTTCTGAGCCAAACGGGGAATGGTTGGTGAAGCTTGTTTACTTAAAGCAACTTGATTACAATCCAAGAATACATGCCAGCAGTAAAACAGTGCAAAACTCAGGACGGTTTGACAGGGAGGATTCATGGGTAGACAGGAGAAACGACAGTCCTGTGCATCCTGATCCCAGGTAGGTGCGCTGCATCGCGGCTCCTAATTCTCTCTGTGTCCAAGGGCAACATTGGCATCTCCTGGGTGAAATCAGCCCAGGGTAGACTTTGGTTATTTCTCTGCCTCTTCCATCCTAAGCCACACAGGGCTGAAGGTGCTTGTGTGGCTCACTTTCAGAACTCCCAACACTCCTCACTCTTCCAAGCCCAGAATGGAACGCTCCTGCACACACTTTGCAATCACATATCAAGCATTGTCAGGTGACAACCAACTCACAACATAAAAGGATATTTTTCCAGACAGACATCTCACATACCAGACAGTTAACTCCTTCAGTGCTGCAGCTACACAATACACATCAATCATGCAACACAGAAGACACTGACATTACAGTGGACAAACGCATACACACTATTATGGAGGGGCCCCCATTGTTCTGGACCACTAGACTTCCACTTCAACCCCTGTGTAATTGCAGTGCTGTCAACAGGCACACAATCAGCTGATCGGTGGCAGTCCCAAGCAACAGACCCCAGCCGAATAACTATTCATAACTTGTCCTGACCCTATCCTCCTAACTTGCTGATTGGTAGGGGTCTTGCTCTGACTATCACTGTGAAGGTTACTCCCCTTCCCCACCCGTCCCCCCCACAGAGACATCACTGTGATTGGAGCACTGGCCAAGCATGTGCGGTCAGTGCTACATACATTTCAACACAATGTCATTTATGCACAATGCTCAAGCTTAAACAGGATACTTGTTTGGTATATTTGGACCCATTATAGCATATGGACATGTTCAGTATATACCGCATCTAGTGGTATAGAAAGATTGCTGCCATAAAGTTTATTTTGTTTTTGAAGGCAGCAAAATTCTTAATGCAGCTGCCACGGACTGGAGGGCACGGTTAGGATAGAGGGGGTGGCGACCCACAGCAGGAAGAGGTGGAGTGAAGTATCAGGAAGATTAGGAAAGAAGAAGAGAAAGCAGAAGGATGAAGAAAGAAGCAGCTTGGATCTGGGAGTCGAGTGGAAGATACCTACCCACCTACCCGCAAGAGGAGTGCGCGTAGGTTTGTGTCAGAACACAGAGCATAAGGATGCAGAGTTTTGGAAGTCCTCATAGCTGTGGTATAGGTGGAAATGCCAGCAATTGTAGTAAGAGAAGGGTAGTTTGCAAGCCCGAGTTAGATCGGGCCTTTCGTACGCCTTTCGGACAAGAGCATTAAAGGTTTTATGAAATTTAAAGTTTTATTTGGAATTTAATAAAGCTGTGGCCTCCCCCTCTTAAAATGCCAATATGGGCGGTGTTTTTGTTGTAGAATAAGAAGGGGAGCGGGTTGAGAAACGGAGTAAGTACCTCCAGTACTACATTTTTTTCCCCAAAAAATATATAAGAAAGTAATTTTTTAGAATCTTTAGCTCTAGGACTTAACGCATATTTATTGAACTCTTAAAGCGACCCTCTGGTCCTGGATAAATAAAGATGGCCACACCACTATTTTGACTACCTGATGCACACTGTTCATTAGAATGAATTGGTGGTCTAAAACACTACATGCTGCTCTGACTGGTCAGTACTGCTCACATGGACAGCACTGGCCAATCAAAGCAGCATGTAGTGTCTTTGTGCATTAGTATGCATCATTAGTCAATGTGTATCAGGTAGTCAAAGAACCGATGCTGACATTGTTATCCGTGGGGACCAAAGGGTCTCTTTAAATAAGCATGCATAGGAACTTAATAAACATACATAGGGACCGAACAGATATAAAAATGCAGAGGGGATTATTCCAAGAGCATACTTCTCTCTATACATTACCCTTCTATGTAGTAAATATTCTGCAGAGCTTTCAGTAATTATTTTGAACCAGCTGTTTAGAGAAGGAACATAATTAAGACAATTTGGGTCAACTTAGATGTATAATAATTAGATAATAAATTGGTGCAAAGCAGACACATTAGAGTACATTCTGTCGTGTATATTAAAAGAAGAGTAACATTAAAAAAATGGAACACTTTGAGGAAATAAAATGGCTTTACCTAACAACTTAATTGGCCTCCTTAATGGATGTGCTGTAACTGCTATTGTTCAGTCACCAAGCTTTCAATTACCCGCTGATTTTCCTACACTCCATGCCAGCCATGCTGCGCTTCTTTGTACTGCTAATATGTACAGGGTGCTATTATAGCGTCCTCGGTTCTGTAATGACGTAAATAGCTCCTGCCTTACATGCTCTGGCTGTGTTTTTGTGTGTGTGTTTTTTTCCCCCTAGCTCTTTTTTGTTATTTATGTTTTCTCACAAACATGGATTTTTTTTAATTGCATACAGTTTGATCACTTATACAGAAGAGAAAGTAGAAAAAAAGAAATCAAACCCAACATCTTGCTTACTCGTCACCTTGCAATGTGGAAATGACAAGGTCCACTTGGCCTGCTTCCCTTGGAGAATAATTAGCAGCAGTTTTATCTTGAAGCTTCTTGGCCCTAATGCAAAGTCAGTATCAATGCTCCCACCTCCCATGTGCCATTTGTAATACTAGTGTCTTCATAGGTGTGTGATGGTACATTATCGCAGGGGTGCACAGCTTGTGGCTTAGGGCCACATGTGGTCTGCGATGCCATTCTGTGCAGCCCGATCCATCTGGTCTGGTAGCTGATTAGTTGCATCTTAGATAGGATTATGATCCAAATTATTTATCCAGACCAAATATCCTTATAGGGCAAATGGAGAAGGGAGGTCTTTACGAGGCAAACTCTTAGGAGGAGCTCAACGTTTAAGGGGTTTTCTAAGAGTAATATTAATGAAATATTCTTCGAATTAGCCATTATAATATCTGATTGATGGATGTCCAAGTTCCAGGAACCCCACCCATAAGTATATATAGCCTGATTCAGATGAATGGGAAACACATAGACCAAATACTTGGAGAGGTGGCCAGAGCTTCTAGAGTGGAAGAGGCGTGAAGCATTGAAGACAAGTGCTGCCATCCAAATGACACTACAGAGCCAAGGTGCCAGATGCATGGAGGAGAAGAAGAAAGAACTAGAATCTTTGTTTGAACCACACAAGGGATCATAGACTTGAGAATGGTGAATTGTGAAGAACTTTATTCAACGCATTTTGGGGCAAAACAGCCTCTTTCTCAAACAGCCGGATTATATAGTATACATTAAAATAAGTGAAATGGGGAATAGTAAAAATAGTCATGAAACAAAATGCAAAGGAAACAAAATAAAAATCCAAAAAATAAAATGAAGACCTTAATTCATTATACGAGGCATTTAAAATCAGATCTTAAGAATAAAAATTCATGCTTTAATAGAACCTTTAATGACGGAATATACAGGTGAGTTTAAATTAAATTTCATTTAAAGGTAAAATAGAACAGCCAAAAACTTTTACACATAGGCATAATGTCCAAAAACAGTCACCTGTGTGTAATGGACAATACACACTTAATAGACTACAAACTTATTTTTGCACTATTTCACTTATTTAATATATACTATGTAGTCCTGCTGTTTGAGAAAGGGACTGCTTTGGTTCAAAACATGTCACATGCCGGCATTAAATAAAGTTCTTCACTAGAGATGAGCGAGCACCAAAATGCTCGGGTGCTCGTTACTCGAGTCGAACTTTCAGTGATGCTCGAGAGTTCTTTTCGAGTAACGAACCTCATTGAAGTCAATGGGCGACTTGAGCATTTTAGTATATGACTGGTGCTCTGCTAAGGTTTTCATTTGTGAAAATCTTAGCAAATCACCAAAGTCATGTAAAAAACACAGAAATGGATAGGGCAGGCGAGGAGCAACATGCAGGGCTGCATTTCGGGCTCCGAGGTCTCACTATTAAGCCACAATAGTGGCAAGAGTGAGACCCCCCACCCCCCCACTGTCAGCATAACGATCGTTCTCCTCTGCCACAGCTGTAACAGCTGTGGCGGAGAAGAACGATGTTAGCCCATTGAGTTCAATGGAGCCGGCAATACAGCCGGCTCCATTGAAAGCAATGGGCTGACGGCGAGCGCGGGATGAATTTTCGGGAAGGGCTTAAAAATATAAGCCTTTACCTGAAAAAGAAAGATTTTAGTGTAAAAAAGAATAAAAATGCAGGGATTCTCTTCAATGGAGCCGCTGCTGCTGCCGGCGACTCCATTGAAGACAATGGTCCGCTGGCACACCTGAATTCTTTTTCAGGGAAGGACTTTACATATAAGCCATTCCCTGGAAATGAATTAAAAGTGATTTAAAAAACAAAAAAAATAGATACTCGCCTCCCTTCAGCTGCCGGGGCACAGCCGCGTGTTCTCCTGCTGTCAACTGCACTGTGGTGCTGAACTGCTGTCATTCAGCTGAGAGCTGCGCTGAGCCAATCAGAGGCAACACTCACTCACCCATTCATGAATTCATGAATGGGTGTGAGTGAGATTTGCCTCTGATTGGCTCAGCGCTGAGCCAATCAGGGGCATGTCTGACTCACACCCCCTTCACACCCACTGCAGGCCAGCCGCGCTGAACTCCGTCTGCCGGGACAAGGTGAGTATATATATATTTTTTATTTTTACACATTTCTGGATGAATTGCAGGGAAGGGCTTATATATTTAAGCCCTTCCCAACAATTCATCCCGCGATCGCCGGCAGCCCATTGCTTTCAATGGAGCCGGCTGTATTGCCGGCTCCATTGAATTCAATGGTCAGTGCTCGTTTAATCGAGACGAGTACCGCGTGGTGCTCGTCTCGAGTAACGAGCATCTCGAGCACCCTAATACTCGAACAAGCATCAAGCTCGGACGAGTATGCTTGCTCATCTCTATTCTTCACTAATCACTATACTCAAGTCCACTATCCCTTTTGTGGCTCACTCCAAGATCCTAGTTCTTTGTTCTTCTCCTTCATTGAGTTGAATGGGATTAAGCTGCTGCACAGCCATAACCATATGTACAGTACTATGCCTAGCTAAGTAATAGCTTCATTCAGCTGATCAGGATGATTCCACTAGTTAGACCCCCATCGATAAAGTATTGATGGCTTATCCTAAGTGATATCTCCAACTCTACCTACGGGAGGCATAATTCATTCACCTTCGAAGAGCTTGCACCACACTTATGTGGACGTGTGTGTTATGTCATTCCAGCCTGAGAGTGAGTCACAACACATGTGCCCGATCGGTCAGTACGGCACAAGAGCCCACAAGCTGGAGAGCCCAGACCGCTTGCAGAGGTGGACCATCCATCAGTCGGTCCACAGCTAATTTGCATATGGTGTGCAGAAACTTTCTAAGGCTATATCTCATGGTGGGAGCCAGATTGGAACAAAATTAAGGTACTGCTACTTTCCTCTTGTTGTTGCACAAGTAAAAGTAATTTATTGTGCATTATTAGGCAAAAAAAGGTGACAAATTTCCTTTAACACTTAAACACATAAACTGCCATGTGAGATATGTAATGTAATTTGAGCTCAGGGCCTCGTGAGTTATAACTCACACACACATTCACTGCCATTTCATAGTAAAACACTGTGGTCACAAGAAAAATTATCACGCTAAAAAAATTCTATACTTGCCTATTCATCCCCCACCAGTCTACTTACCAAATCGTCACCTCACTGATCACTGATATCCTGTCTCCTGCAGTCCAGGGTGTAGGGGCGGGGGGTCACCTCACCTCTAGCTAGCTGAATTCTCTGCTTCGTGTGAAGTTACTTACATTGCCGTCAGTTTTCTTTCTGCCAGCCAATGTACATTACATCACAGCTCACAGGCCAGTAGGGAAAGTGCCGATCTACTGCAGAATCTGTTCATGTGAGCTGTCTCTGAACTAGATCAGAATTCCTTTCTAGCCGGTGAATGCTACAGCACAGGGATGTGACCTTACTGACCCGGCTGGAGGAGAATGCGAGGAATGCAGCGTTCATAACAAGCCGACCCGCATGCAGTGAGGTGACCTGGGGGCACTGGAGAAGCTCAGCCAGGAGAAGATGTGATAAGGAGACTGATGGGGAGGAATAGGTGAGTCTAGAATTTTTTTTTTTTTTTGACAGAACCCGTTTAAGCATGTATTTTCTTGTCCTTCACAGCTGTCCCAACAATTGTTCTTGGTAGAGGAAAAAATGATTGTATTCTGTTAAAGGGGTGGTCTCGCGAAAGCAAGTGGGTCTATACACTTCTGTATGGCCATATTAATGCACTTTGTAATATACATCGTGCATTAAATATGAGCCATACAGAAGTTATTCACTTACCTGCTCCGTTGCTGGCGTCCCCGTTGCCATGGTTCCGTCTAACTTCGGTGTCTTCTTGCCTTTTTAGACGCGCTTGCGCAGATCCGTCTTCTCCCTTCGGCTCCGCTCGGCAGCATCGGCATTTTGGCTCCGCCCCCTTGTACGCATCATCGCGTAGCTCCGCCCCATGACGTGTGCCGGTTCCAGCCTCCTGATTGGCTGGAATCGGCACATGACGGGGGCGGAGCTACGCGATGACGCGAAAAGGGGGCGGAGCCAAAACGCCGATGCTTCCAAGACCAGCCGAAGGGAGAAGATGCATCTGCGCAAGCGCGTCTAAAAAAGCAAGAAGACACCGAAGTTAGACGGAACCATGGCAACGGGGACGCTAGCAACGGAGCAGGTAAGTGAATAACTTCTGTATGGCTCATATTTAATGCACGATGTATATTACAAAGTGCATTAATATGGCCATACAGAAGTGTATAGACCCACTTGCTTTCGCGAGACCACCCCTTTAAACATGATAGGATATTGTATTTACCTGTTGTTCACGTATCTTGTCCGTTTCTGAAGTTTGGCAGTAATAACTTAGCAATTTAATTATTTTGATTTCTGAAGGCTGGAGAAGAGGAAATATAATGGCTTGCGTATAAGGTGTGACGGAGAGACTGGCAATTCTGGTGGTTAGTGATTTGTACTGTCTTATTTTTTTTATACTGAAATAATGTTTTTTGTGCAGGCAGGAACAGTATTTTCTGAGTACAGAGCTTAGCATTGATGTCTACCACTCTAATGCTTATCAAACATGAATTAGATGGCGCTGCAAAGCTTAAAGGGGGTTTCCAAATCAAATCTTTAAATACAGCTGGCCATGTCCAACAATGATAATGTAGATTATACTCCCCTGTCCCAGGTCCCTGCAGCTCCAGTGCCTCACCTCTGTTCTCCTCGCTGGGTCTTTTTACAACCTGGAGTCAGTGACATTCCATATACAGGCTGCAAACTGAAACCAATCACACAAGGCTCAATTGTGCACTGTGATTGGCTGCAGCAGGTTAGCCTGTGTATGGAATATCTCCGACACCAGGTTGTAAATGGAGATGGCAGGGAGAATAGGAGATATAGCACTAGAGCAGCAGGGATCATAGAATGGTGGAGTTAGAAGGGACCTCCAGGATTATTGGGTCCAACCCCCTGCTCAGTGCAGGATTCACTAAGTCATCCCAGACAGATGTCTATGCAGTCTATTATTCTGACTTGCATTATAGAGTTGGGAAGGAATTTTTATCCCTAAATGGGCTAATTGGCTTCTGCCTTGTTGTTTTTTTTTTTGCCTTCCTCTGGATCAACAAGGGGGAGGTGGAAACAGGCTGAACTAGATGGACATTATCTCCCTTCAGCCTAACTTAGTATGTTATGTTATGGTTGAAGACTTCCATTGAAGCAGAACTCACCACCTCCCATGGCAACCTGTTCCACTCATTGATCACCCTCTGCCAGAAAGTTTTTTTTTAATATGTAATCTGTGTCTCCTCAATTTCAGTTTCATTCCATTGCTTCTAGTCTTTCCTTGTGCATGGGTCCATTGCCTGCAGATTAGAAAAAAAATATTAACTCGTGCAAATCTTACAGGGGTTGTCAAAGTCCCTTCCACTTCACTAGTAAGGGTTACACTGTGCAGAAAAAAATATTGTAGTAAACATTTAGCTTTTTTCTGCTCTGTTAAACAAGAAATCCACCATGACACATTATCTAATCTGTTACTGAGTCCCAGGTCCATGAGCAGAGAGCCGCACTCTGGACCAAGCAAATGAGATTCGAAACATGGTTGTCTGTAATTTACCTGAACTCTTTGATTCATGATCAAGGAACTCCACTAATGCAATCTTAGATGTCAAATGATTTTAGTTCAACTTTATTTTACAGAAGTTGAAAAGTAGAACTCTCATCAAAGCTATTTGCTGTTGATGGATGTTGCATTGTTTTCTCATTCAAGTCAATGAAATTGTGTAAAGGAAAGTACAGCTACTGGACGATAACCATTCAGAAATCGTTCAAATGAGCTAAACTGAACGAATCATTCAGTTTAAACACGATCCAATGCCTGAACTACTAACAAGAATCGTGCACTTCTCATTAGTTGTTCAGTTTCGGCCACCATAAAAATTATTGCCAGCTCGTGCCATAGAAACTCTGCTCGTCCAGTGTTTCACATAGAGAGGGAAGGGACTTGTTATTTGTATAGCGCCAACTTATTCTGTAGCACTTTCAGGTAATTTGTTTATTACCTCCCAGTAAGCTGCATACTCATTCTACCGACCTTGGAAGCATGAAAGGCTGAGTCAACCTTGAGCCGGCTTGCTGAACCACGTGGGGATTGGACCAGCAACCTTCAGGTGAGAGCTTAGGATTGCATTCTGCTGTCTTAACACTCTGCCTCACACGAAACCCAGAAATGTGAAATTGTCCGACGACTGCACAATTCTCAAAAGAATCGTGCAGTCTAAATGAGCTGCCCAAGCGCGAACAAGGTGGTGATGGCTTCACCAGCTTGTTCCATTGGGCTAGCGAGAATCGTAGAGAATTCTTGGACTCGTGTAAAAGGGCGATAAGAGCTGAGGACTTATTTGCATGTCATATGAGCCTTCTATTGGAGGTATAAGTAAGCACGTTTTCCAACATATACCTCCTACGGAATGCTGTGATGTATGCCACTACATAAGCATACAGTGGCATATTTCATCTATAGGACCACATAGTAAAGAAAAACGTTTTCTGCATACCTAGATGCCTACCCTGTTCCATACAGAAATGCAAAGATATGCAACACATATCAGCCTGGTTGTTACCCCAGGGGCTGGTATATATATCTACATCCAGACCCAGGGGATTGGCTGACCTGAACAACCACACCCAACCAGCTCAATTAACCCTCATCTGTGCAGGTGTGCTCCTAAAACCCAGTAGACCAACAAACTTCAGCAGCACAACCTAACACTGGTTATGCTAAAAGGTCACTCTCTTCATATATATCGGAAGAGTACTGTTGTATTATGTCTCCACCGGAAGTATGGGTGGAGACATGGGTTGGGCTGCACAGTGACAGGGAATGCCTATGTAATGCCCCACAGTATCACACTGTAGGTTTACTGTGACTGTTAGCCTTAGGTTTAGGATTGTGTTTAGGGTTAGGTTCTCCCCCTCCACCGGCTGTAACTCCTCGGCGTCTCGGCTAGAAAACAGCAGAGTCAGGCAGCGACATGTGTCACTGTGGCGGCAGAGGGGATTCTTCCAAAGTGGGAAGTGGGAGATGTGTGCGCTTCTCAGGGGGGTGGCCGGCGTAGACAGTGCCTGCGGTAGAGGCAACTCGAAGACACACAGCAGATAGTGACAGTGGGGTTGGCTGATCTCAGCGACGGGAGGTGACATGTGAGTGCGTCGCAAGGGAGGTGTGTGAGAGCAGGGGCAGACACTGACAGTGGGACCGCTTGATCGAGGCGACAGGAGCGCACATGGCACTCTGTCGGCGGGAGGCACTCAGGCGGACACATCCGTGAGTCAGGGGGATGGGTGTTAAAGAGCGCTGACAGTGGGAGACATTGCATGGAGGGCGGCGGAACAAGGCACAGCGGCGGGCGGGAGTGCACGGAGAACGTCGTTGAAAGTGACAGCGGGGGACATAGCATAGAGGCCGCAGGGACCTTATCTGTTCCGGAAATGGCAGAGCAGTGAGGACAGGCAATCAATGGGACAGTGGCAACAGCAGGGTCCAGACGGCGCATGAGAGCAGAGACACGGAGATAGCTGGGCAGCGGAGACAGTGAATCACAAGCTGGGGGCATCACCTGCATGTCAACCCAGCTCAATTATGTCTCCTCCCCTAGCTTCCGGGGGGGAGACATAATACAACAGTACCTGTCAGGTGAATGGAACCCTACAGATATGTCCATATGCATATGCTCAAGGTATAGTACTTTGCAAAAGTTTTAGGCAGGTATGGAAAAAATGCTGCAAAGCAAGAAAATTTTCAAAAATAGAAGTGTTATTTGTTTTTTTTTCTTTTTGTCAATTCACAAAATTCAAAGTGAATGAACAAAAAACATCTAAATCAAATCCATATTTGGTGTGACCACCAACAGCATCAGTTGTTCTAAGTACACTTGCACAGTTTTTGAAGGAACTCGACACGGAGGTTATTCCAAACATCTTGGAGAACTAACCCCAGATATAGGCTTGCTTAAATCCTGCTGTCTCTTCATGTAATCCCAGACAGACTCGATGATGATGAGATCAGGGCTCTGTGGGAGCCATATCATCACTTCCAGGACTCCCTGTTCTTCTTTACGCTGAAGATAGTTCTTAATGACATTGGCTGGATGTTTGAGGGTCGTTGTCCTGCTGCAGAATACATTTGGAGCCAATCATAAGCCTTTTATTATGAAAAATTCTCTACAGTATTTTTTCCACAACTGCCTAAAACCTTTGCATAGTACCGTAGTTCACAAGCTGCGAAGAAACCGTGAGGATGAATAGCAGAACATGAATAATGTCAGATATGCAGTTCTCAGTCACTTTGAAGGAAAAGACCGAAGCTTTGAGCTATGATCACTTCATACACTAATTAAAGCATTACAATCTACATCTCAGAGCCTTGATTACTATTTAGATTAGCTAACGCACCAGAGTCTGAAGATTTAAACAGGGATTATTATCTGAACCAGATGGAGCTTAGATTCCCAGTCTATGGCAGACAGCTGTGTACTGTAGACTTGACTCATCAAAAAACATGAAAAAAAGCAATCTTGGGCTTTTCTCACTGGGGTTCGGTAGTAGAGGTGAACATTGCAAACCACCAAGAAAAACAATGCATGGAAGGACGCTACAGGCTATAAATGTACATCTATGAAGTTTGTTACAGATTCCCAGCCTGAATAAGTAGCGATCGCTCATATAATAAATTCATCCTTGCTTGTTTAACCCTGCTTTTTGGTTTTTGTTCTTTCTAAATTTTTGAAAAATTTAGGTGTATCTGTCTCTAAGTCAACAGTAAAGAGAAGACTCCATGAAAGTAAATACAAAGGGTTCACATCTAGATGCAAACCATTCATCAATTCCAAAAATAGACAGGCCAGAGTTAAATTTGTGGAAAAACACCTCAAGAAGCCAGCCCAGTTCTGGAAAAGTATTCTATGGACAGATGAGACAAAGATCAACCTGTACCAGAATGATGGGAAGAAAAAAGTTTGAAGAAGAAAGGGAACGGCACATGATCCAAGGCACACCACATCCTCTGTAAAACATGGTGGAGGCAACGTGATGGCATGGGCATGCATGGCTTTCAATGGCACTGGGTCACTTGTGTTTATTGATGACATAACAGCAGACAAGAGTAGCCGGATGAATTCTGAAGTGTACCGGGATATACTTTCAGCCCAGATTCAGCCAAATGCTGCAAAGTTGATTGGACGGCGCTTCACAGTACAGATGGACAATGACCCCAAGCATACAGCCAAAGCTACCCAGGAGTTCATGAGTGCAAAAAAGTGGAACATTCTGCAATGGCCAAGTCAA
This sequence comes from Eleutherodactylus coqui, assembly GCF_035609145.1. Taxonomy (NCBI): domain Eukaryota; kingdom Metazoa; phylum Chordata; class Amphibia; order Anura; family Eleutherodactylidae; genus Eleutherodactylus; species Eleutherodactylus coqui. The sequence continues at coordinate 257,537,469 of NC_089839.1, read as the reverse complement.
TCACCAGATCTTAACCCAATTGAGCATGCATTTCACTTGCTCAAATCCAGACTTCAGACGGAAAGACCCACAAACAAGCAAGACCTGAAGGCTGCGGCTGTAAAGGCCTGGCAAAGCATTAAGAAGGAGGAAACCCAGCGTTTGGTGATGTCCATGGGTTCCAGACTTAAGGCAGTGATTGCCTCCAAAGGATTCGCAACAAAATATTGAAAAAAAAATATTTTGTTTGGGTTATGTTTATTTGTCCAATTACTTTTGAGCTCCTAAAATGTGGAGTGTTTGTAAAGAAATGTGTACAATTCCTACATTTTCTATCAGATATTTTTGTTCAACCCTTTAAATTAAACGTTACAATCTGCACTTGAATTCTGTTGTAGAGGCTTCATTTCAAATCCAATGCGGTGGCATGCAGAGCCCAACTCGCGAAAATTGTGTTACTGTCCAAATATTTCTGGCCCTAACTGTATATCTTTTGGATCGTTTTTTATTACATTTTTTCTTGGAGATGGGGTTACCAAAAAAGACCAATTCAGGAATCGTGTATTTGTTTTTTTTCTGACGATGTAGGCAACGCAGGATACATAATGCATAACATTGATAGTTCTGACTTTTACGGACATGGCTGTACCAAATATGCTTTTTTTCCTTTATTATAAATATCCGGGAACGGTTTTGAAAGAAAACTTTTTAATATCCTTTATTTTTTACAATAGTAGAAAACTATTTTTCACTTATTTTTACATTTTTTTTATGTCCCCATAGGGCACTTGAAATTGTGAACATTTGATAGCTTATACCATGTACTGCAATATTTCAGTATTGCAGTATATGGTATTTCTGTAGGCAATCAATTAAGATATTCATAGGCACAAATGTCAACACATTTGGTGGCCTTGTGGAGGCCTTCACAAGGCCCTTGGCTTCCATAACAACTTAATGGTATCTGGCTATCTCATCGCAGGGTGGACCTTTTGGACCCCCAAGTGCCGATCAGGGCATTTTAAAGGGTAATCAGCCATGATCAGCATAAACGCTGATCAGTGCCGTTGCAGTCAAGTTTTAGCTGTCAAAGACAGCTTACACCATCTGTGTATGGAATGATACATGATAATTTGGGGCCCCATACAGTTTGCATGTTGTCGGCAGCAAATCCCCTATTTACAGAGGGAGGTATGCTGCCAATAAATTATTATTTTTTGGCCCACATAAAATATGCTGTTGTTTTTGGGTCAAATCCTGCCATGGGAGTGACAAGGCAACTGTTAGGTGGATTTACAACTGGCTGAGTGATCGTACTCAAAGAGTGGTCATAAATGGATGCACATCCAATTGGAAGAATGTCTCAAGTGGGGTACCACAAGGCTCTGTCCTAGGCCCAGTGTTGTTCAACATTTTTATAAATAATCTATAGGAGGGAATTAAGGGGAAACTGATCAAATTTGCTGACAACACAAAGCTAGGAGGGATAGCTAACACTAAAGAGAGAGAGAGGATTCAAAAAGATCTAAGCATGCTTGAAATGTGGGCGGTGACTAATGGAATGGTATTTAACAAGGAGAAATGCAAAGTCCTACATCTGGGCAAGAAAAATGAAAAAAGCACATACAGAATGGGAGGAATTGAGCACATGTGAAAAAGACTTAGGTATACTAATAGATCATAGACTGAACATGAGTCAACAATGTGATGCAGCAGCAAAAAAGGCAAAAACAATTCTGGGATGTTTTAACAGAAGTATATAGTCTAGATGACATGAGGTAATTATCCCCATCTACTCTTCCTTAGTCAGACCTCATCTGGTATACTGTGTCCAGTTCTGGGGACCCCAGTTGAAAAAAAAATCAGACAAACTGAAGCTCAGAGAAGAGCTACTAGGATGGTGAGCGGTCTACAAATCATGTCCTATGAGGAATGGTTAAAGGATCTGAGTGTTTAGCTTGCAAAAAGGGAGGCTGAGAAGAGACTTAAAGGGGTTGTCCCGCGCCGAAACGGGTTTTTTTTTTTTTTCAAACCCCCCCTACCCCCGTTCGGCGCGAGACAACCCCGATGCAGGGACTGAAAAAAAGAACAGCACAGCGCTTACCTGAATCCCGGCGCTCCGGTGACTTCTATACTTACCAGTGAAGATGGCCGCCGGGATCCTCTACCTCCGTGGACCGCAGCTCTTCTGTGCGGTCCATTGCCGATTCCAGCCTCCTGATTGGCTGGAATCGGCACGTGACGGGGCGGAGCTACACGGAGCTACACGGAGCCCCATAGAGAACAGCAGAAGACCCGGACTGCGCAAGCGCGGCTAATTTGGCCATCGGAGGGCGAAAATTAGTCGGCTCCATGGGAACGAGGACGCTAGCAACGGAGCAGGTAAGTAAAAAACTTTTTATAACTTCTGTATGGCTCATAATTAATGCACAATGTATATTACAAAGTGCATTAATATGGCCATACAGAAGTGTATAGACCCACTTGCTGCCGCGGGACAACCCCTTTAATAGCTGTCTACAAATATCTGTATAACTCTATCATAGTCTCGTCTAAGACTTTGAATATCGTAGTTGATATTACTTTTGCTCTTTAAAGTTCAATTTCCACTGCATTTCATTAACCTTAAGGCATTATGTTCTAATGGTTGTAATTGGAAAATCTGCATTCCCTGTGTGGAAGTCAATGAGCATGCCACAGTCTCATCTCTAGCATGAATTGTAGTCTGTGTGAACTTGACAGAACAATAGTTCCAGTCTGATCTCCGTGCGATCTCCTACCAGGCACAACACATTCTTTTCAATTGTTTAAATTCCAAGACAAAATGCTGAAAAATTTACTATTAAAATTTTTAGAAAATGTGCACAGTGCCAACAACATGCTGTTTAAAGAAACGGAGAAACTATTGTCTGTGGAATGTGCAAAGTTCACTAAGTTGCCAGTGAATTTTTCTGTATTTTCGCCATTTACAGCCATTGTACCATAATTACCTTTTATAACCTATCTATAGAATAGGTAATAAAAGTCTGATCAGTTGGGTCTCACTACTTAGGCCCCCAATAACAGAGGTGGAGGTCTTGTGACTCTCTCTCCTCCTGTACCCACCTGGTTCGCTGTACCTACAATGAAAAACAAGCAGCCAGCGGCACTCACCAATTCCCAATACTGTGGGTGGAGTGGAATGATGCAAGCTGTTTATCAGCTTGAGAAAGACCCACAGGGTGGGTTAAAACGTTGCTGTCTTGACCTTGGAATAAAAAGAAAATTGCTATCAGATTTTGAAGTCATCTTGATTGTATGGATTGTCAAGTTTCACCTCTGATGCTGCTCCTACTACTGGACTAAGTGGCTCGCTGTACCCACCTGCAGTGAAGTGGAGAATGAAAGCTTCCATTTTTTAATGTCAATAATAGTCTATCTGCAGCAGTCCATTTGAAGATGAATGGAACGGTAGTGCAAATGCGTGACTGCTGCTCCATTTATTCTCCTCTTCACGATGGGGGTGGGGGGAGCAACATGCATGCAGACTGAAGCGGAGAGGAGAACACTGCCTATTCTTGGGCTCAGTGAGGGGTCCCAGCAGTAAGACCCCCACTAATTAGACTTTTATCATCTATCCTGCGGATAGATGACCAAAGTTAATTCTAATAAACCCCCTTTAAGACAATGGCACCTAGCATACAAATCTGATTGGAATACAGGGAAATTTCTGGTTGTTGAACTTGCACAAACCTGTAAAATCACTCATCTCCAGTCTTGTTTGAGTAAATGCTTATAAGTGTTGCTACAGTCTGGGGGATTAGTCATGTTAGGATCACCATGTTTTCCTATTAGTTGTTTGGCACACGCACAGGAACTCACTTCCACACAAGGAATTATCTTTAGTCTGGCTCCTGCTGGCTTTATTGTTTCATCACAGCAAATGTTCACACAGCACTTCACATGAAGACATTGCAGAAAAACTAATCCTGGTCATCTGGCCTTTTACTAAACATGTCACAGTGGCCCTCTCTAACATTGAGGCCAATGGCACAAAGCTTCGAATATCATATACTGTACCATATATCTGCACAGGGTGCATCCTTACCCTGTCGTGCCTTTTTATTGAGCCCTCTCAGGTGTCTCATTATTAGGCTCATTAGCCAGCACAACACTTCCTTCTCTCTGGGTTCCACATCTACACCCTCGCAAGCCTTTATAATTTGACCCCATAGAGGCCACTTTAACCACTGCACTGCTACAGTGCTCACTGCCATTTCTGTTATGAACAAATGTATAAGAAATATTCTCCATATTGAAAAAGTCCCTGAAAAGTTCCTCTGTTGATCTATACTGTAGGCCCATCCGCGTGTGTGATAGCGGATATGATGCTCATGAGATCTGTAATGGCAACTATTAAAAGGCATGCCTTGTCTTGAGCTCAAAAATTATATGTAAGTTAGTACCTATAGGTGATGCTCACTTATTTATTTCCTTTGCTGCTTGGCTGCATTTTGGCTCACCTCGAATAAGGGTAAGTTGTAATGTGACTACATATGATCTACAGTGCCTACAGGGAGTCTGAGGTAGTTTGAATCATACACCTTGCCTCACCATTGGTTCAGGCTTCTGTTCTCTGGTTCCTTCCTGGAGCTCTACCTCCTTTGATTGGCTGCTGTATATACTTTAAACACAGGTCTATCACATGCTTTACAGAAAGTCATGGCAGGGAGAGCTGATTTCTATAAGTGGTCCACAAGACAGTTTTTCATAATGCTCGCCCCTGGACCCAGAAGTTCAATATCAGCGCTTTTGTGTTGCAATTGGGTGGTGGTAGTATGGCACAGTGGTGACAGGTGGAGGCGGAATTTTTTTTTAAAAAAAACAGAACTTTACTAGAATGGAAATTCTGGTTTCACTTCCTAGAATGGCAAAAAAAAATTGTGTTTATCGATTTCATACACCAACATTACATTTGTCCTGAACCAGGCTCCAGTGAGTTACTTGATTTCTTCAACTGGCTCTAGCCACTTCTTGTAGCCAAGACTTGTTTCCCCCCTATAAGTGTTGTGCCTCTACACCGAAATGCATAACATCAGTGACGTCACACTAACAGTGTTCATATTATGCATTTTATGTTATTTCATGTGGTTTGGTCCACCACCTTTGCAATTTAGCTGCCAACTCTTTCACAGGACATTGCATCCCAGCCTGCCCTTTTGGTACCAGCTTATCAGGACCCTTTCATTGTATCAGCCCTTAGGTCATCAGGGCCCTTGTGCCAGATGTTTGCTCTCACTCCATCGTAGCCGTCCACGGTGGCAGGGGGAACACAGCCCATGCTGCTACCCTAGTCAGTCGTTTCTGCCACTTTAAGGGCTAGCTGTGCTGCTGACCCCCCCCCCCCCCCCCTCACACACAGGAGCTGCTACTGTCTCTGGCTGCATCTACTGATCTCTCCGTTGCTCACTTTGGCTGGCTTCCCCAGTGACAGATCTCCCAGACCTTTTTATATCAGGCGCCTCACTGCACCTAGAATCTTGCAAAGCCTTGTGGCTCATTCCAGAGGGGAGAAGCAGAACCTCCCTCCCTCTAACTTCAGCCCTACCAATGAGATTCCTCTTGGTGGTGACATACTAGCAATGCCACCACCAGAATCATAAAGGGGGCAGAACCTCCTCCCAGCAGCACTCTCCTCTTCTCCTTAACCCCCTCTGCTGCACTGGCAGGTGAGAGCGGCCCTTTTTTGGCGCTTGCATGCACCTTCCTGGCCCCTCCCCTCCCGGCCAGCAGAAGGGTCTCTCCTGCACCTCCTGCACTGTTCTCCCTGTGCCCTCACCCAGTCAGGTCCCAGAGTGGCTGTAAGCCGCTATATCTATAAGGAAGAAGTGGAAGACCGTTCACCTCCCTGTTATATTTGGATGGATGATCGTGCATTTAGACTGTATTCTATTGCACTGAAGGAAAGCTCTCATTACCCCTAGCAGCTACAACATTATCAGCAGCTCAGACACAAAATCTAGTTGTTTGCAGACAGAAATGTAGAAATGTCATTTTTTTGTAGTTCATGAACTGCATTTTCCTTTTTATTGGTGGACTAGCCAGTCACTTACTCTACCTACCCCTCATTCTGGCCCAGCCTATCACAGCAAGCACAAAGTGATTATAGAGTGCAGAGATCTAGTGTTAAAAAGTATTATTCAAGGTACCTGCCAAACCTGCACTAAGGGCCCATTCACATCACCATATACATGGGCCGTGCGCTGTGTATCCCACAGACAGCACACATTCGCTTTAGGCTGCCTTCACACGGGCGACAAAGTCGCACGATTTCCTCGCATTGCGACAGTGATACAAATCACTTGTATGTGAAGTACATACTTTCCTATGGGTTTCTTCACATTTGTGATGTTTTGTAGCATGCAACATTGCGAGTCAAAAACCTTGCGGGTTGTGCAATATGCATGTGACTCGCGAGGCTCTGTAGCCCATGTTTTCCTACGGAGCCTTCCTCTCTTTTGCATCGCATAAAAATGCGATTATTGTGCGGCGCGATGCAGCTTTGACAGTAGGAAATTCTACTGTCAAAGCCCTAAAGTAAGCCCAAGCTGCAGGAAAAAAAAAAGAATACATCACCTAGAAGCACTGTTCGGCTCCGCTGCATCTTCTTCCCAGTCCCTGGCACTGGTCATCACTATCTCTTCTGGCCGACGATTGAACAATTCCCGCCTCCTGGAAGCGGAGGCTAATTGGCTGAGCGCTGTGACACTTATCCAGTCGGAGCCAGCGCTTGATGAACCAATCACAGGCTTTGATTAAGCGCTGGCTCTGATTAGCTAAGCTTCACAGCACTCACCCAGTGATGTATTCTTTTTTTTTTTCCCCTGTGGCTAGGGCTTATATTTCAACCCCCCCCCCCCCATTCCCGCGAAAATCCTCGCAAGTGGTGCTACAAAGTCACGCTACTTTGTAGCACCACGTATGACTTTGTAGCGCCACAAAAGCATGATATCACCATGAGAAAATGCAGCGATATCGCACAGACCACCGAAACAATAGTGCTGCGATTTTCTCGTGGCAGTGTCCTGTCGTCCATGTGAAGGGGGCCTTAAGGGTATCCGTACACATAGCGGATGATCTGCAGTGGGAGACCACATGCATATTACTGCTTAATGCTGGGCTGCATTTGTATTTGCTGTTTCCGTTGCCAAGTCCAGGTGCCTCCCTGCAATTAACAGTGATGCATATGCGATTGCGTGCATTATCCGCTGCGTGTACATACGCCCTATAGATGTCATCGGACATGTCTAATCATAGTATTGAACTATAGAGTTGGGTAGTATATGGTTAGCTGTAAAGTGTACTTCCAGGCCAAAAAAAATATCCCCCTTCTGTCCAGAATTACGGAGCCCCCAGAGTCTTATTAGGCTGAAAGCACTATTCTGGAGGGTTGGTCCTCTACTGGCTGGCAGTTAGAGCAGCTGCAGGGCATGACAACAGCTGAGCGGCACAGTCATAGTAAAGCTGATTGTGCAATTTAAAGGGGATTTTGGGGATTTGAAAAGTTTAAGCTCAGGGAGGAAAAGTGATAAACAAGACATTACTCACTCACGACTCTGGTGGTCCCTGCTGATCTTTGTTGATTTTCCTGTAGACGTTATGTGCAAGGTAGCAGCGCGGGGAGAAGGGGGGGCATTAGAATATTAAAAAGTGAAGTCAAACAACTATTTAAGTAAGGAAGTGAAGCTGATACCTTTTATAAAAGCCCACAGTTTTCAACATAATTCTGGACAGTTAAACCCCACTCTCCAGGACCCCTTCGAAAATGCGATAAATCTGCACAAATCCCAAATAGTTGCTGGCAACTATGAAAGCCCTATTTCTGATACATATTCCTCTGACTGTCCTGTTAGAGAAGCTTAAAGGGATTGTCCAGTTGAATTTGCATATTGGGCCACTATTAGCAGATCTGCGTGCTCTGCCGACCGAAACCCACACCGTTCAACTCTTTGCTAGGCCAGTACACGTGTGCAGTAAGCAGCCAGCTTTGTTCCTACTGCCATTGGGAGGTATTGCAGGTGCAAATGCCATTGAAGGCGAACTTTGCCTGTAATACCAAGCCTGGCCACTGCAGTGGGAAAGGAGCTGTATGCTTCATTCAGAAATCATCTCAGTGCCTAAGCGCAGTGGCCCAGTAAATAGCAGATCATCAGGGGTCCCGGGATAGGACATCAATAATTTACAATTGGACAACTCCTTTCATACTAAACATCCACAGCCCTCATATATGGGTGGCAAAAAATGGATGCATAGCTATATTTTGCATCTGTGCAACCTTCTTAATATATATTATTGGAGTCTGTCTGCTTCCTGCGGTCAACTGGTGTTTTAACCTTGTAGCGGTAATTTTTCAGTGACATGTTGACTGTGTGCTCATTTTATAATGTGGAAGGCTTTAGTCAGTGATAACAATAATACATTGATTAGTACCCGCCAATGCCTTTAAATATGATCATATACATCATATATCGTAGACATGACCTGTATAGGCTCTCAAATATATTCTCTGATTTAGGGTGCCTGTCCACGGCCATGATGGAATATCACTAGCGATATTCCGCCGCAGGGGAGGATCTAATAGAAAGGCTCAGCGCGGAGAATCGCAGCATGCCGCAATTTCAATCCCGCTCGCGGATGTCAGGCTGCGCTTTCCATAGTTAGACTATAGAAATCTTTTCATAGCATGATCCGGTGGCGATTTATCGCAAGCTGATCATCGCCCGTGGACAGGCAGCCTTAAGGCCCATTTAGACACAACTATTACCGCTCAAAAGAGGTCTTTTCACTATACAAAATTTCCAATAAAAGATGATTTAAAAAAAAAAAAAAAAAAATGATGTCTTTTGAGCAATAATTGTTGTGTCATTTACAGTGCAAGATTATCGCTCAAATGTTGAGAGATCACCTTGCTCTCCGAGTGGAGGATGCAGAAGACAAGCGGGGCGGCTTGTCTTCTGCATACAGCTGTTCCCCACTCTGAGCGCCCGGCTGTTATACAGCCGAGTGCTGCGAGAGGAGGATGCAGAAGGCGAGCGGGGTGTCGCCGCTTGTCTTTTGCATCCAGCTGTTCCCCACTCCGAGCACCTGGCTGTTATACAGCTGAGCACTCTGAGCGGAGGATGCAGAAGACAAGCGGGGTGACCACGCTTGTCTTCTGCATCCAGCTGTTCTCTGCTTGAAGTGCCTGGCTGTTATACAGCCAGCATGCAGAAAGACAATGATGAGCGATGGCTCAATGAAAACTGCAGGATGTCAGTGCAGTTACACACAACGATTATCGCTCAACAGACGATAATCTGGGCCTTTACTTCTTGCTGTTTTCTTATTTGTCAATATCCACGCATACAGAGCGATCTAGATGTGTCAGCAGACCTCTATCTACCTTTAGCTTTGGACTGTTGGAATATGCAATATCTTATCAAGAAGGAGTGGCATCCGGGCATCTGGCCAAAGAATAAGATATTCACAGCCTCATCCTGCTGGGGAGGATGATCCTCTCTGCTCCGGCACTTAGGAAAAAGTCACTTCCCTGTCCTTGTATGATGCGCTGTGGCGGTTGACACAAGCACTCAATTGACTGTGTTGTTACCTGGATTACATTATGTCTCTCCTTGTTGGGGTTCTATACCAATACAAATCAAAATAATTGTAGAACTCTAAATGAAAAGATACATACAATATGCGCATACGTATTTGCACATGAACTAGGTTTGGAGAAGGCAATCGCACTACTGCGCACTTCTGCACATAGTACTGTCATTTTTTGGCACTCACATGACCAGTTCACAAGCGTGCCTAACACTCCCTTTCCGTGGACTTGAATGGCTATTAAATAAAGCCTAATAAGGGCCGGCTGTCCTCTTTTTCCTGTATTTTGCGCAGAGTCACGCCCTTCCCCTTGCTTTTTTGAACCTGCCATAAACTTCTATGACAGTTAAGCTGCGTAAAACGCTGAAAGATACGGCAGGTTCTATCTTTTTACGCACGTAGGCAATGCATGCAAGAAACACGCTCATGAGAATTAACTCATTGAAATCAATGGGCTCTATTCGCCATGTATTATGGCTGTGGTTTTCACGTGCGCAAAAAATGTTTGTCTGTTTAAGCCCTTAAGTCTAGAAAAACCTCATGCAATACCTCCGTTCACAAGCTTATGTTCCCACGTGCCCGCTGCCAGGAACTGACATAATAACCCATAAAGATTACTCAGTTATTTTGCAATGATGCTTATAAGTACAAGTGACTGCATTGTCCGATTTTTAAAGGGGTTTTCCGAATTCAAAATACTTGACATTTCAAATAGATATGTTAGAGCTATGACCCTCCAACCTGTGGCTCGTAAACTGTTTCAAAACTACAACCCCATTATGTCCTAAAAGGGGGACACAGTTACCTCTAGCCTATACTATATAAGCTAAATACATCAGCTGTAGCAGAACCTCTCTGGTAGTTTGTTACAATGTATCTGCTTGGAGTGCAGTCTGTTTAGCTCACAGAGCCTTGCCTCGACTGGATACAATTCTATCACTCCTAGTTCAGGACTAGCTATGCACTAGTTTGCAGCCTGTGAATATATACATGAGTGTTCTCATTCACTAACAGCAAGCACATATCTTGAACATGGCGAAGGATGGAAAGAATGTAATGATGGTCTAGGAATTTTCATTTATACAGTGATTAAAGGGGTTTTCTGAGTTAAAGGAGATGTCTCGAGGAAGCAGTGAATTTTTTTTTTTGCCCAGTCCCCCTAATTAAGCATACATTACTAAGCCCCCCTGTAAGTGACTTTTCTAGCTGGTTTGTACTTACCGTTCCAGCGTTTCAGCAACTTATAAAAGTTTCCCCAAGATGGCCGCCGGCTTTTTTCCCGTCGCTTGCTGTAGCCCGACGTGCGCGCTCCCGAGACGCTGCCAGCTGTGTCTCCATGACAACACGACGCCCCGCAGCCGCCGACCGGACCCCTGGAGTGAACACGGCCGACCAGTCACCCACCGCCAGGCAGCAGGTAACCGGCGCAGCCCCCGGCCCCCCCACGCTAGACCCGGCTCCCCCGCGCTCCCCCCCGGCTCCCCAGCGCTACCGCCCCGGCTCCCCAGCGCTACCGCCCCGGCTCCGCAGCGCTACCGCCCCGGCTCCCCAGCGCTAGACCCTGACAGACGAAGGCCCCCTCGGCCCAGCGCTAGGCCCCGGAGCCCAGCGCTAGGTTCCGGAGCCCAGCGCTAGGTTCCGGAGCCCAGCGCTAGGTTCCGGAGCCCAGCGCTGGGCTCCGGGGCCTACCGCTGTGGCCCGGGACCGTCACCTGTTAGTGAAGATCACCCCCCGACCCATCACTTACCTGGGCGGCTTCTCGGGACAGCTGGGCTGCTGGGCTGGGCTTCTCCGCTGGGCAGCTCCAGTTTCTGCACCTTCCTCTAACAGAGGATGGTACAGAATGGCCGCTCCAGCGCGCTCCCAAGCAGTGACAGCTCGTCTGCGCATGCGCAGAAGAGCTGTAGCGGGGAGCACACTGAAGCGGCTCGTGCTGAAAGGAGAAGACCGGACTGCGCAAGCGCGTCTAAAAAAGCAAGCTGCCAGCGAATTTAGACGGAACCATGGAGACGAGGACGCTAGCAACGGAGCAGGTAAGTGAATAACTTCTGTATGGCTCATATTTAATGTACGATGTATATTACAAAGTGCATTAATATGGCCATACAGAAGTGTATACCCCCACTTGCTTTCGCGAAACAACCCCTTTAAGTAAAATCCTGTCACTGTGTCCCCATGGTATAAAATAACAAATAAGCGGTTACTTATTTCTTCCCACATCCATCATTGGCTATGGCCTCCTTGTGATGTCACTTTGTAGTCTGAGCCTGTTTACAAACAAGTTGCACCAGCCAATGTCAGTGCACCCCACAAAAAACTCAAAAAGAAGCAATCAAAAAGTTGTTTAGTTCTTCACAGAAAGGTTTCATTGTAAAGATGAACTCAGACTATGATACCTAATGTGGTTGTTCTGAAATGATTATTGTTTCATTGAATTGGATAAATGCATCAGATACAACTTGCTGGGCATCTGTGATAGCTTGCCTTCTTTAGGGTGCGTTCACATGGGAGTGTTTCTGTGCGTACATACGCATGCGCAAAAACACGCTTCTATTTGCAACAATGCATTCCCTATGGTGTGTGCACATGTCCGTAGCTTCTAGGTGCGTGCCTGCAAAGATAGGACATGCGTGCGCAATAGGGAATGCACGCATTGTTTTCAATGGAGCCGCGGCTGCTGCCAGCAGCTCCATAGAAAACAATGGTCTGTCGGCACCCCTGCATTCTTTTTCAGGGAAGGGCTTTACATATAAGCTCTTCCCTGAAAAAGAAAAATTTTGGTGTAAAAAAAAAAATTCAGGCATTCTCTTCAATGGAGCCCCTGCTGCTGCCGGCGGCTCTATTGCAGACAACGGTCTGCTGGCACACCTGAATTGTTTTTCAGGAAAGAGCTTTACATATATGCTCTTCCCCGAAAAAGAAACATTTTAGTGCAAAAAAAATAAAAAAATAAAAAACTTACCTCTCCGCCGCTGCCGTGACCCCCGCGGGCATGAAGAACACATCTGCCGCATGTGGCAGATGTTTCCCTTACCCCCGCTAGTTAAAAGAATTCCCTGCTGTTACATTTGCCACATCTGTGGCAGATGCAGCAAAGGAGCCAAAAGAGCTGAATGTGATTGGCTGAGGTGCTCAGCCAATCACATCCAACTGTTTCAGCAGGCAGGAATTTTAAATCCCCACCTGCTGATAGATCAGCACCACAGTGCAGGGGACAGCAGGAGAAGACACGGCTGAGCCCTGGCAGCTGAAGTGAGGTGAGTATCTATTTTTTTTGTTTTTTAAAGCATTTTAACTTGATTTTCACTGAGGGGCTTATATTTAAAGCCCTTCCCTGAAATCAATTGTGGGCAGCAGAATCCTCTACCGCAGCTGACATGTGTAGAGATTTAAAGAATTCCTCTGCTGCATCTGCCCCAGTTGTGGCAGATGTAGCAGCAGGGAATTCTTTTAACTAGCAGGAATGGAGGAAACCTCTGTTGCATGCAGATGTATTCTTCATCCCTGCAGGGGACACAGCAGCGGCGGGCAGGTAATAAATTTATTTTTATTTTTTTTCACTACTTTTAATTGGCTTTTCAGGGAAGGGCTTATGAAGCCCTTCCCTAAAAAGCCATTGACTGCTGCCGGGGCTCAGCGGCGACTTCTGCCGCTGTCCCCGGCTCTGTAGCGCTGCTAAGCTATCAGCAGCAAGGGTTTTAAAATCCCCGCCTGCTGGTAGCTCTGGTTGTGATTGGCTAAAGCGCTCAGCCAATCACAATTAGAGCTACCAGCAGGCGGGGATTGTAATTCTCCGGCTGCTGATAGCTGAGAGCTACAGAGCCGGGGACAGCACCAGAAGTTGCAGCTGAGCCCCGGCAGCTGAAGGGAGGTGAGTATTTTATTTTATTTTTTTATACTTTTTTTTAAATGGCTTTTCAGGAAGCCCTTCAGAAGCCCTTCCCTGAAAAGCCATTGACGGGATGCCGGCAGCAGGATTCTCTACCGCAGCTGTCATGTGTGACAGCTGCAGTTGAGAATTGAAGAATTCTCAGATGTGGCAGATGTAGCAGCAGGGAATTCTTTCAACTAGCGGGGGTGAAGGAAGCTATGCTCTTCATGCCCGCGGGGGTCATGGCAGCGGCGGAGAGGTAAGTTTTTTTGGGTTTTTTTCTTCTTTTTTTTGCACTAAAATGTTTCTTTTTCAGGGAAGGGCTTATATGTAAAGCCCTTCCCTGAAAGAGAATGCAGGGGTGCCGGCAGAGCATTGTTTTCAATATCATGATCGTCAGTGTGAAGGAGCCCTTAGGGTTTAAACAGATGACCGTGATTTTGTCAGGATCTGCAAAAATTGATTTCAATGGTTTAGTTCACACTGGCGTGATTCTCACGTATGTTTTATACGCTCATCTTTTTAAGCCCGTATAGTGTATAAAGTGAAATCTCAGGCAAATCCACAGCAAAATCCACGTATATCACATATTATTTTACATACATGGGCAGTGAAATCTACATTGGGAAGAGATTTATCAGTTTTGTGATGTATTCCGCAGGATAGAGATTTACTCGCGCATCCACATGTAATAATGTAATATACAAATATAACATAACGTGTAGTTATTGTTTGAACAGATAGGCGTGTTTTAGTCATAACAGAACAAAACCGTAGCTTCGTTCCCACTATGGGGGTTCCCGAAAGGTATGGCAGGATCTATCTTCCCACTTTTTTTTCAAACTCATGTGCTATAGCGTGGCGTTCGAATAGTCTGGGGGGAAAAAAACCTGTTCATGCGCTAATACGCTCTGTAGTGGCGATCATATTAGCGCATGCGTCCATGTGTTATGCCCATGAGAATAACTCACGGCTACATACACCTTTGTACAGAATGTGCAGAAGAAGGGGAGATAGCTGACACACACATGACAGCGATTTTGCTGCGAGAAAATCGTGTCTTTGTTTCCGCAATATTTCAGAGATATTGCTGCTTTCTTTTATAAATAATATCGCGGCCACTCGTGATAAAATCGTGGGTTAAAATCACGCAATTTTTTAATTACGAAAGTCAATAGCAGTTTCTAATGTTAAAATCGCATCACATTGCATAAAAATCGCAATTGCAATAAACAAGGAGGCTCCATAGGGAAACATTGAAGATAAAAAAATGCACATCGCAGAAAGATAGAGCGTGCCACGATTTTTGTTCTCTCGCAACGTTGCATCAGAGAAAACATCGCTTTTCTGAAGGAACCCATTAGAAAGCATGGCTTTCACAAACATGCATTTTCTCGCCATCTTTTGAGTGAAAATCATAGTGTGTAAATGTGCGCCAATCGTGCAGCTACCGTCCATCGCTAACTTCAGGTCGGCATGAAACCCTCGTCCCTCAGGACAATAAGATAAGAGGGATTGCACGCTGTGTTCTCCGCGGGCAGTGCTGAAAACATTTTTTAACAGCTGTTAACAGCCGCTGTCCCACTGGAGGACAATAGCGATGCATTTAGAGAACAGATCGCCCGCGGTTCTCGTAACACATGCAATGAAGTACTAAAGGGCTAATTAATTAACCCATTAGTACTTATGCAAAATGATCGCTGAAAACTGTCATTTTCTGACGAATTTTGCATGATCATCTGTGTGTGTAAATGCACCTTAAGTGCACTATTTTAATTACTACTAACATACCTAAAAACAATTTTTTAATGGGCCTTTAAACACTAGCATATATGTACCCAAAAAGCTTGCTTTAAAGGGAACCTGTCACGTCCTGTAGCGGCACCATAAACTAAGTTATTGTGCTGCTACAGGACGGGTCAGGGAGATGGGGATGTATTTTTATACTCGCATGCTTCCCCGATCCAGCTGTGTCCCCCTCTGAAGTAATCGCACAGTGTGAAATGTTATTTTCTGCAGTGTAGTGATAAACACTGTGGAAATGTTCTCTTAGAGGCAATTCCATCATTGTACCACTTTCTTATACAGCTTGGATGACTGTGGGGTTCAGTTAAAGGGAATGTGTCACCAGAAAATGGCCTATTGTATAAAACAAGTTTATGTGTTAAAGTTATTTTTAAAGTATTTTTGTTGAATTTTTTTTTTCATTTTCAGTATCACAATCTAGATTTAAAAACAAAACTTATAATAGCCGACAGTTTTCACACGAATACTAAGCCGAATAATATTCTGACACTTCCTGTTTTGTAGGGAAACTTTTCAGCAGTCTTCTCATTATCATCACAGGCAGGATTACAATGAAAGGTAGCGTCTATATGTAGATAACACAGGATCCACCATTCACAATAGGTGATGGTCACAATTTATATACTCCTCATCCCTGCACAAAGATCACTTCACACGTCTCTTAGGACAGTCTCCAACAGAAGTCAGTGGATCATGTCCTGTTCACTTCTATGTGATGGTCCATGAGGCTGCTGTGTAGAGATGAGCGAATATACTCGTTTCGAGTAATTACTTGATTGAGCACCGCGATTTTCGAGTACTTCCATACTCGGGTGAAAAGATTCGGGGGGCGGCGGGGGGGGGAGGCATGGCGGAGTGGGGGGTAGCAGCGGGGAACAGGGGGGAGCCCTCTCTCTCTCCCTCTCTCCCTCTCCCCCCCACTTCTCACTGCAACCCCCCACTCACCCACGGCACCCCCCGAATACGGAAGTACTCGAAAATCGCGGTGCTCGGGTGAAAAAGGGGCGTGGCTGAGTAGGTTCGCTCATCTCTACTGCTGTGCTTATGTCTCTGCACCAATGGGAGGATAGCCGCCCCCATAGGCAACAGGATAAAAAATCTACAGACAGAAAATAAAATCAGATTAGAAAGATGGAAAATGTTTCACTATTTACTATGTATTAGTAAAAAAATATATATATAGGTGATACATTCCCTTTAAAGTTGCTAACAATACTTACAGCACCCACTGTACAGAGTGAAGGTTGCATTATATGTTTTCACCACTAGAGGGAACCAACAACTTACATATTAGAAAATACACTGGAAAAAAAAAAACTAAGGAGAAATAGCATGGTTGGAAGGAAAAATGAAGTGTCTAAAGGACACCAAGCATCTCTAACAATGGATGAACAGGTTTTTCTGTGAGTTCTTTACAAGGTATTTTATGTGAATGAGAAAAAAGTATTAAAACAACTAAGGAGTTAAGTTATAGTTGCAAGATAAAATGAAAACACACTGCTATGCCTGAAAAACTCCCTACAGACCCAACACAATAAATTCACCTAAGGCAAATATAATGTGTGTTTTTACTAGAAGTTCCACAGCAATAAAAAATTGGAGACTGACACTTGCATTTCAACCATTGGCGCTAATCTATGGCTTTTTTCTGTAGAGTCCATGAACATCCTCAATATTCCTGCGGATGGAGGTATGGCCAATAATCTACACTGCATGTGAATAGGGTGGCAGAATCTTCAATCACTAGCATGGAAGGCGAGAATCCCCATCAAGTTCTTGACGTGTGTACTAAAGATGGCCATACACATGGGAAAATGGTTGCCTGAAACAGTGGATTTTGGCCATTTTTAGGTGAGCACAAGTTGAAAGATTAACACAAATGATCATTCACAATCATTGATGATAGACTACAGTCTGCTAAAGAGGTGAATTGGCCGACTCTGGTTGAAATTGCAAGTGTATGGCGTAATCTTCCACATCAGACTACTGATTTGTCATGATGTTCAAGCCCCAGGCGATCCGATTTTTTCAAAATGGACTCCTAATTGCTTATTTTCATATGCAGCATCGGTGGTGGGATCGTTCATAGAAACGTTCCCACAGACGATAGATCAGCCACATTGTAGTTGATTAACGGCCAGCTTAATACTGCGCATACTGTCTTGGGAGGCGTGGGCGGCTTCCTGACTTGATCCGCCCATAAGCATGCCCACTCAGATCAGCTGAGCATATGTCTATTTCAATACAGATAGGAGATAAGGCGACGCCGGACACTTCTGGTAAAGCTTATCATATGGAAAAATAAATGTTGAAATGTATGTTGCCCCCATATATTTATGATTGTTTGCAGATCAGTCTGAAATTGGGGCAATTGGTCATAATTTATCTATAATGGCCTTGCAGACACAAGTGAAATGCATGATTTTTCACAGCTTCAACCCACTTGGCAAAACCAAATAATTAACAGGAAAAAGGCAAAACTAAATTAATTGATAGGGTAAAACTATGTGTGGCGCAATACCGCTATGTGTATGGGCACCTTAAGGGTTATATCACCTTGGTGGTTGAATTATCCACACGATAGAAAGTTAACATGGGATCTACCGTATCCATTACTCTGACCTGGATATTGAATACATATCAGCTGTAGTGCAATAACCAGAATGGCATGAACTATTTGTACTATAGTATATATTATGTACTATGAGATAATTGAGGGAACTCCTGCAGGTCAGTGTAAAGGCTGACTTGAATGCTAGCATGATACAGGGAATGAACTTTAACTCATGTCCTCCTCCTCTTGTGCAGACAGGAAATATGTGTGTTTTTTTCGATTGTCCTTCACATTATCTTCAAGTCTTCCGGGGAATATTATAAGGAAGGGTGGTAGAGGACTCTGCAAAGTATTGTTTTGAGACAAAAGAAAATATGGACATGGTAGAAATAAATCTATTCACATTTCACAATGCATATTTTGATATTTTATCATAAAATAACAAATAATACTAATAGCACACCCACTACAGTAACTGAGAAGAGGATGTTACAGCTCTCCTTGTCTGTCTTCCTATAAAGTAACAAAGCCACCTCAAGGGGAACCCATTTTTTTCTGATAAATTGAACCTTTATTGATCCAATTAAAAACAGAGAATAGAAAAAAAGCCCTACAGTCAAGAATCGAACCGGGGACCACCTGCTCTCACTACTGAGCCATCTACTCTGTGGACAGTACCCTCCCATTACTATTAGCCTTGTTCCATGATCCTGGTTATTTAGTTCCTGCCTCCTGGTCCTGACCCCATCTCTATCCCTGATTAGGCTCATTATAAAAGCTTGATCCTGCCACTGCACCAGCACATGATTCATCTGCTTCACAGCACTGTTTGGTCAAGCTCCACGTTGCCTGCTCCTCCGCTATTCCTGCAAGATCTCCTGATACTGACTTCTGGCTTCCTTTCTGACTACACTAACCCCTATATGCTGCAAACCGAGACCTACTGTTGCTGACTTCTGGCTAATCCTTGACTATGCTATGGACCGGCGGCCATTACACCTGAGGCTCTATCCAAGCAGGGTAACCGCTCTGACAAGGACAACCCCAGTATAGAACATCTCCCTGGTACCCTCTATTTTAATAGTGATGCAGGATAAGAAATAATGGTTGATCCAGGAGAGAAGCACAGAAGCTTATATAATAGACAATATTCCAACAGTGTCTGGTCTTGAACAAATAATCAATTAGCAATATACCTCGAATATAACCAGATATACTGAATCTGGGATAATACTAATATTGGTATAAAAATTGCTACACAATACCCCAATAGTTAAGGGGGTTCTGACATGAAAAAAAATTTTTTTACTTACCTTGCCTGGCCAGGACCGATCGCCAGGCATCTCCCCTCCATCTGGCATCCTCTTCTGTGGCTTCTTGAAGCAGAGCTGGAACGGTCAAAATGACCGCTTCCTGCTCTGCTCCGTCCGTCAGCCACTTCCGAGGTGAACGGACGGGCGTCCCAGGTCAAGCACGTCACAAGCAGTGCTTGCTGAGGGAGCCCGTCCGGCCTGGCTGAACTGCCAAGTGCTGCGCGTGCGCAGTGGAGAGGCGGCCCGTCCTGACTCCTGTCAGAGGGCACCTGTCTTCTGCGCCTGCGAGCAATCCCGCTCGTCTGAGGAAGAAGACTGCCTGCTGGGAGATGACCCCCGCAGCACAACAACAACGGAACACAAGGCAAGTATTAGTTTTTATGCTTTAACGGGCCATTAATCGTTTATGGTTGTGTTAAAGCATAAAAAAAAATTTCGTGTCAGAACCCCTTTAAAGGTGTAGAACAGGTAATTAGTTAGCCATGTATCCCTTTTAAAAGCAGATGTAATAGCTCTGGGATAATAACAAGACATTAGCCACTATAAATATGATAAATAAAGTCGTCCAAGGTCATGTAATATTAATCGATAGAGAAAACAATTTTTAGCTAAATGTAATCCCTAGACAATATAATGTTCCAACGGCTTCCCCTCATGTTGTGAGCTCATCAAGGAACAAAATACTAATATGGGCTCAGTCAGACGAGCGGAGATCCCCGCGGATCCGCGTGTGGAAAAAAACACTGCAACGTAAGATTCTTTTCTAAAGTGGATTGACTCCAACTTTACTCTACAGCAGGACAACATCCAGCCAATGTCATTAAGAATTATCTTCAGTGTAAAAAAAGAACAAGGAGTCCTGGAAGTAATGATATGGCCCACAGAGCCCTGATCTCAACATCATCCAGTCTGTCTGGGATTACATGAAGAGACAGAAGGATTTGAGCAAACCTACATTCATAGAAGATCTATGCTTAGTTCTCCAAGGTGTTTGGAACAACCTCCTTGCTGAGTTCCTTCAAAAACTGTGTGCAAGTGTACCTAGAAGAATTGATGCTGATTTGAAGGCAAAGGGTGGTCAGTCACACTAAATATTGATTTAATTTACATTTCTCTTTTCTTCACTCACTTCGCATTTTGTTAATTGACCAAAAATGATTAACACTTCTATTTTTGAAAGCGTTCTAACCTTGCGGAAGTTTTTCCACACCTGCCTAAAACTTTTTCACAGTACTATAGACACGGGGGGGCGTGGCCTGGGACATGAGGAAGTAAGACGTTTCCTCGCAGGGCTCCCACTGAACACCGGCTCATAATCAGCCTACCTGGCAACCACCGGCGGCATCCGGACACCATGCAGCGGGGCAGACGATCTGGATTTCGGGGGACCCCGGACACTAAGAATCCGGGCCCCCTAGACCTATTCCTTGAGCAAAACACCGGGAAGAAGAGAGCCCTGGCAGAAGCCAAGATGGCGCCGATGCTCACTGCAGGGGGCGGAGCTTCCGCGCTCCCCGCTCCCGGCTCGGCTGCAACAGCTTCCCCTCACAGAGGTCCGCAGCATGAAGAGAAGCAGGGGACACCAGACCCCCGGAGAGGACAGCACTCCCCACAGCAGCCTCAGAAAGGAGCAAAGGACCCAGTAAGGCTACCGTGACAAGCCCCGCCCACCTCGGCAAACATGAAAACCGGCACACAGGTGCCGACTCAGGGACTCCCAGGAACAGCCCCTGGTCTAACTGGGGAGACTCTCACAGCAGGAGGGCCCCCACAAGCAAGCTCCCCCACCAGCAAACTATATGGGCATGGCCACAAGGAATATAGCCACAGCATGTCAGGGAGCTCCCCCCAGTGGCAGGAGGGGGAGAACGCCACAGTCTCAAAACATACCCACAATAAGAGGGGCCCCTGCCAATCCCCATCCTCAGCGTACTATACGGATCTCCAGAATGCCAGCACAACGAAAGCTGCAGTGGCCAAACTGAATCACCCCTACCAGCTACTAAGCCACAACCAGACCCGAAAGCCCGACCCAGAACTAAACCAACAGAGCCAGCAGACGAAGATGAGGGCTGGGATTGGAAGGCCCACCTAAGAAATATCCCAACACGTAACGAGATAGACGCTCTTATAACAAAAACCGCAAACTCCCAAATGCAAGCCATAGAAGCGCTACAAACAGAAATCAAACAGATACGCCACAAAGTAGCTGACTCTGAAGAATCGCAAGCGCAACTGCAGGCGCAGGTAAACGAACATCATCATATTCTACTAGACCACTCTATACAGATATCGACCATATTAACACAACTGGACGAGATTGAAAACAGAAATAGAAGGAATAACATTCGCATCAGGGGCCTTAGTGAAGAGGTAGACTCAACAAAGTTGGAAAGATGGGCCAACAAATGCTTCGGAGACATCCTCAAAAGATCAATGGACAATCCGATAGAAATAGATAGAATACATAGAGTACTGGGGCCTAAAAGCACAGACCCTGCCCGAACACGTGATGTCATATGCAGGATCCACTTCTTCAAAGATAAAGAAGCCCTCCTGAGGAGAATCAGAGAAGATGGACCCATTACATACAAAGGCTCAGCCCTCCTGGTTCTCCCTGATCTATCAAGAAGGACCCTGCAGCTGCGCAGAGCCCTAAGACCCATCCTATCTACATTAAAGGAAAAGAATATTCCATACAGATGGGGATATCCCTTTCAATTACAAGCTGGAAGGGACGGCAATACTGCAATCTTTAGAGGCCTCAGCGACCTTCCCAAATTCCTAGCAAAGCTAGAACTTCCAATGATCTCAATCCCAGACTGGCCTAAAGCCGGGACGCCGGAACCTCGGCCACCGAGAGAGGAATGGCAAGTGGCCGGACCAGCCGGAAGGCACTGAGATACGAGACAATGCTATTCCCGGACAGACCTACCACACGAGAGTGGCCCATTTCCGCAGATGCCGCAGTAGCCGCCGGAGTCGTCCTCGTACGACTTGAAGATTGCCTCCATAAGGACATACCCTTCCAAGGGTCCATTTTTGGAGCCGGAGTTTGGGGGAGCCAAACCCCTGTGTTCTAGTCGCGACTCCTCCAAACTAGGCCAGCAACACTGGTTGTTGCACTAATAATTGTTTACTCTTTTGGTAGCGCTATACGCTACACAATTCCCCTTTCTTTTGGACGGGTCTGCCCTGGCCTCAGACCCAGTCCCAACAACAAAGCAGAACCATGCTAGTGTACTACTTAGTCTATTCTTTCTTCTATTTCTCCACTATTTGTCCCCTGTCTCCCCCCCCCCCCCCCTCCTAACTCTTCCCATTCTTGCTGGGCTCCCCCCTATCTCACTCATACAGGCGGAGATCCCCTGCGGACGCTCCGTGCAGTCTGGCACCGCCCCCCGGGGAAAGACCAATGGCTTCCATAACAGTAAGTTCGTACAATGCTAGGGGCCTCAACAGCGCAGGGAAGAGGAACCAAATCCTATACAGCTTCCACAAAAAACGGATCATGATGATCCTTTTCCAGGAAACTCATTTTACCGCCACTAACAACCCTAGCTGTCATAACCGATATTATCCACACTGGTACCATTCCCCACACCCAGACCGCAAATCCTGCGGGGTATCTATAGCATTCCACAGATCATTGACTCCCCAGGTCTTATCAATTGAAAGAGACAAAGAGGGAAGATATTTATTCTTAAAAATAAAATGGTCCAACGACATCTACACTATTGCTAACCTTTATTTACCTAATCAAGCACAGGTTTCCTACGGATCCAGGGTTCTTCGGAGACTGGCGGAGTTCTCAGAAAACACCACCATTATAGCCGGAGGCGACTTTAATATGGCGCTGGACCCGCTCCTGGACACATCCTCCGGCCGATCCTCCGTCTCCCGCTCAGATATCCGCAAATTCAAGAGGACACTGGTGAGTCTACATCTCATTGACCTCTGGAGAACACTCCACCCCTCTAACAGGGATTACACTTACCACTCTCAGATTCACAACTCATACAGCAGAATAGATTATATATTCGTCTCACATAGACTCCTAGATGGTCACCCAAAATGCTCACTCGGTAACTTTACATGGTCAGATCATGCCCCTATATATGGCGAGCTAAGCCCCAGAAGGCCGGACTATAGAGGTTACAATTGGAAATTAAACGATAACCTACTTAGAGATCCAACCTGTATGAGCGACCTATCCAGAACCATAACAATTTTTCTTGAGTCTCACGAGTCGGACCCTACTCCAGCCCCGATCAAGTGGGAGGCTTTGAAATGTGTAATGAGAGGGGTATTCATGTCACACGGCGCGAGACTCAAGAGGGAAAGGTCATTAAATCTAAAACAGCTACTACTGGCCCTAGAGACGAGAGAGAATGCGAATTAAAAAAAGAGCTCAGACACCTTGCTAATGGAAATAACAAATATAAGACACGAAATCCTCTCCATTCTAGACCAGAACACCCTGCACCTGAGGGACAGATTTCGGGCAGGATGGTACGAATATGGCAATAAAAGTGGAAGATGGCTCGCAAGAGCCCTGCATCCACGAGCTCCCCAGACAAACATTTTATCCATGAACACCCAGACGGGAAATATAGTACACGCCCCGGGAGAGATACTAGAGACCTTCAGGACATTCTACGCCAAGCTCTACAACATCCCGCGCCCAGGGGAATTGGGCTCAGTTACCCAAGCCAACGACATCAACCACTACTTACAACAAAACATCTCCAAAACCATCCTACCAGAGGTAGCCGAAACACTTGAGGAGGACTTCACCCACGCAGAACTAACGCAGGTTATGAAGGACCTGAAAGTAGGGAAAAGCCCCGGACCAGACGGGTTTACCCCGAGGTTCTATAAAAAATGCGGCGGTCAGATAGCAGAACTCATGCTAGCGGCCTTCAACGCGGTCTCCCGGGGCTCCCCCTTCCCCCCTCAGGCACTACAAGCCCATATAGTAGTTATCCTGAAACCAGGAAAGGACCCCTTATCGTATAATAGTTACAGGCCCATCTCTCTCATCAACAACGACCTCAAAATTTTCTCCAAGATCCTAGCTAATAGACTAAATCCACACATCCCTCAACTGATCCACACGGATCAGGTGGGCTTCGTCCCAGGCAGGGAGGCACGGGATAATACGATTAAAACCTCCTCTCTGATCAACATCGCTCATAGATCAGCTATCCCCCTGTGCCTGCTTGCTGTGGACGCAGAAAAAGCCTTTGACAGGGTAAACTGGAGCTTCATGGAGGAGACGCTGAGGGGGGTGGGCCTGGGACCGAGAATCCTCTCCTTGATTATGGCCTTATATAGTTCCCCTTCCGCCCGTATCATAATTAACGGAATACTATCAGACTCATTCGAGATCAGGAACGGAACCAGACAGGGCTGCCCCCTATCTCCGACCCTATACATTATAGTAATGGAACCTTTAGCTGAAGGCCTACGAAATAACCCCGACATACAGGGCGTGAAAGACGGATACAGAGACTACAAGCTGTCCATCTTCGCGGACGACTTGCTACTATACGTTTCAAACCCCCGGATCAGTCTGCCAGGAATTCTTAGGGAGCTGTCCAGATTTGGGAAGCTCAGTAATTTTAAAATGAACGCACAAAAGTCCGAAATTCTTAATATTACCCTACCATCTCTGGAAATCGACGCATTGAGAGATGCCTTCCCCTTCCAATGGAAAAAGAGTTCCTTGACATACTTAGGGATACAAATCCCAGCTAAATCCTCCCTGACTTACGAATTGAACTATAGCCCCTTATTGACAAAACTGGAGTCAGAGTTAGAGGGGTGGTCCAGGCTGCAACTCTCCTGGTTTGGAAGAATTAACGCATTAAAAATGACCATCTTACCTAGAATCCTGTATGTTTTCCAGACAGTCCCCTGGGACCTCCCAAGACAGTTCTTCACTCGCCTACAGAAACTCATGGGCAGATTTGTCTGGAAAAACTCCCCCCCTAGAATAAGCTACAAGATTTTGACCCGGCCTAAATCCTTGGGAGGGGCAGGACTGCCAGATCTCGAACTATATCACAGGGCGGCGATGGGTAGCTGTATCCTGGATACAATACATCGCACCGGCGAGAAATCTTGGGTGGCCATCGAGTTGGGTCAAAACCACTTTGATCTACGCGGGGCTTTCTGGATCCCGGGAAGGGTAGACTGGAAAAAGGAAGGAGCCACACCCCTCGTCCTAAGCCTGATCCAAGCCTGGGCCCGCCTCACGAGAGGAGGACAGGTAGTAACGATCCCCGGCCCTCTGACACCCCTGGTAGGGAAGCCGCAAATTCCCGCCACAAGATCTAATTCAAATCTGGCTTTTATGCCAAGTAGCCTGACCCCGCGGATCCGGGAGATCGTAGATGCGAATGGGATACGTCCTTTGAACGAACTGAGGGAGGGACCTGGATCAAGGCCAGGAGACTGGATGCAGTACTTCCAGGTGAGAGATTATATAAGGACTATCAAAGCCCCGGAGTCACTCACGGCGGAGCTCACCCCATTTGAGAAAATATATGTCGACAGCACTCCCCCAACACATGTAGTATCTCTGCTGTATGGGTTGTTGATCAATGAGCGGGCGAAGGGAGTCCGACTGAGATGGGAATCGAAGTGGGAGGAGGAACTGGGAGGCCGGCTCTCCGAAGAACTCTGGACCAAATCCTATACCCTCTCACACAAATTGTCAATATCGGCTAAAGCCCAGGAATTAAATTACAAAATAGCAACTCAATGGTACAGGACCCCGGACAAGCTCCATAGAATCTTCCCGGAAATACCAAACGAGTGCTGGAGGTGCCATTCAGAGGTAGGCACTATGCATCACATATGGTGGAGCTGCCCGATGGTTGCTCCCTTGTGGGGTGATGTTGCCAGACTGTACGGAGCAGTAAGTAGATCCCCCTGGACCTGTCCCCCGAGATCGCCCTCCTCTCTATGTTACCAGGCTCTTTATCTCACGCCAAAAAAGGGTTACTGAGACACTTCATCATGGCTATGAGGCATTCCATAGCCCAACACTGGGGACAAGAGGGGGCGATGCCGAGGGTGACCTGGGTGAATGCCCTGGAATCTATTAAATACATGGAGGAACTTGTGAGAGCGGACCGAGATCCGAGCCAGACAACAGATGACACACATAGCGCATGGAACGCATGGATAGACTTCAAGGGTTCGCCCGCGTTCTCCAGGTGGCTCAAAGAGGGGGCGACTTAGGAGACGGGGACGGAACCCCCTCAGTGGACTGATGGACGGAACTTAGCCTCAGCCTTGACCTTAAGCCAGGCCTGGTACTGGGGTTAACCTTAACATAGTGCTAAGCACTTACCATAACGACACCTTAACCACAACATCTACACGAGAGAGATGTGGGAACCCAACACCCTACCCCCTACCCACTACCCAAGCCCAACATCCCTAACATCCCTCCCCCCCTCCCCCCCCCCATCCCCTGGCTTCCTTTAAGCCTCCTTCTCAACCTGCTCTAATCCACTTTCACATTCTATTCTATATTCTTCTTTATACAGTTTTTTATTTCCACGCGTGCTAGGATAGCCCAATACAACAGCTAAAATTTATTTTGATTCTGGTTTAAACTAAAGAGGGCTCTATATTCCTCCCCTCAGGAGGCCCAGCCGATGGGGATGCAGGGCGGATCGCCCACCCACCTGACGGGTCTCCTCGCGCCTGATCCTCTGGAGGGGTACGCTTAAAGGTAGTTGGTTTCATAGTTGAAGGTTTTATTGACCGTTTAGTTATCTGATGGAAAATAGCAAACAATGTGTCTTTGTATCAGTGCAAGATAAACATCCAACATTATTGTACGTAAACCTGCCAACAATGGAGATACAAGCACGTAACCTGTTACATGTAAAGTTAAACGAATAAACATATTTTGAAACACAGTACTATAGACACTTTGCAATTAGGGCTACAAATGTCAGACTGTGTAAGAACACGCCCTAGTGACCATTGGATTGGTAACACACAGTTGTCAATTTATCCATATATTTCCTGTAGGAATAATAGAGGGATGTTGCAGTGCAGAACAAAGAAAGAATAGGGCCCAAAACCAACTCCTATGGTACCCCACTAGTAACTGTGACCCAATCAGAGTATTACTGAGCCAGTTACTTACCCACTCCTACACATTATTACCCAGACCAAGCATTCTCATTTTATATACCAACCTTATATGCGGCACAGTATCAAATGCTTTGGAAAAGTCCAGGTACATAAGATCCAGTGACTCTCCCTGGTCCAGTCTAGAACTTACCTCCTCGCGGAAGCTGATCAGGTTGGTTTGCCGGGAGCGATCTCTCACAAACCCATGCGGATATGGAGTTACACATCTATTTTCCATGAGGTACTCCAGGATAGCATCTTAGAAACCCTTCAAACATTTTATCCACAAAAGAAGTAAGACTTACCGGCCTGTAGTTTCCAGGTTCACTTTTTGACCCCTTTTTGAATATTGACATCACATTGGCTATGCGTCAATCCAGTGGGGCAGACCCCATCACTATAGAGTCCTTAAATATAAGAAACAAGGGTCTGTGCATCACGTTACTTAATTCCCTTAAAACCCGGGGGTTCCATTGGGACCTGGCGATTTGTCTGTTTTAATATTTGTAAGACGGCTTTGCACTTCTTCCTGGGTTACACTGGGGACATTTAGTGGAGAGTTTACTTTAGCACTCTGCATCTCATCTGACATTTCATTTTCCTCTGTGAATACACTGGAGAAAAAGCTATTTAATAGATTTGTTTTCTCCTCATCACCCTCTACAATTTCTCCTGCACAATTTATTAAAGGCCCAATACTATCAGTATTAATCTTTTTACTTTTTATATAGTTCAGTAATAGAGATGAGCGAACATGCTCGGATAAGGCAGTTACTCGAGCGAGAATCGCTCTTCTCGAGTAACTGTGTTCACGTCCGAGCAGGCTCGGGGGGGGCACGGGGGTGAGCAGGGGGCGGCGGGGGGTAGTTGGGGGTTGAGAGAGAGATCTCTCTCACCCCCCCCCCTCCCCCAGCATTTGCTCGGACAAGAATGCAGTTACTCGAGAAGAGCGATGCTCGCTCGAGTAACTGGCTTATCCGAGCATGTTCGCTCATCTTTATTCAGGAACAGTTTAGGGTCAGTTTTACTCTCTTTGGCAATTAGTTTCTCTGCCTCCATATTTGCTGTTTTTAGCTGATTTTTACATGTAAGGGCGCCCACCCACTGGCGTTTGCGATTTCCGTGCGTGAAAAACGCAGCGTTTTTGGCGCATTTTCCGTGCGTTTTTCGCGGCATTTTCGCGGCTTTTTCGCGCCTTTTCCGTTAATTTCCATTGACATTCATGGGTGCATTAAGAGAAAAATAAGGACACATATGCAACTGACAGTTCCTATGTTAAAAATTGCAACGGACTGAAAAAAAAAACGCAAGTGGACAGGAACACATTCAATTCTAATTGCTCTTGAGAAAAAACGCAAAACGCAAAGGAAAAAAAATCGCCAGTGGGTGGGCGCCCTAATTATGATGTTTTTAAACGTTTACCATTTATATTTTGTACTCTTCTACTCTTTTGAGAACATTATACCAGTCAATAAGGTTAAGGGCATCACCATGCACAATATTAAAGGGGTTGTCCCGCGAAAGCAAGTGGGGTTATACACTTCTGTATGGCCATATTAATGCACTTTGTAATGTACATTGTGCATTAATTATGAGCCATACAGAAGTTATCAGAAATTATTCACTTATCTGTTCCGTTGCTAGCCTCCTCGTCTCCATGGTGCCGTCTAATTTTCAGCGTCTAATCGCCGGATTAGACGCGCTTGCGCAGTCCGGTCTTCTTCTTTTCTGAATGGAGCCGCTCGTGCCGGAGAGCGGCTCCTGGTAGCTCCGCCCCGTCACGTGCCGATTCAAGCCAATCAGGAGGCTGGAATCGGCAATGGACCGCACAGAAGCCCTGCAGTCCACCGAGGGAGAAGATCCCGGCGGCCATCTTCACCAGGTAAGTAAGAAGTCACCG
Source organism: Eleutherodactylus coqui (assembly GCF_035609145.1). NCBI lineage: Eukaryota > Metazoa > Chordata > Amphibia > Anura > Eleutherodactylidae > Eleutherodactylus > Eleutherodactylus coqui. The sequence goes on along the minus strand of NC_089839.1, from coordinate 257,508,259 downwards.
GAGCGCGGGGATTCAGGTAAGCACTGTCCTGTTTTCTTTTTTAACCCCTGCATCGGGTTTGTCTCGCGCCGAACGGGGGGGCTGTTGAAAAAAAAAAAAAACCGTTTCGGCGCGGGACAACCCCTTTAAGAGAAGGCAGAAGTAGTATAAAGCCTATAACATCTGGACTCTGGTCGCAGTTGAAACCTTGTTTTCTGGAATGATGAATCACACAACATGATGGTTACATTTCGGTTTGACTGGTTTTAGCAAAACACTTGTTGCACGGACATGTAGTGCCAACTGTAAGGCTCACTCACATGGGCGGACGTGGCCCTTGCATTACGCAGATATTTTTCACTCGCAAAGCGAGGTGCTAAAAGCCCATTGGTCTCTATTGGGCCACTGACACCTGCATATTTTTCACACGCATGGCAAAAAAGGAGCGTATTTGGTGCGTAGTTAACATTAATACATGGATCACATACGCCTGTGTGAGCGCACCCTTAAGCTTGTTGTAGAAGGAATGTGACTGTTTCCCATGATTTGGATTCAATTTTTGTAGCTCTAGTGCAGGGAAATGCTACAGCATAGAATGGATGACATTCTAGAGTTGTAGCAGAGCAAACGTTTGACCACAGCCTTTTTTTTTTTCAACACAACTAGTCTCTCGTTCACAAAGTGATGTTCAAAAGAAGTTACTTTACTGAATAATACCAGTAAAGACCAACTCTTGGTTTTGGGCAGTAATGGGGAGTTCAATTAGTATTTATAGACCTGATCTATAAATGGCCAAAAACTTTTGGAGTTTATTGCATTGTTTAGCAACTTACACGGATTTGCTAGTTTGTAATTGATACCAAAGTATGTGCGTAAACTCATCGGATGTCAACAGAGCTCTACTGTTCACACATTTTCACATTTGTTTTGTCACAACTTTTCAGATCATAGTAAAGTGTGGCTCTAAGCAGGCAGTTTCCAAACTATGCTCTGCGTAGCCCTCGACGCTCTGCGGCAAACCTATCGCATGCATGTTGGGTAGGGCACACAGAGCCCTCTCTTCTGGCACGTGTGCCGTCAGCCGCTCACCACTGTTGTGATTAGCGGCAAGATTCCGCTGCTCCTCGCCGATGATTCCGCAGCGACGCTGATCCTGATGCATGTTCTGATGTCAGTGTGCACCTGGGATCCTCCTACCGAGTCCTCTCCTCCTTAGTTCCGCAGGAGAGGACAAGTGAAGAAACGTTCCTGGCTTACACACTGACATCAGTGTGCACCCGGGATCAGCGCTGAGCAGAGGAGGAGGTAAGTATATGGGTTGGGGGGCTATTATTATGGGCTACCTACAGTGGCGTTAATATTACTGGGGCTACCTACAGTGGCGTTAATATTACTGGGTTACCTACAGTGGAGTTAATTTTACTGGGGCTACCTACTGTAGGGTTAATATGACTAGGCCTACCTACAGTGGGGTTAATATTACTAAGGTTTCCTACACTGGGGCTACCTCAGGGGCGTAACTATAGAGGGTGCAGGGGATGCGGTTGCACCAGGGCCCAGGAGCCTTATGGGGCCCATAAGGCCTCTCTTCTCCATATAGGGAGCCCGGTACTATGAATAAAGCATTATAGTTGGGAGCCCTGCTACAGGCTTTGCATTGGGTCCCAGAAGCTTCAAGTTATGTCTCTGTGCAGCATGGTTTAGGTATGGGTACGGGTACAAATACAGATAGAGGGGGGGCCCCAGCTCACGTTTTGCATCATAGCCCCTGAGCCTTTACTTACGCCCCTGGGCTACCTACTGTAGGGTTAACATTAATGGAGCTACCTACTGTGAGGTTAATATTACTGAGGGGTTAATATTATTACTGGGGCTACTGTGGGGTTATTATTACTATTGGTGCTGCTGTCAGGTTAATATTACTGAGGGGGTTAATATTACTAGGGTCACTGTGGGGTTAATATTACTACTGGGGCTAATGTTACTAAGGGGGTTAATATTATTAGTGTGGCTACTGTGGGGTTATTATTACTACTGGTGCTAATGTGCGGTTAATGTTACTGAGGGGGTTAATATTAGTGGGGCTAATGTGGGGTTAATATTACTACTAGGGCTACTGGGGGTGTCACTATTACTACTGGGGCCAATATAGGGGTCACTATTACTACTGGAGCTACTGTTGGGGGTCACAATTACTACTGGGGCCAATATAGGGGTCACTATTACTACTGAAGCTACTGTTGGGGGTCACAATTACTACTGGGGCCACCGTGGGGGGTCACTATTACTACATGGGGCCAATATAGGAAATGCTACTACTACTGGGGCCACCAATATAGGGGACGCTATTATTACTGGGGCCACCAATATAGGGGACGCTATTACTACATGGAATGGATTTGCTGTGGAATTCACAGCTGTAGCAGCAAAGTAGATGAGATTTTGAAAATGTCATCCACACGCTGTGGAAAAAATCTGCACAAAACCCGTGCCACTATTGTTATGTGGTGCGAGGTTTATTTCTGCAGCATGTTAATTTTAAATATAATGTATATCAATTGCCCATCCAGTGCTCCAGCAAAATCCCTGTTTTTTTTTTTTTTTAAACAGCCCTGTCCTTTTTACAAGGACAGAGGTAAAAATCATATGTCGTGGTAAGCCACTCCCATAACCCCTCCCTTGACCACACCCTCTGCCCCGCTTTGGGGCTCCACGAGAAACATTTGCTTCAAAAAGGGCTCCATGACTGAAAAAGTTTGGGAACCACTGCCCTAAGAGATAACCTATTCTTTGTGAAACCTTTCACACTTCTATTTTGTATTGCAGACCTTTTCCAATTCTAACATTTGAGATTTTCACTCATCCATCAGATATTTTTTGATGGTAAAAATGTTAGCTTGAATATATATTTTTTTTATTATGACCACCTATACAATCCAGAATTGCAGTGTTTGCATACATGATACACAGAATTTAATTGTGATTTAGCTTTAACTGGGACTCCAGATCTTTGCAGGGTCATATTAAAGCTAATGGTGGACCCCTGTGCAAAAAAACTTGATGGGAACCCCAATCCCACCTCTAGGACCTAGACTCAACATAACCCCATATGGCAACCATATATAAGAGAGGTGGCCATGCATGCAGAAAGCCCCCTCTACTGCATAATTACAGGATCGCTATCTTTTCCATTCAGGATGGTTGGCACCATGTTCATAAAGGCTCAGGAGACTCGGATCTCTTAAAACTCTGGCTTCCACCAGCTTTATTTCACATCACAGAAAACACTTTTGGAAAATACAATGACTTCAGGGTTCACAACCCATAGGGTCTTCATCACTATCCCCTACCCGGGGCATCAAGAGGGTGTCCTTCTCTGTCAGACCTTGTGATGGGCCAGATTGGTCCACTATGTTCCCACTGTTTTTTTTTTTCCAACTCCTGTACTATGGCGCGGAGTTTGAATGCCCCCCCCCAAAAAAAGGAAACCAGGTTTATGTGCAACTACGCTCCATAGAGCTGAGTTTAGTTGTGCATACGCCCATGTGTTTTTGCCCTCATCCATGACAGAACTCTGAGGCTGAACATTTTAGTTCTTCTGCAGATTTTCATACACATCCACTTTCAGATTTAGCCCCAGTCAATGGGGCAAATTATGCGCGGCCATCTGATGTAGTTTCTTTATAAAAATCATTCAAAGAATTAACATGGCAGTTTAGACTACGATGCAGATTGCCATAGCATTCAGTAGAGTGCTAAAGTAGAATTAGCGCCCAATTTACACCACATTAAGTGGGACTTAGGACTTCTTCACACTGGCGTATGCGTAACTACGCTTGCCGCCACAGAGCGTATTTGTGCATGAACCAGTGAAAAGTTCTGTTTTTTACATTTCAAACTCCTCGCTATTGTGTGCGCAAAATAAAGAGCAGAAAGATAAGCCCTGCTCTATCTCTTCTTGTATATAAAAGCTATGGGCGAGAAAGATATGGCAATGTAGTAATATTGCATGAGAATCACGCTAGTGAAAACAAAACCATTGAAATCAATACTTTCGGCTTATCACGTTTTGCGGGCATGATTTTCATGTCCACAAGACGTCCCGAAATCATGGCCATCTGAAGGAGACCTTAGACTTCAAAAGAGAGAGCCACACACATGCATGGCCTCGTCTCCAACTCTTTTTGGCTGGATAGGATCAAGAAACTGCCATCAGGAGGCTGAGTAATTGAGGGCCCCTATGTCCGAGAGATGGATGAACCTCAAGACTGAACCCAATGTATCCACCTTATAGTACACACCTCTCACTGGCATTAGGTGTCATTCATGATTGGTTTCAGAATTGTGATTTCACCAATTTAGTTCAACCCAACCCAACTCAACGAATAGATTTTCTAAGTATGTATGTACAGTATTTGTGGTTTTTTTTATATATATGAATGCAATGGTCATTGCTGGGAACCCCATCTCCCTTTACAATAACCTTTATATGTTCCTGCCTTACATTGTCAAGATTTAACAAACCAAGCACGATTCATGGCTTCACGGTTACAAAATCTTCAAATCCCTAATCTGTCATCAAGAAGCCAATGGAGCTACTAACAGCCAGTTTATAGCTTCTTACTTGTCTCTATTCCCTCCCGGACTGTCTGTGATAATATGAAGAGTCATCTGTTACAATAATTGCTGTGGACATTCCTGTGTTCTGAGGGCTAATGATGTGAGAGATGAATACTAGTGTAACCAAATACGAAGAGTCTTAAAAACAAAACTATCCTTGTGTCCAAGTACAAAAAATATTATTAGGTCCATGTAGTGTGTAATAAGCCGCACTGCCAGCAATACTGGTAATGTCTCATGAGCGTTCCAATGATCTATGAGATATGCAGCCAGTATCGTTGCCATAGGCCAACATAACAAAACACTTAAAATATCAGTTCAATGTCTTGGTTATCATATGCAAGTAGGAATTTTAGGATTACACAGAGGATAAGAAGAAATCTCTATGTGATGGTTTGGTTGCAAAAAAAGGGGTGGTTTGACAGTGGTCGCAAAATCGAAAATATGTCTTCCAAATGGGACAGCCCTATACATAACTAGTACTGCATAATTATTCAAAGATCACTGTTATGAGCAGCAAGATTCCCCTCGTCGTCCTGTCCTGCTTCTCCTCCTGGTGGTTCTGGCTACACCCTGTTCAGCTCTGCTACTGTGGTCACTTGTCACGGAGTATTGCTTCCCAGTCTAGTATTAAAAGGGTATGGGGTGATGGTAAGATGCATTGGGGGTTGGTCTCTGCTCCCCGGTGTGGATGGTGTTAGTGCAATGCTTTATTCAGATAAAGCCAAGAGAGTTAGGAAAAAAAGGTTAAATATGGGGATACCCGAAAGAAAAAGGGATCTTCTTCGTACACACAAACATAAGAGGGTGCTACTAGTACAGGGTTTTGTTGCTAAGTGAATGTCTGAGGAAGCCTTCTGAGGCGGTATACTAGCCAACGTTGTTCGAGAAGGTTGTGTTTGGTTCCAGTGATTTTTTTTTTAACATGTTCAGTTTTTCGCCTATTCTGTGATGGTTGATTCATAGGAACAACATGCAACTGTGACATTTTGTTTCATTTTTCACTGCTCAAAGCACATGTAAAAAATAGACGCACATAGCGAAATCGGGTGAATACAGAGGGTGAGACTATTTTTCCTCAAAAATTGCTTAAAACTCAGCAACTACAACATACTACACTTTCTTAAGATAGATGTGTGTTTAGCTTGTATAAACAAGGCTCAATTGGCCCTGATTGGTTTTATGTATAGAACTACAAACTAGTCTGACCTACCCTATCGGTGTTATAATAAACTAAACCCCCACCTGTAAAATACATTATAGAGTTGGTAGAGTACATTCAGAACTCAATAAAAATGGGGGGCATGGCCTGGGTGTGGACTAAGATGGCTGCTTTCTTCTTCGGAGCTCTGCTTGGTTATCTCCCCTTTCAGTGACATTTCAGCATGTGTAGGGCATTTCATGCGCCTGATCCACCACATTAGCTCGGGGAACTTCGAGATGATCCTCCGCAAGACTTCCAAGGCACAACCTAAGTGCCTCACTGAATTCTTCACCTCTCGCAGTTCCTGTCGGAGCTCCGAAGCTGAGGCCTGCAGCGCTCTCTTGCCCAGGGACTCACGAGATGTCAAGGAAATCCATTGCGATTCCCCACGAAGCTTGAGAATGCAGCCCTCCAATTACACCAGATGTAGTGCGTGATCAAAGGGCCTCTCCCTCTTCCTACAGGTTAGGATGGTGCCCAAGCACATGACACAGGTCTTGCATGGAGCTTCAGTTTCTTCACCCTCAGATAGACCTGAAAAACAGAGTCCTAGATTGTAGGACTGTCTACAAGGTCAAAACACAGTACTTGATTCTACTGACCATCTACTTAATATGCCTTCACCTAATCAACTTGCATCAGAATCTTTTATAAAGGAAATGGTCCTGGCATTGAAAGGGTGTATCCAAAGTGACTTGCACAAACTTTCCACCTCTCTCAGCACCCCTAGGGGAGAGAGTTAGTCATATTGAAAATAAAATGAGCAAATTAACCCAGTCTCATAATGACCTAATTGACCTTCGCTACTCCTTAAATGATGAGATTGAGCTGAAGATCGCAGCAGGAGAAACAACAATTGCCTGCAAATTCGCTCCATGAGCTTAGTATTGATAGGGCTGCCGAAGTCAAAGCATCCCTCAGACAATGTGCGACGTGATGTCATCGCCAGAAAACATTTCTTACACATAAAGCAAAGTTTTATGTTAGCGGCATGGTTGACTCCCGTCTTCCCACCGCCTTCACAGGCATTCTCCTTTTTTCTGATCTCTCTGCTGCAACAATCCAGCCTAAGAGAGCCTTTTCCAATGCTATAGCCATCTTATGAGAGTCTAAGATCCCCTACAGGTAGGGTTTCCCCACAAAACTCTTGACTGAAAGGTTTGGCTCTACACGTCATCAACAAACCTGAATATAGCAACAAGTTTCTGACATCATGAGGTTTACAAATTACAGATCAGCAAGCCACCCATCAACCCATCAAATCCCCAAATAAATGGTCTCAGAAATCCTCTGCCCAATGTTTTGAAGCTTATCCCTAGCAAGCGCCCCCCCCTCCCCCCAAGAAAAATCAGGTTCACTGTATTATCCTGCTATATTTTCTGTTTATATTTGTTCTAGTTGCTCCCATTGTTAGAGATGATGCTTGAGTTAGCATTTTCTGAGTCTATGAGCAACTAAATGTTTGCTAATGTTTATTTTTGTCGGCTCATTTTATGCCTAGGATCTTATATACTTACTAGGGTCCTTCTTGTATGCTTCTTGATATTGATTTTTATGTCACTTAGAAATCTTTCACTTAATACGAAAGGGCTTAATTCCCCATTTAAAGGGTCTCTTGTATGGAAAGAGGCTATAGCCAACAAGACTGATGTCTTCTGCGTTCAAAAGACACACTTTTCCTCACTCACCTCTCCTATATTTTCACAGAAAAAACATCCAAAGATCTATAAAGCATGTTCCAATAATAAGAAAGCAGAAGTTCTGATTGCTATGCATGAGAGTGTCCATTTGAATCATATCGAATCGGCAATTGATCCAAGAGGAAGTTTTATTATTTTAACTGGACCAATTAAATATAGCTAACATTTATGCCCTGAATACTTCCCAGATCCGTTTTTCAAACAAATTAACTTTAAAAATCCGTAATCACCACTCGGGAAAGCATATTGTATGTGGAGACTTCAATCTTGTCCCTGACAGAGATTAAGACTAGAGATGAGCGAGCACCAAAATGCTCGGGTGCTCGTTACTCGAGACAAACTTTTCGCGATGCTCGAGGGTTCGTTTCGAATAACGAACCCCATTGAAGTCAATGGGCGACCCGAGCATTTTTGTATATCGCCGATGCTCGCTAAGGTTTTCATTTGTGAAAATCTGGGCAATTCAAGAAAGTGATGGGAACGACACAGAAACGGATAGGGCAGGCGAGGGGCTACATGTTGGGCTGCATCTCAAGTTCCCAGGTCCCACTATAAAGCCACAATAGCGGCAAGAGTGGGCCCCCCCCCCAACAACTTTTACTTCTGAAAAGCCCTCATTAGCAATGGATACCTTAGCTAAGCACCACACTACCTCCAACAAAGCACAATCACTGCCTGCATGACACTCCGCTGCCACTTCTCCTGGGTTACATGCTGCCCAACCCCCCCCCCCCCTCCAGTGTCCACAGCGCACACCAAATTGTCCCTGCGCAGCCTTCAGCTGCCTTCATGCCACGCCACCCTCATGTCTATTTATAAGTGCGTCTGCCAGAGGAACCGCAGGCACACACTGCAGAGGGTTGGCACGGCTAGGCAGCGACCCTCTTTAAAACGGGCGGGGCGATAGTCCACAATGCTGTACAGAAGCAATAAGAAATCCAATCCTGTGCCACCTCCATCTGGAGCTGGACACGTGGGCATAGCAATGGGGAACCTATGTGCCACACACTATTCATTCTGTCAAGGTGTCTGCATGCCCCCGTCAGACCGCGGTTTTTTATAAATAGTCACAGGCAGGTACAACTCCGCAATGGGAATTCCGTGTGCACCCACAGCATGGGTGGCTCCCTGGAACCCACCGGCTGTACATAAATGTATCCCATTGCAGTGCCCTGGACAGCAGAGCTAACGTCAGGTGAAATGCAGGTGGGCTTCGGCCCACACTGCATGCCCCAGTCAGACTGGGGTTCTTTAGAAGTGGACACAGATGCATTTACAACTCCCTGTGGACCTACAGCATGGGTGGCTCCCTGGAACCCACCGGCGGTACATAAAAATATCCCATTGCATTGCCCATCACAGCTGAGGTAATAATGTCATGTTTAATGCAGGTGGGCTTCGGCCCACACTGCATGCCCCAGTCAGACTGGGGTTCTTTAGAAGTGGACACAGATGCATTTACAACTCCCTGTGGACCCACAGCATGGGTGGGTGCCAGGAAGCCACCGGCGGTACATAAAAATATCCCATTGCATTGCCCATCACAGATGAGGTAATAATGTCATGTTTAATGCAGGTGGGCTTCGGCCCACACTGCATGCCCCAGTCAGACTGGGGTTCTTTAGAAGTGGACACAGATGCATTTACAACTCCCTGTGGACCCACAGCATGGGTGGCTCCCTGGAACCCACCGGCGGTACATAAAAATATCCCATTGCATTGCCCATCACAGCTGATGTTACGTCAGCTGTAATGCAGGTGGGCAAAAAATTAATTGGATTACACTGTAGGCGAGGGCCCACAAAAATTGTTGTACCAACAGTACTATTAGTTCCATTTCAGTAGTATTAGCAGTCAAGACAGACCACAGTAATATTCCCGTTGCAGCAGTTTAGGGAGTTAACAGTCTCTTTCACATTTCAGTATTTGGAGTATAGACAAGGCCCCAGTTACATTTATGTAGCAAAAGTGTAGGCCAACCCCACACACCTTGCTGTAGCAAGAGTGCAGGCGAAGCCCATAAAAATTACTAGGATTACACTGTAGGCGATGGCCCCCAAAAATTGGTGTACCAACAGTACTAATGTACCTCAGAAAAATTGCCCATGCCCAACCAAGAGGGCAGGTGAAACCCATTAATCGCTTTGGTTAATGTGGCTTAATTGGTAACTAGGCCTGGAGGCAGCCCAGTTAAAATAAAAATTGGTTCAGGTGAAAGTTTCAACGCTTTAATGAGCATTGAAACATATAAAAATTGTTTAGAAAAATTATATGACTGAGCCTTGTGGGCCTAAGAAAAATTGCATGTTCGGCGTGATTACGTCAGGTTTCAGGAGTAGGAGCAGGAGGAGGAGGATGAATATTATACACAGATTGATGAAGCAAAAAGGTCCCCGTTTTGGATGGTGATAGAGAACGATGCTTCCATCCGCGGGTACAGCCTACATATTGCTTAGGTATCGCTGCTGTGCGCTGGTGAAGAAGAGAAGTCTGGGGAAATCCAGGCTTTGTTCATCTTGATGAGTGTAAGCCTGTCGGCACTGTCGGTTGACAGGTGGGTACGCTTATCCGTGATGATTCCCCCAGCCACACTAAACACACTCTCTGACAAGACGCTAGCCGCAGGACAAGCAAGCACCTCCAGAGCATACAGCGCGAGTTCAGGCCACGTGTCCAGCTTCAACACCCAGTAGTTGTAGGGGGCAGAGGCGTCACCGAGGACGGTCGTGCGATCGGCTATGTACTCCCTCACCATCCTTTTACAGTGCTCCCGCCAACTCAGCCTTGACTGGGGAGCGGTGACACAGTCTTGCTGGGGAGCCATAAAGCTGTCAAAGGCCTTAGAGAGTGTTACCCTGCCTGCGCTGTACATGCTGCCTGATCTCTGCGCCTCCCCTGCTACCTCGGCCGCGGAAATGCGCCTTCGGCCACTAGCGCTGTCGGATGGGAAGTTTACCATCAGTTTGTCCACCAGCGCCCTGTGGTATAGCATCATTCTCGAACCCCTTTTCTCTTCGGGAATGATAGTGGAAAGGCTCTCCTTATACCGTGGGTCGAGCAGTGTGTACACCCAGTAATCCGTAGTGGCCTGAATGCATGTAACGCGAGGGTCACGAGAAAGGCATCCTAACATGAAGTCAGCCATGTGTGCCGGGGTACATGTACGCAACACAAGGCTGTCCTCACTAGGAAGATCACTTTCAGGATGCTCCTCCTCCTCCTCCTCCTCCTCTGGCCATACCCGCTGAAAGGATGACAGGCAAGCTGCATCTGTACCCTCAGCAGTGGGCCAAGCTGTCTCTTCCCCCTCCTCCTCATGCTCCTCCCCTTCCTCCTCCTCCTCTGGCCATACACGCTGAAAGGATGACAGGCAAGCAGCATCTGTCCCCTCAGCAGTGGGCCAAGCTGTCTCTTCCCCCTCCTCCTCATGCTCCTCCCCCTCCTCCTCAACGCACTGAGATATAGACATGAGGTTGCTCTGACTATCCAGTGACATACTGTCTTCCCCCGCCTCCGTTTCAGATTCCAAAGCGTCTGCCTTTATGCTTTGCAGGGAACTTCTCAAGAGGCATAGCAGAGGAATGGTGACGCTAATGATTGCAGCATCCCCGCTCACCATCTGGGTAGACTCCTCAAAGTTTCCAAGGACCTGGCAGATGTCTGCCAACCAGGCCCACTCTTCTGTAAATAATTGAGGAGGCTGACTCCCACTGCGCCGCCCATGTTGGAGTTGGTATTCCACTATAGCTCTACGCTGCTCATAGAGTCTGGCCAACATGTGGAGCGTAGAGTTCCACTGTGTGGGCACGTCGCACAGCAGTCGGTGCACTGGCAGATTAAACCGATGTTGCAGTGTCCGCAGGGTGGCAGCGTGCGTGTGGGATTTGCGGAAATGTGCGCAGAGCTGGCGCACCTTTCCGAGCAGGTATGACAAGTGGGGGTAGCTTTTCAGAAAGCGCTGAACCACCAAATTAAAGACATGGGCCAGGCATGGCACGTGCGTGAGGCTGCCGAGCTGCAGAGCCGCCACCAGGTTACGGCCGTTGTCACACACGACCATGCCCGGTTGGAGGCTCAGCGGCGCAAGCCAGCGGTCGGTCTGCTCTGTCAGACCCTGCAGCAGTTCGTGGGCCGTGTGCCTCTTCTCTCCTAAGCTGAGTAGTTTCAGCACGGCCTGCTGACGCTTGCCCACCGCTGTGCTGCCACGCCGCGTGACACCGACTGCTGGCGACGTGCTGCTGCTGACACATCTTGATTGCGAGACAGAGGTTGCGTTGGAGGAGGAGGAGGAGGGTGCTTTAGTGGAGGAGGCATACACCCCCGCAGATACCACCACCGAGCTGGGGCACGCAATTCGAGGGGTGGGTAGGACGTGAGCGGTCCCAGGCTCTGACTCTGTCCCAGCCTCCACTAAATTCACCCAATGTGCCGTCAGGGAGATATAGTGGCCCTGCCCGCCTGTGCTTGTCCACGTGTCTGTTGTTAAGTGGACCTTGGCAGTAACGGCGTTGGTGAGGGCGCGTACAATGTTGCGGGAGACGTGGTCGTGCAGGCCTGGGACGGCACATCGGGAAAAGTAGTGGCGACTGGGAACCGAGCAGCGCGGGGCCGCCGCCGCCATCATGCTTTTGAAAGCCTCCGTTTCCACAAGCCTATACGGCAGCATCTCCAGGCTGATCAATTTGGCAATGTGCACGTTTAACGCTTGAGCGTGCGGGTGCGTGGCGTCGTACTTGCGCTTGCGCTCAAACAGTGGCGCTAGCGACGTCTGGACGCTACGCTGAGAGACATTGCTGGATGGGGCCGAGGACAGCGGAGGTGAGGGTGTGGGTGCAGGCCAGGAGACGGTCGTGCCTGTGTCCTCAGAGGGGGGTTGGATCTCAGTGGCAGGTTGGGGCACAGGGGGAGAGGCAGTGGTGCAAACCGGAGGCGGTGAACGGGCATCGTCCCACCTTGTGGGGTGCTTGGCCATCATATGCCTGCACATGCTGGTGGTGGTGCCTCCCCAGCTGATCTTGGCGCGACAAAGGTTGCACACCACTGTTCGTCGGTCGTCAGGCGTCTCTGTGAAAAACTGCCACACCGTAGAGCACCTTGACCTCTGCAGGCTGGCATGGCGCGAGGGGGCACTTTGGGAACCAGTTGGTGGATTTTTCGGTCTGGCCCTGCCTCTACCCCTGGCCACCGCACTGGCTTGGCCTGTGCCCACACCCTGACCTGGGCCTCCGCATCCTCGCCCGCGTCCACGTCCTATAGGCCTACCCCTACCCCTCAGCATGGTGTATTACCAGTAGTGCAGAAACAGAACGCTGTAATTAAATGTGCCGCTTATTGGCCTGTGGTTGGAGGCTGACTTCGTTTACGGAACGCCAGGAAATAATATGGCGCAAGCCTGCTGTAACACTTAGCTGGCTGCGTATGATTTTGTAGAACTACTACACCCAGCACACACGGACCCAGAACACTGAGCACAGTGACAGGCAGGCCAAATAAATTTTTTTCCAATATTTTTTAGAAAAGGCCCACTGAGTATATTCAATCAATAATATATGTCTTCTGTCCCTGGAGTGTGTCACAGAACTGCAGAGTGTTGCACTGTTATTAACTGCAACAGAGCGGTGATTTCAGAGCCAGGAAATAATTTGGCGCAAGCCTGCTGTAACACTTAGCTGGCTGCGTATGATTTTGTAGAACTACTACACCCAGCAGACACGGACCCAGAACACTGAGCACAGTGACAGGCAGGCCAAATAAATTTTTTTCCAATATTTTTTAGAAAAGGCCCACTGAGTATATTCAATCAATAATATATGTCTTCTGTCCCTGCCTCCACAATTCTGTCCCTGGAGTATTACTGCAGGGCGCAATGCTCTGCACGGCCGATATACCAAAAAAAAAAAAATGTGCAACACTGCAAAAAGCAGCCTCCACACTACTGCACACGGTTAGATGTGGCCCTAAGAAGGACCGTTGGGGTTCCTGAAGCCTACAATAACTCCTAACGCTCTCCCTGCCTCCACACTTCTGTCCCTGGAGTATTACTGCAGGGCGCAATGCTCTGCACGGCCGATATACCAAAAAAAAAAAATTGTGCAACACTGCAAAAAGCAGCCTCCACAGTACTGCACACAGTTAGATGTGGCCCTAAGAAGGACCGTTGGGGTTCTTGAAGCCTACAATAACTCCTATCACTCTCCCTACAGCAGCTCCAACACGATAGCACTGTCCCTCAGCTATGTCACAACGCATCTGAGGCGAGCCGCGGGAGGGGCCGATTTTTATACTCGGGTGACACCTGATCTCGCCAGCCACTCACTGCAGGGGGGTGGTATAGGGCTTGAACGTCGCAGGGGGAAGTTGTAATGCCTTCCCTGTCTTTCAATTGGCCAGAAAAGCGCGCTAACGTCTCAGAGATGAAAGTGAAAGTAACCCGAACATCGCGTGGTACTCGTCACGAGTAACGAGCATCTCGAACACGCTAATACTCGAACGAGTATCAAGCTCGGACAAGTACGTTCGCTCATCTCTAATTAAGACTCAACAGATCATAGAGTTAGGACGTCTCCCTCCTTGTCTTCCTGGCTCCATGAAGAGGCCCTATATGATATCTTTCACTGCCTAAATGCCTCTTCTAGAGAATTTACGTTTTATTCCACCCGGCACAAATCTTTTTCAGGAATAGATTTATTTCTGGTTGATAGAGGAAGTAAACCCGTATTAGCGACCTCCTTGTGCAAATTAACAAAATCAAACTTGAGTTGCAGGTCCTTCCCTCCAATTCTGGCCATAAGCATGTACTTAGGCTACGTACTGAGCTTAGAAAGTTACTTTTAGAAGACTATGAAAAAGATTTACAATTCTTTTGGGCTTCATATTATTCTTCTTATAATAAACCCTCAAACGCAATGGTGACTACAGTCAAATGTAGACAACCTAAGGCAAAAATTCTATATCTTTATAAATCTGGGCGTTCAGTTACTAAGATCACTCCTCCTCAACATATTGCGGTTAAATTCTGCAACTTCTACTCTGAAATAATTTGAAAGATGACATTTCTACTTCTCAACCTACACATTGATTTCTTTTGAGGAATTTGTTAATCAGACAAACTCCGTATTATTCCCCCTGATTGCCTGGCACAGCTGGATGCCCCCTGTCTCACCTCAAAAATAATTAGCTCTTTGAAGTACCACAAAATTTCAGAACCTGATGGATTCACTAAGAGTACAAGCTATTTGATCCTGTTATTTCCTCACATCGAGCTAAAACTTTTAATACCAGCGGTGTCTCGTAGTCGTCTCCCAGACAAAATGCTCCATGCAACTACTATAGTTACAATCCCCAAAATGGATAACTCATTAGGCTCTTCAGCTAACTTCAGACCGATATCCCTGCTCAGTTATGATACTACAATATACTCTAAATTGTAAGCACAAAGACTCGCTTGCCTTCCCTGCTTCTGGTCTTGGATGTGGAGAAGGCATTCAACAGAATTCATTGGGGCTTCACATTTGTCACTCTAAGATGATGGACATCTGATTTTTTTAGACCCCCTTCCCTCTTTAAGAGAAGCTTATACAGTAACTTTGTTTAATTTTAGCCATGTCTCTTATTATAAACTTAATATTAGTAAATCATTAATTTTTGGCATTATCTATCGAGCTTGAATTTCCTGTCCTCTGGCAACAGGACATTTTCCATACTAGAGGTTATGCTTTAGCATATCTTGTTTCTCTAAATTTCCTGCCTCTATTGTCCTCTATTCAAAGAGAATTAAATCATCTCTCAAGCCATGATCTCTGGGTTACGTCATGTTGTGCTGTACAAGATGCTAATTCTTCCCCAAATTCTCTATTATTTCTGCACGATCACCATCCCTATTCCCCATTTCATAATTAGAAAACTTTAAATTTTATATGGAGTAATAAAAAAAACGAGGGTGGCTTTATCTTTACCTTCACCGTAAGCAGGGAGGGCAGAAAGTACCAAATTTATGTTCCTACTACAACTCTGCAATTCTTAATCAATCAAAGAACTGGGACTCCTATTCTACAGTCTCCAGTTGGCCTTCCATGGAATTGTACTTAGAATGTTCATAGGCCATTAAAACTACTTCTAATACTGTCAAAGCCGATACTGGCATGGATATTACACAACTGAAAGAAGCAGTGCAAAACGGAAAAAATGGAGGGAGCTCGTCTTTAGGGTTGTGAACAACTAATCGACTAACAGCCACAACAATTGTAAATGCGATCACCTGCTCAAATGTAAAGGCTCATATTCTCCCTCCTCCGAAGAAACTTCCCACCCCCTATGTTGGCAACTATCCATGCTTGGAAATTTTGTCTTGGGCGAAGGATTCAGAGCTAGAGATGAGCGAGTATACTCGCTAAGGACAATTGCTCAATCGAGCATTGTCCTTAGCGAGTATCTTCCCGCTCGGCAGAGAAGGTTCGGCTGCCGGCGCGGGTGACAGGTGAGTTGCGGCGGGGGGGTGGGGGGGAGAGAGGGAGAGAGAGATCTCCCCTCCGTTCCTCCCCGCTCTTCCCCGCCGCTCCCCGCCCGCCGCCTGCAGCCGAATCTTTGCTCCCGGGCGGGCAGGTACTCGCTAAGGGCAATGCTCGCTCGAGCAATTGCCCTTAGCGAGTATACTCGCTCATCTCTATTCAGAGCATGAAAGGAATTGCTGTAAAAATTCAACAAAATTAGGACATTATCTGAGCTCAGGTTAGAATTTGGAATTTTAAGTAGGGACCTTTTAAAATCTTTTCAGATTTCCTCACTTTTCATCATCTTTTCAAAGTAGCATTGTATAATATCCCAAAACTTTTTAGGCTGCCTGCACACGAATGGGTCAGATTCCGGATGTAGGATCATCCCGCAGCAGAATCCGACCCTTTGCTTGGCCAGCATCCTCGCATCTATGTAATTTCTTGCGAGCCATCGGACATGTGCAATGCAGATTTTTTTTTTCAAATGTTTATCTTTCCCGCTTCGTCGCTAGGCGATGCCACGGGTCCCGCGACCTTTTCAAAATGCCAATTGCAGAAGGGCCGCAGGTCAGACGGATTTCATGGACTTCAATGGAAGCTATCCATACAAAGCTCGTACAAAAATGGAGCATGCTGTGTTTTTTCCCCCATGAGCGGAAAATTGCAGTCACTGTCCGCTCGTGTGAGTGGACATGCGGATGCTCTATTGGTTTGAATTGGTGCAGAATGCTGTGGATCATCTGTGTGGGAGACTATTGCGGATTCCACAATTCAAACTCAGTTTTGTGCAAGCGGCCTTAGGGCTTACTCACATGGGCGCATGCGGGCGCCGATGCGCTCGTCTTCCTGCAGTATAAGATGGCCGCACTGCAGGTATGGATGATTCTCCGCACCGCCGACAGAAAGAACACATAACCGGCTTCATTGTCAGTCATGTGTTCTTTTTTCCACGCTGCGGAGAGACGTCCGCACTGCAGGTGCGGCCGTTTTCTTTGTGCAGGAAGACGAGCGCATCGGCGCCCTGATGCGCTCATGTGACTAAGCCCTTAGGCAGTCACTCATTTGTACGTCAATATTTTGTCGTGAAACATGGGCGAATCCAAAAAAGCTAATTTTCTAAATTGGGAAAGAGATGTATCCACTAAATGTATTTTAAGCCATTGATTTTCAGCGTTGGAGTAAATCTTCCCTTAACTGCACTCTTTTACAGGTTCACTACAAGCTCCTGACCAGATGGTACTTCATTCCAGTCCTAATCCCTAAATGTTTCTCGGGTCTGAGCAATTTGTGCTGGAGAAAGTGTGGATACTAGAGATGAGCGAGCGTACTCGGAAAAGCACTACTCGCTCGAGTAATTTGCTTTATCCGAGTATCGCTGTGCTCGTCCCTGAAGATTCGGGTGCCGGCACGGAGCGGGGAGCTGCAGGGGAGAGCGGGGAGGAACGGAGGGGAGATCTTTCTCTCCCTCTCTCCCGCCCGCTCTCCCCTGCTCCCCGCTGCGACTCACCTGTCAGCCGCAGCGGCACCCGAATCTTCAGACCCGGGCACAGCGATACTCGGATAAAGCAAATTACTCGAGCGAGTAGTGCTTTTCCGAGTACGCTCGCTCATCTCTAGTGGATACCCAGGTTCTTTAATTAACATTTTCTGGAGCGGTTAGGTTTTGACCTAGTTTTGGGAAGAAGTATTATCCTTGATTAGGAATGTAACTGGAGTGACAATTCCTAATAACCCTATTATGGTGCTCCTCTTGCTTGACTCCAGTTTGATTCCTTCTTCCTTCAGGAAACCGATTTGTCATATACTCCTTTCTGCAAAACTGATGATAGCTAGAAAATGGAAGTCCCCCATGTCTCCTTCTATCACAGCCTTGACCTCCTTTATATTAGAGTATAGCTCATATGAAAAAATCTATGCCCTTCATAACAATTCCATTCATAAACATTACTTGATGTGGAACCCTTGGATTCAGTATTTTCTCTTTAAATTATTTTCTGGTGATAAAGTCCTTGTATCCCACTGAACCGTTTTTACATTTGTTTTACTCTTTCATTTCACTTTTTTATTTTCTCTCATTAAAGGGGTTTTGTCATTAAAATTATACTCCCATATTCCTACCCAGGCAGTACCCCGGATCAGCTCACAGTAAGCTGGCTGGCTTGTTAGGAAGTGTGCATTACTTACATTCTTCTTCCTGCAGGTCAGTGACATAGCGTTCACTGCCTAGGAAGGAATGCTGATCTGTTGCAGAAACAGCTTGCATGCACAGTCTCTGCAATAGCTTGGTACTCCTTGCTAAGTGACGTAGTGTACATTGGCTGGCAGGAAGAAGACTGCGTGTGAATGTACGTAACGTCACAGGAAGCAGAAGAATCAGACAGCTGGAGATGAGATGACCCCCCCACCCCCACCCCTCCTGGGACTGAAGGAGACAGGAGAAGATCATTAAGGAGAAGATGAGGTGAGTAAACTGCTTGGTGAGCAATAAGTGAGTATAGAATTTTTTTTTTAATGACAGAATCCCTTTAAGGGCGTGTACATTTTAATTGCTACATTGCTTTGATTCATTATTATAGATGAGCGAGCACCAAAATGCTCGGGTGCTCGTTACTCGAGTCGAACTTTCCGCGATGCTCGAGGGTTCGTTTCGAGTAACGAACCCCATTGAAGTCAATGGGCGACCCGAGCATTTTTGTATATCGCCGATGCTCGCTAAGGTTTTGATTTGTGAAAATCTGGGAAATTCAAGAAAGTGATGGGAACGACACAGAAACGGATAGGGCAGGCGAGGGGCTACATGTTGGGCTGCATCTCAAGTTCACAGGTCCCACTATTAAGCCACAATAGTGGCAAGAGTTCCCCCCACCCTCCCAACAATTTTTACTTCTGAAAAACCCTCATTAGCAAGGCATACCTTAGCTAAGCACCACACTACCTCCAACAAAGCACAATCACTGCCTGCATGACACTCCGCTGCCACTTCTCCTGGGTTACATGCTGCCCAACCCCCCTGCACGACCCAGTGTCCACAGCGCACACCAAAGTGTCCCTGCCCAGCCTTCAGCTGCCCTCATGCCACACGCTGGCCTCATAGCCACACCACCCTCATATATATTTATAAGTGCGTCTGCCATGAGGAGGGACCGGAGGCACACACTGCAGAGGGTTGGCAGGGCCAGGCAGCAACCCTCTTTAAAAGGGGCGGGGCGATAGCCCACAATGCTGTACAGAAGCAATGAGAACTCCAATCCTGTGCCACATCCATCAGGAGCTGCAAACGTGGGCATAGCAATGGGGAATCCATGTGCCACACACTATTCATTCTGTCAAGGTGTCGCATAGCTCAATCCACACTGCAAGGGGAAAGCCGTCAGCGCTCTGCCCTCTACCCAAGTCAGTCAGTGTCTTTGTGCCAGACAGGTCAAACACCGCGATTGGAACTAAGTTTGCACCAACAGCATAGGGGGGTCCTAGGAAGCCGAAGACATGAACAAAAAATTGATCTGAGCGGCCAAACATGGCAGACTTGCACCGCGCCCACGACATAGGCCTCGTCCCACAGCTTCAGCAATCCTAGGCAGGAAGCGGACTTTCACTGCACCCAGGACATAGGCCTCTGCACAAACCCTCAGCAATCGCGGGCCTACAGCAGACTCCAATGCTAGCATAGCTGTGCACGTCTCATTAGCGCTGTATTGCTCCTGTAGTTTGTCCCAATGCAGTGCCCCTGATAGTAGAGCTAACGTCAGATTAAATACAGGTGGGCTTCGGCCCACACTGCATGCCCCAGTCAGACCGGGGTTTTTAATACATAGACACAGGCAGGTACAACTCACTAATGTGAAGTCCGTGTGGACCGACAGCATGGGTGGCTCCCTGGAACCCACCGGCGGTACATAAATATATCCCATTGCAGTGCCCAGCACAGCTGAGGTAACGTCAGGTTTAATGCAGATGGGCTTCGTCCCAGACTGCATGCCCCAGTCTGACTGGGGTTCTTTATAAGTAGACACATGCAGTTACAACTCCGTGTGGACCGACAGCATAGGTGGATCCCAGGAAGCCACCGGCGGTACATAAATATATCCCATTGCATTGCCCAGCACAGCTGAGGTTACGTCCGATTAAATCCAGGTGGTCTTCGGCCAACACTGCATGCCCCAGTCTGACCGGGGTTTTTAATACATAGACACTGGCAGGTACAAATCCGTAATGTGAAGTCCCTGTGGACCCACAGCATGGGTGGCTCCCTGGAACCCATCGGCAGTACATAAATGTATCCCATTGCAGTGCCCTGCTCAGCAGAGCTAACGTCACATACAATACAGGTGTGCTTCGGCCCACAGTGCATGCCCCAGTCAGAGTGGTAATATGTACCTTAACAGTAACCGCGTTGGTGGGAATGTGGTGGCGACTGCGGACCTAGTAGCGCGGTTTTATTCAGTTGGTTTTCGGAATGTGGCCAGGATTAAGTGGGCCGTGGCGGGGGGATGGTGGGGGGACTCTCTTGTTGTGTCGGTAAAGGTGAAATTCTTGGACTGCCACCAGACGGACCAATGCAAAGGTATTTGCCTAGAATGTTTTCATTGTTGGAGGAGGAGGGGGATGTTTTTGAGGCACTACGTGTCCTCTCCACGTGTCCGTGGTTATATGCACCTTAACAGTAACCGCGTTGGTGGGAAATGGCCTCGCCACCATCATGTCTTTGGGAAGCCTCCGTTTCCACACCCCAGTGACACAGCATTAGCAGCGGTATAGGCAGAGCCCAGAATTAGTAACATTTTAGCGGTAGCATTAGGGACAGGCCCCAGTAACATATCACTAACAGCATTATAGGGGGACCACAGTATTAGTTCCATTTCAGTAGTAGTAGCAGTCCAGACAGGCCCCATTAACAATTCCGAAGCAGCAGTATAGGGGGAGCACAGTATTAGTTCCATTTTAGTAGCAGTAGCAGTCAAGACAGGCCACAGTAACAATTCCGAAGCAGCAGTATAGGGGGAGCACAGTATTAGTTCCATTTCAGTAGTAGTAGCAGTCAAGACAGACCACAGTAATATTCCCGTTGCAGCAGTTTAGGGAGATAACAGTCTCTTTCACATTTCAGTATTTGGAGTATAGACAAGGCCCCAGTTACATTTATGTAGCAAAAGTGTAGGCCAACCCCACACACCTTGCTGTAGCATGAGTGCAGGCGAAGCCCATAAAAATTACTAGGATTACACTGTAGGCGATGGCCCAAAAAAATTTGTGTACCAACAGTACTAATGTACCTCAGAAAAATTGCCCAATCAAGAGGGCAGGTGAAACCCATTAATCGCTTTGGTTAATATGGCTTAAGTTGTAACTAGGCCTGGAGGCAGCCCAGTTAAAATAAAAATTGGTTCAGGTGCAAGTTTCAACGCTTTAATGCGAATTGAAACGTATAAACATTGTTTACAAAAGTAATATGACCGAGCCTTGTGGGCCTAAGAAAAATTGCCCGTTCGGCGTGATTACGTGAGGTTTCAGGAGGAGGAGCAGGAGGAGGAGGATGAATATAATACACAGATTGATGAAGCTAAAAGGTCCCCGTTTTTTATGGTGATAGAGAACGATGCTTCCATCCGCGGGTGCAGCCTACGTATTGTTTAGGTACCGCTGCTGTCCGCTGGTGGAGAAGAGAAGTCTGGGGAAATCCAGGCTTTGTTCATCCGTGATGATTCCCCCAGCCGCACTAAACACCCTCTCTGACAAGATGCTAGCTGCAGGACAAGCAAGCACCTCCAGGGCATACAGCGCGAGTTCAGGCCACGTGTCCAGCTTCGACACCCAGTAGTTGTAGGGAGCAGAGGCGTCACGGAGGACGGTCATGCGATCGGCTACGTACTCCCTCACCACCCTTTTACAGAGCTCCCGCCGACTCAGCCTTGACTGGGGAGCGGTGACACAGTCTTGCTGGGGAGCCATAAAGCTGTCAAAGGCCTTGGAGAGTGTTCCCCTGCCTGCGCTGTACATGCTGCCTGATCTCCGCGCCTCCCCTGCTACCTGGCCCTCGGAACTGCGCCTTCTGCCACTAGCGCTGTCGGATAGGAATTTTACCATCAGTTTGTCCGCCAGGGTCCTGTGGTATAGCATCACTCTCGAACCCCCTTCCTCTTCGGGTATGAGAGTGGAAAGGTTCTCCTTATACCGTGGGTCAAGCAGTGTGTACACCCAGTAATCCGTAGTGGCCAGAATGCGTGTAACGCGAGGGTCACGAGAAAGGCATCCTAACATGAAGTCAGCCATGTGTGCCAGGGTACCTGTACGCAACACATGGCTGTCCTCACTAGGAAGATCACTTTCAGGATCCTCCTCCTCCTCCTCCTCAGGCCATACACGCTGAAAGGATGACAGGCAAGCAGCATGGGTACCCTCAGCAGTGGGCCAAGCTGTCTCTTCCCCCTCCTCCTCATGCTCCTCCCCCTCCTCAACGCGCTGAGATATAGACATGAGGGTGCTCTGACTATCCAGCGACATGCTGTCTTCCCCCGCCTCCGTTTCCGAGCGCAAAGCGTCTGCCTTTATGCTTTGCAGGGAACTTCTCAAGAGGCATAGCAGAGGAATGGTGACGCTAATGATTGCAGCATCGCCGCTCACCATCTGGATAGACTCCTCAAAGTTTCCAAGGACCTGGCAGATGTCTGCCAACCAGGCCCACTCTTCTGTCAAGAATTGAGGAGGCTGACACCCACTACGCCGCCCATGTTAGAGTTGGTATTCCACTATAGCTCTACGCTGCTCATAGAGCCTGGCCAACATGTGGAGCGTAGAGTTCCACCGTGTGGGCACGTCGCACAGCAGTCGGTGCACTGGCAGATTAAACCGATGTTGCAGGGTCCGCAGGGTGGCAGCGTCTGTGTTGGACTTGCGGAAATGTGCGCTGACCCGGCGCACCTTTCCAAGCAGGTCTGACAAGCGTGGGTAGCTTTTCAGAAACTGCTGAACCACCAAATTAAAGACGTGGGCCAGGCATGGCACGTGCGTGAGGCTGCCGAGCTGCAGAGCCGCCACCAGGTTACGGCCGTTGTCACACACGACCATGCCCGGTTGGAGGCTCAACGGCGAAAGCCAGCGATCGGTCTGCTCTGTCAGACCCTGCAGCAGTTCGTGGGCCGTGTGCCTCTTTTCTCCTAAGCTGAGTAGTTTCAGAACAGCCTGCTGACGCTTGGCCACCGCTGTGCTGCCACGCCGCGCAACACCAACTGCTGGCGACGTGCTGCTGCTGACACATCTTGATTGCGAGACAGAGGTTGCGTAGGAGGAGGAGGGTGGTTTCGTGGAGGAAGCATACACCGCCACAGATACCAGCACCGAGCTGGGGCCCGCAATTCTGGGGGTGGGTAGGACGTGAGCGGTCCCAGGCTCTGACTCGGTCCCAGCCTCCACTAAATTCACCCAATGTGCCGTCAGGGAGATATAGTGGCCCTGCCCGCCTGTGCTTGTCCACGTGTCCGTTGTTAAGTGGACCTTGGCAGTTACCGCGTTGGTGAGGGTGCGTACAATGTTGCGGGAGACGTGGTCGTGCAGGGCTGGGAGGGCACATCGGGAAAAGTAGTGGCGACTGGGAACCGAGCAGCGCGGGGCCGCTGCCGCCATCATGTTTTTGAAAGCCTCCGTTTCCACAAGCCTATACGGCAGCATCTCCAGGCTGATCAATTTGGCTATGTGCACGTTTAACGCTTGAGCGTGCGGGTGCATGGCGGCGTACTTGCGCGTGCGCTCAAACAGTTGCGCTAGCAACGTCTGGATGCTGCGCTGAGAGACATTGCTAGATGGGGCCGAGGACAGCGGAGGTGAGCGTGTGGGTGCAGGCCGGGAGACAGTCGTGCCTGTGTCCTGAGAGGGGGGTTGGATCTCAGTGGCAGGTTGGTGCACAGGGGGAGAGGCAGTGGTGCAAACCGGAGGCGGTGAACGGCCTTCGTCCCACCTTGTGGGGTACTTGGCCATCATATGCCTGCGCATGCTGGTGGTGGTGAGGCTGGTGGTGGTGGCTCCCCGGCTGATCTTGGCGCGACAAAGGTTGCACACCACTGTTCGTCGGTCGTCTGCACTCTCAGTGAAAAACTGCCACACCGTAGAGCACCTCGGCCTCTGCAGGGTGGCATGGCGCGAGGGGGCGCTTTGGGAAACAGTTGGGGGATTATTCGGTCTGGCCCTGTCTCTACCCCTGGCCACCGCACTGCCTCTTCCAACCTGCGCTGCTGCTGCACTTGCCTCCCCCTCTGAAGACCTGTCCTCAGTAGGCTTAGCAAACCAGGTGGGGTCAGTCACCTCATCGTCCAGCTGCTCTTCCTCCGAATCCTCTGTGCGCTCCTCCCTCGGACTTACTGAAATTACTACTACCTGACTGATAGACAACTGTGTCTCATCGTCTTCGTCCTCCTCACCCACTGAAAGCTCGTGAGACAGTTGCCGGAAGTCTCCAGCCTCATCCCCCGGACCCCGGGAACTTTCCAAAGGTTGGGCATCGGTCACGACAAACTCCTCCGGTGGGAGGGGAACCATTGCTGCCCAATCTGGGCAGGGGCCCGAGAACAGTTCCTGGGAGTCTGCCTGCTCCTCAGAATGTGTCATTTTAATGGAGTGAGGAGGCTGGGAGGAAGGAGGAGCAGCAGGCAGAGGATTCAGAGTTGCAGCAGTGGACGGCGTAGAAGACTGGGTGGTCGATAGATTGGTGGATGCACTTTCTGCCATCCACGACAGGACCTGCTCACACTGCTCAGTTTCTAATAAAGGTCTACCGCGTGGACCCATTAATTGTGAGATGAATCTGGGGACCCCAGAAACTTGCCTCTCTCCTAATCCTGCAGCAGTCGGCTGCGATACACCTGGACCAGGAGCTCGGCCTGTGCCCACACCCTGACTTGGGCCTGGGCGTCCTCGCCCGCGTCCACGTTCTCTAGGCCTACCCCTACCCCTCAGCATGGTGTATTACGAGTAAAGCAGAAACAGAACGCTGTAATTAAATTTGCCGCTTATTGGCCTGTGGTTGGAGGCAGACTTCGCTTACGGAACGCACAGCAGAGCCAGGAAACAATTATGCGCAAGCCTGTAGTGAGACGTCGGTGCATATGACTGAGCTATTGGAATTCACAGCGCAGAAGCAGTCAAGTGGCCAAAGGCCAGTGGTAGGCCTTAAGTACTTTGCTTCTATTTTTTTAAATGGTGAGCTGAAACACCAGACAGACCCTGTATGCAGCGTATATTATGTATACTGTTTCCCTCTGGCGGGATGACGGCGGTCATGTAACGGGCACAGCAGAGCCCGGAAACAATTATGCGCAAGCCTGTAGTGAGACGTAGGTGCGTATGACTGAGCTACTGGAATTCACAGCGCAGAAGCAGTCAAGTGGCCAAAGGCCAGTGGTAGGCTTTAAGTATTTTGCTTCTATTTTTTTAAATGGTGAGCTGAAACACCAGACAGACCCTGTATGCAGCGTATATTATGTATACTGTTTCCCTCTGGCGGGATGACGGCGATCATGTAACGGGCACAGCAGAGCCAGGAAACAATTATGCGCCAGCCTGCTGTAATGCTTAGCTGGGTATTAATTATGACTACTACCCCCAGCAGACACGCAGTACACTGAAGACGGTCACAAGCAGCCCAAATATATTATTTTTCCCCAATTTTTTTGAAAAAGCCCACTGCCTATATAGACAGTATATCTCTTTCACCTTTCCCACTGTCCCTGCCTCACCAGTACTGCCCCTATACTCTGTAAAATGACTGCAGACTGAGGACGCTATGGTCTGCACGCCCGATATACAAAAAAAAAAAAATTGTGCAACACTGCTAAAAGCAGCCTCAACAGTACTGCACACGGTCAGATGTGGCCCTAAGAAGGACCGTTGGCGTTCTTGAAGCCTAAAATCAATCCTAACACTCTCCCTATAGCAGCTCCGGCATCAGCAGCAGTTTCCCTGATCTCTGTCAGAATGCATCTGTGGCGAGCCGCGGGAGGGGCCGATTTTAATACTCGGGTGACACCTGATCTCCCCAGCCACTCACTGCAGGGGGGTGGTATAGGGCTGGAACGTCACAGGAGGAAGTTGTAATGCCTTCCATGTCTTTCTATTGGCCAGAAAAGCGCGCAAATTTCTCAGAGATGAAAGTGAAAGTAACTCGAACATCGCGTGGTGCTCGTCTCGAGTAACGAGCATCTCGAACACGCTAATACTCGAACGAGTATCAAGCTCGGACGAGTACGCTCGCTCATCTCTATTCATTATCTGTCAATGTTTGTGAACTCTGAGCTTTTCAGACTTTTTCACAGAATTTACCCTTATTCGCTGTTTGTTAAAATTCCTATTATTCAATAAGAATTCTTAATGAGAAAAAACTCAATAAATAAGACCATGGTATAAACATTATAAAGACACAAGTGCACATCATAAAATATCAGAACATACAAACAAACTGATTTGTGTTGCCATAGTCTCACTTCGGGATACCACACATTGCCAGTACCTACTTAGCTTTGCTACAGTACTAGAAACTGATCAGCTTTATTGTACCACTAGTCTTCCAAGGGCTCCTTCACACTGGTGATCGCGAAATCACTGTGAGAAAATCGTGACAAAATTGCACCTTTCTTCGCGCAATTTTTGAGCATCAGCGATGCCTTTTCCTGAGAATAATTTTGCATGGCATCACTGCCGCCTGCGATTTTCTCACGCTATAAGATCACACAATTTTATCTCTCAAAAGACAATAGGAGTTTCTAATGTTAAAAATTAGAGATGAGTGAACGTACTCGTCCGAGCTTGATACTCGTTCGAGTATTAGCGTGTTCAAGATGCTCGTTACTCGTGACGAGCACCACGCGATGTTCGGGTTACTTTCACTTTCATCTCTGAGACGTTAGCGCGCTTTTCTGGCCAATTGAAAGACAGGGAAGGCATTACAACTTCCCCCTGCGACGTTCTAGCCCTATACCACCCCCCTGCTGTGAGTGGCTGGCGAGATCAGGTGTCACCCGAGTATAAAAATCGGCCCCTCCCGCGGCTCGCCACAGATGCGTTCTGACATAGAGGAGGGAAAGTGCTATCTTGTTGGAGCTGCTATAGGGAGAGTGTTAGGAGTATTTTAGGCTTCAAGAACCCCAACGGTCCTTCTTAGGGCCACATCTAACCGTGTGCAGTAGTGTGGAGGCTGCTTTTTGCAGTGTTGCACATTTTGGTTTTTTTGGTATATCGGCCGTGCAGAGCATTGCGCCCTGCAGTAATACCCCAGGGCCAGAAGCGCTTAGGCAGGGACAGAAGACATATTGATTATTAATTGAATATAGGCAGTGGGCCTTTGCAAAAAAATTTGTGGAAAAATATCTATTTGGGCTGCCTGTGAGTGTCCTCAGTGTTCTGGGTCTGTGCTGGGTGTAGTAGTTCTCCAAATTCATACACAGCCAGCTAAGTGTTACAGCAGGCTTGCGCAAAATTATTTCCTGGCGTTCCGTAAGCGAAGTCAGCCTCCAACCACAGGCCAATAAGCGGCACATTTAATTACAGCGTTCTGTTTCTGCACTACTGGTAATACAGCATGCTGAGGGGTAGGGGTAGGCCTAGAGGACGTGGACGCGGGCGAGGACGCGGAGGCCCAAGTCAGGGTGTGGGCACAGGCCGAGCCAGTGCGGTGGCCCGGGGTAGAGGCAGGGCCAGACCGAATAATCCACGAACTGTTTCCCTAAGCGCCCCCTCGCGCCATGCCACCCTGCAGAGGTCAAGGTGCTCTACGGTGTGGCAGTTTTTCACTGAGACGCCTGACGACCGACGAACAGTGGTGTGCAATCTTTGTCGCGCCAAGATCAGCTGGGAAGGCACCACCACCAGCATGCGCAGGCATATGATGGCCAAGCACCCCACAAGGTGGGACGAAGGCCGTTCACCGCCTCCGGTTTGCACCACTGCCTCTCCCCCTGTGCCCCAACCTACCACTGAGATCCAACCCCCCTCTGAGGACACAGGCACTACCGTCTCCTGGCCTGCACCCACACCCTCACCTCCGCTGTCCTCTGCCCCATCCAGCAATGTCTCTCAGCGCAGCATCCAGACGTCGCTAGCGCCACTGTTTGAGCGCGAGCGCAAGTACGCCGCCACGCACCCGCACGCTCAAGCGTTAAACGTGCACATTGCCAAATTGATCAGCCTGGAGATGCTGCCGTATAGGCTTGTGGAAACGGAGGCTTTCAAAAGCATGATGGCGGCGGCGGCCCCACGCTACTCGGTTCCCAGTCGCCACTACTTTTCCCGATGTGCCGTCCCAGGCCTGCACGACCACGTCTCCCGCAACATTGTACGCGCCCTCACCAAGGCGGTTACTGGCAAGGTCCACTTAACAACAGACACGTGGACAAGCACAGGCGGGCAGCGCCACTATATCTCCCTGACGGCACATTGGGTGAATTTAGTGGAGGCTGGGACAGAGTCAGAGCCTGGGACTGCTCACGTCCTACCCACCCCCCGAATTGCGTGCCCCAGCTCGGTGGTGGTATCTGCGGCGGTGTATGCTTCCTCCACTAAACCACCCTCCTCCTCCTCCTACGCAACCTCTGTCTCGCAATCAAGATGTGTCAGCAGCAGCACGTCGCCAGCAGTCGGTGTCGCGCGGCATGGCAGCACAGCGGTGGGAAAGCGTCAGCAGGCCGTGCTGAAACTACTCAGCTTAGGAGAGAAGAGGCAGACGGCCCACGAACTGCTGCAGGGTCTGACAGAGCAGACCGACCGCTGGCTTGCGCCGCTGAGCCTCCAACCGGGCATGGTCGTGTGTGACAACGGCCGTAACCTGGTGGCGGCTCTGCAGCTCGGCAGTCTCACGCACGTGCCATGCCTGGCCCATGTCTTTAATTTGGTGGTTCAGCGCTTTCTGAAAAGCTACCCACACTTGTCATACCTGCTCGGAAAGGTGCGCCGGGTCAGCGCACATTTCCGCAACTCCAAGACGGACGCTGCCACCCTGCGGACCCTGCAACATCGGTTTCATCTGCCAGTGCACCGATTGCTGTGCGACGTGCCCACACAGTGGAACTCTACGCTCCACGTGTTGGCCAGGCTCTATGAGCAGCGTAGAGCTATTGCGGAATACCAACTCCAACATGGGCGGCGTAGTGGGAGTCAGCCTCCTCAATTATTTACAGAAGAGTGGGCCTGGTTGGCAGCCATCTGCCAGGTCCTTGGAAACTTTGAGGAGTCTACCCAGATGCTGAGCGGGGATGCTGCAATCATTAGCATCACCATTCCTCTGCTATGCCTGTTGAGAAGTTCCCTGCAAAGCATAAAGGCAGACGCTTTGCACTCGGAAACGGAGCAGGGGAAGACAGTATGTCGCTGGATAGTCAAAGCACCCTCATGTCTATATCTCAGCACGTTGAGGAGGAGGAGGAGGGGGAGGAGCATGAGGAGGAGGGGGAAGAGACAGCTTGGCCCACTGCTGAGGGTACAGATGCTGCTTGCCTGTCATCCTTTCAGCGTGTATGGCCAGAGGAGGAGGAGGAGGAGGAGGAGGAGGAGGAGCATGAGGAGGAGGGGGAAGAGACAGCTAGGCCCACTGCTGAGGGTACAGATGCTGCTTGCCTGTCATCCTTTCAGCGTGTATGGCCAGAGGAGGAGGAGGAGGAGGAGGAGGAGGAGGATCCTGAAAGTGATCTTCCGAGTGAGGACAGCCATGTGTTGCGTACAGGTACCCTGGCACACATGGCTGACTTCATGTTAGGATGCCTTTCTCGTGACCCTCGCGTTACACGCATTCTGGCCACTACAGATTACTGGGTGTACACACTGCTCGACCCACGGTATAAGGAGAGCCTTTCCACTCTGATACCCGAAGAGGAAAGGGGTTCGAGAATGATGCTATACCACAGGGCGCTGGTGGACAAACTGATGGTAAACTTCTCATCCGACAGCGCTAGTGGCCGAAGGCGCATTTCCGCAGCCCAGGTAGCAGGGGAGGCGCAGAGATCAGGCAGCATGTACAGCGCAGGCAGGGGACCATTATCCAAGGCCTTTGCCAGCTTTATGGCTCCCCAGCAAGACTGTGTCACCGGTCCCCAGTCAAGGCTGAGTTGGCGGGAGCACTGTAAAAGGATGGTGAAGGAGTACGTAGCCGATCGCATGACCGTCCTCGGTGACGCCTCTGCCCCCTACAACTACTGGGTGACGAAGCTGGACACGTGGCCTGAACTCGCGCTGTATGCCCTGGAGGTGCTTGCTTGTCCTGCGGCTAGCGTCTTGTCAGAGAGTGTGTTTAGTGTGGCTGGGGGAATCATCACGGATAAGCGTACCCACCTGTCAACCGACAGTGCCGACAGGCTTACACTCATCAAGATGAACAAAGCCTGGATTTCCCCAGACTTCTCTTCTGCACCAGCGGACAGCAGCGATACCTAAACAATACGTAGGCTGCACCCGCGGATAGAAGCATCGTTCTCTATCACCATCCAAAACGGGGACCTTAATGCTTCATCAATCTGTGTATAATATTCCTCCTCCTCCTCCTGCTCCTCCTCCTGAAACCTCACATAATCACGCCGAACAGGCAATTTTTCTTAGGCCCACAAGGCTCAGTCATATAATTTTTCTAAACAATTTTTATACGTTTTATTGCTCATTAAAGCGTTGAAACTTTCACCTGAACCAATTTTTAGTTTTACTGGGCTGCCTCCAGGCCTAGTTACCAATTAAGCCATATTAACCAAAGCGATTAATGGGTTTCACCTGCCCTCTTGGTTGGGCATGGGCAATTTTTCTCAGGTACATTAGTACTGTTGGTACACCAATTTTTGGGGGCCCTCGCCTACAGTGTAATCCAATTAATTTTTAGCCCACCTGCATTACAGCTGACGTTACATCAGCTGTGTTGGGCACTGCAATGGGATATATTTATGTACCGCCGGTGGGTTCCAGGGAGCCACCCATGCTGTGGGTCCACAGGGAGTTGTAACTGCATGTGTCCACTTCTAAAGAACCCCAGTCTGACTGGGACATGCAGTGTGGGCCGAAGCCCACCTGCATTAAACATGACATTACCTCAGCTGTGATGGGCAATGCAATGGGATATATTTATGTACCGCCGGTGGGTTCCAGGGAGCCACCCATGCTGTCGGTCCACAAGGAGTTGTAACTGCATGTGTCCACTTCTAAAGAACCCCAGTCTGACTGGGGCATGCAGTGTGGGCCGAAGCCCACCTGCATTAAACATGACATTACCTCAGCTGTGATGGGCAATGCAATGGGATATATTTATGTACCGCCGGTGGGTTCCAGGGAGCCACCCATGCTGTCGGTCCACAAGGAGTTGTAACTGCATGTGTCCACTTCTAAAGAACCCCAGTCTGACTGGGGCATGCAGTGTGGGCCGAAGCCCACCTGCACTAAACATGACATTACCTCAGCTGTGATGGGCAATGCAATGGGATATATTTATGTACCGCCGGTGGCTTCCTGGCACCCACCCATGCTGTCGGTCCACAGGGACTTCATATTAGGGAGTTGTACCTGCCTGTGTCTATGAATTAAAAACCCCGGTCAGGTTGGGGCATGCAGTGTGGGCCGAAGCCCACCTGCATTTAATCTGACGTTAGCTCTGCTGTCCAGGGCACTGCAATGGGATACATTTATGTACAGCTGGTGGGTTCCAGGGTGCCACCCATGCTGTGGGTGCACACGGAATTCCCATTGTGGAGTTGTACCTGCCTGTGACTATTTATAAAAAACCGCGGTCTGACTGGGGCATGCAGACACCTTGACAGAATGAATAGTGTGTGGCACATAGGTTCCCCATTGCTATGCCCACGTGTGCAGCTCCAGATGGAGGTGGCACAGAATTGGATTTCTCATTGCTTCTGTACAGCATTGTGGACTATCGCCCCGCCCCTTTTAAAGAGGGTTGCTGCCTAGCCATGCCAACCCTCTGCAGTGTGTGCCTGCTTTTCCTCTGGCAGACGCACTTATAAATAGACATGAGGGTGGCATGGCATGAGGGCAGCTGAAGGCTGGGCAGGGACAGTTTGGTGTGCGCTGTGGACACTGGGTCGTGGGGGGGGGGGTTGGGCAGCATGTAACCCAGGAGAAGTGGCAGCGGAGTGTCATGCAGGCAGTGATTGTGCTTTGTTGCAGGTAGTGTGGTGCTTAGCTAAGGTATGCATTGCTAATGAGGGCTTTTCAGAAGTAAAAGTTGTTGGGAGGGGGGGGGCCCTCTCTTGCCGCTATTGTGGTTTAATAGTGGGACCTGGGAACTTGAGATGCAGCCCAACATGTAGCCCCTCGCCTGCCCTATCCGTTGCTGTGTCGTTCCCATCACTTTCTTGAATTGCCCAGATTTTCACAAACGAAAACCTTAGCGAGCATCGGCGATATACAAAAATGCTCGGGTCGCCCATTGACTTCAATGGGGTTCGTTACTCGAAACGAACCCTCGAGCATCGCGAAAAGTTCGTCTCGAGTAACGAGCACCCGAGCATTTTGGTGCTCGCTCATCTCTATTAAAAATGCATCGCGCGAAAAATTGCAAGTTCGTGTGTTACGATATGATGAAATGGTTGCTCCATAGTGAGACATGGGCGATTTTAAAAAAAAAAGCAAACCGCAGAAAGATAGGGCAGGCAGCGATTTACAAATCTCGCAACATTGCAGGAGAGAAAACATTGCAAATGGTAATGAAACCATTGAAAAGCATGGGTTTTATAATTCTGCGTTTTCTCCCACAATCGCATTACGCAAAAATCACACGATTTTATCGCAAGTGTGAAGGAGCCCTAGCAGTTAATCCTCCCTAATGTGGACTCTGCTAAAACGCCTGTTATCACTTTTCTTAGTTCTCCTATATATATCTTTCATGCTCCGTTTTTGTCATTGTTTGCTTGTCTTGTGTATTCTGTCTGTACTTAGTGTTACCCTGGCCTGTTTTTTTGCCCTCTGTCTGCATCTTGTCTTTGCCCTGTATCTGGTATATTCATTAAAACCTACCGTCATCTATTGCTAACTCCTGCCTCTCACTGCTGGCAGCATCGTAATGGACCCCCTTCCCATTTAGAAGGATCCAGCGCTTACAAGTACTTCCAGTGATCAAGTTAAAAACCTCTTAGAATATGAATCTCAACACATAAATTCAAGTTTCTTATCAAGAAAAAGTACATGATCTATACTCCCTGCTGGCTGCATTGTGAGCGATCCAGCGATGCTCGATCCTGTGCTTGTCACAGTGACAAGTGTCGGTCATCGTTTGCCTGACACTCGTTATGTGTGAAAGGACCCTTAGACTACTGTAGATTTTTCCAAGTGACTAGCTGTCTGTCTGTAATCAAGTACTGTGATTACAGCAGCCTCTACACTGTTTCAAGCAAGCAGTCCCCACCACAAGTGAGGAAAGAGGAAGGGAAAAGGGCATGTGTAATGTGAGTTACCAAGCTTATAGAAACAGTGACCTTGACTTTCTGGATTTACAACCTGCCAGTGATGGCAACTTCCTTTTGCTAAATTAGGAAGAAGGACAGGTATGCAGCACAAACATTTGAGCTTTGAGGGAAAGTCTTTACAAAAGTACTGTACATGGGCATATGATAGCACTGTGAAGTTTCAAGTTTTCACTGTATGTACACTTAAAAAGCATTTGATAGGAAATGCTTAAGAATTTTATACATTTTTAGAATAATGTTCAAATAAAGATTTATTGCATAATTTGTAGGCATATATAGACCACGGCAACCTTGCAGCATGTAAAATACTCAGATATGCGGTATTCTTTCATGTATGTTGCAGACACAGCTGGTTAGAAACTGCATTATAAATCAAGCAAACTATTTCAAGATCTGCTTAAACTATAGCATGTATAATACTCATTTGTACGGTATTGGGGAAGGTCATATTGCACCGAGGTAACAAAATTCAAACAGCATTGCATGAGTGATCATTAGAGATGAGCGAGCACACTTGGATAATGCAGTTACTCGAGTGAGCATTGCTCTTCTCGAGTAACCACATTCTCGTCCAAGCAGGCTCGGGGGGGGGGGGGGGGCGGCGGGGGGAGAGAAATCTCTCTCACTCTTCCCCTGCTCCCACCCGCTCGCCCCCACTGCCCCCCGTTTCCCCGAGCCTGCTCGGACAAGAATGCAGTTACTCGAGAAGAGCGATGCTCGCTCGAGTAACTGCATTATCCGAGCGTGCTCGCTCATCTCTAGTGATCATACATGCTAGCCATAACGAATACTGAGTGTGCAAACCATACTTTTCCTTTGAGTTGTTCTTTGATCTTATTGGATATAGTATGTATTACAAAAAAATAATTGGAAATTGAACATTATTTCTAGCACTAGCAATAAAAACTCATTTGGGATAAACAAATGTAAAATTTGCAGTAAGTAAAACTTTTCATAATATCATTTTAACTGTAAAACAATAGAAATTGGTGTGGAAACCCCTAATTCCTAATTTGTTAGGTCATCGATGTGACATCCCTTCTTTAATTCTTGGTTAATAGTATGAATGTTTCCATTAGCCCTTCTTCTTACAATATCTCCTCATGTCTCTATAACATAGATACCGTTTCTAACAAACTGTAATTGTGTGGAGGACATTGCATAGCATACTTTGCTGAGTGACCTTTTGGAATTAAGTTCCTCTTTCTGGATGTAAGGGCTCTTTTACATGGGCTGATGTCACCATTAAACAAGCACTTGTTTAGCTGGCCTTTTACACCAGCCAACATGGGGGAGGAATCGTTGTTCATATGATTATTCATCCCCTTTTTTTTTTTTTGTGGTGGGGGGTAGAAATGGCATGGGCCAAAGTTAATGAGCAGTGCCGGCACTTACTTAGCACTCTATTGAAGAAGAAAGCCTCGATCCATCATGCGACTACTACACTGAGTACTAATGCTCTGCTTCCTGGAAGTAACATCAGTACTGCAGGTAACTACATGCTGCTTTTATTCAATGGTTCATCAGGTTCACTTTGGCCAACAATCTGGTAAATGAGTGTTCCCAGGGGCATAGCTAGGACTAAACACATTTTGATATTGCACTGCAATGCAGTCTTGAAAATGATATTTAGTCTTAACCCTTTGCAATCCAATTTTGGATTCAGGGTTTCCTAGGAAGCTTTCTCTTTCTGCCATTACATAATGGCGCCATCTGCTGGCTAGAGCGAGTGCTGCGGTATGGGACATGCTGGAGAGGCCCCCCAACAACAGAGCGGCCAGTAATCTAAAGTAAGAATACCCTGCCGGATGTCTTCCGACATCGAAGCTGTATAACCTCTAATCAGAATGTCTTTAGACGTCAGACAGTGGATTGGAAAGGGTTAAGCCCTTAGTGACCAAGCCTGTCTCCGCCTTAATGACCAGACCACATTTTGGAAATTTGACATGTGTCACTTTGACATAGAATAACTCCGTAAAGGTTTTGCATATCTAAGTGATTCTGACATTGTTTTTTCACCACATGTTGTACTTCGTTTAGGCGCTAAAAATAGTCCGATAAAATTTGTGTATATTTAATAAAAGCACCAAAATTGGCTGACAATTGGCTGTGATTGGCTGACGCCACATGAGTTAGCCCATCACAGCATTAGCTTTCTGGAGGTGGGTATTTCAAGCCCCGCATCCAGAAAGCAATGATCTGTCGGGGACAAGGAGGGAGCGACAGCCTGTAGCAGCGCCGCAGAACGCCGGGCGAGGCGAATACTGCTTTTTTTTTTTTGACACTTTTTTTTGTAAAGCCAGCGTATAAGACGACCCCCGACTGCAGAGCAGATTATTCAGGGTTAAAAGGTCGTTTTATACGCCGGATTATACAGTATATATTTCCATCTGTTTACTTTATTCTGGACACACATTGGAAAAACGTCATTTTTTTTTAACCATTTAATAGATGTGCAAATTTAACATTGATTTTTAACATTTTGAGGAACATTTTCCTTTCCTACACCAAACCAAGATTGCAAAGGTTTGTAAGTGTCAGAATGATAGATACCCCCACTAATGAGCCCATTTTAAAAACTGCACCCCTTAATTTATTTACTGAGGGGGGTCTTGAGTATTTTTACCCTGCAGTATTTTTTCAGGAATTAATGCAATTTACAGAAGAAAAAAATAAAATTTCATATTTTTCAAATATGCTATTTAAAAGACGGGATTTTTTCTATAGTGCACATAAAAATAAGTACTTGTACCCAAAATGGATACCCCCATTTGTCCTGTGTTCAGAAACATACCCATTGTGGCACTAATTTTGTGTCCGTTTGCACAACTGGGCCCGAACCGAAAAGAGAAGCCGGTGGCTTTCAGAACAGACATTTTGCTTAAAGGTGATTTAGGCCCCATTGCCCACTTGTAGAGCCCTTGAGCGGCCAAAACGATGGAGAGCCCCCACAAATGACCCCATTTTAGAAACTACACCCCTTAACGAATTTATCTAGGGGTTTAATGCGCATTTTGACCCCACAGTTTTTGAATGAATCTAAGCAAAGCAGAAGGAAAAAAATTACGATTTTAGTGTTCTTTTGCAATTATGTCACTTTTAAAACCTTTTTGTTTTGTACAGCACACATGTGAATGAAGATTTTCACCCCAAAATGGATCCCCCGTTTGTCCCGTGTTCAGAAACATACCCATTGTGGTCCTAATATTATGTTCGTATGCACAACGGGGCTCAAACCGAAAGGCACATCAAACTTCAACTGTCTTAACTTTTATGTAATCGCCATTATCCATTGGATAACGGCGATCACGTGACTAGGGACCACTCACTGTGGCCCTTGGTCACTGTTCCAGGCTCTGGGCTACCTTTAGTAGCCAGGAGCAAGGAGACTTTGAATTTCCTAGGCCCTCCACAGCTTCTGCGCTTGCGTCCGCCATTTTGCTAATGAGCACATGCGCCAAAGTTAGGGAAAGATGCGCGGATAAAGATCTCATCGGGGGACATCACCAGGGGCCTTAGGCAAGTAATTTCACCTTCCCTCATGGATTGTATCCGTGATTAGAGGTGAAACTTAAACTTTTTTTTACTTTTACGTGATCGCCGTTCAATTAGTAAACGGTGATCACGTGACCAGGGACCGTGTACTGCGGGCCCCTGTAAAATCTCCAGGCTCTTGGCTTCGTTTGGTAGCCAGGAGCAGGGAGATTTTAAATTACCCTGCAATCTGCAGCTTTTGCACATGCGTCCGCCATCTTGGCGGTGGGCGCGTGCGCAGAAGCTGTGGTGAGGTCCACGGATAAATCCGGGCCTTAGGTACATTATTTCATCTCCCCTCATGGATATGATCCGTGAGGGGAGATGAAACTTTAACCTTTTTTCTCTTTTTTAAAACTTTTTTACTTTACATGATCGCTGTTATCGATTGGATAGCAGCGATCATGTGACCAGGAACTGCATACAGTGGCTTCCGGTGACATCTCTCTGCTCCTGGCTACACATAGAAGCCAAGAACCAGAGAGTTTTTAAATTTTCCGGCCTGCGCGCCTGACGTATGATATCTGGCGCGCATATGCAGAAGGCGCCGTCGGGACCCGGGAGGCCAGGACACCGCGGGACATCGCATGGGAGGTGGGTGAGTACTTTCAGCTGCTCTGATGAATCCGATCCATCAGGGTAGCTGAATCTTTAACTTTTTTTCCACTTTTTTTTTACTTTTATATGATCACCGGCATTCGGTAAATGCTGGCGATCATGTGACCGGGAAAGGGGTCTCGCAGCCCGGAATGGCAGCTCCAGGTTCCTGGCTACCTCCGGGAGCCAGCAGCATGGAGCTGTCACGTCCTCAGCTTGCAGCGCCTTAATCCCTGCAGGAAACATATTTTTACATCCTCAGGGATTAAGGCCCAGTAAGCTAGGACGTAAAAAGGCAATGGGCTGGTCACTAAGGGGTTAATAAACTGAGCTCTGTTTTTGAAAATAAGACATTCTGTGGTGCAATTTTTGCAGCAACTTCAATGAATATGACCCCCACATCCTCTGTGTCCTTACTTCCCAGTGCCTGTAACAGGCTTTCTGGAAACTAACAGTGGCAGCGGACACCCTAAATTTTCTGTTTACAACAGTGTTGTGTCTATAACACAACCTTATCAGGTAAGGAGCCACTGTAGAGATGACCATCACAAGTCAACATCCCATCCCAAACATTGGCACAGACCTTTGTTCTTTCACTCTCTCTCATGTGGTAGGTATCACACAAGGAATCACTTTTGGCAGGACTGTTCTTCAGAGCAGGCGATAACTGTAGTTCGGCTAACAGCTGTCAGTTTTGACTTCCCATAAACATTCATGTAACTTTTTTTTTTAGAAAATCTGGAAGTGATCTCCTCCTCTAATTCCTTCTTTGATCTCTTCTGTTCCCCACATACACAAGCAGCAAGTGAACTCTTAGTTTTAAGAGAAACATTTCAAAAACATTTAATGTCATTTCAGGACATTAAACAACTTCTTATGAACTGATTTTGAGTTATGTCACATTTTCGTTTCTATTCTCATCCAAAGAAAAAGTAAAATCCCCGCTGACTGCTAATTATACAGGATGTAATACACACTTTTACGAAGATCTAAAGGGATCTTAGGGATGTCATGTTTGACTGGTAGAGCGCCGACCTTGCGCATGAAAGTGCTGTGTTACCTCCACAGCATATCTGATAAGTGTCTGATTGATGGCAGCGGTACCGCTAGAACGTCCACCAATCACAAGAACAAGGGTCTCATGTCACCTGTTTGATTGGAGCAGTGCTTGACCATGTGCAATGGCACTCTATTCAGAATTAATGGGAATGATAGAGGTAGCGAGCGCAGCGCTCTACTATCTCTGTCAATGCTGTAGACTTTGAAAGAAGCGGCAATATGCCTACTTGACAATGCATGATCTATTGAAACAGGGGACACAGGATCCCTGTTCCTGTGATTAGCGGAGGTCCCAGCAGTGGGGGTTTGAGTGATCAGTTACTTAGCACCCAGTGTTGACAAAGGGAAAGCCCTTTAAGTACTAGAAATCCCTTTAAATAATGAAATTTAACAAAAACACACATTTATGTTTTACTCCAAAAGAGAAAATGTGAAACAAACGGCAGTGATTAAATAAAATCAAGTAACACATTTATATATTATGTTCAAAACCAGTATAATATAGCAGCATCGGGTTGGCACTTGAGTTATCATGTGGTTTTTAATTAGTTGTAAAGCATGTTAAGTGAGAATTAACTGCTACCAATAAAGACTGTGTAGTGAAAAATAACAGGAACGAGACTTATGGTATGAGAATCTTAAAGGGGAACTCCCATCTCAGGAATCCTATTTCAATGTGTTCAAAATCCCGAACCAATGCTTAGTCCCCCCACCCCCAATGCTCCGTTCTCCATATATTGCAGCTATTGATTCCTCTGCCCTCTGGTTGTTTACTGCTCATAAGAGATGAGCGAGTAGTGCCTTATGCGAGTACCTGCCCGCTCGTCTCTAAAGATTCGGGTGCCGGCGGGGAAGAGCGTTGAGTTGCGGGAGGAGCGGGGAGGGAGAGAGTGAGAGAGAGATCTCCCCCCGTTTCTCCCCTGCTGCTCCCCACGCCCCGCCGGCACCCGAATCTTTAGAGACGAGCGGGCAGGTACTCGCATAAGGCACTACTCGCTTGAGTAGTTTGCCTTAGCGAGTATGCTCACTCATCTCTACTGCTGATTGCCAGGAAAACGGACCACCTCTTCTATGAAAAGCAGGAGCAAAGGTTGCCGGCACTCGCATACTTCAGCCCTGTCACCAGCTACTGCTATACAGATATTTATTTCCATAGAAGAGGGCAGAGGAATCAATATCTGCAATATTTGGCGAACAGAGCATTTTGGAAATAGACATTTTATGAGTAAATGCATTGTTTTGCGACTTCGAACACATTGAACAGATGAGAATACCCCTCTGACATCTCTACAAGTCTATACGAGAGAACAACTACTAGCCTTTAA
The DNA here is from genome assembly GCF_035609145.1 of Eleutherodactylus coqui. Classification (NCBI taxonomy): domain Eukaryota; kingdom Metazoa; phylum Chordata; class Amphibia; order Anura; family Eleutherodactylidae; genus Eleutherodactylus; species Eleutherodactylus coqui. The sequence continues at coordinate 257,468,317 of NC_089839.1, read as the reverse complement.
CAATGGTACATAACAAAGAAGCTTCTAGATGGCAAATCATCTTCCATCTGTGCCCTCATTGGGTATAGCAGGTCCTCCTGATGAAGAGGGGTTTTTTTGCATTCAAATACTGATTATTGGAACGTATTCACTGTAACGGAGATGTCTGCTTTATTTAAAAGCTACCCTCCAAAATACGCTTATCACAGGGCGAACTGCGGCTGCGACCTTCAGTGATCTGTGAAGAATTCTGGTCACAGGTGTTCAACTCCACTGCAGCATTACCGCAGGGAAAACGAAGCATTACACACTGCACAACTAAATCAACGGACAGTCTATTAAACAAGCCCGATCCCCCAGAGAGCAAGATTTGTTCTGCATTCGTGCTCCACTGCATTTAATTGTTGGCGATCCTAACAGAGAAGCTCCTTCTACGTCCTAATCAGCAGTTCCATTTTATTTGTATGCCCCTGTATTACATGTTGTGTATTTTGGAAAACTGTTACTTTTACAGCTTTTGAATGTTAAAAAATTAGGCCCCCCTGTTCACACTGCCGGTACCCCAGAGTCAAGAGGAACACAGGTTGTCATGTTGCCAAGAGCCCTCACAATCAGCTCTTGTTCGTCACCATACTTGAGTTTACTGAAGCTCCACAAAACAAATATTACACGGGTTATCTGGCTTATTAACAATTTTAAAGAGGCTCGGAATTATGTAAAATAATTGATACTCACTTTACTGATCTCTCACTGTGATGCGATCCGGATTCCCCCACAGGTTTCTCTTTCCTGGCCTCTCTTGACACAATCATGTGACTGCTGCAGCCAATCATTGGCCATGCTCTACTTCCTGGTTGCTCTCAACATGACTATAAGCCTCAAAACTATAGTAACTAATGATCTAACCAAGATAAACACTGGATATAACTAAGAGCACTGGCGTAACTATAGGGGATGCGGTTGCACCTGGGCCCAGAAGCCTTAGGGGGCCCATAAGGCCTCTCTTCTCCATATACGGAGCCTAGTAGTATGAATAAAGCATTATAGTTGGGGGCCCTGTTACAGGTTTTGCACTGGAGCCCAGGAGCTTCAAGATAAGGGGTTAAGAGGTTAGGGGGCCCCAAAATAAACTTTTGCACCTGGGCCCATGAGCCTTTAGCTACATCCCTGAAAGAGGTTTTGGTTCAAAATCGCAATTATTTGCACAATAATTTTTCATGAATAATACGCAGCTGGAAGGGTCAGTCCAACATTTCCTCAAAATGCCGCAAACCCGTTACAAGTAGGATAAAACTATTCACAATATACTTAATGTTAAGACTCTACTAAGGGTCTGCATCTTTCTTCCTCTTTAGTTCATACTGGGTCGGTGTTACATCACTATGAGGGCGGACACCCACTGGCGTTTTTTTCTCCACTGCGCTACGAGAGTAAATGAAAAGTCTCGCAGTGCAGTGCGAGAAAAAAACCAGCATCACGCCGGGATATCGCCAGTCTCTCCAATGGGGCCAGCGGCAGCAGAGCTAGCCCCATTGAAAAGATATGGAGACCGCGGGGATAAAAGAATCCTCTGCCACAGCTGTCACAGCTGTGGCAGAAGTGCAGAATGATATCCCATTACTTTCAATGGGATCGACACTGCTGCCGATCCCCTTGAAAGCAGTGCTTTCTTGCAAGCCCCGCAGTATGATTATCAGGGAAGGGCTTGAAATATAAGCCCTTCCCTGAAAATCATCAATAAGTGTTAAAAAAAAAAAATAAAATTACTCACCTCTCTGCTGCTCAGACGCGTCCTCCGGCTGGCCCCCTGGCACTGCTGTCCAGCACTTTCAGCAGGCGGGGATTTAAAAATTCCTGCCTCTTGCAAGGGCTGTGCTGATTGGCTGAGGGCTCAGCCAATAGCAGCTAGTGCTTAGCTATTGGCTGAGCGCTCAGCCAATTACAGATTGCATTTAGCTATATGAAGGAAACTCCTGCCACAGCTGTGGCAGAAGTCCGTGGTATTCTCCCTATGTTTTCAATGGGGCTAGCGATGCTGCCGCTGGCCCCATTGAAAACACTGGCAATATGCCGGTTCTATTTCGGCGTCTTTCTTGCGCTGCTAGGCGAGAGTTTTCCTGTGCTCTCGCAGCGCAAGAAAGAAAATATCGCCAGTGGGTGTCCACCCTGAATGTAACATCACTAAGTGGACGTGTTGACTAAAAGCCACACTGATGTTTTGACCTTGGTGGCATAATATCCTGTGGCAGTATTGGAGTATTTTGAGGTATTGCTTGAATCTTCAACAAGCCCATAAAACTTCTTTACCCAAGATTAATGTATGCTTCCCTCCTAACAGCAAAAACATAGCCCACATGGTGAGTTCTGCAATTCTTGGTATTGCCATGGTAAAAAACATAGACAATTAAGCAAAGTGATTTGGAAATGTAATCCTTAAATCCTTAGAATACATTATTAGATTATTTCTACTTGCAAACCTAGGAAGATAACCACTTTTTTAAAATGGAGCCAGCTTCTCTAACCCTCAGAAATTAGTTGTCATCGCAGAAGGAAGCTGAGGTCAGCCACATAGGGTCATTATAATGAATGTCTATATATGAAATGCATGGATGTGCCTGGCCTGCCAGAATGGGAAATGCTAGGGGAAACCTACTTTATATAGTCGATGCTATAACAGCCTTAACAGCACATATGGTCGTTGGTTGTCTTCATGAGAAAGCCCTTTAACCCCTTGAGTGGCACGCCCGGAAATTTTCCGGGGACGAGCTCCACTGCTCATAGCGACATAGCCCGGAAGATTTCCGGGCTATGTATCACTATGGGAGCTGCAGAGCACAATGCCACAAGCTGTGACATTGTGCTCTGCCTGTACAGTCCCACAAAGAACAAAGCAAGGGCTATGAAAAACCAGCAGAAGATATTGCCGACATGTCGGCAAACTCCTGCACTGGTTTGTTTACAGGTTGCCATAGAGACCATCGGGTTGTCAGAAGCAAGCCGATGGTCTCTGTGGCAGGGAGAGCTGGTTGTTAGCTGTCAGAGGACAGCTAGGTACTAGCTCTTACAGCAGAGATCAAAGAAAACCTCCGATCTCTGCTGTGTTAACCCTTTACATGCTGCAGTCTATGTGACTGCAGCTTGTAAAGGGCTGTCACTGCAGCATGTCTAAAGGGCTGTCACCATCGGACCCCCGGAATGTGATCAGGGGGTCCTGATGGGTCCCTGTGGAAGTCCCCTAAAGGGACAAAAAAAAAAAATGTAAAAAAAAAAAAAAGTAAAAAAATTATAAAAAAAATAATAAAAACACTTGTCTCCCTTTACTTTGTAAAAAATCAAAAATACAATCACACATGTGGTATCCGTGTGCGTCGTAATGACCCAGAGAAGGAAGTTAATACATTATTTAACCCCTTAATGACATGGCCCCTTTTTTTCTTTTTTCCCCATTTCTTTTTTTCCTCCCCCCTGTTTAAAAAATCACAACTTGTCCCGCAAAAAACAAGCCCTCACATGGCCATGTCAATGGAAAAATGAAAAAGTTATGGCTCTTGAGACGCAACTGCAAAATTAGTTGAAATTCAATGATTAGACCATTTTAAAAAACCTGCCCTGGTGGGCACGACAGGGTGGTAGGAAACCCGCCACTCAAGGGGTTAATGGTTAAAACTGTTTAAAAAAACACAAAAAAAACTAAAAAATAAAGACTGGAAACACATCTACTTCGTGTAACTCGCTCGGTATGTTGGCATAGTGCCTTTCTCCATGTTTTCTGTCTCAGATGGTATAGTTATATAGAAATAGGAAATATATTTTTAGCATTATACAGTATGGCCAAGTGAAAAATTTTTTAAAAAGATTAAGGAAAGTCTTGGTGTGTAAAAGACACCTCCACACATTGCTGTACTGCATATGACCTTATTTGCCACCGATATCACTCAGCGCTGCGGCCAGCCCGCTCTGGTCCAACCATTTGTTATGACAGATGATGTCACAGGGAATCGAGTGACTGCTGCAGCCAATGAGAGGATGCAGTGTCACCGCTCATTCTTCTGGCATTGGTGGAATGATGTCAGAAGTTCAGGAACGTGACCTGATTTCCTGTGACGTCATCTGTCACAACAAACACTGGGACCAGAGCGGGGCTGCAGCGCTGGATCCAAGTGATGGAAGGGTAAGTATAGTTGAGTTTATAATTTTAATACAGGAGACCCTGCAGAAGTAGAGTGATTCGGTAATTGGGGAAAAACCCTTTAACTGTTACATCTACAATCTGACCAAACGATTTTACTATGTATATCAGATTCCCCCAACCTTGTGGGCTACTTTCAGTTAAGATAGGCGATGTTGAGCTATAACGCACACTGAAAAGGTCAAAATAAAATTACCGAATGTGTATGAAAGTAATATGGATCTTAGGGTTCAGTCAGACGGGCGTTTTTTTGCTGCGCATTTTTTTGGCGCAAAAAGCATGTGCACAGAAATTTGCATGACCAAAGCAGGGTCACGCTAAAAAAAACCACACACTTGGCAGCATTTAAAGTTTGCACATAAAGTGCAAGGCCCATTCCTTGGATGTGAAAACCCTGGATGCTATCACATCCAGGGGTTTCACCTTGTGGTCAATGGGGCCGGTGGCAGCAGCGCTGACCCCATTGAGAACATACAGTGAAGATCGCGATCCTTTGGCACAGCTGTGACAGAGGATTTATTAATCTCTGCGGGGAGTACCCTCATCAATGAACACTGTGACAGCACTGTCACAGCGTTCTGTGACTATTTGACTCCACTGGCACAGGAGTGTGATGTTCTCTCATTGCTTTTAATGGGGCCGGCGCTTCTGCAGCTCCATTGAAAGCAATGGGCTGCTGGCAACCCCTGCAGTGATTTTCGGGGAAGAGCTTTAAATATAAGCCCTTCCCTGAAAATCATCCCTAGAATGTGTAAAAAAAATACATACTGTATTGTGATCTATACTGTATGTTCTCAATGGGGTCGGCGCTGCTGCTGACGGCCCCATTGACCACAAGGTGAAACCCCTGGATGTGACAGCATCCAGGGGTTTCACATCCAGAAAATCTTGGATGCTGCAGTTACTTGCATTTTGAAATCCGCGGCCCTATTTTTACCTGTGCGAACTTTTGTGCGCAGGTAAAAAACGGACATGCGACTGCTGCCATTGAAAAGCATTACTTCTAAAAGATGCGGATCGCAAACGCAAAAAAACATGCGCAGTAAAAAACACCCGCCTGACTGATCCCTTAGAGCAGGGGTGTCAAACTCATTTTCACTAAGGGCCACATCGGGCTTATGGTGACCTTCAAAGGGCCGATTGTAAGACAGTATAGTAAGGGCTCGTTCACACAAGCGTATTTGCGTACATAATATGCAGTGAATAGAAGCCATTGATTTCAGTGAGTTCAGTCACATGATGTACATTTTCACACAGCATGACCTATTTTGTTGCGTACTACGCACCCCAATAGGCCATTGAAGTGAATGGGCCGTGCAAATATGTGGTGAATGCGCAGGAAACCTATGTATTCACTGCATATTTGGGCACCATCTCAGCGGGCCCATCTGCGTTCTTTTTTCCGTGCCTAAATATGCAGGCATTAGCAATTTTTGATTGCGCAAATACACAGCGTATTTGTGCTACCGAAATACCCATGTGAACAAGCCCTAATAGTGACCCCCCCAGCAGCCACCATTATCCCCCCCCCTCAGAAGCCACCATTAACCCCCCCTCTCAGCAGCCACCATTAACCCCCCCCTCTCAGCAGCCACCATTAACCCCCCTCCTCCAGCAGCCACCATTAACCCCCCTCCTCCAGCAGCCACCATTAACCCCCCTCCTCCAGCAGCCACCATTAACCCCCCTCCTCCAGCAGCCACCATTAACCCCCCTCCTCCAGCAGCCACCATTAACCCCCCTCCTCCAGCAGCCACCATTAACCCCCCTCCTCCAGCAGCCACCATTAACCCCCCTCCTCCAGCAGCCACCATTAACCCCCCTCCTCCAGCAGCCACCATTAACCCCCCCCCCTCAGCAGCCACCATTAACCCCCCCTCTCAGCAGCCACCATTAACCCCCCCTCTCAGCAGCCACCATTAACCCCCCCTTAGCAGCCACCATTAACCCCCCCCTTTCAGCAGCCACCATTAACCCCCCTCTCAGCAGCCACCATTAACCCCCCCTCTCAGCAGCCACCATTAACCCCCCCTCTCAGCAGCCACCATTAACCCCCCCTCTCAGCAGCCACCATTAACCCCCCCCTCTCAGCAGCCACCATTAACCCCCCCCTCTCAGCAGCCACCATTAACCCCCCCTCTCAGCAGCCACCATTAACCCCCCCCCCTCTCAGCAGCCACCATTAACCCCCCCTCTCAGCAGCCACCATTAACCCCCCCCCCCTCTCAGCAGCCACCATTAACCCCCCCCCCCCTCTCAGCAGCCACCATTAGCCCCCCTAAACCACATACTTACCTCCTCCTTGCTGTCTGCGCTGCTTCCCCTCCGCTCACATATTAACATTTTCCACATCACTTCTGCTTATTCAGCAGTTCCAGCAGCCTGATTGGTTGTTTGGGTTGGCTGATTCACCAAGCAACCAATCAGGTTGCTGGAATTGCTGAATAGGGCAGAAGTGTTGTGAAAAATGTTAATATGCCAGCGGGGAGCTGCAGCACTCCAGCTGGTAATAGCTTAGTGGTGAGCAGCGTCGGCACGCCGCGGGCCACATGAAACGAGGCAGCGGGCCGGATTCGGCCCGCGGGCCTTGTGTTTGACACATGTGCCTTAGAGTGTTGTTAACAATGATAAGGTTTGGGCACTAGTACCAAAATGTAATAACTCTTTTCTAATCCTTGAATAGTATCAGGATGCTGCAAGCAGCTGAAGAGCCACATGCATGGAGGATTGGGACAATGATTAACGGTCATTTGTCCTTTTTATGAAAAGTAACGCAGCTCATTCTTCTCTACGAAGAATTTGTTACTGTGGAAAATACAAAGGTTGTAACACTAAAAACTAGAGATGAGCGAGCATACTCGCTAAGGCAAACTACTCGAGCGAGTAGTGCCTTATTCGAGTACTTGCCCGCTCGTCTCTAAAGATTCGGCTGCCGGTGGATCGCAGGGAGCAGCTGGGGAGAGCGGGGAGGAACGGAGGGGGGATCTCTCTCTTACTCTCCCCCCCCCCCCTGCTCACTCCCGCAACCCACCGCTCACCCGCAGCCGAACCTTTAGAGACGAGCGGGCAGGTACTCGAATAAGGCACTACTCGCTCGAGCAGTTTGCCTTATCGAGTATGCTCGCTCATCTCTACTGAAAACACGTAAGTCCAGTATAAAGTGAGTCTGTGGAAATGAAAAGTAACTCATTCATGTTCAAAATATTTTTATAGTGCACAGAATGCTAGAATAAAAAAGCCCCAAAAACATTCTTCAGTATGCGATAAAATAAGGCACAAACTAAAGGGCTGCTCACGTCACGCTTCAGTCATCATCAAGCCTATACGGTTTAATAAAAAACAACGTATTAAAAAGTATTTCTTGACGTACCCATAGACTGTAATTGGTCAAACGTGGTTCAAAACTGCATACTTTGGTTATGTTTGACCTCTCTAATATTTGGGTATGTTTTGGGCCAGAAGAGTGCAGAATAGCAGACTTTCTGTCCCACAAAAAAGTATGCTCAACGTACACTTTTTTTTTTACATTACAGACAATAGGAAATGTTGTTTACATATACATTTTTGCTCTCAAATGCCTAAAAAAGGGTTCAACCGAAAAAATTTATGTAAAAGAAAGACTTTACAGTGAAAAGCGTATACTTTTTTTTTTTTTTTTTTAGACAAAAAAGGACACATATGCACATGGCTACACATTTAATGCCGATGCTAAAAAAAAGTACACATATACATAAAATTGCATACTTTTGTACGTTTAATGTAAACGCTAAACATACATTAAAAATGTGATGTGAACAGCCCTTAAGTTTCATGAAACACTTTAGATAGTCATTAACGCTATTCATACAAAACAGATATACTTGATGAATCCAGGATAGCTTGGTCCCCGTAACAGTAAAAAAATAACCCACCAAGTAATTGTAACATATTTAACAAAAATATAAAGGTTTCTCAGATCTACAGACAGTACCTGAGCATTAGAAAACACAAACCAAAGTCTACGAAGGTCCAAGAAAAAATGTATATTGCCCTGCCAAAGACTGTTTTAATGCCATATTGTTTAAGGTAAATTTCAAAGTGATTCAACACTACAGTGCTGAAGAATAGCAACCAACAACATGTACATTGAAGTAATGCCCAATATAAGTGGGCCATGGTAAGACGAAACAATAAGAAGGTCCAGTAATAGAGAGTCATTCTCTCTGCCTTGACAACAGTACTGTTTTTGATTTCCATTCCAGTGCCATAGGTCCTCGGGCTGTTCTGTCTCTATTCAGATTTCATTTGTTCTCGAATATCGGATGGAAGGGTCTCGAATAAAGTGTCTTCTACAACAAGTCCATTCTTCTTCAAGGCCCTACAATCTCCAAGTTCTGGTGGCAAAGTTTCAAAATGATTACCCTTAATATCCAAGTAAGATAAGAATACCAAGTTTCCAATTTTTGGTGAAAGAGTACACAAGTTATTTTTCCCAATTTTTAAAGTCTTCAATTTCTTGCAGAAATATAGTTCGTCGGGCACACTTTCTACTTTATTACAAGAGATCGAGAAATATTGTAAACTTTGGAGAACTCCGATCTCTGGAGGAATGAATCTAATATCATTAAAAGATAAATCTAAGTAGCGAAGTTTGTGGCATAAGAACAGGTGAGAGGGAAGCACCTCTACCTTGTTGTGGCTGAAATATAGTCGTTCCAAGCTCGAAAGCTTCTTTATGTGTTCGGGAATATAAGTAATGCTGTTGTACCACAGCTTTAAAACTGTGAGTTTACGCAAATATTGGAAACTAAGGATTTCTTCAATGGATTTAAGATTATTTTCTTTCAGATCCAGTTCTTGAAGAGCTATAAGACTGAAAATTGAATGAGGTATGCGCTCTAAGTCACAGTGTACAAGATCCAGCTCGGTCAAGTTGACCATTTTCTTTAGATTGTTCAACATTACCAGCTTGGTTCCATCGTTGTGGATACATAACTTCTGAAGATGACCAGAAACATCAACTGCTCCTTGAGGGATTTTAGATAAATTACTTTTGATAAATAATATCTTTAGACTCTTCAGCTCCCGGAAAGACTCAAGGTTTATATTTTTGGACACATCAGGGCTCAAAGAGCCTATCAAGTACAGTTCCTCTAGGTTTCTCAAACTGTACATCCATGGTGGAAGTTCTCGAACATCGTCAAACTTCACTCTCAATATCTTTAAATTCTCTTTTAAAAAAGCTAAGGCCGCTGTATGGATTTTTACAGAGCACTGATACAAGGACAGTTCTTGAAGGTTATCGAGCTGGGCAATGGTGGCTGGTATCATGACATTATTAATGATTTCCAGCTTTAAAGACTGCAGTTCAGTTATCTCAAAGACAGTATCTGGAAGACCAGAAAGCATAAATAATTGTATCTCCAAGCGCTTGTTGGCGTTTGTTTGTAACCTTTGCCTGAGCTTATCGGCCGTCCATTCGTTATTTAAGTTTAATTGTTTCAGCTTATTTTCACTGACTTCAGACAGGAAAACGGCAAATCTTTTTGAGTACAGTGGGTCATATTGGTCAATCATGTGAAACATGAAGGCAAAATCATTTTTCACATCTGGAATATCATCAATGCCAGATTCTTGACGAACATATTCAAAAGAATATTCTTTTAAGGACCGGTAGAACAACCAGTAGAGAGTATAAAGGCACGTAAGTCCATAGACTCCGACAAAACATAGGTAACAAAAAGACAATTTTGAAAACAAGTGCGCCATTGTGTGATTACAGGAAAAGTTCTTATATCCTGTCATATCTTGTATATCGACATCACAGTCCACAGTAAACTGTACTTTGGAAACAAGGGCACTATTATAGCAGATAATAATGAGGAATTTAAGAACTTTCAGTATGGTCTGACGCACATACATGGCGTAAAGAAGATCTCCTTCTTCAACATGGAGGCGAAATTTTTTAACTTTCTCAAATAAGGCTTTGGCTTGTTCTCCTTCCTTCTTATCCAGGGCTCCGGCTGTAGTTTTATCAACCACAAACTTCTCAGGTATGGATTTTAGTGACTGGGTCTTCACAAGAGGACTCTCCACAGCAGAAGGAGTGGCAATAGTTTTGTTCAGAACATTCTTCCGGTTGTCCTTTTCCTCTGGCTCCTCACCGGATACTTCAGATAAGGCTCTGGTGGTCCAGGGTGACTCAAAGCATTTCCCCAGTATGGAAATAAAATGCTCAATTTTTGAGCTTGATCCAGGAAATTTAAACCAGAAGTTGCTGCACACCATAAAAATTAAAGTATGGATGAGAACCAGGTAAGGGAAATACTTTGCATACCAGTGAAGCGCACGCTCATAACACATCTGATTAATGAAACTGTATTGCTGGAGATCCAAGTCTGTCTTTAGTCCCCTCATTTCCACAGTCCCTGAAGGCGCTGTTGGTTTTGGAGCCGGAAGAGGCATATTAGAAACGACAGCACCAGATGCATTATAAATGGAGGAGTTCTGAGCTGGTTGTACTCTCTTTGGCAGACAGATAATCTTGTCTTGCATTACCTAAGTAGAAACAAAAAGTTGCAATTATTTTCAAAGTACAGTAAATCTAATAATTTGCTGATTATTAGAATTTGTTGTATGAGGTTCACTCTAAGGACTACAGTGAATACTGTTCATGGGTTTAAAGTGGTATTTTGACTCCAAAGGACCTCTTTAAGGGGCTGTGCCACTATGGACATTTATCACCTATCCACAGGATTGGTGATAAATGAATGATTGCTGGGGTCCAACCGCTGGGACCCCAGCAGTCACTAGAACGTGACTCTGACTTTGAATGGAGCAGTGGTCGAGTATAAACACTCATTGTCTATTGGATCAAAGGAAACAACAGCATGGAAGATAGGTGATAAGTGTCCATTGTGGCTCAATCCCTTAAAGAGGACCTGTCATACTTTTATAGACGTCTCTGCTGACTTCATCATTGTTTTTTATTTTTCTTCTAAACTTTACTAAGGCTCATAATGACTTCCATTACATATAGAGCTCAATACTAGTCAGCTATCAAGTGGGTGGTCCCAACTGCTCACTGTCAATGGCTGACATCATGTTTGATTGACAATGGGTTATTGCAGCCCGCCCACTTGACAAAAGACTAGAATTGAGCTCCATATGTAATGGAAGCCACTGCGAGCAAATGGAGAGGTCTAGAAGAGAAATGAAAACCAATGGAATTAGTGGGGACATGATTTTAAAGGTATGCAGCCTGCCTTGCTTTTCAGAGGACATATTTAAGGTCAGGGAAAGGGCCCCATCACCCAGTTTACCAGCTTGTTAACACCCACAAAAAAGAATTATGTTCCTCCTTCGGACTTCACAGCAGCTGATATGGCTACTATCTACTATGGTGCAGTTATGCCCATGGTTACGATCACCCAATAATTGACTATCGCTAGAAGTCTACATTCGTTAAGGATCTAATTTAAGCTCGTTGAGCATCTCTTCGCCTGTCCCCGCCAGTCTGGAGTGCAAAAGTCCACCACACAAACTTCTGGATCCCAATCATTTACCGATATCATCTTAGAGGAAATGCCTTGTAATGCAATTATCATTTGGATTGTTTGTTCTGGTGTAAACAAAATTAATATAAACTGAACAAACCAGGTGAACAATTTGCAATGTTGTTTCTAAGGCAACCAGGAAAAGGCCTTAAGAAACAAACAAACTAATTACAATTTCAGATGTGAAGCCACAATGGAATTTCCTTAAATTATCCACTCGCTGCGGTAAATTTTAATGGAAAAATAATTGAAATCAGATGGAAACTAATGCTTAATTAACCAGTTATCGGAGGGTTTCAGATTTTATGGATAGTTCTGCTACAAATATTTAGTAGGGAGATGTTTTTTTCCGTAATCAGCAGTCAATGATAAAACATTAAAAAAAAAAATGTTCCCAAAATATTTTTCTGGGATCCCTAGCTTTTTTTGGGTTCGTTTCTGAACATCCAAAGTCAATGTTAAAATTTTAGGAGTCGCACCAAAACATTTATTTGCATGAAGTGTCTTCTACCATCCGGGTCTACAAGAAGAAAAAGTATCCATATGAAAAGAATGCAGTGTTGTATAAAGTAACTAATACTCATCTGCACTCCTAGGTTCCTATTTAGCAGAACATACCCTTTTTTTAAAGGAGTTGTCCACTTCTTAACTATTTATGACCCATTCTCAGGATAGGTCATCAATATAGATGAGCGAGTATACTCGCTAAAGGCAATTGCTCGAGCGAGCATTGCCTTTAGCGAGTATCTCCCCCGCTCGAGATGAAAGGTTCGGTGCCGGCAGCGGGCACAGAGCTGCGGGGGAGAGCGGGGCGGAACGGAGGGGAGATCTCTCTCTCCCTCTCTCCCCCCCACTCCCTCTGCTGACAGCCGCTACTCACTGCTACCCCGCGCCGACACCCGAACCTTCTGTCTCGAGCGGGGGAGATACTCGCTAAAGGCAATGCTCGCTCGAGCAATTGCCTTTAGCGAGTGTACTCGCTCATCTCTAGTCATCAACAGTTGATCAGCGAAGGTCTATTGCTCAGGACCGCAAGTGATGATCTGTTTGCTGAAAAGCTGTCAGTGTGTGAGGAGGCAGAAGCTGACAGCTCTGTACATTTGTCAGTGGCATGGGTTGGTATTGCAGTCACTGTTCCCACTGAATTCAATGGGAATAGTGACTGCAATATAAACCCTTGCAATGTGTATTGAGCTGTCAGCTTCCATCTCCATACACAATGACAGCGGCCTAACAAACAACTGATTGTCCAAGGTTCCCGAACTGGGGACCCAACTGATCGCCTAATGATGACCTAAGAAGTGTATAATCCCTTTAACAAGCACATTTAAAAGCTTTCTAAATATCATATTACATCTCAACCCACTGCTTTTTATACTTAGTAACATGGCTAATCTTGTCCATTAATGCTGCACAATATTTTCTATCCTCACCCCTCATGGGGTCATGCCCATAACTTTTCTAGTTTACTTAGCTGTATGTTTCTTTCATTTTTTATACAAGTTTATACAAGAAGCAATTTTGTAAATCTTATGATGAAAGGATTCTGACATTGTTTTTGCAATTTTTATACCAATGGATGAAAACTATAAACAACTTGTTAAATTTATTGTACAGTTTGTTAAGGCTCGGTTCACACTAGTTATGAATCTGTCAGGAATTCCATCAGTTTTGATGGCACTATTCTTGCCGTCAAAATAAAGGAACATCACGCTACATACTTGGCACAGCAAATTAGCTGCCATTATATGTGTCTTTTAGAACTTCTTTAAAAGGGGTATTCCAAGACTAGGTTAGGACATCGATAACTGATTAGTGAGGGCCTCCTGCTCGGGAATCCCGTTGATCAACTGATTGTCTGGTGCATTGTCAGTGCAGCGGGCCAGACGTAGTCATCAGTGGTCAGAGAAGGAAGTGTGATAGATGGCTTGTTTCCCGTTGGAATCAATGGAAGCGATGCCTCCTATTACACTTTCGCCTCTGATCACAATAAGGAGAAAGTTAGACTCACAAACTTCAATAAACATCCTGCAAATCAGGTCAGGACTGGCAATCTGCCAGACTAGGTAGATTCCTGGTGGGTTGCATTACTTGAACAGTCAGTAAGCCGGCCCTCATTGCAGCCACCCACCACTAGTACCTGGTGTCTGACTGTCCACTACTGGCTACCGAAAGCAGTCTGTAATTTCCACCGCTCTGGTCCAGCCCCAGTAATGACACATTGACCTCTTCCTCACCTGACACTGGCCACAGCATTAGGAAGACACTCAGCACAGGCCTGCAGCCAGTGTCAGGGTGCAACACTTTGTGCAGGCAGTGTCCCGCCTCTGCTTGTAGGCACCTACAGGCTCCGCCTTCTGACGACTCCATCACCGCCACTGCCTGAGCTGGCTGTACGTGTCATTCTTCAGTGAAGCCAGGGTCCAGGCAGTTAAACTTCCTTCTCGTCAGGTCCTGGTTGGACAGAGCAGTTTGCTGCAGTCTGAACCTGACTGCAGACCAGTATCTCCAGCCACACTTGCCTGCTGTGTGCGTTGGGACTCGCGGATGGTCAGTCTGGTTGAGTTGAAGCTGCACTGCAGAAACTGAAGCTGATCAGCAGATTAGAACTTTATGTACCACTACCAGTCAGTACCCGGGTAGTGTGGGCAGCATGATCACTTAGGGCTATTTAGTGAGCTGCTCGGCTGATTAGTAGACTGCTAGCTACTAATTGATTCAGCAACCCACTATTTAGCCCACCAGTGCTAATTAATAGAGTGTTGGACCGATCAGTGGGCTGCTGTGCCAATTGCCCAGCAGTAGCAATATTGTATAGGCCTTGTATAGGGTGTTTTGTTCAGTAATAGTATGTAAATATCTGACCATATGGCAGTATGATTGGTTATGTTGGTATTTGTATAGTGCTAAAAAAGTGTGTGCAACTGTCCCTAACTGTGACAATGTGTCTATAGGTCCCGTTATTATATTCCTTCTAGTGGTGATGGTGGGGTTTAGATTTTACCCGAGTTGGCAACTTCATTACTTTCACATAGATGGACTGATGCACTATAAGCTTCTTATGAAAATATTGTTCTTTCCAGCACATTTGTGAAAATAATAATGTTAAAGGAGAGCATTCACAAGAAGCGTTTGTTGTGCAGAATTACCACAGCAGAAAAATCTGCAGTAAAATCCATGTCAAGCTCCGCAACATTCTTTTAGTGCATATTTTTCCACTATGGAAAATCTACAACAAATCTTCACCCTAATGGTGAAGTCAGACAAGCGTCTTTTTGCGCCGCCTGTGAACGCAAAAAAAAAAACGAGTCTGATAGAACCATTGGTTCCCTATGGTGTGTTCACATGTCTGTCTTTTACAGGCGTAAAATACTCACACCTGCAAAAGAAAGGACATCCGTGCAGTGGCAAGGTCCGTGCTGCGCATAAAATATTGCCGCAGGGAGTCCCCTCATCACTGAGCACTGTGACAGCACTGTGACGGTGTTCGGTGACAAGGAGACTCCCGGCAGGGATGAAGGAATCCCCTGCCACAGCAGTGGCAGAGGATTGCGATGTTCTCCCATTGCTTTCAATGGGACCAGCGCTGCAACTGGCCGCCTTGAAAGCAATGGGATGCAGGCAGTCCCGCAGTGATTTTCGGGGAAAGGGCTTGAAATATAAGCCCTTCCCTGAAAATCATCCCTAGCTGGTGTAAAATATATATTCTCACCTCTCCACCACTGTCGGGGCTCCGGCACATCTTGTCGCTTGCTTCCTGGCAGTGTTCTGAAGCTCATTCAGCAGGCGGGAATTTAAAAATCCCTGCCTCCTGAAAGGGCTGTGTCTGATTGGTTGAGCGCTCAGCCATTCATTGAATTCAGTGGTACTGATCTGATAATACCACAGATAAAACAATGCATCTGAGAGGTAATTATGTTTGGACTCTTGCTATATTTGCCTTCAGACCCATAAGGCCTCCAAACACATTAGGGAAATGTTGTCCCATTTTGTTAGGTTTGGCCAATTTTCACCTGACAGATGATTTGGGGAAAAGAAGGATCCGGCATGTTGAATTTTGACATCTAATCTTTTTGCTCTCCCTGGAAACCAGCTACCGCCAGAGATGTCTGGCAGCAACTTACTGCCCTCAACCATTGAAAAATCACAATCGCTCAGTTAAAACAAGCATTCATATGTATGGAGAAGTTGGTAGAAATACCTGTCAGCCAAACGAGCGTTAAGCGGACAACTATTGAAGATATATACTTATACTGGGCAAAGTACATCACTACTGGGATTTAGAATCCAAGGTTTAGTGGCAAGTTCAAATCTCGATATATACCAGGTTTCAATGATTGCTTAGGGTTGGACACTATCAGCAACATAATTGCTCGACAGAGCGAACATAAGCACTAATTATTCCTTGTAAACATGGCCACCAACCGGCTGACGAGCAAGAAGTTGTTCACTAGTCATTTCATTTCAGCTCACCTAAAATAGTTGCTGGTTCTACAGACACTCTGGACTTGGACCGGATTACTGCACTGTTTTCCATACCTCTGGATTGTGTCTTTCCATCTAGCGTCAAGTCTATACTCCAACAGCTAAGTTGCTGTTCTATTCATTCTTTTGCTACTTGATACTGTAGTTTGTAACTAAGTTTGATGTAAAATATCGATTGAATGGCCCATTTTGTATATTTTTATGTTTTAAAATTCTAATTAATGTGTTACAAAAAACAGTCACTGTTAGGCAATTGTCTGTCCTTAAATGTCTAGCCACTAAGCTTTGCAGGGAGACGTGTGCCTCAGCGACCGTGAACCTGAACAACAATCACTCTGTGTAAAGGCTCACAAACAAGTCCTATAAAGATAGGACATCAGCGCCGGAAATTCAGCAACTGACCTATCTCTGGTGAGCAAAACGCGGGAGTGTCCACAGACTTCTATGGGAGTTGGAGAAAAAGGGAGGGTGAGCGAGTTGTGCTGTGCCACTAAACCCAGAAGTACTGTGTGCCGCGGGGATAAAGGGAAGCCCTGCGGTGGGGAACTCCCTTCATCCGCATGGTGGGGCTTTTCTTCACCTCCCTGGGGCTTCCCTTCACTAGAGAGAGAGAGAGAGAGAGATAAAGGGAAGCCCCGCGGGGATGAGGTGAATCCCGAGGGCTTCACTTCATCTCCCCAGGGGTTCCCTTCATAGCAGGGATGAAGGGACTCCTTGGGTCTTCCCTTCATCTCCCTGGGGGTTCCCTTCAACTGGAGGATGCAGAGATTTCCCGGGGAGACGAAGGGAAGCCCCAGGGAGTCCTCTCAACCCTGAGATGAAGGGAACCTCTGGGGAGACGAAGGGAACCCCTGGGGAGATGAGGGAAAGTCCCGGGGAGATGAAGGGAACCCCGCGGAATAGAAAGAAGGCCCCAGTAGGGGTTCCCTTCATCCCCGCCAGGGACAAACAGGAGCTTACAGCGGGACATTTAAAAAGTGAAAACTTGCTGTTCAGAGGGACTTCGGGGCTGCTGCCACGATCTCTCTCCCTCGCCCCTGAAATCCCGAACAGCAGCGCATTTTTTCCGTCGCTCATCAGCATTGTTTCAACGCTAATACAGCTCAAGGTTTCAGCGCGGAAAAGTCACCCATTCCTGCAATTTTTTTGCACGGCTATCTTCTGCGCAATTTTGACACCCATGTGAATGAGCCCTGAGTCTGTTGGTACCCAGAGATTACATACTGGTTTCATGACATATTAATATTACTATTTGTATTCCTTTCATCATTTTCCATGGATAGCAGAACAGATATTGTATGGAGAGATATGGTAGATGATACGGCCCTAACCACAGTTTATAGTCTAAATGAATTGTGGATAGAGATTGCAGGAGGAATTACAGAATACAATCAGATCAATACAGTGGTTACCTGCAATGTACAACCGAATACTCCAATCATAAGCATGGCCACAGACAGGTAATCCGTGAACACATCCCACCATGGTTTGAGGACTCGGAATGCCGGCTGTTGCTCGGAGAACTGACGGAATTCAGTAACTGGAATCATTGTCCTGTAAGGCACAAATAACACTGAGATGTATCATTGGTCATAGTAAAGGCATGCAAGACAAGGAGGATCAGCGAATTTTCCACCTTTACACAACTTCATAATGTAATCCATAGTTGATAACACCTTATATTAAAAGGAACCTGCCACCAGGCTCATGCATCCCAAAGCAAGGCCAGCATGCACACTATGTAGAGCGCACCCATCTATATCTTATCCTGAAACACTGCGATGTTGCAGAACAAATGTATTTTGGAGATGATGTCCAAAGGGAGCTCTGAGTTATGGCAGAGGTGCTGTGCCGGCCTCTCTCGATTCACATCATCTAAAGTTACACTTCTTTCCCTATACACAAGCAGGAAGAGTGCTGTGACTCTAGATGATTCGGGTGCGGAGAGACCGGCACGACACCAACTCCGATGACTCCGAGTTCTGATTTGAAATCATCTCCAAAAGTATGTTTATTCTGAAACGCCATAGTGTTTCAAAATATGACATAAATGGGCGCACTGTACATACCTATCCATGTATGCCATTGCTTCAAGAGGCATGGGCCTGGTGACAGGTTCCTAATAATCTTTGATGCGTTATTTACTTGTGTCTCATCTCGAAGAGTCTAAAACTGCTCTATCAACCTCCGTCACGCTGGCAGTTTTATCATTATATCTGTATCACATAGGATGGTTTCTTTGCCCAATTAACCTAAATTAAATGTGAATTTTGATGCGGCATTGCTGGCAGAATTCTACTAATTTCAATTCCACACCTTGGCAGTGTGGATTTGGGGTCTGAATATTCTGCAGGAGGGCAGAATATTCCGTTGCTGTATGAAAAGTCCCGTTCGGGCAGCTGGAAAACGGCACCCCTTCTTGGCCAAACAGTTCTGTCTTATGACGAAAGTGTATGGTCCTTCTTGACTATAATGGGGTCCGTTACTTTTCTGGCCAGTAGTCCGGAATTTGCAGGATGAAATAGCGCTGCTGTTTTCTAGCAGACATCAGCAACAGAAGCTCAGAACGAAAGCTCTGATGTCGATGTGAATGAACCCTTAG
The DNA here is from genome assembly GCF_035609145.1 of Eleutherodactylus coqui. NCBI lineage: Eukaryota > Metazoa > Chordata > Amphibia > Anura > Eleutherodactylidae > Eleutherodactylus > Eleutherodactylus coqui. The sequence continues at coordinate 257,449,527 of NC_089839.1, read as the reverse complement.
ATAGCCATATATGCAACGGGGGAAAATTATTCTAAACCAAATGTCACCCTAGCTGGCAGACCTAGATGCAATATTCAAGCCTCTGGGTGTCAAACCAAGCCATCAGGACCCCCAATCACATTGTAGGGGTTCAGTGGGTGACAGAGGGAGCACCTTGTCTATGTCAGCTTTTTAAATGCCTGGCTCTCATTGACCACAACATGTGAAGTGTTAAATAGAAGGGTGTTAAGAAAATTGTAGATCAATGTATCAGTTACTTGTTTTTCTATTAGATTGTAGAATAGAAAGATATGGCATGAGGCTAGTATAAGTAGTGAAGGGGTTAAACAAAACTTTTTTTATACCAGTGCGTGGTAGACAGACAGAAGATAAGAGTCTCCCAGACCCCCCTTGCATTCTTTTTCACTGAATTCATAACGGTTTCATTGTATGTTATAGTTACACCTTAGAAGGTGTAACTTATGTTACACATTTTAGTAGTATCCCATCATGTATTATTATTAATCTTGGAGGTATGTACTTTTCCTGTGATGTCATTTATGGTATATAAACCACATACACCTTAGAATAAATTAGAAATCATTTGATACCGCGACAAGGCTGCTGTGATTTGTAATTCTCCTGGGTCCCAGACTTTCTGCACGAGATCTGGGAGTGTCTTCTCCTTGATAAACACATAAATTCTCCTTACAAAGGGATCGGAGATTTCTCTGGTCCCTGCTGTTTGAGCAAGTGCCAGGATATTATCCAACAAGCAAGTACCCGCGCCCCCTGACACAGAAGACTTGTGCCAAGCTTCTGATGTAGTGTCGCAAAAAGGAGATGGCATCAGAATAAAGCCCCCTAACCCTTTTCCAATCCACTGTCTGATGTCTTCAGACATTCTGATTGAAGGCTGTACAGCTCATATGTCAGAAGACGTCCGGCAGGGTATTCTTACTGTATATTACTGGCTGCTCTGTTGTCGGGGGCCTCTCCAGCATGTCCCATACCACAGTACTGGCTCTAGCCAGTAGATGGCGGCGTTGTATAATGGCAGAAAGAGAAAACCCCCTAGGAAATCCTGAATTCAAAATTGGATTGCAAAGGGTTAAAGGGCCCCTGCAGATTTCTGCTACAGCTGTGCAATTGTATGGTTGTGGATTCGCATGCAGATTTAGCCCTTTTCAATGTCCAAATCCACATGCAAGTTGCCTCAAGCGACTTGCATCAAGTGACGTCATGTTTTTTTGCACATGGATTTGAAACCTGCATGCAGAAAAAAAAATACCATAAAGACGACGGCGCGGATCCATATGACACGTAATGGAAGCGGATTTGATGGCGATTAAATGTCAAATCTGCATTAAAATTTTTGCTCTGCGCAGATACCCTAACTTTCCTCGATAAGTAGAAATAGATCTGTCCTTAGCTGAGGATAAAGGAAGGAAGTTGTTTGGACGTTCTGAGATGTTTTATGACTTCCTGGAGGACCCATCCATGTAGTTTTGAGGACATTTGGTAACCCATGACCCCTGGGAATATTAAATACAGTCCTAAATTGGTTTCACTTGTGGTTAATGGTTCTCACTGGAGGAGATGATGTTCAAGGAACATAGAAACGGCTTAGTAAATCATTACAGCATTCAATAACTTTTCTGGAGTTTCTTTAGCAACAGTCTTTTTGTTGACTGTTTATGGGATTACTTCACTATTCTACCGGAGCCACAATACAGCACCTATAGAGATGCATGGGGCATAATGTACTCCTATATAGTTTATTTATGTTCTATTCCGTATGAAAAAATTTTGGCACGCTCCAACATATCTTGTATTATAGAGCTACTCTTCCCTGGAAGCATTGGGGGTAATAGGCTGAACTGGATGGACATGTGTCTTTTTTCAGCCTTATATACTATGTTACTATGTTTCTACGGGCTCCTTCACACGAGCGTATACGCGACGTATTTGCGCTATGAATGAGGTAGTTTGTATTGGGGCATTTTACTGTACTTTTTGCGGGAAAGTTTTTTTTTTTGCGCACACCCACAACCACGCCCCGATTTAAAAGGTTATTTAGTCTAATAAGGTCCATATATGTTCTTTTCTTAACAGAATTGCGCAACATGTTGTGCATTTACATGCATATTTACTGTGCATTTGCACACCTCCCATAGACTTCTATAGAGAGCTTAGGTGCGCAAATGCGTACAAAAATAAAGTATGCTGCATTTTTTTCTATTCTCGCTAATCGCGTACGCAAATTTTCCATGCGCAAATATGCACACAAATACATCCGTCCAAAGGGGCATTGAGGAAGAAAATGACTGGCATAAGGCACCTGAAAGTTATAGGAGTTCCCATAATTCCTTTCTGTGGTCTTATGGTAAAGTTCTGTATACGGATGATTAAATTCCCAGGGTTATTAAGATGTGTAATGTTAAAACTGTTGTGTAACTAAGGGGGCGGTTACTTTTTTCCATGATTTAATCTAGATTGAGGTAAAGGGCTCTTTCACACGAGCGTATAGAGGCCGCCGTTTTCACGGATGGCTGATATACGCTACCATCTGATGCATTGGATTCCAATGCATCAGATCACACAGGCGTATTCCTGCTGTGTTAAAGCGCCCAGCCAATATAGCGGCGGCCGCTTTTACGCCGGGCAGGAAAGATAGTCCCGGGACTATCTTTCTCGGCTAGAATACGTCGGCCGCTGCATAGACTCCTATGGGAGCCAATGACAACGGCCGGAGAAGGGAGGGAGTTTAGTAGCGTGACTGTTTAACTCCCTCCCCCTTCTCTCCTTCCTTCCGGCTATTTGCAATGGGAGGGAAGGAGCCATTGCTGGCTGCGGACGAGGGGTGGTGAGGGGACTGGAGCTTAGCTCCTCCCCCTCCCATTGCAAACAACCGGAGGGGAGGAGAGAGGCAGAGAGCCGGTCAAGGGGAGGGAAAGCATTGCAGCCTTGGCATATATGTGTCGGGCTCGGGCCGTCTGAATGGACGCAGAAATGTTAGCTTTGTGTGCCTGTTCACGCGTTTTTATGGCGCTGGCGGGCGCAATTAAAAATGCCAATGGCTATGTGAATAAGCCCAAAGGCGGTATCTACACGGGGCAGTTTGGTTGCATGTGTCCCTCTGGGAAGGAGCATGGTAAGTGCCGCCGTGACAAGCCAGCACTCTACCCTCCCAGCTCCCCACGGGTATTAGTGTATCTTGACGCCAACAGGAAGTTCTGGTGGAGTCAAGCATGACAGGGGGGTGATACCCCCTGTAGCTGATTGGCTGGACAGATGGCAAGGCAGAAGGTCCTGGAAGGCGATAACATCTGTGTGGAAAAGGCATAAAGTGTCGGCCGTTGCTGGGGCAAGCTACTAAGCAGTGAGGCGACTGAGGCGTGAAGCGCCTTCTTCTTCAGACCAGCAGGGCCCCCCCATGGTACTTACTGATGGCTGTGGCTGCAGGGACTGCACCGCAGCGGGGGGAGCCACTGTCACACCCGGGCGGACGCACAGTGCAGCAGATCAGGGATCGCAGTGCAGCGCAGGAGCAAAGCAGCATGGTAAGCGCTGCCACATTCTGCCAGTACTTGTCTTCTCCAGCAGGGCAGTAGCAGACCCCACCATGTGACTTAATGATTATGGCCACAGCAGGCAGGGCTTCGCGGCGGGGAAAGGCACTGTGAGAGTCGGCTGGACGCACTGTGCAGAAGCAGTGGAGCGATCGCAGTGCGCCGTGGGACCGCAGCACGATCCTCGGCGACACGTGCCCCCTAGGTGTGCACAGGGCAGCGGCCTTAAAGGGGTTGTCTCGCGAAAGCAAGTGGGGTTCAGCACTTCTGTATGGCCATATTAATGCAATTTGTAATATACATCGTGCATTAAATATGAGCCATACAGAAGTTATTCACTTACCTTCCCTGCGCTGCCGCCCCCGTCTCCATGGCTCCGTCTAACTTCATCGTCTAATCGCCCAATTAGACGCGCTTGTGCAGAAGGGTCTTCTGCCTTCGGCTCGGCAGCAGCGGCGTTCTGGCTCCGCCCCTTCTACGCATCATCGTGTAGCTCCGCCCCATGACGTGTGCCGATTCCCGCCTCCTGATTGGCTGGAATCGGCACACGTGACGGGGCGGAGCCAGGACGCCGCTGCTGCCGAGCCGAGCCAAAGGCAGAAGACCCTTCTGCGCAAGCGCGTCTAATCGGGCGATTAGACGCTGAAGTTAGACGGAGCCATGGAGACGGGGACGCCAGCGCAGGAAAGGTAAGTGAATAACTTCTGTATGGCTCATATTTAATGCATGATGTATATTACAAAGTGCATTAATATGGCCATACAGAAGTGCTGAACCCCACTTGCTTTCGCGAGACAACCCCTTTAAGGGAGTACACAGGCCCCAGGATGCTCGCAGCAGCTATCCGGCCGCAGAAACATAAGACACAGCCGCCGTCCTTCAATCTGCCCTCATCCTCCCTGCGAAAGGGAGGCATCACAGTCCGCCAGTGCTGACAGTCAGGGGTGCAGCCTGTACATTACTTTTTGCCGGCCCTGCTGGTTTACGGTGAGGGTTAATTTTCACAGAAGCAATGTACAGTGTGCACCTAGGACCTTCGTCTCTTGACGCAATGGGGAGCTAGGGGAGTGAGATGGACGTTCCTCCTGTCAAACCCCTAGCTTCTGGTGGCGTCAAGATACACTAATACCCTCCCCACGTATGTCAGGTGTCTGGGGTCTCTTGCATTTTTTTTCCTTGCATACGCAGATGCCTCCTGTTGACTGATATATGTGATCCAGTTGGAGAGAGTTGTTATGTGCCGCACAGTTTATTTATATTTGTTAGGGCTTGCAGTGGTAGTAATTAATTAATAATTATACATGTATTTTCTGCATAATGTGCGTAATTAGTATTGTTATGGCTTTAATTTTTTAGTATCATACTTTTTTTACTTATATAAACTTGTTGGTTATCTGTATAGTTATTGACTAATTTGTCCCCTGATGAGACTGTAACAGGATGAAACACATAGGGACACTTCTTTGGACCATCTGATAGGTCCATTATAGGGTCTTTTAATGTAGGTACACTATGGGGCCACCCTTTTCAATGTGATCACCCTGCCTGCTTCACCTTTAACCCCATATAAAACCTCTGGGGGACATTCACATGGTCTTTTTTTTTTTTTTAATTTGACATTTTCATTGTACATCCACAGGAGCCCCAGTTACCGGGAAAAACACCTCCTGTAGTGATAATAGTCACTAGCATAGCTGATCAGGCTCTGATCGCCGAGTCGCATAGTGGAAGTAACACTTCCACTTTCACTTTGTAGTACATAGCGATTATTGAATGTTATGTACCCAAGAAAGTAGTTCTCCCTTCTCCTCAGGGTTCTCAACTGTGACTAACAGCTGACAACCTGACCTGCTCCTGCCTGATTGCAGGAGCAGAGGCATTAATTCCGCGCCGTATTTCTGTGATCGGGCGGGATTAAAGCCCAGGACCAAGCGCCATAAGTTTACAGTTAGATTCTTTTGAATGATAACAACTGTTTGACACACATCTACTGATCTAGGAGGATCATTTTAATTGAATCATAGAATCATAGATTGCCTATGATTGATGGCTGCTGGTCATACAGTTGACCGCTTACGGAGTATTATCTTGCTGTGTTATATACAGTGTTTGCATCTAATCAGTACCATTTTTTTTTATATCATAAAAGTTACGTTTTATTTATACAACAATTATCACCCTTTCCTTCTGATCTTGGTGATTTTGGAAGAGCAGCAGTACTACTATTATCATGTCTCCTATTCCTGATTTTGCGGTCCGCTTCTTTGACTTGAGAGCTCCATTCCGAGTCCAACTTTAAAGTATGCTTATTCTGAGAGGCTGAAAAGGCTGCGACCCACTGGACTAAACAGATGATTACATTTCTATCATGTAGTGACATAAGAATAATAACCCCACTACGAATGCCCAGAAGTCATTGCCTGTCATATATATGACTGTCACCTGCATTTCTATAATGGAATATGTAGACACCTTTGTTGTTAGACAGACTGAACATTTCATGCTAACAGGGTCATTTCATCAAACATACAGCCATGTAACCCATAGACAAACATCATAGCAGCCTAGTGGGACACCCCAGTTCAGTCTGCTAATGTTATAGAATGCGTCCTTTCAAGGCCTCCTGCACACGACAGGGTCGGATCCGGCATGCGGGATCAGACCCTGGGCCCGGCCGGTGACCCCGCTTAACTGTCCGGATTCTTCTTTATCTGTACTGAAGGGCCGGTCGTCGCGCTGGCGACATGTGCAGTACAGATTATGCCGCGCCGTCACTAGGGGATGACGTGGATCCCGCGACCTTTCTGCCTTGATGATTGTGGAAGAACCGCGGGATGGATGGCTGCCATTGACTTCAATGGAAGCCGTCCAGGTGGAAACCGCACAGAAATGGAGCATGCTGCAATTTTTCTGCCGCGAGTGGAAATCGCAGTTGATTTCGGCTCGTGTGCAGGGAGCAGCGGATCTCCATAGCATGCTATGGACAGTATTTACTGCGGAATCCATGGACAGCCACCGGCCTCGGATTCCACAAATCAAATCCGCCCATGTGCAGGAGCCCTAAATAAGTTTGTCCAGTGTCTGCCATACTAGAGATACCCCAAGTACTATATAAGTGGGACCTTATATTAGTCATAACATTTCGTCTGCATGGTAGGAACTCAAACTCAAAGAATCCATTGAGTGCTGCAGCATGTAAAAATAACCTCGCAGTAAGAAATATCAGCACAAGTTCGTCAGGAGTTTCATAAATTAGGCTTCTGTTGGAGAACAGCTGCATACAAGCCCAGGATTGCAATGGAAAATGTCAAGCACATAGACATAAGACTCTGCAGCAGTGAAAGTTGTTCTCAAGAAAAGTGTTTTTCAGTGTTTCTAAGACAAGTCCCTTCACTCAAATGCATTACATGAAGAATCCCTAAGACTATAGGCCATATACTATGTTGCATATTGAAAGCACAGTACGGGGACAATTGAAGTGCCCACTAGAGACATGGTGCGTACCCTGCGGAGAATGTAGCACAGCTTGAGAACCTAGGACCCATGCTTAGCTCATGACCTAAAGAATGGTCAAAAATAGTCCAACACTTCTAGGGCAGAAGGGGGACTGTTTTGCTCTTCACAACAGAACATAATACTATCATAAAGGCAAGAAAAAATGCAATTAACCAAAGAAGAAAGACAGTTATAACCCTTAGAAGTGTAAGTCTATCCTACAGAGAAATTGCCAAGAAAGCCAAGGTGGCAGTCAGTACAGTTTCCTATAAAGGCACTTGGAAACTGGAGAAAACAGACAAGAAGAGATCTGCCAAAGTCCACTACAAAATTAGATGACTACTAAGTTTCTGAGAGTCAACAGTTGGCTTGATCAGCGCCTCACGGCTCAAAATCTTCAAGAACAGCCTAAATGCAGCTAAAAATTAACAAGTTTCCATTTCAACTGTGAAGACAAGACTTCTATCTGCAGGTTTGACAGATAGAATATCAGTAAGAAACCACTACTTAGATTGCTAGATAAAAAAAAGACTTGCCTGGGCCAGGCAGCACCTGAAGTGGACTACTGAAGAGAGGAAGAAGGTCTTATGGACTGATGAATCAAAATTTGACATCTTTATATCACACAGGGTTTCATGTGTCAAGTACGTGAAAGGATGGAGGATTGAAAGTGTGATGGTCTGAGGCGCTGTTCCTGGATCCAGAGTTGGCAACTTGCACAGGGTGACTGGAACTGGACAAAAAGGGCTACCACAGCATTTTAGTATGCCATGCAATACCCTCTGGTGTACGCCAAGTTGGTCACTGATTCATATTACAGCAAGACAATGATCCATAACATACTTCTAGGTTATGTTAGAACCACTTAAGAAGCCAATATGCTCCAAAGAATGGAATGGCCTGCACATTTTTCAGACTTACACCCCATTGAGCTTATTTAGGATTGACTGAAAAAGAAGGGTGAAAGCAATGCAGCCTACAAGGGCAGCACATTTGTGGGAACTTCTGCAACAATGTTGGAAAGACATTTCTGAATGTAATTGTAGAAAGATTGCCTCCATTGTGTAAAGCCATTACATCAGCTAGAGGTGGCTACTTTGAAGTGTCAAAAATCTAGATTTAATTTGGTGAAACAAAATGAATCCATTATTGTTATTTATTAGTGATGAGCGAGCATACTCGCTAAGGGCAATTGCTCGAGTGAGCATTGCCCTTAGCGAGTACCTGCCTGCTCGAGAGAAAAGGTTCGGGTGCCGGCGGCGGGCAGGGAGCTGCAGGGGAGAGCGGGGAGGAACGGAGGGGAGATCTTTCCCTCTTTCCCCCCTGCTCCCCCCTGCTGACTGCCACAACTCACCGCTCCCCCGCGCCGCCACCCGAACCTCTTCCCTCGAGCGGGCAGGTACTCGCTAAGGGCAATGCTCACTCGAGCAATTGTCCTTAGTGAGTATGCTCGCTCATCTCTATTATTCATCTTAACTTGTTTATTTGTTCTGTGCTTTCATTTCAGACATTAAACTAAGCAAATCTCAATACAAACTCGAAAAATCGAGGTGTTCTAAAACTTTTGACCAGTAGTGCACATAACATCGATTATGGACTATATGGGTTGTAGCGTGTACACTACTTGATAGTCCTTTTGTTTGAAGACTTTTACACTCTATTCAGCCTTTTCTAAGTTGTTTAGGCTTCCTACATGGCTAACAAATGGTGAGTGACAACCAGTAATGACCCCGATTACTGTGCATTATAGGACTTTTCTTATTTTCAACGGACTCTTAAGGGCCTTTTTAGAGAGGCCAATTACACTGTGCCACACAATGTTTGTAACAGATAAGCAGATAGGCGGCTCATAGTAACTTTAGTGCGCTGAATTCAAATATATCCTTTTTTTTCTGCCACGTAAGGTTTTCCAGTTATGGGGAATAATGTAATCCAATTGCCGTTGTATTGTATTTTTTGGAAATCTGCCTATAGAATTAATCCAGTCCGCTCGCTGTTAACCTTACTTAATAAAAAGAATAACAAAAGTGATTATGCAACTATTTCACATCACTGTTACACACTGCGTGCTGACTGAACACTATAGGGGGAGGTTTATGTAACATATAGGGTATGTTTCCACGTGGCGTAAACACAGCAGATCATCCATCAGTAAGTTGTAATTAAAGGGGTTGTCCCGCGAAAGCAAGTGGGGTTAAGTACTTCTGTATGGCCATATTAATGCACTTTGTAATGTACATTGTGCATTAATTATGAGCCATACAGAAGTTATTCACTTACCTGTTCCGTTGCTAGCATCCTCGTCTCCATGGTGCCGTCTAATCTTCAGCGTCTTATCGCCCGATTAGACGCACTTGCGCAGTCCGGTCTTCTCTCTTCTGAATGGGGCCGCTCGTGCCAGAGAGCGGCTCCTCGTAGCTCCGCCCCGTCACGTGTGCCAATTCCAGCCAATCAGGAGGCTGGAATCGGCAATGGACCGCACAGAAGACCTGCGGTCCACCGAGGGTGAAGATCCCGGCGGCCATCTTCACAAGGTAAGTAAGAAGTCCCCGGAGCGCGGGGATTCGGGTAAGTACTACCCGGTTTGCTTTTTTTATCCCTGCATCGGGTTTGTCTCGCGGCGAACGGGGGGGCTATTGAAAAAAAAAAACCCGTTTCGGCGTGGGACAACCCCTTTAATGAACTGTGTTTTTACAAGTCATTGGTTAGACTAAATAAAAGAATCAAAATCATAATACAAAAATACATCTTTGGTATCACTGCGTTCGCGAAAGTCCGACCTATCAAAGTAATGCATTATTTACCCCGCAAAGTTAATGTCCTAAAAAAAAATTTAAGAATGCCAGAAATGCGCTTTTTTGGTCATTCTGACTCTAAGAAAAAATGCAATAAAAAGTGATCAAAGTCATATGTATTCCAAGATGGTACTAACGCAAACTACAGGACATCTCGCAAGAAATGAGCCCTCGCACAACTATGTAGATGGGAAAATAAAAAAGTTATTGCATGCAGAAGATGGCGGCAGAAAATAATTGAATAAAAATTAAATGTCTTTGAAAAAAAAAATAAAAGTAGTACAGAAAAAAAAAAAATTGGTATCATAGTAATCATACCGACCCATAGAATAAAGTTATCATGTCATTTTTGGTGCAGTTTGTGGGCCATAAAAACAAGATGCAACAAGATGGCACAATTTCGTTTTGTTTTTTTTTCCAATTTACTCCGCTTAGAACTTTTAAAAAGTTTCTCAGTACATTATACGGTACACTAAATAGCACCATTGAAAAATACAACTCGTCCCGCAAAAAACAAGCCCTCATACAGCGATGTCGATGGATAAATAAAGGAGTTATGATTTTTTAAAACGAAAAAAAAAAAAAGCTTGGTCATTAAGGGGTTAAATAACTAGAAAATGAGACGTGCTGCTAATTATTTAGCTTTACCAGTGTAATCAGCATGGTTTAATTTTACAGAAACGCATCAATTACTTTCTGTGACGAAATTTAAAAAAAAATTGGTTGCACAGTGCTATCGGGCTGAAATGTTCCTACAAGTGCGGCCGTGTAAAAGGACGAACATCCTGTGTATATAGGGAGATGTGTAGCCGATCAATGACAACCGTATGGGGGTGAGCGATTGGGTTGTCCCCATAGAGCAGATGGCCTGCCTGTGAAGACAGAAGGAACAAGCACTGACTGACCTGCTCATTGTTGGGCAGTGGTCATTAGCATGGGCAGATTGTCTCATGTAGAATGACCTTTAGTGTGATGGAGATTGATCGTATCCTTCTCTCTTCCTCCTACACGGCTATTATGTAAATGTCCCATCAGCTCTGTAATTTCGACACACAGTAAAATGCAGAGATCTGCTCTACAGATGGTAGACCAAACTTATGGTATGTTAATAAATGTGGTGGGTCCTTGGAACCATACTGCAACAGAGATACAGTAAGGCCCAATGTCCACAGGCGGATTTAATTGGTGGAACCCGCTTCGGAGAGCCGCAAATCAAGCTGCCCATAGGGATGCATCAGCATCCGCAAAACCATTTGAAGAATGCAGATGTGATTTTTTTTTTCCCCCGGTGCGCGGTTCGCACGCAAGGGAAGCAATCGCAGGATGATCCATTTTTCTGCAGATCCCACAGGCACGGCTGCCACTGAAGTCAATGGATCGTACAGTATAGCAAATGATTCAAGATCCATGTTCATGGATACGGAACATGGATCTTGAATCGTGTTTCATTAGTTTGTTGGCTTGAAAAAGACCTTGTTTATAGGTCGAAACGTCGCCTTTTTTAAAACGATGAAACAATAAAACATGCTCCTTAAATTAAGAAGCCTTTTTTCTGCATCACCACATGCTGTCACTCCTTTGCTATACTGTAGGGATCTTTGAAGGGGTCTATGTCCATAGCCCCCTTGTTGGCTTTGCATCCATTTTTTTGTCGCTACAGAGAAAAAATTCTTTAAAAATTTTTTTTACCATTTTTCTCTGTTCCTCCCCCCCACCCCCCTATTTGCAATGAGGAGAGCCGAGACGGGGGCGGGGCTAATTCTCGGACCTTAGCCCCGCCCCGTCCCGCCTCTCCTCATTGAAAATAGTGCAGAGGGGCGGAAAGGAGGTAGAGAGGGGGCGGGAGCTCAGTTCCTGCTTTGAGGCTCTTCCATCCTCCCCCCCCCCCCCCCCTGCACACAAGAAGATCGTATATCGGTCCCGGCTGCAGAGAGAAGAACTGCGCATGCGCGGATGAGAAGGGGCTCGTTCCCACGCCAACAAGAGCTGCTGCGGCCCGACAAGAAGAAGAGAAGATTCTTGTGGTAACCAGGGACGACGGAGGAGCAACACAGGGGGGGGCATCCCTTCAGGTAAGTCCAAAACTTCTGTTTGCTTCATTTTCCATGCACAATGTATATTACAAAGTGCATGGAAATGGGCAAACAGAAGTAATGAGACCTAATGTTTATGGCCGGACAACCCCTTTAAATATGAGCCATACAGAAGTTATTCACTTACCTGCTCCGTTGCTAGCGTCCCCGTCGCCATGGTTCCGTCTAATTTCGGTGTCTTCTTGCTTTTTTAGACGCGCTTGCGCAGATGGGTCTTCTCCCTTCGGCTTCGCTCGGCAGCATCGGCGTTTTGGCTCCGCCCCCTTGTACGCGTCATCGCGTAGCTCCGCGCCCATGACGTGTGCCGGTTCCAGCCTCCTGATTGGCTGGAATCGGCACATGTGACAGGGGCAGAGCTACGCGATGAAGCGTACAAGGGGACGGAGCCAAAACACAGATGCTGCCGAGCGAAGCCGAAGGGAGAAGACCCATCTGCGCAAGCGCGTCTAAAAAAGCAAGAAGACACCGAAATTAGACGGAACCATGGCGACGGGGACGCTAGCAACGGAGCAGGTAAGTGAATAACTTCTGTATGGCTCATATTTAATGCACGATGTATATTACAAAGTGCATTAATATGGCCATACAGAAGTGTATAACCCCACTTGATTTCGCGAGACAACCCCTTTAAAGGAATGCTGCCTTCTAACAGGTGGCACTGTAGAGGATTTATATTCCATCTCCCTTACTGGGGAGCATGTTACATCTATCGATAAGGAGAACTCCATGAAAGAAAGGCGTATTAGTTGAACTAGTATACAAATGCAAGGTGGTGCAAAAAATGTATACACACTTTAACAACTTATAATTCAGTAAGTCACTGGAGGAGATAAATCAAAACTAGCGCAAAATGAAACTGGCTTAGATGCCCATAACAACCAATCAGATTCCACCGCTGTAAAATGAAAGCAGAGACTTGATTGGTTGCTAAGAGCCTTTATGGATTTCTGAATGAATGAATGAACTATATGGTAATAAACACTGACTTCAAAGTGTGTATACATATTTCTGGAGTGCGATTGTTCTCAGTGAGAGAAATCAAGTACAGTGATACCTTGGGTTAAGAGCCTTGCTCTCAATGGGGCTGCCGCTGCTTCCGGTGGCTCCATTGAAAGCAATGGCCTGCTGGAAATCCCTGCAGTGATTTTCGGGGAAGGGCTTTCAATATAAATCCTACCCTGAAAATCATCCCTAGCTGTAGTATGCCGCTGCTTGTTCTCCCTGCATTTTTAATCCCCGCCTGCTGAAAAGCTTCTGAGTAGTGCAGAGAGAACAAGCAGCGCTAGACGCGTCTCAGCCCCGGCAGACAGATGAGTATATATTTATTTTTTTACTACAGCCAGGGATGATTTCAGGGAAGGGCTTATATTTATGTCAAAATGTTTTTATTGCAACCATCACAGTACAGATGGAATAATTTACTTAATTTTCCATATTTGCATTTTTTTGTACAGTCAATGTCTATATGGCATATATGTCTAATCACTATATTCTTGCGTAATGGCATCATACATTGTTGAAAACACAATAAAACAGAATAATATATTTTCCAGAACTAAGCTTGTTATTATATTCATAACCAGCCTACTCCTTTTAACTCTTCCAAATTAAACATCCATAAACTCTTGATAAACTAATCTTATAAACCTGTGAAGGCTAAATTGCCTCTGGAAGAGGGCTTATATTTAAAGCCCTTCCCCGAAAATCACTGCGGAGATGCCGACATCCTATTGCTTTCAATAGGGCAACACGATCCCCATTGAAATCAGTGAGAGAGCTTCGCGATCTGGAACGGATTAATGGCTTTTCCATTCATTTCAATGGCGAAACTGGTTTTGAGATAAGAGTGTTTTAGGTTAAGAGCTCCCTCATAAAAAAACAAATTAAACTCTTAACCCACCACTGTAATCTTGTAGATATGTTACCTTTTATACCCTCAAGATTGGAATGAACCTCAGCCCGGGTTTCTTGCATAAGTGGGGAATATGAAACGTCTGAAGGAGGTCAAGACGGGTGTCCTCTTCCCAATCATTTTTTGTTTTTCTCATAAGAATTCAGAAATTGATTGTAAGAATGTTTTCATCTAATAGGTGGTGCTGTTGAGGTAGTATTTTTATCTTTTTATCTGTGCATTAGTGAGAAGGGACATCATAAAACTGTCTCATTCCTCAGCTTAGTGAACTGATTTAGTGTTTGTCTCTCTGCTCAGACTGTCTTGTGTTTTTTCAAGTCTCAAATTTCTGTGTATGAACATTTATTTAGATTAAGAGGGCTGTCCCCCCTACCCCCTCTGCATCTGTATGTTATAATTATGTGCCATCCACACTAGTTTCATTCATTAGCCTGACGAAGGGGGCGAGATATCCCTGAAAGCTAGTTGTAACATCATGTATTTTTGTTAGCCATTAAAGGTATCAGATCTACAAGATTACTTGGTTTCTCTCACTGAGAACAATCACACTTCACTCTACTAGCTAACACGGTATCAAACCTTTTTTCATATTTTTGGGACACCCTGTACATTTTTTTGCCCTGCAGGTTGCCCTTTTGCTCTTATTATACTTTCATTGAATATTTTTACCCCCATGGACTTCAGAGGAGAAAAACTGCAGCATAAAATCATGAAAGAACAAAACGCCACTAGCATGTCAAAAACAAAACGTGCAAAAACAGAATACAATTTCCAATTTTATCCATTCGGTCATGTCCGACTCTTGGATACCCTGTAGGCCATTCCTCTTCATTCTTCTCTATTCTCTACGGCTGCTTTCAATTGTCTGCTGCCATTTCCATGTCCTTCTTGTTGGTGTCCATCCAACATGTCTTTTGTCCTCCCGGTTTCCTCTTACCACTGACCATTCCAAGTTGCATTTCTTTTTCCAAAGAATTCGTCCTCATCACATGTCTAAAGTAAGTCCCTCTCTGTCTCATGATCTTGCCTTTTAGGGACGCTTCTAAGTTCATACGGTTCAGGACAGCTTTGTTGGTGACCCTAACTGACCAGGAAATTTGTAGCACTTTTCTCCAACATTACAGCTTGAATGCGTCTTCTGTCTGCGATCCTCAATCTCCACATCTCCCAGCCATATGTTTCAATTGGGAAGACGATGGCTGTGATTAACCTTCGTTTGATGGTGATTGAGACATCCTTGCACTTCCATATTGGCTCCATGCTCACCATGGTCCTACATCCCAGTGCTGATTGACACTTTATCTCACCTGTCAAGATGCCACTAAGATTGATGAGGGACCCAAGGAATACAAAGCTATTAACCACTTCGATTTCCTTGTTGTTGACCTTTGTGTGGACTTTCTTTGTTGACAGTGGTTATGATCTTTGTCTTCTTAATGTTCAGGTGAAGTTCCATCTTCTCACTTTCGTCTTTTAGCTTCAGGATCAGCGTCTTCAGATGCTTCGCTGTTTCTCCTACCAGGGTCGTATCGTATGTGTATCTGAAATTACTGATGGTTCTTCCTCCCATTTTCAACCCAAAACCCTGATCATTTAAGTCTAGCCACCTCATGATCACTTCCGCATAGAGGTTGAAAAGCAAAGGAGAGAGGATGCATCCTTGTCTTGTGCCCTTTTTGATACTGAACCATTCATACCTGGTTCTCACTATGGCTTCTTGATTGCTGTGGAGGGACCTGATCAACGTGATCAGGTGCGCTGGTACTCCTACCAAAAACAGAATACATATGGTCTTACGAACTGAACAAATAATACATACCCTGCTGTAAACACCTGCAACAAAAAGCTTAAACCCCACTGATCCATAAGAGCTCCTTGACACTGGCGATATCATTTCGAGAAATCACGGCTAAATCGCAACTTTTTCCCATGATTTTTAAGCATCAGCATTGCTTTTCCTCACAAAAACATCACTGCCACTTGCAATTTTCTCGTGTGTTTTTTTACGTGATTTTTTTAATGCAAAAGTCAATAGAACTGTTAACCCCTTACATACTGCGATCTATGTAGATCGCGGCGTGTAAAAGGGTTTCACAGAGGGAGCGCGCTACCTTCGTAAGTTCATCGGACCCCCACGAGAAAAATCTCTGAGGTCCGATGGGTCGCCAAGGCAACGGGACGCCAGATACAAGCATTCCGCTCTGCCATCACCTCCGCCGAGCTATCTCTCTCTCGGCAGCTTGTGGAAGGCGTATGCATCCCACAGCCAATCGGGAGCTGTTCCGTGACCTGGGCGCTACCTGTAGCTCAGCCCGGTCACGCTCACACTTCCGGTGGAGACATATTACACTAATAACGGCGCCATAAGTTTGCTTTCACAAGCAGAATGTTTCCACAAGATGTCTTGAAAGATGCAGTTTAATCTGTAGTTGCCAAATTCTGCTTCAATATGTTTGGATTTTGATGTGGAACTTTCTGCGTATTTCAGTGCATCTTGCGGAAATATTCTGCCATGCAGGCTGGGTTATCTTGCTGTCAAAATGCTGCTATGTCCATTGGGCAGTACAAGAGAAGCTTTGAAGACAAGAGTAAACTGATCCTTATAATTTAACATCATTCTCTCGCCGCAGAGAATAGAGAGTCCTGCGGTCTTGTTGATAGGTGCCTCTTGTATTAATCCACATTGTTTGCTAGTACTTCACAGTACTTAATATTTCATATGGTTGGTCAATCACATTGCTCTTAATCAGGGCAATGCACATAGAGTAATATTTCAGTTATGACCAAGGTGTCGGAAGTACATATAATGAAAGAAGTAGAAAGCATTACTGGTACAGTATTATTGTTCTTTATTAGATAATGCCTGCAGACTAAATTATAGATGATAAAGTCTAATTACATATTAGGCTCCAGAAGGCCTGTATCTCTCACACAAATGAGCTCTGATGAGGCATAAAAAAAGGATTCTATGGAAAAATACATTTCCTGCTATTTAGACGATCTCCCACATAATAATGAAGCCACATGAAGATGCTTATATTTTACTTCCTAATGCACTGGGCAGCAAGAAGCACTAAAGCGCTTTATGGATATTGCAATACTTCAACGAGGAAATGGCGCTGTATTTTACTTGAATTGTATGAAAAGAGAATACTTTTGTATCACAAATTAAATTTCAACTATATAACCCATATCATAGAATCATAGAATGGTAGAGTTGGAAGGGACCTCCAGGGTCATCAGGTCCAACCTTCTGCTCAGTGCAGGATTCAATTAATCATCCCAGACAAATATTTGTCCAGCCTTTGTTTGAACACTCCCATTGAAGGAGAACTCACCACCTCCCGTGGTAACCTGTTCCACTCATTGATCACCCTCACTGTCAGAAAGTTTTTTCTAATATAATCTGTCTCCTCCCTTTCAGTTTCATCCCATTGCTTCCAGTCTTTCCTTGTACAAATGAGAATAGGGCTGATCCCTCTGCACTGTGACAGCCCTTCAGATATTTGTAGACAGCTATTAAGTCTCCTCTCAGCCTTCTTTTTTTCAAGACAAATATTCCCAGATCCTTTAACCGTTCCTCAGAGGACATGATTTGCAGACCGCTCACCATCTTGGTAACTCTTCTCTGAACTTGAACCAGTTTGTCAATGTTTTTGTTTTTTAATTTGGGATGCCCAGAACTGGACACAGTATACCAGATGAGGTCTGACTAAGGAAGAGTAGAGGGGGATAATGACCTCACGTGATCTAGACTCTATGCTTCTCTTAATACATCCCAGAATTGTGTTTGCCTTTTTGGCTGTTGCATCATATTGTTGGCTCATGTTTAGTCTATGATCTATTAATATACCCAAGTCTTTTTTACATGTGCTGCTGCTAAGCCCAATTCCTGCCATTCGATGTGTGTTTTTTGCATTTTTCTTGCCCAGATGTAGGATTTTGCATTTTCCTTGTTAAATACCATTCTGTTAGTTATTTATGAATCCACAAAATGAACAAAGCCTGCTTTATCTTAAAGGGGTTGTCTAACTGCAAAGTATTTATGGGCCTATCTGCAGGCCATCAATAGTGGTGCAGCAGGAGTCCGCTGCCCAGAATCCCAACTGTCACGTGTTTTCTGGGCCAGTGTATGCATGCACTGAGCTGATGTTTGCAGGAAGTGCACATCTCCATTCCAAGTGTAGTGGCCAGGTTTGATATTATAAGCCAAATAGCTATTGAAGTGGATAAGAACTTTGTCCTTAATACCAAGATGGGCCACTGCAGTGAGAACAGAGCTATCCGCTTCCTGCATAAATTAGCTCAGTGCATGAGCACCACAGCCAGGTAAACAGCTGACTGGCAGGGGTCCTGGGCAGCAGAGCACCATGAATGACCTATTTATAACATACCCTGCAAATAAGCCCATTAATAGTTTGAAACTAGACAAGCCCTTTAAATGCATCAAAAAACTATACAATTAGTATATATGCAGTTAAGCTGTTATCTCCTCCATTATATCTGTGTGGCAGCCTGTGTGATCATCATCAGTAACTGTGATAGGAGTGTCTGTGTCCTCCTGTAGGCGGTTTCTGTGTAGCATCACACAAACTGAGAAATTGACTAGAAAATTAATCCATAACCCCAAGCAGATCTGAACTGCTTAGAATTGAGATCACATGACCATTTAAGGAAAAAGAGGCCAGGCAGAAGGATATAATTAACCAAAGTAGCACTAGCTCACTTATATATAGTGGGGGATAGCTACATAACAAATGAATAAGTTTTAAGAAATCACCGGAGTGACCCTTTAAATTGTCACTCTGTCCCTGGCCAGAATTCTACATTCCGAGTGGAGTGCTGATGAGAAACTGCTTTTAAACCCATGAATTCAAGGAGGCATAAGAGGTGCCTCAGTTTTGTTCAGTTTGCTGTCTATTGCTTTATTACAGTATCTTAAGGCGGCTGCACAAGCATAATTCGCTGCATGCTGCCTGCATGTAACAGTCGTGCAGCAAGTACGCAATGAGACTGCACGCATAATATGCGCCAACATAGAACTCCCTGCAATTTTTATTGCGTGCGTATTTCGTGCAGCATGGGAGGCTCACGTACAGGAGGGAGAGGAGACGATACCGGTCAATACTGCCTCTATACCCAATTATTCACGGATCGACTATTCCAAGCGCACTCGCTGTTACCAACCATCACAGCAGAGCCTCGATCGATCACTCTAGCAGTATTGTAAACAGGGGGTCATTAGAATACAGATGGATCTGTACCAAGGTTTACTAGGCTTCTGCATGCATGCAGACTGGAAGCTCAGATCACCCCCATGCTCTGTTCTAACGACTCAGCGCCCTGCAATACCCACACAAACACAAACTGCCACCACCAGCTGTTAAGGGAAGCTGGGACCCAAACTTATGAATTATGAACACAATCGCTGAAGTTATGATTCGTTTTAAAACGGACAAGGCTGACTAATAAATTGTAGATTTATTCTGGAAAAAGACCAGCAGTGCATATATACATTAATATATGTAAAAAAGTATATAGAAAAATATGTTACACAGGAGAATAAGGGAATACCCTTTCCAATCCACTGTCTGACGTCTTCCTACATTCTGATTGAAGCTTGTACAGCTCCAATGTCAGAAGACATCCAGCAGGGTATTCTTACCGTCTATTGCCAGCCACTCTGCTGTTGGAGCTTCTCTGGTGCACACACACTGGCTTTAGCCAACAGATGGCACCATTATAGAACAGCAAAAAAAGAAAGCCTTTTAGGAAACCTTGAATCCAAAATTGGATTGGAAAGGGTTAATACACAACAAGACAATATTTTTAAAATAAACAGGAAGAAATTAAAAGAAAGTTACCAGATTTGGTACGCATGACCCAAAGGGTCTGATTGGCGGAGTTCCATAGACAAAGGGGACAGTCCATATGCCGTAGCATATCTCCGTGGTCTGGCAACTGGGATTTGTGTAGCCCTGAATTACAAGGGGTTTCTTAGAACACACCTTCTCCCCGCCCCCTCTGTGGTCATTTGGAGAGAGGCGTTTTGGATTCGTATGAGCTCTGGAAAATCATAATTCCCCATTTTAGTCATATCTTGGCAGGCGGCCCTCCAATCGGGAATATAGGCCCGGCATATTTTAAGTCATGATTTTATATATTCATTGATATCAAGCGTGACATGTAAATTATGCCCAGATACGCAGATATGCCATTTCGGGGTGTTACTGAGCTCGTACCACAACACATGTAGATGTGTTTTGTTCAGCTGACCCGCTCAATTCTGAAAATATAATTCATATCGGGCTGGGGCCTTCACACGACCAAATATCCTGTATTAAAAGGTTTCCTTCTGATGTGAATTGTGCAGCCAAGATGTCTATGGGAACGATCCAAGGTGTCAATCCACGCCGACAGGGGGTCAATTAGCATCTGCCTGTCACAAGCTAGTTTTATTGACATTGGGACAAATGATTTCTTGGCCTCTTCTACATCAAAAGACCTTGCAGATGCAAGGGAGGGGGGGGGAGCGAGATTAGAACATTGATTCATCCTTCCCAATATCCTGAGCGGCAAGTTGCTATGGATAGTTGGGCGACACTTTATCAATATCTCTATATCACACATGCAATACGCTGTAACAATATGGTCCTGTAAAGGAGACCTAACTTGCCAAGTGGAGCATTTCAATAATATGCATATGTGTATGCGTCGACAAGAACTGGAGCTTCAAAGGGGAATAGTTGAATATTGAATTTACTGGCACTAAACAAGACTGGTGACTAAGAGCCAATAAGTGATCTCTCCCGTGGCATATATAAAATGTGGTTTGTGTACTGGCTTTCATATTGAACAGTATTCAGTCACCGGCCTCTGGGTATTTACCATAAAACAAGTTGCTAGGTGGTGCTTCTGGAGGTTACAATATCCGGCTGACTTATGTAAGGCGGCTCACTCCAAGGACTGCAGGATGATGCAGCCAAGACTGCACTTTCTGAGCATATATGTAAGTTATAGCTTTGTGAAGTACAAGGAAAGTAGGTAAATAAACAGTGAACAGTGCAAACAGCGAATTGATAAGTGAACCTAAGAGATGCCGAGCAAAGAAGTGAAGGGAAAATATTGTAGACTATGGGTGCTTTCACATCTGCGCCCGGGGATCCGCTCTCCTGTGCCGTTCAGGGGTCAGGAAATGGGAATCCCCATGGCCAACCACGTCAGTCTGAGGACGGAAGCAAGGAGCACCGCACGGGTCCTATTGACTATAATGGCGTCTTTTTGTTTTCCGCTCAACTACTCAGCTTCCAGTATTCTGAGTCAGATCTGTGACGGAACTACTGTTCGGAGGTTGCAACGCAGATGTGAAACCGGCCATTGAGCCACTTTGGCCTCTCTAGGTGTGACGTTTAGGCTGGACTCACACAAGCCTGTTTGCGCACACAAAATCTGTATATGCAATATGCAGAGAATAGAACCTATTGTTTTCAATGGGTTAATTCCCACTTTACGTTTTTGCTATATTTTAATGCACATTTGCGCACCAAAGGCCCCGTATGAGTCTATTAGGCCTGCGCAAATGCGTACCCAATGCGCACAAAATTGCGCATCTGGAACCAATTAGGCTGCACACAGCCTTTTAAATCACAGCATGGTATGTCCCGTGTCCATCTGATTGGTCCCCCACAGTGCAAAAAGTACAGTAAAATGCACAGATGCGCGCGATAGAGCAAATTTCAAAACTTCTGGTTTGGCTCAAAAAGTCTGCATGAAAAACTGTTGCAAGAGCTGCAACTTTTTCTCCAGCAAATGTAGTATGAAAGCGGTCTTCAGGTGAAGCCACATGTGGCAGAACTAGTGCAGAAATTTCTATGACTGATGGCTTTGACAGACAAACGTATGCGCAAATACGCTCACCGCAGAGGAGCATATTTGCGCATGAACAAGGGCTGTCCGCAGGGTCACACTCTTTCCCTTGCTTTCTTTAAACTTTGCCATAGACTTCTATGGCAGCTTTCTGTGTGACATGTACAAAGACAGGGCAGGTCCTATCTTTTCACACGCATAAAAAAGGTCTTTTTGTGCGTGCATTTTGTGTGCTTGCAAAAAAATACAGGTAAGCGGACAAGGGCGTATTTGCGCATGTATGTGTGTGTGGAATGTTTGTGCGTGCAATGCACAGCGAATAAAACCCATTGATATTGCATACATTTTGCTCGCGGGGGGAAAAAAAGTGATATGCTCTACTTTTGTGCGCATTTGCACACCAAAGGTCCCCATAGGAGTCTATGGAGGTTCACATATGTACGTGCGGGTACGCAAAAAACACTGAGCATACCCGCGAACACCGGCACCTCGAGAGGCGAAATTTAAATCAGGGTGGAGGTGATTACGCTATCAGTGTAAACAAGTGCTGCCCGCACTGATACACTTGGGATTTTTTGCGCAGAGGCCACTGCCATGCCCCGATTTACAAGGCTATTCCGCTTAATGAGGTCCAGAGGTGTTCTTTTTTTAATGGAATTGCGCAGCACATTGCATATTTGCAAGTGCAAAAGTTTTTCCCATGCAAAAACGCGCTCAAGCATCCTGTGTGATGGAGCCCGTAGGGTTTAAACAGAACGGAATGAAACTAAGCCATTCATTTAAATGGTTTCACTTCCACTATCTGGATTATTGTAATAACCCGCAAGAAAAGATAGGACTTGCCCGATCTTCTCGCTGTTTTTTTTTCTTTTCAAACTCACAAAATATAGTGTGGAGTTTGAATAGTCTGGAAGACAAAAAACGGTTCATACACTAATACGTTCCATAGCGGTGAGCGTATTAGCGCATGCGCCCGTGTGTTTTTTCCCTTAGACATACTCTGCTTGATGTTTATTACATACATGGCCATATGTACAACTCATGCTGGGTATTAGTGTATCTTGACGCCACCAGGAAGTCCTGGTGGAGCCAAGATTGACAGGGGGGGTGTGACGCCCCCTGTACGTGATTGGCTGCACAGCAGCCTTCCAAATAGGGCCTGGAAGGGCACTAAACGTGCAGGGAAAATACATGAAGCGACAACCTGGCTTACTGTTGTAGCAATCACCCGAAAGCGTCATGAAGAGGCTTCTTCATCGCCACCAGCGGCGGTGCACCACAGGAGGCACCCCCACCCCTAGCTGAAAGTTCAACATACCGGCCACTACGCTGCAGGGCCGGGGGGACAGACAGTGTTATGTGGCAGACGGCGCACAGGTCGGCAGCCTTCCTCCCCCACATCAGCCGCATTTCCCGGCAACGGAGCACAAGCACGGTGCTAGCTGACAGCGGAAGACTGGCCGGCAGGGATCTGACTGTGTCGGCGGTGGAGCAGAAGTAGTGCTCAGGGCGCCAGTTGTCAGCGGGGGAGCGGCGTACACAGAGCTGAGAGTCCCGCCGGAGGAGCAGAAGTGATGACAGCGGCAGCGGGCAACAGGGAGCTCACAATCCTAGCGGCGGCGGAACCCAATCAGTGGGGGCGCCAGCAGTCCCAGCGACGGCTGAACCCAAGCGGTGAGGGCGCCAGCTGTGAGCGGGGGACGTTATAGTGATGGTAACATGACTTCCTAGGCTTACATTATTACATTTTAATGCTGCCATGTTCTATCGTAACATGGCAGCATTTATGCTACTAGGACCTTCCAGCCTTGGCCCAATTGGGAGCTAGGGGTGTGACAGGGGCGTTCCTCCTGTCAAACCACTAGCTTCCGGTGGCATCAAGATACAATAATACCCTCATGCTGACCTGTGCACTGAGAATGAACACACCCCTGCTTTATAATTGCAAAGAAAGAAATGGGGTTTCCCAGGCATAATGCAGGCTGTTTCAGACATGGGGATGCCAAGTATGGGGGGGGGGGGGGGGGGGGGGGGGGTTATTTTATGCTTTTTTTGAATGAATAAATAAAATATATTTTATTTAAAGGGGTTTTCTGGGCAATTATTATTGATGCCCTATGCTCGCGACGCAATCTACAAATGCAAGTTAAAGCTGTAGCAAGTAAAGAATAAGCCATCTATCACACAATCTAGAAATGCCGGCGTCTTCTGTGGGCCAAAACTAATTTAAAATGGACTAAGGCAAAATGGAAAACTGGTCTGCGGTCAGATGAATCAACATTTGAAATTCTTTTTCCTGTGGACTGAAGAGGAGAAGGATCACCCAGCTTGCTATCAGCGCACAGTTGAAAAGCCTTCATCACTGATGGTATGAAGTTGCATTAGTGCCTATGGCATGGGCAGCGTACACATCTTGAAAGACACTATCAATGCTGAGAGGTATATAGAGGTTGTAGAACAACAGATGTTCCCATCTTGATAACTTTTCTTTCAGGGAAGACTAAAACCGGCTTCACACGAGCGTGACGGGCTCCGCCGCGTAATATTCCGCAGTGAAGCCCGTCACGGCGCCCCCCAGAGACCCCATACTTACCAGCGGAAGATAGCGTGAAGACGCTTCCCCGCCCACTGCCGTCACGTCATGTGACACGCCCACCGCGTCACATGACGCGGCTGGCCGTGTCACGTGACGCGCCGGCCGCGTCATATGACGCGGCGGCGGTAGGCGGGGAAGCGTCTTCACGCTATCTTCCGCTGTGTTACAGCGGGAGATAGCGTGAACGGACGGCTTCCATTGACTGCAATGGAAGCCGTCAGCGCGTACACCCGCAGCAAATAGAGCATGCCGCGGGTGAGGACGGGAGATTTCACGGTGCGGAATTCCGCGGTGGAATTCCGCATCGTGAGCATTGAGCTATTAGGTTCAATAGAATCTAATAGCAGGGGGCAACGCAGCGGATTTTTGCCACAAATTTACGCGGCGTAAATCCGTTCGTGGGAAGGAGGCCTTAGTATTTCCGAAAGACAATGCTAAACCACATCCTGCATCCATCACAACAACATGGCTTCACAGAAGAAGACACCGACTGCCTGCAGTCCACCAATAGAAAACATTTGGCGCTTCATGGACCGTTGAGCTAGAATCCTACATCAGACAAGAATGGGACAACACTCTTCTCCCAAAACTTCAGCAATTGGTCTCCTCACTTCCCAGAGGCGGTACTACACAAGGGGAGACCCGGCCCTGTAACAACTTTTTGAGATGTGTTGCTGCCATCAA
This sequence comes from Eleutherodactylus coqui, assembly GCF_035609145.1. Classification (NCBI taxonomy): domain Eukaryota; kingdom Metazoa; phylum Chordata; class Amphibia; order Anura; family Eleutherodactylidae; genus Eleutherodactylus; species Eleutherodactylus coqui. Next base: position 257,424,535 of record NC_089839.1, on the reverse strand, counting down.
TTTCTAAATGAGTTAATATTTTTTGATGAAATGGAACAATGTCTCCCTTACGTAAAAGCCTGCATCATGTGGCAAACAACACAAATAGGGGCTCCTCATCTCTATGGTAGTAATGGGGTGCAGGGAGCAATGCCTAGGGAGGAGAGTAGTAGTATGAGCAAAGGGAAACTGAGCTAGCCCAATGCAGCTTGTGTTCTTCTACTCATGCCGGAGTAAACAGTGCGGGCTCAGGCCACTAGGTGGCAGTATAGCACATTAGAACAGCACAGTCGCTGATTAGCTATGAAATGTAATAGTCCACCAATCAGAGGTGAGGGGCAGTTTGTGCACCAAATTCCTTTGCTTTCCAGCTGCCCCATTCCCTCGAGGATCGGTAAAATTGGAGTCAAATATCCACCGCTGGCAGCAGCTGATTATAAAAAATAATAAAGAAAGAAAAAGTAAAGAACTAAAGCGACGACCCCTAATGTCAGCTTTAGACAAAGTCTTTAGAGCTCATTCACACAACCGTGTTTTCACCATGTATCATGCGTGTGTTGGACGGCCGTGTGATATGCAGTGAATGGAGTCAGGGAAAGTCAGTGGACTTGCATTGTTCCATGCACCCCGGCGTATCGATACGCTAGAGGAATAAATTGCAGCATGCTCTATAGCTCTGCGTACATAAGCAGCATGAGCCCTATACGCTTATATGGGCAACGTATGATACACTGTCCATACACAATACATTGCGTATGGGCAGCGCTTACATACGCATCCCCGCTCTGAACATTAGCCATGATATGAAAAGCACTTTAGACTGAAACACCAGTCTGGGAGGGAGTATACATGTCAAGATATATGGAGAAGAACATTTCTGCGCAGAATCAGCAGCATATCTGAAATAGGGCGCAAAAGAATAGGATCTGGTCGTATTTGGACACCAAAGGGCCCCATAGAGGTGCACAAACATCAGCCATTTAAATCAGGGCGGGGTGATTTCCCGCCCGTGTGAACGAGTGCGCCTGCACAAAATACACGTGTTCAGTACGCAAAAAAAAAATATGCGCAGCAGCGGCTGTATTTTGATATATGCTCGCCTATCGCTGCCTTTAAATACAAATTTTGATATGGATCCACTGCGAAAACTCCACGTCCGTTGAACGCAGCCTCAATCGGAACGTTTTTTCTTTCGATGGCATGCACATGGTTTTCTACGGGACAATCGCGGACTGCGTGAAAAAACATTTCAGACAAGAAGATGGGCAGCGATCTCGCGGTCAGGAACGTGCTGTGACATGACGATTACACGGTACTGTTTCCTTTGTGCCCATGCTGATGACACGCAGTCCAGGCGAGAAGCAATAAAAAGCCAGTAATCATATGGAAGTAGAACATTGCTGGCAGGAGGCAGGAGGCGGGCATCTATTATTAATCACCTACCTTACCAGAAATAGAGGTTTTCAGGAGTCACATGATGTCCTGGATTACTTTGCACATGAAATGCTAACTTTTCATCTACTATTAGTGCCCGTCAGGGGAGAACGCTGATGGTTTGGGCAACTCTGTGATACAAATGTTATGCCACACTGCAGACGGATAACGAGGGGCTCGGACCTCCCCTCACATGTCTGCTTTCGTAAAAACTTGGAAAATCACTATTCTGGGGCGTCCTTCCTTAGATCTCAGTGCCGTTCCTCTGTTATTCCTCTTGAGCCCCATTTACACACAACGATTATCGCTCAAAATTCACTCAAATGATGTCTTTTGAGCGATGATCGTTGCATGTAAATGCTACTATTGTTTGCTTCTCAGCCGAACGATGATTTTATGTTGAGTCTAAAATCCATCCTTTGGCCGGGCAGCTGATAACAGGGAAGACACGCTGTGATTCTCCACGGGAGCGCTGATAACATTGTTTTCAGCTGCAGTCCCTCTGCAGAACAAAGGGGCTGTATGTAGATAACAGACCACTCGCTGTTCTCCACATACAGCTCAGGGAGGCTCATTTACACGCAAATGAAGCTAATAAGCTACTAATGGGCATTAGTACTCATTAGCAGCTTATAGAAAATGATCGCTCAAACTGTCATTCTCCCTATCTTTTGAACGAATTTGCATGCAAATGGGGCTTTACAAATGAATAAAGTAACGACTGGGTGCTACCATTCCGCTTGACAAACAGATATATCCCGGCACAGCCTGATACTGTCAGCACTGATTGGACAATGTGAAGGTATTTAGGAATACACCGCCACATGGTAACACCCAGTTGTCAATTTACTCATTAATTTCTAGGGGGAATAACAGAGGGAGCGCACAGCAAAGTTATCAGAAAAAATGCTACCGCATTGTTATACCATAGGGAATACACGTATTTACTCAGGGTGACTTCACACCGGCAATCGTGATTTTCTCATAAAAACATAGCTGCCACTTGCGATTTTCGCACGCAATTTTTCCGTGATTTTTTTTAGCGCCAAAGTCCATAGGATTTTCTAATGTTAAAAACGCATTGCATGAAATCGCAAGTTCGTGCTTTGTGATGCGATAAAAAGAAAGCTCCATAGGGAAACGCGGGAGATTTAAAAAAAGCAAAACGCAAAAAGATTGGACATGGCACGATTTTTCTTTCTTCCAACACCGCAAATGTGAAGGAAACCATTGCGTTTTTACTCATTCTCACATCGCGTGATTATATCGCAAGTGTGAAGGCACCCTCAGGGTGGATTCAGACGACCGTTTATCGGCTCGGTTTTCACGCCGAGCCGATATACGGTGTCCTTGTCTGCGGGGGGGGGGGATGAAAGAGCCAAGAGCAGAAATGAGCTCCCGCGCCCCCACCGCCCCTCTGCACTATTTGCAATGTGAGGGTTGGGGTGGGGGCGGAGCTAAGTGCCAGGACTTAGCTCCGCCCATGTCTTGCCCCCTCCTATTGCAAATGGTGGCAAGGGAAGGAGAGGGGGCAGGAGCTCAGTTCCTGCTCCTGGCTCATCCATCCCCCCCCCCCCCCCCCCCCCTTGCAGACAAGGACACCGTATATCGGCTCGGCGTGAAAACCGAGCCGATATACGGTCGTCTGAATCCACCCTCAGTATGCATATGCGTAATTCAGTTTGTGAATACCCAGTGTATTCACCAGCCAAAATACGCCGCCGCCTTGCTTTTTTCTGCCTATCACCAGTTTTTTAAGTCACGTAAATCGCGTTGATTTTATACGTAAATTTGCAGGGAATATTTAGGCTTCCTGGATATTTTGCGCATATTTCTGCACGCCTATGGATTTCAATGGGCTTGTCCAGGGCATAATATGCATCAAGATGGGACGTGCCGCGTATTTTTTCACGCGATCGAGCTTATTGAAATCAATAGGTTTTATTGCAAATTAAAACGTGCAAAAATTGCGTGCGTAATATGCGGTGTATTTACTTACGTTCGTGTGAATCAGTCTAAAACCGACATGTCAGGAGAGGTGACAGGGCCTCTTTAACCCTTTCCAATCCACTGTCTGAAGTCTTCCTTTATTCTGATTGAAGCTTGTACAGCTCCAATGTCAGAAGACGTCCGGCAGGGTATTCTTACCGTCTATTGCCAGCCACTCCGCAGTCGGAGCCTCTCTGGCGCGCACACACTGGCTGTAGCCAGCAGATGGCACCGTTATATAATAGCAAAAAGAGAAAGGGTTAAACAGCCCCATCCTCTTCCGCTTTCCATAGGTGTAATGCAGCAAATAGAATGGAAGATATCTCCATGTTTTCTTCCCAAAAAGGGGGAAAATGAGATGTAACAAGTCTTAAAATGCAACCGAAGATAAACCCTGCTGCTTACGTATTGAGTAAATAATCTTTGGCCGGGGAATAAACATTTACATTACTCATAAATAGTAAAGGAAGCCAGTACAGACAGCAAGACAAGTGACTCAGACAGATTTCCTGTGATCTCCATTTGTCCTATTTCCCTCCGGGGCTCCGAGACAAAATATGAAATGTAAGAGGAGCTGTCACCTCTCCTGACATGTCTGCATTAGTAAATTCCTAATAAAATAATTCTGGAGCATCTTTTCCTAAAAAAGGCTGACTTGTGACGTTCCTCTGTTATTCCTCCTGGAAATGCATTAATACGTAAATTGTCAACATTCTAAAAGTCTGATACTTTCAATTCATACATATAGTGTACACTCCGTTGTGAAGCGATTCATACATTTCCTGGAGAAATAACCGTAAGGTCTTGTTAACTCGGCAAAAATTTTTCCGTGGATTACGTGCCCAAATCTGCACCAATTTAGCATTCTGTTGAATGCTTTTGCTATCTTCCGTTATGCATTATTCTAGTCCATCCACTCTTCTACTTCAAAGTTATCCTTAGAAGGAGGGGACAAATGGCTGCAGGATCAAACTACACACATGGTTTGTGAGCAGTCTGTAACCATGGAGACACAGAAGTATGTACGGGAGCTGTATACACGAATGGTAGATTTTTTTTTTTTTTAAATCAAGGCTATTTGCAAAGCTGCTTATATGAAATGATTGCAAAAGTGCACATATCAAGTTATATGAAATCTTTTTAAGGGCTTTTTCAGACCACGCAAACTCCGTGCTACTGTACATGAGTTTTTTTTTTTAAAGCGGGAAGATGGGTCCTGCTCTATCTTTCTTGCACATAGTATTAACAATCGAGAATATCGCTAGTGAAAACGAAACCATTAAATCAATGGTTACATTTCTTCCTGTTACGTGGCTGTGATTTTCATTTTTTTTGCATTGAGTTTTCTTTCTTATGTATTTAGAAAGTCTCATCCTTAGTTTGCAGGTTCTCCTACATTCAAGTTTCTGTCTCAGGCCTCCTGAAAACGAGCATGACATTTTAATGCACACGACAGTGTGACATAATTGTGCTCTAAATAAAATGCTATCATGTCTTCTCACAAGTGTCACCACAGCCCTTTACTTTTATGCACTGTTGGGCCTGTTCACATCAGAGCATGACAGCAGAGCCATGTTTGAACAGGCGGGCCAGCCTAATTAGTTCCAGGTGTTATCGATTAACACCACAAAATCGCGCCGTTCAGTTCACGACTTCTTTCTGGACAATATATGGGGCGCACAAAAATAGAGCATGTCACATATTTTTTCACCGAATGGAAATGTGGGCGCAAAATTGCACCATGTGAGGAAACTCATTGAAATAATTAGGTTTTAATGGATGCGGTTTCCGCAACCAAATTTCTGTGCACAAAAACTGGAGCAAAATTGTGAGTGTGCAGGAGGCCTCAGGGGAGTTCCCAGCACTGGTGTCTCTCATGAATGTGCAGAAGCTCAGCTCCCCCTCCCCTCTCCTCTTTCAGAGGCTGTGTAGCATAACCACGCCTACTCTATACTACACAGCTATCTCATCTTCTTTTTGAGTAGCTGATAAGAGCAGAAAATTCACCAGTGTGAATTACAACCCTCTGTATTAGTAGCCTTCTCTGCTCTTTGTCTTGCTAACATGGATTTTGGTGTTGAATCAAAAATAGCAGAATTCTGCTGGCAATTCCACATTAAAATCTGTAGTTAGCGATGCGGATTTTGGTGCAGAATTCAGAGACGGCAAATTCCGTCCCGTGTGAGAGGTCCCTCATACAGCTCAGTGGAAAGGCAGTGAAAGCACATCCACGACAGGGAAGCAGCCGACAGTTTACTCAGAATTTGCTAAGCTTTCAGTCCTCTCGTCTGCAGCGCCTTAAAAAACAATACAAGCGTAGAAATCAAACAAATCAGAAATTTTAAATGAAAACCAATTTTTGTTTTAAAAAAAGTCTTAATTTACAAAAACATTGATAAAAAAAATAAATAGTTCAAAGTTATGACAAAAGCCTCTAGTTATATATTCCTGGTTTTAAATGTAGCCAATATGTAGTGTACTTGTTCCTAAAAGGGTGTGCAGGAGAAAACAAACTTCCAAGTAGGAAAAAAGAAATGATTCAGTAGTCCTTAGCGGTAGAATGAAACGACTCCTTCAGACGGGCCAGATTTTCATGTACCAGGTAAACACGGCTTCCCGGCCGGCACACTGGTTGGATTCTTCTGCACAGGATGCAGGATCTTTTCCTGAATGTGAATAGCCGCTTTCTTCTGCCACCAAACTTAGTGAGACTACTTCTGGGACAGTTCTACGCTGTGAAGAATACATTTGTATCCCTACATAAAGCTCTTGTTTACTGAAATGATAAGGTACAGGATCTATTTTTGGGCGGCCGCAGACATAACGTCAGGTTTCCCCCCTGAAATTTCTCGCCTGTGTGATTAAAAATACACCTACCTGATTCGCATGACATCACATGTATCACCAGATGAAAGTTTTAGGAGGTGCAGATTTATGTAACCGCATTATATTAGGGGCTTTTAAATTACTTCTCCACCCTAAATGATTTCACTGGAGTTGTACAGATAACGGGTCACGTTGGAGGGGGGAATAAGTCTGAAATGATTCATCTTTGTCGCATTTCGTCACATGACAAAAACATGGCGGTTTAACATGGGTGTTTAGACTTTTTACATCCACCGTACCATCGTGCCACATTTTCTTTAACATATAAATTTATCGTAAAAAGAGAGAGGGGCTTCAAAATCGGGCCAATCGCCATTCATTTGGGGCTTCGAAAGACGAACGTAAGCACAAATATGCTCACTGCAAGGAAGCGTATTTGCGCATGAACGAAGGTTATACACTGGGTCAGAACCTTCCCCTTGTTTTTTTTTAACCTGACATAGACTTCTATGGCAGTCTTCTGCATAACACGCAGAAAACAAAATAAAAGAAATAATAAATCCTATTGCGCAGAACTTTCAAGTAATTTATTTATACCCCTCCCCCTCCATCAAGCTGGATACTGATTTTACCGACCTTGGAAGGATGGAAAGTTGAGTTAACCCTGAGCCGGCTACCTGAACCATTCAGGGATTAAACTCACAACCTTCACATCGTGAGCAAGAGCTTAGGACTGCGTTTCTGCTGCCTTAGCACTCTGCGCCACACAAGGTTCCATCTTTTCTCGTGCGCAGGAATTGAGAATGAACCCATAGAAATCAATGGGTTAGCCTTTTCACGTTTTGTTGGCACGAGTTTCACGCGCCCATAAATATGCGCAAACACGTTCCTCTGTTTAAATCCCTAGGAATATACATAGCTAAGTAGCAAAAAACAACACCAAGTCCAAGCTGACATTGTTTTTTAGCCTATGCTGCTCGATGTTGATGGCTCCCTAAGGGCTTCTTCAGATGGCCGTAATATCGGATGATGAAAATCACGGCCACAAAACGTGACGAAACAAAACCATTCGTTTTCACGGCCGTGTTTCCTGTGCGATATTACTATGCACGAGAAAAAATGGGCTTCTCCGTGATTCTCAGCGGTCAGCCTATCTGTCAGATAGGCTGCCAGTGGAGATCCGCCTGCCGGCTCCCGCTCCCGGGCAGCAGCTCCCGCTCCTGTGGACAGGCAGCCTTAGTCTGGGAATTTTTTTCTGCAACCGGTGGATGAGATTTCCTGAACATCATCCATACTGTTTGCATTGTGAAATGCTGTGGATTTTCTGCAGGTAATTCCACTGTGAAATAATCTGTTCCGAAGCGGAGGGGAGACCTTCCTGAAACCAGGCTGATTAGCCAGAGGAGGAGATCTATAATCTATAAGGTATACTGTGTGTATTCGTGGGTTTCCCTTATGTGGTGTTACTTTGTAGCAGAGGAGGCATTCCGATGATACAAGCCGCAGGCCTGCGCACTCTTCCCACAGCCAATAACCTGTCAATGTTCACAGACTACGAATGCTTTAAACCAGTCGTGTCTGCTGAGCTGTTCACAACCCTCTGCGGCTGCCGTTGTGTAATGTTCCAGTTGTGGAAGGGATGACGGACATGTAAAGCAGACCTAAGGTTTTTAAAGGGGGTTTTGATGTGTGTCTGTGTCTGTAAACTGCTTCCCCTCCTTCAAGTATAACTTTACTGTAAAGTATAACTAAATTTACAGTATATGTAGTGGCCTGTAGTCTATATTTCTGGCCCCTCCATACATGTGATGTCTTCAATGTGGATGCATGGTACAAAATGTCTAGTCTTCTGTTATGTGTATTGCACAGCTGCAGCATGTGAGAGGTTAATGTCTGAAAGTAGCTGGGATATGTCTGGGAAAGTATCGATATTCGTCTAGTCACGTGGTGTTGTAGGGTTATAAATATGAGTGAGACATGTCTGGGTCTTTCATCATCTTCAACGGTGGAGTGGAGTGCCGGCCACATGGGGATACCTTCAACCCTTATGTGGTGAAGTGATGGAGGAAGAGGAGAGGTATCCTGAGGGCTTCTATTCCAGGTGCCAACTCTAAGAAGTGCAAGAAGTGAAGAGTCCGCCATGCAGAGCTGCCTGCAAATACTGAGTGAGTGTCTGTGTAGTGTTCCTACACCCCTATCCTCCTCCGGAGTGTTCCCCTTCCAGTAGCGGTACCTTACAGATAATGTGGACTGTAGGACTGGTGTTATCCTGTGTCTCCTCCTTGACCTCACATCCTTTGTCTTTCCTGCAATGGCGTGCGTAACGTTATACTCTTGACAAGCTTCCAGTAAAGTTCTTCGGTCGCTGCCCATTCCCAGTGACTGAGGTATTCAAGTTTCAACCGTGTGTGGGGACTCTCTTCATTTAACCGTCGGGTAGAAGCTACAGTGTAAAGGAACGATGGCGTCACACATGACAAGTCTCTAGTCTACCACATGTATACAGGTAATCGCTGACCCAGTGTTGCCTGGAAGAGGCCTAGCGGTACTTGGGCCTGAGGTTGCTTGCGTCCCTCCGGGGAGGAGTCTGGTAAGAGACACTATGACAAGTGCCAACTCTACCCTCCCAACTCCCCAACGTGTCTTGGTGGCTGCTGGGATGCTGCATATACATCAGACATCCTTATATAGGCTGCTTTAGGTGTTATTGATGGCCTACTGGTTAAAGGGAAGCTGTCATCAACTCTAAGCACCATATACTGAGTTATGGTGCTTATAGTTTAGGTGATGTGGAGTTTGGGGGCCTCTTTTCATACTAGTCCGGATCCCGTTCCTGTGGTGTCCCCCGGCCAAGTTAGCAGGTGCAGAGCAAGTGTGATTCTTTTCAGATGGCTGTGCATGCGTCTCCCATTCATCTCTATGGGAGTGTGTGTGCACAGCCTTCTGGAAAGAGTCAAGCTAGTGTGCGCAGGCCGACACCTCAGGAACGGGGAACCAAGTGAACATGAAAAGAGGCTCCACGGACTTCACTTTACCTAAACTATAAGCATCATAAATTAATTAATGGTGCTTATATTTGATGGCAGGTTCCCATTAAAGGGGGTGTGTCAGGAGAAAACTGCCTACTAAACATTTATAGACAATTCCTTCCCGACTCCATAATGGCAGCCAGAGTAATCCCTGGCTGAACATTTGAGATCAACAACCCCTCTGGTTATTTAATGTCTATAACCTGTAATGCTGTAGTGCTTTAAGAGGTCTAGTCCCCTCTTAAACTCTTCCATAGATTTTGCCATCACCCCATCCTCAAGCACAGAGTTCCACAGTCTCACTGCTCTTACAGTAGAGATAAGGGGTTAAAAGAAGTTGGGAGGCCCCAAGATAACATTTTTGCCCTCGGGCCCATGATCCTTTAGCTATACCCGTGGAGAAGCCGCTTCTATGTTGGTGATGAAACCTTCTTTACTCTAGACGTAGCGGATGCCTTCTCGTTACCATCGCGGTCCTGGGTATGAACAGATCATGGGAGAGATCCTTGTATTGTCCCCTCATGTATTTATACAGTTATTTGGTCGCCCCTTAGCCGTCTTTTATCCAGGGTGAATATTGCAGAGAATTAGAAGTTTATTCTGACATGCAAATTTCTACAAATTTCTTAACAAGTGCCCTAAAAGTGGTCCCTGGCCCAGCAACTACTCTGGATCTCATGGGTAGACGCCACACAGTGCCTCCTTTTTGGGCTAAATGCTGGTAAATGCTTCTATTCATTTCAGACAAGCATTCACATGTGATTTTTGAGTGCTGTCTGCTCCATTTTCGTGCATTTCAGTGCTTTTCAGCGCACCTCATCACCTTTGGAATGATGGGGTGCGTTAAAAACGCTGTTGAGCGCTATCAAACACGTTTTAAAATGCATTAAAAAGACCACAATCAAAATCTCCCCTGAGTTCTACGGCGGGTCAACTACGGTGCGTGTGCCGTGCCATGAACAAAGGAGCGGCTGTGGTACCCGAAACTGGACTTCAGTACCACAAACGTGTTCCCTTTGAATGTAATCTGTCATCTTGTTCCATATTTTTAGGATCATGTGTTTTGCCGGCTGTACTTTATATTACAGGTAGTGACGACTTCTGACCCACAGGGCACCGGAGAGGTTGGTCGGCTGCACACGACCGGATTTGAATTGGGGAATGCGGATCGGGCCCCCACCTCTGGGTTCCGGAGCAAATACCGCCCATAGCATGTTATGGAAAAGCGCTTTTTCCTGCACACGAGCGGAAATCAATTACGATTTTCCGCTCGTGGAGGAAAAATCGCAGCGTGGTCTATTTTAGTGGGGTGTCCACACGTGACCCGTCCACAATTAACTTGGCAGGCAGGTTGTGGATTCCGCGTCATCGCCTAGCAATAGCGCCAAAAAATCTGTACTGCGCATGTCAGACGGCAAGCCGTCCGGGCCATCCGCAGTACTGAAGACGTGAGACAGCTATGCAGGGTCACCGGCCGGGCACGGGGTCGTATTACGCAGCGGTATCCCGCAATGTGACCCGGTAGTGGGCAGCCAACCTTAATCAGATCACCCCAGAATGTAGTTCTGCACACAGCCAATCCGAGCTGGGTTAGTGGGAGGAGCTTAGTTTATAGAGAATGCCCTACTAAGCGGAGTGACGAGTTCATTTGGCATTTTTCACTAGGCAGACTCCCTTTAAAGTGATCCTCTGGTTTCAGGACAAATTTCAACCCCGGGACCTGAGGGTGGGGTATATTACCTGCTGCTGTTCTTTGCTGAAGTCCCTCCGATCTGCTGGGTCGGGATCCAGTTTTTAGCCGTCCAAGATGGCAGTTGCAATTTTCTAGTTACTTATTGTATACTGTGCACTGCTCTCTGATTGGCCAGCACTGACCACATGAGCAGTGCTGGCCAATCAGAGAACAGGTATAGTGCACTGGTATTTTTAACACTATCAATGCACTGTAGGTAGTTTGCATTGGCCATCTGGTGTGGCTGAAATCAGGAGCCACAAGCAGTGGATCAGAGGGGTATCGGCACCAACACTAGCAGCAGGTGGTACAACTGCCTCCTCCAGTCCTGTGCCAAAGCTGGAGGGTCACATTAATGCCTATGTAACTATAAAGTACATACAAAGATATATATATATATATAAACTAGGAGATATACCAGTGTGTTGCCCCGTGATTTTATGACTAGCAGTCCTGCAATATACAAAGTGGGCCACAATAATGAGCCGAGCCCCGCACTGTTATGGAAGCTATCCGAAAGAACATCTCTGTTGCCCATAGCAACCAATCACAGCGCAGCAATATAAGAAATGAAAGCTGTGATTGGTTGCTATCCGCAAAAAAAATTACAGGGGAAGTCGGTGAGTTTCCGATTCTTAATTCCGCCAGTATTCGTCGCCGGGTGCTAAAGAACGCTCATGCTGAATGTCACTCAAATCGGACCAGAATTGTGGATTTGTATACGACACAAACACACAGATTTTGCATTTTATATGTAAGATTTTTCTGCCTATTTATCATTATATTGGTTACAAATATCCTTACAAAGTCTAAGTGGAGTATTTTTATTCTGGTTCGTGCGACCTGTGAGCCCCCCAAGTGTTCTGATGAAGTCAGCGGTCCTGAGGGCCGAGTATACTGCAGATGGTAACATGTCCTCCCTGTAAAGCCTTGTCTATAAACACCTCGCACAGACTGCAGGCGGTGACTCAGATGCAGCGCTCACACGGTTAAACAATAACTACTTCTGGGAAATTACACAAATCTGCTTTGCCCTTAAATCACATTGTTTTTACCAAGTTCTGTATGGCTATAAAATCCACACGGCAAGTGATTCACCGCGCACCCTGGATGGGGGAAGGAAGATTTAGGATATTTTTCAGGCTCCAGTTATGCGGGGCAGTTCAGTTGCAATAAAAAACGCATCAAAAAGTGTATTTGCAAAACGATCTGCGTTTTTTGCCACATTTTAGTACAAACACAGTAAAAACAAACATGATATTTTCAGCCGGATCTGCGATCAGATGTGAAACTGCCTCAACTCTAAGGCTAGGGTCACACAGGGCGGATTTGCCGCGTTTTTGCCGCAGCAGATCCGCCCGCAGCAAAATCGCCCGCGGCCGCTAATCCCGGGATTAGCCAGCCATGTGGATGAGATTTCTCAGAAATCTCGTCCACACGGGACGGCTAATCCGCTGCGGTAAATCCGGTTGAAACCGCGGCTGCGGCCGCCGCAGCCGCAGTTTCAAAAGAAGCAGCATGTCCATTCTTTTTTTCATTCCGCTGCGGCCGCGCTCTCCTCTATGGGAGCGCCGGCCGCAGCGAAAGAGCGAGCGGCCGGGCCGCTTCAAAGCCGCCGCGGCTTAAACCGCGGCGGTTCTCCCGGCGGATATCTCGCGGTTTTTGCTGTGGCCAAACCGCGAGATTTCCGACGAAAATCCGCCCCGTGTGAACCCAGCCTAAAATCCATTTTTACGCATCTTGCCTTTGCAAAGTTTTTTTAAAGTTGCTTCTTCATTCATTATTTTTGTGGTGAGTGCACAAAACAAAGTGGGTGTAAGCACTACTACTCCGACCGCTGTACTGAGCATGCAACATTCATGTTACCCTCTGTGTAGTCACCGATGTAATATATGTGTCTAGGAGAGGAATAAAGCCCCATAATGCCGGGCAAACGATGCCCAACACTCGTCCCAGCACATACTCGCTCCTGTGCTGTCACACAGGAGCGAGTATCGCTGGCTCGCTCACAGAGCGGCCAGCAGGGTGGCGGGGAGGCTGGAGGAGATTTCACAACTCGCTCTCCCCGCCCCTTTCCATTGACCTAACATAGCGGCCGTTCAATACTGAACAGCTGCTATTTACACTGAACGATCATCGTTCAGCTCATGGTCCATCGTTTATGCAGCATAAAATTCTAAATGATGAGTGTAAATAGCAGCTGTTCAGTATTGAATGGCCGCTAAGTTAAGTGAATAGAGAGGGGCGGGGGGGGGGGGGGGGGGGAGCGAGGAGAGAAATCTCCTCCAGCCGCCCCATTGCAAGACAACGAAACTCGCTCCTGTGCAACAGCACGGAAGCGAGTACATAAATGTTACCATGCAGGGCGGCGCTGGGTCCCGCGGCCAGTGCGCGCCGCTCCGATGTCGGCTCCGGCATCCCGGAGCTCTGCTGTCGGGGCTCGCCCGGCGGCGTGGAGCAGCCAGCGTGCAGCGGCATGGGCATGTCCGCCCGTAGGGTGCTGCCCGCTCTCCTCCACCTTCCATATGCAACAGTGGGAGAGTTGGCTCCTCCCACTCTCCGCCCCTGGGCGGAGGCTTTAAGTTAAAAGGCTGGCTGTGACCTGAGCTCACTGCCAGTTATTGGTTCTGCTAGCCTCTAGTCAGGTCTGTCTCAGTCTGCTCTAGTTGCTCGTCAGTGTCCTGTCAGTTTACCTGTGAGCTCCATCTCCAGCGTTACTCTGCTTTGTAAGTTCTGTTGGTCTGTTCCACCTGCCTCTTCTGTCGGCACTCTGTCCCCCGGTTAGTAGTTCCATCTAGGTAGTCGCCAGGTCCCTAGCCAGTGCAGGGACCGCCGCCCAGTTGTCTGCCTGGGGTTAGCCAGGGCCGAGGCAAGTAGGCAGGGACAGTGGGGTGCGGGAAGATCAGGGCACCCCACCTGGCGCTCGGGGGGCAGAGTACCGTAACAATGCGGGGACGAGTGTTGGGCACTGTTTGCCCAACATTCATCCTGTGTAAATGGGGCTTAACTCATACCGGAGACAACAGAATCTTCCTGTCTATCTATTCACAGTCATTCCCCATCTAGCTTTTACCGCAGTCTAGTCCGTACTAGGGCTACAGCATCGTCCGGGTGGTCGGGAAGAGTGCTTACTGCACTTGGTCACATGGTAGCATAGATGCAATTTCTGCACTCCCCTAATAAACAGTATATATTTACAGCATGGTGCACAGATACCTTGTAACTAGACAATAGTCATACGTATCATGACATTTTATGTGAATTTCCCATCATGCTTTGAGTATTACCATAAGAATGGGGTTTATATTCGTGCGACTCTTGAGCGGTCTGATGCATGCAAATTTTTTGCTGCTTCGCATCATTTATTCTTGGTTTTCTAGGCTCACATAAAAAAATAGCAAATTACATGACTTTGACCCCCAAAAGGCACAAGAAACTTTACCAGAAGGCGGCAGAAGTTTCCTGCCAAGTTTACATTTCCTATGAATCAGCAGGCACATACAAATCCTTGTGAGGCTCCAAAGTTTTATCTTTGTCATTTTTAGCAGGTAAATGTAAAAAAAAGACTTTTACCAACTTTCGATAAATGTTATGAAAATATTAGTACGCCCCACACAAGATGCTCGGATGCTTCCACGGCGGGGATGTTCCTGGAAATTATGTCTCAGGTGTTGGCAAATATCAATGAGAATCCAGAGTCTGTCTACAAGATATAGGAGGATCGGGGTTACTAATGTGCCTTAGGCCTTATGTCCACGGGCAAAAGAAGAATTAAAATCCGCAGCGGATTTTAACTCTTCTTCTGCACGCGGATCCGCATCCCATAGGGATGCATTGACCACCCGCGGGTAGATAAATACCCGCGGATGGTCAATAAAAGGGAATTTAAAAAAAAATGGAGCATGAAAAAATCTGGACCATGCTCCATTTTCGTGCGGGTCTCCCACGGGGACGGCTCCCGCGGGCTTCTATTGAAGCCTATGGAAGCCATCCGGATCCGCGGGAGACCTAAAATAGGAATTTAAAAGAATTAACTCACCCGCAGCGGGCCGGGAAGGTCTTCTCTTCCTCACGGCCGTATCTTTCTTGCTTCGGCTCGGCGGATGTGCCCGGCGCATGCGCGCGGCACGTCGGCGATGTGCCGGTGACGTGCCGCCGGCGTGACGAGTTCATCCGCCGGCCGAAAAAGAAGATCCGGCCGTGAGGAAGAGAAGTCCTTCCCCGCCCGCTGCGGGTGAGTTAATTCTTTTAAATTTCTATTTTAAGCACTCATGTCCGCGGGGCAGGAAGGACCCGCTGCAGATTCTACATGTAGAATCCGTAGCGGGCCTGATTTTCCCCGTGGACATGAGGCCTTAGTGTATGTTCACACACGGCGGATATGCTGACGATCTGCCGCAGCAGAAATGGCTGTAGCGTATTACAGTAATAGCAAAAGTAATGGGATTTAGAGAAAACCCATTCACATGTCACAAGGGGGCAAAATCTGCACCAAAATCTGGCACAAGATTTGGGAGAGTAGGAAGTGCATTCAAGTTCTCCTAATTCTTTCTCGGGTAGAGGAGGATACAGAGACATGGGACACATTTTAGAAGATGCGGCCTTCTTCGGGGATGAGATGGCCGCATTGTCCAGTGCACGGCACCCACACGACAGTGCTTGGAATTAGAAGCGTTTTCTATATTTTAAATGGCGACATTCTCGTTCCATAACAGCGCGTAATCTTCCATTTTCTTCACTTGCATGTAACGACACCCATTGCCATTCATCATCAGTTGAGTGAGACGTGGTGAAGGTGTCATGGACGTCAAAAATGTGCATGCATGGGTGTAACAGTTCAAAGAAGGGTTAATGTCGTGTGAGAACGAACCAAAGGAGTCTCGGCCCCGCGCCAGCGGTCCGACAACATGATCGGTGACAGGAGAAAGTGGATAGGGCTTTCTTCATCACAACAACTTGGAAGTGGTTCCTCATGCTCCCTACTCACCTGACCTTGCACCCAGTATTTTTTGGCTCCTCGGTCGCACATCTTCCCATCATGCTGCTCTTGCATCAGTGATCTTCCAATGGACAAAACAGGCCCCTAAAGAAATGTTCGCAGTAGCCATGCAGTCATGGCGTCAACATTGTGAAGAATGGACATGTTAAGAGGGAGATAATGATGAGAAGTGATGAAACTTTCCACTTTCTGGGGTAAATTGCTTTTTTTTTTGAAGAAGGCCTTAGAATTTGAATGCACCTCTCAGAGCAAGAAAACCAGGCAGCACAATGTACTACCTGGTACGGAAAACCAGCATCTCAGTAGGTCACTGCAAGTTGTTCCAGCTACCTGATTTAGCACCTGAGTTTCAACAAGATATGGGTGGAAAAATTTGGAAGTTGGGGCACGGCACCTGTCCCTAGTATGCCCTAAATATTGGACTATCACTCCCTAAACTCACCACCCATGGAGCACGTGCCTTGGGTGACCCAGACCGGAGCCTTACCTCTTTCTAAAATCTCAACATGACATTTTTCTTTCTATAATACCATGGATGACTCTTCAAGCGAACATTACCAGAAGGTGGTTAGAGGTTAATAAACACTGGGCATTAGGCCGTTGGGCAGCGTGTAACTGTGGGATCTTCACACTGTGCTAGTGGGCAGAATGCTGCAAGGACCACACTGTGCCAGCGGGCAGAGTGCTGCAAGGACCACACTGTGCCAGCGGGCAGAGTGCTGCAAGGAACACACTGTGCCAGCGGGCAGAGTGCTGCAAGGAACACATCGTTCCAGTGAGCAAAGTGCTGCAAGGAACACACCGTGCCAGTGGGCAGAGTGCTGCAAGGAACACACTGTGCCAGTTGGCAGAGTGCTGCAAGGAACACACTGTGCAAGTGGGTAGAGAGCTGCAAGAAACACATCGTTCCAGTGGGCAAAGTACCGCAAGGAACACACTGTGCCAGTGGGCAGAGTGCTGCAAGGAACACACGGTGCCAGTTGGCAAAGTGCTGCAAGGAACACATAGTGCCAGTGGGCAAAGTGCTGCAAGGAACACATTGTGCCAGTGGGCAGAGTGCTGCAAGGAACACATTGTGCCAGTGGGCAGAGAGCTGCAAGGAACACACTGTGCCAGTGGGCAGAGTGCTGCAAGGAACACACCATGCCAGTAGGCAGAGAGCTGTAAGGAACACACCGTGCCAGTGGGCAGAGTGCTGCAAGGGACATACCGTCCCAGTGGGCAGAGTGTTGCAAGAAACACACGGTGCCAGTGGGCAGAGTGCTGCAAGGGACACACGGTGCCAGTTGGCAGAGTGCTGCAAGGAACACACCGTGCCAGTGGGCAAAGTGCTGCAAGGAAC
Organism: Eleutherodactylus coqui; assembly: GCF_035609145.1. NCBI lineage: Eukaryota > Metazoa > Chordata > Amphibia > Anura > Eleutherodactylidae > Eleutherodactylus > Eleutherodactylus coqui. The sequence goes on along the minus strand of NC_089839.1, from coordinate 257,407,205 downwards.
ACACCGTGCCAGTGGGCAGAGAGCTGCAAGGAACACACCGTGCCAGTGGGCAGAGCGCTGCAAGGAACACACCGTGCCAGTGGGCAGAGCGCTGCAAGGAACACACCGTGCCAGTGGGCAGAGAGCTGCAAGGAACACACTGTGCCAGTAGGCAGAGCGCTGCAAGGAACACACCGTGCCAGTGGGCAGAGTGCTGCAAGGAACATACCGTCCCAGTGGGCAGAGTGCTGCAAGGAACACACCGTGCCAGTGGCAGAGTGCTGCAAGGAACACACTGTGCCAGCGGGCAGAGTGCTGCAAGGTACACACTGTGCCAGTGGGCAAAGTACTGCAAGGAACACACTGTGCCAGTGGGCAGAGTACTGCATTACATGAATTGGCCGTACACAGGGTTACGGCCTGGCTCACAGCTAGTATTCACTGCAGGCCTCCCCAAGCGGATTCCGCATACGGCGGTGTGAGCCCGGCCTGACTGGATTTAAGCTGAATTTTCATATCACTGTTTATAATGTTAAATTGAAGCCTGCTGATGTTGGCACCATGACAGGAGGACGGCAAGAAAATGGTTATTTTTACAAAACAGACCATACGCTTTTATTTATCAAGACAAGCCAATTACAGCAACCACTGCCTCAAAGGGAAGGAACCGTCAGGGAACACATGAAAGGAATTCGATTCTACTGCTCAATCGGCCCCACAATGTGGTTCAATGCAGGTGAAGGCCCAGAGACGTATAATGCCGGTAAACGTCCATTATACTGAGTGGCATCCATTCAGCACTAGAGATGAGCGAACGTACTCGTCCGAGCTTGATACTCGTGCGAATATTAGGGTGTTCGAGATGCTCGTTACTCGTAATGAGTACCACGCGGTGTTCGGGTTACTTTCATTTTCTTCCCTGAGAAATTTGCGCGCTTTTCTGGCCAATAGAAAGACAGGGAAGGCATTACAACTTCCCCCTGCAATGTTCAAGCCCTATACCACCCCCCTGCAGTGAGTGGCTGGCGAGATTAGGTGTCACCCGAGTATATAAATCTGCCCCTCCCGCGGCTCGCCACAGATGCATTCTGACATTAGTTCAGGGAAAGTGGTATCTTGGTGGAGCTGCTATAGGGAGAGTGTTAGGAGTATTTTAGGTTTCAAGAACCCCAACGGTCCTTCTTAGGCCATAGAAATCGCAGATCGCACCTATGTGCGATCTGCGATTTCTGTTCTCTTCTCTATATGCGCTCAATGGGGCCGGCGGCAGCAGCGCCGACCCCATTGAGAACATATAGAAGACAAATCATTCTTCTCTGCCACAGCTGTAACAGCTGTGGCAGAGAAGAACGATGTTTGCCCATTGAATTCAATGGAGCCAGCAATACAGCCGCCTCCATTGAAAGCAATGGGCTGCCGGCGAGCGCGGGATGAATTATCGGGAAGGGCTTAAATATATAAGCCCTTCCCTGCAATTCATCCAGAAATGTGTTACAATAAAAATATATACCGGCGTATAAGGCGACGGGGCGTATAAGACGACCCCCCAACTGTCACCTTATACGCCGGGAATACAGTGGAGCAAAGAATAAAAATCATTACTCACTTCTTCTGACGTTCTGCGGCGCTGCTGCAGGCTGTCGCTCCCTCCTGGTCCCCGGCAGAGCATTGCTTTCTCTACGAAGGACTTTAAATCCCCGCCTCCAGAAACACACATGCCTTCAGCCAATCACAGCCAATGACAATGATGTCATTGAATGGCTGTGATTGGCTGTGTTTCTGGAGGCGGGGATTTCAAGCCCTTCGTAGAGAAAGCAATGGTCTGCCGGGAACCAGGAGGGAGCGACAGCCTGCAGCAGCGCCGCAGAACGTCAGAAGAAGTGAGTAATGATTTTTATTCTTTGCTCCGCTGTATTGCCGGCGTATAAGGTGACAGTTGGGCGGTTGTCTTATACGCCCCGTCGCCTTATACGCCGGTATATATTTTTATTGTAACACATTTCTGGATGAATTGCAGGGAAGGGCTTATATATTTAAGCCCTTCCCGACAATTCATCCCGCGATCACCGGCAGCCCATTGCTTTCAGTGGAATCTGCTGTATTGCCGGCTCCATTGAATTCAATGGGCAAACATCGTTCTTCTCTGTCACAGCTGTTACAGCTACGGCAAAGGAGAACGATCTTTACGCTGACAGTGCGGGGGGGGGGGCACTCTTGCCGCTATTGTGGCTTAATAGTGGGACCTGGGAACTTGAGATGCAGCCCAATATGTAGCCCCTCGCCTGCCCTATCCGTCACTGTGTCGTTCCCATCACTTTCTTGAATTGCCCAGATTTTCACAAACGAAAACCTTAGCGAGCATCGGCGAAATACAAAAATGCTCGAGTCGCCCATTGACTTCAATGGGGTTCGTTACTCGAAACGAACCCTCGAGCATTGCGAAAATTTCGTCCCGAGTAACGAGCACCCGAGCATTTTGGTGCTCGCTCATCTCTATTCAGCACCATTTGCTTGTGCCTAATAAAGAGTGTGAATGACTTATAAAAAGGTTTTCTAACTTTTAGATAGATAGATAGATAGATAGATAGATAGATAGATAGATAGATAGATAGATAGGAGATAGATAGATAGATAGATAGATAGGAGATAGATAGATAGATAGATAGGAGATAGGAGATAGATAGATAGATAGATAGATAGGAGATAGATAGATAGGAGATAGGAGATAGATAGAGAGATAGATAGATAGATAGATAGATAGATAGATAGGAGATAGAGAGATAGATAGATAGATAGATAGATAGATAGATAGATAGATAGATAGATAGGAGATAGAGAGATAGAGAGATAGATAGATAGATAGGAGATAGAGAGATAGATAGATAGGAGATAGAGAGATAGATAGATAGGAGATAGAGAGATAGATAGGAGATAGAGAGATAGATAGATAGATAGATAGATAGATAGGAGATAGATAGATAGATAGATAGGAGATAGATAGATAGATAGGAGATAGATAGATAGATAGATAGGAGATAGGAGATAGGAGATAGATAGGAGATAGATAGATAGGAGATAGATAGATAGATAGGAGATAGATAGATAGATAGGAGATAGATAGATAGATAGATGTGAGATAGATTCTATAATTATAGTATTTAAAATAGTGTAAATAGAATAGACAACACTTTTCCCCGGGGGTCCTGGATTTGCAGGTTTCTGACAACTGTCCCGGTATGATGCCAAATCAATAATAAATTATTTTAAAGGCAGAGATACAAAGACCTCCTTGTCATAGACTGTATTCATGCTTACACTTTGGGCATGTTATGCCTTTTTGCTTTATTAGAATTTGCAGTCATTTATTGGTTGCAGCGGTCCGTGTCCCGTAATAATTTGGCAGGCATGCACAAGTGAATAAACGTATTGGAAAGCCATAAAGTATAAAGCATGCACTGCAGAACGACTGCAGCAATGTAACAGGAACTCCCCTTGGGAGTAGATCTGTTCTTCATTCCTGAAGGAAGATTATGGTAAAGATGATGATGTATATAAGATGCCAAATAAACTAGACATACTGTTTACTGTAACTGAAACTTCTAAAGGAGGCAACACAAAGACATCTCATGTTCTTCATTAGTGGACTTCAGTTCGCTCTAAATAAATCCAAATTAAACTTCTGTTTCAGGCATAAACAATGCATGACGGCCTCACGCCGGCCTCTGGGGAGGGGACTGAAAGTTATAACAGAACGGCTGGGTCTGACAATGAGCAACCATCTTCTCCAGCCATTCAATTACTGAAATGTAATTCAAAGAACGCAAGTATGACGGCCGATCTCAAGAGGATTAATGTCAGAACAACAGTTTCTAATTAGGAGTAGAGATGAGCGAACGTACTCGTCCGAGCTTGATACTCGTTCGAGTATTAGCGTGTTCGAGATGCTCGTTACTAGAGGCGAGCACCATGCGATGTTCGAGTTACTTTCAGTTTCCTCTCTGAGACGTTAGCGCGCTTTGCTGGCCAATAGAAAGACAGGGAAGGCATTACAACTTCCCCCTGCGACGTTCAAGCCCTATACCACCCCCCTGCAGTGAGTGGCTGGCGAGATCAGGTGTCACCCGAGTATAAAAATCGGCCCCTCCCGCGGCTCGCCACAGATGCATTCTGACAGAGATCAGGGACAGTGCTATCTTGGTGGAGCTGCTATAGGGAGAGCGTTAGGGGTTATTTTAGGCTTCAAGAACCCCAACGGTCCTTCTTAGGGCCACATCTAACCGTGTGCAGTACTGTTGAGGCTGCTTTTTGCAGTGTTGCACATTTTTTGTTTTGGTATATCGGCCGTGCAGAGCATTGCGCCCTGCAGTAATTATATATACTCCAGGGCTAGTAGCGGTGAGGCAGGGACAGAAGACATATTGATTGAATATAGGCAGTGGGCCTTTGCAAAAACATTTGGGGAAAAAAATCTATTTGGGCTGCCTGTGACTGTCCTCAGTGTTCTTTCTGGGTCTCTGCTGGGTGTAGTAGTCCTCCTAATTCATACGCAGCCAGCTAAGTGTTACAGCAGGCTTGCGCAAAATTATTTCCTGGCGTTCCGTAAGCGAAGTCAGCCTCCAACCACAGGCCAATAAGCGGCACATTTAATTACAGCGTTCTGTTTCTGCACTACTGGTAATACACCATGCTGAGGGGTAGGGGTAGGCGTATAGGACGTGGACGCGGGTGAGGACGCGGAGGCCCAAGTCAGGGTGTGGGCACAGGCCGAGCCAGTGCGGTGGCCAGGGGTAGAGGCAGGGCCAGACCGAATAATCCACCAAATGTTTCCCAAAGCACCCCCTCGCGCCATGCCACCCTGCAAGGTGCTCAACGGTGTGGCAGTTTTTCACAGAGACGCCTGACAACCGACGAACAGTGGTGTGCAACCTTTGTCGCGCCAAGATCAGCTGGGGAGCCACCACCACCAGCCTCACCACCACCAGCATGCGCAGACATATGATGGCCAAGCACCCCACAAGGTGGGACGAAGGCCGTTCACCGCCTCCGGTTTGCACCACTGCCTCTCCCCCTGTGCCCCAACCTGCCACTGAGATCCAACCCCCCTCTCAGGACACAGGCACTACCGTCTCCTGGCCTGCACCCACACCCTCATCTCCGCTGTCCTCGGCCCCATCCAGCAATGTCTCTCAGCGCAGCATCCAGCCGTTGCTAGCGCAACTGTTTGAGCGCAAGCGCAAGTACGCCGCCACGCACCCGCACGCTCAAGCGTTAAACATGCACATTGCCAAATTGATCAGCCTGGAGATGCTGCCGTATAGGCTTGTGGAAACGGAGGCTTTCAAAAGCATGATGGCGGCGGCGGCCCCGCGCTACTCGGTTCCCAGTCGCCACTACTTTTCCCGATGTGCCGTCCCAGCCCTGCACGACCACGTCTCCCGCAACATTGTACGCGCCCTCACCAACGCGGTTACTGCCAAGGTCCACTTAACAACGGACACGTGGACAAGCACAGGCGGGCAGGGCCACTACATCTCCCTGACGGCACATTGGGTGAATTTAGTGGAGGCTGGGACAGAGTCAGAGCCTGGGACCGCTCACGTCCTACCCACCCCCAGAATTGCGGGCCACAGCTCGGTGGTGGTATCTGCGGCGGTGTATGCTTCCTCCACTAAACCACCCTCCTCCTCCTCCTTCTCCAACGCAACCTCTGTCTCGCAATCAAGATGTGTCAGCAGCAGCAGCACGTCGCCAGCAGTCGGTGTCACGCAGCGTGGCATCACAGCGGTGGGCAAGCGTCAGCAGGCCGTGCTGAAACTACTCAGCTTAGGAGAGAAGAGGCACACGGCCCACGAACTGCTGCAGGGTCTGACAGAGCAGAAGGACAGCTGGCTTGCGCCGCTGAGCCTCCAACCGGGCATGGTCGTGTGTGACAACGGCCGTAACCTGGTGGCGGCTCTGCAGCTTGACAGCCTCACGCACGTGCCATGCCTGGCCCATGTCTTTAATTTGGTGGTTCAGCGCTTTCTGAAAAGCTACCCACACTTGTCATACCTGCTCGGAAAGGTGCGCCGGGTCAGCGCACATTTCCGCAACTCCAAGACGGACGCTGCCACCCTGCGGACCCTGCAACATCGGTTTCATCTGCCAGTGCACCGATTGCTGTGCGACGTGCCCACACAGTGGAACTCTACGCTCCACATGTTGGCCAGGCTCTATGAGCAGCGTAGAGCTATTGTGGAATACCAACTCCAACATGGGCGGCGTAGTGGGAGTCAGCCTCCTCAATTCTTTACAGAAGAGTGGGCCTGGTTGGCAGCCATCTGCCAGGTCCTTGGAAACTTTGAGGAGTCTACCCAGATGCTGAGCGGGGATGCTGCAATCATTAGCGTCACCATTCCTCTGCTATGCCTCTTGAGAAGTTCCCTGCAAAGCATAAAGGCAGACGCTTTGCACTCGGAAACGGAGGCAGGGGAAGACAGTATGTCGCTGGATAGTCAGAGCACCCTCATGTCTATATCTCAGCGCGTTGAGGAGGAGGGGGAGGAGCATGAGGAGGAGGGGGAACAGACAGCTTGGCCCACTGCTGAGGGTACACATGCTGCTTGCCTGTCATCCTTTCAGCGTGTATGGCCAGAGGAGGAGGAGGAGGAGGAGGAGGAGGATCCTGAAAGTGATCTTCCTAGTGAGGACAGCCATGTGTTGCGTACAGGTACCCTGGCACACATGGCTGACTTCATGTTAGGATGCCTCTCTCGTGACCCTCGCGTTACACGCATTCTGGCCACTACGGATTACTGGGTGTACACACTGCTCGACCCACGGTATAAGGAGAACCTGCCCACTCTCATTCCCGAAGAGGAAAGCGGTTCGAGAATGATGCTATACCACAGGGCGCTGGTGGACAAACTGATGGTAAACTTCCCATCCGACAGCGCTAGTGGCCGAAGGCGCAGTTCCGAGGGCCAGGTAGCAGGGGAGGCGCAGAGATCAGGCAGCATGTACAGCGCAGGCAGGGGACCATTCTCCAAGGCCTTTGCCAGCTTTCTGGCTCCCCAGCAAGACTGTGTCACTGGTCCCCAGTCAAGGCTGAGTCGGCGGGAGCACTGTAAAAGGATGGTGAGGGAGTACGTAGCCGATCGCACGACCGTCCTCCGTGACGCCTCTGCCCCCTACAACTACTGGGTGTCGAAGCTGGACACGTGGCCTGAACTCGCGCTGTATGCCCTGGAGGTGCTTGCTTGTCCTGCGGCTAGCGTCTTGTCAGAGAGGGTGTTTAGTGCGGCTGGGGGAATCATCACAGATAAGCGTACCCGCCTGTCAACCGACAGTGCCGACAGGCTAACACTCATCAAGATGAACAAAGCCTGGATTTCCCCAGATTTCTCTTCTCCACCAGCGGACAGCAGCGATACCTAAACAATACGTAGGCTGCACCCGCGGATGGAAGCATCATTCTCTATCACCATCCAAAACGGGGACCTTTTTGCTTCATCAATCTGTGTATAATATTCCTCCTTCTCCTCCTGCTCCTCCTCCTGAAACCTCACATAATCACGCCGAACAGGCAATTTTTCTTAGGCCCACAAGGCTCAGTCATATAATTTTTCTAAACAATTTTTATACGTTTCAATGCTCATTAAAGCGTTGAAACTTTCACCTCAACCAATTTTTATTTTAACTGGGCTGCCTCCAGGCCTAGTTACCAATTAAGCCACATTAACCAAAGCGATTAATGGGTTTCACCTGCCCTCTTGGTTGGGCATGGCCAATTTTTCTCAGGTACATTAGTACTGTTGATACACCAATTTTTGGGGGCCCTCGCTTACAGTGTAATCAAATTAATTTTTAGCCCACCTGCATTACAGCTGACGTTACATCCGCTGTGTTGGGCACTGCAATGGGATATATTTATGTACCGCCGGTGGCTTCCTGGCACCCACCCATGCTGTCGGTCCACACGGAGTTGTAACTGCATGTGTCCACTTCTAAAGAACCCCAGTCTGACTGGGGCATGCAGTGTGGGCCGAAGCCCACCTGCATTTAGCACGACATTACCTCAGCTGTGATGGGCAATGCAATGGGATACATTTATGTACCGCCGGTGGGTTCCAGGGAGCCACCCATGCTGTGGGTGCACACAGAATTCCCATTGCGGAGTTGTACCTGCCTGTGACTATTTATAAAAAAACGCGGTCTGACTGGGGCATGCAGACACCTTGACAGAATGAATAGTGTGTGGCACATAGGTTCCCCATTGCTATGCCCACGTGTGCAGCTCCAGATGGAGGTGGCACAGGATTGGATTTCTCATTGCTTCTGTACAGCATTGTGGACTATCGCCCCGCCCCTTTTAAAGAGGGTCGCTGCCTAGCTGTGCCAACCCTCTGCAGTGTGTGCCTGCGGTTCCTCCTCATGGCAGACGCACTTATAAATAGACATGAGTGTGGCGTGGCATGAGGGCAGCTGAAGGCTGGGCAGGAACAGTTTGGTGTGCGCTGTGGACACTGGGTTGTGCGAGGGGGGGGGGTTGGTCAGCATGTAACCCAGGAGAAGTGGCAGCGGAGTGTCATGCAGGCAGTGATTGTGCTTTGTTGGAGGTAGTGTGGTGCTTAGCTAAGATATGCATTGCTAATGAGGGCTTTTCAGAAGTAAAAATTGTTGGGAGGGGGGGGGCCCACTCTTGCCGCTATTGTGGCTTAATAGTGGGACCTGGGAACTTGAGATGCAGCCCAACATGTAGCCCCTCACCTGCCCTATCCGTTGCTGTGTCGTTCCCATCACTTTCTTGAATTGCCCCGATTTTCACAAATGAAAACCTTAGCGAGCATCGGCGATATACAAAAATGCTAGGGTCGCCCATTGACTTCAATGGGGTTCGTTACTCGAAACGAACCCTTGAGCATCGCGATAATTTCGTCCCGAGTAACGAGCACCCGAGCATTTTGGTGCTCGCTCATCTCTAATTAGGAGTCCTTTAATTAAGTAATGTTTAAAGGTCTTATCCAGGCAAAACAAAAGTTTTTAGATAGGTGCACACTGTTGGTGGTGCCCCACTACTCTCTCGACTTTCTACTGCAGCATCCATGATGTCACAACAACAGGACATGTGACCACTGGAGTTAATCATTGGCCAAAGTGAGTTGATGATTGGCTTTAGTGGTCACCTATCCGTTGAGTTGGTGACATTACTGGTGCTGTAGAAGGTCAACAGTAGCGGGGAATCGGGGATTGTCAGAACGGGAGCGTCGCAGGATTGAGTGGGGTAAGCATGTCTTCTTTTATGTTCTTATACTACAGTGTATACCTAAGCAAAAATGTGTTTGTCTGGACACCCGCTTTAAGAAAAGGATGTGCGTTAGACCATCATATGGTGTCTGCAGCGTTGTCAACAAAACGTGAGAAGGCACAGGTGGTGGGTTCGGGGATCCTGGCTCTGGAGTAAGCTCCATAAGCAAAGTAATGGTTCTTGCTTCCTCTAGATGAGACACCAAGGATTCATGACCCAGTTCTGCCCATACCGATTCGGAAGAGGACCGGGTACTGAAGTAGGCCATGTTGGCTGCCGTGGCTCAAAGGCTTCACAGATAACTGATGTAAGCCATTGGAGATGACATGGCCCCACCGCACATCAAACTTCACCGGGATTGTTTAGTCTCAACAAGAACAGTTCTAGTGTCCTGCACTAGTGGTGAAATAGCAAAAGTCTGTACCCGGTTGTCGGGTTCAACAACAAGTGTTCAGTTTGAAGGCCCGTCAGTATAGGATATCGGAAACCTCTTTTTTCACCCCGTTAACTGGGAGAGAACTGGGGAACGCTCAACTATGAGTTCACTATTCAGCGCTCTCTTTCCAAACCACTGGAGGAAAATTCGGTTCGTAGGACAATTACTGCATCTCTGCAGTGTCAACCACAAGATACTCTTTTCAGCCTCGAGTCCTCAACACAACTGCTTCTCAACTCTCCGCTTTCAATCCCTTCTCGTTCAGATTCCCGTTCCCCCACTCACGCTTCTCTTAAAGCGACAGTACGATTCAAACAGCATAGTGTCAAACAGTAAACAATGTTAACCCGTACCTTACAATAGTACCCATTCCTCGGCACACGTCTTGTACGTCTCATGCCATGAATAAAGCAATACCTTCCTATGTAACTTTTTGACTCCAAAAAGATCCCGATAGCTCCTAGATTGTATCATCTCGTATCTGGAATGTTTTGTTCCCCTCCAACAAAGAATGTCATAAGGCACCACACATCTGCATCCTGAGGAAAGCAGGGGAACAATGCTATTGTGTAGACCTAATAAACCCCAGCAAGTAAAAAACATAACATTATACCCATCAATAAACTGTTAAAAATAATACCCCGTATGGAACTATGGAGGGTAGACTGGACTCAATCACAGCATCATTGATTTCATGGGGTCATACGCTTTTACACAAGGCTTCGTGAATTTACTGAATTAGGCCAATTGCATCATTTTGAAACTTATCTAACCAAACGCCTCAAAATGTACATGTAATGCCCCTGAGGTCAGTCTACACCTTCTGTAATGAATGCAAGGCAAATGCTACCAATGGAGGCGCTATATCATGGAGATCCTTTACCAAATACAGAAAATCACATGTTAATATGACCGTGATCAGCTAATGTGTCGACTGATCAGATCCTTGATGTGGGCATAAACAATGCTTGCTCATTCCAGTACGAATGGGGATATTTGTTGCCAACAAATTCAACCCGTATGGGACAATCAATCATTGAAACAATCCTTTGCCCCATTCTAGCGATCCATTTGCCAGTGTAACCACATTAACAAGTGTCGGTCGACTGTATTATTGGTTGTTGCTCGTTACCACCGGCAGATTATCTGCCCATGTAAAATCACCTTTAGTAGACTGTGTCCATTAAGACTCAGTTTGGAAAAAACAATGCCTAAAGGCCCATTTTCACAAGCGATGATCTCTCAAAAATCGCTAAAAAGCAATAGTTTGAGCGATCATCGTTGAATCTAAACGCGCGGCCATCGTGCGCTTTTTGTGCACTGCTAGCTGATCGTTAAATTCAGTCCAACCTAAAAAACAAGATTCAGCCTTATCAGCAGTTCTTCACGGCGAGTGCTGATAGCATTGTTTCCTGTCGGAGAATAAAGTAACTAAAAGCAGATAAGAGCCCTCGGGCTATTAACTGCTTTCAGCTAAGGCTTCATTTGCACATTAAATCGCTATTAAGTAGCGGAGTAGCTACTCAATAGTTTATGCAAAATGATTGCTCAAAGCTGTCACTCAAACTGTCGTTTGTGCAATCATCGCTCAAAAAACACACGGTCAGACGAACGTGTGTTTTGCGTGCGCATAATGCACACTACTAAAAGAACCAATGGTTTCTTATGGAAGCGTTCATATGCGTGGAATTAGCAGCGCAAAACAGCGCGCACCTTAAAAATATAGGGCATAGGTGCGCGTTTGCCAGAGTTTCCACTGACTCCTATGGGGGGGGGGGGGGGTTAATGGAAACTCCTGTGCACGGAAAAGCTTCACCGCTGCTTACAGCAGGGCATTATTCTTCTGCCCAGAAGCACCTTTGAAATGTCCCGCTGTTAACTCCTTAGTCCCCGCGGGGATGAGTGGACTCCCCGAGGGTTCTGCTAATCCCCGCAGGGAATCCCCTCACCACTGAACACCGTGACAGCACTTTCACAGTGTTCAGTGATAAGGGTATTGCAGTGGAACTAAAGAATCCCCTGTTACAGCTGTGGCAGAGGAGCGCAATGCTATCCCATTGCTTTCAATGGAGCCGACACTGCTGCCACCTCATTGAAAGCAAATGGATGAAGGCAACCCACACAGGGATTTTCGGCAAAGGGCTTGAAATATAAGCCCTTCCCTGAAAATAAGCCCTAGCTGCTAGAAAAAAAAAATAAAAATACATTACTTAGCAGCACTGTCAGGGTTCTGGTGTGTCTTCTCCCCGGGACTCTTCTGTATCATTTCTTCTGGCCGGGGATTAAAAACAAAAAAAACGCCTCATGGAAGCTCTGCCTCTGATTGGCTGAGAGCAGGGACCAATCACAGCAATAGTCACTGCTGTGCTTTTACACGGGAACTATCATCGTTCAGTGAGTGAAGGCGGAGCAGAAAAGAGATGTTTCCAGCCTGCCCACCTCCATTCACAGTAAACAGGCCATCGTTTAATTAAACTTCCTGATCGTCGTTTCATTTTTATGCCTGCACTATGCAAACAACGAACAAATTATCGTCAGGGTCACCCCAGGTTCCAGATGCAGGGTCGCCCTCATCAGGGTGAGCATGCAATGTATAGGTATTGGTTTAGGGTTATTTCCCTATTATCCCAACCTTGTGTTTCTTTATTATATTTTTGTGTTATCCGCGTTTATACTGCGTGTGTATATATTCCTCATTTAAGGACGCCTCCATTATGGCCGGGACGGAAGTAACAGGGAGGATGTCACCCAGGAAAAATGTAATAGTTATCATTAGTTGTATACATTGTGGATCACTGTTGGTTGACCTCAGAGATGAACAAGATATTGTAGACGGTAGGTGTGGGCCGCACAGACCACAGCGGGGATACCCAGACTTTATAATAAGTACTTTATGAAAATGGATAGAAAACAAGCCAAATCTCTGGTACCTGGATGCCTGGCTGCTGGTGTACACATAGAACATATTTAGAAGGAGGGGTTGCTTGGAGCTCTGAGATCGCATCCATCAGAGTAGTATCAAGTAATTATATTACTCAGCTTCATTTGTCATTCTTCATCGCCATCAATTTTTTTTTATACAACCCAAATTCCCTTGTTTGGAAGGCCTTGGCAATCTTATGCACCTCGTATGGCTAAGTCACTACAACCTTTTTTTTCCCGTAACTGTGAAGCCAAACCCCCAGACGCAGCACGCAAGCCACGGTAATACCGTCAAGGGAATACGTTACAGTAAACAATGGATACCAAGTATTACACATCAGCAGCCTTGTTGGGTGACACAGATAATGGCAGTATTTGTAACTGCGCCAAAGAGTATTGTATACGCTGTGTTCACACGGGGCGGAGTTAGCTGCAGATTCTACGTAGCCGACATCCTGTAGCAGATCCGCAACGGAAAATCTGCATCAAAAACTGCACCATTTGTTGTGGATTTTGATGTGGTTTTTGGCACAAAATTTGGTCACCTCACACTTGAAGAAGTCGTATCTGCACTGAAACTGCTGCTAGGAATGACATATTGCGAATCCAAAATCCGCTCCGCAGCTGATTTTTTTTCTGCGGCATATGAACAGGGTTTATCTTATCCACTTTGTGGGTGTATTCGCACGCACAATACGGAAAAAATAGAACCCATTGATATCAATAGGTTTGTACACATTTTCCATTTTTGCACATGCATTTCTTGTGCTTGCAAACAATAGACCATGTGCACCAAAGGGCCCCATAGAAGTCTATGGAGGATGTGCAGAGGTGTACGCAGAAGGCAAGGGATAACGTGAAATACAGCACAAAACGTGGGGAAAACATCTGGACCTCAATAGGTGCATGCGCATGTAAACAGGCCCTGCATGCGCAAAAAGGACAGTACAACGCGCTGATATGAGCGCAAATCAAACTTGTTCATAGTGCAAATACGTTGCGCTGAAGTTGGCGCATTTATGTATACGCTCGTCTGCAGGTGTACTTAATGTGGTGGATTTTTTGTGCAGAGGGTCCACACAGAATATCCGCTCCAAATCCACCCTATGTGAATATGGCCTTATACATAGTCACAAATCCCCACATGCCCACTATAGCCATTATGCCCTCAAACTAGTATGGGAAAGTCGTGATGGAACTTCTACAGAACTAATTCCCTCTACTACTATTAGGCTGCATTCGCACGCGGCAGGTTCGATCAAAAGATTTCTGCAACAGAAAATCTTCTATATACGAAAATTGCGTTGTTTCTGCATTGTGTGCACGAATTTCTGCAGAGCCCATCGAGATGAAGAGGACAGACGCAGAAATCTCTGCAAGAAATCCGCAATGTGTGACTTTACCTATAGGGCATAGCTAAAGGCTCATGGGTTCAGGTGCAAAAGTTTATCTTGGGGCCCCCCAACTTCTCTTAACCCCTTAAGGCCAGAGGTGTAACTTGAAGTTCCTGGGCCTCAATGCAAACCTGTGACAGGGCCCCAACTATAATGCTTTATGAACAGTACTGGGCTCCCTATATGGAGAAGAGAGGCCTTATGGGCCCCCTAAGGCTCCTGGGCCCGATCGCAACTGCATCCCCTGCATCCCCTATAGTTACGCCAGTGCATAGGCCAGTAAAGGGTCAGACACGTCATATTTTTCTGTCCTGGATCAGACAGTTTAAGCTGCGCAGAATGCTGAGACTAGCCTCGGAGTTCAGCTGAGGATTTTGATGCGGATCCCGCATGCAGATTTTGCGCATGTCAATGGGGAAATCTGCTTCCAGCACCCCTGATGCGGTTTCCACACAGATTCTGCAACAAGAATTGACGATCCGTCCCCAAATCCGTGGAAAAAATAGATTGAAAAGTCACTTACTATCTAGACAACAGTAAGGTTGCTTTCAAACGGCATTGAAAATCGCGCTAGATTTGTGCATTACGAGACGCACAAATTTCGCATGAATATGAACCTCATTCTTCTGAATAGAGTCATATACAGGAGCAATATTTTTCTGCATCCCCCCAAAATCGTGCCATGTTATATCTTTGGGCGTTCCTTCAGAATGCCTCGCCCATTGTTTTCAATGGGGCTGGAAAACACATCACATGGCGTGCATGGAGCACACGAGTGTGCGATGCAAGGTTTCCCATTGAAAGCAATGGGGAACACTTGCCGATCCTGCACTGCGGCTGAAAGCAGCGCTGGAGGATCACGACTGTATTGAAGTGATGGGAGGTGTTTTTGAAACAAAAACACATCGCCTCCACAGGTACATCGCACATTCCTGAGCGCAATATCAGGAGGAGTTTCACGGCCCAATATCACACTTGCCCGTGTGTAAGACAAGACACGTATATCATTGGGAAAAAGATAACGATATTGAAAAGCATTTGAAATCCATTTCATAGGATAATCGTTCTCATAAAAAGATTACCAAAATCACTTTTTCAAATACGGATTTTGCTGACGATTCAATGACGTCTTCAGCCTTGAAGGGCTTCCTGAGTCATCTACTGTTGGGCAGCAAGAAACACCCAACATGGGATCGACGGATCAAATTTGCAGACAAATTCGACTGATCAAATTTGCCAACGACACAAAGATATAAGGGATCGCTAACACTAGGGAAGAGAGAGGATTCAAAAAGATATCGACAAACTTGAACAGGGGGTGGCGACTAACAGAATGGTATTTAACAAAGATGAAAGATGAAAAGTCCAACATCTGGGCAAGAAAAATGAAAAAAGCACATACAGAATGGGAGGAATTGGGCTAAGCAGCAGCACATGTGAAAAAGACTTGGGTATACTAATAGATCACAGACTGAACATGAGTCAACAATGTGATGCAGCAGCAAAAAGGCAAACACAATTCAGGGATGTATTAAGAGAAGCACAGAGTCTAGATCATGTGAGGTCATTATCCCCCTCTACTCTTCCTTGGTCAGACCTCATCTGGAATACTGTCCAGTTCTGGGCACCGACTTTAAAAAAATACATAGACAAACTGGAGTAAGTTCAGAGAAGAGTTACCAAGATTGTAAGTGGTCTGTAAATCATGTCCTATGAGGAACGATTAAAGGATCTGGGAATGTTTAGCTTGCAAAAAAGAAGGCTGAGAGGAGACATAATAGCGATCTACAAATATCTGAAGGGCTGTCAGAGTGCAGAGGGATCAGCCCTATTATCATTTGTACAAGGAAAGACTAGAAGCAATGGGATGAAACTGAAAGGGAGAAGACACAAATTAGATATTAGAAAAACCTTTCTGACAGTGAGGGTGATCAATGAGTGGAACAGGTTACCATGGGAGGTGGTGAGTTCTCCTTCAATGGAAGTGTTCAAACAGAGGCTGGACAAATATCTGTCTGGGATGATTTAGTGAATCCTGCACTGAGCAGGGGGTTGGACCCGATGACCCTGGAGGTCCCTTCCAACTCTACCATTCTATGACTCTATGACTGCAGTTGTCAACAAAATCTCAAAAAAACGCATTAGAAGATCGAAACACAACGAATCAAAAAAGCTATCCACAAAGGAGGAGACGCACAACTGAAAACTTGCCTGGTGTTTAATATATCCAGTTCTATCTTATCAGAGACTTAATTACATTTACTGTCAAAAGGGTAAAGTTTTTCTCTTGCTAGAGATTTTGATGTTTTTCCAACTTTCCTTGATGTTAATAAATTTGTGAGAACACTCAGATTGAAATGTCATTAATTTTTTTTGTGATGATTTTCATGATAAGAATGACTTTAATGTGCGATGTCATATAAATAATCAACTCTACAAATGTTGTGTTTGAGGATTTGTCACATTTGGCTAAAATCCAACTAATGCCTTGCATTTATTATCTATCATTCACATGCAGTGTGCCTTTAAAACTCCAGGGGGAGTTTGAAGTGCAGGGCAACCCGCCAAACTATTATGGCGTCATTAATAGGTTGCTGGTCTGCATGGTGAACTACATCTATCAGAATGGTCTGCCACTTTGTATCCACTCTGTGTGGGAGTATACGCCAAGCAGCTACCCCCTCTATATTAAGAGGCAGTGTGAGTGTCTGTCTCATCGGTGTCCCTCACAGGTGTAATTGGCTCCCTCATCTGATAGTCTGCTACCTGCATGGTGAGAGGATGCAGCTGTCTGCCCTCCCTACTCAGTAAGTATATGGCCGTTTTCTGTGATTGTTTTTATGTTTTTATATTTCCCCTTCTGTGATGTGTGTCAAACAATTAGGTTGATGCTTAGATTGTGCCAAATAGTCAAATCTGGTTTTTGCTGCTGCTGTATTTTTGGCTCTATTTATGATGGCAGTGCGGTAACCACAATGACGCAACCTGTCAGAAATAACACAACACTTGATTATATTCTTTTTCCAATAAATATGCCCTTTTGACTCTAATAAACCATCCTATTTGGAGATTTTTATCTACATGAGGGGGTTGCATGTAATCAGGAGTTCCCAGAGGAGGCTTGCCATAGAATTTAGTATTAATTGTTTTTGATAAAGGGTCTCCAATAAGGAAGAGACAGAGAGAAAGAGAGACAGAGAGAAAGAGAGACAGAGAGAGACAGAGAGAAAGAGAGACAGAGACAGAGAGAAAGAGGGACCAAAACTATTATTAAGATAGAAAAAAACAAAATCAGACCAAAACTAGGGGAATCCTGCCAAACAAGATGCCGTAATGCCGGGAACCGGGTTGCCTTCAGCAACAACTCTAGGTTCTGGTTGGGACCTCAGGTTGAGCGCATGTGTTCCTCTCATGGCGGTTTCCAAGAGGCTTCCAGCAGTCTAATGCCCGGCCGCACACACAAGGGGGTCACAGGAGCCTCCACAACATTGTCACACTTCTGTGGCTGCCCGGTCACAAGATTTATTGCCAATAGAACATGTATGGGACCATCTGGGATGCAAACATTGACAGCTTACGAGTTTGCACAATCTAGAGGCTCAGTTACAGCAAATGCAGACCGATATACTGCAGGATGCCATATGGAACCTGTATGATTCCATAACCGCCTGTATCACATCTTGTATCCAAGCTAGAGGTGTTACAACAGGGTACTAGAGCCTCTATGCCCACCCGTATTACATCTTGTATCCAAGCAAGAGGTGGTACAACAGGGTACTAGAGCTTCCATGCCTGCCCATATCACATCTTGTATCCAAGCTAGAGGCGGTACATCAGGGTACTAGAGCCTCCATGCCCACCGGTATCATATCTTGTATCCAAGCTAGGAGTGGTACAACAGGGTACTAGAGCTTCTATGCCTGCCCGTATCACATCTTGTATCCACGCTAGAGGTGGTACAACAGGGTACTAGAGCCTCTATGCCCCCCATATCACATCTTGTATCCAAGCTAGAGGTGGTACAACAGGGTACTAGAGCCTCAATGCCCACCCGTAGCACATCTTGTATCCAAGCTAGAGGCAGTACAACAGGGTACTAGAGCCTCCATGCCCCCTGTATGACATCTTGTATCCAAGCTAGAGGCGGTACAACAGTCTCCCTTCTCAGTTTTCTGCAATAAATGACCCTTTTGCTCGATATTGTAATCACTTACTTATATCCACATTATAAACAGAAGGAGAAAGTTACATTCCGCTCCCACATCTCCTTCTAGGTGTTTTTTTTTACAATGAGTGTATATCATGTATAATCTACATGAAGAATAACCATCCAAGAGCAGCAGAGGATGAGAATAAATGTCTTCTGGCACTCGGTATGAAACAGCACTGTAATTTACTTAATATGCCTCGTAGACAGAGGAAGCAGATACAGCTGGGATATCTGCTTTAGTTTTCATGGTAGCGCAATATACAACATTTCATTGTACAACAACAGCAGTTATAAAGTTGACAATCTGATATTCTGTATTCCAGAGCCATGATGTAAAAACTGCAGCTTGATCCACCAGCCAACAGTAATGATGTTACATTGGGAAGCTTTTGGGTACTTTGACACAGGCGAAAATGGATACAGTGCACCCCTCACTTCCCCACTTTTTGCAGTATCTGCACACCGCCGGGTCAAATTCCGCAGCGGAATACGAGCCTATGCCCGGCCGGCGACCCCGTGTACCTGTCCGCAGTCTTCATTATCTGTGCTGCGGATGTGCCGTCCCACGAAGGTGTGCAGTACGGATTATGCTGCACCATCGCTAAGTGATGATGCGGATCCTGCGACCTTGCGGAAGGGTCGCTGGGTGGACGGCTTCCATTGACAATACACATAACAAGAGACCAGACAGTTTGCAAAGTGCATCCACATTGAAGACAAGCCTGAATGAAAATTATGGAGGGGCCAGATACAGGTGTTTCGGGCCACTACATTGCAACAATGTTATAAATCACATGCATGTGAAGCCCATGCTTTTGTTTTTGCGATGTTTGTAGTGTGCGACATTGCCGGTCAAAAACCTTGTGGGTTTTGCAATATGCATGTGATCCCCTGAAGTTCTCCGACACTCGTATTCAGTCTTCTGCCAGCCCTTACTGGATTGGAGTTTGGCTGTGATTGGTTCATCGAGCGCCGCCTCTGATTGGCTGAGTCATGGCACTCCAGAACCAATCACAGCCAGCCCTTCCTGGAAGCAGGGATTTCAACCTACAATCCAGGAAGGGCTGGTAGAAGACTAAAGACTGGGGCTGAAGAGGAGACGCGTGCTGGAACCTGACAGCACCGGAGAGGTGATGTATTAGTAGTATTTTTTTTATTTTTTTTTAAACCGCAGCTATGGCTTTTATTTCAAGCCCCACGCCCTCCCCCAAAAATGCTCGCACATGGTGCTACAAAGTTGTGTGCTACAAAGTAGTAGCACCCCTTTGTGACTTTGTAGCGCTACAAAATCGCGGCATCGCCGCGAGAAAACACAGCGATAACACACAGACCACTGGTGCGATATCGCTGCGATTTTCTCGCGGCAATGCCATGTGATTTTCTCGCGGCGATGCCATGTTGCCCATGTGAAGTCGGCCTTAATCGCTGGTAACGCTCATGTACCAGTCACTCATTAAACCGATCACTCCCAATCATTCTCCAGTGTAAACAAGTGCAGCGATCCAACAATGAACAACATTTGCTCGCTTGTTGTTGATCGCACCTTTTATGATGACAATCATCGGTCGCCGGCACATCCCTCGTGATAACGGACATCTTCCCAACGTCTTACTCACGAGTGCAGGTTTAGTGAAATACTGACTGCATCTGCATTTTACAGCTTTTTTTTCTTGCATTTTTAATGTGCGTCATCCAAGTTTAATTTGTTTTTCCCACACATAAAAAAAATGGAAGGTGGTCAATTGAAATCATTTAAAACTCCCATTGAAATCAATAGGTACGTGGAAAACAAATTCTGGTCTGAGAATCGCACCAGAATAGGATATACTGCAATTTTTTTTTTCATAAACCATCAGTCTGAAAGAAAAAAAAAGTTTGTATGTGTAAATACACCCAATGATCTTAATGGATCCGAGTTTTGTCAGTTTGAAACATGGACAGAACAAGGATATTAAAATGGCCATGTGAACAAGCGCTAACATTTGTAATGCAATTTCTATGAGAGAAGGAAAGGCAAGTGATCGCAAGAACAATCGCAGTACCCCAAAAATACATGATTATTGTCACATGCAAATGCAAGACTTGCTATATCCGCAATCGCCATTGGTTAATAATAATCTTTATTTATATAGCGCCAACATATTCCACAGCGCTTACAATACAGGGGAAATAACACAAGACAACGGTTACATAAAGTAATCAATTAATGGAAACACTAGGGGTGAGGGTCCTGCTCCAATGAGCCTACATACTACAGATAATGGGGTGATACAGAAGGTAGAGGGGCTGGAGATGTGCGCGGTATGGCGAGGTGGAGAGTGAGGGGTGCTATACACACAGACAATGGTCAGGCCGTATAGTGGCAGAATCGGTATGACTGCAGGTGCCAGTTGATTACAGCTAGCAGGGATTGCAGTCAGTAGGTCAGGGAGCATGTTATCAGGCAGAGTACAGAGGGGTTTGGTTTAGAGAATGTGGTATGCCTCCCTGAAGAGGTGCGTTTTTTGAGCACACCTGAAGTTTAGTGTGTTTTAGCACGTTCCAGAGGACTGGTGCAGCTCTTGAGAAGTCTTGGAGGTGTGAGTGAGAGGTTTGAATTAAAGGGGCGCTCAGTCTGGTTTCTTCAGCAGAGCGGAGAGCCCGGCCTGGGTGGTGGATTGAGATGAGGGAGGCGATATAGGAGGGCGCTGTGCTGTGGAGGGCTTTGTGGATGAAGGTGGCGAGTTTAAATTGAATTCTGTATTTAACGGGCAGCCAGTGCAGTGACCAGCACAGGGCAGAGGCGTCCGAGTAGTGGCTGAACAGGAAGATGAGCCTGGCTGCCACATTCAGGATGGATTGGAGAGGGTAGAGTCTGGAGCAGGGAAGGCTGATCAGCGGCATGTTGCAATATTCGAGCCAAGAGTGGATGAAGGCAACAGTAAGCGTTTTTAGCGTGTCCACGATCAGAAAAGGGCGTATTCTAGTGATGTTCTTGAGGTGCAGCTGACATGTTCGGGTGAAAGACTGGATGTAGGGGGTGAAGGAGAGATCAGAGTCGAATATAACCCCAAGGCAGCGGGCGTGCTGTCCGGGAGTTATGGTGGCGCCACACACTGAGATGGAGATGTCAGGATGAGGTTGGTTAGTAGAGAGAGGAAACACCAATAGGTCAGTTTTTGAGAGGTTCAGTTTTAGGTAGAGAGAGGACATAGTTTTAGAGACAGCGGACAGACAATCGGTGATGTTCTGGATGAATGGTGCTGTGATGTCATCTCCTGATGGTCTGTCCAATGGGGGCTGTGTAGATGGAGAAGAGGAGGGGGACGAAGACTGAGTCCTGGAGGACCCCAACACCAAGGGGAAGAGGAGGGGAGGTAGAGCCAGCAAAGCAGACACCGAAGGAGTGGTCGGATTGGTAGAAGGAGAACCAGGAGAGAGCAGTGTCCTTTAGTCCAATGGAGCGAAGCATACTGAGGAGGAGTTTGTGGTCGACAGTGTCGAATGCTGTAGGGAGTAGTCGCCCCTCAATTTGGCTGTCGTTACGGACTATTCACCCGCCTGTGTAGAAGGACCTGCAAGGTTCTATTACACATGTTCGTGAATGTCGCTAATGCTCGCAATTTATGGCTAGTCGGCTGACTGAAGTTGTAAGTCCTGGCACAGCTTTGGTTATGGCTGGGTTATATGGGGCGTAACTGCCGCGGAATTTCCGTACAGACTTTCCGGATGGAAATTCCGTCTGCAATTTTAATCCTGGCATTAAGCAGCAAAGTGGACAAGATTTGCAAAAGTCTTGTCTATACGCTGCGGGAGATCAGTCACGGCCCGGCCGCACGGAAACTAGCATGCGTCGCGGAAATCAAATCCACGTTTTGTATCGCCGTTTCTACTACTGGCTCTCTCCTATCAATGAGGAGAGAAGCCCACAGTGAAATACAGGTGGACAAGTCCCTTCAAAACCCACGCAGAATGGTGCAGATTTTGAAGCTGCCTCTCCGTTGCAGAAATTTTCGTGCGGTCCCACTGCAGACATTCTGCAAGATTTCCACGGGATTCATGTCCCGTGTAAACCCAGCCTAACAATGATAGCTTGCACTCATGTAGTAGTATTGCAAATTTCGTGCATTCGGTGATTTCTGAAATACGTCCACTTGAGGGCCTATTTACACGGGCAACTGTGATATCAGTCTGAGAAAATTGGACTCCTATCACACTCAGGTATTAGTGTATCTTGACGCCACCAGGAAGTCCTGGTGGAGTCAAAATTGACAGGAGGTGACGCCCCCTGTACCTGATTGGCTGCACAGTGGTGTGTGCTGCAGGTCCTGGCAGGCCAGGAAGCAAGAAGTGAAAATGCCTGAAAGCGTTAGGTGAAAACCATACATCGCTCTGGGGATGCAGCCACGCAGCCCCAGGTGCTATGCTGTTCCCCAGCGGCAGCACACAAGCCCCCTCCACCCCCATCTTGGCCGGCAGCACAGAGGTGGGGGAAAGGGGAGAGAATGTGACAGGCGGGTGGCACTGTGTGCAGCAGCACAGCAGGAATGGGACACATCCGCGTGGCACTGCCGTCTCACAGGCGCGGGGCTGCAATGAGCAGGCAGCCTGAAATAAACATAGAGCCTGTGGGCAGCACCAAGGGCTAATCCAGCGGTCCCCCTTGACGCATGCGGTCTGACAGGCGGCGGCATGCAGTAAGGAGGCACCCGACACGCTGCACAGAGGCTATGGCAGGGAAGGAGGGGTTATTCGAGGGTGGTGAGGGACGTATCCCTGAGAAGCGGCGCTGGACCCAGCGGTAAGAGTCCATGCTGCAGCGTGTGCAGTGCTTTGTCCCGGCCGTGCTGCCTTAGCGTCAGGCGTACTTTTCTTCTTAGCCTTACTTTCTTAAGTGGTCAGATAGAAAGGCCTAGTGCAAAAGTAAATGCTCACCCTAACGCAGCACGATCGGCACACAGCAATGCACAGTGTGCTGCTAGGACCTTGAAGTCTTGACCCTATCGGGAGCTTCTGGTGTGAGAGGGGCGTTCTTTCTGTCAAACCTCTAGCTTCTGGTGGCGTCAAGATACACTAATACCTCGCACTCGTACACCTGCCATTGGAAAAACAGGTCGCTGTAATGCAATTTTCACGCGCATTTTTCCATGCACATGGATAAAAAATAAGTAAAATCGCATGCTGCTCCAATAGTTAAAAAAGAAAAAACACATTGCACTCACACACAAAACACACAGCATGTAAGTGTGATGTGATTTTTTTTCACACACCCATAGGAATGAAGGAGCAATGTTTACTGAATCACCCAAAAATAAGACATGCTGCAATTTTTTTTATTTGCACTCTCGGTCCAAGACAAAAAAATCACCCATGTGTATAAACACAGAGAATACTGGGTTGGTTTCTCCTGCGAGTCCCATCCACATCGCCATCGACCAGAACTTGCGCAAGAAAACCACCTGTGTAGATACGCCCTTACAGGTACCTTCACACGGGGCAACTATCGTTCAGACAGTCGCTTAGAAGAGTAGCCGAAGCAACAGTTCATTGAAAACTTTTACACATCGCATTAATTAGTTGACAACTTGTTGACATAAGAACTCCTGTGACTTTCGACGACTTTTCGTCAGCCGCCAACTATGTTTTAGGTGAGCTGATACGAAAGGACTGGTGACTAATTTGCCATTTATCGATCGTCAATTATTCAGACGTTAGTTGTCCCGTGAACAGCCACCCTAACCTGCAGTCCCATGTAAAACAAAGACAGCATCATCACAATCAGTTACAACACATAACAATCTCAGCTCTGCTAAATGTCCTGGCACCCAAATCTGCGCAGTCACACCAATAAGATGAAGTATCAACAATATCACTGCCGTCATAGTTACAACAATTAGTGATACAGTTTTGAGGAAGCGGATCAGTTCGGCTCCCGATACAACATCTATCAACTGTCAACTGGTCAGTCATTAATCTTCCCATTTAACCAAAATCTGTCAGGAATTTGCCGTGTTGGAAAACCTAAAAACTGCAAGATTCCTGAACATTTCTTACAATCCTAGAAATTACGGAATTGTTTGATTTTCTAAAGGGACCTCACAGTTGTATTTCACCATAATTGTGATGTCCAGATGACACACTGAGGACATGAGGGCAGCAGCCTCCCTCACACTGAGGACATCAGGGCAGCAGCCTCCCTCACACTGAGGGCATCAGGGCAGCAGCCTCCCTCACACTGAGGGCATCAGGGCAGCAGCCTCCCTCACACTGAGGACATGAGGACAGCAGCCTCCCTCACACTGAGGGCATCAGGGCAGCAGCCTCCCACATAGTGAGGGCATGAGGGCAGCAGCCTCCCTTACACTGAGGACAATAGGAAAGCAGCCTCCCTCACACTAAGGGCATGAGGGCAGCAGCCTCCCTCACATTGAGGGCATGAGGGCAGCAGGCTCCCACATAGTGAGGGCATGAGCGCAGCAGCCTCCCTCACACTGAGGGCTGGAGGACAGCTGCCTCCCTAACACTGAGGACATAAGGACAGCTGCCTACCTCACACTGAGGACAGCAGCCTCCCTCACACTGAGGACAGCAGCCTCCCTCACACTGAGGACATGAGGACAGCAGCCTCCCTCACACTGAGGACAGCAGCCTCCCTCACACTGAGGACAGCAGCCTCCCTCACACTGAGGACATGAGGACAGCAGCCTCCCTCACACTGAGGACAGCAGCCTCCCTCACACTGAGGACAAGAGGGCAGCAGCCTACATCACACTGAGGACATGAGGACAGCAGCCTCCCTCACAGTGAGGACAGCAGCCTCCCTCACACTGAGGACAAGAGGGCAGCAGTCTTCCACACACCAAGGACAGCACCCTTCCTCACCCTGAGGACAGCAGCCTCCCTTACACTGAGGACTAGAGGAGAGCAGCCTCCCTCACACTGAGGACATAAGGGCAGCAGGCTCCCTCACACAGAACTAGAGAACAGCTGCCTCCCTCATACTGAGGACATGAGGGCAGCACCCTTCCTCACACTGAGGACAAAAGGGCAGGAGCCTCCCTCACACCAAGGACAGCACTCTTCCTCACACTGAGGACAGCGGCCTCCCTCACACTGAGGACAATAGGATAGCAGCCTCCCTCACATTAAGGACATGAGGGCAACAGCCTCCCTCACACTGAGGACTAGAGGACAGCAGCCTACCTCACACTGAGGACATGCGGAACAGCAGCCTCCCTCACACTGAGGACATGCGGGACAGCAGCCTACCTCACACTGAGGACATGCGGGACAGCAGCCTCCCTCACACGGAGAACAGCAGCCTCCGTCACACAGAGGACATGAGTACAGCAGCCTCCCTCACACGGAGGACATGAGTACAGTAGCCTCCCTCACACGGAGGACATGAGTACAGCAGCCTCCCTCACACGGAGGACATGAGTGCAGCAGCCTTACACTGAGGATATGAGGACAGCAGCCTTACACTGAGGATATGAGGACAGCAGCCTTACACTGAGGACATGAGGGCAGCACCCTTCCTCACACTGAGGATAAGAGGGCAGCAGCCTCCCTCACACCAAGGACAGCACCCTTCCTCACACTGAGGACAGCAGCCACCCTTACAACTCAGGAGTAGAGGACAACAGCCTCCCTTACACTGAGGTCATGAGGGCAGCAGACTCCCTCACACAGAACTAGAGGACAGCTGCCTCCCACAAACTGAGGACATGAGGGCAGTAGCCTCCCTCATACTGAGGACATGAGGGCAACAGCCTCCCTCACACTGAGGACAAGGGCAGCAGCCTCCCTCACACTGAGAACTAGAGGGCAGCAGCCTCCCTCACATTGAGGACACGAGGGTAACAGCCTCCCTTACACTGAGGACTAGAGGACAGAAGCCTCTCTCATACAGAAGACTAGAGGACAGCAGCCTCCCTCACACTGAGGACATGGAGCAGCAGCCTCCCTCACACTGAGGACATGGAGCAGCAGCCTCCCTCACACTGAGGACAGCAGCCTCCCTCACACTAAGGACAGCAGCCTACCTCACACTGAGGGCATGAGGGCAGCAGCCTCCCACAAAGTGAGGGCATGAGGGCAGCAACCTCCCACAAAGTGAGGGCATGAGGGCAGCAGCCTCCCTCACACTGAGAACTAGAGGGCAGCAGCCTCCCTCACATTGAGGACTAGAGGGCAGCGGCCTCCCTCACACTGAGAACTAGAGGGCAACAGCCTCCCTTACACTGAGGACTAGAGGACAGAAGCCTCTCTCACACAGAAAACTAGAGGGCAGCAGCCTCCCTTACACTGAGGACATGAGGGCAGCAGCCTCCCTCACACTGAGGACATGAGGGCAGCAGCCTCCCTCACACTGAGGACATGAGGGCAGCAGCCTCCCCTCACACTGAAGATATGAGGACAGCAGCCTTACACTGAGGACATGAGGGCTGCAGCCTCCCCTCACACTGAAGATATGAGGACAGCAGCCTTACACTGAGGACATGAGGGCAGCAGCCTCACACTGAGGACATGAGAGCAGCAGCCTCCCTCACACTGAGGACATGAGGGCAGCAGCCTCCCTCACACTGAGGGCATCAGGGCAGCAGCCTCCCTCACACTGAGGACATGAGGGCAGCAGCCTCCCTCACACTGAAGATATGAGGACAGCAGCCTCCCTCACACTGAGGACATGAGGGCAGCAGCCTCCCTCACACTGAGGACATCAGGGCAGCAGCCTCCCTCACACTGAGGACATGAGGGCAGCAGCCTCCCTCACACTGAGGACATGAGGGCAGCAGCCTCCCTCACACTGAAGATATGAGGGCAGCAGCCTCCCTCACACTGAAGATATGAGGGCAGCAGCCTCCCTCACACTGAAGATATGAGGACAGCAGCCTTACACTGAGGACATGAGGGCAGCAGCCTCCCTCACACTGAGGACATGAGGGCAGCAGCCTCCCTCACACTGAGGACATGAGGGCAGTACATTGTTCACAAAGTTGCTGTGACTCACCCGGACGGAGTGTGGACGCGGCACTCAGCCTGTCTTCATGTCCGTGGTGCCCCGCTGTCAGCACTGGGGATGCC
This sequence comes from Eleutherodactylus coqui, assembly GCF_035609145.1. Classification (NCBI taxonomy): domain Eukaryota; kingdom Metazoa; phylum Chordata; class Amphibia; order Anura; family Eleutherodactylidae; genus Eleutherodactylus; species Eleutherodactylus coqui. The sequence goes on along the minus strand of NC_089839.1, from coordinate 257,379,912 downwards.
GCCGTGCCCTGCCTGCTGCCTTCCTCTCCTTCGTCCTGCAGCCGCCCAGCCCCACAGTGACGCACAGGCTGCCGTCTCTATACAAGGAGAAGGGGGCGGTGGTGAGAGGGTCGTGGTGTGGTGGTCCTGCCCCCTGCCAGCAGCCCCACACACTGTGTGCCCCCAGCACTGGGCAGGGTGTGGGCAGCCGGTAAAAATAGATAACAATATCAGGAAAAAGGAAGAGTCCCGAGCACTATTTATGCAGCAATGTCCCTGGTACCGGTGCCAGCCTCACTGCTTAACCCTCTGCCTGCCAGCTGCCCAGCAGTCATGGGCATTCTGAGCTTGCTTGGTGAGCCGCTGCATTTAGCATAGCATGTTGTGCCCAGTGCCTACATGACAGGTCGCAGTGTGCATATAGCTCTGTACGGCGGAGACTGATATAGCAGCGATGTTAGGGCTTAAACAGACGAACGTATTTGCATACGTGAAAATCTCGCCCATATGACGCAACAAAGCAATTGGCGAGTTTCTCGTGTGCAAATCCTACGCCCGCAAAAAGACAGGTCCTGCCCTATCTTTGCCCGTTTTACACCCCTTTTGATACTTGTTCATGCATAAATACGCTCCATTGCGGCGAGTGTATTTGTAAATACGCCCGTCTGAAGGAGCCCTTATTCTGCACCTGGTAATGGCAGAGAGTGGGCAGAGTGGTGCCGGGCACAGAAGATATGATAATAATCTTTATTTGCATAGCGCCAACTTATTCCGCAGCGCAGTTCTGTCAACAAGACTTAGTATTGAATTATGGCGCGTTCGCATCATCGCTCCTTTTGGCTGAAGGAATCTGTCTTATGACGGAACTAAACAAACCCCATTGACTATAATTAAACGGAATGCAGCGACGGAACTTCCGATTTCTGATGTGAACGAGCCCCTAAGACGCTCAGCGACAATTCCCTCAGTGTTCTTTCCTTAGAACCTCCGTGCTTCTTCCAGACATATCGCAGGTTGTTTTATCTCCTTTCACTCATGAACTGCTGACTTGGAGGGAATGTAAGGAATGACACGCCTGCCTTCCATCCACTGCACTTCCCATGGAAGACTAATGCACTGACAATGCTGCCTTGTACCCGTCACTGAAGAAAGCCCCTGAGCTGTCGTCTGTTGGAAATCCCTCAGGGGGTTCAGTAGATAATGTAGCATTCACAGTTACTATGGGGCTCCCTGTCCCTGGGATGTGTAGGGTGCGTTCACACGGGCGGGCCGTTGCGTATTTTGGTCCGTGAATACAAAGCGTTGTCTTGCGTTTTTCTGCCTATCGGCTGCATATTTACATGCGTGAAAAAGCACACAAAATCCCATTAAGGGCAACTACGCTCGCCCCTACGAAGTTGCGCATACGGCTGTTCAAACGGGCCATAGCGCAGGAGTTTGGGGAAAAAAACAACAGAAAGATCGGGCAAGTCCCACTAATGAAAACTAAACCAGTGAAATCAATAGTTTCGTTTTGTTCCGTTATGCGGCCAAATACACGGCCATGCGTTTAAGCCCTGACCTTGTGCATAAATACTCAGCAGGTTTCCTGCGTATTAACGCACGGCCATTGATTTCTATGAGCTATTACAGTGCGTAATACACATCAAGATAGGACTAGTGGCCCTACAAAATAATAATGACCTCTCTGCATACCTTCCCCCGACCCTCCAGGATGTAAATGTACGCCCTGGAGCGGGAAGGGGTTAAAGGGGTTGTCCACTTGTAAACTACTGGTGATCTATCCTCAGGTAGGCCATCAATAGTAGATTGGCTAGGGTCTGACACCCGGGAACTTCACTGATCAACTTTTCACCAGACTATTGTGCTGAATTCTGCAGAAAGCAGACAGCTCCGTTCTCTTTACAGTGGTCAGTCTTGGTATTACAGGCAATGTTTCCATTCACTTCAGTGGGAACTTTACCCGTAATGCCAAGACTGGCCACTGCAGTGAGAACAGAGCTGTCTTCTTCTTGCGGAAATCAGCCCAGTCCACAAACACATGGGCCTAACAAACAGCTGATTGGCTAGGGTCTGCATCTATTGCTCGCTTATCCTGAGGATAGACCATCAGTAGTTCACAACTGGAAAACCCTTTATAATTGCATTGTATGCAATTATTGAATGTCCTTGGTAAGGTACAACACCTCAAAACTGGAGATACTTGGAACCAGTGATTCTCATTGTCATTATTTGTTAATGTGGGCACAGCCAGTCCTCTGTATGGGGAGAGGAGCAGGGCTGTCGCAATGTCCTGGAAGCAGCACAACGTCTTCATTCATTTTCCTAATATAAAGGTAGCTCCGAGATAAAGCTTTACTTTAAGTGCAGTTTTGGCATATTCGTGCATTGCTTAAGTAGATGACAAATAATAAATAATAGTACAGCAAAATGAAAATATTTTAGTAACTGTGTCAAATGTTTGGGTAATTTGTGATAAATTATAGTGATCCGCTAATTATTAAGGTGCAGCTGCACTTCTTGCTTACATTTCACGCAGTGTTGGACCACTTTACTAAACACAGATTTAGCATTGTTAGTAATGTAATCTTGTTTCATTGTGAATTCTGTAACTAAACATAAAGCACGCTGACTGTGAATCATGTGCATGTCTGATCTGCCATTAATTGATGCCACTGCAGCCTCGCCATCACCATTCTCAACCTGGAGACGCAGGGAGGTCTCAGTAGACCAATTAGGACAAACACAGTAACACAAATCCTTAGTTATGTGGTGCCATGTCTTACCACAAGTAATCAGGGGCATTCAACTGTTTATATACAAACCTTGGAATAATCTGAATTTCTGCAGTACTAACATAAGGCTGATTTAGACACAACGATTCTTGCTCAAAAATCGCTCAAAGCCCTCCTTTAAGCAAGAAACGTTTAGTCTAACTGCACTGACATCGTGCAGTTTTTGTTAACGAATCGCTGTTCATTCTCTTTCAGCATGCTGAAAGACAACGATCAGCCTTATTAGGCGTTCACAGCAGGATACAGCTGATACTATTGTTTCAGCTGTATCCGACTCCCTGAACACAGGTGGGGTATGAAGAACATAGCGGTCCAGCTGTGTTCTGCATACTCCGCACAAAGCGCACAGCTGTATAACAGCTGGGCGCAGCAAGTAGAGAACAGCTGGATGCAGAAGGCAAGCGGCCTTGCTTGTCTTCTGCATACCCCGCTCGGAGCGCTCAGCTGTATAACAGCTGGGCGCTCCGAGGAGAGAAGAGCTAAGTGCAGAAGACAAGCAGCACGCTTGTCTTCTGCATACCTGGCTCAGAGCGCAAAGTGATGGCTCAACATTTGAGCAATCACTTTGCACTGTAAATGCACACAACGATTATCGCTAAAAAGTCACTCAAAATACATCTTTTGAGCGATAACCGATGTGTCTAAACCAGGCTTAAATATGATCGAAATGTGTCCGCGTCCGAACGCCAGTCTGAGAAGCCCCATTCAAATCAATGGAGGCATTTTACTGTGCTTAGTGTGGTGACTCAATCACCACACTAAACGCTGTGAAAAGTGAGCTGTGTGAAAGCATCCTAAGGCCGGCCTCACATGAACGGACTTGACTTGCGGCTTCCACGATCAGCGTCCGCACGGACAATTTACGGTAAAATGCAGGCATTGAAAGGCATGAATTTTCGATTTTTCTTTCACACTCGCAGATACAAATTGCGTATTCCACAAGCAGGAGAAAAATCTCAACATGCTTTATTTTACCATAGCATATTTTTCATATCTTTAATTGAGCATATGGAGTAAATATCCACAGTGCAGGGAGAAATAAGTGACCCCTTAGTGACCCAGCCTGTTCGCACCTTAATGACCAGGCCAAATTTTGCAAATCTGACGTGTCACTTTAACATGGAAAAACACCAGAAAGGTTTTGCATATCCAAGCGATTCTGACATTGTTTTTTCGCCACATGTTGTACTTTACTTAGGCGGAAAAAATAGATCGATAGAATTTGTGTTTATTTATTAAAAGCGCCAAAATTGGGAGATTTTGAAAAAAATCGTCATTTTTTCACATTTCCAACTGCAATATCTTAAATATGTGCAAACATAATATAGAAATTTTTGCTAAGATTTATATTTCCACCCGTTTACTTTATTTTGGGCGCACATTGGAAAAACTTTCGTTTTTTTTTAACCATTTAGGAGACGTACAAATTTAACATTACTTTTTAGCATTTTGAGGAACACTTTGTTTTCCTACATCAAGCCAAGATTGGAAAGGCTCATGAGTGTCAGAATAATAGATACCCCCACAAATGACCACATTTTAAAAACTACACACCTTAGTGTATTCACTGAGGGGTGTCATGAGTATTTTGACCCCACCGTTTTTTTTCAGGAATTAATTCAATTTAGAGGAGAAAAAGTAAAATTTCATATTTTTGCAAATCTGTCATTTTAAAGACATATTTTTTTCCTATAGTTTACATGAAAATGAGGATTTACACCCCAAAATGGATACCCCTGTTTCTCCCGTGTTCAGAAATATACCCATTGTGGCCCTAATGTTATATCTGAGTCCACAACGGGGCCCAAAATGAAAGGAGTAGTCAGTGTCTTTCAAAACAGAAATTTTGCTTGAAGTCCTTTTAGGCCCCATAGCACACATGTAGAGTTCTTGAGCACCCAAAACCATAGAAAACCCCCACAAATGACCCCATTTTGAAAGCTAGACCCCATAAGGAATTTATCTAGGGGTGTACTGCATATTTTGACCCCACAGTTTTTGAATGAATTCAAGCCAAGCAAAAGGAAAAAATTGTGATTTTCGTTTTTTGGTAATTCTGTCATTTTAAAAACAGCTTTTTTTGTACAGCACACACATGAATGAAGACTTGCACCCAAAAATGGATACCCCTGTTTGTCCCATGTTCAGAGACATACCCGTTGTGGCCCTAATCTTATGTCTGGATGCACAACAGGGCCCAAAATGAAAGGAGTAGTCAGTGGCTTTCAGAACATAGATTTTGCTTGAAGTCCTTTTAGGCCCCATTGCCCACTTGTAGAGTTCTTGAGCGCCCAAAACCATATAGAACCCCCACAAATGACCCCATTTTAAAAACTAGACTCCTTAACGAATTTATCTAGGGGTGTACTGCGTATTTTGACCCCACAGTTTTTGAATAAATTCAAGCAAAGCAGAAGGAAAAAATTAGGATTTTTGTTTTTTTGGCAATTCTGTCATTTTAAAAACAGCTTTTTTTGTACAGCACACATATGAAGGAAGACTTGCACCCCAAAATGGATACCCCTGTTTGTACTGTTTTCAGAAACATACCCATTGTGGCCCTAATATTATGTCCGCATGCACAACGGGGCCCAAAATGAAAGGAGTAATCGGTGGCTTTCAGAACATAAATTTTGCTTGAAGTCCTTTTAGGCCCCATTGCCCTCTTGTAGAGTTCTTGAGCGGCCAAAACCATAGAGAACCCCCAAAAATGACCCCATTTTGAAAACTAGACCCCTTAACGAATTTATCTAGGGGTGTAATGTGTATTTTAACCCTATAATTTTTGAATAGATCTAAGCAAAGCAGTAAAATTACGATTTTCATTTTTTGAGCTATTGCGTCAATTTAAAAACTGTTTTTTTTGTACAGAACACATATAAATGACGACTTTCACCCCAAAATGGATACCCCTGTTTGTCCCGTGTTCAGAAACATACCCATTGTGGCCCTCATCTACTTACAGGGCCCATGGCAAGGCCTACAATGAAAGGAATACCCGTTGGATTTCAGGGTACAACTGAATAAATTTCAGGCCCCATTGCCCACTTATAGAGCCATTGAGCGGCCAAAACTATAAAGAACCCCCTCAAATGACCCCATTTTGAAAACTAGACCCCTTAACAAATTCATCTAGGGGTGTACTGCGTATTTTGACCCCACAGTATTTGAATGAATCTAAGCAAAGCAGAAGGAAAACGTTACAATTTTCAATTTTTTTGGCAATTTTTTAAATTTAAAAACCGTTTTTTTTGTACAATGTACATAGGAATGAAGACGTTCACCCCAAAATAGATATCCCCATTTGTCCCGTGTTCAGAAACATACCCATTGTGGCCCTCATCTACTTACAGGACCCATGGCAAGGCCTATAAAGGAGGGAACACCCGTTGGATTTCAGGGCACAACTGAATACATTCCAGGCCCCATTGTTATTTGTACAGAATAAAAATTGACTCCCTAAAAATTTCCCCCCCCTCCCCCACACACTCCGCGCCCTTTTCGGCGTTCCCCAAATCTTAGATAAAAGTAATAATGTGAACTGTGTGGTATTTCCGAAGACAGGGGTAATTACGGAGGCTGGTTGGAATGGGCCCATGGGGCAATAAAACCGTGTATCCCCCCTCCTCTCATGCTTTTTGGGGGTCATTTCTTGACCTCAGTGGCGGGTATGGGGTGTAAAAAGTGGCGTTCCGTGAGTCTCCGTAAGCTTGATGAGGTGCGGCGGTCTCACACAGAAGGCACTCAACAAGCTGCTCCTGGAACTGCATGAAGGCAAGCGTTCCTGGGGCTTCTTGTAAAATGCGTATTACAGGTAGCGGTCTGAATAACGCCGGGCTCACGCAGCCATAGGTGGAATCCGCTTGTGGAGGCCCGCAGCGGATCCCATCTGTGAGCCCGGCTGTGACCTTGCGTACGGCCGCGTAATGTACTGCGCATAACTGCGTACTCACACAGGCGGTCATGCACAGTACACCTTTTTTGTTGTTTGTATTTCCTGCACCGTCGCTTAGCGATGACGCGGGTACCCGCAGCACGTACACACCGTAGTTGCATATGGGCTGCGGGTATATCCGCGACCATGGAGCACAATAGGCTCTATGTTGCGGATATCCGCGGTAAAATAGAACCTGCTGCGTTCTCTTTTCTGCGAGTGGATTACACAATTCCAACCCGCTAATGTGGGCGGAATTGTGTAATCCAATGCTATTGCTCTGCGTATTAGCGCGGATCAGACGCATGCGGAATCCATAATTCCTATCCGGTCATGTGAGACCGACCTATGTTAGAGCGCTACTTTTTTATTACGTGACCGGCAACCGCTCAACGAGGCCACCTGTCACTGCTCCAGGCTCTCGGCGGCCGTTGGTCGCTGAGAGCAAGATTTTAAGTTTCCTGGGCTCCCCGACTCCTGCGCATGTATCCGGCTTTTTGCCGGCAATCGCATGGGCAGAATTCGGGAAGGTTCACGAAGGAGGATCGCGTCGGGGTTCAAATATGGAGGCCTCCGGTAAAAAGTTTCATCTCCTCTCACTGATCGCATCGGTGAGGGGAGATGAAACTTCAAAATTTTTTTTTAACTTTTACGTGATCGCCATTATTGGATAACGGCGAACACGTGACCAGGAACCGCTCACCTCGGCCCTCCGTGAAATCTCCAGGCTCTTGGCTATGTTTTGTAGCCAGGAGCAGGGAGAATTTAAATTATCCGGGCAATCCACAGCTTTTGTGCATGCGTCCGCCATTTTGGCAACGGGCGTGTGCGCAGAAGCTGGGGTAAGGTCCGCGGATAAATCCGGGAGCCTTATGTATGTACTTTCATCCTTCCTCACGAATATGATCCCTGATGGGAGATGAAACGTACGCTTTTTTAACTTTTTTAAAACTTTTTTTTACACTTTTTTTTAACTTTTTTACACTGTTTTTTACTTTACATGATCACTGTCATCCATTGGATGACAGTGATCATGTCCCCAGTGACATCCCTCTGCTCCTGGCTACACATGGCAGCCGGAGCAGAAGGATTTTGAATTTCCCGGGGCTCGAGCCCCTCTGTGCACACGCCCGATGTCAATCATCGGGCGCGCATGCGCAGAGGGGGACATCGGGTCCTGGAACACCGGGGACATCGGTGGACCTGAGGTGAGTATTTTCACCTCCCCTCATGGATCCGATCCATGAGGGGAGGTGAAACTTTCCTTTTTTTAAAACTTTTTTGCACTTTTCCGCGATCGCCGATATCCATTGGATAACGGCGATCGCGGTACCAGGGAGCGCTCACCGCGGTCCCCACTGACATCTCCTGCCTCCCGGCTACCTACAGGAGCCAGGAGATTTTAAATCTCCCGCGGCTCCGGGCCTTCTGCGCATGCGGCTGACGTAATGCCGCCTGGCGCGCATGCGCAGAAGACCAGCTTCGGGACCCGGAGCAGCGGGAGAGCGGGGAGCAGTGCGGTGGACCCGGGTGAGTAATTTCAGCTGCCCTGATGAATCAGATCTATCAGGGCAGCTGAATCTTTAACTTTTTAAAACTTTTATGTGATCGGCGCTATCGATTGGATAGCGCCGATCGCATTGCCGGGGGGGGCCCGCAGCCCGGGATAACAGCTTCCTGCGGGCACTGACAGCATGGAGCTGTCACGTCCAGAGCCCGAGGGGCTTTATTCTCTGTAGGACGCATGTTTTTACGTCCTCAGAGAATAAAGCCCACTTCGGGAGGACGTAAAAAGGCTATGGCCCGGTCGTTAAGGGGTTAATAACCTGTGGATTCCCTTTAGCAGCAATCACCTCCACCAAATATTTCCTGTAGCTACAAATAAGATTTGCACAATATACAGGAGGAATTTTGGACTGTTCCTCCCTGCTGTTGTATTTCATTTCATCAATATTTCTGGGATGCCTTATGTGTTCAGGTCACTGCACAGCATCTCAGTAGATTTAAGGTCAGGACACTGACTTGGCCACTTTAAAACATAAATCTGATTTTTCAAACATTCTTAAGCTGATATAGCTGTTTTAGACCATTGCCTTCTCGCTTAATCCAACTTTTCTTCAGTTTAAAGGGGTTGTACCACTTTAAAAAACATTTTTTGAACAGCTGGCCATGACCTAAAACAACAAAAGCAGCAATACTTCCCTCTCTTCCCCTCCTGGCAAGCAGCGTAACGGTTCTTATAGCTCTCCTGATCTGAATTTACAGCGAAAGTCAGGTACCATAGCATCACTGTTTGTTCTCTTGGCATCAGTGCTTGCATACAGGGCATCTTGATGCCAGGTGTTTCGGACAGTGATGCTGTGGTCTCTAATTGGCTGCAGTGGTCACCTTTCATTATAAATACAGACTGAAGGAGCCGCAGGAGCATGTCAATATTCGCACGGGTTTTGTGCAAATTTTTTCCACAGGGTGTGGATGAAATTTTCAAAATCTCATCCACTTTGCTGCTACAGCTACTGTGAATAATAGTGACCCCTTATTTTGTCACCATGTAGTAATAGTGACCCTCTATATTGGTGGCCCCAGTATTAATAGCGTTCCTTATATTGGCCCCAGTAGTAAAAGCGTACCCTATATTGGTGGCCCCAGTATTAAGAGCGTTTCCTATATTGGTCCCAGTAGTAATAGTGACCTCCTATATTGGTGGCCCACTGCGGGGATGAAGAGAACCCTCCGCTGCGGCTCTTACAGCCGCAGCAGAGGATTGCGGAGTTCTCCCATTGCTTTCAAGGGGATTGGCGCTGCTGCTTGCTGCCCCATTGAAAACAATGGGCTATATCACAGGAAGAAAGGACATGCTGCGACTTGTTTCCTGCATAGAATCCATCACGGTGCCATGCAGGATTACATCACTAATGTGAATTTACCTATTCAAATTAATGTGGTTCAGATTTTCTTGGCCGTGTGAAACCGGCCTTAGGGAGCCTTCACACTGGCGAGAAAATCGTGCTAGATTTGAGCATTGCGAGACACACAAATCTGAACCACATTCATTTAATTGGGTTCATTCACATTGTGATGTTTACCTGCATGGCACTGCGATGGATGCTATGCAGGAAACTAATCCTATCCTCCTGCGATATCGCCCATTGAAAACAATGGGAGAACTCTGCGATCCCCTGCTGCAGCTGTGACAGCCGCATCGGGGGATTCCATCAGCCCCGCAGAAACGCCTCGCATCCAGAGGTGTCAGATGGATGGCGAAGGCGATATTGGGCCCTGAAAAAGCCATTGGTTCTGCTCTACCCACTGCTGTAGTAGTGTCCCGACAGGCTGTTCTGAGCAAATGAACTTCCAGGACCTGAGGTCTGCATAGCAATGCGGATCACATAACCAGAGCCGGCTTATGTGATCCGCGTTGCTCTGCTGATCCCAGGACCTGGACGTTGCTTTCTTTAGTACAGCCTGTCGGGACACCACTACAGTGGTGACCTAGACCCTCCATCGGAGCCCCTGACAATCGCTCACAGAGCCTCAAGGACTACAAGAAGCAAGTTTGGGAAGCCCTGCTCTAAGCTGAAGGAAAATTGTATGATGCGAGAAGGCAAAGACCTAAAATGCACAGCTGTTTCATTTCTTTCTTTAAGTGGTAACACCCCTTTAGGGTCATGGACTGTGATACATTACTTTGTATATCTAGGAGTTAGAAGAGAGTATAATGACGAAGCAGGTCAGCTCCACCAATCTATAGTTTAGGTGTAGTGACCCAGAGTAGGGTCCCTCCATCATTTGTAAGTCTGTTTGTCTTTAAAGGGGTTGTCCCGCGCCGAAACGGGTTTTTGTTTTTTTCAAACCCCCCCCCGTTCGCCGCGAGACAACCCCGATGCAGGGGTTAAAAAAGAACACCGGAGAGTGCTTACCTGAATCCCCGCGCTCCGGTGACTTCTTACTTACCTGATGAAGATGGCCGCGGGGATCTTCTCACTCGGTGGACCGCAGGGCTTCTGTGCGGTCCATTGCCGATTCCAGCCTCCTGATTGGCTGGAATCGGCACGTGACGGGGCGGAGCTACACGGAGCCAGCATCCAGCACGAGCAGCCCCATTGAAAAAAGAAGAAGACCGGGACTGCGCAAGCGCGGCTAATTTGGCCATTAGGCGGCGAAAATTAGTCGGCTCCATGGAAACGAGGACGCTAGCAACGGAGCAGGTAAGTGAAAAACTTTTTATAACTTCTGTATGGCTCATAATTAATGCACAATGTACATTACAAAGTGCATTAATATGGCCATACAGAAGTGTATAGACCCACTTGCTGCCGCGGGACAACCCCTTTAAGTAGGTTTGTTTGTCTCTGTCCCGTCAGTATGTTATGATTGGTGGTTTGAGTATAAAAGGGAGGAGCTAGTTAGCGAAAGATTGTGGTAGTAGTGTGGTGTGTGTCGTCGGAGAAGGGGGTGCGCGCAGGGGAGATGGACTGATGCTCCTGCCAGGGCTAGGCCGCGGTCATGTCACTGCTGCTAGAAAGCTTGTCTCCTCCGGGGATGAAAGCGAAGGAGATGCTACTTAAGAGTCGGTATGGGAATGCAAGAGTCGTACGCGCCCTCGCTGAACTGCATGTGGAGGGGAAGCACAGAAGTCTGTTACAGCTAAAGTGAGTGTGATTTCAGAGACCGTTTAACCCAAGGAAATTACTTTCAGATAACAGCGACGGAAGATGTGTGTGCTGGAGAGAAGAACCGTCAATTGCCAAAATGTGTTCAGAAAAGTAGAGTTCAGGAAACTGTTCCAAAGCTTGTAACTTCATGTTGAGAAGTACCAGTGAATTTGCCTGTATTGGAAAATGAGAGTTGGAATGTGAGTAAAAGGAAGCCCGGTGTTCCCCGTTTTGAAAAGTATTTTGTTTGTCTGTGAACTCATTTATTCATCGCAAGTAATTTACGACTCATCTAGGGACACTGGTGTCACGGTTATAATCTAGGACTGAATTACAGTTATCAAGTCTGCTTAAATCTTATTTTCCCTCCTAGTGGCTGAGCTGGGTTACAGCCTTTTGTGGAAAAGAGAAGGTAGAGCCACCGTGAACCGCCGCCATCTTGTACCATGCTGTCTCCTCAGCTGAAGGCCTGGTTCTCAGTTGCCAGATAGGAAAAAATGTGATTTAGGCCATATTTACATGACCGATAGCAAGTTGCATCAGAGATTCTCAGGTGCAACTCACATCACAGAGGACACGGACACCTTGTCCATTTTCTGTGCGATGTGCGAGACATCTTACATTACAAGGTCTACTTTCATGCATGAGACACTAGAAAATAGGACCTGTTTCAGTTTTTCTGTCTCGCACTATCGGTGTGCGAGGAAAAACACCAGTGTAAACTAATCCATTGGAAATAATGGGTTAATATAGCAAACGAGTTCTGTTTGTCATGCAAACACACAGAACTCACTGGATTTTCTTGACTGTGTAAATACGGTTTCAAATCACAACATGAGATGGAGAATGATATGGAAATAGTGCTGCATTTCACCCTCTCTGTAACTGTCAGTTCATTGCAGAAATGTGGACATAGAAGGAGAAAGAGGGCTTGGTAGGACTCATCTTTGAAGAATGGGCTCACCTAACTTGGTTCTATTACTTCCATAAAGTTAAATGGAGAAAGCCACACACGTATGACTACTTAATTCAGTCTGCAGTTGGATGTAGGCGCCTTGCCCACTGAATAGTGTGACATCCCGTAGCAACCGAGGCATGAGGGTGCATTCAGACGACCGTATATCGGCTGGGTTTTCACGCCCAGCCGATATACGGCGTCTCTCTCTGCAGGGGGAGGAAGCTGGAAGAGCCGGGAGCAGGGCTCTGAGCTCCCACCCCCTCTCTGCCTCCTCTCCACCCCCCTGCACTATTTGCAAAAAGGCGGAACGGGGCAGGGCTAAGTTTTGGGAATTAGCTCCACCCCGTCCCGCCTCTCCTTATTGAAAATAGTGCAGGGGGGTGAAGAGGAGGCAGAGAGGGGGCGGGAGCTTAGAGCACTGCTCCCGGCTCTTCCAGCCTCCTCCCCCTGCAGAGAGAGACGCCGTATATCGGCTGGGCGTGAAAACCCAGCCGATATACGGTCGTCTGAATGCAGCCTGACACTGAGGAGTTGGCGTGGTAGAGATGGCACTTGTCATGGTGGCTCTACCAAACTCCTTCACAGAGGGACACAAACTGCCTGAGCCAAGGCACCGCTAGGCCTCTTCCAGGCAACACTGGGACAGCGGTTACCTGTATAGATGTGTATTGGACTGAAGAATTTGTCACTCGTGACGCCACCATTCCTTCACACCATTGGTTGTCCAGCAGAGAAAATAACAAAGTCAACACACAATGAAAGTTAAATACCTCAATCACTGGGAACATGCAGTGACTGGAACTTCTTTAAAGATAACATTCACACACCAAGGCAGGAATAACAGTTGAGTAAGGTCAGGGAGGAGAACACAGGATGACACCGGGTCTACAGTCCTTACTTTTCTGTATGATTCTGCTACTGGAAAGAACACGCACACTCTGGGACACGGTATGAAGCTGGGCCTACAGGCTGGGTTATCTGTAAGGCTCAGCTCCTGGAAAGACACTCCGGAGGTTGAAAGAACACTCCGCTGACACTGACTTGTAGACGGAACACTGCACAGCAGGCTCCTTACTTCCACTCATTCAAGGCAGGGGTCCTGGGGTGGGGACATCAGGATACCTCTCCTCAGCTTTCATACTTCACCACATGAGGGTTGAAGGTGCCCCCATGTGGTCGGCACTCTCCCTCCACACTCTACCATTGAAGCAATGTAACTCTGAACACAGACAGACTGACTACACCTTTTGGCTTTCACTCATACCTACAAGACAAGACAGTTTGATACAATTTCCAGACATATCCCAGCTAGTCACAGACATTAACTTCTTACATGCTGCAGCTGTGCAATACACATAACTAGAGACAAGACAATTTGCACAGTACATCCACACTGAAAACATGATATGTATGACTATTATGGAGGGGCCAGATATATAGACTTCGGGCCACTACAAATAGAGGCAGTGGACTTCTGGTGATGGTCACAGAGGTAGATATACTGTAGGTATTTCATAAATGTCTGGGATGAGTATATCCCTATCTCTTACTGCTACATTCAGCATATTTTTGTCAAAATATAGGCACAGAATTTCTTTCATGAGTTGTCCCACTTTCAGTTATTTTTCTGCAAGAAGCAGACAGCACTGTACATTACACAGTGGCCTGGGTTGGTACTGCAGGCTGATGTTCTTCTGAAGCGAATAGGACTCACCCGGCAGTACCATTCCAGGCCGCAGCACAGTGTCCAGAGCCATCTGCTCCCTGCAGTAAAACTGCTATAACCCCTTTTAACATAAGATTTTGGTAACCAGGAGATCAACTTGAATTGGAGAACAACTACATTTTTTAGCCTGAGGATACGAGTTTACAAACCCTGAGTTGTGCTATAATACAAAAAAACAAAGCTAGTTTAGTCTCAATGTGAATATAGGGCTTGCAGTTATAAGGGGTGCAGAGGTAGCAGTCACATTGGGGCCCTGGTGCCAGAGGAGACCCAATGCTCCACAGACGTCAGTTTACAAATGACATATAGTAGGTGGGTGGCCTGTTGTAGCATTGGGGCCCAGAAGATTCAAATTACACCTCTGGTGCGTAAATTTCCATCTTGTTCTATATTTATGGCACAATAATTCTTTTTTAGTCGGCGCCAGGAATATTTTGAGCCACAATATGTTTGTCAAACTAACATTCCTGTCCATTTCTATTTTAGTTATCTTTTTGGCTTTACTTACCGACTTGCATCAGATGTACGCTGTGTTCCATAGGTCAGACAGACATATATCCATGTTTCTCTCCAGTAAGCAATGCTCTTATGCTTGAAGGAAACACAAGAGACTTGCACTAAATTGGATGCCAGATTAATGCTGTAAGTGGAGTCATATTAATTCTTCATGACATGAAGCTTTAAAATGTTATTACTTTCTTGGGTGAGGCATCTGCATAAAAAGTGTTCACAATGCTGAATCAATGTACGCAGGGAAAAAATATTCAGATTATTTAGATTTTCATGGTGGCAACGACACTTTGCATCAATATCAAGCAGCATCTCCTCCCCAAAAGAGATGTTTATTAAGGAATCCAGCTGATGCACAAAGATTTCTGCCATGTAATGACGGGTGTGATAGAATCATGAAGGAGAAGATAATAGTAGGAGTGCAGGCCAGGCTGTGCAATCTGCAGAAATGTAATTCAATTGGGAGTTAAGGTAAATTGAATATATTCAAAGGCTATCTCATGGTCTGGATTAAACTCAATTTCTGAAAAGTCTGGGTGCAGCTGAACAATGTTTTCAAATGTCTAGGAGATAAGCTACATAAAGAGATAGACAGAAGGTAAAATAATCTGATGTTTTCTCAATTATGCTGTTAGGTCCATGGGTTATAGCTAGAGGGGCAAGAAGTGACCTGGGTGCCAGGGGAGATGTCAATAAGTCGTTCTGGTTTAGCCAGCATAATGTAATAGACATGGACCCTCCAGGTCACTAACAGTTTTGACTTTGGGCCAAATTTGGAGAGGAGTCTAAGGGAATGTGTTAGAAGGCTTTGACTAGTCACTTAGCGTGAGGGTAAGGGTCACTTAGCGTGCATTGGACCTTTAAGAGAGTAAGAGGTGGTGCTTGTGTGCAACCCAGCAGCAGAAGGGCACAAAGAGATGGGTGGCAAGGAAGAGTAGGCAAGATACCCACAGTGGAAAGTTGGATTCTTGTTTTAATATATTGAGACATAGGAGTAGTGCATTAAACAATCTTTGCCCTAAAAGAAGGAAAGACTACCTACAATTCTGCTTGGGCCTCTCAAAAAAGGGCTTCTTCAGAATAAACAGCACAGTTCACAGCCCCCAAACTCTGGTAACTTTATAGTTATATTAACACCCACGTATTCTACCCCATGTGAACAGGGAATAAAAAAGTACAGTTGACTGCACCAATGGTCAGTTTTATCATATTTGTGACTGGCAAAGAAAATCTGAAGACTATCCCATTCCTGGGCTAGCACAAAAGAGCAGAAGCCTGAGTGTGTGTTATGTGCAATCTGAACATTCAAGACACATAGTCCAGATTGGATGCAAAAGTAGTCCCAAAGGACGGATTTACACACTATTAGAAAATTTGAAAACCAAAATTATAAACAACAGAGCAGAACAATGGGGAAAAGGGAAATCTCACCCTATCATACGAGTATGGGAAACCCCGGCCTAGAAGTCGGGCAACTGCCCTGACGAGGGCGGCCCTATTTCCAGAACCTAGGGCTAACTAGACTGTCCCTAGATGAAAAGTAGGAGTGACAATCACAGATAGAATAACAATAGTCACAGATGTACAGCAGCAAGTAAAAACAAAAGCACCAGAGGCATATCTGACTGTGCTGACACCAAGATGACGTGGACTGAATCAGAACGCCACCATGCAGAGGAATGAATGCTTCCCTCTGAAAAGAGGGTCCGGAATTCTGTATGTATACTACAATGATGGCTGATTGCCTAGTTGGGAAACCACCTCCCTGCCGACCAATCAACCCCACATATGTAGATTTATTACTTGTCATCGCCCAGAACCAAATGACAGGGCGCATGCGCCGATACCTCCGTCACATGGGCTGGATTGACGTCACAACATTAGCCCGCACCTGCTTCTGTGTCACGACATCACGTTGCAACAATGTACTTGGCAGTCCCCATAGACAGATCATATGGAAAATAATGGTATATGGCTATTATCAGTGTCTAAATATTATTGCAGTTTTAACACTTGTGATTAGAGAATGTGTTCATAATCAAATGCCAATCAGTTAGGTTTACTTTTTTTTTTCAACCTAGACTCAAATACCAAGAGTTTCTTGAGAAGTCAATTAACTTTTTAGATCATGAGATCATACGAATACAGGCGGAAATTCAAAAGCTCGAACTGCATCTGTTGCCTTGATCTACAAAATCACTTTGCTGAATGTTAGCAAATTACCTAGCTCGGCTTCTTTATGCTGTATTTCCAAGCTGAAGTTCAAGCAATTGCTGTCCCCTGTATCAAGCAGATTATATTCACTGCTGCTTCACAGTTGAATATCCTCTTTACCATTATTTTGGTTGGGCAGTTTAATGGGGTTTTTCAGTTTTAAGTAAATACATCTTATATATTCTATAAAGTAACTTTTTAATAAAAATTCATGGAACCACAAATTATAATTTTGACATTTCCGCTTCTTGCAATGCAATGGAAACATTCTTGTTTATATCTAGTAGTTGATAACCAGTGGTATTGGCCATTTCGGCTGACCATTGTTTGAAATTTCAATCCATAATTGTTTGTGGTAGATGATCGGAGACTTCTACATAGAACTACATCGAGTGGTGGTAATGCATGCCTTTGGATTCACAAAGGAAAACTCTGGTTGCATAGCTCTTGTTGCCATTTCCAGAGGTCTTAGTGGTCGGACCCCAGCAATAATGCATTTAGCACCTATACTGTGGATAGGTGGTAAATGATTTTGATGGGGTAGCCTTATTATGAACATAAAATCTGGATTTGGGTAATTTAGCAGTAAAAGCAAATACTCCTTGATCCAACAAAAGCAGTTGATGGTTTTGGTGGAAGCAGATTTCTACCCTCTAGAGAATAATAGTGGGAATCATGCATTGTAGTCTCTTCACAAATCCTGTTGACAACTGTTGCTTTTGCTGAATGTGGTTCAGGGACACTGCATTAAAACTATTTACATCAAATCCAGAGCAAGGGTTAGAATAACTATTATTTAACATCCGCCAGTCCAGTTATTTTGCGATAAATCAGAAGCAAGCCTTGAGTCAAGATTTTGTATGCATGTAACTCCCAGGTCATTGCAAAGATTAATGGACTGAGTTCATGAATAACACTCTTATTACTCATAACAATGATGTAATTTCCTCCAAAACTGAATCTCCTGTAAATTCTGATTTTATGTGTAATCTCCTCCAGAATCCAATATTGCGCTACAGCTGTGGTGTCTGACAATTCTGGCGCATGGATTTACATGTTTCAATATGAAGAAAGAGGGGAAATACAATTTATTATGATGTCCTGGTTATTATAATGTGTACAATTTTCCAACTTAAACTGGAGTTGCAGTAAACTATGATGTCTGGGCACACGTACTGTTAAAGGGAACCTGTCATCCTGCCTCAACAATGGGCAGTATTCCTAGTTGGCCCATGTATGTTTTATTCTGAAACGCTTCTGAGTTTCAAAAAAAAAAAAAAAAAGCATACTTAGAAGTTTGACTCGGAGGTCAGTTGGAACAGATCTCCAAGTCAAAGAGGCGGTCCGTGCCGGTCTCTTCTTATCTGCTTCATCAAGACTGCCAGCTGCTATTCCTGCTTGTGTATAGGGAGAGGAGCTGTCAGTCTTGATGATGCAGGTGGGGAGAGACCGGCGTGTCCCGCCTCTTTGACTCAAGAGCTCCATTCCAGCTCAGCTCCAAGTCAAATGTCTAAGTATGTTTTTTCTGAAATGTAGCAGCATTTCAGAATAAAACATATATGGGCCAAGTGGGCATATCTGTCCAAGGTCGGGCAGCATGAACCTGGTGACTGATTCCCTTTCAGGTAGAGTTAACACTGCGTATCAGTATGCAGCCAGTCTTTCTATCCCAGGGTTCCATCTTAACCTTTTCCAATCCACCGTCTGATGTCTTCCTACATTCTGATTGAAGCTTGTACAGCTCCAATGTCAGAAGACATCTGACAGGGTATTCTTACCGTCTATTGCAAGCCACTACACTGTCAGAGCCTCTCTGGAGCACAGACTGGCTTTAGCCAGCATATGGCACCATTGTATAACAGCAAAAAGAGAAAGCCTTTTAGGAAACCTTGAATTCAAAATTGGATTGGAAAGGGTTAATACATTAGCTGATAATGGTATTCAGATGGAACCCTTAACAGAACCATAGGCTTTCATTAGCAGTCAAATGGAGACCAAAGATGCAAACTTAAGTCTCTGTTTAACCAGGTTTCTATTTGTCATGTGGGTCATCTAGAAAAGCGTAGTTGGCCAGTTTACGGTGTTAGGGTTCCCACATGGCAGATTTGCTGCAGATTTTGCACAGCAGAAAAATCCCGGTCAAAATCCATACCATTTGGTGTGGATTTTGGTGTAGGCTTGTAGCAGAATTTACACTGTCAGTTGAACTGACTGGATTTTGATGTAGATGTTTTCATTACTTAAAGGGATTATCCAATTTTCAGGGGGGAAATTGAAAACCTGCAGCTATTCTGTACAAAGGAAAAAGAAAGCAAAGAAATAAAAAAAGGACTTGCCTTTCATTTCTCCCTGTGATCCAATACTACATCTCCACCAGTCTTTATCAGCAAGCACCCTGCTGCAGTGGTCTTATGTCCATACTAATGGCCTCACCGCTCAGTGATGGGATGCTAGGACTACAGCAAGTGACCACTGTGGCCATTGCAATAAGTTCTCAGACTTTGACAACAAGCTATCACTTTTTTTTAATGTAAAGTTAGGGACTGCTTACATCAAGTTTTAGCCATCCATCAAAGTATACGTTTTCGAGGCGCACAAATCTCACTCAAATATGCCCCCCATGCTTTTGAACACATGAACAATTTTTTTCCCACATCGTCCCAGGGCATGTCCTATCTTTGGGCCCTCACATCGCATTGCCCATTGCTTTCAATAGGTTCCGCGGCAGCATCGCACCACATTCTAGATGTATGCAGTGCGTTGCGAGGTTTCCCCATTGAAAACAATGGGAGAAACTCCGCAATCCTCCGGGCTGGTATCAGGCCGTGAATCACACGGACCCGTGTGAAGTTAGCCTTAGACTATACAGTTCGAAAAGACATGACATTTGGATGATAAATTTGATATATCTTTAGATACTTTTGTCTAAGTTTATACCCACTCTTAATTGGCACAAGATCTTTGCCACAATGTTTTGATGCATGATGTCACTTTTAATGCAGGGTATGTAAGAGAGTTCCTTTATGCAGCTTGAAACAATATTCTAGTACATCTAGCTTTGCTCTAAAACGTCATGCAACATTGGGGGAGATTTCTTAATTATGAAGCAAATGCATCAAAATGAATCATCGTCTGCACCTCTCAGCAAGGCATGTGGTGCCAAGCAATAGTAAATTTTATCTGAATTGATTTGCACCAAAAAGAAGGGATAAGTTATAGCAGAATTCTGGCTCCACCAGCAGTGAATGTGCCCCACGGACTGTAAATGCTATGCAGCGAAGGTGGACTTATGCTTTACAGATGGTTTGCCTCCAGCAGCATCCTCACAGTCATTTGCTCCTTAATGCATGAATAATGAAGCCTACTAATACGATTTTGTGTGGGGAGTGTTTCTGGTACCGTATCAGACACAGCATAAATACTGAAAGCGAGCCAGCTTCTCCATAGGAAACATAGGACTGTTGATATCTACTGCTTTCCCGTACATTATTATTAAGAAAAAGTAGGAATGGTTCCCAGAAATTGAAACTGCCTTCTTCCTTCTCTGGAACCAGTTCTTGCTTTTCCTAGCACACCGCGATTCTTTTACTGCAACGAAGTAATCTGTAAAACAACTGATTTGTCTACAGACTTCCATGTACAACACACAATTTAGCCATTACTACCCCACGAAGACAAAAAAGTTAAAGCAAATGTGATTCAAAATCTGAAAAATGTGCTGAGACTGCAGAGAACCCTAATATCATTCTCTTCCTCTGTCATATTCTTCGGGGTCCAAGATGTTAGAGGAATATAATCCCAGGGACTTTGTTTTTATATCAATGGTGGACCAACGCCAACTCCAGTGCCCGAGGGGTCATGAACAGGAGCCCATAGGGCAGAGTCAGATGCATTCAAGTTTAATGAGATTAATGCTCCTAAAAGGCTGTTGCTCACATTAACTATTAAAGGGAACCGTTAACCGGTCTAAAGCACCATAAACAAACTTATGGTGTTGTCAGGCAAGGTGACAGGCAGCCGGGTGCTGCAATTTTATACTCGCCTGCTTCTTGGTTCCTGTCGCTTAAGTCAGCATACCAGCGGAAAGTCAATGGGAGAACGTGCACAGAGGACTCTGAAGAGTTGGATTTTCGTCGGCACATGGACTTAAGGCTGGTGACAGGTTCCCTTTAAATGGGTTCTCCAGGGCTATCCTTAGGATAAGTCATCAATGGTTGATTGGCAGGCTACTGTCAGGGCGGAATGTACACAGGGCAGTATGCTAAGCATAAGAGATGGTCAACTATAGAAACTATACTAGGCCTAGATGTCAGACAGATGTGATGAACATTTACCACCTATTCACAGGATACGGTATAAATGTTAGATTGGTGAGGATCATAGCAGTCAGTCCCCCAGCTCATGCCACAGCGGACAACTGCAGTAGGGCTGCCAGCTCCATACAAATTGATAGTAGATACAGACATAGCCATGTGAGCATTTATGCTAACTTTCATATACTCTAATGAAGCAGGCCACGTGCATGTTTCCTTCTCTGAAAGGCTGACCTGATACTTGGCAGATGGCACGTACATTCTGCTAACGGCTTCTGCAGGTGGTGGTGGGAAGTTTGGATACCCTGCAGCCCTACATATGAATCATTGGAATCAGTCTACTTTGTAAAAGAAGGAATTCCGGTTAAAATATCTTCTTTGGAAACTGCTGACAACCTAAAGGGGTTTTCCAACTGGTTTAAAAATTGCCAAGGGGCAAGTAAGTGTAAAAAAGAAAGGAAGAAACAGTTCCTGCTGCTGAAATATCGTGCTGTTCCAGCAGTACCGGTTTGGTCCTGGCTGCTCCAGTCCCAAAAGCTTACAGCAGTCACGTGCCGTTCATGTGACTGCTGCAGCCAATCACCGGCCTTGGCAGACATATATGCGAAAGCTACAAGTGACTGCCGGGCTCAGTGATTGGCAGCAGCAGTCATGGGAATGACACATGACTGCTAGAGGAGCTTCCCGGACTGGAGTCCAAGAAAAGGAACCAAATCAGCCCGACTGAAATGGCAGGACATTTAAAAAGGCAAGTACTGTGTTTTTTTCCTTTCTTCACACACTTATCTGCCCCCGGAAATATTTAAAAAAATGTAAAATAAATATATATTTTATTAACACATTTGTTTGTGGTAGACTTTATTTCTGGGCGATTGACACAGGTGACCAACAGGTTTGTTATGTACCTTGTCGGTTATTCCCCACTAGTCTGCATAACATCCTACCCATTGTGTATGACTAGTAAGCATTTTATAATCATGAGTAACATCCATAGCATTTATGAGCAGCATCAAATAGTGGATATTCAAGTTCTGTTCGTAGACGCCAAGTAAGAAACAATACAGTCTTCTGTCGGAGCTGCAGACAATTGTAGCTCAGGTACGAGGACATGACGCATATGAGCTCTGACCAGGCTAATGGTAGGAAATGGTTCACACAGAGATATATTGTATCATAACCTAATATATAACATGATGCTAGTAAGGTGTAGGGTCTCTCATGGTGCTTAAGAAAAGGGGAATTCTCCCAAAACCACACAGGTGTGCACCATCATCTCTGTAGATTTCACCATATTGAATTCCATCATTATGTCTATATATATATATATATAATATATGTGGCAGGCTGAGGTCTGTACATGGGCTGACCACATGTGTAGATTTGGCTCCAGCGATAGGTTTTTGTTTTTCAATCTGGCACCTATGTAACACAGCACAGCAATGGATACATGGCATACAAATGTCCAGGGTTCACTAACCCACAGTGTACTACACTCCTACAGTGTATAAGAAACAATATAAAGTTGGTGTCAGGACTGGTTAGGAACCAGGGGGCACAGAAGTCCCTACACCAGCCCTCTCCCCTGTCCCTGCCTACTTGCCCCCCTGGGCTAAACCCCAGGTCGACAACTGGGCGACGGTCCCTACTCTGCACTAAGAAGGACCCCGTGAAAGAAGGGACAGAGAAGACCAACTAACAAAAGACAACTGACAAAACACAAAACTTTAGAGTCAGGGAATCGCAGGGAAAAGACAAGCTCAGAGTCAAGGAATAGCCAAGTCAGAAAACTAGAGACAGAACTGATATAGCGGGTGTTAGCTGGACAGAACCAAATTAAATACTGGCACTGGGATCCAGTATCAGCCGAGCTAAATACAGGAGTCCCCGCCTAGGGTGGGGCGGAGCTTGATGACATGCCGGCCGGTGTTGTAATAAATCCGGCCTCCCTCCAGCCACACCTCCTAACAGGCGGCCATCAGCATGGGGGAACCCCGAGCAGCGACGCCCGCACGGCTGCCGACAGCACCAGGAAAGGCCAGCATGCCCACGCCGTGCACCAGCGCCCCCAGCGGTGAGCCTCTTCCTAACAGTTGGCTACTACCCAGCAAAGCTTGATGTTTGTGCTGTGTATTGTATGATGAGAAGTCATTATATAATTTTCCCTGGAATCAGAGTTTTCTACAATATCACATGACATTCAAAGCAGATCGTGCCATATGGGGTTTCAAATTGGCTACAATAGTGTCAGAGTAATATTATTATCAACACATAAATGAGTAGCGGTATGAAGAACAAGAGCAGATATCCTGTAGAAGTGATAAAACACTACATGCATATCACCAATTGTAAAATTTTCCTTTTAGACAAGAGGGGTTGTCATGTACATAAAGGGTGTTTCAGTTATTGTTAATGGAGACGGCAGGAGCCTGCCAGATATCATTGTAACAACTAGCGGAAACAAACCAACCAGAAGGGAACAAACAATGGTGCAGACTTATCAATATAGTTACAGTTTTTTGCATTCAAGCATATATTGTTCAGGTGACATACCAGATTCACAACGGCCCTGTACCACTTTTCTGCAGTACTTCAGAGTCTACTTATTTTTTTTAACAGTCTCTACAGGTCTTTTTTTCCCTCTCCTTGAGATAAGATGCTGTAGAAATGAATTTGTGTTTTCCGATGCTCCTTAACCCTTTCCAATCCACTGTCTGATGTCAGAAGACATTATGATTTAAGGCTGTACAGTTCCGATGTTGGAAGACATCCGTCGGGGTTCTCTTACTGTATATTGCCAGCCTCTTTGCTGTCGGAGTCTATCCAATGTGTCACCTCATGCAGTACTGGCTTTAGCCAACAGATAGCGCCGTTGTATAACAGCAGAAAAAGATTAAGCCCCCTAGGAAAACCAAAATACAAAGTGGATTGGAAAGGGTTAAGGCCGCTTTCACACGGTCTAGAGATTTGTGCATGTCACAACACACAAACGTTGCACAAATAGGAACATTCTTGCAGTCATATACATGAGCGACATACTGTGTCTTTGCGCATTTCTCAAAAAGCACTGTCCATTGTTTTTGGAGTGCGATGTGAGGTTTCTCGTTGAAAACAATGGGAAACCATTGCCGATCCTCCGATGTGGCTTAAAGCCATGCCGGAGGATCGCAACCTGACAGAAGTGATGGGAGGAGTTTTTGCCAGAAAAACGTCTCGCATCCGCGGGTTCATCACATGTTGGCAAGCAAGATATCGGGCCACGTTTTTCCGGCCCGATATCGCACTTGGCCATGTGTAGGTAGGCTAAGGACAGGTTCACACACAATGTGCTTATTACAGAATTTTCCGCACCAAAATCCCACAACTATGTACGGTAGAATGCTAGTAAACAGTTTTTTAACAAACTTTCAGTAACAGCGAAACAAATCCGTTGTGGATTTGAGCCATGTTACGGATTTCAAATCCACAGCATGATCTGTTACTGATGGACACTTCGCTGCATATTTCGATCATTCCATTGTAATGAGTAAAATCCCACAGCTAAATCTGCACCAAATTCACAACAAAATCACTTGCGAATGGCATCATGGATTTTGGTGCAGAAATATAGATTTTTTCCACTGTGAAAATAACCTTACATAGTATGTAAAGCTGGAAAAAGACATTGCCATCCAGTTCAGCCTATTACCCCCTAATGTTGATCCAGAACAGGAGTGCACACCTTGCAGCCCACAATGCCATTCTGTGCAGTCACAATCATCTTCAAACAGAAATATCTATTTGTGGCTGCTCACATGTAGTTTCCATGTCATGGTGAAGAGGAGTTGAATATAGCAGGGCAACGGGAATGAACAAATACTAAGAGTGCAATGTGTAGCCATGTCTGGGTCCCCTATATATTAGGACAAGTACTAAGGGTGCACTGTGTTGCCATGTCTGGGTCCCCTATATATTAGGACAAGTACTAAGGGTGCACTGTGTAGCCATGTCTAGGTCCCCCATATATTAGGACAAGTAATAAGGGTGCACTGTGTTGCTATGTCTGGGTCCCCTATATATTAGGACAAGTACTAAGGGTGCACTGTGTTGCCATGTCTGGGTCCCCTATATATTAGGACAAGTACTAAGGGTGCACTGTGTAGCCATGTCTAGGTCCCCCATATATTAGGACAAGTAATAAGGGTGCACTGTGTTGCTATGTCTGGGTCCCCTATATATTAGGACAAGTACTAAGGGTGCACTGTGTAGCCATGTCTGGGTCCCTCATATATATTAAGCCAAGTACTAAGGGTGCACTGTGTAGCCATGTCTGGGTCCCCTATATATTAGGACAAGTACTAAGGGTGCATTGTGTAGCCATGTCTGGGTCCCCTATATATTAGGACAAGTACTAAGGGTGCCCTGTGTAGTCATGTCTGGGACCCTATATATTAGGACAGGTACTATATATGTCCTTATATATTAAGACAAGTACTAAGGGTGCACTGTGTAGCCCTGTCTGGGTCCCCTATATATTAGGACAAGAACTAAGGGTGCACTGTGTAGCCATGTCTGGGTCCCCTATATATTAGGACAAGAACTAAGTGTGCACTGGGTAGCCATGTCTGGGCCCCTTACATATTGGGACAAGTACTAAGGGTGCACTGTGTAGTCATGTCTGGTCCCTATATATTAGGACAAGTACTAAGGGTGCCCTGTGTAGTCATGTCTGGGTCCTATATATTAGGACAAGTACTAAGGGTGCACTGTGTAGCCATGTCTGGGTCCCTATATATTAGGACAAGTAGTAAGGGTGCACTGTATAGCCATGTCTGGGTCCCCTATATATTAGGACAAGTAGTAAGGGTGCACTGTGTAGCCATGTCTGGGTCCCCTATATATTAGGACAAGTACTAAGGGTGCACTGTGTAGCCATGTCTGGGTCCCCTATATATTAGGACAAGTAGTAAGGGTGCACTGTATAGCCATGTCTGGGTCCCCTATATATTAGGACAAGTAGTAAGGGTGCACTGTGTAGCCATGTCTGGTCCCTATATATTAGGACAAGTAGTAAGGGTGCACTGTATAGCCATGTCTGGGTCCCCTATATATTAGGACTGGGGGTGTATGTCATCAGGACCTGGAAATTTGTCCTTTTTAATCTTTTTATGGTGGTTCTGCACTTCTTCCCGAGTCAGACTGGTGACATCTAATGCAGAGTTTACTTTTCACTCTGATTTCACCTTACATTTAATTAAGTGAATACATTGGGCAAAAAAATATTTAACAGATTTGCTTTCTCCTTATCATCCTCTACAATTTTTCCCTCGTTACATTTTAGAGGGGCCTATACTCTCCCTTTTAATCTTTTTGCCATTTGTATAGTTGTAGATCAGTTTAGGGTTAGTTTTATTCTCTTTGACAAGGAGTCTTTCTGTCTCCACCTTTGCTGCTTTTATTTGCTTTTTACATAATTATTTTTGTCCTTGTATCTTTTTAGTGCTTTTTCGCTGCCTTTTTAAGTCTTTTAAATGCTTTCTTTGTTTTGTTTATTGCTCCCTTTACATCTTTATTGAGTCACATTGGTTTTCTCCTATTCCTAAAGCTTTTATTCCTGCAAGGCGAGTGTTTAAGATTGTTTTAAAAGTTTCCCATTTATTGTCTGTACTCTTATTTTGCCTGAGATCGGAACATCCCTTTAAATAACTATGTATAAAAATACACTTGCTATCTTAGCCTCAGGCAGTGCCACTTGTGTATCTACATTGGATATGTACAACATAGTTTCTACCAAACACTTGGGCACTGTAGAACGTTTTGGAGTCAAGATCTCTTAAGAAACTGAAAAAACTGCTATTCAGATTATAGCCAAATAGTTGTACAGAAAGACTATAGTCTCATCTTCTCTAATCACCTCCCCTTTTCATGATCTCGGAAATGAAGAAGTCTTAAAAAAGAACTGAAAACCATGACTCACGGTGCAGAGAGATCAGCCCTATTCTTATTTGACAAAGACAGACTAAAACAATGGATGAAGTTGAAAGGGAGGAGACACATTAGATATTAGAAAAAACTTTCTGACAGTGAGGGCGATCAATGGGTGGAACAGGTTACCACAGGAGGTGGTGAGTTCTCCTTCAATGGAAGTCTTCAAACAGAGGGTGGACAGACATCAGTCTGGGATGATTTAGTGATCCTGCACTGAGCAGGGGGTTGGACCCGATGACCCTGGAGGTCCCTTCCAACTCTACTATTCTAGGACTAAGAAAATTGTCACAAAAAACGCAGAATATTTTGCCTCTTCTCTCTAAATAAAGTTATGATATAAATACACAGAAATTAAACTTGTTACACCACTTATGCTTCAACCTTATAGCTATTTAGCATTCACAGGGACTCTTTGTAAATTAGTGGATCCCTAAATCCTTGATTACCTAATGACTTGTAGATCATTTTTGCTCACTCTGCCTAGGATGGAGGAGCTTAAAAAACTACAATCCATTTGGCATTTCTTACACTATTCTTATACATGCCATAGGACTCAAAAGCAGAGAACTGCAGATTGATCAAACATCACACAGTGCCACCTGGTGGCATGATTCTTTCAAATGTTCCTAAAAGGGCAACATTGCAAAGGGTTTCTGCCAGATGGCCAAATACTTATATTTTGTCATTATTCAGTCTTCAATGGTTAGAGACAAAAACATTTTAATTAGAGATGAGCAAGCATACTCGAT
Source organism: Eleutherodactylus coqui (assembly GCF_035609145.1). Classification (NCBI taxonomy): domain Eukaryota; kingdom Metazoa; phylum Chordata; class Amphibia; order Anura; family Eleutherodactylidae; genus Eleutherodactylus; species Eleutherodactylus coqui. Next base: position 257,352,115 of record NC_089839.1, on the reverse strand, counting down.
AAGGCAAACTACTGTTGCATGTGAATGGAGCCTCACGACTTTTTCTCAAGAGAAGATATAGGCGTAAAGAAGGATCAGCCACATTGCACATCAATGCCTGATCCTTTTGTTCCCCTTGGAGATAGCCACATCTAGATAAGCCAGCTCTGGCAGTAGTTTTTCTCCATTGCTTCCACTGAAAACACATGAATCCTCAGCCAAACTAAAGGCCCATTTACACGTAAAGAGGATTGCTCAAAATTCGTTCAAAAGATAGGCTGATTGACAGTTTTAGCGATCTTTTGCATAAACTGCTAATGAGCACTAATGTCCGTTGGCAGCTTATTACCTTCATTTGCATGTAAATGAGCCTCCGGGGCTGTATGCGGAGAACAGCAGGTGGTCTGTTCTCTGCATACAGGTCTTTTGTTCTGCTGCGGGACTGCAAGCTGAATACAATGTAATCAGTGTTCCTATGGAGAACACAGCATGCGGTCCCTGCCATCAGCTCTCAGGCCGAAAAATGGATTTTATGCTAACCTAAAAATCATTGTTCGGCTGAAAAATAAAAAATGGTAGCATTTACTTGCAATGATTATCACTCAAAAGACATTGTTTGAGCAAATTTTGAGCGATAATCGTTGCGTATATATGGGCCTTAAGTGTTCAATTGTATAAGGGAGCTGGGAGAAATAGATGTCGGCTGCCCAAGTACTTGGCAGAAGCTGTGGAATGACTCATCGACTGAAAAGCAGATGGCCACATATTCATCCAATAGTCAGACAAAAAGAGCTTTCGTTCTTCTGTATGATCTCTAATTTACAAACAATCTGGTACATCTGAGCTGGACCCTGACTTTGAGCGGTCCCTCCACTACCAATTAGAGTAAAGATTAAAGTTGCAACAGCACTCCCGTGTATATCACCAGTGGTGCGAGGCAATCTATCATGCAGAGCCCAAATGGGAACCCGACTCCTGGGTTCCAAGTTCCATGTACAGAAGGTAAATCAAGCTGAGCAGCATCAAATGATTTGCTTGAAAAAGACCCTGTGACAGGGTTGATACGTGGCTTGTTCACTTTTTACCGCAATGGACGAATAAAGAAGAATTTTATCATTTGATGCTGCTCAGCTTGATTTACCTTCTGTACATGAGCCACTACCAATTGTCACGGCAGAGCCTCGGTCGATCACTCTAGCGCAATTGCAAGCGCGGAGTCATTACAATACAGGCAGATTTGTACCCAGCTTTCCCAGGCTCCTGCATGCATTCAGAATAAAAAGCTTGCATCACCCCCTGGTCGGTGTAACATCCCCAGCACTCTACAATACCCACATAGTCACTGCCACCACCAGCTTGTTTTACAGAGAAGCTAGAACCCAGACTAGGAATTATCAACAGAATTTTCGAAGTTATGGTTTGTTTTAAAATGAACAAGGCTTGACTAAGAAATCGCAGATTTATTCTAAAAGAAGACTAGCAGTGCTAAATTTTTATAAGTATACAAAAATATACAGAAAAAGATGTTACAATGGAGGTAATGTTTTCAGGCTTACATAACAGACAGTATTTTAAAATAAAGCAAGGAGAAAATAAAGATAGATACCAGATTTGGGATATTCAGCCCAAAGTTCTGTTCATACAGTGTCACTGAAAGCCTTGCGCCGTAATGTATCTCCAAAGTCTAACAAAATCGGGTTGTCCCGCCCGATTCCGAACTTATATAATTCATATTGGGCTAGGACCTTCAAACGACTAATAACTCTTAAGAGATTTTCCCTTAATAAAAATCTTGCTGCCAGGGAGTCTGTGTCACACCTCCCTGGCAGGGAGGTGATTAACATCCCCTTGTCATTGCCTTAAATTTATGGCCATAAACAAAGCGCTTCCTAAGGCCACATGGTCATCAAAGGCCTGGCAGTCATTAGGGAGGGGAGAGACCATGGGGAAGGATGTCAGTTCAAGTGTCCTGAATGGCAGCTAATGATCAGCTGGTTAATATTGCATCAATCCTTGTACACAGCCTTTAAACAATTAGTCTAGATCGGACAGATATACACACACACACACACACACACACATACAATATACTAATGTAGAGAACACAATATATAAATAAAAAAAGTAGGAGAACAGGGAAATCTACCCCATACTTACTGATGCGAGAAGACCATACCTAAAAGCAAAGCCCTTGCCCTGATGAGGGCGATCCCACATCAGGAATCTTTGGCAACCCTTACTCTCCCTAGATGGAAATAGGAATAATGGTAGCTACAATGAATAACAATATGTGCAGAGTTGATATTACATAAGCACATTATGAGTCAAGTGCATGTTTAATGGAAAGATAGTAATAGTCAGGAGATAGATGTTGCAACATCCCAGATAACAAAAACGCTAAATAGACTTTTCTGAATTGTGAGACAGTACAGGAGCCACCGACTTGACCAGAAACACCTTCAACCCCAAGAAGTATAACCGGCATCTTCAGTGAGAAGCTGGAATAAATGTGTACAGGCAAACACTGATTGTTCGGCTGGGACACATACCTCTCAGCTGACCAATCCATCCACACATCAGAAAAATAATGATCATGTTGGCGTCCAACGCCGGAATGGCACTGAGCATGTGCTGGCCTGTGTATCACGCAGGTTGAGGCTAACGCCATGGAATCAACCCGGTCTCAATCCAACCCGGCCAGTGAGACAGTGACACAATCTTTTTTAAAAGAAAGATATTGTCTTTTGCTCGGTGTCATTTAATATGTATGGCCAGTCTGAATGGCTGCAATAGCCAGTATGGGTGTTTCTGCAAAGTGATCATTCACCAGACATAGTTTTGGTCAACCATCAACCTACTTCTGTCCAATGTATGGCCACCATAGACATTAGACCACAGTTGTTAAAATTTGCCTATCTCTGCAGGATGGGCTGTCTTATGGGTATGGGAGTCTCCTCACTTTTCCCCCAAAATCAGGGGTAAAGAAATATCAGGCATATTGAACTTCCATATCGGATCATTATGACCCCACTGGGAATAAGCTGCTGCCACAGCTTTCTGGCTGTGGCTTTCTCCAATCTCTCCATGTAAAACACATGAACTCCTGGCTAAACCAAGTGCTCATGTGTATGGGAAAACGGGAAGAAATAGCAGTCAGCCAAATGAGGACTATCAAGATGTGTGGGTATCTTTACAGTCTTGTCAACACTCGCCAGTTATTGGGGCATTTCCCTAGTTTTCAAGAGATCATGATGATAATGGAGTAGGATGAAAGCAGAAAAGGCTTGTAGCCACATTTACATACAGTAGGTCAACAGACAATTTTGTTCATAGGATAATACATAATTTAGAGGCAATACATTTGACTTATTAATAATCAATATAGCAGTCCATAATGATTGGCCATACTCCCTTCCATCCATGCTCGGAATTGCTGCTAAAATACACGTGGTAGTTTACTATGTAGAAGTGTACAAATGAAAGTTACCAAGAAGTAGAGGACACCAAGATGGGAGTATGACTGCAAGATTAGACTACACTGTTTGTAGTCTGTTACCATGGAGATGCATAGGTTTACATACATACTGTAGACAAACTTGCTTAATTTTGTTATTTTAAATACATTAGGAGAATAAGAAAAAAAGCTGGTCACAAAGCTGGGCATAAAGCCTTTAAAAGTATAGTGATGTCATGAGCTGAAGTCTGAATTGGATGAAGAGCAGCACTATTGAATTAGGTCACTTTATAGGGATCAATCAAGCATACTTTGTGGTTTTTATAAAAGGCAATAGTTACATGCAAATGGAAATAACAACACAACAATTATAGCCATGCATAACCCTGGGAAAGAAATACACAAACATAAATAAAATGTTTTAAGATAAGGGAAGTAATCCTTAAAATTTCCTTGACATTCCAGATTTATGTCATGTTTACAGCCTTAAAATAAATAAATACAGTCTTGAAATATTACATGAAGTTTGTAGATGCTGTCTGTGAGCAATTAAGAAGAACTATATATAGAGATTACGTGTAAATACAAATACCCGAATTTCAGGACAAGTCGTGCTGTAGGGAAGACATGTACTCGCTGAATAATCTAAAAATCTAAGAACTCCAATGTAAAGTTCAGATGAGGAACAATTGAATAGTCAATTGTTACCAGGTTCTCCGTTGTAAGTATTGGATGCAATCTTTGTGGAAACATATTAGCCCGAATTCACACAGTGTCAGTTGGTACTGATGTATGTCAAAACGTCCCCGTGCACTCAACAGTGGATAAAAAAAGTGTATCCTTTTTGCCTCCATCAGGCTGGTATACCCAGGTGGCATTTTGATATACTAATTGATACGGAGGCATCTTGCAAAAAAAATATGCCTTAGGGTTAGAGTTGAGCGAACATACTTTGCCGAGCTTGATGCTCGTTCGAGCATTAGCGTTACTCGAATGAGCATCAAGCCGTGTTCGACCCCGCCCCAGCGCACGTCATTGGCAAATTTTTTGTGGGAAGAGAGGTGGGAGAGAGCGAGAAGAGAGGGAGAAGGGGGCGGGAGAGGGAGAGGGAAATAAATAAATAAAATGCTTGGTCCCCGGCGTCCCACATATAAAAATGCTCGAGTCTCCCATTGTAGTCAATGGGGTTCGTTACTCGAGTAGAGCTCTCGAATTTTACAAAATGCTCGACTCGAATAATGCGGACTCGAGCATTTGGGTGCTCGCTCATCTCTACTTAGGGTGTACTTTATTAAAAGAGGGGAAAAAAAATGTAAAAATGGAGCTTGTACGGATATGTAATGGCATACAAGCAGGAACTCCTCCCTGTACTGTGAAAATGTATTTACCCCTTCCCAATTTCCCCCAATTTCGAATATCTGTCACGCTAGAATGTTTGAGATTTTAAAACTTCTTTTTCTACTAGGCAAAGATAATCCGAATAAAGATTAAAGAAAAATACCGTATATAAATTATGATTTCTTTATTGGAGATGGGAAAAGAGTGTGGCACAGTTTAACCCAATGGAACAAAATGTTATTGTTCTCAGTGTTAAGGACTAAGGATGTGGAACCTTGAAAAGAATGGCAAACAGTAACCGGGCATAGATGAGCAGTCTTCAATGCAGACAGGAATAAAAGATAACACAAATAATCTCCAAGGGCAAGGCAGAAAGCAAAATCCAAAAACAAGACAGGAACAGACCCTGGAATCAGAGGGACAAGGAACAGAGTGGCTAGAGGCAAAAGGTTGACAGAAACAGAAAACCAGAACTTGTGACCACCACTTAGAACCTTAGGCTTAGACTGACGGAACAGACAGAGTTATATAGACACATGGATTAGGGATCAGAAACTGGTGATGCATGGAAAACCTCAGAACATAGAGGGTTCATATGCTGGCGAGTGGTATAGGATAGGTGATTACCGACAAAGATGTAGCACACCTGAGCTGTTCAATGACCATCTGGGTCTAGCAAAATACAAGAGGCTTGAACAGTACGGACAGTAAGAGAAACTAAAGAATCTTGTAGATCTGATACGATACCTTATAGTGGCTGACAGATACAAGGTTACAGAAATCTTTCGAGGCTACTTAGGATTCTTCATCAAGCTGGTTTAACAAACTGAGGAAACATATATAAAAATATACGCTCATTGAAAAGAGAAATAACGCACCAAGGAGGAGTTGTTGGAATCTAATTAATCTTGAATCTGTGTGAGAATGTTATAATATTACAGCAAAATGAAAGGTTTATTGGGGAAAACTGTACAACTCAAAGGGGGGTTCTAGTACCCTGTTGGGCTGGCTCTAGCCTGGATCCATGAGATACGGTCGCGCACGGAGTCATACAGGCTCCATGTTATCCTATGGCAACTTTGCTTATAAATGTTGCAACTAGATCTCTAGATCCTACACATGCATAGGCTGCCAATGCCAGCGTCCCAGCTGGTCCTATAAAAAAATCTGCCAACCGAGCAGACCAAGGAAGATTGGCAACCTGGCGGAGGCATTCCTGGGAAACTGTGTGGGTGAGAATTATCCTATGTGAAAATGCCTGTTGGAAGGCCTGCCATGGGATGAAACACATGTCACTGAACGGTTAGTTTCCTTCTATGACTACAAGGGGTGACTGACTATTGAATGCCATGGCTCCCTAGATGATCACCCCAGCAGTTAAGGGCAGTGTGTCATTCTACAATAAAGGCCGGATTGAAGCGCTCACCCTAAGGCCTTGATACTTGAAAACAACAGTCATTGGCTTCCAAATAAAACCTGGAATTGTTGCCAAAGATGATGTGCTTTTTTTTTAAATACTCTTTTTATTGAAATTTTTCACATGTTTAAGACATTACAAAATCTTATAGATCATGAATACAATATATAAACATATTCCAGCTGAAAAGCGTTCAATACATACAGTTTCCTACAGTAACTCAGGCACCGTGTTGGTGCATAGTGTTTTCACAGCCTTCAATAAACTAGACTATGTATGATTCACCTTATGCATTGTTCGCCTACATAAGACTAGGAGGATGATTCGACTAACTGTATGTAAATATATATATCGCTGTGTATAATTTTCTCCTCCCATTGGTTTCAGATACACCAAACCAGCTGAAGTCAACAATAAAACAGAAGAAAGCAGAGAAAAAAAAGAAAAGAAAAAGAATCATGTAATTAACATTTATTTCCATCAGTGATCATCCTGTACTTTTTCCTGGAATTTCTACTAATTTCAATAATTGGATTTAGAACTTGCGACACACCAAAATCTAATTTTATAGCTATCCTTTATTTCTGCCTCCCTCCTTTCCCATGTTGTGGCAATATTGATTTGTATTAGCCTTTTTTAAGCCTCCCCAGGCGGTTGGTGTCTGTCTGGATACGGCTTCACGCACGCAATAATCTTGCCAGGGTCTAGAAACTATGATGTGCTTCTAATCTGCAGCAGTCCAGCTTTCCCTTTCATGGCACCACTGCAAATGAACCCATAATGGGCGTCATGACACCAAATAGCCTTATTCTAATTGCTTGGAAATGATCTGGGTTTAAACAGGGTTCTGTAGTGACAGTGCCACCTGTGTTTGGATGGTGGACAGTGAAACTGTTTGATGTGCTAGTGTTTGTCAGCGGATCAAACAACCTTCTCCACTGGAGGTCTGTATGGAGCCTGTTCGCCATGTGTGCGTATGCTCATGTAACCATTGGTCCCCCACCTCTTAACAGCTTAGTCAGAATTCATCAAAACAACCATCTTGCTTCTCTCATTCTAATGGTGCGCATCCTCTCAAAGTCTGTAAACTCAGAAAAATGTCAAGGCAGCATGAAAAGCACTTGTTAGGGACACCCAGCGTGGACCCACTGAGTCAACTTACCAGTTTTGGCGTAGAACAAATCCAGGCAAGGTTAGCAGCTGACCCTTGGTGATCAGAGGCTTTGGTACCAGGTGGTGAGAAGCAGACCAGTGAGGAGCAATATAGATGGAAAGCCTTGCTCTTTGCAAGTCTGGGAGATGAGGGGCAACCCTGCCTAGAAGCGGGGTAGGTGCCCTGATAAGAACGGCCCCAGTGTCCTCCTCTCGGCCCTGACTGGCCCTGACTAACCCTGACAGGACACTGAACACGCCACTGTATACACCAAAAACACAGAACAGGACCAGGAATAGTGCAGGGATGGGAAGGCAAAAGGAGAAGCATACACGGACAAGGCTGAAGAACAGGCCTCGGGATACAAGAATGGAAAGCAACAAACCCTGCTAAAGTACAGGATAAGCACAGATATGAAGACAGAAAAGAGCTATGCTGGGTGTCAGAGGCATGCACACAACACTGAGGCAAAGAGGGAGGGTTCCTAGCTCAGCTAAATATGGAGGCAATTACCAATGCCCTACAGCTGAGCTAGAAGCGCTGGGACAGGTAACCATTGAAGTCCTAGAAGTATGCATGCAATAGTTAAAGTTATAGGAAAAGCAGGATGACACCCACGTCTGTCAGAAACAGCAGGAGACAGACACCCAGTGTCTAATCAGACCACAACTGTAGTCATTTAGATAGCTGAAATGGCATGCTGAGTTTTGCAGCAATCCACCATTTCTGTGTGGATGCATTATTTTTTTGTCAGTGCGTGTATGTATATGTAAACACACACATGGTGATTCAAGAGTCAGGGGCAAGTGGAATATATTTTGAATGAAAAGAGATTGAAGTAGGAAACCTTGTATAACACTTAGCTGGGTGGGGAAAACTTTTTGGCACTATTTTGGTGCCTGACAGCCATCTTGTATCCAGCCCAAAAAACTAACATTAAAAGCAAATCACAGAAAAAGGACTTATCAGTTCAGCCTCCCCCACCAACTATCTTTTTCATATAGCAATTTGCAGGTCTGCATGTTGTTGGGGTGAAGCATTATACCTACCCCTATATTTCTGCATGAATATACCAATCATTGTAGTCACTAGCCATTTTCTGTGATTTGTTTATAATTAGGGATGAGCGAGTATACTCGCTAAGGCACTACTCGCTTGAGTAATGTGCCTCAGCCGAGTATCTCCCTGCTCGCCCCTAAAGATTCGGGGGCCGCTGTAGCTGACAGGTGAGTTGCGGCGGGGAGCAGGGGAGAGCAAGCGAGAGAGAGAGATCTCCCCTCCGTTCCTGCCCGCTCTCCCCCGCAGCTCCCCGCCCCGCGCCAGCCCCCGAATCTTTAGGGACGAGCCGAGAGATACTCGGCTAAGGCACATTACTCGACCGAGTAGTGACTTAGCGAGTATACTCGCTCATCCCTATTTATAATGTTTCTGTATAGACTCACAGGTAAGCAAGGACCCTTGCCGTGGGCTGCAAGCTTGTATATTTTTGCCAAGATATTAACCAATGCATTTATTGGCATTTAAGATTTTTTTTTTTTGCATCAAGCTATCTGGCTTTAGATGCTGGGGGAGTCCAGGGTGTCAGAGCCACTGTGGTTCATCTTTGAGGTGAAGAGCAGCCCGCAATACACAGCAGTAACTCCCGCAATATATGAAAGTTGTTTGAGTGTTTTGTTTTTTCATCAGTATATTGCACCTGTATAATGCTCCTCCATATACCGTTTCCCCCCAAAAATAAGTCCTATCCCAATAGTAAGCCCTACCGCTATTTTTTTAAAGGGGGAAGGGGGGGGGGAGAAATTACATCACTGAATGGCTGTGATTGGTTATTTGAGCATCAGCTCTGATTGGCTAGTGTTCGATCCAATCACAGCGCTTACCGGAGGGCGGGGTGTGCAAAGCCCCGTCACCAGAAAAGAAAACCTATCAGCGCAGAGGACTGCAGCCTGACACAGCACCGGAGACCAGCACGAGGGACACAGATGCCGGCGGCTAGGTGATTATTGCTTTTTTTACCTTATTGCTTGCACTCAACTAGCCGCCTGCGTCTGTCCCTCGCGCTGGTCCCCACGCTGCTGTAGGCTGCAGTTCTCAGCACTGACAGGATTCTCTTCTCTTGGTAGCTGGGCTTTGAATACCCCGCCTCTGGTAAGTGCAGTGATTGGATCGAGTGCCAGCCAATCAGAGCCGTTGCTTGATGAACCAATCACAGCACTTACTGGAGGGCGGGGTATTCAAAGCCCCGTTACCAGGAGAAGAGAATCCTGTCAGCGCCGAGGACTGCAGCAGCGCGGGGACCAGCACGAGGGACACAGTTGCTGGCGGCGAGGGGAATATGAGACCCCAGAAAATAAGACAGTGTCTCTTTTGAGGCAAAAATTTATATAAGACAGTGTCTTATTTTCATGAAAACACAGTAGCAATTTACCTGTCTGCTTGCTGAGAGATTTGGTGTGTTTTCTCTCAGTATACCAATAAGTATGGCTGCCGTCTGATTTTTTTGAATTGATATGTCCTTTTTCTGTGATTGTTTCTCAGAGAGGATAGCAGAAACAGGCTGAAAGGTTCCCTTCAAAAAATAAAATAATCCCGCCCGGCTCCGGGATGTCGTGTGCAGGATCCATTTTTATAAAGAAAAGGGGGACTTGTTGAGAAGAATCAGAGAAACAGGCCCCATAACCTACAAGGTCAACCCCCACCTAGTGCTTCCAGACCTCTCAAATAGAACCCTTCAACTCCGCTGAGCCATGAGACCTGTCTTGACGGCTCTAAAGGATAAGAACATTCCGTACCGTTGGGGTTATCCCTTTCAGCTACAAGCCAGAAAATACGGGAATACAGCCACTTTTAGAGGTCTCGGAAATTTACCAAAGTTCCTGGCAAAATTCGAACTACCAATGATTGCGATCCCTGACTGGCGGAGAGTCGACGCCCCAGACCCAATACCCCCCAGCAAGGAGTGGCATGTGGCAGGCTTGACCGGGAAACATTAGCTCCTGGGGGTTGGACTCTCTTGTGGGTCCTTTACATCCACTGTTCTCCCCTTGGGCAGTCAGCCTAACCTCTCCTGATGGAGTCCGTGGAGGCCCTGAGACTCGATGTCTCCGAAGATATACCCCCTAGAGGGTTCAATTATGATGCCGGGGTTAGGGGGAGCTGAAGTTCGGTGTTTGGGCTCGGGTTCCTCCAAATTAGACCAGCAACACTTGCTGTTGCACTTAGAGTTATTTACTTTCGTAGCTTTTTCTGCTACGTGTTTATACCTGTTTGGGAGTTGGGTCTTCTCTGGCCTAGGACCCCACTCCAACCATTTACAGAGCAGAGGATGGTCTCTTTTAGACTGCCTTCAACTCTCTCTAAGTTCCAAATGCTGTTTGTAGGTTTAAATGTTATTTTTTCCCCCTTCACCCCATCCCACCCTTGGTCTCTCCTAACTTTCTCTCCTCATTTGTCCACCATCACGGAAGAACAAAGTGGTCATCTCACATTATCTGGTGCCCTCCATTAGTCCCGAACCAATGACGTCGCTGACGTCGAGCTCATATAATGCCAGAGGCCTTAATAGCCCTGGAAAAAGGAATCAAATCCTATATGGTTTCCATAAGAAGAGAGAGTCATGGTATCCTTTTTTCAGGAGACCCACTTTACCTCAGCAAACACACCTAGTTACCACAATCGATACTACCCTTATTCGTATCACGCTCCCCATCCGAACCGCAAAGTGTGCGAGGTATCTATAGCCTTTCACAGATCACTTAAACCACAGATCCTAGCGATGGAAAAGGATGAGGAGGGGAGATACATTTTCCTAAAATTAAAAATATCTGACACCATTTATACTCTGGCTAATTTTTATTTTCCCAACCAGGATCAGATTTTGTCCGGTTCCAGAGCTCTCCGGAGACTAACAGAGTTTGCAGAAAACTCGACCATTATCGTCGGAGGCGACTTCAACATCGCATTGGATCCACATCTAGACACCTCTTTGGGCCGCTCTTCTGTATCTCGCTCAGCCACTTGCAAGCCATGGAAAATGCTGGTGTGTCTCCATCTTGTAGACCTATGGAGAACCCTCCACCCATCCACTAGAGATTACAGCTTTCACTCGCAGGTCCACAACTCGTACAGCAGAATAGATTACATCTTTGTTTCACACAAGCTATTAGACGGTTCCCCCAAATGCTCACTAGGCAATTTCTTAAGGTCTGATCACGCCCCAGTGTTTGGCGAGCTCAATCCTAGGGGGCAGGACCTCAGGGGATGTAATTGGAAGTTAAATGACAACCTACTTAAGGACCCAATAGGCATGGCGGATATTTCTAAGACAATCACCGTCTTCCTAGAAGCCCACGAGTCCGTCACCACCCCCGCGCCAATTAAGTGGAAAGCGCTAAAATGTACTCTAAGAGGGGTGTTCATGTCTCATGGCTCGATCAAGAGAGAAAGGTCATACAAGCTTAAACAATTGTTACAGTCCCTAGAGACACGATAGACGCTCAATAAAAAGCAGAGATCGGAAGCATTATTAATAGAAATAACTAATATTAGACATGAGATACTTGCCATATTAGACCAGAACACCCTATACCTTAGAGTCAGAGTTTCAAGCAGGATACTACGAATATGGCAATAAAAGTGGGAGATGGCTGGTGAGGGCCTTGCACCCCCGGGCACCCCAGACAAACATCCTCTCCATTTTCGCTCCTTCTGGGACAGTGGTCCATGGTCCGGGCGAGATACTGGAAGCCTTTAGAGCTTATTACTCTGGGCTTTACAATATCCCTCGTTGGACAGGGTCCAACGAGCCTTCTCAGAGGGAAAACATTACACATTATTTGCAGCAACATATATCTAAAACCATCCCGGCCGAAGAAGCAGAAGCCCTTGAAATAGACTTGACACCCACAGAATTGTCTCAGGTACTGAAAGACCTAAAGGTGGGGAAGAGCCCCGGGCCAGATGGTTTCACCTAGAGATGAGCGAACGCGTTCGTTCGAGCTTGATATTCGTGCGAATATTAGGGTGTTCGGGATGTTCGTTATTCGTAACGAACACCATGCGGTGTTCTGGTTACTTTCACTTCCTTCCCTGAGACGTTAGCGCGCTTTTCTGGCCAATTGAAAGACAGGGAAGGCATTACAACTTCCCCCTGTGACATTCAAGCCCTATACCACCCCCCTGCTGTGAGTGGCTGGGAAGATCAGGTGTCACCCGAACATAAAAGTCGGCCCCTCCAGCGGTTCGCCTCAGATGCCGTGTGAGTTAGATGAGGGACAGTGCTGTTTGTACCGGAGCTGCTGTAGGGAAAGAATTGGTAGTTAGTGTAGGCTTCAAGACCCCCCAAAGGTCCTTATTAGGGCCACTGATAGCTGTGTGTTGGCTGCTGTTAGCAGTGGCAATTTTTTTTCCTCAAAATCGGCTCTGCAGAGCGTTGCACCTGGCATTAGGGACAGAAGTGCTGCATAGACAGGGAGAGTGTTAGGAGTGAGTGTAGCCTTCAAGAACCTCAACGGTCCTTTCTAGGGCCATATTTAACCGTGTGCAGTACTGTCCAGGCTGCTGTTAGCTGTGCTGCATTTTTTTTTGCTTCTCAAAATCGCCTCTGCAGACCATTGCACCCTCCATTGATACTGCAGGGAAAGAATTGTATAGGCAGGGCCACAACACAGTTATTATTCATAGAATATACGCAGTGCTGCCTTTTGCTTGTAAAACAAGTGAAAATAATTCTATTTGTCCTGCCTCTGTCCGTCCTAAGGGCGGTGGACACGTGTCGGCTGCGTGTGCAACCTGTAAAAATCAGACGCACCCAGCTACGTTTTACTCCTGGCTTCGCCATTTGCTTTCCTTAATTGGGAAAAAAAATACCTGCTCTGCCACAGTTAATAACTCTGCTACCCTCACGTTCTGTGACACATTAGCAGGAAAACAGCACAGTTATTAAACTTCTCATGTTCATAGAATATACGCAGTGCTGCCTTTTGGTGCAAAAAAACGGAAAATAATTCTATTTGTCCTGCCTCTGTCCGTCCTAACGCCGGTGGACACGTGTCGGCTGCGTCTGCAACCAGTAAAAATCATACGCACCCAGCTACGTTTTACTCCTGGCTTCGCCATTTGCTTTCCTTAATTGGGAAAAAAAATACCTGCTCTGCCACAGTTAATAACTCTGCTACCCTCACGTTCTGTGACACATTAGCAGGAAAACAGCACAGTTATTAAACTTCTTATGTTCATGGAATATACGCAGTGCTGCCTTTTGGTGCAAAAAAACGGAAAATAATTCTATTTGTCCTGCCTCTGTCCGTCCTAAGGGCGGTGGACACGTGTCGGCTGCGTGTGCAACCTGTAAAAATCAGACGCACCCAGCTACGTTTTACTCCTGGCTTCGCCATTTGCTTTCCTTAATTGGGAAAAAAAATACCTGCTCTGCCACAGTTAATAACTCTGCTACCCTCACGTTCTGTGACACATTAGCAGGAAAACAGCACAGTTATTAAACTTAGATTATTCATTCACTAGAGGCAGTGGGGCCTTTCGTTTTCAAAAAAGGGAAAAAATTATATTTGGCCTGCAGTCTTGCGCCAATTTATTAGCTGCCTGTGAAATCAAATCACTGGTAATACAGCATGCTGAGGGGTAGGGGTAGGCCTAGAGGACGTGGACGCGGCCGAGGACGCGGAGGGCCAAGTCAGGGTGTGGGCACAGGCCAAGCTCCTGATCCAGGTGTGTCGCAGCCGACTGCTGCGCGATTAGGAGAGAGGCACGTTTCTGGTGTCCCCACATTCATCGCCCAATTAATGGGTCCACGCGGGAGACGGTTATTAGAAAATGAGCAGTGTGAGCAGGTCCTGTCCTGGATGGCAGAAAGTGCTTCGAGCAACCTATCGTCTACCCGCAGTTCTGCGCCGTCCACTGCTGCCAATCCGAATCCTCTGTCTGCTGCTCCTCCTTCCTCCCAGCCTCCTCACTCCACTACAATAACACCTGCTCAGGAGCGGGAACACTCCCAGGAACTGTTCTCGGGCCCCTGCTTAGATTGGGCAGCAGCGGTTCCTCTCCCACCAGAGGAGTTTATCGTCACTGATGCCCAACCATTCGAAAGTTCCCGGGGTCCGGGGGAAGAGGCTGGGGACTTCCGCCAACTGTCTCAACAACTTTCTGTGGGTGAGGAGGACGATGACGATCAGACACAGTTGTCTTGCAGTGAGGTAGTAGTAAGGGCAGTAAGTCCGAGGGAGCAGCGCACAGAGGATTCGGAGGAAGAGCAGCAGGACGATGAGGTGACTGACCCCACCTGGTGTGCAACGCTTACTCAGGAGGACAGGTCTTCAGAGGGGGAGTCAAGGGCATCAGCAGGGCAGGTTGCAAGAGGCAGTGCGGTGGCCAGGGGTAGAGGCAGGGCCAGACCGAATAATCCACCAAGTGTTTCCCAAAGCGCCCCCTCGCGCCATGCCACCCTGCAGAGGCCGAGGTGCTCTAAGGTCTGGCAGTTTTTCACAGAGACGCCTGACGACCGACGAACAGTGGTGTGCAACCTTTGTCGCGCAAAGCTCAGCCGGGGAGCCAACACCAACAGCCTCACCACCACCACCATGTGCAGACATATGATGGCCAAGCACCCCGCAAGGTGGGACGAAGGCCGTTCACCGCCTCCGGTTTGCACCCCTGCCTCTCCCCCTGTGCCCCAACCTGCCACTGAGATGCAACCCCCCTCTCAGGACACAGGCACTACCGTCTCCTGGCCTGCACCCACACCCTCACCTCTGCTGTCCTCGGCCCCATCCAGCAGTGTAGTTCAGCGCACCGTCCAGCCGTCGCTTGCGCAACTGTTGGAGCGCAAGCGCAAGTACGCCGCCACGCACCCGCACGCTCAAACGTTAACCGTCCGCATAGCAAAATTCATCAGCCTTGAGATGCTGCCGTATAGGGTTGTGGAAACGGAGTCCTTCAAAAGTATCATGGAGGCGGCGGCCCCGCGCTACTCAGTTCCCAGTCGCCACTACTTTTCCCGATGTGCCGTCCCAGCCCTGCACGACCACGTCTCCCGCAACATTGTACGCGCCCTCACCAACGCGGTTACTGCCACGGTCCACTTAACTACGGACACGTGGACAAGCACAGGCGGGCAGGGCCACTACATCTCCCTGACGGCACATTGGGTGAATTTAGTGGAGGCTGGGACAGAGTCAGAGCCTGGGACCGCTCATGTCCTACCCACCCCCAGAATTTCGGGCCCCAGCTCGGTGGTGGTATCTGCGGAGGTGTATGCTTCCTCCACTAAAGCACCCTCCTCCTCCTCCTCCTCCTCCTCTGTCTCGCAATCAAGATGTGTTAGCAGCAGCATGTCGCCAGCAGTCGGTGTCGCGCGGTGTGGCAGCACAGCGGTGGGCAAGCGTCAGCAGGCCGTGCTGAAACTACTCAGCTTAGGCGATAAGAGGCACACGGCCCACGAACTGCTGCAGGGTCTGACACAGCAGACCGACCGCTGGCTTGCGCCGCTGAGCCTCCAACCGGGCATGGTCGTGTGTGACAACGGCCGTAACCTGGTGGCGGCTCTGCAGCTCGGCAGCCTCACGCACGTGCCATGCCTGGCCCACGTCTTTAATTTGGTGGTTCAGCGCTTTCTGAAAAGCTACCCACGCTTGTCAGACCTGCTCGTAAAGGCGCGCCGGCTCTGCGCACATTTTCGCAAGTCCCACACGGACGCTGCCACCCTGCGCAGCCTGCAACATCACTTTAAGCTGCCAGTGCACCGACTGCTGTGCGACGTGCCCACACGGTGGAACTCTACGCTCCACATGTTGGCCAGGCTCTATGAACAACGTAGAGCTATAGTCGAATACCAACTCCAACATGGGCGGCGCAGTGGGAGTCAGCCTCCTCAATTCCTTTCAGAAGAGTGGGCCTGGTTGGCAGACATCTGCCATGTCCTTGGTAATTTTGAGGAGTCTACCCAGGTGGTGAGCGGCGATGCTACAATCATTAGCGTCACCATTCCTCTGCTATGCATCTTGAGAAATTCCCTGCAAACCATAAAGGCAGCTGCTTTGCGCTCGGAAACGGGGGCGGGGGAAGACAGTATGCCGCTAGATAGTCAGGGCACCCTCCTGTCTATTTCTCAGCGCGTACAGGAGGAGGAGGAGGAGGAGCATGAGGAGGAGGGGGAAGAGACAGCTTGGGCCGCTGCTGACGGTACACCGGCTGATTGCCTGTCATCCTTTCAGCGTGTATGGCCTGAGGAGGAGGAGGAGGAGGAGGATCCTGAAAGTGATCTTCCTAGTGAAGACAGCCATGTGTTGCGTACAGGTACCCTGGCACACATGGCTGACTTCATGTTAGGATGCCTTTCTCGTGACCCTCGCGTTGCACGCATTCTGGCCACGACGGATTACTGGGTGTACACACTGCTCGATCCACGGTATAAGGAGAACCTGCCCACTCTGATTCCCGAAGAGGAAAGGGGTTCGAGAGTGTTGCTATACCACAGGACCCTTGCGGACAAGCTGATGGTAAAATTCCCAGCCGACAGCGCTAGTGGCAGAAGGCGCAGTACCGAGGGCAAGGTAGCAGGGGATGTGCGTAGATCGAGCAGCATGTACATCCCAGGCAGTGCAACAGTCTTTAAGGGCCTGGCCAGCTTTATGGCTCCCCACCAAGACTGTGTCACCGCTCCCCAGTCACGGCTGAGTCGGCGGGAGCACTGTAAAAGGATGGTGAGGGAGTACGTAGCGGATCGCACGACCATCCTTGGTGACGCCTCTGCCCCCTACAACTACTGGGTGTCGAAGCTGGACACGTGGCCTGAACTAGCGCTGTATGCCCTGGAGGTGCTTGCTTGTCCTGCGGCTAGCGTCTTGTCAGAGAGGGTGTTTAGTGCGGCTGGGGGAATCATCACAGATAAGCGTAGCCGCTTGTCAACCGACAGTGCCGACAGGCTAACACTCATCAAGATGAACAAAGGCTGGATTTCGCCAGACTTCTGTTCTCCACCAGCGGACAGCAGCGATACGTAAGCAATACGTAGGCTGCACCCGCGGATGGA
Organism: Eleutherodactylus coqui; assembly: GCF_035609145.1. Lineage (NCBI taxonomy): Eukaryota > Metazoa > Chordata > Amphibia > Anura > Eleutherodactylidae > Eleutherodactylus > Eleutherodactylus coqui. The sequence continues at coordinate 257,334,729 of NC_089839.1, read as the reverse complement.
AGCTACGTTCTCTCTCACCATCCAAAACGGGGACATTTCTGCTTCATCAATCTGTGTCTAATATTCCTCCTCCTCCTCCTGCTCCTCCTCCTGAAACCTCACGTAATCACGCTGAACGGGCAATTTTTCTTAGGGCCACAAGGCTCACTCAAATAATTTTTCTGAACAATTTTTATAAGTTTCAATGCGCTTAAAAGCGTTGGAACTTTAACTTGAACCAATTTTTCGTTACACTGGGCTGCCTCCAGGCCTAGTTACCACTTAAGCCACATTAACCAAAGCGATTAATGGGTTTCACCTGCCCTCTTGGCTGGCCATGGCCAATTTTTGGGATGTACATTAGTACTGTTGATACAGCAATTTTTGTGGGCCCTCGCCTACAGTGTAATCAAATTAATTTTTAGCCCACCTGCATTACAGCTGACGTTACCTCAGCTGTGTTGGGCAATGCAATGGGATATTTTTATGTACCGCCGGTGGGTTCCAGGGAGCCACCCATGCTGTAGGTGCACACGGAGTTTTTAATACATGTGTCCACTTCTAAAGAACCCCAGTCTGACTGGGGCATGCTGTGTGGGCCGAAGCCCACCTGTATTACGCACGACATTACTACCTCAGCTGTGTTGGGCAATGCAATGGGATATTTCTATGTACCGCCGGAGGCTTCCTGGCACCCACCCAGGCAGTGGGTCCACAGGGAGTTTAACCTACATGTGTCCACTTGTAAAGAACCCCGGTCAGACTGGGGCATGCAGTGTGGGCCGAAGCCCACCTGTATTACGCACGACATTACTACCTCAGCTGTGTTGGGCAATGCAATGGGATATTTCTATGTACCGCCGGTGGCTTCCTGGCACCCACCCAGGCAGTGGGTCCACAGGGAGTTTAACCTACATGTGTCCACTTCTAAAGAACCCCAGTCTGACTGGGGCATGCAGTGTGGGCCGAAGCCCACCTGTATTACGCACGACATTACTACCTCAGCTGTGTTGGGCAATGCAATGGGATATTTCTATGTACCGCCGGTGGCTTCCTGGCACCCACCCATGCTGTGGGTCCACAGGGAATTATAATTGCATCTGTTTCCACTTATAAAGAAACCCAGTCTGACTGGGGCATGCAGTGTGGGCCGAAACCCACCTGCATTAACCCTTTCCAGTCCACTGTGTGACCTGTGAAGACATTAGGGTTTAAGGCTGTACAGCTCCGTTGTTGGTAGACGTCCGTCGGGGTTCTCTTACTGTATATTGCCAGCCTCTCTGCTGTCGGAGCCTATCCTACGTGTCAGCTCATGCAGTACTGGCTTTAGCCAGCATATAGCGCCGTTGTATAACGGCAGAAAAAGCGTAAGCCCCCTAGGAAAACCATATACAAATTGGATTGGAAAGGGTTAAGCACAACATTACTACCTCAGCTGTGTTGGGCAATGCAATGGGATATTTCTATGTACCGCCGGTGGCTTCCTGGCACCCACCCAGGCAGTGGGTCCACAGGGAGTTTAACCTACATGTGTCCACTTGTAAAGAACCCCGGTCAGACTGGGGCATGCAGTGTGGGCCGAAGCCCACCTGTATTACGCACGACATTACTACCTCAGCTGTGTTGGGCAATGCAATGGGATATTTCTATGTACCGCCGGTGGCTTCCTGGCACCCACCCATGCTGTGGGTCCACAGGGAATTATAATTGCATCTGTTTCCACTTATAAAGAAACCCAGTCTGACTGGGGCATGCAGTGTGGGCCGAAACCCACCTGCATTAACCCTTTCCAGTCCACTGTGTGACCTGTGAAGACATTAGGGTTTAAGGCTGTACAGCTCCGTTGTTGGTAGACGTCCGTCGGGGTTCTCTTACTGTATATTGCCAGCCTCTCTGCTGTCGGAGCCTATCCTACGTGTCAGCTCATGCAGTACTGGCTTTAGCCAGCATATAGCGCCGTTGTATAACGGCAGAAAAAGCGTAAGCCCCCTAGGAAAACCATATACAAATTGGATTGGAAAGGGTTAAGCACAACATTACTACCTCAGCTGTGTTGGGCAATGCAATGGGATATTTCTATGTACCGCCGGTGGCTTCCTGGCACCCACCCAGGCAGTGGGTCCACAGGGAGTTTAACCTACATGTGTCCACTTGTAAAGAACCCCGGTCAGACTGGGGCATGCAGTGTGGGCCGAAGCCCACCTGTATTACGCACGACATTACTACCTCAGCTGTGTTGGGCAATGCAATGGGATATTTCTATGTACCGCCGGTGGCTTCCTGGCACCCACCCATGCTGTGGGTCCACAGGGAATTATAATTGCATCTGTTTCCACTTATAAAGAAACCCAGTCTGACTGGGGCATGCAGTGTGGGCCGAAACCCACCTGCATTAACCCTTTCCAGTCCACTGTGTGACCTGTGAAGACATTAGGGTTTAAGGCTGTACAGCTCCGTTGTTGGTAGACGTCCGTCGGGGTTCTCTTACTGTATATTGCCAGCCTCTCTGCTGTCGGAGCCTATCCTACGTGTCAGCTCATGCAGTACTGGCTTTAGCCAGCATATAGCGCCGTTGTATAACGGCAGAAAAAGCGTAAGCCCCCTAGGAAAACCATATACAAATTGGATTGGAAAGGGTTAAGCACAACATTACTACCTCAGCTGTGTTGGGCAATGCAATGGGATATTTCTATGTACCGCCGGTGGCTTCCTGGCACCCACCCATGCTGTAGGTGCACACGGAGTTTTTACTACATCTGTACACTTATAAAGAACCCCAGTCAGACTGGGGCATGCAGTGTGGGCCGAAGCCCACCTGCATTAAGCACGACATTACTACCTCAGCTGTGTTGGGCAATGCAATGGGATATTTCTGTGTACCGCCGGTGGGTTCCAGGGAGCCACCCATGCTGTGGGTCGACAGGGACTTCACAATAGGGAGTTGTACCTGCCTGTGTCTATGAATTAAAAAGCCCGGTCTGACTGGGGCATGCAGACACCTTGACAAAATGAATAGTGTGTGGCACATAGGTTCCCCATTGCTATGCCCACGTGTGCAGCTCCTGATGGCGGTGGCACAGGATTCTATTTCTCATTGCTTCTGTACAGCATTGTGGGCTATCGCTCCGCCACTTTTAAAGAGGGTCGCTGCCTAGCCGTGCCAACCTCTGCAGTGTGTGCCTGCGGTCCCTCGTCATGGCAGACGCAATTCTAAATAGACATGAGCGTGGTGTGGCATGAGGGCAGCTGAAGGCTGCCCAGGGACACTTTGGTGTGCGCTGTGGGGGGGAGGGGGGGCGGTTGGGCAGCATGTAACCCAGGAGAAGTGTCAGTGGAGTGTCATGCAGGCAGTGATTGTGCTTTGTTGGAGGTAGTGTGGTGCTTAGCAAAGGTATGCCATGCTAATGAGGGCTTTTCAGAAGTAAAAGTTGTTGGGAGGGGGGGGCCCACTCTTGCCGGTATTGTGGCTTAATAGTGGGACCTGTGAACTTGAGATGCAGCCCAACATGTAGCCCCTCGCCTGCCCTATCCGTTGCTGTGTCGTTCCCATCACTTTCTTGAATTGCCCAGATTTTCACACATGAAAACCTTAGCGAGCATCGGCGAAATACAAAAATGCTCTGGTCGCCCATTGACTTCAATGGGGTTCGTTGTTCGAAACGAACCCTCGAACATCGCGGGAAGTTCGTTCCGAATAACGAACACCCGAACATTTTGGTGTTCGCTCATCTCTAGTTTCACCCCGAAGTTTTAGAAGAAATTTGGTGAACAACTGACAGATTTAATGTTGGAGGCATTCAATGCAGTTTCCCGGGGATGTCCCTTCCCACCTCAGGCACTGCAGGCACATATTGTGGTGATATTAAAGCCAGAGAGCAAAAGCTACAGTCCCATCTCCCTCATCAATGGTGACCTTAAAATATTCTCCAAGATATTGGAAGACAGACTAAACCCCCTTGTACCCCATCTAATCCACGCAGACCAAGCTGGGTTCGTCCCGTCAAAACATCACCACTAATCAATAAGGCCCGCAGCCTCCTTATTCCCCTGTATCTCCTGGCAGTAGATGCCCAGAAGGCTTTCGATAGGGCAAGTTGGATCTTCTTGGAGGAGGTGCTGAGGGGGGTGGACCTGGGATCGAGGGTCCTTTCCTGGATAATGGCCTGTATAGTTCCCCTTCCGCACGTATTAGGGTCAATGGTCTCCTATCCGAGACTTTTAAAATCCAGAATGGCACAAGGCAAGGCTGCCCCCTCTCTCCGATACTATATATTATGGTTATGGAACCATTAGCAGTCGCCCTGAGAAACAACCTCGATGTACAGGGAGTAGGGGACAGTGCCGGGGATCATAAACTATCTATTTTTGCGGATGACCAGCTGCTGTATGTCACTAATCCCAGGACCTATCTACCTGTGATCATATCAGAGCTGTCTAGATATGGGATCCTCAGTAATTTCAAAATGAACCGCCAAAAGTCTGAGATTCTTAACATCTCCATTCCAGCCTCCGAGGTAACTGTCTTGCGTGAGACCTTTCCTTTTCAGTGGAGGGAAGGCTCTCTAAAGTATCTTGGCATCCACATCCCGGCCACCCGGACAGATATCTATGAACTAAATTACAGACCCTTGCTGAACATATTCGAGACAGAGCTAGAGGGTTGGTCCAAGACACATATCTCCTGGTTCAGTAGAATTAACGCCCTAAAGATGAACATCTTGCCTAGAATCTTATGTTTTCCAGACGGTACCTTGTGACCTTCCAAGACACTTCTTTACCCAGCTGCAGAGATCCCTAGTGAGGTTTGTCTGGAGAGGCCTCCCTCTGCTCACTTTAGGCCTGCTCAAAGCCGGGAACCGTATAGCAAGAGGCAGACGAATGATAACGATACCTGGCCCCTTGACACCACTAACCGGGAACCAAGAGATCCCTGCCACAACACAATTAACAGAACCATCCTTTCTACCCAACAGTCCCCTTCCACAAATCCGGGATGTACAGGGCCATGAGGGCATACGTCCGATGGGCGATCTGGGCGGAGGGCATAGACCAAGACCAGGATCATGGATGCAATATTTTCAGGTGAGAGACTACTTGGCATCACTTAGAGTCTCTGAATCGTTGTATGCAGACCTCACTCCATTCGAGGAGCTTTGCGTTGCACCCAGCCCCCTTCTCATGTGATATCTCTGCTGTACGGGTTGTTGATCAATGAGAAGATGACAGGAGCTCGACTGCCCTGGGAGTCAAGATGGGAGGAGGCGCTGGGCAGACACTTCTCCGGAGAGCTCTGGAACACGTCCTACACCCTAGCCCACAAGATGTCAATATCAATTAAGGTGCAGGAACTAAACTACAAAATAGTATCGCAATGGTACAGAACCCCGGATAAACTTCACAGAATTTTCCAAGAGATTCCAGACAAATGCTGAAGATGTTGCTCAGGGGTAGGATACATGCTCCATATCTGCTGGAGTTTTCCACTAATTGCCCCACTCTGGGGAGACGTCGCCGGGTTGTATGGAATGGTGTCCAGTTCCCCCCTGGTTTTGACCCCTGAGGTTTCTCTCCTCTCAATGTTTCCAGGCCCCATCTCTCAGGCCAAAAAGGGTATTCTTAGACACTTCATTATGGCCATGCGTCACATTATCTCTCGCCGTTGGAGACAGAGGGGAGCGATCCCGTGGTCAGCTTGGGTGGAGGCCCTGGACTTCATTAAGAATATGGAGGATCTCAGAAGTTCTGACTTGGAGATGGGCCCCGAACCCTCTGGCCCCTATGCCACTTGGGCAGTGTGGATCGATTTTAAGAGTACCTCGGCGTTTCTTAAAGGGGTTGTCCCGCGAAAGCAAGTGGGTCTATACACTTCTGTATGGCCATATTAATGCACTTTGTAATGTACATTGTGCATTAATTATGAGCCATACAGAAGTTATCAGAAGTTATTCACTTACCTGTTCCGTTGCTGGCATCCTCGTCTCCATGGTGCCGTCTAATTTTCAGCGTCTAATCGCCGGATTAGACGCGCTTGCGCAGTCCGGTCTTCTTCTTTTCTGAATGGGGCCGCTCGTGCCGGAGAACGGTTCCTGGTAGCTCCGCCCCGTCACGTGCCGATTCCAGCCAATCAGGAGGCTGGAATCGGCAATGGACCGCACAGAAGCCCTGCGGTCCACCGAGGGAGAAGATCCCGGCGGCCATCTTCACCAGGTAAGTAAGAAGTCACCGGAGCGCGGGGATTCAGGTAAGCACTGTCCGGTTTTCTTTTTTAACCCCTGCATCGGGGTTGTCTCGCACCGAACGGGGGGGCTGTTGAAAAAAAAAAAAACTCGTTTCGGCGCGGGACAACCCCTTTAAGTGGCTAGCAGATGGATCATTGTAAGAGACATATCGATCCTTCCAAAATTCCTGAGACAACACCTAACACTCACTGGCTTATACATACGCTCTATTATTCTAGCACTCCATAAGAAGAGGAGAGACCATTATTTCCCCACTCCCTACTCCCACCTCCTCTCCCCCGGCTTTTTAGTCACTTGTGTCTCCTTCTTGGTTTTTCCGTTGTTGTTTTCTCCCCTCTTTTCTACCTTTCCCTGACAATAACATTGATAATTGTTCGACAGGTTTCATTTCTTTTATTTGTTTTTTTTTTTTTTAATTGATTTATTTTTTCTCTGCAATAGATAAATATGGAAATCTCCTCTGGCCCCCGGGAACTTCTAAAAGGCTCATGTCGTCAATTTGTGTTCCTTAACTAGTCTCCATTCTAGCCCGTCCGACAGTGGTTCTCCGGGATACCAGAGGAGATTCTGAGCTAAAGTTATTTTTATTTCCTATATCAATGTTTATTCAAATATTTGTAGTCATTCGGCAAATATATACCTGCCAAACATAAGAGGAAGAAATTATATGATCCCAGGGAAATTTTCTTGTTGTTTATGTTAAATGTCTGTTTTTGTTCTACTGCACCTATCCCTGTAATGCAATCATTTTGATGTTTTTTATTATAAGCATGTATGGTTATTATAGAAAATTTAATAAACAAATTTTGAAAGAAGAAAAAAATAAAATAATTCCAAGCACACAGCAGGAATGTAAGGTGATAGATAGAAATTCTGTTGTCTGTTCTTTATTCATGGCCAAACACTGGCCCAATCTGCACCAAATTTACCACATAGGTAAATTAGTCGCCTCAAAAGGTCTTAAACTAGGTTTCAGCTCTCTAGGACCAACAGTTCAAGATATTTGCAAAAAAGTCAGAATAGAAAAAAAAAATTTATATAGAGCTAAAACCTTCCGAAGAACCGCATTTACCTATATGGCTAGTTTGGCGCTATAAAGATGTTGGCTTCATATCCGTAGCAAACAAAGTTTTTAACCGTGCACATACAAACAATACCAGTTACACGAAATAGACCCTTGTGAAGCCGTGTAATTCTGCTAGCATTCTTTATATGCTCATGGTTTAATACATCATCATCAGTGTCTACCTTTAGTCTGGACTCCTTTTACTGCTGTAAGCAATAAAACTAGATGACATTCATAGATAAACGATCCTAGGAACAGATCAACAAATCTCTTGAGTAAATTGAAAATGTGACATGCTTCATTAAACACGATTAAGTATAGATAAATCAAGAGGAACAAGATTAGATCTAAAACAGCTGAATAAGGGTGCTATTACACGAGCGCTAGTGTTAGTGCTCACATTTACCCGACAACTGCCGGGCGGGCAGCATTGATGAGTGCAGGTGTTGCCTGGCCATTAGCATTGTTACAGCTCAATAGTGGCAATTGCCAGGCGGCACCTGCACCCAGGAGGTACCGCCAGGTGGGTATTAGTGTATCTTGACGCCACCAGAAGTACAGGTGGAGCCAAGATACTAGGAGTTTGACAGGGGGTTGACGCCCCCTGTTACTGATTGGCTGTCCTGTATTCTTCCCCACAGGTCCTGTAGCCACCGTCGGCCGCTGTGGAGGAACGCGAGAGGCGCTGCTTGGGCCTTCTGAGTGGTGCTGGGCAGAGAACAACGCCGTGCAGGAAGGTCAGAGCGGTCGGTCTGCACTCTGCTGGGCAGCGGTCGAGGCGGTGCAGGAACTTGACACCGATCGGTCTGCACTCAGCAGCGCTGCTGTGTGACGGAGCGGTAACCGGCCGTCCAGAAAGAGACCATTTCCATTGATCTCCGCCGCTCCTCTGCTGAATGGACTCACCAGCCCAGCCCGCAGAGGTGCGTTGACAATGCGCTCCTCCTTTGTCAACTGCCGCACTGCTACCTCCCTCGCTCAGACTGCCGCCGTGCACAGCAGCAGGGCAGCTATTGGCCGAGGCAAGGACGCCAGCGGGAGGAGCTGCCGAACCACCGGCATGCAATAATCTGGGACACTGACGGCGGCCACAGGCAAAACATGTGTGGCAGCAATCACAGCTGCGGGGTGCGCGGCGCTGGGACACCGCTGCCGGCAAGAGGCACAGCAGCTGCGGCATTAATCCGCCGGGGATAATCACAGCAGCAGAAGGTCGGAGACTGCAGCCAGGAAGAGGCACAGCAGGGCCGGCATCATATCCTCCAGCAGTGGCTACAGGACCTGTGAGAGCCAGGACGGGGAAAATGCAGAACAGCCAATCAGTAACAGGCGGCGTCAAACACCTGTCAAATTCCATGTATGTTGGCTCCGCTAGGTGATAAGAAAACGCGAGCACTAGCACTTGTGTAATAGCACCCTAAAAGAAAGATCATAATTTAGAACATTTATAGCAAAGAGGAGTCCAAGAATAAGAAAAAAATCTAAGTTTATTTGAAATAACTGCACATTTCTATACAAAGCAATTGTAATACAGCATACATTTACATTCAGAAATAAATCACCTTCATGTCCAACAGGAAAACCCCTCAATCATGGCAAGTGTCTGCCCTTGGGGCTCATGCTCATAAGAAATACTGCCTTCTGGTACAATTTGGCACAACTTTCACTTCTAAATATTCACACAAGTTTGTAAAAAGTTCTAGAACACCATTGGATTGAAAAATGATGCAGAGTGGTTTCCATGTACCCTAGAGTAAGTGCATGAACCCTTAGCAGATTTGCTAAAAGATATAAAAACACGAGAACCAAAAATATAATTAAATATGAAATGTACAGTAACTCATACATATTTTGGCCAGGTGACCCTAGGTGTTACATGCAGCTTATTTGGAGGCTTTGCTATGCAGGTGCTGAAAAACACCCAGTTAAAGTGGCTCCAGATAGGGTGGATTTGCCCGGAATTTCCGTGTGGACATTCCGCTTCAGATAGGCTTCCGTGTGGAGCCAGCCTAAAAGGAACCTGCTGGTTAAACCCCATTTTCCTCTTAGAGTTAATAACCACCCCAAAACAATTTATACAAATTCATAGATATGTTATAGATATGTTACGAAACGTTCTCTTAAGGTCCATTTACATGGGACGCATGTCGGGCAAACGATGCCGGACACTCGGCTCTGTGTTTCGCTCACAGAGCTCCCCTCTCCATTGAGATAACACAACAGCCATTCACTACTGAACGATGAGCTCATCGCTGATCATTTATGCTGCATAAATGATGAGCGATCAGCTGATCGCTCATCGTGCAGTTTAAACAGTGGATGTTCAGTAATGAACGGCCGCTGTGTTATCTCAATGGAGAGGGGCAGGTGAGCGAGAGCAGAGAAATCTCCTGCACTGCCCTGCCCCCCTGCTGGCCGCTCTGTGAATCAGCCTGCTCTGCTAGCTCCTGTGCAGGAACACGGGAGCGAGGAACACAGGGACGAGTGTCAGGCATAGTTTGCCCGACATTCATCCCGTGTAAAAGGACCTTTACTAATATGGCCAATTCTTTGTTCTTCAGACATAAGCCTCTGCCAGAGTTGTGGCAGCGGCTTATCCTAGTAAATATGCTTGCTCAGCAAATGCAAGCTTGCATGTTTATGGAGTAGTCCAACTAGGTGGCTTAATACAGATAGTTTACAACCCCACAGGTGCTGTTGTTGCTATGACCTTATTAAACAGGAAGGCAGAATAATCAATCTAAATTATCAAAAATCCAGCAGTTACAGTAGACCCTGCACCACGCATCACAACCAGATCTGGTTACCTTAGCTGTAAGACAAATGGCTTCCTTTCTTAAAATGTTTATATCTCACCCCAGGAGTCATCCTACCGAGTTTTTGGCTGAACAGACTTGATTTAGACATCATCTGACTAGCATATTTTCAATTACAGCTTTGATGCATGCATCTTAGAACTTCAACACACTAGTGTATTTGGGGCCGTGTACTGACCATGTTAATCCATGGAAAGCACGCGGCCCCATTTTCGCCAATGAGGCTACACACATGGATTTTTTCCACACAGACCATAGATCTATGTGAAAAAAAGGCCGTGGTATATCCTAGTCCTATCCATTTCACGTAGCAACGCATATTCGTGTATATCAGAGAGAACATGGATGCAAGTTTTTAGGACGCAACTCTCATTATGGCTAGTGTGCACCAAGGCTGAGTCTATGAGCAGTTTTGATTATGCAGCAATAGGTAGAGGCAAGTGAGAGCTTTGTAAGTCACACCTGTAGGGATGCAATTTGTGCCATTGTGAAAAGGAACTTTGCTCTGGAGCATGCCACTACCCCAAGTGCCATGGCGGACAAAGTACTCTTTGTCGCTGCACTGAATTGCCCCACAACTCCACCCCTTTGCATGATGGCTATAGCATCCAATCAGGAAACCAATACAGCCATGAGCAAAGAGAAGGAGCTGTTGAGATGGTCACTGCGGGGAGCAGAAGTACTCAGGAAGAAGTACTGCCTCCAGGCCGCTGGAGATGTGGTATGTTCCAAGATTACAGTTCTTCGTTACAATGATGTCATCACGGACAGCATCATTATAAAATGTGTGTAAAATGGTCTTCCCTGCTCCTAGCTAGCGGTAGGAACTTGTTGAAATGATTGCGGACATTGGCAGTTCTGTTTTGTCATGAATAGACTTGTACGTATATTAGCACAACTGACAACGGTGAGCCTTCTCTTGTGTATTACAGTTTGAACATACCCTTTGTTGTGCCATTACTTTTGTTTTGGACTGTAGCCCTGTTGACCCCTACGCAACGCTGTCAGCAGTTTTGCATCATCAAAACTGCTAATACAGTCCCTTTAAAACAGCCATATTACCACTTGTTAGTATCCCAGATGGGCATATTTAATAACCGCAGGGAAAATTAGACAGCTGTCAGACATGTCTGGCACCACTTTTTAAGGAGTAGGTTATAAAAAGTAGATGGTCTTATTCACCTTCCACTCCAAAAGCAGATGCTCTATGGTGTCGGGAAGCTCTTCCTCATACAGTTTATAGCACTGGACTAATGGCCCTAAACACAATGGTATGAACTAATTAATAGTCATTAAAACATTTTATAATAGTGCTACTTAAGGAAAAATTAACAGGAACTCAAAAGCCTTTAAGTTTACAGGCCAACTACACAGTTGTCCCGATTCTTCAAGTTGAATATAGGTAATATACTGGAAAGACATTAGAATATAAAAAGTGTAGTGGGGTAGCCCATGAGTATATTATACACACTGAATTAATGCCATTATACACATTGCACATTAATATTAGTTATGGTAAGTCACAACGAGATGACATCACAAAGACAAACACTACAATGGATTAGAAGTTAAGACTTGTGGCTTAATGACACTGAACACAGCGCAGTATGAGTAAAGTATGGAGGCAATCGGGTACAATTTTTGTTCTTTTATAGGCAACATTCTTATACAATTTTAAAAAGGTCTTGTAGTGGGTTCTTTAAATGTTGTCAGTATAGAAATGGTCATGAATGTAATGAAAAGCAATTGGTGGCCTGCTAAAAAGTGAGGTATAAAGTGGTGCTTGATTGTTTGTGAACCCTTCAGAATTTTCCATATTTCTGCTTATATTTGACTTAAAACTATATCTGATTTTCACACAAGTCCTAAAAGTAGATGAAGAAAACCAAAAGCAAACAAAAGGAGTCAAAAATAACAGTCTTAGTAATTTATTTAGTGTCGAAAATGTTCTAATACCACAAGTCTGTGAGTGGCAAAAGTATGTGAATCTTTAGGATTAGCAGATAATTTAAAGGTGAAATTAGAGTCAATCAATAGGTGGACAATCGGGTGTGAGTGGGCTACCTGTTTTATTGAAATCCAGGGATCTATCAAAGTCTGATCTTCACAATACCTTTGTGAAGGTGTATCATGGCACAAACAAAGGAGATTTCTGAGGACCTCAGAAGAGTTGTTGATGCTCATCAGGCTGGAAAAGGTTACAAAACCATCTCCAAAAAGAGAGTCAGATATATTATGTACAAATGTAGAAAATTCAATATTATCCTTCTCACCAAGATTGGTCGACCAACAAAGATCACGCCAAGGGCAAGGCATATGATAGTCTATGAAGTCACAAAGGAACCTAAGGTAACCTCTAAGCAACTAAAGGCCTTGCTCACCATTAGTGAACATTAAAGGGAACCTGTCACCTCCCTACCGCACCATAAACTTGGTTCCCGATGCTCCCGTAGACTTGTATGGGAGAGGGCACGTACGGCAATCTGAAGGGAGTCAGATTTTTGGACTTCAGCGGCAGGCAACATTGGAGTATAATAAAAAAAAAAAACATACATCACCCGACTCCCTGTCATCTTCCCTAACAGCACCATAACTTAGCAGAAATATGGAAAATCCTGAAGGGCTCACAAACCTTCAAACACCACTGTACGTCCAACAGAGCTCTCAACTACAGGGTGACTACAATAATTGAACATTACAAATGCCGCGAAACCCATTGTTTTAAACGGACATCCTGAAGACTGGAGGACAGGTCATCAATAGTAAAAGTCCTAGAATAACACTTAAAATATAAGAAAAAGTCAGTTTGAGGAACAACATGGTCTATGAAAAAGATGTATGAAGTATGTGACAAAAGTGTCTGCTACAGTTTGCTATTAATCTTTTTTTCTGATTGTTGGGGACCAAATGCCCAAAAAACAAAAGCAGGACTAGCTATATTAAATTTCCGTATCCCAACTCAATAGCTATGGTTTAAATGGTGTCTCCAGTCTCCACCGGTATATTTTAGGACTTAAGAAAATACAGAAAATAGTGACAACCTATAGGCTAGTATAGAAACATTTACAAAGAATAGAAAACCACATTTACCAGGTTTGAGGTCATCACGCCATGAGTACATAAACCGTTCAGTGGAAAATAAATAAATTCTGAATAGAAGTCACTAAATAACATATTGCCTTTAGTTTTACAGGGCTGTGTGAGCGTTAAAACATCTACAATAAGTGCTTCAAACCAGCACAAAAAGGTCATAAAACCCCGACTGCATGACATATATTTACATTAAGTGGTCATGAAGTGGTTAACCAGTATTAAAAATTGCTGGAGATGAGAAGGTATAGTTATTATACTGGAATGTTCTACAGTAAGTCACCCAGCAGCAAGTCTGGATTTAAAGGGGTTGTCTCGCGAAAGCAAGTGGGGTTATACACTTCTGTATGGCCATATTAATGCACTTTGTAATGTACATTGTGCATTAAATATGAGCCATACAGAAGTTATTCACTTACCTGCTCCGTTGCTAGCGTCCTCGTCTCCATCTAATTTCACTGTCTTCTTGCTTTTTTAGACGCGCTTGCTCTGTGCGGTCTTCTCCCCTTCTGCTCGGTCCAGGCACGAGCGGCGTTCTGGCTCCGCCCCTTCTACGCGTCATCGCGTAGTTCCGCCCCGTCACCTGTGCCGATTCCAGCCAATCAGGAGGCTGGAATCGGCAATGGAACACACAGAGCCCATGGTGCACCATGGGAGAAGACCCGCGGTGCACCATGGGAGAAAACCGCAGTGCATCCCTGGGAAAGGACCGGCGGCCATCTTAGGGAGAAGATTTTTTAAAGTCCTTATTTCGTCGGATCGGTAAGTAGTAGGCGGTTTAAAAATCGCTTTAATTTGCTATTTTATGCCAGGGGGGTGACAGGGGGAATGGGGTAATGTAAAATTTTGAGGTTTGCCGCGAGACAACCCCTTTAAGATACTAGAAAGGCTTTCAAGACTCTGGTCAAACAACCAAACATAATACAGCAAACCCAATTATAGGGTCAAGCAATATTTAACCCCTTTAGGATCAGGAGATTTTTCATTTTTTTATTTTCGGATTTTCATCCCTGCACTCCAAGAGCCATAACTTTCATATTTTTTAATTGACATAGCTGTATGAGGGCTTCTATTTTGCAGGAGGAGTTGTCATTTTAATGGAACCATTTAATGTACTATAGAATATATGGGGGGGGGAAAAAATTCAGTGGGGAGAAATACAAAAAAAAAATTAGAAAAATGCTATTGTGTCATTTGGATGAGTAGTTTTTACAGAGTTCACAGTGTAGTAAAAGTTACACATGAACTTTATTCTAAAGGTCAGTATGATTATGGAAATAACACAATGTATATAATGTTTTTCTATTTCTAAAGAAGTAGATTATTTTTTTTTGCTTTCCGATGTCACATACAGAGACCTGCAACTTTTTTGTTTTTGTCAATTGGGCTGTCTAAGGTCTCATTTTTTTTGTGGAACAAGCTGTAGTTCTTATTAGTACCATTTTGGGAAACACCCATCTTTTGGTCACTTTTAATTCAAATTTTTTGAGAGCTGGAATCTGAAAAAAGAAAAAAAAAATGCAATTTTCGCTCTTTTTTTTTTTTACAGCCCTCATTATGTGGAATAAATATTGTGATATTTAAATGGTTCAGACTATTACGTACACGATGATACCGATGGTATTTTTTAATGGCTTAGAATTTTTTTTTAACGGAAAAAAAAAGGAAAAAAGGGAGGTGTTCATAACTTTAGATTTTTTTAAATTTTTTTCCTTTAGTGCCTAAAGGGGACTTGAACCTGTCATCATTTGATCCCTTGTAGTATATACTGCAATACTTTAGTGTTTTTTTTTAGTGTTGCCTATGAAGCCCTGCCAGGGATGTTAAGCAATTATGTATGGCAGTCCATTAGCAACCCTTGGGTGAATTTAAAATTGTAAGCCCCCATAGGGACAGAATCAAATATCAAGTGATGTCAAGTACTGAGGAATATGTATGCGCTATATAAAATAAGGGGATTATTAAATAACTGCTATTGAAAAGATTGCTTTATTTTATGATTTTCAATGCACTGTAGCAAACTAAAAGCAAAATGGTTGTAAAGACACGTTACCCAATCTTGTTAAGCAGTCAAAGTCATAAAAAAAAAAGTAAATATAAATCATATACTACGGATAAAGGAGTTGAACGACAATATAATTACAGCAAGAACTGTATAAAGTGAACGTCCATAGAAAACAAATGTCAATGGAAAAAGTTAAAGGTTAAAATGTAACTGGTTAGGAAGGTACAAATGCCTGTAACCCCTTATATAGCTTACTGTAGAATAAGCCGCTGCATGCAAAACTATTCTGACTAGGGTAATCAAGTTGCTATGACTTTTCTGCAACAGCCATAGTCAACCCATAGACCACTGGAAAACCTGGTCTTTAAGTTGCTGACGAGTCAATAAGCAACCATCTTGAATTTAATTCACTTGTAGATGCCCAATTCAATTTTCTATAGCCAAAATATACAAGAAAGTTGCAGATCATGTAATTCCCTGATATAGTAGTCCATGTACCTCCAGCCAGAGGTATGTTCACCCCTTATACAATCTTACTGATAAACGTTTATTCTTAGAACTTCACAGTCCGTGTGCTCAGCAGGTATTTTATATTCACTTCATAAATACTTAAATAACACCGTACAATTACAAGTTAGGGTTTTAAGACGTTTCCTGGTGGCAGATAAGTGGTTTCAAAAGTCTTAAAGGGAACAGTTAGTTGGGACTGCAGGCAGGATGAGGAGTAGATTGATGTACTGAATCGTCCCATAAAACTACATAGCTTGTATTTTATTCATTTAAAGGGAATCTGTCAGCTCAAACATGCTGTCCAAACGGAAGCAGTGGCTATCATGTGGGAGGATATATGGAGAAAGATTCAGTGAACCTACTTTATTCAGAGATATACATTTTATTCATTTGTATCTCTGCACATTCTGAGCTGAACAGTCCAATGAAGGGGTCCTATCAGTGATTGACAGCTCCTCCTGGATGTACAGTCATCCACAGATAGCTGACAATCACTGATAGCTCCGCCCATTGGACTGTTCAGCTCAGAATGTAACAGAGATATAAATGAATAAAATACAAGTTATACTGAATCTTCTCCCCATATAACTAGATATCCATCTGCTCAGCTGCTCTATAATATGATGCCTGCAGTTTGGACAGGATGTTCAAGATGACAGACTCCCTTAAATGCTCATCCTGGGCTATCAATCACTGAAAGAACCACTCACTAGACTCCTAATCCCCAGAAAAAACAGGGATTTTGGAAAATAAAATGCAAACTATACTGAAACATTTCCCACAAAACTAATTATATATATTAATTCTACCTTTTATGATAATCTGTCTTTAGGTTCAAAATTCTGTGAGGATTAAAAGAAGAGGTCCAAGTGTGAAATTTTTTTGTTAAAAACCTGCAAATGTGTAAAAATAAAAAAAGCAGCAGAACTCACCTGGCTTCCCCGGCGATCCAGCGCTGCCACTCCTGTGGTCTTCCGGAGTTTATGAACAGCTACCACCTGATCACTGCAGCCAATCAGAATCCGCAATAGTCACCTGTCATTTTCCTGGCTCCTAGCACCAGAGCGGTAATGTCAGGGAAATAGCATTTGACCACTATGGCCTCTGAATGGCTGAAGTGGGCAGCTGGTAGCCATTTATAAACAAAGATGGCAAAGACCGCAGAACGTGCAGCAAATTAACACATTTGCAGACATTTTTTATTTTATTTCACTTCACACTTGGACAACCCCTTTAATCTCTTAATATATCTTTATAGTGGTGGGAACATTTACTTTAAGGCTTTTTGAAAAAAAAAAAAAAAACTTTCAGCCATCGGAAAACCCCTTAAAAACACAAGCAAAATACATTGCATGGATTTCACATTGGTATCAGAAAGAAAATGAAAATAATGGATGCTAATGAATCGGGACAAGGAACCACCAGCTTGGAACAGATGCATAGTTTTTGGTAGCGTAGCCAAACCGCCTCTGAATCTTTCCCCATACATACCATTGCTATAGTATTTTCCAACGCTTTGAATGCGGAGTCCACGGAAGCAGTAGTATATCCAGTGCACAGCTTTGTTGGGGACTTGGCTAAGGTATCTAATGTACAAAGTTTTACACAGCCTGTAAGTTTACTTTTACATGTGTTGATAGAAGGCTGGGTACAATCGTTCAAAGGAGCAATTACAGGCGACTGTCATCTTGTGTAAACATAGGACCCAACAGGGTAAGTGGGCGAGAATCGGTCACTTGTCGGAGTGCCTTCATTTTTAGCTCACCTAAAAACCAAGCAACTCTCGGCCCATTTCAACAGGCAGCCATTCATCTATGAACGCCTGCCTGTTTGCTCTGAATGGAGGCGGGTGGTTAGAAGAGATCTCTGTAACACTCTGCCTCCATTCCTTGAGCGATTAGCATTCCTATGTGAAAGCACGGGAGCGATAATCGTTGGGAAGGCTGTTGGGTGCTTAAGTGCTCAACAGTCACCCCATGTAAAAGTATGTTAATTCCTACTTTTCACACACTTCTAATATATATATTTTACAATCACAGTAGTTTAGCACACTTCAAATTTTATGATATTGGTATGCCAATGCCTGGGTCTCTATAAGACCCAAGTACTCGTAATATGAATGGCCAACGTTTGCCGACTTAAGCACTCCTTTTACAAACAGCGCTAACATTTTAGTGCTATACACGCGTAGAAAACAAAAACTACAAAAGAGAAACAGGATATATTTTAGCTTTTCTAGTGTCCGCTCCTAGAAACCGGCTACAGTTTTTGGAACATTTTCAAGGAAAACAGTGAAGGAGTGCATAAATAATAATTTCATAGTAAATGCTAATAATAAGTTTTCCGGCTGCTGGGAATATCCCTTTGTGTATGCAAAATGTACTGAATAAACAATGCAAGAATTCGTTGCAGCCATAAAAAGTGGCTCATAATAGAAAAAAAAAAAGCTACACTGTCAACTGTAGTTAGAAAGTAAACTAAGCCTCTACAACAAAAGTTGCAATGAACAATGCAATCAAATTCTACACCTTCATGTGGTGGGTTTCCTATCTGTGCGTGGACTTGTGATTATCTTTTGCGTATGATGGCAGTGTATGTAGCACATTGGTCTCTACAATAATACAGTTTGGTTTTAGCGATTGACAGGACTCAAGCTCGGGAGGAAGAGATTCAATTTGGTTTCCAACCAACTCGATCTTAATAAGGTTCATCAAATAACCAACATGCGGTGACAGGCTGGTCAAGCTGTTTCTTCCCAGTAGTAAACACTGCAGTTTGCTGCACCTAAACAGCCCATCCGGTAACATCTCAAGCTGTAAAGAAAAGACAAAAAGGTTAGGAATCCTAAAAGCAGACATTATAACAAACATATGGATGATGTGGGTTCATATAGGGAAGGCAAAGCTGAAAGCAGAAAACATCCACCATTGACAAAAAGTGCTAGACATCTCAGCTCCTCTCCCTCCCTGCACAGTGAATACTGCAGCTGATGTAGAGCATGCGCAAAACACTCTCCCAAAGAAGTTGAGAAGTCACATTCAGTTTTGCATGTGAGACAATGGAGCAGGATAACCATAAAAGCTAAAGCTAGAAGAAAATGTTACAAGATCAACAATTGCCAATAGGTAATAACATAGCTCATCCCTCTCCCTGTACGATAGAGCATGCCCGCAACACTTTCCCATAGAAGTCACTAAGTCACTTGCTGTTTTAGCTTTGTATGTAACTTGCATATAATTTACTAAACCAGGTCAGACAACTTTAAAATAAATGTTAAAAATAATGCTGACTCCCTAATTTGCCCTTTAATACTTATTTAGTTAAAGGGCCTCTGTCATCGCATGGAGATGTTTTTCACAAGAACTAATTGGTTCTAAGAGCATTTATGCTATAGACTAACAGCTGAAAAAAATACAGCTGCTCAGACAGGATACTAAAAGTTTCAACTACAAAAGAGGAAGCACATCCGCCACACTGAAGGAAGGATAATACCGTCAACATCTGTCTCAGCAGGATACATATCTTTAGTTTCCATTAACTGAATGCAATAAGAAAATGGCACTTCTTGGTGTTAAGTTGCTAGTATAGCAATATAAAGTGCTAATCTAATAAACTTTGACATCACTGGACTATGGCATTCCTAGTACATATACTTACACTATTGTTTGTCACGGCAAAATACTGAAGATTTTTCAATAGTTGGATCTCATCTGGGATGACATTCAAATTGTTATAACTGAGGTCCAAGACTCGGAGCTTGGTGCAGAGAAATAGTTGTAGTGGCATCTTTTCTATATTGTTGTGACTGATATAGAGCTGTTCTAGGTTGGCCAAAGCTCCAATCTGTAGTGGTATGTAGGCAATAGAATTGTGCCATAGTTTCAAGCAGGTCAGTTTGGCCAGATGCTGAAAACTTATAATTTCTTCTACAGTTTTAAAATTATTTCCTCTAAAGTCAATTTCTCTTAGTTCTGTCAGACTAAAAATGGAATGTGGAATCCGCTCTAGGTCGCAGTTTATTAATTCTAGGCTGGTAAGGTTGATCATCTTTTTCAAACTAATTAAAATTAAAAGCCTATTTCCTTCATTGTCAATGCTAAGCTTCTGAAGAAACGGTAACATGTCCGTAACGACAGGTGGAATCCGGGGAATGCTGCTCTTCAAGTAAAGGGTTGTCAGGTTCTTCAAGTCCTTAAGGCCCTCAACGTGTGTGAAGCTGTAGTTGTCAATACAACCGGCTAAATACAGTTCCTTCAAGTTCTTCAAGAGGAAAATCCAAGATGGAATCTTTTCGACTGAAGTAAATTTCAGATGGAGAGTTTCAAGGTTGTCCGCTAGAAAGTTTAGCGCTTGTAGGTCTACAGTAAGTGTTGCATGGTAAATATGGAGTTCCTTGAAGTTGACAAGCTGTGTTATCATTGGGGTGATTTTGGCATCTGGAATAAGCTCCAATTTCATGACTTCAATCTCGCTGAGCTCGAAAACGTTGTCTGGCACTCCACTCAGCATAAAAAGATGAAGCTCTATCTTGTCCTTTGAGTTTCGGATCAGCTTATTGCGCAGCATTTCCACCGTCCACTCGTTGTTGAGATTAATCTGTTTTAATCTGTTCTCACTGACTTCCGACAAAAATATGGAGAAACGTTTGGAGTACAATGGATCATACTGGTCTGCTAGGTGAAGGATAAAGGCGAAGTCATTTTGGACATCGGGGATGTCACTGTAGTGACTCTTTTCCCTAACGGCTTCAAACGAATACTGTTTCAGAGAGTTTCTCAACATCCACCACAGGCTATAAAAACAAACAAACCCATACAAAAAGACAAGTAGAATGTAAACTGTAGCCAAAACCTTAAAAATTGCAGCAAGAGAATAAACACATTGGTATCTCTTGTACCCTGTGAATGCTTCAATGTCAAGTTTACAGTCAATTTCAAATGTTATGTGCATCAAAAAATAAGACACGTATGAAATAATGATAAGTAGAGCAATGACTTTAACAACAATCTGCTTCAGATACAGTCTATAAATGATGTCCTTCTGCTCAACGTGAAGACGAAAGCTGCGAACTTTTTCGAATAGAGCTTTGGCCAGTTCTCCTTCTTTCTTGTCCAGTACGCTGGAAGCATCATCCTCCACGGCGGTGGCCTCGTGTTGTATGGATTGTTTCCTTGTTTCAGTGTCTTCACTAGTCAACCGTCGTGATGGTTTTGTTGTCCAGTTTCTCATGGTCTGTTCAGCCACCGTCTCGGACAAAGCTCGTGTGGTCCATGGAGAGTCAAAGCATTTATACAGAATCGCAACGAAGTGCTCCAATCTAGAACTTGTGCTTGGGTAATGAAGCCAGAAATTGCTACACACAGCAAATATTACGGTGTGAAGAAACACCAGATAGGGAAAAAACTTTGTAAACCAGTGCAACTGTTTCTCGTAGCAAACTGCATCTATAAAGGCATATTGTTGGCGGTGCAAGTCATTTTGGATTCCTCTTGAAGGACTTATTCTTCCCATTGTATTAGCTGACAAATTAATTTTTTCAATGACTTGATCCAGAGGATGCGCGCACGCATTGCCTATTTCCGCCTTACAGGGAAGGCAGAGCATTCGGCTTTGTGTGAGCTGCAGAGCACCTGCCAGAACAGCGATCATCAACATCACCATTGTGATGTAATACCAAAACACGTCCCACCAGGGCTTCAAAATGTGATAAGATACTTGTGCATCCGCCAAAGATTTGAGTTCCGTTACCGTAATCATCTTGTCAGTAGTAGCTGTGGCAGAGAAAGAAAAAGACAATTATGAATACATCAGATAAAAGGTCACTGGATGTTTTTCAGTGCATACAAATTTTTTTTTAGCAAGCAATGAAGAATTTTAGAATAATCCAATGCATGAACTTATTAGGGCACATTCTGAATAAGGCAAGGCCATGTTTATAACTTCTGCCAAGCAACTGAATAAGTCTTAAAAAAATTTGGGTTTTTGGGTATGGCATTTGGGAGGTTAAGAACAAAACATACTTCCAACGTTTAAAGAAAAGATAGATCGCAATTTAAAAGAATACTTAGTCAACAAGAACCCGTCAGACACCTATTTATACAATCCGGAACGCGCATAAGGCCTACATCAGAGGCATCATAATACAACACAGTTCCCACTATAAAAAAACAAAAGGAAAAAGACGCAACAAACTTGCTTCAACAAATAAAAGAGGTGGAGGCTTGGTTTCAGGTGGATTCTTCCCAAAAATTACATGATACCACATATAAAATTGAGATTTCATGGCGGGATATGAGAAAAACCTCACCGCCCTACATACGATTCGTCTTACAACAAGACCAGTAAACTTATGGCTTACAGGGTTAAGCAACTCTGCCTGAGGTCCAGAATTCCCTACATATGGTTGACGGGTCAGCAACACAAAACTAGTCACCCTCAGAAAACAGTGGATGCATTTAGCTCCTATTACAGGGAGTTATACAACCTACGAAACGATACCTCTAGTACACATCCCTCAGAGAAAGAGATTAACTAATTTCTCATAACTATCAATCTCCCCAAACTCTCCAGCAAAGACCTTGATGTGCTTAATAAACCTTTCTAACTTGCTGAGGTCTTAGAATTATAAAAAAAAATAAATCGCTAAGCGGGAAAAGGCCCCAGCCTCAGATGGTTTCTCGAACGAATATTACTAAAATTTTCTCCCCCGACACTCTCACCTCTCCTGGTGGAGATCTTTAATGGGTTAATGCTCAATCCGGGGGCCTTCCTTTGGAGATGCTACTAGCTACGATAGTGACGATTCCTAACCAAGGGAGGACCCCGGAGTGCCTAGACAACTTTATGACCATTTCTTTAATCAACTGTGACACAATACTATATGCCAAAGCTTTAGCCTTACGGCTACTTAATATACTTCCAGACTTGATTCATTTGGATCAGGTAGACAAGCCCCAGATGACACATGATGTGCAACTGATTTGATGACTGTGCTGGAGAGGGATCGGACACCTTCTCTGCTTCTGACCCTAGATGCAGAGAAAGTGCTTGATAGGATACACTGGGGATTTGCATTCTCAGTCCTTTGCAGATTCGGTTTTGAAGGGGCCATCATGAAGGCTATTAAAGCATTTTATTCTTCTCTCTCGGCTATAGTACTGGTGAATAGGACGCTGTCCAGCCCTTTTGAGATAACCAACAGAACCAGACAAGGTTGCCCCTTATCCCCTCTTATTTACTTTGATTATGGAACCATTGGAAGAGGCTATTGTAACCAACTTGCTTATTCAGGGTATACCTGCTTGTCTCAGGCAACATAAAATTGGCCCCTTCGCTAACTATATCATTGTCAGAATAGCTGACCCTCTTCTACTATAAAATCAATTTGAACAAATTGAGCAAGTTCAGAGAAGCGTTACCAAGATAGTGAGCGGTCTGCAAATCATGGCCTATGAGGAATGGTTAAAGGATCTGGGAATGTTTAGCTTGCAAAAAAGAAGGCTGAGAGGAGACTTAATAGCTGTCTACAAATATCTGAAGGGCTGTCACAGTGCAGAGGGATCAGCCCTATTCTCATTTGTACAAGGAAAGACTAGAAGCAATGGGATGAAACTGAAAGAGAGACACAGATTAGATATTCGAAAAAAACTTTCTGACAGTGAGGGTGATCAATGAGTGGAACAGGTTACCACGGGAGGTGGTGATTTCTCCTTCAATGGAAGTGTTCAAACAAAGACTAGACAAATATCTGTCTGGGATGATTTAGTGAAGCCTGTACTGAGCAGGGGGTTGGACCTGATGACCCTGGAGGTCCCTTTCAACTCTACCAGTCTATGATTCAATGGGAACTGACGGCGATCACAGAGTTCAAGTGCTCAGCAATCTCCGGCAGTCCCATTCACTTCAATGGGACAGCTGGAGGTTTCAGAGAGCTTGAATCCTGCTATCTCTGGCAGCCCCACTGACGTAAATAGCATGGTGGCACGCTTGCACGATCACAAATCAAGATTTCAGGACACACTAAGTGCGATTTCTCAGGATCTGTGGGGTCTCCAGCAGTCAGACCCCCACAGACTGACAGGTTAATTTCCTATCATGCGTACAGGGGATAACTTGCCGAGATGAGAATACCTCTTTAGGAGAATTACTTCTATATCGATTTTTATTTACCGTATATTCCGGCGTATAAGGCGACGGGGCGTATAAGACGACCCCCCAACTGTCACCTTATACGCCGGGAATACAGTGGAGCAAAAAAAAATCATTACTCACCTCCCCCGGCGTTCTGCGGCGCTGCTGCAGGATGTCGCTCCCTCCTGGTCCCCGGCAGAGCATTACTTTCTGAATGTGGGGCTTGAAATCCCCGCCTCCAGAAAGCTAATACTGTGATTGGCTAACACACGCCGTCAGCCAATCACAGCCATTCAATGACTGTGAATACACACGTGCCTTCAGCCAATCACAGCCATTCAATGACATCATTGAATGGCTGTGATTGGCTAACACACGTGCGCCTTCAGCCAATCACAGCCATTCAATGATGTCATTGAATGGCTGTGATTGGCTGACGGCGTGTTAGCCAATCACAGTATTAGCTTTCTGGAGGCGGGGATTTCAAGCCCCACATTCAGAAAGTAATGCTCTGCCGGGGACCAGGAGGGAGTGACAGCCTGCAGCAGCGCCGCAGAACGTCGGGGGAGGTGAATAATGATTTT
This sequence comes from Eleutherodactylus coqui, assembly GCF_035609145.1. NCBI lineage: Eukaryota > Metazoa > Chordata > Amphibia > Anura > Eleutherodactylidae > Eleutherodactylus > Eleutherodactylus coqui. The sequence continues at coordinate 257,310,310 of NC_089839.1, read as the reverse complement.
TTTTTTTTTTTTTTTGATACTTTCTTTTTTTTGTATTACCGGCGTATAAGACGACCCCCGACTTCAGAGCAGATTTTTGGGGGTTCAAAAGTCGTCTTATACGCCGGTATATACGGTATTTATTTTTATTAGAAACCACCTCACCAAGACTACCCAATAAAGAAAAATAAAATCAGAAATATAACTTAAACAAGAGTCTCACAATATAAAATTATCATTATTTAATCTATTAGCTTGCGGAAAAGTCCTGAATTGACATTAATGTATTAGAGGCAAACCACAAATTACAAGTGAGCTTGTTGGATGAGGAAATTCTATTAGATAAACTACCATTTAGTAGTTAAAGGGGTTTTCCGGTTATTAGACCACATTTCCCAGATACCTGCAAAGGCATTAAAATAACAGAAAGAGCTGTACTTACCCCTGCATTGGTCCTGGGCTTTGCTGTGGCAGGTGAGGTCACCGAGTCAGGTGACTGTTGCAGCCAGTCAGAGGCTGCAGCGACAACACCCATTCTCCCGACATAAAAGCTGACATCCTGGGCGTCATGATGCCAGTGGTCACCTGACTTCTGGTGACATCATCTGCCACAACAAACACTGGGACCACTGCGGGGCTGCTGCTTGGGATTGTGGTGACAGAGGAGTGGCAAGTACAATTATTTTTGTTATTTCAATGCAGTTACAGCTATTGGGGGAGGTTATCTAGTAACCAGACAACCCCTTTAAAGGATTTACTATGAATTTTACGCCATGCTATTTACTGGAGGTTGTCAACTAGGACCAACGCCTACAAATGCAAAACTAACACTGAAATTTCCATATATACTCGAGTATAAGCCTAGTTTTTCAGCACATTTGTTTGTGCTGAAAAAGCCCCCCTCAGCTTATACTCGAGTCAGGGGAGGGTTAAAAAAAACAAAAAACAAAACAACAAAAAAAACAAACACCCTCCATACTCACCTCCCAGCTGGCGTCTGTGTCCCCAGCGGTGGTGCGTCAAGCTGCTTGAATTCCTGTGTTCCTGGCGGCGATGCGGCCAGCTGTTCGAATTCTCCCAGCTGTCATTCCCCGCCGTCCTCTCTGCTCGGCTCTGTCATTCCCCGCCGTCAACGCTGTAATTGGATCGAGTGCCAGCCAATCACAGCCAGCGCTCGATTATTCACAGCCTATCAGTAAATGACATTCACTGATTGGCTGTGAATAATTGAGCGCCGGTTGTAATTGGCTGGCGCTCGATCCAATCACAGCGCTTACTTACACACCACTGACAGCGAGGAATTTGAAAGCCGAGCAGGGAGATGACAGCAGGGAGAGTTCTAAAGCAACTTGTCGCACGCAAACTGCTTTAGAATTCTCCCTGCTCGGCTTTCAAGTCCCCCGCCGTCAGCGCTGTGTAACTGAGAGCTGTGATTGGTTGGAGTTCCGGCTGTGATTGCCTGGCGCTCAATCCAATCACAGTGCTTACTTACATAGCGCTGACAGAGCCGAGCAGAGAGGAAGGTGAGGATGACAGCGGGGAGAATTCAAGCCGCTTGCCGCACAGACAGATGCCGGCTGGGAGGCGAGTATGGAGGTTTTTTTTTACCCAGTATATACTTGAGTATAGCTCGGCTTATACTCGAGTCAATAAGTTTTCCCAGTTTTTTGTGGTAAAACCTATTGACTCGGCTTATACTCAGGTCGGCTAATACTCGAGTATATACGGTATATAAAGTTCTTTTCTGTTCCTTGTAATGGAGGGTGACTACTTATGTACTGTGCACCACTGACTGATGCCTCAAGGTCTTTTTTAGGACATGCCCTTTAATGTAATGTCCTTTAGTTCACACACATTTTAGATTAAGTTTCCTTTAAAATAAAAAAAAGAAGGATTTCAAAATGTATACATGAAGGTCTCCCCATGCGTCATACAAATGTGCAGAGTAAATCCATGTATAAAGAAGTTTGAGGTGGAAAAAGAGCTTTAAACCATTTGTCTTCCGTAAAACAAACTTACCTTAATGTCACAGACAAAGACAGACTGGAAAACCTTTCAGTCAGGGGGTCTGCATCTTTTGTACAATCTCAATCTCTTCATTTCTGCTTTCATTCTGGATCACAGCCCAACGCCATCGTAATCCTCCTGTAAGTAAGAAAGGCCAGAAATACGTAAAACAGAAACGTAACAGAGATATGTAGTAAGAATTATATACCTATAGACCTCAGTCAATATGAAAACACATGAATTGTCCTTGAAGGGTTAGACTAAGCCTTCAATGTCCTACTGGTGAGGGTCCGACCGCTGTACACCCTGTTGATTAGTAGAACTCTCTTGCAGAGCGCTCTATAGTCTAACTGCTCTTACATTAAAGAAAACCCTTCTAGGTTGGTGTAGAAACTTTCTTTCCTCTAGACCTAGAGGATGCCCCCTTGTTCCAGTCACAGTCCTGGGTATAAGCAGATGATGGAAGAGATCTCTGTATTGTCCTGACATATTTATACATAGTTATTAGGTCGTCCCTCAGCCGTCTTTTTTCTAAACTAAATAACCCCAATTTTGATAACCTCTCTGAGTATTGTAGGCCGCCTATTCCATTTATTATTGTAGTTGCCCGCCTTTGTATTCTGCTATGTCCTTCTCGAACTACTAATTTTTTTTTTTTGAATAAGCATGAACAAAATCCTACTTCTATTTGTCTGGGCCCAGCATACAGCACGGGTGGCCAGGACCATACCTACAAAAGACAGATTGGTAGGAGGTCTAGACTACTATATAGCTACACTCGTCCCCCAATTGGCTCCATGCTGGAGATGTGGGAACCAGAAGCCACTAACATTGAATACCACCTAGTTGCTCTTGTCCCGATTAGAACTTTTCTCATAATCCCTCTATGACATTTACCCATGCCGACCCACCTCTCTCCACTGACTCAAACATCAAAAAAAATTCCCCGATTGGCCAAAATCCCAAAGCTCTCTCCTGAAAGAATATATTACTTCAGAGCTGTTCAATATGCCATCCCATATCTCAATATTTCAAAGTGGAGATCATCAGGAATCCTCACACTTCCTGCAAGAGGAATCTCTTGTTTTATTGAGCATCTAAAATCTCACTATCATTTGACTCCAAGGGACCATTGGGAAGCCACTTCATGTAAGCACATAAACCTCTATTATTTTAGGGCAATTTTAATATATTTCACATTTTCTCTAGTGGAATTAAAGCCTACATACACATTGCTACACGTTCGAGCTTGCTTCCAAAAAACATATTCGCTAAGAGAATGGGAGAAACAGTTGGGCCAAAAATTTATGGTCAAAGATGGGAAACAAGCTCTCTCTCCAAGCGCACATTCACACCTGCACTGGGAATTCCAGTTTCCTACTCAGTTCGTGGAGAAGGAAAGAGGAATCCCCGCAGCCGAATGGTTCTGTCCCCGCTACAATAGGGTCACCTGTTTTCCGCCTAGTTGCCCACTTTTTGGATGAAAGAAGAATCGCTGCATGCAGCACTTTTTCTTCCGAGAGTTGCCGCCCGATCTGTAAAGAAAACCTCCTTCTGGAGAATTCGACGCAGATGTACAACTGGTTAACTAATAAATGCAGTTCACACACACATAGGAACATTAATGACAATCATACTAAGATAGTATTCTACACCAGTTCATCTAGCCTAAATACACCCCAATTGTTCAGCTAATTGTTGGGGAAATTGAGGCGGTTGGGACTCTGTTTCATTTGGTATCCTCTCTGGTTGGTTACGAAGTTCATTGGCATTGATCAAAATCAGTTTCATTGTGATCCTACTACTGTTTCGAATTCTGGCCTGTAAAGTACTGGCACTATTAAACTTAGTATTGACATCCCCCTTATAGGAGATACGGTCATCCTAATCTACCAGACATTAAAAAAAATGCTGGCATGTGATCCATCTTTATTCTTGAAATTTCAATCTATATGTAAACGCTCGGATGTTTTGTGATCAGTGCCTACCTGGACGATCGCTATACATTTTTCTACTCATATAAACTTCTTTGCTTCTATCATCAGTCGTTCTATCGCAGGAGCTAGATTTGTAATTTTCTTTTGTTTTACCTGGTGCTAGTTATTAGAGCTGAGTGAGCATACTCGATAAGGCAAACTACTCGATCGAGTAGTGCCTTATTCGAGTACCTCCCCGCTCGTCTCTAAAGATTCGGCTGCCGGCGGCGGGCAGGGAGCGGCGGGGGAGAGCGGGCAGTAACGGAGGGGAGATCTCTCTCTCCCTCTCTCCCCCCCGCAACTCACCTGTCACCCGCCGGCAGCTGAATCTTTAGAGACGAGCGGGCAGGTACTCGAATAAGGCACTACTCGTTCAAGTAGTTTGCATTATCGAGTATGCTCACTCATCTCCACTAGTTATCTATCCGCTCCCATTCATTTCATTGTTCAAATCAATATAGACGTAATTTTCTTTACTCCATAACCTACTTAACCTTCATGCACTACATGGCTGCTGAATGCTTTTTTAATTGCATTTTTACATCATGTGTGTCTGATTATTAAGGTTTTTGTTGTACATTATTTTATTAAGACACATTCTCTAATAAATATTACTGAAACAGAAAAGAAAATATAATGAGGCCCCATCATAATGCTTCGAAATAAATAACAACTTAAGTCTATGGAAAAAAAAAAAAAAAAGTTGGAGAACTCTATACAAAACTAGAGCGGCAGATGCTGCTCGGTCCTCCTGGACAACATCAGATAAATCTGAAATGTATGTGAGCCAAGTTGTTCTGGGAAGAGCTCTAACATGGGAACAATTGAAACAGTCCCACGGGAAAGACATGGATGTTTTGTCTGTGCAAACCAACGCAGGAGCTCTGCAGTATCGCTCCAAGTACTAGTAGAAGTTGTCACTCACAGATCCTACACACCGAGTGCTGGTGGTAAGTGTAGCCACCACCCATGTGGGAGCCGCGACGGCGCCCCCCCCCCGATTACCATCCAGCTAGCCCAGAAATAGAAATTACTGGAAAGAAAGTTAATGTCACAGCACTACTTATCACACTTAGTGGGAGTCCGAACGCTGTGACCCCCATGATCCCTACAAGGTGGCCATGGTGATAGGAAGACTTTGCAACCTATAAAGCTTCAGCGGGCTCTGCTCAACTTTCCTTAGAGGCCACATGGCCAGCCCATTATAGCTAATCACTGACCATAGGGATTCAGGATAACATAGGAGTGGGAGCTAATCGGATATTTCCCCAACTCCTTAAGGATGCTGCTATTTAGTGTTTTTTTTCATCTTTGTTTTTCCCTTCCAACTTTATGAAAGTCATAACTCTTAGGCCTCCCGCACATGGGCAGATATTTGCTATGGAATCCGCAGTAAATACCGCCCAGTACTTCCTATGGAAATCTGTTGTGATCTCCCCTCGCGGAGGGAAAAAATAATTGCACCATGCTCCATTTTTATGCGGATTCCGCATAGACTGCTTACACTGAAGTCCGACCCACGGCCTGTCAACAATGAACAGTGCGGACAAGTCACAGATTCCCCAACGCCACCTTATTATGGCGCGGAAGCCAAAACAATTTTTGCAAAAAGAAGAAAAAATGAATATCTGTCCATCCGCACTACAGAAAAAATGGCAACAGAGCAGGTATGTGTGGACGGCTCTGTCATGTGCAGGAGGCCTTATTTTTCTGCCGACATAGCTGGCTGAGGGCTTGTTTTTTGTGGGATGAGTTGTATTTTTTCATAGCCCTATTTAATGTATGATATAATGTACTGAAAAACTTTCAAAAATTTGTAAATGGGGTGAAATGGAAAAAAAAACAACAATGCAATTCCGCTATCTTTGGGGGTGGGGGTCTCATTGAGCACTATGTACCCTGCAACAGAGAAAGCAGAAGCAGTTACACATGGCTTCCATCTTCCCTTCTGGATGCTCAGCTGTCTGAGGTAGTCAAGCACACAACCTGTTCCAGCAAGTTGCAGGAGCTTTAATCTAGCGCCATATTTTTTGCTATTGGCCAGGATTAAAGCCCAAGTGTCATATAACTAAGGTACTTGGCCCTTAATGCGTTAAAGGGCCACTACAAACACATTTTCCCATTCCTGCATCTGTCACCTGATTGTCTGTCACACTCTGGAGGGGTTCTGAGTACTGTAGCCACTTTCCTGTAGTGCAGCCCCCTGTCTAATGCTTATCAGGCACCATCTTGATGGGGAGACTTTTTCCTTTCAGTTTCAAGTCAATCCCATGATGCATCAACACAGGTTTAGATAGAGGCTAGACTATTTTTGCCTGCTGGGGGACAGTTAATTATTATTACCTTCTATATTCACCTAAATAAGCTACAGATCACAATTATACAGTCAGGAGGAGGAGCTTTGATCTCCTCTATTGTAACTGTGTGACAGTGGCTGTGTGGTCATCATCAATGACTGCAATATGAGTGTCTGTAGTAGGTTCCATGTAGTAGCATCACACAAACTATAAAATTGACTAGAAACTGAACATGTAACCCCAAGTAGATCTTAGCTGTCCAGAATTGAGATCACATGACCATCTGATGAGGAAGAGGCCAAGAGTTTCAGACAGAAAGGAATAACTAACCAAGGTAACACAGGGCCATTTATATATATATTGGACATAATAAAAAACAAACCCAATTACCATATATTCTCGAGTATAAGCCGAGTCAATACGTTTTACCACAAAAAAACTGGTAAAACTTATTGACTCAAGTATAAGCCGAGATATACTCGAGTATATAATGGATAAAAAAAAAAAAGCACTCCATACTCACCTCCCAGCCGGCGTCTGTGTCTGTGCGGCAAGCTGCTTTAGAATTCTCCCTGCTGTCCTCTCTCTCTCTCGGCTTTCAAATCCCCGCCGTCAGTGCTGTGTAAGTAAGCGCTGTGATTGAATCGAGCGCCAGTCATTCACTGATAGGCTGTGAATGATCGAGCGCCGGCTGTGATTGGCTGGCGCTCGATCCAATAACAGCCTTGATGGCGGGGGATGGAAGAGGCGAGCAGAGAGGACGGCGGGGGAGGACAGCCGGGAGAATTGAAGCAGCTTGCTGCATCACTGCCGGGAACACAGTAATTCAAGCAGCTTGCTGCACCACCGCCAGGGACACAGACGCCGGCTGGGAGGGGAGTATGGAGGTTTTTTTAAAAAAATTAACCCTTCCCTGACTCGAGTATAAGTCGAAGGGGGCTTTTTCACACAAAAAAAAATGTGCTGAAAAACTAGGCTTATACTCGAGTATATATGGTACTTCTCTGCCTGTGCCGAGTGGGAGAGATCTCTCGGCTGAAACACTAAACACAGTATTAGTTTTGCTCAAGGTGTTTCTCTAAGGACTCCCTCACACAGGCGTGTGGTAAGAGTGTATTACGTGTGTGGCTTTTGCACATGTAATACGCTCTACCAAAGGCTCCTGTGTTACCTCTCCAAAATATTGCGCAAAATACACAGCATGTTTTATCTTGGTACGTATTAGGCACACATATACGCCAAGACAGTGCATGGCGGTTGGCATCATGTACGCGAGGTCATTGACTATAAACTGAATATCACTGCGCACTTGTTGCCTGGCATACAGTGAATTACGTCCCTGTGAAGCCTCCCTAATACAGTTCTCCATACAAATCAGCCAATCACTAGTGGCCAAAAAAAAAAAAAAAGTGTCCAGTATTGCAGTTCGGCTCCAGTAAAGTGTATAGTAGGTGGATGGGAGTGGCACGGTTTTTGGAAGAAATTTGGAATGTTGTTTTTGATCCTGTACCTATCTTAATGGTGTATAGGCTCCAAAGAAGTGCAAGGAATGGCCTGGATGGCATTAGAATTAAAAGCTGCAATTAGCAACCATAAAAGGAACATTTGCAGCGAACGTTTAAAAAGAAGCCATTAGAAATGATTGAACAGAACAACGAATTCCGCAAGAAAGAAATCAATATGCAGGGTTACTATAAAAGAAAAAGAAGTTGTGTAGAAAGTGAGATATTATTGATATAACCAAAATACGTACATAGTTGTGTAGTATACATGTTTGCTTGCATGACGAAAGTTACAATGTTTATATGGGAGCCTTTTTGTGAACCTGACCCACCCGGCTCCTGATGGTCTCCCAGAACGTTTCCTTTTGTGTAAACAAGGCCTTGTGTCTACAGGCACACACGGTTTCCCTGTGCAGAATCCCGCAGCGGATTCCACCCGGCCCGCAGACATGAGGCCAAAAAAATACATTTTACTCACCTGTAGGAATGCTGTGGGGTTCTCCTCCGTCGCGGGCAGATCTTCTTTCTTCTGCACAGCAGTTTCGTGTGAGACACCAGCAACATGCCGTGCGCATGCACCTCGGTTGCCTTTTTTTTTTTTTTTAATTCCTGCTTTTCCGCGGTGTCAGCTGCGGACGTGCCATGGATCCAGGCGGCTTCCATTGACTTCAATGGAAGCCTGTGGAAGCTGTCCGTGGGGGAAAACCGCAGAAAATGGAGCATGCTCCATTTTTCCCTGTGCGTGCGATCTGTGGATGCCCAATGATAGTCTATGGGCATATTGAACTGCGTATCATCTGCATGAGAGAACCACGCGGATTTCGCAATTCAATCATGTGGACATGGGGCCTAACTCCACGGGTGCTCACATGATGCTGACGTCACAGAACGCTGCAGTCGCAAAAACTTTCATCCCCACTCTATGCTACTCCGCATATTACATGTCTACCTGTTTAATAGTTTTGGTTCTATATAAAACTCAGAAAGACATAATATAAGGAATGGCTACTGACCTCTGTAATGAAAACATTGCAGTGAGGGAGATTATAGTGCACTATAAAGCAGTCTTGAAGACTGAAGCGGTAACTTCCGTTTTTACTCATCTTTTAGTTAAAAGGGCCATTCCAGAGAGAACACTATTTTTTTCAGACCTGTCCCCCCCCCCCGCCTCTCCTCACCTGATTGTCTATCACACTCTGTACGTCTCCAAAGTATATAGCAGTCATTTCCATGCAATGCAGCCTACTGTCTGATACTTATCAGGCATCATCTTGATGCTGAGATTTGCCCCTGCTTTCTCTTTTACTATTCTTTGCCATCAATCCCATGATGTATTAGCACAACACCACCACATGAGAAGCTAGAGCCTGTACCATCTCTTCCTGCAGGGAGGACAGTGAATGTAATTGCTTTAGGTCCCTCATTATAACTGTTCCTTTAATCATCAGCAGTAACCTTGATAGGAATTGGTGCCTCCTCCTCATTTCAAGAGTATAATACAAGCACAACCTTGATTCCTAGGTCATTAGCTCTACAATCAGGCTCTAATATGTGGCCACATTGCAGGGGCAAAAATATTAGGGCTCCTTTACACAAACTTCTGGTGACAGTGTATTACGCACGCAGGTTTTGCATGTGTAATATGCTGTACCAATCTGCCATAGGCTCTAATGTTGCCGCTCCCACAAATTGCGCGTAATAAATAAAATCGCGGCATATTTTATCTTGGCATGTATTACGCACACATGCACGCCAAGATAGTGCATGGTGATTGGCGGTGCGCAGCAAGTACCCATTACTACTGCGTACTTGCTGAAGGCCGCGTGACTGTCTCATGCAGGCGGCACGCAGCGAACTATGAAGCCGGGCGGCTGCATTTCCACAATCAGAGTAATACCCCATGAGGGAGCTATAAATTTAATGCCAAAGATTAGAATAATTTGCTTTCGTTGATAGGATCTAGTCGTCTTTGGCACAAGAGCCAGATGACTGATATGTGGATGCCGCGAGGGCTCATATTATGCTCCAGCGTACAAGTGGTATATTTAGAGGCAGAGATCTTTGTGATCCAGGGCTGCTCCCTACTGTGAAGACAATTTACACCGGCCAATTATTATAAGCTTGTTAACTATAATTGCCCAATGTGAATGCAGAGAAGCCTCCAGTCTCCATAATGCAGCGATATCTGCAGCACAATCTGTAATGTCAGTTCCGCTGTAGGGACACTCACATACGCAATAGCTATTTTCGCGCAGCTCTCATGAGAGTTGTAGCTAACCAGTACAGACACTTCCTGCCGGCAGTGAGGATCCTCATCATGGAAACCTTCATCAACTCGTCAGCAGCTATTTTTCCGTCCAGTGTCACCACTGAATAGATATGTAATGGGGATCTAAAGGCGCCGGGACTTGTAACCGGAAGCTGCCGCCGTAGCAGAGTATTCTAAGGCCTCATGTCCACGGGCAAAATATGATTTTAAATCCGCAGCGGATCACCCGCATGCGGATCCGCATCCCATAGGGATGCATTGACCACCCGCGGGTAGATAAATACCTGCAGATGGTCAATAAAAGTGAATAAAAAAAAAATGGAGCATGAAAAAAAAAAATGTGACATGCTCCATTTTCGTGCGGGTCTCCCACGGGGACGGCTCCCGCAGGCTTCTATTGAAGCCTATGGAAGCCGTCCAGATCCGCGGGCGACCTAAAATAAGAATAATTTACCCGCAGTGGACCGGGCACGTCTTCTCTTCTTCGCGGCCGGATCTTCTTTCTTCGGCCCGGTGGATGTGCCCGACGCATGCGCGCGGCACGCTGCCGGCGTGCCAAGTACATCCGCCGGCCGAAGAAAGAAGATCTGGCCGTGAAGAAGAGAAGACCTGCCCGGTCCGCTGCGGGTAGGTTTATTGTTATTTTCAGCGCTCATGTCCGCGGGGCAGGAGGGACCCGCTACGGATTCTCCGTGGAGAATCCGTAGCGGGCCTGATTTTCCCTGTGGACATGAGGTCTGACTGTTACGGAGAACTGTCCTTATGGATACATTCATAGGCAGGGGATTTTTTTGGAGTAGGAGATCTACCGGGCATTTTGGTGCAGATGTGCGTCAACATCTTCATCTAAATAAGGAAGATGGAACAAAACCTCTGCAGCACCACCTACTGGAAGGCAGCATTCCAGCAAGTTAACACCAGACTCTTTAGACAAGCCTTATAACAATTACTGGGAATTGAAAACCAAGCCAGAATACCATACATATACAGCTGTTTCGGGGGTTTTGCCCCTCATCTATGTGCAGTAGGTTTCTGGCTTGGCTAGTGAGAGGCCTGTGACATGGGTCGGGAGGGGTATTGTTTCTCTTTTAAGGGGGTCGGTCAAAAAAAAAAAAGTTAAAATAAATAAAAAAATCTTTACTAGGTTATTCCTCCCCAGTCAGTCTTCTTACCACATCTTCTCCTGGCTCCTCCAGTGTCCAGGTCACCTCACCTCCAGCCAGCCGGATGCTCTTCTTCCTGTGACGAAGCGTACATTGTCATTCCCCGCTAGGCAATGAACGCTACGTCACTCATAGCGCTCACTGCCCTGCAGGAAGTAAGCTGCAGCTAATTGACGCTCCGAAACAGGAAGAAGAGGATCCGGACAGCTAGAGGTGACCTCACCCGGGGGGCTAGAGGAGCCAGAAGATGAGAATAACAAAACCCCTTTATGGAGAGCACCTAGAAGATGAGTGAGGAGACACCTTGAAGGCAGTTTATGCTCCTCTGGGAAATATGCAAATAGGGAGGATAGAACAATACCCTAGGTGGCGCTGCAGAGGTATTGTTCCATCTTTCTTATTTGCATATTTCCCAATAATTGTGGCATGTTAATGGCCCTTTTTTAAGGCCATCCATGCTCCTCTGAGAAATATGGCCTGAGAAAGATGCTTTTCTGATACCGAAACAAGTTGACTGTCAGCGTGAATCCTTCAAGCTGTTCCTGGTTCATTTGTCGTTTCTTCTACTTCTTCATTCACTGAACCTGTCACATTGAGAATGTTGTCTATTTTGAAAGCAGCATGTCATAGAACAGGAGGAGCTGGGCAGACTGATATACTTTAGTGGGAAAATAGTCAATATAACATGTCATTTACATCTCCGCTAATTCTGGGTTCAGAGGTCCAGTGGGCGGTCTTATCAGTGATTGACAGCGATTTCTCTATGCGGTCATACACAGATAGGTGTCAATCACTGTTGGGACTGCCCACTGGACCTCTAATCGCCATTTTACATGGGCCAAGAATCTCACGATCCTCGTTTGCCGATGGAATGAGCTGGTGACGTCATCTCAAACTCGTTCGGCCCGTTTAGACTGCACGATTCTCTCCCATCGGTCAGTCGTTGGCCCACGTTCTAATTGAAAGATTAGGGTTCAGTTTCATTCGTATGAATGATGTTTTGAACAAACATCATTCCGGCTAAGCAGGGCAGAAATTCAGAATAAAAAGAGTTACAAAAATAAAGTGACAACTAATACTGAAACTTTCCCCAAAAAACGATATATCGTCTGCTCGGCTCCTCCTGCTCCATAACATGATGTCTGCAGTTTGGACTTTAAGGACTCCCTCCCTCACACAGGGCGTTTGCAGAAACGCAGCGTTTTGCAACGCTGCGTTTACTGCAGATTCCGCCCCGTTTCAGCAGCGCTGGCATACTTTATGCCAGCGTTTTGGCTGCGTTTTCAGCTCGGCTGAAAACGCAGCCAAGAATGCTGGAAAGAAAAAAAACCTAAATACTCACATAGCCGCTGCAGTCCGGGTCGCGGCCGCTGCTCTCTGCCGCTGATCCGGGCTCCCTCTGCACTCAGAAGTCTATTGCCGGCAATAGAGTGCTGTGATTGGTTGTCGGCGCTTGCTCGATGCCCAATCACAGTCCTTCATTGACTGTCTCAGCCAATCAGAGCTTGCCGGCGCTGATTGGCTGAGACAGTCAATGAAGGGCTGTGATTGGGCGCCGACAACCAATCACAGCACTGTATTGCCGGAGCCGGGGTTCTCAAACCTGGCCTCCGTCAATAGACTTCTGAGTGCAGAGGAAGCCCGGAACAGCGGCAGAGACCAGCGGCCGCGACCCGGACTGCAGCGGCCAGGTGAATATTGCTTTCTTTTTTTCTCTCCACCTAGCAGGGACTGATTTTCGTGGTGAGGGCTTCTATTGCAAGCCCTTACCCCGAAAATCGGCGAGCGGTTAACGCTGCCAAAAACGCGGCACCAAGTGTTGCCGCGTTTTCAGCAATGCTAAAACCGCTGCCCATTCATTTCAATGGGCGACGCAGGGCTGAAAACGGCCCAAAATAGAACATGCATCGCTGTCAAAGCGCAGCGTTGGGAGGCACTGCGTTTTCAGCCCTGTGTGAGCAGCCCCATTGAAATGAATGGGAGTGTTGTACAGCGTTTAGCGCTGGGCTGAAAAGGCAGCGCTAAACGCTGTATAAAACGCCGTGTGTGAGGGAGGCCTTACTCACATGAGTGATTTTTGCCACGCAGAGATGCTGAAGGAAAAACAAAACAAAAAAGCAAATCACAGCATGTTCTATCTTTTGGCATTCCCATGGAACACCCTGCCCATTGTTTTCAATGGGACTGTAAAAACATTGCACAGCCTGCGAGTGCCATGCAATTTGCATACAAGTGTGATGTGTTGTTTCCCATTGAACTCAATGGAAACCACTTGTGATCTTAGGCACACGTTTCACGTGTGTCACGAGGACCGCAATTCACTGAAGTGATACGAGGAGTTTTTAAATGAAAAACACATTGCACTGGCTTGAAAAAAAGGATCATATGGGGCCAGAGTTTCTCGGCCCGATATCAAGCTCGCCTGTGTGAATGCAAATACTTAGCAAAAATACCCCAAAAGACATGCCCAGGCGGAACATTGGATTCCAATGTATTCATTCAAATAAACGATTTTTGGCCACGGAAAAAAAAATAAAATAATAATCACGCTGAGAAAGATAGCACATAAACGACCACTTTCTGTCACGGGTTTTATACGCCGCGTGAAAAGATAGGTAATGCCCTATCCTTTAACATGATACACAGCAAGCTCCCATAGACTTCTATGGGAGCTGGAAAAAAAAGTGGGGACAACGCTGGGAAAAGAAGCTCTAATTAATCATTATCAGTAGAGATGAGCGAGCACGCTCGGTTAAGGCGGTTACTCGAGCAAGCATCGCTCTTCTTGAGTAACTGCATACTGGTCCAAGCAGATTTGGGGGGGTGGGGGGTGTTGGGTGGGCTCTCTCTCTCTATCCCCCCGCGAATCTGCTTGGACCAGTATGCGGTTACTCGAGAAGAGCGATGCTTGCTCAAGTAACTGCCTTAACCAAGCGTGCTCGCTCATCTCTAATTATCAGTCATTTGGAGCATTCTACATCCATTCCGAGTATTTTTTTGCCTATATGCAGCATCGCCCCGTGTAAATGGCTGGAAATACATGTATAAAGATCGTGCCTTGATCACTTCTAATCTTCATTAATGTGATTATACGGCCCACCTGGGCGAACGTATAAACGCATACAGTCGGCCTAAGGCGGTGTTCAATTTAGCATTATTACTTTTGTTTGGAGTCAAGACAGTTATGCCGGATTAGTTTTCGAATGTACACTGCACTACGCCTGTCCCCAAAATACCTGACGGAAGGGCAAAAACCACAAGTGTGAACAGAGTCTTACATTTTGTACATACTTCCTTTGGCAAATCTCCCGGTAGTCCGCTCCCTGCTGCTGCGGATCTTACATACAGATGATCGTGTTGGTAACAGGATGATGTCCTTGTTAGCGGAACCAGCGTCAATTACGTAACATTCCACCGCGTTGTTTTGTGTAGCAGACGTTAAGGCACACCTGATGACTGTTTCCCCTAATACCTTGCTGGGGAACAGTGTTTATTTTGATGGATCGCATTCGAGTTTTGTATCTGGACTTTATAAGAAGAGTGTAACTCAAACTAAAGAACACACAGTTTCCAGGCCAAATCATTTGTTTAACTGCAGGCGCCTTCTATAGCATAAATCCAAGCCATGATCCATACTAATATTAACCCTTTCCAATCCACTGTCTGACGTCTAAAGACATTATGATTTAAGGCTGTACAGCTTCGATGTAGGAAGACGCCCGTTGGGGTTCTCTTACTGTATATTGCCAGCCTCTCTGCTGTTGGAGCCTATCCAATGTGTCACCTCATGCAGTACTGGCTTTAGCCAGCAGATAGCGCCATTATATAACAGCAGAAAAAGAGTAGGCCTCCCTAGGAAAACTAGAATACAAATTGGACTGGAAAGGGTTAAAATGTGATTGTTCTCAGTAAGAGAAACCATGTAATCTTGTAGATAAAATAACTTAAAATGCCTAACAAAAATACATGATGTTATAGCAAGCTTCCAAACCAACGCAGGGTTCCTTCTTCAGGTTTAAATTAAATAGAGCCGAAGAGTCATGCATATTTATAAACACATACTTATATCGCTATGATTCTCTGCTCGTGGACGTCGGGGCTGCGCTTTCCATAGTAAGTCTATGGAAAGCATTCACTGTGTTACCCGCGACCAGATTATTGCCACAGATACCGCAATGAACTATCACCCGTGGACAGGCGGCCTAAAGGAATACTACAACAGAAACACAACAAGCATTTTTAACTAGACACTGATAGGGAAATGAAAGTTTTATGGTCCCTGAATTACTGTTGGGTGGGGTGGGGGTCACCAGGCCAGGAGTGTTATCTGTGCTATAGAGTTCTCGTATTTCCCACTCAAACATGAATCCTCGTGAATAATTTAACCCTCTATTAAAAGTGTCAAAAGTTGTTATAAATCTATATTTCTAAATTCTTCTATGGCTTTGTGACTTGAAACCACCCTTTAGTATCAGAACGCTCATATCTTTTATGTTGTGTCCATAGCTAAGTGCTTGGCCGCAGGTAATTCTGGCTTTCTCTGTTTAATTGTGTGGCGATCTCATCCTGGCTCTCGGTTTTTGCCCTGTTTCACTGGAAGATCTTCGGTGCAGAGTCATGGAGACACGAGGCAAGACCCGCCGGACCCCGACAGACAGGCGAGTATATATATTTTTTTATTTTTAAACTAGAGATGAGCGAGCACCCAAATGCTCAGGTCCGCGTTATTCGAGTCGAGCTTTTTGTAAAATTCGAGAGCTCTACTCGAGTAACGAACCCCATTGACTACAATGGGAGACTCGAGCAATTTTGTAGGTGGAACGCAGGGTCCCGAGCTTTTTATTATTAATAATTTTTTTTTTTCTCTCTCTCTCTCTCTCTCTCTCTCTCCCTTCCCACCAAAGATTTTCAAATGACGCGCGCTGCGTCGCGGTGGGGAGGGGCCAAACCAGGCACGTCACAGCGGGGAGGGGCCAAAAGCTGGGGCGGGGTCGAACGCGATTTGATGCTCGTTCGAGTAACGAGCACCATCGAGTACGCTAATACTCGAACGAGCATCAAGCTCGCCAGAGTATGTTTGCTCAACTTTATTTTTAACACAAGCTAGGGAGGATTTTAGGGTGAAGAGAGGAGAGTATATATATATTCTTTTTTTACCCAAGCTAGCCGGGGATGCTGAGGGAGCCACGTGGCAAGACCCACCAGACCCTGACAGTGGCGGAGAGGTGTGTATATATATATATATATATATATATATATATATATATATATATATATATATATATATATTTTTTTTTTTTTTTTTTATTTTATTTTTAGGGTACATTTGGAGAGGTGAGTATATATATATATATTTTTTTTTTTTTACACCAGATAGGGATGATTTTATATTTCAAGCCCTTCCCCCAAAATCACTGCTGGGATTGCCGGCATCCCATTGCATCATATCTCCTAAACTACACTAAATATTTTTAAAAACATTACACTCCCAAGTACAGAAAAAAATTTCATAGAATTTAAAATTGCTAATAAAAAAGTGCCGGTTTTTAACCTGTACGGGTGGGTTCACAGGAACGTGTTTTAGTGCGTGCATACGCACGCACTAAAACACGCTTGTATTTACAACAATACATTCCCCATGGTGTGTGCACATGTCCATGTTTTCCAGGTGCGTGCCTGCAAAGATAGGACATGCGTGCACCATAAGGGAATGCATGCATTGTTTTCAATGGAGCCGCTGCTGCTGCCGGTGGCTCCATTGAAAACAATGGTCTGCCGACTCCCTGCATTCTTTTTCAGGGAAGAGCTTTACATATAAGCTCTTCCCTGAAAAAGAAAGATTTTAGTGTAAAAAAAAAAAAAAAAAAAAAAAAGAAGCAGGCATTCTCTTCAATGGAGCCGCTGCTGCTGCCGGCGGCTCCATTGAAGACAACGATCTCCTGGCACCACTGAATTGTTTTTCAGGGAAGAGCTTTACATATAAGCCCTTCCCTGAAAATCAAGTAAAAGTGATTTAAAAAAAAAAAAAAAAAAATTGATACTCACCTCCCTTCAGCTGCCGGGGCTCAGCCCTGTCTTCTCCTGCTGACCCCTGCACTGTGGTGCTGATCTATCAGCAGGCGGGGATTTAAAATGACGTGTGTGCGTGCGTGCGTGCGTGCGTACATATGTTCTATTAAGCCTGAAGGACCCCAAATAGGTTCAAAAGCTCGCTATAATATCATGTATTTTTGTTAGCCATTAAAAGATATATCCACAAGATTACTTGGTTTCTCTTGCTTGTGTGGCCTAGAGTGTTAGGGCGGCAGATATGCAGTCCTAAGCTCTCGCTCCCTACCTGAAGGTTGTGGGTTAAGTCCCCGCCTAGTTCAGGTAGCCGGCTCAAAGTTGACTCAGCCTTCTATCCTTCGTAGGTCAGTAAAATGAGCACCTAGCTTGCTGGGAGCTAAAAGATGACTGGGGAAGGCAATGGCAAACCACCCCGCAAATACAGTCTGCCAAGAAAACGTCATCCTACGAATCCGTCATGACTCGGTGCTTGCACCAAGGTGATTTTACCTTTACCTTGCTGAGAACAATCACATTTTGAACATATACTAAGGAACATTAGAAATTCTGATTCTTTTATATTTTGTAGACAGGCATAAGATTTCCCATATTGGGAGGTTTTTCGGTGTATTCGGTAGTTCCAGGGATCCCTCCTACCATGGATTCCTATAACGGAAACCAAAGCCTAATAGCAAACACTTTGTATACCGGCGAACATCTGACATGTCTAGGGCGGCTCTGATGAGGGTTAAGAGCTCCAATTTGCCAACTGATAAAAACAAACAGGAAAGTAATTACTGTGCAACAGAACAACATTTTAGCGCCCGCCGGTCACCACGTCTGTACCGGTAATGGGATGTAGCTACCGCAGCCGGAGGGTTTTAGAGTGATGTTGCCTTCATCAGTCTCGATATGGACATTATGAGTTAGTTCTTCACAAGGTCATTACGTGCTTCATGTTTATTGTTCTGCCATAAAAGCTTGTTTACTGAACACCAAACGCTGCGTACTAGTGCCCCGTGCTTTGACTTTCACAATCACTTAAAGTGAACCCGTTGTGAGAGCTACCTGACAGAGAGATGGGCGTTATACCGCTCTTCCCATCAGAGTTTAGGGGTTGTACATAACAACTGAGACACCTGGCCGCCAATCCAGCCGCTACGCATTCTCCCAGTGTAGACGGCTGTATAACCAAAGCTGTAGGTTACGACCAGGCCCCCAAGTCCAAGGAGGCCCGCCGCTGTATTGCACCATGCCTTTGGCCAGATGTAACGATCACTGAACAACAAGCATGTTCATTGGCACTTCTTTTATACAGTCCAAGAATAGGCTTATGGGGACGAACAATTGGAATTCCAATCATCACAGGGAGACGTACAGCTGGTCACCAGTATTCTTTTGCTGTCCGTTGGCTGATTGGGGTCTCCTTTACATGGCCTGAGAATTTGTCCACTGAACATTGGTGCCTGAAATATGTACAGAAAATACGCCTGTGTGAATGAGCCCTTACTGTAGTAATTGGGGCTATTTAGTTCAGTTAGGTAAGTATGCACGGCCTCAGTTACTACAGCAACTCCTTCCTTTACAGACCCTCCTTGCTTTTGGGTTGGGTCCTCTTTAGCTCTGGGGACCAAAAGCTGAAGAAGAGACACAGAACTCCGGAGTCAGGAATGGGAGGGAAATGTATATGTATATGATGCATACAGGAACATATAGTAAGTGCTCCAAACGTCTACTAGTTTAACCACTTCAGGACTGTCAAACACATACAAACATCCTGCGGTTGGGAAGGGAGCAAGGAGAAGGCTCAGGAGCCAAGTCCGCTCCATACCTGGAGGCCATCAGCTGTTTTTGACAGCCGCCACTGACTGCCAGGACCAGGGCTAGCACAGAGCTAATGGTTCAAAGCTGACTGCGCATCTATAATAGTCAGCGGGAGGAGATCCCCTCCCACATCCCATCGGCACCCTCACACAGCAGGATCGGAGGGTGCTGATGGACTAGCCCGGAGCCTACTGAAGGCGCCCACTGCTGCCATGCGGAGATGAGAAAAGCAACATCAAGAATCCCTATACATACTGCAATACTGAAGTATTTCAGTATATAGTACAAGCGATCAATTGATTCCAAGTTCAATCCAACCTGTGGAGACTAAGGCCTCCGGCACACGGGCGCGGTCGACCCCACATGTCGGATTCTCGCAGCGGAGTTCGACCCGATGCCTGGCCGGTGACCCCAGCGTACCTGTCTGCCGGTCTTCTCCTCTGCTGCGAATGTGCTGGCTGGAGCGCCGGCGCAGTACAGAGGACGCCGCGCCGTCGCTATGGCGATGACGCAGCTCCCACGACTATTCTGCAATGATGATTGCCGAATGGCCGCGGGATGGATGGCTTCCATTGACTTCAATGGAGGCCAGCCACGTGTAGCCAGCAGGAAAATCGCTGAATGATACGATTTCTCCCCTATGAGCAGAAAATTGCGATCACTTTCCGCTTGTGGGCTGCGGAACGCAGCGATATTTCTCACACCACGGCGCATGGGCAAAAAACCACTCCTGTATATGACTCCATTCAAATGAACAGGGTTCATATCCGTGCTTCTCGGAACGCAGAAATCTCACGCGATTTTCACGGCCGTGTGAAAGCAGCCCAACAGTTAAAAAGTATTAATGGGAACCGGTCACGTACCACAGCATCAAAAACGTAGCTATGGTGCTGTCAGAGGGCGAGGCAGGGAGCCAGGTGATGTGTTGTTTAAACTCGCCCGTTCCCGCGACCCAGCAGTGTCCCTATCTGAAGTCGGCGCGGCACAAAAATTCGCCGCTTTTCTGAAAAATCGATGGGCTAAAAATGTATATTGGCTGTCTAAGGGAACGGTCACACCGAGCCGATTTACCGGCAGGAGATCCTGGACAAGTGGTCATCCAGCAAAACGTCAGTCGGAGCGCTGGAAGCCGGACAGAACCCATTATAGTCAATTCGGATCCCGCGGTTACGGAAATCGCCAGGAGCCCCGGCGCAGGTGTGAACGGGGTCTCATGGAAATGTCATTTTTTTCAGTCAAAAAAACAAAAACCAGACAGAACTGAGGAAAAAAATGACACAAAACAAGCTGTATTTTACTGCATTTGCTTCTCTGCACACGGACGGATTTGGATTGCGGAATCCGCGATTAACAACGCGCAGACAATCCGCTGCATTCCGCATCCATTAGCAAGAATGGAACATTTGCATGCCGGCTCACACGAGCGGACAGTGATTGCGATTTCCACTTGGGGAAAAAATAAAAAAAATCCTAAATCGCATCTGTTCTATTTCTGCGCAGATTCCGGTCGGACGGCTTCTATTGATGTCAATGGAAGCCGTTCCATTCGCGACCGTTCCACAATTGACACTGTGGAAAGCTCGTGGGTCCAGCGACGGCGCAGGAAAAAAAAGGGATTAAAAAAAAATATATATACTGCGCATGTCCAACGGCGAGACGTTTGGACCAGCTGCATACGGTTTAAATACAGGAACGTGCAGACGCCCGCTGTGGTCACGGACGGATCCCGCTGTGGGCTCCCGCATTCGTGTGCAGGCGGCCTTAAGGCAGATTAGAAAAATGAAGAAACAATGATCTTAGGGCTCATTCACGCGAAGGCATTTGCGCTGCGTATTACACCTGCATACAATACCAAATTAATAGAACTCATTTCCTTTCAATGGGATTGGTTATATACGCTTTTTTTTTTTGCGCACATTTTGGTCTTGCAAAAAAAAAAAAAAAGCAGAATGTCCCATTTTCGTGCATATTGCGCACGAAAATAACACATACTACACTAATTAGACATAACTGTACAATGGGACAACGGACGGTGCCGAGAACATGCCGTGTGAACGGCTCCCTAGATTCAATGGTGTAGAATTATCAAAACAGTCTAAAACAAACACAGCCTTTGTTATTCGTAGCAGCCAATCACAGCGCAGCTTTCATCTTCCCACAGCAGACTGAGAAATGAAACCTGCGCTGTGATTGGTTGCTCGGGGCAACCAAGTCATTTTGCATAAATGAGCCCCAACGTGCCGCCCACAAATAACAGTCCATCACACTAACGGTCCCGGCGCATCCCACAATGACATGACTTCTCCTCATAACCTCTGGCAATAAGACCCGCTTCCGCCCAGTGATGAGCGCCGGACACACCTGTCACTTCCACGGCTCAGCTCTCACCTCCCATCTGCCCGGGGCCTCTAGCGGTGTCTCCTTCCTACTCCCGCAGAGATGCCGTGTAGTGCTCCACACACCAGCCAATAGAATCCTGTTGTCATCCTATAGTCTCATTCTATTGGCTCCTCACGCTGTCACTCAACGCTCATTGACCTATAGTAATAAAGAAGGAGAGACCTCTGCTGGAAGGGGAAGGACCCACCTCTGAGCGCTCCTATTGGCTGAGCTGCTCATCAATCATGCCTCCTGCTCCCTCTGCTGTCACCGCTGCCCTCCCTTTCCTTCCATGTGAGGCTCCCGTGATAGAAGGACGCCGCCAGTAAGTGGTGTGTAATAACCAGTACTGCACCGTTAGACTTTCTCATGAGCTGCTGCTCTCTGCTAATGGCTGGCCAAGCCTGGTGAAGCTCTTGTGGCATTCTGTGCTTGGGGAATAGAGAGATTGCTACAGTTGTGGCATTACGAAATATTGAACGCTAAAGCCGGCTTCACATGAGCGGATGCGCAATTGTGTGTGCACAATGAACTATGCTTTTTTTTTTTCGTGTGCGTTGGCGTATTTCACTGTACTCTTTGCGCCCGCAAGACATGTTAATTTGCGCATTTTAAACAAAGCTGCGCTGATTGATATGGCTGATTCATTTTAATGCGTTCCAGATGTGTTCTTTTTTCCAGCAAAATAACGCGGCGTCTCCTTGCGTATTGCGTGCGCGTTTGCACGTTCCACCATTGGCTTTTATGGGGATCTTTAGCGCATACATATGCAGAAAAATAGAACCTGCTGTATAGTCTTTTGCAAAATGTGTTCAAAATGCGTAAAAGTGAACGACTGCAATTAAAATCAATGGTTTCTATGCTCTGCGTATTGCGTGCGCGATACGTAGAGAACAAAAACCAGCGATTTCAATGGGGTTGTTCACATTTACATATTTTGCGCGCGTCTGAAATCAACGGGTATGCCCAAATATGAGTGCAATACACAAGGATGTGCGTGAAGCACCGCACAATTGCGCATGGGGGGAAAAAAACGAATCTGCAACGCGTTAAGACTTATTAGCCATTTCAATGGATGCGTCTTTTTTTGTTTTTGCCGCGCACATATGAACGTGACTTGCAAGCGCAAACAGTACGGTAAAATATTCTGATGCTTGCGCAAAAAAGCATAGTCAATTCCGTAAAAAACGCGATTTAATTGTTGGGGCTGATTAGGTTTTTTTTTTTTTTTTTTTCAATGCAAGCGCAAAAGACTTGTGCGATTGCCCTTGTCGAAGGAGGCGTTGCCACCGGCAGATACGTTATTTTCCAACAGCTCTCCTAGTGATGGACTGGTTCCAGTAGGTTCTCTTGCTGGGATCCCTGCTGTCAGCGGATCTCTCGCCGTCTGGTTGGTTCTCACGTTGTCCGTGTAATATAACGCAATTCTGTATAATTCCAGGTTCACGTGGCCAAATTACACCCGAACCCCCTTATCATCCTACTGAATTGGACTTGGGTCACTGGCGAACCCTTCTTGCTGACCGCAGACAAGTAAGAGGACTAGAGTAAGGGCTCCTTCACACAGGCGACAAAATTGCGTGATGTTTCTCACGTTGCGACGGTGCTACAAATCGCATGTATGTGATCCCATGCTTTCCTATGGGTTCCTTCACATTAGCCATGTCTTGTAGCCTGCGACATTGCGTGACAAAAAAATTGTGGCTTGCGGAATATTGCCACGATTTGCGAGGTTTTGTAGCCCATATTTCCTTGTGGACCCTTCCTTTGTATTGCATCACATGAAAATGCGGATTTCGTCTGGTGCGATGCATCTTTTACAGTAGGAAATCATATAGTAGGAAAGCCAGAAAATAAGCCCTGGCTGCATGGGAAAAAAAAGCACAGTCTATCACCTAAGGGGCAAATGAATGGCTGTGATTGGTTCATCAAGCGCTGGCTCTGATTTGCTGAGCCGCGGCACTTGAGAACCAATCAAAGGCAACGCTTGGAGGCGGGGTTTTTCAAAGCCCCGACCAGGAGGCTCTGCCGGAGGACTTCAATCAAGTGCCGGAGATACGGAGGAGAAGTGCGGCGGAGCCGGACAGCGCCTCTTAGGTCATGTATGTTTTTTTTTTTTGTTTTTTTTTTTTAATGCAGCCAGGGCTTATTTTCAGAGTATGGCTTATATTTCAAGCCCTCGCTTCCCCCCAAAACACCCCCCCCCCCCGAAAATCCCGGCAAAAGAGTTTTACAAAGTCACATGACTTTGTAGCAACACGAAATCACTGCGAGAAAATGCAGCGATATCGCACAGAACACCGATGTGATATCGCTGCGATTTTTCTCGCGGCGATATTGCTGTTGACAATGTGAAAGAGGCCTAAGGCAGATACGCAATACGAGACACCTAATGACAGAGAAACTTGAACTGCGCTACTGCATTAAATTTTTGTGTAAAGCTTGGCGATTCCCAAGTGGAAACGATCCGTAAGATTCCAAAGGCCTTTGGGGACGACTCAATGGGCACCACAAGATAGAGGCGTGGTACAACCGCTTCACAGGGGGGCGCACACCAGTGGAGAGTGGAACACGTTTTGTAGACCCTCAACATCCGGAACTGAGATCGTTATTGGCCAAGTGAGGACCCCGGTGATGCAGGATCGCTACCAGAGAACTTTTAGGCGAGGCGAGCATCAGCACTGGATCCGTTCATTCCGTTTTGACTAAGGATTTGGGCTTCAGGAGAACCTCAACGAAGTTCGTACCAAAGCTGCTAATGATCGAGCAGAAGCAACTCCACTTGGAGATCGCGCAGGACATGCTGTAGACTGTGGCTTAGTTTTCAACTCCCAATCATTGCTCTACAGACCTGCATAAAGGGTCAAGCATTGATTTTAAGGAATGCTGCCATCCATTAGGTGGTGCTGCAGAGGTATTGTTCCATCTCCATTATTTGCATATTTCCCAGAGGAGCATGGATGGCCTTATAAGTCTCCTCAGTCACCTTCTTGGTGCTCTCTTTAAGGAGAAATGTTACCCCTCCCGACCCAAATTCCTCAACACAGTGATCACTGGCGACGAGTCCTGGGTTTATGGGGACGACCCAGAAACCACATTGAAGCCATCGCAATAAAAGCATCTAACATACCCGAGACCAAGGCAGGTTTGCAGCAATGTCAAAGTCATGCTGTCTGTCATCTTTGACTCCAGTGGTGTGGTTCATCATTAGTACGCACCACATGGCACAACCAAGGAGTACGACAAGGAGGTTCTGCGTCGCCTTCGTAACGCTGCGAGATGCAAACAGCCGGACCTGTGGGCAGCAGGCGATTGGCAGCTCCACCACAATAATGTACCCGCCTGTTCTCCACATTTGATACGGAGTTTCCTGGCCAGACACAACACACCTGTGCTTCTTCAAGCTCCCTACTCTCCCCACGGTTCCATGTGACTTCTAGCTTTTCCCCAAGCTGGAAATATCCCTAAAAGGAACCAGATTTCAGTCCAGAGAAGACATCCTGCAGAATGCGACGGACCAGCTACACACCATCTCATAAGAGGCGTTTTCAGTACTATTTCCGACAGTGGCAGAAGCGTTGGGAGGAGTGTGTGGCTGCCCAAGGGGATGACTTAGAAGGAGATTAATGTAAGATTGTAGTATCTGAATACAAGTATTTTTATGAATAAAGGTTGGATACTCGAGAATGGTGATCCTGGGTACTCCTTCTTCCTCACTGCACCCCCTACGGTGAGAAGACGACTGAATGGAGCATTGGTGTGCTGATGCTCCATTCAGCTTCAATGGGACTGCGGAGATAGCTGAGCACTCTGAGAATGTCAATGGTGATGGCCGTATACCTGTACATCCACCTTGTCTTCGCTTCTCTGGAGTTTGGCAATTGGGGGAAAGTTTGGAACTCCTTATTATGACTCGTTCTCTCGAGTCGCAGTGAATAGAACTCATTGAATGAGTCTCTTTTACATAAGTGTAAGGCTGGGTTCACACGGCGGATTTGCCCCGCGGAATTTCGCCGCGGCAAATCCGCCCGTGGCCGCTAATCTCGGGATTATCCAGCCATATGGACGAGATTTCTCAGAAATCTTGTCCACACGGAACGGCCAATCCGCTGCGGTAAGTCCGGCTTTCAGAATATGCAGCATGTCCATTCTTTTTTTCATTCCGCTGCGGCCGCGCTCTCCTCTCTGGGAGCGGCGGCCGCAGCGAAAGAGCGAGCGGCCGGGCCGCTTCAAAGCCGCGGCGGTTCTCCCGGCGGAAATCTCGCGGTTTTTGCTGCGGCCAAACCGCGAGATTTCCAGCGGGATTCCGTCCCGTGTGAACCCAGGCTAAGACTCTTGATGTGCATTACGCACCATAGAAGCCCATTGAAATCGCTGAATGTACGTAAATACCCGCAAAACCTGTGTCTAGAGTCTATAATTGTGGCCCTTGGACCAAAAAAAAAACTTTTGCACCTCTGGTGTAGACTGAAGTTCTTTACTGTACTGTTATTGTATACCGTAACAGTCATGTGCTTCACTGTGGTACACTATAGCCTGAAGCGTC
The DNA here is from genome assembly GCF_035609145.1 of Eleutherodactylus coqui. Taxonomy (NCBI): domain Eukaryota; kingdom Metazoa; phylum Chordata; class Amphibia; order Anura; family Eleutherodactylidae; genus Eleutherodactylus; species Eleutherodactylus coqui. The sequence goes on along the minus strand of NC_089839.1, from coordinate 257,284,320 downwards.
ATTCTACATTAGACACGCCGCTCATGGTCACATGCCTGCCTATGTCCCTCGCTGTCCTCAATGGTCATTTATGCTTGTGAAGTGAACTGTAGAGTTATTGAGTGTCAGATCTCCTCTATTACTAGGGAAGCCGATAATCCATCTTGTATTCTCTCTCGCATCGCTCATGGCTTTCAAAAAATGTAGAAATTATATTGAAGACCAAGGATATGTTGAGTTATGTCTCTAAGGCCAATGGGACATTTAGGAGCAGAGGTCACATGGGATCCAGGCGTTAAATGGTTTATATGGTTGATTAATGATTATCGTTCAAAGGAGATCGTAAATGATGATCGGTCCAAATGTGAGCCAACAAGAATTGTTCGCTTCTCGTTCGTTGTTTATTTTATGCAAGCATAACAATCATTGTTGGCTCGTTCGCTTATTATTGGATTTAACCCGCATTCAGTCCTTCTCCTTTGATAGGGACTGGATGATTCTGACCGATTCTCCTTTGAATGAGCCAATGGTGCGTTTTCCTGTATAAACGGGCTGCACTAGTACGAATGAGTTAGCGATGACGTCACTCGCTCGTTTAAACAAGAATCGGCTTGTCTAATAGGGTCAGCTGAGGAGTCCTTGGACACTTTCCAGAACATCTGCCTGGAGAATCGGGTGGCTTGGTGACAGCGTTGGATTGGGTGGCTGGTGGGTAGATCTAGAGCCCATAAGAAGAGAAGTGAGACTCCGGAATCCAGATGTAGATTGAAGACCGGACGTCTCGCACTGCGGTGGAGGACCCCCTCAGGCAGCTTATTATCTGTGTTGAAGAGGCCGGCGGTGAAGAATGGCTGAAGCGATGCTTAGTTGCGCCACCACTCCCCCTGCAGAAAAGCATTGGAACTGACCCTGGAAAGCAAGGGTATGTCGCGGAGGTCAGTCACCTGGAACTGGAAGTAGATCTCCTCTGTACCGGATGTGCTGGAAAGAGAGCCTGGTGAGAACGGAGGTGCTACTCCCCACCACCGCTGACAGCAAGAAGCAGAGCAGACCACAGGAGGGCATCGCTCCTGTCAGCATCGCAGGGACAAAGGCTTGAAGTACGTGGCGAGATCCCTGGAGGTCAGAGTCAATCTCTGTCCAATGGCAACGCTATTTCCTTTTTTTTTTTTTACCTAGTAATCGTGAACTCGATATTGCAGCTTTGAACAATGTTTTATTAACCCTTTCTATTCCACTGCAAAGGAATGCAGGGAGTGGGGCTAGGTTACCAGCCAATACATCTACTGATTCTGGGCTGTCAAATGCAGGTCCGTTTCCAACCTGGGAGCCTACTTCTTTTAGACCTAGTTTAGAGTAGGGAGCAGGCATTCAGTATGTATGAAGTAGGTGCGGACATGTGGGCTGTCCCCTATGGGTTTTTATCTCCCTTAGCGGTTAAAGGAAAACATATGGAAAAGTGATTTTGTGGAACTGCTGTGCTTATTGCTGTTAGCAAAAGAGTTTGCGACAAAGTCCAATAAAAAGGTCGATGACAAGCCGGGCGAGCGGAGGAGAGCTCCCGGGAAGTCTGTTAATAATTGGCTTCAAGGCTTTTGTATATTTGCTGCTGTTTTGTCAGAAGGTTCACAAGTCAGTGCTTCCGGGTTATTTCAACATACCGACAGAATTTTAGAAGCTTCTCATCATTTTGTATGACGAAATGTTTTGCCAAAAACTAGCAGTTTATCCTAACGGTAACTGGGGTGTCAAAGATGTCGGCCTCTACTTGAACGTAATGCTTCCTCCAAGGCCGATGTTTAATTGCAGTCTTCTGGCGCTACTTTGCCTGGCTTTCGTAGAGGCATCTGCTTCTCTTGGAATGAGGGCCAATGTAAATGGTTACAGAACTGTAGATGCCACCATGAATGCTCCTCTTGTGTGGTGCATACCATGTTGCTGTGTTTTAAGTGCCGCTCAACTTAATGTCCATCCATCTGTTAAAGAATTTTTAACCATAGGACTTGACACTAGTGAGGCTACCAAGAATGCTTCCCTGGCTACCCAGAAGAAGTCTACCCAGACCATCTGAAGGCCGAGCTAATTGGTTTGGGTTTTGAGTTCCTGAGTTTACAGGTTTAGGGTGTCTATTGGATTAAAATTTAAGTCTGTGGATATTAATCATCAAGTTGTTAGATCTAAAGTTGAAAAAGAGGTAGCTGAGGCCCATGCTGCTGCCCCTTTTGATAGTCCCCTTTTACCAAATTTAGACTATCTCTACTAGTGGTTGTTCTCCTCCTTCCCCCCCCCCCCCCCCCCCCCCACAAAAAGGACCCAAATAGTTTTCGTATTATCCGTGACTTATCTTACCCCACTAATTTGTCAGTCGATGATGAGATTGATACTAATTTACCATCAGTTGACTGTTTCTTTTGAGTCGCCACTGGTTTTGTTAAGGCACTGAGATCACAATGACTTATTGGCCAAAGCTGATATTAAATCTGCTTTTCGCCTTTTACCTGAGCCCCCCTGGCTATATTTCTAGTTTGAAGTTTTACTTTGCTATGTGCCGGCCTAGGGTATTTTCTTTATCGTATTTTTGTTGAAAAAGATTTTATTAGACATCCGCGTAACAAATATATAACATGTACAAGGTAAATAACATGCAACCAGCTGAGAGCAAAAGGAGAAACTAACAATGTATTATGATGTAACCCATGGGGTCATCAGATACAAATTGTAATGCAAGTGTCTAAAAATTTTTTTAAAAATTATATGCAATTCAAAATCAAAACCATAATATAACCATGGGTTAAGAAAGGAAGGTGAGGGAAGGTCTTGGGTGCAACGCTAACAATGTCCTACTTACTATTCCGTTCTAGAATTCTTATGACCTGATCAGATTCAAAAATATCCATTCACTATAACTGTGGTAATATCGTATAGACATCCAAGACCTCCCAAGAGGTATAGAAAATAGAAGAGCTATTTTCTTCGCCTGCCCGCATTTCCTCATATCCCATGAGCATGTTTACAACCTCCATCCACATCACTCTGGATGGTGCGACAGTGGAGCGCCATAATCTAGGTATAACTTGTCTGGTTTCAAGGGCGAAAAAAAACGAGCAAAATCTCTCTTTATTGTGAGAAATCAGAAGCAGAAGATGAAGATAATAGGGCAGCCTCCAGGGTCAGGGCCAGAGATGTACCACAAATGATTGTACAAGTCTATAACATCCCACTAAAGCAGGGGTGTCAAACTCCTTTTCACCGAGGGCCACATCAGGCTTATGGTGACCTTCAAAGGGCCGATTGTTAGGCCGCCTGCAGACAACAGGGTGGGATCCCGCTGCGAGAATTCTCGCGGCGGGACTCGACCCGAGCCCCTGCAGGGACCAGTGCGGGTCTCACCTGCTCCCGCAGCTCCGGCTCTGAAAATAGAGCATGCCGCGCTCGGTTTTCCACGCGGACAAATCACGGCCGTCTGCCTAGGATTGCGTTAGAAAACGCAATCCTATGGCAGCTTCCACGGGCGAAAATTCTGCGGGAAATCCCATTGCGGAATTTCCACCCGTGTGCAGGGGGCCTAAGACAGTATAGTAAGGGCCTGTTCACACAAGCGTATTTGCATACATAATATACAGTGAATAGAAGCCATTGATTTTAAAGAGTTCATTCACATGATGTTTATTTTCACACAGCATGACCTATTTTGTTGCGTACTACGCACCGCAGTAGGCCATTGAAGTGAATGGGCCGCGCATATACGTGGTGAATGCGCAGGACACCTGTGGATTCACAATGTATTTGAACACCATTTCAGTGGGCCCATCTGCGTTTTTTTTGCGTATGCAAATATACAGGCATAAGCGTTTTTTGTTTTTTTTTGATTGCGCAGGCACGCAGCGTTTGTGCGACCGGAATACAATTACACCCATGTGAACGAGCCCTAATATTGACCCTGATAGTGGCCCCAGTAAAAATAACGACCCCCACAGTGGCCCAATTAGTAATAAGCCCCCATCAGTAATAAGCTCCCCCTCAGTAATAATAAGCCCCCATCAGTAATACAACCCCCCCCCAGTAATAATAGTTCGTCCCTATCCCATATACTTACCTCCTCCTTGCTGTCAGCACTGCTCCCCCTCTGCTTGTGCTGAGCCCGGATGCACATTGACGTCAGTGTGTGCGCCCGGCACGCTTCCTCCCCGAGTCCTCTCCTGCGGATCTGAAGAGCAGGAGATTCCCAGCTGCACACTGACCTCAGTGTGCGCCGGGATCAGCGGTAACAGCGCGATTACCAGCGGGGAGCTGCGGCACCCCAGCTGGAAATCGCTGCAGTGGTGATCGGCGTCGGCACGCCGTGGGCCACATAACATGAGGCAGCGGTCTGAATTCGGCCCGCAAGCCTTGTGTTTGACACGTGCGCTAGAGAGTAGCTACTGGAGGGCACTGCTACCAAATATGGACCATATTCCCTACATCACTAGCGCGTCTGCAGCACAAGGGGGGGGGGAAAACGTGATCATACATTTTATGTAGTTTCTCCGGTGTTCTGTACCCTCGTGTAAGCATCTTGTAATTTAATTCTTGTGACTGACAAGACACCGCCAATTTGTGAGTTAAAATAAAGTTCCTGTGAGAAAGATTGACCCAGTTCCCTTTCCCAGGCTCCGACGAAACCTGGGCAAGTGTCCTCTGTCTCCCGTGTCAGCAATATTTGGTATAATGCAGAAATCATATGTCTAGGGGAATCTGTAGTTCTTCAAATGGAGTTAGTGCCTTACATAGATTCACCGCAGGTTTCAGGGAGTTTACAAAACTTCTTAGTTGAAAATATTGCATCCATGCTCTGTCGGGGATCTTGGTCTTTCTTGGTCAAAAAAAGCCAGTCAATGGCTTTAAACCTGTCTAGTTCAGCACGTCCGTCAATCGTGGTATAGGAGCTCTGAAGGGATAGAAGGGAGGGATTATGCATTGTGCCTCTGAATTGAGGATTGCCCATTAGGGGGTGTGAGAGGGCCTGGGGATGAGCCTATATCGCATAAGGTAGTGAACCCGACCCAAATTTCCGTTATTTTGTAAGGGTAGGGACAAGATGGGAATCTCTGAGATATTGCCTCAGTAGCCAAAACACCTCCTAAGTCAACCTAGGCTTCGTAGCATATTTTATCTCTACCCATAGTTTAAGGGAACAATGTTTTAGCATGTCCAAGACACATTTACAAATGTTGTCCTTATAATACAAGGCAAAATCAGGTAGGCTTAAGCCCCCTGATGACCTCTGGCGTGTAAGGAGGCCAAATTTAAGTCTTATACTACGGCCTTTCCATACAAAAAAATCACTCTAAAGAAACCTAGTAAAAAGGTTCTAGGCCGTCACACAGGCAAGGTCTGACATAGGTAAAGGAATTTTGGGAGAGTATCCATTTTAATAACATTAACTCGTCTACACCAGGCTAGTAGAAGTGAATTCCATTTATCTAAATCCCTCTCCATTTTGGACAAAAGTTGTTTAAAACTAAGGGAGAAGTCTTAAGAGGGGTCTGCTGGTAAATGTATCCCTAGGTCGTTAATAAAAGCATTTATCTCCATCTAAAAGGGCACTTCTCTCCAAAAATGACACCTCACTCTGCGGCAGTGTGATATTCAGGATTTCTGTTAGTTGACATTAAAATTACCCTGCCAAGTCTCTGAAAAACTTGTAGCATCACTGGCAAGCCCACCCTAGGGCACGATAGATATAAAAGCATCTCATCTGCGAAAATGGACATCTTGTTTTCAGATGGGCCCACCATAACAGCATTTATGGAGTCATCTTGTCGATTCGCATTAGCCAAAGACTCCATAACCAGAATGTTGACTGGAGGAGATGGGACATCCCTTTCTTATACCATTACAAATTTGAAAGCAGTCTGACAGCAAGCAATTACCACGTGCTCGAGAGGTGGGTCTGTTGTATAACGCCATTATCCACGCCCTCACACGAAGACCCAAACCAATCCTCTCGAGGGTCGCTTCCAGGAATCTCCGTCAAACTCTATCAAATGCCTTCTCTGTGTCTACCATCAAAAGCCAAAGTGGAGAACCTGTACAACGAACCTGCTTAATCTATGACGGAGATTTAATGATATTATCCCTGGCTTCTCTTCCAGGGACAAAGCCCACCTGCTCTTTATGAATTGGATTTGAAATGTAAGGTTGTACACGCATCGCTATCATTTTTTGTCAATAATTGTTAATAAAATAATTTTATGTCAATAATATTTGCCCAGCTTTGTTGTAAGCGGTATATGGGCCTGAAGGGCCTGTGGGGTAAAGGAGCATCTATGTGCGATTGCATTGTAAGAATGTAAAATAAATGGCGAGACATCCTCTCCAGTCTGTAGAACCTTGGGTAGAAACAATCTGGCCCTGGGCTTTTACCCACTTTTAGGTCTTTTAATTATCTCCAACAACTCTATAGACAAAGTCAGATTCCATAGCCTGCACGTTTATTAAACCTGTAGGTCTAGGTGTATGTTCATCCAAATATGACCAGGTCTTTCTCGCTCAACAGTCCAACTGCTATCTGCTCTTGTTTATTGTTTTAAAGCTTATCATAAAATGTTCCGAACTCCTCTAGTATGTCTGTCATGGAGTGAACCGCTCCACGACGTCTAGGAACATGAGTTTGAAGTGATTTTGGGTGCAGACTTCTGGCTAACCAGCTAGCATATTTGTCCCCATATAGGTCTCTCCTAACTTTATCTCGGCACCCCAAGAGCGTTGATCTAGAATTGAGAGAATCTGTCTGTAGCCTTCAAGGTGTCCGAAGGATTCCCATTATTAGAGGTCTGTTTTGTTTTTTTTTGCTAGAAGTTGCATCAATTGAAACCTCTTCAAAGCTTCCAATTGAATAGGAGCATTAGAGTTATCATTCTGATGGCTATCTGCAAATTCTGATATGGCTTTTTTTAATGTTTTTTACACCTAATCTTTTCTAGAGTTGGTTGTGACACGTGAGTTTCCATCAGTTGGCATCATGCACTATTTGGACTTTTTTTTGCCTAATGTTCAAGCCAAATTTTGACACTGTACAACTCAAAAACAGGTGGTAGGTTCTGCTTGTCTCAGTCCACTAATCCCCTGCATGACAATATATTGCTTCAAAATCAGAACAAAGGCTCACATACTTGTTGAGATATTAACACACAAACATGGTGCAAAACGCTTAAAAGCCAAATCTAACCTAATTTCAAATCAAATATCTCAAAAAGGGTGACCTCTAATTTTATTTACTTTGGTGCCACTTGAAAGAGCATGTTTTTTTTTAACAAGATCTATCCTCAGTGCCGTTCTGGTGTCTTTCAGAGTAAAGCCTAAAAATGTCCTTGAACATGGTGCTCTTCATCTGGTACAATGAAGAATAATTTAATTAATGAAACCCTTGCGTAGGTCCATGGTGGCTCTACCATTACCAATTCTTAACAATTGCTAAGCATTGTAAGCCTGTCAGCTGTCAAGAATTGGTAACCCCATTGATGAGGGGCCACGCCCGATAGCCATGCAAGGTCAGCCACGGGCGGTCTCTTTATTGCAGGTTCCGAAGCCTGAAAGTGGGTATCTTTCCTAGGATCCCAAGCCTAATGTTCAGTTGGTGTCTTTATCCCAAGCCTGATAGTGGGTGTCTTTCGTTGGTTCCCAAGCCAAAGCCATAATATTGAGTAATTGGACTTGAATTGTTTTAATTTGATTGGAATTGTTCCATTTTGCAAAACAATTGATTCGGAAAAACTGTATTGTCGTCCCATTGCCGTCGAAATTGGTTCTTGAAGGATACCAATGATGTGGTGTTCAGGAATCCAACATGTGTCAGATCTCAGAGGCCAATGGAAGGAGCTAGCCACTCGGTGAGGGTGCATAAAATTTTACCAGCGGGCACGTTTTGTTTACCAACGCGGTACTCCCGCGGCGTAAATCCGTGGGCGTATTCCATGACGGTCGTGGGCATGAGGCCTTAGGCTGTATATTTTGGCCAGATTTGATAATTGTTTTTCCTATCTTAGCTGTTGCAGAGCGATTTATATTTGTGCAATCTGTCACTGCTTTGTTTTTGGGCCCGGAGGAGGACTTCAGAGAGAAGTTACCCTTAGAATCTTGGCTCTAGATTTCACATTTTTTGGGGTGGTATTTTAGGTTTAAAATGTTGTAGGCTATAAGCTGAGGTTCAGAGTAAGAGGGGGGATATGGCCTGACTTCACATCTTAATTTTGCATTCAATTTCATTTGGGAAATGAAAAGAGAAATGATTGAACAAAGCGATTTACATTTCTTTTGCCATCCTATGGAGTCTTTTTAGTTTTTGGCACTTTGAGTTAGGGCTCATGTCCATGGGCGGATTTCATTTGCGAATTTTGCACGGGAGATCCGCAAATCAAGCCGCCCGTAGGAATGCATGAGCATCCGCAAATTAATTGAAGCATGCGGATTTGATTTGTGCACCTTTCGGTCTAGAAAAACAAATGGCAGCATGCTCCATTTTTCTGCGGATCCCAAACTAACGGCTTCCATTGAAGTCAATGTTAGCTGTCCGATCCGTGACACACCCACAACTGACACTGCGGGAAAGCAGGAGATTAAAAAAAAAAGTACTGCGCATGCCATGCAGAAGAAAGAAGATCCGGCCAGGACAGAGAAGAACCGCACTGCATCCGGACAGCTAATAAAATGTACATGGCTGCAGGCAGGGTAGGATCCCGCTGCAGGCTCCCGTGGCGGGATCCAACCCCCCCCCCCCCCCCCCGCTGACATGAAAGCTGCCAAAGGATTGCGAATCCTAAGCAGACGGGCACGCGAAATATTGCGCAGCAAGCAAATCGCGGCATGCCCTATTTCTGTGCGGGGCTCGCGGAGTCGCGGGCAAGTACGCGCCGCTCTCTGCAGGCGCTCGGGTCGGGTCCCGTGGCGAGAATCCTCGCCGCCAGATCCGACCCGCCCGTCTGCAGGGGGCCTTAGAAGACAAATGTCCTTCAGCCGAAGCCTGCATCACTGGGACACAGCAATGCACAGTCTGCAGCCAGCAGTGTCAGCGGAGCAGCTGTCCCCCATTGGATGTGTAGGTTAACACGGGCGTGCTCTGTGTGCTGTGTTCCACACGGCTGCATCCCGGCAGGTGGCTCTAACCTGCGTGATGGCCGCTGCCTGTGTGGTCCCTGGCGGCTGCTTCCCCGCTGAAAGCTGCCAATGCTGCAAACTTCGGCCATGAAGGTGGGGAGTGCGGGCCAGCACGCTTGTGCCCCACAGCCGCCGTAAAACACGCTGCAGGGGACATGTAAAAGCACTCCTGGTGACCTCGCGCTGCCCTTTTACCTCCGTGGGGGAAGCCACTTACTACTCAGAGTTGCGCTTCTACCACCTCCGGGGAAGACACTTGCTGCAGTTAATTCTTAGTGGCCTTTCAGGATCTGCAGCACAGCAGCCAATCAGGTACAGGGGCGTTACCCCCCCCCCACCCCCCCCCTTCCCCCTTGTCAATCTTGACTCCACCAGGACTTCCAGGTGGAGTCAAGATGCAATAATACCATGCACATCTTCCGCTTCATTCATGTTGGGACTCCGATCTGGGGACTTATGAGTTCCAGTGTTTGGCCCTCCACAGAGCCTAATGTTATCCATTATCCTATGGATAGGGAATAGCTTTAGATTTTGGTACCCGTTAAAGCATGTAGAAAAATAGTCTTAAATTGCATGGGATTTACATGGGAGTGCAAGGGTTAAACAACGCATCATATCCATGTACTTGCAATTTTCACACACGTGAAAAGCTCACAAATGCTTCCAACAGTTTAAATGTTATAGCCTTCTACTCACTCTTGTGAATCCAGCCTAAGGGCTCTTTCATGTGGGCTATTGGGGCACACAAAAAATGGTGTGCGCATTCGCAAGGAATAGAAGCCATTGATTTCAATGGGTTCATTCCCATTTCTCGTACGCACAAAAATAGAACCTGCTCTATCTTTCTGCGCATTCGCGCACCAAAGGTCCCATGCAAGTCTGTGGGAGATGCATAAATGCACGCTCAAATGCACACTGTGCAATTCTGTGAAAAAAGAACACCTCTGGACCTCATTAGGCTAAATAGCCATGCAAATCGGGGCGTGTTCAAATCAGCCTGTTTAATAGCGCAAATATTTTGTACTGAAACATACGCATTTGCGCGTACGCCGTTTGAAGGAGTCCTAAGAGTGCAGTATGAAAACAGCGTAACACTACAAGGTCTGTTGTAATCGTCACCAACTCTGTGCCTAGTTACGGTATGAAAACGGTCTCACCCGGCGAGGCGTGGTTGAGGACCTTTGTTTTTGAGATAGGCGCCAGTTCCTCCTCTGGGACCTGTCAGACGTTTATAGCCTCTCCTGTGGATATTCCATAACCGTCTATGATGTAAATACTCCTTCACAGCTCTGCTATTTATTTTAATCTATTCTTTTTCAATTTAACTATGTTTTATGATTAACAAATTTAGATTTTTCCCATCTTTTATTGTGGTGGTTTTATATGAAAGATTTCTCGCACTTTTTTTAAAGTAGCTGTGCAACACGGGTTTCTATAGCTTCCATTAATTTAATTACAGGTGACAACACATGCATGGCTGCCTCCCTTCTGAAATTGCATCTAGAACCCGCCCATTTTTGAGTTTACTATGGGCACCAACTACTGAACCCCCATAGAAGTAACAAGTAATCATGACTTGTTTCGTTATCCTAATTCTCCATTATACAGTATATTATCAATCTGTGTACACATATGTACCGTAATCATTGTTCTTAAAGGCTATGGACACCTTTGGTGGTGGGGGGGGGGGGGGCAATATTTTTTTAATTTTTCTTATTTTAACTTTGAGACATTTAACTTTCCGACATATAAATATATTGGTGGCAGTAGGGGGATATATATGGATATCTATCTCTGTCTGTCTGTCTATATTTATTTATTTTTTATTTATTTATTTTTTAAGTGTGTCTGACGATGCACTGCTGGACAGATTTTGCTTGTGTAAAAGGACTGTAAGGGCCCATTTACACGCTACAACTATCATTTAGATTCTCGCTGCCAGCGATTTGAACAACGAGCGATATTTTTGCTTATCGTTCATCATCCAGTTTGTGCAGGCATGAAAATCAAACGACAATTGGCACGTGTGAACAGGCAGTCGTTTATCTATGAATGACTGCCTATTTACTGTGAATGGAGGCAGGTGTTTGGAAGAGATCTCTAGCCCGCTCCACCTCCATTCACTGAGCGGTCATCACTCCTGTGATGATCCCGGCGGAGAGGTAGTAATGCTCAGTTTATAAGTTCACTATAGTCATCCCTATTGAAGAGATGTTGTCTGGTAACCGGACAACCTCATTAAACTGCAGTATCTACATACAGTAATATGCAGAAGCTGCAGAACACAAATGCTGCCAATTTTTTAAATTAAACACCATTGCAAAAATGATAGCCCTAAATACATGTATGTAATAAAAAAAAATTGCCACCAAAGCTGTCCCTAGCCTTTACATGTCAGCATTACATTCTAATAATTTTTCCTTAATTTGAAATGCACATACAGTATACCCTATACATCTGGGTGCACAGCATGCGGCCCACAATACCATTCCGTGCAGCCCCAATTATTTGGACACAGAAATATCTATGTGCAGCTTCTCACATGTAGTTTCCATGTCAGGGTGAAGAAGAGTAGCACATACCAGGACTAAAGAAATGGACAAGTACTAAGGGTGCACTGTGTAGCCGTGTTTGGATCCCCTATATATTAGGGCAAGTACTAAGGGTGCATTGTGTAGCCATGTCTGCGTCCCCTATATATTAGGGCAAGTACTAAGGGTGTACTGTGTAGCCATGTCTGGGTCCCCTATATATTAGGACAAGTACTAAGGGTGCACTGTGTAGCCGTGTCTGGGTCCCCTATATATTAGGGCAAGTACTAAGGGTGCGCTGTGTAGCCGGTTTTGGGTCCCCTATATATTATGGCAAGTACTAAGAGTGCACTGTGTAGCCATGTCTGGGCTCCCTATATATTAGGACAAGTACTAAGGGTGCACTGTGTAGCTGTGTCTGGGTACCTTATATATTAGGACAAGTACTAAGGGTGCACTTTGTAGACATGTCTGGGTCCCCTATATATTAGGGCAAGTACTAAGGGTGCACTGTGTAGCCATGCCTGGGTCCCCTATAAGGACAAGTACTAAGGGTGCACTGTGTAGCCGTGTCTGGGTACCTTATATATTAGGGCAAGCACTAAGGGTGCACTTTGTAGACATGTCTGGGTCCCCTATATATTAGGGCAAGTACTAAGGGTGCACTGTGTAGCCATGCCTGGGTCCCCTATATATTAGGACAAGTACTAAAGGTGCACTGTGTAGCCATGTCTTGGTCCCTTATGTATTAGGACAAGTAGTAAGGGTGCACTGTGTAGCCATGTCTGAGCCCCCTGTATATTAGGACAAGTACTAAGGGTGCACTGTGTAGCCATGTCTAGGCCCCTATATATTAGGACAAGTACTAAGGGTGCACTGTTTAGCTGTGTTTGGGTCCCCTATATATTAGAGCAAGTACTAAGGGTGCACTGTGTAGCCATGTCTGGGCCCCTATATATTAGGACAAGTACTAAGGGTGTACTGTGTAGCCATGTCTGGGCCCCCTGTATATTAGGACAAGTACGAAGGGTGCACTGTGTAGCCATGTCTGGGCCCCCTGTATATTAGGACCAGTACTAAGGTTGCACTGTGTAGCCATGTCTGGGTCCCCTATATATTAGGACAAGTACTAAGGGTGCACTGTGTAGCCGTGTCTGGGTCCCCTATATATTAGGACAAGTACTAAGGGTGCACTGTGTAGCCGTGTCTGGGTCCCCTATATATTAGGACAAGTACTAAGGGTGCACTGTGTAGCCGTGTCTGGATCTTCTATATATTAGGACAAGTACTAAGGGTGCACTGTGTAGCCATGTCTGGGCCCCTATATATTAGGACAAGTACTAAGGGTGCACTGTGTAGCCACGTCTGGATCCCCTGTATATTAGGACAAGTACCAAGGGTGGACTGTGTAGTGGAAGTGGAACTTATGGCATATACTTGGGATATACCATAAATGTCTCCAGTGAGAATACTCTTGCGGCTCTTGGAAGTGGCTCAGTATGGCAATGTGGTCCTTGGATCAGAAAAAGTTGTGCACCTAGTAAATACCATTAAGATAGACCTTATTAACCTCTCACTTTCTTGAAATAACATTTGTGTGGTCCTACGATCTTGGTTCCCACCACTCTGTATATGGTATAGGCACGTGTAACAAATGAATGAAGGGAGCGTTATAATTCGTATAGACTATTTGCATGAATATAATTGTTAGAAATCACACAATCCTAATTGCTCGACTGTTTCCCTAATTCTCTGCCTCTCTCATTAACCTGTTCTATAGGCATGTTAATTGCTTTTCGTGCCGTCTGCCATCTTGGGAATCGCTCTCAGTTGCTGAAGACAGTTCGTTCCTCTCAGCCCCTCAGGTTTTCCACTACAGGAGTATGTATTGCCTTTAACATTCCAATGGACTCTTTGCAGAATTGCTTTTGGCTCTGATGGTGCCGCATTATACAGGGGGGTTATTTTTGGAACTAGTAATGTATCCTCAATGAGCCTAAACTTCACATTTCTTGCTCAGAGATATTTTTGTTGTTGTTTTCCAGTATGTATTTTTTCCATTATTCTGACCTAATGATATTTGCTCCGCTCCGACACTGACGGGACAGCCGTGGGGAAGTAAGTGGAATTTACTATTTGTTGACTCGAGCAAGTATGTGATGTTTGTTCTAATCTAAATATACACAAACATGCACGCAACGTGGCCAAATTTGTGTTGACGCGTTTTAAGTACAACTCAATAATCTGTTGTAATGAACTGGAACGTTGTCAGTCGCTGTTGATTTCGGAAAATGCTGGAGGAGAATCAGGAAATGAAGAGATGGCTACAACACATAAGGAGAACATTGGATGTTAAAATTACCCTAAATGTCATGGAAACATTATGTGATTTTTCTAATCAGCAGCACCAAGAATTGTAATCCGTGTGAATTTACGCCATTGTAAACTATGGGCTAAATCTGTATGCATGAGACTGCAGTGTCCAACTGATTTTGGAGGATTGTCAGGTGCTTGTTCTGCGTAAGGGTACCTTAAAGGGATTCTGTCATCGGGTTCATGCTGTTCGAACCACGGGCAGAATGAATCTGGAACAAGGATGCTTGTTGCCCCAGTGGGGCCGGGCCGCAGCAGGTGGGGTAAGGTCGGTTTGGCCTGCCCCAATGGCTCGGAGCTCAGCTGTGTCAAATTTCAGAGTGTATTTTCTGAAATGCACAATGTTTCAGAATAAAACCCCCACGGAGGGCAGAAGGTGTCCCACTCCCAGGTTCATGCTGCCCGAACCACAGGCAAAATTCTTGGCTTTATAGCCCTTAAAGAAGCCCTTAGTGGGTGTGAAGAAGAGAGGAGGAGGAGAGATCAGCTGTAACAGAAAAGATCTGTGATACTTCTGTATACCTCCCTGTCCAAGGAAAAAGGATATGGGAACTTTTGTTTGTCATCACCCCCCATCAATCAGAGAGCATATTTGTTCTCTGATTGTCACATATGGGTTTTTTCCCAGGAAAGGAGTGAAATGATGGGGACTTGCTCATCTAATCGCTCCTCTACATCGTTTAATCCCGCAGATGCTGCAGTCTTTGCTTACCATGGCATCTAAACATTTTTTACAGAAAAATATGTAAACCTTTTTTACCCCTACACAAGGTGTTAAATATGGAAAAAAAATGAAAAGACCACAAAAAAACAAAAAACCTACATATAATTGGTATTGTTGCGTCCATAACAACCCATACTATGAAATATTACATCAAGCAGGGAAAATTCTATTTAAAAAAAATTCTAATTCTATTTTCCGATCATCTAGCAGGAATAAAAAATAATTTTAAAAAACGTATATACCTCAAAATAGTACCAAAAAAAAGCTACAACTTGTCCCACAAAAAAACAGGTCTGATTCAGCTATGTCGACTCAAAATTAAAAACGTTTTGCTCCTGGAGTGTGATGCCACATAAAAAGTATTCTTGTAAATATACATGGTTACCACTGGAACCCAAAAGGGGAAAACTATTTACTGGCTCTTAAGGCTATAATTAATTATGTCACCTAAAGGGTTAAAAATGCACTTGAGGCAACTGAGTTCTGCGTCAAATATATTTGCATAAGACATAAAAAATCTACAATAAAAAAATAACATTTTTGGGAGGGTTTTTTAAAATCTTGATGTGATTTGTTGTGGGGGGGGGGGGGGGAGTTTAAAGGGGTGTTTCAGACAGCGCCCGCCAGGGGTCAGAATCTGGAAAACTCCTTTAAGAGTAAACACATGTTGCAGTTTGACTCTGAGCTGAGTACCAAGGTGGGCTGCATTGGTCTTCCCCTGCCCACATTATGCAGAGTAACAGCTCTCTCTCTACTCATAAAAGGGAAAGAGCTGTCAGCCTTCATACTGCAAGGGGAAGCCAGTGCGGCCAAACTCCGTGACTCAAAGCTCAGCTCCCAGTCAAATGCCAAAGTGTATTTATTCTTAAAAATAATGTACACAGGGGTAGTGAGAATACCTGTACCGGATTCATGCCTACAGTTTGGGCAGCTTGAACCTGGGGACAGAATCCCTTTAAGAAATGTGGACCACATAGAAACAACACCAGTCGTCTTCATTAGCTGTGTGTGGTATTTCAGCTCCGTCGCATTCAAGAAGGGTGGTCTCACAAAGCATATTCTGCCTTTTTTTTAACCCCTCCCCCCCCCCCCATGTGTTTTTTTTTTTTTCTTGAGCCAAAGGCAAAAGTGGATCTAGTAGGAGAGAGAAGTAGACGTCCTTCCTTTTATATTTCCATACTTCTTTGGAATCCACTTCTAGCTTTAGTTAATAAAAACAACCTGCCCCAACCTACATCACCTGGCTCCCTGTCACTTCCCCTAACAGCACTATAACTTAGTTTATGGTGCTCTAGTTAGGCGAAAGATGGGTTCCCTGTAAGACCTCCAGCATATTACTGTGACTGGGTTGGCGGTACTAGATCAGAGGTAATGTGGTTTATACTATTCCCCGCCTTAACAGTGTTGTAGGAAGGGAGCGCTCACTATTCAGATGACCATAGTTGATGAGTTGTGGTTAAGCAGATAAATCCTGAGGTCCCAGTTCATGCAGGTAGATGAAGGCTGCAGAGCGACTTGAGATGACCCCCAAACAATTAATTGATGGGGGAAAAGTATGCAGTGAAAAGAGAGAAAGAAAAAATCTCAGCGCTCAAGAATAGGGTACCAATTAGCTGTGAGACACAAGAGAACAAACTGCCCGTCCTGAATAGTCTCCGTCGAAATGAAAGCAGCGGCCATTTCGACGGAGACTACTCAGGACGGGCAGTTTGTTCTCTTGTGTCTGGAGTGGCGTTACTGTGACTGCGTATGAGGTGCAGCAGTTGTCAGTCCCAAGCATCAAGTAGCTGACAATCAGGAATATTGAAGATCCAGACCCCTTCCCAGCAAACTGATTTTGTTATATGCTTTCTGGGATCGGAGGCGTCTACCCACGGACGCCTCCGTGAAGTAAGTCTATTACTACATTTAACCTCACAGCTAATTGGTACCCTATTCTTGAGTGCTGAGATTTTTTCTTTCTCTCTTTTCACTGTATTCCCCGCCTTGGGATACTTTTTTTTAAATGTTGGAAAACCCCTTCCAACTTTGCTATATGAGATTGGAAGATTTACCCCCCCCCCCCCCCCCCCCCCCCGCATGCCGGAGTTTCATAATCCTTCATGTTCTGTTTTCTGCTAGCTGATTTCCTGCATCAGCATGCCCAGCAGTCCAGAAAATCTCATAACGTTCCATCATCTTAATCAGAATGATGACTTCCCAATGATTGGCTCTGTCAGATTGCTCTAGGTCATGCTAAATCATAGTGGTTTTTCAATAACCTTCAGTTCTATAGATACATTGTTATGCTATAACGCTCCTAAGATAACAGCGGGTGACAATTTGTAAAGTAGAGCAATAGGAAATGTTTCCTGCTCAGCAGTATAAACCATAGACCTTTTGTATGATCATTGTTAAAATACGGGGAGCACAACCCAATTAAAAACGGCCAATGAGTTTTGAGCTTAGACTCTTAATCGTAGCCTACTGCAAATAAGTTACATCACACATTTTATACATTGTAGTGGGGATGGGAATAATAGAATGAAGTGCCTGGATGATGGCGCGTCGTGGAAGCTGCTGCTCCCGATGCATGTTTGGCCACCCTGGTAGTACACCCGATCTATTGGCCATAGCATGTAGAGCAACCTAAATAATCAACTACGTGATGCATGTTGCAATTTATGTATAAAGATATAAGAATTTTTTTTCTGTTAAGTCACGTCAGACATGAAGGTAGTAGACCCCTTAATAAACGTGCATGTACCGCAACGGCCGTAACCACATTTATAGCAGCCCCTGTTTTGGAGCCGGGAAGTATGTAACTGGAGAGCCCTAAAAAGACTATGGCGGCACAAAATCAGCCAAGGACAAAGATGTGTATTTTTTTAAGCTACCCAACAGATACCATATGTGAGACTATTAGTGAGAGTTTCTTCCCCATACAACAATGGGGGATGACCTTTAGAATGGCTGCTATGTACTATATATGTACTATGCTGCTATATACTGAGAGGGGAAAGCAGTGAAAAACAAGATTTTAGAATTGTCACTATTCTTATAAATAAGCAGATCTAGGTTTAGATTCAGCAATACATTCAACACGTGTGAGACGTACCTGAGAATAACCTGGTTGGGCTTACTGCATTCCTGTTGGTAAGGGGTAAAGTGGAACTTTCCCTACTTGTTCTGACAAACTCGCTGATTGGTAAATTTTTAATGATGTGGGCCGGAAGACAACTGTTGGCATGTAATAGAGTTGTGAGCAAAGGATATTCTCAATAAAGTGAAAGAAACCTTACCTGATGTAATGTCCTCAAATAGTTGAACATCAAAAAAACTGATAGAAAAAACTCAAACGGGCTAGTAAAAATGTAAATTATCGTCTGACTTCAAATGGGCCAAAAGATTGTGAGCCATATTTGCATTTAATCTCCATAGAAGCAGGAGGTTGTCTATAGAACAACCCTACCACACAATAAGATGATTGCAACAGATTGGTGGTCGCACAGACGATGCTCCTCACAACCAGACATGTAAAAGATTGGCCAATGAGGGGGAAAATTTGGCCCCCTTCGGGACAACCCAATATTCGTGAATCAAACGTGAGGAAACTGTTTGCCTCTGATATTAAGAGCTATCCAGGATGACCACAGAATTTCCTCTATCTGAGGGTCGGATGATTATGTTGGCATTGGAACTTAGCTGCTGCAAAGCAAGTCTCTCACAAGAAGTTATATTAGACTTGGCATTATTAGAACGATTGACTAGGTCTTGATCCACTTGTTTAAAAGAATCCTTCTCAGGTCTATGAGCTTGAACTGGCTAAAAGGGATTAGATACCCTGTTTCCCTGAAAATAAGACATCCCCTGAAAATAAGACATAGCATGATTTTCCAGAATTTTTGAGGATGCAAAATGATTTTTCAGGCTTTTTGAGGATGCTTGAAATATAACCCCTACTCCAAAATTAAGACCTGCTAACAGTTAATTTAAAAAGTCAATTTAAATAGTGTCCAGGCAGCTATACATGTAAAAAAGTTAAACCTTTTTGAACAAAAATTAATGTAAGACACTGTCTTATTTTCAGGGAAACACGGTAGTAGAATGAATGAACTGAAAATCATCATATACCGATTCTTGAAGAACCATTCAGGAAAGGACAGTCCTTTGATCTGCACTCCATATTTAGAGGAAATTATTTTGCTCCAATATATTAACCCCTTAAGGACCAGACACTTTTTAGGGATTTTACCCCGTGTGGTGGTTTAACTGCCTATTTTTTTTTTTTTTTTTTTTATGATTTATTTTTTATTTTTAAGATTAAACTGGAGTTGTATTATTTTGAGACCAGCGCTATAGGCCCTCACCTCTACTGTCTCTGTACTTTTGTACATCTGTATCCCCCTGTTTTTGTAAGTGCTGCGGAATATGTTGGCGCTATATAAATAAAGATAATTATTATTATATGTATACTGTACCTGTAGTGCAGTCCTTAAGATCCTGGTTACATTTAGAGTGTTTAGTCTGCACATATGTATCTTCTAATTTAGTAATATTATCTTGTAGTTTTGTATTCAGATGTGTAGAAATGTTGTACAATAATGAATACAAATTAATAAGCAATTTTATCCAAAGACTAATTTATTTTTATTCAAAAGGCATGATTAATTCCATCAATTTAAAAAAAAAAATTCCACTGCAACATGAATAGATCATCATAAACTAAAGTTGGATCTGAGCAACAGTTTTATTTATTTTAGCTACCCAGTTTCCCTGAAAATAAGACAGTGTCTTATATTTTTTGCTAGGTTTTATTTTCAGGGGATGGCTTATTTTTCCATGAAGAATAATTCACATTCTTTGTTAAAAAAATGAACATTTATTATATACTGTACAGTAGTTCTTACAAACCAGCATAACCAGACAAACTGTGAATCCTATCAAGACTTTCTTGTTACTACCATTATTTCCATGTACACACTGTCTGGAGACTTTAACAATCACCCCCTAAAGAATCAAAGTGATACATTGGTTGCCTGACTCACACACAGGGCCACAAAAAATAAGGGCTATAAAGTACCTGGCCCCCACACACCGTCTGGAGACTGTAACGATCACCCACAGCAGTTCCTGGACCACTTGTACAGCAGTGCAGTTTCCGGCCACCAGGGGGAGCTCATCACAGCAGACTCACACAGCAGGGACAGAGCTAGGTCTTACCTTTTGTAGAAGGCCTTATATTTAGCACTTAAGGAAAACACCTAGGTCTTATTTTCAGGGGATGTCTTATTTTCGGGGAAACGTGGTATGTCCTGTTGCAAAGTTGTTGAGCCCCACCTTGTCAATTTCATCATTCTTCTAATGCTGCTAATAGAGATGAGCGAGCATGCTTATCGGTCTTTTCGAGTAACTGATTACTCGTCTGAGCACCATGCGGGGGGGCATGGTGCTCAGACAAGTAATCAGTTACTCGAAAAGACCAATGCCCGCTCGAGCATCAGCCTTAAACGAGCGTGCTCGGTCATCTCTATGGCTGCTAAGTCTAATATAACTTCTTTTGAGAGACTTGTTTTGCAGCAGCTACGTGCCAATACCAACATAATCGTCTGACCCTCAGATAAAGGGAGTTCCGTGGTCCTCCTGGATATCTCTCTATGGCCGCCTGCAGATGTGGACTACTTGTGGCCGCCTGTTTTCACATGGACAACTCGCGGCTGTGTGCATAGCAATGCGTTTTGCAATGCGATCCTATGCAGGCGGGCACAGGTGGAAATTCTGCGGGAAATGCCGCTGCGGAATTTTCCCCCGTGTGCAGGGTGCCTACATCAGAGGGAAAGTCACACATTGTGTGCAGGAAGCTGCCCTGAGAACCTACACCTACAGTATGTACATCTTTTGAGAATTTATTAAATGAAGGTTTGTCTTTAGGGATTATTAATGTAAACCAAAATTAACTTTTTTTTTCTTTAATTCAATATCCAAATATGTTAATTTTCCATGCCTCTCCCAAAACCCACAAAAGTATAACTCTCACCCCTTGCCTTTTAGACCAATAATATTGGATTGATTCATTGCAAGAACCAAGTGACTGAGTGGATGATCTCCTTCAGCCCCTGGTCCACAAAATACCGGGTGACATTAAATATACTAAAGGATCACTAAAAGTTATGGATGGCTTTTCATGGTGTATGGATTTTTCAGTATCACAATGTGATGTTTGTCTTTTATATGTCCATTCCTCAAAATAAGGCATTAGTTGCTGTAGCCTATCAGCTAAGTCCAATAATTATTCTGTTGTATTACAGCATTTTATTCTTGCTGCTCTGTTGTTCTTCTCAAAAACAATGTCTTTTATGTTTGACAATGTTTTATTTATTTATAGATATTTGGTTGTCCGAATAAGGACTAGTCTTTCCCCTCATTGGCCAACCTTTACGTGTCATGGCAGGAGTTTTGTCTAGATGTGACCACCAATCATTGAGTGGTATAATTGTTAACTAGACTACCTCCTCCTTATATGGAGATCAAATGCAAATATGGCTCGTAATTACTTGGCCTATTTGGATCCTCAGCTGACAACTCTATACTACATGCCAAATGTTGTCATCCGGCCAATTGGTGAGTTTGAGCAAGGAGGGCATGCTCTACTTTACCTCTTTAAGAGCTTATTCAGACAGCCGTATATCGGCCGGGTATTCTCCCCATGCAGAGTGGGACACCGTATATTGGCTGGCGTGAATACCCGGCCAATATACAGTGTCCCACTCTGCATGGGGAGGAGGCTGGAAGAGCCGGGAGCAGTGCACCGAGTGCCCACTCTCTGCCTCCTCTCTGCCCCTCGGCACTATTTGCAATGGGAGTTGGCGGGCGGGGCAGAGCTAAGTTGAGAGGCTTAGCTCCGCCCCGCCGCTCCCCTCCCATTGCAAATAGTGCCGAGGGGCGAAGAATCGGAGAGGGGGCGGGAGCTCAGTGCACTGCTTCCGGCTCTTCCAGCCTCCTCCCACTGCAGAGAGGGACGCCGTATATCGGCCGGCGTGAATACCCGGCCAATATACGGTCGTCTGAATAAGCCCTAAATGTTATAAAAAAAAAGGTTACAGCCGTCGTGGTAGATGCAAGTTTATTACGGAGTCTACTGCCTTCTTATTTGCCGTGACAAAAAAAAAATTTAGTCCATGTCGTAATACATAATTTGCAACATGTCGCATGGTTTATCTTATAGGTTTGTCTATATGGCATGTCCAATATATCAGGTATACTACCTGTAAATTTAAAGACAAAACTGTATCGGGAGCAACAGCTTCCACTGCATGAAATTAATCGGACGCTTCATTTTATTTTTCACTTCTTCATTTAGCCAACATGAGTTCATTTTTTGATATTGGAGTAGAAAGGGTATGATCTCGTGGATTTCTGTTGATTGTTTATAGGTCAACCGGAGTGGATTTTCCATCTACTACATGTTTTCTTTATTGCCACTAGAATGTTTATAAAATTTCTGCTAATGTTCATTTGGAGTATACTATGAGTAAGAGCTTATGCTTGAAACGCGTTGGTGTTCATTTTAATTGGGTTGTGCACCCCATAATTTTAAAGGTTATCAAATAAATGTCTGGAGAAGTTTCCTATTGTTCTAGTCTATTTCCTGGGAACCATCCCGGCATCCATTTACTTCTCTGTGCTTTTGGTGGATCTCCTTCCAGCCTATTTGCTACAATACAGTGGGAGGTGAGCTGATAGTAATCCCTTTTCCACATGAATTTGTAAAGGTCTATTTACATGCAGAGACAATCTTTCAAACGATTGAAAGATTGGTAGTTTTAATAGTTTGGATAAACTGCTACCTTCATCTATGTGTAAATGAGCCTTCAGCAGCTGTTTGCAAATCCCAGCATGTGGTCTGGACTTTGCACTCAGCTGCATTGTCTTCGCACAGGCTGCCGAATACAATGTAATCAGCTGCTCCCGTGGCGAACACGGCATGCGGTCTGCGTTATCTCTCTCCAGCTGAAGGATGGATTTTATGCTCACCAAAAAATCATCGTCCAGATGAAGAGTGAAAGAATGAAGCGTTTACATGCAACGATTATCACTCAAAAGCCATCGTTTGCAGGAATTGTGAGTGATAATCGTTATGTGTAAATGGGACTTTAACCTGTGACCTGTTATATTCAAGAAAACCCTTATCTGGTGTGAGAATAGCTCATTTATGACACAATGAGTTGCTGGACCAGGGTTCTGTCTGCTGGAATTATTTCCTAGCTAAATACCAAAGCACGTTTTTAAAAATGTATACAAATAAATAAAAAAAGGTATTTGTATGCTAGCAAAAGCCAAAGGGTCCAAGAGATTGTCATGTCAGGATGAGCATTCTCAAGGGGGATCTAACGTCATTCCTCATAGATGGGATAACTGTATGGAATGTGTAGCTGATGTGCATGAAAAGCAGTGGAGTCACTTTATTGGTCCCAAAGGTTTTCATGGCGTGAACCTCTTTATGAGATAAGGTGCTTCTTTCTATCTGTTGTGGGATTCACTTTCCTGGCCCTCCATTTGCGTTGCGCCTGATCACCACTTCTTCTATTCCATACATCCACTAGTTCCTCCCTGAAGTCGCTTCTGATCCTTTGGATTCCACTGTGATTCGGACTTTATCTACAGCGGCCCTAATCTTGTCTACGGGTTTCCATGACTACATTATCGTTGTAACCTTTTCTTGTAAATTATCAACAATTTGAGCACTTCTCATTTTTAATGTCTTCCAAACCCATTTGATGTCCCTCTTGGGGTATACTCACTGAGGCGATTTATTTTATTTTTTGCATGCGGTATTCAGATTGAAAAAAAAAAAATCAGTCTGAAATTGCGTTAGAAGAGAACACATTGATCTGTATGGGGGTTATTCACATGTGTTTTTCTTTTTTAATCGGACGAACAGTCTTGAGTTTAAAAATAAAATTGCAGTATGTCCTATTTTTGTGTGTGTTTTTGCCAGAGGAAAAAAAAAAGTCGGCTTCATGTCCATGGCTGGGTTACAAAAAAATGGACTGAACTGGCATGGTGCGAGTGCAATCTGCTTGTAACGCATATTATGGTATCCATAATAAAAAAAAGGACCAGGAACTGCATATTGAGGGCTTATTCAAATGAGCGTATATCGGCCGCTGTTTTCACGGCCAGCTGATATATGCTACCATCTGATGCATTGGATTCCAATGCATAGGCGTACTCCCGCGAACTATGGCCCCTGCCATAGATGCCTATGGGAGCCAATGACAGTGTCCGGAGAAGGGAGGTGGGAGGGAATTTAGCAGAGTGACTGCTAAACTCCCACCCCCTACTCTCCTCCCCTCTTCTTCCCCTCCGACTATTTACAATGGGCAAGGATGGAGCTAAGCTCCGCCCCATCCCGCCCCCTACCATTGCTGGCTGCGGATGGGGGTGGTGGGGGGACTTAGCTTCACCCCCTCCCATTGCAGACAGCCAGAGAGAAGAGGTGAGCCGGCGAGCGGGAGGGACGGCATATACACAGAGCCCATCTATCAGATGGTAGCGTATGTCGTCCGGCCGTGAAAACTCTATACTCTCCTGTGAATAAGCCCTGAGTCTGTACATTGATGTTTTTTTTGTTTTTTTTCCTCTTCATTCATGTCTCCATATGCAGCCTAGCAAACGTTTTTCATCTCTTTGGGTAGGATTATAAATCTGACAAGCATTTAAGAAATGATCTGCTGACAGAAATCTGAAGTTGATACTCAGATCTCTGATGCGGAAGTACAGTTCGAAGTGCCGCAGAACCACATGAGAATTTACCCTTTATTTAACCCTTTCCAATCCACTGTCTGACATCTAAAGACATTATGATTTAAGGCTGTACAGTTACGATGTTGGAAGACATCCGTTGGGGTTCTCTTACTGTATATTGCCAGCTGTTTGGAGCCTATCCAACGTGTCACCTCATGCAGTACAGGCTTCAGCCAGCAGATAGCGCTGTTTTATAATGGCAGAAAAAGACTAAGCCCTCCCACCCCTCCTATTAAAACCAGCATACAAATTGGATTGGAAAGGGTTAATTGCCTAACCCTTGATTATTATTTTTTTTTGTGTGTGAAATCATGCTGCTTATTTCTGCAGTGGACTTTTGTTGTGCTTGTTTTTTTGTTTTTTTTTCGTGCATCTTTGCATGTGAATGGGACTTTTGTATTGCAATGTGGAATCTGTGCCAAGATCCTTGTCAAATCCCGAACGTGTGAGCGGGTCCTTATTGAAGCTTTGGCTGATGCTGATAATATGAAATCATCAAGAAACGTTTACTGAAAATAACGAGGGATAACGATGAACGCGCACCAGTATTTGGTTGTATTGCAGAAGTACAATATAACTTTTTTTTATTGGATACAAGTGAAATATTGTAATTGTGTTCAACAAAAATGAAATTTATTAATTCTACAGTACAACCGCGTATAGAGTGCAGCAGCGATACATCCGATTACCTCCACAGTCACGCAGGTCCATGTAGCGTGCTAATGCTTTAAGTGTTCACTAGCTGTACGGGCTCGTTCACACCGCCGTTTCCCCTTTCTGCCTTCTGACCCATGTTTGAGCATAGAGAGAGAATCAAACAGACCCTGCTGACATTTGTGCCTACTGCTGGCTCCATTGCCCACCCATTTGGTATAATGTTAGTGTGCTGGCCCTGAGTACCATAGATTTAAAATAATTGTGTCAACCCCCAACACCCCCCCCCCCAAAAAAATAAAGCCTATTGTAATTGATCAGTTCCCTTATTAAAAGCTTGTCTGCATACAGTGGGGGGAAAAAGTATTTAGCCAGAAACCAATTGTACAAGTTCTCCCACTTAAATAGATGAGAGAGGCCTGTAATTGACATCATAGGTAGACCTCAACTATGAGAGACAACATGAGAAAACACATCCAGAAAATCACATTGTCTGATATTTTTATTTTTTTTTTAAACGAATTTATTTGCAAATTATAGTGGAAAATAATTATTTGGTCACCTATAAACAAGCAAGATTTCTGGGTCTCACAGACCTGTAACTTCTTCTTTAAGAGGCTCCTCTGTCCTCCACTCATTACCTGTAGTAATGGCCCCTGTTTGAACTTATCAGTATAAAAGACACCTGTCCACAACCTCAAGCAGTCACACTCCAAACTCCACTATGGTGAAGACTAGAGATGAGCGAGCATACTCGCTAAGGGCAATTACTCGAGCGAGCATTGTCCTTAGCGAGTACCTGCCCGCTCGGAAGAAAAGGTTCGGGTGCCGGCGGGGAGCTGTGGGTGGGGGGGGGAACGGAGGGGAGATCTCTCCCTCTTCCCCCCCCCCCCCCCCCCCCTGCTCACTTCCGCAACTCACCGCTCACCCGCGCCGACACACCAAGATCTCACCTCGTAGGGTCAAAATGAACACAAGAACGGTGAGCAAAAATCCCAGAACCACACGGGGGAACCTAGTGAATGACCTGCAGAGAGCTGGGACCAACGTAACAAAGGCTACCATCAGTAACACACTACGCCAGGGAGTCAGATCCTGCAGTGCCAGACGTGTCCCCCTGCTTAAGCCAGTAGATGTCTAAGGCCGACTGAAGTTTGCGAGAGAGCATTTGGATGATCCAGAAGAGTATTGGGAGAATGTCATATGGTCAGATGAAGCCAAAGTAGAACTGTTTGGCAGAAACACAACTCGTCGTGTTTGGAGGAGAAAGAATGCTGAGTTACAGCCAAAGAACACCATACCTACTGTGAAGCATGGGGGTGGCAACATCATGCTTTGGGGCTGTTTCTTTGCAAAGGGACCAGGATGACTGATCCGTATACATGAAAGAATGAATGGAGCCATGTATTGTGAGATTTTGAGTACAAACCACCTTCCATCAGCAAGGGCACTGAAGATGAAATGTGGCTGGGTCTTTCAGCATGACAGTGATCCCAAGCACACCGCCAGGGCAACGAAGGAGTGGCTTCGTAAGAAGCATTTCAAGGTCCTGGAGTGGCCTAGCCAGTCTCCAGATCTCAACCCTATAGAAAACCTTTGGAGGGAGTTGAAAGTCTGTGTTGCCCAGCGACAGCCCCAAAACATCACTGCTTTTGAGGAGATCTGCATGTGGGAATGGGCCAACATACCAGCAACAGTGTGTGCCAACCTTGTGAGGACTTAGAAAACGTTTGACCTCTGTCATTGCCAATAAAGGATGTATAACAAAGTATTGAGATGAACTTTTGTTATTGACCAAATACTTATTTTCCACCATAATTTGCAAACCAATTCGTTAAAAATCAGACAATGTGATTTTCTGGATGTGTTTTCTCATGTTGTCTCTCATAGTTGAGGTCTACCTATGATGTCAATTACAGCCTCTCATCTTTTTAAGTGGGAAACTTGTACAATTGGTATCTGACTACATACAGTGGGGGGAAAAAAATATTTAGAGAAAAGTGGTTCCAAAATGTTCAGCATGCACTCCTCTATGGGAATACATAGAGAAATTCTTAACCGTCTCCTATACGTTTTTGTTCACGGGGATTGCTTGCCCCAAACACATCGCAATTTTGTTTGCTGTCCCCAAATCAACCCTGCTAATAAATGCCCACATATCTTCAGTGTCTATTTTGTGTTAGTTTACACAAATCTTATATTTGTTGATTTTGAATTGTATTTATTTTGACTACAATTTTTCTCCATATTTCTTTCAGATTATGCCTTCAAGACAAAAAAATTCTAAACGTATCGAGGGGATTGATGGAAATGTTTGGTAAGACGCCACGTGGAAATATAAAGGCACTCAGGGTGTCAAATTAGATCCATGTCTGCTAATATTACCATATAGCAAAACTCAACTGAAATCCTCCGGTGCTCCAGCAGGTCTCAGTCAGTGTTCTGCAGTGACTGCCCTGAGACTGCCCACTTGTGGCCACTGCAGCAATCGCATGCGGCAGTCGCAGCGGCACCACTGCAGGACTGCGTAGAAGACTTTCTGTGTGCGCATCGCTTATTTTGTTATTTTCATGAGATCACCTGCTGGCTGCTGCGTTCTTAAATGTCCCTTTTTAAATTTATTTCCTAGTAAAACTAAAAGCGGCAGATAGTCGATCGTTCTGAAAGGATCTTATATGTCTAAAATACAACTCAATGCTGCCATCTGCTGGTAAAGACAAAAATAATTATAGTATAATAGGAACATTTTACAGAGGACGTCTCCTCCTGATTACTGCCTGAACTATGGTAATCAGGGAATAGTTTAAAAAACATTTTTTTTTTTTTTTTTTTTTAAATGTCCTTTTTTAGGCTTGTACTCATTAGCTGTAAGCCTAGAAAATAGGCTGCATGCTGATACATCTCTGGGCTTGATGAAGTAGTACAGAGGACTCCCTCATTTGCATACATCACTCAGATGGTTTGTGGGTTTACAGCTGGAGGAAGAAGGAAAGTCAAACATAAAAATGACATCCACAATCTGGGACTTTAAAGGGGTCGTCCGAGTTTGTTTGTTTCTTTTTAATTATACATTTGGGCCAAGGGGCCCAAAGTACGTATGCTTTGCATAATGTAAGGCTTGAGGGACAGTTAGGAGGGAAAGCCTCATGGGATCTGGGAGCTTTATGTACATGATGGATGGATGATATGTCACCCTCTATGTACGAGGTTTTCTGGTTAACCAAGATATGTTACAAAGGTTATTACTGGGTCAGATGTGATGGCACAGAGTGAGTTCTGCCCAGTGATGGAGTGCCTGGCAGCAGCAAATGATTGGCTAAAGAAAAATGGTGGGAAATGCCAGTGGTTGTCGGGCAGAATCATGTGGGCTGGCAGAGGCTGGTGATTGGCCCAGAGGAGCAGGCTGAGAGGAGCAGCAGTGAGATATGGAGGTGCAGGGATGTGGGCCATCATCATCTGGAAAGGAAGCAGCATCCCACCCTCCCTGCCTTAGGTTTGTCGCGGTGTAGTTAATGGGGGATTGTCGCCCGCATTAGGCGGTGGGCAGGTAAACTTGGGGAGGGTTTGGTGGTGGTAAACTCATGTCTGTAAGATGGAGTTTACAGGAAGTGTTATGGTTATTATTGGTTACATTCCTCCCCAATGTTTGTAACCCCGTTAATAAACACCGCGGCCTTCTTTATCCAATATTGGTGTCTGTTATTTATAAGAGTTTGGTAAGGTTTTAATAAAGCGTAAGATTCCATGTGCTTAACGTGGCAGCGCCCCAGCAGCACGGCACCTGACGGGACGTCAATGATGTCCCTTTTAAATATGCCATGTGGGCTTGTAATATACACTCATTGTAAAATAAAAAATTAAAAAAAATTAAGCCTCTAGAAGCAGTTGGTGGGTCGAATGAAACTTTCTCTGTGTGATTGTAACGTTGATATAAGTAAAAGATTACAATATCAGAGAAAAAGGATAATTTATGGCAGTAAACTGACCCCTTGAAGGGGGTCTCCAGTATCCTGTTGGGCCGCCTTTAGCTTGGATGAAAGATGTGATACGGGTGGGCATGGAGGCTCTAGTACCCTGTTGTACCGCCACTAGCTTGGATGAAAGATGTGATACGGGTGGGCATGGAGAATCTAGTACCCTGTTGTACCCCCTTAGCTTGGATACAAGATGTGATACAGATGGACATGGAGGCTCTAGTACCCTGTTGTACCCCCTCTAGCTTGGATACAAGACGTGATACGGGTGGGCATGGAGGCTCTAGTACCCTGTTGTACCGCCTCTAGCTTGGATACAAGATGTGATACAGGCTGGTATGGAGGCTGTAGTACCCTGTTGGGCCGCCTCTAGCTTGGATGAAAGATGTGATACGGGTGGGCATGGAGAATCTAGTACCCTGTTGTACCCCCTTAGCTTGGATACAAGATGTGATACAGATGGACATGGAGGCTCTATTACCCTGTTGTACCGCCTCTAGCTTGGATACAAGATATGATACAAATGGATGTGGAGGCTCTAGTACCCTGTTGTACCCCCTCTAGCTTGGATGAAAGATGTGATGAGGGCGGGCATGGAGGCTCTAGTACCCTGTTGTACCGCCTCTAGCTTGGATACAAGATGTGATACAGGCTGGTATGGAGGCGTTAGTACCTTGTTGGCCATCTCTAGCTTGGATACTAGATGTAATATGGGCAGGCATGGAGGCTCTAGTAGCCTGTTGTACCCCCTCTATCTTGGATACAAGATGTGATACGGGTGGGCATGGAGGCATACAGGTTCCGTATGGTATCTTGTGGCAAATTAGTCCACAGTTGAAGTTGGTGTCCCATATGGTCCCACATTAATGATAAATCCGGCAACTGGGCAGGCCACAGAAGTGTGACAATGTTGTGGAGACGTTCCTGTCACCCCCCCCCCCCCTTGTGTGTGACTGTTATCCTGCTGGTAAATGCCTCTTGGAAGCCACCATGAGAGGAACACAAGTGGCTGCAGGATGTCCTGAACATATCGCTGAGCGGTCTTTGTCTCTCGTACCACAGGGGTGATTGACTGACGTATGCAATAGCCCCCCCAGACTATCACACCAGCAGGGGGGGCAGTGTGCCACGCCGCAGAAAAGGCAGGATTTGCTTTGATACTTAAAGGGCAGTTTTATTGCCTGTTCACAATGGTAAAAATGAGATCTATCTGAGTGGACTAGAAATGCTATACTCAACAAGCATAAGCAGTCTAAAGGGTACATAGTATCTCTGGAGACCTTTAGCATCCCAGCTTAAACAGCTAGAAATGTTATAAATAAGCCTGCTACTTAGGGAACAGTTAGAAGCCTTCCAGGATGTGGTGGAAGGAGGAAGTTTGATGAGAGAACCATACTAAAGTTGGTAAGAAATGTACAACATCTGAAGAACTTTAGCTGGAAACATCTGGAGTAATGGTTTCACCCGTACCCTTGTAATAATAATAATAAGCTTTATTTATATAGCGCCAACATATTCCGCAGCGCTTGTGGACAGTATGATAAATATCTTTTTACTTTTCTAGTGTCTGTACCCAGAGGCGTAACTTGACACTTAGAAAAGGAGTATTCGGGTGACACTCTCTAGGCCCTACTCACACGAGCTATTTGGATTCTGCATGAGGAAGCCCACAGCCGAATACGGCTCTGATCCCGGACGGCAACCACGCGTACCGGCGGTTTTCTGTATTGCAGATGACTGCAGACACTCGCCGTCAGTCATGCGCAGTACATATTTGTTTTTCCAGCGCCACCGCTAGGTGATGATGCGGGCACCCATGGCCCATCCGCAGTGTTAATTGCAGATGGGCCGCCGGTAGGACGGCTTCCATTGACTTTAATGGAAGCCATCCTTGCGGATTCCGCAGAAAAATAGAACATGGTGCGCTTTTTTTATTTATTTATTTTTTTTATTTTTTTTTTAATCCGCTCGTGGAACTCGCAATTGATACCCACTCATCTGAGCAGATATGTGAATATTCTATTTTTTTTCAATGTGTGTACAATACGGTGGATCGTCCGCAAAGGTGATATACAATTGAAATCCGGTTGTGTCAGACCAGCCTTAAGCAATTAAATGGGGTACAAAAGTTACTAAGGTTTACCATTTCATGCTGTTTATGTTACTTCGTAATTATACCCTTGTTTGTTGTATATATGTGAGCTCTCGTGTTCATACCACCTATCGTTCATCTCCATGTACAGGGTTGAATTCACTGCACTGGCTGCAGATCCTTCGGTGGTCAATCTCGGTCAGGGGTTCCCGGACATATCTCCTCCTTCCTATGTAAAGGAAGGTCTTGCTCAAGCAGTGTTTGTTGACAAACTGAATCAGTACACTCGTGGCTTTGTGAGTAAAACTTTTGAATTGTTTTTGGAAATAAGACCGTACGTGTATACAAATACTAACTACATTTGAACAGAGCTACGCACTCCCTACATACACGTATCAAAAGTAAACTTGCTTACACCCACACACTACATATACACACAACTGCTAATATTCATGTACAGTTGCAATCAGAGTTATTTAACCTTCATTGCAAATTAGGTTTATTTGCCAAATTTACCAACTTTTAGCTGTTTGCGAAAAAGCAAGCAAAACACAAACATTATAAATAGGTTAACACAACTAATATTACAAGTCAGAATTTCTCAAAATTCCGCATAAAAGACCACTTTTTATGACTATTGCAATCTCAGAATTATTCAACCCCCTGAATAAAATCCCACATAAGAGCACACATTTGCAAATGAGGTGTTGTCTCAAGCACACCTGATGCAACTAATCAAGGGCTTCATTGGTTGCATCAGGTGTGCTTGACCTAAAACGCATCAAATACCTGAACCGGCTAGGGTTTTGTTGACTCTGACATTTGACTGCATGTTAGAAATATGGCTAAGTCAATAGAGTAGTTTAACAAGGCAAAGAGTACCTGAACTTGTCTATTTTTTACATAAAAAAAAAAAAGATTCTAAGCATTTTTGCAATATGTTTTAATCAGCCTATTCTGTACATATTTCATTTAAAAAAAAACCTCTCCTGCATGAAGACTGGGCTAAGAAATCCATCTTCACCTATTGCATAACAGTAAAGGCTGCAGCACCAGATTCAGACACACATGCTTGGTTGTGTAGAACAGTGTATTAAGAAAACTCCATTAGATACACTTTATTTTCTGTAATGCTGTGCTCCCATTTTGTCACATCCCCCATATGCCTTACTGCCCTTCCTGTTCATATGCCGGCTCTGTGAAGGGAAGCTGTTCTATGCTCCAGATGGCTTCTTCCCTTCACCGTGCGCTCGCTGGCCGCTGGACCCGATACACTGACAGGGGCTCTCGGTGCATCATGTGTTCGCTATTATGTTACAATCTGATGCACTGACAGGAGCTCTCAGTGCATCAGGACCGGCGTTGAGCGTGCTGTGAAGGGAAGAAGCCATCTGGAGCGTAGAACAGCTTCCCTTCATAGCACCCGGGAATGATGGTGGCATGTGAGCGTAGAGGGCAGTAAGGCATACGGGTGGTGGGACAGAGTCGGAGCACGGCGTTAGAGAAAATAAAGTATATCTAGGAGTCGTCTTGGTACAACAGAATGCTTGGGTCTAAATCTGATCTGTAAAGATTTAGCTTCCGCTATTGTTTAGCCTGTTATGCAGCTACGTGATGACTGATTTCTCAGACAAGTCTTAAGGTAGCTGCATAGCAGAAGACCTTTTTTTTTTTTTTGCTTTTTTTAAAGAAAAATTTACAGAATAGGCTCATAAAACATATTGCAAAAAATGCTTAGAATCACCTATTCTGGACATTAAAAAAAAAAGTGCGAGTACTCTTTAAGGCTAACCCCACACGGGCGAGAATAATATCTAGCGGTGATTCACGGCGCGATATCGTGCTCGCCGCAACATGCAATGATTTTAATTTTTTTTTCCCCATGGATGCGAGGCATTTTTATCTCAAACCTGCCGTAGAATTTCTCCCACTATTTTTATTGGGGAAACCTTGCATCGCATTGCGTGCCCCTAGCAGGAACTGCGATGCTGCCACCAGCCCCATTGAAAACAGTGGGCTATGTGATGCAATGGCATGCTTAAAGTTAGGACGTGCTGCGATTTTGTTTCCGGCATCGCATTGCAATGTGATTCATGTAAAAAATTGCTCATGTGTATGACCCTATTCAAAAGAATGGGGTTCTTATCCGTGGGAGATTTTTGTTTCCGCAACACACAAATCTCGTACAATTTTCTCGGCCAGGTGAAAAGAGAAGAGATCGCAACTTGTACAAACAATCATTACATGAAAATACATTCATAGGAATAGACTAACGTCTCCTAGCTTTATTTCTGAAACTCCACAGCTAGTCTAGACGCTACAGTTGGTACCATATAAAGTTCTTACACCAGGTTCTCTTTTGTTGGGGTCTACCCCTGTGTAATTACAACAAATGGAAGAATACCGACTCTGTTAAAAGGACTCTTCTTTATTAATTCCAAACAGTTAAAATCCCATATTGGGAAAAGGTTCCGTTAAGACTTCTGCCCACGCTTTAATGTTTTTCAAAGCCGATTGACTCCTTGATCACACCTACTAGGACTCAACATTACAGCGGTACCTTTTGTACAATATGGGACTTTACATGTTTGGAATAAAAAATAAAGAAGAATCCTTTTTACAGAGTCAGTATTCTTTCATTTGTTGGTCTTCTACGAGGGGCTGCTGATAAGTCTTTGGCTTTGTGTTCTTTTTTTGTTTCTAGGGTAAGGAATGTTACATCACATGAAAGCCTTATGTGTCAATATATGTTTTCAAAATGTGTGTGTGTGTGTGTGTGTGTGTGTGTGTGTGTGTGTGTGTGTGTGTGTGTGTGGCTTATGGCAACAGTGATCTAGGCACGCGGGAAAATAAAATGGCGGAGTCTAAGGCGATATTCACAGCAAATGAGAGCAGAGGAGTGATAAAATTCTTGTTTCTGCAAGGAAAGTCTGCGAAGGATATTCATGGTGATATGTGGCAGACATTGGGGGATCAATGCCCTTCATATTCTACAGTTAAGAACTGGATTGCCAAATTTAAAACGGGCCACTTCAGCACCAATGATGAGGAACGTCCTGGACGACCGAGAGAGGTTGTTGTTCCGGAGATTGTCGATGCTGTGCACAACCTCATACTGGAGAATTGGTGAATTTCAGCTAAAGGAATAGCAGACATCATGGGGATTTCTCATGAACGTGTTTGTGTCATTATCCATGAACATTTGAACATGAAGAAGCTATCTGCAAAGTGAGTCCCCAAATGTTTGACAACAGATCAGAAAAGCATGCGAGTGAAAACTTCCCGGTCCATTTGTCAGCGTTTCTGGACTTCTAAGAACTTCCTGGATCGACTGGTCACTATGGATGAGACCTGGATTTATTTGTATGACCTTGAAACCAAGGAGCAGTCAAAAAAGTGGAGGCACAGTGGTTCTCCTCGCCCAAAGAAGTTCAGGGTGCAAAAATCTGCCACTAAGGTGATGGCGTCTGTGTTCTGGGATAAGGAGGGCGTGCTGCTAGTGGACTACCTTCAGAATGGTTCCACCATCAATGCAAGGTATTACATTGAACTTTTGGACCAATTGAAGGCAGCTCTGAAGGCCAAAAGGTGCGGCAAGCTGTCAAAAGGAATCTTGTTCCTGCAAGACAACGCCTACGCTCACACTGCACAAGCGACCACGGCAAAACTGGTGGAGCTAGGCTTCCAGCTGGTTGACCACCCACCTTATTCACTAGACCCAGCTCCCTCCGACTATCCTCTATTTCCAAACCTGAAGAAACGCCTCAAGGGTACCAAATTTCACACCATTTCTGATGCCATGGCTGCTACGGATGACTGGTTTGAGGTACAACCCAGGGAGAGCGGTAATTTCTCTGTTACCCCGTGTAATTATTCATGTCTGACCGGACCTCTGGAGTAAATAACTAGGTTTACACAACTTACATGATTTGCTTTACATTTTTGTTCGCTAAGAAGAATCCTTGCTCGAGCTCCGACTTGCGCCACTCTTGGCGTATATCTTCCAGTCAGAAAACCTTAAAATTAAGTGAGAAGTGTCTAACCTGATCAGATCTTTCTAGATGTAAGAGACGCCCTTTCTTGAGCTGAAGGCATCAGTGGATCTAGCAAATGGCTCAGCAGTCACGACTGGAACGGATAGAATTAGGTTATCGTTTGTTGGAAATGTACAGATTTAGCAATCGTTAACATGACTGGCGCATTGTGAGATCTTGATTCACAGCATTGTAGTACATTGTAGTTAAAGTGACATTTACCGTGATGTTTGCTACATCTGTAGCTTTAACGTGTTGGTGATTTAGCAAGTTTTCAGTTTAGGAAATTGTACCTATCATTCGACACAACCAATCTGGCGTTAGCTGCACCATGTTCTTCAGCAACATATGCTATGTTGGGAATATAGCACATAGGAATCCTACTAAGTTATTGTGGTGATATTCTGTATATATTTTCAGTTGCTTTTTTTTTTTTTTTAACTTTCTCCTTAGGGTCACCCGGTGCTGGTAGATGCTCTTTCTCAAGTTTATGGTAAAGTCACAGGAAGGAAGATTAATCCAAATACAGATATTCTTGTGACAATTGGAGCATACGGTTCCCTCTTCAGTGCTATTCAGGGCCTGGTTGAAGAGGGTGATGAGGTAAGGATTTGGGGTAGAATCCCTTGCTGCATAAACGACAAGTGACTGAAACCCCACATCACAGGTCTCTCGCTAGCCAAGTCGAAACCTACTGCACACTGATAAGGGGCAAACACCCCGAAACAGCTGTCTGTGTATGGATTCTGGCTTGGCTTTCAATTCCCAGTCACTGTCACAAGGCTTGTATAAAGAGTCTGACATTGACTTGCAGGAATGCTGCCTTCCAATAGGTGGCGCTGCAGAGGTATTATTCCATTTTCCTTATTTGCATGAAACCCCATTGACATGTGGCGGCCAGTGGTAAGACGATTTTGAGTGTAAAAGGGCAACATTATCAGCAAACTTTTCTGGCTATTGGCAGCCGGAGGTGGGTGGGGTTTTGGCCCCATGCTTTTTATACAGCCTTGATTCCTACTATTTTTTTTGTATTGCAGCAACAGTTTACTGCATTTATTTCTCTTCCCTTCCTTGTAATATGGAAGCTTTAGATAAACTGTTAGTGAGCAAGTCTTGGTTATTGTGTGCAAGCTGTATATTTTTGGATAGTACTACTTAATTTGATGCTTAGCAATTAACATGAAGTCCAGTTTTACTCCCTTTGATGGCAAGAATAGCGTCACCTGCAGCAATGTCCTTTCCATCTGAACAACAGAAACCATGACGGATACCAATCTGAGAATTATACGTCAATAGGGTCTGTCAAGTGCCAGTGGTATTGACTTGTCTATGACTGTGGTGTTGTCTGCCCTAACTGCAAGCCATGATGTGAATGTGAACAAAGTTCATACTCGAATGGCCAAATTGATACCTATAGTCCGATACAGCTCATTATAAACTCAAGTGTAGCCCAGCTCAGGTTGAGCTTCTGCTGGCAATGTGAATCCGTGCAAGACTCTCCATAAACTTAGACCCCTTGTCCACGGGCATTGCGGTATCCCGTGGCGGATCTCCGCAGCGGGAGCCGTCGCCCTTGGAGCAGGAGCCGGCAGACAGATCTCCGCTGTCAGCCTGTCTGATAGATGGGCTGACCGCAGAGAATCGTGCAGCATGCTGTGAATTGCCGGCCGCGAGCGGAGAATCGCAATGATTCTCCGCACGTGGACAAGGGGCCGGCGCTTTCCATAGCAACGCTATGGAAAGCTTCAGACAGCGTGATTCGCCAGCTATTGACCGCCGGCGAAATCACGCCTGTGGACAGGGGGCCAGGGCTCTACATCTGAAACAAGGCTGTAATAACAGGCAGGGTAAATGTCACTTTCCTACTCAAAATTCATGCAAAGATAATATGGCAAGTAACCTGGAAGGTACGGATGATTTTTTTTGTACATGATTCATCAATGCTTCAGGAGCATATAATTTCTCCTCAAGGAGAGCACCCAGAAGGTGTGCGAGGAGACTTAAAATACCATCCTCTGGGAAATATGCAAATGGCAAGATGAAACAATAATGCTGCCTTCCAATAGGTGGCACTGCAGAGGTATTGTTCCATCTTGCTATTTGCATATTTCCCAGAGAATCATGGATGGCCTTATAAGTTTCCTCAAACACACCTTCTAGGTGCTCTCCTTAAGGAGAAACAATACTCTTTCTGACCCATGTCTATAGACCTCACTAGCCAAGCCAGAAATCTACTGCACACTGATGAGGAGCAAAAACCCTGAAACAGCTGTCTGTGTATGGATTCTGGCTTGGTTTTGAATTCCCAGTCATTGTTATAAGGCTTGTATAAAGAGTCTAACATTGACTTGCAGGAATGCTGCCTTCCAGTAGGTGGTGCTGCAGAGGTATTGTTCTATCTTCCTTATATGCATATTTCACAGAGGAGCATGAATAGCCTTATAAGTCGCCTCACTCACCTTCAGAGTGCTCTCCTTAAAGAGAAATGATACCTTTCCCAACCTACGTCATAGGCCTCTTACTAGCCAAGCTAGAAACCTGTTGCTCACTGATGTTGGGCAAACACCCGAAACTGCTTTCTGTGCATGGTTATTCTGGCTTTGGTTCACAATTCCTAGTCATTGTTAAAAGCTATGACCTTGGGTTGCAGGAATGCTGCCTTCCAATAGGTGGTGCTGTAGAGGTATTGTTCCATCTTTCCATTCGCATATCATCAGTGCTTGTAAAAAAATGTTAGCGTGGAAGTGTAGGTACAGTTTGATCAGAATATGCTACACCTGATATCTGTTGTATATACTGTACTGACTAACGCACTTTTCGTAATATATTTAATTTTTGTTAATTTTTTAAACAGGTGATAATAATTGAACCGTTTTATGACTGTTATGAACCCATGGTGAAGATGGCTAAAGGCATCCCTGTCCATATCCCACTTAGATATGTAAGTAGCATGCTACATATATACTGCCCCCCCCCCTAAAATAAGCCCTACCCCCATTTTTGGGGTGGGGCTTAAAATATAACCCCCCCCCCTGAAAATAAGCCCTAGCTAAACTACAGTAAAAAAAAAAACAGCAATACTCACCTAGCCGGCGGCATCTGAGTCCCTCGCGCTGGTCTCCGGCTCTACTGGCTACCATTTCCTCAGTGTTGACACAGCACACTCTTTCTGGTGACGGGTCTTTGAGTACCCCGCCCTCAACAAGCGAGTGCTATGATTGGATCATGAGTGCCGCTGGCTCAGCCAATTTAAGTCCTCCTAGGAACATTTTTTTTTCCCAAATTGAAGTGAATGGAGCTGAAAAACCAAAAGCACTACAATGTTACCCCTCAGCCTACATTCACACAGTTGAGCACGATATTGAGCCAAGAAACTCTGACCAATATCACGCTTACCAACGTGCAATTTTTCATGGCGATGCAAATCGTTTTTAAGTAAAAATCGCATCGCTTCTGTGAAATTGCAGTCCTTATCCGTGTGTTAGAATCCGCTATTGACTTCAATGGGAAACATTGCATTGCACTCGCATGCATATTGCACGGCATGCGAGTGCCATTCGATGTCTTTTAAGGTCACATCGAAAACAATGGGCAAAGCGTTCCGAGGGAACATCCCAAAGATAGAACATACTATGATTTGTTTCGCTTGTGTGAATGAATTCATTCATGTATTTTAGTATTTGTGCAGGTTCGTGTCAGAGTCCCATGTTGTAGCCATTGGAGGGGGTCCCAGGGGGTGAATGCTCCCCTCTCCTATGGGTAAATCTTGTTACCTTTTATATTCTGAAGTAGATTTTCTTGATGTTAAATATGTTTGTAAATGACAGAAGGAAAGTAACCAAGTCACTGTGTCAAGTGGTGATTGGACTCTGGATCCTGAAGAACTGGCCAGTAAATTCAGTCCACGAACCAAGGCTATAATCTTAAATACTCCAAACAACCCTTTAGGAAAGGTAAGAAGAGTTCGGCATTGTTTTCTTCTTCTATTTTTTTTTTTTTTAAATGAGTTTTTGGAATATAACAGAAAATGGACGAAATTGTGTATTTGAGCAAAAGATGGCACTCAAGATGGGGCTCAAAATAACCGTGAGAAAACCTCAATATATTGACAATGTATCAGTGCAACTTTTTTAAACAGAGGTAAACCTGAAATGTACAATGTGTCTAATAGGGCAATAATATGAAGAATGACAGTATGTACCATCTAATAAAAGCAATAATTAATCAGAGCACTAAAAAAGGATGTAACGTCCGCTTTGTTTTCCCATAGCTATAGACCTTCATGGATTGATATCGAATCACCAGCAGTGTCCCCCGTGCCGATCGAACACACCCTTCGGTTAGCGGCGAAAAATAGGCCGGTGGTGATGTGCCCGGCCCTCTCCTCTTCACTTGAAATGTGGGATAGAACTGCTAACAAAACACCTCCCGATATCTAACTTATTGGGCAATCCTGCATTCCCTCCTGGTCTTGATATCAGTAGGTTTAAATACCCTGTGAAGTGTATTATGCGGATTGCTGATGTAATCGACAGACTAGGATTTCATCCGCTTGAATTCTTTTGAGCAGCACACTGAATTCCGGATACGGAGATTTTCCGCCTGCAGCAGATCAAACATTTTGTGTGGTCTCTAACTGAGGGTAGGCGTACATTAGCTTCTATGTCCGTTTTTGAAAGCGTATGCAACACAATCTTTGGGGAGGCAGGTGCCATTTCTAGGTTGTACTCTAATTTTACGACACCGCGGGGCAAACTCTTTTACATGACCAAATGGGAGGAGGAGTTGGGAGAGGAGATACCAGCCTCTGAGTGGCACAAAATAGCTAAAGCTACTGCAAAGCTGTCAATCAATGTATCAATCACAGAGACATAAACTTCTTATGCGATGGTACCTGACCACCAAGAGGCTCTCTAAGATGTTCACAGGGGCATCAGGTTTATGCTTTCAAGGTTGTGGTGGGCACATTCTTACATGTTTGGTGGAATTGTCTCAAATTACGGCGACTTTGGATACGAGTTAATAATTTTTCCATCACAAATTTAAATTTGCGTAAATAAGGGCAGGATGATTCCGGATGTTCCCAAACATATGTCCCGATGGTGTCCCTATGCTTTTTATCGGCTCGCATGGCTATTGCGCGCTCCTGGAGGAAGGCATCGGTTAGCATTGATCTTGTTAATCATTATCCACGACAGTTCAACCTTAACGAGAAATTGACCTCTCTCCTAATGGATCGGGAGGAACTTTTTGAACGTACCTGGGCTTCCTGGTATGAATACTCCCTAACTATGCGGATCTGGAACCCCAGGGCCTTAAACCAAACCCTCCCCAGCAATCCCAGTCAGTCTGTTAGTGTCTCTTCTATTCCCCCTATTTAAGGGGTAGTAGGCCAAGTGAAACCATGAGGTTGGAAGAATTCTACGTTTCATGGAGTCACCCAACTCCTACCCACCCCATTTTCCCTTTGTGTTTTGACCCCAGTTTACCCTGTTTTTTATTACTGCAGTCATGAGCTTAGGAAATTATTCCCGGATATATTTCTTCCATAATGGTGTAGGGAAGTACAGTGGTGCCTTGGGTTAAGAGTTTAAAGGGGTTGTCCCGCGGCAGCAAGTGGGTCTATACACTTCTGTATGGCCATAATAATGCACTTTGTAATATACATTGTGCATTAATTATGAGCCATACAGAAGTTATAAAAAGTTTTTTACTTACCTGCTCCGTTGCTAGCGTCCTCGTTCCCATGGAGCCGACTAATTTTCGCCCTCCGATGGCCAAATTAGCCGCGCTTGCGCAGTCCGGGTCTTCTGCAGTCTTCTATGGAGCCGCTCGTGCCAGAGAGCGGCTCCGTGTAGCTCCGCCCCGTCACGTGCCGATTCCAGCCAATCAGGAGGCTGGAATCGGCAATGGACCGCACAGAAGAGCTGCGGTCCACGGAGACAGAGGATCCCGGCGGCCATCTTCAGCGGTAAGTATTGAAGTCACCGGAGCGCGGGGATTAAGGTAAGCGCTCCGGTAAGCTTTCTTTACTTCCCTGCATCGGGGTTGTCTCGCGCCGAACGGGGGGGGTTGAAAAAAAAAAAACCCGTTTCGGCGCGGGACAACCCCTTTAATTTGTTCCATGACGAAGCTCTTAACCCAAAACACTCTTATCTCAAAACCATTTTCCCCATTAAAATGAATGGAAACGCCTTTAATCTGTTCCGGATTGTGAAGCTCTCCCACTGATTTCAATGAGGATGGCGTTGCCCCATTGAAAGCAATAGTACGCCAGCATCCCTGCAGTGATTTTCGAGCTGCAGTAAAAAAACAAAATATATACTCACCTGTCTGCCAGGGCTCAGGTGCGCCTGGCCGCCGCTTGTTCTCCATGCAATGCTCTGAAATTTTTCAGCAGGCGGGGATTAAAAATGCAGGAAGAACAAGCGGCGGCTATATACGCCTGAGCCCCGGCAGTGGCGGACAGGTGAGTATATATTTTTTTCTACAGCTATGGATGATTTTCAGGGAAGGGCTTATATTTAAACCCTTCCCCGAAAATCACTGCAGGGGTTGTCAACAGGCCATTGCTTTCAATGGGGCTACCGGCAGCAGCGGCGGCCCCATTGAGAGCAAGGCTCTTAACCCACGTTTTTGCTCTTAAGTCAAAGCAAAAATTCAGGAGAGAGCCTGCTCTAAAGTAAAACAGCTTGTAAGTTGAGGTACTCTTAACCCAAGGTATCACTGTATTTTGTCTCTAACACCTTCACTGGGTACGTACAACATTCTCTTAGGGTCAGCATCTCCCTTGATATGTTTTATACCAAAGGCTCTCCTAATATTGACTGCTTTGTTTAATCATTTTTGTATGTAACATTATTCTATACAAAAATGTAATAAAATTCATGTGAAACAAATAAGACTGTAACGCCAGTAAATGTAACACCACTTGAACACCCCAATGGCCGGATAATAAAAGAGAACTCTAGTGGAAAATTAAAGCGTCTTATTAAAGTGAATGACAACACTGTATTTTAAACTGATTAGTCTAAACCGGATATGAAGTTCATGTCAGGGTCCATAAAATATGACCAAAATGTCATTGACTCTTTTTCTAGGTGTACACAGAAGAAGAATTGCAGATTATCGCGGACCTGTGTATAAAACATGACACACTGTGTATCAGTGATGAAGTTTATGAATGGCTGGTGTACCCTGGAAGCAAGCACGTAAAAATAGGTAGTGAATCCCTACATGAGTATATTTAGAGGGTTTCTCCAAATTCTGTTGCATGACTTTTTAATAGATAATCAAAATAAAAGATCTGGTCCTGGAGCTGCACAGCCTCATCATTTTGTGGTAAAAGTTGTTTTATTACATAGGATGCATTCACACGGGCGACAGTTGTATTTTTGTACGAGTTTTATGTGTCAGGCAAAGCACAAAACATCCTAAGGGCTCCTTCACACGGGTGCTGCGATTTTCGTCCGTCTGTGCATCAGCCATTTAAGTGCCCATTTAGACGGCCCGGGTGCACCTAGTATACAGTTTGGCGGGGGAAGAGAGTTTAGCTCTGCTAAACTCCTTCCCTTCGCTCTTGCTGGCTGTCTGCAGTGGGAGGGGGCAGGAGCTAAAATGCTAATATCCTGCCCACTCCTTTTGCCGACACCCGGCAAGGATCGGAGGGAAGGGGGAGGGAGTTTAGTAGAGACGCTGCTAAACTCCCTCCCACCTCCCTTTTCCGGAGTCTATGGGACCGGCAGAAAAGATAGGTCCAGAATATGGGGGCCGAAATGTGCACAATATACGTTACCTTTGCTGGCCAGCCATTTTTACGAACTGGAAAATCGCCTTTCTGCATCAGATGGTCGCGTATATCGGCCCAGCTGTGAAAACGCGTCCGATATACGCACGTGTAAATAAGCCCTAAGGGAGATGTCTATGTATGGGCTACTGATTCACTCTTTGCTGCTGTGTCTACATATCTAGTCCTGCTGTGTTTGAAGAGAAATGAACACATCCGTTTGGTACGGTGTTGGCCAATAGAGCAAAATGTGATTGTTCTCAGTGAAAGAAACCACGTAATCTTGTAGATATACTTTTTTATGGTTAACAAAAATACATAGTGTTATAGCGAGCTTGCGAACCTACTCAGGGTTCTTCCTCAGGCCTCAGTAGGTTCGAAAGCTTGCTGTAACATCATGTATTTTTGTTAGCCATTAAAAAGTATCATATCTATAAGATTACTTGGTTTCTCTTACGGAGAACAATCACAGATTACTACCAGAGACCATCGGTGAAATCTTTTAGGGTATATCCACGTGCTTCAAATTTTTTTTCTGAAATGTCTGCAATCTGCAACGGACCCAGTCCTCTGAATGAGGTGCAGAAATCCATTCACATGCTGCACAAGCAGCCTCACTCAGATGTATGGAAGGGATTTTTTCTTTTTTTCCAGAAATTTTTGCAACAAACGTGCTACATGTAATTATTTTCTTATAATATTGATGGTTGTGTAGATTAAAGGGAATCTGTCATCAAGGATCAGCACTATAAACAACAGAGCAATGGTGCTTATAGTTTAGAGGAAGTGGAGTCCGGGGAGCCTCTTTTCATACTCCCTGCAGGAATGGGTCTGGGAATCCCTCGGCAAGGTGAGTGCGCGCACAACAAGCTTGACTCTTTTCAGAGCGGAGTGCGCACACATTCCCTTTCATCTCTTTGGAAGCATTCACACACAGCCTTCTAAAAAAAGAGTCAAGCATGTTGTGTGTGCACTAATTTTGCAAGGGGCCACTGTAGGAACAGGGGAGTGGGT
The DNA here is from genome assembly GCF_035609145.1 of Eleutherodactylus coqui. NCBI lineage: Eukaryota > Metazoa > Chordata > Amphibia > Anura > Eleutherodactylidae > Eleutherodactylus > Eleutherodactylus coqui. Next base: position 257,240,238 of record NC_089839.1, on the reverse strand, counting down.
GAGTATGAAAAAAAGAGGCCCCCTGGACTCCACACCGCCTAAACTATAAGCACCCTAACTTGGCTTCTAGTGCTTCTAGTTGATGACTGAGGGAGATGGCCAGGTACATTGCTCAGCAATCTCCGGCAGTACAATAAACTACATTGGAGTTACTTTTTTTGTTTTATTTTTTTTTTAGCAATGCTGCCAGGTATGTGGGATAGAACAATAACTATTGGAAGCGCCGGGAAGACATACAGTGTAACAGGATGGAAGGTAAGCATTGCAAGAATATATTCCTGTTTTTTGCATGTCAATGTAACTTTATTTTATTATTCACTTGTTTTATGCTATTTTATCTTAGTATTTTGTTGTTTTTTATTGTTCCTTTGCACCCAAAACTAAATTCTAAAAGTTTTTAAACTCCAACATATATTTCAAGGTGAATCCAGTGGAGTTATGAGAGAAGTCAATAGCATAAAGACAAAAGATCAAATGCATTATAGAAGTTCTGTTTTGGCTGATATCTAGAGATTGGTGGTAAAAGCATTAGAATAGACAAAGGTAAAAGCATTAGAATAGACAAATTTAACATAGCTTTGTATATACAGTCATGGCCCCCACACACCTTCAATAGCTGTCCGCCTCTCCCAACTCTGGCACACAGTTCAGCTGAGCATCCATGTTTTTTGTGGAGAAGGCTGCAACCAGACCGATCTGGTGTTGCAAGTGAAAGGATCAGATGTTGAAATTCAGTAAATCGGGTTCTTCCTTCTCCCAATATCATTCGATGACGGAAGTTGAGAGTCCCCCCCCCCCCCCCCATACACATGAGTCATGCAGTCCTGCCCAAAATACGTGGGTTCCAATAGCTAAAGTCTAGTGTGTATTGGGGAGAGAGGTATGGTTAGTGTGGTAATCTGCAGAAGTGATGACCATGAGTTATGGATTTCTTGGGGTAGAGGTGGATCCGTTGAGTGGTGAACTTTGCAGTCTTTTAGGATGTGAGAAGATCATGCAATAGTATTGAGTTCATACCATAGATGAAGGAGATGATGATGATGCAGATGTTTCTAAAGAGGACTTATCAAACTGACAAGGAAAATGGGTTACATTAATTAAACCTCATGTCAGCCTTTGACCTTCGGTGATAGAGACCGCCCATTTGACAGTAAACTGATGGGGAAGGGGGCTGAAACAAAATTAAAATTGTAATGGAAACAGCATGGGTGCAGATGTGAAGGTTAGCGCCCCGTTTCTCTTGTCGGAAGATGTGACAGGTCTTTAAGTTGCAGGCAGGGTTATAAAGATACAAGGTTTAAAGACAGAGGTAGGTTTCTAAGATTTGAGACAATTTGAACTTCTTAACAGTACTTGATAACTTAGGTGAGCAAAAAGGTATTGGTAAAAGGTGACTAATTCAATTTTATTCAGATTCAGCTTGAGGAAGAGAATAGTACGGAATTTGGTATAGTGACTATGTAGGATAAGGTCCTCAATTATAATGTCCGCTATATTAGAAATCCTAAAAATGGGTGGGATGCCCGTGACCTGAAGTATACTGTAGTTAGAGAAGTGCAAGCTTCTAGGCTGGAATGGTGTGGGGGAGGTATGAGAAATGGAGAATATACTATTGGAGGATATTTTAAAGCATACTTTAAGTTTTTTTTAAAACCTTTCCAAAGCAGCCCAGCTCTTCATTGGCCGTGGCTGGTTGTTTGCACCCTGTTGGAGCTCTATTACTTGTTTCCCATGTAGATTTTCCTATTTTTCTGCTGCCCTGCTGTTTGCCATCCACCTATAGGTATGGGGGGGGTGCCAAGCAGCCATTCAGCTGCTACTATACTGGCCAGGACTTCCTCTCCATCACTTTCCATGCTGCCTTGCATAGCCCTGCCCCAATCAGCTGCAAGGCCCTGAATGCCCACCCCTCTGTAGCATGTAGTAACAGTGTCTCCATGTCCCTGTTACTAGAAAAGTCAAATGCCTAATGAGAGGCAGTGGATTGCAAAGGTCCTGGAAGGGCGACCCCTGGTGGCAGTCACGTCCAACTTGATTTTCAGTAGTAAAAAAAATCAAAAAACCTTTAATGCAAGTAATATTCCAAGCTGGATGATGCACACCTGGGCTGTTAGAGGGGTATTGCTTGTGTGAAATGTTGATGTCCATTTACGTTATTCTATCCAGTACCCATGAACGTTTGATTCTCACATTTATCTGTTTATTTCAGAGGATGGTTTTGACAGAATTTTTCCTTTTATACATGTGGGGGTTTTGTTTGATAAGAGATGGCAAAGTCTCATTTGTAGGTGGAGTAATCTTTTAGAAACTAGGAAATCCTCGTCAAACCTTAGTGATTAAGTCCAGAGGTTTTGCTAAAAATCGCTTTGAATAATGAATAATTGTCTAAATCTTTCTTCCAGCTTGGTTGGTCCATTGGCCCTGCACATCTCATCAAACATTTGCAAACTGTTCAGCAGAACTCTATATATACCTGTCCTACTCCGTTACAAGTAAGTCGTACGTGTGCTTAAAATGGTGACACAAGATCCCGAAGTTAATAAAACCTCAAACCGTAAATCCAGTTACAATTCAATAATACATGCCCAGATTGTGCTAGTATAGTAACTGCTGCCAATATATTATATTCTAATGCAAGCACAATCTATTGTAGTAATATAGTATTCAGATGTCTTTGTATATCCAAACTCTGTATTCATTATGTACTTTCCTTGTATATCAGTTCATGTAAATGGTCTTTATGGCTATGTTCACACATAGTGGATCTCAGTGTGGCTCCGCATCAAAGTCTAAATGTAACACAATGGATTTCCCTCATATGAATAGGTGAAATCAATGCTGAAAATCCACAGCATAAATTTTCATATTGCGAATATAAAATCAGTATTGCGGGTCCGTTTCCAATTTTGCAGATTGTTTCCACGGAGTGTGGATGGCATTCCTTTTAAATCCCAATCCAGCTACCCATTCTGTAAAATGTTGTTGTAAAATGCTGTGGATTTTTCGCATCCAATTTCACTTTGGAAAATCCCCAGCATTTCTGCCCTGTGTGAATATACCCTATTAGGGACAATTGCATTAAAATGTCACGGTCAGATGTATGGAGAATTTATTAAAGTGTCTCTAAACTTCTATAAAAAGTTCTGAGGTCATAGTAACATGTCAGAAGTTTTGATCAGTGGGGGTCTGGGTGCTTACACCCACATCGCTTGTTAAAATCAATGGACAGAAGTGCTCACCTGTGCACTGTGCCATTTCAGCTACTTACGGCTTTGTTCAGAGTTCTCTTCGGGCTCCAAAGAAAGTCTATGAAGTGCATACACTGCTCTCAGATGACAGCCAACCGGGCACAGCAGTCAGATGAGCGGCGCTTCTGCCCGTTTGTTTTAGCGATCAGTGGGGGTCTCCATATTTAGACCCCCACTGACCAAAGCTTCTGACACGTCAAATAGCACTACCCCTTGGCCTCTTAGAGTGTTCTAATTCTATAAAATTACCTTTTAAACATAGAAAAGTAAAACTTTTATACGGGTGGCTACATCCACTGGCATCTCGCTCAACTCTTCGAATAGGCCAACTTTAGGAGGAAGAATTCTTGGAACCCCTAAATGAGATTCCATGAATTCAAGTACATCTTCCAGTAATCTTGTAATACATCACACTCCCTAAACGTGTGTATGACTGTGCCCAAAGTGGTTAAATATTAAGGATGATTCGCTGAGGAGGGTAGACCCAGCGTGTAAACGAGAAGTGACAAAATTCATTTAAGTCAAATTTATTTTGAGCACTCACGATAACCAGCTAATATGTCTTCACTATCCTCCGAGTTCAAATCTGGAACATCTAGCATCCTTTTTTGGATGGTTTTCTCCCGTAAGTGTAATGTTTAGTAGCTGTACAAACTAAAGAGCGTCTTCAGTAACTAGGACATCTGGGCCAGAGCTTCCAAGTGGTTCAGAGAGAGGAGAATGGTCAGGCCACTGAACTGGTTCCTATCAGCGTGGCGCCGCTGGTAGTATCTGAGATACGAATTTACCAGTGTGTTGAAAGCTAACCGCAGCTGCAAAAAACATACAAAAAGTACCTTTGCTCACAATATCCGAAAGAGTATTTACACTGCGTGAAGCCCCCAGAATGTCGAACCAACCACCCTGCACTCCAAGCCAATCGCCGGGTTGTAGTCATTCAAGGTTAACCACCAGCTGGCATACACTAGCTAGCTGGCCAAGTAGGGAAGGGCCCCAGTCCATCAGGAGGATGGACTGGAGGAATAGTGGGATTAGTGCAGAAATACGGGTATTCACTTTGATACTAGCTACTGGGAGACTTTATAAGATCTGCACCAATTTGACGAAGACTGTCTCAAATCCAAACCAAGCCATCACCGCCCACAAATGCCTCCACTTCACTGAATCGAAGGCCTTACCTGATTAGAAAATACAAGAGTCAGTTTCCCACAATTAGAGTACTCCAACGCAAGATTAGTGCAGAGTCACCTAAGGTTCATATACCTGCTCTTACCTGGCATGAAACCAGATTGATTAGCATGTATAATTTTCTTAAAAATTGTATTAATGCAAAATGCTAATATTTTAGCTAGAATCTTGGCGTCCGTATTTAAGAGGGAAATGGGGTGGTAAGAGCCATAGTCTGTTGGGTCTTTCCCTGGTTTTGGGATCAAGACAACTAAGGCCTCAAGCATAGTAGCTGTCAACGTGCCATTCTGCAAGATGGAATTGTAGAGTATCAGAAGTCTGGGAGCTACAAATGTTAAGTTCTCAATTGAATGGTATAAAAAGAATATATCAGTACATGAGGACTTTCTATTAGGGAAAGATGCAATGGCATCTTCTATTTCATCCTCACTCAGTGCTCTTCAAGGTTAGCCACACTACTCTGGGATAGTTTTGGGAAAGTAATATTAACCCTTACCAAGCCATTTTAGGATTCAGGGTTTCCTAGAATGCTTGCAGCTTCTGCCTTTATACAATGGTGCCATCTGCTGGCTAAAGCCAGTACCTACATGCTGGGACATGTGGTAGAGCCACAGTCAGACATCTTCCCACATCAGAGGTGTACAGGCTTCAATGATTTTGTCAGAAGACGTCCAACAGTGGACCTGAAAGGATTAAGGTAGGCCTCAGGCTATTTATCCAAAGGAGTCTACAGGTAGAAAAATTTGGTATAGAAAATAGCAAATATCTGGTTAATCAATATAGGGGCTTTTTACCAGCAGCACCATGAACAGTTACAATAGGGGGGAATGCTGTGTCCCCTCTGAGTAAGTAAGCCAACAAATGGTCATTTTTATCACTTGGTCAAATATACGGTGCTGGGAGTAGTAAAGTTTCTTTATAATATAGTCTATACTGATGAACAACCACTGCTAGCAGTCATCAAACTACTAAGGACGATCTGTCCGTCCGTGCGTGAGTGAGTTGGTTTGTGAGTGACTTACATAATTTGCCCCTGATCACATAACTGTGATGTCGTCAAGGGTCCTTCATTCGCAGGCATATTTTTATATTCCACACCACCTCTGCTTGAGCCAGCCCAAACAACCAATCACCGTGCATCAGCCAACCCAAATAACCAATCACTGTGAATCAGGCAACTTAAATAACCAATCACCGTGAAACAGTTAACCCAAACAACCAATCAGGTTGCAAATGGTGTGGAGGTGGTGTGGAATTTAGTAATACGCCATTCCCAGTGAGGGATTTACATACTTTGCCTCTGATCACATGACAGTGATGTCGTCAAAGGTCCTTCATCCCCAGTGAGGGAGTTACATGCTCTGCCCCTGATCATATGATGGTGACATCATCACAGGTCCTGTACGCACACGGCTGCTGTCCGGCTGGGTGTTCGTTAGTATTCCATAGCAACTGAGTTTGTAGTTCGCCTGCAACCTGCACAAGGATACAGGGCCTTTTTAATGTCATCACCGTCATGTGATCAGGGGCGGAGCATGACAGTGATGTGATCACAGGTCCTTCATCTCCAACAGTGTGCTGCTTCTGATCCCTGTTGGATGGGATGAACAATGTATGTAACAGTGCTGTGTGTGTGACGTGCATGTAGCAGAGCTGTGTGGCACATAACACAACCAGAAACACTGGTACTATAATTTCCTAATTATTACTAGTATTTACGTATATACTAATACAAAGATCTACAAAGGTAGGTACAAACACCACTTCCCAGCAGAATACAGACAGGCAGATTGCTATACGTCTGCTGGCAGTGACGTGATTTAACATTTAGTACTCAGTCGCTGTTGTAACTGACTTCACCTAACCTGCTATTATAAAAGGAGCTGCAGTGACCACGGTTACAGGCGATAAGTCAACTGAATTTTGCTTGCCATTGAATTGCCAACTTAAAAAGTTTTGCAATTGAATGATTAGTTTTACTGTATATCCAGTGTATATGCCATATATTGGTCACTTTTACATAATGATACTTCTAGCTGAGATCACAGAGGATGTGTTCTACTTTTACAGCAAGTTTCATTATACACACACAGACCCTCGCAATGATTTTTTGTGTATGTTCCCCTACTGTGCACTCATTGTTACTTTGCAAGGGATTTTTAGCCTAGAGACCTGCTGCACGGTCTCGCCTGTCCCTCAAGAACTTTGTGTCACTTGCAGGAAGCCTTGGCCCACGCTCTGTTCAAGGACTTGAAAAGGATGGATGAGGCGGAATGTTACTTCAATGAACTACCTCGGGAACTGGAAGTGAAACGTGACCGCGTGGCTCGTCTACTTCAGGAAGCTGGGCTGAAGCCGGTCATACCACAAGGAGGATATTTCATGGTTGCTGATGTTTCTGTACTAGGTAACAAGTGTTTTCCAATACATATAAAATAGTCATTACTTCACAAGAGTGCAAATGCAAACCAAAGTAAAGCCACCTGAGCAGTCGCATGGCGTCCACACCGCTGACGCTCAGGTGTTGCTGCCGTGAAATGGGGATTTACGTGAGAAGCTGTTAATATTTTTATAGCACCAGCATAGTCCACAGCACTGTGCAAACATTATCGCTTAGGCCAACTGCACATGACCGAGTCGGATTCCGCATACGTGAGCCCGTAGCGCAATCCAACCCTGTGCTCGGCCGGTATCCGCCAGACGTACCTGTCATTTTCTTCTTCTTTTCTGTACTGCAGATGGTTCGCACAGCGAGCCATCAGACATACGCAGTACAAATTTTATTTTATTTTTTTAACCCCCTACTTAAAGATTCATCACGAGGACAACAACTTTTTAACCCTTTTAAGGACCAAGCGCAGTAAATATATGGCGCTTGGTCCTGGGCTTTAATGCCCGCCAATAGCAGATGTACGGCGCGGGATTAAAGCCTATGTTCCTGCAATCAAGCAGGTCGAGTTGTCAGCTGTTAGTCACAGCTGAGTACCCCAGGGGAGAAGCAGTTTTTAACCACTTCTGCCTTCTCCTTTCCTGGGTACACAGCACTCAATGTGAAAGTGAAAGTACAACTTCCACTAAGCGACCCACTGATCACGTGACCGCCGGGATCCCCTGTTACAGCAGAGCTGCAGTGTCCTAGCAGTCCCTGATCAGCTCTGCCAGTGACTAATATCACTACAGGGGGATGGTTTTTCCTGTAACTGGGGCATCCTATGGATGCATCAGCTACAGTGGAAAAGTGTGAAATTAAAAAAAAAATTTGAATGACTCCAGAGGTCTTATATGACGTCATAATGGTAAAAACAATAGTTCCAAAAATAAGTAAAATAAAATTACAGAATTAAATAAAAATATATATGCATAAAAAAGAGAATGACCCAAAGCCAACACAAACAAAAACCATCACCATATTCTTCCTGTAATACAAAACCATACATATTATATATGAAAACATCTACGACAAAATGAACCCATTCCCATACTATGTTAGCCTAAATATACTAATTAAAAAAAATTAATAAATGAATGTTAATCTTTTTTTTCTTTTTAGCTTGGTGCCCCCAATAAAACTAAAAAATTGGGAAAAAAATTCAGTGAAGAAAATATATAAAAAATTGCCCTATATGTCACAGAAAAAAATACAGCAAAAATAATTTTGGTAGCTAAAGGAAAAAAAATAGGGCAGTAAGACCACCACATGGGTAAAATCCCTAAAAAGTGTCTGGTCCTTAAGGTACCAAACAGCTTGGTCCTTAAGGGGTTAATAGAAGCTAGTGCAGCAACTGGCGTATCCTCATGGGTTCAGCTTCTCTCACCCCTGGCGTTTAGCTGTTATCAGGGGTACAGCCAGGGGAAACCTAACATTACACCCTGGCCCTTAAAATGAATGGCCATCCAAAGCAGCCATCCGTTCTGATATAAAAAGGTGGGTCCCAAGTAGGGAACTGCCTCCTGGGATGTCCACAGGACATATGAACCAGGGTTGTAATAGTGAGACAACCTTTTTAATATGTCAAAACTTGTAGAATTGACCTTCTCCCTTTCCTTTTTTTTGTTCTTTTCTCTTGAGGACCAATTGATCTGGTTACTCTGTGGTGACCCATGCTCCGTGGTCACCAAGTTTGCAATCCTTTCACTCGCCTACAAATGACAGGGTTAGCTATAGTTACACGTTCCAGATTTTGGTGCCGATTCAGCATCAAATTCCACATCAATTCTGGCAAACCGCTTCCAATGTAAGTGAATGGGGTTACTACAGCCCCATTTCTGTGCATTGGAAATTTTCTATACAAATTTCCATCCATGATATGTAAAGAAAGAAGGGGGAAAAAAAAGTATGCAACATAAGTTATGTATTCGCCTCGGATTCTAAGTGCAAAATGCGAGAAATAGCCCCACTGATGGCAGCGGGTCTAATCCTAGTGCACATCTGCGGTGCATCTTTGGCATATGTGTCATAGATATCGGAGCATCAAAATTGGCTTTCTGACCGATTCTTTAAAAAAAAAAAAAACACATAGCAAATCCGCCAGGTGTGAACATATCCTTAGTGAGCACGGCCTACCAGCTTGCTTTCCTGCATTCATCTTTTGCATTCATTGCATAAAGGGAATTGTTCCCAGGCAGAGACGGAAGGTTGGATAGGGCTGTTCCAAAGCAAACAGTTATAGAGAGTTTTGTGTCTTATCCTATTGAATAGGACTTTCGCCGCACAGCAGATGGCCCTGCAGACCGACATAAAACAGTATTCTGTCTTGTTCATAGAAAGGGCACTATCATATAAGCATCTTGCATTAGCTTGTATCAATTGAGTGCTTGTCACTCTTGTATCCTCATGGTATGAAGCGTGGTGCACATCCAGGTGACCCAATTTTCAACAACCTAAAGTAATCCAGAGATTGTCAGTGTAGGCTTGCACACGGAGAACGGTATGTACATAAGGAGCAGATTTGTGCTGTGCTGTCTCACTCTGTGAATTCCTAGATTGGCCTGTATGTCTGTGACGGAAGAATACAGAACGACCAAGTACTAGCACTAACCCTTCTGGTTGAAGAGCGTACTGCTGCCACCCGAGCCCCCACTGTCAATGACTCCTGATCAGACAACATACGAAAATTGTCGAGCGCATATTACAAGATCAAGATGTAGTTGTAGTTACTATTTGTTCCAGATACAAGCAGAATTTTGCAATGTTTTAGGTGAAGCCCTTTTCGGGTGACCTTTGGTCGATTTTCCCCGTGCTCCTCCGCAAGCTTGAAAAAGGGCTACGTCAAAAACTTTGCAACTTCTGCTTGCATCTGGAGTAAATCATCACAGCCTTTGTACTTTGATCTTTTAAGTGTGTGTTCACCATTTTTTTCTACTTCGTAAGCTTGTAGGCCTCGGCCACAAAACAATCAGAATAGTTCTTCATTCTACTCGGATGCGCTATATTTTTTGTTCCTCCAGGTTAACTAGTGGAATCGGGTGGGACTGAGTTGAACATTGCATAAAAACGTAGCATTATCTGCTGCCATCTAATGGACATCTATGTGATACATATTGGTGCATCCAATATACTAAACACTACACCTCATTTCTAGTGTATGTTACAGGGATATTCCCATCTCTGCTTTCCATGGCCGAAATGGGAAAACCCGGAAGCTGTATACCGAACACTTGTCAGAAAGAGTCGAGGAGTTACGGAAACGACGTAGTGCACTGTGGGTGACTATGTGCTGTGGCAGTGGTTTCCTTTCTTGGCTATGCGAAGCTGAGATGAAAGTACCCCTTTCAGGATGTGTTTACACATAGCTTATTTACAGAGGATCTTTTCAGCTGCAGGAAATTTGCATTAAATAAGCTATTTGTGAACACAAAGTAAATACAAATAGCAGTAAGTCAGCTCATCCAGTCCCGGATAAATTCCCAATGTGTTCCAGCTGGATGCCCGGAAGCTCTAGTGGACGGCTAGGAGAGGAGACCTCCAAAAAAATTGCAAAATCCAGCTCCAACTTGATGAATAAAAAAAAAAACGTAACTTTATTATGGCATCTTTAAAAACAGTTCTGACGGGAATCAATCCCCATCTTGTGTTCAAGATTAATATCCATTACGCCTCCTGGAGGAGGAATTACTTTTTTATTTCCATAACTCTTTAGAATATACCTTTTTATTATTCCAATATCCTATCTTGGCTAAGATATTGGCTGAAGCTTATTGTGCAGTAGCTAAAAGGGGGAGGATTTTAGTTTATTTAACAGTTTCAAAATCCAATCTACTTAGGCCAGAATATGGGCTGCGGGTATATCCATGACCATATAGAACAATGGGCTCTGTTGCGAGCTTCCGCAGTAAAATAGAACATGCATTGTTCTATTTTCCACGAGCGGGTTTGGTAACTCCCACTCACTAAAGGGAGTGGAACTGCGTAATCCAATGCATATGATTGATCCGCTTGTTACCACGCATCAAACTCTCTTGCGGAATCTGCAATTCCTATCCAATGGTGAGACCGGCCTTAGTTGAAATAGAAAGCAAATACGAAACGTGGTTCAAATAGATGTTAAGTAATTGTTCTTGGCACGAGAAACCAAATAATCTTGTAGATATGATACCTTTTAATGGCTAACAAAAATACATAATGTTATAGCGAGCTTTCGAACCTTCCTCAGGCATAATAGAAAAGGTCCGAAGACACATACATATCTATACATTACAAGGCACAGACATGGTGTGATTAATTTGCACTTAAAACAATACCAGAACAAGATGAGCAGAGGAGTAAATACTTAGCCCATTGATCAGGGATGTGAAAGTTTTATGGTTCCTAAATTGGTGTTAGGGGGTCACCAGGCCAGAGTGTTATCTGTGCTATAGATTTCTCTTAATCGCCAGTCAGGCATGAAGCCTCTTGAAGAATTTAGGCCTGTGTTGAAAGTGTCATGGGTGGTTATAAACTTGTACTCCCAAATTCTTCTGCGATGTTGAGATTTATTCACACAAAGCTTATTCAGTGCAGGTTTTCTGCAGCTGAAAAGATCCGCCGTCAATAAGCTACATGTAAACACAAAGCTTTCATACAAAACGCAAATGTGGAATATATGGTGCATATTATTGAGTGCATGACATGCAAGGTGAAGTAGGTTGTACTACATAGGTGCAGGATATCCGAAGATCCTGAGGACATTAATAACCCTGCTGATGGAAAGAAATATATATAGAGATGCCAAAGACTTTGTAAATATATACATAGGGTACTATGGGATTGAAAGAGTTAACCGGCCCACAAGAAGAGGTGATAGTAGAAGTACCGTATTTTTTGCTCCTTAAGGGGAGGGTCAGTGCGTCTTATAGAGCGCATTTGCTATTTGTTTGCGCGATTGTGCGAGCAATCGGGAAAAGAAACTCGCGATCACTTAAGTGAGCAGTTCTCTCTCCTTTTAACTATCACCCGTACGTACCGCTGATTGGTGGTAAGCGCCAGTGGGAACTGCTGCTGCTCCCCCCTTCCACCAATCAGATTTTTCCCTTCCCCCTGCCGTATACAAGTGCCGCTGTGACACGGAACTCTAGTGTTTCAGACCTCTGCTGCGCCTTCTGCTCCGTCGCCCAGTACTATCCCCTGCACTATCCCTGGGTGGGTTCAACATATTTTCCCCCTATTTTCTGTCTCTAAAACGAGGGTGTGTCTTATCATTCAATGTGTCTTATAGAACAAAACATACAGTAGCCCCTCCTCCAGGAGGCGTATTGGATATTACCCTTAAATACAAGATACCCGCTGGGTTTTAGCTTCAATAAATGTGCATAATGTCATTTTTAACTTGCATTCTGTATGATACACATGAATTGGTTTATATTATACACATATATAAACATTCAAGTAGAACATGTGACCTTGGGTGTGCGGCTTTTTTAATTGGTCTTTATTTGCTTTTAATATTGTGGTGTTCTCGCTTGTATGTCTGCCACGATTAAGAGGGGTCACGCTGGAAACTAGGAGGGTATTGGTGCCAGTCAGAACAGTTTTTAAAGATGCCATAATAAAGTGAAGTTTTGTTCTTCATCAAGTTGGTGCTGGATTTTACAAACTTGTTTCGGAAGTCGTCTCTGTCTCCAGCGTGTGAACACCGCCTAACATAATCTATCACTGTAGGTTTCTTCCAGTGGGTCTTTTGTTACTTTTTTCCAAGTATCATTGGTCAGTAATTGCAGGGTGAAGACATTATGGTTGTGATCATGGGAGTTGGGGTGAGGGAGATCTGTAGTGAATTGGTAGTTAATAAATACACTGAGCTCATTTCTTATTTCCTGATCTGTTGAAGGTGTGGACCTTTCTGATTTTAAGAACGATGAAGCTTACGATTACAGATTTATAAAGTGGATGATAAAAACAAAGGTAAGTAAAATAGCATGAGTAGGCTCTTATGTAGCTCTATGACAGTCGTATGTACATGTATGAATGAGGTTCCGGTAGGCTGTAAAGCTCCATTGCTGCCTTGCTAATAGTCTATTGCTGGTTTTAGAGATGTTTCTACATCTTCTAGGTCAGGTGGGTGTGGTATTAGGTGTGACGTCCTTAGTCGCACATGTGGGTAAATATCAGGGCTATTTTGCTTGGCCTGATACTGAGTTGAGTTGCTGTTGATTTTGCAGTCTCTTTGGCTGGGATAGTCGCCAGAGCTTGGTCCTGGACCTCTCAATTACCTGTGCATCTCAGAACTAAGTATTGCGCATGTTTGCTATCTTATTTTTGGTTTCTTGTAGTATTCCCCTTTCCCTGCGTAGGGTCAAGTAGGGTCCGAGGCCAGCAGTGAGGGCCGTCCTTAATGGGGCGATCACCCTTTTTTTAGGCAGGTTCCTCCCCCCCTGTTTTAGTTATATCTGGACAGAGTTTTGCTTATTTTTGTTCTGTTTTGTTTTATCACTATTTGTTTGCAATTGTGGGAAATCTGCAGGTGACAGATCCTGGTTGGACGTAATAAGCTGATTGGCAGAGATCCTAGAAGGTAGAGCCCCTCCGATTTACTATTGATGGCCTATCCTGAGGATATCAGTAGTTTACAACTGAACAACCCCCTTAAGTCGAAATTTTCAATTTTGTGTGGCATTTGCCGTTTGCTTTATATTTTCACTAAATTCTTTATCTGAAAATAGTGTAGCAAGTGTATACGTAACTACGGTAACTTTAAGAGTAAAACCTTTACAGTAATCTCTCTGCAATCTGTTATAGAAACTTGCTGCTATCCCAGTAACAGCATTTTGTGGGCCAGAAGCTAGAAAACAATTTGAAACCTATATACGGTTTTGTTTTATCAAGGTAAGTCGATAAGTATATTAGTTTTTTCAGATCTTCAGACTTCAGGATATGAACCTCCATCTGTACCCCTATTGATGAGATTGGAATATTGTTTTCCATGTGAGGTCAGCGTGAAACGTGATCTACCACTATATTCACATTGAATGTTAATCGACTCCACTGAAACATTCGCGTACAAATTGTCATGCAGTATATTAACACTCAACCCAGAAAACTGTAAACCGCTTACAAAGGTCTAAAAGAACAAAAGGAATAATGCTCACCTTACTGTTCCCCCCCTGCCACCCCTCCGTCTATGCCTCCCTTGTTCCCCTGCCAATCTGTTCTTCTGCTCCAGTGATGACACGTAGATATGTGACAGCGGTAGCCAATCGTTCGCTGTTGCAGTCATATGAGCATTGGCAGTGGGGCGGGAAATGGAGAAAAACTCCCAACATACACACAAAGCATGTCCATAGAGGTCCATTTCTTAAAGGGGATGTCCGATTACCAGACAACCTCGCCAACAAACTGAAAGATACATACCCCTCCATGGCCACCGGGATCCAGTGCTGTGGTCTCGGTAGTTGTTAACCCCTACAGTCTAATGGTAGCAGAGGCCAAAAGAGTCTGATTTCCATCCCCATTCAGCTGGTATATGGTAGTATACTGTAAAGGAAAAAAAAGTGGCATTACACAGTCCAATGAAGAAAAAAATGAGTACCATGTGGCTTTTTTTTTTTTTTAAACACTGGAGCCGTTAGGTGATAGATGTTACTGAATGGCATCCTTTACATGCATCTACTAAACATATATGTTACGAATAGAGATGAAATTTGAAGTTGCTGGGCCCCAATGCAAGATCTGTTACAGGGTCCTCCAACTATCATGCTTCACTTTATAGTACTGGTCTACTCATATGGGCCCTCTAAAGTTGAAGGGTCTTGGGTGTCACCACACTCTTTGCACCCTCTATGCTTATATCCCTTGTCATGAGGCTTTCACAATGTATGTGTTAAATGGATGTTGTTACAGCCTTTGGGTGTCGAAAGTTGCCGTTGGGCATCTGTCACAGCCTCTGTTTAAGACCTCATGCACACGGCACACGTGGATTCCGCAGCGGAAGACCCTGCGAGTGTGTGCGGAAATGATTTTTAAACGCTTGGCGGTGATCGTGGATGTAATTTTTCCGCGCGCATGTATGTGGATGCACTGCGGATCATCCGTGCTGAAAAAAATTGCGAGCCCAAAGTGACTGCCTTCCCCCTCCACCTCCCTGCTTGGTCTCCAAGAAGCAACCAGAGAGGTATCTGCCTACAAATCCGCAATTGAATTGCGGATGCATTACAGATCGCTCGCTTCCATAGAGATCAATGAAGCCCATCCGCGTGGAATCCGCGGTAAAATGAAGCATGCTGCGATTTCTTTTCTGTACAAAAGATACACAAAACAAATCCGCATGTGTGTATGGAGGTGCCGACGCTCCATGATTTCCTATGGGCGGTTTGACTGCGCAACTTCTGCGTGGGTGCCGATTGCAGATTCCGCAATTCAAATCCGCCTATGTGCATGAGGCCTTACATGTATGTCTGGAGCTTTTCCCGGGGAATATGCTGAACATAAAAAAAAAATGTGTTCAGGCCCTTTATGATATTTTGTAAAGGAAGTCTTTTAGCTCCTTTTGGGTGCAATAAACTAAACTTATGGGCTCATAGGAGCTGCAACGTGGAGTTCAGGATGTAAGTATTATACTTGTCTTCCCCGCTGTTCACTCGCTATGCTCTGCAGAGAATCTCGTGAACTACATGGCACATAGATTGAGAGAAGTAGTCCTCTCCCTCTGCGCACGCACAAGTATTCGCTACCTGCAGTGGAAAACTTCATTCCGGAAATCCGAGTATCTAACATGAATTTTTACGTGGATTTACTTTTTGAATTTTTAGTGATTTTTTTTTTTTAAATTTTTGTTAGATTTGTGGATTTTGCTGTGGGATATTCCGCTGCATTTTGCAAAATGTTCCAGTGTGTCTGAAAGCACCCTAATACTCACATCCCCAGACTCAGCAGGTCCGCTTCTGTGAGGCCAGAAGTTTAGTTAATGGGGCTCATAAGTGCTGACAGACGGCCTTTAACTTAATAGGGAACAAATTATTGTAATTTGAGGAAACTCTGTACAACAGGATGCAGCTAAATATCTATACACTTGGAAGCTGTTGCTCCTTTATACAGCAAAACTATCCTATATGTTGTGAAAAATAAAGTATACTCGTGTATACTAAAGGGACATTCTTATAGAAAGTATAGTTTAAAATGCGCCTCTCATGCAATTAAAAATGCTCTTAAAGGGGTTGTCCCGCGAAACAAAGTTGGGGTATACACTTCTGTATGGCCATATTAATGCACTTTGTAATGTACATTGTGCATTAATTATGAGCCATACAGAAGTTATTCACTTACCTGTTCCGTTGCTAGCGTCCTCGTCTCCATGGTGCCGTCTAATTTCAGCGTCTAATCGCCCGATTAGACGCGCTTGCGCAGTCCGGTCTTCTCCGTGTTGAATGGGGCTGCTCGTGCTGGAGAGCTGCTCCTCGTAGCTCCGCCCCGTCACGTGTGCCGATTCCAGCCAATCAGGAGGCTGGAATCGGCAATGGACCGCACAGAAGACCTGCGGTCCATCGAGGGTGAAGATCCCGGCGGCCATCTTCGCAAGGTAAGTAAGAAGTCACCGGAGCGCGGGGATTCGGGTAAGTACTATCCGTTTTTTTTTTTCAACACATGCATCGGGTTTGTCTCGCGCCGAACGGGGGGGGGGCTATTGAAAAAAAAAAAAAAACGTTTCGGCGCGGGACAACCCCTTTAAGTTTAATTGAAAGTGGACTTGCTTAGATACATAGGCAGAACATCTAATAGTTTAAACATCAGAATTAACCAGCACCGATACAACATAAAAAGAGGGTATGAAAAACATAGCATATCAAAACATTTTAATGAAAAACACAATAAAGACAGTAAAAATCTAAAATTAATTCCCCTTGAAACCATAAAACAAAATTCAATAATGAAATTAAGACGAAAAGAAATGTTCTGGATTTATCGCCTTAACACCCTAATGCCAAATAGCCTAAACGAAGTGCTAGAGAAATTTTAAAGAATACTGAAATAAATAAATAAATATATATATATAAAAAATAGAGACATATATAATATATATATTTTTTTAAATCAAAATAGCAATTTATTATATACATAATTATTATATACATATTCTTCTAGTATTATAGAAACCATTTTATATAAAATGTATAAGGCACAAATAATATTTTATTGAAACAACTAGATTTTTTATGTTATGATAAAATAAAAAGCTATCAATTCATTTGATATAGAAATACAATAAACCAAACCATCAATCAGATGAAATAAGCGGACGAAAACACTTAACATAACAGAACAATAAAATTAATTGAAAAAAACCATGGAACACATGAGAGCTCCGTAGATTGTCAGGTGACTAACAAATCACCTCCCCCTAGAAACCCCCCCCCCCCCCAGGAGAACAGGTTGAGCATCCCACAATGAGAGTAACCACAGTATAGAAGTCTGTATGCACACTATTGTCTATATAAACTTGATAAAGACACTTTAGTGTCGAAACGCGTTGTTTTACTAATAAAAAATATTAGTTTCTTCTACGGCGCGGGATCTATTTTTCTTTTCACCCGTATAAAGGGACATTCTTATGATACACATTGGGTGCCTGTGCACACATTTAGTGTGTATGGCAGGAGCTTAGTCAGTGTACAATGTCTATATTAGAAGGCAGCATTCCTGCAAGTCCGTATCAGACCATATAACAAGCCTTATAGCAATGACTGTTTGGGGGGGGGGGTTGCCCCTCATCAGTGTGCAGTAAGTTGCTGGTTAGACTCCACTGCAAAAAAAAAAAAAAAAAAAAAGATTTTGATTTGAACATTACTTACTCCATTAACAATTACATTTTACACTAACATTTATTTTTGCTTCCTTACAGCGAGACGAAACAATAGACGCTGCTGAGAAGATCCTGAAGAATTGGAACAATTGAAGACCCTAGAACTAGAATCTGCAGCCTTTATGTTTAATCCGTTTATTAATTTTTCAAATAAAAGCAATAGAGATAGATGCATATAATGGCCTACGTATCGAGTATTACACTGCAGTTCGCTCCGCTGAGTACCCTGGCCAGGAGATCTAAACCAGATAAAGTCCATGGATGAAATTGTGATTGCTGCTGAATAGAGATGAGCGAACCTACTCGTTTCGAGTAATTACTCGATCGAGCACTGCGATTTTCGAGTACTTCAGTACTCGGGTGAAAAGATTCAGGGGGCGCCGGAGGGCAGGGGGAGGCGTGGTGGAGCGGGGGGTAGCAGCGGGGAACAGGGGGGAGCCCTCTCTCTCTCCCTCTCCTCCCATTCCCCGCTGCAACCCCCCACTCACCCACAGCGCCCCCCGAATCTTTTCGCCCGAGTACGGAAGTACTCGAAAATCGCGGCGCTCGGGCGAAAAAGGGGCGTGGCCGAGTACGCTCGCTCATCTCTACTGCTGAATCGTCATGTAATGGGGTGTTTATAAGAAGAGGCCAACCAGTACAGCGAGACCGCCTCCTGCATACATTTTCTACCATATATAGCTTTTATTAATTGTACAGCAACATTTTGATGATCTTTAGCCTCAGGTTAGGTTCTGTTCACATCTGCGATTTGGTTTCTGTTTTAATGCATCCCATAAACAGATTCTGAAACAAATGGAAAGGTTCCGTTTTATTTATGAATCAGTTAGATTGGCCCATCCAACACCAGAAACAATATTACCCTCTGCTTCTATCAGTTTGCCATCCATTTTTTTTTTTTTTTAGTCAAATAGATACAATGTAATAAAAAAGAAAACAAAAACGGAAGGAAACTTTCTGTCAGGTTTCTAGTTGTGTATTTTTTGGACAGAAAATCTAGCACTGCCATCTATTGTCTCCATGAAAAGAAACAGGAACTTGACAGAAGGGAGACAAACATGAGAGCTCTAAACCCCCCTCCCCTCCCCCCTCCAGTTGTAATCCATGGGAAAGTAAATAAGTGTCTCCATTTTTCTGTTTCTATGATGGAATAGAAGAATGGAAACCATAAACGTAGATGTCAGTAGAGCCCAAGGCCTTATTCACATCACTAAGGCTGCCTGTCCATGGGCGATGATCGCCCGCGAATCACGCTCTGTAAAGCTTTTCATAGGGTTGCTATGGAAAGCGCAGCGCCGACATCCACGAGCGGAGAATCCTAGCGATTCTCCACTCGCGGAATTTAAATCGCGACATGCTGCGATTCTCTGCAGTGAGCCTATCTATTCTTCCCCGTGGTAGTATATCGCTAGCAATATTCCGCCTTGGCCGTGGACATGGGGCCTAATTGTACTAAAAGTAATGTACACAAACCATTCTGGTATTTTCTCATTAATCCTAGAGGAAGAAATCCATAATAGTTGCAAAAAGTGAACCTGTTTAATTTCTATTCCGTTAAAATCTTCTCTGCTTTAGCTGCAGTGTGAATGGGGCCCTGCACCGTCTAATGGGGCCCTGCACCGTCTAATGGGGCCCTGTCCAGTCTAATGCCATGATTTTATTTGTACAGAGTCTAATGCAATCATTTATTTTAATACAATAAAAATAAAATAAAACTATAAATACGGCCTGCTGTGTGTTCTCTACATATTGGCTCTGTCTGCATTTCCCCTCCCTCCTCTCCATCAGATCTGCGCAGGTGTTGCAACCAGGAGCAGCAGAGAAAGCGGTCATCTAGGTAAGTATTAGAGATGAGCGAACCTACTCGGCCACGCCCCTTTTTCGCCCGAGCGCCGTGATTTTCGAGTACTTCCATACTCGGGCGAAAAGATTCGGGGGGAGCCGTGGGTGAGTGGGGGGGGGGGTTGCAGCGGGGAGTGAGGGGGAGAGGGAGAGAGAGAGGGCTCCCCCCTGTTCCCCGCTGCTACCCCCCGCTCCGCCACGCCTCCCCCCGGCGCCCCCCGAATCTTTTTACCCGAGTACGGAAGTACTCGAAAATCGCGGTGCTCGATCGAGTAATTACTCGAAACGAGTAGGTTCACTCATCTCTAGTAAATATGATACCTGGAGAATGACTCTCTCCTTCAATCAAAGCGCTGCTATAAGCTAGAAGGGCAGTTAGAGTTGTCTGTGACACAACAGAAGTTTATGTTCTTTTTGGTAATGCCTTTCTATAAAGTGGCCAGTCCCTTTAATCTCGGTCTATTGGAGAAGGTTGCTGAACCTACCACCACCACTGAGGCCTCAGCATGGCCTGTGGCACTGCAGAGGTATTGTTTCATCTTCCTTATTTACATAGTACCTTTTTTGCCCATTCTGACCACAAATTGGTCCCTGAAGGTGCTCAAAGTAAGTCTGCTTTCACGCGGGCTGCAAAATTGTGCGATTCTCTCGCAATACGACGGTGCCACAAGTCACATGTATGTGAAGCCCATGCTTTCCTATGGGTTACTTCACATTAGTGATATTTTGTAGCATGCAACATTGCAAGAGAAAACAAAGCAAGGAGATAAGGCAGCACATGGAAATCAATCTTCTTACCAGATGCTATTTATAAAAAAAGGCCTTTTGTTTTCTATTTTGGACTACGAATAAAAGTCACGGCTGGCTGAATATTGCCGCAATTTGCAATGTTTTGTAGCCCATGTTTCCCTGTGGAGCCTTCATTTGAGTTGCATTGCAGGAAATCAGTAAGTTTTCCCCTAAAATAAGCCCTAGCCCAAGCAACACTTGTAGTCTTCGGATGCCGCTTCCTGGTCAGGGGGTCATAAATCCTGCCTCTAGGAAGTGCTGGCTCTTATTGACTGAGCCGCGGCGCTCGAGAACCAATCACAGCCTGAAATTGCGGGAATACAGCTGCAATTTACTTGCGGTGATATTGCTGTCATTTGTGTTAAAGAGGCCTGATGCAGAGGCGAAAAGCTAGCACTGAGAGTAGAGAGGTTGAAGAACGAGCTCACACGACACGCTGCCTTACATGATGGCGCTGGAATTAGGAGTCCTAACTCTGTATTCTTACAGGGATTGTTTGGAAGCTGTAAAACCTACACCTACAAGCCATCAGTATTTTTGCTACAGTTGTGGTTTTTTGCTGCATGTACTGTAAAAAAACAAAAAAAAAACCGTAGTTTTTACCAAATTAAAACCACCCCATGTGATTTACAGTTTAATGCATCTCAAAGCGGTATTTAAATCCCCTGATCGATGTTCGGGGGTCCCATACGGTGATTAGATTGCAGGGTGCTGTGTGGTTGCCACAGCAGCCAGTGGCATTCTGAGAGCCTCTAAGGCTGCCATAGCAGATTGCCTATTAAGCCATGCCTGTGGTGTTGTTTGGTAGATTGCCTGTTAGATCATGATTAGAGATGAGCAAGCACCAAAATGCTCAGGTGCTCGTTACTCGGGACGAAATTATCGCGATGCTCGAGGGTTCGTTTCGAGTAACGAACCCCATTGAAGTCAATGTGCAACTCGAGCATTTTTGTATATCGCCGATGCTCGCTGAGGTTTTCAATTGTGAAAATCTGGGAAATTCAAGAAAGTGATGGGAACGACACAGAAACGGATAGGGCAGGCGAGGGGCTACATGTTGGGCTGCATCTCAAGTTCCCAGGTCCCACTATTAGGCCACAATAGCGGCAAGAGTGCCCCCCCCCCCCCCCCAACAATTTTTACTTCTGAAAAACCCTCATTAGCAAGGCATACCTTAGCTAAGCACCACACTACCTCCAACAAAGCACAATCACTGCCTGCATGACACTCCGCTGCCACTTCTCCTGGGTTACATGCTGACCAACCCCCCCCCTCCCCCCCCCCCCCCCCCCGCACGACCCAGTGTCCACAGCGCACACCAAACTATCCCTGCGCAGCCTTCAGCTGCCCTCATGCCACACCACCCTCATGTCTATTTATAAGTGCGTCTGCCATGAGGAGGAACCGCAGGCACACACTGCAGAGGGTTGGCACGGCTAGGCAGCGACCCTCTTTAAAAGGGACGGGGCGATAGCCCACAATGCTGTACAGAAGCAATGAGAAATATAATCCTGTGCCACCGCCATCAGGAGCTGCACACGTGGGCATAGCAATGGGGAACCTATGTGCCACACACCATTCTGTCAAGGTGTCTGCATGCCCCAGTCAGACCGTGTTTTTTTATAAATAGTCACAGGCAGGTACAACTCCGCAATGGGAATTCCGTGTGCACCCACAGCATGGGTGGCTCCCTGGAACCCACTGGCTGTACATTAATGTATCCCATTGCAGTGCCCATCACAGCTGAGGTAACGTCCGATTAAATGCAGGTGGGCTTCGGCCCACACTGCATGCCCCAGTCAGACTGGGGTTCTTTAGAAGTGGAAACAGATGCAGTTACAACTCCGTGTGGACCCACAGCATGGGTGGGTGCCAGGAAGCCACCGGTGGTACATAAATATATCCCATTGCATTGCCCATCACAGCTGAGGTAATGTCATGTTGAATGCAAGTGGGCTTTGGCCCACACTGCATGCCCCAGTCAGACTGGGGCTCTTTAGAAGTGGACACATGTAGTTACAACTCCGTGTGGACCCACGGCATGGGTGGCTCCCTGGAACCCACCGGCGGTACATAAATATATCCCATTGCAGTGCCCAACACAGCTGATGTAACGTCAGCTTTTATGCAGGTGGGCAAAAAATTGGATTACACTGTAGGCGAGGGCCCCAAAAAATTGGTGTACCAACAGTACTAATGTACGTCTGAAAAATTGCCCATGCCCAACCAAGAGGGCAGGTGAAACCCATTAATCGCTTTGGTTAATGTGGCTTAATTTGTAACTAGGCCTGGAGGCAGCCCAGTTAAAATAAAAATTGGTTCAGGTGAAAGTTTCAACGCTTTAATGAGCATTGAAACGTATAAAAATTGTTTACAAAAATTATATGACTGAGCCTTGTGGGCCTAAGAAAAATTGCCCGTTCGGCGTGATTATGTGAGGTTTCAGGAGGAGGAGGAGGAGGAGGAGGAGGAGGAGGATGAATATTATACACAGATTGATGAAAAGGCCCACGTTTTTGATGGTGATACAGAACGATGCTTCCATCCGCGGGTGCAGCCTACGTATTGTTTAGGTATCGCTGCTGTCCGCTGGTGGAGAAGAGAAGTCTGGGGAAATCCAGGCTTTGTTCATCTTGATGAGTGTAAGCCTGTCGGCACTGTCGGTTGACAGGTGTGTACGCTTATCTGTGATGATTCCCCCAGCCGCACTAAACACCCTCTCTGACAAGACGCTAGCCGCAGGACAAGCAAGCACCTCCAGGGCATACAGCGCGAGTTCAGGCCACGTGTCCAGCTTCGACACTCAGTAGTTGTAGGGGGCAGAGGCGTCACGGAGGACGGTCGTGCGATCGGCTACGTACTCCCTCACCATCCTTTTACAGTGCTCCCGCCGACTCAGCCTTGACTGGGGAGCCATGACACAGTCTTGCTGGGGAGCCAGAAAGCTGTCAAAGGCCTTAGAGAGTGTTCCCCTGCCTGTGCTGTACATGCTGCCTGATCTCTGCGCCTCCCCTGCTACCTGGCCCTCGGAACTGCGCCTTCGGCCACTAGCGCTGTCGGATGGGAATTTTACCATCAGTTTGTCCGCCAGGGTCCTGTGGTATAGCATCACTCTCGAACCCCTTTCCTCTTCGGGTATGAGAGTGGAAAGGTTCTCCTTATACCGTGGGTCGAGCAGTGTGTACACCCAGTAATCCGTAGTGGCCAGAATGCGTGTAACGCGAGGGTCACGAGAAAGGCATCCTAACATGAAGTCAGCCATGTGTGCCAGGGTACCTGTACGCAACATATGGCTGTCCTCACTAGGAAGATCACTTTCAGGATCCTCCTCCTCCTCAGGCCATACACGCTGAAAGGATGACAGGCAAGCAGCATGGGTACCCTCAGCAGTGGGCCAAGCTGTCTCTTCCCCCTCCTCCTCATGCTCCTCCTCCTCAACGCGCTGAGATATAGACAGGAGGGTGCTCTGACTATCCAGCTGTCTTCCCCCGCCTCTGTTTCCGAGCGCAAAGTGTCTGCCTTTATGCTTTGCAGGGAATTTCTCAAGAGGCATAGCAGAGGAATGGTGACGCTAATGATTGCAGCATCGCCGCTCACCATCTGGGTAGACTCCTCAAAGTTTCCAAGGACCTGGCAGATGTCTGCTAACCAGGCCCACTCTTCTGTAAAGAATTGAGGAGGCTGACTCCCACTGCGCCGCCCATGTTGGAGTTGGTATTCCACTATAGCTCTACGCTGCTCATAGAGCCTGGCCAACATGTGGAGCGTAGAGTTCCACCGTGTGGGCACGTCGCACAGCAGTCGGTGCACTGGCAGATTAAACCGATGTTGCAGGGTCCGCAGGGTGGCAGCGTCCGTGTGGGACTTGCGGAAATGTGCGCAGAGCCGGCGCACCTTTCCGAGCAGGTCTGACAAGCGTGGGTAGCTTTTCAGAAAGCGCTGAACCACCAAATTAAAGACGTGGGCCAGGCATGGCACGTGCGTGAGGCTGCCGAGCTGCAGAGCCGCCACCAGGTTACGGCCGTTGTCACACACGACCATGCCCGGTTGGAGGCTCAGCGGCGCAAGCCAGCGGTCGGTCTGCTCTGTCAGACCCTGCAGCAGTTCGTGGGCCGTGTGCCTCTTATCTCCTAAGCTGAGTAGTTTCAGCACGGCCTGCTGACGCTTGCCCACCGCTGTGCTGCCACGCCACGCGACACCGACTGCTGGCGACGTGCTGCTGCTGCTGCTGACACATCTTGATTGCGAGACAGAGGTTGCGTAGGAGGAGGAGGAGGAGGAGGGTGGTTTAGTGGAGGAAGCATACACCGCCGCAGATACCACCACCGAGCTGGGGCCCGCAATTCTGGGGGTGGGTAGGACGTGAGCGGTCGCAGGCTCTGACTCTGTCCCAGCCTCCACTAAATTCACCCAATGTGCCGTCAGGGAGATATAGTGGCCCTGCCCGCCTGTGCTTGTCCACGTGTCTGTTGTTAAGTGGACCTTGGCAGTAACCGCGTTGGTGAGGGCGCGTACAATGTTGCGGGAGACGTGGTCGTGCAGGGCTGGGACAGCACATCGGGAAAAGTAGTGGCGACTGGGAACTGAGTAGCGCGGGGCCGCCATCATACTTTTGAAAGCCTCCGTTTCCACAACCCTATACGGCAGCATCTCCAGGCTGATAAATTTGGCTATGTGCACGTTTAACGCTTGAGCGTGCGTGTGCGTGGCGGCGTACTTGCGCTTGCGCTCCAACACTTGCGCTAGCGACGGCTGGACGGTGCGCTGAGAGACATTGGTGGATGGGGCCGAGGACAGCGGAGGTTAGGGTGTGGGTGCAAACCAGGAGACGGTAGTGCCTGTGTCCTGAGAGGGGGGTTGGATCTCAGTGGCAGGTTGGGGCACAGGGGGAGAGGCAGTGGTGCAAACCGGAGGCGGTGAATGGCCTTCGTCCCACCTTGTGGGGTGCTTGGCCATCATATGTCTGCGCATGCTGGTGGTGGTGAGGCTGGTGGTGGTGGCTCCCCGGCTGATCTTGGCACGACACAGGTTGCACACCACTGTTCGTCGGTCGTCTGCACTCTCAGTGAAAAACTGCCAGACCTTTGAGCACCTCGGCCTCTGCAGGGTGGCATGGCGCGAGGGGGCGCTTTGGGAAACAGTTGGTGGATTATTCGGTCTGGCCCTGCCTCTACCCCTGGACACCGCACTGCCTCTTGCAACCTGCCCTGCTGCTGCACTTGCCTCCCCCTCTGAAGACCTGTCCTCAGTAGGCGTAGCAAACCAGGTGGGGTCAGTCACCTCATCGTCCTGCTGCTCTTCCTCCGAATCCTCTGTGCGCTCCTCCCTCGGACTTACTGCCCTTACTACTACCTCACTGATAGAAAACTGTGTCTCATCGTCCTCCTCACCCACTGAAAGCTCTTGAGACAGTTGCCGGAAGTCCCCAGCCTCATCCCCCGGGCCCCGGGAACTTTCCAAAGGTTGGGCATCGGTCACGACAAACTCCTCCGTTGGGAGAGGATTCGGAACCCTTGCTGCCCATTCTGGGCAGGGGCCCGGGAACAGTTCCTGGGAGTCTGCCTGCTCCTCAGAATGTGTCATTGTAATGGAGTGAGGAGGCTGGGAGGAAGGAGGAGCAGCAGCCAGAGGATTCAGAGTTGCAGCAGTGGACGGCGCACAACTCTGGGTGTTCGATAGATTGCTGGATGCACTTTCTGCCATCCACTACAGGACCTGCTCACACTGCTCATTTTCTAATAGAGGTCTACCGCGTGGACCCATTAATTGTGAGATGAATGTGGGGACGCCAGAAACGTGCCTCTCTCCTAATCCCGCAGCAGTCGGCTGCGATACACCTGGATCAGGAGCTCGGCCTGTGCCCACAACCTGACTTGGGCCTCCGCGTCCTCGCCCGCGTCCACGTCCTCTAGGCCTACCCCTACCCCTCAGCATGGTGTATTACCAGTAGTGCAGAAACAGAACGCTGTAATTAAATGTGCCGCTTATTGGCCTGTGGTTGGAGGCTGACTTCGCTTACGGAACGCCAGGAAATAATTTTGCGCAAGCCTGCTGTTACACTTAGCTGGCTGCGTATGAATTAGGAGGACAACTATGCCCAGCACAGACCCAGTACACTGAGGACAGTCACAGGCAGCCCAAATAGATTTTTTTTCCCAAATGTTTTTGGAAAGGCCCACTGCCTATATTCAATAAATATATGTCTTCTGTCCCTCCTTCACCACTACTGGCCCTGGAGTATGTAAAATAACTGCAGACTGTTGCACTGTGGACTGGAATACAGCGGTGATGTAACAGCTAACACAGAGCCAGGAAATAATTTTGCGCAAGCCTGCTGTAACACTTAGCTGGCTGCGTATGAATTAGGAGGACAACTACACCCAGCACAGACCCAGTACACTGAGGACAGTCACAGGCAGCCCAAATAGATTTTTTTTTTCCCAAATGTTTTTGGAAAGGCCCACTGCCTATATTCAATAAATATATGTCTTCTGTCCCTGCCTCACCACCACTACTGGCCCTGGAGTATGTATAATTACTGCAGGGCGCAATGCTCTGCACGGCCGATATACAAAAAAAAAAAAAAAGTGCAACACTGCAAAAAGCAGCCTCCACACTACTGCACACGGTTAGATGTGGCCCTAAGAAGGACCGTTGGGGTTCTTGAAGCCTAAAATACTGCTAACACTCTCCCTATAGCAGCTCCGGCACCAACAGCACTTTCCCTCCTCTATGTCAGAATGTATCTGTGGCGAGCCGCGGGAGGGGCCGATTTTTATACTCGGGTGACACCTGATCTCGCCAGCCACTCACTGCAGGGGGGTGGTATAGGGCTTGAACGTCGCAGGGGGAAGTTGTAATGCCTTCCCTGTCTTTCAATTGGCCAGAAAAGCGCGCTAACGTCTCAGAGATGAAAGTGAAAGTAACTCGAACATCGTGTGGTACTCGTTACGAGTAACGAGCATCTCGAACACGCTAATACTCGAACGAGTATCAAGCTCGGACAAGTACGTTCGCTCATCTCTAATGATGATATAATCTAATGCTATGATATTACATCATACTGCAGGAGTGATCAGACCATCGCAAGTGCTTGTACCCTATGGGGACTAAAACAAAATGTAAAAATTAGTTTTAAAAGTTTTTTATTAAGTTGGAAAAAAATAAAAGGTAACAAAAGTGTAATGTCAGAAAAAAATAACGCCAGAATTGCTGTATGAAGAGATGTTTAAAACTTCTGCTTTATTAAGCAAATTCTCTAAAAACATGCAACACACATCATGTATAGGGGAATCCCTACTGTTCGGGATCAGATCCATGCACATGGTACTTAGGACCCCTTCCAAGAAGAGTTGAGCTGATAGCTGTGAACTGTGTTGATACTGTTTCCCCAAAGTAAGACCTACCCCGGTAAAAAGCCCTACCCTGATTTTCGTTGTGTGTGTGGGTAGGGGGATGTGGGTGGGGTTGAAATACAAACCCTACCCCGAAAATAAGCCTTAGCTGCAGTACGTGAAAAAGCAATAAATACCTGAATGGCTGTGATTGGTGCATCGAGTGCTGGCTCTGATTGGCTGAGCACGGCCCTCGAGAACCAATTAGAGCAATCCTGCTGTCGGCGGGGTTTTCAATCTTGTTACCAGCAAGAAATGGTCTGTCAGAGGCTGACAATTGCATGGAAGCCTGCAGGAACAACGGAGAGCAGCGGGAGGGACCCAGATGGCACCTGCTAGGTGGGTATAAGATACCCCCCCAAAATAAGACCCTGTGCCTATTTTGGACAAAAATTAATATAAGACGGGGTCTTATTTTGGGGGAAACCTGGTAGGAAATGCCTTCGGTGGGGGGGCCTGACAGCTGAAATCCCCACTAATGCATTATATCTATAGCTACAGTACAGTCTCGTCCGGTCCCTGTTTCTTGTATCAAAAGGCCACTAAATGACTTAAACGGATTATCCGGGTTCTAGAAATTGATGGCCTGTCGGATTAGAGGGGGTCCGCCACCTGGGACCTCTGCCAATCAGTTGATTTGAAGGGATGAGCGTCATGGCGGTTTACGTCTGTACTCTCCGTAGTGGCTGTTCTGGGTGCTGCAAGCCAGTGCCAATCAATGGGACACACCTGCAGGCCTCAAAAAAGCTGCTACAAAAAAGTGCAACATTCTGAGTGTGAACATGATTGTACTCGGATGTAATCACTGAAGCAGCTGCGACGGTCACCACTTCAATCAGCGGAATAGGAGTGGTCCCAGGCAGCAGACCCTCACCAGCCTAAAACCTGGATTATCTCTTTAAGGGTTTGACCCATGATTTAAAGTTATTTCGTAGAAGAGGGAATAAGGGACTGATGCTCGGCTGCAGCTGCATTTATTTGAGAAGGCGGATGGGTACGATGTGGGACCTGAACCGGCACATGATCGAGGATAACTTCAAGGGCTCCTCCACACTTGCGTTTTTTTTCACGCAAATGTCAAGGGGACTTCGCACAAACTTGCAATTTTTGTGCAATGCGTTTTTAACATTAGAAATTCCCATTGACATTTGCGTTAATAAAAAGGCGATATTGCGTGAAAAAAAGTGCAAGAAAAATGCAAGTGTGCAAGAGCCCTAAAGGGGTTTTCTCCCTCCCAAAAATTGTTTCAAAGCCACTTTGTACTTCCTACTTGCTGCTCCCAGAACATGTTACTGCTGCAGCCACTCACTGGCTACCGAAGGTCACTGCTGTGTCAGTGATTGGCTACAGCAGTCACATGACTTGATCATAGCAACCAGGAAGTACAAAGTGGCTGTGTAGCAATTTTAGGTAGTGGGAAAACTCCTTTTAACTCGAGACAACCCCTTTACAATGGAGCTGAGCTGCAGGACCAGCTGTCTGTGACAGAACCTATCTTCACCAGTCACGTGTTAATAGCATCTGCCTTTCAACTTCCACCATTATTTTCATGATGCTGTGCCTGTATTTACTGCGGCTGCCACAGTTCCGTCACCGGAGTCTAAAAACGAAACCACGTGCAAAGTGCGACGCGAAGACTTCCACCGGGCATGCGCGCTACGCAGCTTCCCATTGGCCGACTACAGTCCTGCGCGCTGCCGATCTAGAATCTTCACGTTCTGTGTGCGCATGCGCGAGAGGTAACAATGAGACGCCGTCTTTCTTGCTGAGCGCGTCTCCCCGACCACGTGACCGAGCTCTATAAAAGGACGGAGCGCACAGCCTGCTGGTTCACTTGTCGGCCGTAGCTCGCTAGGACAGACGCCTTTGAAAAAAATAATAAAATGGCGTCAACGAGTCGGTGAGTGAGCCGTCTGGTTTACTGGTCCCCGACCAGCTGTGTGTATGTGGTGTGGCCCGGTGAGGGCTCCTGTCAGGGTAGTCGGGGGTGACATGTCCGTATGTGTGGAGCTCCTAGGGGAGTGGAGGCCCCGCACTGCCAGCTGTGGAGGAGCCATGACTGGGGTGTATTAGAAGGCTATAACAGCTCTGCCGCTGCTTAGTTACCCGGGTGACTGCCGACATGGCTGCCTCTGGAGGGTCAGTCATGTGACCTTCCCAGGTGACGCTGCCGGTCTGCGGGTACATCCACAGGTAGCCGAAAACCTGCGTTATTTCCAATCGGCCGTGGATTCGCCCCAGCGGTACGGATTTTGGCTCAAACCAGATGCGAATTCCCTGCAGCGGGCAGTCGGCGCCGTTTACCTCACAAACCACGACACGATTTGCGTCTCTTTGTGCGCTGTCAGTGGGCTATGTTCAGGCGTAGCATTCCAACGCCTAAAACGGCGTTTCCGCGCCGACGTGAGCGGTCGGTCCTGGCTGTGGGGCTCACTGGAATGTCGCACTGGGCGGGCATCACTGACAAGGCGAAATCTGCGCTTGGCATTATTATTTTAGTGTCTGGAGGTGTTATTTCCATGGAAACGTACCGGTACGGCTCGTTACGGCTCGGTCACACAGCCGCGGGGAATAGGCAGCGGATTTCATTGATCAGTAGCGTATAGATGGCGGCAGGCTCTCCTCCTTGGTGCCAGCCAGCCCATGCTTCTGTATGGGCACAATATGCCATACTGCCCGTACGCATTATACGGTGTATGCTCTGGCTGACGATTCATGCGCAGCCCGCTATGAAAGGGGAATTTAAAAAAAAAAAGCCGTGACCGCGGGCGTGAGATGGGCGGGCGCAGTACAACTGCTGCCCGTCTGTGGCATCTCAAACACTTGTAAAGCGCTGCAGGCACACCTGTCACCCCGGAGGCCTTATGCGCATATTTGTGGGTGTGTAATGCGCCGTACGTAATTATATATGTATATTTCCTGTGGATTTTGACCCCCGTACTGTGTAATAAGTGTATTATACACCGCAGTAGGGCGCGTTGCGGTTTTGTCTGAATGACCCAACATAAATCCGTGGGCTATTAGGATGGCGTATTACGCACGTGACGTGCCGCCCCCATACGCCCGTGTGAGTGAGCCCTAGCAGGGGCCGGCGATCGCGCCGTACATAAGGCGGCTGCACGGTTTTCGTGCGATACGAGAGTGAGAATGCAGCGTTATGACACCAGTGATTTTCAATGTTTCCTTCCCGTTTGTGATGTTTTCACTCCTACAATATAAAATAATCGCAGGACGCGCCATTTCCTTCTGCGCTTTGCACCTTTTTTGATCGCCCGCGGTTCCCTATGGACACTTTTTTTTTCTGTACTGCACAAACTTGCGATTTTCGTGCAACGTCTTTTAAATATTAAAGTCCTATCGACTTTCGCGATACAATGCTCTTTTATCGCCGTGGCAACACTACGAGAATATTAAGAAAATCCATCACTGGCGCTCGAATGTCTGAACACAATTGCGCTTTGGCTACAATTGTCTTGCGACAAAATGGCTACCGCCCGTGTGAAGGAGCCCTGAGGAGGCGTCTCCCGGTGTAAGAGGAAAGCTTGCATCTGATAGCGGGCGGCTTGGGGGAGGCCATCATGGTAACAATCTGCCCATATGTATGGAGGAAGCCACCGCGAGCCGCCATGCTCGTTGACTGTCGGGCTCGTTGGCATGGGCAGATTTTTTGGCTATAGACCACATTGACATCCGTGTTGGAGCCTCCAGGATGAAATGCTGCCATCTGGGGAAGATGCCAGAGGACATAACAGAAGCCGGACCCCATTATAGTCACCGCGGTCCTTTTGGCACAGTTTGACTCCATCATGGGATGGATCCATTTGGGCAGCAATTCAGTTTTTTCGCACCCATAACTTGGCAAGAAAAGAGAAACCCTAAGAGAAGTCCAGTGATGGGGGGCATCTTGGCATAACCTGTTTGAGAACATTTGGCGATCAGCTGACCTGCTCTGCGGTCCCGGTAAACAGCTGATGTTTCTGGGATAAGCCATGACCAGCCTGACATTTTCCGTACAGCAGTCGCTCTGTGGCACACATGTCAAACACAAGGCCCACAGGCCAAATCCAGCCTGCCACCTCATTGCATGTGGCCCACCAGCTGTGCATTGAACCTTAAAGAGGTTCATTGCCTGCCGGGGTCAGAGCAGAAGCACTGCTCCGACCCCTGTTTAGTGGCCGGCGCTTGTAACTGCAGGCACAGCTCTTATTGATATCAAAGGGAGGGGAGCGGTGCCTGCAATTACAAGCACTGCTCCCAGTGATTTCAGTGAGAGCTGCGCTTTCAATTAGGAGTGCCAACCTCTACGCAGTGGTCGGAGCAGTGCTTCCACTCCGACCCCGGTGCATCCTGGCGGGCGCTGCCTGGAAAACTCCTTTTTAAAGGAATTCTACTCACCCTGCTGGTCCGGTGGCGCAGTGCGGCGTCTGTGACTACTGAGAGGTCAGCGGTCACAGACTCGGCGGCTGCCTCAGGTAAGATCATCAATAGTTGATCGGCTGGGGTCTCAGTCAGGACCCTGAGCGATCAGGTGGGAGCGGTAGTTGCTCCTCTGACCCCCATGTAGTGGCCGGTGCTTGTCTACAGACACAGCTGTCATTGTTACCCAGGTCGGAGCAGCAGCTTCCACTCTGTACCCCAGTGTGTAGCGATGCAGACAGTGGACCTGCAATGGGCTAATCGGCCAGGGTACTGAGCAGCGGCCCCCAGCCGATCAACTATTGAGGACCTAGACTGAGAATCGGTAGTATTTCTGTGGAAACCACCTGACAGACATTCGTTTGGTTTGAAATCATCCCATTTAATCAACGTCCGCTACAATATCCATTCGGCTTCATCACAGAAGTTGCAAAAATAACGGAAGTGCTGGATGGACTTGAAATAAGCCAACGCACCCCATTTACTACAAGGAGGCCCATCAGTTTTCTGTCATCTCATGGGGCGTTCTGCTGGACAAGCTAGTACGGCGCGCCGCGTTATTTTCCCCGGGATTTTGCATCGGTTCTTTGACATATGCGTCGACCGCCGCCACCGGTGCCGTTATGTACGAAGACTTAAGGGCCCATTTATGCGTAACGATTATCGCTCAAAATGCGTTCATACGAACGAGCAATAATCGTTTAGTGTAAATGCAAAAAAATGCTGCTCGCTATTCGTTTGTGGTTAATCGCTGACTAAATGCTCCCCGCTTCACACACAAGGAGAAGCCCGCGATGCGTCAGTTAGTGTAAACAGTCTGCGCGAGTGCCGGAGACCTTAGCGGTGACGCAGTGCTCGTGAAGTCATTTAAATGACCGTCGACCCGTTACTAGCAAATTCTGCTACAGACACAGCCTTAACCCCTTCATGACGCGGCCCTTTTTTCCCATTTTCGTTTTTTCCTCCCCCCTTTAAAAAAAATAAATAAAAAAAAATCGTAACTCCTTCATTTATCCATCGACGTCGCTGTATGAGGGCTTGTTTTTTGCGGGACGAGTTGTATTTTTATTGGCACTATTTAATGTACCATATAATGTACTGAAAACTTAAAAAAATGATAAGTGGAGTAAAATGGAAAAAAAAAACGACATTCCGCCATCTTTCAGTGCGTCTGGTTTCTACGGCGCACAAACTAAAACAAAAGCGACATAAAAGCTTTATTCTATGGGTCAGTACGATGACTACGATGCCAAACTTGCAGTTTGTTTGTTTTTTTACTGTACTACACTTTTTTTCTCTTTTTCAGAGATGTAATTTTTTTTCAATTTTCTGCTGCCAACTTCTACGCGCAATAACTTTTTTTATTTTTCTGTTGACGTAGTTGAGCGAGGGCTCATTTTTTGAGGGTTGTCCTGTAGTTTCCGATAGTACCAACTTGGAATATATACAACTTTTTAATTGCTTTTTATTGCGTTTTTTTCTGGGAGACAGGGTGACTGAAAGTGTATTTCTGGCGTTCTTTATATTTTTTTTTTTTTTCGAACAACGTTCATCATGCGGGAAAAATAATGCACTACTTTGATAGTTCGGACTTTTACAGACACGGCGATACCAAATATGTATTTTTATTTTATGATTTAGATTTTTTAATAATCGATATGGCGAAAGGAGGGTGATTCAAACTTTTATAATGTGTTTTTTTTTTGTTTTTTTTTTACAATTAATAAAACTTTATTGATTTTTTTTTCTTTTTTTTTTTTTTTTACACACTTTACTTTAAAGTCCCCCTGGGGGACTACAGACAGCGATGCTTTGTTTGCTCCTGCAGTATGACGTAATGCTATAGCATTGTCATACTGCCATTTGACAGGCAGTCTATCAAGCCACCACACGGGGATGGCTTGATAGGCAGCCCTGGGGCCTCTCACCGCGGGGGGGGGGGCCGTGCAGGACACCAGAATATCGTTCGGGGGATTTAAATGCCGCTGTCAGAATTGACAGCGGCATTTAAAGGGTGTCAGCTGTAGTAAACAGCTGATGCAACGCGCTGTATGCGCAGAGAGGTTGCCCGTGACCTCTCTGCATACATACCCTGACGCTCCAGGACGTAAATGTTTGTTCTGGAGCGTGAAGGGTTTAAAGAGGTTATCCCGCGAAAATAATTAAATCAGTCCTGTGGATAGAGGTGAATGATCTTTGTGATTAACTCTTTGTGGTATATTCACACTTCTGAAATACTGTCAGTTTTCCCCACAGTAAATCGTCAGCATCTACAGTGCCAGCCTTTACAAATCCCATCCACGCTGCGGGGGAAATTCGTAGTGTAAATTGCTGCAATTTGTGGATTTTGAATCCACAGCATGTCTATTTATGCTGCAGATCGTCCCCACGGATTTTACTCCTTCACACGCGGATCCAGGCACAATAGCGCGGCGTGCAACGCTATTCCGTCTGGGAATATTCCTGTCTGCATGTTGGAAGGACCCCCGTTTTAGTCAATGGAGTCTTCATTTCTGGGTTTTTCGGTAGTTCAGCTCAAGGACTGAGCCAAAGAACGGGAAACCGTAATGCTGATGTAAACGCGGCTGTTCGTGTAACTATTTTTCATGGTAAATCTATTTTGAAGGCTTTAGGACCTGTGTAGTTGGGCACAGGAGCATCGGGTCACTCCAGCACAGGGCTATGCCATCCTCAACAAGCCTTATTGGATACATTGTCAAAACAATGGAGGCCGCAGTTCAATGTTTCCAATTGTAACAATGCCGTCGTAAAAGTCGTATTTACCCTAAAATTGTACGGGTAAAACTACAGGTCCCCATGCAAAAAAGAGCCCTGACACAGCCCCATTAGGGCCGGTCTCACACGAACCGGTTAGAATTGTGGATTCCACAATCGCCGTCTGCGCATATGATACGTGGTAATACGTGGACATTGAAATGCATTGACTTTCGCTGGTTCGCTCACACAGGTAGGAATTGTGGATTCCGCAAGTGATAGTAAAATTCTCGCATGCCTATTTTACAGCAGATTCCACACACATGCGCTCCATTGAGCTTTATAGATGCGTTCGATCCGCAGTGCATACGCAATTTTCAAAAGTAGTATAAACCCGCCAAGCCTGGAGAGCAGCATCCCGTTCTGAAGGCGCTCAGAGCAGCGCTGTCCCCGACAGCACGAGGGAATGTGGCCTGAGCGGTAGAAGGGTGTTTCCTAGGGGTTGGGCTTCCTGCTTGTGATTGTTCTTCCACATGGACTATACACTGTCCTTAAATGTACATCCGCGTAGACAAGCACTTGCATGCGCGATCACTTGCAATCTTCCACTGCAGATATCCGCTCGTGTGAGTTCGGCCTAATAGAAAAATAAAAAGTCATGAGTGTCAAAAGATGCCAACAGAGAGCAGTTTTTAAAAGGTGTTTTTATTTTTTGAAGTAGTATAACCTAAAAACTATACGTTTTGGTATTGTAGTTATCATACTGACAGAATCAAGACGTCCTCCTTACTGCAGCTCGGTAAAAACCTCCCACCTCAAGAAGGTGCGATTGTTTTAAGTCTTCCAATACATTATATGGTATACTAAACTTTACTATTGGTAAAAAAAACAAGCCCTAATTTAGATATTTTGATGGAAAAAGTTTGTTTATTTAAGAGGGGAGAGGAAAAAATTAAAATGAGAAAACAAACGTGCGCTGCAGGAAAGTGTTGGTATTAGTGTATCTTGATGCCACCGGGCTGTTCAGAGTGGTCGACGCTGTTGTTGTGTTCCTGGCAGCAGCTGCTAATTTGTCTCTGCTGCTGTGATACCCGCTGTTGATGACCTTGGCTGCCCGGCGCTGTCCTCCCGGCTCTTGCTGCAGTGTTCCCGGCCGTCTGCTGCACGGCTCAGTCCTCCCTGCTACTGCTGGACGGTCCCCGTCCGTCCGCGGGCCGTTTCTGTTTTTCTGTCCCCGTCCCTCCGCGGGCTGTTTCTGTTTTTCTGTCCCCGTCCCTCCGCGGGCCGTTTCTGTTTTGCTGTGGCCGCCCATCTGCTTGACTCTGCTGTTGTGCTGTCCCCGTACCTCTGCTCGCTGCTGCAACGGTAGCTTACCCGGGCCTGTGCTCCCCGCTCGGTCATTTCATCAGCAGCTGTTTTACACAGGTTCCATATGACCGGAGCGACTGTACTTCAGAGGTGCCCTTCCGCGTCCTGGTACCGGTTGACGCCACTGCTGTAGTGTCTTCGGTGACTGTTGAAGCTGGTATGTCATGCTTCTGTCCTTCACATCGGTGGCAGCAGATCCATACCAGTGTGTATCCATTGTTGGCCGCCGTGATTGCTTACTAGGCATTCACGGCGGGCAACAATCAATAGACACTGTGCTGCGAGGACCTTTGACAAGTCACCCAATGGGGAGCTAAGGGTGTGACAGGGCCGTTTCTCCTGTCAAACCTCTAGCTTCATGGTGGCATCAAGATACACGAATACCAAAAGTGTTGAGGTCAAAAACCACTCTGGATATTCCTATATTTTGCTATAGAGCTTCAACTAACATCTTCCACCGCATTTTACCTAATAAAAAATTAAAAACAATTAAAAAGTGGCCAGATCCTCTGTGAAACCAGCTTTACAGCCAGACATAAGATTATGAGAACGGGGAGAAATGTATGATCCACAGCACAAAGAAGTGTTTATAAGCCTTTTCTAGGCTGCCCTAACATTAACGCTTTTGTCCCTGCTTTCCTACATTTGTTTTAGGCCTCCTGCACACAGGCGGGTCGGACCTTGCATGCGGGATTCCTGCGACAGAGTTCGACCCAGTGGCCGCTGCGTGACCGTCTGCACACGGGCATGTCGGACCCCACATACGGGATTCCCGTAGCAGCGTTCAACCAGGTGACAGGCCTGCTTACCTGTCCAGCGTCTTCTCCTGTGCTGCCAATGTGCCGGCTGGCGCATGCGCAGTTGAGAGGACGCCGCACCATCGCCATAGCGATGCCGCAGCTCCTGTGGCCATTCTGTACTGATTGCAGAATGGCCATGGCACAGACAGCTTCCATTGACTTTAATGGAAGCCGGCCTTGCGTATCCCATTGCAAATCGCAGCATGCTGTGATTTCTTTCCCACGAGCGGAAAATCGCAATCTATTTCCGCTCGTGGGCAGGAAATCACGTTTCTCCATAGCATGCAATGGGCTGGATTTGCTGCGAAATCCAGAGGCCAAAACCCACTCCGGATTTCACAATGCAAATCTGCCCGTGTGCAGGTCTTGGGCCGGGGTCACACAGGTTGGACTTCCCACATGGAAATTCTGCATGCGGTCTAAAGTCCGAGTCTCAGCAGCAAAGTGGAGGAGATTAGCAAAAATGTCATCCACACGCTACGTGTAAGCAGCACGGAGACTCACATGCGGCACCGAATTCAGAGCCGCGGCATGTCATTGTATCGCCAGACAAGCTGCTACAAACCCGCGCCGAACGGCGTGTCTTTTGAAGCTGCCTTTCTGCTGTGGAAATCTCACGGAATTTCCGTACGCTCCCGCTGTGGGATTTCCGTCCTGCGGGAACAGAGCAGTAAACTGTAAACGTGTGCCTGACCGGAGCCGTCATGGCGGAACAGAATGGTGCTGAACGGGCTCCGTTGACTGTAATGCGGTTGTTTAGTTTCTGGTTGGGCTTCCATCATTCGCGATTTCATGCTGTTTAGCGGAATTCTGTGATGGAGGTTCCGAAGAGAACGGTCACTGCGATAAGAGCCAGGATAGGGTCCTCTAACCTTTATTTCCTGGTACGCCCACACATACTGCAGATAATCACAGAATCTGCATGTCTTATATGTAGATTTGATGGCAGGTTTCATCCTGGGCATGGCCATACCAGAGGATTCCACATCACAAAACATCTGCATTACAGCTGAATATGAGCAGAGAACCCACTCGCTGTGGGATTACAATCTGCATCGCGGGGTTTTCTTCCTCTGCCATCTTGCTGCTATTGTAACACAATGTAACAGAATGTCTCCTCTGCTGGCGAACTTTCCCCAGAGCTGTCTACGCATCTGCCTCACTGAGGTTTCAGTTCCCTGTTGCTGACAGAAGCAAGTTAATAATTTGTGGTGTTCCGTTTGGGGCTTTCTCTTCCCCAAATTTTAACCTCTCCACTAAATGAGTAAAAGCTGATCAATCGGCAGAAGGTCTGACTGGTGGGACTCCCAGCAATCCAAAAAAAGGGATCCTGTTTGCCCCACTTCTGGTAACGCTGCCCCACCCGGAGTGAATGGAGGGCCGGCCACTCATGCGCACTGCTGCTCCACTAACTTCAGTAGGGTTGACAGAAATAGTTGAGCGCTATGCTCCGCTATTTTTCTCAGCCCCTATTAAAATGCAGTGCACATGTTCAAATAAGACCCCCTATTCTCATGATCTGCAGAGCAATAGAGCCGGCCCCACTGCTTCTATCCGGCCCCACTGCTTGTATCCAGTGACGGGTCCTCGTTAAAGGGGTTGTCCTATGTCTAGCTGTTCCGCTCGGCGCTCCTGCTCCCCCTCTCTCAGCATTCAGCTTTAGTTTTTTTGGCAGTGATATGGGGGTTAACGTGCCGGATTCATCTGCCAGCTGCTCATGGTCTCCCTATGGCAGTCATCGGCTATCTCCCCTACATACGTATAATCTGCTAAGGCCTCGTGCACACAGCTACAGTCTGGATCCATGTCTCACAGATCTGTAGTAGGGCACTCGTATAAATGTGACATAACTGCACCTCGCCCTGTGATTATTTTGCCCATTACTTTGGGTACCTATTGTAACAGTCGGCTGTGAAATCAGTAAGCCAAACTTCCATCTGACTTCTTCATGAATGGCTCATGTATAATTTAGGGTTGCCACCAGGCCAATGTACTAACGGCTTGGATGGTATACCGGTAGGCCAGTGCCGGTAAAAAACTATTTAGTGTTTTACTGGCAATAGCAAATGCTGGTATTTTTCCATTAGTGTTTCGTCAGGCTGACTGCAAAATGGCGAGCGCGATAGGCGTCTGTGAATCGCTGTCCCATATCGCGTTCCCCACCATGTGAATTTCCCGAGGATGTGGGCCGTTTTCATGTCAAAACAGCCTCGAGGAATGTTAATTACCCATCCTCTCCCACAGGGATCCAACGCCGTTGCTCCACCGCCATCCTGGTGACTGTTGTGAATATGACGTAACTGACGTCACCTGACTGCTATAGCCAATCGGAGGTTGCAAGGTCACCCTTCTGAAGTCCTGGCATCACGACACCCAGAATATTAGCGCTGATGCCAAGAGGACAAGCGGTGACGCTGCAGCAGTCTGACTTCCTAGGACGTCCTCTTTACAACAGAGCCGGATCCCCGCGGCAGGGGAGAGGGGTAAGTACTGCTCTTCTTGTTTTAAGACACTTGGAGCTATACTAGATACTGTACAGCAGGCATACTGTAATGCTGGCTCTGGATAATGACCTGAGTGATACTTGCATTGGGCATCTTATACAGCTATTGGGGACCATCTACAGAAAGTAATGGGGAATCTAAAGTCTTGGAGTGTCAATAAAGCATTGATCATGGATACATCAGGGTTTGAGAAGATGTCCTTGTAGAGAGCACCCTTGGGAGAATCATTGAGGAGGGAGGCAGTTCTTCTTGAATACAATATACAAATTGCTCTTCCATGTCTCACAAGGACATCACTTGTCTATATGGCCTTTTAGGCCATATGGATGTCATGGGTCTAAAGTGGAATGTCCCTAACGGTGGCTCTGGCAGACTCTGGTTTTCCCCCCTCTTGTGTGGTTGGCCATTCACTTTAAATGGTTGACATGCAATACTACATTTCCCCTGTATCTGCCCCAGTTGTCCTGGCGGACAGCTATATACATACTGTATACCCTCTGTGCGGTTTGGGAAGGTATACTGTAGTACATTTGACACTTATTATTTTAATCAGAAGATGACTCTTTTGTATAAATGAAGTTTTATGTTAAACATTCATTTGTTTTGGTGTTCCATGCCACACTACGTCCTGAAATCTTGCAGTTTTTCCCACTATTGAGCCGTATGCAAAGTTTCTTTTTACACGGACCAATAAATTGTTTGCAGAAGCAAATAATAAGCGTTCGCTCATGCCGCCTGCTTATACAGACACATCGTTGGCTATTTCGTTTGGAATTGCGTTCACATATTCAGTCGCCCACATTCATGTGAATGACTAACGATCGCCGTTCACACGCAATAACGTGCAAACCATTTTTATTCCTGCATAAAATGACCAATTAAAAAGCAAATTACCATTCCGTCGTTGGTGGGTTTACACTGAACGAGTATCGTTTAGATTCGTACGGTCTAACTTTTATTTTTTTGAGCGATGATTGTTCTGTGTAAAGACCCTAAGCTGTTCTGTAAGAATCACTTCTCTATAGTCGTCTCATTATCATCACAAGCAGGATTACAATGAAATGTGATAGCTACCGTGTTTCCCTGAAAATAAGACAGGGTCTTTTATTAAGTTTTGCCCCAAAAGAGGCGCTAGGGCTCATTTTCAGGGAATGGTTTATTTTACTTTCCCAGCAGGCTCCGTTCAGGTCCTTTTCGCTGTTCGCTAAAGCCCTGACGCGGTTCCCGCTGCTGGCCACACACGGTCACTTCCTGGTTATGCGATTCATAAATCTGTCCTCCATGAAGCAATAGCTGTGATTGGTTCTTCGAGCGCTGCATTGATCGGCTAAGCTGTGGCAACTCGAAGAACCAATCACAGCTATTACGCCGTGGAGGCGGGATTTGTAAATTGGCTGAGTGGGATTCTGTGTGGGTGACCAGGGACTGTGGGAAATGCTTCAGGGCTCAGTGGTTCAAAGGCCCCTCTGGGGTGTGAAAGTCAGTTGAATGAATATTGATGAGCTCTGTTTGGCTTTAAATACTTAGATCTCATGTCCGCGGGTCATATCGCGTTGGCGGGAGCCCGCTGCGGAATCCCACCTCGCCTGCGGCAAGAGGACATAAATTGACAGTCCTGATCCTCTGCTTGATGTGCTGGTCCTTCTGTCTTCTCCTCTGTGGATGTGGATGGGCCCGCCGGCCGACTATTCGTCGCACATGCACAGTGCAGATTTTTTTTCAAATCTCCTGCTTCCCCACGGCATCCGCGACGCGTCTACAGTGTCAGCTGCGGCTGTGCTGCAGATCAGACGGCTACCATTGACTTCAATGGAAGCTGTCCCTGCGGGATCCGCAGAAAGATGGAGCATGCTGTAATTTGTTTTCCGAACTAAAAGGTCCGCAAAACAAATCTGCATACTTTAATTAATTTTGTGGGCGCCCGTGTCTCCCTATGATCGGCTTGCTTTGCGGATCTCCCGTGCTAGTGTTCCGTGCAGGATCCGCAAATCAAACCCGCCTGTGGACATGAGGCCACAATCGGAAAAGAAAACAGATTGGGCCCCATTCACATCTGCTCCGTCCTCTGAGCCAACCCCCCAAAAAATAATGCAGGAAGCGCTGAATCTAGCACATACTGGAGCCGAGTGGACCTCCGTGATTCTATTGGGGTCCGTTACAGTAATTACATGGTAATGCATTCCCTTTAAATTGGAGCCCCCACCACGGTAGCTCTTCCCCTGTAGGCTCCACCACAGTCTGAATGTCTCCAGGATTGCTGTCAGTGGTTCTTGTCCATTTAATGTAAATCCCCAACATTCAGTGCCCCCCCCCCCCCCCCCCCCCCACCCCGCACCATTGGATGGCCACCGTGGTTGCTTACAAGCCATATGACAGGAGCCACGAGAAAACACCAAAGTGACCGAACAAATCCATGTGTGACTGGTAACGGCGTACAGGGAAATCCTGTGACCTCAGAGGCGACGGATGACTGCATGTAATTAACATGCAGCGCTTTATATAATGCTACTAAATATCAGCTGAGCGGCAGGTCAAAGGGTGTAATCATGACTTGTAAAGTGGCAGGGTGGATCTTGTTTTTTTATAGCTTTGTCTGACATGACAGGCGATGGAGTAAATGCATTCCTCAGTGTGCTGGGTGTAATGGCTGGGTACTAGGAAAGTGGGGTACTGGATTTGGATAATTCAGGGATTGGGCTGAATCTTATTTGGGTCATGAAGGGTATCATTTCACCTTAAGGAGAGCACCTAGACGGTGTGTGGAGACTTATAAGGCCGTGCATGCTCCTCTGGGGAATATCAAATGGAAAGCTGGAGCAATATCTCTGCAGCGCCACCTATTGGAAAGCAGCATTGCTGAAAGTCAATGCCAGACCTTTTAGGGAATTGTGAGCCAGGTTTTGGAACACTGTATTCCAGAATAGGAGGCTATTAGAGCAGCATGTATAGTATGACATCAAGTCTTTCTGATATGGTGTGGGATGTTGCACTTCCTACTATGTATTA
The DNA here is from genome assembly GCF_035609145.1 of Eleutherodactylus coqui. Lineage (NCBI taxonomy): Eukaryota > Metazoa > Chordata > Amphibia > Anura > Eleutherodactylidae > Eleutherodactylus > Eleutherodactylus coqui. Next base: position 257,197,697 of record NC_089839.1, on the reverse strand, counting down.
AGGCCTCCCTCACACAGGCGTTTGCAGAAACGCAGTGTTTTTCAACGGTTCCAGCAGCGTTGTCAACTACGGTTCCAGCATCTTTGACAACGTTTTGGCTGCCTTTTCAGCTGTGCCAAGGATGCTGAAGGAAAAAAAAATTAATCCTCACCTAGCTGGTGCTTTCAGGGTCCCTGCCGCTGCTCTCTGGATCTCCGAGCAGGCTGCCGGGCACTGGTCATGGCCAACAAGCATCTATTGTTAGTGACAGGGATTAAAATCCCTGCCTCCAGCAAGAGGTTGGCTAAGGCAGCTGAGTGTCAGCTGGCTCTGCGAATCAGAACTAGTACTTGGTACTTGATGCACCAATCACTTTCAATGAATAGCAGTGATTGACAGGGCCAGCTGACACTCGTCGGCCTCAGCCAATCAGAGCAATCTCTTGCTAGAGGTGGGGATTTTAATCCCCGTCACTAGCAATAGATGCTTTGTCGGCCATGACCAATGCCCGGCAGCCTGCACGGAGCTCCAGAGAACAGCGGCAGGGACCCCGACAGCAACAGCTAGAGGAGTATTGATATATTTTTTTTTGGTAGTGGAGCTAGCACTTGCGTTTAGCGCTGCCAACAAACGTGGTGCCAAGTTGTGCCACGGTTTCTGCAGCACTGCTACTGTTTCCCCCCGAAAATGAGACACTGTCTTATAATACTTTTTGCTTCAAAAGAGGCATAGTGTGGTATTTTCGGGGGGGTGTCTTATACTTACCCAGCTGCCGGCGTCTGTGTCCCTCACGCTGGTCCCTGCGCTGCTGTAGTCAACGCTGACAGGATTCTCAAGCCCCCAACCCTCCCTGAAAATAGGGGTAGGGCTTATTTTCAGGGGAAACCGGTAATGCTGCTTATTTATTTTAATGGCTAACGCACGCCTCAGAAAGGCCAAAGATGGAACATGCATCACCGCCAAAGTGCAGCTTTGAAGACCATGCGGTTTGATGCTTATGTGAACAGCCCCATTGAAATGAAAGGGAGCGTTGTACAGCGTTCAGCACAGCGCTGAGAAGGCAGCACCAACCGCTGTACAAAAACATCTGTGTGAGGGAGGCCTTATACAGCGAGGTGGTTGCTTACGGGAGACTTTCATGTACTGGATGTTTACAAAAGTAGCAAAGGCCTTCATTTCCCAAGTAGTAACAATGTGTAGGATTTCAGCAGTTCCAGAATGTGGTCCAGTTTATGGTGTGATTGTGGCGAAGATCCAAGCGGGCTGTTTACAAGCTAGTGAGATATTGTGTGAAGTAATAACCCAACTGCATTGTAATGAATTCCCTGGCTAAAATGTTTGGAGCAGAAACCCCTTTATGAAAAATAGTAGTTCCACATACGAGCTGTGTTGGATCATAGCAATAATCACTACATGCCTGGAATCCACAAGCTTTTTTTTGTTTGTTTTTAATTATGTGAAGTAGAATTAGTGATGATTCCTAGTTGATTTCGGTGGAACTATGTAATGCCCCATTTTACCTGCGGAGGTGCTGTAGGGGAATTGAACACATGCTGCTGTGTTCTTCAGACTACAGCGTATTTATTACTGGTAGATGCAGCAGCAGAACACAATGTGTTTTTCTTCAATGGACCCTTCCAAAGGGAATTGTTAAAAGCAGATGTGCATACTGCAGCCATCAGTCAAGAAACCAAGGAGCAGTAGTTGCCTGCACAGGATTAACATGGCTTAAGATCTGAGGACCGAGGACCCAAAAATTAGTATGGCATTTTGTTGTGAGTTTTGTTTCAGTGATTCCTTACAGACAGTGCAGGAAGCAGATAGTGCTGTCTGTTTTCCAATGGCCTGGTTTGGTACTGCAGGCGTACTTACCATAGAATTTCATGGAAGCTGTGCCTGCGGTACCAAACCAGATCGCTGCAATGTTGAAGGCGCTATTTGCTTCTAGCATTGACCACATTGACAGCTCTGCCAGGAATCAGTAGTTTGGCGAGGATCCCGAGCAGCGGACCGCCACTGATCTGCTAATGACCTGTCCTGAGGATTGGTCAGCAACAGAAAACAATGACTAAAGTTTCAGTCAACCCCATTAAGGCTCAGATTCGGCACGGCTAACATTCTGCCGGCAATGCAGGCGAATAAGAGTTTATATCCCAATCAGAATATGGAATAACGAGCACGCTGCAGATGGTAAAATCCGCCATATGTTCATTATTGCCATAGACTCTATGTGCCTAAATTCCTGTGAAAGCAAATATGCAACAAATTCTGCATTGGACCCCCCCTTTATAAGACGAATGAATATATATATATATATATATATATATATATATATATATATATACACCGTTAAATGTCACATTACTAAATAGATAGTTTTATTGTATATTTACAACTTGGCAAAGTTTTTGTGCTCTGATATTGTATTCCATTAAGTGGACTTTCTATTCTAAGTGGCTCAGTTATTTTATCACAATAGTGAGAAGCCTGATGTTACCACTCTAATACAGTAAATTTATACACAAGTCATACTAAGGAATCTGAGTCTGGGAAAACGGAGGAGTCGGTGGTTTGGCTTACCGGCTCTACAGCCCTGCTAAGATCGGGCAGAACTTTAGAAAAAAAGTTCCCAATTTTAATGCAAAAAAAAAAAAATTTACTTTTTTTTTCTCCCCCCCCCCCCCCCATCCTTTAGTGTGGAGCCGAGAGTGACTTGTCCAAATCATCCAGATGCCATGTTGGTAGAAGACTACAGAGCTGGAGACATGATCTGCTCAGAATGTGGATTAGTTGTAGGTAAGATGAATTATGGTGTACGGATGGGAACCAGTCACTGAGCGCTGCAGCAGCTCCTTACTGTAGGGTTCGGCTGGCATCACGTTGTACTAGACAGGTGAGACGTATGTTTTTACTGCTACAACAGGAGGAACTGGATGCCTGCAGAGCTGGATTCTGTGTCATTGTGTATAAAGAAAACCTCACAGTATACAATATGTTGATGGCACGGGATGCAACTGTATAGGTACACGGATCTTCCCTGGTGGCCATTAAAACGTGTGCCTCAGCTGTATGGTAAAATCTAACCTGACGGTGGCTTTACAGGGGCTCGCTCCTTGGCGGGATTACTTGGAGGACTATGGGGAGCGGTCAGAATCCCTCACTTGTTAAAGTTGCTTGAATTTTAACTCTCCTAAAAACCAAGTGACTTTCAGACCATTTTTAAACAGACTTCATCTATGAACAATTGCCACTTTTCTCTGACTGGAGGTGGGAGCGGCCGGTAGAGATCGGCGCACTCTGCCCCATTCAGTGAGCGATAATCATGGGGACAACTGTGGGGTGCATAAAGAGAATCTGTTGCCATATCTTTGCACCATAGTGCCTGTCACACTGATGACACTGGAGTGTATTTTATGAGCAGCAGCCTGACACAGAAGTAGTCCTGGATATTCATAAACTGCAGGCTGGCCACACCCACCCCGCCCTCCAGCCAATGATTGACTGCTGTCTGCTCATTACTGCCAATCATTGGTTGGCAGGTGGGTGTAGCTAGTCTGCAGCTCATGAATATCCAGGATTACTTTTAGTAGTCTATATATATGCTGCCACCGATTAACCCTTTCCAATCCACTGTCTGACGTCTTCCTACATTCTGATTGAAGCTTGTACAGCAATGTCAGAAGACATCCGACAGGGTATTCTTACCATCTATTTCCAGCCACTCTGCTGTTGGAGCCTCTATGGCGCGCACACACTGGCTTTAGCCAGCAGATGGCACCACTGTATAACAGCAAAAAGAGAAAGCCTTTTTAAGAAACCTAAATTGGATTGGAAAGGGTTAAATGTAATTTTTCTCCAAAACTACTACAGATCCACGCAGATCACTGATCGGTGTGACTGTCACTACCTTATGCTGTCCTTGGTCTCATTAAGCACCAGATGGTCATCCTGTGTAAGCCACCCTAAGAATTCTATCCTAGACAATCTAGTTCAACGGTCAGTTTACATTTCATGTTTTTCATCCCTTTTTAAAGCGGTTATATAGATGGGTAAATGGATTTGGCTCAGCCTGCTGCACACACATAATAGAAGCCATGCTCTCCTCACCCCGATCCTCATCGCTCCCCTCATTCAACCAATGTCCGGTCCTCACTTGCTCTTCACTTCCTATAATCCAAGTTTGCAGCTCTTTCTCATTCTGGATTATCCCTGAAGTAAACCCGTTTGTTTAACTTTTAGGTGATCGAGTTATCGATGTTGGCTCGGAATGGAGGACATTTAGCAATGACAAAGCTACCAAAGATCCGTCTAGAGTCGGAGACACCCAGAATCCTCTGCTAAGTGGTGGAGATCTGACTACAATGATTGGAAAGGTATTTCTTATGGGAAATGCTGCTGCTAGGTGTGTTGGGCTGATTATACATTTACACTGTTATTCTTTATATAGCGGTAGTCAACCGTATTCTCCAGCCTCTGGTTCCCTAGCTGTTGTCAAACCAAAGCTTACCGCAGCAGTTGGGGATTGCTGGGAGTTGTAGTTTCCCTATAGACTGCGATGCAAAAAAAAAAGTAAAATCTTTTCCATAAAAAAAATGAAGAAACGCATTCGTAAAAGTCTTAACTATTAAAATTACATTATTTCTCACAGGAATACTGTAAGTGAAAAGTACAGAATGCCAGAATGGTGTTTGGTTAGCCAGGCTCCCCAAAAAATGAACTAAAACGTCATCAAAAAGATGTATGTACCCCAAAATAATGAAAACTACAGCTAGCCCTAAAAAATAAAAGCCCGCTCACTGAAAAGTGGGAAGGGGGGTGGAGGAGTTATGGGAATGGTAGTGAAAAGCAATTTGTGTGTTTTAAAAAAAAAAAAAAAAAATTCTGTTTTCTTTGTTTTTAAAAGTAAATGGTGTATTCTGTGGGTCAGTATGGTTATGGCGATATCAAATCTGTAAATTTCACACTGGGTTTCTTTTAACTACTGTGTCCACCATAAATCCCCCCCCCCCCCCCCCCAAAAAAAGCGCAACTGGATTTTTTTCTCCTCACCCCACTTAATATTTTTGACGCTTTTACAAAATATGGGATAAAATAAGAATGAAGTACACTCCTATCCCTGCAGTTCCCCATCCACCGCTGCAGCCCCAGCGTCTGCCATATGAAACGCAGAAGAATCGGCAGACGGTCAGATGCCATTTATTGTCTACATGACCGCTTGCAGGCTTAAGCGGCCATAGAAGATTTGCTGTTAAAGCCTGCGAATGGCCACGTACACAATGAATGGCATGTGACCGCCAATCGCTTCTTCCAGGTTCCTTACCTGCGGGCGCAGGGGCTGGGTGCGGAGGCATGATAGAGTACTCAATTTTACTTATAACACATTAAAAATGTTTGTTTTTACGTGCTGCTGAAGCCCTTTAAGTGATGCCATTAAAAAAACATTTCTCGCGCACAAAAAGAAAACCTCATACAATGGCCGAAGGAAAATACCTACGGCTCTGATGGGGATGAAGAACATATTTTTAAAAAATTCTCTGGTTAAAGGATCCGCTGCTGACTTCTTGATGCCGAATACAACTGGTCACCTTCAGGTGTTATCGAGTCGTGCCTTGATGGGTCACAGCAGTTCTGACATGAGGGGTCTACCCCATATGAGGCTGGCGTGTTCTGTGTTTGTGTTTTGACAACTGGTGCATTATTTATTTCGCTGTCCTTTGCCACAGGGAACAGGTTCAGCAAGCTTTGATGAATTTGGGAATTCCAAATACCAGAACCGTAGGACAATGAGCAGCTCAGACAGAGCAATGATGAATGCCTTCAAGGAAATTACAAATATGGCAGACAGAATAAACCTCCCACGTAATATCATTGTAAGTCCACATCTTGTAACTCCAAATTTGAGTTGTAAATATCACTTTTCTAAAATGTTTAAATTTAAAAAAAAAATGTTTTTTTTTTTCCTTTCCAGGATCGGACTAATAATTTATTTAAGCAAGTGTATGAACAGAAGAGCCTAAAGGGTAGAGCGAATGATGCTATAGCTTCTGCATGTCTGTATATTGCCTGTAGACAAGAAGGCGTACCCCGAACATTTAAAGGTAAGCACTCCTGCCGGCTGAAGTTTGATCACTCTGCTTGGAATTGAGTAATTTTTGTAAACATGTTAATCGCAGTCATGATAAAATTTGTTCAGCCTGTACAAAAAATGGAAACGGACTAAACCTCACACAAAAATATTCTCTCCATTATTGTGTCCTTAATACGGACGAGTGTCCCCGGCTGACCCAGATCTGAACTACAGTTTGTGAGAAGCCAGCTGACCTGTAAAAACTAAAGACTGCACTGTCTAATGTCACTTCTCACAAAAATGACTGTTGCCACTGAATAGGAGAATGCCGTTATCATTATGGCGGTAATGGTTATGGCTAGAGATGAGCGAGCACGCTCAGTAAGGGCAGTTGAGCGAGCCTCGCTCATCTCGAGTAACTGCCTTCTCCTCCGAGTGTGCTCGGGGGGGGGGGGGGGGGGGGGGGGAGGGGGAGAGGGATCACTCTCCCCTCCGCTCTTCCCCGCCGCCCCTCTGAGCACGCTCGGAGGAGAGGGCAGTTACTCAAGATGAGCGAGGCTCACTCGAGTAACTGCCCTTACCGAGCGTGCTCGCTCATCTCTAGTTATGGCAGACTTCCCATGGTTCAACTGAACCGAACAGAGAATGCCATAAAATCTTTGCTTTTCGAAATTGGCTCATTTGAACTACAGGAGTGCCTGGTGGTGTGGCCGTAGTACATACTTTGTACTCCCCATATGGAACCCTTATAATACATCCTATGTTGGCCTCTAATGGCTCCCCGCAGCTCCATCTTCTGCATTTGGTCTGTGTTGACAGGCTGCAGTGAGCCCGTTTATGGGGCGTCATATGCTGCTGCAGCCATACGGACCTTGGCATTGGAGGGCTGTGATTGGTTGCAGCGGCCTTTGACATACTGTACGCTGACCGCAGCCTGTAAATAAAGTCAGAAGAAACTGAAGTTGCAGCGGTGGAGCCAGGAGAGGAGAAAGTAGGATGTTTTACACAGGGGGAGCACAAATTACATACAAACGGACACCCCCATTAAGCAACATTCAGTGCCAACTTCACCTGCTGTGTTCTGTTTAATTTCCATTAAGACCTCGTTGAGAAGAGCTTCTGCCCTCCCCCTGAACACATCTGATGCAGATTTGCTGGCATTTAATTAAAACTCATTCTTGTGAACGGATTATGATGGCCTGACAATCGATGTTTACTTTGCAGAAATCTGCGCCGTCTCAAGAATCTCCAAGAAAGAAATTGGCAGATGTTTTAAGCTGATTTTGAAGGCTTTGGAAACAAATGTGGATTTGATTACGACGGGAGACTTTATGTCCAGGTTCTGCTCAAACTTGGGTCTCACCAAACAAGTGCAGATGGCAGCTACTTACATTGCACGCAAGGCTGTGGAGCTGGACTTGGTTCCTGGAAGAAGTCCCATATCTGTGGCAGCTGCTGCCATTTACATGGCTTCACAAGCATCTGCTGAAAAGAGAACGCAGAAAGGTTAGTACAATGCTGCTACAGTGACCCCTCCACTGCTCGGGAAGCCTCTGCTCTTAGGTTTTGTATAGTTTATTACAATGCCTTCTACGCAGTACAAAACCCTGTGCAATAGTATTTCTGCAGGTCTGGACTTGTGGATGTCAATTTGGCTATACAGAATACATCCTTTTAAAAGTCTCTGGCAGGCCAGAAAATACAGGCGAGACCGGAAGTCACAAGAAGTTGACATCTTATGTTCACAGATGTGTTTTGCTTTCAGTTCCTGTTGGGTGTCCCCACAATACAATAGTTACTTTGCACCTGAGCAGCTTTGTAATGTTCAGTCCTGTCAGCAGAGAGCGCTGCAGCAACGAAAGGAGCACTTTAACCTTAACCCCTTAATGCCACAGGCTGTACAATTACGTTCTGCAGCTTCATGGGATGTTTGAAAGGGGATCACGGGGCAAACACGCTCCATACAATGCGAGTGCCGGCTGTTTCTTACAGCCGACACCCACACACAAGAGCTCTGATGAGCCTCGCGGTTAACCCTGTAAATGCCAATGTCAGTTCTGACAGCGGCATTTAAGTGCCCCAACTGATGTTCGGGTGTCCCGTACTGCCCTCCGTGATGAGATTGCGGATTATCATGGCAGCCGAGGGCCTTCTGAGAGGCCCCAGGGTTGCCATTGCAAAATGCCTATCAAGCCATGTCCACATGTTCATCTCCCTCACATATATCTTCCCATAATGTGGGTTTTACATAGACAAACCCCTCCCCCTCTGTTTTTTGCAATCTTTTCTGAACAGACTGTAACCCTAGTAATCGCCATACAGTTTATAGAGATTTTTATTTTTTTAACATTATATCCCTAACTATTCTGCCAGTTCCAACTGTACTGCCCCCACCCACTCCGCTCCGTCACCATTCTTACAACTTGGTCTCAGGTTACTGTCTACAGTCTGTTGTCATTTGGTGCCTGGATCTTTTTCCTCTACCCCTCCTGTCACCCAGCTAGCTGCCTGCTCATCATGCTCTCCCAAACTACCATCCACCCCCACATCTACCGCAGCCAGTGCCTTCTGAGTAAGCAGCAAACTCCCGTCCAGGCTGCCAGTGGATCTCGGTGTTGCAAGATACTAATCTAGATCCATGATCTGGGCTTCCGAATGCACAACACTCCCATCTCGTACAGCAGTGTGCACCCTCCAACGGCTGGTCAAGGACTGCACACATGGTACAAGATGAAACACATTCTAAGCGGGGATCATAGAGATAGATTAGATAGAAGGAAAGATAAGTAGTAAACAGAAGTGACTCTTCCAAAGTCCCTGAATCCAAAGTCACTAATCCCAAATCACACACTGAAGAAACAGCATTCACACTCGGGCTCACACACTCACTTCTGTTTGCTTTGTACGGCTCTTATCTGTAACGCTCCTGCTCCTCCGAAAGGTTAATCAGTAACTATGGGGAGAATAGAAAAAACACATTCTTCAGCACTTTCACAGTGAAGTTAAAAAATAAATTGGTTAACTTTTTGTTAAAGAAAATTGTACATATAACTGTATGCATTTTGGTTTCTTTTGCACAATACAACTTTTTAATCTTCTATTGTGGGATGAACAAAAATGGCAATTCTTGCTGTTCTTTTATAAGGTTCACATTGTAGGATGTAGATTACATTAGTTTTGTTGCAGGGGTCATAAAACTGCAATACCAAATCCTTTCTTTCCCTCTTGCAGTCACTTGTTTTTGTTTTTTTTCATAATACACTGCACTACTTGGGCCCTGATATAATATGTTCATGTGCTTTTACTAAAGGGAGAAGTAGAATTGTAAGAGTTGTGTCCTCCAAAAAATAATTATTATGTTAAACGGACTAAACTTTGCACCTTTTCTGTTTGCTAATTAGTTAGTGGTTCCATCTCAAAGCTTCACTAGCCAAACAAAGGCATATTGTAGCCAGGAATACTTTGTGAATGCAGCCTAGGGTCCCGTTCAGAAGGCGGTTATTTTCCAGTATTTCGTGTATCTTTGTATAAGCCTTACCAGGAGTGGAAATACGGAGAAAGTGTAGCGGAAGAATTTGCACATCTTATGTATTTTTGGATCCACTCTTGGTATTGGCTTAAATACTGACCATATGCTGCTGTCTGAACGGGCCCTGACCAAGGTCCAATTTCCACTGGCTGATCTGATTTGTGGAATCCCTGCATCGAACCGCCCATAGGGATACATGGGTGTCCACAAATGAAATAAAGCATGCAGACTTGATTTGTGGACCTTTTTTGGTTCAGAAAAAAATCACAGCATGCTCCATTTCAGTGCAGGTCGCGTGCGGACAGCTTCTATTAAAGTCAATGGAAGCTGGACAGTCAACAGATACAGCAGGAAAGCGGGAGTTAAGAAAAAAAACAAACCCTCCGCTGCGCATGTGCGGCGGTGTGCCGGACGGCACTTCCGCACACATCCGCAGTGAAGAAGATAGAAGACCCGGACAGGTGAGTAGAAGATCCGCAGGGTCTTCTGCCACACCACAGGCAGGGTCTGGTTCTGCTTTGTACATTATATGGCCGGTTGCATCGATATTGAGTTTGTTCAACATTCACCTGATGTCGGGCACCTGAACTGCAGGAGTTCCTCTCTTTAAACCAAAGTGAGGTGTAGGATCACCTCCTGGCTTTTGTTATAAATACATAACTGCATACAGTATTTTCTATGAAACCCTCTTACCAAATGTATCCTTTCCACAGAAATCGGTGACATAGCAGGTGTAGCTGACGTAACCATCCGACAGTCCTACAGACTCATCTACCCTCGGGCTCCAGACTTGTTCCCTGCAGACTTCAAGTTTGACACACCCGTTGACAAGCTGCCTCAGTTATAAAACTACTCGTGGTTCTGGAATAGTTGACCTTTTGTTGATCGCGGTTTTGTTTCAAGGTGATGCAGAGAAGTCGTGTACAGCTGGTGGAATCTGCAGCAAGTCTGATAAAACATTCCAAGCATTTTCTAAGTGTATATATCATAGCGGGTTAAATATTTAAGATCTGACAAATGGCGTGTTTCTTTTGTTTTGCATACATTGTATATTGTTGGCTAGTAAGAACTATTAAAGACTTTCCAGAAACCTTTTGTCGTCATCCTTTTAGGAGCCGACCACAACTTACAGTTCTAACATGTAAGGAAAGGTACCTGACAAGTAGAGGAGCAGATAAGCTCCGTATTAACCGAAGCCTTTTTACTGTACATTGTAATGGGGGACTTATTATTTTTTATTCATGCAATTTTCTATTTTAATATATAATTTTCTGTAATTGAATGGCCTACTGTGATTTTTCTTTGGTGACCAGGGACAAGTGAAATTTACTAATGGCTGAGCATTCACTTTAACAGATTACAATTTATCTAATGGTAGCAAGAAAGTGCTAAATGGGTCTTTTGGGCCGTAAATAAAAAATGGACAGGTTTAGAATTGTGTAAAAGAATCAAAAATGACATGCCTACCCCAGTCACTTCCTGAGCCATGCTGTGGCCCAGCCACTTGAAACCTGAGAGATGCAGGTTGGTGGTCATATGCTATTCATTGTGAATGTGATCAGGCTTCAGCGGCCATGGAAGATTCCTTACTGAAGGCTGCAGTTGACCGAGTGGTTACATGCACATGAATGGTATGTGGGTGATTGGGCTGCAGTGTGAGTTTGGTAGCTCATGGAGTAGGAAAATGTCTTAAACTTTGACAGTCTTAGAACTGTGCACAATGAAGTCCTGGAAACCCCTTCAAAGGAATTCTGTCAATGTATCATGTCCTATTAACTCTTCACACCATAGGTGCAAAGGCAGGCAGTGGTGGCATTGCAGAAACCTACTTTTTCTTTGTCTGTCTTTAATGCCCAGAGAACTGTGTGCAAACAAGCGCTAGATCATTGGCTTTGGCTGGTCCAGTTTGTCATTTTTCCCAACACCTCACTTTGTTCCAAAGCAGATGGTATCTGTGTCATTGGCAACTCTTTTCTGCTCATCGCTGGACAAGGGAAGAGGGTTTGGTGAAGTCTGACAGCAGAAGGTCCGAATGGTTTGATCTGACACTAGACTGTTCGATGGGCATTCGTTTTTATACAATGCAGATATATATGGCAAAAAACCTGGCTTCTTGTGACTGTAGCACTAGCAACAGAAATAAAGGGGTAACCACTACCCTCTTTAGCCCAGATCTAATTGTGTGACTCGCTCGTAGGGACATCCTATGCTGAGGGACTCCTTAGGATTGTATTTATCTGCTTGTTTTTCATTTTGCTGTAACTCGCTGTAATCACTTACTACGATTTTGTATCTCATTGGTTTGTATGTACATCTCTTTGCACCAGTTTTGATAAATGTCTTCCCCCATTGTCATTACTGTAAATTTCTTTAATATAGCCCCCCTCTGCCAGCCTGAAGTTACTACGTACATTAATTTTAAATATAGAATTGCTGGTCGGCAGATGCCTTGTCCGCAGCCGTAGACCAAGCCCCACTTCAGTGTCGGGTCCCCTTTTACATCTCACAGAAATAACATGCATGTTAACTTCAAGTTGTAACTGAGTGAACTTGAATACTGTCTGACTCCTTTTTAGGTTTGGGCTCCGCTGCTACATGACGTTTCTGCAAAAAAAAACTGTTACAACTTGCATGTTATGGAGGAATATTGTAAGCATCCCTACAGCTACTAACTTAACTAGACTTATAACTATCATCCCTTAGCTAATAATTCTTTACATTCTATCCATCCTGCCAGCACACATGGAGGTTGCCCTCTTGACCTCGTTGGAACAGGAAGAGGAGAGTTCAAAAGCCCACTTCCTACCACTACTATCCAGTGTTCTTCCTGTCCCAATGGGATACAGAGGGAGTTCTCCATGTATGCCGAAGGATGGACGAAGAAGCGCTCACCGCGATGGAGTATGGATCCAGTGTGCGTTCAAGAGAGCGGTGGTGGTCTGAGCTCGCTGACTTTGGCAGATGCTGCAGCATTCCTGAACATGGGTCTGGCGTTTAATGGTGGCCAGCTCGGGATGAGGATGTGTCGCACACAATGACGTCAGACGCATGCTCCGGTGCCGTCTGCGACGCCAAATTGAAAAAAAGCGGTGGTTTTGATTTTACTGGAGCTCACCCTGTGGGATACAGCTTCTGATTCACCATCTAAACACTATGGATAACATGGAAGGTGATAGAGAAAACCCACCAACTGTGAGTAGTCATTACAGGCTATATTGGTATAATGGCTTCTGTATTGAAGGAGGAAGCATCAAAACTGAAGCCTGACAAAAGATTAAAAGATGCGCATTGTGTTTTGAGCGATAATTGTCTAAATGGACCTTTATCCTTGCTAGATAAAAAGTTTAAATTGTCCACCTGTGTGAAACAAATTGTTAAATTGGTGGTAGTCACCCTGTAACCTTAGGGAAAAAAAAACTCAAACTATAGAGAACTGAGAAGTTTGGTAAACATTAATCCAAGCTGAAGATATAGTACGTGGAAACGCGTAAAAATATTGTCTGACAACAGTGTCTTTAATTTATCAGGGCGGTGCCAGCCAGCCTCATCTGCAACATTTATTGAGAAGAATATTCTCCTGGGCAGAACTGTTGGGTTGAGTTATTTTTCACTGTCCCAGAATGGCCAAAAAGGCCATGGTTCCTGTTTATTGACCTCTTTGGCGATAGACTCCAATTACACTGCCCCTCAGGCAGGACCCTCTGTCAAAGGCCCCAGTGTTCTGCCAGGAGATCTGTTGGATGAAGCTGACGGCAGAGATTGAGAGACTGAGGGCTATCATCCAAGGTAATAGACACTCTTAAAGAGTCAAAAGGATATTACCTTCATTATATACTCTGGTATATGGAGGAAATTCTGCCATGCGTACGGATCAGATAGTCCAGATCTGAATAATCCTGACCTTACGAAGATCTTAGGTTTACAAGAAGGTCTAGGTAAGGGACTTAGCCCTAGAACACTGCGGGAACAGCTGGCGGCTCTTGGTTCCTTGATGTCCAACTGATAGAAAGCAGGTTTTCACAGGGAGCGGATGGGCTTAAACCATTTGTTAAAAAATTGGTTCCCTCTTGGGACCTTAATGGGGTGTTTAGTCTCTGCGAACCTCCCTTTGAGCCCATGCATTTGGTATCACTTAAAAACCGATCTATTAAAATAGCCTTTCTGGTAGCTATTGCAACAGCTAGACTGACTGGTGAGATATGAGTTATCTTGTAGGGAACCCTACTTCAGGGTATTGCACGATAGAATAGTTATCCTTTTTTTTCCCCCACAGTGGTATCTACGTTCCAAATGGAACAGGAAATAATTATGGCCTTTGGGCAGAAGGTTCTCCAGTGGATTTTCTAAAGATGTATCCTAAAGGCTTGGTTGCATCCTTACCTTTTTGGGTTTCAAAAGCCAGGTCTAACAACCGGGGAAAAGGTTTTATCCAGACTCAACTCCCTGCAGTGAACTTTCAGAAACAATCTTTTGTTTCAAGATCATTTTGTGGCATTTATTGATAAGAGATTTTGCAATGACCAGGCAGAGCCAGCTCCAGCTTTGTAAGAACAGAAAGAGTGTTGGTATCTTCCTTACTTTCACCTGTAAAAATCTAAACAGATCAGGCTGGTGTTTGACTCAAGGGCTAAGCATCATGTTGCATCTGACTAATGTTCTTCCGATGGTGGAAGGGTAGGATATGCTAAAAGTAAAACCTGCTGTGAAGGCACAACTCTCCAGTGGCTCCAATAAAAGGTACCAAAACAATTAGATGAATATCCAACTTCTCGTTTTATTTAGAATATTAAAATCCAGCTAATAAACACGTTTCGGGGTGAACCCCTTCATCCGTAGTGCTGGGATGACATGAGCTGAAGCAGGGTGGATGTCCAAGGGAGAAATGGATAATCTAGATGTGCTTGAGAGGTTCAGAAAGGAGCCAGTCACCATTACTGCTTGAGTATTAAAGGGTATTCACCATATAAAACAAACATTGCTTTTTGCCTAGATAAACCATGATTTATAGGGGATTATCCAACTTCTAAGAAAATATCTTCCAAAACACATCTCTGGAATGGCAACAGGTCCTCTTAGAGCTTTGTGTTGTGCTGCTCCTCTTATGAACTGACAAATGGGTGTCACCTTGCCCCTGTCAGCACTGATTGGATGAAGGCAGACTATGTAAGGTCAAAGCTCCAACTGGTAACAGCCAATTGTCTGTGCTGTTCCTTCTATAAACTTATGAATGTATAAAGATGCTGTAGTATTGTTTCTTCACATGTATTTTAGTACATGCTTTGATGAGAAATGCTCAATCCATTAAAGATCAAGCACTGTAAATATACAGCACCTGGACCTGTGCTTTAATCCCACCCAATAATACAGTGTGGGATTAAAGCTCCTCCAATCTAGCAAGAACAAGTCGTGTTCTCAGCTATTAGATAGAAGTGGTTTAAAAAATAAATAAATAAAGCTGCTTCTGCTTCCTCCTTTGGGTCCTCATCTGTCTCTCTTTTAGAGGCAGCATAGCACTCAAATGAGTGCTATGTATAGAATACAGGAAGTGGCAGTGCCACTTTCTATATGGAATCCAGCAACCCACAACATGTCAGAGTTGCAGGATCTTAACAGTAGGGGGATGGTTTCACCTGTAATGTGGGCTTTTATGCATGCCCCAATTAGTGGAGAATTGAAATACATTTGACAGTGTGAACGTCCCCCAGCTGTATTAGGACATCATGGGGGAACATAAATGTTAAAAAAAAATTACAAAATAAAATTTAGGTCATGCCAATGTTAGTGCAAATGCATTTTAGATATACTGTGGGTGTCATATCAGATATGGTGGTAGGAGCTCTGAGAAGCCAATGAACACCACTCAGTCTAGTGTGAAAACTGAATGACATCGGCTTTAATTGTGGTGGGAAAGAGGTTATATTGTAACTCAAACAAAACAAAGGTGTGACATTCAGATGCATTACAACATATTGTGTGCTAATAAGTCATTCTCATGGGGAGAACCATACAATGTGCCCTCATAAAAGCAAGAAGGCAGCAGCCACAGCGCTAATGAGGATCTCAGCAGAAATAAAGGCCATGGTCTAAATTTCTAACACTACATCAGAAGGTCCAGCCTTTGTACTGCATTCATACGACTAGGTCTTCTATGCAATGTAACCATCTGTAAGGCCGAGGCTACATGGAGAATTTATAGCACGATTTTCCGGTGTTTTAGTAAAGGTGTGTTTACATGGAACAATTGTCGCTCAAATTTGACCAATGCAGTGGGTTTTTTTGACCAAATTCATTCCATGTAAACATGACCAACGATTGAGCGATAATTGGTTCACTTATCATTCATGGCATACAAGCATGTAAATAATCATTTATTTGCTAATCGTTTCATTTAAATACCATTCAGTAGTTCTCATTCCCATACAGTACCTGTGAATGACTGAACGATTCAGCACAATTTAGCTGTCTGTATAAAACAGGCTAGAGGAGCAAAAGAGTGAATTCTTCTCAGTCGTACGAACAATGTCAATCGCTCCATCTAAAATCACATCTAGCAGTTTCCAGTGATGGGGATCCCGTGTGAAATTGGGACTTAACAGGGTACGGCACAAGAAATGGATTGCCAGCAGCTTCGTTTTAGCTCACTTGAAGGGTACTTTTACACGGGACAACTATCACTCTTGTTTTCACACAGAAGCGTGTCATTCACCGAATGGAGGCGGAGCACGCTGAAGATCTCTTGTAGCCGCCCGCATCCATTCAGAGTAAACAGGCAGTTCATAGAGGTTTACATGGGCTGACAGTCACTTGGTTTTTAGGCAAGCTGAAAACCAAGAGACTCAGACAAGTGATTGATTCTCGGTCATTCGCCCTGTCAGATCCTGTTTTTTTTTTTATATAGGATAGATGCCTGTAAAAAATCGCTCTTTGGAGTGACTACTCTGGTGAATATCCCCCCGCTAAAAAGCGCTCAAATGAAGGGACTTCTCCGTGAACGACTGCCTTCTCTCAGCCTGGTCACCCTACTGCTTACAGAACAACTTCTGGGAGTTCCACAAACTTTTGGAACCATGTCACCCCCAAGTCTCCAATTCTTTGTACACTTTAATCCAGCCAAACTGATGAAGGGGTCTGACCCCGAAACATTTTCACTTTCTGGCTTTTCATGTTGTACAATAAAAGAAGTTCTTCCACTATTGTATCTATCACCTTCGAGGTCTACCAAGCTTCGAGTGTTACGCCTTTTTTCCCTTCCTCCTCGTCACTTTCACGCCCACCTGGATGGAGCGTTTTTCTGGCAACACCTCTACCGTTCCGACCGCTTACAATTCCAAAACCTTATTGATTTATCACTCCTTCCACCTGGTTTTGCTCCACCCTTATTTTTTCTCCAGCTTTACTGTTCACAGTGAATGGAGACGAGTGGCTGGAAGAGATCTCTACCTCCATTCACTGGACTATTCCTCCTATGTGAAAGCACATAAGTGACAGTGTGAGGGTATATATATATTGCCATATGTGTTTTTTATGCTTTTATACCTATATGCAAGTTTTATTCAATTCCAAATGAGAAAAAACTTTAATACTTCGCCTTACATCAGATATGCCAAGGCTGAGAGAGATGTTCTAAGAAATTCAGAGAAGATACGGAACCAGACAAGGCCGCATGTACTTGGCCGATTTCCCAGAAACGCAGAAACAAGATATCAAGATGTTCAAATGTACATAATTTTGACTGTCTTAGGCCAGAAATCCGGACTTCCCATATATGGATGTTAGGCCGGACTTCTTAGAATTGTGTGGGTAATTCTTTGTACTGGAGTTAATTGAATACGTGATTTTCTGTATAAGCCAGAAGCGCCTCACTGTCTAAGGCGGAAATCCGGACTGCCCATATATGATTATGAGCCCATCACCCCATAGTGGGGATGGGACAGAGGGTATAAGATCTCATGTAATCTGTAATAAAGTGCGCAGTTTTTTCTCCCGTGTGAGGAATGATACCAGATCCCTGTGTGGTGTCTCTTCTTACCGCCGGCAGCGGGGCAAGTGGGGTGGGCCCGATTGGTGTTGCACTTAGAAATTTTAACCCTCATAAATGGCGCCCGAACGTGCGGCGGTAAAATCGGAGCTTACAGCGCAATTCACCCGGATCCACGCTACTGAGAAACCGTCCTACTGCAAACCGAGCCTGATCAACTCACTTAGAACTCCAGGTAAGACAAACATATATCTATGTTGTGTTTTACGCTGAGAGTCTTGCAGCAGGACTGACTATCTGTGGTTTGTGACCGGACGGGTTGGGTTAAGAGTTCTACACGGTAACTCGTGTGGGCTCCGGGTTTGCCGTCATGGACCACTGACCGTGATATGCGCACCAATGGCTCACCCAGAAATTAGTCTGTAGTTTATTTGTTGTTGAAGTCCGTAGCGTTTTAGCGATAGTGGAGATTGTTTGTTGTATCTGCAGAATTTTTTTTTCTCTTACTTTTCATTTGATCTCACAAGAGAAGGGACCCTCAGGTTAGTTTAGTTAGTTGTTAATGGTTTAGCAGAGAGGGATGCATTTTGTGAGATGTCTCATAGAAAGAAGGGACTTTCGGTCGGTTTGCCTTATATATGGGGCTAGCGATTTGATTTCAGAGAGATGCATTTTTATGGGACTGGTTCCATAAGAAGAAGGGACCCTCGGTTGTCTGCCGGTATATAAGGGGCTGACAATTTGAAAATTAAGAGGGATGCATTCTATGGAGCGTGTTATTTTTTGTTGTTTTTGTTGTAATATGCGTAAGACCTTATTAAAGAAGACAGAGCCCCTCAAGGGCTGCCGCCGTGTGGATGAATCTGTAGAATGTAAGAAAACTCTAATGAAAATGTGTGACACCGACCGCATGGCAGATTACAAAATGGTGTCTGGGAGGAGGTCTTTAGGACCCAGAGGTGCCTTGGAAGATCAAGGTTTGCTAGAAGGAGAGAGAGAGAGACAGTCAGAGTAAGTTAAGTATGTACACATTATTTGTTTAAGAAAGTGTCCGTAAGTGAAATGTTGAAAAGTACAGTAAGTGATCAAGAGGGCGTCAGGAGAGTGTCTATTGAAGGTTATATTGGCAGTTAGGTAGGGGAGAAAAGTGCTGAAGGAGCAAGAAAGTCGATAAGTAAGTTACAATGCACGTGATTTGTTGGTAAAGAGAGATGAAAATGTGTATAATACAAGATAGATAATAGATAATGTATAATCCATACTAGGTGGATATATATGTGTATATATATATATATACTGTAAGTGCAAATAGTTAGCTGAAGGGGAGAAGAGTCTGTTGACATATAGCTGTGAGCTTGTGTTCAGTCTCCAAGGTCAGGAAGATAACAGCGAGTGAGAAGATACAATAACATCCTTGGTTAATATCTTGGCTTGCTTGCAATGAATTGAAATGAATTTAATTAGTAGTTATACTGTCTTAGTAGGCAGGGAAATATAGTAATTTCTAATGTATATTCTTACTTATACAGGGGTTGAAAATGAATGTTGCAAGGTCCCAGGGTATGTGTTAATTATGATTTCAAAATGTTTTTTCAATAGTTTAAGCTAAAACTTATTTCAGTCTGTGTTTCATAGTCGCGGAGAGATAAGAGATTTGTTTTGAAAAGGTGGGGGCTTTCAGAACTCACTCCAAATTCAGGGTCACAGAAACTAAATACTTCAGTGTTTAATACAGCATATAATAGCTTCAGTAGATAAGAAATATAGAATATTTTAGTCACTCAGCAAACTTTTTCACATAATTTGTCATAGATAGCGCTCATTCACAATCTCATTTCAATAGAATTATGTACTTTATAAAAATAATAGCACTCACCTCGGTGTTTTTCAGCTGATGTATGTATGTTTGCCAAACTTTTTTTTTGTCTGTGCATCTGTGTGTACTGGTACACCTTTAAAGGGGGGCGACGGAGCAGACTTGAGCGCATGGATGGATGTGAGTTAGTGACCCGTGTTCAAGCTGTGGTGGAATGTGTGATGTGGAAATTGACTGGGGGTAAAAGTCCTACCCCATGCATGGGACTTTGCTTGGTTGTGATGTGGATGCTTAGACGTTTAAGCTGAAATTAAGTTGAGAAGACGGACGCAATGTGCCAATATCGAAGGGGTGGAGCTAGATGATGTAATAGTACGTAGTAATGTTTCATCCCTCCTGCACAAGGGAGGGGGGAGAATTTTGAGCAGCTAGTTGTTTTTTTTTCCTGTTTTGTTTTTTTTCTCCTGTCTCAGATTTTGATAAGAAATTGCAGGCAGGAACAGACTAATAATGAATTCACTTAAAGGGATCTCACATTTCAAATATTAGTAGATGGTTTGTAGATTATTCTGCCCCGATGTAACTCATGTTTCTGCTATTGGTGTTAACATTTTACAGGCCTTATCTGCATCCATCAAATCTTTTTACAATGTTATAATAACTTAAACCCGGCTACTATTGTTCCAATTGAGTACCCTGGTTTCAAAGGGGGGGAGGAATAGACGTAGGTGATCTAGGTATTGCAAATCAGCCATTTTTAAATTTTTTGCAAGTCATTTTTACATTTTTTAATTTTTTGCAACAAGGTTCTGATCTTTTTGAAATAGAATACCAGCCTGATTGTCTAGCAGTGATGCAACAAGAAAATTTAAGTTTAAAAAGTTACTGAAAGCCCTTGTTAATAATGCATATTTTGAGTTGTTTTTTATAGATGGTACCCAGGGTGATTGACGACTCCACACTGGATATACGGTGGTTACACAACAAGATGTCCTAAAAAGCAGAATGTCTCCGCATGTCGCAGTACAAGAAGCGGAATTAAAAGCACTCACGGAGGCGTGTAGAGTGGAGGAAGGTAAGACGGCAAACATTTACACTGACTCCCGGTATGCATTTGGCATAGCTCATGATTACGGCCCAACATGGAAGGCCAGACAGTTTTTTACCACAGCAGGACAGCCAATTAAGAATGATGCAATGGTGCAGTCTCATGGAGACCCTACTTCTACCTGACAAAGTGGAAAGCTCACACCAATTCCTACACCAAAGAAGCGAGAGGCAACGCCATCACAGGCCACACAGCAAAAGCAGCGGCCCTCAAGCCGTGGAAGAAAGAAGAAAAGAAGAATTTAACAATGATTTTGGACTTTGACTACACTTGGACTTTGATAATAAATCTTGGACTTTGATAAAAATCTTGGACTTTGATAAACTTGGACTTTGATAATAAATCTTGGACTTTGATAAAAATCTTGGACTTTGATTATAACCTTGAACTTTGACTAAAACTACAAATGGACTAAAAAGGGACGGCGTATGGTGAACAGTCAACAGCACTTGCCCACCATAGTCCCTGTGCCCCATGATGGCCCAGCTGACGCACGAAAAGACGCACCTCTCAAAGCAGTAATGATGACGACGCTTGAACAAGGACGGGTGGCTCCTTGGTTTTCTGTAGCTGCCGCATCATTTGTCCAATTTTGCATGATCTTTGCCATAAAGCAACAGGGCAGAAGTAAATTTGCCACATCACACTTGCCTAGGCCACTCTACCCATTTCAGGGATTGCAAATTGGCTACACTCAGCTACCACTTGTTGGGAAGCATGAATATGTGCTTGTTGTTGATTTCTTTTCAGGTTGGAGACCTACCCTGTTACCAAAGTAAATAAGCAGGTAACCGCACAGAAGCTCATGAATGAGGTAATCCGCAGATATGGGGCACCGGAAGTGATTGAGTCAAACAAAGGTACACACTTCACAGGTGAAATAATGCAACACATTATGTCTGTTTTGGGTATATTCCAGGCTTTTCACACACCCTACCATCCACGGAGTAGGGGGAAAGTAGATACAAAAGACAATGGAGGAAAATGGTAAAATTTTGAATTGAGTGTTTTCCATTAGTTTTTCTTTTTCTCAGGAGGATACATACCACAGTAGATGAGTTTGGGGAATGATTTTCTTGTTAATTTTGTCATGAGCCTCTCCAAGGAATTGTCAATAATGTATTCTGTAGTCTCTGCTTTTCTCTCAGGTCCTACAGATGAGTGTCACAATCTAAAATCAGGTGACAGGGTCTATGTAAAAAAGTTTGAGAGACAAACCCTGTTTGAATGTCCCTACCAGATGTTGTTCACCCCAACTGCAGTCAAGCTTGAAGGAAAGCCCACTTGGATCCACACTTCGCACTGAAAGAACTAATGATCCTGCATATCCTTTACATGCTATAATGTGGTACAATTCCTCTAACACACATCTTTGACTACTGTACACTAGCCCCCTGTTTCAGAACAAAGTAATACAATCAAATGTGCAATATGCCTACACTGAGGGTGAGAATCCAACACCGCATCCTGCTAAGAGAAAAGTTGACTCTTTAGGTGGTAACTTTGATCCACATGTACACATAGATACAATAGGAGTGCCAAGGGGGGTGCCAGATTAATTTAATTCTAGAGATCAGGTTAAAGCAGGTTTTGAGTCCTTATTTGCTATTGTCACTGTTAATAATAATGTAGATTAGATGAATTATATCTATTACAATCGGCAGAGGTTTGTAAACTACACCAGAGATGCTTTACAAGGTTTAGCGGACCAGTTAGGGCCCACTGCATCCATGGCGTTCCAAAATAGAGTAGCCCTGGATATGATTTTAACAGAAAGAGGTTGGGTATGTAATTTTCTGTATGTGTATTATCCCTTTGATCAAAGAGTATGAGTAAGGGACTGGATAATGTGACCAAAATTTCCCTTGTTTGAAATAAGATGAAGAGCCAGTTCCGATAATGCCAACCAGATATGTTACCAGAAGAATGGAGAGATGGACTAGTACTGTGTCTGCCTCAGTCTCATAAGATGGACTGTCAGTGGACTTCCCATTTGCCTAGGGAAAGTGCAGAGACCTTAGGTTCCGGCGAGGGCACACCCTGTGGGGTGTTAACTTGTACAGATAGAGGGTATGGATGCCCGGAAATAAGCCCAGGGAATCCATGGCCTCCTTCTGAGGTGAGGTAGGGATCCCTCCCTTTTAGGAGTAGGGACTTACGGGCAGTGGAGAAACCCTGACGCAAGGGAGAGACGACCGAGGAAGAGTGCAAGGTCTGATGCTTGATCTCCATATTAAGTTTTTTAGGGGGGTTTGTGAGGGTATATATATATTGCCATATGTGTTTTTTATGCTTTTATACCTATATGCAAGTTTTATTCAATTCCAAATGAGAAAAAACTTTAATACTTCGCCTTACATCAGATATGCCAAGGCTGAGAGAGATGTTCTAAGAAATTCAGAGAAGATACGGAACCAGACAAGGCCGCATGTACTTGGCCGATTTCCCAGAAACGCAGAAACAAGATATCAAGATGTTCAAATGTACATAATTTTGACTGTCTTAGGCCAGAAATCCGGACTTCCCATATATGGATGTTAGGCCGGACTTCTTAGAATTGTGTGGGTAATTCTTTGTACTGGAGTTAATTGAATACGTGATTTTCTGTATAAGCCAGAAGCGCCTCACTGTCTAAGGCGGAAATCCGGACTGCCCATATATGATTATGAGCCCATCACCCCATAGTGGGGATGGGACAGAGGGTATAAGATCTCATGTAATCTGTAATAAAGTGCGCAGTTTTTTCTCCCGTGTGAGGAATGATACCAGATCCCTGTGTGGTGTCTCTTCTTACCGCCGGCAGCGGGGCAAGTGGGGTGGGCCCGATTGGTGTTGCACTTAGAAATTTTAACCCTCATAACAGTCACCCCGTATCAAAGAGTACCCTAACTCACAGGCAAATTCACATGTGGGAGATTGATTTTAAAAAATCTTCCGTAACTCCCATTCAACTGAACGGTATCTGAAATCCTTTCGTGTCCAAATGGGCTCATTTCTAACATATGCATAACCAATTGCAGTTGCATAAGTTTCCATAGCAAGTCTGCCATATATGAACCTGTCCTATGGCTTTGGACTACAGTTGTAGCTTAAAAGGAGTCCTAGAACAGACTGTACTGAATACATAATGAAATGCTAAGTGGATTGAACAGTCATGGCTCTTGAGCTGGCTATAATGAACAACCACCCTGTCCCCCTACTCCCCATAAACCTGCAAAGTCTGCTGTGTGTGTTTATTTCAATGGGAAGTAGAGAACAAGTTCTGCCAGATGCCAAAACAAAACCCAACATGTTTACTCCCTCTTTTCTCCAACATGTATGTAGTGTCAACTGAAAAGGGAAACTGTCATAAGCTATAAGCACAATAAACTAAGTTATGTTCCTTATAGCTTAGGCTCCTCATACTCATCCGGTCCCCCCAGTAAAGTCAGCTGGGCTCTTTTCAGAAGCCATTCATCTCTATGCATGCGCACAGCCTACTGAAAACAAACCGCCAAAGCAGCTGTAACACCTTCCGACTTTATTGGAGGAGGGCGCAGGAACGGGAAACAATATGAAAAGAGGCTCCCAACTTGTCACCTAAATTATAACCACCTTTACTTAGTTTATGACACTTATAAATGATGGCAGATTTCCTTTAAAGAAGTTGTCCCATTACAACTATTGATCATCATTAAATCCAGCCCATAAATTATAAACATTTTTATATTTACACATTTTTAATAAGTGTGAATACAAAATCTTTAAATTCCGGGATCGATTTAAATATAAATAGTTTTCATGGGACAACACCTTTAAGGCTTTCTCCCCCATTTGGATACCCGTGTGCTAAAAAGCCCATCGTCGCTGTACTGCAGCACATGATGCAGAACCACTGTGTCCTCTGAAGTGGAAACCTCAGTGGTTATGTGGGGTCACTTACAAGGATTCATGTATAGGTCAAATACATCGAGACAACCAAGGAAACGACACGAACGTCACCAGATCTATTTGAAAAGTTTTAATTTGTGCATTCATATGACTTAATGACTGCAAAAACACTCTGTTGTAGAATGACATTTCTTAAAAGGCACATGTAGTATCAATGCATAGTGTACCATCCTAAAAATACTCTAATATCCTTACAAAGTGCTTTAGCAGCCACTTACAGCTATAGCAAAATATATTTACAATCTAGTTTAAAATCATAATTTGCCTAAAAATAGTTGAAATTTGTAAAAAAAAACAAACACAAAAAAACAAAACAAGAAACATTCTAAAATTAGTGCTTCTCCTCAGCTTACATCTGTGACATACCCTGGGCTTATAACGTCTAGTGATTCCATTATGGTAGCAGTTATGTACATGATGTGGTTTAGCTTGATAATTTGTCAGTTATGATACTAAAACCCTTGTTTGCTCGCTGCCGTCTTACTACATAAAACAATCAAATAGAAAAAAAATGCACCTCAGAAGCAAAGTATCTAAAATAAACATTATTTAAGAGTACAAGATTCCTGCTCGTATTTCCTAGGCACGTGTAACAGCCTTCATCATCGGGCCGAGGCCATTCTCTACCCAGAATGCAGTTCAAAAACCAGATGAAAGCTGCATATTTTATAGGTGGCGGCCATTTTTATTAAAATTGATAGATACAAAGCGGCATCCTCTCATTTCTCGCAATCAGCGACCTCACAGAGGCCTGAAGAACTTCATGATTTAGTGATGCGTTGTGTAGTAGATTGTCACGTGTGGCTCTCATTAAAGGGACGTGCTTGCTGGGACATCTTACCAACACTAGAGGGGGGGGGGCAGGGACTTCTAAAGGCGCTTCTCAGACAATTGGTTGTTATTGCTTCGTTTCATCCATAAGACAGTTTGCAGAGTTGCTTCATTCTCCCTTAGGGCTCATGTCCACGGGCAAAATAAGAATTAAAATCCGAAGCAGATTTTAACTCTTCTCCTGCCCGCGGATCCGCACCCCATAGGGATGCATTGACCACCCGCGGGGTAGATAAATACCCGCGGATGGTCAATAAAAGGGATTTTAAAAAAAATGGAGCATGAAAAAATCTGGACCATGCTCCATTTTTATGCGGGAGACCTAAAATAGGAATTTAAAAGAATTTACCCATGCGGAGCGGACGGGGAAGGTCTTCTCTGCCTCACGGCCGCATCTTTCTTGCTTTGGCTCGGCGGATGTGCCCGGCGCATGCACGCGGCACGTCGGCGACGTGCCGCAGCCGTGACGAGTTCATCCGCCGGCCGAAAAAGAAGATCCGGCCGTGAGGAAGAGAAGACTTTCCCTGCCTGCTACGGATGGGTAAATTCTTTTAAATTCCTATTTTCAGCGCTCATGTCCACGGGGCAGGAGGGACCCGCTGCAGATTCTCCATGTAGAATCCGTAGCGGGCCTGATTTTCCCCGTGAAAATGAGGCCTTAAAGAAAATCTATTGTGTCAACAGCTTCTAGGCATAGACGTGGGTCTCGAAAGGAGACCCTATGCCGTCTCCCTTCCATCCGTCCTCTACACTTTGGTAAAACATTCAACAGTAAGACGTGAGGAACAGGTGGAAAAGAGCACGGACTGCAGGCTGTCAGACTACACAGTTTGTTTGTAGTCTGTTACCATGGTGACCTAACTCTGCATAGGAACTACAGACAAAAATTGATTTTTAAAAGGGGTATTCTGGGGCTTCAGGTCGTCAATAGATGATCGGTGGGGATCTGCCACTCAGATCCCCCGCTAATAAGCTGATTCCCAAAGCCGCTGTCAATGCGGTTAATGCAGGAATATTGACCATAGCAGGGTGGCCCAGGTTGGGAATGGAGGCATAGCTCTCATTGAATTCATCGGGAACTGCACAAGCCATACCGACCCAGGCTTCAGTGCTTTCCGCTTCCTGTACTGACTGCAGTGACAGCAGCCCCAGGGATCCGAGTGAGGCGGTCCCAGTCGGTTATTAGGAAAAGAAAGAAAAACTAGTCCTAGAACACCCCTTTAATGAAGACTATTTGCAAAGCTGCTTCTTTTTAGATGTATTGGTCCAATTAAAAAAAAAACCACGCAGTAAAAGCTGGACATAAAACATTTACCCATCGTTCTAACAGCCCTACTAGCATCAGCATAGCTGAGAGACTGGATTACATGCAAGGGAGTGCATTATATGACCCCCTAAGAATTTTGACCCCATAACCTGGTACATATTAAATGGGGATGTATTTAGTAGGTAAAACGGTGTCCACTGGTTCAGCTTTGAAAGACTTTTGTACAGATGCACTAATTAATTCGAGCCTACCTGGTGACAGGTCCCCTTTAAGAGAATGTTTAAATGACATAATAGACACACACGTTATTACTGGGTAGCACGAACATATTTTCTAGATCCCTAGGCAAGTGTCCAGGTTATAGCGAGCCTAGTTGGAGTGAGGTACTTGTAGTCGAGGTACACAAGGGAATATGAGCAAGGATCTTGGCCGTACGTAAAACACTTACTAGTATTTGATCTCAAAATGAACAAAAATACATGACATGACTCTTTACTGCTGGAAGGGCCTGAAAATCCATAAGCAGAGCCCGCCAGTCAGAAAAAAGGCAGGTTTTAAAAAATTTTTCTTTTTTTTTTTTTTTTTTTTTTTTAACTCTTCAGACTCTGAGGTACAGCTACAATTAGTGTTACAATAGGATTATAAAATATACATTATCATCAAAAATATTTATACATTCTGTTACACCATATTGCATTTCACCTCCGATGCGCAAGGTTCAGAAATCCAGTGGCCCGCATATTAGTGTGTGTTTCTCAAAGGCGAACTTCTCATCTGTTGTTCACGCGGTCACGCCAAGGTGTCCGCATGAGAAAAAATATTACAAGTTCCATAAATACATATGAAGGACATGCACTAGAAGAACAGGACTGCAGCGTGTAGCTCCCAGCATAGGTACAATCCCCTTCTCCGAGCGGAGGGAGTCTAGGAAACACCATTTATGGTTTCTTCGGGGAGCGCTGTCATTTAAAGCAAAATACACAATCTCAGAAGAGAGGAATTAAAGGGAACATTGTGACACGTAGTTAGAAAACAGTTCTCGGAGCGTTTAACCAGCGAGGCATCCTCTCACCTGTAATATACCTGCATGCACCAGTCTAAGCATCTTTCAATCACGCGGTTAATGATACCCACGCAAAACCTGCATTTCCTGGCGCCCGCATAGAATACGCTGAAGACTGACGGCTTTATTAAGCACAGGGACGCTGGGACACTAATAAGGCAACTAGTTCAGCACTTTTACAAACTCTCCCTGTGAATTGGATTGTTCGGCTACAGAGAGCAATCCTCTTATTGACGGGTTTCTAGTCCAGACCCGGCTCATCGATCACCGCGTGGATAGAAATGAAATTTGCATTGGTGACTGTCGAATTCCCTAATATGCAGCCATATTTCCCACCAATAGAATAATGGAGGCTGATCTATGGATCTCTGTTAGGTTGTATTCACACGGGCGACTGCAATGTAGGTCAGTGAAAAACTGATGGTTTTAAATTGCAATTTCTATGCATTTGCAATAAAATCTGCATGGAAAAGAAGAAAAAAAATTGCATGTGGTCCCAATAGTAAAATGCTTTAAATTGGATCACACTTGCATGCAAATCCCATAGCATGCTAGTGTAATTTTTTTTTTTTTTTAAACACGCCAATAGAAAATAAATGGGAGATTCTTGAACAAGAATCGCCTAAAAATATGTTTTCAAACTTCGATTGTCGCTCCTAGTAAAAAAAAAAAACAAAAAAAAAAAAACAAAAACACACATTTGTGTGAATCAGCCCATTTAAATGTTCTTTTCCCAGTTGTATCACAATTGGACAGAACTCACGCTGGAAAAAAAAACAAAACGCCCGTGTAAATACAGCCCTATAGGGTTTTCCATGACTTAAATATTGATGACCTTTCCTTAGGATAAGTAGTTCTCAAATGGGTCCAACTCTCAACACCCCACGAATTAGCCGTTTGGACTTGGTCTGTGATGTAATCGATGAACGAAACATATCTCTTGTCAAGCTGCTGTATGTCCAATTCAAGTAAATGGGATTGAGCTGCAATACCAGACACAGCCACTACAAAATATAAAGCGCTGTGCCTGGTCAGAGCACTGTGATCTTGTCAAACAGCTGACCCAGTGGGGGGTGCTGGCAGTCAGACCCTCACCAATCTGATAGTAATGACCTATGATCCTTAGGATGGGTCAATGTCAAAGTCCTGCAAAACCCTTTAAAAAGGTATTCCCATCTTGACTTTTCATAACCAAGATGGGAAGCTGCTGCCATCACTACCAGCTAACCGGTAGACTAAGAACTTGGGTCTAACAGGAGGTCGGAACAAAGCTTCTAGGTTTTCCAATCTCAGCCATGAAAAGCCAAGATGGGAGCACTCCTTTTAAGTTGTTCAGGACCCAATGTCTTGAGTTAGGGGGCTAGTGGATGTGGTAGAATATGGCTCTGTAATAGCATAGCTGCTAGTAAGCGAATTTACACAAATGGACAAAGCTTTCTGCTGCACCAACCAGATTAGGCAGTACAGTACATTACTACAACATCCCAATCCTAAGGAGATGCAGTTGGCTTCAACATGTCGTGAGGCCCTTGCCTCTCCCAATTAATGAAGTCATTGGCACAGGAGCCACCGCTGAACTATGTGACATCTAAGTTGGGACCGCAGCAAGGCAAAGTATTTGGCAAGTGACTTTGGTACGTGTGATTCTCAGCTGGAAGATCACAGTCTTGGAGAGTTAAGGCATTACTAGGACATGATAGTGGAATACTTGTTAGTGGAATTTCACAGCGACAAGGCATCTCCTGCTGTGGAAAAGTGATGCACAAAGTAGGCCCAGACCCGAGATTCTGCAGCCCGAGCCACATCAGATGATGGGTATAATGCAGAGCCTTTAAAGAGACCAGATTATGGATACAAAAGCTATAAGAAGAAAAGGAGAACAAACCAAAACATGACTGACTGCAACTGATGCCCTGGAATCATTTCCTTAAAACTGGCTAACACAACACAAAGAGTCACATCCTTAAAGAAGGGGTTATCAGGGGATATGGTATTGTGTAAAACCTTGCTAAGCCTTCAATAGTAAAACAGAATACATACTCACCCTTCCCTGTTCCTCACTACTAGGGAGCAGACGATGACACCTCCAACAAAAGGGTCGTGTGAGGGCTTCAGCCTGTGAATAGCTGCAGCTCTCACGTGACCTCTTGTTGTGTTGTCAATCCTTTCCCAGAAGTGAAGTACAACGGGGACCGAAGAGACAGCAGTGATGGGTAGGAAGGGGTGGGGGCGTGAACAGGCAAAAGTTAGTATGTATTGTGTTCTTTTTACTACAGGTGTTACACAACACTAGGTCCCCCCGATTACCTGTTTAAATGGCCCTGTACAACGTTAAAAAAAAACAAAACACAGCGCCTGCTGTAGGGCGGTAACCAACAGTAGTGTCTTATGAAGGCACCAGTAGGATTATGATAGTGTTAGAAGGCCGACAGCTTTAGATCTAGAGGGTCTAGTGGACAGAATGCTTAAGCGGATCTTAGAAAATCAAGACCTTAATTAGCAGACGCTCTTGTATTGCACCATGTTGCACCCAGAATCCCTGTTCTAGAGGACGCACCAGCTCCAGATAGCGGTGCATTGGATATAAATAGGAAAAGGCCCTTATTTCGAGCAAACACAAAAGCGATTATCCGTCCTTCAGAACTGAACTGACCAATAGTCCGGACTAAGACATTTCTCCCATTCTGCGCACATTACTGATTGATGCATCAGGAGCTTTAGTGTTCTACGTTACCAACATTCCTAATCGTACAGACATTTCTTCTGTTCGGAAAGCGATAAAAAAAAAAAAAAAAGTTAAAATTTAACAATGTTCTATTTATCTGAAAAAATAAAATTTCTTATTCCAAAAGCACGAGCAGCCCTAGCGTGGGTCCCATGCCAAGCAAACTCTTTAGCTGCGAGTATCGTTAAAGCATCATTTTAGGTTTCTATACCAAGATCCCGGTATCCGCGGGTAGGAAGTCCCCATGGAGAACAGACTACAGGCCCCGAATCCTCGTATTCATGGGACCAGGTGTAAAGTTGCGTTCCAGTGCTCAGTTATAAAAAATATGGGCGTATGTTGGAAGTGGCCGCTCTTCTATGGAGTTCACATACATATATTTATATATATATAAAATGAAAAAGTACTTTAAAATAATCTTCATGTGTTTTAAAAAATAAAATAAATCAGGAACTGAAGATGGCACAAAGTGGTGAAGACTGATTCTTGCTTTTCCGTAGTCCTCTTGTCAGCCAGTTCTCTCCAGTTTCACAGCATCCGCCTTCTCAACACCAATCGGCTATATAGTCAAAATCTCTGAATGCTTCCTGCTCGTCCTCTGTCAGTAACCTTGGCTCCCGGGGAGGGGTTAAAATGGGGGCTTCTGAGGTAAATTCATCGTCGAAATTGCTCACGTCTTCCCGTCCTTTGATTGTGGGTACAAAAGGAGGCTTCACTTTCTTTGCCAATAATCCTTGCCAGTCTATATGCTGCATAAAAAAGGAAACGGCATTAATATTTATGGAACTGCGGGGACCCCACTTACTAAAAAGTCCACGCAAAGGGCACTTTTACATGGGTGGGAGAAAAAGAAAATTTTGCCCGATTGCTCAGTAGTCACCTCGTTTTCAGCTCATTGAAACAAGGCAACTAATGAGCAACTTTACTCTGCGTGTCAACAAGTAGTCGTCCTTTTAAACGACCATTTAAAAATGAACGATCAGACACTCAATTTATGGTCGGATTGTGTCGTTTAGGTGACTATAAAAAAAAAAAAAAACGTCCTGGTCAGCTGTATATCTTCCTGCATAAACGATGAGACGCCCAAGCGGTCAATTACTGCTGTGTGGGAACGGACAATCATAATGACAATTGTCGTCACCGTAGAGCAGATATGTTCATGTACACGGAGGGACGAGTGCGACCGCCATGCTCATCAGGCAGATTATCAGTGTACAAAACCCTAACCAACTATAATAAATCAAGAATGAAACCCTAGAAGCCGACCTGTCACTCAGAGGGCTGCCCAACTGATCAAGGCAGGCATATACACAAATATATGTATATGGCAGCAAGAACAGCACTACCTACCATGCCATCGTGATGGAGAGAAACGTATAAGAATACACAATTCTCCATTTTCATCTTATAAGTCGTCTTCTAGTAAGAAGTTACTGGATGGCTAATGAGCAGCTGCTCTAAGTAGGTTCTACTGTAAAAGGGGCATCAGAGGGAAGTGGCACTTTTGGTTACTTCCTCGCTCTGGCACAGGAAGGGGAGAACAGAGGGTCCCATCAGATAACAGTTCCTCCCTTATACAAGATAGAAGTGTGTTGAGCATTAAAAAAAGCATACAACTAATCATTAACCTGCAGGAGGCGCTACAACCCTTTACTGCTGCCTTATCAGTTGGACATTTGGGCATCAGTGATCCAGAGAAGCCGTTTCGTTGAACCCCTGGGAACAGTTCCACGATGCTAACCTGGTGCTATAAGCCTCCTTGTACGGGGAGACTGTGCACAAGGCCGGTGTTTAATACCCCATCACTTACCCTGAAGAACGCGTGCTTCTTCACGTCTTCTGCGTCCTTTTCACTCGCTCCCAGCCTGCGTTCAGGATTTCTTCTCAATAGCTGCAAGAGATTTATTTTTCAGTGTTGATAAAAGTCAATAAATGCAAAAGAGGTCATAAATGCAAATTCTCCACGTCAAACAAATCTGATTACCTACAGCTGTAGATTTACAAGATCATCGAGTCTCTGACACATCAGAAAAGCTTTAGTCAGCAGCAAATCATGTCAGCATGGGACAGAGATCAGGACCCCTAAATTGTGCTTTAAAAGGGGAGCTGCACCAGTTCGTCTGTGATATTCGGATCCTTGTATCTAATTTGGGATCCACAGCAGGAGCTCAAGTCTCAGTAGATAATGTCTGTAAAAGCTACCCCAGCACCATGTTGGCAGAACCGCGTTATGAGTTGCATATAGTAAGTGTAAGGGCAAAACCACACGTGTTCTTCTCCCCTTCTACAGCCGTGATAATCATGGCTGTAGAACGGGACAAAACGAATCCACTGATGTCAATAGGAGTTCCGTGGTTTAGTTTTTTACTATCGGGATTTCTCAGCCTTGAATACTACGGCCAAGAAAACATCGGTCAGGTCCTACCTTCCCCGCATGTAGTGAATACATGGTGCAGGGAAGAGCGGGCAGCACCCATCTTAATGAGGGAAGAAATTCCTCTTGTTCAGGCACAACTGCACTCCGTACGGCCGGTCATAGTTGCGCCTAACGCAGGGTGTGCTTTCTTTTTTTTTTTTTTTAAATGTTGACATTCTAGACACAAGAAGTACATTCTAAATAATACATTTTGCCCAAAAATACCACAATCTGTTACTTACTCTTCTCATAATAGAAATGGCTTCTGTAGACAGGAACCGCGGGTATCGGACTTCGTCATTAACTATGCTGTCGAACACTTCCTCTTCATCATCTCCAGGAAAGGGGGACTAAACAATAAGACAGCAAGAACACTGGATCAGGAATTACAGTAATACAAAGTACTTTATTTGGCCCTGGCATGGATAGCAACCACATTAGTTATCAATATTGCTTCTTGGGGGAGACCCAAAACACACTTGTTCAGACATTTCTGCATCTTCCATTTTCATTATGTGACACTATTTATTGGACTTAAGCAGGGGCTCCCGTAATTAGAACCGGTGGTACATGGGATATACCATCATATCTTGATTGGTGGGGGTACCACTCATGGGACCCTCTCTCACCAATCCTCAGGTTGAACAATCGGCGCTCCTGTCCACCGGCTGTGTATAAACTACAACATGGCCCTTTTCGCTTAGGGCTACAAGAAGACTTTAGCTGCACTGCATCAGGACACAATAGAAATTAATGCAGCTGTGTTGCGACTTGCAAGTTGCTGTGCCCAAACAGTCACAAGACGTCCGGCATGCTTGAACTTCTGGTAATCGTTATATAGCTGTAACTTAAAGGGGTTGTCCTGCGAAAGCAAGTGGGGTTATGCACTTCTGTATGGCCATATTAATGCACTTTGTAATATACATCGTGCATTAAATATGAGCCATACAGAAGTTATTCACTTACCTTCCCTGCGCTGGCGTCCCCGTCTCCATGGCTCCGTCTAACTTCAGCGTCTAATCGCCCGATTAGACGCGCTTGCGCAGAAGGGTCTTCTCCCATCTGTTGGTCCGGCACGAGCGGCATTCTGGCTCCACCCCCTTCTACAAGTCATCGCGTAGCTCCGCCCATCACGTGTGCCGATTCCAGCCTCCTGATTGGCTGGAATCGGCACACGTGATGGGGCGGAGCTACACGATGACACGCAGAAGGGGGCGGAGCCAGAACGCCGCTGCTGCCGGACCGAGCCGAAGGGAAAAGACCCTTCTGCGCAAGCGCGTCTAATCCGGCGATTAGACGCTGAAGTTAGACGGAGCCATGGAGACGGGGACGCCAGCGCAGGGAAGGTAAGTGAATAACTTCTGTATGGCTCATATTTAATGCACGATGTATATTACAAAGTGCATTAATATGGCCATACAGAAGTGTATAGACCCACTTGCTTTCGCGAGACAACCCCTTTAAATACAATTCTTGTACTTCTGAATTACAAAAGTTTGATAAAAACTTCTAACTTGGATCCATTACAAAGAGGTTAAGGAAATTCTTCAGTCCCATTCTCCAATCCTTGGACTGGAGTTCATTATGGAGCTTTATGTATCACATGCCTAATAAAGACACTTGTAGTTAGAAGGTTCACAATCTACCACCTACCTCTCCAACAAGCATCTCATAGATGAGGACACCGAGTCCCCACCAGTCCACCGCTCTGGTGTATGACGTTTCTGTGAGCACTTCTGGTGCCAGGAACTCCGGCGTTCCGCAAAAAGTGCTTGTTCGATCGCCAAATCCCATTCCTGAGAGTAAGAGAAGGCGCAAAACTGGTTTAGTTCTGAGATATTATCTAGTGTACGTATGTGTACACACACACACACACACACACACCTCTAAACACTAGCAAGCATAATAGTAACAAAAGGGTGCCTTCACACATAGGGGGCCTTCCGCAGCAGGAAAACCGCAGAGGCCAAATTCACGCTTAAATACGCATATTTGACAGTGTTTTTTTCTTGCGGATCTGCTGCAGGATTTAACCCTTGTAGTTCAAGAGTTGCATTCTGCAGCAGAAGTCTGCAGCGTAAATTGACTGTAAATGGTGCAGAATTTCTGCTATAGAATCCAGCAGCAGAAACTGCAGCATTTCTGCTGTGTGTGAATGCAGCCCAGACGTATAGTTACACAGTTGGCCAGTAAATTTATTGTCATGTCGCCACAGCACAATAGACTTGTATAGGAGAGGGGTGCACGGGACTCTGGGGTGTCGGTGCGGCAAAAAAAAAAACAAACCCCGTCATGCAGCGCTCCCTCGGGCCCCGCACTAGTCCCAACGCTAACATTTATGCCTACATGGCTGCTTTCAGCTGTTTCAAATAGAACGCATAGTCCCACAGATCGCCCGTAAAGGCGCCACACAGTAACTGCCATAATGCCAGCTATGCAGTCTTTCTAACATAGAAGTGAGCAGCCACCAGATGGCGATCACACTCCTCTTTCAGGTACTGCACAACACCAATGCTGTGTGCAGGCAAGAGAGCGGAGCAGCCATCTAATGACAGCAGGGTGTGTCCTCATGGTTGGGGTCATAAAGAACAGCAGCGTGGGTCACATGTGGGTGCACCCCTTGTTTAATAGAAGGGAGTGCTATATTTAAATGCTGACCTACTTCAGCCCCTTGCGGGCTGGCCAGGTTTTGCTTTTTCATTTGTAACATCGCAGTACGAGGGCTTGTTATAGCGGGATAAGATATTTTATTGGGATCATTTATTTAATCATAGGGATCATTAATGTAGTTAAAAAAACTATTTTTATTACTGCAATAGTGTGATAACTTTTTTTTTTCTACCGTTGACAGTTGCGCGGGGGCTCATTTTTGCAGGACGTAATTTCTATTGGCACCATTTTTAAAGTACATGTGCGTTTAAAAAAAAAAATAAAAAAAAAAAAGAGAAAAATGGTCACAATTCTGGCGGGTTTTTTTTTCCTTCTTGAGGACGTTAACCCCGCGGGTAAATATTGCTACGTCCAATACTTCAAAGTCATGCAATGCAATTTTTAATTTTTTTTATTTTATTTTTTTTAAATTTGGAGATTTTATTTATATTAGAAATATAGTGAAGAGGTATTATTTTTTTAACTTATTACCATTTATTTTCTTTTAGTCTCCATTAGGGGGACATTGTTTGATCTCTCATGCAGTATGGTGATCTAATACCGTAGTATTATCACATCATACCTCGATCTGACAGGCAATCAAGTCACGCCACAGGCATGGTTTCAATCAGCAATAACAGCCCTGGGAGCTTTCAGAAGGCCCCCCGGCTGTCATGAAAGCTGAATGGTACCCCGTGATATCATCGCGAAGGCTATTTAGGACCCCTGAACATCGATCAAAGCATTTAAATCCCCCTGTCAGAATTGCTGGCAGCATTTAGAGGGTTAACCGCTCTGATCAGCCAGCATACGCATTGTATGGAGTGGGATTGACTCCCGCCTCGATCCCCCTTTATACAAACCCCGAACCTCCATGATGTAACGTATGTCCTGGGGTGTTAACCCTTTCCAATCCACTGTCTGACGTCTTAAGACATTATGATTTAAGACTGTACAGCTCCGATGTTGGAAGACATCTGTCGGGGTTCTCTTAGGCCACCTGCACACGGGTGGAAATCCCGCGGCGGTATTTCCCGCGGGATTTCCGCCACTGAAAGTTTGCATAGGAGTGCATTACAATACGCACTCCTATGCAGACGGCCGCGGTTTGGCCGCGCGAAATCTCGCGCGGCAAACAAACCGCAGCACGTCCTATTTTTGTGCGGGGCACGCACTCACCCGGCCGCCGGCTCCGGGCTGCGCGGCAGCCGGCACATGAAAGAGCCGGGGCCGCCAGGCGCGGGTGAGTACGCGCTCGTCTCTGCAGGCTCTCGGGTCGGGTCCCGCGGCGAGAATTCTCGCTGCCGGATCCGACCCGCTCGTCTGCAGGCGGCCTTACTGTATATTGCCAGCCTCTCTTCTGTCGGAGCCTATCCAATGTGTCAACTCATGCAGTACTGGCTTTAGCCAGCAGATAGTGCCGTTGTGTAACAGCAGAAAAAGAGTAAGCCCCCTAGGAAAACCAGGATACAAATTGGAGTGGAAAGGGTTAAGAGGCTACATTTTGTTAGAAGGTTCCCCTGGAAATCAGTTGATCGCAGGGCATCACTCATTAGTTTGTTACCGCTGTGCTCATAGCTTTACCTTCTTTGCAAAGGCCAAAGTCTGCAATTTTCACAAATCCTTCTGTATCCAGCAGCAGGTTATCCAGCTTCAGATCTCTGCGGACGGGCAAAGGGGAAAAATGTGAAACAAGATGCAAAACAAAAACAAACTTACATGAGAATCATCTGGAAAAGAAACAAATACTCCCATTAAAGGGGTTGTCCAGGGAGAATACTATTGATGACCCGATCAATAGTTGATCGGCTGGGGTCCGTCGCTCGGGACCCAACCGGTCAGCTGAGCGGGCACATGCCGTCAGCGCTGCAAATACAAAAGTCTCAGCGCCGACCTCCATGTAGTGGCCGGTTCTTGTAACTGCAGGCACGGCTCTCATTGAAATCAATGCAAGCTGCTTATCCTGTCTCTACAATGCAAACAAAGATTCCACCCAGTTCAGGTTTGAGAGAAGGAACGTTACTGGCATGCAAGAAGCTGAATGGTTGTATAGATGAATCACCTATCTGGGCCACTGTGACCAGACTATAAAGAGGTGTTGGGACTAGTGGATGCATGAAGGCATGGACACAAAGTGACCGGGCTCAGGACGTTCTCTGCAGACCACCAGAAAAAGGATAGTCTGACCAGCAGCAACTGTTTTATTGTCCACCACCCAGAGACAGGTGACACCATTGTTACACCCCTGTGTCTGCCAAAACCATTTTCAGGCGCTTGGCTGATTGATATTTGGCATTATCGAGCCCATTACATGTACGGCTTTTGACACCCACCCACCGTCACCTCTGTTTGCAGTGATGTCGGGAACAAAACTAGACTGCTACAAAGTGGAACAGGGCTGGTTGTCTTCAGCGACGAGTGCAGGTTTAGTTTGAGCACTGACATTTTTGTGTCCTGAGACGTTGGTGTGAGCGCCTCAGTCCTGCCTTTGCTGTGGAGCGGCACACTGCCCCCTGCTGGTGTGATAGTCTGGGGGGCCATCGCATATAACAGTCTGCCCCCCCTAGTAATGGTACGAGGGACAATGACAGCTCAGCCATATGTTCAGGACATCCTGCAGAGACATGTGTTCCTCTCATTAAGATTCATCACCAATGGAACATGTTTGCACAATCTAGAGGCTCAGTTACAGCAAATGTGGACCGATATGCTGCAGGATAACATACGGAGCCTGTATGCCTCCATGTCAACCTGTATCACATCTTGTATCCAAGTTAAGGCGGTACAACAGGGTACTAGATCCTCCATGCCTGCCCGTATCATATCTTGTATAGAGGTGGTACAGCAGGGTACTAGAGCCTCCATGCCCGCCCGCATCACATCTTACATCCCAGCTAGAGGCGGCCAACAGGGTACTAGTGCCTCCATGCCCGCTCTTATCACATCTTGTATCCAAGCTAGAGTTGGTACAACAGGGTACTAGAGCCTCCATGCCCCCTGTATCACATCTTGTATCCAAGCTAGAGTTTGTACAACAGGATACTAGAGCCTCCATGCCCACCAGTATCACATCTTGTATCCAAGCTAGAGTTGGTACAACAAAGTACTAGAGCCTCCATACCCACCCGTATCACATCTTGTTTCCAAGCTAGAGGCCGTGCAACAGGGTACTAGAACCTCCATGTCCACCAGTATCACATTTTGTATCCAAGCTAGAGGCGGTAAAACAGGGTACTAGAGCCTCCTTGCCCGCTCATATCACATCTTGTATCTAAGCTAGATGCAGTACAACAGGGAACTCGAGCCTCCATACCCACACATATCTCATCTTGTATCCAAGCTAGAGGTGGTACAACAGAGTACTAGAGCCTTCATACCCACCCGTATCACATCTTGTTTCCAAGCTAGAGGCGGTACAGCAGGGTACTAGAGCCTCCATGCCTGCCCGTATCATATCTTATATAGAGGTGGTACAGCAGGGTACTAGAGCCCCCATGCCAGCCCGCATCACATCTTACATCCAAGCTAGAGACGGCCAACAGGGTACTAGTGCCTCCAGCCCTCTCTTATCACATCTTGTATCCAAACAGGGTACTAGAGCCTCCATCCCTGCCCGTATCACATCTTACATCCAAGATAGAGATGGCCCAACAGGTACTTACCGGTAAACAATCTTGTGCTCATGTAAATACTGAAGGCCGAGAACCACACACGCTGCATAAAACCTGGTAAGAAGAGAACACAAAACAACCACTTCAGTAAATGAGCTGTAATAACACCAAAGCACAACCAAGTTATGGCGGACTGAACGCAGAGCGCAAAATACAAGATATACTATTATCAACCTATTACAATGTGACCTTCAATTGTTGCGAGCCCTTGAATTTAGTTTTTTTTCCCTGAGAACGCACTGAATTCCATTATAAGGTTAAATAAATCAACTCGCAACAAAGTATATTATACTGTCATTTACGTCAACAGGCGCTGCACTTTATGCATCAGAGTTGTGTGCCTGAAGTGGCATAACAGATGTGGGATAGTCACACCAAGCGCTACTAAGATGCATGCGATCGCGTGACCAAAGCGCGCCTAGCCATATCCTTACTTCTATTCCCAGCTCTACCCGCCACCATGATGTGCATTAAATAACCAAGATCTGGGCCCTTAAGAACGACGTACAAGACAACTTACACGGCTCTAGGTTCGGAGAAGACATCGGTGTGGATGTGCATCATCAGATCCCCTCCAGCTGCATATTCCATCACAAAACAGACGTGATCTTTTGTTTGGAAGCAGGCAAATAGATTTACCAGGAACGGGTGCCGTACGCTATTCACAGTTTCAAAGATTCGCTTCTCGCACATTAGGCTAAAAGAAAAAAAAACAGCAAAAAAAAAAACAAAGGCATGTGGTGAGTAAGAGGAACACAGACTGAACTGTGAACACCAGCAAATCACAAGGAGAATTACAATAAAAAATTATTTTAACCCTTTAATGTCACTGTATGCAAGTTTATGTCCTGTCTGCGGGGCACTTAATGCAACAGGACGTAAACGTACGTTATGTGGATGACACGGGATCAGAAAGCAGAGTCTGCGCCATCCAGCGCCAGGAGCCGGCGGATACATAAGGCCAGCGATTCCCGCTGTTAACCCCCCTACATAGATCGCAGCATGTAAAAAGTTTACAGAGGGATCACGCTCCCTCTGTGGCATCATCAGAAGTCCTGCAATGCATCATGGTCGATCATAGCCATTATGGTTCAAGCCCCCTACAGGAAAATATAATATTAAAAAAAAACTCCACTCCCTACTTTTTTGTGCATTTTGCCCTATTTGTATAAAACAAATTTGAAATGTAAGACATGCCATATATTTGTTATCATCGTAGCCGTGAGAATAGGTTGAACACTTTTATCCTGCATGGAAAAAAAAAAAAAGACAAAATGCTTATTGTGTTCGTTTTGCCTTCCAAAAAACGCAATAAAAGTGATCATAAAAATAAAAACTACAGCTTGTCATGCAAAAAACCAAGCCCTCATACGGCCATGTGAACAGAAAAATAACAAAAAGGTTATGGCTTATGAAAATCCCTAAAAATGTGTTAGAAGGAGAAGCCCCACGACAACAGGATATATTTCCACCTCTCCAGCAAGCCCGCGCTACAAGTCCGTCACCTCGTTCCCCGCTTAATTAATATGCAGGGATTTTGTGTCGAACCAAAATCCTTGAAGACATAATGTTCGGTGTACAAGTGCCCGGAGACTGTCACTACTGTGAGCTAGACTGCAAAACTGGCTGTCCACAAGAGGGCAGTATGGTTGCCGGTTACTTCTCCCCTTACGTCACTCGGAGCTGTAATCATCAAGTAAAGTAGTCCCATATTATATGTTTAGGGCACTTCATTCAATGCACTTGTAAATAAAAAGAAGTACCTGTCCACTTCGTCACGGGCTACAATATCTCCTTTCTTTAAGGCTTTGATGGCAAACATCTCATTCGTGTTCTTGTACTCGGCCAGCAGTACCTGCAGTGGAACAACACTGTAAATACATCCAACATGCAGCGCGCCTGAAACACACAAGGATCAACAACTCTACATACCTTTCCAAAATGCCCCCTGCCCAATACGGCACAACAGCGGAAGTCCTGGAGACTGAACTGGAACCGCGGTTGTACTCTGCAGAAAGAGGTCCAAGAAGCTCAGAGATAAGCTAAAGACAAATCTACCAATCAGACCTGTAATAAAGCCAATCCCGTTACCGTCTCTCCTCGGCCTCCTGCATCGCACTGTAATCCAGATCCGACACGGTGATCTGCCCATCATTCTTCAAGTCTGTTGTGGATTTTGAAGTTAGGCTGTTTCTGTTATTTGAAAACTCATAGTTTGGTCCCGAGTCCTTTATAGAAGGAAACAAGAGTATTAAAGTAATCCTCTGTGGGGAATCCTCCAGCTGTAGTACCGGGGACATTAATAAGACACATCCAGAGTTACAACACTCATTGTACAAACTAATGTACAGGATTGGTCATCTCTCCATTGTGCAGTTCCTCTGTTATTTCCCCGGGTAATATATGAATAAATTGACGACAAAGTGTTATAATTAGTCTTTGTCAGCAGAGCATGACCCTACCTACTTTAATGAGGGAGATGGAACAATACCTCTGCAGCGCCACCTATTGAAAGGCAGCATTCCTGCAAGTCAATGCTAGACTCTTTATACAAGCCTTGTAACAATGACTAGGAATTGAAAGCCAATCCATACACAAAACAGCTGTTTCGGGTTGTTTGCCCCTCAGTGTGCAGTAGGTTTCTGGCTTGGCTAGTGAGAGGCCTGTGATGTGGGTCAGGAACGCCATCTTTTCTCCTTAGGGAGAACACTTAGAAGGTGAATGAGCGAGTCTCCTCATTCACCTTCTAGGTGCTCTCCGAGAGGAGAAAAGATGGTGTTCCTGACCCACATCACAGGCCTCTTTTGCTAACCAAGCCAGAAACCTACTGCACACGGATGAGGGCCAAACACCCTGAAACAGCTGTCTGTGTATGGTATTCTGACTTAGCTTTCAATTTTCACCAATAGATTCTGCGGCAAAGGTGTTGTTCCTTCCATCTCCCTTATTTGCATATTACCCAGAGCAGCATTAATGGCCTTATAAGTCTCCTCACATACCTTCTAGGTGCTCTCCCTAAGGAGAAAAGATAGTGTTCCTGACCTACCTGCTTTGACACATTGTAGTCAATAACTATAGTATCAGACTGTGGGGTTGTCCCTTATTGACAAGGGGAATGGCAACAGCCAGTTGTGAATTAACTCATACATTTCCAAAAAGAATTAACCGAGGAATGGCAGAGCACAGTTTAAAGAAAAGATATCCCGAAGAACTGTTACCAAGCACATCAGGGGAGCTGAAAACTCCTCTTTAGGCTGGTTTCACACGGCAGAGAAACCTGCGTGAGATATGCGAGATGCGAATACGAACTCCGTTCTGTATAATTGAGTCATAAACATGAGCGATGTTTTCCTGCAGCACAAGGCGGGAAAAAAAAAGGGGGGGGGGGGGGATAAAAAAAAAAAATCGAGGCATGTCCTATCTTTTTGCATTTCTCGGAACGCATTGACCATTATTTTCAAAGGGATGGTAAAAGACATTGCACACAAGTGGGATACGAGGATCGCTACTTTGCTGAAGTGACGGGAGGAGTTTTTGCCATAAAAACGCCTCTCATCCCTGTAAAAACAAATGAAGAGTGTGATTGTCAGGCCAAGTTGCTCGGTCCAAAATCGCGCTCACCTATTTGTAGGAAGCCTTAAAAGTACAACTCAAATGAAGCCTAAAAATTCAGGTCAACTCAATATATCCACCAAACCCTACCTAATGGAGGCCAGGAATCTCCTATATACTATTCTGCTTGGAATGAAGTCACCGTACATGCAGGAGCCCCTGACATAGCAGTCCAGGGAGAACTGTAGGTCAGGTCTGGGGCCCAGTACGACTGTGTCCACCTTTTTGTGATCTGCAGTTATGCAAAAAAGGGGCATGTACATTTATTATGCACTTCCATTGTGTATAAGTCAGTGTCTAATCAGTTGGAGTCCAGAGGTTCCCCCGCCTTGTATGAACACAGCAGCGGTCAGATCTGAGAATTACTGCTCCATACATCTCTATGGGACTGCTATAGATCGTCAAGGGCTTGCACTGGACCATTTCCCATAGAGAAGGGCGAAGCCGCAGTACACATGCTCAACCACCACTCCAATGTGCTGGAGATAACGGAGGATCCCAACAAAGGAGATTTACCAAGCCAGTCTAAATGAAAAGCTGTCTGTTGCCCGTAGCATCCGCAGCTCAGCGTTCATTTCTCAAACTACTGTGATAATATGAAAGCTGCGCTGTGATTGGTTGACGGGCAACAGTGTTTCTTTAGATAGTTTTGATAACTCTGCCCCACAGTTTGCACTACACCAGGTACCTGAGGTGGTGTACTTGATGTCTTAATTTCTGCCGACGATGGATACAGATCCAGGTCTAATGACGATGCCCTAGGTGGAGCCGTAGGAGGCTCTGGTTCTGTTTCAAAGTCCAACTTGCCTATAGGAGACTCTCTGAAAGAAATGAAATTTTACAGGTCAGTGAAAAAGTTGTAGGACGTCGTTTGTAAAGCTTTTCACACCACTTTCTGATGAAGCTTTGCAGCTTTTTGCACCGGCCTCGCCACGCTTGCACAAAAAACAGTGAGTGGAGTCATCATGGACCTACCGATTTATGTATAAAATTTACGCTGTAAACTAGCAAATTATGCCAGATAAGACCATACGGTGCACGGAGGTGCCGAGATGCACCCTATACATGGAGAGGCAGGCTTCTCTGGAAAGTCCAGGCATAATAATTTAATGTGAACATAAAAGGCACACATGATCATTAAAAACTTTTACTATTGGGGAAAGAAAAAAAAAGCAGCCTTTGTGTATAGTATTGTTCTAGGCTTGTTATAGGGAACCCTGCTGGTTTCTTTCTTCACTCTGAACATCCACCATGCCCAGTACTGGTGATCGCACGCTCCGAAGATCCTCCTGTATATGGCGAAGGGCGATAAGTCCAGCCAATAAGAACCAACTCACTATATGCCGATTTTCTCCCCTTCTATCTTTCCTTTTTTATTTCCACAGTTCTATTATTGTATAGGTGTCGGCAGAATTAATTTTTGTTCGACATAACCCCTTAACGCAACAGGATGTAAAATTATGCCCTGTGGATGGCGCAGATCAGAAGCTGAGCCCACTCCGTCCTGCAGCGAGGGCCAGCTGTTACTGATAGCCGGCCTCCAGATACAGCAGCGGGGATACATAACTCTGATCCCCGCTGTTAACCATCTACATGCCACGATCTATGCAGATTGCAGCATGCAAAGGGTTCACACAGGGAGCGGGAATC
Organism: Eleutherodactylus coqui; assembly: GCF_035609145.1. Lineage (NCBI taxonomy): Eukaryota > Metazoa > Chordata > Amphibia > Anura > Eleutherodactylidae > Eleutherodactylus > Eleutherodactylus coqui. The sequence goes on along the minus strand of NC_089839.1, from coordinate 257,153,406 downwards.
AGGACGCCAGATGGCTATTTTAAGTACAGAAGTCCCGCAATGTATTATCATAGTGATCATAGCTGTTAGAGTCAAAACCGTGTAGGGAACTTAAACCATATTTGTATTTTTTTTTTTTAAATAAAACAAAATCCCACATATTTGGCATCATCGTATCCATAACTACCAATACAATAAATGGAACATACTATTATACAGCAAAAACTAAATAAAAAAAAAAGAGATTTGTTTTGCCTCCCGGAGAAATGCAATAAAAAAAAGCGATCAAGTAAGCCGTACATGCCCCAAAATGGTACCAATAAAAACTACATCTCATCACGTATTTAAAAAAAATAAATATATACAGGTCGCCCCACAAAATCAAGAGCTCCCACAGCTCCATAGACGAACACAAAACTGTGGGAAGTCAAAAGATAACAGAAGTTTAAGAATTAAAAAAAAACCTTAAATATTAGTACATTAAAAAAACCTACATAAATTTGACCCAGCCATAATTGTATTGGAAAACAGAATGAAGATAAGATTTTCGGCACACTGTGAATACCATAAAACCCCACCAAAAATTGTGATATTGTATTTTTTTTTCATCTCTCATTTCGCCCCACTTGTAAATGTGTAAAGTTTTCCAATTGATATCTGGTACCACTAAAAAATACAAGTCATCCAGCAAAACCCGAGCCCTCATGTATCCGCCTACACTGCCTGGAGAACCAACCCAACAATACAAAAAAGCTATGAGAGTGGGGATAGAAAAGTGAAAGCGCCTCAGTGAGAAGGGGTTAACCTGCACACCAGGCTATCTTATCTGCAGATTACTACTACAATGAAAGTCATGTTTACCGCCATAAACCCCTGGGAGTAGATGAGAACATCGGGGAACTGTTTAATTACTTAATGTCTCAATGAGCCATAAAAGCTGTAAATCTTTGTATTAGATTTTTTTAATTATTCATTTATTTGCAAAATTCAAAATCAAGGAACCTTCTACACTCTAATGTGCTGCTCACTTGTCTGCTGCAGAATCTAAGCACCCTGACGTCCTTGCAGACAACGCAGCGCTGGCCAGATCCGCTTCCTCAACCTGATTGTAAAGGGTGGATTTTGCTGCGACTTTGTTGCTCCCAAATCTGTGGCATAACATTACACCAAGGGTGAATCCACTCTTAGGGCTTTTACCCACTAGCATTTTTTTTTTTGTAACGCTGCGATATCGCTGCATTTTTTTTCGATAGGACTTTTTAATGTTAAAAATCGCAAGTTTGTGTTTTTTGCGATTTTTGTGCGATCCGATTTTAACATTAGCAAGTCCAATTGAAAAAAAACGCTGCGATATCGCAGCGTTACAAAAAAAAAAAATGCTAGTGCATAAAAGCCCCTAGGCTGCATTTTGACACAAAGATGGTCGCTCAAAAGATGGCTTTTGCACAATCATTTAGCATAAAACTACTACTTGGTACTAATGCCTATTAGTACCAATTAGTAGCACGTGAGCCGCTGGGAGCTGTATTCAGAGAACAGACTACCCGCTGTTCTCTGAATAAATTCCCTTTGTTCGGGCAGAACACAGCATGCGGTCCTTCTTATCAGCTGTTCTGCCAAACGATGGAATTCATGCCGAACTGAAATAGTTAGTCAGAAAAGTGAAAGATGGGCACATTAACACGTAACGATTAGCACTCAAAAGATGGCTTTTGAGTGATAACTGTTGTCTAAATGGGCCTTTATGCTTCCCCAACAGTGCTAGACGCCGTCAGAGGCTCCCATTGTTGCCACTCACATAGCATGCTGTGGAAAAGTGCTTCTTCTTGCACACAAGCAGAAATAATGAGATCTTTCGCTTGCAGAGGAAAAAGGAAAGGAAAAAAAAACAAAAAAACTCAGCACGCTCTATTTTTGTGTGGCGTCTGCATGGACAACTTCCATTGAAATCAATGGAAGCCGTCCGACCCGCGGCCTTCCCGCAATTAACATTGTGTTAAGGTGACAATTCCAGCGTCATCAACTAGCGACAGCTCGGGAAAATCTGTACTGAGCATGTCCGACGGTGACCTGCAGTACAGATATACAACAAACAGACCGGTACGCGTGGTCACCAGCCGGGCACAGGGTCGGATTCCGGTGCTGGATCCCATAAATTGTGTATATAAGAGCTGAAACTAGGAGCAGGTTGCAAGCAGGGAATCAAGGTTCTGAAATTAATGAAGATTGCGGCCTGAAACCTTTGTAATTTTTAACCATTAGCCTTTGGAAAAGGTCTCCGTAGCCATTAGAGGGCCTTTAATAACGTGAAGCTTTATGAAGTCCACCTGACAAAGTACAAAGGAGCGCCCTACTACTTACCCGACTGCTGGAGATAATTCTACATTCCGGGTGTCTACAACAGGGACAGAGGCGGGAACAGACACCTGAGGGCTATAGGTGCCGGAGTGATTGACAGTGGGGATCGCTCTTCTAACTAGTCGCCCCCATGTGGCAATGTTGATGTTCATCTGAGGAGCTCTGAGGAATGTTTTGCCTGCAAACAAATAAGAATAATTAATATATGTGGGCAGAGGATCCAGAGGGCAAACATTACAGTCTGGAAATGCAGATCCCACTGTACCTTGCTGTTTTGAAAAGATCTTCTTTTGCCTCTGAAGCTTTGGTCTTCTTTCAATAACTGGATTGAAAAAGGTTACCTGGAAAATGGAAAACAAAAATATCTACCTATATCGCACAATCTTCTTATAGGTGAGCTTGGTTCTGCCAGCCAGGACTATAAGGAGGGACTACATCTGATATGTACTGCGTCAGGAGAGACTGCAGAACCGGATTATGACAGAGGTAGCGCACAGAGCACAAGACAGAGAGCATAAACTCTGGGCCCAACTATCAAAAGTGCCAGAGGAGCGGTGACCTTGTGGTCCAGTCACTGGCGTTTCAGACTGAAACACAGAAAAGAAATGTGACTCCCCTATAGCGCTCTGCTGGTCTCAGACTTACAATGAAGCAGATTGCACGAGCAACCATCACTCCACTTAAACGCCTCATCACATGATTGGGGCTCGAATCACCAATATGGGATATTCACATGGGGCTGAATTTTTGCTTTGACTGAAAAGAAGTTCCATACCGGTGATCGGAGTAGTTTCTATAGTACGTGCAGAGACTTCTGCAAGCCACATTTACATGAATAGGACCAGTCGCGGAAGTTTCTTAAAAGCAACCCTCTGGTTTTGGGACAAAAAGGTTTTCCCGGGACAGAAGGGTATATTACCTGCAGTTCTTCTCGGTCAGCCTGCCGATCCACCGCTTCAAGAGGTCTACGGCAATTTTCTAGCAACCTTTTGCACACTGTGCAGTCTGATTGGCCAGTGCTGATCACATGAGCAGCTCTGGCCAATCAGAGATGGTATAGTGCATTAGTAGTCCAACACTAGCAACGCGCTGTGGGGATTATTTTGTTTGAAGCTTGGACAGCCTAAAACAGGACTTGGAACCAGTGGATTGGAGGGGTGATAGAAAACACCTGAAGGATATATTTTCCCCTCTGGTCCTGGACAGAATTCTGCCCAAAAACTGTAGGGTCGCTTCAACAAGCCAGGTCATGTGTCAACCTACCCAATGGCCACATGGGGCAGATCTACTGTATCATAAGTTATCCCTCAAAATGTATTCATGACCTATCCACAGGGTAGGTGATAAATCACTGCAAACACCACTGGACCACCACTTGGGTAGAGCTACACAGGCTGAGGATTTTCTGTGCAGTTTCCATACAGAAACAGCAGTATTTACAGTTACACCAGAGTGGATGAGATTTAACACAAATCCCATCTACTCCGCAGAAAAACAAAATCCAGATGACATCTATGTGGAACTTGACAAGCGATGCACCTTTTAAATCCGTAGCATGTGAATGTCTGCTGCGGATCTTCACCCGTGCCGATGTGCAGCCAAGACATCTGCGCAAACACACTTTAGATTTCGAGCAGATAAACTGTAAATTTCCCATCCTGTGTAGCTCTACCCAAAATAGTGAAGGTGGGGTCCCAGCAGTGATCAAACAACCCGTGGGACAAGGGATAATGCCATTAAAGGGATTGTCCAGCTTTCACCGATTGGAAGCCTATCCGCCAGACAGATGATCAGTAGTAGATTGGAGAGCGTCTGCGCCCCATGACCCCTGCTTATAGGTCATCAACAGTTTAAAGCTGAACAACCCCTTTAAAGTGATTTATGACATTAAGAAAAAAAAAAAATCGACAGCGTTATTTATCATGCTGTATGATTACATCAGGGGGGAACCAGTCACCGCTTCCAAAATCATCACAGAGAGCCTCCAAGAATAACTAAACCATTTACTGTCATTAGTGAAAAAGTTACTGAACTCTACACATCTTAACTAGAGATAAGCGAGCATACTCATTAAGGCGATTTACTCAAGAGAGCATCGCCTTTTTCGAGTAACGGCTGGCTCATCCCTGAAAATTCGGGGGGGGGAGGGGGGGGGGGGGGTTGTGCAATGTTCTTACCTCTGCGAAGAGGGTGCCCTGCGGCTCCAGGTACAGGCACATCCCGTGCCGCTGATTGTCCAGGAAATCTTCTAACCTCAAAAACTTTACTGCACACAGGGATCTCCAATCTCTCCAAAACACCGAAATCTCAAGTTCTCTGGACTAAGAGAAAAGACATAAAAGTAACCACCATTGCCTATAATGTACCATGCTTAACTCACCCAGGTTTAGCAATTCATCAAAAATACTAAAGAGTGATTTAATTTTATTCAATGTACTATTGCATTAGGTTTTGGATTCACATTTTGCTCTTTGGTAATGACTGGATCTAGGGCAAGTGGAAGGTTTTACAACCAGTGACAAAATCTCTACCTCATATCTCCAGCTGGATATACGTCACATATACAAAAAAAATAAAAGCAAAAACACAGCACATGCCATAGAATGCTGCCACTAGGACAGTGGCAAATACCCAGATTGAACTACCGCTTCTGATCATGTTGATTTTTCTTTGGCCATTTCTATAAGCAACAAGACCTATCAAATGTCAAAATTAGAGAGAAGTAAATTTTGAGGCTAGGGTTACATGTCAACATCTGGCCACAACAGGGGTTCCACAACCTCATACTCCTATTGAAGACAATTGAGTTACAGTTGCCATAGGTACTATTGTATCTTGTCTCCACTGGAAGAATGGGTAAAGACCTGGGTTTGAGATTCAGGGGACGCCCACAGGTGGTGATTGGCTGATGTAGCCTGTCGCTTACCCCGCTGCCCTGCCATCCCCGCTCCTAACAGGGTGCGATATGCAGTGGCATGTACCCCTGATGAGCACCCCACAGCTGACCTTACAGTGTCCCATTTCCTCTCATGTCTATGCTGTTATCAGGGCTGCCCGTGACCCGGCCCTGGCACTCAAACAGCCTGCCATATGTCAGCTCACCGGCTTCCGGTTGCCAGAAAAAGGTTCATGGATGGATTGTCAGAGGAACTGACAACGGCTGCACACTCCCTTCGCCGCTGCCGGCAGCAGCCTCCTGATGTGCAGCTGGTCATTCTTTTTCCTGTCAGCCTCTGAAATGTGCTGGATGCTGCATTGTAATTCTGTCTGCCTCTGCACTGTGGTCCCAGCTCCGCCATCACAATGTTCCTGGTCGGACGTGCTGAAAGCACCGCGGCGCACTTGCATGTGGGCTGGTCGCGGCACACTTGCCAGCAGCCAGGTGGTCAGTCGTCTCGTCACCCTCCGCAGTGTGCTGGCAGCTGTAAGTATGTTGCCGGCTGAAGCATCAACAGTACAACAGTACCGTTGCCATGAGTCGCAGGTTGCAAGCAAATCCAACATCCAAGAAACTTTTAGCAGCCTGTGGCAACTTGCACTGTGACCGCATTCACTTTAATAAGAGTGCGAGGTTGAAGAGCTACAAAGTGATTTTTTTTGGGGGGGGAGGGATCACGCTACCCGTTGTAGCCAAAAAGGTGACATGTAGTCGTAGCCTAAAATATACTTGCAGTGAAACATAAAGACAAAGTGCCTTAGTGAAGCATTTCCCTCATAGCTCAGCAGTTTGTGCTGAAGTCCTTCCCTCCGTTTACAAACAAGATATTGCCTATGCTACAGATGAATCCTGTCTTTCGCAAAAACTGCTGTCTGACATCACACTTGCCACTCCTTCAATTACCCTCTCGCAGGAGACACTGCTAGTCTGAAACTGTACTGAGGCTGCTGTAATCACAGGGCATTAGCTAGCAGGTTCCCTCAACAGACCGCTAACAATTTTCTATGGGATCAACACTTTAGCTAAACCTTTATTAGAAGAGAGAATGCAAAGCACTGAAGTAAATTGCCTGCACTCAGTTGGCCCCATATTGAAATAAATGCAAAGCTTGTAAGTGGACAAACCTAAATGAATCACTATTTAACCCCTTAGTGACGGCCCTATCGTAAAACTACGTCCAGGACGTGTATGGAGGGAGGTAGCGGCGCTATCTCCCTTCATACAGCGCGGGCATCAGCTGTTTACTACACCTGACACCCGCGGGCAATAGCTGCGCTCGGCCGTTCGCGGCTATTAACCCTTTAAATGCCGCTGTCAATTCTGACAGCGGCATTTAAATCCCCCGAACGCTGTTCAGGGGTCCCGCACGCCCCTAATGAATGGCCCCAGGGCTGCCTTAGCAGATTGCCTATCAAGCCATCCACGCAGGGAGGCTTGAAAGACTGCCAGTAAAAAAGCAGTATGACGTAATGCTATAGCATTACGTCATACTGCAGGAGCGATCAAAGCATCGCATGTTAAAGTCCCCCAGGGGGACTTCAAAGTAATGTAAAAAAAATAATCAATAAAGGTTTAAAAAAATAAAAAAAAGTTATAAAAGTTTAAAATCACCCCCCTTTTGCCATATCAATTCTTAAAAAAAATCAAAATCATAAAATCAAAATCTGTATTTGATATCGCCGCGTCCGTAAAAGTCCGATCTATCAAAGTAGTGCATTATTTTTCCCGCACGATGAACGTCGTCTGAAAAAAAAAAATAAAGAACGCCAGAAATGCACTTCTTTAGTTACCCTGTCTCCCAGAAAAAACGCAATAAAAAGCGATCAAAAAGTCGTATGTATTCCAAATTGATACTATCGGAAACTTCAGGACATTCCGCAAAAAATGAGCCCTTGCTCAACTACGTCGACAGAAAAATAAAGGTATTGCGCGCACAAAATGACCGCAGAAAATAATTGAAAAAAATTAAATATCTTAAAAAAAAAAATTTTAAGTACTACAGCAAAAAAAAATACTATACAAGTTTGGTATCGTAGCAATCGTACTGACGCATAGAATAAAAATATCAGGTCGTTTTTGTTGCAATTTGTGTGTTGTAGAAACAGGACGCACCGAAAAATGGTGGAATGACGTTTTTTTTCCATTTCTCTCCGCTAAGAATTTTTTAAAAAGTTTTTCAGTAAATTATATGGTACAATAAATAGTGCCATTGAAAAATACAACTCGTCCCGCAAAAAACAAGCCCTCATACAGCAACGTCGATGGATAAATTAAGGAGCTACGATTTTTTAAAAGGGAGTAGGAAAAAACAAAAATGGAAAAAAGCAAAAAGCTCCGTCACTAAGGGGTTAATAGCTCTAGATTAGAAACCAGAATTTTCTGAAACCTCAGAGAATTCGCACAAGTGGATCACAGGAGGTACAATTTAAAAGGATGTAAAGTTGTGATTGGACTATTGTGATGCATGTAGCCAAAATACTCCATTTACAGTCCACGTGGCTGTGTGTTATGTTTACCTAAAACATTAAGTAATGAGCAGCAATACATTGTTCATAGCAGCGAACGTTCTGCCAAAATACAGCGGAGCAACAGCAAAGGAATTTCTGCTTCCATGCCAGTTAAGTGGTCTACTGTTTATTGTCCCATTTTTAGGATACAGACTACAGCTAGTCAAAAAGAGTTTTATAAACTTACAGAAGGTTAAAAAGGGAACCTCAGTCACCAGCTTCATGGTGCCTGAACCACAGATGGAATGAACCCGGGACAAGCATTTACAGAGCGTCCATGTAGGTCTTATACCGAAACACTACGGCGTTTGAGAAAACATACATATTGAAGTGTGACGTGGATGGGAGCTAGAATGGTGCGGCTCCAGCCTCTCCCCACCTGCATCATGCCCATACACTGCTCTCCCCAATACATTATAGGGGAGAGAGCTGTCAGTCTCCGTGATGCAGGTGGGGAAAGTCTGGCACAGCCCGCCGCTACGACTCAAATCACCGTTCATCAGACTAAGGAGAAACCACCTCCACCTGTTGCCCTGCCGAGAGCGGTTTTGATAAAACTCTGGCATTATTTTAACCCCTTTAGGATGCTGCCTTATTTACCCCCCATTATCGTTTTTTCATCCCCCCTTTAAGAAAACTCGTAACTCCTTCATTTATTCATCAACGTCGCTGTAGGAGGGCTTGTTTTTTGCGGGACGAGTTGTATTTTTTAATGGTGCTATTTAATGTACCATATAATGTACTGAAAAACTTAATTTTTTTCAATTTTCTGCCGCCATCTTCTGCGCACAATAACTTAAATTTTCCGTCTACGCAGTTGAGCGGGGGCTCGTTTTTTTGCGAGATGTCCTGTAGTTACTGTTAGTACCAAGTCAAAATACATACGAAGTGTACCGATCCCTAAAAGTCTCCTTTAGATGCAAGTCATCTCTTGTGGATTGCATGGGGAGATTAGTTTGTCGTAAGTGTATTATGCAAATGAAATCCCCACCCTTCTTATTCTGTATTCCAGTGAATGTATTAAAAAGGTGATGGCATTTGTGGCTCTATTTCATGCTGTTCCTATGTGAATGGTAGGGGATTTTAATTGTCTGGATCCCTGTTCAGATAGAACCCTTTAGTGCCTTCTCCTTCCCCAACTGTTTTTGCACACTTATTATTGGAATTAGGTTTACGTGATCTGTGGAGGTTGAGAAATCCAGAAGTTTGACAATACTCTTGTTATTCCACTTCACATAATAGAAATTCTAGAACAGATCTTCCCATAGGTCTGCTATCTATGATTCCTTATGTACAAAGAGTGGAATGTCTACCACAAACGGTCTCATCACTTTCCACTCTGTCGTTGATTTAGGACTAGTGGGGGATTTGGTTTGGCTCTAAACCTACAGATCATTTGAGAGGTGTTGCAAAAAATAAGTGTGTTTATGAATTGGAAGGTTTTTGGGGAACGGGAGACTAGGTCATTTTTTGGCTTCTATAATTAAGGCACAGGAATCATCATCTTATATGACAGGAATGAGACGGCCCGATAAGTCTTTGGTTATAGAAGGATGAAATTTTGGAGCAATTTTTTAAAAACCTCTATGCTTCTCGGTTAAGTGTGGATTGTGAAGATCTTTATGAATACTTGGCGCAGGTGCAATTGGCAATTTTGTCTGATGATCGGCACGTGGGGTTAGAGGGTCCTTTGACACTGAATTAGTTTTATTTTCCTAAAGAAAAGTCGTCTGGGTTGGATGGTCTTCCTAATGACTTTTTTTAAAGCACTACCAGGATACGCTTCTGCCACATCTGACAATGCATGAAGGAATCCTTCCACCATCAATGAGAGATGCCAAGATGGTCTTTATCCCTAAACCTGGAAAGGATTGGTCTCTTCCTTATGCCTATCGTCCAATATCTCTGCTGACCACTGATGTTAAAATCTTGGCAAAGATACTTGCGAATAGATTACTTTTAGTAATCTACTAAAATCTACTATGAATAAATGTGGGACCCTTCAAAAGGGCTAAATGGTCTGGAAGGTTGGAAATTCCAAAAATTCCAAATGTTCTTCACCATCTACCAATTTTTTATTTTTGGTTTTATCTGGAGCTCTGGGATTTTCTATAGGATTTACCCATACTACTGGCTCTTGGATATATTTTTTGGTATCTCAATTTTAACAGTTGAAGGGGTTAGGGGAAAAACTGTACATTAGTTTCTAAAATGACAGTTTGTAGCCCCCCTATACTGAGAGAGGGATGAAAGGTGAATAAAGGACTATATACGGCAATTTTATTTAAATTATGGAATATATTTAAGCAGATTTTGAAGCTAGATGAAGGAACCTTAAATTGCCAGTTTTTTAGTTTTTTTAAAAGTTGGATGGATTTTCACTATGGGAGAAGAGAGGGGTAATCCTTTTGAAACCGCTACTGCGTTTTTTGTTTTTTTAAATATAGTTTTGAACAATTTAAAGAGCTTTATGATAAGCCCCATATTTAATTTTTTTTCTTCAGTTATGACTAGAGATGAGCGAGTATACTCGCTAAAGGCAATTGCTCGAGCGAGCATTGCCTTTAGCGAGTAACTGCCCGCTCGAGATGAAAGGTTCAGGTGCCGGCGGCGGGCAGGGAGCTGCGGGGGAGAGCGGAGCGGAGGGGAGATCTCGCTCTCCCTCTCTCTCCTGCTGACAGCCGCTACTCACCGCTCCCCCGAACCTTTCATCTCTAGCGGGTAGGTACTCGATAAAGGCAATGCTCGCTCGAGCAATTGCCTTTACCAAGTATACTCGCTCATCTCTAGTTATCATGCGTTTGCTGCTATTTACAGCAATTCCCAATTAAAGAAAAATGGGAAAGAGATTTAGGCCATGTTAGCAAAGGTAAATGGTCTGTAATGTTGTGTATGATTTCATTGATCTCTATCTGAAAGTCAACAAATATTGCAATTGTCTTTAGTGCATGGGGTTTATTGTGAACCATTAAAGTACTTTAATATTGGTATTAAACTTCCTGTCCAAAACGTTATAAGGATGGTGCAGTTTTAATGCATATGGTCTGGGATTGTGTAAAATCGTGTGGGGTACTAAAGATAATTTAATAAAAAATTAGGGGGAAAGCCGAAGCAATGTCAAAGTATTATTTTACTTAAAGAGTAGTAGATGCTTGGAACAAACTTCCAGCATGCGTGGTTGGAAAAGGAATAATAAATGAATTCAAGCAGGTTTGTGATATTCTGGAAATAGAAAGGAAATAAGGGCAGAATGGATGGACCATGTGGTCATTCTCTGCCATAAATTTTCTAATTCCTTCAAAAAAAAGAAGAAAGAAAGAAATACAGATTCATCCAGGTATAAATTCGCCCCAATCAGACCTAGATGGGCGAAAAGATAATGTCCCATTGTTTTCCATTCACAGAGGAAAGGTTCATAATGGACACTTTCTATGTTTCCAGTTAGTCAAATACCCCTTGATGTAACGGATGCACACAAATACATGTATCCCTTTGCAGACTGCTGTAATTCCGGTTCTTCACTCCTCTACTTACTCTGTCCAGCTCTAGTGTAAACTTCTGGTCCCATGACTGGTTGGAAATAGGTTTCCAGTTGGTCTGGCCGACCACGGTATTGTCCAGCTTCAGCACAGCACAGACCTCATCTGTAAGGAAATTACACCAACTCAGCTTAAAAGGCTAAGAGGATTGCAAGAAACAAAAAGCCCCAGTGTTAAGCAGATATTTTCTTGTTGTGGGTTTAAGAAAAGATTAGCGCTTTAGTTTTCTTCTGTAAAAAAAAAAGCCCAAATGTATGAACAGACCAATTGCTTTCAAATGGACCGGGGTTTCTTGCCAATTACTGGGCATGTTAAGCGGTATTTACTATGGATTGTCTTTAAACCTTTAGTCTCGGTTAGGTCTCCAATTAAATGTTAAAATGTAGCTTGCTAGGCCGTACATACACATTATTGACCAGGACAACACACCATACTTATCAATTTACCTTATAACAGCTCATTTTTAATGTCAATAACCACAGGTTTGGTTGAAAAAAAAAATTGTTTATCAATGGCTTAAATCTGTTCATAAATATACAGCCAATCTATAGAAATAAAACTATATACTTCCCCTTTAACAGGAACCAAGGTTGGAAAGACACTGTTCCCTTTGTTCATCTAGGTAGCAACACATCTATACCCGTTTTTATAAGTGTCCCTCCAAATATACTTTCACCACCTGATCGGGCATCAGATATGGAGACGCAACTGCATGCAGGTCTGTATAGATGGCTGAACAACCATAGCATGCATTGTGCATAGGGCGTCTCCTAATTAATAAGACCCGCGTACAACATTGCACATTTGTCTTGACAACTGCATTGTCCAGTTGCATCTCTCTAAGAACGATGTTTGATTAGCTATGCATTAGAATAAATTTACATGGGGTCAGCCCAATATCCACTAAAGGATTGGGCATGTAGAATTTCAGTATGTCCAATCCTTTTGTTCCCTCATTATTCTAAGACAAAGTCTACCTTATACCAAAGCTATAAAGTTGCCTTAGAGAGAAGGGACTTATGAACATAGGTGCAAGATGGACCCAAAACAAGAAAAACTATACTTAAAATGTCTTCTAACATTTATCGCCACATGCAAATAACAGTGGATCACTGACCATAAAGTAATGGTGCTCTAACGGTTGTATAATCCATATATGTCAGTAAGCAAGGGTAGAACTGGCCAATTTCTACAAACAATTTAAGATTAAGCAATATTAAACATGCAAACGCGCAGGCCAACTGCTAGAAACCCTTTTTCCATAAACGTAGCGATCAGGAGACATTCGTCTGCCAAGATCATGTAAATGGAAGGAGACAATAACAGAAAATTACTGAACTGGAAAAGTCATCTGTCTTCAGGAGATTCCGACTGCTGACACTTTTATTTTTACTTGTCCTGCTCATGAAGGAGGATCTGGCTTCACTTGGACTCCAGCCTGGTAGGGTAGTGGTAGCGGCTTTCGACCTGCCAGGAACATTCTCAAGAATGTCCTGGCAGCCCATGAGTCGGACTTCCAGGGTACCTGAGGAATACAAACAGTGAGAAAAATGATTGTGTTTGTAATGGATGAGTAGAAGGTAGCAGACTAGATCAACGACTAGAGCTTCACTCAGCTCACACTAGCCAATGGAGTCAACATTAGTATGGATAATGCAGTGGTTAACATTTGTTTTGGGTACACCATGAAAAACCTAACAATTGCCTTCCTAGGCTACCTGGCCTAAACATGTGAGGATATCTGGGTTTGGCACTCGTGATTGGCAGATAATTGCTGGGCTTAACCAGAAAATTCAGCAGATCTTAGTAGTGCTAGGGTAACAGCGCCCATACAACACAAAGGTCGTATTCATCATAGCACTCCAAGCATGCTCAGAGCATGGAAACCATAGAAACCAGAACTATAGTACTAGGCAGTGACTGCTCTCAATGTGCTCCTTAAAAGAACAGTCAACCTCTTTGGTCATATTCAGCATTGCACTCTGAACATGCTCGGAGCGTGGAACACACAGAAACTAAGACTGCAGTACTAGGCAGCGAGTGCAGTCAGCTCTCCCCCTCCCGATCCTGGACTATGGTATGCCACCTCCCTGCTGACATTACTATTAACACTCCCTCTGACAAGTGTGCTCACTGAACTTGTGGGGATTAACCCTTTGAAGGCAAAGACACCCTGTGATCTGTATAAATGCACTCAAGCACATGATTCCTTCAGAGGGTTAACTGCTTCACGTCCAGTGAGCATGAGGGGAAAGTGTTAATGATAGTGATGTCAGTGGAGAGGAGGAGCCAGGATTGGGATGGAGAGAGCCGACAGTAGTTGCTGCCTGGTTTCTGTGTTTTCCACGCTCTGAGCATGTTCAGAGTGCAATGATGAATATGACCAAAGAGGTGGACTGTTCTTTTAATGAGCACATTGATCACTAAATTAACAAGATAAAATAATAAGTGTGGATTCATAGGTGCTTTCCCCATTAAATATAAAACACACAGTCTGGTTACTGACAGATCTGTTCCTTCTCAAAAAAATAAATAAATAAAAAAAAATAAAGTTGTTCGAACCATTCCAAGGCACAAACAACTTTCAGAAGATCTCATATGTGCGTTATAGACAGACACAGCCGGAAAAATGCTGCAAAAGCTTTGCTTAAGGCCCATTTACACGGGACGAATGTTGGTCAAACGATACCAGACACTCGTGCCCACATGTACTCGCTCCCGTGCTGTTGCACAGGAGCTAGCATCACTGGCTCTCTGGCAGAGCAGCCAGCAGGAGATTTCACTCCTCGCTCTCCCCCGCCCTTCTCCATTCACTGACATAGCGGCCGTTCGGTACTGAATGGCTGCTATTTACAGTAAACAATCAGCTCATCATCCCTCGTTTATGCTGCATAAACGATAGACAATGAGCTGAACTATGATCATTCAGTGTAAATAGCAGCTGTTCAGTACTGAACAGCCACTGTGTTAGTGAATGGAGAAGGGCAGGGAAGAGCTAGGAGTGAAACCTCCTCCTGCCTCCCCACTACAAGCCAACGATACTCGCTCCTGTGCAACAGCACGGGAGCGAGTACATGCGGGGATGAGTGTCGGGCAATAAATGGGGCTTTAGACTTGACCACACGTCGATTCACGTTTATTCAAAATGATCTACTAATGGAAAAAAAAATCTGAACTGTTGCTAATCTCCCCAAGAATGAGTCTCTCAAGTTCACTCCTAGAGCATAATATGTAATCCTATAGGATTCCGCAGCAAAAAGCCGCCGTGTGCATGAGCCTTTAGCTATAGACAAAACACAATCAACGTGTCATTCGTAATCAATGCAGAAATCCACGTAAAGCCAAGGGGTTCATTCCTTCTTGCCACTGTAGTCTAAAAGGGGAATCCTAGAAGCTCGCCTAATGCTTTCAATTGCTGACAGGTAGATGGCGCTCTACATTCAACATGCTTCAGTATGGTACTTGGAGGTCTCAAAAATATACCCACAGGATCCTCTGTCCATTATAACATTTTATGGAACCCTTTTTAAAAAAGTTTTCCCGGGATAAAATAAAAGCCGCTCATGGACAAGAATGGCGCAGTTTCAAAAAATAAAAGATCTGCATCCCGCGTTGTATCTCAGCCTTATTCACTTGAATGAAGGCTATGTGTGATACCGGACACGGCACAGTGAGGAGGAGAAAGCAGACGCTTGTATCTCAAAAGTCATTTGACAATTAGACGGAACTCTTTAATGGGATGGGGCTGTATGAGATTAAAATACTGCATGATTACAATATGGCCAGCATCAATTACCATAAAACAGGTCCTGCAACATCACTACAAGAACTGCTCATAGAAACTTATTGGCAAGCTGAAAAATTTTAAAGGGAACCAGTCAGCATTCAAGTGCGGCGCTGCAATGTACGTACTGCGCTCTTCTACAAGACCCTATTGCTGGTCATGCTAATAAAGCCGTAGCGGGGGTAATTGGCTTTCCAGACTGGTGTGGTAGGTAGGCCGGACCAGCTCATCTGTGGCTTTTTCCCCAACGTCATCCCCGCTGCGCTGGGAACCGGTCTGCATGTTTTACATTTGGCGTGGGAGATCGTTAGAAGCAGAGGACTCCGGTATAGTTTTATTAACATGACCAGCAATAGGGCCGTGTAGATGAGCGCAGTTTACACATTGCAGCGCTGCACTAATATTACATTGCAAAAATCTGCTGACGGGTTTCCTTTAATATTTTAGATGTAAATATCACAAATTTGCTGCTCTACTTCTAGAAATGCAGTCCAATAATAGCAGAACTTGACTCAAGTATATATCACTCCGGTCCCAGTGGTGCTACAACCTCAGCCACCCACCAGGAACATGAGTAGATGCACTTAGTCAGATGCCAATTAGAAGCTAATTAACCTACATAATCTGTAGATATACAAGCACTGGCGGAGAAGCGGCATGAGGCTGGAGAGGTCTCGGAAGGCAGACAAGCAGCGATGATCATGCTCAACACCAGCAGAGCGCAGCATTTCGGATATGGGTCACAACGTTACAACATGTATTTGACCACAATGGAGACCAACGAGACAATGGTAAGCAGGCTTGTTGTGCCACGGTTGCAGTTAAAGCAAATATACCCTTATAGAAGAAGCAATCTAATGGAGGTCGCTGCAGAATTCTGCATCCATCTGGGAGGTTTTCAGCCATTAGAGGACTAGACTGCATATCCTAATGCTTCACCAGTCACTGCAAGGTAGCAGCTTAATAACCCAGCTGAACCTCACTGACCAAAGCGCAGAACAAAGTGGCTGCAAGGAAGAGAGCGGAGATCCACTATGCAAGTAAAACGAACATTCACTTTAATACCCAACCACAGAATAGGTGATCGATGTCCGATCGGTAGGGATCTCACTGCTGTGACTCCCATTGATTCTCAGAAAAGAGGTTTCATGTCCCCCCTCCTCCTCACTGCACTCTCAATGCAAAGACTGAATGGAGCAGAGGTCACACACGCACAACGCTGCTCCATTCGTGTTCAATAGGACTGCCGGCGGTAGCCAGGTGCTCGCACTTGTCCATTTCCATCAGTCCCGTTGAAATGAATGAGTAGCGCCGTGCAGGTGTGACCTCTGCTTCATTCAATCTGAAGTCATTGTAAAGGATGCTGCAAGCCTTTTATGGCTGAAGAGGGGAATACAGGACCCTGGTTTTTGGGATCGGTTGGAGTGGGGGTGGGTTCATCTGTGAGATCCCTACTAGAGATGAGCGAGCGTTCTCAGTAAGGACAGATACTCGAGTATCGTCCTCACCAAGTACCTGCCTGATCGTCCGTCCGGGTGCCGGCGGGGTCGAGTGCTGTGTTGCAGGAGTGAGCGGGGGTGGTTAAGAGAGAGATCTCTCCCCCTCCCCCCCGAATCTTTGCGGGCGAGCAGGCAGGTACTCGCTAAGGACGATACTCGCTTGAGTATCTGTCCTTACCGAGTACGCTCGCTCATCTCTAATCCCTACCGATCAGATTTATCAGCCATCCTATGTGTAGCTGGTAAAAGCAAATCTTGCTTCAAACCCTGGAACTGCGAGTATGGCTGATGAGGCTGCTGCTATGTAATAGAATACCATGCACTGTTGTTTCTAACTATTGCTGCAACTTGGAAGAAATAAGTGGCCACAAATCCCAAGATAAGCTTAGATAAAAACTTTTCATGTGCGATTTGGGTCATAAAAGTTGGCAATATATATTCAATAGCTATTGGCTGAACACTCGTTTAGCAGACCGCGTTTCCTCCCAATAACACATGCTTGCTCCGTCCTGCCAAGTGTGCATATGTTCTCAATAGGAAGAGGAGAGCAAAACACTTTTTTGGCGTATCCCCCTTGAGAACAAAGGATCAGACCAGTTGAAATTCAATATGCCTGATCCTTCTCCAATGTACGAGACCACCCCATGTATGTATTGCTACATCACTCATTTCAGAAAATAGAAGCATCACAGGGAGCTACGTGGGGTAGAAGGGTGCCCAACTTCTGGACAGCAACTGAAATTTACACTGGGCTCTGCGGTTCACAATCTATACTCACCTATCAGTATGCCTTAGCAGAGTGAGAGGAAATCAGAGCAACCCATAGCCAAGCGAACGCAGGAAGAACATATAAACCCCATGCAGAGGTTGTCCTTTAAATGCAGTACACCAACACGGCAAGGCAATAGTGCTAACCACTGAGCCACCATTCTGCTTTTACCATCTAAATGACTACTAGATCATTGCACTCTTATTTCACAACTTGAACTCCCGTCCATCACGGAAGGATTCTTCGGTTTACCTGTTAGAGCAGCTGGCTTGGATAGTGTACTGTACTGGTTCTGTGTAGAGATCATACTTTGTCGTGGGCTCAAAGTCGGAGATGCAACCATAGACAGCTCTTCTATGATGATATTGCTTTTCGGGTGATTTTTGGGGAGTTCACTGAGTCTTTGTTCTAGAGAGTATTTCAGGAGGTCCAGCTTCTGACTGGATTCATTAAATCTTGACTGAGCCTGAAAACCATAGAAAGTCCATCAGAGTTTAGATTAACGGAAAAAGGTTACAAAAATGTTACAAATACATCGCACTTTAACACGTTTAAGCATCTCAAAATAAAAAAAACAAATTTCACCCTGTTTTTTGAGGTCATTTATTTTTACGCCGTCCAACATGTGTCAAGTGTTACGTTAACTTTATTCTATGGGCTCAATCATGTAGGCGTATTGTCACAGTGTATTACGCATGGATATATCCCACGGGTGATACACTGTAAATGGAATCACGAACGGAGAATCATGGCGAATCTCGACGGTGAGCCTATCTGTCAGATATGCTCAGTGCGGAGAACAGTCAGCTCTCCCCTGCTCCTGGGCGGCTACGCCCGTGGACAGGGAGCCTAAGGCAGTGGCTTGGCTGATTAACAGCCAGGCTCCTGCTCTAACAGCCAGTAGCAGAGAATCATCAGATCCTGGCAGTTTAACCCCTTACATGTCCCAATCAGTAACTGCACCATGTAAGCAGATGACAGGGGAAGGGAGCCCTTTCTGCCAGATATCATCACGCTGCAGCATGATCACAAGATACCAACAGGCTCCCATGGCAGCCAGAAGCCTCAGACCTCCATGTCTGTCATGTAACTCAATCTATTAGACCTCACCTCGGGCGGAGTATATATAGTAGGCTGTCGTCATAGGTTTAATGTTTTCGTGCAAGATGATTCAGTTTTTATTGACACTATTTTGATATATATGACTGAGGATTTTTTTTAAATTTCTGTTTCGGCAAAATGTGATGAACAGAGAACTGCTATTTTAGCATTAGAAAAAAAAAAAACAGTGCTGGAAAATGTAATCTTTTATGGTACATGATATGTGGCAATACTGATTATGTATAGTTTTGTTTTTTCAATTTTAAAAACCTTGTGTAAAAGGGGGAAATTTCTCTCTTTTTTTTTTTTAACAGAAAAACATTTAGATGCTGTTGGCGGCAATGACAGCATCTGCCGGGTGCAGAGGAGTGATTAGATGAGCAAGTCATCATGCTTTCACTCTCAATCCTTTTCTGGGAAAGACCCCCATGTGTGGCAACAAGAGAGCAAGCATGCTCTCTGATTGATTGGGTGGAGAAGGTTACATGCGACCTGGTAAGTGGTAGGAGAATCACAAATTTTCTCTGCTGGTTGCCCATCCCCCTTTTCCTCTGCTCTGCACACCCACTGAAAAGTGACAGCCATAAATTCAGTATTCTCGACACCTCTACAAACGGCTGTAGCTGCCATCGGTATTACACACCAGCTTCTGGTGTCATTTTACAGAGAAACCACGTTTGTAGCAAATAAAACTGAAGCTACAGCAGTGTGAAGCGGTACGAGCTCCGTCCATCCAGAACGGTGATGTCCTTTTGCTGCAGAGTTCGTCCGAAACGGTGTGCTTTAGAACATGGATATCACCATACATAAGAATCGAGACTGACGGTTCCATAGAAGTAAAGCGCTGGAAGCACTGCGTTTTCAGCCTTGAGTGAGCAGTCCCATTGAAATGAATGGGAGCGTTGTACAGCGTTTAGCGCAGCACTGAAAACGCAGCGCTAAACGCTGTACAAAAACGCCCGTGTGAGGGAGGCCTAAGATGTACAGAAGCCTGACGACTGGAGGATCAGCAGTGCAGCAAGAAGAACCACCTCTAATGTATTCCACATGAGGAATCGATACTACTATATATAGTAGCTTTACCAGAAGGTCACAATTTAGAGGATCTTAATCCTACTGTCCGTCATCTAGATTTTCCCCAACTAACGACATGCTGCTTTCTTCAGTTCTATTCCACCGAGATGGAAGAGATATGCTCTTGCAAGCAGTTCAGCAGTAATCAACGGCAATTTGTAACATACACAGCAGGACACAATGTAGCAAAACATCTAAAAATCATTCTACAGCATG
The DNA here is from genome assembly GCF_035609145.1 of Eleutherodactylus coqui. Classification (NCBI taxonomy): domain Eukaryota; kingdom Metazoa; phylum Chordata; class Amphibia; order Anura; family Eleutherodactylidae; genus Eleutherodactylus; species Eleutherodactylus coqui. Next base: position 257,133,642 of record NC_089839.1, on the reverse strand, counting down.
AAAAAAAACCAAAAAAAACAATACACACATTGCGGTAGTATATCTGTACATATCAGACAAGAAATAGGACATGCTATTGCATGCCACCTATGTGTCAAACCGACTGGTGTCTGTGCGCTGTCTGATGAGTGTTGTGCCTGAGCCACTCAGACACAACTTGCACACATGGGAAGTGTGCTGGAGGCCTAAAGCAGATCAGTTTTTCTTCTACTCTCAAACCACCCAGGTTAAAAGGGGTTGTCTCGCGATAGCAAGTGTGGTTATACACTTCTGTATGGCCATATTAATGCACTTTGTAATGTACATCATGCATTAAATATGAGCCATACAGAAGTTATTCACTTACCTGCTCCATTGCTGGCGTCCCCGTCGCCATGGATCCGTCTAATTCTGATGTCTTCTTGCTTTTTTAGACGCGCTTGCGCTGTGCGGTCTTCTTCCTGGTGAATGGGGCCGCTCGTGCTGGAGAGCTGGTCATCATAGCTCCGCCCCGTCACATGTGCCGATTCCAGCCAATCAGGAGGCTGGAATCGGCAATGGACCGCACAGAGCCCACGATGCACCATGGGAGAAGACCCGCGGTGCATCGTGGGTGAAGATCCCGGCGGCCATCTTGGTGAAGGAAGAAGAAGGAAGACGTCGCAGAGCGGGGATTCGGGTAAGTAATAAATTTTTTTTTTTTTAACACATCCTTTGGGGTTGTCCTGCGCTGAACGAGGGGCCTATGGAAAAAAAAACGTTTCGGCGTGAGACAACCCCTTTAAGCCTTAAAAAGGGACTATCCTATGACACCCCTCTTCCAAATGTAAGCATCTCCTCAAACATACCGCTGCCGATGCTTGCATACTGTACAAGTAAATAATACAACCCCCACAACACCCATTCAAGTGCTCTTCGCATGTCCCCCTATTAGGATCCCCATTGAGGAACGGTCCGATATGCACATGCTGTAAGGGAGCCAATATTTGTCCAGGCTCATACAGGGCGTTTGCACTGCAGTTCTGGCGATGCATTATTTTACCCGGATGTACAGAGAATTTCTCATTTACACACTATGGCTTTTATTCCGATTTAGAAGCTGCCAAGGGTTTTGGGAACTGCAGCGTGTGCTGGATGCGGATCACCCAATGACTTCAAAAAGGGGGGAAAAAATAGAAACCCAGGTGATAGCATGATGAGCATCTTTTACATGCAAGTTTGGTTTCAACAAAAATAGTTGAAACACACCATTGCTAGAACTATTTGTATGCAATAAAGGGCTCTGCATTCGCATATAGAAACCCGATGTTGAGCATGGACGTTCGCACAATACTGCGCCACTGTGTTACCTACAGATTCTCGCGGGATAGAAGTTGGTAAAACCGCGCTACGCTTTATTACTCCGATTACCACACAAAATAAAGAGATGCAAAAACCTTGAAAACCATTTTATGTGACTCGAGTGATTTATAGTAAATGGATTATTTAAGCCTACTTATCCAGCAAATGTGCATTATCACAGAGCCGTCTGCCAGAGGAGGGACGGACCTCACCTAAAATAAACTTCAAAAGTCAAACACTACTCCACCCAAGAAAAACACCAAACCCAACTGCACCGGAGCTGTCAGATTCTGAGGTATCATGTATTAGCCATGACTAAACCCTTCTGGCTCAGGCTGCAATGCAGAAGTAATGCCAGGGAAATCAAGAATGCTGCAAGCATAGTCGGTTACAATGTAAACTCTGAAGTATTTTTGTGGAACATCCCCTTGAGCTCATCACCTATCCGCAGGGTAAGTGTCTGATAGGGGTCCCAGTGGCCGGACTCCCACCAATCACAAGAAAGGGGTTCCTGAGCACTTCCTGTATGAATAGAGTGGTGGCCACAACAGCGCACTACCGCTCTACTCACTTCTATGGGACTGTGAGAGAGGAAGCACAAGAAAAACTACAGAACCAGGTTAGGCAGATGGAATACAAGCACTGGGCTATATCCAGCCGTCCCGTGAATGGAGTGATAGTGAATGGCGTGATAATGAATATGCACAGCCCCCGCTCCATTCATTCAGGATCCCCATTCTTATGATCATGGGGGTCACAGTGGACAGACTCCCAATAATCGGGAACTTATCACCTACCCTATATAAGTTATTTTTGTGCGCCAGAACGTGTATGAATATATATTCTCGCACTCCGTATGCAGGCGAATTAAAATTTTCCAAAATGTATTCTTCACTAGTCAATACGCTCGGCCTAGTAGGTTTTTAACTATTCAAGAATAAAGTTTGGAATTTTTTATTCGGCTGCATAGAGAATGCGTAAATCCATCCTTCATACACGGTCCGTGCTGCAGCAACCCACAGCGATCTCTAAAGCACCGTCAGCTGCCAAGGAGATACAATTCCATGGAGGACAATATGTGGAGGTGAGCAGCTTGAACCTTTGACTTGCAACCTTTGTATAAGTCTCCTCGCTGACAAAACCCTTAGCAGAACTTACTTCAGTAAGGGCTTTCCTGTCCGTCACCTTCCCGGATCCTAGCAGCTTCATTACGTTTTTGGCTCCTTCTGCCACTGCGAACTCTATCCTAAAGTGATGCCGTAATTCTTCCATTCGGAGCTCCAGTGGGCTAATCACAGGTTTTGCTGAAAGCAGTGCAAAAACGTTAGATGGAAGATTAACAGTCCTATCGACATTGTAGAAGCAACAAGTCATGATGAAGCTGGACAAGAGTACAATCGCTAAAAGCAAGGAGACATTCACACACTTGACGAAGGCCAGCTTCACACTGGCGGAAAAAACGTGCGATGCAAGAGCGAGTGAAAATGCACGATTATGAAACCAATAAAATTTCAATGGTTTCATTCTCATTTGCGAGGTTTTCGCTTCTGCGATGTTGCGTGAAAAAAAATTTAAAATCTCAGCATGTCCCTTCTTTTTGCAATATCGTCCATTGTTTTCAATGGGACTGGCTGCAGCAGCGCCGGCCCCATTGAAAACAAAGGGAGAACACGTTGATCTCCTGCCGCAGCGGTGACAGCCACGCCGGGGGATTACTTCAGACAAGCAGGGATGCAAGGTTGTCTCTATGTGAAAACGCCTCGCATCCAGGGGTTTTCAGAAGGGTTGCGAGAGGGATATTGGGCCATGAATCACGAGACGATATCGCCCTGGTCAATGTGAAGTCGGCCTTGAAGGAGCTGTCATTATCTTTTTGCACCCCTGTGAGGGCAGCATGAGGTAGTGACAGTCACACTGATTGCAGGGATATCTCTCCTGGGTGGATCTGTGCGGGGTTTGAAAAAACTAGTAGTCCTGGATATTCATGAGCTGCAGGCTAGCCACACCCACCCTGCCCTCCAGCCAATGATTGACAGCTGTCTGCCTATTACTGTGCATAGAGAGCTACCAATCATTGGCTGGAGGGTGGGGTGGGTGTGGCTAGCTGCAGCTCATGAACAAGCAGGACTATTTCTATGTCTTGCTACTACTAATTAAATGCAAGTTTCTCCAGAACTACTGCACAGATCTACACAGCAGACATATCAGTGTGACCGGCATTACCTTATGGTGCTCTCAGTCAGGGCTGCTTAAACATTGTGACAGTCTCTAAGTTTTGTTTTGCAAGCAAAATGCTGAAGTGTAGAGATTCATGCCATGCAGTAGATGTTCATTATTAAATCTAGCTATCAGGTATACTTAAAGTTATTATTCATAGGTTCCAACAGGACTTTAAAGGGTTTGTCCAACTCTGAACTATTGATTACCTATCCTCAGGTCATAGGTCATCAATAGTTGATAGCCAAGGATCTGCCATCGACTGCAAAAGTGTGTAGAGATGTCCCCGTCCGACTTTGTACACTGGCAGCGGCCCAGTGAGCAGTTGATCGGCACTGGTTCCTGGTGGCAACACTTAACATCATGGGCTCTATTCTGAGGATTGGTCTACAGCGGTTCAAAGTTGGGCAACTGTACCTCCAATTTCATCCTATGACATGTCACAGAAGTAGCTTGGAAATGGGTCATTTTTAAATTACCATAAAATGGCTGGATTTTAAAATCCATATTACTCAGACCCCCAGTGGTACGGATCCGAACCCAGAATGCCCCAATAACCAGACCGTGGTGATCAAAGATTGATTTAGAAGAACCACGGTAAGGCCGGTCTCACATGACTGGACTTCCATTGCGGTTTCCACGACCGGTGTCTGCAAGGAGGATCCGCAGCAAAAGGCATGCATTGACGGGTATGAACCACAAAAAACACTTTTCCTTCACACTCATAGAAACAAGTAGATTGCAGAGGGTAAAACTGGCAGCACGCTCTATTTTGCTGTGGATGCCGTGGCTTGAAGTCAATGGAAGCAGTCCAACCCACAGCCAACCCACAGGTACCAGAGTCATTGTCTAGCAACAATGCGGGGAAAAAAAAATATATATCTATACTGTGCATGACCAACAGCGAACGCCCATGGTCATCCCTAATAAAGAAGAATGCAGGGTTGCCAGCCAGGGTCAGAGTCGGATTCCACTGTGGGCTCCTACATGCAGAATCCAGATCACCTGTGAGAGACCGGCCTAAGCCTGGGTATTGTGGACATAATACAAATACTAAAATGTGGTGGCATTAAAGCTGTGCAATAAGGACCATACACAAAAAACATGAATTTACATTAGACTAGTGGATAGTTTATTTTAGCAACTCAACTTCAGCCCTCAGCCGCCCTGGTGCCGTCTGACATGTCTGAATTGCAAACTATTTAGAAAGAGCTTGTATACAATAACAGAACATGCACAGAGCAAGCGGCCCGTTGTCTGGTAAAACTTTTATTGCCTCCTTTGCAGTCGTGATCATTGACCGTCCCAGCTTTTGGCACCAATCGCACATGACCAGCAACACAGAGCAATGGACACCTTTAGCCTGGGTTCTCACATGCTGGATTCCAGGAAATGGAATTTGGCCGCAGCGAAAAAACGCAAGATTTCCGCCGGGAGAAGCGCTGCTTTGAAGCGGCCTGGGCGCTTGCTCTTCCGCTGCGACCGGCGCTTTCATAGACTAGAATGCAACCGCAGCGGAAGAAAAGAAAAAAAATAAAATAAACATGCTGCAACCGGCAAATCTGCAACGGCGGCTTTTGCCGTGGTGGATTTGCCATACCGTGTGTACGAGATTTCTGAGAAATGTCGTCCAAATGGCTGGCGTATCCCGAGATTAACGTCCGCAGGCGGATTTGCCGCGGCGAACTTCCAGACAGAATTTCTGCGGCAAATCCGCCCCGTGTGGACCCTGCCTCAGGCCGCCTGTACACGGCTGGATTTGCATTGCGGAGTCCGCAGTGAGCATCCACCAGCAAATACTGCCCTGTAGCATGCCATGGAAATACGGGATTTCATCTCCATGAACGGAAACAGATTGCAATTATCTGCATGTGGAGGAGAAACCGCGGCATGCTGCGATTCTGTGCGGGCTACGCCCAGACGGCTTCCACTGAAGTCAATGGAAGCCGTCCGTCCCGCGGCACCTCAGAAGTATTGCAGTTTCCGTGTCAACGCCTAGCACCGGTGCCTACTACACATGCACAACGGAGCTCCAGCTGGCACATCAGCAGCACAGAAAAAAGCCGCCAGACAGGTATGCAGGAGTCACTGGCCAGGCACCGAGTCGAACTCTGCTGCGGGAATACCGCATGCCGGTGGAGTGCCGCGTGCATGCGCCGTGCCTTTTTTTTTTATTTTATTTTTTTTAAACTTCTTTCCCGTGGATCCACGACACAGCCAGTGTCATCCGTAGCTGTGTCGCAGATCAGACGGCTTCCATGGAAGCCGTCCGTGTGGGGAAAACCACAGAAAATGGAGCATACTGCGCTTGTTTTCCTGCACATGTGAACCGAGCACCGGGGGAAAATGACATCCACAGGTATTTAATTACCTGCGGGTGCCCAATGAGTCCTTGTGCGCGTAGACCCGCGCAGATTTTCTAATTCCATTTTTGCCTTGACCTTAGACTTTTGGCATTTTCTTCATGAAAGAGTGAGGATCATATATACCCCATCAGCTCAGGGCCGAAACATCTCATCACTACACAACAGACGCTGCTCTAGATGGAAGTAAAACATCAGGTATGTACATTGTTCTGAAGCTTTACCGTTATCAAAGGACATTTCGTGGGTCTGCTGCATGGCCTGAAGGATCTGCATGCGGATGACTTCAATCTTGGTTTTGCTGTCTTGAAGCATTTGCTGGGCCGTGCCAAGCAGCTTTCTGTCCTGTAGACAAAGAAGAAGGAAAGTATTTAACACATCGACTGCAGGTGAACAAGGCGGGCGCTTAATGTAACTTAGAGACCACAGATACATGAAGGGGTGCTGCAAGCGATGCAGCTTCCTCAGGGATGACCGAGTGTATTCTTCTGTTCTTATGGTACATTTTACACTAAGGCTTACGCACTTTATTATATTCTAGCATCTTGTTTATTTTCGTTATATATGATGTATTACCATCTTTACACTTTTTATTTTATTTTTATTTTTTTTAATAAAAGTTTAAAACTGAAACCAACCAGCGCCGCTATGTTATAGACTGGAGTCCTTAACTGCTTTGTGAATAGTCTAGGGTGCTCTTCATGGGGGCTTCTTTTTGCAATATACTAGGTAAACAAACCAAAAACAAATACATTTTATACATTCACATTGGGGAATATACTTGCTGCAACGTGCCAAGATACCAAATTCCAGGTAATTGCAGAAAGTCCGTGAAGACATGACCGACTCCTCATCGTGAGGATGCACACGTCTAGAATCATTGTCACGACGACGCAAGTATCCATGTTCATTTTGTATCACGCTCACCGTTCTGACGTCTGGCTGTACAAGACATTGCTGCCTTCAACTTGTGAAATGTTAGGAGGTCTATGTGGGGCGTGCCGTCCGCAGCGCAAAATCTGCACGTGGCTTCGGTGGAAATATATCACAGGATTTCACCCGCTCATTTGAAGGAGTGAAATCTACAGCTTAAATGGCCATACCGGGGATTTATTCCACAAGTCAATCTACACAGTTTACTGGATGAGGGATATATATATTTAATTCATTTTGGCTGTATGGTAATCTGCTGTATCTCCCACATGTAGATCTGTGATGGAAGATGTGCAGCAGTTATACCACGAGTGAACATACCTAAATGTTGTGACTAGATGGTCAGGAGGAGCACTCCTACTGGGGTCTACTACCGCATTGTGCCACTTCTGTCTCCATATTCCCACATTCTACACACCAAATCACACCAGCCTATTATGATGGAGCGCCCCTTTACCAAGACAGATGACCCGCTGGACCCTACTCGACTCTGAAGGACTCCTGCGGTGGGCAGCACCAATGTTAGACATCAAAGTAGTTCGGTAAGTTGTGGCCTCCAATGGAGTCAGCTTGTTGTTAGCAGCACATCCCACAGATGCCCGATCAGATCGTGGGATGACATTTTAAAGGCCAAGTCATCACCTTGAACATGCTGTGGCGTTCCTCAAACCATTCGAGAGCAGCACACCGGCTCCGCCATCTCTTCATATGATGCAAAAGATGTGATTTACCAGACCACCTCCCGCCATTGCTCTGTGGTCCAGGTCTGCCCACTATAAAGGCGCTTTCAAGCATACATATGGGTCATCTCAGCCACTTTGGTCTCAGTCAGCCCTGCAGCTTGTATTGTGGGATCAGACATCTATCAGTAAGTTTCTTCACCAGTAGCTCTTCTGTGGCACCAGACCAGACAGTCTAGCTCTCATTGCCCACACACCACTGATTCTTGGGCACCCATGACACCATGGCAGGTTCACCACCTGTCCTTGCTTGGACCATTATTGGCAGGTACCTCCCGCTGCATATTGCGGACACCCCACAAGACTTGTCATTTTGATGACTTCTTGATCCAGTTGTCCAGCCCTCAGAAGCTTGAACACAACATCAAAGACTCATTACCTACTGTCTCATATAACCAACCAGGACAGGCGCCATTGTAGTGAGGATCTTATTCACTTGACCATTGGTTGTAATAATATTTCTGATCAATAAGTTTCCGTAGTTTCCGGTAGTTGGTCATGAGGGAAGGAGAAGTAATGCAGATCTGCTGCACTTTACTTCACACAACTCTTGGCTGCAAGGCTGTTAAAAGGTATTATATTAAATATTACCCATTTTAAGCAAGATAAAACCTGATTACATTCGGACTTACTTTTGAAGGACCATTTGAGTACGTCTGAATCATATTTTCTGCTCCTTGTTTCACTTTCAGCTCAATGTCTAACTGTTTCTGCAAAGCTATCAGCCTTCCATTGCTTGCAGATGAGCCAGCGTCACTTTTCGGAGTGTCTGGTGTCTTGGGACAATCTGTAAGTGTCAAACAAACATATAGAGGATCATGAAGAGTCAATGGTATACATCGGAAAACTGAGTGATGTATGATTTAAAAAATCAGAAGCTAGTGTATAAAAAAAAAAAAAAAATTAAAAATTAAAAAAAGGGGGGAAAATCTGCACTCCTATATAGAAAGTAAAACTGCTCAATGGCCTGGAGCAAGATACAAAAAGTGTCCTAGGCAATCAATGGAAGGTTAAGGGGAGCGAGGTGCAAAGCATCTGGTTTAGAACAGAAAGCTTCATTCTGTCCGACAGGTAATGTAAAGGTAAGCTGGTGGGCAGATCAAAGTAAGAGCCTTAAAGGGGTATTCCGGTGAGTCACAATAAAAGTTCTATGCTTCATAAGGCGATGACAATGTTATATTGCAAAATTACCTATGACTTGTTTTATAAAGCTGATGTATCTCCGGTGGGCTCCCCCACTTAGTTCACCATTGGTACCCAATGGTTACAACCTGTACGCTCCGCTGTTTTACTGGTTGGGCACGCTCAGTACCTTCACATTCTGTAAGGAGGACACAGTTTGTTGCTTGTCAGTAACAGGCAGTGGGGCATTGTGGGAGATGTAGTTTTTGCGCTCCACAGCAGCCATATTAAATAAAGCGGAAATCTGAAGCTGCTGGAACGCAGCAGGATTCAGATGGACATAATGGCAATAAGGGGAAACATGAGGGAGGCTTTGAAAATTTGGCCCAGACTCCAGCTACCACTTAAGGGCAGGCTTACACGAACGTGCGGTAAAACGCTTCATGTAAAAACACAGCCTGTGGAGCTGCTGATTGTGACTGCGTATGCCTGTGCATGATGGCGTATCTCATGGCTTCCAGCTTGTTTTTCCCAAACTTTCCTTGTTTGGCATTTTTTATATGCACATTGCCAAGAAACCACACATATGCAATGTAATTATGTATGTACAGCGTTTTCATATGCCCCCATAGAGAATAGGGCTCTATTGCACCTAATACTCGGTAAGATACAATTTGCATATAAGTCCTCCTTCACACAGGCGACACGGCATCACCGCGAGAAAAATAGTAGTGGTCGCATGTGACGCTACAAAGTAGCGAGGATTTTCAGGGAAGAAGGTGTGTGTGTGTGTGTGTGTGTGTGTGTGTGTGTGTGTGTGTGTGTGTGTGTGTGGGGGGGGGGGGGGGGGGGGGGGGGTGGAGGAGTATCTTGAAATATAAGCCCTACCCCAAAAATAAGCTGTGACTGAAGAAAAAAAAATCATAAGTATACATCACCTCTCCCGCGCTGTCTGGGGCACCGCAGTAGCTTCTCTTCTTCATCTTCTGTTCAGGAATTGAAAAATCCCCTGCTGCTGGAAGCACTGACTGTGATTGGCTGATGCTTAGCCAATCACAGCCAGTGCTCGATGAATGGCTGTGTGATACACACGTAAATAAACGCAGCAGATGCGAGTGGATCAATGTACTTTCACTGACTATTCACCGCGTATTAGAGCGCCAAATAAAATCCACACAGGGCCAAAAAAGCACGTAGTGTAACAGCAAAACCACTTTATTCAATAACGCAAAGAGTTAAAACTATATGCAAATATTTGGAATGAAAAATCACAGCATGTTCTATTTTTGTGTGGACTCCACACGAAGGGCTTCCATTGAAGTCAATGGAAGCTGTCCGCCCCGTGGCCCATCTGCAGTCGACATTGCGATAGGCCGTGGGTACCCGGGTTAGCGACGACACGGGAAATACGAATGTTTAGGGGGGGAAAAAAAAAGCTGGACTGCGCATGATCGATGGTGAGTGTCTGTGGTCATCCACAGTACAGGAAAACAAGGTATGTGGGGGTCGCTGCCCGCAGTCAGAGCCAGATTCCGCTGTGAGCTCCTGCATGTGGAATCCGGCCCGACCGACCATGTGAGACAGACCTAACGGTGATGAACACAGAAGATTTCAACCATTAGAAAAATAATTAAAAGAAAGAAAAAAAAAGTCATCACTTGAAATATAAGGAATGCTTGTTTCGGCCAGCCAACAACAAAGTTATTGTTTGCGAGGAAGTTGGCCATGTTTGAACCCTTCCTGTAAGAAGGTTCCCAGACCAGACTTCGCTGGGGTCACGGAGCACATTGCCAATGTAAGAGGCGCTAATGGCCAATAAGGACAAAAAGGTGGAGAAAGGAATCATGAAGATACTTCTGCCTAAGGCCCATTTACACAGGACGAGTGTCGGGCAAGCGATGCCCAACACTCGTCCCTGCGTCCCCGTGCTCCTGCACTGGAGCTAGCACAGCTGGCTTGCACACGGCGCAGCCAGCAGGGGGCGGGGCAGTGCAGGGGATTTCTCTCCTCTCGCTCCCCCGCCCCTCTCCATTGAGATACACAGCGGCCGTTTGCTATGGAACGGCGGCTTTTAAACTTAAAAGATGAGCGATAAAGATCACTGCAGTTTAAACAGCCGCTGTTCAGTAGTGAACGGCCGTTGTATATCTCAATGGAGAGGGGCGAGGGAGCGAGAGGAGAGAAATCTCCTGCACTGCCCCCCCCCCCTCCCCGCTGGCCGCTCCGTAATACAGCCACCTGGGCTAGCTCCAGAGCAGGAGCGCAGGGACACAGGGACGAGTGTCGGGCATAGTTTGCCCGACATTCGTCCCATGTAAATTGGCCTTAAGGCAGTGCTTTCCAAACTCAGGTCTTCATTACCCCCCCCCCCCCCCCCCCCCCTCCACCCCCAACAGGTCACATATGGCAATTTCTGACGGACAAATATTACCTGTGCAATATTAAGGAAATCCTGAAAGTGTGACCCATTCATGAGGCCTGGAGTTTGGGGAGCACTGATCCAAGGTTTTGAGTGGAGTGAAGGTGGCCATACACATGAAGCTTCAGTCGTGACAACAGTAAGGACTCATTCACTTCTGTGGAGGAAGCTCCACTAGACAGATAACTTACCTGAAAGCGCTGCGGAATAAGTTGGCACTATACAAATAAGATTTTTTTTTTTAATGTCCTGGAAGTAATACTGCAGTCCTACTTTTCATACCGTAAAATGTCGAACTCCCCAGCTAAAAACCCAAAGAATCCCATTATGGTCAATGGGGTCCATCGGGAGACGTTTGTGCCCAACATACGAGGGATCTGGCGCCGCTGCCACTTGCTTTGTTCTAATCCGTTATAAGAGCAGAACAATGAATATATAAACTAGTGATACAAACAAGGCCTTATCTGTAATATTACTTTGGCACTCATATTTCAAGGGTCCACAAAGAACTGCAGGGTTGCTTTAGCAGTTTCTTCGCAAGCCTGCAATATGGGGCATCAGAATTGGGGTCACCGGGGATTTTCTTCCTCAAACTCATCAAAACAGCAGTGTTGCAAGAGCCAAATATGGCTCTATCATACACACACTTTCCGGCACAAGATAGAGCAACTACTTTGCGGGGAATCCCTTCAGAAGTGGCGGGGAGTGAGGGGATTCCCCACATGGACGAAGGAATCCCCTGCTGCTGCTGTCAGAGAGGACCACAGATTTTTCTTATTGCTTTCAATGGGGCCGATGTCGCTACTGCCCCATTGAAAGCAATGGGATGAAGGGCTACCCCGCAGTGATGAGAGGCTGTTTTCACATGAAAACGCCTCACATCCACGGGCCTGTCACATGATGAAACTAGCCTTAGTGATAGAAACAATCCACAAAACACAATATAAAACAAAAAAAATATACTCCTTACTAGAATCATTTACATGTATAGCTGCATGAGAGTAAAAGAACTGCTTGGAATTACCAGTATTACTCAAAAATATGGTTTGTCCATAATTGTGATTTAGATCAGCATTTCTCAACTCCAGTCCTCAAGGACCCCCAACAGGTCATGTTTTCAGGATCTCCTATGGTAAGAACACCTGTGGCAATGTCTGGGGCCCCGACAATAATTACATCACCTGTGCAACACTGAGGAAATCCTGAAAACATGACCTGTTGGGGTCCCTAGGACTGGAGTTGAGAAACAGCGATTTAGATAATCCGACTAAACTAGTAACAAACCGTTGTGCCATTTAGGTCTTATTGAGCAAATTGTGCAAAAATCCACAGCGCACAGAGATAAGGTAAGTGAACCTATATTAAAAGCCAATTGGCAAAAAGTGTTTTAATTAAGATGGGTCCAAAAGTGTAGTTTTCACAGGTGCCTTCTCCGTTAAATAAAGGTGATAAATGTGATAAATTTATTCAAAAAAGATTTGTTAGTGTGAACCATGCCATGATACAAATATCTTCCAGAAGAGGTTTTATAGACACAAATTAATCTGAAAAAGGAGTAGTAAAAAAGAAAAAAAAAAAAAAAAAAGCAGCACTGGTGAAAACCTGGGTGTACATAAATCCACAGTTAGGGTGCATTCAGGCGACCGTACATCGGATGGGTATTTACGCCGGCCGGTACACGGTGTCCCCCTCTGCAGGGGGAGGAGGCTGGAAGAGCTGGGAGCAGTGCTCTGAGCTCCCGCCCCATCTCTGCCTCCTCTCCACCCCCCTGCACCATTTTCAATGAGGAGAAGCAGGACGGGGTGGAGCCAATTCCCAAACTTAGCCCCACCCCTTCCTGCCTCTCCTCATTGAAAATAGTGCAGGGGGGTGGAGAGGAGGCAGAGATGGGGCGGGAGCTCAGAGCACTGTTCCCGGCTCTTCCATCCTCCTCCCCCTGGAGAGAGAGACGCCGAATATCGGCCGGCATTAATACCCAGCCAATATACGTTCGTCTGAATGCACCCTTAGGCCCCTAACTGTCTATGACTAGAAAGGTAACCAATATAGCATTTTGAGCATATTCTAGCAAGTCTAATATGGATCCGTTTTACAGACGTGGTACAAATGACATTACAACAGTATGTCTTCAGTATTTCATCACCATTTCATCACCATTTGCCGCTGTATATTTTATTTTGGGCAAATAAATATCCGTATTTACTCAACAGAAATATGGAGGCAAATATGGAAAAACTAGGTCATGGTTTTTTTGTTTAAATATTAAAAAAAAAAAACAGCAGTTAAAAATCTGTCCATGTGGATAAATAGGTTTTACACTAGCTCCATATTACGGTCCGCGAAACAGAGACCAATTATGGAGCTAAAATACGCGCATCTAAAAAAAGTGGCCTTAGACATTATTTACAGATGAAAGTCATTATGAAGAAAGTCACTGCGGCAAAAAAACACTATTGCAGTCCATCCCAAGCTTGCCCGAGACCTCCAGGATTTCCCGCAATGTTTCAGCGAAAAGGTTTTATTGGCAAATGAGACAAAAGTGGAACTTCTTAACACAAGTGCACAACGTTATGTCTGGAGGGGAAAAACATTGCACACCAACACCTCATTCCAACTGTGAAGCGTGGTGGAGGGATCATCATGGTTTAGGGCTGCTTGACTGTCTTATGGCCTCAATGTCCTACAATCCGTTATGGAAGAATGTTTTGTATGGGTGCTTTTAGAGACGGAACAATTGTCATGTGTTTAAAGAGGTCATCAGATACATTAAAAAAAAAAAAGTTTTTCAAAAGGGGTCTCCAAGTGTGTAGACACAATAAGGCCCCCTATCCACGGACGTTGTGGTATCCCGCAGCGAATCTCCTCCGTGGGAGCCGCCGCCCAGGAGCAGGAGCCGGCAGACGAATCTCCGCTGTCAGCTTGACAGATAGGCTGACCGCGGAGAATCATGGCAATTTGCAGCATGCTGCGAATTGCCGGCCACGAGTGGAGAATCTCAATGATTCTCTGCTTGTGGACAGGGGGCTGGCGCTTTCCATAGCAACACTATGGAAAGCTTCAGACAGTGTGATTCGTCGTCGATTTACCGCCTGTGGACAGGGAACCTTCAGAGCTCATATACACCCCTCTCCCCGCTCATCCCTTGTCGGTGGCTCCAGTTTCCCTGCCGACGTCATCTTTGCAGGTTGCAGTCAGCCTTAGCAATCTCCAAACAAGCAATGCCAGAACTCAGCGACTGCTACTCTGTCATTGGCTGCAGCGGCAGGTTTACGGGACTGCAGCCTGCAAAGATGAAGTCAGCAGGAACACTGGAGCTGCCGACCGGGAACTCACAACTGTACAGACAATGGGGCGATGTTGGAGATGTAGCTTTTGACCTCTCCGGAGGCCGTATTGAATCACAATGAGAAGATCTGAAGCTAGCTGGGATGCAGCAAAGGCGCAGGTCAGCAAAAAAAAAAAAGAAGCGTACCAAGTTTACTTTCATGATTTAGATGTTTGAAACAATGGCATTAAGTGGAAATATTGGGCAAATTTTACTCAAATCTCCGGAATACCCCTTTAACCATATAGTTGGCTACAGTTTATTCCCTTTCAATAAGCCCATAGCTGCACTACACGAGACATTCATGTGCTATATAAGTTAACAAAAGGAAACGGGGATCTACGGCAAATTATATATATGTCAGTGTGACTCATTAGAAAATTGCATACGCTACATACCTGGCAGATCCTCTTCTTCCCGCACAACGATGTGTGCATTTATTTCTTGCAAGCTGTTATGTAGCTCTTCTAGTTTTTTGTTTGATTTTTTCAATATATTATCCACATACGCCAAATTCTTTTTATCCGTCGTAACCTTGCGTAGGTTTTCTGCTCCTTCTTTAATTTTAAGTTCTTTTCTAATTTCACGCTTGATCTGGTCTTTTATTTCGTCCAAATTTGGCTGTGTAAGAGGGTCGGAAAAATCTAGTTTCTGATTAATACCCATGGGTTCAGGAGCTATGTGGCTTCTGGTGTCCTAGAAATAGAAAAACACTAAAATAAGGCAATGCACACGTTAGTGTCATAGAATTTACATGTAAAACCACGTACAATGAAACAGGTCTGCCTACAGTATAACAGAAATAAGAGGTAACAAGTATACTCAGCAATTGGTACGCTTCCAAAAGTAAATCCTGGGCTGGAAACACGAGCTGGAATTGTGTTTCTTTAAGATTGGCCAAGAAGATCTAAAGACGACTTTAGAGGCCCTCCATTCATATATTCAGGTGCATGGTAAGCACCATTGACAGAGTCGTCCAGTGAGGGAAGGGCATTGAAGGGAACTGTAAACTAAAAGGGGTTGTCAAAGTTAAAAGATCCTATTATTTGTATAGCGCCAACATATTCCACAGCGCTTTCAGGTCAAGTCAACCTTGAGCGGGCTACTTGAACCATGCAGGGATTGAACCCACAACCTTCAGGTTGTGAGCGAGAGCTTAGGACTGCATACTGCTGTCTTAAGACTCTGTGCAACTCGAGGCCCCTGAATAAGCATATACTCACCTCTCCTTGCCCGTGCGGTGGCGCTGCTCCGGGTCGTCACGTTTACAGGCTGCCGCAGCGTGTTTGCGGGACGTCATAGGCGCTGCAGCCAATAAGAGCTCAGTGATCAATTGCTGATCTCAGTTACTGGCTGCAGTGCCGGTGACGTCCCATCAACCAGGTAGGAGTGCAGCCAGTGAACACTGAGGCGGAGGACGAAGGGGCGCCGCGGGAGACAGTGGGGCGAGGAGAGTATAAGTTTATTTGTTATGTTGGTGCATGGCAATGGCATTTTACACAGGTTCGTTTAACTTTGAGAACCCCTTTAATGGACCAATTAAAAAAAAAAAAAAAAAAGGATGCAACTGTTTAACATATGCCATCAAGACCTCTACAAAGTAGTAGTACGAGGATATTGTTGCGCAAAGACAGCCTAAGAATAGAAGTTAACCACCAGCTGAAGTTTTCAGCATTATGCAATCACCTCTCATAGTACACTGCAGTACGCCAATGAGCTCATAAAATGACAGTGTCACAAATGGGATTATAATTATTTCAGAAGAATGGCCTCTTCTATTCTACATTAATTTCAAGCCTGTTTGTACGGTGAACAGCTGATGAAATCATTCAATGAATATTTAATGGTTCCAGATCTCCTATCCTGCGCTTCACATTTCAGTGCATGCTCAGTAACATTCCCTCTACCGTAGCACGTCACCTAGTAGTGCGATGGCTCCTTAAAGGGGTTGTCCCGCGCCGAAACGGATTTTTTAAATTATTTTTTTAACCCCCCCCCCCCCCCCGTTCGGCGCGAGACAACCCCGATGCAGGGGTTAAAAAAACAACCCGCACAGCGCTTACCTGAATCCCGGCGGCCCGGCGTCTTCATACTCACCTGCTGAAGATGGCCGCCGGGATCCTCTGTCTCCGTGGACCGCAGGGCTTCTGTGCGGTCCATTGCCGATTCCAGCCTCCTGATTGGCTGGAATCGGCACGTGACGGGGCGGAGCTACACGGAGCCGGCATTCTGCACCAGCGGCCCCATAGAAGACTGCAGAAGACCCGGACTGCGCAAGCGCGGCTAATTTGGCCATCGGAGGGCGAAAATTAGTCGGCTCCATGGGAACGAGGACGCTAGCAACGGAGCAGGTAAGTGAAAAACTTCTTATAACTTCTGTATGGCTCATAATTAATGCACAATGTACATTACAAAGTGCATTAATATGGCCATACAGAAGTGTATAGACCCACTTGCTGCCGCGGGACAACCCCTTTAATGCACATGGGGCTCGCCTGCTGGGTACGGCCAAAAACAGCAAACACGTGTGTCAAGTAGCCTTCTACAAGTTTTGCAGAAAATACAGGGAATGTATTATCCGTCATAATGACCTAAATCTACAGCAGAACGGTACAGGAGGAGAGAACCCTCGTTCAGATGCTGCCCCCCCCCAAAAAACTATTAACAGTTCTCTGCATAGGACTGGGGAGTCTGTAAACCAAACCGGGTCGTCAGGATGGAATGTAACTGTGTGTGATTGAAACACTGATATAAGGGGTAGAATAGCAGAGCAAAAGGAGAATTTATTACAGAAAACGGACCCCTTCAACAGTGGCTCTAGTACCCTGTTGTGCCGCCTCTAGCTTAGATACAAGATGTGATACGGGCGGGCATGGAGGCTCTAGTACCCTGTTGTACCACCTCTAGCTTGGATACAAGATGTGATACAGGCGGGCATGGAGGCTCTAGTACCCTGTTGTACCGCCTCTAGCTTAGATACAAGATATGATACAGGTGGACATGAAGGCTCTAGTACCCTGTTGTACCACCTCTAGCTTGGATACAAGATGTGATACAGGCGGGCATGGAGGCTCTAGTACCCTGTTGTACCGCCTCTTGCTTGGATGCATGATGTGATATGGGCAGGCATGGAGGCTCTAGTATCCTGCTGTATCGCCTCTAGCTTAGATACAAGATGTGATACAGGCAGGCATAAAGGCTTCGTATGGTATCCTGCGGAACATCGGCCAACATTTTCTGTAACAGAGCCTCTAAATTGCACAAACTCGTAGGCGGTCAAAATTGGCACACCAGATGGACCCATACATGTTCTATTGGCAATAAATCTGGTGCCCGGGCAGCCACAGAAGTGTGACAATGTTGGAGGCTCCTGTGACCCGCTTGTGTGCGCGGCCAGGCATTATCCTGCTGGAAGCCTCTTGGAAGCCGCCATGAGAGGAACACCAGTGGCTGCAGGATGTCCTGAACATATCGCTGAGCTGTCATTGTCCCTCATACCACTACTAGGGGTGTCCAACTGTCGTATGTGATGGCCCCCCAGACCATCACACCAGCAGTGGGGCAATGTGCCGCTTCACAGCAAAGGCAAGTTTTGAGGCACTCAACCCGAGGTCTCCAGACACAAATATGGCCATCGTCGGTGCCCCCCCAAAAAACGCCTGGATTAGTCACTGAAGACAACCCGGTTCCACACCATAGCAGTCCAGTTTCGATGTTCATGACACCACTGCAAACGGAGGTGACTGTGGGTGTCAGAGGCAGTACAAGTAATGGGCGCCGCGTGACCTAACCTGATCTAAATTATTTTAAAGACTAGAGAACAGACTCTCTACACCAACTTGGTGACCACCAGGGCAACATCTCTGGTTTTCTTTTGTCGTTTCCACATTTTAGTTACCAATGTTTTTCATAACGAAGAGCTTAGATGAATAGAAAATATGTAGATTGCTGGAGACCTTCCTTAGCAGTTACCAGTTCTAGAGAGGTGGTTTCAGCAGTCTATATACAGAAGGAGCTAACCACAGGCGGTGTCTGGGAACAGTCCACCAGGTGCTGAGATATTTGCCAGGTAGAGTAGATGAAGCGTCCGTAATACACTGTGGGCAATAGATTATTGATCTGTACCAGCTTTCCCTCCTCCAGTATATACAAGTCAGCTAGTGTCACCTTGATTAAGTTATTTATTTCTGCTTGAAACTTCCAACCTCTTTCAGATGGTCATGTGATCTCAATTCTGACCAGCTTAGATCTGCTTGGGGTTGGGTGTACATTTTCTAGTCACATTCTCAGTTTGTGTGATGCTGTTGCATGGATCTACCACAGCAACTAAGTTGAAGGGAGAGTCAGGCACTCCCATCACCGTTGATGGGATGTTGATCGCACAGCTTCCTGTCACACCATTATAATAGAGGAAATCACAGCTCATCCTCCAGACTTTTCTACTTATGGTATGTAGCTCATTTAGGTGCTGATAATTAAACTGCCCCCCCTTGGCAGGCAGAATGGTATAACCATTGCAGTATTATTGTATCTTGGCGCCACAAGGAAGTCCTGGTGGAGCCAAGATTGACAGGGGGTGACGCCCCCTGTAGCCGATTGGCTGCACAGCGGCCTGGGCTGTAGGTCCTGGCAGCCCACTAAGCAAAACGTAAAATTTCAAGGCCTTAATGTCAGAAGCAGACATCGGCCTGAGGCTGTAGCCGTGTGACAGCCGGACGGCGGTGTGTCAAGCGGCAGCAGAGCAGGAAGTGGACAGAGCCGTGGGGCCCTGCGGTGAATCCAGTGGCGGCGTGGAGTGAGCAGGTAGCCGGGATGCAAGTGACAGGCTGTGGACAGGATGGAGGGCTCATCCGGCGATCTGCCATGATGCATCGGGTCTGTCGGTTGTCCGGCACGCAAGACAGAGCCTCTGGCAGGGACAGACTGCTCATCCAGCGGTCGGGAGAGACGCATGGCTAAGAAGCGCCATGGGACCCAGCGGCGAGACTCCATGCTGCAGCGTCTGCTTTGCTTGTTGCCGGGCGTGCTGCCTTACCGTCAGGCTTACTTTTCTTTTTAGCCGTAATTTCTTAAGTGCAGAGATTGCAGCGCTAAGTGGATAAGTAATCCTCACCCTAAGCCAGCACGCCCGGCAAACTATGCGGACGCTGCTAGGACCTTGAAGTCTTGAGCCAATCGAGAGCTAGCCGTGTGACAGCGGCGTTACCCCTGTCAAACCCCTAGCTTCTGGTGGCGTCAAGATACAATACCAACCTTTACTTCATACCAATCCCACAATGCATTAAAACTAAGTGTAATTATTTAATTTTTTTTTAAATATACATACACACACACACTATATATATATATATATATATATATATATATATATATATATATATATATATATATACATATACATACATATATATATATATATATATATATATATATATATATATATATATATATATATACACACACACATATATACATATATATATATATACACACACACACACATATATATATACACACACACATATATATATACACACATACATACACACATACATACACACACATACATACACACACACACACGTACACGTGTGTGTGTGCATCTATCAAGATGGTGCCCAATAAGTATCAGACAAGGGGCTGCACTTCATTCGAGTGACTCAAACACAAATGCCTATAGAAAACAAAAAAAGGCAGAGTGCCTCATTGGGTAGTACCACTGACTGAAAATAAAAGCAACAAAAACAAAAAAAATTGCTCACTTTGACTGTGCCCAGTGCACAACCACCAATAAGACAGGAATATAATCCCTGATAGCAGGAATACCTGAAAAAGCATGACACCTCCAGTGATAAGCCAATGTGGAGAGATTATATCTAGAAACCATGGAAGTTGCGCTCCAAGGATAATAATTCCAGAAAGATGATAAATTTGCTTTAATGAAGTCCAGAAAGACGTGTTTGAGAGTGAATTGCTGCACCGTAAACAGACAACATACTAAATCAGCGACTCAAAACAATCCATGTACCTGGATGGAACACGTGAGGTCATGGATATAGCTATAACCTTTTCAATTGGAAGAGCCCTTTAGATCACCTTAACTCTTGTTAGCCAGTCAACAGATATCCCGACACTTAGAGTTAAACATTTATAGAACGAGACAAGATTTTCACCAAGACTTACTTCAAAACAGCTGATGGCAATATGGAAAATTTAAGAAAATTATTGCAATTATAAGTGGAAGACGAAAGTCCCCTATGGACCATTTCAACACCTACGCCATAAGTGGGTAAAACATTCCAATTTTATTGAACAGAGTGAAATTTTGAAAAGTCAGTTGAGTGAGAAAGATCATCCAAAGCCATTGATCTCGGCCTCCTTTGATCGATCAAGAAAACGAACAGTCCGATTGTTTAAAGAGGAAGAGATGGCCCCAATCCTGCATGGGACCCAACGTCATTACCGCCTGTACCGGTTCACACGGTCTAATCAGAAGGGTTCTTGAGGAACATTTGCCCTGATCTATTCTTTTAGATGGCCCCTTTCTGAAAACCAAAAATACCAGTGAGCGAGTTAAAATTATTTTTTGTAGGACGAAAACAATTAAAAATGATGATATAGACCCAAGTAAGTCCGGGCTCACACGATTGGGTCGGATTTCACATGCGGGAAGCCCACAGTGGATTCTGGTGACCATGTGTACAGTAAATGCCCGTGTTTAACCGCGGATAGTCCGTGCAGACTGTGATCTCGGAATCCACAACTCAAATCTGGTTGTGAGAGACCGGCCTAAGCTGTGGACGACTGGCTGTCAGAATCCTCACAATACACCCCGTCTCAGGATTGTTGGGTGTTGTAGATGTAACCAACCGAGAGGTAAATGTTGTATTAGCATATGCAATAATGCCACTGAGGATGATTACCGGCATTTCTTACCCAACTGCGAGTTTGAGAAGAACCATTTTTTTGGTTTATGAGCTGGAGTGCTACTGTGGTCTCCAATACTTGGGTATGACCACAATGAACTGATAGGTGTGTACAAGCAAGCACAAGCCCAATGTATAAATAGGGTATTAATAGCAGTCTTTCCTGATATACGTTTCTGGCACTAACTTCAGCTTAGTGTTACTCCCTCGAAGAGATCAGCCGAGATGGAGCAGACCGGTTTGAGAGTCTCCGTAAATGGGACTTGTTCTGCATCTACAGGCTAACTACTAGAGATGAGCGAGTATACTCGATAAAGGCAATTGCTCAAGCGAGCATTGCCTTAAGCGAGTATCTCCCCTGCTCGAGACGGATGGTTCGGGTGCCGGCGCGGGGGAGCGGTGAGTATCGGCTGTCAGCAGGAGGGGGGGGGGGGGGGGGGGAGAGGGAGAGAGAGATCTCCCCTCCGTTCCGCCCCACTCTCCCCCGCAGCTCCCTGCCCGCTGCCGTCACCCGAACCTGCAGTCTTGAGCGGGGGAGATACTCGCTAAAGGCAATGCTCGCTCGAGCAAGTGCCTTTAGCGAGTATACTCGCTCATCTATACTAACTAAGAACCTCTGGAGATGTTTGAGAATATCTTTGATCAGGACTGAAGGAGCTCCCTTTCCTTCTTTTCTGTGCTTTTAGGTGTATTTTTAGCCATTATGTATTTGACTCAAAATGCCTTTTTTAGCTAGTCTTTTTTTGTTATAGGTTATGCTTTTCCCATCTTGTTCTCTTATTACTATTTATACACATTTGCTGTTTTACTTGATATCTGCTACTGCATCTTCATATATACCATTTAGTTGTATATTCATTTACCAATTGTTATCTGATTTGTATACGGTCACTATTTTTAAATGGTTTTTAGCCCCTGTTGTGTCATCACAACAGCAGGAGTAATACTGATATTTACACTATATACCTGGGCACGTTCTGTGGGTTATTCGCTCCTAATTGTGAGTGTATGATCTGCCGATGATTCGTTCGCTCCGCAGGGATAGCATGCTTACGTCACTAGCTCTTAAGTCTTGGCTAACAATCACACCGCCATTAACTTTGGCCAGTGGACCGCAGCGAGCAGGAACTTTTGGCCACATCTAAGGGCTTGTTCACCCGGGCATAAGCACATTTCGGCTATGCAAATATACTGCATGTTTGCCCCTGCTCCTGTATACGCGTGCACATCTCAAACAAACGTTACCCGTGCGTCAGACTCTACGTGGAACTCTACCCAATGATAGCCTTCCAAAACTCCATCTCTAATAGCTGCAGTGATTGCTTGTGCAATGTAAAAGGACCTTAACCAACAAAACGCCAAATGCGTAGAAATGGCTGCAGTCCCTTATCCTAAAAAGCTCACAATCATATTGTAGCATTAGTCCGTCTGGGTGTAGCACAGAGGATGAAAAAACTAATCTGTTGTACAAGAAGCCCCCGAACCCGGTTTATATATGACTGGAGTGTTACATTCATTATTAAACTCTCCCATTTATAGAAGATACTTAAAGGGAACATGGCGCACACCCATTCCGCGCGGGGAAGCTGTCCGTGTGTAGCCCGCTCTAGAATAGAGCATGCTGCGTTTTTATTTTCAGCCCATCGTGTCCGCAAATAAAACCAGCATGTGTGCGTGGAGCGGAGAAATCTCCATGCGCATTATGGGCAAATTGAGCCGCGGATTGCTCGCGCCGATGCCAAGCGCAAGATCCACAATTCAATTTGCCCCATGTGCATGAGGCCTAAGATTTTCATGTGGCGTGCGAACTTAAGGCCCTTTTACATGCAACAATTATCGCTTAAAATTTGTCCAAACGGCCAAAAATGAGCAGAAGATATGCACATAGGCGTTAACAGAAAAGGCCGCTACTCACCTGTAGAATACTCTTCTGGTCGCGGTTTGTATTGCAGCGACGATGATATGCCAAGAGTCAAACAGGACATTGTGCCTTCACTACTCCAAAAACCTAGCACTGGAGTGGGGGCACTGCACCACCAACCACAAGGGGGCGATCCCGTTACTGGACATCACCAGCAGAAGAACCGCATCATTGCATCTGGTGGACAGGCTTGTAAGACGGTTAGATCTCAGAAACCAAGTAGCTGGTTCTTCCTGGCACTCGGACTGCACTGCTCTGCTTACATGGAGTAGCAGAGGATGTGAGACTAATTAGGAGGCGTCTCCACAGGCGACATCATTTCCTTGCCTGTTCCTGTCCATTTTTTTAAAGGAAACCAATCAGGAAGGCGATTATCCAGGGAAGCAGCGCCAAAGGGTTTTACGGCATTGCGTTCCTCGCTCCTTCCTCCTTGTAAAGCATACAAAAGAGTCATAGAATGCATAAAAACATCAGAAACTGCGATGTGTGAACACGGCCTTACAAATGTGCAGAGAGAAACCTCTATAGCGATGTGAAAAAAGCCAGTTAGTACATTTTAGTCCATGTCTTACTGGTAGATATTTGGCTTAAAAGGCACCTTCCGGGGAACCCTGACGATTAGATGTCTGAAGTGCCCAGAAGGCTCGGATGAGCACCTTGGCCACATTGTAGTAGGCACAGCAGTGTACATCTCCTAGTGGCTGTGCCTGGTATAGCAGCTTCCAAGCGCATTCACTTGAATGGACCAAGCTGCACATGGGCCCCTCTTACACGGAGCGATAAATCATTGACAGTTCTGGGCTGTGAACTCCGTATTACTATACTAACACATTAGTGTTCATATGTAGACGTTCAGGAGCCTGAGATGTTCACACAAGCCCCGTGGCCTGTTCAATCAGCTGGTCGATGGGGAATCCTGAGTGACTGACCCCACCAATTAGATTTTGATGGCTTATCCTGAGGATCGTTCATCCCCAATGCAGTCTAAATTGATCATTTCACATGTGTTGATCAATCAGGGCTGGTTTTAAGAAGGACCCTTAGGCAGTCTGACATCTTCCAGTTGGGTGCAGTGTAGGGTTAAAACTCTATCGTCTCTCCTTAAGGAGAGCACCTAGAAGGTGAGTGAGGAGACTTATAAGGCCATGCATGCTCCTCTGGGAAATATGCAAATAAGGTAGATGGAACAATTAGGCAGCCTGCACACGTGGGGCAGCGGCGGCATCGCGCGTACGTACCAGAAAATGTTTGTTTTTTTTTAAACTCCTGCTTTTCCTGCGTAGGACGCGGAATCAGTGACCCTACCACAATCTAAATTACGTAAGGGCCGCGGATCTGATGGCTTCCATGGACTTGAATTAAAGCAGTCTCTGTGGAATACGTGCAAAAATGGAGCATGCTGCGATTTTTCCTTCGGAAAGGGAAACTGCAGTTGGTTTCTACTCCTGTGCAGAAAGAATCACTTTTCCATAGTATGTGCTGCGAAACCTGGACGCCCGCCGCAGCAAAAACTAGCCCGAGTGCAGGCGGCCTACCTCTGTAGCACCACCTATTGAATGGCAGCAGTCCTGCACACCAATGTCCAACTTTTGGGAAAAGTCACACATAAAAAGGGTCATAAAAATATATATATAGATATATATATATCCCAGGTAGCTCTAGAACTAGAGGTTGAGTCCCCTCTACTATACATGTACGCAACTGAACGGCACTGGGGATAATGAGTCTCGTGCGCACAATGGGCCACTGGCGTTAATGGGATTGTGCATATTTCCCAGCTGAGTAATCGGCATTCTGGTATGAACCAGGTTAAAAAGCAGCATTTATATTCAGAGATGTTGGTCACCAAAGCGTTCCGGTTTGCAGTTACGGGAATAGCTTTGTTGTGTAAAGACATGGGCTGTGATTCAGATTTAGGATAAATCCTAGGATTCTGGCTTGAACTCCGTAGACTCATACGTCAGTCTATTAAGTCTGGGATCCCTGCTGCCAGCTATTTGTTCTCAAATGCTCCAGGCCAATATCAAACCCCAGAACAAAGTGCTAATTATAATAATCATCATCAAGAAAGTCCAAAGTTTGTCTGTGCAACTCCGAGCTTGTGCTGCATGCCACGGGGAAAAGGCAACGACCGAGGCCCATCTCAGTGCTCTGCGGCCCCCCATATATGTAAGCTATGGGATAGGAGGTGTATCCTAAAGGATTCAGAAACTGAACAGACACTTTAAATAGAAACAGCTTCCCCCTCAGTTTTAGGGTGAATCAACATTAACATGGGAAAACCCAGTCATCCGAGAGACTTCCAAGTGAAGCCTGGTCATCAGTGCTAGACTAGCCGGGCCAGGGTTTCAAAAACAGCCGTCCATCAATAGCGTCAAGAGTATACAGAGAGCGGTGTGATTGGAAAAAAGTCACTGAGTAAAAGAGGATCATGTGGATGCAAAGAACTCCCCAGCCAAAGGGGGTCGGAGGTGGATGTCAAGAATCGTTCTGATGCACAGTAAGGCTGCCTGTCCATGGGCGTTTTTGCATTGCGTGCCTCGCAGCGATAATCCGGCGTTGCTATGAAAAGCGCAGCCCCCCTGTCCACTAGTGGCCGGCAAATCGCAGCATGCTGTGAATTGCCACGATGAGCCTATCTGTCAGATGGATCTCCGCGGTGAGCCTGTCTGCTGGCTCCTGCTTTCGGGTGCCGGATCTCCACCGAGGGAGATCCCAACGCCCGTGGACAGGCAGCCTAAAGATGACCAATGCAAAAATATCGCCTGGTCAGAGGAATCCAGATTTCTGTTGCACTATGTTAATGGGAGATCAGAATTTGGCACAAGCAGCATGAATCGAGGACCCCTTCCTGTCAGCTGTTGCCATCGAGTCTATACCTTCAGATAATCTGTGAACGTTACAAGAAATGGTCCGCAGGGGCCAATATCTCTGCAGAACAATTCCAATCCCCGGTGGGATTACGCCACCATGAATCGCTACGGTTCTGAAGGTCTAAGAGGGTTCAACGTGCGACCGGATGGCAGTCTCTAAGGAGGTGACCATTCATCTTAAGTCACCTTAAAAGGAAATTAAAAAAAGGAATACAAAATCAAGGCAATCTGCATTTATTGCCAAGTTATTATAATATTAATCTTGTCTTCGTTTTTAAAAGAAAACCCAATATAATCTAGTTCCTGAGGGCGTAACTAAAGCCAAAGTGCTCAAAAATATACTCCACCGGGCATACAACAGTTAAGGCACCATTGCAATATTTGCAGGAAACCTCTAGAATCCCATATATAATGTATATATCCCCCAGTACAGTCATATACGGACACACCATCCCTGTGCATCCTTCTGCAGACAATGCGGCCCCTCATGGCCACCTGTCACCGCGCACAATGTAGGTCCTCATGTAAGAAGGGAACCTCTTAGAAGACACTGACAGCTGCTCCTTCATGCCTCCCCTGCCGCGCTTCCTCCTAAAGCTCCTTACACCAGATGTCCAGCTTACCTTATTAAATATGGTCTCTTTAATATTTATAGGCCTGGAGAAACGTATGAACTTCAAGGCAAACCCATCTACTTCCAGTCCGGACAAGAGATCAGAGAAATAATTAGCCATCCCCCGCAATAAATAGGGACGCGCCGCTCGTTTTAATGTATTCTCTTGATCAGTTTGTACATAATTTACCATATTACATAGGTTAGAAATGACTGCCAATGTGCAGAGATGGGAGAGGACAAACAATTCTCCCCCCTTGCCCTACAGGACTAAACAAGTATGTTCTTCTGATCCCCCAGAGGAAAAGCGTATGCAGGACAGTTCTCTACACAACAACATTTTTATGTCCCTGCCCCTTAAAGAGATTGGCTGTCACACTCTGGACGTATATGCATATTGCACTCACTTCCATGCAGTGCAGCCTCCTGTCTGATGCTTATCAGGCACTATCTTGATGCTGAGGTTTCTCCCAGTTTTCTCTTTTCTGTGTGAGCAATTCCATGATGCATTAGTACAACATCACACGACCATCTAGAGACAGGACCATCACTGCCTGCCATGAGGACAGTGTGACTATCACCACACTTTTATATTCACTTAAACATGTTTCAGACCATGAAAGTATACAGTCAGGAGAATAAGCTATCATCTCCATTATAACTGTGTGACATGAGCCTCTAATCATTATCAGTAAGGTCTCCTGTCCATGGGTGTAGAGATATCCTGCGGCAGATCGCCGCCGCAGAAGCTGCTGCCAGGGAAAGCCAACAGCTCTCCGCGCTGAGCCTATCTGACAGATAGGCTCATCGCGGAGAATCACAGCAAATCGCAGCATGCTGCGATTTAAATCCCATGAGTGGAGAATCGCTAGGTTTCTCCGCTCGTGGACAGCGGGGCTGCGCTTTCAATAGTAAGTCTATTGAAAGTGTTCACTGTGCTTCCCACAGCCGGATTATCAACGCAGGTAACGCAGTGGGAGGGGGGGGGGGGGGGGGAATTGAAAAATTTAAAAGCGCCCATGGACAGGAGGCCTAGCTAGAATAGGAGTTCATGTACCCACCTGTGAAAAGCCAGTATTATTGTATCTTGACGCCACCAGGAAGTCCTGGTGGAGTCAAGACTGACAAAGGGTTCATGGCCCCCTGTACCCAATTGGCTGCACAGGGCCCTGGAAGGGCAGTAAAGCCGGCGGCGCTGCAAAGCAGGCACCCCCACCCCGAACCAATGTCACTTCGACATACTGGTGGCTGCAGGGAGGCGACAAGGCTGGTGTGAGATACATCGGTGTCTGTCGGCTGCCCACTGCAGGAGCACACGCTGCCGAATGAGATCACATAACCCAACTGAAGAGAATAACTAAGCAATGTGATGCTAGCTGACTGATATATACTGGGGGGCCAGTTACATAATTAATGAAAACATTTACCGGAGTGGCCCTTTAACTGAAGGGACACTTTTTAAAATTAGGCATTGGGGCTTTAAATCAGGACATTGACTAGATCCCAAAACCGTGTTATTAAACAGCAGACTGAGTGCACAACAAAGGCTGCCTGTCCACGGGCGTTTTTACATTGAGTTCCCCGTGGCGATAATCCGGCCGCGGGGAACATAGTGCACGCTTTCCATAGCGTTGCTATGGAAAACGCAGCCCCCGTGTCCACGAGCGGAGAATCAAAGCGATTCTCCGCTCGCGGCCGGCAAATCGCAGCATGCTGCGAATTGCCATGATTCTCCGTGGTGAGCCTATCAGCTGGCTGCTGCCTGTGGACAGGCAGCCTAAAGCCACTTCTGACGTCCTTCTGAAAAAAGACCAGCAGGCAGCACTTTAGGAAAAGGACCCAAAAGGGACCTTCTAGATGGGGCGGAGTTGTCCGCAGGATGCAGGAAAGATGAGGATTTTGACAATTAGTGCAGATTTTCTTGTGTTCTTCACAGTGGAATGCGCTCTGTGGAACATCTTGTAGAGTTTTGGTTTTTTTTTAATGCACCCTATAATTGCAGAACGACATCTCCTTTATGTTAGAGATCTGCAGCAATTCTGCCGGACGTCCTTAATTCCGTAGCAGAACACTTTTCAGCTGTGGAATGTAATCTTGCAGTTTTGAAGTCCAGACTGCGGATTTTGACAGTTGCGGTATTCAAGCCCCATGGGGATGACATTGTGCCGCAGAAGCGTCTGCGCGGACTAATTCCTTCCCGTGCGAACGGTCTCTTACGGTCACAGGCGAGGTACAACTATTTATAGGCATCTAAAAGGATGCACTTAGAAGTGCCACGACGTTAAACTCCATGGCAGAGTAAGCAGTGCAATCTATAAAGGCCTCCTGAAATAGCACAGATGTCTACAATGAAAGGATACCGAAACCCAGATGACACACGGATGTGCCAATGATGCACTGCAGATCCGCACCAGAAATAGTCCTATCATTAGCGCTAATCCTCAGCAAATAAGTGACGGCTCCATTACTTTCTTTGCATAACAGATTGAAATCAGCGCAGAAAATTTCGGATGCGTGTAAACTAGATGGCAGGAACCTCGTTCGCTCGCCGATTGGGTCAAATTTGATGCAATTCTTGCATGGAAACCACAGCAAAATCCATGCCAAACCCAGAACATGGGAAGGAATAGGCTGTAGAAATCTCCTGCATTATTAGGTAAAACCAACTTTATAAAATAATGACAATAAAGAGGTGAAAAAAAAGCTGATTCTGATGTGGTTAAAAACAAGCAGCCAAAGACCAGCTTCACATCTGCCCTGGGACCTCCGAATGGAGCTTTCATCATAGAAGCGGATGAAAAAGCCAGGGCAGCTGGGTGGCAAGTAGGCGTACCCCATTATGTCAATGGGGCCGTCCGACGCTGTTCATTTCCGTCCAGAGACCAAGTCATTTGACCGCGGGAACTACCCTTGGCTGCTCCCTGAACCGAGCAGAAAAGCGGAATCCCCAATGCAGATGTGAAACCACCCAAATAGTCCAGCAATACAAGAGCTCCATTGGAATAGTAAAAACGGTCTACCAAGGGGACTTCAAGCAAGAAGTATCTGACAGAACAAGGAACTAATACTAGAAGCCACTTCATATTATGCCGTGGCTCGTCCTCTCGCACTCATCACCTCCAATCATGACTCTTCATAACAGTCATTAGGCAGATTTGTGCTAAAAATTGTATTTATCATCTGATTCAGATTTTAATCTGTTTCTGCATTTTCCATCTCCATTCCATTTTTGTTTTTTTACACTGGATCAAATGCGCAGACTGCTTTCCAGTCTCAGAAACTGTAATAAAGAATCCATCTTTTCTCATTGTACTCAACGGGAGGCAGATCCATTTTTCATTGCCAGTTGTGTCGGTATGGTGGTGGTACCAGCTCTTCATTGAAGGTGGCTCAGTCGTGGTTAGCAATGTTACCTTGCAATGCTGGGGTCCCTAGGTTTAAATCTCATCAAGAGTGACATAAATCTTAAAAAAAAACTCCATACAGCCACCACCCTTCGTCAGATTTGAACCTACAACTCCAGCACTGCAGGGTCGCAGTGCTAACAACTGAGCCACCAGGCTTGTTCTTTTATTTTTCTTGTGCCATTTCTCTGCCAATAAAACATAAAAAGCCAACACAGCCATCACCCTTGATAGGATTTGAACTTACAACTCTGGTACTGCAAGGCATCCGTGCCAATAATGCTGGGTTCCCACAGAATAGTTCCACTGGGAAAATCTCGCGGTTTTGCCGCAGCGAAAAAACACAAGATTTCCATGGGATAAGTGCAGCTTCAATACCCGTGGGTTTAGCGGCCACAGGCGGATTTGCCGCAGCGGAATTCCTTGGCAAATCTGCCCTGTGTGAACCCAGTCTAACTGAGCCACCATGCTTGTTCTTTCCTTCTCTGGAGAACAAAAAACACAGACCATACCGAGTCCCTGCAGAGGTGGTCTTTGGTCAAATTTGAACCTAGGAATCCCACTCCGGATTTCGCAATGCAAATCCGCCCGTGTGGAGGAGGCCTAAGCATCATACTTCTCATTTCTCCTGCCTCGTTCCGCTCTTGCATGCTCTCATTGTTTTTGCAGTGCTGGAATGGTAGGTACAAATCTGACCAAGTGTAATGGCTGTATGGAGTTTTGTGATTTGAGCTGACCCCAGCACTGCAAGGCAATAGTGCTAACTGAGCCACATTCATTGAAGGAGCACCACCATCCCTCAAGGCTGAAAAACGCCTCTAAACTGAAAGCTTATGTATTCTTTCCATTTTACCTCCGTTGTCTACTTTCTGTTCCTAATAAAGTTGGATTAGTCAAAAAAACGCTAATGTGAAAGTAGCCTTAAAATGGGTTTTCCAGGGAGACTACTACTGATGACCCATCATCAGAATAGATCAATAGCTGATCGGCTGGGGTCCATCACTCGGGACCCCAACCGATCAGCTGAGCGGGCGCATGCTGTCAGTGACGCAAATACAGGAGGTTGGAGCGGAAGTGGCGAAGTCTCCGTGCTGGCCTCTGTGTAGTGGCCGCAGCTTGTAACTGCAGGGACAGCTCGCGTTGATTTCAATGAGAGCTGCGC
Organism: Eleutherodactylus coqui; assembly: GCF_035609145.1. Taxonomy (NCBI): domain Eukaryota; kingdom Metazoa; phylum Chordata; class Amphibia; order Anura; family Eleutherodactylidae; genus Eleutherodactylus; species Eleutherodactylus coqui. The sequence continues at coordinate 257,102,304 of NC_089839.1, read as the reverse complement.
CTGCAGTTACAAGCACCGGCCACTACACGGAGGTCGGCACAAAGACTTCTGCTGCTTCCGCTCTGACCTCTATTTGTGGTGCCGACAGCATGTGCCCACTCAGCTGATCGGTCGAGGTCCCGGGTGATGGACCCCGGCTGATCAACGATTGATGACCTTACAGGTCATCAGTAGTATTCTCCCTAGAAACCCCCTTTAAAAGGGCTAATTCAGACGGTGTCCTTGTCTGCAGGGGAGGGGGGGGGGGGGTGGAAGAGCCAGGAGCAGGAACTGAGCTCCCGCCCCTTGCCACTATTTGCAATGAGAGGGGCAGGATGGGGTGGGGCTAAGCTACAATTCTTAGCTCCGCCCCATCCCCTCCCATAGCAAATAGTGGCAAGGGGCGGAAGCTCAGTTTCTGCTCCTGGCTCTTCTATTCTCCTCCCCTTGCAGACAAGGACACCGTATAGCGGCTTGGCGTAGAAAAAACAGCCGATATACGGTCGTCTGAATAAGCCCTAAAGATGTAGATACAATGTAGCAGCAAGTTTTGTGAAAACCAATATGTGTCAGTCTCAAAACTCTTGGCCACAACTGTACATTATGGCCTAATGCCCATGGACAGATTTATACAGCGTCTCCTGCGGCAGAAATCCGTGGCGTTATCTCGAGGCTACAAGGTTCTATTGAACCCAATAGTTTTCTGCCCTTCAGTGTTCACACCGTGGAATTCTACTGTGGAATTCCGCAGCATGAAAGAAATTGCGGCTCCCACACACCTGCGTTTTTTTTTTTAAACGCTGCATTTTATTAACGCGACTGTCAATGGGACTTTCTAATGAAAAAAAACAAAAAAAAACGCAAAGCACAAATTTGCGATGTTTTTTTAATATTGAAAAGTCCCATTAACCTTTGCGTAAAAAAAAAAAACTGCAAGTGCGTAGGAGCCCTTAAGCAGCGGAAGTGATAAAGTTACACAAAACCATGAAAATTTTTTTTTAATTTATATATATATATATATATATATATATATATATATATATATATATATATATATATATCTATATCTATATCTATATCTCACATTGAACTTAGGCCTAGAAAGGTTTTTCAGTACAAGTGCGTAGAAGAGAACGCAAAATATTCCTACACATCACATGACTTCAGATCACGTTTGCTTCCATTTTTCCCCAGAAGGAGGTATATTAGGTGGTGCAATAAATCACAGGACATTTCAGTGCCCATTGCAGCCACACGAATCTTTATTCATTCCTATGGGGCGCAAGTGTAGAGACCCCCATTCGCTTACGTGTATTTGGTGAGGAACCCGCAATGATTGTGTAAACTGAGCCGAATGTGTTTGCAGCCCACAATAGACAAGTACTACAAGCCAACGATATATAGATGTGCAGGTTAGCGAGATTTGGGGGGGTGGCGGTCATGGTCTAATAAAATCTCAAACAGGCTCAACCACCCGACGATAGTCTTGTCAATTACTTGTGTGTTGTGAGAACTTCCATGCAAGGTGCTGATTAAGTAGGTTAAACGAGTCTCATGTAAATACTGGAGCGAAGATGCCAAGTGAGTGGGAACAGCGCTACTCATCAAGTGAAAACACCAAACAAGTAGAAGTGGCCTCACCCAACTAACCCTGCATAGCACCAAGTTCACACGGTCAGGATTTGGGGGTGGATTCCCCAGCACACCCTCCGACATGCTGCATCCAATGCAAGTGAAGGAGGCATTTCATACCCGTTCACAAAAAACCTGCACAGAATAAGAAATGTGCTGCAGATTTTCAAAGCTGATCGCAATGTGATCGCTATTTCGGATCAGATTCTACATATTAACTGGATTCACACCACCGAATGGCAAAATGGGGCTGATCTATAAGGCCAGGAGAACGGATCCTGACCGCTGCAGTCAGGTGGCAGTAGTTCCTAAACAAAGGCCGCGGGCTGTAGCGCCGGACCGCCAGGGAAGAGGAGGACAGGCTGCTCTTATTTTAAAGGAGATGTCCCGCGCCGAAACGGGTTTTTTTTTTTTTTAAACCCCCCCCCCCGTTCGGCGCGAGACAACCCCGATGCAGGGGTTAAAAAAACCACCCGCACAGCGCTTACCTGAATCCCGGCGGTCCGGCGTCTTCATACTCACCTGCTGAAGATGGCCGCCGGGATCCTCTGTCTTCATGGACCGCAGGGCTTCTGTGCGGTCCATTGCCGATTCCAGCCTCCTGATTGGCTGGAATCGGCACGTGACGGGGCGGAGCTACACGGAGCCCCATAGAGAAGAGGAGAAGACCCGGACTGCGCAAGCGCGGCTAATTTGGCCATCGGAGGGCGAAAATTAGTCGGCTCCATGGAGACGAGGACGCCAGCAACGGAGCAGGTAAGTATAAAACTTTTTATAACTTCTGTATGGCTCATAATTAATGCACAATGTACATTACAAAGTGCATTATTATGGCCATGCAGAAGTGTATAGACCCACTTGCTGCCTCGGGACAACCCCTTTAACAAATATGGAAACAAATTTTTACAAATTTTCTTTGCAAATCGCATTGCACCCAGACCACCCCTTTAAGAAGTTCAAGTTGTACCATCATGATTTAAAGGGGTTGTCCCGCGCCGAAACAGTTTTTTTTTTTTTTCAATAGCCCCCCCCCGTTCGGCGCGAGACAAACCCGATGCAGGGATTTAAAAAAGAAAACCGGATAGTGCTTACCTGAATCCCCGCGCTCCGGTGACTTCTTACTTACCTGGTGAAGATGGCCGCCGGGATCTTCACTCTCGGTGGACCGCAGGGCTTCTGTGCAGTCCATTGCCGATTCCAGCCTCCTGATTGGCTGGAATCGGCACGTGATGGGGCAGAGCTACGAGGAGCCGCTCTCCGGCATGAGCGGCCCCAATCAGAAAAGAAGAAGACCGGACTGCGCAAGCGCGTCTAATCCGGCGATTAGACGCTGAAAATTAGACGGCACCATGGAGACGAGGACGCTAGCAACGGAACAGGTAAGTGAATAACTTCTGTATGGCTCATATTTAATGCACGATGTATATTACAAAGTGCATTAATATGGCCATACAGAAGCGTATACCCCCACTTGCTTTCTCGGGACAACCCCTTTAAGGACTAGAATTCTAAAAAAAAAATGCATACTTTGTTTCCTCTAGTGTTGGTCCATATACTGCAGTCTGCCTTCATTTTCAAATTACCAATCGTTCAGTACCAATAATCATTTGCTTGGCGCTTGTGGTCTCAAGTACCGTCTTAGGGCACATTGACAAGGCCATATGGAGTCTGGGTATTTAATGGACAGCATACAGAGGCTATGGTGGAGCCATTTGCATGGCAAGGATGAGAATAGCTCATGCAGTGTGCGGGGCCCGTGAATATGAACAGATGGGAGTGGGGAGTCCGTATGCTGTCCGATGACAGTTGTGTATAGAAGGCACCCTAGCATATAGTCTCCTCCCACCAGCTCAGAGAGAACTGAAAATTAGAGATAAAGTCTGCAGATGGGGAAACTGGCAATAAATGCAGGATACAAGTCATATAATGGCCAGAAATTTTATGTGAGGTATATCACTAAGGCCGGCTTCACACGGGTGAGAAAAATCGCACGACACACACATCATCTCACATGAACATGAAACCCATTCTTTTGAATGGGGATATACAGGAGTGATTTTTTTCCTACATTGCACTGTGATGCAGGAAACAAACGGCGGCACGTTCTATCTTCGTGCGTGCTCTCACATCGCATCTCCTATTGTTTTCAATGGGGCAGGCAGCAGCATTGCACCACGTACCAGGCGCACACGATGCAAATGTCTCCCGTTGAAAACAATAGAGAAACTCCACGAACTGGTTACAAAAATGCCTTGCATCCGCAGGGAATTCACATGTTGGTGGGCGCGTTAGTAGGCCCGTGAATCATGGCCCGATATGGCGCCCGCCCGTGTGAAGTCAGCCTTACACTGCAACTTATTCTGAAAAGTCATCTAAAAGTTCAGGTATGCATTAAGAGTTCTGGATCTCATGTAAATTTGGATTTAGTATTGTCTACGGATATTGATCATCTCGGAGCTACATCCTGCTACAGCTTTCAATAGAACAGGATGTTATGAGTGCACGGGATAATGGCTTCCATTTGACAGACGCGATCATTTTAAATATGATTGATACTTGTGGATGATGGCACACAATTTAAAGAGAATTAAAACAAAACAATAACCACAATACTTTCCTCCATAATAGCCGGTTCTAGATCACAGTCCATGTGGGCTGGGGGTGGGAAGCTTATCTACATTTTAAACATTTCATAATGGGGTTTATAAAAAGAAGAAGAAAAAAAAACCCTCATACCCTCCTCCCTCTGTATGGGGGGCAGCTTCCTAATAGTCCATCTCAAACAGTAGGGAACGTCTTCCAGTGAAAAACTATCGGTGAGATCCTCAGTACAGGGGTCTGCTGCTCAGGACCCCGACTGATCAGCTGATCAGGCACCTTCTGTCAGCACAGCTACACACAGGGGTACAGAGCAGAAACTGTTGAGCCTGGTTTAGACAACGATTAACGCTCAAAAGATGCCTTTTGAGCGATAATCGTAGTGTGCCTTTACAGTGCAAGGTGATCGAGCAAATGTTGAGCGATCACTGTGCACTCCGAGCAGGGCCGCTTGTCTTCTGCATCCAGCTGTTCTCTACTCGGAGCACCCGGCTGTTATACAGCAGAGCGCTTCGAACGGTGGATGGAGAAGACAAGCGGCCGAGCGCTCCATGCAGAATACAGCTGGACCGCTGTGTTCTTCATACCCCGGCAGTTCATGGAGTGCTCAGCTGGTATACAATAGTATCAGCTGTATCCTGCTGTCAACTCCTTATAAGCATGCTGAAAGAAAACGATCAGCAACGGCTTAAAGGGGTTGTCCCGCGCCGAAACGGGTTTTTTTTTTTCAACCCCCCCGTTCGGCGCGAGACAACCCTGATGCAGGGACGTACAGAAAGCTTACCGGAGCGCTTACCTTAATCCCCGCGCTCCGGTGACTTCTATACTTACCTGTGAAGATGGCCGCCGGAATCCTCTTCCTCCGTGGACCACGGAATTCCTCTTCCACACTTCTTCTGTGCGGTCCATTGCCGATTCCAGCCTCCTGATTGGCTGGAATCGGCACGTGACGGGGCGGAGCTACACGGAGCCGGCATCCTGCACGAGAGGCTCCATAGAAGTAAGCAGAAGACCTGGACTGCGCAAGCGCGGCTAATTTGGCCATCGGAGGGCGAAAATTAGTCGGCACCATGGAGACGAGGACGCCAGCAACGGAGCAGGTAAGTAAAAAACTTTTTATAACTTCTGTTTGGCTCATAATTAATGCACAATGTATATTACAAAGTGCATTAATATGGCCATACAGAAGTGTATAGACCCACTTGCTGCCGCGGGACAACCCCTTTAACAAAAACTGCATGAAGTCAGTGCAGTTGCACACGATTACCACTCAAAAGACGGCTTTTGAGTGATAATCGTATCTAAATGGGCCTTTACACTGTCGTCAGTTTAGCAGCCGGCACCTGTAACTGCAGGAGTAGTTCGTTTAAGATTAATGGACGCTGCACCTGCAGTTACAAGCACCGACGAGCACATAGGGCCTCCTGCACACGGGCAGATTTGCATTGCGAAATCCGGAGCCGAATTCCGCCTCTGGATTTTGCAGCAAATCCAGCCCATAGCATGCTATGGCAAAACGCGATTTCCTGCCCACGAGTGGAAACAGATTGCGATTTTCCACTCACAAGGGAGAAATTGCAGCATGCTACGATTTTGTGCGGGCTATGCGCGGCTGTCTTTCCTTGAAGTCAAGGGAAGCCGTCCGTCCTTCGGCCATTCTGCAGTCATTGCAGAATGGTTGCGGCGTCCTCTGTACTGCGCATTTGTGCCAGACGGCACATAAACAGCAGAGGAGAAGACGGGCAGGTAAGCAGGGGTCAAAGGCTGGCACCGGGTCAAACTCTGCTGCGGGAATCCTGCATGCAGGGTCCGACCAGACTATGTGCAGGCGGCTTAAGGCCTCATATCTACGGCACACGCAGATTTCGGCAGCTGATGCACTGCAAGTCATTAAATTGTTTCATTGCTTGCGGGAGATTGCGGATTGCGTTTTGTTCCCAAATGCACTGTGCATCATCCATGCAGAAAAAAAATCTGCAACCCCACCTCCCAACTTTATTTTAACCTTCAAATCCGCAAAATGTATTTGTGGATGCTCTGCATGTTGTAAGCTCCCAGAGAGATGAATGGAGCACATCCGCAGTCAACTGCAGCATGCTGCGATTTATTATCCGCACGTGGCATCAGCAAATCAAATAAAAACAAACCCAAAAAGTTTTAAATGAAGTGCGGACACCCAATGCTTCCCTACGGGTGGCTTGATTTGCGGATCTCCCACGCGGGTTCCACAAATCAAATCCGCCCGTGGACATTGTGCCTAAGGGCTCATGTCCTGCACATCTTTTCCCTGCAGTGTAAGGGCTTGTTCTGTTTAAAAAAACAGGAAAAAAACCCACCACATTAAATAGCATCAGTTAGCTTCCATTTATATCACTTTAACGGATCTGTGTATTTTTTTTTGTCTTACCCTTCTGAGCATGCTCATTTACAATCGGGACTAATTCTCTAACTTCCCGATGTGATACAAAGTTTGCCATAACCATTCTATAGCTCCTACATAAAAAAAAGTAAAGGGGTCACAACTCGATTATTCAAGACCACGTGTAAAAGTAAGCGCACCCCTATGTAAATGTACCTAGTCCAATTCTCTAACTTCCCGGTGTCATACATGAAATTTGCCAAGACAAATCTTTAGGTCCTAAATAGGAAAAGTAAAGGGGTCACAACTCTATTATTCAATGCCAATTGCATAAGTGCACCCCTATGTAATGTCATTTCCCGGTGTCGTACAAGCGTGAAATTTGGCATTCTTTAGGTCCTAAGTGAGGAGAGTGGGGGGGGGGGGGGTCGCACAATCTGCAGAGGGACATCAGTACATGCAGCCTGAGGAGAATTTAACGCTCGTCTATGTGCATACATATTTTATTCCTCGGTTCGCTAAGGTTACCACAGCTTCATAACATTTTCTGTGCGAACAACACACAAACACCCATATCAAAATAACTCGGGCAAAGCCGGCTATATTAGCTAGTTGATTAGAAGTATTAAAAAAAAATTAATAAGAGAAAAGTGTCCTTTCCCTTTGATTTCCAATAAAAACGAAAAGATGAAAATGTTAAAAAAAAAAGAAAAAGAAAACGGGGCGGGGTCATGCCGAGCTGAAGTACTGCAGTTCTGATTGAAGTCAATGAGAAATTAAACTACACTATTCTCTGTTTGGTAGCTCCTCAGATGGAACAGGTAAGTGTGAATGAGCCCCAAGAAATAAAGTGGCCAATATGAATGTACATTAATGCTAAGCGCCATACAGAGGTCTATGCGGAGAGCAGCAGTCTGGCTTCTGACAGAGGACGAGGCGGGATCACCTCACCGCCATAAACTGATTTATTTCTATCCCTAATGGATGGCAGTGGGAAATAATTAAAATGCAGCTAACGAGCAGAAGTCCCGGCTTGCAGGCTATTATCCAGAATCATTCTCCTCGCAGGTTAAATAGTCATCTAAATAAAAGATTGCTTTGTGTAAACTCTGAAGCATGCAGACTAAATACTGGAATGCTAAATTATTCACAAGGAGAAAACACAAATAAAATCATGCAGAAACCACTTCTCTAATTATTCCCAAGGAGAACAACCATCAAGCCTTCCCTCCGCTGAACATGAACGCCGCGCAGCGAGGAAGACTGGCTGCCACTACAACAGCACCGAGGCGGTGATGCTGGACCCCGATGTCAGCTGTAGTACAACGCATATGTACATGTATCGCCTTTACTTCACTCTGCGAATCATCAGGAACGGATCACAGCCCTTCTGCACAATGACTGGTCTCCTGAGCTGACAATGCGATCCAGGTGATGCCCCCTCCTGCGCGGTTACACAGGGAGCGAGCATCCAGGTGATGCCCCCTCCTGCGCGGTTACACAGGGAGCGAGCATCCAGGTGATGCCCCCTCCTGCGCGGTTACACAGGGAGCGAGCATCCAGGTGATGCCCCCTCCTGCGCGGTTACACAGGGAGCGAGCATCCAGGTGATGCCCCCTCCTGCGCGGTTACACAGGGAGCGAGCATCCAGGTGATGCCCCCTCCTGCGCGGTTACACAGGGAGCGAGCATCCAGGTGATGCCCCCTCCTGCGCGGTTACACAGGGAGCGAGCATCCAGGTGATGCCCCCTCCTGCGCGGTTACACAGGGAGCGAGCATCCAGGTGATGCCCCCTCCTGCGCGGTTACACAGGGAGCGAGCATCCAGGTGATGCGCCCTCCTGCGCGGTTACACAGGGAGCGAGCATCCAGGTGATGCCCCCTCCTGCGCAGTTACACAGGAAGCGAGCATCCAGGTGATGCCCCCTCCTGCGCAGTTACACAGGAGCGAGCATCCAGGTGATGCCCCCTACTGCGCGGTTACACAGGAGCGAGTATCGTTGGCACCGCTTACATTTATCAATGTTACACTTCAAATCGCTCACCTGTTCGAGCTGTTTGGTTTTTAGCTCACCTAAAAACCAAGCGACTATCTGCCCTTGTGAACAGGCAGTCAATCTATGAATGACCGCCTGTTTGAAGTGAATGGAGGCGGGTAGCTGGAAGAGATCTCGGCCCGCTCAAACTTCATTCTTCGAACGGCTCCCACTCCTTTGTGAAAGCGCAGGTGGAATAGTCTGTGGGAAGACTGTTAGGCACTTAAATGCCAGATAGCTGTGCCATGTAAAGGCTTAATAGACAATGAACTACACCCGCTTCTCACATTAGTGGCATATATAGAGCCATTCTAAAGCGAGATGTTCCCTATATGAACCAACAATGGGTAACTGACCTGTGTTGACGAATACTCCCGATTGTACGAAAGGAATGGCTATTCCAAGCGTAGGGCCTCTACCGTACCTGCGATTCAACATGCCACGTTATGATATTGGAGGCAATGGGATTCAGTATGTGAAAAGGTATTCTTCGCCAGAAGTGCTGCAGAAGCCAGAAACAATAAGGCCTCAGTCTGACCCCTATTAGTCATAGCAGAGTGTCATTTTAGGAAGCACGATCCTTGTAAGCGCTCGGCACCTCTGTGGTGGCCGGCTGCCAGCTCACTTCTGGCACCTCGGATGGCACAGCAGCACCACTTCCAGAGAGTTATTACATTGTAAACAACTGGATTTACCCACTAACGGCCAGTCACTGCTTATAAACAGATTGTCAGCAGTAGTGATCAGGCAGAACCGCCGACGGCACTAGGCAGGGGCAGGGCAGACTAATCCATTATAAGGTTTCCATCCATCTTTATCAATGCTTCGGGCAGTTTTATCCTGCGGGGAAGTGGCATGAGGTGGGACCACAATCTGACATCACCTTTATTCAGCTGATCCTCTGATGGATGGCTCCTGGTTGGACGTTGCAGCCATCTTTACAGATTGGCATCCGCGCCCAGACGCTACGAGCGGCACCTCTGGCCTCACCATTATAAGGGTTGGGATTTGCAGAAATCAATGGGCGTGCAGCAACCTAAACCGGTTGCATGGAAGGGATTTTCAGTCATCCGTCTGAGGTGTATGAGGTTATCTAGTAGAGCGCCAAACAATAAGGACTAGTCTGGTTACACGGATCGGCCTGGAAAGCATCACTGCAGGACGGAACAAGCCCAGTAGCCCAATAACATTTTGGCTGTCAAGGCGATGCAGGAAACAAACGGCAGCACGGCCCATCTTTGGGTGCGTTATGGCATCGCACCGCGTACTAGGTGCATGCGGTGCGAGGTTGCCCCATTGAAAACAATGGGAGACACTGCGATCGTCCGCGGATTGCTACTTCCCCATAGCGATGCGAGACGGCTTAGAATCAAAAAACGCATGTTGGTGAGAGGCCGTTAAGAATCGTACTCGCCCGTGGAAATTAGCCTTAGAGCTCATTCACGTGGGTATATGCAATTGTGGTCTGTGAAAAGCTGACCGATTTCACCATGTATGTGAGGTTTTTGGTTTTTTGACAGCCATGTGCCATCAGGTTTTTCAAGTCTCCTCACACATTCTAGGTGAACTTCCCAAAGAGAAACTATACCCTTCCTGACCAGTTAGTCACGCCCCCCACCCCCCCGTCCACGAGCGGTGAATCATTGTGATTCTCCACTCGCGGGCGGCAATTCGCAGGTCAGATAGGCTGACCGTAGAGATCCGCCTGCCGGCTCCTATTCCCGGGCGGCAGTATCCCACAGCGGAGCTCGGCTGTGAGATACCTCAACGCCCGTGGACAGACAACATTTGTCCATGCTTTAATCTATGCTTAAGACCTGCAACAAAAAAAAACACCAACAACCAAAAACCGTGCTGTGGATTTTGTTATTTGTGTCCTGCAGCATGTAGGCAAGATCCATTCAACTCATCCACATGGCTAGTATCCTCTCCATACACGGACCTGCTTGCACAATCCGCAGCCTGACCTCTACTTGAGCGCCGACCCTTTACCTTCAGTAAAATACTAAAAAGTTATTGACTTGGCTTATACTCGAATATATACGGTACATTCCAATTTATAAGTTTTAAACACAAATAACCGGTAAAAAACTTATTGACTCAAGTATAAGCCTAGCTATACTTAAATATATACTAGGTAAAAAAAAACGCAATACACACCTCCCAGCCGGCGTCTGTATCCCCGGCGCAATGGTCTCCCCGGCGCTGCGGCAAGCGGTCATCTCCCTGCTCGACTTTGAGTTCCCTCACCATCAGCGCTGTGTAAGTAAGCTCTGTGATTGGATTGAGCACCAGCCAATCACACCCGGTGCTCGATAAACCAATCACAGCCATTCAGTGATGTCATTCACTAAATGGCTGTGAATGATCAAGCGCTGGCTGTGATTGGCTTGCGCTCTACCCAATCACAGCGCTTACTGACACAGCGCTGACAGCGGGCGAATTCAAAGCCAAGCAGGTAGATGACAGAGGTGAGAACTCTCAAGCTGCTTACCGCACCGCTGGGGAGACTATCGAGCTGGGGACACAGATGTCAGCTGGGAGGGGAGCATTGTGGTTTTTTTTCCCTCACTCGAGTATAAGCCGAGGGGGGCTTTTTCAGCATAAAAAAAATGGGCTGAAAAACTAGGCTTATACTCGAGTATATATGGTAATTTAATTTCATACATAAAAACGGAAGAATGGTGTTAAACCCTCGCACATTACAAAGTGAAACAAGTAAAGCATCACCGAGCCGCAGACCTGTGTACACACAAGATATTGATATCACCTACCATGTGTGTCAGACGACAAGCACAGCTCTGCTACACCACTAAACATCCCTTATTGTAGAAAAGGGTTTTTTTTGTCACCACAATCTCCGATTTCTAGCTATTTCAACCCTGATGAATATCCTTCCTCAAACTTATCAAGATCCCCATATGAAGAGGTCAGACTTACCAGAAGCGCCCGCTAGTAACCGCGGCCTTCAGGAATCATCACAACAACAAAAAATATTAAAAACTAAGAGCAAAAATAGAAGGAGGTTAGTTTGCCACACGGCAGGTCACCAAGGAGACTGTTTACTGTACCCCCACCCATTGCAGGGAGGGCAGACCGCCCCCCACACATTCCTGCGCTTATCTCTGCCCCTCCACAGATACAAGGCAGAAAGACCTGCTCTGCAACAGTAACAGCTCAGATGTCTCAAGGCTGCGGGTTCCTCTGCACCCTGCCAGCTCCTCGGAAGCCCAAGGAACCAGCCAAGATACTTATTTTAGGCTCCATAATATGAGCAAAACAAAAGCTACATTATGGAAGGAAAGTACATCAGTGCACAAAACACAATGCAGGTTTAAATAGATCACACATATATAATATAATACATATTACACATGATGCACACAAATGGCCGGCTCTATTAATAATTCCCACAGGCGGATTTCCGCCGAAATCCGTGGCGTTGCCCCGCAGCTATTAGGTTATATTGAAGCTAATAGTGCAATGCTCACGATGCGGAATGTTCTATTTGCCGCAGGCATACGCGCGGACGGCTTCCATTGTAGTCAATGGAGGCCGTCTGTCACGCTATCTTCCGCTGTAGCACAGCAGTGGATAGAGTGAAAACGCTTCCCCGCCCACCGACACCTGCATCACATGACACTGCCGGCGCATCATGCGCTGCACTGCGCATGCGCGGCGGCATGGGATGCAGGACATCGGGCAGCAGTTTCGGAGTGGAGTATGGGGTCTCTGAGGGGGCGCAGTGACGGACTACGCTGCGGAAATTCGCTTGCGGAGCCCATCATGGCCGTGGGCACTAGGCCTTAGAGACACTCATCTAACATGTCGGACCTCCTTTGCCTTTCAAAACTGCAACAATTTATAGTGTTCTATCTACAAGGTGTCATCATTCTGCAGGAATATCAGCCCCTGAGGACAGGAAGCTTTTTGCAGTTGCCACAAACTAGATGGAAGTTCAGACATGTTCTGTACAGCTGACAGGAAGGGGTCATCAATTCATGCTGCTTGTGCCAAATTCCGGCCCTCCCAAGTGCCTAGTGCAGACAGAAATCTAGATTCCTCTGACCAGCCAACGTTTCTCTGCGGCACGGGGGATCCAATATTTGCGCTCTTTTGCCAACTGGAGCCTTTCCTTTTCGTTTCTCTAAGACAGCAATTGTGCTCGAACTGATCAGCCGTTGTAGCCCCTCCGGAAGGAACGAGGAGTTGTGCATATGGACATAAGTTTAAAAAAAAAAAAAGTGTATTTGGCTGCAACGTGCTTCCCTGCACCGTCCGTCAGAAAGAGGACAATCACTCTTTCATTGACAAGTTGGTAAAAAGAGGGTTCTACCAAGACTACAAACTATTCCTCATCAACAGGATAGGTGATAACTCGCTGATTGGTGGTGGTGGGGGGGGGGGTCTCTCATCTGAGATCCCCCCCGATCTCAAGAACAGGAACCCTTCCCCTCCCATATGTCCCGTCTTCCTCACTGTAGCACGCCAATGCTCCATTCACCTTCAATGGAACTGCAGGGATACCCAAGTGACAAGCGCTCAGGTATTTTTGTCAGCCCCATTGAAATGAGTGGAGCACCGACTACACATGCTCAGCCAACACTCCAATCATCCTGACGTCACTGCGGGGAAACCGGACCCCACCAAGTCAGCAAGTAACCCCCCCCCCCCCCCCCCTCATCATGTCAATGGGGGATAACTTGTAATCTTGGTACAACCCCTGCACTCTGGAGTCACGGATCTATTTTCCATAGGGAAGCTCCAACCATGAAAGAGCAGGCGTGTCTAATAAAGAGGCCATTCAGCAGATATTACACAACAGAGGCGTAGATGCCCATAATCTATACGAGGTCTAGGACCGCATGCCAGCTGCGTACAGGCGTGCAGCACGGACCCCGGAACGCAATATATCTAAAACTGTGCGCTTTTATGGAAAGCAGAAGGCAACAGATTTTTCAGAACCTCCTTAGCAAATACAAACGAGCTTAAACTGTAATCTGCTGTAATGGGATGCTGTCGGATGCATCAAGATCATGTAAATGCAAAGGAGATGACGGTAATTTAATTGGAAGGCGCGCTGCAGCAGGTGTGTCGACATCAAAGAACGAGCTGTCAACTGGTTTGTAGATCTCAGCACAGACATCTTCTTGGGTAAACTGTATCCAATCAGTGACAGGCCACGGCAACAAATGACTAGCGGTAGAGCATTCAAGTCAATAGACACCCTCTATCAACTGGGATTTCCATGCTCATCTTCTGACAGCGGATGGCCAGTCGGAGAGTGTATCCAAGCAGCATAAAAAAAAAAACACAACAAAAAAAAATAACACACACACACACACACACACACACACACACACACACACACACACACGGCAAATCAAAAAGAATGGTGGAAAAGTACACCTGATTCAATACATGAATTGACATTCAACATCCAGAACATGAAAAGACAGAGGCGCTCTTCAAGTTTGTATTGCACTAACAGGATGTTGGCGCTGTTGGTGACACAGTAGTTGTCAAGTCTGCAGTCCACTTCTGCCCAGATGGTCCTAAACTAGAGATGAGTGCGCACCAAAATGCTCAGGTCCCCGTTATTCGAGTCAAGCTTTTCGTAAAATTCCAGAGCTCTACTCGAGTAACGAACCCCATTGACAACAATGGGAGACTCGAGCATTTTTGTTTGGGGGCCGCCGTGTGCCAAGGTTTTTTTTGGGTTTGTGTTCTCTCTCCTCAGCCAGCCAGCTTGCTGTTGACACACGCGCTGTGTCGTGGCGGGGAGGGGCCAAAACAGGCACGTCACAGCGGGGAGGAAGCAAAAACTGGGGCGAGGTCGACCACTGCTTGATGCTCGTCGAGTAACGAGCACCATCGAGTATGCTAATACTCGAACGAGCATCAAGCTCGGCAGAGTATGTTCGGTCAACTCTAGTCCTAACATATCCTCGGTTACGGAGTGCACTGCAGCAGAGATGCATTTAGTTTTAGGTCATCTAGTGTCACCAGCAGCACTCATATGGAACATCTGTAAGATGCCATAAAAATGTGACACGTTTTATCTTTTTAGGTCATTGTGGCTGTTATAGGTCAATTCCTGTATAAATAAATCACTTTTGAACCACCATATACTTATGTTCCCCATTAAACAATTCTGGCTCTTTTCTCAGAACTCTGCGGCACCATTCTTCAGTTATATGGAGAAAATTGTGAATAAATTGACAACTGGGCATTACCATTCCCTTTGTCAAGGGGCGTATCCCTACATAATCTGACACTAATTAGACAACATTATCCCATGGAGGGATATACTGGTAAACACCCAGTCTTCAATCCATACATTTTTTAGGAACAACAGAAACGGAACATAAGATAATTTTTAAGACTATGTGCCATCTCATGAAAAAAAACAAAACAAAAAAAACAAACCTGAATTTACAAGAACATGTCCAAGGACGTTGCGCGCCCTCTTTAAAGGGAACTTGTTGCGTTGCATCTCTCACTGTGGGCAGCATTAAGTAATGACAGTTCCCATTTCAGTGTGTCGCCTAGGGGGTCATGCGCAGTGGTTTTTAAGAACTTACAGGTTGTTCCTGCAGCTCGAACATGAGACCGATCCACTTTATGGATGGTGTTGCTAGCCCCGCCCACGCTCCATGATTGGCAGTTCAGTGTAATCAGGGAGGATGGGTGGGGCTTGCAGAATCTCATGACTAAAAGTGAACTTGTTTCACTGGGAGCTGCAGACGCAACTTGTAAGTTCTTAAAAACCAATGTACATTGCCCCATAAACGCAAACCACCACGATTGTCACTACTTTACACAGGCTCCTCTTAAAGTGAACGAGTTATGACAGGAGACTATAAATGTTTAGTATCAGGTTGGCCCCCTAGTTAAACCGGCAGGGGTAATACGCTATACTGTATACAGATTACAGAATGCACCTGTTCCATTGTATTTCAATTACTGTAGCTGGCTTTTCATTCTGACCCCCGCTGACATTGCTTGACTATAAACGGGTATATTATAGAGAAAAGGAAAATACAAGACATTTAAGTCGTACCAGCCGGCAGACAAATTACTTGCAAACTACTTTGGTTGTAAAGTGATGAGCTGGAGACTTTACTATTACAGAGACCATGTGTCCATTAAAGGGCATGACAAGCACTCTTAACACTGGGCAGACGTTCAAGAATGCTATAGCACAAGTTAAAGACTTATGGGATCTGCAATAGACGGCAGCGTTCCCGCCAGCGGGACAATGTATAAAACCGTACGGATCATGACAGAACACTTTTTTTTGTTAAATGTAAAGGAGAATGTGAGCGGCTCTGGTCTGGCAAGCACCCGGCATAGCTTAGCACTTAGTAGATTCTTGGCCAACCCTGGCAAGTTATTTAAAGGATGTGCTTTCAGCTCCAGAATATATTTTGTAGTAATTAACAAGCTATTAGTGAGTCTGACGGATACGAGGCTTGAGGTGAAGAATAATATTACCGAGAAGATACGAGACACTGAAGTAGTACCAGCCGGCCGACAATAGATAGCGCTGGGAAATAATCATCCCCAACGCTGCAAGAATGAAGAAATGGTGCAAGTTGTAGAACTAATCCAGCATATAATAGACGCGTTTCGGGCCATTGTGCCCCTTCCTTAGTATTCTAACTGGGGACGCACTGTACATATGGGGAATATGTTGACAAAATAGGAAACTACGTAAATTTAAAATCTAATGATTTTCTTAACGCTATAAAGAAAACCCGAAATCACGGTGAAATTTCATTCATCATCAGTCATGAGCGGTTATAATCCAGTAAATGCACTGTCTGACCTCTGAAGACATTATGGTTTAAGGTTGCATAGCTCTGATGTTGGAAGACGTCCGTCGGGGTTCTCTTACTGTATATTGCCAGTCTCTCTGCTGTTGGAGCCTATCCAATGTGTCACCTCATGCAGTACTGGCTTTAGTCAGCAGATAGCGCTGTTGTATAGCGGCAGAAAAAGAGTAAGCCCCCTAGGAAAAGCAGGATACAAATTGGATTGGAAAGGGTTAAGGACCAGACACTTTTTAGGGATTTTACCCATGTGGTGGTTTTACTGCCCTATTTTTTTCCTTCAGCTACCAAAATTATTTTTGCTGCGTTTTTTCCGTGACATGTAGGGCAATTTTTTAAAATATTTTTTTTCACTAACTTTTTTCCCGTTTTTTAGCTTTATTGGGGGCAAAAAGCTAAAAAAAAACCAAAACACATTTCTAGTTTTTTTTTTTTTTTTTAAACTAATATATTTACTCTAAAATAAAGTATGGGATTGGGTCCCTCTTTTGGTTCAGACATTTCGATATATAATACGTATGGTTTTGGATTACAGGGCGCATACGGCAACGGTTTTGGTTGGCGTCAGTTTTGGGTTATTTTCTTATGTATATATTGTTGTTTTATTCTGTATTTTTTATTTACTTGTGTATGTCGTTATATTGTTTACTATCTATGTCCCCCATGACATCATGTAAGACCTCTGGGGGACATTCACTTTTTTTTAGGTGATATTTAGGAGCCTCAGTTAGGCTGCATGTCCGCAGGCGTTGCAATATCCGGCAGCGGATCTCAGCTGCGGGAGCAGGAGCCAGCTGACGGATCTCCGCAGTGAGCCCATCTGACAGATAGGCTGACCGCGGAGAATCGTGGCAATTCGCAACATGCCATGATTTGCCGGCCACGAGTGAAGAACCGCTAGGATTGTCCGCTCGTGGACGGGGGGGGGAGGGGGGGGTGTCTGTGCTTTCCATAGCAACGCTCCCCGGGGAAAACGCAATGCAAAATTGCCCGTGGACCGGCAGCCTTACAGGAAAAAACATCTCCTGTAGTGACATTAGTCACTGGTAGAGCTGGCCAGGGTCTAGTATGACCCTGCAGCTCCGCTGTGTGCTCAGGGAAGGAGAAGGAAGAAAGAGTTAAAGACACCTCCTGCCTCCTCCTCTGGGTTATTAGCTCTGACTAACAGCCAACAACGCCTCCTGCTTCTGATTGATTGCAGAGACAGGAAGCCTAAGTCTTCGCTATAACTTTACATACGGCTGGGCTTAAGGCCCGGAACTAGGCGTTGTAAATTTACAGTGCCTGTTCCTAAATGGGTTAATGGACAAGTCAAGTAAAAAAAAACAAAAAAAACATTTTATATATTTTTTTTCCCCCCCCGCAGTGAGGTATGCTGGAGGTCTACTGGACTTGCATTTGAGAAGGGTCTCCTGCTGTATATGTTACACTGTAAGACGAAGGGCTTTGCCATGATGCGAGCAGGGCCTATGCCTGGAGATATTAGCCACGTTCAGGCTTCCTAGAACGCTACCGTAACGCTAGAGGAAAGTTGGAGGTTTACTCGGCATCTTTGTTGGACAAAGTACAGTTTCACTTATCATTGACTACAATGAATGAAAACAGGTTGGACTGGTTAGGAGAAAATGGAGATTGTGTTCTCAGGAGAAAGTATACCCACGGCTCTGGCCACACAGAAGGTATACCCGCGGCTCTGGCCACACAGAAGGTATACCCGCGGCTCTGGCCACACAGAAGGTATACCCGCGGCTCTGGCCACACAGAAGGTATACCCGCGGCTCTGGCCACACAGTAGGTATACCCGCGGCTCTGGCCACACAGAAGGTATACCCGCGGCTCTGGCCACACAGAAGGTATACCCGCGGCTCTGGCCACACAGAAGGTATACCCGCGGCTCTGGCCACACAGAAGGTATACCCGCGGCTCTGGCCACACAGAAGGTATACCCGCGGCTCTGGCCACACAGAAGGTATACCCGCGGCTCTGGCCACACAGAAGGTATACCCGCGGCTCTGGCCACACAGAAGGTATACCCGCGGCTCTGGCCACACAGAAGGTATACCCGCGGCTCTGGCCACACAGAAGGTATACCCGCGGCTCTGGCCACACAGAAGGTATACCCGCGGCTCTGGCCACACAGAAGGTATACCCGCGGCTCTGGCCACACAGAAGGTATACCCGCGGCTCTGGCCACACAGAAGGTATACCCGCGGCTCTGGCCACACAGAAGGTATACCCGCGGCTCTGGCCACACAGAAGGTATACCCGCGGCTCTGGCCACACAGAAGGTATACCCGCGGCTCTGGCCACACAGAAGGTATACCCGCGGCTCTGGCCACACAGAAGGTATACCCGCGGCTCTGGCCACACAGAAGGTATACCCGCGGCTCTGGCCACACAGAAGGTATACCCGCGGCTCTGGCCACACAGAAGGTATACCCGCGGCTCTGGCCACACAGAAGGTATACCCGCGGCTCTGGCCACACAGAAGGTATACCCGCGGCTCTGGCCACACAGAAGGTATACCCGCGGCTCTGGCCACACAGAAGGTATACCCGCGGCTCTGGCCACACAGAAGGTATACCCGCGGCTCTGGCCACACAGAAGGTATACCCGCGGCTCTGGCCACACAGAAGGTATACCCGCGGCTCTGGCCACACAGAAGGTATACCCGCGGCTCTGGCCACACAGAAGGTATACCCGCGGCTCTGGCCACACAGAAGGTATACCCGCGGCTCTGGCCACACAGAAGGTATACCCACGGCTCTGGCCACACAGAAGGTATACCCACGGCTCTGGCCACACAGAAGGTATACCCACGGCTCTGGCCACACAGAAGGTATACCCGCGGCTCTGGCCACACAGAAGGTATACCCGCGGCTCTGGCCACACAGAAGGTATACCCACGGCTCTGGCCACACAGAAGGTATACCCACGGCTCTGGCCACACAGAAGGTATACCCACGGCTCTGGCCACACAGAAGGTATACCCACGGCTCTGGTCACACAGAAGGTATACCCACGGCTCTGGTCACACAGCAACTTTTACAGGGACCTACCTGTGAATGAAGGGTAACGGTGTACTTAACGTCTGCACCAAGAAGACTACCAGTCTAATGCATCCATCAGCTCCGACCACCCAACACAAGTCTAACAAGCATCGCCCGTACAAAGGGTGGGCCATGCTATTCTACATAAAGGCATTGGGGTTTATAGACAAACTTGCAAAATATGTAATGGCGCCAATGGAGGTCTACACCGCGGCATCCGCTGTTACACAAGCCTATACCTCCTATGCACAGGCTCTTGAAGTCTTGAAGTGTTCAGATACTTGCCCCAGTTGTGATGGGTGAAGCCCCCCTCCACCCCCCGTGACCGACGCTTCCCAATATACAGCCTCCACCTCAAGAGTGTTGATTACGACTTCTAAGCTCCGACAGACGCCCGATTCCTGCTTACAGCAAATACTCTCCGTCCAGCAGGACATCATTCTGGATCTGACAACGGCGACCATTGTGAAGACAGACTGTAAATACTCAATTGTTCCAGTGTTTTCAATCAAAGGGGGATGACAGAGGAGTCGACGCAAGGACTGGAAAATATTACACACGGGCACAAAGGGCGACGGAAAACCGGTGTCCTCATGTATATAGGACTGATAAAACCAACATATACATGGCTGCCCGGTAGTAACCGATACTACACCTTCAGCCGCCCCCTGAAAGCATAGCGTTTTTAATCGTGACGCTTTGCCGCGATTTTACTTCCGCTTTTGGATGCAGGGAGCCGCAGCCAACAGCGGAGTTTCACATACCTCTTCATTGATGAGGAGCGCTAAGCATCCAACTTGAAAATCGTGGCGGCTGCCTGAGAGGCTTTATTGAAAACAACGGGAGCCTCAGCCAGCGTTTAGCTGTGAGGGGGGCCTTCCCGGACATTAATACCACGCGGTATCAAAAGTGATCGCACAATAATTGCGAAGTATTTCAATATATATGGAAGAGCTCAAAAAAGTTTTCTGACCATGCATTCAGGCAGAGAAGTCTCAGGGCTCATGTCGGCAGGCGATCGGATCCCGCGTGTGGGAGCCCGCAGCAGAATCTGAGCCTGCCCGCGGCCCGCCACCCTGCTTACCCATCCAGGTCTTTCCTCTTCTGCGGATGTGTGTGGAAGCGCCGGCCAGTGCACCGCTGTACATGCAGTAGAGTTGTGTTTTTGTTTTGTTTTTTTTAACTCTCGCTTTCCTAGGGAATCCACGGCCCATCTGCAATTCAATTACGGACGGGCTGCAGACCGGACGTCTTCCATTGACTTCAATAGAAGCAGTCTGTGCAGGATCCGTACTGAAGTGGAGCATGCTGGGGATTTGCCTTCCGGACCAAAAGGTCCATAAATCCGGAAGCTTTATTTGCGGACACCCATATTTCGCTACGGACGGCTTGATTTGTGGATCTGCCCCGTGGGTGCCCTGTGCAGATTTCGCAAATTAAACCCGCCCGTGGACATTGGGCCTTAAAGCAAAATGAAATGGAGCTCGTCAGCAGTCAGGCTGCTTTCACTTCTGCGTTGGTCTCAGATGCGGCTGGAAACGCCAGAAGAAAAATGGTCAATGGAGTCCGTCCGACGCCGTTCGGTTCCATCCAGGGTTGGAACGGTTTGGCCGCAGGGATTTCCCCCCAACAACACAGAAGAGTAGAAATTAGCTGAGCTTCAAATTGAGACTAGCAGTCCTGGAATATACAAAGTGGGCCACAAAAATGAGCCGAGCGACACGCTTATGAAAGCTGTCAAAAAGAACATCTTTGTTGCCCATAGCAACAGTGCAGCTTTCATTTTACCTCAGTAGTATAAGAATGGCAACCAATCACAGCGCAGCTTTCACTTTACCTCAGATTTTCTTTAGGGCATCTTTCATAACTATACCGCTGAGGTAAAATGAAAGCTGTGATGTGATTGGTTGCCTTTTATTATACCGCTGAGGTAAAAATGAAAGCTGCACTGTGATTGGTTGCTATGGGCAACGCAGATTTTCTTTTGGACGGCTCTCAAATAAACTGCTGTGTTGCCCATAGCAACCAATCACAGTGTATCTTTCATTTTACCTCAGGAGTATAAGAAATGAAAGCTGTGCCGTGATTGGTTGCCATCGGCAACAATAATTACAGGGGAAATCTGTGAGCTTTCGATTTTTTTAATTCCGCCAGTATTCATCGCCTGGTGCTGTAGAACGCTCATGCTAAATTTCACTCAAATTGGGCCAGAACTGTGGATACGGCCCACTTAAATTAGATTAAATTAGATTAAATGGCTCCTGGTAAAACACACGGTGAAGAGCAACCTCACTACAAACACACGGTTGAGCGCATGAAGCGCCATGGCCATCAATGTGAGATGAAGCACAGGACGCACGGAGGCTCAGTGGTCAGTGTTGTTGCCTTGCAGTACCACTGGGATCCAATCCAACCAGGGGCAACAACTGCATGGAGTTTGTAGGTTCTCCTGGTCACTCCAGAAAATACTAAGAGGTGACTTAGGTCACAAGCCCCCCCCATGTGGACGGGGCCCAATGTACGCACATTGCCAACAGTTACAGCACCATGAAATAGACTGAAGCGCATTAGCAGCAAGCGAGGTTTACAAAACCCGGTCAAGTGTTACATTTCCCACCCACTTTCATTGGGTACAGAGAAATTCTAGTCAGTGTTAAAGGGCTGCTATCTCAGGGCCCTTTTATATATGCCTATTACACAAGAGCTTCACTAGTCCCCAGGGTCAGCTCACAGCAAGCCGTCTGGATTCTCTTCCCCTTGTTATGAAGCCTGCATTCCTCGCATTCTTCCTCCTGCAGGTCAGTGAAGGTCACGTCCCTGGGACTTAGCATTCAGGAAGGAATGCTGATCTATTGCACAGACAGCAGGCATGAGCAGTCTCTGCAATAGCTCGGCACTCCCTCGTAGGCTGTAAACTGTGGCATAGCGTACATTCCCGGGCAGGAAGACGACTGAATGGAATGGATGCTTCATCACAGGAAGCAGAAGAATCAGACAGCTGGAGGTGAGGTGACCCCCTCCCGAGGCTGCAGAAGACAAGAGAAGATGCAGTAAGTAGGCTGCCAGGGAAGGAATAGGCAACTATAGAATTTTATTTTTTTTTAAATGACAGAACCCCTTTAACTGGCCTCCTGATAGAGGATGAAAGTCATTCATTCCCATTTACCTGGATTTTTGCTCATTCGTCAGCTGATCATTGCTCAATGACTGGAGTGAACAAGTGTTCTCAAGAATATTCATTCAACAGTGATTTATGCACCATAGAAGCAAACCACAGCGGCCAACATACAAATCCCTGTCAAAGATGGCCACACCAGCCTCTCAGACAGTGTGCATCAGGTAGTCAGAGAAACGGTACAGCCATCTTTAATTCTCCAGGCCTGGAGGGTCACCTTAAGGGCTCAAATAGGCGCATGTTGGATGTTGGTCATCAATAGAATCAGTCCAAAAAAAACCCTTGAAGTGTTTCCACTCCAATAGACTCTGGGGATGAGTGAGGGAGGAAAGCTAATAAAATATGACATTTTAACCTATAAGTTATACATCCCGGAGGCTGTTTACAGCAGTACACTACTACAGACACAACAAACCACAAGGGGAAGCCAGGAGCACAACAACTTACAACCCAGCGCTGCTGCGAAGCCACAACACAACTACTACTTTTCTTTGAGGTTAGTCAGAAGCTCAACTTTTATGGAGCAACATATACCACAATGGTGAAGATGAAACCCAACAAGCGAGACACGGCTTTTATCCTAAGAGGTCTGTCAGAAATTATACCTTTAACCCCTTAAGCAGCAGGCTGTTTCAGTCCTGAAGAACCAAACACTTTTTTAGGGATTTTACACATGTGGTGGTGGTTTTAAGGCCCTTGTTATTTTTTTTTTCTTTCAGCCACCAAGATCGCTTTTCCTGCCTTTTAAATATCTTTTTTTTTTTTACTTTTGTATTTTTGCGTAAATATACTAGTTTTAAATTTAGGTTTAGTGCTTTCCCTGTAATAAAATAAAGTACAGGAATTGGTTCCCTACTTTGATTACAGGGCGGATATGGTGACAATTTAGGTTGGTGGAAGGTAGCAATATATATATATATATATATATATATATATATATATATATATATATATATATATATGCGCAATTATTTTTATTTTAGCATTTTTGTAAATATTTTCCAAAACCCTTGTGTCTCAATGACATCATAAGACCTCTCGGGGGACATTTACAATGTTTGTTTTCCATTTCAAGCTTTTCCACTATAATTGGGGAATCCATAGGAACCCCAGTTACAGGGAAAAAAACCATTCCCCTACAGTGTCAATAGTCACTGGCAGAGCTGATCAGGGCCTACCAAGACCCTACAGCTCTGGCACGCTAGGGGGCACCTGGCGATCACACAGGAGCGATGATCACTCCATGAATGGAGGCGGAGTGTGCCGGTGGAGGGGGGGGGGGCAGTTGCCTGACCGCCTGCCTTCATTTACAGTTAATAGTCAGTTGCTAAAGTCTTGAGTGACTCCCGTATACACGGCCCGACCATCGCTTGGTTTTTAGTTCAGCTAAAGGTTAAGAAACTTCGAGAAGTGAGCGATTTGTGGCTCGTCACGCTGTCAGTGGCCGTTTGTACACAGAACGGTATTGCCCAAATCTGTCATTTCCAGTGATAAAATCGCTTTGTGTTAAAAATGTACCTTAAAAATTAGGAGCTGGTGTAACTGCAACTAAGAAAATGGCCTTTAACTTTACACCCGCAGGTACAAATTGCGTATGCTGCGAGTGGAAGAAAAGTGGCAGCATGCTCCATTTCACAGTGGATAACCACATTATCGCTAAATAACATATCTCTGGACAATAAAGCCGAATACACGGGCGTAGTTGCATTGTGGAATCCGAAACAGGCGTCTGCCTCCATATTTGGCGGCAAAAACTGCCCATCAACATGCTATTGAAAAATTGCCTTTCCCTGTCCACGAGCGAAAGTCAATTGCGCGTGAAAAAAGAGCTGCATGCCCTATTTTAGCGCGGATTCCGCACGGACGGCTTCCATTGTAGTCAATGGAAGCAGTCTGATCCACGACCCTTTTGGAAGGTCAGTGCGGAAAGGTCGCGGGTTCCGCGTCATCGCTAGGTGATGAAATGGGGAAAACAGGAGTTAAAAAAAAAAAATCTGTATTGTGCGTGTCTGATGGCGAGCGGTAGAGATGAAGAAAGCAGGTACGAGCGGACGACCGCTGTGGGAATCCGGCTCTGCAGTGGGCAGGAGGCACAATAACTGGATTGAAACTTTAAAAAAAAAATGTTTTTTTAAATTAACATTTATTAATTTTGACAGATTCTGCTTGAAAAGCGAGTGGATTGGCACCGACGAACCCCTTTCCATTAGAGATGTACCATAGGGTCTGCACGCGGCTCGTCATTCAATCTCAGATTTCTGCGGTACATTCTTAGAACCATCGGCATATCCTGAACGTGTAAGCATAACCTTAGAAGAACTACACCCTCCCCCGTGCCGAGTCATCAGGGAGCAACGCCTTTCATCTCCTGGAGTCTGTGCCTACAGAGCGGGAGACAAAAGCTATGTAAATCCACAGGTTGCATTATGGAGCAGGTGCAGCGAGCGCAGCTCTGAGGAAGCAGAAATACGACCTCAGTGGGCAAAGCGCCAAACATCACCTTCGCGGCGATCTTCACATTACAACCGGCTAGAACAGAACGCTGACACAGCGACATTTGTGTTCAGTTTCATTTCAGGCAATTTACATGGCACAGAAAGTCGTTAATCAGAATATCAAGACCAGAACCCATTAGTGACCCCATAACGGCCGTAACAGAAGACGACGAGACCGCTGGGCTTTATCAGTCTGAAACATACGACGCAGGGAAACGAGATAGAGGCAAGAGGAAGCCTCAGAGGAGGGGCTCGCCAGGAACGGGCGATACCCAAAAACAAGACCTCACGCACACATTGTGGACCTGTTGCCTACGGAGGGTTATGGCCCCATAATGCACCTCCGACAGTCTTCTCACAGATTCTGTATGGACCCATAAGATGATTTTTAAGGTTCATTCTCTTCTTTGAAACCGCCGCCGCTAAATTCCATTTAAAAACAGGATGAAATAGCACAACATGTTGCGCCGCTTCCTCCTATAAAGTGCCGGAGGCCTGGTCAAAAACCAAACAGACCCATTATAGTCAATCAAGTCCAGCCAATCATAAGGAGGATGTATTCGTCCAGGGGTGCCATTGTCTTACTTCCCAAATGTGGCAGGAAGATGGAACACCGATGTGAACTGACACTTATTTTCTCCCCTAGCTGGATCTCTAGATTATGACCTGCATTAATTACAGACCCCTATGGACTTGCGCGATGATGGTCACGCGTGCGGACAATCCGCGGTATTCCGCAACCATGGAAAGAATAGAACATTTGGATGTTCACTCACATGAGCGGACAAAGATTGTGATTTCCGTGAGCTTCGGAAATAAACTCCCAGCATGTTTTATTTTCGGATGGCTTCCATTTAAAGCAGTCTGACCCATGGCCCATCCGTAACGGACATTGCGGATAGGTCGCGGGTACCGGCGTCACCACCTAGCGACAGAGTGGGGAAAACAGATTTTAAAAAAGAAACAGCTGTACTGCACAGGACCGATGGCGAGCGGCTTTGGTGAACCGCAATACAGAAGAAGTCAGGTACGCAGGGTCGCCGGCCGGAGTCAGAGCCAGACTTTGCTGTGGGTCTTGCATGCGGAGTCAGACCCGTTCCGTGTGCCATAGAAAGAACCTAGTGACCCCATGGAAGAGTTTCCCAAATTCTATGCAGTCCTTGATGAGATCTGCTAAAGTCATTAAGCTTTTAACAAAACGGTCCATGAATTGCTGGTTTTTGGGCAATTATTTCCAGGCATTTCAGGGCTCTATCCAATTCTAGTTGCCCTTGAAGCAAGCCTGGGATAACAGCAGCAGCAGACAAGACCCGGAGTCCCGGTCCTGACTAGCGCACACATGCTGGCTTACCACCGGTGGCCATGAGCCAAGTATCCGCAGGGCCATCTCCTCCCAGTTATAGCTGCAATATCACCAGGCTAATTCCTAAAAGCCAGATGGGAATGATAAGGCCAGTAACCAGTCAGAGGATTCCATTCCCCCGCCTTACCCGGCGGGCCATTACCTCCTACCTACAGGCTAATATGCTCTTCTGCACACGAGGTTAGTGATAATTAATCCGGGCCATGACGGCACACAACTGGAACACTTTCAGCAAGACGTTAGTAATTCCATCCACCGCACTCAGCAAATACCCGAAGCTTGTACAACAGGTCAACAACTGACTCATCTCATTGTGGGAGTGCTGGAGAACTTCATCCACAACTCAACTACTGGCAACACGACCTGGCATTTGCATTGCCGTTTTTGTACATACAAGCAATTTAACCCGTTCCCGCCATTCATACACAACGTTAATTGCGTAAGGTCTGCGGATCGCTCGCATCCATAGACATCTATTGAGGCTGCCCACGCGGATTCCGCGCTACAAGAGAGAACATGCTGTGATTTTTCTCCCGCTCATGGAATCCACAATTTGCATCCGCGAGTGTGAACGAAACTTCGAATATTCGTGACTTTCAATGGCAGTGTATGCTAACGACAAATGCTGATTGAAAACCACACGTACCAGAAACCTGCGCCATTCTCCCATGCGGTTCTCTCCGGGCAGCTTGTATAGGTGAAGAACATTGTAAAAACGTGTGAACTTATCAAACAGCATTTTTTGATGTGAAATTAACATGCAAGTCAAGAACGCCATAGAAAAGCTTTGTGGAGGCGCAGCCAGGAGTCCAAACCAGACATCTTCGTTACCTTATGGTGGATTAAGACCATATCAGTTACAGTATTTGTTCATTCTCGCTACCATTACATGAGACGTGAAACAAGCGCCAGGAGATCAGAACTTCAGAGAAGTGATGAGAGGAGTTTTTGCATGAAACACCTTGACAAGCGCAACATCAGGCCAGATTTCTCGCCCTACTAGCGCGCTCGCCCGTGTGAATGCAGCCTTACTGAGCAATCACCAGCCCGTGCCACCTCCATTCTCTGAGCAATCCTCTGCCATCCATCATAGCTGTTCATTCAACCTTTTCGCGAATATGAAGATGCCAGTATTTAGAACGTCAGCCAATAAATGTAGTTGGATAGCTTTGGGGGTAGTGACCCCCCCCCCCCCCCAAGGCATGGATGTAATCTTGTGTCATCTTAAGACTATAGCAGAAGTCAGATTTTGGCTACTAATGGTTAAAACGTCTTAAGGGCTCATTCACACCCGAACCAGATATTTGGAGCCTCCGGCACAGATTTGGCGTGAAACAGGACCTTCATCCTGTAAAAACGCCCAGACATGCGAGTGGAAACCAATATAATTAATAGGGATCGTTGGGGTCCGGCAGACGAGAACTGTTCAGTCCGGGTATTGTCTTCCTGCTCTCCCACACAGAAAGGGTGAGCGAGCCCCGATACGTGCGAGCCAGGATATCCAATACAGAGCTAATCTTTACAGTTCTGTCTTTTACTAGGACTTTCTTATAGAAAAGGCAAAACTTTACTTTAACACCACAAAACAAAATTTATAGCTTTTTTTGGTTGACAGGTCATTAGAAGCCTTAAAGGGGTTGTCCCGCGAAAGCAAGTGGGGGTATACACTTCTGTATGGCCATATTAATGCACTTTGTAATGTACATTGTGCATTAAATATGAGCCATACAGAAGTTATTCACTTACCTGTTCCGTTGCTAGCGTCCCCGTCTCCATGGTGCCGTCTAATTTCAGCGTCTAATCTCCCGATTAGACGCGCTTGCGCAGTCCGGTCTTCTCCCTTCTGAATGGGGCCGCTCGTGCCGGAGAGCTGCTCCTCGTAGCTCCGCCCCGTCACATGTGCCGATTCCAGCCAATCAGGAGGCTGGAATCGGCAATGGAACGCACAGAGCCCACGGTGCACCATGGGAGAAGACCTGTGGTTCACCGTGGGTGAAGATCCCGGCGGCCATCTTCGCAAGGTAAGTAAGAAGTCACCGGTGCACGGGGATTCAGGCAAGTACTATCCGTTTGTTTTTTTTACCCCTACATCAGGTTTGTCTCGCGCCGAACGGGGGGGGCTATTGAAAAAAAAAAACCCGTTTTGGCGCGGGACAACCCCTTTAAATGCTGTGGTTCTCATATGTGCACCAACATGTCAGACCCAGAATGAAGGGGCTCCTCGCAGAGCCACATTAGTACATAACCCTACTTTATAACCAGGCATGTAACCCTTTCCTATACAGAAGCCACTGGATATCAGCCAGCCTGCAGATGGCATCGGTGTCGGCCACATATGTGCAGCGTCTAACGAGCCAATATTTGCTAAACTGAGACCAAATTAAATATCAGCAACAAACTCCCACAGAACTGAGAACATAGACGTCTGATCCGGTTGTACATTCTACAATACCTCCTCGGCCTTACAGGAAGCTTGGAAGTGCAGAGACAAGAGCAGTTACAGGACATTCTTCCACCACAGTGTAAATGGCATTTCTAGAAGCTTCTGATAAGTCAGAGGGAAAGGTCAAAAGTTTTGTTCAGTGGAGTCTGGGTGCCGAGACCGCCACTGACGGCTGGCAAGAAGCGCTCATTCAAGCCTACTAGATAACGACGGGCTCAATAGCAGGTCTAGGAACCTAGGAGGCGAAAATAGACAGTGGGCTGGAAAGGGTTAAATTGCAGCAATTTTTTTCTGACGTCTGAAGACATTCTAATTGAAGGCTGTACAGCTTCGATGTTGGAAGACGTCCGGCAGGGTATTCTTACTGCATATTACTGGTTGCTCTGTTGTCAGGGGCCTCTCCAGCATGTCCCATACCGCAGTACTGGCTCTAGTCAGCAGATGGCACCATTGTATAATGGCAGAAAGAGAAAGCCTCCTAGGAAACCCTGAATCCAAAGTTGGATTGCAAAGGGTTAAAAGATAATAGGTCTGAAAAACCACTCCTACAAAATTTACCATATATTATATATATATATTATATATATATATATATATATATATATATATATATATATATATATATATATATATACGCCTCCGCAAAAGTCTGAACAATTAAAAAATTGTATTTATCCCACACTGTGAAGACAGGAAATTTAGAAAAGGTTTGTTAAAAGTAGGCAGTTCTAAGGCTACCTACATATAGGCGGGCGCTGCGTCAGGCCATCGAAAGATGGTTTTCTGGCAAAAAGTCCTCCAATCACTTCTGTGAAGTAGTGAACCCCCGGCGCAGCTTTCAGGCGCTTAAGAAGATGGGAAACCTCACATTGCACATCGTGTTGCGCGTTTTACTGTCCTATTGAAAATAATGGGCGATGCGTTTCAAACCAACGCAAATATATAGGCCTTGCCATGATTTTTTCCTGATGCGGTTTTCGGAAGACATCACTTAAAATATATCTATTAACATGAGGAAAAAAAATTAAAAATGATTAAATCAAGCCTTTGATTTAAAGAGGTCATTTTCTGATGACTGGTTTCCTTTAAAGAGAATATATCGTCATTTTTGAGCCCCATAAAATATGTCTCAAAGCTAATCGAAAGCAAAACCAGGAAAAAAGATACAGAAAGTATTAAGGGGGGGGGGGGGGGGGGAGAGACTTTTCATGATGCACAATCAAACTAAACTATTGCAGTACGCACTAAGAAGCATTCAGCACAGCTATGTGACAAGCAAAATAAGTTTATTCTAGAACTTCCATACCCTTCATATCGGGAGCCGAACACCAGCCCTAGAGTCCCATGGAAGACTTGAGAGCCGACACTAAGACTGTGACTGCAGGCTTCCCCATTGGAAGTCCAGCATACTTGTAGATCTGGAGATAAGTTTGGGATAATTTACAACTGCTGCAGATCCCAGAAGAAGCATCTGCCAAGAGCCTCTGATTAGCTCATACTTGTACTTTCCTCTTCTCCAAGTCATCTGTAGAGAACAGTCAATTGCTGCAGTGACTAACACAAGAGGAATTCTCCGAGATTTCGTCATGCTTTAAAGACCGGTGGAGGAAGAGCTCAAATGTAACAAGTGATTTTGAATTACAATCCCGCCAAATGCCTTGTGGTGCTTCCCATGTATAGCGGGAGGTATAAGGAGAGCTGATGCAGCATCTCAAGACATTGACCAGCCTTCTCCATGAGCCAGACTTGACGGCACTTCTCGTAACAGGACAGATTTGCTACAGAATCAGTGGCAAAATTCTGCTGTGAACGTACCCCCATATTTAAATTCTGGATGAAGGTGTACGGCCGGCTTCTCTCGACCAGATTCCTATTGTGGAATTTGCGATCGGAGTCCGCAGCAAACCACACGCATTGAAAAAAGGTACGCACATTAAAGAGGTTGTCCCGCGAAACAAAGTTGGGGTTATACACTTCTGTATGGCCATATTAATGCACTTTGTAATGTACATCGTGCATTAATTATGAGCCATACAGAAGTTATTCACTTACCTGTTCCGTTGCTAGCGTCCTCGTCTCCATGGCTCCGTCTAATTTTCAGCGTCTAATCGCCCGATTAGACGCGCTTGCGCAGCCCGGTCTTCTCCGTGTTGAATGGGGCTGCTCGTGCTGGAGAGCTGCTCCTCGTAGCTCCGCCCCGTCACGTGTGCCGATTCCAGCCAATCAGGAGGCTGGAATCGGCAATGGACCGCACAGAAGACCTGCGCTCCACCGAGGGTGAAGATCCCGGCGGCCATCTTCGCAAGGTAAGTAAGAAGTCACCGGAGCGCGGGGATTCGGGTAAGTACTATCCGTTTTTTTTTTCAACACATGCATCGGGTTTGTCTCGCGCCGAACGGGGGGGGGGGGGGGGGGGCTATTAAAAAAAACCAAACCCGTTTCGGCGCGGGACAACCCCTTTAACTATTTCCTTCATACTTGCAGATCCAAATTGTGTATTCCGTAAGCAATGTACAAGTCCACAGCATGCTTCATTTTGCTGCGGACTTCGCGTGGGCCGCGGCTACCTGCATCAGTCTAGCAATGGCGCGAGAAGTACAAATATTGGAAAAAAAAATATTCCGTATTGACATGACTGCCTGTGAGCCTCCGTGGTCAACCGCAATACAGGTAATGCAGGTACGCCGGGGGAGGGGGCGCAGTCGACCAGAGTCGCAGCCAGATTGCACTGCGGGATCCTGCATTCGGAATCCGGCTCACCCGTGTGCGGCCAGCTTAATGGCAAAGCAAAAACTTTAAAAACGTACTTCTAACACGGGGCTTTGCAGTACCAAATCTTACCGGGATATCTCAGGCTTTGACCATTTTCTTTTTTTTTTTTATGCATTTTTGCCAAACCTCTTGACATATGCCGCTTGTTTTCTTAGAGCCTCCGGCACAGATCTGTCCACGAATCCCAGCTGAAGTAGCATAAAAATCTAAGCCCTGCGATACGGAGGGGGGAGTGTAAAAAAAAAAAATTACGGAAGCCAAAAAAAACTCAATTACAGTCAAGGCCATTCAACCGGTTGTTATTTGGTTCAGAGGACGAGCCGGTTACTCCAGGGTTTCCAGATTTTTCTGCAGATTGTGAGCTGAACAGTCCAATGGGTGGACCTATCAGTGATTGTACATAGGAGAAAGGCTGTCAGTCATCCACAGACAGCAGTCGGTCACCGATGGCTCCGCCCACTCAGCTCAGAATAAGCAGAGATATAAATGAATAAAATACTAGTTATACTGAATCTTCCCCATAAAACTGATTACATCTCCATCTGCTCGGCCCCTCCAGCTCTATAACATGCCCCCTGCAGTTAGGACAGTGTGTTTGACAGGCTCCCTTTAAAGATGCCCATTGATTGCGCAGACCTGACATCTTAGTACATAATCAGCTGTCTCTGTCATTGGATGGTCTTGTTTATCTTAAGACTTGTAGCATGTTGCGAGGAATAAGCAGATGAGAAGGACATATGTTGTACAGGCAGCTGTTGTACCAACCAAGAGGATGGGGACCACAGAAAACCATCACACACTGACAATACAGTCATTGTCCAAATACCACTAAATATACTCCAAAAGTAATGTTAACATTGTCGTCTAATGCATTAAAAAAACCCTGCTAGATGTATATGGCCAGATACGGGGAGCGTGCTCTGCAGGGCACACCCCTGGTATATACAGCCTAGGATTCCCCGATGCAGGCCCTGAGCCATAAAGCAGGCTGCATTGTGTGTACAGACATATCTATATAGCACACATCTGGGACGGACCCTCAAACCCTTCAAAAGCCCAATGGGAGTCAAGCCAGCACTTCCCCTCCGGTTTATAACCACGTCCAGCCAGACGAGGATCCATCAGTTGAAAATAAATAAAGGAGTTGGCTACCCATAATAGGATCCGCCGCTCCCCTGCAATAGAGGAATGAATGAAAACTTAGAATTTTTTTTCCCCTTGTCAGGACTTAGGAGCACGAAGGAAGACAAGGGAGCCCGTCAATTAGTCAGGTCGTGCCCGATCATTGGCCAATGAAAGGCGTCCCCAAGAGAACCTGCAAAGGGTTACAAGAAAAAAATATATATATATATTTTGCTCATCAGATGTTTTATCTTGCAATTTTCTCATGACAGACAATAGAAATTTCTAATGTTAAAAAAGCATCGCACAAGTGTCAGAAAAGTTCACGCTTTGCGATGCAATAAGAAAAAAAAGGTTCCATAGAGAAATATCGGAGATAAAAAAATTTTAAAAACGCAGTAAGATAAGACATGCTGCAACTTTTTTTTTTCCACTGCACATCGCATAAGTAAAAACATCACAAACGGTAATGAAACCATTAAAAAAAAAATCTTTGGTTTCATGATTCTGCAATTTTTTTGACAGCATGAAGGCAGCCTTAGGACTCCTACACACTTGCGTTTTTCTTGTACGTTTTTTCCCCCGCGATATCGCTTTTTTTTTACGTGAATGTCAATGGGACTTTCTAATGTTAAAAACGCATCGTAAGTTGGTGCTTTGCAATTTTTTGTGCGATGCGTTTTTAACATTAGAAAGTCCCAGGGACAATCACAAAAAAAAACAACGCAGTGATATCGCGTGGGGAAAAAAAACATGCAAGAAAAACGTTAATGTGCAGGAGCCCTAAAGGGAGGATAAAAACCTAGGACATTCACGGATCAGCTATCACATTATAAACCTTGCCCCTACTACCGGTAATAGACCGGTAATACCAGAAAGCGTTGCTCGCCGTGTGGCCCCCGCAGCACCCATCACAGCCTGAAGGAACCCTTTCCAGCAGCAGCTGATCTGTGGGATCGGAGCAGACGGGCTAGCCCCCTGATCCATAACAATGACCCCAAAGTGTCCATGACTCACCTG
This sequence comes from Eleutherodactylus coqui, assembly GCF_035609145.1. NCBI lineage: Eukaryota > Metazoa > Chordata > Amphibia > Anura > Eleutherodactylidae > Eleutherodactylus > Eleutherodactylus coqui. Next base: position 257,068,426 of record NC_089839.1, on the reverse strand, counting down.
TTGCCCCTCTCTCGGGCCACTTTTGCCAAGTACCAACCGCTGCCCACCAGAAAACGGCTCAGTATGGGGATGCTCTGATCCCATCCTATTCATATTTTAGCCCTTTAGGCCAGGCTCACATGAACGGGTCAGATTTTGCGAGCGAATATCCACAGAGGAAGACCTGTGTAGGAGCGTGGAAGCAAATTATGTATGCGCATGGTATTCTGCACGGATGTACATTGGAGGACAGCATATCGTTCACACAGAAGAACGACCACAAGCAGGGAATGACAAGGGGTTGCCCAACCCCGGCCACATTCTTTTGGGCTGTCGTGCTGAGAGCCTTCAGAACGGGCTAGTGCTCTTTCGGTTTGGCTGGTTAAGGCCGCCTGCAGACGGGCAGAAATTCCGCGGCGGGATTCCACGCAGAAGTTCTACCCCTGGACGCCTGCATAGGATTGCATTACAACACGCAATCCTATGCAGACGGCCGCGGTTTGTCTGTGCGAAATCACGCGCAGCAAACAAACCGCGGCATGTTCTAATTCTGTGCGGGGCTCACAGAGCACATGAAAGAGCAGGAGCAGGTGAGTCCGCGGTGCTCTCTGCAGGCGCTCTGGTCAGGTCCTGCTGCGAGAATTCTCGCAGCCGGATCCGACCCGGCCGTCTGCAGGTGGCCTTAGGCTGGGTTCACACAGGGCGGATTCCCGCCAGAAATCCCGCGGTTTGGCCGCAGCAAAAACCACGAGATTTCCGCCGGGAGAACCGCCGCAGAAAAGCCCGCAGTGGCTTTGAAGCGGCACAGCCGCTCGCTCTTCCGCTGCGGCCGGTGCTCCCATAGAGGAGAGCGCGGCCACAGCGGAAAGAAAAAATAAAGAGACATGCTGCATATTCTAAAGCCGCGGCGGCGGTCGCCGCGGTTCCTGCCTGACTTACCGCAGCGGATTGGCCGTCCCGTGTGGATGAGATTTCTGAGAAATCTCGTCCACATAGCTGGCCAATCAAGGGATTAGCGGCCGCAGGCGGATCTGCCGCGGCGAACTTCCGCAGCAAATCCGCCCTGTGTGAACTCAGCCTTAGGCCGGCTTCACACGAGTGTGACGGGCTCCGCCGCGGAATATTCCGCAGTGAAGCCCGTCACGGCGCCCCCCAGAGACCCCATACTTACCAGCGGAAGATAGCGTGAAGATGCTTCCCCGTCCACCGCCGTCGCGTCATGTGACACGCCCACCGCGTCACATGACACGACGGCAGGCGGGAAAGCGTTTTCACGCTATCTTCCGCTGTGCTACAGCGGAAGATAGCGTGAACGGACGGCTTCCATTGACTGCAATGGAAGCCGTCAGCGCGTACACCCGCGGCAAATAGAGCATGCCGCGGGTGAGGATGGGAGATTCCACGGTGCGGAATTCCGCGGTGGAATTTCGCATCGTGAGCATTGAGCCATTAGGTTCAATAGAACCTAATAGCAGGGGGCAACGCAGTGGATTTTTGCCGCGAATTTACGCGGCGTAAATCCGTTCGTGGGAAGGAGGCCTTAGACTACTTGTTTTGGAAGTAGTATAAACCACTTTTAAAGAGATAAATAAAAAAAAGCAACACTTCTTCTGGAGGTTGCAGACAGTCTGGATGGGCATGCTGCTTCCCAAACTCTGCCCACAAATCCCTGCTCTCTTTATTCCATTTGTATCTGATCTCCTAGCAGCGTGCGTACAAATCCACATCCAATGCAATTAACTGAGTATGCACTATGGATCAAACACATTCATAGAGATCAATGGAAGCCATAGGAGCAGAATCCGCTGCGAAATGGAGCATGCTACGGTTTTTCTTCCTTTTGCGGAATTTACAATTCCTTCTCTTCCAGAGGGCACCCGTGGAATCCGCAATTCAAACCCGTTCGTGTGAGACCGGCCACACACTTGCACATTTTTTCCTACTTAACACACATCTTAGAGAACTGGCTGATGACTTGCTGCCTAATCTAACCCAGCCATGACAGGAGCCGCGGTCACAAGACGATCAGTGTTATTCACTTCACCTGTCAGCACTTTCAAAGGGGGGGGGGGGTTATACCAAAACAGACTTCTCACCCAGCCACAGGACAGGGGATCGGTGGGGGTTCTGTGTCCCCTTCACTACAGTATCAGTGAGGAGTGGTGGTCATATGTGCTCCATTCATGGGACTGCTGGTATCCCACTGGTAGTTCTCAGCGGGACACCAGTTGAAAGCTAAGAACAACGCAGCTGTTTGCCTATACAAAACAGCTGCTTTGTTCTCAGAGCCTGCATTGACTCTTAAATAGCTAATTAGCTACTTAAGAGTTATGCAAAGATGATCGCTCAAAACGGTCACTCAAACTGTCGTTGGAGCGATTTTTGAGCAATTATCTTTCAGTGTAAATGGGCCTTTATCCTTGTTTTTAGAACTAAACACAAACTACACCCAACTTTCCGGTTGTCTGAAGTCCCATTCTATGACAGCTTGTACTCCTGTATTACTAAAAAGGTTACACTCTCTGCGGGCTCCAATGTCTAGGGGGGCTTCTCTGCGGGAGAGGAGGGCAACGATTAGCCTGTAGTCTGACTTTAGTGGCTGGCACCCTTGAAGTTCAGCAACTGGCAGAAATAAGACAAATCACTAGATTCCTGAAGAAACCCATCTTGAGGACTACTTCCAGGTTCTCTTTCTGTACTAGAGGGGGAAATCAATAGACAAACTGAACACAGATACGCTGCTTATAATGACGGCTTCAAGTCACAGCAGACTGTTTTTAAGGCTGGACTCACACAAATGAGCCGGACTTGGCATGTGGGAGGCCTGTAGTGGATTTCGGCTGCGAGTCCGGCCGCCAACCCTGCGCACCTTCCGTAACTATACTGCGAATGACCGTGCAGGCTCGCCGTCAGTCATGCGCAGTACTTCGTTTGTTTCGGGGGTTTGTATTTCCGGCGCAGTGGCTTAGTGGTAACACGGGTAGGCACAGCCCATAAGCAATACTAATTGTGTATGGGCTGCAGTTTCCACCCCTCCAGTGACTTTCATGCAGGCCGTCCGTGCGAATACCGCAGTAAAATAGTGCATGCTGCGATTTTTCTTCCGTTCACAGAATACGCAATTGATAATCCTGAGTGCAAATAAAAGTGGAAAGATACATGCTGGGCAATGCCTACGTTATAATATATATCCACAATACAAATCCGGCCGTGTGAGTCGGGCCTAAGGGTGCCTTCACATCTGCGATAAAATCGTGCAATTATTTTTTGGAGAGTGAGTGAAAACACAGAATTATGAAACCAATGGTTTCAATCCCATTTGCGATATTTTCACTCATGCGAGTGAACAAAAACCGCATGTTTTATCTTTCTGCGATTTTTTTTTTTAAATCGCCCATGTTTCTCTATGGAGCCTGGCATCGCAAAGCACGAACGTGCAATTTTTAGGCGACGCGTTTTTGACATTAGAAAGTCCTATTGACTTGGAGACACAAAGATCGCAGGAACGAAAATGCGATTCTCATTGAAAAAAAAAAAATTTCTCGCCAGTGTGAAGGAGCTTGGAGGCTTCTTGTAGACGGGCAGATTCAGCGTTGAATGTTTAAATGGAACGATAAGTCAGCTCTGATTTTATAACATGGACGGGCGAGAAGCAAACAAGTCTGGTGGGTCGTTCATCCGTTGACTCGAATTTAGACCGAATGATTATTGTTCAAATAAGTAAAGGTGAACGATAATCATTCCAGCTACAATCCCCCTAACCTAGGGCATCCGAGAGATCGCCCCCCGTCACACAACATCAGATAGCACCCATCATGCCCGCTGATCAGCGGCTGTATGCCGCTACAGTCACGGGTGCACTGATGTGATCACAGATTGTCTTCTACACCCCCCACCACGGGCACCCAGTACCTACACTAGTATTCCGCCACGTGGGCAGTCGCCACTGTTTGGTTCAGTCAATCGTGATGTCCGCCACTGACACTACCCACACCATAGAAGAAGGTTCCTCCTGCCACCATTTTCTGAAATACCAGAGAGCATTGAAGGGTTCTTGCACCCTCACTTCGTGGCGCTCCTGGTCTGTTGGCAGTTTTCAGCTCCTTCCAGCAACTAAATATGGCGCCCCATATAGCCCTATGATCCGCCATCTTCAGACCAGGAGGGCCGCGAAGTGAAGGTGCAGGAACCCTTTAAGGCGTCACATACCGCGATTTCAGAAAATGGTGGCCAAGAAGCGTGAACCCCGCCAGAGGAGTCGTTCATCAACCCGTCTCCATACTGTACGTTCCACACATACGGGATTATTATCCTTCGGACAGGAGATTCTCTGGGTATGCCGGCGATTTAAAGTGGGAGGCGATAACTGTGCAATATATTCTAGCTTGTCTTACAAGGTTGCAGGGTTATTGCTTTCCCAGTCTCTTATTGGTACCGAGTGGTTACGGCCCGTACGCTCCGCTGTTACTGGTCGGCCACGCTCAGGGCCTTCACATTCCATAATGCCAGTTTGTACACTCATAGATGCGCACCCATCAGTAACTGGCAACGGGGCGGGGGAGACGAGGTATTGGATTCCATTTGATGATTTAGATGGACATATAGAATAATGGCAAGGAGTGGAAAAACTAGGGTCATTTTGCTTCGTCTCTGGAATACCCCTTTCATCACGGCTACCCCTCCGTTCCCTGTAAAATCCTATAGGCACGCGCAGAGCGGAGACGGCGGCCGGTGAGTGACGTTTCTGTGCGGGGCTCTGCGAAAATTAATCCTCCACTAAACAGATGCCATGTGCCACCCCCAGCATGGCTTGTACCAACACTAAATACGGATGATGCTTGGCACCTTAGATAAGAGCATAATGTTTCTCCAACCCACCGTGGATTGCCAGGGCCCTTTAACCCCTTAGTGACCAAGCTTTGTTTTTTATATATTTTAACCCCTTTATTTAGCCATTGAGTTACCTGCGGGCTTGTTTTTTGCGGGACTGGTTGTATCTTTCGAATGGTACTATTTAATCTACTGAAAAAAAAAAAAAAAAGTTTATAAAATTCCAAGTGGAGAGAAAAATGGGGAAAGAATATGGGACCCCCGATCATCATTTGGGGGATTTAAATGCTCTGTCAGAATTGACTACAGCATTTAAAGGGTTAAGAGCCCCGATCTGCTGCGTGGCTTGTCAGGGCTGTTGCCGGCGGGTGTCAGCTGTAACAAAACAGCCGACACCCGCGATGTATGGAGGGATGTTGCTGCGCGATCTCCCTCCATACACATCCTGCAGCTATATGGCGGAAAGCCACTACAGGGCGGTCACTAAGGGGTTAAAAAATACTTGTGTTACTTTTTTTTTGTCAACACAGACATTAAGAAAAATCTTCGTCATTCTGCAAAATGCCGGCCATACTTGTGAAATAAGGTCCTTTTATGCGGCACAATTTGAGCCGGACAACAAGTGGCAACGGGCGATATCCGTGCTCGTTAAAGGGCCGTCACACACGGGCCGATGCAGACTGCGGGGGCAAAGGCTTGCTGATACAATAGTTATCCCTCCATACATCTTCACCTTGGTGGGCAGCACATCCCCTCCTACACAGAGAGGTGGTCACATAAATGGCATCACCCATCAAAGAGGTGTTCACCACAGGGTTGCATGCAGAGGGTCAGTCACGTATGTAACATTAGTCTGGCACACATTGTTTTATTTTTTCCCCTTCCTAGCGAAAACCAGGGATAGATTATTGGGCCTCCAACTCCAGTCAATCAGCGGATCGCTGACGTCATCGGCAGCAGCTGATTAGTGGGGGCCCCAAGAGCTAGATCCCCAATTGACATTGATGACCAAAAAACCAAGATACAGGTTGTGCCCTTTGTGACCCGGGGGTGCCGCACACGCTGCCAGCGATCATCTGGAGCCGCATACGATTCACCGCTAATAGCCGGGCGCAATTGGAATTTTTAATGTTTCAATTGGAGAGTCCAAGTACCATCCATCCGCTGTGAACTTGGAGCAGATCACCCACTGCGGGTATGGGCGCCCCAATAGTCACAGCCCCAAAAATGTAATGGTCTACTGACAGTTACTGCAAGATTGAATCCTTCAACAACTTCGTTAGTGAAACGATCCGTTGTGGACACAAGAGGCGGCCGACGCTCCATATATCTGACAAGCAGAAGTGGCGGGTATGGGTTTGCCACAAGGGCCGCCACACTGCACTATTCTGCCTGTGAAAACGCTGGGCGGTTACTGGAAGTTATACAGAAACGTTCTTTCCGCTCAACGGCCAATCTGCTAGAACTACCCTATGGGTCACCAACACATAAGGACTCTGTATTAGCATCAGCTCTTCTCTTTCTGGCCGGCAGTACGACCCCCCATTATAGTCATGCAATTGCCTGAAAAACACAAAAACAAGCAAGACTCACTGCAACATTAGTTGGACGCCCGTCAGATCGGAGATTCATGGCAAATTGTACCAAGATGGGTGATAGAACAATCCTTATCAGAATGAAAGATACATCAAGTGCAATAAAAAAAAAAATCGTATTCGGTTCATCTACACAAGCTGAGAGAAACTAACCAACAACCTTGAGGACTTATTTCATTTATAGTTTAAGGCCGGCTGTCTACGGGCGATGCAGTATCCCACGGCGAAGCTCCGCCGCGGGAGCCGCCGCCCGGGAGCAGGAGCCGCCTCCAAATCTCCGCCGGTCAGCCCTATCTAATAGAAGGGCTTACCGCTGAGAATCGGGGCAATTCGCAGCATGCTACAAATTGCCCGCCGCGAGCGGAAAAATAAATAAATAAATTTAAAGTCGCAATGATTCTCCGCTCGTGGACAGGGGCCGGCGCTTTCTATAGCAATGCTATGGGAAGCGTCGGCCAGAGCGATTCGCCGGCGAATACATTGCCGTGGACAGGGGGCCTAAGGGTTGGCAATTGTTCTTCCTACACAATGGCTGAGGATAAAACTGCTCATCGCGGGTCAATTCATGGTGCCGCTGTAAAATCCGTTATCAGGTAGACTAACATTGCTCACCGGCTGGTCCATAGCTTTCCAGGGAGGCTTCACTAGCAAGTCACCCCATGTATATGGCATCCAATCCCGCAGCACCCCCAGATACAAACTCAATTAAGAAAATGGTGCAAAAAAATAAAATAAAATTTTTGTAAATGAGGGATCTGAACACTTTTTCTCCCCGTTGTACAAAAATGCTAAAGAAAAAAAAAAGCTTTGCAACATGCAATATACATACGTTAGGTGTGAGGAATGAACGAGGCTTAAAAGGAACCAGTCATCACATTTCGTCATATTTTCCCATGCAAACCACGGAGAACGGTCTGATAAGCGGGCCGGACCGGCTCTTCAGGCTGTAGCGTTTCCCGTTAACCAGTCCTATGCTGCCATGATGACCGACTAGACCCGATCCACAGCATTTGCCAACTCGCACATGTGCAGATCCTCTGCCCTTTTGTGGGCAGATGCGGCACACTCATCCGCGCATGTGCTGGTCCGCAAACTCACGAGATGTCCACCGCTCAGTGGCCGAGGGCTACTATGTCAGCCACATGTCAGCACCCTTGAAGGTCGGGTTAATGGGGAACACTCCAGCAGGGACCGCCGGTCCGACCACCAGAGGCTCCATCATGGGAAGTTATAAAAACTGGATTTCTATAGATCTGCCTTAATAAGGAGCGATAATAGATGAAGGTCATTATTCTGCTGTGGTTTAGTATGTTCAGGTGTAATGACCGGTCCCCCCACATTTAGCACCGACCAACAGGTTATACAATAAGTGTCTTATTGCTGGGGGCAGTCCTGAGCCACTCATCCCTCCTCACCGCACATTACCCTGAGCCCCCAAACTGTCTGATAACAGAGTACAGCGCCTGTCTATTTCTACAAACAGAGCCACTCAATACAAGCATCTCACTGTGGTCCTACAGCAAGGAGGGATGGATGGCTCAGGACCCCCATTACAGTGATCAGTGGAGCCCCCAGTGATTGACATATCAGCTATGTTGCAGACAGGCCAACCCATAAGGTCTATAGGAGGACTGAATTTATTGTCAAGATGCCAGTCAATGGTCTACATCCTAAAGGAAGAACTACAACTCCCAGCATCTAAACCATTGCTCTAGAGCAGTGATGGCGAACCTTTTAGAGACCGAGTGCCCAAACTGCAACCCGAAACCCACTTATTTATCGCAAAGTGCCAACATGTCGGGGGCGGGGCTTATCACGACATACAATTTTACCATCGTCGTTCTAAAAAGAACAGGGCCGCTTCAAAATAGAGAGGGTGCAGATTTTGACTGGTTTTTTGGATGCGGAAATGCCACAGAAACTTTGCTGGGGGCATTCTTCAGCATTTCCACCATGTGTAAACATACCCCAGCGGTAACCGTGACATCCCTCATAGCGGCCCCAGCGGTAACAGTGACATCCCTCATAGCGGCCCCAGCGGTAACAGTGACATCCCACAGTAGTTCTAGTGACATCCCACAGCGACCCCTGCAGTAATAGTGCCCTCCTGAGACCCATATACTTCCCCCCTCCTCCTCGTGGAAGCACCGCTGCTCCTCTGCTCGGTGCTGCTAGTGGCGCTGACCCCAGGTACACACTGTGATGTCAGTGTGCTGCCGGACGCCATCTCCCCTGCTCTTGCGGAACCATGGAGGAGACTCAGGGGAGTGGAAAGGAGGATCACGGCTACACGCTGATGTCACAGAGTGCGCCGGGATCAGCGTAGCTATCAGCGCAGCTGAGTGAATACCGGCAGGGGAGCTGCGGACGGTACTAGTGTATCTTGTCGACACCGGAAGCTAGGGGTGTGACAGGAGTGAATGCCCCTGTTATGCCCCTAGATGCCGATGGGGAGACAAGATACAGCAGTACCATAGCCCCACACAGTGACAGCGAGTGGCTGCGACTCATCATGCTAACGGCAGCAGCGGTGCTTGGAGCGTCGGTGGGGCCCTCCCCCACCACCACCAGAGCCCGCCGTCAGCCTGCATGCCGGCCGCAGCATCCCTGCCGCCATCCCATCAGGGCTGGAGTCCCCCACTAACGGACCCACTGTAAGTCTCCATGGCGGTCACAGCATCCCTGCCGCCATCACATTAGCACTTGAGTCCCCCGAGTCCCCTGCCGCACCCGCTGTCAGCCTCCATACCGCCGTGTATCCGGCATCCCTCGTCTATGCCGACCGTCTCCGGCTATGTACCATTTCATCTGCGCTGCCGTGGGCCGCCGGGTGATACACAGACGGGGCTTACCCGCAGGCGCTACAGCCGCTGCTGGGCTCATGCAAGCTGGAGACCACAAGTATAACAGTGCCCATAGCCCACTGCAGCTGCCGCCACGGCTCTGCACCACAGGAAAGGTGTGTCTGCAGCAGCTAATCGTCACCTTTGCCTGTCACATAGCCACTTCCTGCAACTCCCTAGGTCTCCACCCACACTCGTGGTGGAGACAAGATACACCAGTAGCGCCGCAGCCCCTGCCAGTATTCACTAACGTGGTGGGTACCAGCAGGGAGGGCTCTGTGTGCCACCTCTGGCACGCGTGCCATGGGTTCGCCACCAATGCTTTAGAGAAATGGTTTAAATAAAAACTGGTGACTTACAGCCCGATATACAGTAATTGTAGTTATAGATTTATGAAGAAAACTTGGGGGAAAAAAAAAAAAAAAAACACGAACCACGTGATCACAAGCACCTCGGATAGACAATCAGGAAGATGAAGGCTATGGAGGAATCCGGGCAGCGCTTCCCAATACACAATGTAGGCAGTGCCATCATATAATGTGTGCATTGGGAAGCGGTTACAATGTAGCGAGTGCCATCATATAATGGGTAAATTGGGCAGCGGTTACAATGCAGGCAGTGGCATCACAAAGTGTGTATTGGGCAGCGGTTACAATGTAGGCAGTGCCATCATATACAGCCTACACAAAATGCCACTTTATGACTAGAAACAATTCTGCCGGACGGCGTGTTGCCCCCATTATACAGGTGGGCCGCGCAGCACAGCCGGCTTTACTCTCATCCCTTAATTGAATTTGGTCCGGCGATTGGCTTCCTTTTCAGAGCAGATTATCATTTGCTGAAAGCAACAAAGTCACAAAGAAACAAACTTCCAAAACGGAGGAAAGGGGGCCGAGATGAGGGGGTCCGTGTGAAAGACCTGTGCTGGGAGCGGCCCGAACCTCACACCTCGTCTAGGAGGAGACCACCAGAAACATGGCCCAACACAAAGGGGGGTTTACTCTTCGCCACGTCCCTCAACTTAAGGACCGCTACGGCATGACGATTCCTTGGGGAACAAGGATGCAAACTCTGCCGTGCGCCTCCAGTACAGGGGGGGGCGTATTGTGTGCGAGTAGCAGCAGCGTCCTAGTGACACATTGTAGTCACTGCAGCATCCGGACTGCCATGTAGAAGGTGATTACACTCCGCGAGGATACAGAGCATCACTGAGACACCAGATACCGGAAGCCGATCAATAACCATGAGACAGATATAACCGTATCCTCCGCGCCGGACGGAATCCATATTATACAGGAGGAAAGGATAACACTTGTAGGACGGCCGGCGTTCCCATATATCACAGCAACAAGTTTATATCCACACGATGATCAGCTTAGTATCCTCCATCAGTATACGCACCGCAGCTCGTAACGTGGCGCCACTTGTTGGATACCGAACAAGATAAGGAATCTAATTAATAAGTCGCCCCTAATGACTTCCAGGATTTCACTTGATTGCAGCCAACTAGGCAGCAGCAGAAAAGCAAAGATTATCTGCATTAGGGTGCCTTACACAAGCCAGACCGAAATACCCCGGCGTTTCCAACGGGTCCGTTTACATGTGATTTTTTTTCTTGCAAGTCCGCAGAAATCTCATCCGTCGCTTCTAATGGATGAAAGGCATAGAATCAATCCCAGCCCTCCCTCGTACATGCGAGCGTTATGCAGGTTTTCAACAAGAAAAAAAATGAAATCGCAAATTTCACGTGCGTAAAAAAAATAATAAACGCACATTTGGCGATGCCATATTCTAGGCGCTCTCCCCAAGGAGAAAAGATAGCGCTTCTCCCAAAACAATCACGGTGCACTTTTACAAGTGTGACACTGCTGAGTTCTCACGCTCGCCCGTGTGATCGCACCTTTACTGGATTTAAAGGGAACCTGCCAGCCACTCCAAGCACCCTGTACTGCAGCGCTGCCATCTGATGGCATGCCCACAAGCTGCCTTTAAAAAAAATAGAGAAAAAACAAAAAGGTTGACAGCCGGCAACTACAAGTACTTTAGACCAAGTTATGGTGCCTGAAGTTTCGGGGAGCTGTGTCTTATACTCGTCGGCCCCCCTGTTCCTGCAGGGACCCCCAGCAAAGTCTGCGTGGGGCCAGCAGCTTGATGTGAATGGTGGTAGATGCACACAGAAAAGCAAGCAGCTGGCACACGCTGACTTTGCTGAGGGGCCCTACTGGAACGGGGGGCCGGGTAAGTATGAGACACGGGGGGCCGGGTAAGTATGAGATCACTCCCCAAACTACAAGCACCATCACTTATCTACGCTGCTTAAAGTTGCTGATAAGTGGTCTTAAAGAAAAGAAAAAAAAAGCCGCCGTCCGGCATCCCATCGCAGATCTCCAGATTACGGCCCTAAAACCCAGACCCCCCCCCCCTGTGCGGTTCTTGTAGATCACGAATGCAACTTTACGCCATTCGCACGACGCCCTGCACTACCAGGGCGGGGGTCTCGTCGCTGTAACACGGACCCCAATCACCGTCCCCCAATAATCCCTTGCACCCACGGGGGTCTCGTCGCTGTAACACAGACCCCAATCACCGTCCCCCAATAATCCCTTGCACCCACGGGGGTCTCGTCGCTGTAACATGGACCCCAATCGCCGTCCCCCAATAATCCCTTGCACCCATAGGGACTACCGTATTAGACAAAAAAGTTACAAATCACTAATTCCTGCGTCCTTGGTGAATGTGATTGTTGGTTACCAATAGTGATCCATCATAGTAGAGGAGATCAGCGGTGACCACAGCACTCTGGTGGGCTCTCTGCTGCCCCTTCCCCTATGGCGGCGGCCTGCGCTGTCATTCATTGCGCCCCGCCAGCACTCCGCGCACAACTTGCACACAACTCCAAACAAAGTTCCCCGTCCGTCCTGGCGGCGAGGACGGAGCAGCCCCCGCCCCGGCCGCGGGCCCCTCACCTGGTAGTCGGTCAGATAGATGGGCTCCCTGTCCGTGTTGGACGCCATGGCGGTTGTGTCCGAGCACCTGGGGGAATGGAGGGCGGCTCCGAGCGCACAGGGGGAGGGAAACAAGCCGTCCGTCTCCCCCTCCTTACATGAAGAGACACACCGAGAGGAAGCGGGGATACAGGAAACCAGCAGGGACTGGCAGCGCCGCCTCCTCCGCCCTGCCCTCTCAGACCCCCCTGACTACCGCCGCCCGAACACCGCCTGTCGCACCGTTGGCGTGTCACCCCGTCGCACTGGACGACGTTTTGCGACCGTCACGTGATCTCCGGACAGGGTAGTACACAACGACCCGAGGAGGGGATGCCAAGTGCCGTCTTTACCGCAGCTCCCCCTAGCGGCGGCCCGGGGAAACAGGACTGATTGGATATTGCTGTTGTGCTCTGTGAGGAGACTTGTGTCTACATGGACTGCGAGGGGAGAAGTGCAGCGGGGGGTTCTCACAAGTGTCATGGAGGACTCAGGGGGGCGTATGAGTGCAGCAAGGGTTCTCACAAGTGTCATGGAGGACTGCGAGGGGATAAGTGCAGCGGGGGGTTCTCACAAGTGTCATGGAGGACTGCGAGGGGGTATGAGTGCAGCGAAGGTCTTCACAAGTGTCATGGAGGACTGCGAGGGGATAAGTACAGCGGGGGTTCTCACAAGTGTCACGGGCGACTAACAGGGGGGGGGGGGGGGGATGAGTGCAGCGAGGGTCCTCACAAGTGTCATAGAGGACTGTAGGGGGGTATGGATGCAGCTGGGGTCCTCACAAGTGTCATGGAGAACTGTGGGGTGGGGAGGGGATAAGTGCAGCGAGGGTCCTCACAAGTGTCATAGAGGACTGTAGGGGGGTATGGATGCAGCTGGGGTCCTCACAAGTGTCATGGAGAACTGTGGGGTGGGGAGGGGATAAGTGCAGCGAGCGTCCTCCCTCACAAGTGTCATTGAGGACTGCGGGGAAGGAGGGGATAAGTGCAGTGGGGTCCCCACAAGTGTCATGGAGGACTGCAGGAGGGGTGGGGGTATGAGTGCCGCGAGGGTCCTCACAAGTGTCATGGAGGACTGTAGGGGGGGAATGAGTGCAGCGAGGGTCCTCACAAGTGTCATGGAGGACTGTAGGGGGGGTATGAGTGCAGCGAGGGTCCTCACAAGTGTCATGGAGGACTGTAGGGGGGGTATGAGTGCAGCGAGGGTCCTCACAAGTGTCATGGAGGACTGTAGGGGGGGTATGAGTGCAGCGAGGGTCCTCACAAGTGTCATGGAGGACTGTAGGGGGGGTATGAGTGCAGCGAGGGTCCTCACAAGTGTCATGGAGGACTGTAGGGGGGGTATGAGTGCAGCGAGGGTCCTCACAAGTGTCATGGAGGACTGTAGGGGGGGTATGAGTGCAGCGAGGGTCCTCACAAGTGTCATGGAGGACTGTAGGGGGGGAATGAGTGCAGCGAGGGTCCTCACAAGTGGACTGCGGGGAAGGAGGGGATAAGTGCAATGTGTAATACACGCGCCTGAAACCGGCCTAACAGAAACTAGCTTTTGACCATCAATTATAATTGCCATATTGTTAGGGTGCTTTCACACAACATTTTTTTTTTTGGGGGGGGGGGGGAGGGGAGACACTTTTTGGGAGTTTTTTTTTTAAACAGCTTTTAGTCCAGATTGACACACACACAATCTGCGTTAGTCTGTACTTTTTCCGCAAGTGACAGAATTGCGCATGCAAGATACGCGCTTCTGAACGCTTCACTCCATATTACACATGTAAACCTGCGCCGATCCGCTGGTGTGAACCCGGCCTGAAGCAGTCGGGCCCTTATGGGGTCAGTGGATTTTTTCCCCTTACAATCCGCAGCAGGTTGTTGGGGGGCAAAAAGGTCAGGAAAAAAACTCCACAAGTCTCTATAGGGGATGAACACCTGAAAAATGTAAAAAGCCTGTCAGTACGACGTGGATATAGCAGGGGGGCAGCAGGAGACCCCAGTCACACAGCTCTGTGCGCTGCAGGACGCACACATGTGAACCCCATTCTTCTGAAGAGTCGCACACACGGGCACATTTTTGTCCCCCTGCAGCCATGCTACAAGGTTATATAAAAAAAAAACAAAAAAAACACCGCATGTCTTGGAACACGTAGTCCATGGTTTTCAGTGGGACAGTCAAACACACCGCACGCCATGCCACGTGCACACCAGTGTGAGGCGGGCTTTCCCATTGAAGTCAGCGGGAAACATGCCGGAGGATCACAATCTCAGAGAACTGATTGGAGGCGTTTTTCACGCAAAACCGCCTCGCATCCACTGATAAAACGCACATCGACAAGCGCGATATCGGCCTTGGCCGTGTGAATGTCACCTAAGGCCTTATTCACATCAGCTCACGCAGATGCTGGCCCGTACTCAGTGCTGACACTAGGGGACAGGTCAGGGGTCACAGACTGAGCAGCATCCGCCGGATCGGGCTGCGGACCGAGTGAGTAAAATGCTGGTCCAGAGGTCCAGGGACACTCACTACTTCACATCTGCAGCGGGGATTCCATTTCTCTGCTCTGCCCCAGGAACAAAAGTGGGGAATCCCCTCACTGAATGGGTCGTTATGACAGAATCGAATAGCGACTAACGGACCCCATTGACTATGAAGAGTTCATTGAGATTCCACTGAGCTGCCCGACATATTACCGGAAGAAAAAGCGCCATTTCTTCTGGTATTTGGAGCCAGATCTGTGACTGAACCCCTGCCCGGAGGTTCCCACACAGAGGCGACGGCAGCCTCACTTCACACAAGTCTCACCGGTCTATAATATGTGTTGGGTATCTTGTGTATTGGCGCTTTCAATGCGTGTAAAATGGCGCAAAGTAGAAAAATTAAAAATGCTAATTTCATGCTTCGCCTTAGGCAGCATCAGGGCTTGGGGAATCCCAGGGGATGGGTCCGATTTTCTTGAACCTATAGCACACACTCCTATATAAATACAGCAGAACTTTCATATTTCTCCCAGTTGTTGAGGTGAACGCGACAATTCTAAATACACATCACGCCATTTATCAGAAGTTGAGGTTACGAAAAATATTTGTGTATGCACCTTCACAAGGCCACATGTCCAGAGGGGATGTGCGCCGGAGCTGGGGAGTCACAGGTTGGAGAACAGTGGTCCGAAAATCCATACAGTGAATAGCAGTAAGCTTCCAAGTAACAAATGGGGTCACTGCCCCCCGGCACCTTTGTCACATTATAGTTTTTTTTTAATTGGCTCCAAATATCCTTGAAATAAGCCCCAGAAGCCCCGGTAAGCATTCATGTGCACTTATTATACCTCCGGATACCTTCAAGTTCAGACTGCATGAATCAGATGGAAAAAAAGCTATTGGCATGCTCCATTGGATGGCATAAGTACAGCGATTCTCAAGCATTAGGCTGCCATTACATGAGCGCCGTTAATGCTAGTATAATGGCACTAATTGCCAGGCTGCATCGGCTTTGCAAGTTTATCCCGGCAATTGTTGGAAAACAAGAGTGCTAGCGGCTGCCATTAGTGCTCATGTAATAGCAGCTTTGGATCCATCACTGATGAAGCCTGCAGGGCCGCACACAGAGCCCATGCCGCAGTATTCTGTACAGGCTCGTGCGCACGGCTCCGCATTCACTAAAGCATGTGTCACCTATAGATCCCCCCCTTTAAGGCCTTATTCACACAAGCGTTTTTATGTGACTACTTTAGACGGGATGAAAAAAGAAATGGTGACCATCTGAAGCATTGGATTCCAAAGCATTCATTCAGATGCCCGATTTATTTTTTTTAGCCACGTAGAAAGGTCACGCCGGGAAAGATAAAACATCGGAGACTAAATACGGCGGCTGATTTTATACGCGGCTGGAAAAGATAGGTCTTGCCCAATCTTTTGGCTGATATATACAGGCGTCCCCTATAGACTCCTATGGGAGCCAAAGAAAAAGGAAGAATGACAGAAAAAGTGGGTAGACATGCATCAGCGCCCTATAGTATTAGTTTCAATGATCAGCCTATGTGGAACGCTACATGCGTCCAATTCCCTGTTTTCATTCATAAACGGGTGTAAAGGAAAGTGATGTGTAAATCATAATTAGGAAAATATACCCTTCTTTATGAATGAAAACGGGGAATGGGACGCATGTAGCGTTCCACATAGGCCGATCACGTGACCCAAGTCACATGCAAAACGAAAGTCCAACCCGTTATTGTGACGTCATGATGACCACCCCGGCGTCCGGAGAGGGAATTGTGATTGTAAGTTCTCTATTAGATTAGATCCTGCTTCTATAACTGTACGTTGTGGATGGTTTTTTTATGCTTGAGAAAGGTACAGAAGTGTGCCGAAACGTGTTGCATTAGTGAAGAAAAAGGAAGGGGAGGGAGTTTAGTAGCGGCTAGCACTGCTAAAATATGACAGGTGCCTCTCTTTAGGCATTAGAAGTAATTTGAGGATTTATGCTGACCGGAGGGAATTCCGGCCTGCGATGTACATACGCCGCACCCGGTTGTGTGAAAGGACAAGAAAACGCTAATTTTAGCAGCGACTTGATCGTGGCTTTTTCCTGTTCATGCGATTTTCGGCAAGGATGAGGCCAGCATAAAAACGCATTGCCCGTGTGAAAGCGGCCTTATGGACACAGATGTGCTCACCTTAGGGCCAGCTTCAGACAAGCATATTATACATACCTGTTAGGATTTGCCGCCCTTTTATTTTTTTACGTGGACAAATACTAACCAAGATTTGCCCCATAGAAAATAAAAGCAACGAAAGGCAAAAACAACAAAAATAAAAACAGGCCATGCTGCTTTAGAACAAAAAACACAACACTAATAAGGCTAGGGTCACACAGGGCGGACTTGTTGCGGTTTTTCCGTTGCGGTTTTGACGCAGAAGAACTGCTTCTGCGGAAAAACCGCTTCAAAGGTTAATTTGGGCTTGCGGATTTTCGTGCGGAAAAATCCGCAAGCGTTTTTTTCCGCAGCGGTTTTTTTACTTTCGTCGCGTATTTGTCGCATATTTGGTGCGGTTTTGGCTGCGTCCATAGAGGTCTATGGACAAAAAAAAAAAGCGCTGCGGAAACGACCAAAGAATGAACATGCTGCATCTTTTAAAACCGCGCCGCAGTTGCATTTCCGCACTGCGGCTGTGCGGAAAAAATCCGTCCTGTGCGAACAGCTTTTTGGCAAATCTCATTTGTGCTGCATTGCACTGCAAACGCAGCGGTTTTGCCGCAGCGTGGATATGCAACGGCAATCCGCAGCAAATCCGCCCTGTGTGACCCCAGCCTTATAAGGCCTTGTTTACACGAGCCCGCTTTTAGCGCATTGAAAAAAATCACGGCTATAGTGCACTAAAAAAAAAAAAAGTATGAACGGGCAATTTTCAGCTATTAGCCCTTTCCAATCCAATTTGTATCCCGGTTTTCCTACGGGGCTTACTCTTTTTCTGCCGTTATACAACGGCACGATATGCTGGCTAAAGCCAGTACTGCATGAGGTGACACATTGGATAGGCTCTGACAGCAGAGAGGCTAGCAATATACAGTAAGAGAACCCCAACGGATGTCTTCAAACACCGGAGCTGTACAGCCTTAGGGCTTATTCAGACAACTGTATATTGGCCACGTATTCACGCCAGCCGATATACGGCGTCTCTCTGCAGGGTGAGGAGGCTGGAAGAGCCAGGAGCAGTGCTCTGAGCTCCCGCCCCTTCTTTGCCTCCTCCCCACCCCCTCTCTGCCCCCCTGCACCATTTGCAATGAGAGGAGGCGGGGCTAAGGTACAGGAATTAGCTCTGCCCCCATCCCGCTTCCCCTCATTGCAAATAGTGAAGAGGGGGCGGGAGCTCAGAGCACTGCTCCCGGCTCTTCCAGCCTCCTCCCCCTGCAGAGAGGGACGCCGTATATCGACCGGCGTGAATATGCGGCTGATATACGGTCGTCTGAATAAGCCCTTAAATCATAATGTCTTCAGAGGTCAGACAGTGAATTGGAAAGGGTTAAGTATCAAACTTAATTACCAGTGAAATCGCCCGTTAACATGATCCAAGGTTTGGGATGCGTATTATTCAGCTCCCATAGGAGTCTATGGAAAGCATGCGCTAAAGATAGGCCAGGTCTTATCTTTTCTCGCAGCACGGACCTTAGATGCGAGCTCTACAGTCGCATGTTCTATCTTCAATTCCTTCCTGTGAACACTTCTATAGGAAACCATTGGTTCTATTAGACGCAATCTTTTCATGTGCTAAACGCACGCTTGTGTGAACAAGACCGAAATGTGATAGGATTTCACTAGGATAAGCCATAACATTGGAATCAGTGGCCGCCTGAACTCCCCCACATCTGACGGGCTACATTCACACAGGCCAGTGCAATATCCTGTCAATTTTCAATAACGCGCAATTTTCAAAGTATTGCAAAGACTTTTTTGATTTAAACAAATCGTATTGCTTCTGTAAAAATTTGTGATCCTCACGTAAGAGAAGATCCCAAGCATTTCCCATTGATTTGAACAGGAAACATCACATGGCACGGTATGCAAGTGCTATGCGTTGGCTTTCAAGGTCCCACTGAAAAGAATGGCCAACGCGCTCCAAGGGAACGATTAAAGGTAGAACGTGCTGCGGGTTTTTCCTTCACAACATCTCTCTAAAAAAAAAAAAAAAAAACACTAACACCACCATAAGGCCAAAAAAGTCAAACAAGCATATAAAAACTCATCCACGAAAAAAAAAAAGTGGACATTTTTTTCTTAAGCTCCGTGTGTAGTTCAGTATACAATCCATATTGTCCATTTTTGAGTGTAAGTTGGCTGACTTTACTCACCAGATACTCCTAATAGAATCCTTCACACAGGTTACTTTCCCCGCTGGCCAGTAGTGTAAAGCCCACTGTCATGTCCTTCTAGTGGAGCCACACACTGCAATAGTGGATGTTACCAGAGGAGGTTCACTTGGCATTATTTGCAAAGTAATTGGTTTGGGCTTCACCAGGTGAAGTTTCTAGTCTTCCCTTACAGAACCTGATTTCCTAGTTAACCCTTTATCGTACATTTTCTTTTGTTACTCACTCCCAGTGAATCTCAAGGTAAGGTCAGGGCACCATGGTCATGTCCGAGCCTGGGAAAATGCATGAGGTCCTCCTATGGGATTGCATGTGTACAATGTTGTATTTTGACCAGTAATTACATAAAACACATTGATTACCCCTTCCTTGTCACTCAGGGCTTATTCAGACAACCGTATATCGGCCAGGTTTTCACGCTCGGCCAATATATGGTGTCCCTCTCTGCAGGAGGAAAAGGCTGGAAGAGCCTTGAGCAGTGCACTGAGCTCCCGCCCCATCCCCTTTATTTGCAATGGGAGGGGCTAAGTTTTAAAACTTAGCTCCGGCCCCTCCCATTGCAGAGAGGGAGACCGTATATCGGCCGGGTGTGAAAACCCAGCCAATATACGGTCGTCTGAATAAGTCCTCACTAAGGACTATATACTCAACTGAATACATAAAACCAAATAGAATTATCTGTTACTCATAATGACTCACTTTACTAGAATCAGACGATGCACCAAATATATCAAAAAAGAGTCCAGCAAATAATCCTTACAAAACTCCAAAAAGTAGCAAAGGAACAAGAAAAAAATATACAAATTACTACTCTATCCCATGTTTTTGCACACATAAAATATAAGCGCACAATGCGCAGTGGATTCGTTCTCATGAGCGTGTTTTGCGCACACATATCACTTGCACAGGTAAAAATAGGGCCTGCTCTATTGTTATGCGTGTTGCGCAGCAAATGCCCCCATAGATGTCCATGGGAGGTACACAAATACACAAGGGGATGCGTGAAACACTGCGCAAAATTGTGGGGAAAAGATCACATCTGGACCTCATTTGGCCAAATAGCTTTTAAACCACATAAGGGGGGTGTGAACTGGCATGCGTGCACAAAAAGTACAGTACTATGCACAGACATGCACGCAAATCAACCTCAAGGCAAGCATTTTTGCGTATATCCTCACGTGAAGCTGCCCTAAGGGGCTTTTTCTCACGGATGTAGGCGTTTTTACGCGCACCTACCGGTGCCGTAAAGATGCGTGAACAGGGCACAAATCTAACGTTTGTGCGCCTGTTCAGAACGCACAGGCCCTGGCGCACATACGCCGAACTGCAATGCAGTTGGGCCTCCCTCCCCCTCACCTTCTCACCTCCTCTCGTCTGGCTGAATGCAATGGGAGGGGATGTGATGGGGGCAGAGCTAAGCTCCCGCCCCCTGTCTGCAGCCTGCAATGGGACGGGCAGAGCTAAGCTCCGCCCCCTACCATTGCAAACAGCCGGAGGGGACGAGAGAAGAGGGAGAGAGTTTAGCAGTCACGCTGCTAAACTCCCTCCTACCTCCCTTTTCCGGTCGCTATCATTGGCTCCCATAGGAGCCGGCCTGAAAAACAGTTCTAGGACTATCCTTGCGGGCCGGCGTAAAGAAAGACTCGGCGCTATATTGGCCCGGTCAGGTGCTTTTACACCGCGGGAATACGGCCGCGGAATGGAATCCAATGCATCAGATCATAGCATATATCGGACGGCCATGAAAACGCTCATGTGAAAGAGGCCTAAGGGTGTAATTATGCAGCTGAGATTTCCATGCGAGTTCTGTCCATGTCCAAGATGGACCGAACTCGCATGAAAAGAACCCACTGGAATGTGTTTTTTCACACATGACCGGTGGTCCAATCTTGAAGAATTGCTGCATTTCCCATTCTTGTGCAAGTCTTGCAGAAGAACAGGACCTGTAATGTGTGGTGTCCGGCACATCATACAGCACATGTGCAAAGGGGCGGACGCGGCTCCTGAGCGACTCCCTGACGTCCGCCGCAGAGCCTCAGCGGCCTCTCCGTGGCGTTATTGGGTGAGTATTATTTAAAATAATGTGTGACGCCAGTGCCGAATAGCACAAAATGTGGAGTGTGATGAGATGAAGAAGTCACACAAAATCAGGGATTAAGATTAACCGTAATTAATTTCTTTTCTTTCTCTCAGTTGACCTTCTGGTAAATCATTCATCAGTACACAATTTAAGAACAAAGTATTTGTTATAAGTTCATCAGGGCTCAGGAAGCTCACAATTTGGAAATAATGTGCCTGGGATACTCTATGACAAGTCAGACAATGGAAGCCCCTCTAGACGGGTTGGGTGCTATCACTGCCCTTGAGTCTTGCCTTAACGCTGATACGGCCTTCAGTGGGCCTGAGGTTGTTATAACATTGAGCCCTGCCGACCACAGTATTCCGCCGCTTAGGCGCCAATGATTGGGCCCTAGGTACGGTTTGGGGCTTTCTCCTAATGGTGAAGTTAACACTTTGGCGTTTGGTTCTGGGCGTTACAGTTGCTCAGCAGGTACTACCGATGGGAAGGTGGACAAAGGGGAAATTCCGGTACTTATCCCTTCTCTGCTCTCCTGCTTTTCTCCAAGGTCCACGCTGCGACTCTTCCATGGTAGGCTGCAACTTGCCTTCAGGTCCAACGGCTCTCCCGGCACTCTCTGATTGGAACTGGCTGAAGTCTCTCTCTCCTTCCAATGTCTCAGTCTCACTCTGACTGACTGACTAAAATCTACCTACATTGCTCTCCTCACTCACTATCCCTTCAGACTGACTAGTTAACTTTTCTCCTCTTTGACTAAAACCTTACAACTCCCTCGACTGCTCCTCTGCTCTAACTAACGCTCGACTAATTCATTCACCAAAATGACAAGACTGCTTCCTGACTCTCCCCACTACCGGACTGACCTCTCTCCTCCAACGACTAACTGACTCTACAAAATCCCTCTCTTCTCTCTCTCACTGTAAACTCTCATCTGAACTGACCTCTCACTCCTGTCTCCTCTGATGACCAACTGATGAAACTCACTAGGCACTTGTTATTTCTCTTCCCAAATAGGCTCTGCAGTTGCGTAGTAATGAACGCACCAATCGCTGAAGCCCTCAGGGTGCTCGGCTAACTTCTGCTACTGTCCAATATGAGCTAAGTCTGCCGGCAACCAATAAAAAATAAATGGTTGCCGGGCAGACTATTAAAAGCTCAGTTGCTGGGCAAGTTAATCTGCGGTCAACCTCTACTTGCCCGGGATAAATTTTAATGCCACCATATAATGGCAAAGCGTTTTGTAGGACCCATTTATAGACCACAACACATGGAAAGTGTGACTATGTGCTGTGCAATGCAAGTTGCACTGGAGAATCTCAGGCGCGAGCTGTTCTCAGCCATATCAATATGTCTTATCTGGAGGTTTGCCGCCCTGAGAAGGACGACCCCACTCCATGATGGCTGTCCACTTAAAGGTTCGTTCACATCAGGTGTCAGAACTTCCATTTTCCTGCTCCATTCGAGGAGCAGGAAAACAGCACCCCATGGCCGAATGGATCTGTTTAATGGTGGAACCGAACGGTGCCAAACAGACCCCCAATGACTATAATGAGAAAAGTTCAATTTCCAGCCAGAAGTCCCGCACTCTGCAGGATAAAATAACGCAGCTTGCTGTGCAATTTCATACTGTTTTGTGGTAATCAACTTTGGAGATTTTGAACGGAACCTCCGATTCTGATGTGAATGAGCCCTAAGAATCCCCTCAAGCCAATTAGAATAACAATCATTTTAATATTAATATCCCAATGCGTTTCCATCTGCAGATATACAGCAGGGTTCATCAGGGGATAATATTATTAATATAACGGGATGAACTAATCCCCCACCAGGGATAATGACATCCAGATAACACGTCTATTATCTGGATGTCATTATTCCTGCTGGGGGATGAGTTCATCTTCTTATGTTAATGGCTTAAATAGGTTTTACGGGCACAAAATGAAAATGCTGAAATCTAGGAGGTATAGCTAAGTAGCGGCAACCTGAACCTTTTATCTGCCACTCTGGACCCTCTTCTTCATCCCATGTAGCCATTGATCTGCTGCTGTGTCTACATGCATCACTTCTGCAGTAAACACAACAACAGACCGTTACCTATAACTTCCAGCAGAGAACTAATTTATTGGCCAGGACTGTAGCTCCGCCCACAACTAACAGGTCCTGAAACTTACTACTCCATAATGTTATAGTGTCCCCACTGTGGTCCCATAATGTTATAATACTCTCGCTGTAATCCCACTAAGAAGTAGGAGCTCTTCTATGGCCCCAATTAGTAATAGTACCCCAGTTAACAATGACCCCTATCCCATTTGGCCTCAATTAATACTAGGACCCTCCTCTGTGGTGCCTTGCAGTTAATAGGACCCTAACCCTCCCCTGTCGGCATGATTATTAGTACAATGTCTCTGTATCCCCTACTATCTAGTAGTACCCCTCTGTGTCCCCTGAACTCCGCCAGCTTTACAGTCTGACCTCCAACGCTGCACGCTATACAGCATAACCTCACTCCTCCTCCAGGCTCCCACACTCATTATAGTGCACATTGAACACTAGTGCTGGTCTGGAGGAGGAGATGCAAGGTTATGCTTTGTTAGGCTTAGTGATTAGCACTGTTGCCTTGCAGCGCTGGGGTCCTAGGTTCAAATTCCATGAAGGACAACATCTGCATGGAGTTTGCATGTTCTCCCTGTGTTTGCTTGGGTTTCCTACAGGTACTCTAGTTTCCTCCCAAACTCCAAAAACATACAGATTGAGGACTATAGATTATGAGGCCCCTGGGTGCAGGATAAACAGAACAGGCAGTAAAACAGCAAGAATTGCCGATCAGTATTCAGCAGCAGTGGAATCTCACCTTAGGGCCTCGAATAAGGCCACAGGATGTAGGGTACAGGATTTGAAAGACTAAACGAAGATGGCTGAACCGCTTTTCTGACTACGGGCTCCTGCCCAAGACATACCCTGAAAATAAGCCCTACCTTGATTTTTTGGGGAGGCTTGAAATATTAGCCCTACCCCGAAAATAATCCCTAGCTGCATTACATTTAAGAAAAAAAGGAATACATTACCTTTCAGGCTCAGAGCAAGTCCCTCCCGCTGCTCTTTAGAGCCGCTCAGGCAATCAATGCAGCGCTCAATGAACCAATCACAGCCATCGCCTTGTTTCATCGAGCGCTGCATTGATTGGCTGACTAGCTTTCAAGAACCAATCAGAGCTATCGCTTCCTGGAGGTGGGATTTATGAATCCCGTAACCATGAAGTGATCTTCTGTGGGCGGCCGAAGACTGCAAGTAGCGTGCCAGAGCTCCGGAGAGCAGTAAGTATAATAAGACATCCCCCGAGAATAAGACCTAGTGCCTCTTTTGGGGCATAAATTCAATAAGACAGAGTCTTATTTTGGTGGAAACACGGTATATATATATATATATATATATATGCATATAGTCTATATACACACACTAACTTGCAGGGATTGAAAAGGTTGCACAGGTTCATATAGAACACTGAGTTCCCTCGCTGGCTGCTACAGAGGAACACTGATCTGCTGCCCTGTCCATCAGGTTCATCCAGCAGACCAAGAAACACCCGAGCTTAATTTAAAGAGATACATTACAAGTTGGCCCTGATGAGACAACGCCTTTCAAAATGTGTCTGTTGGAGCAATCAGCTGATCACCCCTTTATGGCATTTCCAGCAAATAGCAGATTTAGCAAAGTCAAGGGCATAGCCTGGCCTTTCCACTGCTGTAGCCATTGTGAGGAAAACATAGTATTACATTGTAGCAACTCAGATGAACGACTGTCAATGTAATACACAAATGGGCTCAAGTCCCCTAGAATGCAGAGCACTTCTACAATATGGGTTCTATTCTGGCTCTTGGAGGGGTCCTAAGCAGAGACACCCCGCCCCCTTCCCCTATGAAGCCCATAGCCCTAATAGATATACACAGAGGTGGTGTACAAGAGATAGTCCCTTTAACAACTTTTTACATTCACTCATTTCAATGTGCAGAGCTATGCAATGTCATTAGTTACCAATATGATATGAACAGTAAAAATATGCATTTTTTTTCCGCCTATTAAAAGCTTTTACCAAGTTTATTTCTAAGTAGACCCCGTTCTTTTACTAAAGATTGCTTTACATTTGCTACAGTTCTTTGACGTTCCGTCGTTTGATACTATTTTCGGTAAGTAAACTGTGGAATTATATGATAGTTTAGCAAGTGCAGCTATTTTTTTCGGCTAATAGCAATATTTTAACCATTCTATGGGCCTTATGCTCCTAGGAGATTTCCTTAATACCGGTAAGGCTATGTTAACATTATACAGACTACAGCAATTTTAGTAAGGAACCAAATATGCTGCATCCACAATTGTTTTGCTTTGCGGATACTTCAGAAATGCTATCATCTATGTAATAATAAGAAAAGTATTTCCTCTATTGATTGTCAAACAGCAAACTGTGTCCAGTATTACAGCTTGAGAGCTAAGCATTAATGCCGAAATGTCTGCAATTAAAGTATCATTACCATGTAAACAAGTTTACCTTCCATTACGTTATGCATAATTGAAGAGATTATATTCTTGTTCTCAAACTGCAGGAATTTTATTCTCTTCTGCACAAATGCAGTTTTTTTTAACTTCATAAAATGCACTCTCACCTAAAGTGTACTTAGAAACCAGCTGGGATTTGGAGCCTTTTCCCAATATATGTTTCCTCCAAACACATATACACATGAGGCTCTCCATGTGCTGCCATATATCTCCATACAACACTGTATTTCACATACACTCTTGCCTCTATAACTTGGTTTCCAATGGAACATGGCTAGAGATGAGCGAGTATACTCGCTAAGGCACATTACTCGAGCGAGTAGTGCCTTAGCCGAGTATCTCCCCGCTTGCCTCTACAGATTCGGGGGCCGACGGGGGGCAGGGAGCGGCGGGGGAGAGCGGGGAGGAACGGAGGGGAGATCTCTCTCCCCCCCCCCCCCCCCCCGCTCCCCGCCGCAACTCACCTGTCACCCGCGCTGGTCCCCGAATCTTGAATCTTTTGAGACGAGCGGGGAGATACTCGGCTAAGGCACTACTCGCTCGAGTAATGTGCCTTAGCAAGCATACTCGCTCATCTCTAAACATGGCTTAATATAAAAGATCCATAATTCAACTGGAAAAACGTCGACATGTCTCTGTATGGCATTAGATGCATAAGACAGTACAGTAGTTCCCCACAGAAGTCTATGGGTGCTAAAATACAGTAGAACTGAGGCATGTGTTGGGTCCTTAAGGCATCTGTTCGCTGCAAAGGTGTTTTTTTGACAAGTATTTCTTGTATTGATCCAGTGTCATGCACGCACTCTCACAACACGTAACTTGTGTGCAACCACCAGGGGTTGATCTATCTCGCTCACTCAGTCTTGCACTTACATTCCACTCAATATGCCAATTGAGTCATCCAGTCGGTGGACAGTACCTTTTCATTACAATCAGCCTTGTTCCATGATCCCGGTTATTTAGTTCCTGCCTCCTGCTCCTGACCCCGCCTCTGCCCCTGATTAAGCTCATTATAAAAGCTTGGCCCTGTCACAGCACCAGCGCGTGATTAATCTGCTTCACAGCACTGTTTGAGCAAGCTCCACGTTGCCTGCTTCTCAGCTATTTCTGCAAGACCTCCTGATACTGACTTCAGGCTTCCTTTCTGACTGCGCTACCTGCCTTGTCCATCTGTGCAGTAAACTGAGACCTCCCATTGCTGACTTCTGGCTTCCTCTCTGACTATGCTACCCACCTCAAACATATGTACTTCAAACCGAGACCTCCCGTTGCTGACTTCTGGCTTCCTCTCTGACTATGCTACCCACCTCAAACATATGTACTCCAAACTGAGACCCCCATTGCTGATTTCTGTCTCATCCTTGACTATTTTACAGACCTGTGGCTAGTACAACTAAGGCTCCAACCTCATGCCCGAAACCGCTACAGGTACCATTGCCTGGACTTCCACTAGTGATTTATCATAACAGTGTTTTCCTTTATAGTCCCTTGAGGTTTTTATTAATTCTAAGCATATAACTGAATTGACCTGAAACTAAATACAGTACACTACAGGCTCTTGAACAGTAGCCGTCTACATGTGCTGAGGTGTGAGGTGCCATGTACTGATTTGTAGTGATTCAAGAACAATAAACAATAAATACACATATTGAGGGCTTTTTCTTTTCTTTGTTTAATGATGACATCACATGTTACATTGTAATTGTGTTGTAAATGAAACTTACTCAAACGTAAAGGGTGTTACCAATTATTCATACATAGAGTGGCTGGAAATACCTGTTAGTAGGTGTGAATAAGAATATAAGTATGTGTCATCATAAGAACAGATACAGAATCATGAAAACACTGACTTAATGATTACTGACTTCTGACCTGCAAATGTAACTCTTTTCACTAAATTGCAATGTTATATCTCCTGCTCTCATTCTGTTGCCATTTTTAACCTGCAAATGTGCTTTTCGTGTATCATTCATGCAACGCATGCACTTAATACTTGGATATCTAAAACATCGCAATTGAACTTTTGGACACAAAAACTGGCCATGCACACTAGATCAATGTAGGTTGAACACTGCTAATGTTGACAGATAGTCTAATATATGGCATGAAAGGGTTACTCAGTGGTGGCTTAAAAATAAACGTCAAGTGAAAGATGAATCTCGCTTGTTGGATTTCTCATAAGAGCAAAAAGGGAACCCGGAGTTGCACACCTCTGCTGGTCACTCAGAGAACAGCCTTTCCCTTGGCTTCTTTCTGATCAAACTTTTTGGGTAGATGAATGAGATGAATGGACCCAGTAAAAATATTGGCACTACTCAAAGATGTCCAATAAAGCCCAAGATGGATTCCACTATGAAGGACCTTATTAAAATACAGCTGCCTGAGGAAGAGCCCAATCCGGGGTCGTAACATGTAGCTGTGTTTTAATAAAGTCTTTCATGGTGGAATTCACCATGGACTTTATTGGACATCCTTGAGCAGCACCGATATTTTTGCTGAGTCCATAATTCTATGCACATATTGAATGCATATATATGGCTACATCAGAAATTTAACCTCTTAAAGGGGTTGTCTCGCGGCGAAAGCGGAAATTTTTTTTTTCACTTACCCCCGCATTCTGCCCTGTTAAAAAGAAAGCATAGGTTAGTTTTTAAATAGCACATTGCACTTACCTGCATCAGCGTTCTGCAGCTTCTTCTATTCTTCTTTTAAAGATGGCGCCGCTGGTCTTCTCCCACGGTGGACCGCGGGTCTTCTCCCATGGTGCACCGTGGATTTTCTTCTCCTTCCTTGCGTTCCATTGCCGATTCCAGCCTCCTGATTGGCTGGAATCGGCACACGTGACGGGGCGGAGCTACGATGACGACGCGGTGAGCAGCTCTCCGGCACGAGCGGCCCCATTCACCAGGCAGAAGACCGCACAGCGCAAGCGCGTCTAAAAAAGCAAGAAGCCAGCGAAATTAGACGGAGCCATGGAGACGGGGACGCCAGCAACGGAGCAGGTAAGTGAATAACTTCTGTATGGCTCATATTTAATGCACGATGTATATTACAAAGTGCATTAATATGGCCATACAGAAGTGTATAACCCCACTTGCTTTCGCGAGACAACCCCTTTTAAGGACGCTGACCGTTTTAAAAAAAAAAAATTTCAGTTTCTCCTCACCACTTAAAAAAAAAATAAAATCATAGCTCTTTTATTTATCCATCGACGTCGTTGTATGAGGGCTTGTATTTTGCGGGATGAGTTGTATTTTCCAACTGTACTATTTAATGTAACATAATATAGTGAAAAGCTTTTTAAAAATTCTAAGTGGAGGGAAATGAAAAAAAATTCAGCTTTCTTTGGGGGACTTTTGTTTCTATGGTGCACACGCCGCAGTAAAAATGACATGATAACTTTATCTATGGGTCAGTATGATTACTGCTATGCAAAAGTTATACAGTTTTTTTTGCTGTGCTTTTTTTTGTCCAATAGGGGACAAGAACTTGCGATGGTTTGATCGCTCCTGCAGTATGATGTAATATCATAGTATTACATTGTACTGCAATCTGACAGACAATCTATCAAAGAAAATCTGCACTGACAGCCATGGGGGATTTCAGAAGGCGACCGGCTGCCATGGCAACCGAATGGCACCCCACGATCTCATCGCGGGGGGCCGTATGGGACCTTCGAAAAATGATTGCGTTATTTAAATGCCACTGTCAAAATTGACGGTGACATTTAAAGGCTCAGCAGCTCCAATTAGCGGCAGTGCTGACTGGAGCTGTTGTGGGCGGTTATCAGCTGCAAGAAATAGCCGGAACCTGCCTTGTATGGAGCAGATTTGATCTCCAATCCCGCTTCATACAAACCCCGAACCTCCAGGACGTAAATGTACGTCCTGGGGCGTTAAGGGGTTAATGATCTTTATAGCAAGTTGTAGGGTACAGGTATGAGGAATTTAGGAAAGGAGGTTTTTAGAACATGAATGAGATATGTGTTTCTTATGGGGATAATAAGTTTACATACAGGAGCCAGAAACTGGTTTGCAATACAAAGGCAATCAGACTGCTGAGGTTTACTGACCAGAACAATGTGATTTACATTACTGAGGTTCTTCACACATTTTTTTTTCAGTTTTTTTTGGTAATCATGGTAATCAACATTATTATACACAGCCAAGGCTGTGTTTCCTTCATTTCAGATGTCACTGCTATCTGCGGTGTCATGTGTAAAGGCCCTTTTACATGCAACAATTATCGCTCAAAAGACATCTTTTGAGCGATAATCGATGGATGTAAATGTGCCCATCTTTCACTTTTCTGCTGAAAGATGATTTTTAGTTTGGCATGAAATTCATTGTTCAATAGAACAGCTAATAAGGCAGACCGCATGCTGTGTTCTGCCTGGGGAGCGCTGATTACATTGTCTCAGCTCTCAGCCCCGTAGCAGAACTAAAGGAATTTATTTAGAGAACAGAGGGTGGTCTGTTCTCTAAATACAACTCCTGGCAGCTCACACGTTACTAATTGGTACTAATAGGCATTAGTACCAAGTAGTAGTTTATGCAAAATGATCACTCAAAAGCCATCTTTTGAGCGATCGTCTTTGTGTGTAAAAGGGCCTTAAGGGAAGACACAATGATTATGTTCTTAACTATATTACATGCAGTGTCCTCTTATAATTGTCATGATAATTAGGCCGCCTTCACACGGACAAATAATTCTGCAGAATTTCTGCCGACAGAATCGCTGCAAAAATTCTGCAGCGACTCTGCGATGTGTGCATCCACCCTTATGCATCTTTATTCGGTTTACTTGCTATATCTGTTATATAAGACCTCAGTTTGAATTTGGAAGATCGTATCCTTCAAAGTCAAAAACAGCAGGAAATTGAAGTACTGTCGGCATTGTAGTGAGGTACGTACAGCATGTTTAATAGCATTGCGACAAAGGTTCTACGGTTCTCGTATATGTAGTGCTGTGCCTGAGATGCTCGTGAGGAGCCTACAGATTACGCTGCCTCAAGGCAAGAAGTCTATTTTAAAGATGAAAGCACTGAATATATCTCCGCTGTGGGACCCCCACTGATCAATACTTTTGACATCTCAAAAGTTTTCTGAAAGTGCAGGTACTCTTTAACCCTTTGGTTCTGTTGCTCCATCTAACCTCCTGGCAGTGCTTGCTATATTCGCTTGTTTTCTGTTGCTTCTGACAGTAAAGACGGCCTCATAGAGGTGTATACTAAGTTTCCTATTTAACTCTATGAGTCTGCCTTTAGCTGTCGGAGGCAGCCAAAAACGAGCGAACATAGCAGAGGGAGCACAAGGCTTGGATGAGCACTGTAGTCCTCTCACTGTAGCAATCAGTAGGGGGCTCCAGAGCAGGACCCCCACTGATCAATACTTTTGACAACTCTATGATATGTCAAATGTTTTCTGAAAGTGCAGATACTCTTTAAACCCTTTGGCTCTGTTGTTCCCTCTAACCCACTGGTACTGACTCTTGGCTTGGTTGACTTTGTTGACTGTCCACTTTCCCAGTCAGCGGTTATTCTGGTGATACACCCTGGGGATTTCTAGCAGCTGAAGACCATTTTCTGTTTAGAGTGGTTAAAGGGTAATTACTAGGGGCGTAGCTATAGGGGGTGTAGGAGTAGCAGTTGCTACCGGGCCCTGGAGCCTTAGAGGGCCCAAAGGCCCCTCCATCACATAAGAAGACACCAGTATTATAAACAGCACATGGTAGGCAAGGGGCCCTGTTAAGGCCCTTTTACATGCAAAGATAATTCAAATGATTGAAAGAATTAGCGATCTATTTACATAAAGTGTTAATGGCCATTAACACTTTATCATCTTCATCTTCAAGTTGTTTGCAGAGCTCAGCACGTGTTTGAATAGTTCCAGCTGTGCAAACAGCAGCCGACACATTCCATTGTTCTCTCCCGGCTAGTGTAAACATGCTGTGGAGAGAACAGCCTGCAGTCTATTGAAAGATAAATGTATTTGCTTTATCTCTCAGTGGCTGAATGATGGATTTTAGGTTAACCTTAAAATCATTGTTCAAACGGAAAATGCACGATGCTCACATTTACATGTAACGATTATCGCCCATTTTCGGACGTTTGAACGAATTTAAAGTTAAAATCGTTGCATGCAAAAGGGCCTTTACAGATTTTATATTAGGTCCAAGAGCTTCTAGTTATGCCTCTGGTGATTACCTGTTATCCCTAGGTGTTGCTAGCCAGAGTAGCCAGCACAAAGCCTGATTGTGCATGCACATTTTCTGGACATGCTATTCCTCCTTTAACATAACTTTACACAACTCCTTTAACCGTCTGAATATAAATGCTATTTTGGAGCAGAAGGTAATCCACTCTATTGATGGCTTCAGGTGGGATTCATCATCATTAGGTAGATTGATGGCCTAAGGGCTCCCCTACATAGTGGATCCCTCAGCACTGTTTGATTGCACCCCTTTGACTTTTTACAGAGGTTTTCTAGTCATAGCCAACACATGCTCTCACTTGTGGGTTGGACATTGACTTATAGGAAAGCCATCTTCCAATAGGTGGCGCTGCAGAGCTATTATACCATCTGCTTATTTTCATACTACTGTGTTTGCCCGAAAATAAGACACTGTCTTATTTTTTTATTTTTGCCCCAAAAAGGGCACAGTGTCTTTATATTTTTTGCCGACGCTCGATGAGCCAATCACAGCGCTTTCTTTGCTGGAGGCGGGGTATTCAAAGCCCCGTCGCCAGCAGAAGGCAGCTGTGAGACGGAGGAGGACGCCGCGCCGCCGTTGCTGCCGCAGACACCACCGCCGACACCATCGGGACGCCGCGGACCACGTGAGTATTTATTTATTTTTTTGTGGGGCACCTGAGATAGGTCCTATTATCGGGGGAGGCCTTATATTTCAAGCCTCCTCCGAAAACCCGATAGGTATTACTATCGGGGTAGGACCTATTTTCGTGGAAACGCTGTATATTTCCAAGGGGAGCATTGCACAGCCTATAAGTCTCCCTACGTCTACTAGGCGCTTTCCACTAGGAGACATAGTATTCGTCCAGGTCCACATCAAACCCCCTTACCCAAGTAACCAGAATCCTACACTGTGGTGATGAGGGGCAAGAACCCTGAAACAGCTATCTAGTAATCAGTGTCTTTTCCTTGTTGATCAGACTCTGGTTTGGTTTACTGTATCTTTAGTCATAGTGCTGCTGGAAGGTTGTATATTGCTTTATAGAGAAGCTACCTTCCGATAGGTGTCACTGTAGAAGCATTATACTATCTCCTTATTTGTAGCCTTTAGCGCTGGAGGGCCGTGTAACTTTTTTTTTCCAACTTTCAGTTTGGAAATTTGTACAGGGGACATTAGAGTCTTATAAATGTGAGCACTAGGAAATGTGCCCAAATATCTACTTGCATAGATGATGTGTTTTCAAGAGCACACTATAGTAAAACAAATCCTTATATTGATTTACTGTATGTACAGACTAGCCATTGCTATGTATTCATGGAATGCAAAGAGACATAATTTGTCTAGCAGTGCAAAATGACATAAGCCAACAGCAACAACCCTGTGTTATATAACAGCTATATCCCGAAGTTAAGCATTAGCGGTCTTCTAAAGCAGGCTGCCGATGCTTACCGTTTTAGAAAGGTGGACATTGGCTCCTTTAATGCACAGACTTACCAGACCCACTGGGACATTAAAAGGGTTGTCTTATTCATCTCCTCTAATGATGAGGACCGGCTGCTGAAAACCCTGTGATCATCCGTTAAGGGGAATTCACACACTGCAGAATTGTTGCAGAATTCTGGTTGATGAATGTGTGCTGAAATTCCGCAATAATCTACAGTATGAAGTAAGTGAATGGAGTTTTAACAAACCGTAATGCAGTGATTCTCAACTGTGGTGAACCCGCCATGAGTACTGCAGCTCCCAGGCTGGGAATCACTCAGCTGACATTAAATAGGTCTTCCAGGCAGCACCTGATGGAATACACTGGAGTCGGAGTGGAAATGTTGCTCCAACCTTTGTAGTGGCTAGCGCTCGTAATTGCAGGCGCAGCTCTCGTTGAAATCAGTGGGACCCCAGCCTGCAATTACAAGCGAAGCTCCCATTGATTTCAGTGAGAGCTGCACCTGAAATCACAAGCGCCGGCCACAACACTGGGAGCTGCAATGGCGTGGATTGGTGAGAATACTGATCCCCGCCGTTAACGTCTTACATGCCACAATTAATTTTGATCGTGGCAGGTATGTAGTTAACAGAGGGAAGGAGCTCCCTCTGCTATGTCATTGGCCTTTTGTCAGGAAATTGCAGAAGGCCTGTGGGTTTCCATTGCATCCAGCGGCCTAACAGTGGCTTCTGGGTCTGCCATGGCTTTAAAGGGGTTGTCTGCCCATTTCATCACTGATGATCTATGCTCTGGTTGATGGACAGGCATCCGCTGCCTGGGACTCCCATCCCTCAGTTGATCGTCTGGCCTTCTGTCCTGTGCAGGCTGGATGTCGTTATAAGCGGAGAGGGGAGGAAGTACCGGTGCCAGCTTCATTCCTATTGTAATCAGTGGGAAGGCTGAACTGCTATGGTACTTCCTACTTCTCTGC
The DNA here is from genome assembly GCF_035609145.1 of Eleutherodactylus coqui. NCBI lineage: Eukaryota > Metazoa > Chordata > Amphibia > Anura > Eleutherodactylidae > Eleutherodactylus > Eleutherodactylus coqui. The sequence continues at coordinate 257,034,100 of NC_089839.1, read as the reverse complement.
TGGTCAGGGCTGGATGTATCGTACTCACCAGCAAAGAAGTAGGAAGTGGAGTAGCAGCATGGTTCTTCCATTGTCTGCTCATGACAACGTTAGCTGATGGATGGGGCCCCAAGTGGTAGACCCTTGTCCATCAACTACTGATGACCTATCCATAGATCATCAGTGAAAAAATGGTCAGACAACCCCTTTAAATGTAAATGAATGAGAGTACAACGGAACCCCTGCCGCAGATGTGAAAGCAGCTACATGTTGAATGTGCTGCACTGTAGTCACAATTCAATTACAGCTTTGTATGTTAGAATGTGTCAGAGAAATATGTAATCACCGAATGGGCTCTATAAATATTTAGAAGATACCAGAAAACCTAATAGCTGTGCAATTTATACGATCTAATCTTCGGATTAGGTTTTGAAGTGCTAAAAGTCCATTTACAAAGTTCAATAAAGATGTACAGCAAAGGGTGTTCTAACAAGTTATATTTCTTTTCTTTATTACAATCAAAAATGCTGAATTTGCTTAAAAGTTCACCTGTCACCATAAAGCCGAAGAACTCCAAACGGCATCCCCTGGACAGAACCTAAACGGGAAGGATCTCTGCTATTAGTAGAAACTGCGGAATCAGAGACCAATAGGTGGACCCTGTTACTAATTCTGGCACAAATGGAATGAAAATGAATGGAAACCTGCTGAAATGGAGACCTACTGGTCTCGGTTTCAACAGTTTTCATTAAAGGGGTTCTGTCATTAAAATAAAAATTCTAACTTACATATTCCACTCCAGACAGTATCCTTACCAGATCTTCACTTCACCTATCTTCTCCTGGCTCCTCCAGTCCCCCGGGTCACATCATCTCCAGCCAGCCGGATCCTCTTCTTCCGGTGACGAAGGGCAGGGGCGTAACTATAGAGGGTGCAGGGGATGCGGTTGCACCCGGGCCCAGGAGCCTTAGGGGGCCCATAAGGCCTCTTTTTTCCATATAGGAAGCCCAGTACTATGAATAAAGCATTATAGTTGGGGGCCCTGTTACACGTTTTGCATTGGGGCCCAGAAGCTTCAAGTTATGCCTCTGTACAGCATGGTTTAGGTATGGGTACAGGTACAGATACAGATAGAGGGGGGCCCCAGCTCACCTTTTGCATCTGGGCCCCTGAGCCTTTAGTCACGCCCCTGACGAAGGGTACATTGCCGTCTTTCTGCTTCCTGCAGGTCATTGTATGCTACGTCATAACAGGGAATGCCAAATCCTTGACAGACGGCTTTAGCACGACTGCGCATGCGAAATGTCCCGACGCTAGAGTTTCATATACTATATGAAGCACTGTCGCTGAGATATTGTGCATGCTCACTAAAGCAGGCTGCCACGGATTCGGGCATTCTCTGCTAGGCGGGAAGCGCTATGTCACTTGTAGCATTCACTGCCCTGCAGGAAGTAAACTGCAGCTAATGGACGCTCCAAAACAGGAAGAAGAGGATCCGAACGGCTGGAGGTGACCTGACCCAGGGGACTGGAGGAGCCAGGAGAAGATAGGTGAGGAGAAGATGCAGTAAGAAGACTGCTGGGGGAGGAATAGGTAAGTGTTGACTTTTTTTTTCTAATGACAAAACCCTTTTAATGCTGAATGGATGCCATAAAGAGAGGAGAACTGTTCCTTTGATATATATAAATACAGTATAGCAGCATTAGGCTCCATATACATGGCAGCCTACATGGCAACACACGGAGGTAATATTGCTATTTAGCGATGCAATGTTCCATCAGGTGCCATACTGAGTTCACTAGAGGAAAATATGTCTGTGCATATTCTTTTTGCTTTAGTGCCCATGAGTGATGAGAGAACTTTTAAAAAGTTCAGTTTGGCCAATTGGTTGAACTTTTGTAAAATGTTTGGTTCAGTCAAAATTAGTTCAAACTGAACTGGAAGAGTTATACAACTTTTATGGCTCATAGACAGTATTATTTACCAGTGTTCAAGTTTAGTTTTGAGTGAACAACACTAGTAGAACTCTGTTTCAGGTAGAACTTTGCTAAAAGCTCAATTTGGGTTCACGTCGATGTGAACTTTTAACAAAGTTTGATGCGAAACAGGGTTCTACTGGTTTGGTTCACTCAACACCATTTCCCATACCTATTTGCAATGGCCGAGCTGAGCGCGCTAAAGTGGGGGAGACCACAAGGATTGAAGATGGTTTTCATGGGTGGCTCTTTAATCCCACCCCCCCCTCAAGGCAGTGAATTGACACCATGAAAACAGTAGATTTGACAATTGTATCTCCACTTATCTTCAACACTCTCTTGCTGGTGCTAGAGGTAACTCAGTATTAAATATCCCCCCTTGTTATTAGTTGAGGGGTTCACTGGAAGTGTAGTATGAAGGCGAGAAATGAGAGTTCTAATAGCCGCTGAACTAATCCTGGCTTTGAATTCACTGGGTAGTTTAACTCCCTGTTAAGTGGGATGATGACCTCCAACTCTATCCTCCTGCTGCTGGCAAGACAAGGTAGTGGGAAAGGACCTCGCTACACTTGCTGGACTGCTAGATTGTTGAACACACGCTGAACTGCAGACACCTCCTTGCTCCAACCACATCTTGCTGCCTCTCCTCTCCTCTGTCTGCCACCGACTCCTACTGCTGCCTCTCACTGACTCCTCCTCCACTTCCTCTCTTGTTCCTGCACTTTCTCCAATCTCCACCCCCTCTGCATAGGGACTCATGTAGTGTTTTCCTGCTCTGTACTCACCAGCCAATGAGTGAAGGCATGACATATAGCCGATAGGCAACCAGCTATTGCCAGCGCTAAGATATCAGCTTAGGAAAGGAGAGAAACAGGATTTCTCTGACGTGCAGCACCTTCTATGTCTAAGGGAAGCGCATATACAGGTGTTACAGGACCAAATGTTAGGAAGACTGTTCTGTAGGACCCTCTGGGCCACTACACATTAGGTAAATCTTGGCTGATCATCTATTGTGTAATAAGATCACTAAAGTTCCAACCCAATGGTGGGTATCTGGAGATAGAAGGATAGGGCATGTTGGATATCAATATGCCCAATCTTTTATTTCCTTTGGGAGATAAGACAATGTCAGATATATCTGGCATCACACTGTCTTCCTCTCTTCATTCAGTCAACCATGCAAATCAGGATGAATAGCAGTCAAACTGATATCTTAAAGGGATGTTCTCATCTCAGCCAATTATGACGGAAATGGGAACACTGCTGATTACGAATTGGCCAGGATGAGGTAAATAGCTGAGCTTGGCTGAGCTACACTGCAGTGCTGACGTGCCCTTATACATATATGACTGCTGCAGTAAATCACTGACCTCACTGGCACAAGACCGCTGAGGCCAATAATTGGCTGCCATGGTCATATGTGTATACAGTGATCAATTCATTGAGTATAGTATATTTTATAACATTAACTCTATTTCGTGCACATAAAATACAGTGATTTTTGGCGGCTAGCAATGAGGTTCTGAGTCATAAAGTAAAAGCATTTATTTCACAGATGCTTGCGGAAGAACTGACACCATTCATGGATTATAAATAAACTCGCATTGCACTTTGTATAGCAGTTAATAAGAAGCATTCTTCAGAGAGGCTTTCTGAGCCTTTTCTGTGGTTGTCCATTAACCACCTTATAATGTCCAAGTTTTTCTACTTAATTTAAAAGCTTTCCATTAAATGTGTCTCTGATAATTAAGAGGTTGTATATGCAAAACAGATTTATGGTTCTTAACTAGACCTAATGCACTAAGATGGTGTGTGCCAGCAAGTACATGGAATAAAGCACTTATCATAACATCACAACGGACAAACAGTGTAATACCTGAATCTACGCCTAACAAACCCAAAGTAAAGGAGTCTTGCAACCCACTTCAGTGAATGTAAATTGGTGTCCAAAAGCAGATTCCAGCTTTGTACAACCTACAAGTTTTACAGAGCTATAATACCCACAGAAGTGTATGAGTCCCTACTGTACATCCGTATGCCTCTGGTTTCATACAGAAGTAGATGGAGTTTTTTTCTCACAGATTCACAGTAATAGTGACCCCCACAGTGGTCCCAGTAGTTATAGTGTTCCCTATATTGGCCCTAGTAGTAACAGTGACCCCCACAGTAGCCCCAGGAGTAATAGTATCCTCTAAATTGGCCTTAGTAGTAATAGTAACCACCACAGTGGTCTCAGTAGTAATAGTGTCCCCTATATCGGCCCCAGTAGAAATAGTGTCCCCTATATTGGCCTCAGTAGTAATAGTCACCCCCACAGTGGCCTAAGTAGTAATAGTGTCCCCTATATTGGCCTCAGTAGTAATACTATTACTACTGGGGCTGATATAAGGGACACAATTACTAACCGTGTACTATATCAGCCCTAGTAGTAATGGTGATCCCCACAGTGGCCCTAATAGTAATAGTCACCCCCACAGTGGCCTCAGTAGTAATAGTGTCCCCTATATTGGCCTCAGTAGTAATACTATTACTACTGGGGCTGATATAGGGGACACAATTACTAACCGTGTACTATATCAGCCCTAGTAGTAATGGTGATCCCCACAGTGGCCCTAGTAGTAATAGTCACCCCCACAGTGGCCTCAGTAGTAATAGTGTCCCCTATATTGGCCTCAGTAGTAATACTATTACTACTGGGGCTGATATAGGGGACACAATTACTAACCGTGTACTATATCAGCCCTAGTAGTAATGGTGATCCCCACAGTGGCCCTAGTAGTAATAGTCACCCCCACAGTGGCCTCAGTAGTAATAGTTTCCCCTATATTGGCCTCAGTAGTAAAACTATTTATACTGGGGCCAATATAGGGGACACTATTGCTAATAGTGTCCCCTATATCAGCCCCAGTAGCAATAGCACCTCCCTGAAACCCATATATTTACTTCCCTCTTGTCTTCAAAGCGCCACTGCTTCTCTGCTTGGCACTGCTGTGGAAAGAAGTGCGTGTGTCTGAATATATCCTCCCTTTTCCTCTCCTCTTGCGGAACCAAGAAGGAGAGGTCAGGGAGGAGGATCCCGGGTACACACACTGCCATCAGTTTGTACGCCCGTAACAGAGCCGCTGAGTTATTACCAGCCGGAGAGCCACGGCACCCCAGCTGGTAATCAATTTAATTGTGATCCAACATTAGCGAGCATGCCCACAGAGAGGGCTCTGAGTGCCCCCTCTGGAACAAGTGCCATAGGTTTGCCACCACGGCCTTAGGGTATATTCATATGAACGATTTTTCCATCCAAATCTCGGTCTATAAAAATCAAACCAAATTCAGACATGAAACAAATGGACATTTATTGTCCATTTTAATAAATGGGTGCACAGTTGTACGATTTGTGCATGCAAGAAGTACAGTAAAACATGCAAATGCGTGCAAAAACGCAATTCCCATTGCACAAAATCGCACATAATTGTTCCTACGTCAGTGTGACCCATTTGCATGCGCCAAAAAACATGCAACGATTCTCATTGAAATAGGCAATTAGTATAATTAGTTTAATTTATGCTATATTCGGACGCAGATATGCAGGAACAAACAGCATGATGCGTATTTTGTTTACCTGAACAAAACACGCGCACAATACGCTATGTGAACGAACCCATTGAAATCAATGGGTTCTATTCACTATGTATTACACGTGCAAATTTTGCGTACACAATACACTGCGCAAATGCGTTTGTGTGAATAAGCCCTTAGTGAAATGCTCCCTTTTAGTCTTGAAGGCCTTCCGATAATTACATGCATGGCTACGGGGGATTTCCTACTCACAGGCAGCCGACTGGTTACTGGGCTGTAGGGAATACATATATGGTATGGAACGGTTATAGGTTGTTGCGTTGTAGACTCACTAAAAACAAAGATGCATTTTCTCAATAATGCAGTCATCAGGAAACGATGGCATTAACTGAACTGGGTGAATGGCTGTCTAGTACTGCATAAAGCTTGCAAAGGACTCAATTAAGTATTTCAGCAAGTCTTTCCACCGCCGACAGGGAGCTTCCTGTTGAATCATGGTTTCCTGAAACTGTATTACTGGAATTGTTTCTTGTGCTCTTAAGACAGTTGATGTATTCCCATTAAGGTCAAGGGCATGTTTGATCTGAAGTGGGATGTAAGATATTCCATGTGTGTATTTTTCATTATGTGTATTCTACATTTTCATGCTGAAAATGAGCGTTGACTCTGCAGTGAGTCTTACATGTCCCTCCCATGATCCTCTGCCATATATGCTCTGGACCATAGGGTAGGAGATAAGGAGGGCTAGTGGACCATCAAGAAGTAATAATAAATAATAATAAACTTTATTTGTATAGCGCCAACATATTCCGCAGCGCTTACATAGACAGGGGGAATACAGAAAGACAAAAAATACAAACATTACAGAACCACGGTTACATAGTAATCAGTTGATGGCAACAATAGCGGTGAGGGTCCTGCTCCAACGAGCTTACATACTACAGATACTGGGGTGATACAAAAGGCAAAGGGGCTAGAGATGTACGCGGTATGGCGAGGTGGACAGTGAGGGATTCTATACACATAGACAATGGTCAGACATTTGGCCGTGTGACGGCAGAATCGGTATGACTGCAGGAGCGGTTTATGATGGCTAGCAGGGATTGCAGTCAGTAGGTCAGGGAGCATGTTATCAGGCGGAGTACAGAGGGGTTTGTTTAGGGAATGCAGTATGCCTCCCTGAAGAGGTGCGTTTTTAGAGCACGCCTGAAGTTCTGTGAGTCCTCGATTGCTCGGGTAGCCTTTGGTAGTGCGTTCCAGAGGACCGGTGCTGCTCTGGAGAAGTCTTGGAGGTGGGAATGAGAAGTTCGAATGAAAGGGGCACTCAGTCTGGTTTCATTAGCAGAGCGGAGAGCCCGGGCTGGGTGATGGATTGAGATGAGGGAGGCGATATAGGGGGGCGCTGCACTGTGGAGGGCTTTGTGGATGAAGGTAGTGAGTTTAAATTGAATTCTGTATTTAACGGGCAGCCAGTGCAGTGACTGGCACAGGGCAGGGGCGTCCGAGTAGTGGCTGGACAGGAAGATAAGCCTCGCTGCCGCATTCAGGATGGATTGGAGAGGGTAGAGTCTGGTGCAGGGGAGGCCGATCAGCAACGAGTTGCAATAATCGAGCTGAGAGTGGATGAGGGCAACAATAAGCGTTTTTAGCGTGTCCACAGTGAGAAAAGAGCAGATTCTTGCGATGTTCTTGAGGTGCAGCTGATATGTTCGGGTGAGAGACAGTATTGCATTCTATTTTATACAGTAGTGTCATATGCATAGTATTTGTGCCGTGTGCATAGCAAGACATGTGTGTGCAAAAGACAAGCATTATAGTGAAATTTTTACTAACAGGGTCTCAGATACTGAGCATGCAGCTTTTTCATAATTAACCTTTGTAATGTTTTTCTAAGAGAGAAGTATCACACATGCTGTAGACTTTGAATTGCTTACCTTTTGGGGGTTAACACACTGTATAACCTTTTGTATTGTAACAATAAGACAGAAGACCTTGGAAACATCACCTGAGTGTTTCTCTTTGTTTTCTTCACCGATGCATCAAATAAGAATTAGGCATACCTGATTGATAAGGCAAGGATATCCCTTGAGTATCAGCTAAATTAAATGATTACTTCAACAATATGTATCACCAACCATGAAAATTGTATAAGAGGGGCCTGGTGAGCCTTTGTAGTATTTGTTTGTATATTTCTTAGTAACGTTTTATATTATCGTGTCTCGTGGTGTCTGGTGGAAGTCAAGGAAATGTAAGGAGATGCTATAGCTTAGTGCAGATGAAGCATGAAGAAAAAGATCCACCGAGTATATAGGTGTTCATCGGGATGAGCCAAGGTTAGTGACACTGAATGAGGGGAGATGCTGAGCTAGCACAGAAGCTTCAAAGGTTTGCTGCTCGAGGTCTGTAGCTGCAGAGTTAGTCTCCAGAAAGGAAAGCTCGGATGTACAGCTGATCAAGAGATGGTCTCCTTACATTTCCCTGCCCAAAATTCGGCACTTGGACGAGAACAAATACTGTTTATTCCTATTGCTGTTAGAATGGGCGACGAGGGTGCAGAGGGTGCAGTCGTACCCGGGCCTACGAGCCCTAAGGGTCCCATTAAGTCTATCTTCCCCATATTGCAAACCAATACTCTCAATGAAACTTTATAGTTGGGGACCCAGTTCCAGACTTTGCACTGGGGCCCAGCAGCTTCAAGTTATGCTTCTGGCTGTTAGAGAGTGTTTTCGCCGCATTTGAGAGACGTAAAGTTACTTGTTGGAGCAAGACTGATGTCTTTCTTACATCCCGCAATGCGCCCAAGGTGTAAAGTGTTCAACAAGGCGTGCAATAGGGTGTTCGCCCAGATGTTCCCCGTGCCTGTGATGCCACCACTAACACCCGTTCACAGAGTCGATCAGCAAACCCAGCTGAGGCTACTCCTGGCAGGGAGGCCTCCACAAGTGAGACCACACCCCAAAATTCGCTTTGCCATCGCTTCATCTGGGGGTAGGAAATCAGACTGGAAAACACTCATATATAAAGTATTTAACCCTTTCCAGTCTAATTTGTATCCTGGTTTTCCTAGGGGGCTTACTCTTTTTCTGCCATTATAAAACGACGCCATCTGAGGGCTAAAGCCAGTACTGCATGAGGTGACACGTTGGATAGGCTCCGACAACAGAGAGGCTGGCAATATACAGTAAGAGAACCCCGACGGATGTCTTCCAACATCGGAGCTGTACAGCCTTAAATCGTAATGTCTTCACAGGTCAGACAGTGGATTGAAAAGGGTTAATGGTCAATAAAAAAGCCACATACATTCTTGAAGCATAATGAAAACAACAAAGATCTAATGGTGGAAATTCGATGAGGAGCAACACCTAATAGACCACATAAATGCAACAACAACTACACCTGGCCACATGTAACACACATCATGAAAAAAATGGTCTCCATACGTGCTACATTGAAACACATAAATGAGTAAAAACCTGTGATAGTAGCAAATGAACCAGAAAAGGAACACTTAAAGCAAAAAGATGGGTAACTAGATCGTCCAACTATGTGTTAAAGGGGTTGTCAAATTGTAATTTATTATTGGCCTATGCTTGTTGTTGTTGTTAGCCGTTTAGTTGTTCACGACCCTCGGCGACCCTAAAGGCTCCCTCCCTCCATGTTTTTCGGTTTTGCACAGCTTCTTTCAGTTGTGTGATATCCACGCCAGTATCAGCTTTGACAGTATCAGCCATCGTGTCCTTTGGCGCTGGGTCTTCTTTTGCCACTGATCTGTCCAAGCATCATAGATTTTTCTAGCGACTCTGCTCACATTACATGGCCAAAATCCGTGAGCTCAAAATCCATGAGCCTGAGTCCGTTTATCTTGTCCTCCGTGAGTCTGAGTCCGGCCATCTTGCCCTCCAGTGATATATCGGGTCTTATACAATTCAGGACTTCTCTGTTTGTTACTCTCGCCGTCCAGGGCATACGCAGCAGCTTTCGCCAGCACCACAGCTCCAACCCATCTATCCTCCTTCTATCAGCTTTTTTCGCAGTCCAGCTTTCAAAACCATACATGGCTCTGGGGAAAGCGGTGGTTTGCACTATCCTGCGTTTAGTTGCAATGCTAATATCCCTACTTTTCCAGATTTTGCCCATGTTTAGCATTGCGCTTCGCCCCAATGCTATCCTACGTTTAATCTCTGGCATAGATTTTCCAGCCTGGTCAATTTTGGAGCCAAGGAAGATGAAGTCTCGCACATATTTTATGACCTCATTGTTGACTTTGATTTGAATTTGGCCATTTTTTGCAGTTTTCATAAGTTTTGTCTTCTTTAAATTAAAGGCCAATTTTTTTCACTTTCACTTTCAGTTTTAATCTTACATATCAGCTGCTTCAAACCAGCTTCTGTTACTGCAAGCAGAGTTATGTCATCTGCGTAACGGAGATTGTTGATGTTTCTGCCACCTATTCTCAGCCTGGTTTCCAATTCGTTTAGGCCCATTTTCCGTATGATCACCTCCGCATACAGGTTGAGCAAGAAGGGTGAGAAGATGTAGCCCTGTCGGACGCCTTTTCTGATCCCAATTGTTAAGAAAATTGTAGATCAATGTATCAGTTAATTGTTCTTTTATTGGATTGTAAACTAAGAAAGATATAGCCTGTTGCTAGTATGAGTAGTTAAAGGGTTAAACGAAAACTTTTCTATACCATTACGGGGTAGACAGACAAGATAAGAATCTCCAGACTGCCTCCCTTGCATTCCTTTTCACTGAATTCATAACGGTCTCATTGTATGTTATAGTAGCGCCTTAAGAGGTGTAACTTATGTTAATCATTTTTATTTCAGCCTATTATGTATTGGAGATATACACTTTTGCTGTGATGTCATTTATGCTATATATGCTCTGACCACCTTAGAATAAATTAGAAATCATCTGATATAGCTCAGGCTGATTGATGTGTTTCTCCTGGGCCCAGACTTCTGCACGGGATCTGGGACCGTCTTCTCTTTGATAAACACATAAATTCTCCTTACATTTTTGGTCCTTCGAACCGGAATCACTCACTGCAGAGGGAGAGGAAAGCCTGGCTGTGAAAAGGTGGGTCTGAAGTACTCTCCGATCATTAAAAGACCTCCGTCTTGCTTAGACGTAATTAGAGGCCAGTCGGGCATCCTGTCTGAAACAGTGACGTTTTTCCGAACTAGCCGGAGAATTTGGAAGCCTCCCAGATAACGTGTAGTAAGTATAACAATGGTTAAACTTCTCTTCTCTCTTCTTCTTCTTCTGTATACTTTAGTGTTAGTAGAATTTACAATGTGTATTGTAAATGAGAGGCAAGTATAGACGAATAGGTTGTCAAGGGACAATAGCAGTAGTCTATGTGAAATGTGTAAGGTAAATGAGAAGTATAGACGAATGGGTTGCCAAAGGGGCAATAGCAGTAGTCTATGTGAGACCATAGCCATTGTGAGAAGGCTACAGGAAAGAATTAACTCCGTGCGACACGTAAAAAGTGGTTAGATGACGTCATGGGACACAGGGGTGTCCAGGAACTTTACTTCTTATCTTTCTATTACTTTCTCTTTGATATTGTGTTATAGAGTAACTAAGAATATGAAGAGGGCGGCCGCCTACTAACATAATGTACTATTTGTATTGCTGTCTTATATTGCATGAAGCGAATGTGTGAGTGATTGAGATGAGTGGAATAAATAAATAAATTAAAAGTCCTAGTTGTAAAGAATTATGTGATAAAATACGGACAAAATCAGCTAAAAGATCAGCAGAAATACGGATTATCCGCTGCTGAAGTCTGGTTAAAAGAAGCCCCAAACTGTCACGCCCATATAAAAATAGACGCCCGACAGTTTGATGAACAATTCAAAGGGTTAATGGGGAGTTCCAATTGAATGAAAAATAGAGAGAGCAGATAGAATAATTCTATGGCCAGATTGGAGTTCTGTAGAAGGAAATTAGAATGGGAGGGGAGGAGATGGTAGACCCCTTCCATAGTATAATCAGGGGGCATGAGAGATGATCCTAATGCTGCATATAATCAGCCATTAAGGAACACGTTAGTAAGTGCAGTGAAGAAAGAAATAGGAGGTTATATAACGAAGCATATGGTTACCCTTAGAACAAGATCGTTGCAGGATGTTTTGCAATATGCAAAACATGCAGAAAAGTGTTACAAAGAAAAGGGTCAGAAAGTGGTTTTTTTATACAGGGAGAGGAATGTGATATGATGGTTCAAGTAAGTCAGAGAGGTTATTGGATAGCAAGAGGATGTGAAAGTAGAGACAGAGGAAGAAGCAGAGGTCGGGTGCACCTCGGGGATTTAAATGTGTGTTTGAATAATGGAAGTCTAGTGATTTTGCCCGAGAGTGCCCTGAGAAACAATGTTCTCAGCGACCTTGGGGAAAAATGACTAGGAGGGGTGGATGTACAACACTTGGAGGATCTCATGGCAATCTCCACTGCCTGAGATAGATCTCCAGGTGAATGGGCGGATGATTACTTTCCTGGTGGGCTAAGGAGCCACCAGGACATTAATACATCCCAATATGTAGCCAATGTTAAATGTAGTAATAGTCATATCCTGGTAAGAGGGGTTAATGGCCGGACCCACAGGGAATCCCTTTCTGAACCAGTTATAACAGTCCTAGAGACAAATAAGCCTGTGAAATGTCAGATTATATAGTCCCGAATATGTCCAGTAAATGTGTTGTAATGAGATATTATGATAAAATTAGGTATACCTTCACCAGAGTACCTCAGGGCTGCTGTGAATCTCCAACAATTGTCTCCCAGGCTATGTCAATACACTTAGCCCAGTTCCAGCCTCTTAGAGGTAGTCAGCGACTACTGCATGTTGGTAGTCAGCAGTAGATAGTGGAGAGAATTGTGGGGGGACACAGTCGTACTCTTGAGGTTTATTTATGAGCAAGGCCATAAAGTAAACATGTAGAAACTCCAATACGGTCAGCAAACGGTTAAATATTTGGGGTATAACCTGTCAGATGAAGGTAGGCAAGCAATTCTGGAGGTCCCAAAACTATGAGCAAATGATGTCCTTTTTGGGAATGAGAATGTTACGTGTGCTGCTGGGATTTGTTGTTCTATTGTGTTTCCAGCAGCACAGCACTCACAGGGTTAATGATTGAGCTGGCTGGGTGTGGTGCTGTCTGCTAGCCAATCCCCTGGTCAGTCTATATGGCCCCTCAGGTGGGCCGTCATGAATGCTTGTCTGGTGAGGGTTGCAGTGTGATCAGGTTCATGTCCGTTTGTACGTTTAAATTCTGTCAGTTTTGTGTTAGCTTGCTGTGTGTCCTGCTATCGGTGTCCTGTCCTGTGGCTGCGTACGGTGTGAACGGTGTCCGGTTCTGCTGGACTCCTGGTTAGTGTAGGGACTAGCAGTATAACCAGGAGCCATGAAGTGGCCTGCTAGTTTCAACATATTGTACAACATGTCAACTAATACCTGGTATTTATATTCAGCTTCCAATCTGGTACTAGTGGTTGCATTTTGTGTGCAGTGTATTCTGGGTCTGTCATGTGGCATGTGAATGCATCCTGTTCTGGTGTGTGGCTCCTAGGATCAGCTAGGGCCCAGATCCGAAGACCGCTGGGCTGCCCTTATTAGGGCAATGTCCCCGCTTAGGTAGGGCCACTGTCATCCTCCCTTGTAGCACAGGGTCAGTTGCCTGAAACCGGTGTGAGTCCCGTGTGACCCTGGTAGTACCAGTATGTGTCCCCTTTGGTCATGATCATGTGGGTTCCGTGCTTTGCCTGCCCACACGATCGTAACAGACAAACTCCTACAGCTCCTGGATCTCAAATTCTGCATCTCTGACAGCGCTTCTTACCAGACTCATCTGTGATGAACTTCTGGCTGCAGTTGACCGGATCCAGTGAGATGGGCTGTACATCTCCGTTAAAAAAAAAAAAAAGCTATCTTACCTAAATCGTTCTTCAGATGTGCAGCAGTTTTGAGCCATGGCCTGTGTCATGTCTCAACAGGGGGGATGGTGGCACTCATATGGACAGTGTTCACAGCCTAGGGGTTTACAAACTACTCTAAAAAAAAAAAAAAAAAAATTTTTTTGTCTTGTATTATTTGTGCTAAACAATGCAGAAGGGAGTATAAGACCAGGAGGGGGCGCCGTCCTACACATGGGGGATGCTGGGAGAGCGCGGGGTGTAACTTCTATAGAAGGAGTGACGAGCGCCATACTGGTAGATCTGCTCCCTGACCTACTGACTGCAATCCCTGCTAGCCGTCATAAACCGCTCCCGCAGTCACACAGTTTCTGCCGTCACACGGCTAAATGTCTGACCATTGTCTATGTGTATAGCATCCCTCACTCTTCACTTCGCCATACCGTGCCCAGCTCCACCCCGCCATACAGTGCACATCTCCAGCCCTTTACCTTCTGTATCACCCCATTACTTGTAGTATGTAAGCTCGTTGGAGCAGGACCCTCACCCCTATTGTTCGCATTGCCTGATTACTATGTAACCGTGGTTCTGTAATGTTTGTCCTTCTGTCTTTCTGTATCCCCCCTGTCTATGTAAGCGCTGTGGGATATGTTGGCGCTATACACAAAGATTATTATAGTTGTGTGTCAGATGAGGGACTTGTTGGCATTGCACACAAAGGGGTAAGGCGTGGCTAGATGCTTGCCTGGCTTGATCGTACTCCTATCAGGCCACGTCCCTGGCGGCCATCTTAGTGCTAGTCATGGCCTGCGGCCATTTTAGTACCTGCTGTAAGACCTTCAGCCGCCGCCCAGGCGCCATCTTGGCTCCTTACATCCCATAGCTGTACCTTCTACCTGGCATCCCAATGCTTGCACTTGTAGTACACAACACCAGTGATTAGTGCCTTCTCTGAACTGCATAGGAATAGTCAGCAGCCTCCATCACTGTCCTCTGTGTGCTGATGATATGTTGTCTATCTTATTAAGTGTGTGCTATAAGATGGGGTCAGCTCACAAATGGTTAAATCATCTGTTACATGGGAATGCTTGTTTCACCCCCACCTTTTAGCTTTAGAGTTCAGTGAGAAAAAGGGAGGGGGGGGGGGGAGTGTGACTGACTCTAGCCATGCTCTGCTTGCTTGAAATGAATAGACTTGTAATGAAGATGATCATGAATGAAGTTTAGTATAAACCTGTGTGAACAGGGAACGTCCATTCTTGCTGTTATTTGTGTACATGTCAGTTCTGTGATTGGTTTGTAGTGATTTTGATTGTTAAATGGTGTTTCCAATGTGATAATGTCATGTAAGATATAATAATAATGAAGTTGTTGATAATGTGAGAGCTGAGTGTCCCTATTAAGGGGAGGATAGCACAAGGATGCTGCAGTTAGCTGAAGGAGGCAGACACAGCTAAAGCTCTGTTTATCTTACTCCATCACCTCTCCCTGATAAGAGAAATTCCTGAGGGGGGTTGTTAACGTTGGAGGATCAAGCGACTGCAGATGATTGGAGTAGTAGTACTTGTGTGAATCTTAATGTTATGCAGTAAATATTGTGTATAGATAATGTTAATAATTATATGAGGTAGAAAGACTTGACCCCACGATAGATAAAAGTTAATGACAAGTCCTCACGCTGTGATGAACGTAAAATGTGTGATTAAGCTTCTTAACTGTACCTACCCCCCACAGATAAGTGATCCATGTTATACATTGAGTTTGCTGTTTCCACCTGTGAGCAGGGACCAAATACCTGCTGTTGCCTCTGATCCTGGGGTTATACTTGCTTCGCGCTACCTGGTAATGGGACTGAGGCAGACTACGGGAGACTGCCTGAGGGATGCTGTGCGGAGAGGAGAACCGTAAGGGCACGCTGTCTCTGGGATATGGCCTGAGCTACAGAGAGCACGCACAGACGTGTGATGGTTGTGTGGTGACCGGGCCTAGAACAGGTGCCAGGTACAGCCCCTAACAGGATTGTGCTTGGTACAACTGATAATGCCTATATACCTCATGACCTCCGAGGGTAACAGCAAGGGCCGTGTCCGGAGAACTAGGGACACCTCTCCCAAAGGTTCCTCTGACCCATCGGGGTCCCAAGGGGGGTACCGGACGAGTATGGGACGAGAAATCGGATGGCTGCAGGGGGGTTTGAGTCTCTTCTTGCATGGTGGGTAACAGTGAATAAAAATGTAGACTGGATTATATATATATTATAACCAACAGAGATTTGTTAATTATACAAGAGATGCAATCAAGGGCCTAGCGGAACAACTAGGACACACCTTACACTTATTGCATGGCAAAATAGAATGGCTCTTGATATGTTACTAGCAGAAAAAGGAGGAGTTTGTAAAATGATTGGAGGATATTGTTGTACTTTCATTCCTAATAACACAGCACCTGATGGTAGTGTTACTCGAGCACTGGAAGGGTTAAATGCATAATAAAATGAACTAGCTGATAACTCTGGCATAGACGATCCATTCACAGACTGGTTGGAAAACTTGTTCGGACACTGGTCACAAGTCATATACTCCACATTAGTCTCTATGTCAGTATTTGCCTCCATTCTAGTACTTTGCGGTTGCTGCTGTATTCCATGTATCCGAGGACTGTTACAAAACCTTATTATTATACTTCCATCACCAAAACTATGTTTCAAAATATACAAGATGACGAAGAACAAGATGACTTACTGGGTCAGGTGACCACCTCTGTATGACAAGTGATGGGTAAAAGTTCTACGAAGAAAGCGCCATTTTACTTTGATGATTCTGAAGTGTGACATTTTGATTCCAGTGTGTCCTGATTGTACCGGAGGATCGCTCTAAATAACTGATGGACACTTCGATAAGTAAGATTTTATATCATGATGGACAATGATTTATATATGAAGAAAGAAGCATCAATCTCATAATAAATCAAGGCCGAGCTTCTCTTGGGGGCAGGCCTAATTGTGGGTACAATTGGGGGAAGAACTTTATAAAGATATATTTGCATCAATGTAATGCTTTTATATGAAATAATTACATACTTAGTATTGAAGTGTGAACCCAGGCCTCCTGGTAATAAAGCTTCGGGCCGTAGCCAGGGGGTCTGTGGTAGAGTCATTTTATATGTGTATTTACTATTATACTGTGCTGATGTATTGATCTAAAGTGGGGAATGTTAAGAAAATTGTAGATCAATGTATCAGTTAATTGTTCTTTTATTGGATTGTAAACTAAGAAAGATATAGCCTGTTGCTAGTATGAGTAGTTAAAGGGTTAAACGAAAACTTTTCTATACCATTACGGGGTAGACAGACAAGATAAGAATCTCCAGACTGCCTCCCTTGCATTCCTTTTCACTGAATTCATAACGGTCTCATTGTATGTTATAGTAGCGCCTTAAGAGGTGTAACTTATGTTAATCATTTTTATTTCAGCCTATTATGTATTGGAGATATACACTTTTGCTGTGATGTCATTTATGCTATATATGCTCTGACCACCTTAGAATAAATTAGAAATCATCTGATATAGCTCAGGCTGATTGATGTGTTTCTCCTGGGCCCAGACTTCTGCACGGGATCTGGGACCGTCTTCTCTTTGATAAACACATAAATTCTCCTTACACCAATCCAAACCACTGCAAAAAGTGGTGAGGGGCGGAGAGGGGCGAGAGCTCACTGCACTGCTCCCGGCCCATCCTGCCCCCTCCCCCTGCAGGCCAGGCGTGAAAACCCGACTGATATACGCATGTCTGAATAAGCCCTCAGACTGTACATGGAGTAACACCCTCAGGCGTCTCTCACTGACCACATGAAGGCCCAAAAGAGTTTTTTGCCCAGAACTCCCTACTTGTCAGTAAAAGTGAATGGTTCCAGATGCTGGTGGCAAATGGTGGCACTGCACATAAAAAAACTTTGGAGGAGGCCCTGGCTGTAGTCTTGTCATTCTTGCGATTGGTGATGATCCAGGTAGCCAATCACAAAATGATCTTAAGGATATGCTATCACTTTAAGGCCTCACATGGGCGTAAGCGTATTTGTGTGAGCCTGAAGTCTGCGTATTTGCAGAATGGACGATGCTTTTTTTTCTTGGGCGCACATTGGCATATTTCACTGTACTTTTTGCAGGGCATGTTCATTTGTGCGCGGGAAACAAAGACACACAGATTAAAATGGCTAATGAATTCCAGACGTGTTCTTTTCCCAGTGGAATTATGTAATGATTCACACATCTCCTTGTGTATTGCGCGTGCATTTGTGCATCCCCGTTGACTTCTATGGGGACCTTTGGTGCACAAAAATGCGGAAAAATAAACCATATTCTATTCTTTTTTTTTGTGCAACCGAAATGTATGTGCAAAATACGGCACTCCGAATGAACCCATTGAAATCAATGTGTTCTATTCTTTTGCGTATTCTGAGTGCAAATACATGCACAAATACTCCCATGTGAAGCTGGCCTAAAAGATGGGAAAAGTCCTTTAATCTGAGGACATCATGATGTACTCTGGTGTACATGCGGAGAGCTTCTCTTACTGAGCAGATTGTGGTGCCGAAAGCGTAGTGATGTGCTGCCATCTAGTGTACATGTTGTGCACTACAGTTCCATGCTTTCAAAAAAATGAACAGCAGACCATAATAATTCCCTTAGACGGTACAGTGTTCTTATAGGGTTATGAACGGAATCGCTGCACTTCACAGTCTGAAATAGCGTATACAGTATTTGTGTCCGTCTAGCAAGTCCGTTGTTGGGAACGACTGACCAGAAAACACTTCTGTTTTTATGCCTATAGACATGCATTGAACCTAAAAATCTTAAAAACTGCAGCAAAAGCGCACACTTTGTTAGCGCGCACAAAAACCGTTAGGCTGGGTTCACACGGGGCGGATTTGCCGTGGAAATTCCGTGCAGAGTTTCGCCGCGGCAAATCCGCATTTAGTCGCTAATCTCAGGATTAGCCAGCCATGTGGATGAGATTTCTCAGAAATCCCGTCCACACGGGACGGAAAATTCGCTGCGGCTAAGCCGGCAGAAGCCACTGCTGCGGCGCGGATTTGCCGAACGCAGCATGTCTTTTTTTTTTTTACCGCTGCGGCCACACTCTCCTCTATGGGAGCGCCGGCTGCAGCCGAAGAGCGAGTGGCCGGGCCGCTTCAAAGCCGCTGCGGTCCTCCCGGCGGAAATGTCGTGGTTTTTGCTGCGGCCAACCTGCGATATTTCCGTCGGGAATCCGCCCTGTGTGACCGTGGCCTTAGCATAAACTAGTGCTAAGGTCAGCTTCACAGGGGCGTAACATTTACGAATGAATTTGCTTGAAGGAAGTTGTTTTTTTGCACGCGGCTGTTTGCGTTTTACTGTATTTTTTGCACGCGCATATCATAAGTATTTGTACGTGTAAGAAAACACACAAGCATGCTCCCACTGACTTTAATGGGCAATTAAGTTACATTACTTACCCACACCCACAAAGCTCTCCATGGCGCCACCATACATCGCTTCCCTCCTGTCCGTACACCACCCAGCCCGCATTGGATGTATTGGGAATCGTGCATCCATACAATTCCCAATGCACGAAACTTCAGACGCGCCTTAAAAACGCATCTCTTCAGGGAGGCATACCAAATCTCCTGACCTAGTCCCCCTGCTGCTCCCTATGGCTCCCCACACCTTCCACCCTGCTTACCTTAATAACTAATTTCCACATGTAATTCGCTTACTGCCTGTATTCCCCCATGCCTTATCTCCCCCCCCCCTTGTACCTCCTGTATCATCCCCACCCCGTTAGTTTCAAACTGATTGTATATCACATGTAATTATTGTATTGTCTGTTCCCCATGCTTGAAAGCGCTGCGGAATAAGTTGGCGCTATACAAATAAAGATTATTCTTACTTTAATATGTGCTATGTTCATGCGCAATATGCGTGAAAATAGAACATGATGCATATTGTTTTCGTGAATGAAGCGTGCACACAAAATATGCTCATGGGAGTGAACCCACTGAAATCAATGGGTTCTATTTACTGTGTTCAAATTTTGCGCAAATGCGTTTGTGTGAATAAGCCCTAACTGAGTCAGGGTCGGACTGGGACTGAAATTCAGCCCTGACATTTGAAAACAGACAGGCCCATTTGTGCCACCACTGTGCCGTACATATACAACCATTTGCGTTAATATCCACCAGTACCATAAGTGCACGTCTCTGGGCAGGAAGAGGTTAAGGATATGCTGGGACCTGTAATTTCTGGACTGCCCTCTTAGTTACCCTGGGGCAATTAAAGGGGATTTTCTAAGTTCTTTCTTTTGCATAGTTTTTGGCTCCCCGTGCCCAAAATTATAGAAATAACACGCACCGCTGCGGCATCTGGCAGGTGACGTCACCCGACCAGAAGTGGGTTTCTAATTTAGAAGCCCCGAAGCGAATTTACTGATGATGTCTATGTCTGGCCTCTATTGGCTGCAGTAGTCACGTGGGTAAATAACCCATGTCACGGAGGACCAGCGGGAGGCGAGTATGTGTGTCTTTGGTCTTACAGAAACTTTGCATCCCCCCTCCCCCTTACGGCTAACAATGTCGGAAAACCCCTTTAAGGATTCTTCTCAACCTCAGGCATTTATGGCCTATACATAGGATATGCTATAAATGCATGATGAGCGCAGATCTCACATATGGGGCCGACAGTTATCCCGAAAATGAGCTTACACCAGCTCCCCTTCTGCGACTTTTCAGCGTCTTCTTCTCCATGCACTTCAATGAAGAAATGGTTATACTTGTGTGAGGCCACATTTTTACTGAAGTATATGGAGATTGCGATGGGCAGGAATTAGCGGATGGGGGTCAGTTATCCTCCGTTTTCCTGATAGGTGAGGAATCTATAGGTGGCATTTATGGCATATACTGTGAATGGGATTACTTCTTTAGGGCTGCTTCACACTAGCGGGAAAATCGTACGATTTTCACGTGATGTGAGAGTGAGTGAAGACGCAGAATTATGAAACCAAAGATTTTCAATGGTTTTATTCCCATCTGCGATGTTTCACTCAGGCGATGTGGCGTGAAAAAAAAAAAAAATTGCAGCATTTCCAAGCTTTTTGCGATATCGCCCATTGTGTTCAATGACAGCAATGGGAGAACTCTGCGATCCTCTGCCATGGCTGTGACAGTGGAAGAGACACCAAGAGGGCGAACCCGAGACCGAATCTCTAAGGCACCAATGCTAGTGTCTATATTGGAATAGCAGGGGCGTCCAGATACCCCCCCAAATGAAGCCCGGCCCCCAACCAGTCCCTGCCCTTGGCCACATCCAGTGCCCGCCTCTCACCATGCCAAATCTATCAGGAGGAGGTGCATTTAGAGGTGGGATTCAAAATTTTAACACCATGTTTCCTGTCTGCGCACTAAAAAAAGTTCCCAGGTAATACATCGCTGTCTATTAGATCCTTTTAGTAGGTGAGTTTTGATATACTCAAAAGCTATCAATAGTATAGCTCCCACTAAATAGGGTTTTTCTGCAGTCAGGCAAATTCTCAGCCTAGTGAAGGGTTGTAAGGTTTCCCCCCCTATCAGGATCAGATAAAGCAGAATGAAATCATAAAATAAATAGAACAAGCGGCAGCATGACAGTCCTGGTGGTGGATCTAATAGACAGCGATGTATTACCTGGGGAACTTTTTTTTAGTGCGCAGACTATCTGAGTATTGACCAAGACATCACTCTAAGTCAGGGGTGGGCAATTAATTTTCCCATGGCGCCACATGAGAAATTGGAATGGTTTTAGAGGGCCAAACCAACATACGAAGGCTCCATGCACATTGCTATGCACGCCTATCAAAAAACCCTCTATCAGGATCTCCGATCTCCTGCAGCCAACAATCAGGTTCTGTGAGATCTCTAGTAGAGGCATACGTGTGGTGTCATCTGTATATGTCAATCATCCACGCATCTATATTTGTTCAAATAGCTGATTGGTCGGGCTCCTGAACGACAGACCCTGGGGGATCAACTATTGATGACCTATCCTGATGATAGGTCATTAACCCCTTAATGACGCAGGCATTTTTCTTTTTCAATTTTCGTTTTTTCCTCCCCCCTTTAAAAAAATCATAACTCCTTTATTTATCCATCCACGTCGCTGTATGAGGGCTTGTTTTTTGTGGGACAAGTTGTATTTTTCAATGGTGCTATTTAAAGTACCATATAATGTACTGAAAAACTTTTAAAAAATTCTAAGTGGAGTAAAATGAAAAAAAAAACGACATTTTGCCATCTTTTAGTGCGTCTTGCTTCTACGGCGCACAAATGGCAACAAAAACGACATGATAACTTTATTCTATGGGTCGGTCTGATTACTACGATGCCAAACTTGTATAGGTTTTTTTTTACTATACTCCTCTTTTTTTTTTTTTAAAGACATAAAATGTTTTTCAATTATTTTCTGCGGTCATTTTGTGCGCGCAATAACTTTTTTATTTTTCCATCGACGTAGTTGAGCAAGGTTTCATTTTTTGCGGGATGTCCTGTAGTTTCTGATAGTACCGTTTTGGAATACATACGACTTTTTGATCGCTTTTTATTGCGTTTTTTCTGGGAGACAGGGTAACTAAAAAAATGCATTTCTGGCGTTCTTCATTTCTTTTTTCGAACGACGTTCACCGTGCAGGAAAAATTATGTGGTACTTTGATAGTTCGGACTTTTATGGACGCGGTGATACCAAATACATATTTTTAATTTATTATTTAGATTTTTTAATAATAGATATGGCAAAAGGGGGGTGATTTAAACTTTTACAACTTTTTTTTTTTTCAATTAAAAAAAAACTTTATTGATTTTTTTTTTTACTTTACTTTGAAGTCCCCCTGGGGGACTTTAAGATGCGATGCTTTGATCGCTCCTGCAGTATGACGTAATGCTATAGCATTACGTCATATTGCTTTTTGACAGGCAGCCTATGAAGCCACCCCACGGGGACGGCTTGATAGGCAGTCTGCTAAGGCAGCCCTGGGGCCTTTCATTAGGCCCCCGGCTGCCATGACACATGCACGGCTCTCCCGATCTCACCGCGGGGGGGGGGCCGTGCGGGACCCCCGAACATCGTTTGGGGGATTTAAATGCCGCTGTCAGAATTGACAGCGGCATTTAAATGGTTAATAGCCGCGATCGGCCGCGCGGCCGCTCGCGGCTATTGCCCGCGGATGTCAGCTGTTATAAACAGCTGATGCCCGCACTGTATGAAGAGAGGTTGCATCGCAACCTCTCTTCATACATACCCCGACGCTCCATGACGTACCAGGTACGTCATTGGTCGTTAAGTATTTCCCTGAAAGACCCCTTTGAGGCTGCATTCAGACGAACGTATATCGGCTCGGTTTGCACGCCGAGCCGATATACGTTGTCCTCATGTGCAGGGGGGGGGGAGACTGGAAGAGCCAGGAGCAGGAACTGAGCTCCCGCCCCTTCTCTGCCTCCTCTCCGCCCCCCTGCACTATTTGCAATGGGGAGAGGTGGGCCGGGGGCGGGGCTACATACCGAGAATTAGCTGCTTCCCGTTGCTGACACCGGACTCTTTGCGGGCCGGTCCCAGCTATTCAGCGGGCCGGATGTGGCCCGCGGGCCGTGCTTTGCCCAGGTCTGCTCTAAGTGATAACTGGGCACTGTTCCTCTAGGAAATATTATTAGGCTATTAAGTACCGCATATCAGCTTAAGAGGTATTATTGCAGCGATCACTCCTCATAGTGGGGTGCTAATTCAATACAGTACCTTACCTATACTTACTCATTGCCTCTAATATTATAGTCCTAATCTATAAACAATTTTCTATACTCAGTTGATGACTGATAACCCTTTCTCCAGGGAATCATCCCAGGAGATACTTGAGCCCCTGAGGAGCCCACGCAGTGGGCGAAACGCGTAGGGCAATTACAAGGTCTATTTTGTGCATAAAAACATCTGGGCAATTACAAGGTCTATTCTGTACATAAAAACATCTCATGTCTATTATACATTGGACTATATGAGTTGCATGTAGATTCCGGCTGATTACGACATCATGTTCAGGTTCGGAAAAAATGCATAGGTTTTTTGGAACATTAAAACCAAGAAACCCCCCCAAAAAAAGAGCTATCTTTTGGACGTAAAAGACATAGTAAAGAAAACGTCCAAGATCGATACTGATCTTGAAGTGTTACTGTATGATACAATTTCACATTCCCTACCGGATAGTGGATTTTTTTTTTTTAAATTTTTTTTTTTGTTGTTTGTGTGTCCATAAGGTTTTTAAGCAATATTTATTAAAAGTTAATTTTTATGAATTTATATTTTTGAGTCCTAAAAGTGAGCTTAATTAAGTAATTGGGACCTTACTGCCTCTGTGAAGTGACATGTTTCCTGTCTAGGTGATTAAATTATGTGAAATGTCTGTGATGTAGCACACCATAGAAAATTATCCCAAAACTAATAATCCAATAAAACAATTGCAATTCTCCAAATATACCGTGTTTCCCCCAAAATAAGCCCTACCCTGATTGGAATATAAGCTCCCCTCCCAAAATAAGCCCTAGCTTAACTATATATATAAAAAGCTGCAATACTCACCTAGCTGGCTGCGTCTGAGACACTTGCATTGGTCTCCGGCACTGCGACAGGCTGCCGTGTGCTCCGCGTTACCACAGCACTCTCTTTCTGGTGACGGGGCTTTGAATACCTTGACTCCAGTAAGCAAGTGCTGTGATTGGATCACGAGCGCCACTAGCTCAGCCAATCAGAGCTTCTCACTGTAATTTCCACTGTTAAAGGGGTATTCCGGGACTGTTTTCTTTTGATCTCCGCTGATCAGCTGATTCCTGGGGCCACTGTCATTTAGGTCAGCACAGAAAGCAGAAAGCGCTGATCGTAGCGCAGTGGCTCATGTTGGTATTGCAGGTGCAGCTCCCGTTGAATTCAATAGAAGCTGCATCTGCAGTATTATCCCAGTCCGCTGCTCTACAGTCAGCATTGACTGCAGAGACAGCACACCCGGAAATCAGCTGATCAGCAGGAATCCCAAGCAGTGGATCCTTCTTGATCATCTATGGATGACCCGTCGGTCATCAATAGAAAAAAATACAAAAGTCCCGGAAAACCCTTTTAAGAGAAGAAATTACAAGGGGAGAATATAAGAAGTGAAACTACAAGTCTCAGCATGCTCATGCTCTTATGTGATATTAAAAAAAAACATTACAAAGAAGGTGTATAAAAGAATTATAACTGCCAGCACACCCAGACTATTATAATGGGAAGTCAGAAGAGGGGAGAGCTACAACTCCCACCCACATCCAGGACTATCCCACAGAATATGGGATGGTTGGGAGGCCTGTAGTAAATGTGCATATACATGTATGTAGTAAATATTTGCTTCTACATCTCACAAGTATATACTTGCTAAAATACACGTCATTTGTCAGCAGAGGCTGGCTTATATTCCAGTTCTGTCCCTGGAACAAAGTCACTGCACTGTCCTGATCACGTTACAATGGATTAAAAGTTGCATAAAACAATTTTCCTCCTATGTACAACAGAAAGTTTAGACTGAAAGCTTTTTTTTGGTTATCTGGTGCCACCTAGTGTAATTATCAAGCATTACAAACCTCTAATTGTCTTCAGCAGGAAACTGATCTCTCCATTCGACAACTCCGTGCTGGATAAGATAACACATACAGAGTCACACTGGGGTTCTATTAAACCATAATATAAACAATTCTGAGGGCCATCCTCCATCTATACAGAATATGTGTAAATTCACTGTCAGTTGCATCATGAACCTTGTTGTTATCCATGAACACTTGGAACATATCAATAGAATCTAATAGATAGGATTGTCTCATAATAAATAAACCCAAGTAGTAAGTGATTGGCTCCAAAGATAGCTTCAAATGGGTTTGTATATTTATCAGAGGCAGGGACCACTGAGGTCTCCTCTGGCTAGTCCAATCTGACGCTAGACACCAATCGATCATTCAGTGCCATCCTAATGCATGGGCATAATGGGCACTTGCACAGGGGCCCCACAAGCAATGGGGCTCCATACTAATCTATGTATGTTAACATTTCAATGCACCTTGTATCATATATGATAATGTTGTGTGGCAGGATGTGAACGTGGCTCCAATCTGTCTACGCCACATGTGAAGACTTTAACCCCTTCCCGCCCCATGACGTAAGGGTACGTCATGGGAGCGGAGTACTTCCCGCAAAAGACGTACCCTTACGTCAAAGGGATAGCGCGAGATCATAGCAGATCTCACACTATCCCGCAGCGGAAGCCAGCTGTCACTAGTAGCCGGCCTCCCGCTTCGACAGCAGGGGGCGTCGGAGATGCATCCACCTGCTGTTAACCTCTTCTTTGCAGTGATCTAAGTAGATTGCGGCAGGGAAAGGGTTCACAGAGGGAGTGCGCTCTCTCTGTGACTCCAGCCAGCTCTTGTGATAACATCGTGAGAGCCGGCTGGTTGCTATGGCAACAGGACGCCAGATACCGGCGTCCTGTATTGCCATTGCCTAAGATCGCTGTAATAAGCGATAAGGCATGGCAGGAGAGAAGTCCTGCCATGCCTTATCGCAGCGATCATTACTGCTGTAGTAAAAGTCCCTCAGAGGGACACAGATGGTGTAAAAATAAGAGCAAAATAAAGATCAAAAAAATAAAAATGTAAATAAAAATGTTAAAACCCCCTTTTTAATGCTTTTTCTCATATTAGCATGAAAAATTTTTTTGAAAATTTAAAATCCCACATATTTGGTATTGACGCGTCCGTAATGACGTGTACAATCAATTGAACATGCTTTTTATCCTGCACAGCAAAAAGTGTAAAAAAAATGCTAAAAAACTGAGGCAAAATGCTAATTTTTAGCATTTTGCCTCCCAAAAAACACAATAAAAGTAATAAAAAGAAATGTGTCTATCCCAAAATGGTACCAATAAAAACTACAGCTCGTCTCGTAAAAAACGAGCATTCAGAGAGCTCCATCCATGGAAAAATAAAAAAGTTATAGGGCTTTGAATGCAGTGATTTTAGAAAAATATAATAATTTCCAAAAAAAAGGTTTTTTATTGTGGAGAAGTGGAAAAACCTAAAAAAAAAATAAGAATTTTGGTGTTGTTGTAACCGTACCATCCCGCAGAAAAAAATGTAGTGTGTCATTTATGCTGCATAATTAACGCTTTAAAAAAAAAAAAAAATCTATGGCAGAATTGATGTGTTTTCTCTCCCTACGATCATGAAAAAAATTATAAAAGTTTTACAATGTAGTCTATGTAACCAAAAATGGTACCAATAAAAACTACAGTTCGGCATGCAAAAAACAAGCCCTTATACGGCCGCGTCGACGGAAAAATAAAAAAGTTAGGGCTTTTGAAAAGTAGAGATGAAAAAATACCAAAAATCGTTTGGTCCTCAACGCCAAAATAGGCCATGTCCTTAAGGGGTTAATTTTGTCACTTTCTGTTTCACTTTCAAATTATTTATAATTCCTTTTGTAAATTATTCAGAATTTCTATAATAAAAAGAGAGATTTCCCACCGGATGGATGTGTGGATCATCTTGTGAAGCGAAGTACATCATCTCGGTACTTCCTAGTGTAACGTAGCCTGGTACTGTGAACAAAGAGACTTCTGTAGTGCAAGAGGAAAATGGACCCTATAGACTTAGACTTACGGTTCTCCAGTCTAGGTTCCTAGCTCGCTCGTCCTCACGAGTTTTCTTGACATTATCCCGTGCCTGCCTGGCAGTTATAGGTAAATGTGGGGACTTCAGGACTTTGACCACGATCAGTTTGTTGGTGCCTGGAGGTGTGGTGTCAGTACTTCTGAAACTGTTCCCAAACCGCCGTATCAAGACTGTACCTAGACTGGGTGAAGCAGACCATGTGTGGCTGATCCTAGAGGCAAGTGCACAAAAAGATGCATAAAAGAGAACAGCGCCCCCCAAATGAACAAAAAACAAGTAAGCGTGCTGGAACAGACTCACCTGGAGTAGTTGGGTTAACCCTCTGTATATGCCCTAAGTGGGTGGCAGAGAATCTTCGTTCAATGTGGACATCCCACGTGGAGAACGCCAGCTGCAGCCATCTGATCCAATCCGATGGTCCATGATAACAGGTAGGATGAAGAAACAAAAAGAGAAACAAAGCCCTCAAGGGTAATCCTACAATGACAACTGATTAGTAAGTGAGTAGACTGAATGGTAAATTACTTACTTCACTAGGGAAGTATGTAGGCTCAACTCCCTGCTCCTTGTGTCCAGAAAGGCAGTATCCAAATAATGTGGTTCGAAGTAACGGGAACCGACAATTCAAGTGATCAAATGTTGGCAGTGTGTGTATTGGAGAGAAGATCAATAAAAACACAATAAAATAATGAAATAAAATGAATAAGATTAAAACATGAAAAGTGAAATACAATGAGTGGACAACAAATAAGGGGTAATCTGCGATTTTGCATTTTCCTCTGTTAAATACCATTCTGTTAGTTACTGCCGACTGTTCAAGCTTGTCTAGATCTTTTTGAATCCTCTCTCTCTTTTCAAGCATTAGCTATCCTTCCTAGTTTTGTGTCATCAGCAAATTTGATCAGTTTCGCATCAATTCCCTCCTCCAGATCATTTATAAAAAGGTTGAACAACACTGGGCCTAGGACAGAGCCTTGTGGTACCCCACTTGATACATTCTCCCACTTGGATGTGCAGCCATTTATGACCACTCTTTGAGTACGATCACTGAGACAGTTGTGAATCCACCTAACAGTTGCCTTGTCAATCCCATATGTGTTCATTTTTTTCACTGAGTATGGTATAAGGTACTTTGTCAAATGCTTTTTTTTCTAAAATCAAGATATACTATATCTACCGCATTTCCCTGATCAATCCAGTCAGTGATTCTGTCATAGAAGTAAATTAGATTTGTCTGGCATGACTTGTTTGTTACAAACTCATGCTGGCTCTGGTTAATTACTCCATATTTATCCAAGTACTTGCATACATGCTGTTTAATAATATGTTCAAAGATATTTCCCAGTATAGTAGTCAGGCTTACAAGCCTGTAGTTTTCTGAGTCCACATTCTTCCCTTTTTTGAAGATAGAGACAAATTTGCCCTTCTCCAATCTTCTAAAACTTCTGTTCTCTATGAATTTTGAAAGATTTCTGCGGGACGTTGAGCAATTACTTCTGCTACTTCCTTTAGCATCCTAGGATGTAAATCATCTGGACTTGGAAACTTGAATTCAAGTTAGGCCTCCTGCACATGACAGGGTTGGATCCTGCATGCGGGATCCTGCAGCAGGATCTGACCCTGTGCCTGGCCAGTGACCCGGCTCACCTGTCTTTCTTTGTTGTGCGGGAGAGCACATGCGCAGTACAGATAAGGCTGCACCGTCACTATGCGATGATGAGGATCCCACAACCTTACTGCAGTGCTCATTGCAGAAGGGCTGTGGGATGGACGGCTTCCATTGACTTCAATGGAAGCCGTCGGTGTGGAAATTCGTGCAGAATGGACCATGCTGAGATTTTTTTTCCACAAGCAGAAATTTACGCTTGTGTGCAGGAAACAGCGGATCTCCATAGGAGGCTATGAGTGGTATTTGCTGCAGAGTCTGGGAGCAGCCGCCGGCCCCGGATTCCGTAAATCAAATCCGCCCATGTGCACAAGCCCTAAGTTAGCTAAGTGTTCCCTCATCATCTCTCTACTTATAGATAGCCTGCATTTCCCCCCCCAATAGCACAGGGAAGATCAGTTGATGTTACATCTACTTTCTGAGAGAAAACAGATACAAAATAGGAAATTAAAAGTTCGGTCTTCTCAACATCATTTTTAACCAATTCACCATTTTCATCTTGTAAGCATCCAATAGCATCTTTGACTTTTCTTTTGCTTTTGACATATCCCCCAAATCCTTTTTATTGCTTTTGGCCTCTCTTGTAACCCTCAATTCATTATTTGAGCTTTTTTGACACTTGCCCTACAGTTTCTGCAGATTACATTATTTTTCTTCTTTTTTAGCATTTAGTAGTTGGAGGAACACAACATTGGCTGCCAAACTCAGCAGACTGTGACCCCTTTGAACATGTTTGGGAAATGCTGAAAAGGACTGCAAGATCTGCTACCATTTATTCACTAAGTGTGCACCAGCTGACAGAGCTGCTGCAGCACGTATGGATCGAATTGGGTATGGAGGATGTTCGCCTGCTTTGGAATCTGCTCCCCGATGCCTGAAAGTGGGTGATTACCAAAAAGGGACCAAACAGTTATTGAGTAGGTATTTTTACTGCAGTGATCATTAAGTTGTACATTTGCTGTATATTTATACCTTTATGCAGTGTTTACCTTTTATCTCCCTTTTTGGTAATATCTATGCTGGTAAAATTTGGTACTGACGCCAGATTTTGATTCCCTAAGCCTCCCTACCAGTTCACCAGTAACCACGCTATAATAGTGTGAAGCTGCAACCACTTCCAGGTATGTTCACACAATGGAATTTGTCACAGAATTTTCAGGGAAAATTCCGCCTCTAAAAACTACGTTAAAGTTTGTGTCTTTCTGCTGTGGATCTGTGTGGGGATTTAGCCCTCTCAATGGGCAAAATCCGTGTGCAGATTTCCGATGCTGCAAATTTCGACTGAGTATTTAGAGGTGGAATTCACACAGAACAATCCATGGTGAATTCCACCATCTGAACATACTTTAGGGTATGTCCACATGGGGCAGATTTGCTGTGGATTTTCTGTGTGGACTTTCCATACAGATAATCTGCAGTATTTACAGTAACAGCAATATGAATGAGATTTTCAAAATCTTGTTTACAGGCAAGGAAGAAAATCTGCCCCAAACCTGTGCGGAAATTGACATGTCATGCAGAATTTAAATCTGCAGCATATCCATTTGCTGCAATGGATAAGCAGTGTGGATTCTACCTCTTCAAATGAGAGGGAGAATTCTGTAATTCAGTAATTACATAGCCACAGAACATTAAAATTCTAAAGGTGTTGACCAACGAAAAACGTTTATCGTCTATCTATAGGATAAGTGTATAATCACTGGAAATCCGATCGCTGGGACCCCCACTGGTCATGAGATCCTTCATTTAGATGGAGAGCTGGTCACACATGTGCTTTACTGCTTTAATTCAATGTGTATGTGACTGTTAGAGCAATAAATATGTATCCATTTTAAATCCATCTTGTATACTTTAGCCTGTCATATTATATTGTTGACATTTTTCTTCATGAGGACTTTGCAGATATTACATCTAGTACAATCTTGCTTGGTCAGAACATCCCATATGCTTCATCTTTGAGATAAGAGAACCAGACTATACAACCTTGATGCTATCAGAGCCTGTTCTCCATGAGAAGGCCAATTTACAGAAGTCTCATGGGACTTCGTTGCACTCGGCCTGAGAGAAGTCCTGCCTGACAACTAAGACATTGCTGTTCTTGTTTAGTTTTAATAACCAATGATAAATGAATTATAATACAAGTGAGGCGCGTTCCAGCCTTGTTGCAAATGTCTTTGGATATATATACTTCTGCTTGTTAATGGAATAAACAGATGTCTTCCAATCACATCCAATGTGTGTGTGATTTGTAAGCTTCTTCGAGCTTGAATATAAACAATAATTTGGATACCTAAAAACATACAAATTAGCAAATATTTATTTACATTAACATGACTGATGCAGACAGACAAGTACATTGTTCAGTTATCTTGGCTATTTCTGTCATTGCCATTAATCTAGCTATTTATAACTAGAAAATTCTGATCACACCGCTGTCATTGACCAACAAGATACATTACTAGTAATTATTAGGAAATTATAGCACTAGTGTTTCTGGTGGTGCAATGCGCCACACAGCTCAGCTAGATGCATGTTACACACACACAGCTCTGCTACATGTGTGTGTCTCACGCACAGCTCTGCTACATGCATGCATCACACATACACAGAGCTCTGTGACATGCATGCATCATACACACACACAGCTCTGCTACATGCACACATCACACACACACAGCTCTATTACATGCATGCGTCACACACACAGTTCTGCTACATACGTGCATCACACACACAGTTCTGCTACATGCACACGTCAAACACAGCTCTGTTACATGCGTGCATCACACACAGCTCTGCTACATGTGTACGTCTCGCACACAGTTCTGCTACATGCGTGTTTCTCACACACACAGCTCTGTGACATGCGTGCATGACACACACAGCTCTGCGACATGTGCGTATCACACACACAACTCTGCTACATGCGTGTCAAACACATACAGCTCTGCCACATTTATGTGTCACACAAACACAGCTCTGCTACATGCGCACATCACGTACTCATAGCTCTGCTACATGCGTGTGTCACACACACACAACTCATGCTGCTTACAATCTTCATGCCATACAACAGGAATCACAACTGGTCACATCAGAGTTCTGCACACACTGATCACCCTAGTCATGTGACACCCGACTCCTCCCACACAGGTGACTGATCCCATGATGCTGACATAATCACAGCTCCTATAAGCACATGGCTGGTTTCTGACTCTGCTGGTTTAGGACCTGTGATGACGTCACTGTCATGTGCACGGGGTGGAGCTCGGAGCCGGTGACTGATCACATGATGGTTGTAGCAAGATTTTGTATCCTGTGTGGATGCAGCCTTAGACCCATTTTGCTTCACTACCTACTCATTTCTTCTGTAGATGGTCTCTGTTTAAAAATGTAAGCTTTTCACAGGGGCAACACATCATTTTACTGTAATAAACAAGATATATGAACCTGTCTACTGGGCAATAAAAACACCGTCTGCCACCAGATTCCTGAGCAGGCAGGTGGTCAAAAACCCTTGAGTGACTACAAAACACATGCAGTGAGATTTGGAGGCAGCAGGCACTGAGGTTTCCATTTACACAGTGAGGCACATACTAAACACTGAAGGTCTTCATACCCAAACTCCAAAACGCACACTTCTAATGACCTAAAAGTACTATGAAGTGATTATATAAAACTGGAACTTTTCGGGTCTGTCGATCAGTAGTATGTCTGGAGGCGGAAGAATGAAGCATATACCGAAAAGAACACCCTGCCTACAGTGAACCATGGCGGTGGCTCGGTGATGCTATGGGACTACTTTGCTTCTTCTGATACTGGAAAACTGCAGTACGTGAAGGGCAAGAAGGATTCAATCAACTATCAGGAAATCATATGAGAAATTGTCATGCCTTTTATGAGGAAGCTGTCGCTTCATGGTCATTGAACCTTCCAAGAGAACAATGATCCCAAGCATACTTCAAAGTCCAACAAGGCTTGGTTTCTGGAGTGGCCTTCGCAGTCACCTGACTTGAACCTCATAAAAAAACTTTGGTGTCGCTTCAGGAGGACAGTTGTAGTACACAAACTCAAGAATATTAGTGAACTGGAAGCCATTGCTCAAGAGGAATGGGCTACAATTCCTCAGAAACAATGCCAGAAGCTGGTGTCTGGCTATGTATCACATTTGTAGCCTGTCATAACAGTAAAAGGTGCTCAACAAAGTACTAAAGAGGTTTGTCATGAGGGAGTTGAATAATTCTAAGACTGCAGTAGTCATTAAAAGTGGCATTTCATGGGGACTTTTGTTATATTACTCTTCGTTGTGTTTGATTGTTATTTTTTTTTGCAAACAGCTGAAAGTTTGTAAATGTGGAAAATAAACCTCATTTGCAGTGGGGGGTTGTATTATTTTGATTGCCACTATAGTTTATTTAACATATTTTGGGATACAGTTGGGTATTTTTTCTGCAGACCTCATCTGTTTTAGGAATTGTTTTATGAATTTAATAAAGTTGTGGTTCTATTTTTCTTCAATAACTTGGTGTTATGCACTTTTTCTATTTTGGTTGTCCACTTGTTATACGGCTGCCTGTCTTGTAGTGGCCTGTATCGGGGAAATATATGACTGCTCATGGCTTGCTAACTGATGATATTTAGGGGTTTCAGAAGCCATACCTGTACTGATCAGCTTCATTAGGGGACTGGCATGATGAGATAACCTCTTTCATAAAGAAAAGAAATCCTAGGGAAGCCTAGAACAAGATGATAACAAAGGGTTATTAAAGGCTGCTCATGTAATTTATTTTTCGGAGTTGCAGAATGTTTTCTTTTCTTCTAGATCAGTCTGGGTGGCCTGTGGAGATGTGTGATTCTAATGACTGGGTGCACAGTAAATAGCTAGAAAAAGACCCAAATCACAAGCTGCATTTGCATAATGTAATGTTTATGGTGTTTATTGCTTTCATGTGTGGGCTGCAGTGTATATAAAATAGAAAATTCCACATATGGTTGCAGGGGCTTACAGCAATAAGTAATCTTACAGCAGATGCTAGTTAATGAGGTTAATGATATTTTAAGTGCTCACAGAATAATTTCTCATTTAGATTGCATGACTTCCACTTAGGACATTTAAATCAGACATCGTTTTCATGTTTTAGAATTTATTTAGCTTGTCTATTTTTAAATTAGAGACATTGGAGTTTTAAGAAGACAACCGCAAAACATTGACCTTTTGACATATGAATCCTAATGGTCTTCGATTCTCTATTAGAGGCACGTAGAACCGTTTTCTGATTTCTTAGTAGTGAAAGCAGTGATAATGCATTAAAAAATGACACGTTGCAGCTACTGTCCACAGTTTGAGGATCGGGTCAACCCTTGCTCATGCTGGCTCATGCTCACTGTCATTTCAGCACCGGGCTCTAATAGTGATACATCTCTTGCTGTGTATGTGGAGATTGGTGGGCTGGGAAGTAGAATAACTCAGCCAACCAATTAGCATTAGTCTGTGTAAATTAATTCCAGCTCCTCCTCTCAGAGGGTGCTGGCTATACTCCCGTCTCATTCAGTCTGGTTGGATCACTGTAAGTCTGGTTGGGTCTGTGATTCCCTGTCAGTCTGACACCTGTCTGTTCTGGGTTTACAGCTAAGTTAAAGGGGTTTTCCAGCTGTGATGGCTGTCAGTGCCGGGATACAGCAGAGTCGGAATGGAAGCTGCTGTTCCGACTCTTATGTAGTGGCCAGCGCTTGTAATTATAGGCACAGCTCCCATTGATTTCAATGAGAGCTGCACCTGCAATTATGAGCGCCGGCCACTTCACAGGGGTCGGTGCTGGGGCTTCCGCTACCATCCAGATATATTCTGGCACTGACAGACAGCGCTGTCTGGAAAACCCCTATGATGGGTGCATATTTACACACAAAGATTATCACTCAAAAGATGGCTTTTGAGCGAATTTTAAGTGATAATTGTGTCTAAACGGGCCTTAATAGGTGCTTCACTCTCATTTAAATCAGTGGCAGTGATGCCTCCTATTACACTTCTGGCTCTGACCGCAATAAGAAGCCACAAGTGTAATGAAAGGCATCACTCCCAATGATTTCAAGGGGAGTGAAGCCATCTATTACACTTTTCTCCCCTGACGACTAATTTGGATGTTCAGCCCTGTCATCACTGACAGTGGTCCGAGGGATTATCTGATCAGTGAGGAAAACCAGCGATGAATCCCTGCTAATCAACTATTAATGACCTATCCTAAGATAGGTCATCATTAGTAAATATCCGTAAAGCCCCTTTAAATGTCAATTCTGTGACTAGTCTAGATGCTTTAGGAGTGGTCTTAGAATACCTCAGGACTGGTGAAACAGTACGTGAATTTTCAAGAGAGATTAAATGCTTTGTATGAGATTAGAAAAACATAGCTGCTTTCTTCCAGACGTAGAGCCACGCTTGTCCACAGGTCATGTTTGATATTGCAGCTCAGCCCCACTTACTGAAGACACGCTACAATGCCAAACGCAATCTATGGACAAGTGTAGGTACCTGGCATAGTATTAAAGATGTTCAAGAGAGGAACAGC
The DNA here is from genome assembly GCF_035609145.1 of Eleutherodactylus coqui. NCBI lineage: Eukaryota > Metazoa > Chordata > Amphibia > Anura > Eleutherodactylidae > Eleutherodactylus > Eleutherodactylus coqui. The sequence continues at coordinate 256,998,681 of NC_089839.1, read as the reverse complement.
TCCATAATATGAAATCCCATGGAGTATGCTATAATATTTCTTTGTTGGATTCTTTATGAAACTGGAGGCATACATAGGCACACTTCCATATGCAATTAGATCCAATTCACTCCTATGGGACATCAGTATTATGAGGGGCCACAGAGAGAGCACCAGTACTATGAGGGGGCCATAGAGGAGACACCAGTACTGTGGAGGGGCACAGATGGGACACTAGTACTATGAGAGGCCACACAGAGGGCACTGGTGTTATGATAAGGGTATGCATATGGGCATAGATATCAACCAACTGAAAGAAGCAGTGCAAAACCGAAAAACATGGAGGGTATGTTCACATGGTGGAATCTGCATGAAATTTTCCACCACAATAGAAATCTGTGGCTATTCTGCCGTGAATTTGTACGCAGATTTAGCCCTGTCAATGTGCAAAATCCCCATGCGGAAATTTTCAATGTGTTTCAGTGCGGATCCATATCCCTGGCAGGGCCAGATCTGTGTGCGAATTCACATCAAAATACACAGCAGAAACATGTAGCCTAGCCATGGATTTCTACCATGATTTTAGTGCTAGAATCTGTGCAGAAAATTCCATATGAACATACCCTTCAAATATCTGTCTGGGATGATTTAGTGAATCCTGCACTAAGCAGGGGGTTGGACCCGATGACCTTGGAGGTCCCTTCCATCTCTGCCATTCTATGATTCTACCCTAACCCGGAATGGCAGAGTCTTCCAAGAATCTTGGAAAACCCATTTAAGGCCAAATGCACATGGGGGGATTTGAATTGTGGAATCCAGAGCAGACAACCACGTCCAGATTCCACAGCCAATACCGCCCATAGCATGCTATGCAAAAGTGATTCTTCATGCACATGAGCGGAGATCAATTGTGATTTCCGCTCGCAGATAACAAAAAAATTGCAGCATGCTCCATTTTTCTACTGTGTCTGTAAGAACAGCTTCCATTGAAGTCAATGGAAGCCGTCCGACCTGTATTCCATCCGAAATTTACATTGCGGATGGGCCGCGGATTCTGCAGTACAGGAAGAAGAAAATGAGAGCAGGTATGCATGCGGAATCCGGCTCTGCCGTGTGCATGCGGCCTAATACAGTCTGCAAACTATCCTCAAAACAGAGACTCACTTAAAGCGCCAATGAAGTAGGTTTTTTTTGGTTCCTTGAATAAATGGAGTTTATATCCTCGGAGAATTTTTTTATGTTTTCTGCTTTAGCAGCGAAGTAATACTTCCTCTTTATAAAGATGCTTGTAATTATCTGACAATGTGTATTGAGTTAGTTTGCTCTATAATAAAATTTTCGAAGTGCTAGTGTTTCCTTGTAAGTCTGATGGCGGGTTTCAAATTTGAATGATCTTTATCCAGGGAATATTTGCTATAATGGAAACACATATTCCAGTTTGATTTGGTGAATTTCTAATATATTTTAGTGCTAATACTTTATGATACTCTATTTTGAGGCTGACTTTATTTTGACGGAATGCTTTTCTTCAATGAGGATTTTAATAGCCGTATCATTCATCCGATCCTGCATTTCTTACATGAGACAATGAAGGGGTTTTAATGCATTCATTACTGGCATGTAGTCTTGATGTTAATATTCGGCTTTATGATATCTCATCAATTGTACAGTATGCTCACAATTTAGTGCATTCTTTTCAATACGCCGAATTATCATTTTCTTTTACGATACATAGAATTGTTTGAGTCTTAATACATATTAAAAGAGAAGGCGGAAAAGGGGGCTGTTTTCATAAAGTTGCTGAAAAGGTTCTTTTTATCTCAGATTTTATTAGAATATTGCTATATTACATTACTAACGCCATTTGATTGATGATTGGGAGTGCAAATCATGGTTTAACTGGTTGATGTTTATGGCAATAGCACTGAAATACTGCTGAAAGAATCTGCGTTTAGAGATTCAGTGATTGTGGTTGTACATAGAAATCATAGGGCACCATTGCGAAACTTAGAATTGGGCCTCCCCTATAAAAGAAATTGTATTAGATGCAACATATCTGTGGGTTTAGATGCAGCGACTCAGCTCAAGGATACCTCTGTGGAATGCAGTCACTATGTAATAGTCAACTACCAGTTCTATACAATGATAGTGACTACAGTGCAGTTACTTCCAGTGATCACAGGTGACATATTCTCTGATTGGTGAAGATCCAATTTTTTCTTTACCTGGGCCCAGATGACCTGGAAGATTTCCTGAAGCAATGACTCGTCTCTGCACACTCTTACCATCTGGCCACTATGCCTAATGCACCTCTCAGTAAGCCCTCCATATTACTAGTGTCCCCTCTGTGCCCCCCCATAGTACTGATGTCCCCTATGTGGCCCCTAATAGTACCACCGTCTGCTTTGTAGCCCCTCCACAGTACTGGGGTCCACTCTGTGCTCCCAAGTAGTACTTGTGCCACCTCTGCTTCCCCCCACCCCCACATAATACTGATCTCCTCTCAGAGGCCCCCCATAGTACTGGTGTTCCATCTGTGTCCCCCCAAAGTACTAGAGTTCCCTCTATGTCTCTCCCTTCTCCTGATTGTTGAGCAGAACAAGCAGGAAGGAAGGAGTGGCAGGTTGGATGTAAGTGAAGCTTATTCTGCTGGATATTCAGGGAAAAGGGGAAGTGAGTCAGTGGTGGGACAGTAGGCAGGGCCCATCAGCCCCGGGCCCCCATTGCATGGGCCCCATAGCAGTCGAGTGATCTGCTTATATTGACGGCATGCTACTGGCTGATTGTATGCCCAGATGTATGCAACTGTATACCTAAACAAGTTACATAAGTTTGTGATTAATGCAACTGTTCATTCAGTAGCTCAGAATTGATATGTAAGTCAATACCTACAAAGAATTTCCTGTTATTTAGTTTTCCTCAGTGTTTGCTACTTGGCTGCTTTGTAGCTCAGCTCATTTAGGACAGAGCTGTGATCTGTGGCTACAGTTTAGCTACAGTGCTTAAAGGGGTTGTCCCGCGCCGAAACGGGTTGTTTTTTTTTTAACCCCCCCCCCCCCCGTTCGGCGCGAGACAACCCCGATGCAGGGGTTAAAAAAACAACCCGCACAGCGCTTACCTGAATCCCGGCGGTCCGGCGTCTTCATACTTACCTGCTGAAGATGGCCGCCGGGATCCTCTGTCTCCGTGGACCGCAGGGCTTCTGTGCGGTCCATTGCCGATTCCAGCCTCCTGATTGGCTGGAATCGGCACGTGACGGGGCGGAGCTACACGGAGCCTACATTCTACACGAGCGGCCCCATAGAAGACTGCAGAAGACCCGGACTGCGCAAGCGCGGCTAATTTGGCCATCGGAGGGCGAAAATTAGTCGGCTCCATGGGAACGAGGACGCCAGCAACGGAGCAGGTAAGTATAAAACTTTTTATAACTTCTGTATGGCTCATAATTAATGCACAATGTACATTACAAAGTGCATTATTATGGCCATACAGAAGTGTATAGACCCACTTGCTGCCGCGGGACAACCCCTTTAATTTGAAGTAGTCTGGGACACGCCCCATGCAGCCTGAACCAATGTTGCACTTTTAATGGTTGTGAATAAAGCTGTTTTCTAGATGGCCCAAGTGATACTGTATCAAGGTTTTTATAGCCTTGGATCGTAAGTTATATATATTCCAGTTATTTGTGTCTTTGTATTAATTAATATAACTGTCTCTTTAAGGATGGTGCATTCTCTGGTGAACTTGAATGCAGGTATAGGCTTCTCACAATAGGATAAGTTCTAGGGACGTGCTAAAAAGCCCATATGGAGTTCGGGTAGTTTGATGTAATTACCGAGACAGCAGGGCAAAAGAACAATGTGATTCCCGAGGGCTGCTGTGTTAGGCAGAACAGTAGCAACAATGTGCTTGCCATGAAATGCTGAAAGACGACTGCAAAAGACCCGGGACAGGATAGGACAGTGCTCATCTGAGAGACCCTGCAGTGACTATTCGGAAAGTCTGACACCAGACATGCATTGTACCAAATTACTTTAGAAACTGTGATTTGTTCCGAAAGTGCTTGCCGCATTTACATTAAAGAACGTTCAAGCAATGACGGAGAGGTGGCCCCGCTCTATACCCGTTCTTCCACACCATCTTGCAATCTGAAAACCCTGCTCCCCAGACTTCTATCATCAGTACCCTTTGACATCCATCTGGCCAAAGGTAAGCCCCTGAGTTGTAATAGACCCTGTTGAGAAATAATCCAGTCTAGGCCCATCTAAGAACCTGTGATTTCTGTTCGGAAATGTGATACCAAGAGATTGGCGCTTGTTGATCGCTTGCACAGTGGACAGTTGTCCTGGTACTGAAGTCTGCATTAGTCAAACTGCAACTTAATATCACCATATGATATAATGACCAAATATTACCACCATACATTGACCTAATAATATAATTATACAGTGACTACTACTATACAAATACTACCATTGTGTAATTGAATCTAACTCTGCAGTAACTGAATAATAACGCTCTTAAATTTCATCAAAGCAACCGTCCTGTCCTGGACACAAAAAGACAGCTTCTCTTACTACCTGATGCACTGTGTATTAGTATGCATAATTAGTCTATGACATTACATGCTGCTCTGACTGAACTGACACTGTTGCTCACATGGGCAGCACTGGCCAATGAAGCCAGTCTGTAGTGTCTTAGACTAATGATGAATACTAATGCACAGTGTGCATCAGGTAGCCAGAAAATTAGTGTGGCAATCTTTGTTTTCCAGAACCGGAGGGTTACTTTAAAGGGGTGGTCTCGCGAAACCAAGTGGGGTTATATACTTCCGTATGGCCATATTAATGCACTTTGTAATGTACATTGTGCATTAAATATGAGCCATACAGAAGTTATTCCACTTACCTGCTCCGTTGCTAGCGTCCTCGTCTCCATGGTTCCGTCTAAATTCGCTGGCAGCTTGCTTTTTTAGACGCGCTTGCGCAGTCCGGTCTTCTCCATTCAGCACGAGCCGCTTCAGTGTGCTCCCCGCTACAGCTCTTCTGCGCATGCGCAGACGAGCTGTCACTGCTCGGGAGCGCGCTGAAGCGGCCATTCTGCACCATCCTCTGTTAGAGGAAGGTGCAGAAACTGGAGCTGCCCAGCGGAGAAGCCCAGCCCAGCCCAGCAGCCCCGAGAAGCGTCCCAGGTAAGTGATGGGTCGGGGGGGAACTAGCGCTGCGCCGGGCTGCGCCGGGGGGGCTGTCGCTGCGCCGGGGGGGCTGTCGCTGCGCCGGGGGGGGCTGCCGCTGTGATGGGGGGGCTGTTGCTGCGCCGGGGGGGGGGCTGCCGCTGTGATGGGGGGGCTGTCGCTGCGCCGGGGGGGCTGTCGCTAGGCCGGGGGGGGCTGTCGCTAGGCCGGGGGGGGGGCTGCCGCTGCGCCGGGGGGGGCTGCCGCTAGGCTGGGCTCCGGAACCTAGCGCTGGGCTCCGGGGCCTTCACCTGGGCTGAGGGTCTAGCGCTGGGGAGCCGGGGGCTAGCGCCGGTTACCTGCTGTCTGGTCGGCGGCTGCGGGGCGTCTGGTCGGCGGCTGCGATGCGTCCGGTTGCCATGGAGACACAGCTGGCGGCGTCTCGGGAGCGCGCACGTCGGGCTGCAGCGAGCGACGGGGAAAGAGCCGGCGGCCATCTTGAGGAAACTTTTATAAGTTGCTGAAACGCTGGAACGGTAAGTACAAACCAGCTAGAAATGTCATTTACAGGGGGGCTTTGTAATGTATGTTTAATGGGGGGGACTGGGCAAAAAAAAAAATTAACTGCTTCCTCGAGACATCTCCTTTAAGGACTTCAATTTCTTAGGATACAAAATTGATACAATCTCATGCTTTCAGAATTATGTGACATGTATGCTGGATTTTTTCCCCATTTTCCACTTGGCACAGTGTACATTTGTTTCTACCTTCTCTCAGGAGTGGTGGGAGGAGTGTGGTTGCTGTGCTGTGTTCTATAGACTGTACACAGAGAACTGTAGATCATGTTCTCTAAATGTCTGCAATACACACACATAAAAGCATGCTATATTACAGTGTACAGCAAGAGTGAGCAGTGGAGATGTGATTTTTGTAGCTAAAACACAGTAAAAAGTGACCCATTATTAGCTTGCCGGCATGTCTATATGAGTTTCTCTCCTTCCCTTCTCCCACCACACCTCTGTTCTGCTCTTTATACAGTTCAATGAACTAGATAACTCACCCCTCCTCCACCCATGTTCTATCCTCTACACATCTCCTGTCAATCAGTTGAGAACAGGTAGTTAACAGAAAGCTAGGAGTTTGGGGGGCCTAGTGGCCATCACGTTAGAGCAATTTTTAAGCACAAAAACTTAATTTTAGGTAAATAAAGTAAACAGTTTTGCTACTTATTGGATTGACTATCATAGAAGCACAAGTTGTTTGCAAAGTTAGAGACCATTTAAATGTATGTTTTTTAACAGGGCTGACAACAGCATCCATCAAAGGCATCAATCACAGGCATTCACTATAAGGGCTTAAACACATGGCAGTGTATTTGTCGCATCATGGCATAATAGGACAAAATGAAACTATTGATTTCAATGGTTTAGTTTTCACTATTAGGATTCTCATCCGTTAATAGTACGGGCGAGACAAAATAGGATTTGCCTTATCTTTACAGCACGTAGTATTAAAGGAGATGTCTCGAGGAAGCAGTTAATTTTTTTTTTTGCCCAGTCCCCCCCATTAAACACACATTACTAAGCCCCCCTGTAAATGACATTTCTAGCTGGTTCGTACTTACCGTTCCAGCGTTTCAGCAAGTTATAAAAGTTTCCTCAAGATGGCCGCCGGCTCTTTCCCCGTCGCTCGCTGCAGCCCGACGTGCGCGCTCCCGAGACGCCGCCAGCTGTGTCTCCATGGCAACCGGACGCATCGCAGCCGCCGACCAGACGCCCCGCAGCCGCCGACCAGACAGCAGGTAACCGGCGCTAGCCCCCGGCTCCCCAGCGCTAGCTCCCCCGGCGCAGCGACAGCCCCCCCCATCGCAGCGACAGCCCCCCCGGCCTAGCGCTAGCCCCCCCGGCCTAGCGACAGCCCCCCCGGCCTAGCGACAGCCCCCCCGGCCTAGCGCTAGCCCCCCCGGCCTAGCGACAGCCCCCCCGGCCTAGCGACAGCCCCCCCCGGCCTAGCGACAGCCCCCCCGGCCTAGCGACAGCTCCCCCGGCGCAGCGACAGCCCCCCCCCGGCCTAGCGCTAGCTCCCCCGGCGCAGCGACAGCCCCCCCGGCCTAGCGACAGCCCCCCCCATCGCAGCGACAGCCCCCCCGGCCTAGCGCTAGCTCCCCCGGCGCAGCGGCAGCCCCCCCCGGCCCAGCGACAGCCCCCCCGGCGCAGCCCGGCGCAGCGGCAGCCCCCCCCCCCCCCCCGGCGCAGCCCGGCGCAGCGGCAGCCCCCCCCGACCCATCACTTACCTGGGAGGCTTCTCGGGGCTGCTGGGCTGGGCTGGTCTTCTCCGCTGGGCAGCTCCAGTTTATGCACCTTCCTCTAACAGAGGATGGTGCAGAATGGCCGCTTCAGCGCGCTCCCGAGCAGTGACAGCTCGTCTGCGCATGCGCAGAAGAGCTGTAGCGGGGAGCACACTGAAGCGGCTCGTGCTGAATGGAGAAGACCGGACTGCGCAAGCGCGTCTAAAAAAGCAAGCTGCCAGCGAATTTAGACGGAACCATGGAGACGAGGACGCTAGCAACGGAGCAGGTAAGTGGAATAACTTCTGTATGGCTCATATTTAATGCACGATGTACATTACAAAGTGCATTAATATGGCCATACGGAAGTGTATAACCCCACTTGGTTTCGCGAGACCACCCCTTTAACTACTTGCAGGAAAGATAGGGCAGCACCTATCTTTCTCCTGTCTTTTTCAAACTCCTGCACTACGGTCTGGAGTTTGAACGGTCCGAGAAGGATAAAAACCCATTTATGCGCAACTATGCTCTGTAGAGGTGAGCGTAGTTACGCATACGGCCATGTGAAACCACCCTCAAACATGTACAGTAAATGCATACCTTTTTTAATACGAGAGCATATAGTAAAGATGGTTGACAGATTGTAAGGGGGTTTATATTGTGCAAAAATATATATACTTTTAGTATCGCTGTAATTGTATCAACCCGCAGAAAAAAATTTGTCATGCCATTTATGCTGCAAAAAAACCCAAAACATAATACAATGGCAGAATTGATGTGTTTTTTTTCTCCCTGCCCTCCAAAAAAACTTAATAACACTTTTACAATACATTATATACACCCAAAAATAGTACCAATAAAAACTAAATTTGCCATGCAAAACACAAGCCCTCATATGGCCATGTCGACGGAAAAAAAGTTATGGCTTTTGATAAGTGGAGATGAAAATACCCCAAAAATCGTTACGTGTGGCACTTTAAAGCACTTAATTACAAGGAGAAATGGAGAGGAGAGAAATGGTGGACCGGAGACAGGAGGAGGAGCTCAGCTGAAGTCTGCAGCAGCGCCGCCACGCTGTGAGAATCAGCGCTATTCAAGGGTGATTTTAATGGAAGGGGGATGTGATCAAGTGACCCTAAGTGTTTCTGTGGGTCTAGCCGGGATGCCCACCTCCCGAGTCCACATTGCTCCGTGCCCAGAGCGCTCACGTAGGCTGCAAACTGGCTAATGTTCTGATGTTTGCAGTGCTGGGCAGGTGGGAGGTTCGGGGCAACACACTTATGATCCGAGCTCAAATTTAAGTTATTACATTTAGTACCTACTAGAGATGAGCGAATGTACTTGGTTCGGGTGTTTTTGGACCCGAGCACCGCTTTTTCCGAGTAACTGACTACTCGGACGAAAAGATTCAGGGGGCGCCGGGGGTGCGCGGGGTGTTGCAGAGGGGAGTGGGGGGGAGAGAGAGAGCTCCCCCCTGTGCCCCACTGCTACCCCCCGCTGCACCATGCCGCCCCCTCTCTTCCCTCCCCCCATTCCCCTCTGCAACACCCCACGCACCCCCGGCGCCCCCTGGATCTTTTCATCCGAGTAGTCAGTTACTCGGAAATAGCGGTGCGTTGGACCAAAAACACCCGAACTGAGTACGTTCGCTCATCTCTAGTACCTACACATACATCTCACTAAGAGAAAAATTTTAGCAAGTAAACTCAGTGTAAGAAAATTGCTTTTTTTTTTGCTTTCCTCCACTCTATAGACATAGCACTGTGGACAATTTAAGAAATTGTTAAATATTGCTGCTAACTTGTTGACAAAGAGTTAATACATTTCCTATTGTTGCAAATAACCGGTATTTCATATTTCAAGCACTAGTGGCTTGGTCATTACCAGACACAATGGCCTCTGTAATTACTATACCGCTTGCATTGCGTGGCTGATGGCTGTAGGACTGATCACCTTCTTTACTGCCTTGTTATTCTTCATCTTCAGTGATCCTATACATATTGCTGTTAGACAACTATAAAGAAGTTTTATACAAGCAAATTAAGGCTGAGAAGTCCAATTTTCAAGCTCAGTGTCCAGTACTTGGATAAATTGGTGTTTTATGAAGTGTATAGAATCGGCTGCTTAGTGCTTTTATGAAGAAATGGAATCTTGAGAGTATATTGAACACCAGAAAGGCAATCTATTTTTTGAAGTAAACAAACTACAACTTAAAAGGGACTTTTTAAAAGTGGCTGTCTGGTTGATGTATAGGAGTTTTTAGGACTTTTTATTCATGACATCCATTTACAGCATTAAGCCTGTTGAAAACTTGTGTGTTGCGCCAACGATTCAATCTTAAGTTTGCTATTGATAGTTTTCAGTTGCAAGGAGTTGCCCTACATGTCAGCGTTGCCGTATGTCCCTGTTTTCTGCGTTCCTTTATTTATGGTGGGGCTATCTTTTTAGCATGTGTTGAACGACTATAACCATTTGAGTATTTGGATTATTTAAGATGGGACATATATATATTGAGGTATCTCATCTTTCATTTCAGTGGCGCATCTATATCTAAACTTTTACTCTTCTCTGAGCTCCTCTGCTCTACCATTACAGTGAGAGTCAATTATACTATCCTTAGGTGACATGAGATGATAGAATAATAAGTCGATTGCTTTACAATTTCCTTACATCTTGAAAAAAATCCAGCTGATGGGAAGGGTTGGTTGATTCATGCTACTTGTGCCGTGAGCTAGACTGAGGAGGGGGACAGCGTGGCACGACTGCTCCTCCCCGATGGAAAACATGGCCTGGCACGGCACTGCACAGTGGTAAATGGCAGGTCTTATTTAAGGTGCTACCTGTGGAGTCGGGTAGGGTAAGGTGGTAATTCCCAAAAGGGTGCTACCCACAGAATTGGGTAGGGTAAGATGTTAATTTGTTGTGGCGCTAGTCCATATAGGGGTATGGAGCCATTCCGAACAAAAATAATAATTTACAAAAAGTGGAGAACTAAACAAAAATGGGGATAGTGGTTCTTGCCCATGGAGAGTGTAGTGTGGTATCTCAGTGCAGATGTTGTAAATGGTGGGAAGGGACTCCAGGGAGCAGGCTTAGATAGTAAAACACTTTAACACTTTATTAGCAGGGTAAGAGGGAGTTCTTTACTTTGCAGTAGGTACACAACTTGGATTACATTTACTTGTGCAGATGATGACAACAGAGATAGAGAAACACCTTTCTTAGATTTGAGAACTTAGGGTTGAATTTCTCCTTCTTGTCCTCCTGACTTTACACCTCAGCTTCACTTCTCTGGCCTTGACTATTCAGATTTACGTCTTTCTTGTTTATTCCCACTAAATTCTTGTTGTTGCTTCTTCTGACCGTACTTCTTCCTTTCTGTACCTCTCTCCTCTGTTGACTCTCTGTCTAACAAGCTTAACCTGTCTTTTGTACTCACATTTGATGTTCCACCTTCCCACCGCACTGGCTGATCCTAGATGTTCTTTCTTCATTGACTCTCCTCGACACTGCCCTGGACCAGACTGACTTAGCTCTCTCTCATCCAACCTGTGTGAAGGGACTATCCTCCAATCACAGGGACCCTGGCAACTAGTTAATTAACTAGCTAATCCCCGAGCTAGTTGGGGTGATTGACAGACAAAGCAGAAGGTTAGGGTGATTTGCCTAACTTATGCGGGGTTTGGTTGAGGAAACATACAAGTTTAAAGGGTTTTTTTTTTGCATAGGCCCCCCGTTCAGCGCAGGACAAACCCAAGGGATGTGTTGAAATTAAAAAAAAAAATTTTACTTACCCGAATCCCCTCTCTGCAACTTCTTCCTTCTTTTCCTCCAAGATGGCCGCCGGGATCTTCACCCACGATGCACCGCGGGTCTTCTCCCATGGTGCACCATGGGCTCTGTGCGGTCCATTGCCGATTCCAGCCTCCTGATTGGCTGGAATCGGCACATGTGACGGGGCGGAGCTACGCGATGATGCGTAGAAGGGGGCGGAGCCAGAACGCCGCTCGTGCCCGGACCGATCAGAAGGGAGAAGACCCTTCTGCGCAAGCGCGTCTAATCGGGCGATTAGATGCTGAAATTAGACGGCGCCATGGAGACGGGGACGCCAGCGCAGGGAAGGTGAGTATATAACTTCTGTATGGCACATATTTCATGCACGATGTATATTACAAAGTGCATGTATATGGCCATACAGAAGTGTTTAACTTAACTTGTCATCGCGGGACAACCCCTTTAACACATAATAAACAATTTAAAGATATATACACCTGATTAAAGAAAGTGGCTATAAAAGTCCTGTAGTAACCAAGTCTGGGGTACTACACTTAAACCAAATTCTGACCCTCACATTAGCATGGTGCAACAGAAATCTCTATTCATCTGACTAAGCGATTGCTCAGTGATCTACTTTTTGTGTTCTTTTGCCCACTGGAGTCTTACCTTTCTGTTTCTCTTAGACAGCAATTGTACTAGAACTGTCCGTCTGCTGTTATAGCCCATCCTTGCAAAAGAACTATGAGTTGTGTGCTCAGACAAGTTAGTTGTGATTGTTCTCAGTGAGAGAAACCAAGTAATCTTGTAGATATGATACATTTTAATGGCTAACAAAAATACATGATGTTACAGCGAGCTTTCAGGGCTTCTATCGATCCTTCATCAGGTTAGAAGGATAGAAGGATCGATAGAAGCCCCGAAAGCTTGCTGTAACGTCATGTATTTTTGTTAGCCATTAAAATGTATCATACCTACAAGATTACTTGGTTTCTCTCAATGAGAACAATCACACTTTGCTCCACTGGCCAACATGGTACCAAACCTTTTTTTCATTTTGACAAGTTAGTTGGGGCACCAGCATTGTCGTCGTCTGCAGTTTACTTGGCTGTGCACCTCCTTTTCATCATCTTGGCCCCTTTCATCAACAAATTGTTTATGTCCACAGAATCCCCTTTCTCTGGCTGTTTTTCCTTGATGACACCTTTCTCAGTACACTCTTAACACTTGTGCATGAGAAAACCCCACAAGGTCAGAAATTTTTGAATCACTGGCGAGTCTAGCACCGATGACCAGGCCTCGTTTGAAGTCGCTCAGATTGCTCAATGTTCACATTCTTATGTGGATCCACACTGAAACTTACCCCAGGAAAAATAGTTCACTTTGAAGGTTTTCAACAAGAAAATACAAAGAGGTCTCACAGGACCTATTAAATACCAAAAAAGACAAGGCAAAGCCGAATAACAAGCTAACCTGTCTACTTCCACTGAGTTGTACATTTAAAACATAACTCCAAATAAACAAATATAGAATGGCAATGGAAAAAGATAAGGCACTGGGACCAACCTAAAACCATATATCTGTTGACAAGGAGAGCCCTATTTGCTACTTGGAAATGCAGAGGAAGTAATCTAAGGTGGGGAATAGAGGACAGTACAAGACCTAGAAGGCCAAAAGCAACAAGTAAAAAGAATAGTACAGTTAAAGAAAGAAGTAAAGAAGAGGGAAGGAGGAAAGAGGGAAAAAGAAGGGTGCAGGAAAGGGTGAAACCCGATTAAAGGTGCTTTCACATCTGCATTGGGGATTCCGCTTTCCTGCTCTGTACAGGGAGCAAGAAAGGGGAATGCCCACGGTCGAACGGTTCCGTCACTGGAACCCCATTAACTATAATGGAGTCCACCCACTTTCCGCCCAGCTGACTGGCTTCCGAATGGAAGAAAAAGCGCTGCATGCCCTGCTTTTTCTTCCGGTATTTTGAGCTGCATCTGTCATGGAACCTCCAGCCAGGGGTTCTGAAGCAGATGTGAAACCACCCTAAATGAACAGATCTCTGTAAACAGTGATCATCTTAAACTCAATCCAAGGCTACCACAACGATAAATACTTTTCAGGATCTGTAGAATGTTCCGCACAGAGCTCCTCCATATTACGCAGGTGAGTCCGCTGCTGTTGCCATTCCATCATGGATGGGACATTTATGGAGTGCCAATGGCAGGGGTGACAGACTTTGCTGCAGCCACATAAAAGTGTAACAGGTCCTTCTTTTGCAAAGCTATGGGATCGGGAAGAATAAAAAGAAGGGCCATTTGGGGTGTATTAACCATCCTCTTTATGCTGAAAGGTAACACCTATATATGGAGATAAAATAGGATCCACTATTCACAGTAGGGGATATGTCGTGACTATTTTCTCTGCCTCCCTGCAAATGTTCACTGCACATGTCACAGAGCATGTCTAGAACAGTCTCCCATGCAACTATATGGCCTATAAAGCAGCTGTACAGCATATCTCTAAACCAGGGGCATAGTTAAAGGCTCATGGGCCCAGGTGCAAAAGTTCTCTTAACCTCGTAAGGCAGAGGGGTAACTTGAAGCTCCTGGGCCCCAATGCAAAACCTGTAACAGGGCCCTCAAGTATAATGCTTTATTCATAGTACTGGGCTACCAAATGTAGAAGAGAGGCCTTATGGGCCTACTAAGGCTCCTGGGCCCAGGTGCAACTGCATCCCCTATAGTTACGCCAGTGCTCTAAATGCTCTGCGTGCTGTTAAACATAGCTCAGGCAAGATAGCCGCCCCCATAGTAATGTTCAGACAGCAGAATAAGAAATTCTACAATCAGAAAATAAAAACAGGTTAAAAATTAAATATATTTCCCTATATGATTTTAATTAGTAAAAAATATAGTTGATATATTCCCTTTAGCTGTTTCCTCTAGAAGCTCATTGCTGACTGGCCTGAGATATGACACCCCCTCACTAACTTCTGTGCAGCAATCAATGTGATTAGTCAAAACCATCGCGGAAGCTCCAGCCTTTACACTAATTTACAAACAGGTGAACCCCTTAGACTCATTCACTTCTAAGTAAGATTTTCTTAAACAGGGCACTAAAAAGAAAGAGACTACATTTAACCAAATCTTCTCAATATTTTGTAATATAACATGGATTATATTTCAAAACCTTTTAAATGACTGGAGTAAACGTTTTGGACCAAGAGAAGATTACGTCCCCCTGCTTAAACAAGTGAAGATAATGTCCCCTGCTTCCTCAGTGGCATTGGCGGAGATTTATCAAGCTGTCTTATAGTAAGAATGTCCTTTGTGGGTCAAAGCAACCAATCAGAGCTCAGCTTTCATATCTTAATGAGCTCTGGTAAAATGAAAGCTGAGATCTGATTTGGTTGCCATAGGCAAAAAAGGACATGTTTAATATAACCTCAAATTAAAATGTATCGATAGCTCTTTGAGAAGACACTCCCGCCTATTATGACTGGTACGAATAACACCGATGTCATCGAATTCATGAAACTGTTAAAGTTGACGAATCTTGGTTTAGTCATAAAAAAGTACCACTGTGATTGTGACCGGGATTGTGAAATATGGTTCTTTGTGATTGTTAATCCAAAATATCAATTTGTTTCTCCAACTGGGGCCCACATGCAACATATAGAGTCTTACTGGAATAAATTTTAGGCTCGTATCAAGGTGAAAAGAGTCATTCGTCATAATTTGCCTTGAACATATCTTGCAGAATTCGTGTGGAGAGATCGGTTTGGCAAAGACTCATTTAACACTCTGCTTCTGCATATTGCAGAGCAGTTTCCTGTTTAGCATTTTGCCATATGATTAGGATTCATAGGGAAGACAGGATATTCAAAAAGATGTAGAAAAGCTTGCACAGTGGGCAGTGACTAACAGAATGGTATTTATCAAGGCGAAATGCAAAGTCCTACATCTGGGCAAGAAAAATGAAGAAAGTACATACAGAATGGGAGGAATTGGGCTAAGCAGCAGCAGCACATGTGAAAAAGACTTGGGAATACTAATAGATCATAGACCCAACATGAGTCAACAATGTGATGCAGCAGCCAAAAAGGCAAACACAATTCTGGGATGTATTAACCCCTTAACGACCAGCCCATAGTGTTTTTACGTCCTCCCGAAGTGGACTCTATTCTCTGAGGACGTAAAAACATGCTTCCTGCAGAGAATAGTGCCCCTCGGGCTGTGGACGTGACAGCTCCATGCTGTCGGTGTCCGCAGGTAGCTGACAGCATGGAGCTGTCATCCCGGGCTGTTCGGAGCCCCCCCCGGCATTGCGATCGGCGCTATGCAATGGATAGCGCCGATCGCAAAAAAAGTAAATAAAAGTACATAAAAGTTAAAGATTCAGCTGCTCTGATGGATCGGATCCATCGGAGCAGCTGAAATTACTCACCGAGGTCTGGCACGCTGCTCCCCGCTCTCCTGCCGCTCCGGGGCCCGAAGCCGGTCTTCTGCGCATGCGCGCCAGGCGGCATTACGTCAGCCGCATGCGCAGAAGGCCCGGCGGCGCGGGAGATTTAAAATCTCCTGGCTCCCGGCTCCTGTAGGTAGCCGGGAGGCAGGAGATGTCAGCGAGGACTGCGGTGAGCGGTCCCCGGTACCGCGATCGCCGTTATCCAATGGTTAGCGGCGATCGCGAAAAAGTTAAAAAAAAGTTTTTAAAAAGTCAGTTTCACCTCCCCTCATGGATCGGATCCATGAGGGGAGGTGAAAATACTCACCCCCAGTCCTCAGCGGTGTCCCGATGTCCCGGGACCCGAATCCCCGTCTGCGCATGCGCGCCCGATGATTGACATCGGGCGCGTGAACAGACGGGCTCGAGCCCCGGGAAATTTAAAATCCCTCTGCTTCTGGCTGCCATGTGTAGCTAGGAGCAGAGAGATTATACCGGGGACATGATCACTGTCATCCAATGGATGACAGTGATCATGTAAAGTGAGAAAAAAGTGTAAAAAAGTAAAAAAAAAAAAAAGTTAAAAAAAGTTTTTAAAAGTTTAAAAAGCGTACGTTTCATCTCCCCTCATGGATCATATCCGTGAGGGAGGATGAAAGTACGTACCTAAGGCCCCCAGATTTATCCGCGGGCCTTACCACAGCTTCTGCACACGCGCCCGTCGCCAAAATGGCGGGCGCATGCGCAAAAGCTGTGGATTGCCAGGATAATTTAAATTCTCCCTGCTCCTGGCTACAAAACGTAGCCAAGAGCATGGAGATTTAATGGGGGTCCGCGGTGAGCGGTTCCTGGTCACGTGTTCGCCATTATCCAATAATGGCGATCACGTAAAAGTAAAAAAAAAAATTTGAAGTTTCATCTCCCCTCACTGATGCGATCGGTGAGAGGAGATGAATCTTTTTACCGGAGGCCTGCGTATTTGAATCCCGACGCGATCTTCCTCCGTGGACCTTCCAGGATTCTGCACATGCGATTGCCGGCAAAAAGCCGGACACATGCGCAGGAGTCAGGGAGCCCAGGAAATTTAAAATCTCCTTGCTCCCAGCGACCAACGGTCGCCGAGAGCCTGGAGCAGTGACGGGTGGCCTCGTTGAGCGGTCCCCGGTCACTTGATAAAAAGGTAGCGATCTACCTTAGGCCGGTCTCACATGACCGGATAGGAATTACGGATTCCGCATGCGTCTGATCCGCGGTAATACGCAGATCAATCGCATTGGATTACACAATTCCGCTCACATTAGCGGGTCAGAATTGCGTAATCCACTCGCAGAAAAGAGAACGCAGCAGGTTCTATTTTACTGCGGATATCGGCAACATAGAGCCCATTGTGCTCCATGGTCGCGGATATACCCGCAGCCCATATGCAACTACATTGTATACGGGCTGCGGGTACCCGTGTCATCGCTAAGCGACGGTGCAGAAAATACAAACAAAGGTGTACTGTGCATGACCGCCTGTGTGAGTACGCAGTTATGCGCAGTACATTACGCAGCCGTACGCAGGGTCACAGCCGGGCTCACAGATGGGATCCGCTGTGGGCCTCCGCAAGCGGATTCCGCCTGCACCCGCGTGAGCCCGGCGTTATTCAGACCACTACCTGTGATACGTATTTTACAAGAAGCTCCGGGAACGCTCGCTTTCCTGCAGTTCCAGGAGCACCTTGTTGAGCGCCTTCTGTGTGAGACCGCCGCACCTCATCAAGCTTACGGAGACTCACGGAACGCCACTTTTTACACCCCATACCCGCCACTGAGGTCATGAAATACCCCCAAAAAGCATGAGAGGAGGGGGGGGGGATACCCGGTTTTATTGCCCCATGGGCCCATTCCAACCAGCCTCCGTAATTACCCCTGTCTTCAGAAATACTACACAGTTCACATTTTTACTTTTATCTAAGATTTGCGAACGCCAAAAAGGGCGCGGAGGGGGAGGGGGGGAATTTTTAGGGAGTCAATCTTTATTCTGTACAAATAAGCAATGGGGCCTGGAATTTATTCAGTTGTGCCCTAAAATCCAACAGGTGTTCCGTCCTTTATAGGCCTTGCCATGCGTCCTGTAAGTAGATTAGGGCCACAATGGGTATGTTTCTGAACTCGGGACAAACGGGGGTATCCATTTTGGGGTGAACGTCTTCATTCCTATGTGCACTGTACAAAAAAACTGTTTTTAAATTGAAAAAAGTGCCAAAAAAATTGAAAATCGTAACTTTTTCCTTCTGCTTTGCTTAGATTCATTCAAATACTGTGGGGTCAAAATACGCAGTACACCCCTAGATGAATTCGTTAAGGGGTCTAGTTTTCAAAATGGGGTCATTTGAGGGGGTTCTTTATAGTTTTGGCCGCTCAATGGCTCTATAAGTGGGCAATGGGGCCTGAAATTTATTCAGTGGTACCCTGAAATCCAACGGGTATTCCTTTCATTGTAGGCCTAGCCATGGGTCCTGTAAGTCTATTAGGGCCACAATGGGTATGTTTCTGAACACGGGACAAACAGGGGTATCCATTTTGGGGTGAAAGCCTTCATTTATATGTGTGCTGTACAAAAAAAACTGTTTTTAAATTGACACAATAGCCCAAAAAATGAAAATCCTATTTTTTTCCTTTTGCTTTGCTTAAATTTATTCAAAAACTGTGGGGTCAAAATATGCAGTACATCCCTAGATAAATTCGTTAAGGGGTCTAGTTTTCAAAATGGGGTCATTTGTGGGGGTTCTATATGGTTTTGGGCGCTCAAGAACTCTACAAGTGGGCAATGGGGCCTAAAAGGACTTCAAGCAAAATCTATGTTCTGAAAGCCACCGATTACTCCTTTTATTTTGGGCCCCGTTGTGCATGCGGACATAAGATTAGGGCCACAATGGGTATATTTCTGAAAACAGCACAAACAGGGGTATCCATTTTGGGGTGTAAGTCTTCCTTCATATGTGTGCTGTACAAAAAAAGCTGTTTTTAAAATGACAGAATTGCCAAAAAAACAAAAATCCAAATTTTTTCCTTTTGCTTTGCTTGAATTTATTCAAAAACTGTGGGGTCAAAATGCGCAGTACACCCCTAGATAAATTCGTTAAGGAGTCTAGTTTTCAAAATGGGGTCATTTGTGGGGGTTCTCTATGGTTTTGGCGCTCAAGAACTCTACAAGTGGGCAATGGGGCCTAAAAGGACTTCAAGCAAAATTTGTGTTCCGAAAGCCACCGGTCGCTCCTTTCATTTTGGGCTCCGTTGTGTATCCAGACATAAGATTAGGGCCACAATGGGTATGTCTCTGAACACGGGACAAACAGGGGTATCCATTTTTGGGTGCAAGTCTTCCTTTATATGTGTGCTGTACAAAAAAAGCTGTTTTTAAAATGACAGAATTGTCGAAAAAACGAAAATCACAATTTTTTCCTTTTGCTTGGTTTGAATTCATTCAAAAACTGTGGGGTCAAAATATGCAGTACACCCCTAGATAAATTCCTTAAGGGGTCTAGTTTTCAAAATGGGGTCATTTGTGGGGGTTTTCTATGGTTTTGGGCGCTCAAGAACTCTACATGTGTGCTATGGGGCCTAAAAGGACTTCAAGCAAAATTTCTGTTTTGAAAGACACTGACTACTCCTTTCATTTTGGGCCCCGTTGTGGACTCAGATATAACAATAGGGCCACAATGGGTATATTTCTGAACACGGGAGAAATAGGGGTATCCATTTTGGGGTGTAAATCCTGATTTTCATGTAAACTATAGGAAAAAAATATGTCTTTAAAATGACAGATTTGCAAAAATATGAAATTTTACTTTTTCTCCTCTAAATTGAATTAATTCCTGAAAAAAAAACTGTGGGGTCAAAATACTCATGACACCCCTCAGTGAATACATTAAGGGGTGTAGTTTTTAAAATGAGGTCATTTGGGGGGGTATCTATTATTCTGACACTCATGAGCCTTTCCAATCTCGGCTTGGTATAGGAAAACAAAGTGTTCCTCAAAATGCTAAAAAGTAATGTTAAATTTGTACGTCTCCTAAATAGTTTAAAAAAAACGAAAGTTTTTCCAATGTGCGCCCAAAATAAAGTAAACGGGTGGAAATATAAATCTTAGCAAAAATTTCTATATTATGTTTGCACATATTTAAGATATTGCAGTTGGAAATGTGAAAAAATGACGATTTTTTCAAAATTTTCCCAATTTTGGCGCTTTTAATAAATAAACACAATTTCTATCGGTCTATTTTTTCCGCCTAAATGAAGCACAACATGTGGCGAAAAAACAATGTCAGAATCGCTTGGATATGCAAAACCTTTCTGGTGTTTTTCCATGTTAAAGTGACACATGTCAGATTTGCAAAATTTGGCCTGGTCATTAAGGCGCAAACAGGCTTGGTCACTAAGGGGTTAAGAGAAGCATAGAGTCTAGATCATGTGAGGTCATTATTCCCCTCTACTCTTCCTTAGTCATCTGGTATACTGTGTCCAGTTCTGGGCACCCCACTTAAAAAAAAGATCGACAAACTGGAGCAAGTTCAGAGAAGAGTTACCAAAATGGTGAGCGGTCTGCAAATCCTGTCCTATGAGGAACGGTTAAAGGATCTGGGAATGTTTAGCTTGCAAAAAAAAAAGCCTGAGAGGAGACTTAATAGCTGTCTACAAATATCTGAAGGGTTGTCACAGTGCAGAGGAATCATCCCTATTCTCATTTGCACAAGGAAAGGCTAGAAGCAATGGGAGGAAACTGAAAGGGACGAGACACAAATTAGATATTAGAAAAAACTTTCTGACAGTGAGGGTGATCAATGAGTGGAACAGGTTACCACGGGAGGTGGTGAGTTCTTCTTCAATGGAGGTATTCAAACAACGGCTGGACAAATATCTGTCTGGGATGATTTAGTGAATCCTGCACTGAGCAGAAGGTTGGACCCGATGACCCTGGAGGTCCCTTCCAACTGTACCATTCTATGATTGTGTTTATGCTAATGTTTATAAATAAACAAATTATCACTATAAATATTGGCAGGGGACATATACATTTGTGTGAAATAAAATTTATGCCACAGGGGTATGTCCAGAAGGACATGATTTTCACTTCTCAATGTGTGTTAACAACATTTGTGTCAAGTTAAGTTTATGTCCTGGAGGACATGATCTTCATTTGATCCAAAGTTTTTATATATTTATATTTTATACCTGTGAACCTGAGTCATATCCACATCTACACTGGCTCCCTTCCCCCATCGTATAACTTTAACATCTTTTTCAGTGTTTGAAGAAATAACATTCTGGGCACTGTCTGTTCCTGAATTTCAGGTTTCTCTCTTGATTTGTGACATTGCTGCTGCATCAATGCATACATAAAAAATATTAAAAGTATAAAGGAACTTAATAGACAGATTTAAAGCAAGAGGGAGAATCACACATATTGCAGCTTTTAGTGTTGTATTTGGCATGCAAACATGTAGCATACTGATATAGTATGAATTATTCAGCACCACGGCTGTCCGTAAAATCCATGAAAAAAAGACATCTACCTACTAAGTGAGCCCAAGCTGGGTGGTTTATAAGTCTACTGATTAAAATACATTTTGTTTTATCAAGCTTAAGAAATTTTAGAATTAATGTAAAAATATATGAAATGTACAAAATATATACTACAATTCTCTAAACCGTCGGGACCAGAAGTTCTTCATCTTTACTCTTGGAGATCTTCAAGGATAATTCTGAACCAGCATCCATGGACAGATTTACTATGTATCACTTTTAATTACCCAAGTATAAACTATACTTTGTTATAATTTGTGTTGGTTTTCTTTTTAATTACGGTAATACAGTATTTTTGTATAAGATCAGAATATTAAAGGGGTTGTCTTGTTTATCAAGTCTATCAAGTCTACTTTTAAATAACCTCTTAGGGAATTCAGAAATATCCCCTATTTATCAGCAATTAACCAGATTGTAGAATATATCTTTCTCTGGAGGACCTATAATGTCTGTGCATTACATGGATGGTACATTGCTTTAAATGGAAACTGTGTAATCCTTACTATGCCCTGGGATGGCAATTTTAGATTTTTATATATATTATAGATAACTGCTCGAGAACCTAGCAGAAGGACATCCTGTGGTTAGCTTAGGGAACCCTTCTAACAAGGTATTGGCAAAAATGGACAGTTCCTTTAAATATTTTTTGGCATATTAGCTGCTAGAAATTCAACCTGTTGTTTAAGCCCCTTTCTTATCAGATATGGCCAGGTTAGATGACACCCTTGTGTGGAACAGCTCAGGAAAAAAAATACTGTACCAGAAACAATCTCATAACATAAATACAGCCACAGAACCAAGCTCTTAGCATAAATACAGCACAAGCAAACCTTGGTGCATAGATACAGCACTAGATCCAAGCTCATAGAATAAATACAGCCACAGAACCAAGCTCATGAATACAGTGCCATAACTAAACAATTGTGCTGCAAGGGCATAGTGGGCTGACAGCAGCACCTTCGGTCATCAGAAGGGAGAAGACGAAGCCTGGGGCCAAATGTAGCTCCACAAGATGCTGCCATTCAGAGAAAGAAGATCAACTGGTTGTGTGCACCAATAGCCCCTAGTCAATATCTGCTTGTTGACCCCCTACAAGCTGGTGGCCAGTGCAGCACACGTCACACATAGTTGAAAGGGAACCTGTCAGAAGTTTAAACACTACTAAAGAAACAGGGGCAGAGCAGTGAATTAAAGCAATTTCCACAAGCAGCTTTGTTTTCTTCCTCTGTGAAGGCATACCTGCATAAAATGACTTTTCAAAACCCCCATGCCGCATGCAAATGTCCATGGTCTCGTCCGGTGGGCAGCTTGGATCATCCCTTTTGGCCGGACTTGTTAGCGTAAACTTTGCCCATTATGGCTGCTGCGTTCATATCATCTACTGGAGCACTTTGATCTCTCACATATGCACCAGAGCATGCGCAGATGGGAGCTACAGCTCTGCCCACAAAAGAGTTACATAATCTGTGTATGCGCAGGTCTGTAAACATTTGAGATGGTGACTGAAGTGTGATATTTTACCTAGGGTGTAAAAGCAGAAATATGAGAGATAGCCTTGGAGAAGTGGGGTCGCCCTTGTCAGAGTGGTAACTCTATTTGTCGGTAGAAAGTTGTAGAAACGCACCTATATTTTTTTTACTAATTAAAACCTGATAGGGAAACATTCCATTTTGTAACCTGTTTTTATTTTCTGATTGTAGAATTTGTTATTCTGCTGTCTGAACATGACTATGGGGGCGGCCATCTTGCCTGAGCTATGCTTAACAGCACATAGGGCATTTAGAGATATCCATTACTGCTTCTGTATTGGCCATTCACACTTTAGTTAGGCGCTAAATCATTGACTTTGTGTAGGAGGCTCTTCTAGATATTCTCCGTGACCTGTGCAAAGAACATTTATAGGGAGGGACTGTATAGAGACTGTTCATATAGAGACTGTTTACCTTACTGGGTGTTAGGTCCTTAGAACATGTCCCAGTAATGTTTTAATTGAAAGAATAATCTATTGTACTGTGAATAGTAAAGTTTGTCTGCTGCAAATATTGCCTGCTTGCTGCTATGGCATATTCCATCCATCCTCCACTTGGCAGATAGGCTATGTTTTTTTTTTTTATTGCTGATCAGCTCCATTCAAGTGAATCTGTGCTGCAAAACCTGGTATGGTCCATCTAGTCTTATACAACCGCCCCTTTTAGTTGTGTACAGATTTGATAAACAGTATAAGTTATAATGAATGGCTTTGTCATTGTATTTGTTATATTAGCTCTACATTTTATTCTCATCTTGATCTTGCGTTACCAACAATCTGATTTAGTTTTATTCTTTGCAGGCTATTCAGCAGCATTATATCCTTTAATTGTTAGCGCATCTAATCTCCTTGTTAGTAATCAGACTCTATATAGATGCTCTTAAAAATGCTTAATGGCAGGATGAATGAGCTAAGACGAAATACAGCACTTCAGATCAAAATTATCAATGAAAAAGAATAGAAACATTGTTCCAATGACTAACCAATAAGAAAGTTGTGGGCTATGTATAGGTTTCTAATAGTGTCGTCCTTTTTACCCTCCTAAACAGTTCTGGCATATCCTCGGGATATGTTTTAAATATCTGGTGCATATCCCACCTTTGGAACCCCCAATTACTGGAAGAACAGCGTTCATTACACTCCCCCTCTTCCTTCAATGATTTTGGCCTGCTGCACTCAATACAGTTCAATGGAGAGCTGGCCATTGACGTTTATAGGAGTTACAAAAGTACTTCAAGTTCTCTTATGGAGGGTAAATAGTTTTTATTGCTTGTGCAACAGATCTGGTGGTAGTGGAAGTTGTGTATATACATGTGTAGTGCTCTTAGTCTGAACAGTACTGGATTAAGGGGGTTGTACCAGAATTATAAATTATCCCCTACCTATAGGATAGGGAATAATTTACTGGTTGGTAAAGGCTGCTAATACTCCCACCGATCCTGAAAACGGGGGTCTCATGCCCCTCTCTGCCTGTCACTGCAGTGATTCTTCTTCTACCCACAGTGAATGGAGCACTGGCCGGGCATGCACAGTCAGTGTTCTATTAATTTCAATGGGTCTGATGGAAATAACCAAGCAGCAAGCTCTCCAGTTTCTCCACAGTCCCATTGAAAATAAAGGAAGCGGCAGAGTACTTGGCATGACCAGCATTCTCTGCCTCATTGCCGGGGGTGCAATAAGCCTGCAGTGAGGATGAGGGAAGACACAGGACCCCCTTGTCGGGATCGATGGGGACCCCAGCTGTAAGACCCCCACGGATCAGCAAGTTATCCCCAATCCTTTAGAAAGTAGCTAAATTGCAATTGTGGTAGAACACTTTTAACCCTTGTGGTGTCAAGGTGCCTATTGGCAATATAAAAGTTTACTACTGCTCTTATATTAGAAACAAGTTGGTTGATTCTTTACCGCTTATCTTCAGCACATTAATTATATTTTCCTATGTTTCTAAACAATCAATGTATGAAAAAGCTGATTGGAATAGATATACCTTATCTTGTTTTTTTTCCTTCTAAAGTAGAGAAAAGCATGTGGCAACAGACAAATACAATTACATTCCATATCATCAAGATGATTTAATTAAAATAGAATCACAGTACAATTGTGGATAATTGTCCTCATGGTGGCTTCCCACTGAATGGATATTCAAGCTTGAGATTGAATGCCATAAAGAGAATAAGTGTAAAAGACTAGGGAGGCATAATTGGTAGCAACTGCAGTAAGTATAAATTTAAATACCAACTGAGTAGAATCAAGATTGTTTAGTGGCTGTCCTTTAAAATGGGTAGTTTGAAAGAAAATGCTGAGGCACAGCCAGTTGTTTCTTCCTTAAAGCATGTGATCTCATATCCCATTCTCGCCTCTTTGTGTTATTTTGAAAGATCGATATTGTGGCCTGACAATTAAGCAGATCTTGCTCTGTATGAAGTCACTCACTTTTGTTTGCTAATTGCATTTTCAAATAAAATATCTGTTGGCTATTGCTTTACAATGGTGATTTGATGCAATGCTCCCTAGTAATGACCCTGGAGGGTTTTCATTGTATGCATCCTAGTGACAATAGAGTGTCATTTATAACAATGTTATGTGAAAAAAAACCTTCATGGTCCTCCTCTGAATTGAGCATTTACTAAAATCGTTAAGTAAAAACTTGAGTGTCATTAGTACATGAAGAACGTAATGTTAAAGAGGTTGTTCATTTGTAAACTAGTAACCCCTTAAGGGCATATTTTCACGAGCATATGTCAGCTGGCGTTTTCACAGCCGGCTGATATACGCTTCCATCTAAGCAGTTCCCCCTTTCCCTCCCCCTCACCGGCTCTCTGCCTCTCTCCTCCACTCCAGCATTTGCAATGGGATGGGGCTGGACAGGGGCGGAGCTAAGCACCACTCTGTCCCTCCCACTCCCATTGCTGGCTGCGGACAAGGGGCGGGTTGAGGGAGCGAGCTTAGCTCCGCCCCTGTCCAGCCCCATCCCATTGCAAACGCCGGAGTGGAGGAGAGAGGCAGAGAGCCGGTGAGGGGAAGGGAAAGGGGAGGACTGCTTTGATGGAAGCGTATATCTGCCGGCCGTGAAAACGCCAGCTGATATACGCTCGTGAAAATAAGCCCTTAAGGGGTTACTATTTTACAAATGAACAACCCCTTTAACATTACGTTCTTCATGTACTAATGACACTCAAGTTTTTACCTAACGATTTTAGTAAATGCTCAATTTAGAGGAGGACCATGAAGATTTTTTTCACATAACATTGTTATAAATTACACTCTATTGTCACTAGGAGCATACAATGAAAACCCTCCAGGGTCATTACTACGGAGCTACCTGTCCCGCCCACCCCCATTGCAAACCGCTCAGAGAGGAGGAGAGAGACAGAGAACTGGTGAGGGGAAGGGAAAGGGGGGGGAGTCTGCACAGATGGAAGCGTATATCAGCCGGCCGTGAAAACACCAGCCGATATACGCTCATTTAAATAAGCCCTAAGGATGTGGCCCTTTTCTTCCTTTTTATTTTTTCTACCCCACTTTTAAAAAATCTTAACTCTTTTATTTATGCATCGATGTAGCTCTCCGAGGGCTTGTGTTTTGTGGGACGAGTTGTATTTTCCAATGGTACTATTTAGTGTACTGTATTTTGTGCTTAAAAACTTTGAAAAAATTCTAAGAGGAGTGAAATGAAAAAAAGAAAGATATTCTGCCATCTTCTTGGGATGGGGTGGTGGTCTTGTTTCTACGGTGTACATACTGTAGCAAAAAGGACGTAATAACTTTATTCTGTGGGTCAGTACGATTACTATGGTACCAAATTTATATAGTTTTTTTTGCTGTACTATTTTGAAAAATTAAAATATCTTTGGAAAAATATTAAATTATTTTCTACCACATTAACTTTTTTATTTTTCCGTTGGCATAGTTGTGTGGGAGCTCATTTTTTGTGGGACGTCCTGTAGTTTCTATTGGTATTATTGTGGAGTACAAAGAACTTTTTGATTGCTCTTTATTACTATTCTTATTGGAGATGAGGTGACCAAAAAAGAGCAATTCTGACATTGTGTATTTTGTTTTCCCTGACTATGTTTACCTTACGGGGTAAATAATGCGTTACTTTGATAGATCGGACCTTTTTGGATGCAGTGATGTGAAATATGTTTTTGGGTTTTATCATTTAGATTTTTTATTATAACTATGGTAAAAGCTTATTTTTTAATAATTAATAAAACTTTTTAAAACTGATTTTTACATTTTTTTGTAGTCCCATAGGGGACATGAGCTTTTGGTGGTTTGATCACTCCTGCAGTATGATGTAATACCATAGTACTAGGTTAATGTGGGTCCTCATTCAATAGCGTCTCAGTTGGCCCCTCTGCAGGGTGTCATGGCACAAACAGTGGTAAAATTGCAAGTGTATTTCATTGTTGTTTTTTTATATCTCATTTACTATAAGGTTATAATAACATGTTGAATTTACAGATGCAGAGAGACTCTGCCTCTCTAACATGCTCTTTTTAAACAGTCATGTTGTCAGGTGGTGTTACTGGGACCTGTAGTTCTGTTGGTTTCGAGGAGCACACTGTCATAGGTGTGGGATGTTTAAGCTGCTGGTGTGGAGTTCTCCAGCCAGCCAATCACTACCGGTCTGCTGCGCATAAATACCAGCCCCTCTGGCTAGAGTTCCCTCACACTACCTTTGTGTTTGCATCCATGCAGGTTTCTATAGGTGTGGACAGTGAGGTGTTCTGCATGTTTGTGCAGGTGGCCGGACAGGTTGTGTGAACAGTCATGTTCTGCTTGGATCATTTTCCATCTAGATCAAGCCTGGTCCGCTTCATGCGCCGGGCCTGGCAGCATGCGTATCTTCAATACCACTCCATTGTCAACTACTCCTCTTCAGCACCTCAAAGAAGAAGGAACCAGAGAGGAAGACTTGACAGGGAAGTAGTATTGAAGTAACACATGCTGCTGGGCCAAGCACATGATGTGGTGAGCAGGAGACTACAGAGTGATGAGGGTTAATGCTAGAATCAGACATGTCCTCAGTACAGACCCCCAAATCATCACCCCATCCTCAGTATAGGTCTCAGACTACTAACAGCCTCAGTACATACACCAGAATCCTCCAGTCCTTAGTACAGTCCCCATATTCTCCACATCCTCAGTACAGACCCCAGACTCCCCCCATGCTCAGTACAGACCCCAGAATTCCCTCATCCTCATTACAGACACCAGAATCACCCAATCCTCAGTATAGGTCTCAGACTACCCACATCCTCAGTACAGACACCAGAATCCCCCTGTCCTTAGTACAGACCCCATATTCCCCTCATCCTTACTACAGACCCCAAAATCCCCCCATCCTCGGTACAGACCCCAGAATCCCCCCATCCTCAGTACAGACCCCAGAATCCACACCATCCTCAGTACAGACCCCAGATTTCCCACATCCTCAGTACATATCCCAGAATAATCTGGTGCAACCTGTTAACATTGTAATATGGATGCAGAGGATGAAGGAAAGCAGCTTGTTCCCGCAGCAGCTGTGCACAGGACTGTCTCCCACACCACTCCCCCTGCAAACTCGCTATTTAGCGTCTCCTTCCCACTGCAGTTGTATACAAGAGTAAACTTTTCCTGCGCTGCTTCCCTGGAATCTGGATGTGAAAATGCAGAAAATGCTCATGTGACATCACTACCTCTCAGGAAGTAATACATTCTATCCCCTGTATTACCTCCTGGGAGTTGGTGATGTCACATCATCACATAGCCATTTTCAAGAAGATGCTTGTTATGCTTCCGTTGACAGACTCCATTCTTCACAGCTTCCACCACTGCTTGAAAGCTGTGAATTTTTTAAAGTGGGCCCGGCTCCTGGCCCAGGTGCTACCACTAGCCCTGCCAGTGACTTTCAACTCCTTTAAGGCTCGTTCACATCAGCATTAGGGATTTCCATTTTCCTGCTCCGTCCAGGAGGCAGGAAAATGGTCCCACCTGGCCAAATGGTTCTTATGGCGGAAACAAATGACATCAAACGGACCCCAATTGACTTTAATAGGGTTTGTTCGATTTCTGGCTAGCAGTCCAGCATTTTGCCAGATTTTACAGGGTAAATTGTGCTGCTTGCTGCACTATTTAGTCCTTGTTTTTAGCTGACATCAGCTACAGAGGTTCCGAACAGAATCTACGTTGCTGATGTGAACTAACCCATAGACCCAAGCCAATAGTTTAAGACTCAGTCACCTCAAGAGAGAGATACTGAAAAAGAAGATATGTAATTTATCTAAGTGCCCAAGAGCAAATAAATAATAGAATAATACTGATCACTCCCCAAAAATTGGTGACAGATACTCTTTTTAAAAGGGAGCTTGGATGCGGTAGAAAAAAAACTGCATGTTATATGTAGATTTTGCAACAAATTATGCAGAAAATTTGTTGCAATATTTGCCTTTTGCAGTGCAAACCTGCCCCATAATAGACATACTGCGTATTTGAAAATCTGCTGCATGACTTCAAACCTGCAGTGGAAAAATCTGGTATGTTAATAAGGTTTTAAAAATCCCCTTGAAATATATACAGTAGAGGGTGCAGTCAAAACGATTGATCCAGCGCGATACCTCAATACTGGTGTCCTATATTGAAATAAAAAGAGCATCCTTGGGGGCCCAGAACATTGATTTCAATTTTGTGCTGTGGCCTCTGTAAGAAGCAAAGAATAAAATCCAATTGCAGTGTTGAAGAGTAGCATGTAAGAAGCAAAAATCTGCTTTCTGCATCTCTCTAGGTCCCGTCTGACAGCTAGTTTGACCAAAGTAAGGAAAGTGTACTCAAATTGGCCTCCTTCTACAGCAATACATGCATGGAGCTGTCGTTGGATCTGCGTTCATTCCAGGACTCTCAACACAGATCGGTACCTGAATCTCCTGTAGACGATGGTAAATGACTTCCTGGATGATCTGACCCTATCGTAGCAGCAGAAGGCCACTTGCTTTCTTACTTTTAACCCTTTCCAATCCAATTTTGGATTCAGGGTTTCCTAGGGGGTTTTCTCTTTCTGCCCTTATACAATGGGTGGCTAGAGCTAGTACTGCGGTATGGGACATGCTGGAGAGGCCCCCGACAACACAGCGGCCAGTAATATATAGTAAGAATACCCTGCCAGACGTTTTCCGACATCAGAGCTGTACAGCCTTCAATCAGAATGTCTGAAGACGTCAGACAGTGGATTGGAAAGGGGTAATATAGGACACAAGTATTGACATATAACGCTGGATCAGTCTTTTTGACTACACCTTGTATTACTGTACTTTTTTTTGACTTTCAGTGCAGAATCTGCACTAGAAAAACCAGAACAAATCAGCCATGTTTAAACTTGGAGCAGATGAGGAATAAATCCCTTGTTGTTGGATTCCGATTCTTATTACCTCACTATAAAATAAGCAGCCATCCTTTTTAGGGAAAGTTTGCTTTTACAACAATATTTGTTTTTAGATGGTCATACCTACTTCTGCAGAGAGTTTACTGATCAATATCGCTTTTAGTGATTTCTTTTTATAAACTGGCAACAGAAATGTAAATACCTTCTGTTTGGAAAAGTCTCTTACGGCATTGGATGCGTAAAGTAATGTATTGTAACACATTGAAAAGCAAATTACTTGAATCTATCATAACAAAAACATTGCAAGATCAGCAAATCGTACACATGTTCAGCGTCTGCTTCCTGTCTTAAGCGTTATGATTATCATTGATGTTTTCTGCTAGGGCCTTATATTTTTTAGTATTTGTGTTTTACTTTTATTGCTGCATAGATGCATAATGCAGGCACTTGAAATCCCTTTGGAAAAGTCTACCCTTTCCTAAGTGTTGCAGCCATTATGTGTGAGAATGGAAGAGCTACTTCGTGCCATTTGTAACACCAAAGTTAGTGCAATTCAGCCATAGATGAGGACTTTGGGTATATACGATGTAAGACTACTAAGAGATCTTTTTTTTTCTTATTTCAAATGCAGACGTTTAGCGAATTCTCAGATTTAGCATTAAACTATTGCTTATATCAGTGCTTTCAGTTCTTAAAAAAAATCTTCTTAACTATAATATATTATATATTTAGAAGGGACCGTTTAGAAATGGAAATTTCACAAACGTGGCTAAAACTCATATCTATCTATCTATCTATCTATCTATCTATCTATCTATCTATCTATCTATCTATCTATCTATCTATCTATCTATCTATCTATCTATCTACCTATCTAATTGTCCATGCAGATAGCAGTCGTCTACCGCCCTCCGGATCCTTCCAGCCTATTTCTGGATCATTTTGCCGCCTGGCTTCCCCACTTCTTATCCTGTGAAATTCTAACTCTTATCGGCCGGCTGCACTTGATGGGGTCAGATTCCGGATGTAAGATCCCGCAGCGGAATCTGGCCCCGTGCCTGGCCGGTGACCCATCATACCTCTTCTTTTCTTCTTGTCTGCACTGCGGACTGTCAGACATGCACAGTACAGATTTTCTTATGCCGTTGTTAGAGAATGACGCAGAATCCGTAAACCTGTTTGCAATGTTAACTGAGAATGGGCCGCGGGTCGAGTGGCTTCCATTGACTTCAATGGAAGCTGTCCATGCAGAAACTGCACTAAAATAGAGCACGCTGCGATTTTTCTTAACGAGCGGAAAATCGCAATTGAATATTCGCTCATGTGCAGGAAAAAGCACTTTTCCGTAGCATGCTATGGGTGGTATTTGCCCTGAAATCCATAGACGAACGCCGACTCTGGATTCCGCAATGCCCGACATCCTGGGTGACTTTAACATCCCTATTGATGACCAAATATCCCCGTCTGCCTCTCCTATTGCTAACGTCCTTCTAGGTCTCACACAGCTTACAAATTCCCCCACGCACAAAAATGGCCAGAAGCTTGATTTTGTTTTTCTCTACCTTTGTTCTATTTCTGACTCCGTAAACTTCTGTCCCTGATCATAACTTGCTCTCCTTTACTGTCAAGTATTCTCATCCCTCTAAGGACACTCCTAGCTACCTCTTACATAGAAGTCTACAGGCTGTTTACAACCAGGTATTTTCAGACTCTTTCCAGTCATTATTAAAATCGTCTCTTGACTTGACTTGTGCTGCCAACTACGATCCTTCCCTAATCTCCCCTTCATCTCCAAACTCCTGGAACACCTACTCTTGTCTACTAAGCTATCTTTAAAATCACTTTCTCAGTGACCCCTTCCATTTTACAAAAACCGCTCTTACTATAGTGTCAAATAGTCTTCTGATGGGTGAAGCGAATGGCGACTATACTCTACTGGTCCTCCTGGATCTCTCTGCAATGTTTGCTACCGTAGATCACCAAATTCTCCTCAATATGCTTCATTCTATTTGTCTTAAGGATACTAAGCTTTCATGGTTTTTTACCAAGATCTGCCATGTGTAAACATACCCTTAAGGCCTCTTTCACACGAACATCATTTTAACACAAAATAGGCATGACTATTCTTCATTCATATGATTTTAAGATGCAATAGTTTTTTAACGCGGCTATCAGAGCCTTAAAATGACGTTCATGTAAAGGAGGCCTGAGGGTATGTTTACACGTAGTGGAAATGCTGCTGAATTTCTGCAGCAGAAAATTCTACAGCAAATTCTGCAACATGCAATAGAGTCCGAACCTGCACCAGTAGTGTGGATTTTGACTCAAAATCTGCTGTCTAGATGCAGCTGATTTAAAAGATATAGGAACTCCACTCACCTCCAAAGTCTACATCTATCAAACGCTTCCCAACACCCGGTGGCCTGTAGTAAGTGCAGCACCGCTGGTCAGGTGATGTGAAAGTGGCATCACCTTACCAGCGACGATGTGCTCACTATAGACTGTTAGGTACTGGGTGCCAGGGAGCACTGACAGCCGAAGACTTCAGAGATGAAGGGAGTCCATATCTTCTGAAATCATCTGTGGATATGCGGCTGATTTCAAGTCAAAATGCACGCCAATGGTGCCGATTTTAACTTTGTTTTCCACTGTGGGAATTACTCAACATTTCCACTACATGTAAACGTAATGTAAGAGTGGAAACAAGGGGTGCAGCTGGCCATATTCATACACACCATTGCCACGCAAATTACTGGCAAAACTATGCAGTCATTGACCATCACTTGTGGGTGTAATCTGGCTGTGTGCAGCCAGCCATACCATGTCCTTCCATCCTTAACCCCAGAACCAAGCTCAGTATACATATACAGCCCCATGACCAATACTGGCCTTACACAGTCATAACGATCACAGTACAACTACCTCCAGTGATCACAGGTGATGTCATCTGTGTTTGGAGTCGTCCACATTGTGTTCTCCCTGGGTCCAGACCACCATTGAGATTTCTTCCAGCCATAACTCTCTTCTGGACACTCTCTCCATCCTGCTCTTGCAACCGTTAATGAACTACTCAGTGCCCCAATACAGTAATGATGTTCCAGTTGGGCTCCCACTAAGTCATAGTGATCCCACTCAGAATTTCCTCACTATGGTCCCCACTTAGTAATAGTGCCTTCACTAAGCAATAGTCCCCTTGCCGTGGACCCAGTAAGTAATAGTGCTGATGCTCTGGACCAATAGGACCTCTCTGTGGCTCCAATAAGTTACAGGACCCTGCATGTGCCCTCAATTAGTAATAGGATTACCAATGTGGTTTTAATATGTAATAGTGACCTTCTATGACCCCAATTAGTAATAGTAACCTGTCTGTGGCTTTGATTAGTAATAGTGGACCTTATGCAGCTCTAATTAGTAATAGTGACCCCCATGTGGCCAGGGCTTGGAAAATAATTATTTTAAAAGTCTGTCCTTTTCTTTAGCTTACATTAGCTGGATGATGCTCACACAGGATTTGATAGCAAGTGCCACATGGACATCTCACACAGCATAACCGTATTCCTCCCCTGCACCCAGATTCAGTGTCCACTGTACTGTGAGTGAGGAAGCCGGAGAAAGGAGGAACGAGGTTACGCTGTATGAAAGACCGGCGCTGCATGTACTGTTAGATCCTGTGTATGTCTGTCATGTAGCTAATGCAAGCTATACAAGCGGCCAGACTTTTAAGAGCGGGGTCGGGTAGCCCCAATCACTTGCTGGAGGCCCAGTCTGAGGGACTCATGCCTCCTAGCTCCCTGACCCAGCCTGCCTCTGATTGAGACTTGTCTGAATTGACAAAGTAATAGCACTCCCCGTAGTGGCTCCAATAGTAATAGTGACCACGTTAATGGCTCCAATAGTAATAGTGACCCTGTTAGTGGTCTCAGTAGTAATAGTGTCCCCTATAGTGGCCCTAGTAGGAATAGTGAACCACATAGAGGCTTAAGTAGTAATAGTGGCTCTAAGTAGTAATAGTGGCCTGTAGTGGACCTCCAGCTAGGCAGCAATCTGACAAGCATTTCTCTGACTCCATCTGTAAACTCCACTTTGTCCACCACTGCTATCATCAGTCTCTGACCCCTGATCTACACGTCTGCTCTGCATACAGAAACACAGATGCCGGGGGCATCATGTGGTCCTATCGGCCCCTCAGCTTCCGACTCAGTACTATAACCCGTAGGAGTCGGCATGCTGCTACAAGAACTAACTCCTATAGAGGCACTAAGGGATGGGCTACCGGTATCTCTTACACTTATCTCAAAGTCCTCAGAGTGCATTTCAGCTTCAAGCATTTGTTGTAGTGGCTTCAAAAAGCTCAAGTCCGACTGCCGCCGTGTGACGTGAAAGTCCTGTACAATGGGCAACCTTGGAGGGCTGCTGAAAAGCTAACACAGACTTTTTTGGGGGCTCTCTCCATCTTCCCTCAGAAAAATAGAGCCTCACACCAGGCTCCCCAAAGTCCCGGATGAAAGGGTGCAAAGCTGAAGAAATGGCCACTCTAGCCTCCTGGTTATCCTCATGAATGATGATCGACAGAAGGTATGACCTGTTGCTCACACTCTTACGGGCTTCCTCAAGTTGCTCTTCCTCCTCCGTGAAAATGGCGATGGGAGGTGAAATATCCAGGTCTTTGGGCTGCGGCTCCCTGTCTCTCTTTTCTGGTGCTGATGACACCAAGGAGGTGCTCGCGGTGAGCCCGTGTAATACGGGTTTGTCCCCCCAGTAGAAACTGGGTTGAGGTGGGGGATACCTGGCTGGCATGTAGCTCAGGGCATTGTAGGAGGCCATGTTCTCTCCTGCTGTGTACTGGTGAGTCTGCAGAAACAAATCCAGGGATCGATTCATCGAGTTCGATGAATCCTCCCCTGGGCTGTCCTCAGCTTGCTCTAACTTGATTGGTTTTTTACTTTGCTCCGCAGTAGGGTTGACCCCCCTACTTTTCTCACAGCCTTGGCGAGATGGGAATTTTTGTGGGCTTGGGTTAAGGTGAACAAGAAGAACAGCAAGGCTGGGCGCCATCTTGCATCAGCACACAGTCTATGTCCACATCTGTACTTTGTTGCTCACCATGAAGTGTGGGAAAATCCACTCTGTCTAACAACACAACACAGTCCCTGTGTAACTTGTATCACATCTTTGCAATGTAGAAATGAGACTGAAGTGATGAACTTTCTTTCTTTCTCTGCATCTTTGGCAGGCACTCAGCCTTGTTTCTCTGGTAGACTCTTCAGAGGTCTCAGAGGGCTGGAATAAAAGAAGAACTTTGTAGACACACAGGCGCAGGTATTAACTCTTCTCTCCAGTTTGAGAAAATGGTGGAGGCACTTTTCTCTCCGTATTTTTGAAAAAAGGCACGCAGGAATCATCCTGTTTGTGCCGCCTTTAAGGCCTGCCCTGCAGCGTCCGAGGAGCGGGGCCACAGCTGAGGAGACAGCAGGGTAGAGTTTGGGCCTTGTCAAGGGGCTCTACTATCTCCCACCCTGAGGGTAGCATGGGACCCATTCAAGTTACCACTGGGGGGATCTTCACGGGGGTAACCCAATATGTGGTTTACCTTAAACAGTCCTGTCATGGGTGACACCACTGTTCCTTCCTCTGTGGTGAATCCATATGATGAAATAAGTGGTCCATACACACAGGGAAACTTTTAAGGAGCAAAGCTGGGAACGGTTGGCAGTGCTCGTTTACTTCAACAATACTTACAGTCAAACGGTAGTAAAAAAACTCACGCAAGCAGGAAAATGGTGCAAAATCACAAAGTGGTGTGATGGGGAGGAAATCACAGGATATCAAAAGACTCTACAGTTCAAGTTATCTGCAGGGTTCTATTCCCGATACTAACTCCTTTACTCACACCAGCTCTCTACCGGTCAGCACTCACATTTGGCAGGCAGGCACTCCATGCTGCATGGCGGTTCCACTCTCTCTCTTCTCCTCAGTGGTTCAGAATACCACTGGCTTCTCCTGGGTAAAGCAGGTCCAGGGAAGGCTGAGGATACCTTTCAGCCTCTTCAATTCCAGCCCACATAGAACTGATGGTGTCTGTGTGGCTCACTTGCATCTCCACAAACACTCCTCACTCTTGCAAGACCAGAACAGAACT
This sequence comes from Eleutherodactylus coqui, assembly GCF_035609145.1. Taxonomy (NCBI): domain Eukaryota; kingdom Metazoa; phylum Chordata; class Amphibia; order Anura; family Eleutherodactylidae; genus Eleutherodactylus; species Eleutherodactylus coqui. Next base: position 256,962,431 of record NC_089839.1, on the reverse strand, counting down.
CCCTTGCAGACACCTTGCATTCACATATACATCTCACGATCATGGGACAATCAACAAGAAACATTTTCCAGACATCTCACATACCAGACAGTAACCCATTCAGTGCTGCAGATATGCAATACACATATATATTCAACATAAAAGACACTGACAACACATAGGCACGAGACAAATGCATGCATACATTATGGAGGGGCCTCGTTAACTCCAGCCACTGCAGCTGCAGCAGGCATTTTAGCTAGGGAAAGAGCTGAGAGAAGATATTTGTGAGGGACAGTACTGGGGCATTTCAAAGCAGTGCATAGAGCTCTGCGTGTCTGTTCTAATCTGCACACAATCTATTCCAATGCAATTTATAGTGGACTGAGCAAGTGTCTTTTTTCCCCAAATGTTTCCTCTCCAGACTGGTGTATAGTACTGGGACAGTTAAAAACAGTGCATACAGCAGGATGCATCTGTTTTCAAAATGAAAAATAACATTTCTGGTAAAATAAAGGGTGGAAAAAGAGTAGAGAAAAACATACCCATTCCATGTCCTCTGGCAGTAAGGATGTTGATGCCAGTACCAGCACTGTCGGCACCAGCCATGTGCCCACACCTAGTACTAGTAGCAGCCATGTGCCTGGTAGCAGTAGCAGCATCAGCAAGACTCCTCCAGTGGATGCATTATTTTGGAGGATACAATTGCTATAGTGGACTGGTTGACTTGATCATCTCAGGAGGAAACGCAAGCGTTACTTTGAGCCAAGATTTTGTGAATTCCTACTCCTCTACAGTTACTTGGCATACTGATAGGGGCATTAGCCGTTCCCTGTCATCATCTGTGTCTTCACTGCCCCCTTCTAGTGGAGCACCACCTTTTCTCCTGAGAGACAGCACTCTTGGTGTTAAGGCTATGAAAGATACTCATCAACAGAATAGTGATGATGAGGGGTTACATGAAGATAGTCAGCTTTTGGAGTGTGTTGTGCAGTAGTTGAGAAGTATAGCTATGGTGCTAGTTGGGGTGGTGGTAGCCATGGTGATATTAGCAGTTGTGAGGGTGGATATGGTGGGAGGTGGCAAGGAGCCAATGAGACATCAGAAAAGGACTGAAAAAAGTGGCGAGGATGATGAGGACTATGATGATGATGTGGTCTTGAACAGGTGATAAGGAGGTGATGATGTTGATGTAGTCAGAGGAGGAGGGTAGTGGAGGCACTGGCAGTGATAAAACGCCACACTTAGATAGGTCACAACATCTGCATAAGATCCTAGGGGTAGGCCTCCTGGTATGCTCAGCTCAGGAGCAGGTCATGGCGACACTGCTGCTGCCAATGTAGGCTCCAGAAGCCTGCTAGAGGAGGGTCAAGCTTGAATGGTGGTCTTAATACAAGCTGTTTCTGGTACTCTGCCATGCGGCAATTCTTCTGTACCCACCTGGAGGAACGAAACACGGCACTGTGCCAGATCTGCAAACAAAAAGTAAGGCATGGCCAGAGCACAAATGTAGAAACTGTGCCTCTACGTAACTACATGGAGCAACATCACAAGGCCGCATGTGACAATCAAATTACCCTACAAGTTGAAGACCTTGCTGCTTAGGCTCCAAATTCCTGTAATCTATTTAGTAGCAAGACCTCATCTACGGGCAGTACAGACTCATTATCATCATCACTGTCTTCTAGTGCTCCTCCTCCTCTGTCCCGTTAGTTATCCATAACAGAATCTATATCCAACAAACAACACTACGTGCCCAGTCATCCAGGAGAAAAAATAGCCGTGGCAGCCGGAAACGATGCAATCACAAAACCTTTATTCCTCCAGTCACCATACGACGTTTCGATCCAACATGATCTTTATCGTGCCCAGTCATCCGGTTGACATCCAGCTAAACTTACACCTAGCCAAGTTGTTGGTGATGCAGTCACTACTGTACAACCTGGTTGAGTCCACCGCCTTTAGTGAATTGATGGTGTGCGCTCAGCCTAGGTGGCGGATATAGCTGACATTATTTCTCTAAGAAGCCTTTCCTACCTTGCACAATCATGTGGAAAAGAGGGTGGGCCAGTTCTTGTGATTGTCTATTTACAGCAAGGTGCATGCCACCATTGTTTCTGCACTGCGTCTAGAACACATGATATATGCTTTATGAATGACACATTTAATCAATCTGTTAGTAACACGTTTCTTTAACGCATATGTTGGTTTGCAGGATGTGCTATCCAAGTCCAGGAAAGTTTGCGTTTGCTCTAGCCGGTCTTATCCATTTAAGCATGCCCTCCTATACTTGCAGCTTTAGAATGGTCTCCCTGAACACCGCTTGATATGCGACTTACCAATGCATTGGAATTCCACCCTACAGATGTTGGACCATCTGTAGGAACAGCATAAAGTGGTGAGTGATTTCCTCATGCAGCAGACAGGTAGTTTTTGGATTCAGTGTGAGTTAATCTCAGGCATTGGCAGGTTATTAGAGACACATGTCGCATGCTGAGAGCTTTTGAAGAGGTGACAAAATTTGTCAGCAAGGACAAAAGTCAAATGAATGATGTTATGCTGCTGATATTCATTATGGAACAAACACTCATGGCAATGATTCAGCAAGGAATGGAGGAAGGATCACAAGTGGCTCGCAGCAGCACTATTGTTGAAGAGGAGGTGGATTTGGAGATGGAGTTATCACATGAAGGGATAGGGAATGAGACAGACACCCAACATGATGACAGTGATGATGATCATGATGATGATGATTAACCATGGCAGTTAGGGGCACAGTTTGAACCGACTGGAAAACTTGGAAACACTGGAGAGGATGGTGAGCTATATTCTCCATTGCTTGTGTGATGACAGCTGTATTGGTAGTATTATTGAAAGGTATTACTGGATAGCCACACTTTGAAATCCTTGGTATAAAAATAAAATGACTGAATTTTATCCATCTTCTGAGAGGAAGACAAAATTTGCTTATTATCAAGAGAAGATATGCAGCCAGCTAGCCATGGCTGTTAAACGACAGACATCCACTGCAAGTAAGTCTGACAGGAGGTCACTCTCCGCTCCTTGCTGAGTCAACACTCCACCACCTCTGCCAACTGTACGGGCTCCAACATGTGGCAGCAGACCATTCAGTGTGGAGAACACAATGAAACACTTTTTACATCCAATATGCTGACCTGACACACATCATCATAACCGAAGGGATGTTCACCACCACCACCTGAACAATCAGGTTCAGTTATACCTGGACTGTTCCCTTGCTCCAGCAGATACCTCAAGCCCAGATCCCAAGGACTTTTGAGTCAGCAGATTGTAAGGTTGTCAAGGACTGGCCCAGTTTGTCATGGTTATACTATTATGTCAACCCTCCAGTATAGCATCAGAGAGGGTATTCATCATGGCAGTTGGCATCATCACCCTTAAGTAAGCAAGATTGCCTGCCAAAAGGTTGGAAAAACTCAAGTTTGTGAAAATGAATCAGGCATGGCTTTCTGAGATCTTGAAACTCATGTGACTGATGCCACGAATTAGATCTGCCATTGCTGCTGTTGATTCACTAGTACTACCACCACCATCCCTGCTGATGACTCGCTAATACTACCAGTCCTCCACACCTGCAGCCATCCACTGCTACCAGACCTATAAGCCAAAGATCAACCAGATGATCCCAGGTCTCCTGTCCTGTTGTCCATTTAATACTGTGTTGCTGCTGATGCGGCTACTTCAGCCACCACACCTGCTGATGCTACTACCAGGCCTTTTTATTTTTTCAATTTAAAGCATTGTGTAAGGGGGAAAAACAATTTCTACATTTTTTTTTATCTGTAAACATTTAGATCAGCAATGATTACAGCATCTGTGGGGTTAAATGTAGAGAAATGCTTAGATAATCAAGTGCTCATTTTTTCCACTTCTTTTCTAGGAAAAAAAGACCCCCATATGTGACAATCAGGAGGCAAATATGTTCTCTGATTAATGGGAGAGTGGTAACATGAAGAAAAATTCATGTCGACCCTCTTTGAGACAGAGAGACAAGAGAATCAGAGTTTCTTGCTGCCAGCTTCTCCCTCTGCTGCTCTTTCTCTGCCCTGCACACTGACTGAAAAGTGACAGCTGTAAATTCATTATTCCAGATCCCACTTCAAATGGCTGTAGCTCCAGTTTTGTAAATACTACCAACACCCTTTTGATGTCATTTTAAAGCCAAGAATCTTGGCCTTAAATTAAACCAAAAACATGTCAGTAGTAATGGCAGAATTTGAGGTACAGCCATTGTTTAGTTCCACAATTTCTTATTTTTTCCAACCTAAGTTACTTAAAATCAAAATGACTGAAATAAAAAATTAATGAGCATTGAGTCCCATCACGTCAGCTCATGTACTGCCATAGGTGCATTACAGATTGTTCACTGCAGGCTTCTATGGAAGTACTTGGGTATAGGGAATGAATAATATTAACGTGGAAAGCTGGTGAGATGTAATCAAATTGGTTCCCGAACATTAACCAGTATTACTGGTTTTTCATCTCATCATACAAGACTAGCACAAAAGCACCACCCATTACTCTCTGGACATTGGACCAAGCACCCTTGAACAAAGCAATCTTCCTCCAGCAGTTCATTTCACCAGTGTACATGATGTCAGCTCCTTTCCTACCAGATTCCATCATCATACGATGATAGACTGTGTGAAATGGGTAGGAGACAAATTTGGTCATGACTGTTACAGTCTGAGCGATTATCCAGCTTATGAAGATGTGTGTGTTCTTAGGATCTGGAAGCATACCTTTAGCTGTGTCATAGAATCCAAAGTAGGCAGTTTTGGAACCTACGGACAGACACATTGAAACCCTGTACAGGCCTTTAAGCTCATCAGATCGATTTGAAAATCTTAACCAAGCAATTGCCAAGGCTAGAGAATTGTCTATCAGCACCAGCTTTGTAAACATCAGCAGCTAGGCATGTTCTAGCAAAGTCAAGTGGGTAGACAAAGCACAAGAAGGTTGCACCGGCATTATCACCGGATGCCAGGTTTCAAGCAAAGTAATGCCAGAACTGGGTACTCTTGTCAACACCATTGAGGAAGATCTTCTTGTACTTGTCGTTAAGAGCGAAGTTCAGGGCCTTCGTTCGAAAATATCTGATGGCATTGGCAAGGTTACCCGCCAGCAGGGCAGGAAACCTTGTTCTTTTGGGACACCACTAGCCAAGAAGTCCTTGATGAAGGAGACAGCTGTGTCGGTCATCGCGGTTGGCTGATAGCAAGTGGCTTTTGCTGCAGCACTGAGCTTTTGAGGGCTGGGGCGAGTTACATCCTTTTTTTAGTAGAATGAGCTCTGTGTGACTAAAACTGAAATGTCTCGAAGAATGAACAGAGCTTGTACTAATCAGTAGAGGAGTTAAAGAGGGTATTTCACCAATATAAATAATTCCCTCTCCACAGCATAAGGAATAACTTGCTTATTGATAGGGATCCAAATTCTGGAACCCTTTAGCGAGCTTGAGAATGAAGATAGGGGTGGTCACATATGTGCGCTGCTTCTCCATTCATTTAAATCAGACTGCTTGAGATAGACAAGTGCTCGAATGTCTATTGGTGGGACCATCCCTTCAATCTTCTTCTTTCCTTTGATCATATTTTGATGATAAATCTATTGCAATTAAAACTGAGAAATAGTTAAAAAAAATATTTTCTATTTATCCCAGGAAATAAGCCATACTGTCCCCCATCTTCATTCTCAGTGTCTTGTTTCTGTGTATGAGAGAATGGGTTGCAGTAGGAGCCACTCCCTTTTGTCCAATCTTCAGTAGAACATGGAAATCTTTAAGCCCTATCCTTATGGCTAATCTCTTCCCCTCGGCTGCTTACCAGCTTGAAATTGAACAGATTAGTAATAAACTAAGGGCCATTTTAAACTGGACGACCTGTAGAGTGGAGGTGCCTGACAGAGTGTTCCAGCGATGACCATTCCTGTGCTTTTGCACGAGTATTGCTGAGTGAATGGAGGTGGAGTTGGATGGAGATTGTTCCGGCGAGCCTGCTTCCATTCACAGTAAACAGGCAGTTCATAAACGAACAACTGCCTGTTTACATGGGTCAATCCATCGTTCATTTTTCTGCATGTATACCTGAATGATGAACAAGAAGCTCATGTCTATTGTGCAGTCGGGACATGTACTTAGATAATTGCTCAGATTCCTGCTGGTTGCAAGAATCTGAATGATGTATCGGTCTGTGTAAAAGGGCTCTAAAGGCCCATTTAGACGCAAAGATTATCGCTCCAAAGATGTCTTTACAGTGCACGGTGATCGCTCAACCGTTAAGCGATCACCTTGCTCTCCGAGCCAGGGACGCAGAAGACAAGCAGGGCCGCTTGTCTTCTGCATCCAGCTGTTTCCCGCTCGGAGCGCCCGGCTGTTATACAGCAAGCACTCCGAGCGGGAGATGCAAAGGACAAGTGGGGCTGCCCGCTTGTCTTCTACATCCAGCTGTTTCCTGCTCGGAGCACCCGGCTTTTATACAGCCAAGCGCTCTGAGTGGGGGATGCAGAAGACAAGCGGGGCTGCTTGTCTTCTGCATGCAGCTGTGCTCTGCTCGGAGAGCCCAGCTGTTAAACAGCTGAGCGCTCCGAGTGGGGTATAAAGAACGCAGCTGGACAGCTGTGTTCTTCATACCCCGCCTGTCTTCCGGGAGCAGGATACAGCTGAAATAATAGTATCAACTGTATCCCGCTGTGAATTCCTGATAAAGCTCATCGTTGTCTTTCATCATGCTGAAAGACAGCGATGAGCGACGGCTTAACAAAAACTGCTCGATGTTACTGCAGTTACACACAACGATTATCGCTCAAAAGACGGCTTTTGAGCGAATTTTGAGTGATAATCCTTGTGTTTAAATGGGCCTTTACTCTAGTACTCTCTGCAGTATATCTGCAAGACTGTTTGATCCAGAAACATGCCGAAAATCCTGTGTAGAGTGACAAACATTGCGGGTAACTTTTTCTCCTGTTTACTTTCATCCTACATTTTTAGATTTAGTATGCACTTAAGTTAAACCCATCACAGAAGTTGAGTTCTTTGGCACGTTTTACCTCTTTAAAACTAATTATTTTCTTTTTTTTAGGCTGGCATTTCTTACAGAAATACAATAGCATTTAAAGGGTTAAGCACCTAAAAAGAAATACTGATGTGTATCGTCTTCCTAATAGGCAGTAAAGACAGATTATTTTCTTTTTAATCTGCTCATAATAGTGTTGATTTCATGTCTGTTTTTTTTTTCAAAGATAGCATACAAAAGAAAAAGTCTTCGTTACCTTGTTAAAATGCAAGAAACATCCTTAGTATCATTTTGAAATTGATTTTAAAGTCTAATTAATGCTCATCTTCTCAGGATATATGCAAACACGTATGCAAATAAGCAGAAAAATATGCAAACATATACAATGTTTCTGAATTAAAAAGCCCTAAAAGTTGTAATGAAATCAATATTTTATTCATATTTGGAATCTGTATTTCATCTTCTTACTGTAGTGAGTTTTGTACATGAAGCCTACAATGAGCACTTTGAAAGCCTCTGGCCCCTTAACCAATGTATTAGTTAGAAGCTATCTTCTCAATTGAAATCCTAATAAAAATGCTTTTGCTTTTACCTTCTTATGTTTAATAAAACAATTGTTTGTAAATAGAGGAAGGGAGTTTTGGACAAAGTTTGTTTTACCAAAAAGTGAGTTTCGCTGTTTATACTATATATGTGTGCTGACATCAACTTTTTAACCACTTGACTTTGCATGGTGAAGGGTTTTATCTGCAGTCATGTTGTATGACATTATGTGTAGATGCATTTTAATATGTCCTCATAGTTTATAAGTTACCAAGCTTGACTCCTTAAAGAGTTTGTCTAGTTGTAAACTATTGATGGCCTGTCCATAGGTTAAGCCATGAATAGCATATCAGCGGGGGGGCAATTGCCAGGGACCCTCACTGATCTGCTGTCCTCAGGGCTGCTGTGCTTGTGCATTGAGATGATTTCTGCAGGAAGCAGACAGCGCTGTTCTCATTATAGTGGCCAGGCTTGGTATTACAGGCCAAATTTGTATTGAACTGAATAGATGAGAGCCTGCAATACCAAACTCGCAGCAGGGACAGAGCTATGGGCTTCCTGCAGAAAAACGCTCAGTGCATGAGTGCACCAGCCTAGCTGATCGAGTGGCAGACCACCACCAATCTACTGTTGATTTTCTTTCCTGAGGGTAGTACAACAATAGTTTACTACTGGACTTTAAGCACCATGATGTTTTGGGACCTTTGAGGACATAGTGTTTTTTTTGTTTTCATTTCTTATCAATGTGTTTCATGAGCCATAACTTTTTAAATGATCAATCGACAAGAGCTCTATGAGGGCTTGTTTTTTTGCAGAATTAGTTACATTTTTAATGGCTCTATTTTGGAGTCCATATAATGCTTTAAAACACATTTATTAGTTTTTTAAGGGAATGGGAAAAAACTGAAAAGTGATTTTTTTGGCAGGGTAGGGGGTTGTCTTTAGGACTTTGCTTTTAAAGGGGTACTGCAGGCACAGGCTAACATTTTAAAATCGAATGTACTGTATTTTTCGCTTTATAGGACACACCTGATGATAAGACGCACCTATGTGTCAGAGGAGGAAAGTGGGAAAAATATATTTTGAACTCACCCAGACCAGGCAGGGAGGGAGGTATTGCAGGAGGAGTAAAGAGCAGTAGTACTGCCTCGGAATGCAGTACATACGACTAGGTCAACCTGCCATTCAGGATCCAGGGACAGCTGAGTGTAAATGTAATGGTGATCTTATTACTTGTCACACAGCTTTCCAGGAGCACTGGATGCCATGTTTGACTAGTTATAGTGATGTATGTGGTATAAATGCTTGCATAACTCTGCAGTTGGCATTAAGGAACCTGGAAGAGCTGAGTGACAATGTAATGAAGATTCCATTAATTGTCTCCCAACTTTTCAGGAACCCTGCATGGCATGTCTCATTATGATGAGGTATGGAGTATACATACAGTGGGGGGGGGGGGGGAAGTATTTAGTCAGATACCAATTGTACAAGTTCTCCCACTTAAAAAGATGAGAGAGGCCTGTAATTGACATCATAGGTAGACCTCAACTATGAGAGACAACATGAGAAAACACATCCAGAAAATCACGTTGTCTGATTTTTAACAAATTTATTTGCAAATTATGGTGGAAAATAAGTATTTGGTCAATAACAAACGTTCATCTCAATACTTTGTTATACATCCTTTATTGGCAATGACAGAGGTCAAACATTTTCTGTAAGTCCTCACAAGGTTGGCACACACTGTTGCTGGTAGGATGGCCCATTCCTCCATGCAGATCTCCTCAATAGCAGTGATGTTTTGGGGCTGTCGCTGGGCAACACAGACTTTCAACTCCCTTCAAAGGCATTCTTTAGGGTTGAGATCCGGAGACTGGCTAGGCCATTCCAGGACCTTGAAATGCTTCTTACGAAGCCACTCCTTCGTTGCCCTGGCGATGTGCTTTGGATCATTGTCATGCTAAAAGACCCAGCCACGTTTCATCTTCAGTGCCCTTGCTGATGGAAGGAGGTTTGCACTCAAAATCTCACAATACATGGCTCCATTCATTCTTTCATGTATACGGATCAATCGTCCTGGTCCCTTTGCAGAGAAACAGCCCCAAAGCTTGATGTTGCCACCCCCATGCTTCACAGTAGGTATGGTGTTCTTTGGTTGCAACTCAGCATTCTTTCTCCTCCAAACACGACGAGTTGTGTTTCTGCCAAACAGTTCTACTTTGGTTTCATCTGACCATATGACATTCTCCCAATACTCTTCTGGATCATCCAAATGCTCTCTCGCAAACTTCAGTCGGCCCCGGACATGTACTGGCTTAAGCAGGCGGACACAGCAGGATCAGAGTCCCTGGCGGCGTAGTGTTTTACTGATGGTAGCCTTTGTTACATTAGTCCCAGCTCTCTGCAGGTCATTCACTAGATCCCCCCGTGTGCTTCTGGGATTTTTGCTCACCGCTCTTGTGATCATTTTGACCCCGGAGTGAGATCTTGCGTGGAGCCCCCGATCGAGTGAGATTATCAGTGGTCTTGTATCTCTTCCATTCTCTAATTATTGCTCCCACAGTTGATTTCTTCACACCAAGCTGCTCGCCTATTGCAGATTCAGTCTTCCCAGTCTGGTGCAGGGCTACAATTTTGTTTCTGGTGTCCTTCGACAGCTCTTTGGTCTTCACCATAGTGGAGTTTGGAGTGTGACTGCTTGAGGTTGTGGACAGGTGTCTTTTATACTAATAACAAGTTCAAACAGGTGCCATTACTACAGGTAATGAGTGGAGGACAGAGGAGCCTCTTAAAGAAGAAGTTACAGGTCTGTGAGACCCAGAAATCTTACTTGTTTGTAGGTGACCAAATACTTATTTTCCACCATAATTTGCGAATAAATTTGTTAAAAATCAGACAATGTGATTTTCTGGATGTGTTTTCTCATGTTGTCTCTCATCGATGAGGTCTATCTATGATGTCAATTACAGGCCTCTCTCATCTTCTTAAGTGGGAGAAGTTGTACAATTGGTATCTGACTAAATACTTTTTTCCCCACTGTACCAGCACAACTAGGCACTAATCAGCTGTATCTTAGGCATGTAGGCAATAGCTGTGTGACATGGAGGGTAGGAGATACACCCATACCTATTTCTGATTGGTGGAGGCGGGAGAGCAGCAGTAGTCCCCTCCGGTGTTCACTAATCAGCTGTTTGTACGGGCGGCTCTCCTCCACTGCAATAGACTGCGATCCTTATAACACAGCTGCCAGCTCCATAGCAGGGGAGGAGAGCCACCTGATGAACAGCTGATTGGTGAGTGCTGGAGGGAACTGCTGGTGCCCCTCCGTCTTCACCATCAGCTGTTAATATGGACTGCTCTCCTTCGCTGCTGTATATGCAGTCCTGGCCGGCAGCTGTGTGATAAGGACACGCAAGCCTTTTCACATAGCTGCCGTCCGGGTCCGAATTTTAGCACGTTCGCTTTATAGGATGCACTGCCCTTTCCCCTCCACTTTTGGTGTAAAAAAGTGCATCTTATAAAGCGAAAGACACGGTAAGTCATTAAGCAATCTTGAGTCTTTATCAAGATGTTATGAGCCAAAATATCATAACCTGTGAATTAGTGAACTGCAATAAAAAGAGACTCTAATTCTTTTTTCTGCTTGTAATATTACAAGTAAATGTTGCTGCTTTATCATCTCAGTTGGAGACTGTTTTTTGAAGAACAAACAGCTCAACACTTAAAGGGGTTTTCCAGGCCTAAACTATTGATCCACAGGGGTCTTCCACCCGAGACAATCACTGATCCTCTTGCCATATGTAGCCAAAAACACACAGCTTTGTACACATGGCAGCAGTCCGGGATGGTTTCACAGGCAAAGTTTCCATTCAAGGGAGTTTATTAGAGATGAGCGAGCATACTCGCTAAGGACAATTGCTCAATTGAGCATTGCCCTTAGCGAGTACCTGCCCACTCGGAAGAAAAGATTCGGCTGCTGGCGGCGGGCGGGGAGCGGCGGGGAAGAGTGGGGAGGAATGGAGAGGAGATCTCTCTCTCCCTCTCTCCCCCCCGCTCCCCCCTGCTCACTGCCGCAACTCACCTCTCACCCGCGCCGGCAGCCGAACCTTTTCTTCCGAGCGAGCGGGTACTCGCTAAGGGCAACGCTCGATCGAGCAATTGTCTTTAGCGAACATGCTCGCTCATCTCTAGAGTTTATACTTCTGATATGAGCAGAGATCCCAATAATAAACTTTTTCCCACACAGTTTACATATTACTAACTAAAGGTATAAATGTGAGGTTCTTGGCGCACATTTTATTCAAATTGTGCGAGCCCATCTGCCCCGTCACGGCGACCTCATTCAGATGGGTCCCTACACTAGGACTAGATTTGTAGAAGAGGAGATACTCAGATGTAGCATGTGTCACTTCTCCATGTGGCTCATGTCATCCTCTGTCAGAGCACAGAATCACATTGTACTCTATGATGCATCAATATGATGCAGAACCTTCTGATAACTGATATAGTGTGCAGTTGTTACACTGCACACATTGTATCTATATACTTCTAGGTGGCTTTTATTCTACATTATGTATGTTATTCCAGGAGAAGCCTTGCTGTATGCTACCTCATATGATAACACCAATGGACAGATAATACTGATGTGAGTGACTATACAGGTAAAGGGTAATATCACACTGCAATGGTATAGCGTTCCCGGGGAATATAGAACTAGCTGCTAGATAACCCGTCACTAGAGCGGCTCTAAACCTCTAATATCCTCATCTATGGTCAAGAGCATCTAAACATTGTGCGCCCCCTGCAGGCCAGATCCAGAGATCAGCGCTCAGGAATCCGTAGGGTAGCAATGAGGATATAAGAGGATCAGAGCGCATGTAGTGATCAGTTATGTATCTGCTATATAAATGCTACTTACATATAACCAGAGAACCCCTATAAAGCCGACCAATTACACTGGAGATCTCCTGTTCTACATATACAGTGTTAGTATAGGGACCCATCTGAAGAAGGAGCCTTGGAGGGCCCGATGGGAAGAGAAATGTCATTTACATCCTGCTCTGCTTATTTACTGACAATACTGAGTGTAATTGGAGGGCTTTGTCCATTGCAGCTTGCCCTGTATTCTGCTTCTTCTGGATGGTCAGTCACACCAGAGTCTGAACTATCTACCTATCACATAATACAGTCACAGAAACATTATCAGAATGCAATAAAAGCTTATACTGAACATACTACTATTATCTCAAGCAATTATAAATACATTTTGCGTTATTATATATACAATGTACAGAAATACAATGATATCAGCATTACATTAATTACATTAAAGTAGATCACATATGCACATACTCATATAAATATACACATTATCAGTACAAGCAATATGTGCATGAAATATATAACATGAATACATTTGTGGACATCGATCATAAATACAGATAATGATGTGCTAATGCAGTACACAGAAACATTAACAGGATATAGAAACATATCACATACACATATATATTACAGAGTGAAAACTACACGCATGTATATGCATATACAGGTACATATATAATCACAGTCTCCTGGCTCTCTAAGGCTGGGGTCACACGGGGCGTATTCCCGCCGGAAATCCCGCGGTTTGGCCGCAGGAAAAACCGCGAGATTTCCGCCGGGAGAACCGCCGCAGAAAACCCCGCGGCGGCTTTGAAGCGGCCCGGCCGCTCGCTTTTCCGCTGCGGCCAGCGCTCCCATAGAGGAGAGCGCGGCCGCAGCAGAAAGAGAAGATAAATAGACATGCTGCATCTTCTAAAGCTGCGGCTGCGGTCGCCGCAGCCGCGGTTCCAGCCTGACTTACCGCAGCGGATTGGCCGTCCTGTGTGGACGAGATTTCTGAGAAATCTCGTCCACATGGCTGGCTAATACCAAGATTAGCGGCCGCAGGCGGATTTGCCACGGCGAAATTCCGCATGGAATTTCCGCGGCAAATCCGCCGTGTGTGAACCCAGCCTTAGGATCAGGCACAATGTAGATTTTCTCCCTTTCGCTCCTGTGAACTTCACATATGGCCGCATTCAGATCTGCGTTCAGATCCAGTACAAAATACCGGAAGAAAAAGTCCCGCCGCAGATGTGAAGGCAGCCTAACTGATGGGAGAGATGCTTTTATTATCATTATACTGTATATTATATACATGGACATCAGTATATCCAAACTTTATATAAAAATATTACATAAACAGGCATAACACGCCAAAAAGTAAAGCACAAATATTATATGTGTAAACACTGTGTGCACGTTATATGTAGACTGTGTATAAATATATATAAACCATGTGGGCATTTATATGTACAGACATTGCAATATTAATAATAAATACACAAACACTATATACAAACATATGTACATTGCATATATTACCAACATGAATATAATTTACATATGTGGACATTGCAGACTATACATGCACTATTATATACATACAGATGCAGACATTATACACAAACAGAACATATATATACTCATCTATATCGTATTGTTAAAGGGCTTGTTCCACTTCTAGCTGTTTTGCAGCAGGAAGCTCCGTATATTGCGATAAATACAATGCATATCACAAAAAGAGAATACATATATACAGATATAGATACAGAGAGATACATATACACCTTTGACTAATACTACATATTATTTAAAAATATAACCTAATCACACAGATAATATGTGGACATCTATACTAATCTATACAATCTATAATCTTCTCAGAAGAAGGCAGAGTAGTGTTTTCTCGTGAGAACAAAGAGTGGGGGTAAATAGAAGAACCTTGCACATACAAACACAGAATTATAACATGTTAACTAATTAGCTGCTGCTTATACTAGCAGGGTCCTATATCTTGCCCAGGCTAGGAGACTTAATACATATGTCCCCTTACCCCTTTTAACTATTTAGCTGCTGCTTATACTAGCAGGGTGCTATATCTTGCCCAGGCTAGAAGACTTAATACATATGTCCCCTTATCCCTTTTAACTATTTAGCTGCTGCTTATACTAGCAGGGTGCTATATCTTGCCCAGGCTAGGAGACTTAATACATATGTCCCCTTATCCCTTTTAACTATTTAGCTGCTGCTTATACTAGTAGGGTGCTATATCTTGGGCAGGCTAGGAGACTTAATACATATGTCTCCTTATCCCTTTTAACTATTTAGCTGCTGCTTATACTAGCAGGGTGCTATATCTTGGGCAGGCTAGGAGACTTAATACATATGTCTCCTTATCCCTCAAACTAATAATACTATAGCAGGGTGAGAGGGGTCAGGGATGGGAGGTATGTTTCAGAGAGGTTGCTCAATTCTGTGATGTAGTACTGGCTCATCCCCACTCTAGTACAGGTTTTACACATGAGCCAGGAGACTTTGAGCAGCTCAGGCATCTGGTAGATCTAAAAGGAGACAGGCTGTAGTGGAGACTATGGTGTTTGTGTGTTACTTTAAGCCTCAGACACATGCAGTAATAAAGACTGAAAAGGAAACCTCTCCCTGCTGCAAGCTGCTAAAGGAAAGTATTCCCACATCTACGACCAGGCTGTGGAAGCTGCAAGTCCAGATACGGCTCTATGAATATTGCTGGCTGCTGTGGATTTAAAAAGGACATTTAAATCCATCTGTTTTTCTGGAGTTCCGGTTATTTATGATAAAATCGTGCTGTTTGCCTGGTATTTAACCCGAAGGTCTACAATACACAAACACTAGCATGTATATTACATTATTCAACACTATCCTTACCTTGATGTAGAAGGTATATACACACACACATATACACCTGCCTGGCTCTATATTAACAAGATCATTTGGGATTTGTGGCTTGGATGATGTGATCGCTGTGAAATATCTATAATAGAGGCAGTGTTGACATGTAAGGCCTCGGTCAGATGAGCGATTTTTTTAGTGCATGAATAGGTAGGCTTAAAAAGCGACTCTATTAGAGACAATGTTTTCTGATGAAAGTGTTCACATTTCTGTTTTTTACAAGCGCTAAAAAAAATCGCATCGCAAAAGATAGAACATACAAGTGCAAATGCACCAGTTCACACGGTTTTTCTACACGCGATGTGCAATTTATTTTTAGCGCACCTATTCATGCGCTAAAAAATCACTTGTCTGACCAAGGCCAAACCATAGAGATCAAGAGAAGACCTCTATATCCTCAGAGACAAAGACCCAGAATCGGACTTACAGGGGAGGAGCCTGCGGGCAGCAAATACCCTCCATAGGGGATAAGTGCTCGTTCACCCGAGCGTATTTGAGCAACATAGTACATGCGCAACGTTTGCATACATAATACTCAGTATATAAAAGCAACTGATTTAAATTTCATGCAATGTGCGATCGCATAAAAAATACCACCTTTCTTGGTCAGCATTTGTGCGATGCAAGAGCCCATTGATATCAATGTGCACGACATTTGTGTGCGCAAACATGTGGTGCATATGCGTGCTCAAATACATGGCAAAATACATGGGCATTAGGGATGAGCGAGTATACTCGCTAAGGCACTACTCGCTCGAGTAATGTGCCTTAGCCGAGTATCTCCCTGCTCGTCCCGAAAGATTCGGGGGCCGCCGCAGCTGACAGGTGAGTCGCGGTGGGGAGCAGGGGAGAGCGGGCGGGAGAGAGGGAGAGAGAGATCCCTCCTCCGTTCCTCCCTGCTCTCCCCCGCAGCTCCCCACCCCGCGGCGACACCCGAATCTTTCGGGACGAGCGGGGAGATACTCGGCTAAGGCACATTACTCGAGCGAGTAGTGCCTTAGCGAGTATACTCGCTCATCCCTAATGGACATCAGTGCATTTTGGTCTCACAAACGCACGGCAAATTTGTGTGGCTGAAATGCCCTTACACACGTGTGAATGAGCCCTAAACACAGGGCAACTATAGATCATCTACTAGAGCTTCCCGTATAGATCACCATCAAATGTCTACTAGAAGTAAATAGAGAGAAGTACATCCTCCACTAATAACTGACTGCTCACAACTGACAATTTTCAATTTGCTGACCAGCAATCCTATTGGTGTTCGCCTCCTGACGTCGCTATGGCAATATAAACAACTCAAGATTACCTCTATGTCATGAGACATCTGCATTTTTCTAGATTTTTATATGAAGACTATTTTGACTACCTAAAGGTATACACAACTATGTATACTTGATACATACATTTGATATATATATATATATATATATATATATATATACACACTTGCTATCTGTATAGGATTGTTATTATGACGCCAATTTTCCCTAAAGAGTAAAAATTTTAGGTAACAGGTAGTTTTGAGTTCAAATAAAATCTATATATGATACTGTATTTCATGTAACGATACAGCACAGTGCACCTCCTCCCCCTCCACGCAGACTCTATTCCCCTGTTCCCATTTACTTACTGTATTGTTGGATGAAGAAAGGATGTATCATTTCTTCTGGTCTCAGATCTGTCTTCATCTAGTCAGAACTAGACCAAGTCATGCCTTTCTCTAGAGGCAGAGAGTGTTCAGGTGGCAGAGAGTGTGATGTCACAATACTGGAGTTCTGCAAGTGCTTAAAGTGGTATTCCAGTAATATAAGGTGATTCCCTGTTCATAGGAGAGGGCAGAACTATAGTTACAATCAGAATGATTCAACCCCCACAGCAAATTAGGTTTGTCAGATTTACAAACTTTAAGCTGTTTGCAAAAAGCAATCAAGTAAAACAGTTTAAATAAGTCTACACAACTAATAGAAAAGTGGTTTCTCCCCATTCAACACAAAATGCCGCTTTTAATAACTACTGCAGTCTAAGAACTATTCAACCCCTTAGTGACGAGCATCTTAAGGTTGTATTTGCACGAGTGATAATAATAGGGCGGTTCTGTGTTGTTGCGTCGTGCACAAAACTTGTGTGTTTAAAGAAGCTATTATTTTCATTGGATTCATTCTTAAGAGTGATGTTTCGCTTGCACCAATATAGTGAAGGTGAAAAGTCACAGTTTCTTTTTATTTTTGGGTGATTCCTCTGCAAGGATCACCCATTAGGCCTTAGTCAGACGGGCGTTTTTTCGCGCGATTTGCGCATGCGCATGCGTCCGGCGATTTTTTAAAACCATTGCTTTGCAATGGTATCGGACACATGAGCGCTTTTTATGCACTCGTCCGATAAATTATAGAACAGAAATCGCAGATCGCACCTATCTGCGGTCTGCGATTCCTGTTCTCTTCTCTATATGCGCTCAATGGGGCCGGCGGCAGCAGCGCCGACCCCATTGAGAACATATAGAAGACAAATCATTCTTCTCTGCCACAGCTGTAACAGCTGTGGCAGAGAAGAACGATGTTTGCCCATTGAATTCAATGGAGCCGGCAATACAGCCGGCTCCATTGAAAGCAATGGGCTGCCGGCGTGCGTGGGATGAATTGTCGGGAAGGGCTTAAATATATAAGCCCTTCCCTGCAATTCATCCAGAAAAGTGTTAAAATAAAAATATATATATATACTCACCTGCTCCCGGCAGCCGGAGTTCCGCGCGGCCAGCCTGCAGTGGGTGTGAAGGGGGTGTGAGTCAGCCTTGCCTCTGATTGGCTCAGCGCTGAGCCAATCAGGGGGCAGGTCTGACTCACACCCCCTTCACACCCACTGCAGGTCGGCCGCGCGGAACTCCGGCTGCCGGGAGCAGGTGAGTATGTATATTTTTTTTTATTTTAACACTTTTCTGGATGAATTGCAGGGAAGGGCTTATATATTTAAGCCCTTCCCGACAATTCATCCCACACTCACCCGCAGCGCATTGCTTTCAACAGCCGGCTCCATTGAATGCAATGCGCTGGACAGCTCCGGCCCGTTTCTAATGAAACGCGGCTAGGAGCAGATTTTCGGACGATTTTCGGGCACCGGTCACGCGAGTTGCGGATGCGCATCCGTCATGCGGTCCGCAAATCGCGCGAAAAAACGCCCGTCTGACTAAGGCCTTATTCTGTAGGAAGCCAAAAATACTGCATCACGCTTGCATGCAAAAGCAGTTTTCAGGCTAGTTCAGAGAATTTTAATTTGATCTATTTAGCTACCTCCCTTCTATCTATCTATCTATCTATCTATCTATCTATCTATCTATCTATCTATCTATCTACAGGCGTAACTAAAGGCTCAGGGGCCCTGGTGCAAAAGTTCAGCTCAGCCCCTCTCCCCACCTTTACCCATACCTAAACTATGCTGCATACAGCTGTAAAATGAATTTACATTCATCATATAGCCAAGCATATTTTATTTCCTGGACTACATGAAAATTTGTTTGTAGCCCCTTAGGCTAATTTCTCACGGGTCAGTGCGATATCGGGCCATGAATCATGGCCCAATATCATGCTCAGCAATCTGAGAATTCGCCACGGATGCGAGGCATTTTTGCATCAAAAATGTCTTACATCACTCTGGGGAAGTAGCCATCCTCCGCCGCGGCTGTCGCAGAGTTTCTCCCATAGTTTTCAATAGGGAAACCTTGCATCGCATTGCATGCACCTACAGTAGCTCATGGTATGATGATGCCGCTGGCCCCATTGAAATCTATGGGAGATGCAATGCAAGGGCACACCAAAAGATAGGGCTGCAGAGACCTCATATCTCCTGTATATAATTAGATATGTATAGCTGGTATAAGTTATACATCTCCTGTAAATTTTCTACCAGGATAATGCTCGGCCGCACAAAAAAGGGGGTCACAGGAGCCTCCATAGCATTGCCACACTTCTCTGGCTGCCCAGTCACCAGATTAATATATGAGACCATCTGGGATGCCAACTTCAACAGCCAACGAGTTTGGATGATCTAGAGGCTCAGGTACTGCAAAAGTGGAGCGATATGCTGCAGGATACCCGACGGAACCTGTATGCCTCCATGCCCAACTGTATCACATCTCGTATCCACGCTAGAGGCGGTCTAACAGGGTACTAGAGCCTCCATGCTCACCCATATCACATCTTGTATGCAAGCTAGAGGCAGCCAAACAGGGTACTATAGCCTCCATATACTCCAACTGCAGTGTGAGGAGAGCAGGGCACAGTGTCGGATAATGTACTGAAAAACTTAAAAAAAATTCTAAGTGGAGTGCAATGAACAAAAAAAAAGTGCAATTCTACCATCTTTTGAATTTTTTCATCAACATAGTTGTGTGAGGGGTCGTTTTTTTGCAGGACATCCTGTATTTGTATGATTTTGCTGTACATATGACTTTTTGATTGTTTTTATTATTTTTTTTTCTTAGATACATAGGGACTTAAAAAGTGCAATTCTGACTTTGTGTATTTTTTTTAATTACAACGTTCACTATGCACGGTTAATAACGGATTACCTTGATAGATATGACTTTTATGGATTCTGCAATACCAAACATTTTTGGGGGCGTTTATTTAGTTTTTTTTTTAATATAACGGCGAAGTCAGACAAGCGGGTTTTTTTTGCGCGCACCTATGTGCGCAAAAAAAGTGCGTCTAATAGAACCGTTGGTGTTTTCACAAAATACCCGCACCTGCAAAAGACAGGGCATCCGTGCGCTGGGAAGGTCCGTGTTGCACGGACAGATTCCCCGTGGGGAGTCCCCTTATCACTGAAAACTGTGACAGCACTGTCACACTGTTCAGTGACAAGGGGACTCCCTGTGGGGATGAAGGAATCCCCCGCCACAGCTGTGGCAAAGGATCGCAATACCATCCCATTGCTTTCAATGGGGCTGGAGCTACTGCCACCGGCCCCATTGAAAGCATTGGGATGCAGGAAACCCCTGCAGTGATTTTCAGGTGAATGGCTTGAAATATAAGCCCTTCCCTGAAAATCATCCCTGGCTGTTGTAGAAAATAAAAAAAAATACATAACCTCTCCTCAGCTGTACAGCTCCGCCGCATCTTGTCGCTGGCTCCCTGACACTCTACTGAAGCTTCTTCTCCTGCCGAGGTTTAAAAATCCCTACCTCCTGAAAGGGCTATGTCTGACTGGCTGAGCGCTCAGCCAATCACAGGCAGCGTTTAGCCATTCATTGAATGAGAGCTGAGTGCTGCCTGTAATTGGTCACAGCGCTCAGCTAATTAGAGGCAGTGCTCAGCCATTCATTGGCTATTCATGAATTCAATGAATGGCTGAGCACTGCCTCTGATTGACGGAGCGCTGTGACCAATCACAGGCAGCACTCAGCTGTCATTCCATAAATGGGGCTGAACATGCATGTAGCACTTTTTGGGTAATTTGTAGTGGTGGATACAATGGTATGGGCAATCCTATGTTATTGCAGCACTGACATTTACCATATATTTGAATTACACATTCTTAATGGGCACAACAGTGGGTGACACTCATGGAGGGATGGCTGTTAACCCGGGAAGCTGGCAGCCAATTACAGATCACAACTGTAGTCTGACAGTGTCTTAGAGTGGAGGAGGGAGTGTATGCCTTTTTTAAAAATGTGATTTTAAGGGGAAATTCACACAAGTGTTTTATCGCGGTTAATTTGCCACAATAAAACGTCAGCCAAAAATCGCAACCATCTGAAGCATTAGATTCCAATGCATTCATTCAGATGGCCACTCTTTAGCCACTAGCGCTGCTAAATTATGTCAGCTGGCTCTATTGAGCCATTAGAAGTATTTAGGCTGGCTGAAGGAATTCCGGGCTGCGGCGTCCATACGCTACACCATGACTTGGCCGCAGCTCTTTCTTGTTCATGTGTCTTTCGGCTGTGACACATCACCCATTTGAAAAAGAGGCCTAATTGTGGTTCAAAAGTGCAACAAAAAGCATGAACACAGCCTAAGGGGCTACAAATAAATTTTCATGTAGTCTAAGAAATGAGTCATGTTTGGAAAGCTTCTGCCAAGGGGCTAGATCATGTATGTAAATTTGTTTTGCAGCTGTATGCAGCACAGTTTAGGTATGGGTACTAGTACAGACAAAGATGATGGAGGGGCCTGGGCTGAACTTTTGCACCTGGGCCTTGAAGCCTACACCCCTGCAGTCAAAAATTGGTTTACCCTGGCCAGGGGTAAATAGCTCCACAGATGCTGTGTGAAAACAGGAGTCTCTTCTGAAGTAACTTAGTCTTGCAGGAGCTTCGATTAGCCAAATGACTAAATCCACTAACTGAAATATGCAGTCGCTGTCCCCAGAAGAAATTATTAGCACAGCATCTTTGGGGAGGTTCTACAGCCATGAAGTCAAAATAATCCATTCTACTGGTGATAAGCCTGGGTGATGATATTTATAATTGCACACCACAGAAATTTGAGTATCTGGGCAGCAGCTGTCAGTCCCTCTGCTGTCACTGGTGGTCTTTCTCCTGGTGACATATTGGTGCTTGCAGTCAGTAATTGCTGCTGACATTTCCTTGGACGATCGGCAGACATCCCTCTAGGACTCCCATTGCAATAGCTGGTTAGTGCTAAACTAAGAATCTGAGTTGCACTTTGTCTCTCTCGCTCTCTGGTACAGGAAATCCCAGCTCTCTATTAGCACTGGGACAGCTCTCTCCTCACAAGGCTCTCTGCAAAAAGTGATAAGCCACACCCAAGCCCAGGAACAGTATCTGCCTTTTATAATTAGCCCATCAGCTAATCAACGGCTAGCTCCCTCCCTGTTAATCCACAGCAGCAAAGTTAGAGTAAAAAAATACAGTCATGTGTCCTCTCTGAAGTTTCTAGAGCATGTATAAAGTCCATCAATAATATACATAGATAGATATCCATGGGTATTTAATCCCTTACAATATCAGCTTGTATAACGAAAAACTGTACTGTCTATGCGTGACTATCAGTCACATTGGAGAATTCGAAATGTCGATGTTCTCCAGATATTTATTAATGATACATACAGCATATTTTCTCTGAGCTTTCAGATACACACAGTTTTACCATATGATTTACACAGTATCTAATTTAATTAATGGATTGGTTATCCGCTTTGTCCTTTGGGTAATGCATGCTACGAGTGAGCCAAACCTGGTCATGTTTCTCATATAGTCAATCAGTACCAATTTCTTCAGAGTGTTCACCCTGAGCAGATGGTAGAGATAATGTTTAATAAAGAGAGAGGATTACTCGGAGCAGGAATATGACTCAAGAAGGGTATCATTTTATTGAAATCCAGGCTCCCTAACGCATTATTTATTCAGACTGTGTCAATATTAGAAAACGTGCTACTGTCACCTTTTCCGAACTTTGACCTCGTTTTAATGAACTAACATAACATGTGCATGGTATATTATTTAGCAGATTTCTAGACTAAACTGGACTTCCCAATGGTACAACAGGTCATATTTATTAATAAGCAAGTAGATTTCTAAGCTACACAAATATGTAGATAGCAGCAAAATAAATGTCCTGCTTGTGTATATAAATACTATATAGAAAATGAATTGGTTGTCTTACAGAAATGAATCACTTGTGTGTGTATGTATATGTATCGGAAGAAAATAGCAAAAATTAGCTATAGCAATTCACTCATTTTTTGCCTATATAACATCATGTCCATTGATCTGTCCTGCTGTTGTTATATAGGCAAAATGGAAATCCAGCTTCACTGTGTAGTCTACAGACATACTTTACGGACTACGGAATGTGGATCCACTGTGTCGTCCTGCCGAGTGGAAAAACACAGCAGGATGGACAGCTTATTCCGAAACAGAAACAGCACAAAAGTTGGAGTTCGATACAAAGGGCGAGAATGGACCTGACCCTGAACTCAGATAGGCTAAATCTGTCCCTCACCTGGAGATACCCCTCAAGGTGGAGAGGTCAAGGCCGCCTTTCCTATCCCTAACTCTTAGCCCTCCCTACCTACCTGGTGCTGACAGGACCTCAGAGATAGTTGCACCAAGCCGAGCAGATATGGAGGAGTGAGGAGTGAATGTAAAGTATGAACAGGACACGATCCTATACAGCTGTAACAGACAGAGAATAGGCAGCGAACAAGCTGCAGAGACCAGCAGGAGAACACACAGTAAGCTGGATTCAAATAGAGACACAATACCATCCAGCAAAAGCACACAAGGAACTGGATGTAAACAGGATAGCTGCAACGGCAGCAGCTCGCATGCAGTCATGCAAGGAATTACACAACAACACCAAGCCCACTGGAAAAGGTCTGAAGAAGTTACATAGGAGGATAATTGCAAATCACCTCCAGCTGGATGGAGAAGCCAGACACAGTAACCCTGCGGATGCTGGAACAAACAGAAGCAGATTTAGGAAGCTGGCCTACGCCCACATATGCCGGACCTAACACAAACCTCTTCTACTAGAATATTTATTAGAACCACTGATAACGTGCAATTGCCTTTCCCACCTAACGAAGTTTGAATAATGTTCTATGACACCTTCTCCAGTTAGGAATCGTGAAGTGGACTACTTGACTTCCTTCAGCACATCAGTGCAGACTCTTATTGGGGCAAAACCCCATGCTACTTATGGTTGTCTCTGCTCAGGTTAATACAACTGGTTCTGTTAAGGGCAATGCAATAATCATTAAATTACAGAGTATGGCAGCACACCCTTAAAAAATGGAGTATAGGTACAAGTGCAAAGGGTTCCACTGCCATGAATTCAGAAGATACTCCAAAGTCACAAAAGTAGGACAGCACACAAGTAGGTGGATGCAAATTATTGTGTGGGTACTTTATGAAAGCTGCCGTGACATGATACTAAAGAAAGCAGTAAAATAGCAACGTTTTCGAACCAGAATGGTCTTTTATTAGAGATGAGCGAGCACCAAAATGCTCGGGTGCTCGATGCTCGAGTCGAACGTTCCGCGATGCTCGAGGGTTCGTTTCGAGTAATGAACCCCATTGAAGTCAATGGGCGACTCGAGCATTTTTGTATATCGCCGATGCTCGCTAAGGTTTTCATTTGTGCAAATCTTCAAAACGTACGAAAATGATGGAAACGACACAGATACGGATAGGGCAGGCGAGGGGCAACATGCTGGGCTGCATCTCAGGTTCCCAGGTTCCACTATTAAGCCACAATAGTGGCAAGAGTGAGCTTCCCCCTTCTAACAATTTTTACTTCGGACAAACCCTGATTAGCAAGGCACACCTTAGCTAAGCACCACACTACCTCCAACCAAGCACAAGCACTGCCTGCGGGACACACCGCTGCCTCTTCTCCTGGGTTACATGCTGTCGAACCCCCCCCGCACGACCCTGCGTCCGCAGCGCACACAAAAGTGTCCCTGCGCAGCCTTCAGCTGCCCTCATGCCACACGCTGGCCTCATAGTCACACCACTCTCATGTCTATTTATAAGTGCATCTGCCATGAGGAGGAAACGGAGACACACACTGCAGAGGGTTGGCAGGGCCAGGTAGCGACCCTCTTTAAAAGGGACGGGGCGATAGCCCACAATGCTGTAGAGAATCGATGAGAAATTGACGTTCGATCTTCATTCCAATCCTGCGCCACCTCCGTCAGGAGCTGCAAACGTGGGCATGAGTTACATAGCATTGGGGAATCCATGTGCCCACACAGTATTCATTTTGTCTAGGTGTTGCATAGCTCAATCGACACTGCAAGGGGAAAGCCATCTGCACTCTGCGCCCTACCCAAGTCAGTCAGTGTCTTTGTGCCAGGCAGGTCAAACACCGCGATGGGAACTAAGTGTGCACCAACAGCATAGGTGGGTCCTAGGAAACCCAAGACATGAACAATAAATAAATCAGAGCGGCCAAACATGGCAAACTTGCACTGCGCCGACGACATAGGCCTTGGCCCACAACTTCAGCAATCGTAGGCAGGAAGCGGACTTTCACTGCACCCAGGACATAGGCCTCTGCACAAACCCTCAGCAATCACGGGCCTACTGCGGACTCCAATGCTAGCGTGGCTGTGAACGTCTCATTAGCGCTGTATTGCTCCTCTAGTTTGTCCCAATGCAGTGCCCCGGATAGCTGAGCTAACGGGAGATAAAGTACAGGTTGGCTTCGGCCCACACTCCATACCCTAGTCAGTCTGGCCTTTTTTCATAGTCACAGGCAGGCACAACTCCACTCTGGGAAGTCTGTGTGGACCCACAGCATGGGTGGGTCCCAGGAAGCCACCAACGGTACATAAATAAATCCCATTGCAGTGCCCCCGATAGCTGAGCTACCGTCAGATAAAATACAGGTGGGCTTCGGCCCACACTGCCAGCCCCAGTCAGACTGGGTGTTTTTAATTAATAGTCACAGACAGGTACAACTCCGCTCAGGGAAGTCTGTGTGGACCCACAGCATGGGTGGGTCCCAGTAAGCCACCAACGGTACATAAATAAATCCCATTGCAGTCCCCCGGATAGCTGAGATTACGTCAGATAAAGTACAGGTGGGCTTTGGCCCACACTGCATGCCCCAGTCAGACTGGGTTTTTTTATAAATAGACACAGGCAGGTACAACTCCCCTATGGGAATTCCGTATGCACCCACAGCATGGGTGGCTCCCTGGAACCCACTGGCGGTACATAAATAAATCCCATTGCAGTGCCCCAGGACAGCTGAGCTAACATCAGATAAAATACAGGTGGGCTTCGGCCCACACTGCATGCCCGAGTCAGACTGTTTTTTTTAAAATTAATAGTCACAGGCAGGTACAACTCCGCTCAGGGAAGTCTGTGGTTCCCAGGAAGCCACCGACTGTTCATAAATAAATCCCATTGCAGTGCCGGGGACAGCAGAGCTAACGTGAGATAGAATACAGGTGGGCTTTGGCCCACACTGCATGCCCCAGTCAGACTGGGTTTTTTTATAAATAGATACAGGCAGGTACAACTCCCCTATGGGAATTCCGTGTGCACCCACAGCATGGGTGGCTCCCTGGAACCCACCGGCGGTACATAAGTAAATCCCATTGCAGTGCCCTGCACAGCTGAGCTATCGTCAGATAAAATACAGGTGGGCTTCGGCCCACACTGCATGCCCCAGTCAGCGCTTATGTAACACAAACTGGACCCAGGAAAAAAATAATTCGGAAGCCTGCAAGCACGCCTAGCTGTGCAATATGCAATACTGATACGCCTGACCACACAGCAGCCACACAGTGAAATGCAGAGAGTCACAGCTAGCCGTAAGAAGTATTTTTTTATTTTTGGGCAATGCAATGCAGGCTATATTGCGTCTATCTGAGTTTCCCTCCATCGGGGTCTGTCGCCGTGCGTGCAGTTGACACCAGACACACAGCGGTGTAAAAAACTTTTGAATTATTATTGGAGTGCAGTTGGAGTGAGACAGCACTTATGTAACGCAAACTGCAGCCAGGAAAAAAATAATACAGAAGCCTGCAAGCAGGCCTAGCTGTGCAATAGTGAGGTACTACAACTGCCAGCAGCCACGGAGTTAAATGCACACGGTCATAGATAGCCCTAAACAGGTGCTTTTTTGGGGTATTTATTGACAGGATTCTACAGTAGCACTGTCCCTGCCTCACCAATACTGCCTCTATACTCTGTATAATTGGCTGCAGACTGAGAAGGCAATAGTCTGCAGAGCCCAAGATGAAAGAAAAAAATTGGTGCAAAACTGCTCCTAGCAGCCACAACAGTAATTCACACGATAAGATGTGGCCCTAAGAAGGACCGTTGTGGTTCTTCTAGACAGGATTCCACACTACCACTGTCCCTGCCTCACCAATACTGCCTCTATACTCTGTATAATTGGCTGCAGACTGAGAAGGCAATAGTCTGCAGAGCCCAAGATGAAAGAAAAAAATTGGTGCAAAACTGCTCCTAGCAGCCACAACAGTAATTCACACGGTAAGATGTGGCCCTAAGAAGGACCGTTGTGGTTCTTCTAGACAGGATTCCACACTACCACTGTCCCTGCCTCACCAATACTTCCCCTATACTCTGTATAATTGGCTGCAGATTGAGAACGCAATAGTCTGCAGAGCCCAAGATGAAAAAAAAATTGGTGCAAAACTGCTCCTAGCAGCCACAACAGTAATTCACACGGTAAGATGTGGCCCTAAGAAGGACCGTTGGGGATCTTGTACACTACTCACTGTCCCTGCCTAACCAATACTGCCCCTATACTACGTAGTACAGACTGCAGCCTGAGAACGCTATAGCCTGCACGTCCGATATAAAAAAAAAAATGTGCAAAACTGCTCCCAGCAGCCACAACACTAATGCACAGGGTGAGATGTGGCCCTAAGAAGGACCGTTGGGGTTCTTGCAGACGCTAACACTCTCCCTATAGCAGCAGCAGCACCCTCCCTAATCTCTGCCAGCGTGTGTCTGAGGCGAGCAGCGGGCGGGAAAGATTTTTTATCAAGTTCAGATTGTATATGAAGCAACACTCAGTAGTTGTTGAGGAAGCTACCTAAGTGACCATGGTCCTGCTTCATATACACTCCTAGCTTGATTAAGAACCATTCTAGCTCAAAATGTCACTGCTTTTTTCAGATAAATGAAATTGTCATTGTTACGGGAACAAATATAAGGTCTGCCCTTTTTCCCCTAGAAGTGGACGTGTCACATCTCACACAACTGAAGCTGGCTGCATACCTTAACAGCTACGTCTTAACTGATTCTGGAGTATTTTTTTCTTCTACCCCCCCCCCCCCCAATCATAGTTGTTAGTTTTAGCGCCCAATAAGAGTAAATTGTCAGGAGGTTGGTCTCCATTGTCCAGAGTCAATGGGCCATCATATCAAACATTGACACTGATCGATGAAGACCGCGCACCTGACAATATACTAGTATTGGATACCGAAACTAATGGCACTGATTTCGGGAGAACAAGGGTGAAGAAGTAAAAATACAATGGATTAAAGATGAGGCAGCTATAAAGGTATGCAACCAGTTTCAGTCGTGTGAGGACATGACAGGTCCTCTTTAACTATTCATAAGGGGGTATAGAATTTTCAACTTAAGTGACCTGGTTCGAGTCCCAAACGAACCATCTTTAGGTGACACCTGACAAACAGGTTGATAAGGAAATATAATAAGTTGAATTTCTGCTGTAGCTGTACTTTAGGTGGAGTTACGTCAATACTGTAATACAAGCGGGAATCAGAACAGGCATTTCAAGAGTGAAGAGTTGGAAGATAACATAACTAACCTAAATTAGAGATAAGATTAAAACCAAATGAAGTGACAATAAATTATATAAAAGAAGATAAATTATATAAAATATAACAGAAATGAAGAAAATAACATACCCCAAACCTTATTATGTACAGGAACGTTTTCTTCAATGTTCACATCATTATCCCCAAATTTAATTATTTCTCCTAGAGCTTATCAAATACTGTTATATGATGGTACCATCTGCTACATCACTCTTTCAGACCTAAGATTGTGTTCTTGGTGATTAGACTAATATGAAGCTGTTGGTTGTGCCTCTGCCCAGGGTACTTTCTACAGAAGTGCGAGAATACCAACCTAATCAGTACCTCACAGTCTGCAAAAATTACAAAAATAGTTACAAGATTAAAAATATGGGTGAGCCAACAGGAAACAATACCAACGCACTGAGATCTCTCACACAGAACACTGACGTGTGCCAAGTATAAACCTAACATTCTCTGCCCATTTCTTATTACTTCATATAGAGCTTTTCTGCATGATTAATTGTTATGATTAATTGTTACAATGGGTTGCATGCATAAATAATAGTCAGAAGTCTATATTAATTAATTTTAGCATATCTTAAAATGTTAATGAATTCTGGATTTACCAAAATGTTCTTTTAATACTGATGATCTGCCAAAGTTGTTTAAATGTTGCTTCCTACAAGCCATATGAACAGCATGTGTCACTTGGGTACACTTATGTTATACAATGTGTTTAAAAACAAGAAGGGGGAAAACTTACTTTCCGTAGATAATCGCTTTAGCTTCTAATCTTTTTAATTACATCTAGAAATCTTTTTCATGCAAAATATGTAGGTGTTTACTGACGTATGATAGAACTGATGCATCAATTGCCGTACAGCAAAAAGTGGAGTAAATACTTTGTAAGATATGGTGGTCAGCTCACATGTTATATTAGTCAGTACTTGATTTCCTTTCTTACGTCTGCTGGTCGCAGCGGCCACGGAGAAGAAGAACAGCTGTGTTGCACTATTGAAGATCAAACAAGCTCCAGTCAATTAATTTCATTTAATAAGAGCTCAAACTACACCTAACAGTGAGGAGATAGCTAGCTCTTTCCCTGATTAGATTCCCAATTATTAACACTGCGGCATCCTCCTCTCCCCATTACAGCAGTAATTAACCCAGAAGAAAAGAAAAGCAAAATGGTTTTTGTTTGGTGATTCTCATTTGTTAATATATGAAAACAGCTGCCGTTGAAATGTAGGAGCTGCAAGACTCAGTAGCACCATCATGGCTAGAAAGCGAGATGCAAAAGTAAAGATCTATG
Organism: Eleutherodactylus coqui; assembly: GCF_035609145.1. Classification (NCBI taxonomy): domain Eukaryota; kingdom Metazoa; phylum Chordata; class Amphibia; order Anura; family Eleutherodactylidae; genus Eleutherodactylus; species Eleutherodactylus coqui. Next base: position 256,932,473 of record NC_089839.1, on the reverse strand, counting down.
CAGGAAGGACCATTTTTTAAGAAAACGAGGCCTGTCAGTAGCTCATCCAATCAACAAAATGCATGTAAAGGGCATGAGACGGTGATGGGAATGAAAAGCTTACGTGCTATGTTTCTCTCCAGAAAGTGGATCCTCTAAATCACAATTGGTTTTGCCCTGGCTGGAGTGGGGTACTAAATTTAAGGAAAGACCCCCGTTATTTACCCCTGACCCCTGCCAGATAGTACAGTATTTCCCAGTTATATTCCCATGTTACAGTCTCCAGAATAGTCAACAATTGTTGGTGGGTGTGCGATAGTAAAGAACTTGTAGCAATATGGGTGCAAAGAACTGGAGATTGAGACTAATTGTAGTCTAGAAACAGGTTAGGATTCGATACCTGGAGGCAGAGGCATAATTTGAAGCTTCTGGGCCCCAATGCAAAATCTGTAATGGGGCCCCCAACTTTAATGCTTTAGTCATAGTACTGGGCTCCATATATGGAAATAGAAGCCTTATGGGCCCCCTAAGGCTCCTAGGCCCAGGTGCAACCGCATCCTCGGCATCCCCTATAGTTACGCCCTTGCCTGGAGGAGAGCCAAAGGAACCAAGCAATAATAGCACCAAAGAACGAGATAGGAGCATAATCCTGAAACAAGGCTGAAATATAGGTCAGCATCAGAAATAAAATCAAGACAAGGCAAGAACCAAAAGCCAAAGATGTGACTTAAACTTCAGGCAAGGTGCAGTAGCTAAAGTTCCCTTTGAATAGGCTGCTAAGGTCTGATAACAACTCAAAACATTAATTTCCTTAGCAACCTGATGCTGCTCTGCAGTCAAAGAAGGAGAGCCTTGGCTTGAATTAGAAGACAGTAGCCATTACTGGAGTGGACTAATGAATCGGCAAAAGCCATACCAGAGGAGCTGAGTGAGGTAAATAACAACATTCCCCTCTTTGGGTCCCTTCTTCGATAGGATTCTGAGAGGTCAAGTAAAATTCCTTGTTAAGTCGTGGAGCATAAATGTCCTCTTTAGGAACCCAAGTTTTCTCTTCAGGACTATATTAACTCATGTTAATTAGATGATAACATTTTCCACATACTTTCTTACAGTCTAAAATTTGTTCAACTTAAAGATTCAGTTAGAATTCGAAATCAAAAGTAGAAGAAGTCTGGACCTTAGCAGAAAACCTTTTGATCAGAGGCCGAAGAAGAGAGATGTGGAAACTATTAGCAATCTGCAGAGAAGAGGACAGTTTATGATAGCTTGGTTGATCAAGTACCTGGAATAGCACAATGATACGTGGAACAAGCTTATAAGATAAAACCATAAGTGAGATATTCTTAGTGGATGGCCAGACTCTACCCACAAGAACAGTTCTGGGGCCTGAGCACCACTCAGCACCCCTTTTGCTTTAGTAGCAGCTGCTTCCAAATTTCTGCGGACCTCTGTCTATGTATGTAATGCCTTGAAGACATGCATTCCTGTCTGCACACATCGTGAAATTTGCTTCACTCTGCTATGTCTTTATTCTGCCCAGCTCTCGGCTACCCTTTGGCTCTCTATCCTGTCCTACAGCCCTGCAAAATGGCAAAGAAAAGGTATATTTGTACTCTGCACATTCTCTTAGTTTGCACAAGTTCAAAAAGAAGATGGATTTGATTGACTACTCCATTATGGCTCATGAATTCTAATGCTGCCAATTTTAGTGTGCTCCTTTCTTCACACGTGCTGTTCTAGCTATATTGCAGAACAGGACAAGTGCCTTTGTTACATTTATGCTCATTCCCTGCATCGCAATAGACCACACCCTGAAGGGCCCATAGTTCATGATATTCCGTATATCAAACAATGATTAATAGCAGCTAGAACATGTGATGAGTAAATAGGATGCCATCACAGCAGGAGACAAACATTATAGCGCCAGTCACATGGAATGCTTTGGAAACTGTGCATAAAAGTTTCTCTTTTAGACCCTTTATGATCAATGGCATGTAAAAGTAGTTTCTTAGAAACACTCCTTAAGGTTTTAAACAGTGCCCTTCAGAATTTAGAAACAATTGATCTCTGATCAGAGACAATGTGAGATGAAAGAGCAAGGAGACAACATATTTCCTTAAAAAATCTGAGCTAACTGAGGAATTGAAGACAGATCAGGCAGTGATAAAAAATGGGCTATTTTGGAGAAGTGATCCACCTCTACCAAGATGGTACTCAAAATTTTTGTGGACAGTGAAAATGTTAGAAAATTTTGCACCCTCCAGTAGATATTGTCATTTCTCCAGGGCAAGTTTCACTGTCACTAAATCTTAGTCTGCGATGGATTAATGTTTAGCAGCAGCAAAGATCTTGTAGAAGACACATGGAGTGTGCTTTTTAACCTGGCACTGTTAGAAGATAACCTCATCTACTCCAATTGAAGAAACATTAACCTTCAAGAAGAATAGCCTATTATGAATAGGATGATGGAGAACTGAAGTCAGGGATAAATAAACCCTGATATAGCAAAAGGTCTGAACTGCAGAACCTGGCCAATAATTGATATCAACCCCTTTTGAGTTAGGACAGAGGTTGACAGACCACCTGATAGAAATTTTTAACAAATTGCTAACAGTTTGTGAAGCAACTTCTGGAGAGCTTGAGACCTACAGTACAGGATACAACAAGTTTTGAATAGCAAGGACCCAAGAATGGAAGTTCATTTTTTTTCAAATAGACGTTTCTCCAACTTGATATATTGACAATTCTGTTGGAGTTGAAGCAATACTAAACAATGAGTCTTCAGATTTTGAAAGTAGATTAGGATATTGTCTATTTAGACCAGAATGTATCAATTGAGAACATTCTTAAATACAGTATGTCATTCATGAACTGTGGAAAAGCAACGGGAACATTGTAGAGAATAAAAGGTATTGTCATGTATTCACAGTGTCCATCCCAGGTGCTGAAGGCTTTATTTCCTTCTTTATTCAAATTAAAGATCCCGCACAGATCTCGCTTGACAAAATAATTGGCTCCTTTGATGCGATCAAACAATTCTGAGTTCGAGGGTAGCAGGTATCTATTCATCACCCGTATATTTTCAGCTTGTGATAATCAATTCATGGCTTCAAGGTTCCTTCCTTCTTCATAACAAAGAAGATTCCAGCTCTGGCCAGGGAAGAAGATTCGCAAATTTACTTTTTCTCCATTTTCTTTTTTTTATATTAAAGCAGATATTGTCTCAGTCTCTGGTAAAAAACGAGTAGATAAACTCTTTCTTTGAGATGAGTGTGACTAGAAAGGAGTGGAATATCACAAAATATCAGAATCACAATAAAAATGTGCTGGGAGAGGCTCTGCTGTCATTTTATAAGTGTCTATATTGAAGTGGTTGTTGAGGAAGAAGAGTATCAGACTTGATCCGTAATTTTCGATTATGATCTAGTCCAAGAGGGCAATGCTAAAAACAAGAAGCTCCTCAATAAGAAATCCTGCTGGATGTCCAGTGAATGGCAGGGGAATGTAGTCTGAGCAAGGTAATCTGAGGAGCACTGAAGTAGTAAATAATAATAATAATCTTTATTTGTATAGCGCCAACTTATTCTGCAGCGCTTTCAGGCATGGATAAATGCAAAACAATACAACAATTACAATGTGAGGTAGATTGGGTTAGACACAAATGGGTTGGGGGTGGTACAGGAGGTGGGGAACACAGGCAATAGGGGATTTCATGTACAGATCATTTATTAGAAGACAAACAGGGTGGGGAGCCATAGGGAGGGGAGGGGACTAGGTCAGGAGATTTGGTATGCTTCCCTGAAGAGGTGAGTTTTTAAGGCACGTCTGAAATTTCGTGCATCGGGAATTGTCCGGATGCCTTGGGGTAGAGCATTCCAGAGGATAGGTGCTGCTCTGGTGAAGTCCTGTAGGCGAGCATGTGAGGTTCGTATTAGAGGGGTGTTTAGTCTGAGGGTGTTATCCGATCGGAGTGAGCGCGCTGGGTGGTATACTGACAGTAGGGAGGTGATGTATGGTGGCGCAGTGCCATGCAGAGCTTTGTGAGTGAGGTAGAGGAGTTTAAATTTAGTTCTGCAGTGGATGGGCAGCAGAACACTGAACCAGAAAATATATCTTTCAGTACAAAGAAACCCTACGTGAAGCTGAACTGAAATTGTTTGAAGGAAAATGTATCTCTGTGGGAAAAAGGATTCATTAATCAAAATTAAATGTATAGACTCCCACTGAAGTGAATGGGACTAGCCTAGCCAGCTGCACCAACCCAGGCCACTGCGCAATGTATGGAGTTGTATGCTTCCTGCAGCAAAACAGCTAGAAGTGGGACAATCCCTTTAATAATAGGTACATGTTAGAAACGCTTGTACCCCATTTCTACTTTTATCTTTACAGCTAGTCAAAATTTGAACTTCGGAAAAAGAAACTGGAGGAGTGGAGTAAAAATGGGGATTATAATGTATAAACTACATATTTAGTTGAAATTGTATATTGTTCTAATCATTTTTTGAGGCTCACTTCTAAGTAGAACATAAATATTGATGGTTTCCTGGGTTCTCAATTACCTACCACCAATCAGTTTAATGATGGACAAACCTCAAATGTTTAGTGCTCACTGTGGTCTCCAAATACTAAAGGAAGAAGGTGAATGTTAGATACTCCGATATATCCACTGTACTCATAGCACTCTGCAATATCTCTTCCTTAGTTTCCTTTGGTCTATGTATTTATTACAGTACTACGCAAAAATTTTAGGCAGGTGTGAAAAAAATGGTACAAATTAAGAATTTTTTCAAAAATAGAAGGCATCTGATTGGCTTCAAATTTATTCTGCAGCAGCAAAACGACCCCAAACATACAGCCAATGCCATTAACAACTATCTTCTGCATAAAGAAGAACAGTGAGTCCTGGAAGTGCTGAAATGGCCTCACAAAGCCCTGATCTCAACATCATAGAGTCTGTTTGGGATTACATAAAGAGACAGAAGGATTTGAGCGAGCTACATCCACAAAAGATCTGTGCTTAGTTCTCCAAGGTATTTGGAACAACCTCAATGCCAAATTCCTTCAAAACCTGTATGCAAGTGTACCTAGAAGAACTGATGTTGTTTTAAAGGCAAAGGGTGCTGCCACCAAATATTGATTTAGTTAACATTTCTCTTTGGTTCGTTCACTTTCAATTTTGTAATTTGACAAAAAAAAACAACTATTAGCACTTCTACTTTTGAAAGGATTCTTACTTTGCAGTATTTTTTCCATACCTGCCTAAAATTTCTGCACAGTACTGTATATCATATTAAAACTTGTGGATTCCAACATAAATGAGATGACACTTTTTAGAATTAATCCTATAGTCTGTGCCGTGCCACATTTATGATGAACAGGCCGAGCAGATGTGGGATAGTAACTAATTTTACTTGTTCAAACTTTCATACACCACATTATGATAAACAGCGTTGTGATGTGTACATTTTCCATGATTAATAGCTATGTAATCTTCCAAGTTCTTGATTAGAGGTACCCATATGCACAAGGGAATTTTCCAAAATCATAATTATTTTTGGGAGGCTTGTCTGTTCAGTTATCATGGAGCTTTTAGAATTATTATCCATATTTGGAGATTTTTTTTCTTTAACACAAGATGCACTTTGGATTTGTTATTTTAATTTTGTTCCAGCAATGACATGAAAATATCTAATGTTCTCAATGTTTAAGCCGAGCAGTTGTGAAATTGATTTTATTATGACTTTACTTCAGACCTTATAGTTGGTGATCAAAAGATTATCAATCAACCCTGAGGATATTACTAGTTTATGCAAGGTTCTGTAACTTAATGATATAAACAAGCTTTTGTTTTGGGCGTTAATTGAAGTGGAAACAAAGTCTGCTTTGGTCTATACATGATCATCTGACACAAAAATAGAGGAAAATTGATGATTTGCACCACATTGGCTGACTGTTAGGCTATTGCTCTCAGTTTGTGCTCCCCTAATTAATGCTCCAAGGTTGCCAACTCAACAACCCCCAGCATGTCCTGTGGATACTCCCTGCATAAGCTCAATCAGTCACTCCGACAGACCCATCTGTGCTTTTATGGTGATATTTTTAAGCCCATCACTGTACTTCAATTTTATTTTTAATATAGTAATTTTATATATTTCATGCTTCTTTTGTAGTTAAGATTTTAATTTTTTTTTTAAATATGAGAATACATAACAAATGGCTCATAACTACAACACTTATTTTCTGAGTGATGGTAAAGTCCTGGTGAAATAGTAGTGCAGTCATCATCTTAGATTTGGATTTTCTCCTGATTTTTAGTTTGCTTCTTATCCAATTTTGTCTAAAAATCTCAGTTTTAATTTCCAGAAATTTCTATTTAACAGCTTTTTTTAAAATTTTCACCACCTACTAAAGTAGTGCTTTTCCTAGCTAAAGGGATTTATTTGTATAGCACCAACTTATTCTGCAGCACTTTCAGGTAATTTATTTATTACACCCCAGCAAGCAGGGTACTCATTGGGTGCAGAAGCAGATTGAACTCACAACCTTCAGGTCGTGAGGGAGAGTTTAAACTCTGCACCACACAAGTTAAACAATTTTATTACATTAGTTGGTGAGATGAACCTACTAAAAGCACCTCTGCTTCAGGAGTCTAGTATATCATAGAGCCATGCAATATTCAATTTACACCTGCCTTGGATCCTTTTCACTATTAGGCAAACTATGGAGAGGGGTTGTGCCTAGGGCATAGCACGCTCCATTGCAAAAGGCAAAATGGGACCCCTTACTGTGCATGACTCATCCGTATTTGAATTCATAGGTATTATTTTCTATTAAGCAAAAATGGATCTGTTTTTTGCACATTAGAAAATAATAGCTATGAATTCAAAAATGGATGCAACTACAGATGCAATACTGGTGAAATACTGATCCACCTGGTTTCATAATGAGTTCATGTTACAAATTTGTATTATGAACACTTACAAATACCCTAATGTGAAAGAGGCCTTATAGAAAAAGATGCTCCAGAATTGTTAAAGGGAATGCAAGTTTTTTTTTTTTTACTAAAGTAGGCGGGTACTATTTCATGTATAGTTTACTTTTCTTAAATACTAGTGATTATGTAGATGATTGAGCACCTGTCTTTCCTATTGGCCAGATTCACTATTCATTAAAGGGGTTATCCCAAAATCTGAAGGTATCCTCTAGCCAGAGAATTGGGAATAACTTTTAGATTGTGGGGGTCTCGCCGCTGACCCCAGCCAAACTTGAGAACAAAGGTCCCTTGCCCTTTCTTCTTGTGTCAAAGTAGATAAATTATTACCCACTAAGACTGGTCATCCTTCCAGGAACATTTTGCATACAGACAAAAGATGTGTGGGGAGGCATAAATAACCTCACATAGATACATGATGTGATCAACAGCACTCCAATTTTATTTTGACAAAATGCATGCTTTTTATAGCCTTCCTTATGAGTAAGTGACCTACTGACTTTGTGCAGAGAATGCGATAACTTACATAACATTGGAGTTGCAAGTTGTGGTAAGGAATAAACAATAAGTGGTTAACTGGAAATTCCAAAGTCATGAAAGTAAAACACTACCTGTGTTTTCCCAAAACAGCTTTGCTGATGGACATCAGCATTTATGTAAATCTGTCAAAACATCAGATATGTCCCTCTGGACTCAATGTCACTAGAGTTAAAATAATGTGTACAAAAATCAAGAAATAGGGAGTAGACGAATAATTACAAAAATACCTGTTTTAATTTCTGAGAACTACATCACCTCAGACACATATCAAATTCTTTTGACAGCTTTTTTCTCAGTGAGACCAAGCACCCTATTATTTACATTTCCTATGTCCAGGAATATAGCCAACATTATATTTACATTTTTTAAAAAGTTAGCTAATTGGATTAAAAAAAACATTCAACAGGTGATATGTGACTACTGCTATCTGATCAAAGCATTTCTAAAACCTCAAGCATAGAGTCTTAAAGAAACACCTCTTACAACATTATGCTTCAGACATAGTTACAAAATACAAGTATTGAGCAGAGTGACATAAAGTTAGAGAATACAGAAGTATTAATAAAATTAAAAAACAAACAACTATGGCACTTGTCACTGCTGGGTCGCTCCTCCCACCTTCAGTGCCGTCAGATTGAATGGAGTGCTGACTGTACATATACAGCCACCACTCTATTTATTTCGATGGGGCTGATGGAAATTGCTGAGTGCTTACACTCGGTTATCTCTGGCAGTCCCATTGAAAGTGAATGGAGCAGCACTGTGCACATGTTACCAGAGCTCCACTCACTTTTCTCCTCATGGTGAGGGTTGCAGTAAGACCACAGTGAGAAGGAGGGGGAACACGGAAACCTTCTTCTTGAGATAAATGACAGTCTCAGCGGTGAGACTCCCTGACAATCATAAAGTTATCTCCTATCCAGTGGATAGTGGATAACTTTAGATTTTGGGATAACCCCTATTAATTGTCCATAAACAAAGTGGTAATTTAAATTAAACAAGCATAAAATGACCATATAGGTCAAGAACCTGTAACAACTGTAACTTATAACAAAACAGTGCCAATGATGCTGAAAAATATATCTACCTAGGTTTCATATTATTATAGATGTTGAAATAATTGCACATGAAGGATGGTTGGATCGCAGCCCAGGAGCTTTCGGCTACTCCACTCAGTAGTAATGTTCTTAGAACAATTTAATGCAAAGACATGGTTAGATATTAGAGATGAGCGAACGTACTCGTCCGAGCTTGATACTCGTTCGAGTATTAGCGTGTTCGAGATGCTCGTTACTTGTGACGAGTACCACGCGATGTTCGAGTTACTTTCACTTTCATCTCTGAGACGTTAGCGCGCTTTTCTGGCCAATAGAAAGACAGGGAAGGCATTACAACTTCCCCCTGCGACGTTCAAGCCCTATACCACCCCCCTGCTGTGAGTGGCTGGGGAGATCAGGTGTCACCCGAGTATAAAAATCGGCCCCTCCCGCGGCTCGCCACAGATGCATTCTGACAGAGATCAGGGACAGTGCTGCTGGTGCCGGAGCTGCTATAGGGAGAGCGTTAGGAGTTATTTTAGGCTTCAAGAACCCCAACGGTCCTTCTTAGGGCCACATCTAACCGTGTGCAATAGTGTGGAGGCTGCTTTTTGCAGTGTTGCACATGTTTTTTTTTTTGTATATCGGCCATGCAGAGCATTGCGTCCTGCAGTAATTTTACATTGTCCAGGGCCAGTAGTGGTGAGGCAGGGACAGAAGACATATTTAGTGTATATGGGCAGTGGGCCTTTCCAAAAACATTTGGGGAAAAAAATCTATTTGGGCTGCCTGTGACCGTCCTCAGTGTACTGGGTCTCTGCTGGGGGTAGTTGTCCTAATTCATACGCAGCCAGCTAAGTGTTACAGCAGGCTTGCGCAAAATTCTTTCCTGCCTCTGTGTTGCCTGTTACATCACCGCTGTATTCCTGTCCACAAGTGTACTGGGTCTCTGCTGGGGGTAGTTGTCCTAATTCATACGCAGCCAGCTAAGTGTTACAGCAGGCTTGCGCAAAATTCTTTCCTGCCTCTGTGTTGCCTCTTACATCACCGCTGTATTCCTGTCCACAAGTGTACTGGGTCTCTGCTGGGGGTAGTTGTCCTAATTCATACGCAGCCAGCTAAGTGTTACAGCAGGCTTGCGCAAAATTCTTTCCTGCTTCTGCTGTGCGTTCCATAAGCGAAGTCAGCCTCCAACCACAGGCCAATAAGCGGCACATTTAATTACAGCGTTCTGTTTCTGCACTACTGGTAATACAGCATGCTGAGGGGTAGGGGTAGGCCTAGAGGACGTGGACGCGGGCGAGGACGCGGAGGCCCAAGTCAGGGTGTGGGCACAGGCCGAGCCAGTGCGGTGGCCAGGGGTAGAGGCAGGGCCAGGCCGAATAATCCACCAACTGTTTCCCAAAGCGCCCCCTCGCGCCATGCCACCCTGCAGAGGCCAAGGTGCTCTAAGGTGTGGCAGTTTTTCACAGAGACGCCTGACGACCAACGAACAGTGGTGTGCAACCTTTGTCGCGCCAAGATCAACTGGGGAGCCACCACCATCAGCATGTGCAGGCATATGATGGCCAAGCACCCCACAAGGTGGGACGATGCCCGTTCACCGCCTCCGGTTTGCACCACTGCCTCTCCCCCTGTGCCCCAACCTGCCACTGAGATCCAACCCCCCTCTGAGGACACAGGCACGAGTGCCTACCGGCCTGCACCCACACCCTCACCTCCGCTGTCCTCGGCCCCATCCAGCAATGTCTCTCAGCGCAGCGTGCAGACGTCGCTAGCGCAACTGTTTGAGCGCAAGCGCAAGTACGCCGCCACGCACCCGCACGCTCAAGCGTTAAACATGCACATAGCCAAATTGATCAGCCTGGAGATGCTGCCGTATAGGCTTGTGGAAACGGAGGCTTTCAAAAGCATGATGGCGGCGGCGGCCCCGCGATACTCGGTTCCCAGTCGCCACTACTTTTCCCGATGTGCCGTCCCAGCCCTGCACGACCACATCTCCCGCAACATTGTACGCGCCCTCACCAACGCGGTTACTGCCAAGGTCCACTTAACAACGGACACGTGGACAAGCACAGGCGGGCAGGGCCACTATATCTCCCTGACGGCACATTGGGTGAATTTAGTGGAGGCTGGGACAGAGTCAGAGCCTGGGACCACTCACGTCCTACCCACCCCCAGAATTGCGGGCCCCAGCTCGGTGCTGGTATCTGTGGCGGTGTATGCTTCCTCCACTAAACCACCCTCCTCCTCCTCCTCCAACGCAACCTCTGTCTCGCAATCAAGATGTGTCAGCAGCACCAGCACGTCGCCAGCAGTCAGTGTCGCGCGGCGTGGCAGCACAGCGGTGGGCAAGCGTCAGCAGGCCGTGCTGAAGCTACTCAGCTTAGGAGAGAAGAGGCACACGGCCCACGAACTGCTGCAGGGTCAGACAGAGCAGACCGACCGCTGGCTTTCGCCGCTGAGCCTCCAACCGGGCATGGTCGTGTGTGACAACGGCCGTAACCTGGTGGCGGCTCTGCAGCTCGGCAGCTTCACGCACGTGCCATGCCTGGCCCATGTCTTTAATTTGGTGGTTCAGCGCTTTCTGAAAAGCTACCCACGCTTGTCAGACCTGCTCGGAAAGGTGCGCCGGCTCTGCGCACATTTCCGCAAGTCCAAGACGGACGCTGCCACCCTGCGGACCCTGCAACATTGGTTTAATCTGCCAGTGCACCGACTGCTGTGCGACATGCCCACACGGTGGAACTCTACGCTCCACATGTTGGCCAGACTCTATGAGCAGCGTAGAGCTATAGTGGAATACCAACTCCAACATGGGCGGCGTAGTGGGAGTCAGCCTCCTCAATTCTTTACAGAAGAGTGGGCCTGGTTGGCAGACATCTGCCAGGTCCTTGGAAACTTTGAGGAGTCTACCCAGATGGTGAGCGGGGATGCTGCAATTATTAGCATCACCATTTTTCTGCTATGCCTCTTGAGAAGTTCCCTGCAAAGCATAAAGGCAGACGCTTTGCGCTTGGAAACGGAGGCGGGGGAAGACAGTATGTCGCTGGATAGTCAGAGCACCCTCATGTTTATATCTCAGCGCGTTGAGGAGGAGGGGGAGGCACATGAGGAGGAGGGGGAAGAGACAGCTTGGCCCACTGCTGAGGGTACCCATGCTGCTTGCCTGTCATCCTTTCAGCATGTATGGCCGGAGGAGGAGGAGGAGGATCCTGAAAGTGATCTTCCTAGTGAGGACAGCCATGTGTTGCGTACAGGTACCCTGACACACATGGCTGACTTCATGTTAGGATGCCTTTCTCGAGACCCTCGCGTTACACGCATTCTGGCCACTACGGATTACTGGGTGTACACACTGCTCGACACACGGTATAAGGAGAACCTTTCCACTCTCATACCCGAAGAGGAACGGGGTTCGAGAGTGATGCTATACCACAGGACCCTGGCGGACAAACTGATGGTAACATTCCCATCCGACAGCGCTAGTGGCAGAAGGTGCAGTTCCAAGGGCCAGGTAGCAGGGGAGGCGCAGAGATCAGGCAGCATGTACAGCGCAGGCAGGGGAACATTCTCCAAGGCCTTTGCCAGCTTTATGGCTCCCCAGCAAGACTGTCACCGCTCCCCAGTCAAGGCTGAGTTGGCGGGAGCACTGTAAAAGGATGGTGAGGGAGTACGTAGCCGATCGCACGACCGTCCTCGGTGACGCCTCTGTCCCCTACAACTACTGGGTGTCGAAGCTGGACACGTGGCCTGAACTCGCGCTGTATGCCCTGGAGGTGCTTGCTTGTCCTGCGGCTAGCGTCTTGTCAGAGAGGGTGTTTAGTGTGGCTGGGGGAATCATCACGGATAAGCGTACCCGCCTGTCAACCGACAGTGCCGACAGGCTTACACTCATCAAGATGAACAAAGCCTGGATTTCCCCAGACTTCTCTTCTCCACCAGCGGACAGCAGCGATAAGTAAGCAATACGTAGGCTGCACCCGTGGATGAAAGCATGGTTCTCTATCGCCATCAAAAACGGGGACATTTTTGCTTCATCAATCTGTGTATTCTATTCATCCTCCTCCTCCTGCTCCTGCTCCTGAAACCTCACGTAATCACGCCGAACGGGCAATTTTTCTTAGGCCCACAAGGCTCAGTCATATAATTTTTGTAAACAATTTTTATATGTTTCAATGCTCATTAAAGCGTTGAAACTTTCACCTGAACCAATTTTTATTTTAACTGGGCTGCCTCCAGGCCTAGTTACCAATTAAGCCACATTAACCAAAGCGATTAATGGGTTTCACCAGCCCTCTTGGTTGGGCATGGGCAATTTTTCTGAGGTACATTAGTACTGTTGGTACACCAATTTTTTGGGGCCCTCGCCTACAGTGTAATCCAATTAATTTTTTGCCCACCTGCATTAAAGCTGACGTTACATCAGCTGTGATGGGCAATGCAATGGGATATATTTATGTACCGCCGGTGGCTTCCTGGAACCCACCCATGCTGTGGGTCCACAGGGAGTTGTAACTGCATGTGTCTACTTCTAAAGAACCCCAGTCTGACTGGGGCATGCAGTGTGGGCCGAAGCCCACCTGCATTAAACATGACATTACCTCAGCTGTGATGGGCAATGCAATGGGATATATTTATGTACCGCTGGTGGGTTCCTGGCACCCACCCATGCTGTCGGTCCACACGAGTTGTAACTCCATGTGTACACTTCTAAAGAACCCCAGTCTGACTGGGGCATGCAGTGTGGGCCGAAGACCACCTGCATTTAATCGGACGTTACCTCAGCTGTGATGGGCACTGCAATGGGATACATTTATGTACAGCCGGTGGGTTCCAGGGAGCCACCCATGCTGTGGGTGCACACGGAATTCCCATTGCGGAGTTGTACCTGCCTGTGACTATTTATAAAAAACTGCGGTCTGACTGGGGCATGCAGACACCTTGACAGAATGAATAGTGTGTGGCACATAGGTTCCCCATTGCTATGCCCACGTGTGCAGCTCCTGATGGCGGTGGCACAGGATTATATTTCTCATTGCCTCTGTACAGCATTGTGGGCTACCACCCCGCCCCTTTTAAAGGGGGTCTCTGCCTAGCCGTGCCAACCCTCTGCAGTGTGTGCCTGCGGTTCCTCCTCATGGCAGATGCACTTATAAATAGACATGAGGGTGGTGTGGCATGAGTGCAGCTGAAGGCTGCGCAGGGACACTTTGGTGTGCGCTGTGGACACTGGGTCGTGTGTGTGTGTGTGTGTGTGTGTGTGTGTGTGTGTGTGGGGGGGGGGGGGGGGGGGGGTTGGCAGCATGTAACCCAGGAGAAGTGGCAGCGGAGTGTCATGCAGGCAGTGATTGTGCTTTGTTGGAGGTAGTGTGGTGCTTAGCTAAGGTATGCATTGCTAATGAGGGCTTTTCAGAAGTAAAAGTTGTTGGGAGGGGGGGGGCACTCTTGCCGCTATTGTGGCTTAATAGTGGGACCTGGGAGCTTGAGATGCAGCCCAACATGTAGCCCCTCGCCTGCCTTATCCGTTGCTGTGTCGTTCCCATCACTTTCTTGAATTGCCCAGATTTTCACAAATGAAAACCTTAGCGAGCATCGGCGATATACAAAAATGCTCGGGTCGCCCATTGACTTCAATGGGGTTCGTTACTCGAAACGAACCCTCGAGCATCGCGATAATTTCGTCCCGAGTAACGAGCACCCGAGCATTTTGGTGCTCACTCATCTCTATTAGATATTAATAATAATCTTTATTTGTATAGTGTCAACATATTCCGCAGCGCTTAAACCTCTAAAGGGGCTGTCCAGGAGTTTACTATAGATGGTGAGGTCTACTACATGGGATTCCCACTGATCAGCCTTTATCGGCCTAGCTGTTATTGCAGACAGCTCTGTTGGTAGTGCCACAGACTAATTCGATAATGCAGGCACAGTTCCTATTTAATTCAATGTCTTGGACAACCACTTTGAATGCATAAATGCATCAGTTTTAATGAGACTTTTTATAAATTGATCACCTGGTGTCCTGATAATTCAGATTCTATCAATAAATACACTTAAGCATTTAAGGTCCAGGACAATGGCCGACCTCATGTGGCCAGAGTGTGTAGGCAATTTCTGGTTAATAAAAGTATTGATACCATTGATTGGCCCTCGTGTTCCCCAAATCTGAATCTGAACCTCTAGGACATTCTGTATCAGTATATTAAACACCGGCTAGTAGAGCCACAAACTGTCCAAGAGCTCACTGATGTCCTGATCCAGGTCTGGGGGAAGATCCCCCAAGACACCATCTTCTGTCTCATCAGGAGCATGCAAGATTTTGTCAGAGGTGCATACAGGCACATGGGATCTATATTCACTACTGAGTCACATTATGAGTTGCAGTAATAGAATTCATGCAAATTAATTTTCTAGGTGATTTGGAATCCACCCCTCAATTGGTTGATGATTTTATTTTCCATTGACCACTGATAAGTCATCAGTTTTCAACAAATTACACAATTTATATCAGTAAAGATTTTCAACTTGAATCTTTTATTCATTTAGATCTGATTTTTTGAGCAGTGTATTTATGTAATGATGATATTCTGTAATAATATTAATACTGTGGGGATGGGAATGGGAATGGCCATAGCCATGTATGTATGTGAAAGCTGGACTGTGAAAAACGCTCATAGGAGGAGGATAGATACGTTGGAGCTGTGGTGTGGTTGACCCACAAATATCACTGGAGGGCAAGATAACCAGACTCAGGCTCACGGATTTTGGCCATGTAATGCGAGCAGGGTCACTAGAAAAATCTATAATGCTTGGACAGAGCTGTGGCAAAAGAAGACCCAGCCGCCAAAGAACACGATGGTTGATACTGTCAGAGCTGATACTGGCATGGATATCACATGACTGAAAGAAGCAGTGCAAAACCAAAAAACATGGAGGGAACTCGCCTTTAAGGTCACCGAGGGTCGTGAACGACTGAACAGCTAACAACAATAATAACACTATTAATAAAATACACACAGTGATGAGTATCCGAAAAATACTTCAATTTATAAGCACGCTGAATAAGAAGTAAGTCAAATTTTTTATTTTACAGTTTCTTCTCTTTCTATGAGACATAGTAATTTAATTTTGTGTTTGGCCTTTGAATTCCTGATTCTGTCTATATGTGTATTCTATTAACCAGGGGAATTACAGTCTTAAAAGTTCAGGGGCATATGTATGGAATTTCTCCTGCCCCATGCCAAAGACAAAGTTTACATTTCAGGACTAGACAGACTGGCTCAGCAACACTGTACGTGGATGGATATTTCTACTATTTAAATATTATTATCTAAGTTCAGCACTACAGAACATACAGGAGAGTACAGCACTGATCAGAGATTGTCACAGCAGAAATACACAACAATTACCTCCAGTGAATCACAGGCAATGTGCTCTCTAGTTGTAGACATTCTCTTTCCTTATATTCTCCATTCGGCCCAGACTGCCATGAATGTTTCAAGCCATGACTCATCTTTGCAAATTTTGCTCACAAATTATGTCAAGTTTACAGCGTCCCTGACAGGGAGAGTGCTCAAGCAGTGGTTCCAAAAGTAACTGTGTGAAGTAAAGTGCTCCCAATAGTTATAGTACCCATACAGTACCCCCAAAATAATTGTGCCAAGCAGAATTCACCCAACATTAGTAGTTCTTTCCCATAGTGTCCCCAAAAGTAATTGTGTGATAAAGTTACTTAGAGTTATAGTAATGCGATGTGACCCTCCAGGAGAGTGGGGATAAACATGTAGGAGTTGACTTGAATCAATGCTTGGTAGTTACATATCTGTAGTACAGAGGCACAAACTTAAACAAAGGTAGTGGTGACTCTCTCTCCACCCAAAGCTGTAACATTGGGGGTGTTTATCTATGATCACCACTGTCTGGGTCACACTGTGGATAACTGTATCTTGTCTTAGCACTAAAGTTATATCTTTCCTTGTGTCTGGGGACTACTGCGCTTCTTCTGACCACAGGTAGGTGTTTTTAGTTCAGCCTCTAAGGTTCTCCATGTCTCTGATGGTCTCTCAATAACTCCATACTCCACTCTGCAGCTTATTCTGACTTCTTTGGAGTGTCAGTGTCTGCAGCCTGTCTGTCTAGCATATCAAATCCAGCAGGAGAGAGACAGGCATAATCTGGAAATAACAAGAACAATTATAAAACAAAGTGATTAAAACATTCTTTGGCATGCATGTCATGTTCTGTGGTGTTGCTCTCCAATAGAAATGCTTCCTTTGAGTGCCCCCATTTATAATAATGCTCCCAAACTTAAGTGTAACAAAGAGGGTAAAATATCTAATACTCACCTAACTCATGTTCTATGTTGCCTCCAGTGAGGCAGAGAGGGCGTCAAGCTGGTGGGATGATGTAAATGTGCCACCTGCACCTCCCAGCCTCTTTCTCATAGGCTACAAGCCTATAGTTGCTTATGAAAGTGAATGGTGGGGTAGGATGCCATAGGTTCTCCATCTCCCGCTACAGCAATTAACCTGTCTTGAGTACATGGACATAGTTGATTGTGATACTCATCAGTAGAGTCAAGGCAACAGGTAATAAATACAGGTCAAATACCCTGGATGCTCGGTGCTAGCAACTCCACTGCTGCTAACAAATGTTGCCTATATAAACAGAGTAGCTGGAAATAACATAATTTTTCCTAAAACTCACCCTATTGACTAAATGATGCATTATATTTTAATAGTAGATTTATAAATGAAAATGGCTTGGCTATAGGGAGTTGAAACTAGGTCACAGCACCATAGGGGCCCATAGTGGGCCAAATCACACTAGAAAAGAGAGTTAAGATGATGTAACTATTCCTAATTTGGCAATGTAATCCTACTGCGCGAAGCTATCTCACTATGGAAATGAATGTACTAGCATATCATTATTATATAAAATGGAATATAAGGTTGTGCACAGAGCCCCATGCGGCGCAGAGTGTTAAGACAGCAGAAATGCAGTCCTAAACTCTCGCTCATGACCTGAGGGTGGGGTTCAATCCCTGCATGGTTCAGGTAGCCGGCTCAAGGTTGACTCAGCCTTCCATCCTTCTGAGGTTGGTAAAATGAGTACCCAGCTTGCTGGGGGGTAAAAGATGACTGGGGAAGGTGAACCACTCTTCAAAAACAGACTGTAAAGAAAACAATGTGACATGACCCTAGTAGTCAAAAGAAAGGCCGAGCTTGACCAAGACCATCAGGTTGAAACATAGCTGCCTATTTTTTCTGGTATGGGACAATAACTCATCATATTTTTGCATCTATCTATGCTGTCACTCTGCCTTATTTTGGATTACTCTTGTGAACATGGTTCTTGTTCCACCATGGCTGTTGCATCTTTAGTCCTGCCCTGTATTGGGACATGGGAGTGTGCTGCTGGTGACTACTCTTTTTCATTGTGTCACCCTAGGAGTCAGTCATGACTCGGTGTTTGCACCAGGGGACTTTACCTTTACCTACCTGCAGTAATGTAGAAGGTCCAGGTAAAGATTCTGCACTTGGGCCCAGGAAATCTAAGCTATACCTCTGTTAGAAAGGATATCTGATGAATTTGCACATCTCTTCTAGGAAGTGTTGGCTATTAAGGCGTTAACAGCTCTTTTTAATGAAACATAATATTGAATTCTCCAATAGACGTAGTAATTACATTGCAAACATTTTTTCTGGCAATCTGCTTTGTTCCAATATTTTACACTTACTTCTATTGTTTGTTTTTCAATGAAATTGCTTAAGAGGATATATTTTTTTCAGAACGTAATTAGAAAGATGCACAAAAATAGGTTTTCAGGTAATGTTAATATTAAATATGTTAATCCACAACTCTGTACACATTTAATAAAATGTGTAATTTTCCATTTGCTCTCTAGTTGTCTATTAATAAAATGAAGGCCTAGTTCCATTGGGAGACAGGTTCTGCGAGTGTTTGGTTACAGGCTATCTTGTATGGAGAAATTAGAAGAAAATTGAACTGCGAGAGGTTATGTAATTTTATTAGGATTGTAAAATCTTAGCTTTTTAATCATGTAAGTTACATATGGTGGATTTTAGAACTTTATGCTAATCTTTTTGCTTTTGTTAACATTTTCAATAGGAGGGGAGAAATATACTATATATAGTACTGTGCAAAAGTTTTAGGCATTTGTGGAGAAAATGCTGCAAAGTAAGAATGCTTTCATAAGTGGAAGGGCTCACTTACATGGGCGTATATGTCCCTCGTATGTACATGCATATTTGCTGCTGTGGCAAGCCAGGGTGACTCGCCTGCGGATTGCCAACCTCTCGGACCATAATGGACCCGACATCTGCATGTCGGCTCCAGGAGACTTGACTTTCTTTCATTCTGGCTTCCACCAGCATTTATTCCACACAGCACAGCAAACTTGTTTAGTACTCAACAGCATACAAATGTTCTGGGTTCATAACCCGCAGGGTAACTGTCACTAGCCCCCCTACCCAGGGCATCTACAGGGTGTCCTCCTCTTTCAGACTTAGTGATGGGCCCAAACTGGTCCACACAGACCGCAGGCTCCCAGTTCCTGATGCGGCTCCTTTCATGTCCCAGGTCATTCAACATGGAAAGACTGAGCACAGTAACAAGACACAAGGTTCTGAAAATAATAGTTTTTCCTTAAACACAAAAAATTATGTTTTTTTAAACAAATTAAGTAGATCCAAAATCAAAGAGCATAAATCCCTGTTTAGGTTCGCAATCCCCAAAAAGAGGCAGACTGCCTCAACGCAATCCTTGAGCCTAATATTTGTTAGAGCATTCTGCTGAGATTTGTTGTACTCCATTTCTCCTAGCAGCTTAGCTCCCCAGGTGTGATTGATTGGGCTGGCTGCGTGTGGATTTCCCCAGTCAACTAATCCCCCCAAACTGCTGCTTATATATACCAGCCCTCTGTTAGTGGCTGTTGGTTTCCCCCTTTTTGCTCTGTGTGTTCTGTGAATAGTGGCATGTTCCTGCATGTCTGTACAAGTGCTGGACATGAGGTGTGAACTGAATGTTCAGGGAGCTGTCTGTTTCCAAGTTCTTTCTGATTCCGAGAGCCGTCTGCTTCTGTGTGCATGGGGCTCTATGTTGTATGCAAATCCCTGGCATGTTGGGGTGAGCTTTGTTCGGTCTTTCTATGGATTTTTTATCATATAGGATGAGGTAGGTCCCTAGTTATCAGCGCAGGGTCATCCCTATCGGGACGATCGCCCCGCATGCAGGCAGGGTTTCCTGGGGTTAGTTGTCTCGTTAGTGTAGGGACTCACAAGACAATGAGGACCATTGAAGTGGGCTGGCGGGCTTAAGTATCTTGGCTAAAATATAAAGTGATACCTCGTACATCCTATAGTTATTTCATCTGACTATGTGTGCAGGTATGCAGTTGAGTATTTTGTGCATTTGGAAGTCTTTGGTTTATGCCTGTCTGCGAGTATGTAGTCCGTCATTCAGTCCTGCGGGTCTGTCTGAGGTTCCATCTGAGTTTGCCTTTCGGTGAGTGTGAAGTCTGTTTCTTATTGTCCATATTCTGTCAGAGTACCTGACTTCTGTCTATGCCCTCTGAATTCTGTCAGTTCCGCCTGATTCCGAGTTTTGTCAGTTACATCTGATCACTATTTCTGCAATGCCATCTGGATTCTGTCTGAATTCCTGTGTTTGGTTGTGCGGAAGACATAACAATATTAATATATAATGACTTAATAGCCACTGATTGGAGAAACATGTCAGATTCCTTGTGAATCCCATCCAGCCTTGTCAGAACATTGGTCATGTCCTTGACATAGGAGTACAAACATTCAAGTAAGGGTTTTAAATGAAAATCTATAACTCTACAAAAAGGTTCACATAACCTGCCTATACCGGACATGATCAGACATCCTGGTGGATGAACATCATTTTAATGAACCTTCAGTGTTAAGTAAACGGTAGGTATTTTAGGGTACTGTACACCCAATCATCAAAGACCTTTTTAGGTATGATTCCTTTCTCAAAAGCTTAACTGAGTATGGTAAATAATTGGAAAAGAAGGCCAAAGGATTATGGGACAATTTCTCATAGGTCTCTTTATCTTTTAATTGTCTAAATGCCTCCTTTCTATGTTCCCCTCCTTGTCTGCAGATTTGATCATCACTTCCTTTAAATTTTGTAGTTCCACCAACGCTAAATGTTGCTCTATATTTAGATTGTCCAAATTCCGTTCACATTATATCCTATGAAAATCTTCCACAACCATCTTAGTGAAGACCTCTACTTGTGGACAAGGGAGAAAATATCACTGATCTGATCATGTGATGTAGTTTTATATAATATGGTTCAGTTTTTCAGCAATTATTATATTCCATTCGAGTCCCAATATAGGTGCCATGTGTGCATGCGCTAAATTGCCACTATTTCTGGGTGTCATCCAAGGCCCCAGCAGTTGCTCTGTGACTGCGTGGTACGCAACATGAGTGCCGTAATGACATCATGGTCAGTTCGCGGGAACTTTGGAAGCATGCACCATGTTGTAAATAGCGCCATTGTAGACATGAGAAATGAGTCATGTGGGGTAATCCTTTTTTACAATAAAGGCAGATCTCTAGTGACTAAAAATCAATCCCTGAGAAAGACATGTGAAACACGAATTGTGGCTGTGACACCAGACAGTATGGATATGTTACACATTGATGTATGGACCATAGGTGTTGGGACTTTATAAACTTTCCACCTGTTCTATCTGTAGTTTATATATATGGTACCTATAATATATTAATATTTCTAGTGTTCTTTGTTTCTAGGATCTTTCTAATTTTTCTATTTTGTACATTTTATTGTCTATTTTGTCAATATATTGGTATATTTTACATAGTTTTGTACTTTTTCTTCTTTTGGGTTTATATACTGTTTAGAGAAGTCTCCAGAAAAAAAATGGCAGCAGGAGCTCTTGACTGATGAGTCAAAATTTTAAATATCTGGTTGTAATATAAGACAATTTGTTCACCAAAGGGCTGGAGAGCGGTACAATAATGAGTGTCTGCAGGCAGCAGTGAAGCATGGTGGAGAGCGGTACAATAATGAGTGTCTGCAGGCAGCAGTGAAGCACGGTGTAGGTTCCTTGCAAGTCTGGGGCTGCATTTCAGCAAAATGAGCTGAGGACTTGGTCAGGAGTAATGGTGTCCTGAATGCTGAGAAATACAGGCAGATACTTATCCATCATGCTAAAAAAAATGCCAACCTTGCAGTAATTAAAACAATCGTAAGTACCAAACGTTAGCAACCGCTGCAACCTCTGATTTACTCATATATGGCCATTTTTACATTTTGAGTTGGAATAAGCATTAAGCAGTATCAAATGTCTTTTCTGCATAGTACTCATAAATGGGCTTTCCAGATTATTATATTTAGACAAAATGGTCTTAAAATGTTAAAAATACTTCTAACTTACCTTTTCAATTGCATACTGCTTCTGTTCCGTCACTTTTAGACAAACCTTAGTCTCTGCTGTTTACACTGATATCTATGTGATGTGAACCACAGGTGCCAATCACTACCTATGAGTGATTTTTTTTTCATTGTGATGCAATGATTGCAACTTGCCACTGTGATCAGTTGGCACAGTGTTTCACAGGTATAATATCACTCTACATATCAAATACTGTGGAGCAATGATACAGAAATGCTATAGAATCAAATAATGTATCACTTTATATTTTGATGACATTGGACCAAATTGTTTTCAAATGGAAAATATTAAAAACAATAATCTTACTATTTTTTGATTAGAAAATTAACAGTAACGTTTTCATGAATATGGGGGGAAGAGACATTCAATAAGAACATTGAAAATCCCCCCTTAATTCCTAAGATCATAGAGAAACATCGACAGAAACTGACCTACTGACAGCCAAATCGAGGGGCAATTACTCCCGACTGATCCTCCTCGACCTCTCCGCAGCATTTGACACTGTTGACCATAAACTCCTTCAAATTATGCTTCGCTCCATCGGCCTAAAGGACACTGCTCTGTCCTGGTTCTCCTCCTACCTATCTGACCGTTCTCTTAGCATCTCCTTTGCTGGCTCTACCTCTCCTCCTCTTCCCCTTGCTGTTGGGGTCCCCCACGGCTCGGTCCTTGGCCCCCTCCTTTTCTCTATCTACACAGCCCCTGTTGGACAAACCATCAGGAGATGCCTCCAATACCACCTCTATGCTGACGACACTCAGCTATACACCTCTTCCTGTGACATCTCTGCACCTTTCCTCCAAAACATCACTGACTGTCTGTCCGCTGTCTCTAACACTATGTCCCCTCTCTATTTAAAACTAAACCTCTCTAAAACTGACTTATTGGTATTTCTACCCTCCACTAACCGACCTCCTCCTGACATCTCCATCTCAGTGTGTGGCGCCACCATAACTCTGAGACAGCATGCCCGCTGCCTTGGGGTCATATTTGAATCTGATCTCTCTTTTACCCCCTACATCCAATCTCTGGCCCGAACATGTCAGCTGCACCTCAAGAACATCGCAAGAATCCGTTCTTTTCTCACTGTAGACATGCTAAAAACGCTTATTATTGCCCTCATCCACTCCCGGCTCGATTATTGCAACTCGTTGCTGATCGGCCTCCCCTGCACCAGACTCTACCCCCTCTAATCCATCCTAAATGCTGCAACCAGGCTCATCTTCCTGTCCAGCCGCTACTCGAACGCCTCTGCCCTGTGCTGGTCACTGCACTGGCTGCCCGTTAAATACAGAATTCAATTTAAGCTCGCTACCTTCATCCACAAAGCCCTCCACAGCGCAGCGCCCCGCTATATTGCCTCCCTCATCTCAGTCCATCACCCAGCCCGGGCTCTCCGCTCTGCTAACGAAACTAGACTGCGCACCCCCCTTATTGGAACTTCTCATTCTCGTCTCCAAGACTTCTCCAGAGTAGCACCAGTCCTCTGGAAATCATTAGCAAAGGATACCCGGGCAATCCAGGACTCGCAGAACTTCAGGCGTGCTCTAAAAACGCACCTCTTCAGGGAGGCATACCGCATACTCGAAACAAACCCCTCTGTACTCCGTCTGATAACATGCTCCCTGACCTATTGACTGCAATCCCTGCTAGCCATTATAAACTGCTCCTGCAGTCATACCGATTCTGCCGTCACACGGCCAAATGTCTGGCCATTGTCTATCTGTATAGCATCCCTCACTCTTCACCTCTCCATACTGTGCATATCTCCAGCCCCTTTACCTTCTGTATCACCCCATTCCTTGTAGTATGTAAGCTCTGTAGAGCAGGACCCGCACCCCTATTGTTTTCATCAACTGATTACTATGTAACCGTGGTTCTGTAATTTTTGTACTTTCTGTATTCCCCGTCTATGTAAGCGCTGCGGAATATGTTGGCGCTATACAAATAAAGTTTATTATTAATTATTATTATCATAGAGGACGGTCGAGTCTGTGGGTTTGGTTTCCCAACTAACTGTACCCTAATGCTAATTTATGGACTTTGAAGAAAGTGATTAAGAAGAAATCATACATAGAAGAGAGGGCCAAAGAATCCACAGAACCCTTGTTTAATATGCTTCAGCTTGATGACTACAGGCAGGAAATATGGGTTTTATTCAGTGGTGTAACTAGTGTCTTCTGTACCCCATAGCAAACCTTAGACTGGAATGCTCGCAATGCCCACTATCTCTCTCACATAGCAAATCTAAGTGACTTTAAGGCCAGTTTCAGATGAGCATATTACAGGTGCATTTGTATACCTGTAATACAGAAAAGTGCCCTGGTGCAACCATAAACCTACTGACTTGAATTCAAGACCTCATAGATTATAGATGTACACATGATTGTAGACAGTAGACTTAGGGTGGACACGCACTGGTGTTTTTTTCTCCACTGCGCTGCGAGAGTAAAGTTAAAGTCTCGCAGCGCAGTGCTAGAAAAAAGCCGGCATCACGCCGGGATATCGGCAGTCTTTTCAATGGGGCCAGCGGCAGCAGTGCTAGCCCCATCGAAAAGAGATGCAGAATGCCGGGGACTTTTGCCACAGCTGTGACAGCTGTGGCTGGAGTTTCCTTCATCCCCGCTATGAATGAATAGCTAAGGGCTATGTGTCATTGGCTGAGCGCTCAGCCAATAGCTAAGCAGTAGCTGCTATTGGCTGAGCTCTCAGCCAATTTGCACAGCCCTTTCAGGAGGCGGAGATTTTTAAATCCCCAACTGCTGAAAGAGCTTAATAGCAGTGCAGGGGAGCCGCCAGGAGGACGCGTCTGAGTGACGGAGAGGTGAGTAAATTTTTTAAAAAATTTTAAAACACTTTTTGCTGATTATCGGGGAAGGGCTTATATTTCAAGCCCATCCCCGATAATCATTCCGCGGGGCTTGGCAAAGCAGTGCTTTCAATGGGATCGGCAGCAGTGTCGATCCCATTGAAAGCAATGGGATAGAATGCCACGGACTTCTGCCACAGCTGTTACAGCTGTCACAGCTGTGGCAGAAGTCCGTTGCATTCTCCCTATGTTTTCAATGGGGCTAGCGCTGCTGCCGCTGGCCCCATTGAAACCACTAGCGACATGCCGGTTCTACACCGGCGTCTTTCTTGCGCTGCGAGACGAGAGTTTTCTCGTGCTCTCGCAGCGCAAGAAAGAAAAAAACCCACCAGTGAGCGTCCACCCTTAGGCTGAGTTAACACGTTCTAGATGCACTTTGACCAACGTGCCCCTAGGATGTGGCCTGAAAACCACATCAACATGGAGATCTGACCTGTTTTAAAAAAATTGCTGCTAAAAGCACTTTTATTTTTAATGGCCACATGATTATGTAGCAAAATTTCAATTCACCTCTTATCAACTGGGCTGATCTCCAATTTCAGCTACATCCTGGGCACACTTTGGCCACGATACCTCTGACACATGTGAACCCAGCTTTATAAAATAATTTATGTCCAACCCACTCCCTTTTTTGTGACTATTCTGAATTTATGCATCCCCCCCACAAGTAAAAGACGAGTTTACATGTCATTGCTTGAAAATAATTTATACCTCAAATTTCTCCACTTAGGCTTCTTTAAGCAAACACAGTACAGTGCCCCAGACTGGAACCCTTTTCTCCAAGCAGGTAGTCATAAGTGTACTACTACTTCTACTACAGTTGGGGTTATATTCATCTCTAGGTAGGGTCCTCTCATTCTCTGATTAAGCTCTTACTCATGATTTGAAGGTTGCAAGTTCAATCCCCGCTTGGTTCGGGTAGCATGCTCAAGGTTGACTCAGCCGTGCATCCTTCCGAGGTTGGTAAAATGAGTACCCAGCTTGGAGGGGGTTAATAAATAAATTACCTGAAAGCTCTGTGGAATAAGTTGTCACTATGCGAATAACAAGATTTATTTTTTATTTATGTTGACAACTGGCTCTTAGCTCCAGCCCCTGTTCAGTCAGACTCTTAGCTCCAGCCCCTACTGTCCTGCTCCGTCTATAGCTAGATACAATCCAGGTTGCAGCAGCTGCATGTGATCCTGGAGGCCTCTATTATATGGCCTCTTCACTAGTGCATGGGACCCGTGTTGCCCTCCAGGCTGAGTCCCTTACAGAGTCGAGATTCAGGACCCCTCCTCACCTCATCCTGCTCGCTGCTTTCTATGAAGCTGATTAGTGATTACCCCGATGCTGCTTCCTCTCCTCTCAACCTGGAACTGATAATGTGGTTATGTTCATGTGATGTCGTACAGATACTGCCTACTTCTTCTGCTAGATAGGGGCCAATGCACCCCCCCCCACTTAAGGCCCGGTTGCGGTCACACCCCCTATGACTGAGATCAACCCGCCCCTGATTTTATGATAGGTTGTTACTAGAGATGAGCAAGCGTACTCGGCCACGCCCCTTTTTCACTCGAGTACCGCGATTTTCGAGTATTTCCGTACTCGGGCGAAAAGATTCGGGGGGCGCCGTGGGTGACTGGGGGGTTGCAGCGGGGAGTGGGGGGGAGAGGGAGAGAGAGAGAGGGCTCCCCCCTGTTCTCCGCTGCTATCCCCCGCACCGCCAAGCCTCCCCCCACCCCCCGAATCTTTTCACCCGAGTACTGAAGTACTCGAAAATCACAGTGCTCCATCGAGTAATTACTTGAAACGAGTACATTCGCTCATCTCTAGTTACCCTATGCACAGTACAAGCATAATACAAGAAGGGAAGTCAAAGTACTGGAATGATGTCACAGTATATTAATAATAAACACAGTGATGTCACAAGAAACAGTTAATGCCACCTCATAACAGAGATGCTCAATGAATATCACAGAGCATTCAATAAAGAACAAAGTACAATGTGGTTAGAAAATCAATGCCGTCAATAGATAACATACAGAGGTATTACTTTGCAGTAATAATGCAAACTGTGATATCATTGCATGGGGATGATGCCTATAGTGATGTCACCTTTCAGGCATCATGCATACAGTGAAGAAAGAATCTGCAAAATGGATTCCTAAGAAGATTTTTCAAGATGTAGTAAACTTTGAAGAAAGTGGTGAAGAGGAAAGAAAAAAAACATCATGTGGATCCAGATGGCCTCTTGTATGATGTATGCTAACCAGATGTCAACTGTATGAAGCCAAGTTAGCGTGAATCGTTTATCTGCAAATATCTATTTCAGGTACCAAGTAATGTCATTATAACAGTCGTGGAGTCTTTGTTTGTAGCTTAAGAATATTCCATCAAGTGGTAAAAATAAGTTGTTCGCAAAGCTGGTTTTGTGCTTTATTTTTTGTGAAGAGCAAAGTAAAGCATACAAGAAATCTAACGAACATTTTCAATAAATGCTTCTTAGAACGGAGTTGAAGATATCTACTCAAGTCAATGTTATTAAATGAACACATTTGTTTTCATTCTATTGAAGGAGTATGTGTGCTTTCTGCTCGGGAAGACTAGTTTGCTTTCCATCAAATGCTCAACGACATTTTCAAACAAAGCACAAACAAACCTTCTCTGACAGAGCAGTCACGATGATGCAATAAACAACGCTGCGGCTGGAAATGAGAAACAATCATTGCTTTTAAATGCTTAATTTAAGTAAACAGAAAGTCACATTGGGAGTTCAGAACACTGTACCAGTCATAAGCTCTATAAAACTATTTAAATGTAAAATGCACTTAATCAGGGCGATTCGAAATGTACCCACATTCATTTTCCAGCCCTGCCATCATAGATCGTAGCTTTTCAATTGATTAAATGGAAGGTCCGGGAAAACAAATTAGCTTCCAATTGTAAATATTCATTTGAGTCACTGAGACTTCCAATAAATGTTTTTTTATTTTTCAAGTTCTAATATTGCCAGGCAGCATCTAAATTAGTTTGATTTGGGTGCCTACCCTAAATTTGTATGCTTCTGCCGAGTCCGTAACTCTGATGCTGCTGGGTTCATTGAATGAGCAAGACAAGAACTCTAACTTTCTCTCACTGCCATTCATTCATTCATCTAACATCAACATCAGAGATCTACTGCCCCTCTGTGTCTCCAGTGTTTAGAACACAGTGTGGGCACAGACGAGGAGTTGGGCTCTGGCACTTTTGGGTTAGGAGACTGAATGCAATGAGCACTTGATAGCAATGCTGAGTGGACAGAAATGCTATAGGGGGTACAAAGCAGGCATATTAATTTGGCAAGTGTGGCATAGGGGCCACTTTGCAATTCTGACCCCTACGACCCCTATAGCTACGCCACTGGATACACTCAACCAGTGTAAAACACATCACAACTGATCTGCTGACAAATGTCTTCCTGTTCTACTTCAGATATAGTATTCTCTTTTTTCTCTTTCGATTTATCTGTTTCTGCCATTGCTTTCACC
The DNA here is from genome assembly GCF_035609145.1 of Eleutherodactylus coqui. NCBI lineage: Eukaryota > Metazoa > Chordata > Amphibia > Anura > Eleutherodactylidae > Eleutherodactylus > Eleutherodactylus coqui. The sequence continues at coordinate 256,904,068 of NC_089839.1, read as the reverse complement.
CAAGAGATACTCCTTTCACTAAATGTTCAAATAAGGAACATGGAAAAGTACCTCTGCAGCGCCAACTATTGGATGGCAGCATTCCTTAAAATCAATGTGATTTTTTAACCTGGCTTGGTTTCCTATTCCCAATTATTGCTAAGACTTGTTAAAAAGTCCCACTGATTTGAAGGAATGCTGCCATCCAATAGTTGGCGATGCAGAGGTATTTTTCCAGCTTCCTTATTTGCATAAATTATCCAGAGGAGCTTGCATGGACTCATACATCTCCCCATTCACCTTTTAGGTGTCACCACACCCCTTTTGGGTGGTCCCATTGGAGAGAGACTATACCATCCCCCGACCCACTCACTTGCTAGGTGTCTCCACACACTTTTTGGGTGCTCTCCTTAAGGAGACACGACACCCCACCTGACTCCCTTCATTAGAACAGCACTGAGGCAGAAAGCTGGAACGTAGAGGAGAACAGCTTTACTCCTCTACCAAGCTCTCCTTGCTGCAGACACACACATTCTGGCACCAAAAAAAACTCTTATTGCAGTAGGTCACAGATTTTCCAGTATCCTATAGACAGCTTCTCAACCAGGTCATAGAATGGTAGAGTTTGAAGGGACCTCCAGGGTCATCAAGTCCAACCCCCTGCTCAATGCAGGATTCCCTAAATAATCCCAGACTGTCTGTCTAGCCCTTCTTTGAAGACTTCTATTGAAGGAGAACTCACCAACTCCAGTGGTAACCTGTTCCACTCATTGATCACTCTCACTGAAAGTTTCTTGTAATATCTAATCTGTGTCTCCTCCCTGCATAGCTGTGCAGGAACTGTATCAGTTCTCCATGCCTACTCGACCTGTGATGTTGTCATCAAAGGTCATTTTCTCAGTGATAAGTTCAATTTACATAGTTTGAACAAATATTCCTGCGATTGAAATTACTTAAAGGGGTTGTCCCGCGAAACAAAGTTGGGGTATACACTTCTGTATGGCCATATTAATGCACTTTGTAATGTACATTGTGCATTAATTATGAGCCATACAGAATTTATTCACTTACCTGTTCCGTTGCTAGCGTCCCCGTCTCCATGGTGCCGTCTAATTTTCAGCGTCTAATCGCCCGATTAGACGCGCTTGCGCAGTCCGGTCTTCTCCGTGTTGAATGGGGCTGCTCGTGCTGGAGAGCCGCTCCTCGTAGCTCCGCCCCATCACGTGTGCCGATTCCAGCCAATCAGGAGGCTGGAATCGGCAATGGACCGCACAGAAGACCTGCGGTCCACCGAGGGTGAAGATCCCGGCGGCCATCTTCGCAAGGTAAGTAAGAAGTCACCGGAGCACGGGGATTCGGGTAAGTACTATCCGTTTTTTTTTTCTCAACACCTGCATCGGGTTTGTCTCGCGCCGAACGGGGGGGGGGGGGGGGCTATTGAAAAAAAAAAAAACTGTTTCAGCGCGGGACAACCCCTTTAACCAGTAAAACTCATTCAACACCGTTTGTTACCAAACGAGTCTCCTGCTTAAAGTGGTATCTCAAAACTTTTAAAATTTTTTATATTGAGGACCAATAGGTCATCAATACCAAATCAGCAGAGACCTGCTGCTCGGATCACCATCGATCAGCAGATTCCCGGGTCTGCTGTCTCGGGTCTGCGCAGCCATAAGCGTTGCTACTGGAGGCACAGCTCCCATTGAATTCTCTATCTGTGCAGCATAGAGAGCACTACTATGGTTATAGGCACTCCATAAAAGAAAACAGTTCAACCTGAGGATAGTTTTAAAGGGGAACACACACATATATCAGAGAGAGACTTCTTACACCCCTAATCACTTTTCTGTGTGTAAGGGACAGGCGGTACTCTTTAATATAATTTGATATAAGAATCTAGAAATTTGAAGCTAATATCCCTGTACTATAAAGTCTGAGCATGAGGTGTAAGTTCACGTCTATAATTTCTCTGTGATGAATTATGGAACTTGTACTTTTTTTTTAAATGTTTCCAGAGAAAATGACCATTAATGAACTATTTTTATTGTCACATCTGCAGAAATGTCTCTGCACTACTTGATAAATGATCAGCAGTAAATTTCACTTTACAAGCAATATTCCAAGCATTAAATGGAACAATAAACTAAGTAACTATATCAGTCATTTGTGTGCTTCTGACTGTAGTCAAATAAAGACTGATTAAATGACCCTGCTATTGTAGAAAAACTCACAGCACTATTTTTCCAGAAATGTACTTCTTTTTAAAAGCATTGTGCATCAGTAATTTTTTACGGTAACTTAGGTTTTTGGGAAAAACTTCTGGTAGTAGTAAAGCAGCCTCCTTTCTATTTTTCCACTGTGATCAGTACTGGTTGTGATGCATTAGAGGTTAAGAGTCCAATAGCGCAGGACTGCGGCTGTCAATCACAGCCATGCCCCCATTGGCGGTTGCCCAGGCATAGCTGTTGTACCCATGTGATCATGATGTATGACATCGTGCAGTAATTACTTCTGTGGGAAGTAGACCTCTTGGATGCATGTGATCTTCGCCGGGGATTTGGGTGCTTTATCAATGCAGGACAAATCTTCAAGAGCAGAAAGATTTCAATGAGGTCAAGTTTGGGCAACATAATAATAAGCTCTTATATTTACTGTTTTGGTAAATGTAAGTAGCCCATTTTTGGTAATGAAAAGATCACAGCCTATTGAAGGGTTTCTTCATACGAGCGTATGCACAAAAACGGTCATTGCAGCGTATGAACGAGATTGGATAAAGTACATTGGCGCGCGTGTCTGTACATAGCACAGTACTGTTTGTGCAAGCAGGGCTAGTTCACAAGCGCGCATGACACACTCTTTCCGTAGATTAAAAGGCTATTAGCCTAATGAGGTCCAGATGTGTTCTTTTTTTGCAGTTTTGCACACATCTCGTTGCATATTTGTGCACCTCCCATAGACTTCTATGGCTGTCTTTGCTGCGCAAAACATAGAACGATAGAGCAGGTCCTATTTTTTTTTCCGAGGGTGTGAAATTCTGATGCAAAACCCGCGCATGGGGAAGACATCAATGACATCAATGGGTTCTATTCTCTGTGTTTATGTATGCAAAAACATGCACAAATAAGGTCGTGTCAAGAAGCATTAGGCCTCCTTCACATGGATGATTTTCTGCAAAGTTACATGGGTCAAAAAATTGCATCTAATAGAACAAATGGTTTCCTATGGAAACTTCAGATGAAAGATTTGTAGCTGCGTCAAGAAAATTGCACAAAAAAAGACAGGGCATCAGCATTGGAATTCAGCGACTAAAATTCCCTGCTGCGTGAAAAAATATAATTACTTCTTTTGTTGCATAAAATTGCAGAAACCTCCATAGACTCCTATGGGAGATGAAGGAAATTCCCCACAGTGGGGAAAGAGAGAGAGCAATGAAGGGAAGCCCAAGGGGAACCCCCTTCATCGTTGGCAACTCGCTCCATCTCAGTGAAGCTAGAGGGATTCCCCCGCTGCAGGGAACCCCTCTCTCCCCACTACAGGGAAATTCCTCCTTTTTCTCCCGAATCCCTCCATTTCTACAGCGGGGATATTCCTCCAGTTCTCCTGGAAGGGAACCCCTCCCTGCCCGCTGAGATGATGAGATGGGGCTTTTCTTCATCTCTCTCTCTCCTCCTGGAGCAGAAGCGCATTTTTAAAGCAGCATGCAGCGCCCAATCATGTGAATGGGCAATTTTACCGTTAAGTAAGCTCTGGGCTTGATAGCGGGAAATCATCCATTCACGTGATTTTCTCATGAGTTAGCAGCGAGGCTAACTTCTATGGAATTTTGTAGTCATTCACTCATTCCAACAATTAATTGCTTCGCGTAAAACGACCCTAAGAATTTTTGTATCCAGATAAAACAACACAAGTGCAACTTAATTATCTTTTACATAACTGACTACATTTGAAGAATTTCTTTCCCGTTAATTTCCTTAGTTTGTGCTATATAGAGCGTAGTCAAAAAGACTGATCCAGCGCTAGATCTCAATACTGGTGTCCTATATTGAAATAGCATTAGTGTACTTGAATAGGAAGGTATGGATGCTCTACACAATGGTATGGCACATGGGACCCTGGGGGCCCCAGAACATGGATTTCAATTTTGTGTTGTGCCCCCTGTAAGAGATAGAAAGCATCCCAATTGCAAAGCTGAGGAATAGAATGTGAGTAGCAGAAAACCATTTTCTAGATCTCTCTAAGTCCTGTGTTATCACTGCTATAACTGAAGCAAGGAAAACACATTCAAAGTAGCCTCCTTCTGCTACAATATGTGCATGGAGTGGTCATTAGACTCTCAACGTGGATCGGTACTTGAATCTTCTGCAGATGACGGTGGATGACTTCCTGAATGATTGCTCTTATCATAGCAGAAGGAGGCCACTTGCTTTCCTTACTTCAGTCATAGCCGTGGTCCCATGGGACGTATAGAAATACGGAAAGTGGATTTCTGCTTCCCACATGCTACTCTTCAACTCTGCAACTGGGCTTAACTCTCTAACTCTTACAGGGGCCACAACACAAAAAAGTTGTTAGTTCTTAGAATAAATTTTGATTAAAAAAATATATGGGCCCATGCACCATGTCCAGGTAACCATGCTTACAGCTGGGTATAACTGATTGGTTAATTGATTTTGATTAAAATATGTTAAGAACCCTGCATTTTTATGTGGTTAGTATATATTAGAGTTGTTCATCTTTATTCAGATATTAAATGTACATGAGTGCTGTTGCCATGGGTTTCTGCTTGTACTGTATTGTCGCAGCTATGGTTTATGTGCGCTAGGATGGATGTGCAGACCTTGTGTTTTTTTGTTGCATTTACATACGTCAGGGAGTCCTGAAGGGGTGGAGCACTTCTTGTCTTAAAGGATACACAGATTATTTTTTCAATAATGACCAATGTGACAAAGAGTGTCCAAATGTGTCATAAGACTCCACGGACCACGTATTATGTGGTATATACCTGATTTTTGCAGAAATTGCACAGATTAAGAAGTTACATCCAAAATTGCACCATAATTGTTCAGAATTTTATAACATTTGTCTCATTCCAAAAAAGAAAGACAGGAAAGAAAAGCTGTTGAGAAAAGTTGTAAACATACTTTTAATCTTAAGAGCAGTTTAAAAAAAGGCACAAATTAGCTTCACAAATCTATAACTGTAATAAGAAATAGTAACAAAGTATGTTAGGCTAAAAGAAAACATATGTTCATCTAAAACAGCCTATCCCCCCTATTGTTAATCCAGAGGAAGGGGAAAAAAACAATGAGGCTAGTTTCACACTGGCTGTGTGGGGCTGTGAATCCTGCCCCCCCCCCCCCCCATATAGCACTCCCGACCATGTGAAAGCCCCAGGGATATGAGGCATTTTCATGTGAAAACAGCCTCGCATCACTTCTGGGATGAAGGCATCCTTTGCTGCGGCTGTCACTGCCACGGCAGAGGATTGCGGAGTTCTCCCATTGCTTTCAATGGGGCCGGCGCTGCTGCCATCTGCCCTATTGAAAACAATGGGGCTGCAATGCAAGATCACGCAGCCAGATAGAACATGCTGCGATTTGTTTCTTGCAAAGCATCGCATCACGGTGCTATTCAGGAAAACATTGCTCATGTGTATGAACCCATTCAAATAAATGAGGTTCATATTTGTGCAAGATTGTTGCGTCTTGCAACAAACAACTCACACATGATTTTTTAGCCGCGTGAAGCCGGCCTAAGGTAGAAGCCAATTTTCCGAATTTAAGGGGAGAAAAAGTTCCTTCCCGACTCCAAGTCATCCCACAGCTGTCTTTTTTCTTAAGTGAATAATCCTAATTTTAATAATCTCTGATTATCTCCTCGTACAAGCTGATTTGGTTGGTTTTGACAGAAGCAATCCATCATAAGCCCATGTTGATACTGAGTTATTGTAAGGACTGTGGGTGTGGAACCACTGTGTCAACCTAGCAGGTAGGTGAAGATGTGATCCAGCATGGCTGACAGTCAACCCCAGCATGGGGGTAAGATACCAGATGAGCAGCCCCGTATATGGATGGAAACTAGGAAAGGTATCTCGCTCTAAACTGATAACCAGGAGAAGGAGACCCCTGCCTACAAGCGGCGCACTCGTCCCGATAAGGATGACCCCACGCTCTTTCTCTAGGCGCTGACTTACCCTGGCGGGTCAAAACTCCTATAAGACAAAGATAGAACACCAGGGAGTACAGAAACAAAGGAGGAACAAGCAGACAAAGATAAACAGAGAAGCTGACAACGGGAACAACAGACCACAGAGTACATGAATGAAGAACACAGAACACAAGCAGAATGCAAGGTAGCAAGGTAACTACCGAAGCAGCGGATGGACATGAAGTGAAGGGAACAAACTCCCAACAACCCTGCAGCAAGGTCTGAAAGGCCCAGGTCACCTATATAGGACGGTAATTAGAAAAGGAGCATCAGCTGAATGGGAGACCAGAAACTATTAACCCTAGGAGTGCTGGAAGAGAGTGACTATAAGCCCAGGGAACAGAGAATGGGACGACGTCCATATTTACCAGACACAGAAGCAGAAGATTGTGTCTGAACAGTTCACCTAACGATTATACAGCAAATTTCCTTGAGGTACTCCAGGATAGCATCTCTTAGAAAACCCTTCAAGCATATTAGCCCTAATAGAAGTAAGACTTACCTGCATGTAGTTTCTGGGTTCACTTTTTGACCCCTTTTTGAAAATCAGCAACACATTGGCTTTGCGCCAATCCAGTAGAACAGACGCCCTCACTATAGAGTCCTTAAATATAAGAAACAATGGTCTATCTATCACATTACGTAATTCCCTTAAACAGCCAGACATATAGAAATGCAACAGATTTATTAAGAGGCATTCATCTTTTAATAAATTAGGCACAATTCTCAGCAATTGCTCTTCAAGGTAATTTGTGCAAAATATGACGTTATTAATAAAAGTGGACCTAAACGTTCAGTAAATAAACAAGCACAAAAGAGTACATACTTTTATGTTTTCCATGTTATTTCTAACTCCATTATAACCATGGTAACTTTTTTTAATGTTCATCATAAAAAAAGAGAATTGTAAAAATGTACTACACTTATTTTGAAAATGAAGCCATGTCTAGACAAATGATCATCAGTATGGTGCTTCTTTCCAGACAGGTGTTCTATTTTGAATCTAAGTGGCTATTATGGAAGATACCATCAAATAATCCTCACAGTCTTACACGAGAATGTTTCATCCAACTCAGTAATTAAAGCGAAGCCTAATTTCCCCATTTAATTAGTAGTCATTGTTATTCAGTGGAAAAAAAAAAACATAATCAAAGATAAAATATCGGATGATTATCTGCTTAAAAGTTTTGTAAGTCCTTTTGCTTTGTAAAGGCACATTTGGGTCTGTTTTATAGTTTCACATATGCCCGACCTTTGGAATCTATTTCAATGTTCAATATAGTGTAGTAATAAGAAAATCACTTAACAATACATACATCTCTAAACACATAAATATTAAGATGCTTTAATTATCTGCTACTACCGTGTTTCCCCCAAAATAAGCCCTACTCTGATAATAAGCCATACCTCAATTTTCAGGGGAGGCTTGCAATATAAGCCCCCCCCTGAAAATAAGCCCTAGCTAAACTACATGGAAAAAAAAAACTAGCAATACCCACCTAGCCGTCAGAGTCTGAGTCACTTGCGCTGGTCTCCAGCACTGCAGCAGGCTGCCGTGTCCGCAGCATTGACACAGCACTCTCTTTCTGGTGATGGGGGTTTGAAAACCCCACCACAAGCAAGCAAGTGCTGTAATTGGATCACGAGAGCCACTGGCTCAGCCAATCAGAGACAGTGCTCAATTATTCACAGCCATTCAATGAATGACATCACTGACTGGCTGTAATTGGTTCATCGAGTACCGGCTATGAGGATTACACTGCAGCCTGCAGCAGCGCGCAGGCCAGGTGAGTATAAGACACCCACAAAAATAAGACATTGTGCCTCTTTTGGGGCAAAAATTTATATCACAGTGTCTTATTTTTGGGGAAACATGGTATGTATATTTCTCTTATGTATGTCTAAAATGACATATGATGTAGTCCTAATCCGGCTCTGTTCACATTTTCACTTTAAGTTTCTGTTCTTCTGTCATGGAACAGAATAACAAAAAAAAATTGCTTGCTGGATCCATGAAATTATGGAAACTAGCGGTACCTGACAGAAGCCATTGGCTATAATGGGCTTTGTTTGCTTTCTGTCTTGGCTCTTGTCATTTTAGTGGAAAAAATTGTGCTATCTATGATGGAAACCATGATGGAAAGCCCTACACCAGGGATACATAACATATTCTAGTCCAAGGGCTACATTATCGAATTTAGCCAATCCCAAGGGCTGTAATAAAACTTAAAGGGGTTTACCATCTGAGACATTTATGGCATATCAAAAGTATATGCCATAGATGTCTGAGAATCGCTGGTTCCACTTCCAAAACACCTACCTATCTGGAGAACTTGGGCGTCCTTCACAGTCCAGAAAGGAACAGACCATGCATGCTGCTCTCCATTGTAGTTTATGAGATGCTGAAACAACAGAGTATTTTACTATTCCCATAAACTACAATGAAGATAACTGTATACATGTATGTGCACCTATCAACCTCATCTACTCCTTTGAGAAGTGCCATACGGAGGTCAGGAGAAACCCCTTCTACCAATATATGAGATCCCAGAGATGGCTACACAGTGCATCTGTCCCTGCTCCCATTCTGCATGGGAGTATCATGGACTGCATGTAGCCCCCCGATCTGCAGGTAGCACACCCCTGTGTAAATGGAAATGTGAACAGAGCCTTAGGCATAAACTTTCCACAAACTATAACATAATAATAATAGTACTTAAAATAATTAAAGAACTACGGTAATGCATATTAAATCATGTAAACGGCTTGATATTCTATCATACTGTATTAGACAAAATACCATGACCACAGTAAGGCTAGGCCTCAGTAAAGTTATGGTCTAGGTGCAATATCAATTGTTCCTTATTAGCAAAACATCTTAAGATTATCCTATTATTAATAGGGCGGCACATTTTCTCATTATGGGAAATACTCATATTACAAGGTCATGTCCTGATGACATTACCTTTCCATCTACTTTTTTTTAATCTACAATAAAGTTATTTGATAGTTTTGGTTTTTTGATGGAATCCCTCAATCCCTCATAAGGCTGAGGCAATAAACCACTGGACACTAGAAATGAACCAGTCTCTGAACCATTAGACATCAGAGACTGGATGTAGCACACCACTAGGCACCAGGAATTTGAGCAACTAATCAATGGACACCAGGAACAAGAGCAACGAACCACTTGACAACGGAGACCACTGGACATCTGGAAGTGGGGCAGGAAAATTCTCTACACACCTAGAAAATTAAATAAAGGTGGAAATTAAAACATTTGCAAATTTTACCTGTTTTAATTCTTATACACCCTACAAAGGAAAAAAAAATCAAGAAGAAAAAGTCCACAAAATTTATTAAGAGCATGAAAACACCCCAGATGTAAAATGTAGATGTGTATCTGGCCATCATGGATTCTAAACTGTATCAAAGAGTAAGACAAAACAGAGCATTTGACCACAAGCTCTCTGGGTACTTCAAAGACTGGGCTACAAGCCCACCAGGTCACATGAATAGGGCTCAATCGTATATCATCTGTAAGGCCAGCTGCAAATGACAGAGTTTGAATTGAGGAACCCACGATTGTCACTCAAGCAGACAATCCACGACATTCCGCACCAATTCAAAACCGTGGAGCATCCGCATGTCTGCTCATACGAGACATGCGACTGCTCCACACGGACAGCTTCTATTGAAGTCAATGAAAGCTGTCCGACCAGTGCCTCTCCGCAATTGACATTGCGGAAAGGTCGCGGGACCCGCATCATCGCCTAGCGCCGGCGTAGGAAAATCTGTACTGCGCATGTCTGACGGCTCGCCAACACATCCACAGTACAGAAGGCTGCCTGCACACGACAAGAAATGACAGGTACACGGGGTCCCCAGCCGGGCACAGAATTGGATTCTGTTGCGGAATATTTACATTTTCCCATGTGACTTGAGTAGAGATAATTATAATCAAATAAAGATACAGATTATAAATCTGTAAAACTCATACCTCCAACTATTACAATATTGTCAGGATGTGCCACCACTGCTCACCTCACTCATCTGCTGCTGGGGCTGTGGTCAGGCGTCACTGTCATCCACGTGATGCATACTGCGCTCACTTTTCTGGCTTTCTGGTGTCTGCCCATAGGGCTCACGCATGCTCTCTCTCATAAAGGGTTAGCGCATGCTGCCTAAATCTGTCCCCCTCCAATCTTGCCACAACACCAATATATTAGTCATCCACATCTTAGAGTGGATGCCTAGGCAATTGGTTCCTCTCCATTGTGACAAACCCAATTTTTTACTTTGGTCAGCAGCAACTCAACTGAGGTTATCTCTACGAGTAATGGCTTGGGAGCCCACAGGAAAGACCAACTTCTGCTTGGAGGGGTCAAGGGTGAAAACTGATATTTCCCAGGTGCTGCTTCCATTAAAGGGGTTGTCCCGCGCCGAAACGTTTTTTTTTTTTCCAACCCCCCCCCCCGTTCGCCGCGAGACAACCCCGATGCAAGGGTTAAAAAAGAACACCGGAGAGCGCTTACCTGAATCCGCGCGCTCCGGTGACTTCTTACTTACCTGATGAAGATGGCCGCGAGGATCTTCTCACTCGGTGGACCGCAGGGCTTCTGTGCGGTCCATTGCCGATTCCAGCCTCCTGATTGGCTGGAATCGGCACGTGATGGGGCGGAGCTACACGGAGCTGGCATCCAGCACGAGCAGCCCCATTGAAAAAAGAAGAAGACCGGGACTGCGCAAGCGCGGCTAATTTGGCCATTAGACGGCGAAAATTAGTCAGCTCCATGGAAACGAGGACGCTAGCAACGGAGCAGGTAAGTGAAAAACTTTTTATAACTTCTGTATGGCTCATAATTAATGCACAATGTACATTTCAAAGTGCATTAATATGGCCATACAGAAGTGTATAGACCCACTTGCTGCCGCGGGACAACCCCTTTAATAGCCCAAAGTTAAGATGGTGTGTGGCAAGGTGGATCCAAATCCGTCTGCCTGACAAATACTTGTCCTTCTATTTGTATTAAAAGATCTTATCATATTGGATAAACTCTGCAGGATAAATTCATGAAAGTGTTCATGAAAATATTGCCATGTGTGTAGAGCCGTCTGCCAAGTATACAGTGTGCTTAATTATTAGTTTGCATTAAAATAATGTAAAGCGTAATTATTAAAACACACATAAGTGTTAATAACTTAAAGTGTAAAGCATGTTTTTAGTAGAGAATTAATTTAATTATAAAATGTTAGTATTACACTTGACATATGGAGAAAAATGTTGACTTGCTTCTGCCCACACAAACGTGGGAGTTAGTTTTTGAAAATCAGGTGCTGAAAGCATCATAGGAACCTCAAGGCTCTTCAGAAGAAGAAGAAATCACATTTTATCGTAAAATGAATATTAAAAGAAAAAGAGAGAAAAGGAGCATAAAAAGACAGGCTTTTACAGCCTACTAGAGATGAGCGAGCATACTCGCTAAGGGCAATTGCTCAATCGAGCATTGCCCTTAGCGAGTACCTGCCCGCTCGGGAGCAAAGATTTGGCTGCCGGCGATGGGCGGGGAGCGGCGGGGGAGAGTCGGGAGGAACAGGGGGGAGATCTCTCTCTCCCTCTCTCCCCCTTGCTCCCCCCTGCTCATGGCCGCAACTCACCTGTCACCTGCGTCGGCAGCCGAACCTTTTCTTCCGAGCGGGAAGATACTCGCTAAGGACAATGCTCGATCGAGCAATTGTCCTTAGCGAGTATGCTCGCTCATCTCTACAGCCTACCAACATGTGCACTTGCCTTCTTGAATCTCAGCGCCTTACTACAAACTGCAATCTTTCAATTACCTCATGGTTTGGCTTGAGAGACCCTCTTTAGAAAGTCCTTGTAAACCAAAATTACAAGTTCTTGAAAAATACAGTTAGTTTTCTGATTAACCTTTTCAATAAGGTCTAATGGACAAGCGCAAATTCTACTGTGTACAACTGGTTCCGGCTAGTTTGTGCTTTATAACTTTGTGGTGTTTGTTATTAATGGGCCCCACTATGGCGGCGCAGTTATTAAATGAGTAATGCAGATATATTCTCCTATAGCTGAATGACCAGCAATCTAATGTGCATGGGGGCTGCTTGACAGTTCCTGGCGTCGGCCATCGCTAGAAAGAAGGGTTGGGCAGGATAGACTTCAGTATGGCCATAGGGGATAAACCATTGCCAGAGAAGTCTGATAGTGGCTTATTCCCCTATCCTCAAACATGTATGCTCTGCTGAGAGAGTTTGGGAGAGAGCATTTGACTCATATGGCCGACTTTAAGATCAAATTACCAGAGTGTCACAGTGCCGCTAGCACCAACAGGCGCAAGTTTTGCGATGGCATGAGAGTTGGACCATATGATGCACTTGCCAATGCAAGTGCAGTACAATTTGGCCCTAAACATCAAGGGAGGGGTATTTTCATTCTGTTGTAGAGCTGATAGGCTGGCTGAGCTGTCTGTTGTCTCATTCAGCCTATCAGTGGCTTCTTTTGGGTATTTTTTCTGGCTCCTTTTTACAGAGGATGCCAGTAATACATTTGTATTCTGCTCTTTCTCAGTGGTCTTTGCCTCTGTCCTTCTGAATATTTCATATGTGCCTTACTTTTATGTACTTTGGACTTCAAAATAAGACTGTCTGCTGCCCTCTTTGGTACTGACTACTCACACTCTTAGACTTAGACCCTGGCTAGTTTATTTGTCTATTCTGTTCAGTCCTGTCCTCATATATTCCTTTTTCTCCGTATTACACCTGTACATGTATTGGGAATAAATTCAGGTCCGGACATGTGGTCATCCTTTTCAGGACAGGTGCTCAGCATTTAGTGGCAGGTCAAGTTAGGACAGATTAGGGAAGCATTTTTGCCCTCACCTTCATCAATTGTTTGTTCCTGCTGTTACATCCATCCTGGACTGCCAATGGAAACCTGAGGTCACTTGGTACTAATGTAGTCAGGATGGACGTGTCAGCTTGCTTTATGGGTGGCTAGACGCAGAAACAGACAGAGAAACATGGCCCTAATGTCCGCCTACAAAACGGACGAATGGGACAGGACAATCCTCAGGCGTCCTCCCACCAATAGATGGGTATGACAAATAAACATGAATTGGGTGTCCAACAACCAGTAGACAGGTGGAACAGATATAGGAATACAAACATAAACCTCCCAAAACACTCACCAAGCATACCTGCACGCATAGCCAGATATAATTTCTATAAGCATAAGGTATTAGTTTGTGGATTGGCCAAGTCACTTAAGCCCGCAAGCCCACTTTAAGGGTCCTCATTGTCTCGCGGCTCCCTACTCTAGCAAAACAACTAACGCCAGGAAACCTGCCTGCAAGCAGGGCAATCGTCCTGATAAGAATGACCCCACGCTGGAACCTAAGGACCTAACTAGCCCAGAGATGGTAAACAATCCAAGCAGCATAGGACACAGTTCACACTAACACAACATGGAATGCAAACACAACTGAACAGGATTGTTCACGCCACATGTCCAGCAACCAGCTCAGACACACAGAACACATGGCAGCTCACACCCGCAGAGCAATAAGCATGAATGCAAACACAAGGGGTAATGAGGAACACCAGCTCCCTCAAGCCAGAGGGCTGATATTTGTACGCAACAGACCAGCGAGTATTAGCTGGCTGGAGAACACCACACCCAGCCAGCTAATCATCCCACATCTGTGGAAATGTGCTCCTGGAAGCCCATAGTACTACAGATTCCAGAAGCACAACCTAACACCTGCACTTCTAGCAGCTCTGAAACTTCCAGTAATCTAGGCATCCTTCAGCCTGTCCCTGTACCGTTACTGTATTTGTTAGTCAGTTTCCTCAACTGGACTGGATGGAGATGACACATAGTAAGACAATCATATTTGCCCCACGATGTCTAATGGATTAACCCTGCTTCACAGTTTTAGATATTAAATTCGGGCCAGCAAGAGCTGTTGGAAAATATCTCAAATTAGTGTCCTTGTAAAACAATACAAGCCCAACTATGGTGAGTTATTGCCTGAAGTAACATTAATGTATTTATTTTTAATTATTACTTCTTTGACTAATGCAATATTCAAGATGGAAGGAAGCATCTGATCCATTGTGCACGGACAGAGTGTCTACTGCTAAGTGACTCCTGAACTTGGAGGTTAAATTACTCTTATGCATGGGGCACTGGCTAGTAGCAAAGCAGCAATAGCAGCGCTCCATCCCAATTACAACAACATTAAAGCTTAGAAAAGCTCATTATAATAATCATGGATCATGTTAAAACCATGCCAAAAAATGCTCTCAGGCATAGCGGATTTAAAAAGCAATGTCACATTTGTAAATATTAACATTCTGTGACTCTGCTGCTTGATCCCCCGTCTTCCTAAAACCCAAGTGGTTTAGACTTTAATTGCTGTCTTGCCATTTTGACCAACACCGTCTATTCCACATGTGATTAAGAAAATATTAATGAAGGTATTTACTCTTTTTTTAAGCTCAATAAGCAGTTCGCCTGCTGTTCGAAGAGAAGACGTTCAGGGAAGAAGTGGTTAATGACAACATTAATTGCTGTTTAAGTTTAGTTATTACCTTCTGGGCCCCGCAACTCAGTTAGAGACAGTGCCTGCAGCAGCAGCTGTCACCAAGACTGGAGAAGATAGAAGTGACAGCTATGGGATAGAGAAAATACAATAGGAGAAAGATGGGAAGGAGATGCAGCTAAGAGTTCAGAAGGAACCAAGAGGAGGAGGGCTGCACACCTGGGGGGCGCCTAGTATGGGGGGAAGAAAGCAGGGGGTGCTTGGAGACCACAAAAAGGGCCTCACGACTGCCGCTGCAGTCCTCAGTGTGGTTAATCACGCTCTCCCCTCTCAGTACTGATTTGCAAGAGCAGATTAATCAGGGAGCTCAGCTTGATGAAATTTCATGTTATTGTACTCATTTTAGCAACATCTTTTATTATCTTCATTATTCATTTACAGGGGACTGGCATCAATTATGCAAATGAGTTCACAGACTTTGCAGATTACTTCATTTGCTACTATTGTTTGTGGAAATTTAATTATTAAATATTATTAAGCTTGCGTTTTCTTCAATTTTCAAGGCTCAGCTTCATTTGATTTTTTTTCCTCCAGCTGCTCTTCTTCCTGTTCGGTGCCAAAAAAAAAAAAAAAAAAGCAGCAGCTCCCCCATCAAAGCAGTTCTGGCATGATATGAAGACCAAATAAAAATCTCCTCAATTTAATAATTTTGATGTTAGTCCCCTTGTTCTCAGCTGCTTGCTCAAAGCTAGGCAGAAAGAATAGCAGAACACATTCAATTTAATGAGCAAAAATTGAATTCAAGTTTGTTCGGAATTGACTTCAATTAAGGAGAGTCTTAATGATAAATTAATCTCTTTTCTTTTTTCTCTCAATTTGTTGTTTTTTTTTTCATTCCAAGAGATTGGACGGTGAAAGACCAAATGAAGAATGCCCATTTCTACTAGATGAGGAGACTGATAAAGAAAATGCAATATGCCGTATAAAAAAAGGTCCTGGGCAAATAGCAACTAACTCAGCAGTGCCTATTATAATTCCTATTCATTATTGCTACTTATTTATCCATTGAGAGAATTACGGATGCTGTGATAGATTTAATACTTTTAATCTTTCTTTAAATGAATGCATAATTAGTTTTTCCTTTACAAGTACAGAGCAGATATATAATAAAACTGAATTATTGCTGGATTATTACATTGTAACTATTCGGTTATCTTCTAATGCAATGACAGTGGCTTTGTTAATTATCAGTCTCTACTTGGTTGTTTTGCCATGTTACCCTGGAACTACTCTTTTCCTGATGGTCATCCTGAAGTGCTTGTCAGTTTTAGGCTTCTTTCATACAAGCTCATATCGGCTTGACCGTTTTCACAGCCGGCCGATATACGCTACGTTGTTAGTGAAAGATTTGGTGAACGGGCGCACAAATCAAACGTTTGTGCGCCCGTTCATATGGCCTGATGAGCCCAGCGTAAATGCGCCGAGCTCACCAAGGCATTGCCCACTTCCCCTCCCCATCGCAGGCTCACCTCTCCTCCTCGTTCTGTGCAATGGGAGGGGCGGGGGTGGACTGACTAGTTAGTTTCACCCATTGATGGCTATGGATAAGGGGCGGGGAGAGGGTGGGCACTTAGTTCCGCCTCTGCCCGCCCCCTCCCATTGCACAGAATGAGAGGGGAGGAAAACAGGTGAGCCTGCATGGGTGGGAGGACAGACAGAGGGAGTTTAGTAGCCGTGCTGCTAAACTCCCTCCCACCTACGTCCGCTGCCATGGGCTCCCATAGGAGCCCGTGCAGCGGCTGGATGTATTCCAGGCAAAACATAGTTCCAGAACTATACTTTGGCTCCGACATTGCAACGCCCGGCGCTATATTGGCTTGGCCGGGCGTTTTTACATCTCACAAATACACCCATGTGATTTGATGCATTGGAATCCAATGTATCAGACCACAGTGCATATCGGCCGGCCGTGAAAACGCTGGCCGATATGCGCTCATGTGAAAGAAGCCTCAGAGAGATGTTCTCTTTCAGGACTTTTTTTTTGCAGCATGTTCTCAATATTTCTATATCAAGTAAAACTGAAGGAACATAATACATTGCCTACTTTCTTCTGAAATGTTACTTTAACCGCTTTGCAACTGACGACAATAAATTTACGTCACTGCGGCCCGAACTCTGTGCAGCAGCGATGTAAATCTATGTTGGGCCCTTCACCAGCCCCTTACATGCAGGTCCCAATGACATCATGACTGACAGCCAATCACAGCGCTGCAGCAGAATGGTGGGAGGTACAACTAAGGGTATGTTACCTTATCGGTTAATTAGATTTTAATTATTTATGTGGTTTTGTATAAATTGTATGTCCTGTCTGTGCAGAAACAGCGTGACAAAGACTCACACAGAGTCGAAACATTGCGGCTGCTTGCTGGTGTGTATTTGTGATGGAAATAAAGGAGTCCCGTTTGAGAGTCCCGCTTAAAGAGTTAAGGCCCAGTTAGAGACAATGATTTTCGCTCAAAATTCACTCAAAGCCATCTTTTGAGCGATAACCATTGCGTCTAAATGCACAGACATCATGCAGTAATCATGCATGATTCATTCCTCGCTCAATTCTAGTTTTCTAGAATTGAGTGATGAACTCTTATCAGCAGTGCAGGCTATTATCAGAGTCGGCAGCGCTGATAAGTTTTTTTCAGCTCATGTCTCCCTGGTAGTTCACAGCAGGACACGAGCTGTAAGCTCGGAGAACAATGCAGCTGTTTGCTTATGCAAAACAGCTGTATTGTTCGCTGAGCGATAGCAGCAGTACCACGCTCTGCCTGCATAGCTCTTTAGTAGCTAATTAGCTACCATAGACTATGCAAAGATGATCGCTCAAAACTGTCACTCAAACTGTCGTTTGAGCAATCATCTTTCATTGTAAATGTGGTCTTATTTTCTGTTAAAGTGACTCATGCCGAAGTTATAAAATTTGACTTGGTCATTAAGGAATAAACAGGCTTGGTCTTGAAAGAAGGTATCTACAAGAGTAAACTAGCCATAAACATTAGATAAATGTTAGCCCAGCCTGTTGATTTTGGTAGGATCATCAGACACCTGAAGTGCATGGGGGCAGATTGACAGTTGCTCATTCTCTGATGTTGGGAAAGAAGAAGAATTGGTTTTCTGCATGTCCAATCTGGAGGAGTCCAGCTCTGCAGACAAAAGAGAATGAATGAAGATATCACATGGAGCAGACAGAATAGATCAAATGAAGATACAAGACAATGACTCTTGCCTGGCATGCCCTGCAGAGGCTGTAAGGATTCAGCAAAGTTGTTTCTCCCTCCCTCTTGCACACACACAAAGTAGTACTACCTTCATCACGATGGAGGAGGCAGTACTAAGGTTTGTTCACAATATTAGTGATTTCCGTTAATCTGTTCCAATTTTAGAAGAGAGAAATGGAAATTAAACGAGATTAAATGTTTCCATTTGTGTTTTAGTTTTGATGGCTTTTAAAATCAAGTGTTCATTACTTAACCCCTAACCGAGAATTATTACAGCATGGAGTATGTCTTCATCAGCGCCTACCTTATATAAAGTCCATAGTACAGTATACAGTCATGTCGAATTTCAAATTATCTTTAACCTTTCTTCATTTTTTTTCCTAAATCATCTTTTACATTACAGCCAGTTGATTTATCTGGTATCGGACATTTCTTGGCCATTTTACCAGCAAATGGGCAAGTCAATGAACAATTTCAATTTGCATTCAGAAGGTATAAAACATTATAGCAGGACTGTAACAGTTGCTGTTTGTTAGCAAATGAACTTACCAGCAAAATGTCAACAATTTATGTTAGGCCATATTGCCTTTATGATGGTGAACAGTATAATCGTTATGGGAGCAACAATCCAATGATACTGAAACAAATGGGATACTCTGATGTGTCGTTATGTTCTCATTTAGATTTTGTTAGTGAAGTATAGAGCTGATCCGCAGAGTCAAGTAATGGCAGAGATATGTGTATTATTTTTCTTTTAACTCTTCTGTGTACTGATTGATAATACCGGCAAATTATATCATTCATTTGTTTATTACCAAGGATGATTATTGTATTTTATCAGCGTAAATAAATGACATTTCCATAAATGTGGTTAAATAGCCTATTATAAATGCACAATAGAAGTAGCCTTGTTCTTCCCCATCATTAGTGAGAAGTCAAACTGGTTGCGTCCTTAACATTTTAAATCTCATATTTTATATGGCTTCTTTTACTTAAGCTTTTTATTGGAAATGCAATATTTGTGACATGTTATACTAGAGATATTTTTTCCTCTAAAACCATCTCATGAAAGGTAAAATTAGACCCGCAATGAAATATAGGCATTAGGGCCCATGCACATAGCGAGGCCACATGTGTAGTAGTTAGAGATGAGCGAGCATACTCAGTAAGGCGATATACTCGAGAGAGGATCGCCTTTTTCGAGTACCTGCTGGCTCATCCCTGAAGATTTGGGGGGGGGGGGGGTGAGCGGGGGGTTGCAGAGGGGATCGGGAGAGAGAGGGATCTCTCTCACTCTCCTCCCTGCTCCCCCTCGCTGCCCCGCGCCGCCCCCGACCCCTGCGGTCCCCCCGAATCTTAAGGGACGAGCCAGCAGGTACTCGAAAAGGGTGATGCTCTCTCGAGTATATCGCCTTACCGAGTATGCTCGCTCATCTCTAGTAGTAGCACATAGAGACTTGTCGGACCGGTAACGTGAACTTGCTACTAATAAGCACTTTTGACCGTCAATGAGGCATTATATCCTTAAAGACTATGCTTCTTGGGAAGAACACATCTCTAGGATCACATGAGTTTGAATAGGCCATCATTTTTACCTGTACATTGCATATGATAAAAAAAAGTCTGTGGGCTTCCATATGAAATCGGAGGCGAATGGATGTACAGCATGGGTCCATGCTGTACACCGAGGTATGTATCTGTAGAACATAATCCGACAGTGTGCATGAGCACTTACATTCTTTCATATGTTCATTTGATGCATTTATACAAACTTAAATGTTTAGCATAGTCGCATTCTTAGTGTTCACCTACTTATATGCAAGAAGCCAAGCAAACATTTAAATGCACGTATTTTCTGGACTTTGGTAATTATGAGCACTAACTGCGTTTCCTACAGAGAAGGCAGGTTAACTTTGGCTAGGATATTTGGTTCCCATCCTGAGATAGAAAATTACCTTCTGTTCGCATTATGAACCTGGCCCTTGTTACAAGCAGTTGTGGTCCATAGCAATCTGGTGTATTTACTGGTTATAGATATATATAATAGGTTACTGGAGCTCACAGTGTTCACAAACTAAAGCATTACATGGAACAGTGCAGGAAGAGATGAGTAAATAATTTGTTTTATAGTTGGTGGGAAAAGATCCAGTATCACTTTTTTATTTACTTCAATCCCCGCTGCTTTTCAGTTTAGAGGTCCAGTGGACAGTCTTATTCAAGAATTGACCGCTTTCCTATGTATATGTATACAGAAATAGCTGTCAATCATTGCATAAGATCGTCAACTGGTCTCAGATGGAGCAAGGATTTAAATCAATCAATATACTGATCTCTTTCTGGAAAACTATACACTAAATGCAGAGGCGCAGCTAAAAGCTGGTGGGACAGAATGCTAATGTTCAGCATGGAGGGCCCTTCCACAACTTTCCTCTGCATTGTTGGATTGTTTTAAGAAGACCATCAATGCAACACTAGCAGGTGGGGGCATTTCTAGAATCTGAAAAGATTAGGCAGAGGCTAAATGTAGGGGGCCCTAATGCAAAATCTGTAATGGACCCTCAACCTTTCATCTGCCATTTATAATGCTGGTGTTTTCTTGTATGATAGAGGGGTTTTTGGGCCCCTAAGGTTCCAGGGCCAGAAGTGACTGCTACCTCTGCACCCCCTATAGCTATGCTCCTGATTAAAATGGTTTTCCCAGAATTTTGGGATTTCTTTTAACTCAGTGGGAGCTTTTCTACCCTCTTATAAATCTGGCAATGCATATATTGTTTTGCAATTGTTTCAATCATCTTTGCATGCTAGTTTCACCCAGCTGACTGATGAAGAGGTCCACCCCAAAATGTGTATCTTCTGCTGGTTTTTAATTCATGTAATAAAAGAGAAGTTGGATATTTTATCTTACTGCCTTGTGATCTTCATTAGAGAGCATCTTCATTTGCTCAACCTAGAGTTACAAACCCAAGATTCTTGAGGATTGTACAAGAATACAAGGAACTGTCCATCCCCCAGCGTGTCCTCTCGCATAGATCCACTTCGTAGAAATGGGTATTTCAATTTTTATTTTATTTTTAAGAAATCTTCAAAGAAACGGAGCCAAAACATGCATGGACCCTGGCCGGAAGTCAGCTGTGCACCCATAGCTGACCCCAGCAGACATGATGCCCATCCATACCACCAGCACAGCTATATAAACAATCCACAGACCCCAATAAGTATTGGAATTTGGCCACTGGAGAGCCGTAAGAATCTGTATCCCGTCAATAAGCAGAACATAGGTGGCAGACCTGCCTTGCAGCAAAATAGTCGATAGTGACAGTGAAGTATTTAGGGGCATGCAAGACCATGTCTAAGGCCTTATTCACATGAGCATTTTTACAGAGCTATTTTGCTGCAATAAAACATTGGCTGAAAATCGTGACTATGTGAATCATTAAATTCCAATGCATTCATTCACATCTGCGATTTTCAGCCGCATGAAAAATCGCAGTGTCAAATCGATGACCATTTTCAGTCACCGATTTTTCATGTTGCGTCAAAAAACAGATTCTTTACCTTTTTTTGGTGAAAGATGCTGGAGGCTCCCATAGAATCCTGTGGTACCTGAAAAAAAAGGGAGGAGGAGGGAGTTTATCTGCGTCCGCGTTCGGAAAAGAAGACCGCTGGCTCTATTTTTTTTTTAACAATCTCTTTTTTTATTGAAAGAACATTAATGTTATAAAAGTCATAAAAATAAAATAGAGTTACAATATAAAAAAAAGTCTCGTTACATTGAGTACAATTGTGTCAAGATTGACCGCCAGACCACGTGTAATCAAATAAAGTAGAATTACAATAGAGTTACAATATAAAATAATATCTCATTACACTCAGCAGCACCCTTGTATCAAGATTGGCTGTCGGACCACATGTAGTAAAATCCAGTAAATTAGAAAGCACCAAAGAAACATTAAAGATATGTTAATTAGAAATGAGAGAGTATACTCGCTAAGTCACATTACTCGAGCGAATAGTGCCTTAGCTGAGTATCTCCCCGCTCGTCTCTAAAGATTCAGGGGCCGGCGCCGGTGACAGGTGAGTTGCGGCGGGGAGCAGGGGGGAGGTGGGGGGGGGGGGGAGAGGGAGAGATCTCCCCTCCGTTCCTCCCCGCTCTCCCCGCCGCTCCCCGCCCCCTGTCGGCCCCCGAATCTTTAGAGACGAGCGGGGAAATACTCGGCTAAGGCGCTACTCGCTCGAGTAATGTGCCTTAGCGAGTATACTTGCTCATCTCTAATGTTAATATGAGAATTGGATCTACATTTGAGTTACGAGTAAATGAAGGTCTCTTAAGGTTTACATCTGTAGGTAGAGATTATGTTCGTACTATAAACATATACAAATTTGTAATTGCAATTTTTTTCTCTTTTGAAACTGGATTGTTAACTTCTGAGCACTGGCTCTATTTAATCATTAGAAGTCATTACGAGGATTTCTGTCGACTGACGGAATTCAACGTTGCTGCGTATTCTTCACTTGATACGCCCGTGTGAATGGCCAAGAAAATGCTAATTAATCTCGGGGCTTGATCATGGCTAGCCTTCATTAACTCACAGAAAAAGAGGCCAAATACGCAATATATACTACAAGAAATGCTCAATCACCATTTAACCTGGTAGCACAATATATACTGCAGGAAAGGCTCGATTGCCATTTAACCTGGTAGCATGCGGTAAGCCAGATTGTAATATAGAGGAGCAAAACGTTCAGGTGCCCGCTGATTGATCAGCCACTCAACTCAACCCAAAGTAGGGGAGGGGTGACTGCTAGCAAACCCAGTCTGCACAATATGAACTGATACCAAGAATGACCGCTATAGATGGGTGCGCCACACATACTGAAGTAAAACCCCACACTGACTAAGCAGTGGATTGACCTGTATTAAAAAAGTGTGCCCCACTGGCATGCCATCCTGGGCTCCTCCAGCATCTATAGAAAACCGCATGCATAGAAAACACACAGCGATAAATGCGGGTGTTAGTTAGTATTTTAGGTCCAAAACACATAAGTTGGTGCGCCACGGCAAGGCCACCGCGCATACGCCAGAACCTACGCTATCTCACAATTAACTACATAAAATCACAGAAGTGAGAAAAAAATGCTCAAAGACATAACTCACAGAAAAAGAGGTCAGACACGCAATATATACTACAGGAAATGCTCAATCGCCGTTTAACCTGGTATCACTATATATACTACAGGAAATGCTCAATCGCCGTTTAACCTGGTATCACTATATATACTACAGGAAATGCTCAATCGCTGTTTAACCTGGTATCACCATATATACTGCAGGAAAGGCTCGATCGCCGTTTAACCTGGTATCACCATATATACTGCAGGAAAGGCTCGATCGCCGTTTAACCTGGTAGCATGCGGTAAGCCAGACTGGCCTCTTTTTTGTGAGTTATGTCTTTGAGCATTTGTTTCTCACTTCTGTGATTTTTTGGCTAGCCTTCACTGATGCAATTTTCAGCCACGATGCGGCCGGCATACATATGCATCGCCCGATGAATGAGGCCTAAGTGTGATTTAGGCTCCATATTGCAACGAGTGCAGGACCTGAGGAGTCAGGAATAAGTTAGCCCTGTGGTCTGACCCTACGTCATACACCCTGAGCTCTGGGTATCTGTGACACATGGCATAGTAGGCAATCTAAATCCAATGTGTATGACCAGCTTTACTTAATATTGAAACATCTAGTAAATTTAATCTAATCTTCCAATATTACATAAAGCAATAAGGTAAAGGTAAACTCCCCTGCTGCAAGCACTGAGTCATGACTGACTTCTAGGGAGACGTCACATCGTAACGTTTCTTGGCAGACTGTTTTTGCGGGCAGAGGTGTAACCTGAAGCTCCCTGGCCCCAATGAAAAACCTGTAACAGGGCCCTCAACTATAATGCCTTATTCATAATACTGGGCTCCCTATATGAAGAAGAGAGGCCTTATGGGCCCCCTAAGGCACCAGGGCCCGGGTGCAACCGCATCCACTGCATCCCAGTGTTTGCGGGGTGGTTTGCCGTTGCCTTCCCCAGTCATCTTTACCCCCCAGCAAGCTGGGCACTCAAAGCAATAAAGTTTACTTGAATAGTATTGCACTTCATCCTCTTTATATGAAATACTTTCCCTTTCAGTCACACAAAATTTGTAATTATCTCCGTGAGTATAGGAATAATAGTTTGCGAATATACCTACATGTGATCATATTATATAGTCTCCTAAAACTAGGAACTCAGTAAAGATGCGAAACAACAAAATGGTTAAATCTTAATTTTTTATGTGCAACTACTTCCAGTACATCTTGGAAATTAGGTCTAGATATCTTTCTTCACTGGCATCCTAGTAACTGTTATTTTCTAATTATCTGGCATAGATTCCTCAGCATACTGTACACCAGATTTCATAAACCACAGGAAAACAGGCACACAATTTAAATATGCCACTGCATAAAAATAAGATGCTGTTTTTCCCAGGTTCAGTAATGTATCAAAAGCAAAGACTTGTCAAAAATCATGTTTTGTACAAAAAAAGTTTGCAGATAATGCATATACAAAGAATAAAATAGAGTTATGTAAATAAATTACCATGAATTTGATAATGCAGATAGAACCATGGCGTTTCACTTATTATTAGTATCACTGAGTGCTAAGAAAACACTGTAGGTGATTTATGTAGTTTTACTATACGGTAATGAGAGGAGTCTTTTCAACCTAAAGGTCAACAGTTTTGGGCTTCTAGATTTCAAAATGAGGATAAAGGTGCATTTAGATGGAACGATTATCGTTTGAAAAAATCGTTAAAATGAACAAAGACTAAACGACGAACATGAATTGTTCGCTTTTTCTTCATTTTTCAGTTTCAGCTGGCATAAAAGTCATCGTTGGCTCATTCACTTATCGTTGTTTTTAAACACTTCCTGCTCAGTATTTTACATAGGGATGTGAAACACTGAACGAGAAGTGAACAGGAGGTGAACGATTCCCAACGATGATCTGCCTGTCTAAACAAGCTGCACAAGTGCGAATGAGCTGATGATGACATCACCAGCTCATTCACTCGGGAATTTCTCATTGTACGTACAAGGGTCATCAATTTCTTAGACCGAGTTCACATTGACTAACTCCCTTTTTTGATTGTACACAGATTATATGACACTTCTATTCACCGAAATGTAATAGATGTTTAGATATAATGGCCAATCTAGACAATCTTTGCTGGAATTGCAAAAAGTTGTATTGGAGCAGGTATTTAATATTATTCAGGATATTTTCGGATTGAGGATAAATATTTTATATGTTTTTAACAATATGTATAATTCTTCCTTCCCTTACTTTTACTGTCTGTTAAATTGCTATTTTGTTAGGCTCTTTTCTCAATAGCTTCATGCATTCCATTTCCTAAAAGAACCCTGAAAGTATATATTTGTGGTATTATAGTGAGAATTTAATGTGATTGTTCTCAATAAGAGAAACCAAGTAATCTTGTAGATATGATACCTTTTAACGGCTAACAAAAATACATGATGTTGCTGCAAGCTTTCAGACCTTTCAGGATCCTTTCTCAGGCATGATGAAAGAGATCTGTTTCATTATGCCTGAGGAAGGATCCTGAGAGGTTTGAAAGCTTGCAGTAACATCATGTATTTTTGTTAGCCATTAAAAGTTATCATATCTACAAGATTTTTTGGTTTCTCTTACTGAGAACAATCACATTTTGCTCTACTGGCTAACACGGCACCAAACCTTTTTTTCGTGGCTTAATATGTGACCGGGAATTGGGTTATTAAGCCTCAGGTCAGGTGCATGGTAAAATAAATTAGCATTTAATTGTTGATACAAATAAAGACATATATGTCATGATTAGAATTTGATAACAAAAAGGGAAGAAAAAATTATCTATACTGTCCTATATAGACTATTGTTATTAAAGTGTCTGGCTTTGAAAGGGCTTGTATGGAGTCAACATTGTATTATGTTTAATTAGGTGAGGTTTATATAATGAGGTGCTCAGTTCTAATGGAAAGACACGCTGTGAGTAACACATCTGCAGAAATAACTATTACAATCAGCATTGCAGAGACCCGTGGAACTGCAAATTACACTTACTTATCTAGAAATAAATTACATCCCAATGCCTTCATAAAACTCATTAATTAATTCCACCGGCATAAAGGTCTTTTTCTTAATTTCATGTTCCATTAGCATAATAAACACAATTTGTGTTACAACAGTATGATCGCTTTAATGGGTGCTATTTATTTTAGTCCTTTATTTAAAGACCCCAACACTACACCAAGCAGCATAAATCAGAATTGCCCTTTTTAGTTAAAGTCTCCATTTATAAAACATGTAAGCAACGTATTCAGTATTACGTTGCATTCCAGTAACCTTAAATAATGGCTAAAAAAGCAATGACAAAAAAGGAAATGCATGAACAAAAAATTCCGATCTGTCGCAAATGGATTTTGACACTAGAGGGAAATTAATTAGCAAATGGTAATCTATTATGTGGTATCTGCATTCAACAAGACTTGCTCACTCGCATTGAAAACATTAAATATATATGAAATATATGGAGAGCTGTCATTAATGAGTATTCCGTTTGTATGTTGGTAGACCCAACCTTGACCCATCAGACTAATGAGTTGATTGAATGCAATCAACACAGCTATTTATTCATGGCTGGTGTAGGCAAAAAACGTGGGTGGGTTGGTCAAAGGAACCCATTTCTGGTAGATAAATTAGTTAACAGAATCATTGTAAGAATAATGGTGTCTTGATGACTGTGAGAGCCATTATTGAGCCAATCATTTTAGAAAATATCACTAAACACAACTAATCTATTCTGTACATTGTGTAGGCTATGACGGTTGGATGTTCCAATTACAGTACATCTACCCAATATATCATTACACTCTTGAATGCAGGCACTTGGTATAAGGTTATTATTCACTTAAATCATAATTACATGTTATAAAATGCTCTACTTCCATCTGCATTTGCATAAAAAGTAAGCTAAGCACAAGAAATTATGACCTATAGAGATCGAGTACACTCTACTGTATTTTAGCAGAGCATTCGCTTACTATTTACAATTGATATATTATATACATGTTGCAAAACCATACAGGCATTGCACTTAACCTTTATTCAAGTAGAGTGCTAACTGAAATGCATTGTATTACCTATGATGGCAATTTGTTGTGGTTGTAACAATAGAGATATAAAAAAACTGAAATTGTCAGATGAAGGGAATAATTGAGCTTATCTGAAGGGTAGTGTTGAGTGAATCGAAACAGTCGAATCTTATTTCTGGTCAAACTTTGCTAAAAGTTCAGTTCAGCACAAACTCGAATCTTGGATAGTTCATCTGGGCTGAACCCACTAGATTATTCCTCCACCTCCTCCCCTCTCCCTCCACCTCCACCTCCTCCACCTCCCCCTCCTCCACCTCCCCCTCCCCCTCCTCCTCTCCCTCCTCCTCCTCCTCCACAGTTCAGTTCAGCACAAACTCGAATCTTGGGTAGTTCATCTGGGCTGAACCCACTAGATTATTCCTCCTCCTCCTCAGTTCAGTTCAGCACAAACTCGAATCTTGGGTAGTTCATCTGGGCTGAACCCCCTAGATTATTCCTCCTCCTCCTCTTCCTCCTCCCCCTCCCCCTCCCCCTCCACCTCCACCTCCTCCTCCTTATTCTCCTCCTTGTCATATTATACTCTTAAACAGTGTTGTACACCAGTTTTTGTGGAATTGGTGAAGTTCAGATTTCATACAAACTAATTTTAACTGAACCAAACTTTTTGCCCAAAGTTATCGAACTGACCAAACTGAACTTTTGAAAAGTTCACTCATCACAAATGATGGCCACACCTACCAGGATAGCAAACATAGCAATGCAATACCTAAAGGGGTCCAACTCAACTCAATTAGTTATGACTGAGGATAGTGGTATGGTAGGGTCTGTCTACATGAGATGATTGTCAGAGTCTTCAGCGCTCAACAGTCATCCCAGCAATTATAGCTCCTGTGCTTTCACACGGGAGTGATGATCACTCAGTGAATGAAAGAGGAGTGAGCCAGAGATCGATTCCGGCCACCTGCCTCTATTTAGAGCAAATAGGCAGTCGTTCATAAACGATTGCCTGTATACACAGGCCGATCATTGTTTGATTCTTATGCTTCCCTAAACTGAGCGATGAAAGATAAGTGAATGAATAATCATTTGTTGTTCCGTTGCTGGCACATTTGCACTGAATGATTCATTCAAAATTGCACGATCCAGCAATAATCTGAACAACAATTGTTCCATGTAGAAGGGCGCTAAGACTGGGTGTTGATGTATCGGATGTGCCTGGCCCTTTGTTTCATGCCTAAGCGTGGCGTCACACGAGTTTGTGCCTGTGCCGTACATAGGTGCGCACAAAAGTGCGCACCCACGTACGTGCACAAACACGCGTGAATGCAGGTCCGCACCCATTGCCTTCAATGGGGCTGCAGCTGCTGCCGACGGCCCCATTGCAAGCAATGGGCTGCCAGAAACCCCTGCAATGTAAAAAAAAAAAAATATATATATATATATACTCACCACTCCACTGCTGCCTTGTAAATATTCCCCATGGGGAGTCCCTTTGTCACTGAACACTGTGACAGCACTGTCACAGTGATCAGTGCCGAGAGGACTCCCCATGGGGAGTAAAGAATCCCCTGCCACAGCTGTCACAGCTCTGACAGCTGTGGCAGTGGATCCTTTACTCCCCGCGGGGAGTCCTCTTGGCACTGATCACCATGACAGTGCTGTCACAGTGTTCAGTGACAAGGGGTCTACCCGCTGGGGAATATTGACGGGCACCACGGACCTATGGTGCCAGCATGTCCTATGTTTTGCAGGTACGTGCGTTTGCACGTATGTAAAACACGGACATGTGAACACACCATAGGGAACCAATGTTTCTAACAGGAGCGTCTTTTTGTGCGCACAACTGTACGCACATAAACACACTTGTGTGAATGCACCCTAAGGCCGTATTCACTCCGTACATATGCAGCTAATTTAGCCACGTCCAAAAATTGTGACCATCTGAAGCATTAGATTCCAATGCATTCTCTCAGATGAGCGATTTTTAGGCACGCAAAAAAATCACTGTGGGAAAAATAGGATGTCGGCATCTGAAAACGGCGACCGATTTTATGCGACACTTGAAAAGATAGGTTTTGCCCTATCTTTTCCCGAGATACGCTGGCAGCTACCGTAGACTTCTATTGGAGCTGAAAAAAAAGGAAGAGGGAGTGAGTTTAGCTGCGTCCAATCACAGCTGGCTCTATTTAAGTATTAGAAGTCATTCCCGGGATTTCTGCTGACCGAGATATTTTCGCAATGCAGAGTATTTTTTCACCAATACGCCACAGCTGCCCGTGAGAATGGACGAAAAAATGCTAATTAAGATCGGGACTTTTTCACAGCTAATCCTCTTTCATGCGACTTTTAGCTGCAATCGTCCGAGCGTAAAAACATGTGAAAGAGGCCTAAGGGGGACATGGCTGTTGCCATTTTTTTAGACTTCAGTCGGGGCTTAAACAGACAAGCATGCCATGCCACGATTTTGCGTGTGGGAAAATTCTGCCCGCAAATGCAGAAAATAGAACCCATTGATTTTAATGAGTTTATTCTCACTTGTTTTTTTTTTTTTTTGCGCGGATTCTTTTCGCAGGTGAAAAAAATAGGACAAGCTCTATCTTGAGCATCTTTGCGAACCAAAGAGCCCCATAGAGGTCTGCCGCATGGGTATGCACTTAACACTGTGCATACCCACAATCAGCAGCACTGCGTTAGGATGATTAGCCATTTATATCAAGGTGATTCCACTGCCTGTGTGAACAAGCGGTGCCTGCAGGAGGGAGTGTATTGCGTAACACGCTCGTCCGTCGAAGCCCTCAGTGTAGGGAAACATCTGACATCACGACTGTTGCCAGATGCCTTGAATGCTCCCATAAAGCATTGGATTATATACCTAGCTTGTAACCTAGGTGTTCATTTAGGGTTAAGATTTTTTTTAGAGTTTGTTATTTTTTTGACAAACAACAAAATTGTTTCCTCAATATAGTCGTAAGACACTGCATCTATCAATCTCCGTCGCCTTTTTCTTTTTGTACCCCCCCCCCACTCCTTGAAATTTAACCAATAAATAACGAATTTACAAAAGAACACTATAGGATCATTTCTGTCATCAGTCTCCCTCTGGTTTTTCACTACCATGCCGGAGAAAGAAAAAAATTTACAATTGGACATATGGGAACCAGGCCTTAGAGAGGAAGTTAGAGCGCATGACAATATTAAAGGGTTTATCTAGCCCACAAGAATTTTCTTCATAGATGCCCATGGTGGTAGGAAAAATTTAAAAAGCCATACTCACCTCACCCAATCTTGGATTCCCCGATTCAGCCGGTACACAGACCCCGTCTGCTCTTCACTTCCTCTTGCTGCTGTTGAGAAGTCACATGCAAGCAGCCAAAGTGAGCCAATGATTGGCTGCAGCAGTCACAGGTCCTGGGTGTTGGTGATGTGATCACTGCAACAGGAAGTGGTGATTGGGCATTGGCAGTGGGAGCAGTGGGGGATTGGGTGAGGCGAGTATGACTATTTAGAATGTTTTACCTCCACCCTTCGTTTGTTTCATAAACTTTGGAGGACTGTATAACCCTTTAAGGATTTCTAAAAGAATGCTCATAGCCTGCTATGGGTGTGTTGTGTATCTCTAAGTGCTTCCCATTTTGGACAAATAGAGGTTTCTACACCAAAAAGCTACTTTAATAAAAAAAAGGTGGGTGAAATCACCCGACAGACGAGCATGTTTTTACGCTTGGGAAAATCCCGTGCACAAAATACCTGTTGTTTGTGCGGGCGCAAAAGAAATAGGACCTGCTCTATTTTGTGCATGAGATCTATGGTAGGTGTGCAAACACGCACATCTGCCAGCGTGGGAATGCACTAAACGCTGCATGTATCGTAATCATTGGCACCACATCAGGCTAATTAGCCATTTAAATCAGGGCAGGGTGCTTCTCCCACCAGTGTGAACGAGCGGTGCCTACGCAAATACGCTCCATATTTGCACAGGCATGAGGGCAAAATACACTGGTTCACTGTGCCAAAAAACTGCTCAGGTGCGAGTGTACTGCATAACACGCTCATCTGTTTAAGCTGTCCCAGTGATATCGCTTAGTTCTTGTAGTTTTACTTAGGCTATCTTCATGTGGGTGGCCGATATCCCAATCGCCAACATGCGATTTCCCTGCGGATATGAGGCGTTTTTATATCAAAACCACCTCGACTCACTTTGGGGAAGTAGCCACGACGGAGGATCGCAGAGTATCTCCCATTGTTTTCAATGGCGAGACCTCGCATTGCACTTGTGTGCACCTAGCATGCTGCCACCCGCCCTATTGATAACAATGGACGATGTGAGGGCACGCTTAAAGATAGGACGTGCCGCGATTTGTTTCCCGCATCACATCATGCGAAAAAAATCGCTCATGTGTATGACCCCATTCAGGGGCTCATATACATGCTAGATTTGTACGTCTCGCAATGCACAAATCTTGCGCAATTTTCTCGGATGTGTGAAAGCAGCCTTAGTACTGTATGCCTACAGTACGATATAATAATATATTATTATTGCAAGTCCTAGGGAGTTAGATGAGAAATTCAGCTCTGCTATATCTGCGCGCTATTGGCTTCCCTGTTATTTTATTAGAAGCCTGAAATCCGCAAAAAGTAAAAAGCCTAGGCAGAAGCCACATTTTGGATAGTTATAATGTGCACATAAGAAGAGGCTTACAAAACTGATATCCGAAACCTGAATTCCTTTAGTATTTTATGTCACCAGTGCCTCATCTCTATATAATATTCTGTATGGGAAATCGCAATGAATCTACCGCTGAATAGACGTTGTGGTCTCCTGGAGCCTTCCCCGTCCAGCAGCATCCATTGTGCATGCAAGTCTGAAGACGCTGTATATCTGTTACATGCCCAACAGAGGGAGAACAGCACCTAGAAAAGAGACGGAGATCATTTCCAGAGCCTAGTGCTGGCGTGGACGCATCGAGTCTGTGCCGTCCGTATCTAACATGGAAGTTATATAGAGATAAGTGACCTCGGACGTTTTCACCTTCATATACATAACCTTTGTTCCATTCTCAAATATTACTAGAAATAGCAACTCCATGGAAGCAAATAGCATCTCTCGTAAAATGAACTTGCATTCATGCGCCCTAACTGCATTTTGTAGTCAGCCATTGTTTGTCTGTATGAGCACGAAGTTATTGGAATAAAAGCAAGGTTCTTCACAATAGCCGGACTCCTGCATTTGAAATATATTGTAAAATAGACTAAGGCTACATGCACACTGGGGGAGAATCTTGCACAAGTTTTGCGCATTGCGAGACTCAAAAAAACGTGTGTGAATGTGAACTCTATTCTTTTGAATGGAGTTATTCACATGAACGATTTTTACCCCCACAGCGATGCTGCAAGGTGAAAAATCGCTGCATGTTCTATTTTTTGGAGTTCCCCCAGAACACCTTGCCCATTGTTTCCAATGGAACCTTTAAAGACATTGTAGGGCACTCTCATGCCGTGCAATGTGCATGTAAGGGTCATGTGATGTTTCCCATTGAAAACAATGGGAAACACTTGCAAACCTCTGCGGGCGTGAAACACGCGCCTGAGGATAGATACTTCACAGAAGTGATGCAAGGCATTTTTGAATGAAAAATGCCTCACTACTGTGTGTAACACATAAGTTGGCAAGCGAGAAACTCGGCCTGATATCTTGCTCGCCCATGTCAATGTAACCTACGGCTGTTGTTGCACAACGTATGCGTGCAGTTGTGCCGTGTATTTGCGCAATGGGTGTTGCATATTTGCACGTGCATGTATGTGTTTTACTGTAGTTTTTACGCACAGAAATTGTGCGCATTTGCAATAATGCTCCCATTATTGAAATGGGCATGTTCATGCACGCAAATACGCCACAATTTAAATGGCTATTTAGCCTAATGAGTTCCAGATGTGTTCTGTTTTCATGGAATTGCGCAGCGTATTACGCATCTGTGCATGCGTTGCATGCACATTTGCACATACTCACCTCCCGCAAAGTGCTGCTCCCTGACAGCTCCGATGCTCTACTTACATTGGCTGCAAAGGTGACTACTGCATCCAATGGAAACCCGCCTTGGGGTTTTCACGTTAGAAGCGCACATGACAGTTCTACAGGTGAGTATATTTATTTTATATAGTTTGGGGTATATAAAAGAAATAACTTGGAAACCCCCTTTAATTTGACTATTGTTTGTCCCGCCAGGGAACCTACAATCGTTGATTGTTTGTATGTTCCCTGCCAAGTATTCACCTCCCCATGGCATTCTTCCTGTTTTGTTGCATTACAGCCTGGAATTAAACTGGATTTTAGCTTATTTTTCATGCATTGGATCTGACAAAAGAATCCAAATATTTACAGTGGAATAAAAAAAAACCTTTAAAAAAAAAAAATTGAAAAGTTGTTAGTGTGTTTGTATTCACCCCCTTTGCTACATGTCTCCTGAATAAGGTCTGGTCCAGCAGATTAAAATCACAAAAATTGCGGCATGCTCTATTTTAGCGTGCATTCAGCGCAGGCGGTTGCCATTGAAGTCAATAGATGTGTGTGTTCCGCAGCCTATACACAATGAAAATTGCGTATGAGCCACAGAACTACCAATGAGAATATATAGGAAAGCCTGACTGGATACCAGAGAGATTTCGCCTGGGCAGTTGCCCGTGAGTTTTCTTCTGCGCAGATGTTACGCTGTGCATAAGCGTACATCCACACCGAAAATCGTACGCATCAGCAAACTTCTGTGAACAATCATAATTAATTTCCATGATGGTTCGCAGGTCTTCTGCTGCAGATATCCATGCAGAATCTGAGCCGTTCATGTGAGACAGTATTTTGACCTGTTATGCGGCTGTGATTATCACTGACAAATAAGGGGAGAAAAGCACGTCTTAAACCGCCCAAGAAATGTGACAGATTCGTCACGGTGACTCATGCTGGATGGTTATTCTGTTGAATTTTAACACTGTGTAGTCTAGGTTTATACCACCTATTAGTTGGTTCAGTTTAAGCCAAAAATTAAGCCAAACATTTACTGCAATTTGCCACAATTTTGATGCCACTTTTCACGAACATTTAGAGGAAGAAATTTTAGCCATGCAAAGAAAGCGTACCTAAAAAAATAGAACATCAGCCACTGAAGTTCCCTGCTGAAAATATAGTTCTTGACCTGTCATTGGTGTGCAAAACACAGGAGTGTCCATAGACTCCTATAGGAGCTGGAGAAAAGGGAGGGCGAGGGAGTTTAGCTGCCTCTAAGGCTGGGAAACGAAGACAGGTGCCTGTATTTAAGATATTAGGAATCACTAGGAGGAATTCTACCGCCCGAGGGAATCCTGAACAGCAGCGCATTTTTTCTGCAACACGCCGCTCGAGATGGTGTGAATAGCAATTTTCATGCTAATGAGGCTCGGAACTCGATTGAGGAAAATCGTCCATTCACGTGCTTTTTTGCACTGTTAGCTGTGATATTTTTGTGCACAGAATTTTTGCATGGTTAGGTCCCTCGTGTGAACTAACCCTAACTTGAAGGAGTTGGAGTGATTTTGCCTATGACAATAGGCAAAAATCCCTGTGTCTAGATATGCTAAGCTAATAGAGACATACCCCAAAAGACCTGTACCTGTGATTACAACAAAAGATGGCTTTGCAAGGTATTGACGTTTAGGGGGTGAATACTGTCACGCATTAAAGTTCTCTCTTTTTTTGTTTGTTAATTATTGTTTGCGTCACAGTAAAAAATATTTTGCACCTTCAATCTGGTCGGTATGTTGTGTAAATCCAATAGTGCAAACCTCTCATAAATCCATTTTGACTTCAGCCTGTAATGCAACAAAACTGGAAAAACACTAAGGGGGTGAATATTTTTGCAAGGCACTGTACAATATATTGCATAACTTTTGTATTGCAGTATACTGGATATCTACCAGCATCCTATTAAAGGGGTTGTCCCGCGAAAGAAAGTGGGGTTCAGCTCTTCTGTATGGCCATATTAATGCACTTTGTAATGTACATCGTGCATTAAATATGAGCCACACAGAAGTTATTCACTTACCTGCTCCGTTGCTGGCGTCCCCGTCTCCATGGTGCCGTCTAATTTCAGCGTCTAATCGCCCGATTAGACGCGCTTGCGCAGTCCGGTCTTCTCCCTGGTGAATGGGGCCGCTCATGCCGGAGAGCTGGTCCTCGTAGCTCCGCCCCGTCACGTGTGCTGATTCCAGCCAATCAGGAGGCTGGAATCGGCAATGGACCGCACAGAGCCCACGGTGCATCGTGGGTGAAGATCCCGGCGGCCATCTTGCTAAGGTAAGGAAGAAGTCGCCGCAGCGCGGGGATTCGGGTAAGTACAAAACGTTTTTTTTTTTTTAACACATGCATTGGGTTTGTCTCGCGACGAACGGGGGGCCTATTGAAAAAAAACAAAAACGTTTCGGCGCGGGACAATCCCTTTAAGTCCTGCAACAGGCCTGAAATCCATGGCAGGCCTGGGGACCTTCAAAAAGCCTTAGGCTGCCACCGCAACTAAAAGGCATCCCACAATCTCAGTGTAGGGGAGGCGTTCAAGGGACAGAGGAAGCCCCCTCCCTCTGTCAAGCCATTTAAAGGGAATCTGCTGGCTTGAGCATGCTGTTTAAACTGCAGGTAGCATGTTATAGAGTAGGAAAAGTGGACAGATTCTCTTTAAATTCCACTGATGTTAGCACTGTTGCCTTACAGCACTGGAGTTCTGGGTTCAAATCCCATCATGATCAACATCTTTGTTGTGGGTTTCCTCCCATACTGCATAAACATATGTGAGTTGATTAGATATATAAAGAAAGCTCCCTGCTAGCACATCGGACATTAATTAATGTTAACTTGCATGAAGAGTTTGAACCAAAGACTTATACCATGCATTACATGCTTTTTGCTGCATACAATTGTATAAAAAAGTGTAATGCAATGTCTTTTTAGGTCCCATTGAAAACAATGGGCGAGGTGTTCCGAGGGAACACCTCAAGGATAGAACATGCTGCAAGGAAAAAAATCACTCATGTGAATAAGTCTATACAAAAGAATGGAGTTCATATTCATCTCACAACACACAAGACTCGCGTGAGATTCTTGCCCTTGTGAATAAGCCCTTAGGATGGGTCCACACGGGGCTAATTTCCAGTGGAATGTGGACAGTGGGCGTTCTGCTGCAGATCAGCCGTAGAAAGCTTGCCTTCGAACCGGCTCCATTCCTGTGTAGAATTCACCGCCTCATTGAGTAAGGGTAAACTCTCCACTCCAAGTCCATTTCCGCACGGGTTTTGGGCAGGTTATTTCTGCAGCTTGTGGATGAGATTTAAAAAATCTCATTCACTTTGCTGCTACTCTAAATGCAGCAGAATTTACGTGCAGAGGACCCACGGCCATTCCACTCCTTGTGGAACTTACTCTTATGTTTTTTTTTAAACTCAAACTAAAATATCTTTAAAAAAAACAGTATTTCCTCTTTCCTGCTCCTTCTGTAACAGGAAAGCCAATTTTAACAAGCCCTGGTAGCGCTGGTTAATTTCTGGTTGTGCTATTTTTGTGTGATTCACTATGAATATTGCTACCACTTGTCATGTCCACTGCTGCGATTCCTGCATTAATTTGTTAAAGAGGTCCCTACAGCTGACATAATCTCCATAAACACATGCTGGGATTCCCTTAATTCCAATTGTGTGATGCATTAAGCTTAAGCATGATTTAAGTTCATCATCGTGAGCTATTTGTGAACGTGCAGATAATGCCATATTATAACATGTGCAACTGTTACTTTAACCTACTTTTTGAATTAACCCTAGAAACATATTACTCGATTTATAGACACAAAATGGGTTTCTAAAACACTTTTATTACTTTAGATCATTTATACACCTAGAAATTTAGACTAAAAATTAAGCTAAACAATATAAAATGTATTCAATTAATTATATTTTTCACTAGTATTTGTAAGTAGAGATGAGCGAGTATACTCGTTAAGCACATTACTCGAGCGAGGAGTGCCTTAGCCGAGTATCTCCCTGCTCATCTCTAAAGATTCAGGGGCCAGCAGGGGGTGGGAAGCGGCGGGGGAGAGCAGGGAGGAACGGAGGGGAGATCTCTCTCTCCCTCTCTCCCGCCCGCTCCCCGCCGCAACTGACCTGTCACCCGCGCCGGCCCCCGAATCTTTAGAGACGAGCAGGGAGATACTCGGCTAAGGCACTCCTCGCTCGAGTAATGTGCTTAACGAGTATACTCGCTCATCTCTATTTGCAAGCCATAACCCAGAGTGGAACCTATGCAGAGAAAAAGTTTTTCCGCAGTGGAGGATTCAGTGATGAAATCTGCAGCATTTCCGCATCAAAAATCCCATGAAAATCCACACCATTGGTGCACATTTTTACTTGAAAGCAGCTGCAGATCCACTGATGATTTCAGCTTTCCCAGCGCTCCTCTCATCTCCTATGCGCTGCTGTACGCACTGCTTCTGAGGGCCGGCATTGATGTTTCGGTCATCTGATGGCATTTCTGAATCACATGCCTGGCGATGCTCAATAGTAGTTGACTGTGTGCACTGCGCTCTGGGTATAGCAGTGCATAGGAGATGAGAGGAGCGCCTGGCAGGCTAAAATGAGCTGTGGATCCACAGCTGATTCTAAGTCAACATCCGTAGCAAGATGTTTTCCGCAGAGAAAAAACAGCAGCAATTATGCTGTAAGTACACAGTGGCAAAATCTATACCTCAGGCTGACTTCACATGGCTAATTTTGTGCAAGTTTGGTGCATTGCGGGACTCAGAAAACTTGCGCTCCCTACACACGGGCTAGTGCGATGTCGGGCCTTCCATCACTTCTGTGAAGTAGCGATCCTCTGGCGTGGCTTTCAGGTGCATAAGAGGATCATTGCATTGCACAGCGTGAGACGTGTTTGACTGTCCCATTGAGGAACACAAAAAGATAGGACATGCAGTGATTTTTTTCCCTTACCGTCGTACAGTGAGGGAAAAAAAATTCTCAGTGTATGTGTATGACTCCATTCAAAGGGAATGGAGTTCATATTTGCGCGCGTTTTTAAGGAACTGAAATTGATAAAGTCTATCAATTTTCATAATTAGTGTTGTTCATTTTAATCTTCCGGGTGATAGAATTGCCCCAATTTTTGCAAAATCAAATGGGGTTTGTTCGAACCAACGTCTGGCGAAGATCACAAGGAAAATCAAATTTCCCATAATGCGTGCTGTAGGGGTCAAAGTGCAGCAAATCAGCAGCCAGGGCACTTTGATGATGCCACCAAATGTGTCCACTATCTTGCATATGGTCAGCAGTTTCATTTGACGCCTGCATCCCATGACCTCACCATATATAATATAGGCACAGTGTAACCACTGAAGCTGCATCCTGTTTATATGCCTATATAACACGTGGTCTGTTGTTAAAAGGGACATATATTCTGCAAAGGATATATTGCTGCTGGGTAGAAAGGTTGAATAGTAGCAGAGAACATAAATGGGGTTTGATTGGAGGGAGCAGAGAAAGAAGCTCCTGTTACCATGCAGCGGTTGCAGGACCTCCCAGGGCGGCGGTGTGCGGGGTCCCGGCTTGTTGTCCGGCTGCCAGGGGCGTGGTTGCCTGGCCGGCGTGGGCGGCGTGGTCCTGGTGGGGAACCCGAGTGCTCCTGTGAGTGCCGCTGCCGTGCACGAGCGTCCCTTTTTTGGTTCTAGTGAGAGTAGGGATCGCCGCTTATTTGCCCGCCTGGGGTTAGCCAGGAGTGGAGGCAAGTAGGCAGGGACAGGGGTTGTGGGTGAAATCTAGGGCACCCGGGCTGGCGTATCAAGGGTAGTATACCGTAACATAATAATTGGCCTGCGAGAACAGATAAATGAGACTCTTCAAGGACTCTGAGACGCAAAGTCTCTGGCACAAACCATCTGCCGTTTGGCACCCCCGAGGGAGCGTCCTGCTGACAATTTTGAGGAACGGGAACAAGATCAGATTCTACAGCTGCCACCACCACCAAAGGTGCCAAGATATTTTCGGGAGCCACTGTCTCACTTCCTGGCGAACCAAAACTCCGGCTCAGAATCCCAGAAAGTTGGATTGCTTATGTCCTTACTTCGGGGTTCCCCCCAGACATGGGCCTACTCCATACCTGAGAGTTCGGCTTGCCTGCAGTCAGTTGATTTGTTTTTTCAGGAACTTGGAGGTATTTTTGATGAGCCGGACCGTGCAGGGTTGGCGGTATCCCATCTCATGTCTCTACGTCAATGGCAGCAGTGGGTAGAGGACTATTGCTCTAAATTTGGACTTTATGCAGGTAAAACCTCTTGGAACGATAGCGCCCTTAAAGATGTGTTTTTGTTGGGCCTTTCTGACGCGGTCAAGGATCTACTCATTTCTCATCCCTCTCCCGTGACACTCAATGATGCGATGGAATTGGCGGTCAAAGCTGACAGGAGGCTGAGATCTAAAAAAGAGGAACGTCAGGCCCATAGGGCTAGGGAATCCGGCAGACCCGCTCCCACTTCTCCCATGCCAACTTCTGGTGCCGAGCCTATGGAAGTGGATCACCTAAGTCCCGAGGAACAGCGACGGTTCCGGATGAGTCATCGCCTCTGCCTTTATTGTGGGAAAGCTGGACATCGTGTAGCGACCTGTCCTCCGAAGCATCTACAACATTAGTCTGAACCGACGGAAAACTTCAGATCCTAGGCGATTTTAGGGAGGATCGCCTAGGATCACAAGTACTCCCTAAGTTGTTGGTGCCTTGTCAGATTGGCTTCTGGAATTTCACTCGGTCTAGTCAAGCTTTTATTGATTTGGGGGCTGCCACCAATTTGATTAGTTTAAGTTTTGTCAGACCTCTAATGACTGAATTCTCGGCAATAAAGATTCACATATGCTTCACTAGTATTGATTCTACCCCTCTGTCTGCAGGGGTTGTACAATGGAGGACTCCCATGTTACAGTTCACCATGGGTGTTCTCCATTCTGAGAATCTGTCGTTCTTGGTACTGGAAAGGCTTTGGTCCTGAAGATCATTCTGGGGTGGCTGCACGTGAAGTTCATGCTCCAGTGTTTCCACCGTCTGTTTCCGGATAAGCCTGGACATGCGGCGGTTGCTGGTCCTCCTGGGGCAGCGTTGTGCGGGGTCCCGCGGTCGAGGCTCATCCCCCGGCTTGTTGTCCAGCTGCCGGCAGCGCAGGTGCCTGGCCGGCATGGGCGGTGTGGTGCTGGTGGCACGCGGCTCTGTGCGCGCCCACTTGTGAGTGCAATTGCCGTGCACGAGCTCCCTTTTATTATGTTCTGTTGGGAGTTGGCTATCTCCCTCTCTCCGCCCCTGGGCGGAGGCTTTTGTTTAAAGGTCGGGCAGAGACTGACAATAACTTCCAGTTATTAGTTTCCCTCAGTACTGATCTTAAATCCTTGGTATAGTTATATTGTTGCCAACTTTCTGCACCGTATTACAGCTGACTACCACAATACCTCTGCTCAGTGTCAGAGCAGGTTTCGCTGCCTCACAGACAACACTTGCCAGAAATGTCAAACACACATGGTTATATAAACGCATGTCAACCCCACCTACAGACGTTGTGGCACAATGCTTCTAGTGCTGCAACATTCACCATCTAACCAGTGCATGGCATCATATAATGGCCTCCTCTGATGGACATCTCCTGCAGGATGGCATCCATGAACCCTGGTGTCAAACAACATAGTGGATTAAGCAGCAATAACATCAATAACATTGCTTTACAATGCAAAACATGACAGTATAGTTTTAAATTATATGTTCCTTGCAGTTCACCCACCCTTACTGTCACTTATATCCATGCGGTTGCCGTAAAGCAAGGTTTAGAGCAGCCCAAGAACGATGGCTGTCCTCATAATCATGTACAGAAAAAAGTATATAAAGTATAAAAAACATGGCGATACGCAGAGAGCAAAGTAAGAAAAAAATAGAAGCTGTTCCTACCACACTTAGCAACCTCACTTAATGTCATCTATTGAAGTCACAAACACCTTCATAGTTACTGAATAGCTGACAATGGTCATGACAGACTAAAGACTAATAATAAAAGATAAGAATGCATTTAAATGTCTCAGGAAAGCTCACCGGCCACATATATTCATTATCTTCTTACTGGCAGTGTTGCTTCTCTTATGCAGCCAGAGCTGCAGAATATAAAGATGCTTTTTTGGAAATTATTATATATATGATAAGAGAAAAGAAGGTTTCTACATCAACATAGAAGATGGTTCTTTACTATAAGAGCGGGGAGACTATGGAACACTCTGCCTGAGGAAATGGTCATGGTGAATTAGATAAAAGAGTTCAAGAGGGGCCTGGGCGCCTTTCTTGAGCAATACAACATTACATGTTAAGTGTGATGGTTCTCAGTAAAAGAAACCAAGTGATCTTGTAGATATGATACCTTTTAATGGCTAACAAAAATACATGATGTTGTAGTGGGCTTTCGAACC
Source organism: Eleutherodactylus coqui (assembly GCF_035609145.1). Taxonomy (NCBI): domain Eukaryota; kingdom Metazoa; phylum Chordata; class Amphibia; order Anura; family Eleutherodactylidae; genus Eleutherodactylus; species Eleutherodactylus coqui. The sequence goes on along the minus strand of NC_089839.1, from coordinate 256,862,393 downwards.
TACTCAAGGTTCTTCCTCAGGCATAATGGATCAGATCTAAAGACGCATTTATATAAAAACATATACACATGATCACATTGGAAGGCACAAACATGCTGTGATTAATTTGCACTTAAAATGAATTCCAGAACAGGATAAGAAGGCACAGACATGGTGTGATTAATAGCTCTTAGATAAATACCAGGAAGGGATGAGCAGAACAGTAAATACTTAATTAGTCCAGTGACAAGGCATGTGAAAGTTTTATGGTCTCTAAATTGATGTTAGAGGGTCACCACCAGGCCAATGTGTTACCTCTGTTTTGGGTTTCTCATATCTTATAATCTCCACTGATGCAAAAAAACACCTTCGAGATTCATTCTGTTTCTGATAGCATCGAAAGTGGTTATAAGCTTATATTCCCAAACTCTTCTGTGACGTTGGAACCTGAAATTGCCTTTAAGTATCAATCAAAGGCAAAAATAGGAAGGAACTGAATGATCAACAGAGTATCAAGGATAGGTGGAATACTCAGAGGAACTATATGCCTGCAACCACATGCCTGGACCATTGGATGATGTGGAGCCGGTGGATTTGGAGCCCTCCATTATGGAGCCAGAAGTAGTTATGGCAATGAAACAACTAGCCAAAAATAAAGCACCAGGCATAGATTATGCTCTGGCAGAGCTAGTGCAACCAGGACTATTGAAAATGACAGCACTGTGCCAGGCAATATGGGTATCCACACAATGGCCACAAAACTGGAAAAGATCTGTCTTTATCCCTCTACCAAAGAAAGATGACTCCCAGAATTGCTCCAACTACCGAACAATAGCCCTCATTCCGCATGCAAGCAAAATTCTCAAAATTATACAGGAATTACTGGGATCAGCAGTTGAAGTGGCACTTCCTGATGTGTAGGCAGGATTGTGGCGAGGATGTGGCACGCGCGACCATATTGCAAAGCTGTGATTGAACATGGAAAAAGCACAAGAATACCAAAAGAATATCCATGTGCTTCATTGACTACATCAAGAGCTTTGACTGCATCGACCATGGCAAGCTATGGCAGGCCCTACAAGAGCTGGCAGTATCGGCACATCTAGTCAAGCTAATAAAATAACTTTATACGAACCCAGAAGCCACTTTGAGAACACTGTATGAGGAGACAGATTGGTTTGGGATCGGCAAAGGCGTCCGAAGGGGCTGCATCCTCTCACCCTTCTGGTTTAACCTATATGCGGAAGTGATCATGCATAAAAATGGGCCTAGACGAATTGGAAATCGGGGTGAAAATAGGTGGAAGAAACATCACAATTTCCATTATGCAGATGACACAACTCTGCTTGCAGAAACAAATGCAGGTCCGAAGCAGCTGATATGTAAGATTAAAACTGAAAGTGGGTCTTTACCTGAATTTAAAGAAGACTAAAATTATGACAACTGCAAAAAATGACCAAAATTGACAATGAGGTCGTAGAATGCGTGCAAGACTTCATTTTCCTTAGCTCAAAAATTGACCAGGCTGGAGAATCTATGCTAGAGATAAAACGTAGGATAGCATTGGGGCAAAGCGCGATGCTAACACAAGGACAAAATCTGGAAAAGTAGGCTATATCGGTATAGCAACTAAATGCAGGATAGTGCAAACCATCATTTCCCCATAGCCATGTATGGATGTAAAAGTTGTGGTGTTGTCGGAAGCTGCTGCATATACCCTGGACTGCGAGAGTAACAGAGAAGCCCTGAATCGTACGAGACCCGATATATCACTGGAAGGGAAGATGGCCAGACTCAGGCTCACATATTTTGGCCATGTTATGAGAGCAGAGTCGCTAGAAAAATCTATAATAGTTGGAGAGATCAGTGGCAAAAGAAGACCCAGCACCAAAGAACATGAAAGCTGATACTGTAAGAGCTAATACTAGCATGGATATCACACAACTTAAAGAAGCAGTGCAAAACCAAAAAACATGGAGGGAGCTCGCCTTTAGGGTCCCCGAGCGTTGTGAACAACTAAACAGCTAGCAATAATAATAATAAATCATTACTTTTATATGTTGTATGTTGTGTCCGTGACTAGAAACATGCTTTGCCACAGGTAATTCTGTCTTTCTTTCTTTAATTGTTTGGCAGTCAGATCTAATCCTTGCTTTAAGTTTTTGTCCTGTTTCTCCAACATAAAGGCCCCCAACAGGGCATTTACTACACAGGATCAGGTACAGAACATCAGAGGTGGAACGTGTGAATGTCCCAGGGATCTTATAGTCCTGCTGTGTGTTGGAGATTTGTATGCTGTCCGCAGTCAGTATATGTGACCAGGTCTTGCAGCTCCTTACATTACAGGAATAAGTTCCTTTTTGTGTGTCAGAGGGCAATGCACTTATTATAAGATTCTTCACTTTTGGAGGTTGCCTGTAACACAGAAGGGGAGGGTCCGGAAATAAGGTTTTCAGATGATCATTCTTGCGTAGGGTATGATGGAGCTTCTTTGCATTTTTCCTTAGTATCTCCAGCTGTGAATTGTAGGTCACTACTAGAGGTACACGTCCATTTTTGTTTCTTTCTCCTTGTATTGGAGTAGTTGATTTCTGGGTATCCTGGTGGCTCTGGTAATTTGGTCATCAATTGAGGTGACATGTTAGCCCTGGTTTAAAAATATGCTTTTAAGATGGTATAAATTTTCCTCTCGGTCTGTTGGGTTGGAGCAGATCCAGTTCTATCTGATGGCCTGGCTGTAGACAATGGACTTTTTGATGTTTTTAGGATGGGAACTGTCCCATCTGAGGTATGTGGTAAGATCAATTTGTGTCCAAAAAGTTGATTTCTGTGTAGGAGTAGCTTAACCCTTTCCAATTCATTGTCTGAAATCTTCCAACATTCTGATTGAAGCATGTACAGCTCCGATGTCTGAAGACACACGGCAGGGTATTCTTACTGTATATTACTGGCTGCTCTGCTGTCGGGTCCTCTCCAGCAAGTCACATACTGCAGTACTAGTTCTAGTCAGCAGATGGCGCCATTGTATAATGGCAGAAAGAGAAAGGTCCCTAGGAAACCCTGAAAATTGGATTGCAAAGGGTTAATGTCAGGTTTATGGTGGGGTGAAATGTGTTAAGTCTCTCATGGAATTTTACTAGTTCGGTGTTGGTCCAGATGATTATGATGTCATCAATGTAGTGGAAGTAGGCCAATGGTTTGCTGGAGCAGGAGGTCAGCAGCATTTATGACTTCAAAAGTGTTGTTGATCCTGGGATTATTGGGATTGCCAGATTGGAGTCAGGAAGGATTTTTCCCCTTAACAACACTCAGCTATTGAATGACAGCTGAGAGCTGCCTCTGATTGATCACAATGCTCAGCCAATCAGTGGCAGTCCTTTCAGCAGGTGGGAATTTAAATCCCCACTTGCTAAAAGCACTTCACAGCAGTTCAGGAGAAGACGTGGCTGGATACGCCTGAGCCCGGCAACTGCGGAGAGGCGAGTATTTATTTTTTTTATTTTTTACACATTCTATGGATAATTTTCAGGGAAGGGCTTATGTTTAAAGCCCTTCCCCGAAAATCACTGCAGGGCTTGCCAGCAGCCCACTGCTTTCAATGGAGCTGGCTGTAACGCCGGCTCCAATGAATTCAATGGGATAGCATTGCGGTGCTCTGCCACAGCTGTCACAGCTGTGGCAGAGGATTTCTTCATCTCTGCGGGGAGTCCCATTGTCACTGAACACTGTAACAATGCTGACACAGTGTTCAGTGACAAGGGGACTTCCCATGGAGATGAAGAAATCCTCTGCCACAGCTGTCACAGCAGTGGCAGAGGATCGCGATTTTCTCTGTATATCGATGGGGCCGCTACTGCTGCCGCCGGCCCCATTGACCAAAGGTGAAACCCCTGGATGTGACAGCATTCAGGGGTTCCACATCCAAGGAATCCCCTGTTGCAGCTGTCACAGCCGCAGCAGGGGATAGTGGGCAGCACACTTATGTACGGATAAACACAGCCAAGTGCGTTTTTTTCAGCGTGCCGCCCGCTTTGGTCACGTGAATTTTTTTGCGCACAAAACTTCACACATAAAATCACCTGTCTGACTGAGCCCTTAGTGGTAGGAAAATCTGCAGTAAAGGGTAAACTATTTTCTTGTTATTACAACCTTGATAATTTCTGATTGCAAATAAATGTTTCATATTTACTGTATATGTAACATTGTTAGCTGCAACGTATCCTGAATCTGCATCGTCACACCACCACCCATGACCCATACATGATAGCATTGTATTTGGGGTATGATATAAAGATAGTTATTAGAGATGAGTGAGCATGCTTGTTTAAGGCTGATGCTCGAGCGAGCATCAGTCTTTTCGAGTAACTGATTACTCGTCGGAGCACCATGCAGGGAGGCGGCAGGGGGGAGCGGCGGAGAGCGCAAGGGAGAGAGAGAGAGATCGCATGGTGCTCGGACGAGTAATCAGTTTCTCGAAAAGACCGATGCTCGCTCGAGCATCAGCCTTAAACGAGCGTACTCGCTCATCTCTAATAGTTATACTTTTAACCCTTTCCAATCCACTGTCTGACGTGTAAAGACATTATGATTTAAGGCTGTACAGCTTCAATGTTGAAAGACGTCCGTTGGGGTTCTCTTACTGTATATTGCTAGCCTCTCTGCTGTTGGAGCCTATCCAACGTGTCACCTCATGCAGTACTGGCTTTACCCAGCATATAGCGCCGCTGTATTACAGCAGAAAAAGAGTAAGTCCCCTAGGAAAACCATATACAAATTGGATTAGAAAGGGTTAACTTTTCGGTTTATCCTTCTGTCCCTTCTACTTTTCCCTTCCATTACCCACAATAATCACTACCTGTATTATATCTCTGGGTTTCTTAGCTGCTGAGCCCCATTGTAGCTATGCCTGCTAATCTGGTAGTTATGCCCACACTCATTTATGTTACTGCTGCCAGAAGCTAGGTTTCATTAATTAGCAATGTCTAAAAGCATAAAAAGTAAATTACTCATTTACTTTTTACAGGTGACTTAAAAAGGAAAAATAGCAGCATGCGTAAGTGAAGCATTTTGTACTAAGTGGTTTCGATAGAGGATCAAATTACGTGTGTGTGAAACTGAAAAGATGTATTGTAAAAGAAACTTTTAGGATAGGACACAAAAACACTTTAAGTTCCTGCATAAAACTTTGTTTGACTTCTAACATGTGAAGTGTGCTGCCTTAAAACCATAAGTAATTTCTTATACCTTTCGCCAGCTCAAATAACTCAAGTTTAATGACTAGGAAAAGACTTAATGAACAGCTTTCTTTTACTTTCAAGTAATTAAACAGGTGTTATTAGCACCACCAGATGTTACAAGGAAAGTAATCTTTAATGCATTGCACCTATGTTTTGTCATATTTCCTGCTTTTTTTTTGAAGAATCAGAGGGGGGTAAGTTATATACTATCCAATGAACCGTTATTGTACCCCTGATAAATCATTCCCATCCAATCTTAATGACTTTATTTTCCTTTGTCTATTGTATTTTGCAGATCTTCTCACATTCTATACAGCCTGGTTATAATATGCAGAACTCAAGTAATGCATACTATTTGCTTCTCTACTGCTTAGGGCTCCTACGCATGGATGTGTTACAGATCGGTGTTGTACAGATCCTTAACCCCATAGTGACAAAGCTTTTTTACATTTTTCCTTTTTTGTTTTTTTCCTCCCTCTCGTAACTCCTTTACCTATCCATCAACGTAGCTGTATGAGGGCTTATTTTTTGTGGGACGAGTTGTATTTTTCAATGGTACAATCTAATGTACTGAAAAACTTATAAAAAAATCTAAGTGGAGAGAAATGGCAAAAAAAAAAAAGAAATTCTGCCATCTTTCTGTGTGTCTTGTTTCTGCGGCGCACAAACTGTAACAAACATGACATAACTAATGCATTACTTTGATAGATCGGACTTTTACGGACCAATGAGCCGAATGGCTTATCGGAGCTGTTGCCACTGGGTATCAGCTGTAGGAAACAGCTTGCGCCTGTGTTGTATGAGGGAGATCACCCCGCGATCTCCCTTCATATATGTCCAGAGCTGCAGAACGTAAAAACACTATAGGCCATCACTAAGGGGTTCATACACCTTTTTACTGAGTTTCCATATGCCTCTAATTTCATATAAAGGCAAAAGGAGGTCTTTTTTTTGCATGGGCAGAAACAAAATCATAGTATGTTCCATCACATATCATATTGCAGAGGGTAAGAATATGCATGTGTGTAGCTACACGGCCACCATAAATATTTTTATCTCATATTTTACTTAAGGGCGCATTCAGACGACCGTATTTCGGCCGGGTATTCACGCAGGCCAATATACGGTGTCTCTCTCTGTAGGGGAAGGAGGCTGGAAGAGCCGGGAGCAGTGCTCTGAGCTCCCGCCCCCTCTCTGCCTCCTCTCGACCCCCTCTCCGCCCCTCTGCACTATTTGCAATGAGAGGAGGCGGGACAGGAGTGGGGCTAAGTGTCGGGAATTAGCTTCACCCCCATCTCGGCTCTCCTCATTGAAAATAGTGCAGGGGGGTGCAGAGGAGGCAGAGAGGGGGCGGGAGCTCAGAGCACTGCTCCCGACTCTTCCAGCCTCCTCCCCCTACAGGGAGAGACGCCGTATATCGGCTGGCATGAATACCCGGCCGATATACGGTCATCTGAATGCGCCCTAATGGAAACTTTCCAAGACTTTGGTTGAAATGGATTTAAAAATTGTTGTTTGATAATAAAAATACAAATAAGCACACATCTAATCTGACCCCAATCAATGGCAGGTACTGAGGGGGCTCAGAAATTATGATGACATTGTAATTAGTATGTCTGATAAAGGGGGTTCAGTGGTTAGTATGGACAGAAGCCTATTGTTCACAGATTGCTGATATGCTCAATGATACTGCTATATATTTGATGTCTGGGAAGTAAATATGAAAAGGCGGCATTCCTTGGTAATCCGAATTAAAAGCAGTACTTTATTTCATATAAAAAATATCAGGTACAAAAACAGGACGTGATTGCTGTTTCGCGCCACAGGTTAAGGCTAGATAAAGCGCCATGTGACGTGAGACAGCTGTCCCTATTTTTTGTGCACTGTGTCCTGTGTTTGTACCTACTATTTTTGATATGAAATAAAGTGCTGCTTTTCATTCTGAATACCAAGGAGTGCTGCCTTTTCATCTTAACTTGCCGGACATTTGATATTCTTTAATTTAGGCTAAAGCACCTTTGAGTTACCATACAGAGTCACGGTCAGCAGTTGTCGTCAATTGCTGGGTGCCGTTTGCCTCTTTGCTAAGTTTGATATCAGAGAGTCCAACATCAAGTTTCTGAGAAGACTGTTTCAATATACCGTGTGAGGGAAAAAAAAGTTAACCCTTTTTGCACTACTTTAAACCCTGTGAGTTAGAGGTTATAGTGGAGTAGGAGAAGATCAACGTACCTCACTTAGGGGATCTGGATTTAACCTTTTCCCCCCATTCCAGGTCCGCTTGTAATGATTTGAAGGCTGCAGGTTCGTAGAATGTTTTTCTTTAGTTTCTTTATTAGCAAATATGCAATAATACACACTTGTACATACAAGTAAATGGCTGGCAACACGTTTCGGGGTACACAATACCGCTTTATCTGGCTTGATGGTGTAACCCCGAAACACATTGCCAGCCATTTACCTGAGAAATCAGAGTCAAAATTGGTGGCAGAAATGTCAACAACCCTTGATATGCAGATGACAGCACCCTGCTTGCGGAAAGTGAAAGGGACCTGGAATACCTTATCCAACGAGTGCAAAAGGAAAGCAAATGCATGGGACTGTACCTCAACAGCAAGAAAACAAAAGTCATGACAGCGGTAGGCAATGGTACAGTGAACATAAAAATTAACAACAAAGAAGTCGAGACGATCCAAGATTTCATCTTCCTTGGATCCAAAATCGATCGCAACGGGCAATCTGGACCTGAGATCAAGAGATGGATTACACTTCGTAGGATTGCAATGCAAGAAATAGAAAAGATCTGGAAAAGCAAGGATATTAGCATTGCAACAAAAACCAGACTGGTCAATGCAATCGTCTTTCCTATAACAATGTATAGTTGCAAAAGTTGGACGCTCAGAAAAACAGACAGAAGGAAAATTGATGCGTTTGAGCTCTAGTGATGGAGGAGAATGCTATGGATACCTTGGACCGCCATGACAACGAACAGGGTAATGTTAGATTGCGTCAAATCGAAAAGATCACTGGAGTGCAAAATCCTCAAACAGCAGCTCTTTTTTTGGACACGTGATGTGAACTAACTCACTGGAAACAGTACTGATGCTTGGCAAGGTCAGTGGAAAGAGAAGATCAGGATGACTAAGAAAAAGAGAGCTAGATACAATCAAGGCCACCAGTAACATATCAATCACGGAATTCAAAGAAGTGGTGAAAGACAGGAATACGTGGAGATCATTGATCCATGGAGTGACCGAAGGTCGGATGTGACTGAAGAGATAATCATCATCACCGTACACTCAACTTGGGGGAATCGCGCATATGCTCCATGCAAACATGTGGGTTTTAACTCCCACAGATTGTGACATTCCATTTGTTAACTTTGCCTGGAAGGTGGAAGGTGGCTTCATCACTGAACACTAAAGATTACATGAAACCATCGCTTTCCATTAGAGTTTGCATGCTCTTGCGGAAAGAACGTCGCCAGCTTTGTCATCCGGTTTCAGGGTCAGTAACAACTGCAATTGGTAGGGCTAACATCACAAATGTTTGCGCAGAACCTTCCACACAGCCATTTTTTCTCATATTCCCCTACTGATGGCTACAGCAGAATAAAACTTTTTGGGCCTCATTTAGCAAAACTGTCCAACAGTAAGAAGGTCCTTGTTGCCCACAGCAGCTTAAGAAATGGTTGCTACAGACAAAAAGGACGGTCTTACTGTTGCACAGTTTTGCTAAATGAAAATTTTTGAGTTTCTGTTACCATTGATATCAAATATATGTATCTGAGTGTCATTAAATGTGAGTTATGAGGGTTTCAAATGGGGAAGATCATTTGTTATAACCCTGTCTAAGGATGGGGAAGTTGTAGTGACACTGTGCCTTGAGAAAGAATGTTTAAGTGCATTTCAAATGCGTTGACATGTCACCAGGACCGTATCTATGAGATTTTACTGAAATTGATGGAATCTTGAGAAATAAAGGACTAAACAATTTTTACTCGACTTCCGTGAGCTGAATCTTTTTTGCAGTTAAATAAAAGATTCAGCATAACTTGCATTTTTTTACATTTAAATTCCAACTTTTTCTATGCTTAGTGCAATGGGCGGTTCTATTAGTGATTGACAGCTATTTGTGCAGTCCTACAGGAAAGACTGTCAATCACTGAATAGCGCCACCCAATGGACTTCTCATCATAAAAAGAGCAGGGATATAAATGAATTATTCAATTTTAGCGTAGCTTAACACAATATACAGTACTTTGTAAAACTTTTAGGCAGATGTGAAAAAAATCCTTCAAGGTAATAATGCTTTTAAAAATAGAAGTTTTAATAGTTTTTTTTGTCAAGTAGAACATTGCAAAGTGAATGAACAAAATTTGGAGTGAACACCCTTTGCCTTCAAAACAGTATCAGTTCTTCTAGGTATACTTGTGAAAAAAGTTTCAAACATTTTGGAGAACTAACCACAGATCTTTGGTTGCCAAAAGCAACAACCCTGAGTGGATCCCCTTAAAAATAAACTTTTATTAATCACATATAAAATTTCACCTCAAAGAGATATAAAAAAACAGATATACTGTAGCAGCAAAAAAAAAAAGATTATACAGACTAAGGCCTCATGTCAACGGGGAAAATCAGGCCCGCCGCGGATTCTTCATGCAGAATCTCGCAGCGGGTCCCTCCTTTCCCGCGGACATGAGGCCTAAAAATAACAATTACTTACGTGTCCGGACGCTGTGGATCTCCCCTCCGTCGTGCTCGGATCTTCTTTCTTCGGCCCGGCGGATGTGCTCGGCACGCCGGAAGCTTGCCGCGCGCCTGCGCCGTGCACTCTTTTTTTCTTTTGAACTCCTGCTCTCCCACACTCCTGCGCCGGAGAGCAGGAATTCAGCTGCGGGTGTGCTGTGGATGCGGACGGCTTCCATAGGCTTCAATAGAAGCCTGGGGGAGCCGTCCCGCAGGACACCTCCACTAAAATGGAGCAAGCTGCGGGTGTTTTCCCGCACACGCAATCCGCGCCTCAAGGAAAAATGACATCCGCAGGTATTTAATTACCTGCGTTTGTTCAATGCATCCCTATGGGGAGCGGATCATGCGTGAGGGTGACCCGCTGCGGATCTGTCCCCGTGGACATGAGGACTAAGGGCTTACTTATATGAGCATATATCGGCCGGCGTTTTCATGGCCGGCCGATATATGCTTCCATCTAAGCAGTTCCCTGAGTTGAAAGAGGACAAGTCTGAACAATTTCTCATCACTCTCAAATACTGAACAGTTGGTATGCCTTTTGTTCAATGTTGGCAGACGCCGGCTTTGCCAGTGTAAGAAACTGTTGGTAGCAGTCTCCTTGCAGAAAATGTCAGTCTGGATTCTACCTTCACTATCCAATCTGATAAAGAGATCAAGAAATTGAATATGAGACTCCTGGTACTGATATGTCAATTTCATACCAATAGTATTGTTATTTAGGGTTGCAACAAAGCTTTCAAAAGATACCCCATCCCCCTGCTAAAAGACCATGATATCATCAATACAGCGCCCCCATAGTAAAATACGATCAGAAGGACCATCCAATTCATCCGTAAAGACCACATTGGACTCCACCACCCTAAAAAAAGGTTTACATACAGTTAGGGCCAGAAATATTGTGACAGTGACACAAGTTTTGTTATTTTAGCTGTTTACAAAAACATGTTCAGAAATACAATTATATATATTATATGGGCTGAAAGTGCACACTCCCAGCTGCAATATGAGAGTTTCCACATCCAAATCAGAGAAAGGGTTTAGGAATCATAGCTCTGTAATGCATAGCCTCCTCTTTTTCAAGGGACCAAAAGTAATTGGACAATGGACTCTAAGGGCTGCAATTAACTCAGAAGGCGTCTCCCTCGTTAACCTGTAATCAATTAAGTAGTTAAAAGGTCTGGGGTTGATTCCAGGTGTGTGGTTTTGGATTTGGAAGCTGTTGCTGTGACCAGACAACATGCGGTCAAAGGAACTCTCAATTGAGGTGAAGCAGAACATCCTGAGGCTGAAAAAAAAGAAAAAATCCATCAGAGAGATAGCAGACATGCTTGGAGTAGCAAAATCAACAGTCGGGTACATTCTGAGAAAAAAGGAATTGACTGGTGAGCTTGGGAACTCAAAAAGGCCTGGGCGTCCACGGAAGACAACGGTGGTGGATGATCGCCACATACTTTCTTTGGTGAAGAAGAACCCGTTCACAACATCAACTGAAGTCCAGAACACTCTCAGGGAAGTAGGTGTATCTGTCTCTAAGTCAACAGTAAAGAGAAGACTCCATGAAAGTAAATACAAAGGGTTCACATCTAGATGCAAACCATTCATCAATTCCAAAAATAGACAGGCCAGAGTTAAATTTGCCGAAAAACACCTCAAGAAGCCAGCCCAGTTCTGGAAAAGTATTCTATGGACAGATGAGACAAAGATCAACCTGTACCAGAATGATGGGAAGAAAAAAGTTTGGAGAAGAAAGGGAACGGCACATGATCCAAGGCACACCACATCCTCTGTAAAACATGGTGGAGGCAACGTGATGGCATGGGCATGCATGGCTTTCAATGGCACTGGGTCACTTGTGTTTATTGATGACATAACAGCAGACAAGAGTAGCCGGATGAATTCTGAAGTGTACCGGGATATACTTTCAGCCCAGATTCAGCCAAATGCTGCAAAGTTGATCGGACGGCGCTTCACAGTACAGATGGACAATGACCCCAAGCATACAGCCAAAGCTACCCAGGAGTTCATGAGTGCAAAAAAGTGGAACATTCTGCAATGGCCAAGTCAATCCCCAGATCTTAACCCAATTGAGCATGCATTTCACTTGCTCAAATCCAGACTTCAGACGGAAAGACCCACAAACAAGCAAGACCTGAAGGCTGCGGCTGTAAAGGCCTGGCAAAGCATTAAGAAGGAGGAAACCCAGCGTTTGGTGATGTCCATGGGTTCCAGACTTAAGGCAGTGATTGCCTCCAAAGGATTCGCAACAAAATATTGAAAAAAAAATATTTTGTTTGGGTTATGTTTATTTGTCCAATTACTTTTGAGCTCCTAAAATGTGGAGTGTTTGTAAAGAAATGTGTACAATTCCTACATTTTCTATCAGATATTTTTGTTCAACCCTTTAAATTAAACGTTACAATCTGCACTTGAATTCTGTTGTAGAGGCTTCATTTCAAATCCAATGCGGTGGCATGCAGAGCCCAACTCGCGAAAATTGTGTTACTGTCCAAATATTTCTGGCCCTAACTGTATGTAGGTGCACAGGCTGTGCCCATTGCAATGCCAACCAATTATCAAAAAGAAAATAATTGTGAAGTAGAATGAACCAAGGTAACTCCAAAAGAAACACATTATGTGCACTAAAGTGAACACCTCTAGTTGAAAGAAAACAATCTACAGCTCTTTGGCCCAAATCATGTTTGATATTGCTGTAAAGGCTTTCCACATCTATGGTAGGCAAAGTTATTTCTTCTTTGATAACAATATCTTGAATCTTCTGATCGTATCCCTAGTATTTTGTAGATAGGAGGAAAGAGCTGTCACAAAGGGGTGAAGAATAGTATCAACATAAATGCTGGCATGTGAAGTCAAATTATCATTGCCAGAAACAATTGGCCGGGGATGGAGGTCAATCTTTTGTGTAGTTTAGGTAAAGCATAAAATGTTGCCATTATTGGTACCGGATTAAAGATGTATTTAAATGCTTCTAAAGATAATACCCTCCACTCCATCCCTATTTGAATGAGATAAGATAGTTTATTTACCTTTTCTCTACGGTGGGATCATATCTCAAAATACAATAGTTTTCTTTATTTTTCAATAGACTCGTTGTCATGATTTGATAGTCAAGCCTGTCCATTATTATAATTTTCCCACCCAGACAGACTCGATGATGTTGAGATCAGGGCTCTGTGGTGGCCATAGCATCACTTTCAGGACTCCTTGCTCTTCTTTATGCTAAAGATAGTTCTTAATGACATTGGTTCATAGACTGGTAGAGTTGGAAGGGACCTCCAGGGTCATCGGGTCCAACCCCCTGCTCAGTGCAGGATTCACTAAATCATCCCAGACAGATATTGGTCCAGCCTTTGTTTGAACACTTCCATTGAAGGAGAACTCACCACCTCCCGTGGTAACCAGGTTGTATGTTTGAGGTTGCTGTTCTGCTGCAGAATAATGTTAGGGGCCAATCAGATGCCTTCTATTTTTGAAAAAAATCTTACTTGCATCATTTTTTGCACACCTGCCGAAAAGTTCTGCACAGTACTGTAGTTATACACATTTCTATACTATTTTAATATTTGAACATAGGATTTGTTTATACACATTTCTGTATTTTCTGGTAATTATTTCTACAGTAATGGCAATAGGTCATTCCCTTGGTTGATGGTATTTGGGTGAAGAATAATCAGTCAATATGGAGTACTGTTGTTGTTAATGAGGAGCAGGAAAATATTTGTATTCAGCAGTTCAGCTGTATCTCTAATGGATGTCTCGTCTTGCTTTTTTGCCTACCCTTTGACCTACTAATAAATATGTTCTTTATTAGAGAGTGTAATACTGGTCAAGTAATATGGGGGAAAAAGAGGTATCCTTTTGAGCAAATATTGGGATCTTTAATGTTTTCATTGTAGCAAAAACGCTGATACAAATGTATGGATACAAATTATATAAAATAATATACACCTGAGGGCATTATGAGCAAAGAGAAGAAAGAAAAAAGATAGTCTGCTTCCCCAGTAGAGAAAAACAAACAGGAACAACTTGTATTTTTCATGGGAGTTTCTGTACAGGGACCACAATTGCATATCTCATTCACTGGGTCTACAAGGATTAAAACATTTGTGCAAGAAGCATATAAATATAAATGAACCCATGGTAAAGATGTATTAGAAGGACATGAATAAGCAAAGAAAGTAACACAATGAGCACAATCATTAATATGTTGATCTACATGCTCTGTGAACTCCACAATTGCCAAGGTAGACGGTTTTAATTAGTAATTGATACTTTTCACTCTGAGAAACATTGCTGACAATTAAAAACAGCACTTTCTTAGTAAAGCAGTTGCAGAAATTTAATCTGTCTGGTTGAACTTCTCTTCTTTAGGGGCTGCATTGTTCTTGTCATAATGCTAGAAGTTAATAGACAACTAAAATCAAATGGCTACATTTCATACACTGAGTGAAGAGGGCTGACAAAAAGCCATTAGTGTCCTGAGAAGAGAGACAAAGGCGGAAATTCTATCGCAACCAGATGAGTCTCTAGAATTCCCCAAACTCTCTATTAGTTTGACAGACAAATGGCAGGGCTATTAATCCAAAGGTCATATAGTACAATTTTAGCCAGATTCCCTTTATTGAAAATGCAATGAGAAATTATCTGTAACAGTACATGTAGAAACTCAAAGAGATGATCCTTTTAAAAATCACTTTTAATAGCTGAAAGCTTTAGGTGACAATTGCAGCTGTCGTCCCAAAATAGAGAGAAATGTTCACTTTTAGTGAGGCTGAATGGTATAAAGTAAAGGTATTATTTCATTGCTGACTCCAAGAAATTTTCTGCAGGCAGTCTGGAAACCAGACGGATCCCATTATAGTCAATGGAGTCTGTTCAGCACTCTCCGAGTTTGGCACTTCCAGCTTTTCTATTTGCTCAACTTGTAGAACAGAGTCGAAGAACCTAGCATTGGTGTGAGTCCAGTCTTACCGATAGGTGCAAATCGTTTTTTTTAAATACGGCGCATGGCCAGAACTTTGGACAAAACTTCACTGTGTATGAAATGGTATAATCGGTGCAGTAATTTTACCATAACAGCAAGATCATCCCTAGGCTAACATAGAGCTTCATGGTAGTAATTTACCTATTGATTTTATGTATTACCAGTATAATTGGTGTATAGCCAACAGTGCAGCTCACCAACACATTATCATAATGACATTAAAGGAAATCTGTAATTTATTTTTAGCCCTATAAGCTAAGCTTATGGTCTGAAAGTAGGTGACCTGCTAAGTCCGGGGATGTAAATGTTATACTTACCCCCGTGTTAGTGCTGAAAGCCATCACTCAATGCATTTGTGGTGTCAGAATTAAGTAGTCCACCTTTTCTAATTTTATAATGAGTAGACTACTTGGCAGCGACACTCAATGTATTGAATGATGACTTTCAGTGCACACACTAGGGGAATGATGGGGGAGATAAGTATAATGCTTACATATCCAGACTCAGCAGGTCATATGCTTTTAGCCCCTAAGCTTAGCTTATAGGGCTAAAAGTAGGTAACAGAGTTCCTTTAATTATTTATGAGCCAGTCTATATTATGTTATGGTCATTTTTGGAAAGTATAGTGTAAATGCCCTTCTGTAGGTAGCCTTACAAGTGGAACTTGCTAACAAGTACAAGAGGGAACTAGCTAACTAGGAACCATGATGCTTGCCCTCCTTGCTCCACAGACATTGGTATTATATACCTTACTCATCAAATATAACTATGGTATGACTAACTATGTTTATTTTAGGTGGCAAACTCTTGTACCATTCCATATTTAAGACTCAGTTATTGTCATTGATCAAGTTTCTCTTTATATAGCGTTGTTCGTCTTGATCAACTGGGCAATAAAATCGTCCTGATTTTTGCAGAATCATATTGAGTAAGTTCAAACTGATTTTAGACTAAAATTGAGAGAAAATCAAAATTCCCATAATGCCTGCTAAAGGAGTGTTCGTACAGCCAATCAGCAGGCAGGAAGCATTGCTGATTTCACCAAACGTGTCCTCCATCTTGCATATAGGCAACAGGGGGAATGGGGAAATGATTTTGTCCATGTGTTACATCTACAGCACACGGAACAGGTTGTAGAGTGGATGCACTCTCTTTTTAACCCTGTGCAAATCCCCCGCACCCTCCGCAACAGTCCACATTAATTAGTCTGAGGAGCTGTTTGATCATTCAGCATGATGGATGTCAACAGGACAGTTGAAACAACCAAAAGAGTCAAAAGAGCAAGATATTGAATGCAGTAATGCCCAACCTTTGTTTTTCTCTGGAGAGGAAGATGAGGGTGGGTCTATGCAGTGAGCCCTCCATAGGCAATGTGTACTCAGGGGCATGTGGAAATGGAGGTGCCAGCTTCCAATGCTCACTGTGACATAGTGACAGAGTCCACGCAGGAAGAAAAGGATGACAAAGAGGGAGATGAGGTGGAAGATGATGAAGCGCTTGACCCAATATGGACAGACAGGGAGAGTCATGACAGTAGCTTGCATGGGGAGGAGGAAGAGGCGGACATTGTGGGGCAGCAACATTCTAAGACAGGAAGTAGGGTGCTGCAGACAAACATAAGAGATGCACCATCACCGTGAGCTACTAGTTGCACCAATATCAGGCCCATAGCTCAGTTTGCTCACAGAACTGGTGCAGCCTGGGCATTTTTTGAAATTGCATGTGATGACAAAGAAGTGGTCCACTATAAGACCCGTGGTAAGCATTTAAGTTGGAGCAAGAACGTAAACAACATCAACACAACATGTATGAACAGTCACATGAACTCTTACCTCCTGCTGTCTTGGAGAGACCACCTGGGCCACAGGGCAAAAAGTCAGCCTCATCCTCCTCCCTCTTCCTCCCTGTTCCTACAATAGCTTCTGAGCACAGAGAGAAAGTTTTGTGTAGCGGCAATAGCACACCTACTTCAGGCCTCTCCTCTGCAATTGATGATCAGGCTGTAGGATTCTGAGGGAGGAGTGGGAAAAGTTGAGCCACCACCTTTACCACCACCTTCACCAACATTGACAACTACCTCATATTGCAGTGTATCCCAGTTTAGCAGCCAGCCCTGGACCCCCAAGTATGGGAACATAAAAATGAATACCACCCCAATAGAAGTGATAGCCTGTTGAAAAATGCCGCCAGTGGCAGGGAGCACCTGACTATGGACACATGAGGCAAAAGCCAATTATCCCTTTTGGGGGAAAAAATTCCTTCCCGACTCCAGAATGGCAGTTAGAATAATCCCTGTAACAAAGTTTAAAAGTTCCTACCCGACTTCAAGACTCATGTCAACAACCCCGCTGGCTATTTAATGTCTATATCCTGTAATATCATTGTGCTCTAGAAAGATGTCTAGTCCCCTCTTAAACTCCTTTATCAAGGTTGCCATCACTACATCCTCAAGCAGAGAGCTCCACAGTCTCACTGCTCTTACAGTAAAGAACTGCCTTCTATGTTGGTGATGCAACCTTCGTTCCTCTAGACGTAGAGAATGCCCTCTTGTTAATGTCGCAGTCCTGAGAATAAACAGATCATGGGAGAGATCCTTGTATTGTCCCATAATGTATTTATACATAGTTATTTGATCGCCCCTTAACTGTCTTTTTTCCAGGATGAATAATCCCAATTTTGATAGCCTCTCTGGGTATTCCAGTCCCCTCATTCCATGTATTAGTTGCTCTTCTTTGAACTTCCTCCAGTACTGCAACATCATTCCTGAGTACTGGTGTCCAGAACTGTGCGCAGTATTCCATCTGAGGCCTGACAAGTGTCTTATATAGTGGAAGAATAATGTTCTTGTCCTTTGCCCCTATACCTCTTTTGATGCACCCCAAGACTTTATTTGCTTTTGCAGCAGCTGATTGGCATTGATTCCTCCAGTTAAGTCTAGAGTCAACTAGTACCTGCAGGTATTTTTCCATTTCACTTTTCCATAGCAGTACTCTATTTAGTTTGTATTGGTGACATCCGTTTCTCCTGCCCATGTACATAACCTTACATTTATCAACATTCAACTTTATTTGCCATTTTTCTACCCAAGACCCCAACTTATCTAGGTTCATTTGCAGCAGTACATTGTCCTCCTTTGTATTAATCACCTTGCATAATTTCGTATTGTCTGCAAATATCGATATTTTACTGTGCAGTCCCTCTATCAGGTCATTGATAAATATGTTGAATATAATGGGGCCTAGTACTGAATCCTGTGGCACCCTACTAGCAATGCTGACCCAATCAGAGTCTTTACCCAACTACACATGTTTTCACCCAGTCCAAGCTGTCTCATTTTATATATCAGCCTATTATGCGGCACGGTGTCAAATGCTTTAGAGAAATCCAGATATATGAGATCAATAGACTCTTCCAAGTCCAGCCTAGAACTTACTTCATTGTAGAAGCTGATCAAATTGGTGTGACATGATTGGCCTCTTATGAACCCATGCTGATGAGGAGTTACACCGTTGTTTTGCTTGAGGTATTCTAGGATGGCGTCTCTCAGAAACCCCTTGAAAATTTTTCTAATTATTGAAGTGAAATTCACCAGCCTGTAGTTACCAGGTTTTTTCTTGACCCCTTTTTTTATATTGGAACCACATTGGCAATATGCCAATCCAGTGGTACAACCCCGGTCTCAATAGTATTCTTAAATATATGAAATAGCCAACTGTCTATCACGACACTTAGTTCTCTTAGAACCGCTGGGTGTATTCCATCTGAGCCCGGCAATTTGTTGATTTTTAACCAGCTTTGCATTTCCTCCTGAGTTAGGCAGGTGATATTTTATGGTGGGTTCGTTTTATCCCCCTACATCGATGGCATTGAGGATCTTCTGGAGGGCAAATTAGTGAACCCAATTTTTACTGCCATTGACTTTAATGGGAGTCAGAATTGGCCACAATGATTTTCACGAAATTGGTCTGGTACAGACACTAACTGATTATTCCACTAATCGCTCATCCCCATCTTTATATTAATCACTTTTGTTTTATATCATATTTTTTTTAAATATAATTCTTTTTCTGAATTGTAAAAGAGTAATAAGCTCATTTATACCCTCACAATAATGTCTTATTATACCCCCTAAAGTAATAAGTCCCCTTTATGCTTAGACAAATTCCTGTGTGCCGAATGACTGCATTGTAAATTGTAGTTTAATCAGCTGTTCTCTTACACATCCATCATAGCGCCTATTCCAACAGCGTATGCATCGTTTGTCCTTCTCCTTTGTCTCCTGCTCTTTGGTTTCTCTAACTGTGAGGGGCAGAAGTCAGAGGAGCAGGTCAGAAGTGCACATGCTGCCAGAATGGGCACTGCGATGGATGTGTGAGATTCAAGATCATTGAAGAACTATTTACAATGCAGTCAGACTTCCTTACTGCACTATGTAATGGCATCTGTGGACCTCACTTATGAGCGCTTCTAATTATTGGGAGGTCCGCAACCACCATTACAGAATGTGCAGCTGCTATGAAGTTTGGGGCAATTGGCTTACGATGTGGGGCACAGGCACTTGATCTAAGGATCTAACAATGCCCCTGGATATCACATAAGGACAAGTTTATTGAAAAGTTAGTGACTATTTAAAGAATTTTGGGAACTAAAAATAAAGAGAAACAGTCACACATCGACATCTAAGTGCATTTATACATATTCATTTTTTGAGACGTGTACAGACTTGATAAACATATAAAACAGCTGCCTTTATAAGCTTTATTTCCAACTTCGATTTCCTGAAACCGTGCCTTCTTATATCAAACTTGGATTTTTCTCCTTACATCTTCATGACAGCTTTGTCAGTATTACATGTTCCTCTTTAAGTGCCATTTACGTGGAGCAAATTTTCAAACCACTTAAAAACGATCATCTTGTATTTTACACATTCCATCAGTACAATGATCATATATATTTCACATGTATTTTTACACTTTTTAACTCAAGTTGGTTCAGAGCAATTGATGTATTGTAAAGGTAAATGTTGGTGACTGACATACTACTTCTGATCGTTTTTATCTGTCCACATGTTTTAATATATGGTTAGTCGGAATTTCATCATAGACCTTATATGTGTATTTAGGCTAGGCAATTATCATTATCATCACTTGGGAACAAATAATTGGTCATTTTCACTCAAGAACAGCACCAAATGGATACAAATTAACACAAAAATAAGAATAAGGCCTATGCTAAAAACAAAGTGGAGATATCTTCTGCTGGTGCTGGTTCACAATATAAGGGCTCTTTCACATGGGCGTTGGGATTTTCGTCCACTTGCATCACAGCTGAAAATTGCATGAATGACAGAAGCAAGTTGTGGCTAAATTTTCTGTTTTCTCGTCCGTTTACATGACTGCGTGCAGCATTTATATGCCACAGCCCGGAATTCCATGGGTCAGGGGGAGAGACCTTAGTGCTGCTAAAGTCTCTCTCTCTCCGCTTTCCGGCTGATCGGGGCAATAGAAGCTCCCATAGAAGCCTATGGGAGCTGCCAGCAAGGGAAGGGACTTTAGCAGCACTTGCCATGCTAAATTCCCTCCCCTCCCCCCCTAGTCTATAGGAGCTGCTGGCAAAGGGAAGGGGAAGGGCAACTCGAGCCGCTACTAAACTCCCTCCTCCTCCCTCCCACTTCCCTTTTCTGACGGCTCTCATAGACTCCTATAGGAGTCTATGGGAATGGTCTGCGCATTCGGGAAAAAAAGACGTTACAAGACCTATCTTTTCCGAACGCGAGTAAAAGCAGCTCAGTGGAATCAGTAGTGTATGTGCTATCTTTTCTGGCTGTCCGATTTTATGTGCTGGAAAATCTCCCTTCTGAACAAATGCATTGGAATCCAGTGCTTCAGATGGTCTTAATTTTCGGACGGCATATTATTGTGATAAAGTAGCAATAAATCGCTCATGTGAATAGAGCCTAATACTCTTTTCTTGGGACAAAATTGCCTGGTGTTTTTTTGTCATTTCTTCCCATTCTTTGTAGGAGGGTTGCATAAGGGTGGGTGTTCGGCAATATATATTGTAGGTTTACATACTGGAATACTGCATGAGATAAAATAAGCCCTATATATCTACTTTTAAATTGTGCCTTACATTGATTGACAGCTTTCGCTGTATAAAGGTGTTATGCTCATGTGGGCAAGTGAGCACCGGGACCACCTGAATGTTACCGGTGGATAGGGAACACCAGGTGAAACAACTGCCAATTAACACCTCTCCCTATTTTCTACAAAGGAAGATGACCAAGGACCTAACTAAGCAGGGACATCGCCCCAATAAAGGGCCGTCCGTCAGTTTTCATATCTGAGCGCTTGCTGCTCCTAGGAGTCCACGCACCCTGGATAGGACGCATACACACACCACCACCAACAGGGACAACTGGACAGGATAAAGAGAAACACAGAGCCATAATCACACCATACAGCAGCCAATACACAAACACTAGTAGCACATGTTAATGCTATAAATGACAGGTATTTGTTGACATTTTGGCCAAAATATGGAAGCTCGTGGGCTACGTCATGGCTCCTGGCTATACTGCTAGTCCTTACACTAACCAGGAGTCCAGTGACATAACCAAACAAAACACAAACGTTTCTTGCAGCCACCACACAAAGAACCTGCTCACACAACACACAGATAGAGAATGAGAACAGAGAAAGCTGACCACACCCACACCTGGGAAGATAGCTATATGTGTACTGACCTAGAGTGATTAGCTGACTGGAGACACACACATGCCCATCCAGCACAATCACCCACACCTGAGCAGGGGAAATCTAGAGCACCTGTAGAACCTCAAGTCTCAAGAGACAGCCTTGACAACAGGTTTTTACAACTCATGCTGTATGAAAAATTTGGCACATCCTTGGAAACTTTTGTCTAACCTTATATCACCTCTTAGTTGGCTAACTTTAGAACAATGTTAGCGCCATGTTACACCCCCTTTCTACTAAGCCCCACCCTTTATCTAGTGAGGCACAAAGTGTCTAAAACACTTAATAGATATAGCAAATGGCATGTGTGCAAGAAGTTTTGCTCAATTTGAACAAAAATTCTGCCACATTTTGACTATTAAAGGGAACCTGTCATGTCCCCACAAAACCATAAACTATGTAATGGTGCTGTAAGGGGATGTGATGAATACTCTCATACTCACCTGCTTCCTGAATCCAACAGTGTCCGCGGCGCTGGAAAATCTGACTCTTTTCAGAGACCTGTGCATGCACGCTCCCATAGACTTGTATAGATGAGCATGCACACAGGATCTTTGGAGACTGACAGCTCTGTATCACAGGGCTGGGTGAATATAATAAATACCTCACCTGTCTCCGTGTCATGCCCCCTTAAAGCACCATACCTTAGTTGAGGTGCTGTGGGGATGTGACAGGTTCTATTTAAATCTGCTCCTGTAGTTTCAAGTTCTCTCTTTGTTGTGAGCTTAAGAATGATATGTTATTCAATACTTAGAGGTGATGCTCACTTGCTATTTATTTTTCTCACTGCTTGCTGCTTGGTTGCCTTTTAGCTCAGCCCTGTTATAGTTAAGCTGTGCTCTGTGACTACAGTGCCTTCAGGGGATGTGTGGCAGTCTGAGACACACCCAGTACCTCATGATTGGTTCAGGCTGCTGCTCTGTTCCTCCCCTGTAGTTCTCACTCCTCAGATTGGCTGCTCTGTATAAACACAAGCCTATCACAGACTCACCAAGATGGAGAGCTGTTTGCCAGTATCATGATTATAACGTACAGTCTACTAGTAGAACAGTAGAAAAAGTAGATTCTAAAGTAACTGACACACATATACTGAGGCAAATAAACCTTGTTAAGGGGGAGACTAGAGGATCACTTTAAAATGCAACATAAAAAGTAAAAAAAAAAAGAATTAAAATTTTACGTGAAAACATTTTTAAATTCTCATATTGCGTTTCATGTATTTATTAAGATGTATGAACAATTCAATACAAATAAATTGAACAATTTAAAGTGTAACTATACTCTACATTGGGTGTACAGTACTATAAGTCACAACCCGATGCACCGAGACCCTGAAAGGGCAGCAGGTTTGGCATGGAGTGAGCGTTGTGAAGGGGAGAAGCCGTCTGCAGCACAGAACAGCTTCTCCATATACAGTGCCAGGGTACGAGCAAGAAGAAGTAGTATACAAAATCAATAAAATATATAAAGCAGGCTTTATTAATACAGTGTAAGGCCTTAGTCACACGGGCGTTTTTTCACGCGATTTGCGGATCGCATGACGGATGCGCATCCGCAAATCGCGTGACCGCTGCGCGCAAGTCGCCCGCAAATCGCCCGAAAATCTGCTCCTAGCCGCGTTTCATTAGAAACGGGCCGGAGCTGTCCAGCGCATTGCATTCAATGGAGACGGCAATAGAGCCGGTTCCATTTAAAGCAATGCGCTGCGGGCGAGCCCGAGATGAATTGTCGGGAAGGGCTTAAATATATAAGCCCTTCCCTGCAATTCATCCTAAAATGTGTAAAAATAAAAAATATATATATACTCACCTTCTCCCGGCAGCCGGAGCTCCGCGCGGCCGTCCTGCAGTGGGTGTGAAGGGGGTGTGAGTCAGACCTGCCCCCTGATTGGCTCAGCGCTGAGCCAATCAGAGGCATGTCTCACTCACACCCATTCATGAATTCATGAATGGATGTGAGTCAGACCTGCCCCTGATTGGCTCAGCGCTGAGAGGCAGCAGTCACTCACCCATTCATGAATTCATGAATGGGTGTGTGAGTGAAACCTGCCTCTGATTGGTCAGGGCTGTGACCAATCAGAGGCAGATCATTCAGCAGGCGGGGATTTTAAAGCCCCGCCGGCTGAATAGTGCCGAGAAGCAGTTCAGGAGAACTGACAGCGGCCGCGGCTGGACTCTGGCTGCAGCGGAAAGGTGAGTATACAATTTTTTTTTATTTTAACACATTTTAGGATGAATTGCAGGGAAGGGCTTATATATTTAAGCCCTTCCCGACAATTCACCCCGCGCACGCCGGCAGCCCATTGCTTTCAATGGAGCGGCTGTATTGCCGGCTCCATTGAATTCAATGGGCAAACATCGTTCTTCTCTGTCACAGCTGTTACAGCTGTGGCAGAGAAGAATGATTTGTCTTCTATATGTTCTCAATGGGGTCGGCGCTGCTGCCGACGGCCCCATTGAGCGCATATAGAGAAGAGAACAGGAATCGCAGATCGCAGATAGGTGCGATCTGCGATTTCTGTTCTATAATTTATCGGACGAGCGCATAAAAAGTGCTCATGTGTCCGATACCATTGCAAAGCAATGGTTTTATAAAATCGCCGGACGCATGCGCATGCGCAAATCGCGGCTAAAAACGCCCGTCTGACTAAGCCCTTATACAGAATAGCTGTGCTAGTACTAGAGAGAATAGTGCAGGCACAGCTGGAGTGACCTCTTCTGCTAGGCTGTTAGATGAAGACTAATTTCTTAGCCCCGTCTTTACCTAGCTGTACAGCTGAAGATGGGTTTTGTTCAAAAAGTTACAGAATAGGATAATAAAACCCACTGCAAAAATGCTTAGAAACACCTAAACAATGCACAATTACTCTTTAACTAAATTTAACAGAAGATCAGCACTTTTGTAAGATATCTTCTATATAAAAATCAATTTAACAATCCAACAATTCTGGAAATTTGCTCACCACGACTGATTAGTGGGCAGGAAATGTGAAGATGAATTTAAGTCATAGTAAAGTTCATCTTAATTAATATAGCAATAATGTATGAATATTAATCATCATTGTGCTCAATTAATGCATACCAATTGTGAAGGCAGCGTAAATAATTATAGTGTAAGAATATGCCCATCATCCGTTACGGCTACATTACCTTCTAATAAACTCAACCAGGTATCCAAGTTAGATATTCTTTAGCTGCTGTAAATACGGTCCCTTTATGCATTGTAAGATATTTCTATTTTTCCTGTTTTTTTGTCTCACAATTTGGTTTGTATCAGAGCATTACACTTCCCTCGGTAACCATCTGTTCCACAAACAAGTCAAATGTATTCAGCAAACGCCTGATGTATCGGTAAACAGACATTATTAGGCTTAACTATGTTCTTGTGACTTGGTTCTAAATTGTTATATTCTACATTTCAAAACATTGTCTCCATATAGCAAAAAGATATTGTCCTTTTGCATTAAAATCACTTACTGAAACAGTGTGGGTCTATGGAATATGTTGATTTGTAGGAGTTTTTAAAATTTTGTTGTTTATGTTTTCATGTGCTATGAATATTTCAAATGTAATATTTCTTGGACACGAAGTGCACTGCAGGTAGAGTGGAGAGGCTTACCATATGCTAGATTTATGCAATAAAGCATCATATTAAAATAACCTGCGGAAAGTGTTGAAACTTTCAGCATATATAAAATAGAGCAGGTCCATAGTTTGATGTGTACTTACATTTTATACTATGACTTGCAATGGAGATCTTTCTAATAATACTAGTAACAATAATAACATTGATATAAATTATTTGTGAATAATCTAATTCCTTATTATTATGCAAATATGCACCCTTTGTCAAAACTCTGTAAAACTTGGCATGCAGTTAAATCTCAGGCAGATATGCAAATGATTAGAGTTGTGGCGTGATTAGATAAATGGTCTTGCCATCTGAGGCCATACAAGTGGTTCTACCTTTGGCCTCTAAAAAAGCTTCTAGAGACTACTTGGGTGTAGCGCCCTCTTTTTCGGCTTCTGTAGAGCTTGTTGACCAATAGATGCCTCTACGATGCAAGTGAAGAGCTTTCGCCCAGTTAACAGAGTTTGAGAGTGAGCGAATTATTGGAACGCAAGAAGCTGGATGGTCTTTTTGGTAAATTGCCTGCCCCCTGGGTCATTCCGACCAGACTGTTAGGAGATCTTGGGACCAGTGGATGCATGAGGCAATGCACATAAGGCGACCAAGCTCAGGATGTTCCCCCTCGACTTACCACCAGTAGAGCGGACTAGCTAATCATCCGACAAGCACGAGCAGCTCCAACTATTTCATTGTCTGCCATCCAGAGATAGATGACACCATTGTTCCACCCCCCCTTTACCTTTTCTAGGTACTTGGCTGAAAGAAATTTGGAGTCATCACACCTATTACATGTACTGCCTTTGAACCTACCCACTGTTGCCTTCGTTTGCAGTGGTGTCATGAACACCAAAACTGGACTGCTACGGAGTGGAACCGGGTCATCTTCCGCGATAAAAGCAGGTTTCGTTTGGGCACTGACCTCTGCCATGTTTGTTTAAGGCAATCCTGCCTTAGCTGCGCTGCGGCACACTGTCCCCACAGCTGGTGTGATGATCTGGGGAGCCATGGCATATGACAGTTGGTCACCCCTAGTAATGGTACGAGGGACAATGACAGCTCAGCGATATGTTCAGGACATCCTGCAGCCACATGTGTTCCACTTATGGTGGCTTCCAAGAGGAATTTGCCTGCAAGGGTGCCTTCACATTGCCTTACTTCCATGGCTGCCCAGTGACCAGATTTATCAATAATAGAACCTGTAAGGGACCATCTGGGACACCAACTTTGAAAGTTTTTGAGTTTGCAAGATCCGTGAATATGCAACCTATTCACAGGCCAAAATATGCTGTTGCCTTTAGTTTTTGCCTATTAGCAGTCTATTTACTTAAATCCGCATAGCACATTTACGCGTATATAAAGAAACACACAAAATCGCATTGATTTAGTGCATAAATATGCAGCGAATATGCAGGTTTCCGCCATATTTTGCACATATTTACACATGCTCATTTATTTCAGTGGGCTTCTATGAAGCTTAAAATGCACCAAGATAGGACATGCCACTTTTTTTCACACGATCACTCATCATGAAAAAAATGTGCCAAAGTCAACGAACCCATTGAAATCAATAGGTTCTATTTACTGCGGGCCTGATGCCCCCACAAGCAGGTGGCTGGTGACCTGTGCAACCACACAGGTCGCATGTAGCTGAGGCTGACCGTGGTACCTACTAAGCATGTACGTAGCGGACAATAAACTGTTGTCAGTGGGATCATAATCCTGACAGGCCTTCACTGGTAAGTAGTTAAACTTTTGATTTCACTTATTTGTCCAGAACAAACAAAAAAAATATTAGGAAGCATTTTAGAGTACTTTTTCAGCACGAAAACATAATTTTAGGTAAATAAAATTATTTACACTATCACTAGTGCTGGCATCGGCGGCTTGGCTATTTAGTGGTCACTATTTAGTGCAGTGCCTATTTAAGGTTATAATATCAACATATAGGAATGTGGCCAAAGTGATCAAATAGTGAGAATTTATTATTTCAGAATTAACAATAAAATTAGATGAAAGTAAATTTTTGACATGATTCCATAGTCTCATCCGCCATCTTTACAGAAAATGCACATCCTCTTTTAATTTCATCATAATATTTGTTGCTACTTTTAGTATCCTGGACATGTTATCAATACAGTCTAGAAAATTATTTAAATCACAGAATGTTAGAATTGGAAGGGACCTCCAGGGTCATCGGGTCCAACCGCCTGCTCAGTGCAGGATTCACTAAATCATCCCAGACAGAATTTGTGAATCAACTCACAAGAAACAGGCTATAGTGATAATTGATTGGCTACAAAGTCAACTCCTGTGACACCATGTTTTATTATGGGGATCATTAACCCTTTCCAATCCACTGTCTAACGTCTTCAGACATTTTTATTGAAGTCTGTACAGCTCCGATGTCAGCAGACTGTATATTACTGGCTGCTCTGTTGTTGTGGCCCTCTCCAGCATGTCCCATAACGCAGTACTGGCTCTAGCCAGCAGATGGCGCCATTGTTTAATGGCAGAAGCAAGAAGACCCCTAGGAAAACCTGAATCCAAAATTGTATTGCAAAGGGTTAAGGTGTCCACTAGAGAATCTTCCATACTCTAAATAGTTTTTGTTCAAATCCCTGGATTTGTGATTAAAATGCAAATTTTCTGCACTTTTTAGTGCCATTTTCTGAGCCAAACCTGAAGTAGATCCAGCAGCAAGGAGAAGTATAAGTCCTTTTTTTAATATTTCCCATTCCTTTGGAATCCACTTCGGTCTTTGCTTCAAAAAAGCACATGAAAAACCGGCACAAAAACGGTGGCATTAAAAAAGAAATGCTGCAGAGTGAATCTAAAGAAAGTTTCTAGAGACTAGATCGATCTTGTCGTAGAGATCACACTTTAGATATCATTTGTTAACCAAGAGTTGGTGGGTGTCACTTTAACTCAGTATTTTCTAGCTTTACGAATTTGTAAATTGTAAACTATGGAAATAATCCTTTAAAAATGCTCAGTTAATGAAACTTTCAAGTCTTCAAAATATATTTGCCCCTGGAGCCAACTTTTTTCATTTAATATTGTGTCAGTTAATTAGTGCCTCAAATTTGCAAATTCTTTATTGGTTTATATCAATGTAATACCCACAGCTCATCTTATTGCTTGAGTTGAATGAAATATGATACTGTTTATTCTATTAAAGCGAAGGCTTGAAATTGTTACCCAAGTGCCACAGGAATTCTTGCCATTTTCTCATCAAATTCTTCATCAGCTTTTTTTTATGTTAAAAGTCACATTGTTTTGGGTTTTTCTATCTTGGCATATAAATGAAATTTAATGTGCCCCAGTGGAGCAAACATCTGTAGGGATATTTTATGTACAATATCTATTGCAAAGAAGAAAGTATACAGCGTATAACTGCTTTAGCTTCATTTAAATGTTTGCAATGCAGACCAATTTATATTGGTGATGTTAAGGATATTAACCTTAGGTACAACGACTTTAAACGACTTTGCAGCGGGTGTCATTGTAAATGATTGTTACCGTACTGTCTTTAACGATAAACCTTCTCTGCAAAATCTGACTAAATAGGTTCTAAATACAATAGCTTTTGGGATTTAGGTCCACATTTGTATGCTAAGCAGATGAACCATGTTTGGGAATCTGGAGGCTTCGAAAGACTGCCAGGTGCATACCCTTTGACAGTCCCATTTTATTGTCTCTCGACCCTAATGAATACACAAAAGTTGTAGTGAAGGAATGGCTTCGCTAACTAAAAACTAGTGTTATCACTTTGGTGCTTGTATATGTTTGGCTTAATGGAGAGTGATGACTGGAATAGTTATTGTCCTGATTAGAACTTTACCATTATCCTCCCAGGTGCACACATATATCTTTTTATTCCTTTATTGTCATTTCAAGCATATTCTGATCATAGGGTAGGAGTTAATTAGGCTTTCCAGTGCTATAATACTATAATATGATATCCTATTCACACAGTACTAGATTTTGTAGAGGCTGTATCTGGCAGGGTAGCAGGGTCCCATTCAAGTGAATGGCATTTAGCTGCAATGCCAAGCATAATCACTACAAAATGTAAGGAGTTGTGCCTGGTAAACAATGCAGTACATGTTGGAGCACTAATTTCCCTTAATCAGCCAATCATTGGAGTGTCTGGAGTTGGTGGCCTGTTCCAAGGATAGGTCATCAATATAATAGTCCCAAAATGACCCCTGAGGAACGACAGTGTTCACCCTTAACTACACCAGTTGGGATGTGGGCTTCACTGGAGAGTTCTTAGGCCGTTACTCAGGAAGTGGTCCCAATACTTTGGCAACTGATGCTATAAGAGGTCTAGGAGTGGTACCTGAGGGTGTGAACAGGATCATGGTCAGACAGTATGGGTCGGAGCAGGAGGCAAACTTTGAGGAATCTGACGCAGGTCAGGTCATGGAGAACAAGTTCAGCATAATGAATCAGGCCAGAGGTCAGAGTAGGCAGCAGACAGAAGCATGGTCAGTAAAACAGACCGGGCTCAAGAGCAGAGATAGGAAAGTAGTCAGGATAAGCCAGATGTCAAGAACCAAAGAATCAGAACAAACTTGTAAGAGCACCTTGAGCATACCAATACTTCATAGGGGGAGGATGACTGATAAAGACAGATGTAAACTGTGATTGAAAAGTGCATCGATCTTTCTCCGTTCCATAGAAGTGAATGGAGTGCTGGTCATGCATATGCACCACTGCTCAACTCTCATAAAGGATTTGGGATATGTGGGTAAACCCCTTTAAATGAACTTAATATTTTAAGTAAATTACTGGATCTTTCTTACAACCATGTCCTTATAGTGTGTCCAATACAAAATGAATTGTATTATCATAAAGTATGCGCTTGGAGGGAAGTTGGACCACCACTTATTAAAGATGGTCATACACTTTAGATAGTTGTCAGACAAATACATATTTTTCCCAACTCCGTCATAAGCATGTTCTTTTAAGTGCGCATGTTGTTTAATAATGAGAAAGGACTAAGCCACTACAACATCCATCTGACAATAGCTTATCTTCTGTAGAAACAAAAGATTTGGCATATTGAAATCCTTTGTCAACCTTTGGTGGTCATCATACACATTAGATAATTGTTGGCGAACCTGTTGACTTTGTCTAGATCAGTTGTTTATCTTAGGCCTTATTCACACAAATGTTTTATCGCGACTGCCGCAATAAAACATCAGACGAAAATCGTGGCCATCTGAAGCTTCGGATTCCAATGCATTTGTTCAAAAGGGCGATTTTCCAGTGTGTAAAATCAGCCGGCTGGAAATGATAGCGTATACATTGTGGATTCCAGACAGCTGCTTTTACGTGCCGCCAGAAAAGATAGGTCTTGCCCTATCTGTTGGCCGCGATCAGCTGGCAACTCACATAGAAGCCTAAGGGAGCTGCTAGCAAGGGAAGGGGGAGGGACTTCAGCAGTGGCTTGTGCTGCTAAACTCCCTCCCACCTCCCTCCCCTTCCTTTGCCGACAGCTCCAATAGGTTTCTATGGGAGCTTCTATTGCCACGATCAGGCAGCGATCTCTCTCTCTCCCCCAGCCTGCCACATACTGCTGTGGACGTGCACGCGCTGGCACATCACAGCAGGAAGTGGTCATGCAGGGAGGGGTCAAAAAATTTTCTTGAACACGGCGTGGTGCTCACTCGAGTAATGAGCACCATCAAGTATGCTAATACTCGAACGAGCATCAAGCTCGGATGAGCATGTTCGCTCATCTCTATTAGCATCACTAAACTCTCTCCCCTCAGCCAATGGAATTCCAGAAACCTGGCCATTTGATGGGCAAGAAGACGAGAGATTTAGCCAGAACTTGGTCGTGGCTTTCTCGCATTCATGCGATTTGCGGCTGCGGATGAAAGTCCCAACACCTGTGTGAAAGAGGCCTAAAATGTATCCCAGCTGTTTCCCAGCTTGCTCCCTTTCCTCAAACTGATGTCTGGGGGAAAGAAGGATACTTGTTAAATTCCAACATCCCTAGTCCTTATCTTCTGTAGAGATACACTGCTTCCTACCGGCTATCTGACTTTCAGAATAATACATTATTTATTTCTAGAAGCTTTTATTTTCTTCTTTTGATAAAAAAGTTAGCCAAAACAAGGGTGAGTTTGCAAAAGTAGAACTGTTACCTAATTAGAAATCTCAAAAGTTATTAGGATAAATACCACCAGCACATTGTAGACAGTTTTTCTAGAAAGTGCAAGTAATTACAAGTTGTAAAAACCAACATTTCTCCACATCCTCCTTGCAGCTCAGTAATTAATTAGTAGGAAGCATCCTGACATGGAAGTAATTAGCTATGGTAGGAAAGAGCTGATATCCAGTGGCATAAGTAGGTTTGAGTTCAGATAAATAAATCTTAGACAACAAAGAACAATTTTAATGATTTAAAACGTGACATTAAAGAGTCTCTCTCTATCCTTTTTTGAAAGACAGTAGTCTGCTGACTAGAAAAATCCCTTGAGTCTGAGATTGAGCAGAAAAAGCTTACAGCACTGATCAGAAGATATGGATTCCATTAGTAAGGTTCTGTACACGTCTCTTATCTTTATTACTAAAGTATGGTATTAAATGTGTTTTTACTTCCAAATTAAAGTTGGCCACACACTGTCAGCCGAAACTGCTGATTTCAGTGGGAATGGCTGACCAACCAATATATATGGGGATGTCCCCATTCTACTCAAACAGCAGAATTTGGGGGAAATAAGGATTTGTTCTTAAAAACCAAAGCCGTCATCATAGGTGTCTGACTGGTTTATTCTCTCTATATTAAGCTCATGATGTGGGTGGGTAGGGGGTCAGGAGGAATAACTGTTTGGCCAACAGCTAGCTAGTGTGTATGGCCACCTTAATTCTGTGGTTTGTTCATCTCTGAGTTTAAGCTAAGGACTAAGTATTGACTAGATGCTTATAACTAACTACCTGCTTTAACATAATAGGCTTTATATTTACAGAACGTCAATTCAATATACTGTAGCTAGAAAAGAGTAATAGATTAGAAGAAGTACTAGTAACTTGACAAGTTAAAATTCACTCTCCCCCACTACCACTCAGAGAAGGACTGGAAAGGCATTTCTCCTCCGTCATCTGTATAAAAATGAATATAATTCCTCAACTATTGTATATAATGTAGTAGCCAAGAAACAGATTGTCAAAGAAAAAGTTTATACTACACTGCCAATTAGGGGCATAACTATTGGGAATGAAGAGGATGCTGTTACACCCAGATTCTGCAACCTAAAAGAGGCCAAAAGGACCCTCTTTCCTGATGAGAAGACTAGTGCTACAAATGATGTCTGATAAGTGGGGCCCTATTACAGATTTTGTATTGGGACCCAAGAGACTCAAGTTATAATTGTGCTTCCAATTTAATAACAAATCTCACAATTATATCTGGTTCCTTTGGGACATGCAATGTATAACATAAGAGTTTTCAATTGTAATCCTAAAATGTTTTGTCACAGCACCATCTGTCACGTAGCAGGGCGAGGGGAAAGAGAAAGGCTCTTAGATTGTGGAGTGACTGGTACCCAACTTCCCAAGACACCGGAAAAGCGACCATGAGCCACAGCCACAACTCTACAGCAATCCGCCTGGCCCTGCACTGTAAACCAATTTCACTGGACAAGAAGAGAGAGGGGAAGGGACAATTCCTATCGATCCTGCCTCCATCCTCAAACACTCTGCAGTATTGCAACCTGGCAGTCGTTAGAACACAGGCTGATTTATATCCAGCCTTCTGACAGACTTCTGCACGCATGCGAAGCGAAAGCTCAAATCACCCGCCTGATCCGTTCTAACGCACTCCAGAGCTCTACAATATGCATACAGCTGCCAACACCAATTTTGTAACGGTAAATTGGAACCCGATTTATGATTTATTAATATAATCTTTGGAGAATATGGTTTCGTGTTAAGACGGACGAGGCTCACTAATTAATTTAAAGTTTAATTCTCAAAGAAAAGAGCAGTGCTTATTTACACAAAAATACAAATAGATGTTACGAGATAATCGGCAAGAGACGTACATATGATATCAGAGACAGTAAAATAACAAGAACTAAAATAAGAGTGTTACCATTCCTATGTGTAGAGGCTCACGGGTTACAATGGAGCAGTCATCACGTATAGTGACCTCCAAGTGGCTGACGCCGAGCACACGTCTGCGTGTGATTTTTAAACTCTTACTGGGATAATTCCCATGTAGTTCCTTCCAGCCCCATAGGGGCTGGCTTTCCTTGGAACACATAATCCCTGGAATACATATTTTCTTCATAACTCCGTGTAGGTATGACCCACCATCAAAATATGACAATGACGTTTCCTCTCATGATTTTACGTAGTTTTTGAGGCCACACATGAGTAGTTTTGAATATATCTGCTCCAAGATATGCAATTCTCGGCTCCTGAGCATTGTGCAAATATGGGAGTACCTGCATCTTATTCGCGGTGATGCGACATTTCACAAAATATCCTTGTCAGTGCGCTGCGACGCATAGATCTTTCATAATTTCTGTTACATTTTTCCGTTGTCTTGAGTGCCCGTCCTTTGTTAACTTTGCCTCCAAGAGTTATTAGGTCTGGCTTTTGGCCTAAAGGAAATGGGGGCGGAGTTTCTGCTCTTGCTTCAGAGGGGCTGTAGGACGTCAGAGACCCCCTTGGAAGGGGGGGGGGGGGTGGAACAGCATTTGCTGGAGTCTACTTCAAAGATATTTCCCTACTCAGCTTTCCTAGATGATATAAGGCATTTAACTCCTTCACCTACAAACTATACGACAGTGTTGCCCAACTATGTGGGACAAAGATAGCCACATCATCCTGCATGGGTGTGTGTATATATATGTCTATCTCTCTGGTATCTATCTACCTGTTTTATATCTATCGATCCATCTATCGCCTCACCTAGTAAGGGCAAATTCAAAGGGGAAGGATGTCAACTCAACTTTACTAGTGTCTTGAACGGCAGCTGGATGATGCTGAACAGCTGGGGGGGGGGGACACTTTATTTGTCTCTTTATACTACACCATTCGTTCTAAATATCTGTGATTGTTCCCAGCAAGAGAAACCAAGTAATCTTTTAGATATGATACCTTTTAATGGCTAACAAAAATACATGGTGTTATAGCGAGCTTTCGAACCTTTCAGGGTCCTTCCTCAGGCATAATGAAATAGATCCAAAGAGGCATGCATATTTATACACACATACTTATGACAAGGCACAGGCAGGGATGTGATTAATTTGCACTTAAAAGGATACTACAACAGGATGGGTAGAGAAATAAAAACATACTTAAATAGTCACTGATAAAGATGTGAAGGTTTTATGGTCCCTGAATTAGTGTTAGGGAGTCACCAGGCCAGCAGTGTTATCTGTGCTATAGATGTCTCATACTTCCCGGTCACACATGAATCCTCTTGAACAATTTAACCCTCTGTTGAAACTGTCAAAAGTTGTTATAACTTTGTACTCTCAAATTCTTCTGTGGCTTTGTGATTTGATTAAAATGTATCATATCTACAAGATTACTTAGTTTCTCTTGCTGGGAACAATCACATTTTGCGCTACTGGCTAACACGGTACCAAACTCTTTTCATTATACTTTAAAAATCTGTAATGCTAGGAACATTGCTCATATTTAACAGATCATCACATAATATATACATGGATCATCTCATACCCAACAAGAGTTTTGTCTTCCATGGCTTCTTCAGGGACTGTGCTCTGTTCAGGGATTTTATCATAAATAGCACAGCACCTGAAGGACCTATGGAAGGTGAAACCTCGGCTATTGTGTTTAGCTCACAGAAGATCATCCAGTGAGCCCACATTAGTGAAAAAAGCCTCTCAGTGTGAGGTTTATTGGGCTTGTACAGTTTTTGACTAGAGATGAGCGAGCACCAAAATGCTCGGGTGCTCGTTACTCGAGTCGAACTTTTCGTGATGCTCGAGGGTTCGTTTCGAGTAACGAACCCCATTGAAGTCAATGGGCGACCCGAGCATTTTTGTATATCGCCGATGCTCGCTAAGGTTTTCATTTGTGAAAATCTGCAAAACCCAAGAAAGTGCTGGAAACGACACGGAAACGGATAGGGCAGGCGAGGGGCAACATGCTGGGCTGCATTTCCGGTTCCCAGGTCCCACTATTCAGCCACAATAGCGGCAAGAGTGGGCCGTCCCCCTACCAATTTTTACTTCAGACAAACCCTCATTAGCAAGGCACACCTTAGCTAACCACCACACTACCTCCAACAAAGCACAAGCACTGCCTGCGGGACACACCCCTGCCTTTTCTCTTGGGTTACATGCTGCCCAACCCCCTCGCACGACCAAGTGTCCACAGCGCACACCAAAGTGTCCCTGCGCAGCCTTCAGCTGCCCTCATGCCACATGCTGGCCTCACAGCCACACCACCCTCATGTCTATTTAAAAGTGCATCTGCCATGAGGAGGAACCGCAGGCACACACTGCAGAGGGTTGGCAGGGCCAGGCAGCGACCCTCTTTAAAAGGGGCGGGGCGATAACCCAAAATGCTGTACAGAAGCAATGAGAACTCCAATCCTGTGCCACCTCCATCAGGAGCTGCACACGTGGGCATAGCAATGGGGAATCCATGTGCCACACAGTATTCATTCTGTCAAGGTGTCGCGTAGCTCAATCCACACTGCAAGGGGAAAGCCGTCAGCGCTCTGCCCTCTACCTAAGTCAGTCAGTGCCTTTGTGCCAGACAGGTCAAACACTGCGATGGGAACTAAGTTTGCACCAACAGCATAGGGGGCTCCTAGGAAGCCCAAGACATGAACCAAAAATTGATCTGAGCGGTCATACATGGCAGACTTGCACCGCACCCACGACATAGGCCTCGGCCCACAGCTTCAGCAATCCTAGGCAGGAAGCGGACTTTCACTGCACCAAGGACATAGGCCTCTGCACAAACCCTCAGCAATCGCGTGCCTACAGCGGACTCCTATGCTAGCGTAGCTGTGCATGTCTCATTAGCGCTGTATTGCTCCTGTAGTTTGTCCCAATGCAGTGCCCAGGATAGAATAGCTAACGTCAGATTAAATACAGCTGGGCTTTGGCCCACACTGCATGTCCCAGTCAGACTGTTTTTTTTTATAAGTAGACATAGGCAGGTACAACTCCATGTGGACCGACAGCATGGGTGGGTCCCAGGAAGCCACCGGCGGTACATAAATAAATCCCATTGCAGTGCCCTGCTCAGCAGAGCTAACGTCACATACAATACAGGTGGGCTTTGGCCCACAGTGCATGCCCCAGTCAGACTGGTAATATGTACCTTAACAGTAACCGCGTTGGTGGGAATGTGGTGGCGACTGCGGACCTAGTAGCGCGGTTTTATTTAGTTGGTTTTCGGAATGTGGCCAGGATTAAGTGGGCCGTGGCGGGAGGATGGTGGGGGGGCTCTCTTGTTGTGTCGGTAAAGGTGAAATTCTTGGACTGCCACCAGACGAACCAATGCAAAGGCATTTGCCAAGAATGTTTTCATTGTTGGAGGAGGAAGGGGATGTTTTTGAGGCACTACGTGTCCTCTCCACGTGTCTGTGGTTATATGCACCTTAACAGTAACTGCGTTGGTGGGAAATGGCCTCGCCACCATCATGTCTTTGGGAAGCCTCCGTTTCCACACCCCAGTGACATAGCATTAGCAGTGTTATAGGCAGAGCCCAGAATTAGTAACATTTCAGCGGTAGCATTAGGGACAGGCCCCAGTAACATATCACTAGCAGCATTATAGGGGGAGCACAGTATTAGTTCCATTTCAGTAGTAGTAGCAGTCCAGACAGGCCCCAGTAACAATTCCGAAGCAGCAGTATAGGGGGAGCACAGTCTTGGTTCCATTTCAGTAATAGTAGCAGTCAAGACAGGCCCCAGTAACAATTCCGAAGCAGCAGTATAGGGGAAGCACAGTATTAGTTCCATTTCAGTAGTAGTAGCAGTCAAGACAGGCCCCAGTAACAATTCCGAATCAGCAGTATAGGGGGAGCACAGTCTTAGTTCCATTTCAGTAATAGTAGCAGTCCAGACAGGTCCCAGTAACAATTCCGAAGCAGCAGTATAGGGGGAGAACAGTATTAGTTCCATTTCAGTAGTAGTAGCAGTCAAGACAGGCCCCAGTAACGATTCCGAGGCAGCAGTATAGGGAGAGCACAGTCTTAGTGCCATTTCAGTAATAGTAGCAGTCAAGACAGGCCCCAGTAACAATTCCAAAGCAGCAGTATAGGGGGAGCACAGTCTTAGTTCCATTTCAGTAATGCCGTGTTTCCCCGAAAATAAGGCACCCCCTGAAAATAAGACACCCCCTGAAATTTGCAGAAGTCCCAAATATAAGGCACCCCCCGATAGTAAGGCATAGTAAAGTGTGCAGACAAGTCAAGAGGCCTGGCCCCTGCTGCCATCCCCGTTGTCTCCTACCTCCAGATGTATAGGTAGATCTGCAGACAGTCTGCTGTTATCCTGTCCCTGCTGTGCTGTACGAGTGTGCTGTTGTGAGCTCCCCTTGCTGGCTGGAAAAGTCCATACTGTATGTTCTGTTCCTGCTGTACATGTCTGCTGTAATGAGCTCCCCCTGGTGTCCGGAAGCTGCAATACCATCCCTGCTTACAAGTGGTACAGGACCTTCTGTCTGCAGACAGGTACGTTACTTTACAGACCTTATTTTTTTATGGCTCTGTGTGTGAGTCAGGCAACCTGTGTGTGATTCTTAAGGCTGGGTTCTCACAGAGCGCATTTCCAGCGGAAATCTCGCAGTTTGGCCACAGCGATAAACAGCGAGATTTCCGCCAGGAAAGGGCTGCTTCAAAACCCACGGCACTCAGCTGCTTGTTTTGAAGCGACCTTTTCCGTTTCTGTGGCCAGAGAATCCGCACCACAACACCGGCTTCTCCCAGCTTTGCCGTGACAGATTTGCTGTCCCATGTGGACGAGATTTCTGAGAAATTTCGTCCACAAAGCTGGCCAATTGAGGGACTAGCGGCCACAGACGGATTTGCTGCGGTGAAATAAGACACCCCCTGAAAATAAGACGTAGCGCATATTTGGGAGCAAAAATTAATATAAGACGCGTTTTATTTTCGGGGAAACAGGGTAGTAGCAGTCAAGACAGGCCCCAGTAACGATTCCGAAGCAGCAGTATAGGGGGAGCACAGTATTGGTTCCATTTCAGTAGTAGTAGCAGTCAAGACAGGCCACAGTAACAATTCCGAAGCAGCAGTATAGGGGGAGCACAGTATTAGTTCCATTTCAGTAGTAGTAGCAGTCAAGACAGGCCCCAGTAACATTCCCGTTGCAGCAGTTTAGGGAGATAACAGTCTCTTTCACATTTCAGTAGTTGCAGTATAGACAAGGCCCCAGTTACATTTATGTAGCAAAAGTGTAGGCCAACCCCACACACCTTGCTGTAGCATGAGTGCAGGCGAAGCCCATAAAAATTACTAGGATTACACTGTAGGCGATGGCCCAAAAAAATTGGTGTACCAACAGTACTAATGTACCTCAGAAAAATTGCCCATGCCCAACCAAGAGGGCAGGTGAAACCCATTAATCGCTTTGGTTACTGTGGCTTAATTTGTAACTAGGCCTGGAGGCAGCCCAGTTAAAATAAAAATTGGTTCAGGTGAAAGTTTCAACGCTTTAATGAGAATTGAAACGTATAAACATTGTTTACAAAAGTAATATGACTGAGCCTTGTGGGCCTAAGAAAAATTGCCCATTCGGCGTGATTACGTGAGGTTTCAGGAGGAGGATGAATATAATACATAGATTGATGAAGCTAAAAGGTCCCCGTTTTTTATGGTGATAGAGAACGATGCTTCCATCCACGGGTGCAGCCTACATATTGTTTAGGTACCGCTGCTGTCCGCTGGTGGAGAAGAGAAGTCTGGGGAAATCCAGGCTTTGTTCATCTTTATGAGTGTAAGCCTGTCGGCACTGTCAGTTGACAGGCGGGTACGCTTATCCGTGATGATTCCCCCAGCCGCACTAAACACCCTCTCTGACAAGACGCTAGCCGCAGGACAAGCAAGCACCTCCAGGGCATACAGCGCGAGTTCAGGCCACGTGTCCAGCTTCGACACCCAGTAGTTGTAGGGAGCAGAGGCGTCATGGAGGACGGTCGTGCGATCTGCTACGTACTCCCTCACCATCCTTTTACAGTGCTCCCGTCGACTCAGCCTTGACTGGGGAGTGGTGACACAGTCTTGCTGGGGAGCCATAAAGCTGGCAAAGGCCTTGGAGAGTGTTCCCCTGCCTGCGCTGTACATGCTGCCTGATCTCCGCGCCTCCCCTGCTACCTGGCCCTTGGAACTGCGCCTTCTGCCACTAGCGCTGTTGGATGGGAATTTTACCATCAGTTTGTCCGCCAGGGTCCTGTGGTATAGCATCAGTCTCGAACCTCTTTCCTCTTCGGGTATGAGAGTGGAAAGGTTCTCCTTATACCGTGGGTCGAGCAGTGTGTACACCCAGTAATCCGTAGTGGCCAGAATGCGTGTAACGTGAGGGTCACGAGAAAGGCATCCTAACATGAAGTCAGCCATATGTGCCAGGGTACCTGTACGCAACACATAGCTGTCCTCACTAGGAAGATCACTTTCAGGATCCTCCTCCTCAGGCCATACACACTGAAAGGATGACAGGCAAGCAGCATGGGTACCCTCAGCAGTGGGCCAAGCTGTCTCTTCCCCCTCCTCCTCATGCTCCTCCCCCTCCTCCTCCTCAATGCGCTGAGACATAGACATGAGGGTGCTCTGACTATCCAGCGACATACTGTCTTTCCCCGCCTCCGTTTCCGAGCGCAAAGCGTCTGCATTTATGCTTTGCAGGTAACGTCTCAAGAAGCATAGCAGAGGATGGTGACGCTAATGATTGCAGCATCGCCGCTCACCATCTGGGTAGACTCTTCAAAGTTTCCAAGGACCTGGCAGATGTCTGCCAACCAGGCCCACTCTTCTGTAAAGAATTGAGGAGGCTGACTCCCACTATGCCGCCCATGTTGGAGTTGGTATTCCAC
Source organism: Eleutherodactylus coqui (assembly GCF_035609145.1). Taxonomy (NCBI): domain Eukaryota; kingdom Metazoa; phylum Chordata; class Amphibia; order Anura; family Eleutherodactylidae; genus Eleutherodactylus; species Eleutherodactylus coqui. Next base: position 256,821,982 of record NC_089839.1, on the reverse strand, counting down.
TATAGCTCTACGCTGCTCATAGAGCCTGGCCAACATGTGGAGCGTAGAGTTCCACTGTGTGGGCATGTCGCACAGCAGTCGGTGCACTAGCAGATTAAACCGATGTTGCAGGGTCCGCAGGGTGGCAGCGTCCGTGTTGGACTTGCGGAAACGTGCGCTGAGCCGGCGCACCTTTCCGAGCAGGTCTGACAAGCGTGGGTAGCTTTTCAGAAACCGCTGAACCACCAAATTAAAGACGTGGGCCAGGCATGGCACGTGCATGAGGCTGCCGAGCTGCAGAGCCGCCACCAGGTTACGGCCGTTGTCACACACGACCATGCCCGGTTGGAGGCTCAGCGGCGAAAGCCAGCGGTCGGTCTGCTCTGTCAGACCCTGCAGCAGTTCGTGGGCCGTGTGCCTCTTCTCTCCTAAGCTGAGTAGCTTCAGCACGGCCTGCTGGCGCTTGCCCACCGCTGTGCTGCCACCCCGCGCGACACCGACTGGTGGCGACGTGCTGCTGCTGACACATCTTGATTGCGAGACAGAGGTTGCGTAGGAGGAGGAGGAGGGTGGTTTAGTGGAGGAAGCATACACCGCCGCAGATACCACCACCGAGCTGGGGCCCGCAATTCTGGGTGTTGGTAGGATGTGAGCGGTCCCAGGCTCTGACTCGGTCCCAGTCTCCACTAAATTCACCCAATGTGCCGTCAGGGAGATATAGTGGCCCTGCCCGCCTGTGCTTGTCCACGTGTCCGTTGTTAAGTGGACCTTGGTAGTAACCGCGTTGGTGAGGGCGCGTACAATGTTGCGGGAGACGTGGTTGTGCAGGGCTGGGACGGCACATCGGGAAAAGTAGTGGCGACTGGGAACTGAGTAGCACGGGGCCGCCGCCATCATGTTTTTGAAAGCCTCCTTTTCCACAAGCCTATACGGCAGCATCTCCAGGCTGATCCATTTTGCTATGTGCACGTGTAACGCTTGAGCGTGCGGGTGCGTGGCTGCGTACTTGCGCTTGCGATTAAACAGTTGCGCTAGCGACGGCTGGACGCTGCGCTGAGAGACATTGCTGGATGGGGCCGAGGACAGCGGAGGTGAGCGTGTGGGTTCAGGATGGGAGACGGTCGTGCCTGTGTCCTGAGAGGGGGGTTGGATCTCAGTGGCAGGTTGGGGCACAGGGGGAGAGGCAGCGGTGCAAACCGGAGGTGGTGAATGGCCTTCGTCCCACCTTGTGGGGTGCTTGGCCTTCATATGCCTGCGCATGCTGGTGGTGGTGACTCCCCGGCTGATCTTGGCGTGACAAACCTTGCACACCACATTTCGTTGGTCGTCTGCACTCTCAGTGAAAAACTGCCACACCTTTGAGCACCTCGGCCTCTGCAGGGTGGCATGACGCGAGGGGGCGCTTTGGGAAACAGTTGGTGGATTATTCGGTCTGGCCCTGCCTCTACCCCTGGCCACCCCACTGCCTCTTCCAACCTGTGCTGCGGCTACAATTGCCTCCCCCTCTGAAGACCAGTCCTCAGTTGGCTTATCACACCAGGTGGGGTCAGTCACCTCATCGTCCAGTGGCTCTTCCTCCGAATCCTCTGTGCGCTCCTCCCTGGGACTTACTGCCCTTACTACTACCTCACTGATAGACAACTGTGTCTCATCGTCATCGTCCTCCTCACCCACTGAAAGCTCTTGAGACAGTTGCCGAAAGTCCCCAGCCTCATCCCCCGGACCCCGGGAACTTTCCAAAGGTTGGGCATCGGTTACGATAAACTCCTCTGGTGGGAGAGGAACGATTGCTGCCCAATCTGGGCAGGGGCCCGAGAGCAGTTCCTGGGAGTCTGCCTGCTCCTCAGAATGTGTCATTTTCATGGAGTGAGGGAGGAGGAAGGAGGAGCAGCAGCCAGAGGATTCAGAGTTGCAGCTGTGGACGGCCTAGAAGACTGTGTGGTCGATAGATTGCTGGATGCACTTTCTGCCATCCACGACAGGACCTGCTCACACTGCTCATTTTCTAATAAAGGTCTACCGCGTGGACCCATTAATTGTGAGATGAATCTGGGGACCCCAGAAACGTGCCTCTCTCCTAATCCCGCAGCAGTCGGCTGCGATACACCTGGACCAGGAGCTCGGCCTGTGCCCACACCCTGACTTGGGCCTCCACGTCCTCGCCCCCGTCCACGTCCTCTAGGCCTACCCCTACCCCTCAGCATGGTGTATTACGAGATTAGCAGAAACAGAACGCTGTAATTAAATGTGCCGCTTATTGGCCTGTGGTTGGAGGCTGACTTGGCGTACGTAACGCACTGCAGAGGCAGGCAACAATTATGCGCAAGGCTGGGTATTAATTCAACAACTACTACCCCCAGCAGAAACGCAGTAAACTGAAGGCAGTGACAGGCAGGCCTAATATTGTATTTTTGAACTTTTTGGGAAAAAGCCCACTGCCTATATAGCCAGTATACCTCTTTCCCTGCCTCACCAGTACTGCCCCTATACTGAGTAAAATTACTGCAGACTGAGGACGCTATGGTCTGCACGCCCAATATACAAAAAAAAATAAATTGTGCAACACTGCTAAAAGCAGCCTCAACAGTACTGCACACGGTCAGTTGTGGCCCTAAGAAGGACCGTTGGGGTTCTTGAAGACTAAAATAACACCTAACACTCTCCCTATAGCAGCAGCAGCATCACCAGCACTTTCCCTGATCTCTGTCAGCCTGCATCAGTGGCGAGCCGCGGGCGGGGCAGATTTAAATACTCGGGTGTCATCTGATCTTCCCAGCCACTCACTGCAGGGGGGTGGTATAGGGCTGGAACTTCCACAGGAGGAAGTTGTAATGCCTTCCCTGTCTTTCTATTGACCAGAAAAGTGCGCAAATTTCTCAGAGATGAAAGTGAAAGTAACTGGAACACCGCGTGGTGTTCGTCTCAAGTAACGAGCATCTCGAACACCCTAATACTCGAACGAGTATCAAGCTCGGACGAGTACGCTCGCTCATCTCTATTTTTGACCCTTTGATTTTTACAAAAGTGCTCTGTATCACTTATTGTAAGCCGAGATCTTGAAAATAGTGCTGAATTAAAATGCAATATAAATTAGAAAGTTGCAAAACTTTTTAATTTTACAGCAAAGAGGGTAGCTAAAGTTATATAAAACAAGCAAACTCCTTTACAGCATGCCCTATTCATGTATGTGTATAGAATCAAAGGCAATTCATCTATTCACAATGCATTCTCTTCTAATATAGTGTAGTTGAGAGTCCCCATGAGACCATTTATACTCTGAGATGACAAAAGAAATCTAGTAGAAGGGTTAGGTTTTATTTAGACATGGAATGCGGCCATACTTACTGATATACTGATGCAAAATGAAAGGGCAGGTAGAAGCAGCACGTCCGTTAACATGCAGACAGTAGAGATGAGCGAGCACCCAAATGCTCGGGTCCCCGTTATTTGAGTCGAGCTTTTCGTAAAATTGAAGAGCTGTACTCGAGTAACGAACACTATTGACTCTAATGGGAGACTCGAGCATTTTTGTATGTGGGACGCCGGGTCCCGAGCCTTTTTTTTCTTGATCTCTCTCTCTCTCTCTTGCCAGCCAGCCAAAAAATTTGCCATTAACGGACGCTGCGTCATGGCAGGGAGGGGCCAAAACAGGCACATCGCAGCGGGGAGGAGCCAAAAACTGGGGCGGGGTCGAACACACCATGGTACTCGCTCAAGTAACGAGCACCATCGAGTACGCTCATACTCGAACGAGCATCAAGCTCGACAGAGTATGTTCGCTCAACTGCTATATGAAGAAGCATTGCACAGGTGTAAAATGCTGATGAGCAACCCACTCACTTACCTACTATATATTGGTGGGGGGAGGTGGCTGCTTAGCATTATACTTACACATAGATAAGGCATTCAAAGGGTGCCAGGCCAAACAATACGTGGAGTGCACCATGCAGGCTTACAACCTACTAATGATGCCACATGTGGTTGCACTGTGCCTTAAAAGTGAACCACACTAGCATTGACACCCTGGGCTTCCCCAGCATTTAAAGCCATACTGGTTGGTGCAAAAATAATGATTAATACAAAAAAATATGAGGTACTGATTAATATTTTGGCCACAATACATAAACCCGAAAGCCCACATCAATGGTTCCTACCCTAATATTACATACAAATAGCCTAAAAGGAATATATAAATTCAAAAAAAATCAAAGAATATAGTCATACTTACTGATATAAAATACAAGGGCAGGTATAAGCCCCACACTTCTCAGCATGTGGAGAGACAAATTGCTATATGGAGAAGCATTGCATGAGTGCAAAATTCTGAAGAGCAAACTCTCACATACCTGAGGGTGCCTTCACACTTGCAATTGCGGTATTGCTGCGTTTTTTTAAATGCAAATGTCAATAAGACTTTCTAATGTTAAAAACGCATCGCCCAAAAATCAGAAGTTTGTGTTTTGCGATTTTTTGTGCGATGCATTTTTAACATTAGCAAGTCCTATTGGCGGTCCCGTTAAAAAACTGAATATCGCAATTGCAAGTGTAAAGGCACCCTAATACAGGGGCGTAGCATGAGGAGGGGGCAGGCGGGGCATGTGACCTGGGCACAGTAGTAGATGCTGAAAAACAGCTGTTCCCTGCTCAGATCTGACTCCTCTTTCTGGTGCTGTTCAGCTTGGCCAATGAAATGGCATTGATCAGCACTATGCCGCTCACCTTTCCACACTCACAGTCCATTTTACATGGGACGAGCTGTTGGGCAAATGTTGCCTGACACTTGTCCCAGTGATGCTCACTCCTGTGCTGTTACGCAGGAGCAAGTATTGCTAGCATTGCTCAGATCACTGCCGGAATGGAGATGGAGCAGGCCGAGAAGCATTCCTTCTCTCCCCCTCACCCCTCCAGACTCCATTCACACTAAGCAGACAGTTGTGCAAAAGTGAACGACTGCAGTTTACGCTGAACGGCATGTATGCCTTCACACTTGCGATCACGTTATCACTGCGTTTTTTTAACGCAAATGTCAATAAGACTTTCTAATTTTAAAAATGCATCGCACAAAAATAGTTTTTAACATTCAAAAGTCCTACTGGCATTCGCGTTAGAAAAGCTCAGCGATATTGCGATCGCAAGTGTGAAGGCACCCTAACTTCAGTGACTCACAGAAGAGCTCTGCTCAGCCCCCACAGTAAATAAATCAATTTATAAGAGCAATCATTTGCTTTATTACACATCACTGCTAGTTTAGAGGTGCTCTGTGTGTCCGGCTCGCTCCAGCTGCTGCAGTAGAAGAAAAAGGTTGATTTACTTAGTGCGCTCAGCAGCGCTCTTCTCCTGTGTGAGACTTATTGTCTGATTAAGCTGGGCTCAGGCAGCTGCAAGTCAGGGCTGGAAAGTAGTAAACAGCTGTGTTACATCGGGAAACTATATTTGAGACAGAACTGTACGTCAGACTCAATAAGGGCTGCTCTGTGAATCACGCTGGGTAACTTCTGCTGGGGTCCGGAAGATTGAGAGCTGTCAGTCATGGCGGAATATTCTGCAACAGACATCCGCACCAAAATCTTCATGTTGGACATGTGGATTTTTCTGCCGGGTGTGGTAGAATATTCTGCCATGTAGAATCATAGAATCATAGAAAGGTACAGTTGGAAGGGAACTCCAAGATCATCGAGTCCAACCCCCTGCTCAGTGCAGGATCACTAAAGCATCACAGACAGATATTTGACCAGCCTTTGTTTGAACACTTCCATCGAAGGAGAACTCACCACCTCCTGTTGCAACCTGTTCCGCTCATTGATCACCCTCACTGTCAGAAAGTTTTTTCTAATATCTAATTTGTGTCTCCTCCCTTTCAGTTTCATCCCATTGATTCTAGTTTTTCCTTGTGCAAATGAGGATAGGGCTGATCCCTCACCACTGTGACAGCCCTTCAGATATTTGAAGACCGCTAATACGTCTCCTCTCAGCCTTCTTTTTTGCAAGCTAAACATTCCCAGATCCTTTACCGTTCCTCAGAGGACATGATTTGCAGACCGCTCACCATCTTGGTAACTCTTCTCTGAATTTGCTCCAGTTTGTCTATGTCTTTTTTAAAGTGGGGTGCCCAGAGCTTGACACAGTATTCCAGATGAGGTCTGATTAAGGAAGAGCAAAGGGGGATAATTACCTCATGTGATCTAAACACTATGCTTCTCTTAATGCATCCCAGAATTGTGCTTGCCTTTTTGGCTGCTGCATCACATTGTTGACTCATGTTCAGTCTGTGATCTATTAGTATACACAAGTCTTTTTCACATTTACTGCTGCTTAGCCCAGTTCCTCCCATTCTGTACATGTTTTTTTTTCATATTTCTTGCCCAGATGTAGGACTTTGCATTTCTCCTTGTTAAATACCATTCTGTTTGTCACCGCCCACTGTTCAAACTTTTCTAGATCTTTTTGAAGCCTCTCTATCTTCCTTAGTGTTAGCTATCCCTCCTAGCTTTGTGTCGTCGGCAAATTTGATCAGTTTCCCATCAATTCCCTCCTCCAGACCATTTATAAAAATGTTGAACAACACTGGGCCTAGGACAGAGCCTTGTGGTACACCACTTGATACATTCTTCTACTTGGATGTGCAGCCATTTATGGCCACTCTTTTTTTTATTGTATTTTTAGCAGAGTAAATGACAATGACAATAGAAAAAAAACACTGAGAACAGGAAACAGTGGTACAATTTAGTTAGCAACAACTGTTGGCATGAGAGCATGCCCTCAAGTGCCTTTAACAGAAAGGAGAGTTTCAGGTGGGATCGGATGTCTTGGCTCTAGAGCTCTCACTGTTGCTTTCCTAAATTGATAGCTTAAGGCTTACTCCTAAACATAAGATGGAATTTTATGACCACTCTTTGAGTACGATCACTCAGCCAGTTGTGAATCCACCTAACAGTTGCCTTGTCAATCCCATATTTGGTCATTTTTTCAATAAGTATGGTATGACATACTTTGTCAAATGCTTTACTAAAGTCAAGATATTTTATATCCACTGCATTTCCCTGATCAACCCAGTCGGTGATTCTGTCATAGAAGGAAATTTGATTTGTCTGGCATGACTTGTTTGTTAGAAACCCATGCTGGCTCTGGTTAATTACTCCATTGTCATCCAAGTACTTCCATAAATGCTGTTTAATAATTTGTTCAAAGATCCTTTCTGGTATAAAAGTCAGGCTCACAGGCCTGACTTCTATGTGTGAAAGCGCCCTTACTGATATCAAAACTAAAATAGAAAAAAATAAATAAATGGGTATTTTGAGAAGTAACATTTATTAGCTATCCACAGGACATATGGCAAATTTAAGAAAACTCTCCATTCCACTCTCTAGCTGAAGGTCACCCAACCACCATTGTCACTATCTGCTATGATCTCTCGCCATCACGGAGAGGAAGTCTGCCTCTCTGCTCACACATGCACTTTGCTTCCCTTGAAAGACATGGTCATCTGTGCTCATCCTCTACTCACTGCAGCTGAAGTAATTGCTCTTCTTTCTCTTCCCAGCCTGGGATGACTTCAGGCCCCACAGCAGCTACTCCTTACGAGAGACGCCTGGGCTTCTGCTCCTCCAAGATCTGCTAACTCTCACCCAAACCTTCTTTCTAAGTCTTTAAGGACTTTCTTGGCCTGCTTTGAGCCTTAATGGAAGTATCTAATGGAGCTTTCATCCTACCCTTGGCAGGGGAATGCAGCCGTTCTACTCCAAAAGTTGGTCTTTGTCGCTTCACTCTACTGGAGTGCATCTTACTCTGCTACAAGAGGGCATGTACAAACTCTTAAATACTGCCCCTCCTCTGTTGCTGTCACTGATTACGCTATCAATATGTCACCAAAGGGATGGGGCTCTGCAGGCGATGATGTGCGTAGAGCTTCATAAGGATGCATAGTCCTACACTCATATCATCAAAGTGAATGTTAGCACTGCAAAGCAGCAGCGCTAACCACTGAGCCACCACACCTGTCCTTTTTGCTCCAGAGGAGGGGAAGAATAGGAAGAATAAAAACAAAGAACCACTGATCCACCTTCCTTCTTCCTCCTGCTTCTTTAAAGAAAAAGGATAAAATCTGCATTTCCTTCTACTCCTCTGAGAAAGCAGAAAGAGGAAGACCAAATGTGCTTGCTCAGTCATTAGAACTGTTGCATTGCAGTGCAGGAGTCTGCGTGGACTTTGTATGTTCTCTTTGTGTTTTTCTGCTTCCTCGAGAGAGAAGGAAGACTAAGCCTGGTGCTTCAGCTGTTGGCACTGCTGTTTTGCAATGCTTAATTTGCAGGATCCAATGTTTTTTATGTTATCTTTGTGCTTATTCAACCTATTCTTTCCCTCCTCTGGAGAAGAACAGACAAGTTTGGTGGCTCAGTTGTTAGCACTGCTGATTCGCAGTGCTGGAGTTGTAGGTTCAAACCTGTCCAAAGACAACAGTTTTCTGGTGTTTTTCATCAAAGCCTAAGCAAATGACCTAGGCCTCTTGCACTGAAAAGGCAACAGTGCTAACAACTGAGCTACATTTATAGAAGAACACTGGATAATGATATACATCACATGCTTTTATTGTCAGGCTAGTGGTGACCCTGCCCTTTTTCCTATTGCTGAGGTTGAGTGCGGAAGTGTGAAGACCATGCAATCACATGTTCTGATGGAAGAGACGTGCAGAAGTTTACATAAACTAGGGCCTTTTGCACCACGCAGTGCTGGGTGTTGCATGTGGATGGAGAGAGCAGCTCTGTTAGTGGTCAGAAAGCTGTGTTGCAGTTACTAACCAGTGTCTGAGCTGTGAAGGATGCGGTAGTGTTAAGAGCGCCAAGTAATCAGGGGGACTGGCTTAATGGGGCTAATTTTCTGTGACACTGAGTGTTGCGGGGGGTAGTCTGTGACAACCTAGCTAAGAGGGCAACAGCAAATAAAAAAGTGCATGAAGCCTGCAGCTGAAGACTGATAATGTGTCGGATGGAGAGAGAAGTCCACCCACAACTGAGTTATATTGATCAGGTTTGGATGGGGAATACACATAAGTGGATGTCTGCCATGCTGCTGGCACGGGTGCTGTTCGTCGATCCATCAATCATACTCTCGAATACTGCTCTAACAAAATTATTCATTTGGAAAACTCACAACACTGGGTCAAAATGTTCATAATGGGCAGAGATGGAGAAAATTAACGGAACATCAGAACCGAGTGCTTCAGCTGCTATAACTATAGGTTCTTGCTCACTTTCTTCCACGGCAACTCTTTCTGCAGTTCCTTCCTCTATTTCTGCCCTTGGGACCTTCTGGCACACTCCTCATAACATGCAACAACAGACACTTCTTGTCTTTTCTTCAATCTGAACTGCACTGCCCTCTGTAGGAGGGGTGCATGACACGTAGCGCCATTCTGTCATCATGTGATCCCGCCCCACCCACTAGCCAGCAAAAAATAAAGTTGCAAGCAAATAAAGTTTTATCACTAGGTAATAGCATTACTTCACCAATACTTCTTGCTGAAGCAAATAACAGAATTAAATTTTTAAAAAAAGGTACGTAGAGGGGATACACCTCTGCAGTTACAGTAGGGTCACTAGGAAATTGACCCACAAATAGGCTTTTGCAGTGCCAGGGCGCTGCAGCGCCCACAAATATTGAGCCAAGACAAAGAGAGCCACCATCACCACCAGCCACTATATATAATTGCTACAAAGACTGTATTTGTTTTGCAACATTGCCAAATTGTGTAACCACCAAGACTACGACTGAATTTTGTAGCCAAAATGCTTAAAGAACTTCTATATAGTTAAAGTTGAACTTGCTGCCACATATTATTTGCCTACAACTGTTGTCTTGTGCCTTCCTGCAATCTGTTGCCAATTCCCTTGGTCACATTATTTTGGCATTGCAAGCAGGGTGTTAAAACTCAAGAGTCTTCTCCTGTGTGTATTACAAAGTCACAATCTCTTGGGCTAAGTGTCATATCTTCTGACTGTCTGTACTACGGTACATACTCCTCAATGCAAAGTCTGTAAAGGGCCAGCCGGTGACATTATTTTTCATTCATTATGTAATTAGCCTCCCCAGTATATTTATAATCGGCTAGTATTACCTTATTTAGTTATTCCTTTCTTTCTGAAAATTCTTGGAATCCTTCTTTTCAAGTGGGTCATGTGACCTCATTGTGCCCTTCTGGGAATTACTTGTCTCTATGTGACTCCTGCTAAGAACAATCTCAGTCTCTGGGACCTTCTGTATGATGAAAATACATGGACTGTATCCTACAGGCTGTTCACAGTGGAGAACACTCCTATCACTGTTAATGCTGATGATTAGAACTTCCAATCACACAGGTATGTAAATGATGATATTTCATCATCCCTGACTGTATACTTTTGGACTTCAGTAGAGATGAGCGAACGCGTTCGTCCGAGCTTGATATTCGTGCGAATATTAGGGTGTTCGGGATGTTCGTTATTCGTGACGAACACCATGCGGTGTTCTGGTTACTTTCACTTCCTTCCCTGAGACGTTAGCGCGCTTTTCTGGCCAATTGAAAGACAGGGAAGGCATTACAACTTCCCCCTGCAACGTTTAAGCCCTATACCACCCCCCTGCTGTGAGTGGCTGGCGAGATCAGGTGTTCGCCTAATATAAAAGTCGGCCCCTCCCGCGGCTCGCCTCAGATGCGGTGTGAGTTAGATGAGGGACAGTGCTGTTTATACCGGAGCTGCTGTAGGGAAAGAATTGGTAGTTAGTGTAGGCTTCCAGACCCCCCAAAGGTCCTTATTAGGGCCACTGATAGCTGTGTGTTGGCTGCTGTTAGCAGTGGGATTTTTTTTTTCTCAAAATCGCCTCTGCAGAGCGTTGCACCCGGCATTAGGGACAGAAGTGCTGCATAGGCAGGGAGAGTGTTAGGAGTGAGTGTAGCCTTCAAGAACCTCAACGGTCCTTTCTAGGGCCATATTTATCCGTGTGCAGTACTGTCCAGGCTGCTGTTGGCTGTGCTGCATTTTTTTTGGGCTTCTCAAAATCGCCTCTGCAGAGCATTCCACCCTCCATTGATACTGCAGGGAAAGAATTGTATAGGCAGGGCCACAACACAGTTATTATTCATAGAATATACGCAGTGCTGCCTGTTGGTGGGAAAAAACTGAAAACAAATCTATTTGTCCAGCCTCTGTCCGTCCTTACGGGCGGTGGACACGTGTGAGCTGCGTGAAAAACATTGCTAAATCATACGCAGCCAGCTACGCTTTACTGCTGGGTTCGCCATTTGCTTTCCTTAATTGGGAAAAAAAATACCTGCTCTCCAAGAGTTATAATAACTCTGCTACCCTCACGTTCTGTGACACATAAGCAGGGACACAGCACAGTTATTAAACTTCTCAGGTTCATTGAATATACGCAGTGCTGCCTGTTGGTGGGAAAAAACTGAAAAGAAATCTATTTGTCCAGCCTGTGTCCGTCCTTACGCCTGTGGAGACGTGTGAGCTGCGTGAAAAACATTGCTAAATCATACGCAGCCAGCTACGCTTTACTGCTGGCTTCGCCATTTGCTTTCCTTAATTGGGAAAAAAAATACCTGCTCTCCAAGAGTTATAATAACTCTGCTACCCTCACGTTCTGTGACACATAAGCAGGGACACAGCACAGTTATTAAACTTCTCAGGTTCATTGAATATACGCAGTGCTGCCTGTTGGTGGGAAAAAACTGAAAAGAAATCTATTTGTCCAGCCTGTGTCCGTCCTTACGCCTGTGGAGACGTGTGAGCTGCGTGAAAAACATTGCTAAATCATACGCAGCCAGCTACGCTTTACTGCTGGCTTCGCCATTTGCTTTCCTTAATTGGGAAAAAAAATACCTGCTCTCCAAGAGTTATAATAACTCTGCTACCCTCACGTTCTGTGACACATAAGCAGGGACACAGCGCAGTTATTAAACTTCGCAGGTTCATTGAATATACGCAGTGCTGCCTGTTGGTGGGAAAAAACTGAAAAGAAATCTATTTGTCCAGCCTGTGTCCGTCCTTACGCCTGTGGAGACGTGTGAGCTGCGTGAAAAACATTGCTAAATCATACGCACCCAGCTACGCTTTACTGCTGGCTTCGCCATTTGCTTTCCTTAATTGGGAAAAAAAATACCTGCTCTGCCACAGTTAATAACTCTGCTACCCTCACGTTCTGTGACACATAAGCAGGGACACAGCACAGTTATTAAACTTCGCAGGTTCATTGAATATACGCAGTGCTGCCTGTTGGTGGGAAAAAACTGAAAAGAAATCTATTTGTCCAGCCTGTGTCCGTCCTTACGCCTGTGGAGACGTGTGAGCTGCGTGAAAAACATTGCTAAATCATACGCACCCAGCTACGCTTTACTGCTGGGTTCGCCATTTGCTTTCCTTAATTGGGAAAAAAAATACCTGCTCTCCAAGAGTTATAATAACTCTGCTACCCTCACGTTCTGTGACACATAAGCAGGGACACAGCGCAGTTATTAAACTTCTCAGGTTCATTGAATATACGCAGTGCTGCCTGTTGGTGGGAAAAAAACTGAAAAGAAATCTATTTGTCCAGCCTGTGTCCGTCCTTACGCCTGTGGAGACGTGTGAGCTGCGTGAAAAACATTGCTAAATCATACGCAGCCAGCTACGCTTTACTGCTGGGTTCGCCATTTGCTTTCCTTAATTGGGAAAAAAAATACCTGCTCTGCCACAGTTAATAACTCTGCTACCCTCACGTTCTGTGACACATAAGCAGGGACACAGCACAGTTATTAAACTTCTCAGGTTCATTGAATATACGCAGTGCTGCCTGTTGGTGGGAAAAAACTGAAAAGAAATCTATTTGTCCAGCCTGTGTCCGTCCTTACGCCTGTGGAGACGTGTGAGCTGCGTGAAAAACATTGCTAAATCATACGCACCCAGCTACGCTTTACTGCTGGCTTCGCCATTTGCTTTCCTTAATTGGGAAAAAAAATACCTGCTCTCCAAGAGTTATAATAACTCTGCTACCCTCACGTTCTGTGACACATAAGCAGGGACACAGCGCAGTTATTAAACTTCTCAGGTTCATTGAATATACGCAGTGCTGCCTGTTGGTGGGAAAAAAACTGAAAAGAAATCTATTTGTCCAGCCTGTGTCCGTCCTTACGCCTGTGGAGACGTGTGAGCTGCGTGAAAAACATTGCTAAATCATACGCAGCCAGCTACGCTTTACTGCTGGGTTCGCCATTTGCTTTCCTTAATTGGGAAAAAAAATACCTGCTCTCCAAGAGTTATAATAACTCTGCTACCCTCACGTTCTGTGACACATAAGCAGGGACACAGCACAGTTATTAAACTTCTCAGGTTCATTGAATATACGCAGTGCTGCCTGTTGGTGGGAAAAAACTGAAAAGAAATCTATTTGTCCAGCCTGTGTCCGTCCTTACGCCTGTGGAGACGTGTGAGCTGCGTGAAAAACATTGCTAAATCATACGCAGCCAGCTACGCTTTACTGCTGGGTTCGCCATTTGCTTTCCTTAATTGGGAAAAAAAATACCTGCTCTGCCACAGTTAATAACTCTGCTACCCTCACGTTCTGTGACACATAAGCAGGGACACAGCACAGTTATTAAACTTCTCAGGTTCATTGAATATACGCAGTGCTGCCTGTTGGTGGGAAAAAACTGAAAAGAAATCTATTTGTCCAGCCTGTGTCCGTCCTTACGCCTGTGGAGACGTGTGAGCTGCGTGAAAAACATTGCTAAATCATACGCAGCCAGCTACGCTTTACTGCTGGGTTCGCCATTTGCTTTCCTTAATTGGGAAAAAAAATACCTGCTCTCCAAGAGTTATAATAACTCTGCTACCCTCACGTTCTGTGACACATAAGCAGGGACACAGCACAGTTATTAAACTTAGATTATTCATTCACTAGAGGCAGTGGGGCCTTTCGTTTTCCAAAAAGGGCAAAAATTATATTTGGCCTGCAGTCTTGCGCCAATTTATTTCCTGCCTGGGAAATCTAATCACTGGTAATACAGCATGCTGAGGGGTAGGGGTAAGCCTAGAGGACGTGGACGTGGACGTGGCCGAGGACGCGGAGGGCCAAGTCAGGGTGTGGGCACAGGCCAAGCTCCTGATCCAGGTGTGTCGCAGCCGACTGCTGCGCGATTAGGAGAGAGGCACGTTTCTGGCGTCCCCACATTCATCGCCCAATTAATGGGTCCACGCGGGAGACGGTTATTAGAAAATGAGCAGTGTGAGCAGGTCCTGTCCTGGATGGCAGAAAGTGCTTCGAGCAACCTATCGTCTACCCGCAGTTCTGCGCCGTCCACTGCTGCCAATCCGAATCCTCTGTCTGCTGCTCCTCCTTCCTCCCAGCCTCCTCACTCCACTACAATAACACCTGCTCAGGAGCGGGAACACTCCCAGGAACTGTTCTCGGGCCCCTGCTTAGATTGGGCAGCAGCGGTTCCTCTCCCACCAGAGGAGTTTATCGTCACTGATGCCCAACCATTCGAAAGTTCCCGGGGTCCGGGGGAAGAGGCTGGGGACTTCCGCCAACTGTCTCAACAACTTTCTGTGGAGGACGATGACGATCAGACACAGTTGTCTTGCAGTGAGGTAGTAGTAAGGGCAGTAAGTCCGAGGGAGCAGCGCACAGAGGATTCGGAGGAAGAGCAGCAGGACGATGAGGTGACTGACCCCACCTGGTGTGCAACGCTTACTCAGGAGGACAGGTCTTCAGAGGGGGAGTCAAGGGCATCAGCAGGGCAGGTTGCAAGAGGCAGTGCGGTGGCCAGGGGTAGAGGCAGGGCCAGACCGAATAATCCACCAAGTGTTTCCCAAAGCGCCCCCTCGCGCCATGCCACCCTGCAGAGGCCGAGGTGCTCTAAGGTCTGGCAGTTTTTCACAGAGACGCCTGACGACCGACGAACAGTGGTGTGCAACCTTTGTTGCGCAAAGCTCAGCCGGGGAGCCAACACCAACAGCCTCACCACCACCAGCATGCGCAGACATATGATGGCCAAGCACCCCACAAGGTGGGATGAAGGCCGTTCACCGCCTCCGGTTTGCACCCCTGCCTCTCCCCCTGTGCCCCAACCTGCCACTGAGATGCAACCCCCCTCTCAGGACACAGGCACTACCGCCTCATGGCCTGCACCCACACCCTCATCTCCGCTGTCCTCGGCCCCATCCAGCAGTGTAGTTCAGCGCACCGTTCAGCCGTCGCTTGCGCAAGTGTTCGAGCGCAAGCGCAAGTACGCCGCCACGCACCCGCACGCTCAAACGTTAACCGTCCGCATCGCAAAATTCATCAGCCTTGAGATGCTGCCGTATAGGGTTGTGGAAACGGAGTCCTTCAAAAGTATCATGGAGGCGGCGGCCCCGCGCTACTCAGTTCCCAGTCGCCACTACTTTTCCCGATGTGCCGTCCCAGCCCTGCACGACCACGTCTCCCGCAACATTGTGCGCGCCCTCACCAACGCGGTTACTGCCACGGTCCACTTAACTACGGACACGTGGACAAGCACAGGCGGGCAGGGCCACTACATCTCCCTGACGGCACATTGGGTGAATTTAGTGGAGGCTGGGACAGAGTCAGAGCCTGGGACCGCTCACGTCCTACCCACCCCCAGAATTGCGGGCCCCAGCTTGGTGCTGGTATCTGCGGAGGTGTATGCTTCCTCCACTAAAGCACCCTCCTCCTCCTCCTCCTCCTCTGTCTCACAATCAAGATGTGTTAGCAGCAGCATGTCGCCAGCAGTCGGTGTCGCGCGGTGTGGCAGCACAGCGGTGGGCAAGCGTCAGCAGGCCGTGCTGAAACTACTCAGCTTAGGCGATAAGAGGCACACGGCCCACGAACTGCTGCAGGGTCTGACACAGCAGACCGACCGCTGGCTTGCGCCGCTGAGCCTCCAACCGGGCATGGTCGTGTGTGACAACGGCCGTAACCTGGTGGCGGCTCTGCAGCTCGGCAGCCTCACGCACGTGCCATGCCTGGCCCACGTCTTTAATTTGGTGGTTCAGCGCTTTCTGAAAAGCTACCCACGCTTGTCAGACCTGCTCGTAAAGGCGCGCCGGCTCTGCGCACATTTCCGCAAGTCCCACACGGACGCTGCCACCCTGCGCACCCTGCAACATCACTTTAAGCTGCCAGTGCACCGACTGCTGTGCGACGTGCCCACACGGTGGAACTCTACGCTCCACATGTTGGCCAGGCTCTATGAACAGCGTAGAGCTATAGTCGAATACCAACTCCAACATGGGCGGCGCAGTGGGAGTCAGCCTCCTCAATTCCTTTCAGAAGAGTGGGCCTGGTTGGCAGACATCTGCCATGTCCTTGGTAATTTTGAGGAGTCTACCCAGGTGGTGAGCGGCGATGCTACAATCATTAGCGTCACCATTCCTCTGCTATGCATCTTGAGAAATTCCCTGCAAACCATAAAGGCAGCTGCTTTGCGCTCGGAAACGGGGGCGGGGGAAGACAGTATGCCGCTGGATAGTCAGGGCACCCTCCTGTCTATTTCTCAGCGCGTACAGGAGGAGGAGGAGGAGCATGAGGAGGATGAGGAGGAGGGGGAAGAGACAGCTTGGCCCGCTGCTGACGGTACACCGGCTGATTGCCTGTCATCCTTTCAGCGTGTATGGCCTGAGGAGGAGGAGGAGGAGGAGGAGGAGGATCCTGAAAGTGATCTTCCTAGTGAAGACAGCCATGTGTTGCGTACAGGTACCCTGGCACACATGGCTGACTTCATGTTAGGATGCCTTTCTCGTGACCCTCGCGTTGCACGCATTCTGGCCACTACGGATTACTGGGTGTACACACTGCTCGATCCACGGTATAAGGAGAACCTGCCCACTCTGATTCCCGAAGAGGAAAGGGGTTCGAGAGTGTTGCTATACCACAGGACCCTTGCGGACAAGCTGATGGTAAAATTCCCAGCCGACAGCGCTAGTGGCAGAAGGCGCAGTTCCGAGGGCCATGTTGCAGGGGATGTGCGTAGATCGAGCAGCATGTACATCCCAGGCAGTGCAACAGTCTTTAAGGGCCTGGCCAGCTTTATGGCTCCCCACCAAGACTGTGTCACCGCTCCCCAGTCACGGCTGAGTCGGCGGGAGCACTGCAAAAGGATGGTGAGGGAGTACGTAGCGGATCGCACGACCATCCTTGGTGACGCCTCTGCCCCCTACAACTACTGGGTGTCGAAGCTGGACACGTGGCCTGAACTAGCCCTGTATGCCCTTGAGGTGCTTGCTTGTCCTGCGGCTAGCGTGTTGTCGGAGAGGGTGTTTAGTGCGGCTGGGGGAATCATCACAGATAAGCGTAGCCGCTTGTCAACCGACAGTGCCGACAGGCTAACACTCATCAAGATGAACAAAGGCTGGATTTCGCCAGACTTCTGTTCTCCACCAGCGGACAGCAGCGATACGTAAGCAATACGTAGGCTGCACCCGCGGATGGAAGCTACGTTCTCTCTCACCATCCAAAACGGGGACATTTCTGCTTCATCAATCTGTGTCTAATATTCCTCCTCCTCCTCCTCCTGCTCCTCCTCCTGAAACCTCACGTAATCACGCTGAACGGGCAATTTTTCTTAGGGCCACAAGGCTCACTCAAATAATTTTTCTGAACAATTTTTATAAGTTTCAATGCGCTTAAAAGCATTGGAACTTTAACTTGAACCAATTTTTCGTTACACTGGGCTGCCTCCAGGCCTAGTTACCACTTAAGCCACATTAACCAAAGCGATTAATGGGTTTCACCTGCCCTCTTGGCTGGCCATGGCCAATTTTTGGGATGTACATTAGTACTGTTGATACAGCAATTTTTGTGGGCCCTCGCCTACAGTGTAATCAAATTAATTTTTAGCCCACCTGCATTACAGCTGACGTTACCTCAGCTGTGTTGGGCAATGCAATGGGATATTTTTGTGTACCGCCGGTGGGTTCCAGGGAGCCACCCATGCTGTAGGTGCACACTGAGTTTTTAATACTTCTGTACACTTCTAAAGAACCCGTCTGACTGGGGCATGCAGTGTGGGCCGAAGCCCACCTGTATTACGCACGACATTACTACCTCAGCTGTGTTGGGCAATGCAATGGGATATTTCTATGTACCGCCGGTGGCTTCCTGGCACCCACCCAGGCAGTGGGTCCACAGGGAGTTAAACCTACATGTGTCCACTTGTAAAGAACCCCAGTCTGACTGGGGCATGCAGTGTGGGCCGAAGCCCACCTGCATTACGCACGACATTACTACCTCAGCTGTGTTGGGCAATGCAATGGGATATTTTTGTGTACCGCCGGTGGGTTCCAGGGAGCCACCCATGCTGTAGGTGCACACTGAGTTTTTAATACTTCTGTACACTTCTAAAGAACCCGTCTGACTGGGGCATGCAGTGTGGGCCGAAGCCCACCTGTATTACGCACGACATTACTACCTCAGCTGTGTTGGGCAATGCAATGGGATATTTCTATGTACCGCCGGTGGCTTCCTGGCACCCACCCAGGCAGTGGGTCCACAGGGAGTTAAACCTACATGTGTCCACTTGTAAAGAACCCCAGTCTGACTGGGGCATGCAGTGTGGGCCGAAGCCCACCTGCATTAACCCTTTCCAGTCCACTGTGTGACCTGTGAAGACATTAGGGTTTAAGGCTGTACAGCTCCGTTGTTGGTAGACGTCCGTCGGGGTTCTCTTACTGTATATTGCCAGCCTCTCTGCTGTCGGAGCCTATCCTACGTGTCAGCTCATGCAGTACTGGCTTTAGCCAGCATATAGCGCCGTTGTATAACAGCAGAAAAAGAGTAAGCCCCCTAGGAAAACCATATACAAATTGGATTGGAAAGGGTTAAGCACAACATTACTACCTCAGCTGTGTTGGGCAATGCAATGGGATATTTCTATGTACCGCCGGTGGCTTCCTGGCACCCACCCATGCTGTAGGTGCACACGGAGTTTTTACTACATCTGTACACTTATAAAGAACCCCAGTCAGACTGGGGCATGCAGTGTGGGCCGAAGCCCACCTGCATTAAGCACGACATTACTACCTCAGCTGTGTTGGGCAATGCAATGGGATATTTCTGTGTACCGCCAGTGGGTTCCAGGGAGCCACCCATGCTGTGGGTCGACAGGGACTTCACAATAGGGAGTTGTACCTGCCTGTGTCTATGAATTAAAAAGCCCGGTCTGACTGGGGCATGCAGACACCTTGACAGAATGAATAGTGTGTGGCACATAGGTTCCCCATTGCTATGCCCACGTGTGCAGCTCCTGATGGCGGTGGCACAGGATTCTATTTCTCATTGCTTCTGTACAGCATTGTGGGCTATCGCTCCGCCACTTTTAAAGAGGGTCGCTGCCTAGCCGTGCCAACCTCTGCAGTGTGTGCCTGCGGTCCCTCGTCATGGCAGACGCAATTCTAAATAGACATGAGCGTGGTGTGGCATGAGGGCAGCTGAAGGCTGCGCAGGGACACTTTGGTGTGCGCTGTGGGGGGGAGGGGGGGCGGTTGGGCAGCATGTAACCCAGGAGAAGTGTCAGTGGAGTGTCATGCAGGCAGTGATTGTGCTTTGTTGGAGGTAGTGTGGTGCTTAGCAAAGGTATGCCATGCTAATGAGGGCTTTTCAGAAGTAAAAGTTGTTGGGAGGGGGGGGGGGCCCACTCTTGCCGGTATTGTGGCTTAATAGTGGGACCTGGGAACTTGAGATGCAGCCCAACATGTAGCCCCTCGCCTGCCCTATCCGTCACTGTGTCATTCCCATCACTTTCCTGAATTGCCCAGATTTTCACACATGAAAACCTTAGCGAGCATCGGCGAAATACAAAAATGTTCTGGTCGCCCATTGACTTCAATGGGGTTCGTTGTTCGAAACGAACCCTCGAGCATCACGGGAAGTTCGTTACGAATAACGAACACCCGAACATTTTGGTGTTCGCTCATCTCTAGACTTCAGCTAATTTAGAAGACTATAGATGGTAATTATACTGTACTCCCAGCAGGCAGAGATGGTACTGGCTCCAGCTGGTCATGTGATACTGTGCTGATGCATCATGGGATTGGTAGCACAGCACATAGGAAGAGAGAGCAGGGAGAAATCTAAAAATTAAGCTAGTGTCTGATAGATATCACACAGGAGGCTGCACTGCATAGAAGTGAGTGCAATATACATAGAGGATGTCCGGATAGAGCAAGCCCTCATGCAGAAGAAGGGCTTATTTGTCCGACAAGTCTCCCACAGTTGGAGGTTCGGTTGCAGATACGCCTCAAAATACTGGAAGAAGAAGTGCTGCATGCAGTGTCTGTCCAAAGGCCGGGCACCTGAGCAGAAACCGAATGGACCCTATTATAATCAATAGGGTCTGTTTGGAGCTGTTCAGTTCCTTCCTGAGAAGGAGGCATTTAGCCGTGGCGATTCCCCCTTCCTATTTCCCACATAGAGTAAGAAAGCGTAACCCCGGGTGCAGGTATGAAACCTAACCTTTCCATTACCTTCGTGATTGAACCTTTTTCACAAATTAGCTTTATATATATAGAGAGAGTTGAAGTTCTACGTATATGTAATCACAGAGTTGCCTTTAAAGTGTTTGAACTGGACTTGAATAAAATTGGACTTCCTTTGATCAGAAGGGAAACGTGTTGTTTGTGTCAAACCTGTGTTATTCGATGCTTTTGTTTGAGACTTTGAGCTCCTCTGATTTTTGCAGACATCGTAATAGAAAACATGCAGACCCTGCCATGCTCGCATCGGAGGCTAGGCCATCTATGCACAGCATGGCATCTACTCATCTCTCTCTGTACTAGTACCATCTGTACGTGACTTGTTTCACCCAATAGGAAGCATGATGGGTGTTACATTAGAAGAGGGCATGCATAATCACATGTTTATAATGTGAGAAAGGAGAACAGGCTGCAACTCCATAAAATAGCAAGAAACATATTTCCTGGTTTTGAATGAACAGACATTAAGAAAATGAAAAATAGCTTTGAAGTGCTGGCCACTAGGG
Source organism: Eleutherodactylus coqui (assembly GCF_035609145.1). Taxonomy (NCBI): domain Eukaryota; kingdom Metazoa; phylum Chordata; class Amphibia; order Anura; family Eleutherodactylidae; genus Eleutherodactylus; species Eleutherodactylus coqui. The sequence goes on along the minus strand of NC_089839.1, from coordinate 256,801,005 downwards.
GTCTCCCTTCCTTCTACTGAAATTGGCCCCTCGGTGCCTCTGGCAGATTTGGATTTGGGGGGGGGGGGGGGGGGGGGGGTGGTGACCACAGAAGACTCCAGGTTCAAATCCATGGGTACTGCTAGTAGCATTATAAGCACTGTCATAGGAGTGCATTAAGATAAAAACAAATAATGTGCCGGAGGTCGGACATATTTTGCTTCTTAATTTAATAAACATTAAAACGCGTAACTGAAACAGTCTCTGAATCTGCTTTTTATACCCGATAATTTGGAAGGTGCTTCTGGCAATAAACAGTCTGTTACAAATATAAGTCAAAGTGGCCCTCTAGTTCACAAAGGACTACCTGGCAGTAATAGGTCGATCGGTAGTAACAGTTTTTTGTAAGACAGGAAAACAATCCATGATACAAGAAACTTCAACTAGAATCTGAAACTTAGGCCAGCATGACAAGTGTGCGTACTTGAGCGCACAGTACACAGAAAATAGAACCCATTGATTTCAATGAGTTTGTTAACATTTCCGGACTTTGCGTGCACATTTTGCTCTCCCCCAAAAAATGAAGCATGCCCTATTTTTGCGCACTAAAGGTCCCCATAAAAGTCAATGGCAGGTACGTATATGCGCAAGAAGATGACTAATACGCTGCATAATTCTGCTGGAGAAAGAACACATCTGGAACTCTTTAGATGAATTAGGCATTTCAATCGTTTCATCTTTGTTTGTAGCGCACAAATGAACATACCCTGTGGGCGGAAAAAGTACAGTAAAATACGCCGATATGCGCATAAAAAAGCCTCGTTCAGTGTGCAAAAATGTTGTGTTGAGGTATGCACAAGTGCACATACGCTTGTGTGGCGCTGGCCTTACTCTGCTGATATGCAAGGAGTTCTTTTTTCTCTCATTTCTGGCAGAGATGGGGGACAAAGTGGCAGCAGGTATCAGGCTCCTCAAACAATACAGTCTTCATCTGTTCTGGGGTTCCCCACTAGGTAACAAGTCCTTCTGCAGAGCTCATAGACCGGATGTATCTTGCATGTAGGCTGTGCCAGAGGGCCTGGTGCAGAACCAATCTGGCAGCTATTCCTTCCTCTCTCTTAAGCATGCAAGGTCATGCCAGGGGACCTGGTACAGATTCCTCACCAGCAGCTACTTCTTCCTTCTCACATCTCTGCTGGTCTACTCTGCTCTGATCCTATGTAAAATTACTTTACATAGTGACGCAGAACCTTTTGGGACCTTTACAAACATGTGATCTCCCAACAGCCTATCACAAAATAGTATCATTTTCATTGCAAACAGAACCCAAAGCAGTAACACTGTATGCCCACTAGAGGGCTGCCTTCATCCACATTTTAACATAAATATCAACATACTATATTTAAAAATAGGAAAACAAGATAATGCGAATGTGGCACACTCCTTCACGAGCGCCCCCCTTACACTAATATGCTGTCCAATACTTGTTATCAAGTGATGCCTGTCTCTAGTAATATAGGGGTTACATGAAGTGTGTGTTTGGGGGGTAGCTAGTATAAGAAAGTCCCCTGTAATAGGTGCAGTTCATAGAGCTGGTTCATCCTGCTTCGTGAACCACAGTACTATATTACCTCTCCTCCCTGTCTGTACAGTAAGTAGCTGTTATGGTGGCCAGAAAAAGGACTGGTGGAAAGTTTTGCAGAGCATGCAGACCACAGGCCTACCTTTGGGGAAGAGTCTGTCCAGACATGAGCAGGGACCTACTGGTGTCCATCTTGCCCATAGAGAGGGTCGAGATGCACCCTGGGATTCTGCATCCTGTTTCTCACAGTACCTGGCAGCAGGAAATGCACATTGACTCCACATACCTTACTTGTAGAACCTTTATTCAACCAGTAGAACAAGATAGCAGGAACAAACCATCACACAGGCTACTTTTCTTTAGAGGAGCCACAGAAGAAGTCGAAGGGGAAATATCCAGGAATTTTCTGCTTCCCCGGTGACTGGAGCAACATTATGGTGCAGCTTGTCTTTTTTAAAAAAACAACTTCTTTTTGGGTCCTGTACTCTTGACAAATCTATGCACTTCTGCTCCATAGGACCGCTACTTTGTCTCTGAACCTATTTCTGCCCTGAGGGCATTCACTTCCTCCGCTGCTCTTGCTCTCTCTTGTGTGACTCCTCACAGGAAATTTCGTAAAGCAAGAGAACAGTTCTATAATATTAATTAACAACAGTCACCACCACAGGTATCCCCCTTACATAGCGATCAGTCCTGTCTTTCTACAAGCCGGCTATGTGGTGTCTGCTAGACAGCTGGGTTATGTTTGTGCCAATACTGCGGCTCTCATAAGTTCTTCCTGTGATTATTGTTGAACTCCTGCATATAGTAACAGATATCATTGTGCTCTAACTATGCACTTCTGTAGTCCTCAGATTGATTGGTAGAAGTTGCTGACAGTCACTAACAAGTATTACTAGTTTACTGGCTCCCTTTGACTTCCATTACTGGAACAATCTCTCTCCCCTCCTTGGCGGTTTGTTTGTTCTCTCCATTCAGTGAACATAGGTGGGGTCTTAGACTTGTGCAGCACTTCCATCGGTGACATGCAGGAGACAAGTAATGGAAAGGCATGAAGAGTACTGGAGACCTCCTAGGCAGGTTCACCGCCCAATGAAAATGAGTGGATTATAACAGTTCTGTAGCTCTGGGTCTCTTTTCAGGAAAATAGCATACACCCCCAATCACTTTACATAACCACGTTACTACCCAATCTGAGGCATGAGAGCTACAAGTCCATGTATTTATTTCAGTATTTGATGAAATGATAAGTATGCTTTAAAAAAACCATAGTCTCTATCAAACATGGTCATGTAAGCATCATACAGTGGTCCCTAGGAGGTGTTATGAACGTAGAGAGTAAAATAAAGCAGAAAATTCTCAAAACTTCTGATGGAGATCTACTGTAAGGTACTCTCCGGTCTCTAGCAAACCAAGATCGCTGCATTATGTCTCTGACTAAGGCCACATGCACAAACTGGGCCTGGCAGCGTCCGGGCGTACCTGCTTTCTTCAATCTTCATCTGTACTGTGGATGGTCCACACAACTCATTATCGGACATGTGCAATATATATATATTTTTTAACTCCTGCTTTTCCCATGGAATCCGCGATCCGTCCGCAATGTCAATTGTGGAAGAGCGGTGGATCGGACGGCTCCCATTGACTTCAATGGAAGCCATCTATGCAAACACCAGAGGGAAAATGGAGCATGCTGCGATTTTTCATCTGCGAGCGGAAACTGCAATTGGTTTCTGCTCGTGTGCATGAAGAATGACCTTTGCATAGCAATTTAAATTCGCCCGTGTGCATTCAGGCTAACTAATGTACTCTGTGCATTGGTAGACTAAGGCACTACATGCTATTTTGATTAGCAAGCTCGACTTATGTGAGTATAAGGGACTCGCCCAACCGGGATTAAAAAGGTGTCATAGAAACTAACTGGAAAATGCTGCCAAAATGTTACCAAAACTGCAGTGTGCACTAACATCTGTGTAGCAGAACTAAGCATGCTAACAGGACAGTTGCTGTGCAACAGGAGAGTGCAGGGGCTATGTGTGCAGGGTAGAAAATAGAGAAGGAACCAGACCAAAGAGAGCTAGGAAGACCGACAGATGCAAAATCCAGAGGGCACAGGCGCCAGACTGTTTCGACCTGGGAGACAAATTCAGGCCAATACTGATGAGGAAACTGCTAGAGAGGAGTGGAGAGGAACCCTCTGAGCCCCAGACAGCCCTGCAGGAAAACTGAGGTCACTAGAAGTTGTGACCCCCCCTGTGCAACAAATCGTGAGTGAGGCTGGCCTCAGTAAAACCGCTAGATGTGCACACCAGTAGGGCAGGAACTGAGTACTCAGTAGGCCTGCTGCCGCATACATAGATTATAACAAGGAGACAGGACTGAGAGAAACGCTTTGTGCTAAGAGAATTCTTTATTTGTGGACTGAGCTAGTTTACAAGAGAACAAAAGAGCGATTATAGAGGTACAGAAGTGTTAACACAAAAAGGGACACTGGACCTCGTTTATCAAAACTGCCTGAAAAAAAAGTATTTGTTACCCATAGCAACCCATCACAGCTTTCATTACTGAAACTACTGTGGCAAAATGTGTTGCATCCCTCCATGAGCAATGCTGTCCAATTAGAGAATGGTGTAGTGTCTTAGGCTACCAATGCACATTATGTACCAGGTAGCCAGAGAAGTGATGTGGGCATCTTGACTTGCCCAGAATTAGAGAATTGCTTTAAGTCTGCAAGGAACTTGCAATTTCAGAAAAAAAAAAATAATTAACCCTTTCCAATCCAATTTGTATCCTGGTTTTCCTAGGGGATTTACTCTTTTCCTGCCATTATATAACGACTCTATATGTTGGCTAAAGCCAGTACTGCATGAGGTGACACGTTGGATAGGCTCCAACAGCAGAGAGGCTGGCAATATACAGTAAGAGAACCCGGATGGATGTCTTCCAACATCAGAGCTGTACAGCCTTAAAGGAGATGTCCCGAGGCAGCAAGTGGGGTTATACACTTCTGTATGGCCATAATAATGCACTTTGTAATATACATTGTGCATTAATTATGAGCCATACAGAAGTTATCAAAAGTTTTTTACTTACCTGCTCCGTTGCTGGCGTCCTCGTCTCCATGGTGCCGACTAATTTTTGGCCTCCGATGGCCAAATTAGCCGCGCTTGCGCAGTCCGGGTCTTCTGCTGTTCTCTATGGGGCTCCGTGTAGCTCCGTGTAGCTCCGCCCCGTCACGTGCCGATTCCAGCCAATCAGGAGGCTGGAATCGGCAGTGGACCGCACAGAAGAGCTGCGGTCCACGAAGATAGAGGATCCCGGCGGCCATCTTCAGCGGTAAGTATTGAAGTCACCGGACCGCCGGGATTCAGGTAAGCGCTGTGCGGGTGGTTTTTTTAACCCCTGCATCGGGGTTGTCTCGCGCCGAACGGGGGGGGGGTTTAAAAAAAAAAAAACCCGTTTCGGCGCGGGACATCTCCTTTAATTCATAATGTCTTCAGACGTCAGACACTGGATTGGAGAGGGTTAAATATTGCTACACAATAAAATATGAAAATAGATAAGGAGCTGAATAAGTTTTATGGTAGTGTGGCATGGAGGGGCCCTCTTCTATCTATCTATCTATCTATCTATCTATCTATCTATCTATCTATCTATCTATCTATCTATCTATCTATCTATCTAATCATTGTCTTCTGTAAAGATTTTCAAGTAACATTTATTTTTAATATCAAGCTGGATCATTTTATCAATCCAAGAGTGCACCTACTGTTTTGCCCTTTGTGTCATTGGCAGCTCTAGTTATCCAAAAACAACGAAGCAGAAGGCCATCTTCTGCATGTAGGCACAAATGTCTGCTTTAATCAAGTGAATTTCTCAAGTAATTGGGTAAGATTGGAAAAAATATTGTAGTGTCTAAGGAAGGTCAATCACTGAAATCTAAAAGTCTGCCTTTCTGTAGTGGAGACATGTTGCCAGTTCTATGTCCTTTCTAATCCTCTTTTGGTAAGTGCAGTATTCACAAGCTCGAACATACTGACTCTACTGTCAAATCACTGAGACTGTCAAGATAGACCATGAAGTAGTCTTAAGATGCTCCTGTGGAGAATGGACAGTCACAATTATATCTTTATTTTTGATCAGTTAATTGCATTTTACTCAACCTTTTCATTTCAGTTCTCCACTTAAATTTCTTTCTTAATTGAGCGCATTACTCCTTTGTTCATATTTGATAACACACTTCCTTTCCGTGTGTTGTTTAGCAGCATTTGTGTAATGCATTTTGAAAGAAAGAAAGAAAAACATACATTTAGCTTGTAGCGCATAATGTAATCTCCTTGAACGTAGACTACTGAAATACAGGTTAAAAAAAATCTCAAATCAAACCTAATTCCCTTCCTTTTGTTCTCCCGCATATCAAAAAGACAACTGAAACAAAAAGAAGTCATTACAAATCTATCAATGATATCTGCAATTTTCTACTCGTATAGGTAAAAAACAATTATTGAGCAAATCCAGTTAGGCTCTGCATATGTTTCATGAGCAGATTTGGTTAAGTAAATTAATTTAGAAAATAGTGATGATGTAATATTCCACACACAGAGAAAGACACAAGGGTATATGTATGGTAGAGACAGTCCAAGAGATTGCTATGGGTCTCTTGGGAAAAGAGGCACAGTTTTAGTTAGTCCTATATGGTGTTGAGTAGTAGAAACGTATGCACAGTGGTGGATAAAGTAGACTATAGGCCTTGAAATGTTGCCCAAACTTGCCACCCCTCTGCCCATCATCCTCCTGCCAGGCTTTGTCCATAGTCACTACCACCATTCTGTGCTAGCATTCACAACTGTGGGTTACCATTCCCCATTTACAAAGGGCTGTGTTCCTGCATACGCTTAAAGTGTCATCACTGACTGTATTAGACTATGTAGATTCAGTACTGTGGAAAAGTTTTAGCCAGGTGTGGAAAAAATGCTGCAAAGTAAGAATTTTTTCAAAAATAGAAGGCATCTGATTGGTTCCAAACTTATTCTGCAGCGGGACAACAATCTTAAACATACAGCCAATGTCATTAACAACTATCTTCAGGGTAAGGGCTTTTACCCACTAGCGTTTTTTTTCACGCTGCGATATTGCTCCGTTTTTGTTAATGGGACTTTTTAATGTTAAAATTGCATCGCACAAAAATCGCAAAAGCACAAACTTGTGATTTTTGTGGGATGCGATTTTAACATTAGAAAGTCCCATTGAAAAAAAACGCAGCGATATCACAGCGTTAACCCTTTCCAATCCAATTATTTTTTCTCATCCATTCTCCCCAGCTCCAAATAAATTCCTGGGGAGAATGGATGAGAAAAAATACATTTCCCTGAATCCTCCTGAACTGACAGAGTTCAGGAGGGTGCAGGTGCTCACTGCACTGTGGGGGGACCTGCTTACCTGTTCGGCGTCTTCCGCATTCTCTCTTCTGCCTGCCGACTCGGCGATCATGTGACCGCTGGGGTCAGGTGGCACCCAGCGGTCACATGATCGCACGGGCGGGAGGCAGAAGGGAGAATGCGGAAGACGCCGGACAGGTAAGCAGGTCCCCCCCACTGTGCAGGCTCCTGCCTCGGCATTCATGTGACAGCTGGGGGTCAGGTGACACCAGCGGTCACATGATCGCCGGGCGGAATCTCCTGCATTACATAGCGCTAATTGAGCGCTATGTAATGTGTAAAGGAGAAGGCAGAAAGGGTTAAAAACCCTTTTTGCCTTCTCCTCGGGGGTCCTCGATGAGGACTAGTGCAGGAGTGCATCTGCACCCAATGTGTCTGACGATCGGGTGCAGATGCACTCCTGCACTGCAGTGTCGGGCCTGTCCCGACATTGGAGCTGTGGAGGGAAATGATGATGTCGGGGCAGGCCCGACATTGGATTGGAAAGGGTTAAAAAAAATGCTAGTGGGTAAAAGCCCTAAAGAAGTAGTCCTGGAAGTGATGATATGGCCCCACAGAGCCATGATCTAAACATCATTGAGTCTATCTGGGTTTACATGAAGAGACAGAAAGATTTGAGCAAGTCTAAATACACAGAAGATTGAGGTTGGTTCTCTAAAAAACACCTGGGTGTACCTAGAGGAATTTATGCTGTTTTGAAGGCAACTGATTTGATTTAGATTTCTCTTTTGTTCATTCAATTTGCATTTTGCTAATTGACCAAAAACTATTAGTACTTCTATTTTTGAAAGCATCCTTACTTTGTAAAAGTTTTAGGCAGGTGTGGGAAAAAGGCTGCACAGTACTACCATGTTTCCTCGAAAATGAGCCCTAAATCAATTTTCAAGGGTGAGGTGGGGGTCTTGAAATATAAGCCCTGCCCCGAAAATAAGCCCTAGCTAAACTACATGTAAAAGAAAACAGCAATACTCACCTAGCCGGCGGCATCTGAGTCCCTCTTGCTGGTCTCCGGCGCTCCGGCAGGCTGCTGTGTCCTCAGCATTGACATAGCACTGTCTTTCTGGTGACGGGGCTTTGAATAGCCCGCCTCCAGCAAGCAAGTGCTGTGATTGGATCACAGAGCGCCTCTGGCTCAGCCAATCAAACCCGGGCTCGATCATTCACGGTGATGATCATGACATCACTAAATGGCTGTGATTGGTTTACCGGAGCACCGGCTCTGATTGGCTGAGCTAGCAGTGCTCGTGATCCAATCACAGCACTTACCTGCTGGAGGTGGGGTATTCAAAGCTCCCTCATCAGAAAGAGAGTGCTGTGTTAACGTTGAGGACACTGCAGCCTACCACAGCGCCGAAGACCGGCGTGAGGGACCCAGACGCCACGGGCCAGGTGAGAAGACACCCCCCACCCTGAAAATAAGACACTGTGCCTCTTTGTGGTCAAAAATTTATATAAGACAGTGTCTTATTTTCAGGAAACTGCTGTATACATCTTAATTACAAAGGGAATGGTAATACTCAGTTATGAGTTAGGCTAGAGCTATACAAAGACTTTTTCATGATGTATTTGGGTCCTCTTTAAATCCTATGTCTTACTGATTAGAGTTGATCTGTTTCCTTTTCTTCTCCATCTAGCCTAGACCACCATGATATCGCCACTGATGACTGCAAAGTTTTGATACTGATGTTTGGCCCTTCACTTCACACACAGCAAATCCGACCAGTGAAAATCAGCTCTTAGGCTGCTCTCACACAGGCGTCTGTAAAAAGGCTGCGTTTTTAAATGTGGCGTTTTACAGCATTTTTTAAACTGCGTTTTCAAACACGTTCAACAGTTTTTTTTAAATGCACCTTATCATTGCAATGGGTGATGAGGTGTGTTAAAAATTGCTGAAATACATTAAAATAGAGCAGGCACTGTTGGAAAATCGCAGCATTGGAAACGCCACGCTCGTACGCTCATCTGAGAAGTCCCACGGAAATCAATGGAGGCATTTTACAGCATTTAGCATGGCGTTTAAAACGTCGCAGTGAATGCTGTAAAAAACCGCCCGTGTGAGAGTGGCCTTACTATCTTGCAATGCTCTTCATAGTAGAAGTAAGGTAACCGATTACACAAGCTATTCCTTAATATAGTCAGAACTCCTCCTTTAACTGTTGTGAGGGATTAGCGTTTAGGATCGGTAGCAACCTGGGCATAAGCAGTCAGAGACAGTGACACTTGCGATAAAGTTTTTAGTCCAGGCTTCTCCTGGGTTTATTTCAGTGCAAGCAAAACAAAATACAGGCCTTAACGCCAGGCAAACATAAAGTAAATCCTGCTCGTCCGAGCACTTACTAAACATGTAGCGTCCCTGTCTACACACGGGTAACCAAATGGCTCCTGCACACAGCCAGCCAGGACTCTCAGACCTGCAAAGGTCTCAGCTCTCTCCCTGGCCCTGTAGGACCAGGCTTTATAAGGCCTGGTACCAGCCCCACCTGGTACGTGGGAGTGACCATCCCACCCTTCACTTTGGTCACTCCAGGAAAAGCCGGCCCGGATTATGTGGCTTGGAGCCACTTACATACAACAGCGTGTTAGTGGCTTAATGCTACTAACACTATACTGCCGGCTTCCTCCACCGAGCCCAGGCTGCTCGGTGGCACGCATCTGCCCAAGCGCTCCCCAAGGCAGCATAGGAGAGCATCCTAGGCGACACATACCTGCCCTTTAGCACCTTGCCGGTCACCGTCTCACACTGTATACATTTGTGTGTTTCATAACAGCTGAGTATCTCTATAAAGGGCTGCAATAGACAAACTATATTACAAAATCCTTTCTTTATAGCGAATAACATAATTGCCTAATTCTGTACAACAGTCCCAGAAGTAACACATAAAATGCCATTTTTGATAGCTCACTCCTCTGCTTGGCTTTTAGCAAAATGTTACCTATAAATTCCACTTTAAAATATTCTGACAATCCATCCCTAATTCACTGCCCTGCGCACTGTGGACAATGCATGCCCCCAAAACGGTGGCAATTGTAAGATATACGAAGGGGTACCCCCAAAAAACAGGAATTCATTTATTAAAAATAATCTATTTATTTGTACATTTTGAAAATTTTGTCTCATTCCAAGTACTCTCCATTTGAAGCAATACATCTGTCCAAACGTTTTTTGCACTGTTAAACGCATTTTTTAAACTCGGCGTCATTGATGTCCTACAGTACTTGTACCGTTTTCTTGTTTCACCTCTTCAACATCAGCTAAATGTTTTGCTTTGCGGTCAAGTAAAGAAAAGTCATGTAGATCAAGATCGGATGAATACAAAGGGGGAGACAAGGGTGTTATGATGTTTTCGTCAAAAATTGCTTAACACTCAGCGCTTTACGGGCAGGAGCGTTGCCATGATGAAAGAACCAGTGACCTGCCACAAACCCAGAAGCTTTCTCCGTATATCATGATGCAACCTTTCAAATAAAAACTTGACCCAGTGTTCCAAATTCTGAATGCACTATCCCTCTCACATCATTGAAACAAATGAGCATTGTTTTTACCTTTGACTTCACTTGTTATATAAATCAGCCATTAAAAATAGGCGAAGAACTGAACAACTTGTTGAGAAACAAAATCACTAGGGCCAAATGCAATCTTCCTCAACGACATCTGCTGACATACTCCCTCAGATGGGTTCAACATGCATTCACCTAGCAACAGAAGTCTGTACTAGTAACACCCCACCCACCCGACAAAGATTCTTGTTTCTTTTGGGCAGCCCCTTGTATAAACCGTCCCTCTTAGTTTTAAAGGTGCTGATTATACTGTTTTTCTACTGGCCACACACTGTGCCAGAGTTTTCTCTAGTATAGTTTGCAGTTATCCTAGTGCTCAGCAGTAGTGTTTGAGTCAGCTTTGTACTTTTGGTCTATTCAGTCTTTATGTTAGTATAGTAGTTATCAGTTAGTCTTAGACCATTTTCGGATCTTGGGCCCAGAGTGGGGCTACCCTTTTCAGGGTGGGTACTCCGCTTGAGGGACGATCAGTTCTGATTTACTTGTCTGTGTAGTCCTATGTATTTTGCTGTACTCAATACTGTAATTATTAGTCTGAAAAGATCCGCTGTGTCATTGGATCAGAAACTCGTCTGATATGCAAACTGTTCATACCTGACGTGGCCGTAACACTACTAATATTTCTACTTTGCCGGGAATTTTTTTTCAGATTATCATTTTTGTCTGCTTTCTTATTCCTCCTTGGGCACATTGATCAATATCCGAAGAGGTTCTCCAGTCAAAAGGATTTACTAGACAAAAAAGATAATAATTTTATCATTACTTCCCACTTATGCCTGTTAGCACACCCTATATTCTGCCTACTCCAAGAACCTGTACCCCTTCATCCCATATTTGGAGGAGATATGCAATACAGAAAAGCTGTAATGGTTCCTAGTGGTTAACATAGTGGGTTGATAGACTTCCTACCTGAAGATTACAGGTGATGGGATGGTTGTAAATGACAAGAGGACTGCAATGTTACTTGGTAATCTAACTACCATTGTTCTTCATGACTGAAGAATCCTTAAAGCATTGATCAAACAGCAGAGAATGAAAAAATGCTACAAAGCATCCAGAGGAGGGTCTATGTAGTTGAAAATGATGAGCAGGACCATTAAGCAAATGTGAAAATTAGAGGGAGGACTCTAAGATGTAATCTATATCTTGAGAATATATGCAGTCATTGTAGTCTGTAGGCAGATGTTACTTGTGATATTTATTGTCTTTTTGTGTATTTGTAAACAAATAGCATCAATTAAAAGAACTCCGCTTCCAAGACATCTGGTAAAAATGAATTTATTCAAGAGAATTTAAAAAAGAGACGAAAAAGAACCTTGAATCATATAATTGTATTTCGCTCTTGTTCTGTGCAAGCAGGATGCATTAAAGAGTCTTGCTATGCTACATTCATTACATACCAACGTATACTGTAGTCTTGACTATTCCTTATGTTTCTTTGTTAGTAAGACTGTATTTTAAGTTACATAGAAGACCACAATAACAGCAAGGAATTTTGATTAACACATTTCTGAACTTTTTTTTTTTTCATTATTAGAAAAATGTACATCTGTTTTGCTCTTCAATTTACAATACAATAAATGTCTATAGTGTGGTTATAAAACTTTTGTATGATTGCAAAGAAAGAACATTTTAATGGAGTCTATTCAAAGCTTCTGATGTTAGGAAATGACTGCATTCAAAGTTAGACTCCGTAAGGTTTTCAAAGCCATTCCTGTAAGGTGAAATGTGTATTAAAGTCAAAATCATCACTATTCTTGGCTTTGTAGAAAGGGTGTTAAATGAAATTGTTTAGCTATGGTATATTTGTAACACTTTAGTGCACTTCAGTATAGTTTTAATAGGAGAAACAATTGAAAAGTTCTACACTTGGCGGTATTCCTATCTTACAGCACTGGGACTTTCAGTTTGATGCCCAGTCATAGAGTGATGTACCTTGTTAACCATCTATAGAGACAAGAAGTGGATTAGTTGTGTCATACCTCTTTTTTATTTGCTGACTGATGAGATTTCAGCTGCCAAGACATCTTAAGGATGCATATATACCTTCAGTAGCTGTTGACTGAATGCTTGCTCAGCTGACAGATATTTCTTCTGACTCTTCCTTATACATAAATGCTTGGTTTAACCAAGCATTCATTTGAATGTTAATGGGCAGAGGGGAGTAAACCACTGATGAACACCTCTGGAGGTAGCTTATCTCCAGGAAGAACAAAAGGATAGGATAATGAAGTTCAATTGGGCCAATCCTTCTTTCCCCTTCAGACATCACCAGTTGGGGAACGATTGGAGGCCCCCATACATATAAGACTGTCAGCTGGTCCTGGCAAAAGTGGCATCTTCAGATAACTTTTTCTTAGTGTCCATGGGGGCCATTAGGTCTCTTCCTCAGGCAAAGTGTGGTACAGAAATTATCGGTAATAGCATTTGTATGTGATTAGAAAAGTAAAAAAAAACAGGATGCAGAGTGTTGATGTTTTTGACAACTTGATAATATTAATCTGTATTGCTATAGCACCAATGAATACCTTTGAGCTTTATAATTAGGGAAGGAAATGAACAATAAAAACAAATGAACGAGCAATTAGATAAAAGTAAAACTGCCCTTGAGAGATTACAATCTAAATTCAATGGGAGGAGTGATACAAATATATACAAGGTCCTAAGTTTGCCCAGGATACCAGCTTTATGTGTTGGCAAGGGGAATATAAAACTAATATACAAAACTGCATGAACTAGTCACCCACCACTATCTGAGCCAATACGGATATAAAGTGAAGACTATTGTAATAATGGCAGCTAATTGAGAATATAATGTAGTGAAGATATTTATGATCAAGTAATGCCCAATGTCCACGTGCAAATTTGAATTGTGGAATCCGCACAGACGATCCAGAATTCAAGCTTCCCATAGGGAGACATGGACGTTTACAACTGAATTAATGCATGCGAATTTGTTTTGCGGACCTTTTGATCCGGAAAACAAATCACAGCATGCTTCATTTTGCTGCCGTTCCTGCACGAACAGCTTCCATTTAAGTCAATGGAAGCCGTCAGATCCACGGCCCATCTGCAATTGAATTGTGGATGGGCCGCAGATTCCGCAGGAAAGCAGGAGATTAAAAAAAATCTACTGCACGTGTGTGGCGGGATACCAGACGGTGATTCCGCATACATCCGCAGTGAAGACCCAACAGGTAAGCACGATCCTCGGCTGCGGGCACATTTGGATTCCATTGCTGGCTCCCGAATGCGGAATCCGACCCGCCCATAGACATGACGCCTAAGGTTGTGAGTGGGCCATAGAATAAGGTTGTGACATAGGCCTCCTGGACGAAATGCCAATTTTAAGCTACTTTCATACGGCAATATTTTTAATGATATGATGCAGGAGGACGGTAGCAATATTACCTCTGCCCACTGAAAACATATGAATGCTTGGTTGAACCAATTGACCAAAACACAGTGCTGAACTATTACCACAGTTCCCACTACAGGACGCCAGACCATCATGGAGTCTGTTTCCGACAGTTTGGTCAGAAACAATCAGACAAGTAGATCACTGGAGGTCATTTTTTAGGAATCTGATAGTGCTTTTCCTGTTCCTTCATGCATAAAGCCCTAATACTGGGTTGGCGCATTCTACAGCCCTGTCCTGCTCTTCTGGTTTAATAGCCTGTGTCCCAATATCTGCTTCTTGCTCTTGATACTATGCTGGGAGACACAGTAAGCCATCTTGAGGCAATACGTATGGATTTAGCATCCTGGAGGAGCAGGACTACCTGTACAACCTGATGAACGCCTCACGCTACCAGTAGTAACAAGGATACTAGTAAAATGCAAAACTAGAGAAGAATCAATCAAGGATAAGGAGAGCGGAATTGCTGTGGTCACCAACTACAAAACCATTCTGTTTTTGTGGGTTGTCTTGCTGTCACCTCTCCAGTACTCTTTCTGCCACCTTCATTTACACCAAAGCAGGTGAAATTGATTCCACATTCGCTAATGCTTCCTTACTGGACAGTTTGATATCCCTGAAGTATAAGTGACTTTTAAGTAACTCAGGGTTATGCTGTGATGTTTAGGTATTCTGCTATGTTTATGAGCAGTCTAGTTTATATGTATTAGAATACAAATGTAGGCTACAGTACAGCCATGACACAGATATTATAGATAGGATAATGAGAAGTCTTTAGAAAGATTTGGTTTATTAGCCGGACAGCACTCTAATATCAGGTTCTGCATTTTCATTAGCTAATTTCTTCTTACACTAGGTGCCCTTGATTTATTTAATGGGTTGTACCAAAATGACAATTTATCCCCTATCCACGGGATAGATGATAAATTGTGATTGGTGGGGCTCTTACTGCTGAGAACCATTTAGTCACATCAGTGTGAAGTGAACATTGGCTGTGCATGCGAGGTCAGCGTTCCATTCATTTTAATTGAGATGGGATCCCTGACTTCAAGATGGTGGAGGTTCTCAACAGTGAGATCCCCACTGATTAGCAAGTTATCCCACCTCCTATGTATATGGGATAAATTTTAATCTTGGTATTACCCCTTTTAAATTCATTGTTCACTGACTGTGGTCAGTACCTCATCCTCTGGTATCCTTATTAGGCTACACTACTCAGTGGCCATCTCTCTCTGTGATAGAGGACATTGGTGGCCAGACTTCACCACACACAACAAACTTTAACTTTTTCAGCAAAAACGTGCTAAAACACATGTTGCTTTGACACAGCAACAACTCCTCTTCCTGCCCAGACACCATTCCTACCCCAGCAGTCCTGACAAAGACTCTGGAGTGCTCTCCTATGGGGAATACGTACACTTGATCTTTACATTGCATTAGCATCTCTGTGTGTTACAAGTACTTGCTCAAACCAGGAATGGGTCCAAAACACAGGGGAGATACGACTTTTTCCAAAACAGAATAGAGGAGTCATACTTAAACTTCAACCTTTAATTTATTGAAGCCACATTGTAGGGAATTGAATTTTCAAGACTGTAGTTCTATTGTATAACATGTGTGTGTCAACTAGTGTGTCCATGTCCACATAAAATATGCTTGACCTAAACTTTTTATCCTCTGACGTAGTGTCTATCCTGTTTTGCCCACCAGGAGTCTTGTAGTGGAGCATTTAACACACATGATATGGTGGTGATCACTTTAGCACTAAACTGGCATGGATTCTGAATGAGTTAATTATCTACAAGATGGCTTAATGCAGCCTACTCACTTAAAAACTAAGGAAGTCATTCATAGTCAGCAGCTATGGGGGGTAAACGATGATTGCAGTGGGCAATGGCAAACCACCCCACAAAAACAGTCTGCCAAGAAAACGTCACAATGTGATGTCACCCAAGGAGTCAGTCATGACTCGGTGCTTGCATCAGGAGACTTTACCTTTACCTAAAGACTGACTATAGAAAGTTAATCAAATAATATTGAAGCTTTAGAAGGACCTGTCATGGTGTAAAGTCTGCAGGGCTGGTTGCATTGTTTTACGGCCATAGCCCCACTGATTTTATCCCTGGCTTTTTCATACTCACCTCCGTTTGAGCAGGATGACTCTTCTTAGGTCCAACTCCTGGTGCTGTGAATTTAAATGGACAGTCTCCACCTGTCACTGTCACTTGGTGATGTCAGACTGTCAAACAAGTCCAATGTCACCAATTGAAAGTAAGCAGTGTGGACCATTTAACTAATTCCTAGCATCAGGAGCTGAACCTAAGAAGAGCCCGTTCAGGCGAATGGAGGTGATTATGAAAAAAGAATCTAAACCAAAAAATGGAGATAGAGTCAATGGGGCTGTGGCTGCAGAGCTATGCAGCCAGCCCTGCTAACTTTATACAATGGCAGGTCCTCTTTAAAGGGGTTATCAGGTACTAAAATATTGATGAGCTATCCTCAGGATAGGAAACGAATACCAGATCCGTGAAGGTCTGACTTCTACCTATCCCACTAATCAACTGATTGAAGAGGCCACAGTGTTCAGTTGAGGGCTGCAGCCTCTTGTCTGTTCTATGACATCATGCCCAATGATCACATGGACTACGTGCAGCACAAGTTCCAAAATGTACAATGCTGTGCCTAGTATGCAGTGATAGGACCCAGCTGATCACCAAAGTGCATCAGGAGTCGGACCCCCACTGATCTTCTATTGATGACCTATCCTGTGGACAGCTCATCAATTATTTCATCCTCAGAAAACCCCTTTAATTAAGAAGGCAAATATACAGCTTATTAAATAGTTAACGAATTAAGACTGACCTTTTATAATTCCCATTTAAAAATCCTACTATCAGCTAATAAGATCTTTTCCAATATAGATTTGAAGACATGCCTCAGCTATATCATTGGAAACACAGGGTCACTCAATAACAGAAATGTTCTTTATCCGGTGTTTAATCCATGCTTGGTAATATCTGAAATATGCTGATTCCTCTCATTTTCTAGAGCTCAGACCTATGTGTGTTGTCCCGATAATGAGATTGCATTTCAAAAGTTAACAAAAACTTATGTTGAAAATACGTCTTCTTGGAATACAAGCATTCTGGTTCACTTGCTAAGGCATTCCGATATTACTTAAATTCTAGAACGAAACACAACCTGAATTTCAGACATCGTATATTATTACCCAATTTATAGATTTATTTCTAAGAAAAAAAAACACACAGCCCCGAGGCAGGAGTAAAACTAGTAACTACATAAAGCTAAAGAATCAGATGTCTGCTGGGCAAATTGACAGAACTCATTAATCTTGGATGCAGCTCGCTATAGAGTCTGTCCTTTGCTGCACCTGCTCGGGACCAATGTAATTACATGATGGCACTATTAATACTGGAGAGCTAGAGTGAGGATAGGGTTATCTTCTCTTTAGTAAGTGATTGCTAGCTGATTAGTGGACAACATTTTTCTTGCAGTATAATTGCCTTTGTGTTACAGCGGCCTCCATGACCTGGAGCGAAGTCCTTGTTTTCGGAGGCTTTGACAATTGTACGGCAGGTTTTTTTTGAAGTAATGAGATAGAACTCTATCACTGCACGCTCACACATCCGAAGTGGAATGTATTTAAATCATTTTCTGAGTACTTGCAATTATATATTCCGTGGTTTGTTTTTGCTGCTGTCAAGCATCCTCCATATTTAAATGTTCCATTTCGAAGCAAAAACATTTGAATGAATGATCACATTAGTTGTACAAGGGGAATATCAGAGTGTGTAAATATAGGATGGGAGGCTGATTACATCATTTCGGTCTCATCACCATCACCATTCTTGCATTTGGAGGGCTGCCAGCCATGTTCTATTCAGCCAATCATGTAATTCCCTTCTACACCATTGAGAAGAATGTTTATTTTACTATAACGGTTGTCTCACGCTGTGAAACGGAAGATTCAATTGTACAGAGGCCATTAAAACGCTTTAGCATATAATTTGTTAATAGGCATAACATCTTCTAATATAGTGAAATATTTGAACTAAACATGTTGAAAATGGGAGTATTTGTGGATTACTGTGGGATTTATTTTGCTAGGTATTTCATTTTCATTTGGCTAGTCTGTAGGAAATAACTTTTGGTAACTACAATAGCCCGATCTCAGTAAACATTCTTTGAGTAGGAAGGATTTCATATACTGGAGAAGTTCTTGCATGAACTATACTATCTAAAGCCAGTGATGGACAAAAATAGAACAGCTAACATGTTTTATTATTATAGGAAATAAGAGCATGTATATAGATGTGTCCTTCCTTATCTATTCTCCTGGCTTGATATGTCTTGAGATGTGTGTGGCAAAATGACCAGCTTTAAAAAAAAACAAAAAAAAAACAATTAAACCCAAACCGATTTCATGATACTTTGTGAGGAGATGTGTATGCTATATTTGTCTGTTTGTAGCGGGGGAGAACAAGGGTCTATCCCTAATCTAGGTAAGGACAACCCTGCTGAATAAGCAGAGTACCTGCCTTGAAAAGGGCGACCCCCAAGACTGGAACCTAGAGAACTTCTCTTCAGGAGAAGGAGACAGGGGTAACTCCAAGAAAAGTTGAAAACAGATTGGATCAACAAATATGTAAGAGCACATGGACTACTATTCAAGTAATAGAGAGAGCAAAGATGGCATTGCAAACAGAGCAAACAGACACTAACCAAACATTTCAAAGATACGGTTGACACTGAAACAGTTATACTAAGAGGAAAGGGAACAAATACTCACAGCTCTAAGTTTGACCGGGATAACTAATGCACAACTGGTGTCCTCTGTCAGGAGCAGCTGGAATCTATCTAAGCCTAAAGTCTCATTCACACGAGCGTGTGCTGGTGCGTACATAGGTGCGCACAAAAACAGCATGCCCATGTACGTGCACAAAAACGTGTGAATGCAGGTCCGTGCAGAATTGCGTTCAATAGGGGCCGTGGCTACTGCTATTGAAAGCAATGATCTGCCAGCAACCCCTGCAGTCATTTTCAGGGAAGGGCTTTAAATATAAGCCCTTCTCTGAAAATCATCCTTAGGTGGGGTAAAAAATAAAAAAAAATCTATATTTACCTTTCCACCGCTGCCGCAGCTCAGATGCGTCTAGCTGCTTGATCCTGTCACTGTAATGAAGTTCTTTCAGCAGACGGGGATTTAAAATCCCCGCCTGCTGAAAAGGCTGTATCTGATTGGCTGAGTGCTCAGCCATTCATTGAGTGACAGCTGAGCGCTGCCTGTGATTGGTCACATTGCTCAGCCAATCACAGGAAGCCTCGGCCATTCATTGAATTCATTGAACAGCCAAGCTCTGCCTGTGATTGGCTGAGTGTTTAGCTTTTAAATCCCCGCCTACTAAAAAGAACTTCATTACAGTGATGGGACCCAAGCGGCTGAGCCCCGGCAGCGGTGGAGAGGGGAGTATACATTTTTTTTTTCTTTTCTACAACAAGGAATTATTTTCAGGGAAGGGGTTATATTTAAATCCCTTCCCTGAAAATCACTGCGGGGGTGCCGACATCCTATTGCTTTCAATGGGGCTGCCAGAAGCATCATTCCCATTGAAAACAATGTGAGAGCTTCGTGATCCTCTGCGACAGGTGTTACAGCTGTGACAGCTGTGGCAAGAGATTCCTTATTCCCGTGCTGTCACAGTGTTCACGGAGTCCCCACAGGGAATAAGGTTTATGTTTTGCAGGTGAGCGCGTTTGCATGCCTGTAAAACATGGACATGTGAACACACCATAGGGAACCCATTGTTCTAATAGGTGCGTGGTTTTGTGTGGACATATGTATGCACTTAAACAGTGCGATAACAGTGCCTGAAGTACCACAACAGACAGTAAACTAAGTTTGGCACTTAAGTTCAGAGTAGAGGTAAAAAGGTGAATAATGCTTCTTTTCTTTTTATTCCATTTTAATAACTTGGACAACCCCTTTAAGTAATGCAAAACTTGCTTAAGGCTAACTTCACATGGGTGAGTGCGATAACGGGCCATGAATCATAGCCTAATTTTGCGCTCACCACTATGCGATTTCCCCATGGACGTGAGGCGGTTTTATAACTAAACCACCTTGCATCGGTTTGGGGAGGTAGCGATCCTCCACCGCTGCTAACAGCCGTGGCGGAGGATCGTGGAGTGACTCCCATAGTTTTCAATGGGGAGACATCGCATTTGCTTGCACCTAGGACAAGGTGTGATGCTACCCCTGGCCCCATTGAAAACAATGGGCTATGCGAAGGTATGCCCAAAGATAGGATATGCCACAATGGTGGGATGCAGGAAAACATCACTCATGTGTATGACCCCATTCAAAAGAATACGGTTCACATTTGTGCGGCTTGCAATGTACAAATCTCGCCCGTGTGAAGCTGGCCTTAAGCTTACTTCACACCTGATTTTTTTTGGGTCTATGGTTAAAAAAGATTTTTAAAATTGCTCCACCTAGAGCTTCCTGTGTTTTGAAAAAACCAACATAGCTAGTCAAAGATACCAATAAAGCGTCAGAGATAAAAAGAAAGAAGAGAAAGAAGCAGGAGATTTATCCAAAGTAGTGCATGGAAAGAGTGAAGCAGTTGCTCGTAGAAGCCAAGCAGATCTACATTTCATTTTCCTGAGAGGATTTGAAAAATTAAATCCGGCACCTGATTGATTGTCATAGACAACGGCTCCACATTTTCCTTGCAATACTCTCTTATAGACAGCCAGCAAATACTTGGCTGCAACAAAAATAGTCAATAAAAACCATTCAAAAAACCACGGGAAAATCAAACTTGCGCCATGTGTGAATCCAGCCTTAGGCGACTTTCATATGGTTGTTATATGGATGCATTTTAACGTCTACATTATGGATTACAACGACAACACCTGGACGCTCCGTGTTTTGTTGAGCAAAACTAAGGCAAAGTTTATTTCAGTAAAGCTGCATGGGGTCCAGGTGTTACAGTATCAGAGACGGTAAACTGCTGCTGCATTAGGCTTTTTGTGACTTAGAGATTGAAGAATTGTTAAGCAAAATTAACAGCTGAATGGCTGCATGCAGACTCCCTTAAAGTGCCCGCATAATACTGCCATATAGAACACTCGCCAACTCTCCTGGATTGTTGGGAGACTCCTTGAAAAGGGAAGATCTCTTGCAAGAGCCAACAAATATTCTGGCACTGACTCTCCTCTGCTAGTACTGAAGATAAATGTCTAGTTTAAGGACACAGTAATGATTGCCCCTTTCTCAGTCCCTGAAGAGTTGTGTCACATTGTCCATCCACCGATGGAGCTGGTAATGTCTCCTTACTTTCTCTTCACTCTACCTACAACTACCCTGATGTGCTCTACATGTTCTCAGTTGGGGGTGATGTGCCCTCTGTACACCAGAGAATTATGAAGGCATAGGTCTGGGGTCTGTATAAAGGTTAGGCTTTGTTTTAGCTGTGAATTATTACTTCCTAGGGGCACACAGGGGGTAATAATTGTTACTATATCATTATTTAGGAAGCATGGCATTTGGTGATGCCATACCACAATGGCATATCTATAGGGATCGCAGGGGTCGCAACTGTGACCTGGCCCCTATGCCAGGAGGTGCCAGCGGTCTCCCTCACCACATTAATTGTAGCTGCAGTGGTCCACCCGCCCCTCCTCGGGCGCCCTCGCACCTCTGTCCAATAGAGCTCAGTGTCACTTCTTCACTACATCTATAGTGCAGCTGTCTGTGTGAGGGGCCATGTGACTTCCTGTTCATAACTTAGCTCCTTCCACTTTCTCTATGCTAGCATTTGATCCATGGTAATATGCAGATTAATCAAATGCATTTGATTACACAATTCCACTCACATTAGCGGGTCAAAAGTTTGTAATCAAGTCACAGAAAATAGAATGCAGCATGTTCTGTTTTACCATGGATATCCACATCATAGAGTATGGGCTGAGGGTATCCGCATCATATAGTATGGGCTGAGGGTATCTGCATCATAGAATATGGGCTGAGGGTATCTGCAACATAGAGTATGGGCTGAGGGTATCCGCTTCATTGCTAAGCGATGGTGTGGGAAGTATAAACAAAGAAAAAGGTGTACTGCACATGAACACCTGCATGAGTACGCGGTCATACAAAGTACATTATGCAGGGAATCAGCTGCGGGCCTACGTAAGGCGATTACGCATGAGGCTGTGTGAGCTCAGCCTTAAGGGAGAAGTGACACAGAGTTCTGCTGAACAGAGGTGCAAGGGGTGTCAGAAAGGGGTGCTGGAGAGCAGGGCCGTAGCTAAAGGCTCATGGCCCGGGTGCAAAAGTGTATCTTGGGCCCCCCAACGTCTCTAAACCCCTTAATGCAGAGGCGTAACTTGAAGCTCCTGTGCCCCAATGCGAAATCCCCAACTATAATGCTTTATTCATAGTACTGGGCTCCCTACATGGGGAGGAGAGGTCTTTTGGGCCCCCTAAGGTGCCTGGGCCCAGGTGCAACCGCAACCCCTGCATCCCCTATAGTTACACCAGTGCTGGAGAGACTGAATTTCTGCTGAATGTCACTGCCTCTGCAATATCCATGAAGCGGTGGTACATATGTGTGTGTTTGTATATGAAATATATATATATATATATATATAATAAGCCTGCTTGTGACACACTAGCGTATTTTGACAATGTTTTTGCATCCGTTATAAAGATGTGTGTCCCAGCCTGACCGCGGGCCTCCTAACTTGAACTCTGAACATCATAGTAATCAATGATGCCAAGACTTTAAGTCAGGAGAACTGCAGTCAGGAAAGGAGACATGTCTTTATTCCATATGCAAAAACATGGCCAAAATACATAGGCGTGTCACCAGCCATGTGTGTATATGTACTTGTAAAATTCGCCTATTTGTTTCTTTTAGATCAGCTTTGTGGTTTCCATTTTTCTGCTCCATTATGGCATCAGAAGAGTAGAATCCAGTGGCCAAACAAAGCCATCTTAGGGCGCCCACCCACTGGCGTTTTTTTTTCCCTGCGAAATTCGCAGGGAAAAAAAAACGCCAGTGGGTGGGCGCCCTTATACTGAACCGAATGGCATTGAACAGACCATGAACTAAAATCGGGTCCATTCGCTTACCGCCCAGCTATCTAGCATTCACCTGGATGAAATATCGCAGCATGTTGTGCTATTGTGTCCTGGATGAAATTGGAAATCAGCAACAGACTCTGTAAATGGAGCCCCAAGGGTGCTTTCACACGGCGGAATATGCCATCCCAGAATTCCAAGCCAAACTCCGCACGTCTAAATGCAAATTATGATGCGGAAT
This sequence comes from Eleutherodactylus coqui, assembly GCF_035609145.1. Lineage (NCBI taxonomy): Eukaryota > Metazoa > Chordata > Amphibia > Anura > Eleutherodactylidae > Eleutherodactylus > Eleutherodactylus coqui. The sequence continues at coordinate 256,777,683 of NC_089839.1, read as the reverse complement.
TGAAGGTAGAATTCTGCCCCGTTAAATTCCAAATCAAAGTCTGCATGTTAGCAGTGCAGATGTTTGCGCTGAATATTTGGCAATGTTGTTATGGAATATACCGTCCAGTCTGAAAGCACCTTAAGGCCATTTTCACATGGCCGAAAAAAATCGTACGAGATTTGTGTGTTGCACGACGATCAAGTTTCACACAAATATGAACCCCATTCTTTTGAATGGGGTCATACACATTAGCAATTTTTTTTCCTGCCTCGCATTGCAGAAAAACATTGTGGCACATTCTATCTTTGGGCATGCTCTACCATCGCATTGCCCATTGTCCTTAATGAGGCTGGCAGCAGCATCGCACCAGGTGCTAGGTGGTGGCGCTAATGCCCCCAACCTCCCTGAGCGCCAAACACAGCCAGCTGCAGTAGTTATACAGTATATGGCGATGGCTAATGGGCCCCTGTTCGCTAAGGGGCCGCGTCGCAATTGCAACCCCTGCAACCCCTAATGGTACACCGGTGTGTGAATGTCACCTGTTAATCATGGACTATAATAGAGTCTACAGAGCCCCTGTGTAGAACTAGTATCTCCTGCTATATGAGATTATTTAGTAACAGTATTTAGGTAATGATACTGTCATTGTGTGTCAGTATTATTTGGGCCTATAGTGGTATTATTGGTAATATTGTCCTTTGAATAGTATTTTTTATTCAATATGCAGGTACTGTAATATTAGTCAGTCACAATGGTTGAGAAGTAATGGAAGTAGTTATGGTGTAACGGTTTTATTTGGCCCTTGCATAATAGTATCTTTGGTAATATTATCTTTTTCATGCTGCATTTTGTTCAGTAACAGTATGAAGATAATATGTAATCAGTGTATGGTGATATAATATGGGCCTGGTATAGCGACAACAGCGTCATATGATAATTATACATGATATACATTTTTTTTAAAGAGGGTGGGGCATATGCCTTGGAGTTTGTGCTTCAGATCCTTTAATACCCTAGCAACTGCACTGTTTTACTACAAAATGTATTGAGCAGATTTATCAATAGTAGTGCAAAAAATGAGCAAATTGATGTTCCGAAGTGAGATTGTAAAATAAAAGCTGCAGGCTGTTGTTGGAAAAATCTCTTTTTCATTCTTCTTCTTTGGCTAAAGAAATATGCGACACTGCTGGAGACGGTCATCCTTGGGATTGGTGTATTTCTGTCGTTTTTGAATACATCATGATTCCAAATGTATACTTAATCATGAGGACGAGGGCTAAAGGTTTGCATAAAATTAACATCTAAATACCTAGAATATCAATAAAAGGATAAAATATGTTCTTTATTTTTCCCCTCATGTATCCCCACCAAAAACGTGACTCGATCATAAGAAAAAAGTGCACCTGTAATTATAAAGACACACATTGGGGTTCATTTAAGTGAGCCTTTTAGTTCCAACAGTGGCACAGGATGGGGCTGATTCAGCAGTGGAGCAGTTCATTTGGGCGCATTGTTCTGTAGTAGGAATACTGTTTTATTTCCCTGCCATCAGTCAAGAGGATTAAATTTGATTAAAATGGCCAAGACCTGGAAAATAGCTCCGTTTTGGGGGGCCTTAACACATGACTGATTTGTAAAACTTATTAGTTATAAGACAGCAAGTAAACGACAGGAGCTTAGAGAAGCTGATTAATAATATATGTCAGTGCTAGATACCATTTTTATCAACTATTTTAGGTACATTTTACTTATTTCAATAAAAAAATGCTCTTATCAGATTTTACTTACATTGCTTTTATAATGTATTTCTTTCTTCACCTTTTAACACTCCTACAGTTTAGTGTGGCTTCATATGAGCGTGTTTTTGTCCGTGCATACGCGCACACAAAAACGCGTCTATTAGAACCAATGCATTCTCTATGGTGTGTTCACATGTCTGTTCTTTACAGGCGTGCACCTGTAAAGATAGGTCATGCGTGCACCATAGGGAATGCATGCATTGTCTTCAATGTAGCCCCGGCTGCTGCCAGTGGCTCAATTGAAGACAATGGTCTGCTGGCACCGCGTAATTGTTTTTCAGGGAAGGGCTTTAAATATAAGCCCTTCCCTGAAAAACAACAATTTTAGTGTTAAAAAAAACTTAACTGTCCACCGCTGCCGTGTCCCCACGGGGATGAAGAACACATCAGATTTTTCCTTCATCCCCGCGTGGAAAAAGAATTCCCTGCTGCACCTGACACATCTGTGACAGATGCAACAAAGGAATTCTAAGTCCCCGCGGGGATGAAGAACACATCTTTCGCATGTGGCAGATGTTTTCTTCCTCCCCGCTGGGAATAGAGAATTCCCTGCTGCGCCTGTCACTGATGTGACAGATGCAGCAAAGGAATTCTTCATCCCCGGGAGGAATAAAGAACTTCCTACCGTAGCTGTCACAGATGACAGCTGCGGTAGCGGATCCAGCTGCTGACACCCAGTAATTGCTTTTCAGGGAAGGGCTTTAGGTATAAGCCCTAAAGCCCTTTTGTAACAATAGTAAGAACAATAGTTAGAAAAATAAGTTTAAAAAAATTGCAGAACAAAATGAAAATATGTACATTAAAAAAAAAAATGACCGACCTATATGCGCTCTGTAATCCAAAACTATACAAACTATATATCAAAATGTCCGAAAAAAATGAGGAACCCAATCCCATACTTTATTGTAGCATAAATATACTTATTTTAAAAATAAAGAACTATAAATAATTTTTTTTAGCTTTTTACCCCCAATAAAACAAAAAAAAACTAAAGAAAAAGTCAGTGAAAAAAAATACAAAAAATAGCCCTATAAGTCATTGAAAAAAATGTAGCAGAAATAATTTTAGTAGCTAAAGATAAAAAAAAATATGGCAGTTAACCACATGTGTAAAATCCAAAAAAAGGTCTGGTCCTTTAGGACAGGGGTGTAGCTAAAGGCTCATGAGCCTCCAACTTCTCTTAACCCCTTAACGCAGAGGTGTAACCTGAAGCTCCTGAGCCCTAATGCAAAACCTGTAACAGAGCCCCAACTATAATGTTTTAGTCATAGTACTGGGCTCCCTATATGGAGAAGAGAGGACTTATGGGCCCTCTAAGGCTCCTAGGCCCAGGTGCAACTGCAACCCCTGCATCCCCTATAGTTACGCCAGTGCTTTAGGACCAAAACACCCTGGTCCTTAAGGGGTTTAAAGGCAGTAGCTCCAGATCTATCAGGACTACCAACATGCTTTTCGTGTCATTATTTATGAAGCCTTTTCCATTGAAAAAAAAACAGCAGGCAATCATACTTACTAATGTGATAGTATATAGATACATACGGGGAGGTGAGCACAATAACCCCTCTCCAGCAGCATGCAGACCAAGCAAAATACATATGGAGGAACTGACCAGGTGCAAAATGCTGATGAACCGTCATTAACGCCTACTATACATTGGGGTAGTGGCTGCTTGGTATTATACTTGCACACAAAAATGGCATTTTGAGGGTGTCAACCACACAGTTACGTGTAGTACACCGTGCAGGCTTACATCCTATTCGATCTGGTGGTCTGACCTGCACCGCAAAAGTCAACCACAATAGTGGAGACGTCCTGGGTTCCTCCAGTATTCATAAGCCAAACCACTTACTGCAAAAGTTACAAAAAATACGAGGTGCTAGTTTATACTTTGGCCAAAAAACACTAAATACTAAGGACCACTGTATATATCTTTATTCTATTGCACGAGTAAGTATGGTACCTGCTATGTTTTTCTTCAATAGAAATGTCCCTTTTTTGCCTATGTCTTGATTTTAATGGTGGTGTAAGAAATAATGTTATTGTAGAAACTCTCAAGCTAAAGAGAACCCTTGACATTGGCTTGTGAGCTTGCATATTTTGGCCAAAGCATGAACATCTTGCTTTCCCTAAGCAGGAATAAAATATAATCAAAAAGTTGTATATTTGAAAATGGTATCAATAAAAACTACAAGCTGTCCCACACAAAATAGCCCTGGTACAGCTCTGTTAGCTGAAAAATAAAAATGCTCTGGTCCTGGAATCTGGTGCCACATACAAGTCTTTTTGTAAAAAAAAAAGTGTTTATATTGCACAAAAGTGGTAAAATATAAAACCTCTATAAATGTGGCATTGTCATAATCGTAATGACTCGCAGAATAAAGTTAACATAATATTTATTCCACCCTGTGAATGTCATAAAAATAAATAGCAAAGAACAATGATGAAATAACTTTTTTCCAGTGCCCCTAACAACAATAATAAAAGTTATTCAATACTTTATATGTACCCGAAATTGGTTCCTATAAAAACTAGAACTTGTCTTACAAAATACAAGGTGTCATACCCAGCCGAGAGAGTGTAGGAGCTGAGTCAGTGTCCCATGTCTGTAGTCTTGTGAAGACCAGGTCAGGTCAATTTTGGAGTACAACCAAAGATCTCTCAGACCATTCTTGACTTCTGCAGCTGCAACTTCCACCTCTTAATCACACAGTCAGTGACCAGTGACAGACATCAGTCAATTGGCAGCCAGAGTGAGTTGACTGACGATGATGGGATGCTTTGCTGTCTTTAGTTTACACCAGTTGCATAGCTATACTTGTCTCAGGGGTCACAGTTATGACCCAGCCCCTAAGCCAGGGGGACCCATAGGCCCCCCTTGCCAGTGTAGCGTAGCACCCATGGGAAAGTCCTCCCAGCACGTGGCCCTCTGCACTTCAACTCTGGACTGTTATATGTGCTGAGGTTATTTACATCTTCCAGTAACAGACCTCACGTTGTTGTTAAGCATCCGACTTTTTCTCCGGCAGCATGTTCTCAGTGCAGGATGAGATGATGGAGGAGTTCGGTGCTTAGCAGTAACGTAAGGCCCGTAACTGGAAGATGTGATAACTTCCATGCAATTAACAGAACAGAGTTGCGATACGCAGGAGACAACATGAACCATACTGGTATACCCTGGGCATCTTCTATATATATTTACATATGTACAGCTGGTATAAGTTATACATTCTATATATAGTGATATGGACCATGTAGTTATTACCTGGGTATCTCCTTTATATAACTATGTGTACAGCTGGTATAAATTATACAACTTCTTATATATAGTGATATGGGCCGTGCTGGTATAACATGGGTATCTCCTATATAACTGCAATATTATAATGTAACTCACAGAAAAAGTAGCCAGATACAGGATATATACTACAGGAAAGGCTCGACTGCCGTTTAACCTGGCAGCATGCAGCAAGCCAGATTGCAATATAGAGGAGCAAAAATGTTTATGTGCACGCTGATTGAGCAACCACTCAACTCAACCCAGTTATATTACTTATAATGCAACAATGTAACTCACCTAGAAGCGCTGTCTGGCTCTTCTCCCCATTCCTGTAAGTCTTCAACTATATTCTGGTGGCTGAGCGCTGCCTGTGATTGGTCACAGCACTCAGACAATCAGAGGTAGCACTTTGTGGAGGCGGGGATTGTTCAATTCCCGACCACCAGAACACAGATGAAGACTGACTGGGATGGGGAGAAGAGCTGGACAGCGTTTCTAGGTGACTTAATTTTTTTTAACAGCTAGGGATATTTTTCGGACTGGGGCTTATATTTCAAGCCCCCCTCCGAAAATAATTGCTGCAGGGGTTGCCTTCATCCCATTGCTTTCAATGGGGTGGCAGCAGCCCCGGCCCCATTGAAAGCAATTGGTTAGCATCGCGGTCCTTTGTCATAGCTGCGGCAGGGGATTCTTTCATGCCTGTGGGGAGTCCAATCATCACTGAACACTGTGACAATGCTGTCACAGTGTTCAGTGATGAGGGGCTCTTCGTGGAGCAGCTGCACTTTTACAAGCACCGCTGCTCCACACACATGTAAAAAACAGCATGGAGCTTCAATCATGCGCATTTTGACATCTGTGGAGTGCATTTTTTAAGCACATAGGTGCGCAAAAAAAAGCTTGTCTGACCGAGCCCTAAGTGTGCACAAATACCAACGCATAAAATAACTGTATAAACTAGCTATCACTAGAATTGTGCTGACCCCCAGGATAATGTTATCACATTATATACTGAATTATAAATGATATCCAAAAAACAATAGCGGAATTTCTTTTTTTCCTCAATCCCCCTAAAAAAATGTAATAAAATTTACAGTACATTATATGTACCCCAAAATGATGCTATTAAAAAAAACAACTTGTCCTGCAAAAAACAAGCCCTCATATGGCTGTGTGGATGGAAAAATTAAAAAGTTACGGCTCTAGGAATGGGAAAGCAAAAAAAATAAAACAAACGAAAAATTAGTTGGTCATTAAGGCAAACAGGCTTCGGTAGTAAGAGGTTACAGCTCTACAGAGTCATAGCACCATCACTGTGCAGGACAGCCAGGTCACCTTTCATTTCATGCTATGTGTCCCTCATGTCATTGCTCGCCACATCATGAAGGGGAATGGCTTCTGCTTGATTAATTTTAATAACTAATCATCAACCTTCTCGGTTACAACTGATGGAGATGGAGAAGGGAACTGGCTTAGTTATTAAAATGGGCCAAACAGCCATTCCCCTTCATGATGTGGCGGGCGCAGAGAGAGGGATCATAGCATGTGACTCTGGACACTCCCGGGCTGGAGTGGAGGTTGAGACCACGGGTCCGTGTAAGTATTTAGCCACCCTGTAAAACACTTTTAAGGGTGTGTTTACATGGGGGCAGAAATGTTGTGGAGCGTCCGCAGTGAAAATTTCCATATCCAATTTCATGGCATTTTCGCAAAATCTGTACCCACAGCTGATTACAGAAGATACAGCTCTCACTTCCAAAGTCTTCGGCTATGAGTGCACTCCTTCACCCCATACCTAGCGGCCTATACTGAGTGCAGCGCCACTTGTCACGTGATGGCACTTCCATATCACCTGACCAGTGGCGCTACACTCAAAAGAGGCTGTTGGATATCGGGTGAAGGAGTGCACTGACTTTGAACGTAAGTACTGTATCTTCTGAAATCATCTGGCACGGCATTTCTGCCCCGTGTGAATACCACTATAGGATTGCATTCTATTTTTTGGAAAAGCACCCATTAACTTAAATTGGCAATTCTGGTCTGAGAATCGCACCCGAATAGGCCATGCTGCGATGTTAAAATTGTCCATGTGAATACACTCTTAGATCTTACTCTGACATGCGTATATTGGCCACGTTTTCACGCCTGGCCGATATACGCTGTCTCTCTCTGCAGGGGAAGGAGGCAGGCAGGGTTGGGAGCAGTGCACTGCGCTCCTGCCCCCTCTCTCTGCCCCTCGCCACTATTTGCAATGAGAGGGGCGTGGCAGGGGTGGAGCTAGTTTGCGATTGTCGCTTGCTGTAAGAGTCAGTAAAAAGGCAGATTATGAAACCAATGATTTACAATGTCTTCCTTCCCATTAGTGATTGTTTTTAACTCTTGTGATTTTGCGAAAGCAAAAAATCGTAGCATGATCTATCTTTCTGCGTTTTGCCTTTTTTTATTGCTACTGTATCTCTATAGAAGCTCCTTTTTATTGCAACGCAACAAACTTGCATTGAAATGTGATGCTATGCCATTTTAACATTAGAAAGTTCTATTGACTTTTGCTATAAAAAATTGCGTGTTTTTATTGCGTGATTTTTTTTTGCTGCAGCGATGCGATGCAAGATTATTTTAAAAAAAAAGCATTGATGACGCTCAAAAATTGTGAGGGCAAAGACGAGATTTTGCCACGATTTTCTTTTCTATTATATTCTTTATTTTGATTGGGCAGTTGGGGTTAAGGGTTCTCTATTCCACATTTTCTGGAATTGTCTTCTGATCATTCCTCTGTGGTCTTCTGGTTTGCCTTTAATTAATCTGTCAGGCACATGGATGTGTATTTGCCTTGCCACCCACCAGTTTGGCTGTGGGCTAACAGAGGTGGAAGCACAAAAGGTACCCTGGTTCTCGTGCTTAACCCCTCCAAGTGGGATACTGGCTCTGCTGCAGTGTCCTCACGCTGTTACACACACAGTCAATCCCGGTTGTGTTGCTGCTGATGCTGCATTGGCTGAAACGCAGTACCTAAGGGCATGAACGGGAGCGTCATGGAAATACAGGCTTGAGTAGCACAGGTGCATAAAAAAGGTCCACGTTGTAGGTCAGGAGCCAGCAGCAAGCAATTGCAGAATCCAGAATCCAGAGTCAAGGAGCATAGATGCCAGTATGGTCAATAATTAGACAAGGGTCAGAACCAGGCATACAAAGGAACTGGGGATTTGTCACAATGGTTAAGGAGACCAATTGCTTATACATCCACCCTATCGTGTGGATGCCTAAAATAGGGAGTGCAGGGACAGGATTGGAGAGGGGCGAGTTATGGGAGTACACACTGGCCCTTCGAGAGCCTGGGCAAGAGTGTGCATGAACCCTACAGGCATCTGAGGAAAGAGCAGGAGCACAGTGGCAACCCTTGGCGGCCGCAGGAGCACCTGAGCTGCGACAGAAGGGTACTGTAATATATTCTAATCTTCCAGACGCTAATTAGCAAAATTCTTGGTCTGGCTCCCCTGTTGGTTAGAATTTATACAATTACATACAACTGCAGAACAATAGTGTGTCATATTCTTCATACAGTAAATACCATAATTGCCCGTAATTGGAGGAGCTGCCTTATCCCCACAATTGCTGATACTGTCCATCTAGTCTCTCCCAATTGTCTATATGAAAAAATGTTCGGGAGTCAGAAAGGAAGGATGGAGTCATTCTTATCTAGGGGGAGTTTATGGTTATCTAGACATCCTCTATCTACATAGATAAGGGGCAACTCCATCTTCCAAAGTCTACTCAATTGAGCAGTTATACTTAAATATCTCATTTGTCTAAAGTAGTATGTGGCATGTCTGTTACCAAATTACATTTATGTGGTCATTTTGATTGCCAAATTGTGGCTATCTCCTAATTTCACATATATTTCTATAAGGTACACTGTTCAGGGTACAAGTATTTTTCGATGCATGTATCCTTTTATGGTCAATCAAAAATGACAAAAAAAATTTACTGAAAAAAACAAGACCTCTCAGATGGAGCAAATTGAGATTGCTTCACATTAGAGAACCCTTTTTATCAACACTTTCCCAATTCTATTGCCTTCTAGCGGCTCACACTTGTCATTATAGAGGCTAAATTGCCAAAACGAGTCATGTGCTGCCAACAACAGATGATTTTTAGTGCGACACAATCACCCAAGAAATGAACATTTGCTCGTCCGTTGGTTAATCAGCGGCACCTTCATACAGGCAGATGATCGGATGAACAACCATTCGGACAATCGTTCATTCCGGATCATCTGCCCATGGAAAAGGCAGATGACCCTGTGATTAAGCATCCTTTCTCTATATTATATTCTAATGACATTACTATATAAAAGAATGAAGAACAATGAACAATATATTCAGCATTACAATGGATGGATTCACTCATTACAAAATTGTGCTGTATGGGAAATAGAGACATCAAAAAGGTTTTACATTATGCAACTCTACTTTTTAGAATTCAGGGGATCATTCTTGAGTTGCAGTATTATTTTTTTTTTACCATTGCTTTTGATTAAGAGAAAACACAACCTTAGCACACGTTAATGTTGTGCAACATCCTCCACAAAAGACATGAGATTTATTCTTCTTTTTACTTACTCTGCTCAAAGTGCTCACTGTATGGAACAACATAAATAAATGGTACAGGGGCCATTATATATACTAAGCCCTAAGAACTGCTCACAGTAGCTGTTATCAGCACTACATCAAAGCATTATGGCTTAAAATAGAATAGATACTGGATTCCAAGACATATCACTTAGTTTTCTAATGTATTTGTACTTTGTGTTTCTTACAGAGCTAATGCAATTCGGAGCATAGGCCAACTGAACCATTACAGGACATACATTTTCCAATATACATACTAAGTTGAGTAAACATTTCCAATCTGATTTAGCAAAGAAAATTAAGCTAGTTATTGATTTTGCTAATCTATATTTTTCTGTATCTGATGAATGAAAAATAAATGTAGAAACATTTTCAAATATGCTTAGCTACTGTACACTGAAAGATTTAGCATAATCATATTTCTAATGGAAATGCATCAAATAGTTGTAGGGCTATCTAATTGCCAGCTTGTCCTTTTATGTGATTCCATCATTCATGGCTGGAACTTTCCTGCTGATGTAGCAGGTAATGAATGTTTCATCTGCTGTTTGTTGAGGTTGAAAAGACTACATATTGGTGGGATATAAAAAGTTTTACCTGGGCTCAATACCAAACATTAGCGTTACATAGCTAATAAGGTCAAAATTGCATTGTTGTACATGAAGACAATCTAGTATGTGTCTTTATGTGTTGATAAGATGAAAGGAGCCCATGGGTAAGGGGTAGGGCCTCTGGCAGGTTTGAATCTTGGGCACTAACAACCTCTTGTGGTCCTCGCTTTTGGGCACATTCGTTCTGCTAAAGATGGAAAAGGACTCATGTGGTACAGAGCGTTAAGGCAGCAGAATGCAGTCCTAAGCTCTCACTCACGACCTGAAGGTTGAGAGTTCAATCCAGCTCAAGGTTGACTCAGCCTTCCATCCTTCTGAGGACGGTAAAATGAGTACCCAGCTTGCTGGAGGGTAATAAATAAATTACCTGAAAGCGCTGTGGAATAAGTGGGCACTATACAAATAACAAGTCCCTTCCCCTTCCTTTTGACCAGTTGACTTGTTAGAAAGTCACTTTGATTTAAAGGGATGCTGCCATCCAATAGTTGGCGCTGCAGAGGTATTTTTCCACCTTCCTTATTTGCAGACTGTGTATCTTGCACATTTCTTCCGGCTTCCAGGTCACATAACCAGCACTCTGACAACGTTCTGTGTCCTGCAGTTAACAGCGCAGATTTATGACAATTGTCATAAATAAAAATTAATTTTTTGATAATAGCAACCAATCACAGCTCAGCTTTTATTTTATATTTTGCTCTTGAAAATGATAGCAGCAGTATGATTGGTTGCTATTGGCAAGAAAGTCAGTGTTTCTTTATGATAGTTGTCATAAATCTGCCCCATTAATTGAGGACACAGAGCATTGTCAAAGTGCTGATCATGTGACCTGGAGGCTGCAAGAAAAGTGCTGAAGAGCAAAGTTAAAGCGACCCTATGGTTTCAGGATAAATTTCTCTCCTGCGACTAAATTATGGAGGGGTAAATTAGCTGTAGTTGATTTTTTTTTTGGATGCCATTAAATTTGCCCAGTTCAGAGTCCCCTTTTTAAGACAGCTAATTTGGCTGCCACCATCTTAAGACTGCCTAATGGTCCATAGTGTATTTGTAATGTTAGAACTACCAATGTATTATACTTGCTCTGGGATTTGCCAGTGATGCTCACATGATCAGTAGGGGCCAATCATAAAGCAATATATATTGTAATTGGAAAATGGCGACTGCCATCTTGGCTGCCTGAAAATGACACCGAAAAATGGCAGAACTGAATGATGGCTGATACAATCAACTATAAGTAATAAACCCTCTCCACCATCCGGTTCAGGACATAACTTTGTCCCGAAACTTGGGAGGAGAATTACTACAAGTAATGTTGTGATGGACTTCTCAAAGAGAAAAAATACAGTTTTTCTTTAAAGGGGTTGTGCCAATTCATAAAGTTATCCTCTAGCTGCTAGATAGGGGATAACTTTATGATTGGTGGGGCTCAGACTGTTGGGACCCCTATGAATCCGAAGAACAGGCATCCAGTTTGTGTCAGGGAACTGGGGTCTGGGTACGGGATTCCCTGAAAACAGCCCGCAACCCCTGTCCCTACCTACTTGCACCCCTAGGCTAAACCCTAGGGCAACAACTGTACGACTGTCCCTAGTCTAGCTAGGGAAGCAGAGCATGACATAACACAAAGACTAATACCAGGACAAATGGACACAGAAATCAGGTTAGACAATCTGGGTCGGCAACTGGAGGGAACGCGATAGAAAAGAGTCAGGCAGGGGCAGGTCAAGTCTGAAGCGGAAGGGTCAAAAGCAAGGAGCTCAATCTGAAAACGTGGGAAGGAAACAGACACATTTAAATGCTGCCAAGACTCCTGCCCAGCAGCTGATTGGGGTGGGGAGCCTGACAGCAGCAGAGCCCAATCACAGAGGTGCTGGGAAAAACCACCCCCAGCCTTGCAGTACAGACAGAGACTGGGGCTCCCCTGCGCCGCACTGCTGCAGCCGGGGTGATGGGACCGGGGGTGCGGGCATGGAGGCCCCGAGAGCCGCCGGTCCTGACAGTTGGTTCCTGAGTTAACAGAGCGAAGGTTGTGCAGGTGTGCTACTGCCCAATTCACTTCTATGACCATGCTGGAGATTGCGAAAAAGCTAGAACTTGATAACCTTTGAAGTGAATGGAGAAGTGGAACGCCTGCACACCTTCTGCTCTATTCATTTGAGGCCTGAGTGGACACCCATTCTTAGGATCCATGGGGGTCCTAGTGGTTGGACCCCACTGTTCATAAAGTTATGTTCTTTCTTGTGTATAGGTGATAACTTTATTACTTGACACGACCCCTTTAAAGAAGTACAGCACCTGCGAAATAAAAGTGTCTACAGCATACACTGGCAAACATTGCAAAAAAAAGCATAGCATCACTTTACATTGCCACTGAATTTGCCATTCAGTTCAGACATATACTTGGTAAGGGGATGTGGTTCATGGTGGCAGGTGGTACATCTCCAACGCCTCTTTACGTATTAGATCAACAAAAACCGTACAACGGAGATTTAAAGGGGTGGTCTCGCGAAAGCAAGTGGGTCTATACACTTCTGTATGGCCATATTAATGCACTTTGTAATATACATCGTGCATTAAATATGAGCCATACAGAAGTTATTCACTTACCTGCTCCGTTGCTAGCGTCCCCGTTGCCATGGTTCCGTCTAACTTCGGTGTCTTCTTGCTTTTTTAGACGCGCTTGCGCAGATGCATCTTCTCCCTTCGGCTGGTCTTGGAAGCATCGGAGTTTTGGCTCCGCCCCCTTTTCGCGTCATCGCGTAGCTCCGCCCCCGTCATGTGCCGATTCCAGCCAATCAGGAGGCTGGAACCGGCACACGTCATGGGCGGAGCTACGCGATGATGCGTACAAGGGGGCGGAGCCAAAATGCCGATGCTGCCGAGCGGAGCCGAAGGGAGAAGAAGGGAGAAGACGGATCTGCGCAAGCGCGTCTAAAAAGGCAAGAAGACACCGAAATTAGACGGAACCATGGCGACGGGGACGCTAGCAACGGAGCAGGTAAGTGAATAACTTCTGTATGGCTCATATTTAATGCACGATGTATATTACAAAGTGCATTAATATGGCCATACAGAAGTGTATAACCCCACTTGCTTTCGCGAGACCACCCCTTTAAGAGCAGGAAAATAACCTCAGAGCCAAAGCAGAGAATCATTTTAAATGTAAGGGCCAGTAAACTGAAATTAAAATCTACATTTTAGAAATAATAGAGCAATATTGCAATAACATCTGAACATGAATTAGGAGTTTCACATTCTCAGGATTTCATAATCTGTTACAAACAGGAGGGTGCATTTGGTTCTTTTGATAAGTTTTCTTGCATAGCCTAAGGTGTCTAAAAAAAGACGAATGTACTTATTCTTTACTCTTCAAATCCACTTTCATTATCATAGAGCTATAATTGTCAATATGTTCTTAGAAACATGTACTCAGTGCACCTGCTGTCAATTGGAACAGAGGAACAGGTTCTGTGTGAGACTTGCATTGTATTTGTTTGTTCTCTGCATTTGAAATTCAAGGCATAATTATATCCATTGGGGGAAAACAGTAGCTTTTGCCTCAAGAAAAAAAGAAAACTACAACACAATTTAACTATTTCCTTCATAGTCAAGGAGTTCACTCATCCATCGTTTCTTCAAGGTGCATTAAGACGCATCAGCGTTAGGTTTAATGATTTAATCAAATGTATTTTTTTTGCTTCGTTTTAACTCTTTTTTTTTAACAATTTGTTTATACAACTCTTTACCAATTAGGGGAAGAACAAATAAAAACTTGAATCTTTTATTCATGTGGTGTCCATATATTATGTACAAGGATAAATTAGTCCATCTTGGAACAAAATAGACAAAGAGAGAGAGAGCAAAAGAGATCTAATTAGTGTATAATGTTTTCCCAGTACTTTGCCTTGAAGCAGAATCAAGTGAGCTTGATATGAAGGGAAGATTGGAAGGGCGCATTGAATTCACAGTAGCTCATTGGGGGTAGGGTCACAAAAGAAGGAAATAATCAAGGATTCTAAATTGCACTGGAGCACAGCTAATTACAAGCGCAAATTGAGTACACTTTATCTTATTTACTGTGGTGTGCAATACTAATAGTACAGAGAGAGAAAGTTACAAATTAACTAGAAATAGATCTCATGTTCAGATCGGTCATTAGGTAGAATACAATGTAACATATATTCTTGGCCAAGAGTAGCATCTTTTTTTTCTCTTAAATTTCACTTTTCACAACGTATGTATATTTATCATATGTGTCTTGCAAGTTAGCCTTAACTATACTAATGTAAAATGTTGGCAATGGCTAGGAAAAGTAGTGATATGTCTTGTGGTTGCCATATACATTAGATCAATCTTGGCCAAACCCAAACATTTAATGAGTATGGGGGTGTCTTGTCTCTTCCCTGATAGCAGATGTCAGGGTGAAGAAGGGTCAACATGCCCGATCTTTTTGCTCTCACTAGAGAAACGCCACTGCCAGAGATGTCTGGCCGCAGCTTGCTTCCCTCCATTGACAACCTATGCATGCTTGGATGACTGGAGCCTGCATGCAGGTACCTTTAGATGGGAAGATTATTGCCCGAATTTGCTGTTTCCAGTGATTATTCGGGCGATAGCCATCCTGTGTACATGTGGCGACTGACAGGGCACTGAACGACAAATCACTCACTTGTCAGAGTTACTTGATTTTTAGCTCACCTACAAACCAAGTGACTATGGGCCTCTGTAAACAGGCAGTTGTTTATCTATGAGTGACTGCCTGTTTGCAGTGAATGGAGGTGCGCAGCTGGAAGAGTAGCCTGCGCCACCTCCATTCACAGAACAACTGTGTTGAGGAGGCAGTTGTCCCTTGTAAAGGTACCTTATGTTTGGGGAGGGGGGTTAGGAGCGGTAGTTATTTTGGCCACCTATCTAAAGTGTTTGACCAGCTTTATGCCCAATGTAGGCTAATATTAGACCTGTTGTATATGGCAAAATATTTCACTACCTGTCCTGCTGCACTGTTCTTCCAAGAGGTACCATGGAATCCCATAGAAGCAATACTTCTATGGGAAGATATCTCTACAGTATGATTTGCCATTGAACACGTGAACATGTATTTTTTCTCATACCATATGAATATGTGAAAAGCCTCTGTATAACCTGATAAGAAAATCAATGTTTACAGAATTACAGTGGCATCCATATATTTCCACAGCTGATGTAGTATGCATATGTACAATACGGATCACATATATACTCAAATATTGTACATGGAGGTACCTAGTGCACCTCATCTTCAACTTTTGGGAATTCGGATTTAGGCAAATAAATGTTATTCTTTTATATAATGAATGATTGTATAATTTGTCAATACATTTTATGTATAAGTTCCTTACGATCTGCAAGATCTCTGTTTGCACAGATGTGTGTATCTGAATTAATTAGTCTTCTATTATATTATACCGTAACTTCCTAATCGCCGGTCTAATTATTTTGACCCCCATTAATATCTGGAACAGCAACGTGCCTTTGGCACATTCACTACATAATGACTGTTTGGAACTGCAGGGTTGCTTTTCTGTTTCTAAATAACTGATATTGCATCAAACAGTTACTGTTCCTGGCATGTAGGGAAGTATGGGTGGCATGGAAGCATTGCAGCAGGTATTCAATGCATTGTGGCTATCTTGGAGGAAATTTGGTTGTCATGGGGCATAAGGCATATTGTGGCTATCATGGGGGCATTGTAGCTGTCATAAAAGACATAGTGCTTTCCATAGGGGTAGTATATGACTGTTAGGTGATGTAGGAGTGAAGAGCAAAACATTTTAGTCTGTGCCAGATGGGGTAAATAAAAAAGAAAACAATGAATCAATGCATTCACGTGCTCCTATTTACACCCTGTTTCGTGTCTGTAAGTTCTGATTTTCAGGTAGTCTTCCCAACTTTTCTCTTGCCTTGCTTTTTACAATCCACTTTCATGCAGGGGTTGTATAGCAAGCCTAGCATTCTACCAGTAATTCACTGTCCTGCACTTTCTTGGATGATTCAGGCATTCTGGCTAAATGGTGAGTAAATCCAATCTATTGTGTGTACACACATACACACAAAGACATACACACCTATAGGACAGGCAGAGATTGTGGGGATCATTATCATGGTGTCTTCAGATCTATCCACCTGCAGCCTCTAAGTGCAAAGAAGCACCCCTATAAAGATAGCTCCTCCTCCCATTGCTAAGGAAACATATTTGTCCTTATTACTACAGAAGCTCTGTGTTAGGTTGTGCATATGGGACCTGTAGTTCTACATGTTTCCATGACCACAGCTTCACAGAGGAGGGTTAATTGAACTGGTTTAGTGTAGTATTCTCCATCAGCCAAGCCCCTCTGGTCTGCTGCATATAAATACCAGCACCTCTTGGTAGTAGATGCTGGTCATTTTAGTGCTTTACTGTTTTACTCTGTGTTAATCCCACTCAGAGCTGGTGTGGTGCATGCTTGTCTGGAGTGTCTCTCTCACTTTCCCTGAGGACAGTCTGGACACCTGTTGTCCCTCCCCTTCTTGTGTTCTGGGGTGCGTGCATCAAGTAGTGGGGGGTATGGTGACTGCACAGGTGCATACACCCTCAGGCTTCTCCCTATCCCTTTACAGGTTCGGCCTCCAGGCATCCAATGTCTTATGTGTGTGTCAGATGGGTGATGCCTGACACTGTTCCCTGTTATGTCAGCATGGTGGCTGACTCTCTATACCCTTGGTGTGAGGACACTTGGACTAGCTATGTTTTACTATCTGTATGCATGTGAGTTCTGGGTGGGGTTCCTGTTCTATGTGGTATGCAAAACCTTGAGTGTTGGTGTGAACAGTGACGTGTTTTATATGTCTGTGCAGGTGGCCAGACATGTGGTGTATGTGCAATCCTGTTCTGTGTGGTGTGCATTACCAGGTGTGTTGGGATGAACATCGATGTGTCCTGAGTGTTTTGTACATGTCTCCAGGTTCCTAATTAGGGATAGCCAGGTCTCAGATGAAGACAGTGGGGCCGACCTTATCAGGAGAATCACCTTGCTTTTAGGCAGGGGTTCCCCACTTTTCCTAATTAGTAAAGGACAGGTGTCCTTCCATCTTTACCTGGAGAGGTGTAATTGGTCTATGCAGCACAATGAGAGTTGTTGGGGTTTTATTAGGACACTATCTTGTGTCCATGCTAAGCGTGGTTCTTTAGTGCACCACATAGACATAACACTCTGTAGCTCGACAGGAAGTAGATTGCAGAGAAGTTAGAAGGGAGACCCCTATTGGCAGTCACTTCTAAGTTGATTTACAGTGATAAAACAACAACATTTTTAACACAAGTATATTACAGGAATAATGAGACTTACACATGCTAGTAGCTGAATATAAATTGCCAGAAAAGTTATCCCCCCTTAAATATTGTTTATACTCCCTCTGCCTGCACCAGATCAGTACTGTATATATTGATATTAATAGTTTGTCAAAATACTGTGGTATTAGGTCTATTTATGTTAGAAGCAAACTATATGTACTTATGATTGAGCCCTAGGTACCACATAGTGTTTCCCACTGACATAAGTATCCTCCCCCAGGTAAACCAGGTGTATTCAAAGTCTTTCCACACCCCTGGAGAAAGAAACTTTTTGAATGTAATACTCCACATAGTTGAGAAAACTGGTATTTCATGTATTAAAATATGAAAAGGAAACAGCATTTTAGAAATCAGTAACTTCAAGGTGACTGTAGTGAATGTGTATGAATGTTTGCAACTAGAATTGTATTTTAAATTGAGTTGTCTAATTATTTCAAAATTCTTTACATTGTGTCCCACCTCGATTCTCTAATGTTTTCTTCCAAGAATTGTAAAGGTTTTTCAAAATAAAGGTTTCAAAGTCTTATAAAGAAAATGTGCCTTTCCATCTTATATGCCAGTCTACAGTAATTATACAGAGTCTGCAGTTGTAAAAATCGAGTACAAATCTCGATGGCAAAATAGTTTCTAATTCTAAATTTGTAATTCTGTGCCGATGCTCTATTTGGATGAGCTAAGTGTAGACATTATTACAATATGCTTAAAGTGGCAGCAAAAACCTAATAAACTGTCACTTTTTCGTGAAATCCTAGCCATCTTGTTATCATTGAAAGCAATGTTCTGCTCACAGCCTGTCTTATATGCATGTGCAATAATAATTTATTTTCTACCTAAATCTCCATCTGTCATACGCTCTCTAATTTCATATTATGTTAATGTATCTGTAATCTATTTACATTTTTCCCATGTGTTTATTTTAATATGCAACTTGACATTGTCTTCAGAAATTGAGAGCTCAAGGTAGATGTCTCATCAATGTCATATAAGCTTATTTTATCAAATCAAGTCCAAATGCTACTTTCCTTTTCTTTACTTGACACGGTAATTGAACATAAATTAGTGCTGGTGGGTAGTGGACACAAATGAGCAAACAACTGGCAAGCCCAAATTTATTCTACTGTTGTATGTGATTAAGACTTCCGAAGACCAGTAGGAATTTAGATTTTAAAGGGGAACAGTCACATTGGAAATTCAGCCCATTCTATTATAGAGAAGGAAGAGTTGATATATAGTTTTGGGGGAAAAGACTCAGTATAACCTGTATTTTACTCATTTATTTCTTTGCTTATTCTGAGCTCAGAGGTCCAGTGGGCGGTCCTATACAGTCATACACCAATAGCTATCAATCACAGATAGGACCGCCTACTGGACCTCTAAGCTCAGAATAAGAAGAGATTTAAATGAATAAAATACAAGTTATATCTTCTATGAGAAAAGTATATATCAATCAGCTCCTCCTGCTCTATAAAATGCTGCCTACAGAATGTACTGCATGCCCAATGTGGCACTTCCCCTTTAAGATTGTTAATTGGAGAAAATGGTCATAATATTGTCATAAACTTTAAAAATATAGCATATGTAAAGCAGAGATGAGTCTTGAGTGGCAAGCTAGGATGCCTTGCAGTGTATATACTGGGTCCAGCCCAGCCAATTAATCTGTGAGACATACTGAAGAGGATCATACATGCTATTAGGGTGCTTGTGTTAGTGCTAAAGTGCATAGACATTTTCCTTCTTGCTGTGTACATCTTGACATCTGACTCTTACTTTTGTGAATCCAACTGATCTATGCATCAAATAAAAAGGTTCCAGTGAGCACTGGTTCTGCAGACATAAATGCATCGTTAATGAGAGAACTCAGAGGATATTGGACAGAGTGGTTCAAGCTAACAGAAAAGCATCAGTAACATGCATTAAATGGGATATAATCACAGGCATCCTTCCCGCAAAAAGCTATTATGGCATACATCAACTGTATATGTCATGAAAAGCTATTGACAACCTCATGACATGTATGTATAACAGATGCCTGTGATAGATGCCACACAATGGCATTTGTAACCAATGTTAAAATACAGCATATAGTATATGTTTTTTCTCTGCATTCTAGTGCATAGAATAGTAAAGTCTACTATGCTGTTCTATACTATCCTGTACTCTTTTTGTGGTAGCATTATTATGTATACTGGCCAGAAGGAGGCCAAAAACACACTTTGGTGGTTTCAATGTGACTAATGGACCCCTCTGGACACACTTAGCATGTGGATCGGGAGCCTGAACATTTGGCAAAATGTCATGTGAATGTGGCTATATATATATATATATATATATACACTACCGTTCAAAAGTTTGGGGTCACCCAAACAATTTTGTGTTTTCCATGAAAAGTCACACTTATTCACCACCATGCGTTGTGAAATGAATAGAAAATAGAGTCAAGACATTGACAAGGTTAGAAATAATGATTTGTATTTGAAATAACATTGTTTTTACATCAAACTTTGCTTTCGTCAAAGAATCCTCCTTTTGCAGCAATTACAGCATTGCACACCTTTGACATTCTAGCTGTTAATTTGTTGAGGTAAGCTTGTGAAATTGCCCCCCACGCTTCTAGAAGCATCTCCCACAAGTTGGATTGGTTGGATGGGCACTTCTGGCGTACCATACAGTCAAGCTGCTCCCACAACAGCTCAATGGGGTTCAGATCTGGTGACTGCGCTGGCCACTCCATTACCGATAGAATACCAGCTGCCTGCTTCTGCTGTAAATAGTTCTTGCACAATTTGGAGGTGTGTTTAGGGTCATTGTCCTGTTGTAGGATGAAATTGGTTCCAATCAAGCGCTGTCCACTGGGTATGGCATGGCGTTGCAAAATGGAGTGATAGCCTTCCTTATTCAGAATCCCTTTTACCCTGTACAAATCTCCCACCTTACCAGCACCAAAGCAACCCCAGACCATCACATTACCTCCACCATGCTTAACAGATGGCGTCAGGCATTCTTCCAGCATCTTTTCATTTGTTCTGCGTCTCACAAACGTTCTTCTTTGTGATCCAAACACCTCAAACTTGGATTCATCCGTCCACAACACTTTTTTCCAGTCTTCCTCTGTCCAATGTCTGTGTTCTTTTGCCCATCTTAATCTTTTTCTTTTATTGGCCAGTCTCAGATATGGCTTTTTCTTTGCCACTCTGCCCTGAAGCCCAAAATCCTGCAGCCGCCTCTTCACTGTAGATGTTGACACTGGTGTTTTGCGGGTACTATTTAATGAAGATGCCAGTTGGGTACCTGTGAGGCGTCTGTTTCTCAAACTAGAGACTCTAATGTGCTTATCTTCTTGCTTAGTTGTGCAACGCGGCCTCCCACTTCTTTTTCTACTCTGGTTAGAGCCTGTTTGTGCTGTCCTCTGAAGGGAGTAGTACAAACTGTTGTAGGAAATCTTCAATTTGTTAGCAATTTCTCGCATGGAATAGCCTTCATTTCTAAGAACAAGAATAGACTGTCGAGTTTCAGATGACAGTTCTCTTTTTCTGGCCATTTTGAGCGTTTAATTGACCCCACAAATGTGATGCTCCAGAAACTCAATCTGCTCACAGGAAGGTCAGTTTTGTAGCTTTTGTAACGAGCTAGACTGTTTTCAGATGTGTGAACATGATTGCACAAGGGTTTTCTAATCATCAATTAGCCTTCTGAGACAATGAGCAAACACATTGTACCATTTGAACACTGGAGTGATAGTTGCTGGAAATGGGCCTCTATTCACCTTTGTAGATTTTGCACAAAAAACCAGGCATTTGCAGCTAGAATAGTCATTTACCACATTAGCAATGTATAGAGTGCATTTGTTTAAAGTTAGGACTAGTTTAAAGTTATCTTCATTGAAAAGTACAGTGCTTTTCCTTCAAAAATAAGGACATTTCAATGTGACCCCAAACTTTTGAACGGTAGTGTATATATGTATATATATATATATATATATATATATATATATAGTAGCAGGGAGAGAGGTGAAGTGAGGGACTGGAGGTATATATCGCGGAGGTTACTAGCATCCGTAATGTTGATCTGGTCCGTTCCTCACTCGGGTACAGAGTTCCACCTGGACAGGAAAGATGGTAGGCATAAATTGGTGCAGCTAACATGTTCAGAGAGAGATGTCCTGTGTGAGCAGCAGAGGCTGAGAGTGAGAGCCCTGAGCTGGAGACACTGCACCACACTGCAGGGAAGGTTTGCTGAGACTATGCCCTATGAACTCTAAAAGACTTTTGTGTTTGCTCTTGCTGGCCTGCTGATTTAAAAGGACTTTCCCTGAATTTTATGTTATCTGGAGAATGCCAGTACTTTTTGTTATGTTCATCAAGTGTGAATAAAGACAAGACGCTTACCATTTGGTCGTGGCCTGGTGTGTTTCCCCCCGCACTGCTACAATTGGTGTAGGATGCGCTGACATTAAAATACCCACGGTTAAATGTCCAAGGTGATGAAGGAGCTCTGCAAACTGCTGAAAATTAAGCAGTTGCGGACTTCTGTCTACCACCCCTAGACTGATGGGCTGGTAGAAAGGTTTAATAAAACCCTAAAAAATATGTTGAAAAAGGTGGTAGAGACAGATGGCCGAGACTGGGACTGTCTTCTTCCCTACCTCTTATTTTCCATAAGAAAGGTTCCACAAGCATCCACGGGTTTTTCACCGTTTGAGTTACTATATACACGACAACCCCGTGGTTTGCTGGATATAGTAAAAGAGACATGGGAGAGTGAGGTTACCCCCCATAAAAGTGTGGTTGAGCATGTGGCCCAAATGCATAATAGGATTGCAAAAGTCATGCCCCTGGTCAGGGAGCAACTTCTTAGGACACAGGAGAGTCAAGCCAGGATATATAATAGGTCCACAAAGGTCAGGTAATTCAGACTGGGGGCCGGGTACTGGTCCTAGTACCCACAGTAGAGAGCAAGTTCCTGGCCAAGTGGCAAGGGCCGTATGAAGTCCTGGAAAAGGTGGGGGACGTTAATTACAAAATACACCAACCAGATAGTAGAAAGCCCATACAGATCCATCATGTAAACTTGTTAAAAGCCTGGAAGGAGCGAGACTCTCTGGTCCATTCTTGTTTGGCTATGGAGTCAGGATGTGGCATCCAAGACGTGATGATAGCCATAATGCTATCAAGATTCCAGGCACAACAAGGTAGAGAGTTTCTGCAGTGCAATAAGGATTTGTTCACTGATCTGCCTGGTTGCACCAAGATCATTGAACACGAGATCCTTACGGACCCTCAGGTAAAAGTCTGCCAGAAGCCATACCAAATCCTGTAAGCCCATTAGGAAATAGTGTCAGTAGAAGTCAAAAGAATGTTAGAACTAGGGGTAATTGAGCCATCTAAAAGTGGGTAGTCAAGCCCAATAGTGCTGGTGCCAAAACCCTCTGGGGAATGGCAGTTTGTAATGACTACAGGAAACTCAACGAGGTCTCAAAATCGGCTGCCTACCCCATGCCTAGGGTGGATGAGTTGATTGAGAGGCCAGGGTTCACCAGGTACATAACCACACTGGACTTAACAAAAGGGTATTGGCAGATTCCTCTCTCAGCAGAAGCTAGGGAGAAGATGGCCTTTTCCATCCCAGAAGGCTGTTTTCAATATGTGAGCATGCCTTTTGGGTTCAAAAATGCCCCGGCTACATTTCAAAGGGCAAGGGATAGGTTGTTAAGTCCCCACAAAAGATACACAGTGGCTTACCTGGATGACATTGTCATCTTTAGCCAGGATTGGGAGAGCCGTCTGAGTAAAGTCCAGGCTGTACTGGACTCAATCAGAGTGGCTGGGTTCACGATAGACCCCCAAAAATGTGCCTTAAGGATGGAAGAGGTCAAGTATCTGGGCTCCATCGTGGGAAGGGCTTTGATAAAGCCCCAACTCAATAAAGTAGAGGCTATACAGAACTGGCCCTGGCCCTTGACAAAGAAACAGGTGAGAGCCTTCTTGGGGTTAGTGGGCTATTACAGATGTTTTATCCCCAAATTTGCTACGATGGCAGCCCCATTAACAGAGCTAAAAGGGGGGGGGGGGGAATTGGGAATGGCCCACTGGTCACCAGAAGCAGAAGAAGCATGTCAGCAGCCTGTGATGGTGGCGCCTGACTTTACAAAAACGTTTGTAGTCCATACGGATGCATCAGATGTAGGGCTAGGAGCAGTAATGTCGCAGGAGGTTAACCACGAGAAACATCCTTTAATGTTCTTGACCCGAAAATGTATGGCCTGTGAAAAAAACTACGCAATAATTGAGAAGGAAGGATTGGCTATAAAATGGGCCCTGGACTCACTACACTATTACCTCCTGGGAAGAAAGTTCAAGCTGCTGTCGGATCATGCTCCCCTGAAATGGATGTACAAAAGGAAAGGGAACAATGCCAGGGTAACAAGGTGGTTCCTGGCCTTACAAGAGTTCGACTTTGAGGTTCAACACAGGCCAGGAAAGGCAAATGGCAATGCGGATGCCCTGTCAAGGGTCAGTTGATCAGTTGAGGTTGGTGCCCAGCCCCCCAGCTTGGGGCAGGGGGGGGGAATGTAGCAGGGTGAGAGGTGAAGTGAGGGACAGAAGGTATGTATCGCGGAGGTTACTAGCATCCGTGATGTAGATCCGGTCCATTCCTCACTCTGGTACGGAGTTACACCTGAGCAGGACAGATGGTAGACATAAATTGGTGCAGCTGACCAGTTCAGAGAGAGATGTCCTGTGTGGGCAGCAGAGGCTGAGAGTGTGAGCCCTGAGCTGGAGACACTGCACCACACTGCAGGGAAGGTTTGCTGAGACTATGCCCTATTGAACTTTAAAAGACTTTTGTGTTTGCTTTTGCTGAATTGCTGATTTAAAAGGACTTTCCTTGCATGTTCTGTTATCTGGAGAATGGCAGTACTTTTTGTTATGTTCATGTAGTGTAAATAAAGACAAGATGCTCAGCATTTGGTCATTGCCTGGTGTGTTTTCTGCTGCACTGCTACCTGCTACTATATATATATATATATATATATATATATATATATATATATATATATATATATATGTACACACATGTGAGTAATGTTGCCTTACATTGCAATCCTGCCTGTGATTATAATGAGATGACTACTGAAAAGTTGTTATTAAACTGCTGTTATGGCCAGTGGCTAGAGTAAAAAATTGCAAGATTTAATGATCTGGAAGATGGAAGCTAAAAAAAAAAAATCAACGAAAGTTCTTTAAAATATGTGTAGTACCACACGGTTGGCTATTCCATTAATTAATGCCTGCAACTGTAACTGTTTCTTCTAAAGTCATCTAATATGAATTGTATGCAACAAGTCAAGTTGATCCCTCATCTGCTCTTGGAGAATAAAACTGTTTTGATTTACTTTTACACCTGACTCCTGGAGTCCCTTCCTACAATTGATACCATCTACAACATCTGCACTGAGGTACCACATTCTACGCTCCAGAGGCAAGGACTACTACTCCCATTTTTGTTTAGTTCTCCACTTTTTATATTTATTATTTTTGTTTGGAACGGGTCCGTACCCGTATACGGACTGGCATCATAGCAAACAACATCTTCCCCTACCAGACTGCGGGTAGCACCCCGCTGGCATATCACCATATTACCCCTCCTGACTGCACAGGCAGCACACAATGAGAACTGCCAAATTTACCACTGCAGTAGTACCACATCCAGACCTCATTTTCCACCTTCCAGGAGGAGTAGTAGAGTCAGCATGATTACTATCTTATTTCCTGCTGCTTAACCCTCCTACATCTGGGCCGCTGCAAGCTTTGGCATCACGAACAGGCTGAGCTTTTTATGGCTTATCGGCAGTATTCACACAGGATGTGTTTTTGATGCGTTTTATTAAATACAAGCAGCAAGGGGCAAAAAGTAACAAATTCCTCTGACCCTGATCTAAGACGAGCTCCCTATCAATCCTCTGAGTCTTACAGAGGAAAGGAGAAGGTTGAGGACCCTCTGAACTTAGATGACAAGTACAGTAACATTTTCTTGGAAGTAATAATGGCACTGTGGATGTATTATTCCATCTTCCTTATTTGCATACTACCCAGAGGAGCATGAATGGCGTTTTGAATCTCCCATTGTGGCAGAGGAGCGCGATGCTATGGCATTGCTTTTAATGGGGCCGATGTGCTGCCGCCACATTAAAAGTAATGTTATGGAGGCAACCCCTGCAGGGATTTTGGGGGGTTGGTGGGGGATGGATTATAAGTCCTACCCCAAAAAGAAGCCCCAGCTGCAAGTAAAAAAAAATAATAACAATACATCACCTAGAAGCGCTGTCTGGGTCCCAGCTCTTCTTTTTCTTCATTTTCCGCTGGCCGGGGATTGCTGTGATTGGTCAAAGCACTCAGCCAATCAGAGGCAGTGCTTCCAGTAGGCTGGGATTGCAAAATCTCCAGCCAGAAGAACATGAAATAAAAGAAGAGTGCCGGGGACCCGGGGTGGACCCGCGCTGAAGCCCGACAGTACTTCTAGGTGATGTATTAATACTTTTTTATTTTTTACTTGCAGCTCGGGCTTATTTAAGGGATTTCCTACTGTCGACATTGCATTGATTCGCACAAAAACTGTATTTTTGTGCGAATCGAAAAACATGTCCTATTTTTTTCAGGAATTAATTTTAAACACATGTAATAAATAGACATGTGACCGCTTTCATTGGAAAGCACTGGTTCTAATAGATCTGTTTTAAAAACTCGCCTATACATGCGTTTAAAATTCGCTTGTCTGACTGAGCTCTTATAGGGAGTCTGCCAACAAGCCTTTTTGCCTTATCTAGGGTATTTACAAACAGAATTGTACCAGAATTTGCACTTGGTAAACGAAAGTCTAGCTACAACATTGGCTTACCATGAGTAGAAGTTGGTGTCTTTTTCTACTGCAGTAACCCATTCTCACCAAGAACAAAAAACTGGTAGTGGATATAATGTAATCTTACCAAAACCTGACAGCTGGATTTTGTAAGCCCGTCATCTGGTGCGTTGAGTCTCAATTTCTTCTTTATTATGCAGGTGACAGTACCAGAGCTTGGTGTAAACCAACTGCATCCAATACACCATTGTGACTTGCATTATTAGTTCAAGGGTCTAGTTATGTAATGATATAGAAAATGTTTCCTTGTCAAACACTAGGCTCCCTAAAACCATCTAAGCATTGTTAAAATTGTATAGCCTACCTGCACATTGCTCTCGAGAACGTGCATCCTTTGTGGCCACAATCTACCAATCTTCCAACATGATAATACCAAGTCAAAAAGTATGTCATCTCATCTTGATTTCATAACATCATAGTGGGCTTTGCTTACTCCAATTACTTTCAGAGTCTCTAAATCTCAACTCAGTTCGGCAACTGCTCATAAATGAACTGTAAATCCAAGACATCCATACCAAATGTGTGGTGATGTTAGAACACAATTGACCAGAATCCCCAGGGAACATTTGTAGCCCCTTGGAGCCATGCCACATCTACTAAAGTAACCTCTGAGTTATGTATTACTGTATATAAGTTCATTAAATTCAACCCCCTCCCCAGCTAGTAAAAAAACTCAGTTCCTTGCAAGACATATGGTGTGCTAGAGAGAATGTCATAAAGGAATTGTACCAGAATTCACTTCTATCACCTATCTGTAGAATAGGTGATAAAAGAGTGATTGTTGGGGTCTCACCACTGAGACCCCCCGAATCCCAAGAATGGAGGTCATGTGACTCCTCTACTCATCAATGAGGACTTTCTGCACCCACCCACAGTAACATCAAATTCAATGAAGTGGTGGTTGCATTCGGTGATCAATGAGTGGAACAGGTTACCACGGGAGGTGGTGAGTTCTCCTTCAATGGAAATGTTCAAACAAAGGCTGGACCAATATCTGTCTGGGATGATTTAGTGAATCCTGCACTGAGCAGGGGGTTGGACCCGATGACCCTGGAGGTTCCTTCCAACTCTACCATTCTATGATTCTATGATTTCAATGGGACTGACAGAAATAGCCAACTACAAGCACTCGGCTATCTTCAGCTGTCCCATTGAAAATGAATGGAGTGGCACAGTGCATATGCAACTACTGTTCCAATTAATCTCTTCCTCACTATGAGGGGTGCAGTGAGCTCTCAGTGAGGGGGACATGGGCGTTTGTATAGTGCAGACTTATTCCGCAGCGCTTTCAGGTAATAGATTTATTACCCCTCACCAAGCTGGGTACTCATTTTACTGACCTCGGAAGGATGGAAGGGTGAGTCGACCATGAACCTGCTACCTGAACTCACAACCTTCAGGTCATGAGCGAGAGCTTAGGACTGTATTTCTGCTACCTTAGCACTCTGCGCCACATGGTGTGATGGAAGATAATTCAGGTACAACCTCTTTAGGGGACAAAGTCAATTAAAGTAATTGATTCTTACACTTAATACCTGGTTAAACTAACTTGAACAGTAATAATTGCACTGAAAATCTGACTATTACTTAATATAAATGTATTACACCCCTCTTAAAGCTTTTCAGACGAGGTTTCTTTGCAGAACTGCTTTACTAGCAGATAACTGGGTATGTTTTTGTAACGCAGTGGCTGTGGACCCATTATTTCACTGACTGATTCGACTTTGAGCTGCTCCTGAGGGCTGCACTAAAGAGTCCCCTGGTTTTCACCCTTTAACCCCTTTGTGAGGGAATTCATTTTCAAAATAGGATACCCCAAATTGCTTCTCCAGGAGTAGTCTCAATGCTGTAATGGCTGAACTGGGCAGATCAAAGATACTGTGGTTCCAAAGGGACAGGCAAAAACGTAGTCAATGTAACAGGTCAGGGCAGGTGGATGTTCAGCAATCTAATATAAAAAAGCCTACAGGCTTTTTCTTGCACCACAGTTTGACCCCTTTACGTGACCATTGGTGTCATTAGATTTGTGACATCCTCACCACCGCCGTAAAATCATAAAATTTGAGTTTGATACATTGAGTGCCTTGTCAGGCAAGGTCAAAGTTCCTATGTTAAGCCTAGTGGTGCTGTTGTGCTTCAGCCAGGGGTCCTTTACACTGGTGAGTGCGATATCGGGCCGTGAATCATATCACCCTCGCAATTTATGTGGAAACCTCTGTCCCAGCCATGGCAGGGGATTGCAATATTCTCCTATTGTTTTCAATAGGGCTGGCACTGATACCGCCAAGCTCATT
The DNA here is from genome assembly GCF_035609145.1 of Eleutherodactylus coqui. NCBI lineage: Eukaryota > Metazoa > Chordata > Amphibia > Anura > Eleutherodactylidae > Eleutherodactylus > Eleutherodactylus coqui. The sequence continues at coordinate 256,748,810 of NC_089839.1, read as the reverse complement.
GAAAACAATTGGCGACAGGTAGTTGCCCAAAATGCAGGATTTTTGTCTACAAATGTAGACCATTTTGCAAGATGGTGTGAAAAGCATCACCCTGATTCACTAATTTAAAATCGTAACAATTTTAGGGAAGTTGCAACTAAACAGTGTGGAAAAAGCGATAGGACTAGGATTAGCTTTAGTTTGACTCATAGTGTTCGAATAATATTCTCTATTGCTAAAGTTAGCAATATGCTTGGCCTTATTCAAGATTTTGGTATTATACACCCTCTAATGGAGTCTTTTTGTAATCCCATTACACTCTGTACTAAATTAGCTTTCAGACAAGTAGTCTCATTTATATGAGCCCATATAGATTCACCAATCAGAAGATTCTTCATTATCATTATATGTGAAGGTTGACAGATTGTTGCTGTCGCGACGCTGAATGCACTGTGACCTTCGAGTCTCTACAGACGATTCGGGATGATGTCATTACTTCAGCACTGAGCCATGTGATGTGGCGGGTTAAGATGACTGACTGGTTGGGATAAATAAAATAAAATTGTGTTATTTGCATAGTGCCAACTTATTCCGCAGCACTTTCAGGTAATTTATTTATTACCCCCCAACAAGCTGGGTACTCATTTCATCGACCTCAGAAAGATGGAAGGCTGAGTCAACCTTGAGCTGAACCATTTGAGGATTGAACTCACAACCTTCACGTCATGAGCAAGAGCTTAGGACTGCATTTCTGCTGCCTTAGCACCAGACAAGGCTCTAGTCTACAAGTAGGTAAACCAGTCCCTTTGATGAGGGATGGCTGGTTATTTGCATTGTGTGCTGGCCATTATGCTGTGCTAATGTGTTCTGTGCTCTGTGTTAATAGTGCTCATTGGAAATGTGCTAAGAAGTTCTATTTAGCGTTCAACTCTGTGCCTTGAGCCCAAATATTCTGTAAATTGTCGTTAAGCGATCAGTGTCACTAGTTTGTCTCGAATCAGGTCTCAGCTTCTCTCCCACAGTGGGATCGCCCTTTTCGGTGTAGGTCTAAGGCCATAATTATCCTGTTTATTTGTCCAATGGTTAGACACCATGTTCAGTTTTGCAATTTGCCACCACCGGTTATACAGACTAGTGCCAGATATGCAGCTTGTTGCATGCAATAAAATACTACCTGGTGTTGGTTTTCCATGGATTTGAGCCTGACTCAACCCCATAGAAAACTGACAACTGTTAATATGTTATCACATGCAACAAGCTGTCATCCTTCACATATAATTTTACAGGCATGTCTTTGACTATACCAATCCCAAACTTTCTCCTTAGCCATTAAGATGTAGACTCCAATATATTATTTGTATAATAAAATCAAGAATGCGTCTCAGAAGCAGGTGGGAAGATTTACATTGGAAATGTATAAGTATTTATGTATTTGATTTTATGAATCAAGTAGTTCTATAGTTGGTATTGCATGAATGCAAAAAAAGTCTCATTGCAAATTATTGATCATGTAAATTGTTGCATGCAAATTATTGATGATGCAAATTTTTCCTGCTTAATTTACAAAATTACAATTTGCATTTCGGATGAGCAAGAAAATTCACATACATATGAAAGCGAATATGAGATGATAATGAATCTTGTGACCACTACTTTTTTTTTTCATAAACCAGCTGGGATATTGCCATTCCTTAACATATCAGATATACACTGGAAGGGGATGTTCACACGTAGCAGAAATGGTGCCGATTTTCGGCAGTGGAAAGTCCGCAGCAAAATCGGTGTAATTTCCATGTCAAAAACTATGCTAAATTTTGGACCATTGTTGCAGATTTTGGCGCAGATCTACAGTCAAATTCACTTTTTTTGTGGATCCACACAGTCTTTGATGTGGAGTTTAGCGCAGAATTTCAGCTGCTGGAAATCCACACTATTTCCGCTACGTCTGACTATACTCTAATGTTGATTTTAAAGATATTTAACACTATGTCTAGTAATTCCAAGAAATGCTAACAAAAGAGTTTTTGGAATATACTACATATCTGAAGTTGAATGTATTTTTGATGCAGGTGCCTTACACATCGATTGGGTTAATCCTGTAGTGAAGGATAAGATACACTGCAAGAGAAAAGCCACTGAGAACTGCTAATGAGACCACTTTCTATCGCTCACCAGACTTCTGAAATGACATTTATTTTAGAACAGACCCTCAATTTGATGGTAAAAAAGGTAACATTACTAGAATGAGCCCATGTTGCCACTGTGCATAAGATGTAGGGGGAAACGGGGTAACTGTACAAAAGAGAATATTGTGTCTTTCCAGGAGGAACAGAAGAATGCAAGAGAGGAGGAGATGATGCTCTTGAACGTGCTACATCTTTTTGAAAATGTACACAATGACCCCATGATTGCCAGTAGCAGACATGTCAGATGTGACCAGGGCAGTGGAAATAAGGAAGATGCAACAATACCGCTGCAGCGCCACCTATTGGTAGGTAGAATTCCTGCAAGGCAATGTTAAACACTTTATACAAGTCTTATAACAGTGACTGACAGTTGATTGTTAGAAGGCTTGTATAAAGAGTCTAACATTGACCTGCAGGAATGCTGCCTTCCAATAGGTGGAGCTACAGAGGTATTGTTCCATCTTTTTTTATTTGCATATTTCCCAGAGGAGCATGGATTTTCTTATAAGCCAGATCACACACCTTCTAGGTGCTCTCCTTAAGGAGGGATGACACTCATCATAGGCCTCTCACTAGCCAAGTCAGAAATGTACTGAACATTGATGAAGGGCAAAAACGCTGAAACAGGTATCTGTGTTTGGTGTTCTGGCTATTGGTTTTCAATTTGCAGTCATTGTTATAAAGACTTGTATAGAGAGTCTGACATTGACTTGCAGGAATGGTGCTATCCAGTAGGTGGTGCTGCAGAGGTATTATTCCATCTTCCTTATTTGCATATTTCCCAGAGGAGTATGGGCCTTATATGTCTCCTGAAGGAGAAATTATACCCTTCCCGTTCCCAGGAAAGTGGAGTGATATTACACTTCTCTCTCAACACTCTTTTGAAAACTACATGGTAGTTTATTTTACTTACAGACTTATGATATGTCCATCAAAAACATGAAAGACAAGATTGACAACCTGAAAGCCAAAGGAAAATAAATGACGAGCAGATTTGACTTCCCTTTAGGCTGTATTTATACAAATGAGAAAACCGCGCGAATTCTGTATGATTATGCGATGCACAGAACCTGCGTTTTGTAATAACCTATTATTTTTAATTGGTTAATTTACACGAGCATTAAGCCCTAAGACGGCTTTCACACTTATTTTAGCACTCATTTCAGGGTTTCAGTCTCTGTTCCATTGAAACTGAAAAAAAAATTGAAAAAAAAAAGAATCAGTTTTTTCCCCACTGGGGTTTAAAAAAAGGCAAGCAAACGCTTCCATTTGCTTCCTTTCTGTCAGGTTTACGCTTTTTACGAAAAAATATTGCTGCAGATTGCGCTATTTTCTTGTCCAAAAAGCAGAAACCTAACTGAATGAAAGCAAACTGAAGTCTTTCCATTTGCTTTCTGGCTTTTTTTTTTTAACCCCATTATAACGCAACTGATGTCTAATTACTGTTGTATTGGCCTAAAACACTTCTTCTGCTAATGTTATTTTTGATGCCTATTTTTGCTAACATTTAGGCCTGTGCTAGGAGGTTTTTCATGCGGAGTGTAGTACATATTTTCTAAACTAATGTTGTATGCTATGTGCATTGTCTCGTAAATTCGACTTGTGCAACTCTTGTAGTTTATGAGGTTTGTTGTCAGAATTTTACCTGTGCTACTAAAATGCTTCGAGGGCCCTTTGCTGGAAAGTATGTGAGCAGTACTCTATGCTTTTTTGTGTTGTCTTGTACAAAATCTCACAGTAATAATGTTTATGTGTAGAGAGCACTCTAGCCCAAAGACAACTTGTACCACTTTTGTATTTGATGTGCACTGTCTACTGCATTATTCCAAATACAAGGCAGACTGGTTATTTCTAGTTGCAGCTGTTTGCGCCTATATTTAAAGGGGTATTACAGTAATTTAAAATTTATTTTTTTATGTGACTAATATTTATTGAAAAGTTCTGCCTGTTGAAAGGGCTGTGTCTGATTGGCTAAGGGCTCAGCCAATCACAGGCAGCGCTCAGCCATTCATTGAATGACAGATGAGTGCTGCCTGTGATTGGTCACAGCACTCAGGCAATCTGTTAGGTGCACTGGTCAGACACAATCCTCTGCTTCTGCGTCTGGCAGGCATGGGCAACGTTCTGCTCTTTCTGTTCACTGAACTTTCATTTATTTTCTTTCAGCACTCCTAGGGTTAATTGCTTTCGGGTCTCCTGCTCAGCTGATGCATCTTTTCTAATCAATGCCCTATATAGCTGCCCTGGGCTTTCAGTCAGTGCTGTTGTGTTATTGTGTGATTCATGTCCATAACTCCATGTTTAGCCACTGCTCTGGCAGTTTTCTTGCTACCTTCTGCTCGTGTTCTGTGTCCTCCGTTCATCTATCCAACTGTCTGTTTTCCTCGTGAGTCTGCCTCTCTGTTTATCCTTGTCAGTCTGTACCTCCTTTGTTCCTGTATTCCCCGGTATTGTTCTGTCATTTGTTTTATAGTTGTTGTGTCCTGCCAGGGTCAGTCAGTGTCTAGAGAAAGACCGTGGGGTCGTCCTTATTGGGACAAGTGCTCCGCTTAAAAGCAGGGTTTTCCCTCTCCTGGTTATTAGTTCAGGGCAAGATACCTTCCCTAGTTTCCATCTGCATACAGGGTTCGTACATCTGGTATCTTTCCTCCCACACTGGGGTCGGCTGTCAACCGTGCTGGACTGGATCATCACCTACCCGGTAGTTTGACACAGTGGTTCCACATCCACAGTCAGCTGTTACTGTACACAACAGCCATTTATCCCGCTGGCTCCAACCACAGAGGTCTTCCTGCATTATTCCAGAAGATCATGCATCAACATGAGAGGCAAAAGCAAGTCCTGTTGTATCTTCACAATATGATTACCCATCGGTAGGTCGTGAAATCTCTACCCCTCTGGATGCCCAGATTTCTCTGGCTATGATTCATCTGCGGTTCCAAGAAAGATCTAGGGAGCTTAAGCAAGAAAGGAGATCTATTTGTCTGGCTCCTCGGTTCCAGAGACCACTTCTCTCCCCACCGACTGCTACTCAATCTAGCGATCCTGAGCCTATACAAGTGGATCAGCTTAGACTTTCCGAGGAGGAGTGCACACATAGACGTACCAAGAACCTTGGTATGTATTGTGGGTCTCCGAGTCACCTTGTTCATGCTTGTCCCCTCAAACCGGGAAACTGCTCTACCTAGGGCCAGTTGGAGAGGCTACCCTAGGTGAGGATTGTTCCTCTCCCAGGCATCCTCCAACAAGCTTTTGTGTTCCGCTTCCGGATTCCTGTCTGCTGTCTCGAGAGACCACTTGTGGTAACCTCAGTTAATGGTAGTACCCTCTCTGAAATTATTCAGTTTGTCACGGAGCCGCTGGAGTTGAGGATTGGTGCTCTCCATTCTGAGAGGATTTTCCTGGTAGTGCTGCCTGGGGCAACCAGTTCTCTTCTTTTAGCTTTACCGTGGCTCCAATTACATAACTCCACCTCGGACTGGAGTACTGGCGAGGTATTAAGTTGGGGTACCACCTGTTATAAATATCCTTTTCTTTTGATCCCTGAGCTATTTGATCACCTGCATGGCGCTCAGATATTCACTAAGATCGACCTGCCGTGGTGCCTATAACTTGTTCAGCATCACGAGGGAGATGAGTGGAAGACAGCCTTCAATACTCAAGATGGATATTACAAATACTTGGTGATGCCATTTGGTCTGGTTAACACTCCAGCCGTCTTTCAGGAATTTGTTAACAACATTTTCAGAGATCTCCTGCAGCAATGCGTTGTCATATGCGTGAACGATATCCTGATTTTTTCCCCCGGATATACTCTCACACCGGAGACAGGTTTGCATGGTGCTCTAGCGATTAAGGGAGAATCGTCTGTTTGCTAAATTGGAAAAATGTGCCTTTGAATGTGAGTCGCTCCCCTTTTTGGGGAAAATTGTCTCCAAGCAGGGGTTGGAGATGGATCCTGAAAAAGTCTCTGCATGCTAAATTGCCCCGTCCCTCTGGCCTTCGGGCAATCCAGTGGTTCCTGGGCTTTGCAAACTATTATCAACAATTTATTCCACACTTCTCCTCCCTGACTTCTCCCATCTCTGCTCTCATATGGAAAGTTGCTTATGCCAAGCAATGGTCTCCAGAGGCAGAATCTGCTTTTCAAGCCTTAAAGAGTAATGAGTAAGGATTTGGCGCTCACTGGAAGGATACTGAAAAGTGTAGTAGGTGAGGGGTCTTGATTGCCAGGTGAAGACGAATATTCCTAGGTGCTGTAAACAATCTCATAGGAGAGAGCGGCTAGAGGGAAACTCCAATCATGGCATGAAGGAGGAAGATATAAATGAAATAAAAGAAAAAAACCTCAGCGCTCGCACCGTGGAATAGGTGGAAATAGAATATACTGAAGAGACTAAAGTTATATCACTTACTTCAAGGAGGCGCCTTTAGGGTAGGCGCCTCCTAATCCAAATAGGCGTATCAAATATGGTACTGATCAACAATGATGAACAGGTTCCACGATTTTAATAAAATAAAAAAATAAAAATATAATACACAACGCGTTTCGGCCGCACGGCCTTTTTCAAGTGTACATTGTATGAGTAAAACTGAACATATATAATAATAAAAATACCTTGTAATCCTGTGACAAATGAAGGTAATTTGGCAGCTTGATTACCTTCATTTGTCACAGGATTACAAGGTATTTTTATTATTATATATGTTCAGTTTTACTCATACAATGTACACTTGAAAAAGGCCGTGCGGCCGAAACGCGTTGTGTATTATATTTTTATTTTTTTATTTTATTAAAATCGTGGAACCTGTTCATCATTGTTGATCGGTACCATATTTGATACGCCTATTTGGATTAGGAGGCGCCTACCCTAAAGGCGCCTCCTTGAAGTAAGTGATATAACTTTAGTCTCGTCAGTATATTCTATTTCCACCTATTCCACGGTGCGAGCGCTGAGGTTTTTTTCTTTTATTTCATTTATTTCAAGCCTTAAAGGTAGCCTTCTCATCTGCCTCCATGCTGCACCGACCAAATTGATGCTTCTTCCTCGGGTGCAGGGGCAGTCCTACAGCAAAAAAGTGCATCTGGCAAGAGGGTAACATGGAGGTTTTTTTGTTTTTTTTTCACGGCAGAGCGGAATTCTCTATACGGGATCGCAAGCTACTGGCTATCAAAATGGCTCTGGAATTTTGGCGGTATCTGCTGGAGGGAGCTGCTCATCCCATCGAAATTTACACCGACCATAAAAATCTTACGTATCTGCAGACTGCACAGCTGCTTAATCCCCGTCAAACTCAGTGGGCCTTGTTTTTTGCACGGTTTGATTTTATATTGTATTTGGGCCTGCTGAACAGAATATTTAGGCTGACGTACTATCCAGAGCATTTGACTGTAATGACACGGAAGAGGTCCCGCAATTTATCATCGAACCTGCCAAATTGGTAACCGTAGCTCCGGTTCAGGTAAAGGATATCCCACCAGGGAATACATTTGTGCCTGAGGCCAAGAAACAAAATATCCTATCCTGGGGCCAAAGTAGCTGGTCATTCTGGGCAACGCAAGACTAGCTGTTGCGTCCCACTGGGAAGCTTTGACGGGGCCAAATTTTGTGCTCTATGGACTTGCTCCTCTAACTCTAGTGACACTGCCGACACCACCACCCCTTCAGACAGGATAGGGGCAGGAGGTTCCTCAGAAACTACTGGGAGAAAACTTCTTGAAAGAGCATCGGCCTTCACATTCTTCCAGCCTGGACGATATGTAACTAAAAAATTGAAACGGGAAAAGAAAAGCGACCAGTGTGCCTGTCTGGAGTTAAGTCTCTTGGCAGATTCCTGATATATGAGGTTTTTGTGATCCTTGAAAACCGTTACTTTGTGCCCCGCCCCCTCTAGAAAATGACGCCACTCCTCGAATGCCCATTTAATCGCCAGCAATTCCCTGTCCCCAATGTCATAATTTCGTTCCGAAGGCGAAAATTTATGACAGAAGAATGCACACAGGCGGAGATCTTGCAATGTCTCCGTTCCCTGAAATAGAACTGCTCCAACCCCCACCTCTGAAGCATCGACCTCCGCAATAAAGGGCCTAGAAGAATCTGGCTGCACCAGAACCGGAGCAGTAGCAAAACACCTCTTCAATCTCTGAAATGACTACATAGCTTTCGTCGACCATTTAGTAGGAAAGCACCGCTTCTTATTCATATCAGTAAGAGGTTTAACTATCACCGAAAAATTCCTAATGAATCTACGGTAATAGTTGGCGAATCCCAAGAACATTTGTAAGGCTTTCAGATTTTCTGGTAGGACCCAATCCTGCACAGCTCGGACCTTCTCAGGATCCATCTTGAACCCTTCGTGGGTAATTATATGCCCCAAAAATGTGATCTCTTGTACAGCAAACACACACTTTTCTGTTTTGGCGAACAAACAATTATTGCGCAAAACTTGGAGGACCTGGCGAACATGAGAAACATCGGACTCAAAATCCGGAGAACAGATCAAAATATCATCCAAGTATACTAATACAAATCTGCCCACAAACTGAGAGAGAACCTTATTGATCAAGGACTGGAAGACAGCAGGGGCATAAGTGAGACCAAAAGGCATCACCAGACTCTCAAAATGCCCCTCTGGGGTATTAAACGCAGTCTTCCACTCGTCCCCCTCCCTAATCCGGATTAAATTATATGCCCCGCGCAAGTCTAGTTTGGAAAACCAGTTGGAGCCATTCAACTGCGAAAACAGATCCGGGATAAGGGGGAAAGGGTATGGATTGCGTTTCGTGATTTGGTTCAATTCCCTAAAGTCAACACAGGGACGTAACCCGCCATCTTTTTTCTTTGCAAAAAAGAAACCAGCTGCTAGTGGGGAATTAGATGGCTGTATATGATTCCTTCTCAGTCAGGGAGAAGTTCAATTGCACAATCCCCCTTCTGTGTAGTGATAATTTGTCTGCTCCCTCTTGGGAAAAAACATCAGAAAAGTCAGCTATAAATTCAGGCAACTCCTCTGTCTGAATGGAGGCTATATCAACAGAAATGCAACCGGACAGACAACCAGGGCTCCATTTCACAATGTCCCCCTTTTCCCAGTCCACTACTGGGTTGTGTAAGCGCAGCCATGGCAACCCCAAGACTGCTTGCGTAGGGAGGGATTCCATGACATATAGTGTTATACACTCTGTGTGGAACAGCCCAATTCTTAAATGGACATTAGGCACACAAAAACTCAGACTTCTCTGAGATAGTGGAGCAGCATCAATGGCGGACACAGGGATGGGAAAATCCAAAGCACTCATCTCTAAGCCTAAACGTTTGACCGTCTCCTGATGTACTAAATTAATACTAGCTTCACAATCCAGAAAGACACGTATGGGACAGTCAACAATGACACAACGGATTTCAGCGGGAAGTACCAGCCTGGAAGAGGATACCCAAGCAATCTGATGGCCTAGAGGGACCTTCCCTCTATCCTCCAGGCCACCTAGTATTTCCCACTGAGCATTACGACGTGGGCAAAACTGAGCCATATGACCTGTACGATTACAGACAAAGCATCGGCCATTAAACTGTACCGTCCTTCTCCTCCTAACCCCGCCAGCTAGAGACCCCAGCTGCATGGGCTCTTCCATACCTGCAGGTAGGAGGCCGGGATCCATAGACAGCTCCTGATGCCTCTCCCTGATCCGTCTCCCAACTTTAATTGCCAGAGACATGACCTCATCTAGACTGCGAGGTACTGGATATCCTACCAGTACATCCTTGATCTTATTGGACAGGCCACAATGGAACTGGCTCTTTAAAGCAGGGTTGTTCCACTGAGTTTCTGCTGCCCAACATCGAAACTTAGCACAATAATCTTCAACAGTGGAATCTCTCTGTCGCAAACGTCTGATATTTCCCTCAGCCACCGCTATCTTATCTGGGTCATCATAGATAAGACGCAATGCAGCAAAAAAGTTAGCCACTGAGGTCAAGGCCTCAGACGTCGGGGGTAATGAAAACGCCCATGCCTGTGGTGCCCCCTGCAGTCTGGACATTACAATGCCCACCCTCTGGGCGTCGTCCCCCAAAGAATTTGGACGCAGTCTGAAATAGAGCTTACAGGCCTCTCAAAAGGATCCGAATTTCTGCCTATCACCAGAAAAACGGTCAGGTAGCTCAATTTTTGGTTCCTTGCTGGGAACCTGCAGCGCAAGTTGTCGCTGTTTAATCTCAGCGACCTCGGCATCCAGCGTGCCCAGCTGGTGCGACAAAACCTCAAGGGGATTCATGTTAACTGCACAGAATCTCCCTGAGTAGGTAAGGGCTGGTCAATCTGTTGCATCCCACTGAGAGTGCAACCTCCAAAACAACGAAAAAGGCACAACTGCGCAAAGGAACATAAGACTATGGGGAGTTCTCTCCCTTTAAACCCCTAAACCCGGGAGGGGGCCCTGCCTACTCAGTGGGCCGATCGCTCCAACAGGTGCGAGCCCGTACTCGTGCCTGGGCCACTGACAAGTCCCTATCAGGGAGCCCTAGCACAACAAAAAAGGAAAACCAAAAACTAAACAAAGCAGAAAAGGACTTAGCTAGTATGGAGGAGCTCTCAGCCAGGGTGTGTTCCTCTGTCGCTGTCCAGCGGCAACTGAAGCATTGACCAGCACAGGAGTCAATGCTAGCACAGTTTAAATAGGAGCTAAGCTAGTCAGCACCAGGTGCTGACTGACATCACTCCTGCAACCACCACACCCTTCAGCTCCAGGAGAGGCAAGGACACTACCAAAACCTGGTCTGGCCTGCAAGCAAGGCGAAGGCCTCAGAACGGCTGCAACACTAGCGAGTTAATCCGCCATTGGTGCTGGTGGCCGTCCATGATGAAGGTTATCCATGATTTTGTGTCTTCCTCCACATCCTGCGTCCAGTATAAACTGCAGAAACTGAGACTCGCAGGCCTCTTGTGTACATTACCAATACCTGAGGCTCCATGGCAGCATATTGCCATGGACTTCATTACAGATTTACCTTTGTTCAGTGGCTGTACCATTTTATGGGAAATAGTGGACCAATTTTCTAAAATGGCCCATTTTGTGCCTCTGCCCTGTTGACCGTCCACCAGTCAACTTGTGGAGAAATTCATTGATCACATATTTCACCTCCATGGATTTCCTAAGCATATTGTGTCAGATAGAGGGGTGTAATTTACATCTAAATTTTGGAGATCTCTTTAGAAATTGATGGAAATATCACTAGACTTCTCTTCGGCCTATCATCCACAGTCCAACAGACAGGTGGAGCGCACCAACCAAATCCTGACCGTATTCTTCCATCATTTTACCAATGTCCACCAAGATTATTTGGTCAGTCTACTGTCCTGGGCTGAGTTTTCTCCCTGAATTCCCCTGCCAGTCTCCACTATTTCTGAGGTTCCAGCCGCAGCCTCTTCAGCAGAGAGCTTTGCCAAGATTTGGCAGGAGACCAAGGGGAATCTGGACAGCTCAGTCACTTCCATGAAGAGGTTTGCCGATTGCAGGCGTCGGTCCTCTCCACAATTTGTCCCAGGGGATAAAGTGTGGCTTTTTCCTAATCATATCAGGCTGAGAGTTCCATCCTATAAGCTCGCCCCACGTTTTTTGGGTCCGTTTGAAGTTTTGGACAGAATTTATTCTGTTTGTTAGAGGCTGCAACTCCCTCCATCCCTGCATATCCCCAACTCCTTCCATGTCTCTCTTGTACTCAATAGGTTTTCCAAAAATCTCAGACCAGATGCCACTCGGGTCAGTTCAGAGAACATTTTTGAGGTGAAGAATATTCTTGATTTTAAGAAGGCTATGAACAAAACCTTTTACTTAGTGGATTGTTAAGGTTACGGACCGAAGGAGAGGTCATGGAAGCCATCTGAGAACATCAACACTCCACGTCAGATTCAGGAATTTCTGTGGAGAACCGGCAGGAGGGGAAGGGGGCATGAGGGGGGGAAGGTACTGTTAGGTGCACTGGTCAGACACAATCCTCTGCAAAAAAGTGCATCTGGCAAGATGGTGACATGCAGGTTTGTTTCTAAGTCTTTTTTCACGGCAGAGTGGATTTCTCTATAGGAGATCGCAAGCTACTGGCTATCAAAACGGCTCTGGAATTTTGGCAGTATCTGCTGGAGGGAGCTGCTCATCCCATCGTAATTTACACAGACCATAAAAAGCTTACGTATCTGCAGACTGCACAGCTGCTTAACCCCCGTCAAGCTCGGTGGGCCTTGTTTTTTGCACGGTTTGATTTTATATTGTATTTGGGCCTGCCGAACAGAATATTCAGGCTGACACACTATCCAGAGCATTTGACTGTAATGACACTGAAGAGCTTCCACAATTTATCATCGAACCTACCAAATTGGTAACTGTAGCTCTGGTTCGGGTTAAGGATATCCCACCAGGGAAGACGTTTGTGCCTAAGGCCAAGAAACAAAATATCCTGTCCTGGGGCCAAAGTAGCTGGTCATTCTGGGCAACGCAAGACTAGCGAGTTAATCCGCCATCCGTACTGGTGGCCTGTGTCTGCAGGCATGGGCATTGTCCTGCTCTCCCTGTTCACTGAACTTTCATTTATTCTCTTCCAGCACTCCTAGGGTTATTTACTTCTGGGCCTCCTGCTCAGCTGATGCATCTTTTCTATTCAGCACCCTATATAGCTGCCCTGGGCCTTTCAGTCAGTGCTGTTGTGTTATTGTGTGATTCATGTCCATAACTCCATGTTTAGCCACTGCTCTGGCAGTTTCCTTGCAACCTTGCTTTCTGCTCATGTTCTGTGTTCTCCGTTTATCTATCCAACTGTCTTTTATCCTCGTGAGTCTGCTTATCTGTTTATCCTTGTTAGTCTATACCTCATTTGTTCCTGTACGCCCCGATATTGTTCTGTCATTTGTTTTATAGTTGTTCTGTCCCATCAGGGTGAGTCAGCGCCTAGAAGAAGACAGTGGGGTCGTCCTTATCGGGACAACTACTCCACCTATAAGCAGGGGTTTCCCCCTCCTGGTTATTATTTCAGGGCAAGATACTTTTCCTAGTTTCATCTGCGTACGGGGTTTGTACATCCGGTATCTGACCTTCCATGCTGGGCTCGACTGTCAACTGTGCTGGACTGGATCATCACCTACCCGGTAGGTTGACACAGTGGTTCCACATCCACAGTCATTACACAATCACAGGCAGTGCTCAGCCATTCACTGAATTAAATGTGTTGTGACCAATCACAGGCAGTGCTCAGCTGTCATTCAATGAATGGCTGAGTGCTGCCTGTGATTGGCTGAGCGCTCAGCAAATCAGATACAGTCCTTTCAGCAGGCAGAGATTTTAAATTCCCACCTGCTGAAAGAGATTCAGCACAGTGCTAGGGACCAAGCAGGGAAGACACACCTGAGCCCCGACAGCGGCGGAAAGGTGAGTATATATATTTTTTATTTTTTTTACACATAGGGATGATTTTCAGGGAAGGGCTTATATTTAAAGCCTTTCCCCCAAAATCATTGCAGTAGTTGCCTGCATGCCATTGCTTTCAATGGGGCCGCCGGCAGTAGTGGCAACCCAATTAAAAGCATTGGGAGAACATCATGATGCTCTGTCACAGCTATCACAGCTGTGACAGTTGTGGAAGGGGATTCTTTACTCCCTGCTGGGAGTGCCATCATCACTGACAATGTGACAGTGCTGTCAGATTGTTCAATGTCAAGGGGACTCCCCGCGGGCAATATTTTACACACACCACGGACCTATGCGGTGCACACATGTCCTATCTTTTGCAAGTGCGCGCATTTGCACGCCTATAGAACATGGACATATGAACACATCATAGGAGACTTAGATTTAAACAATCAGCAGGAGCTACTTTGATATCACTTATTTGGTGAAGGAAGTGTGGCAACACCTCCCCTCATTCCAGGTGTACAATAGCCAGTTCTGACATTTATTATGCAGATGATCTGGGGATTCTCCTTATTTCATATATTCTACATCTCAGTTACAGTTCAGAACACAACTTTATTGAACATAGTGTTGAGAAGGGTTGAATAGTGAATTACCTCTGTTTTAAATCCTCTCTATGTAAAAAGTGGGGGAACTGTTTCCGTTGGCTGAGAGGAAACCAACTCAGACAGCATGAGGCCACTCTCACAACAAGCATGTTGAGATATTCAGTATTCACTGTACTTTATTTAGAACTTCTATAAATTTCTAAGAAGAATAACCATACATATGCAACCAAGCTCTCCTGAAAATGAAGCCTTCTAAAAGGGGTTTTCTGGGTAAAAACCCATCAGGATAAGTCATCAATAGTTAATCATCGGGGAACCACCGTTCAGCATCCCCAGCAATGAGCTGATCATCCATCCCGTTTTCAGTGCAGTGGTGGATGTACCTTATAGGGAACGATTGAGGAAGTGCCCTAGCTGGCTTCACTCCTATTGATTTCAATGTGAGTGAAGCCAGCTAGGGCACTTCCTCTTCCGTAGCTCATGACACATGTCTGGCCCACTGCACTGACATCAGGCCAGGCTATTAGCTCATTACTGAGAATCCTAAGCGGTGTATCCCTGATGATTAACTATTGGTGACCTAGGATGAGTCATCAATCGTTTTTGCCTGGTAAAAACCCTTTGAATGCCTATTATATGGGCTTTTGATTAGTTCCTTATAATTGTGTTGTGTCAACATCCCACCATTCGACCTATAAACAAGCAAACGCTCATCATTAGTTCTTTTGATTGTATTTTTTACATTAAAAACTTTGTTTGTTAGCAGTACATTTCCCCATGTAAATGGGATGTGCTGCCAACAATAATGAAACTGTATATGGGTGAACAATCATATGAACGATCGTTTGGTTATATACAGTCCTGATCTGTGTAAATGGAAATAATGCCAACTGACATGCTATATTGTCAATCAATGCTGCTTACGGGCAGAATATTCTAGTTGTGTAAAGGACATGGGATTGGTGAATGTCCCAAATCCTAAGGATCAGTTTCACCATGAATCAAGCTCTTAAAGCATGTATTATTAACGTGCCATAAGAATTAGCAGTGGGAAAATCCCAATTAATTTCTCCATGTATAATATTAGCCTCTTCCAGACATCCACCATACGTATATGATGAATGTCATGCGTTATCATGTAGAATGGGCTCAGAAGCTGAAGCTGCTCTATAAACAGTGGGTGTCCGCTGTATTTGACAGCTAACACCCGGGTGCAACTGCCAGGATCAGAAATATTGGCAGCTCTGATAGCAACATTTAAAAGACTTATTAGAAAGAGGGGACTCCCTCTGACACTCAAATGTCCCACCTACAGCAAGAACACACATGGCCATTTGTTCATCATAGCAGCTGGGGGCCTCGTGAAGGCCCCCAGTGCTGCTATATGTTTCTGCCTATTAAAACATGCCTGTGGCATACTTAATAGAATACCTGCTGAAATACAATATACAGTAAAAATAAAGTTTAAGCTAGCTCACTGAATTGTTTAAGCTAGTTCAAGTATGGGGACTCAACAAAAAAAAGTAAAAATAAGATTATTAATGAAATAATAAAAGGGTTTTTTTAAATACTGGCAAATCATAAGAATATAAAAAAAATAAAGAATTTATATTGCCGTATCTGTAAACGTCAAATTTATTAAAATATCCTATTTGTCCTGCAGAGTGAGAACCATCATACAATGAAATATGTAATGCAAGATTTGCTTTTATTGGTCATCCTGTCTCCAAGAAAAAAGAGGAATAAAAAGTGATCAAAGCATTACATGTAACCTAAAATAATACGAATAAAAAAAGTGTTTTATAGATTTTGAGTAGTACAACATAAAAAAATATGAATTTGTAATCAAAACTACTACAGAATAAAGATATCATTTCATATTTACCATGCATTCCATAAAAACATTCCCCAACAAAAATGTTGAAATTGCCTTTGTTTTTCATTTCACTCCATTTAGAAATCTTTACAAAATTTCCAATACATTATATAGTACATTAAATGGTACCAGTGAAAACTACAACTTGTCCTCCAAAATATAAGCCCTCATGCAGCTATGTTGCATCAAAAATACAAAAGGGTAGGATTTTTAGAAATTGAGGATGGGAAAAAAAAAAAAAATAGACAAAAAGGTCTGCAGCAGGAAGGAGTTAATATATAAAGAAAATCCTTTATATGATTTGCTATTTTCTGGATGATTACTCACTGACAGTGGAAGCAGAGGTTAAGATTTGTTAAATTATGTGTAAAGTGAATTTACAAAAGTTCACTGATTACTATTAGATACCATAAAAAGAGTTTAAACGTGTTGCCTCAACGTGACAGCCCTTGTCTATATGACATATTATAGAAACAGTGACATTATTGAGGGTGGGGTATGGCCACCACTCAGGATCCCACCTATGTGTTAGAATACATAGTAACATAGTATGTTAGGCTGAAAGGAGACAAAGTCCGTCTAGTGCAGCCCCCCCCCCCCCACTTGTTGATCCAGAAAAAGGCAAAAAAAACCCAATGAGGCAGTAGCTAATTTAGCCCATTGGGGGGAAAGTTCCTTTCCGACTCCATAATGACAGTCAGTAAAATCCCTAGAGAGAATGGAGAGCCAATCTGTAAGTGCAACTCCCACTGTGGCAGACCCTGTGTGCCCAAGCATTTTTTGGATGGCCATTCATTTGGATGACTGGTAAATAATGCTGCATTTTCCCTGTAGCGGCCGTTGCAGTGAAAATGTGTAGCTACACATGGCTCCCCTCCGAGACAACAACTGATTGGAGCACCAGCTTCTTTTTATAAAAAGTTGTCATCATGAGACAAACTTTTAATTTATCTAGACGTTCAGGAATTTTGATGTCTCAGATATTTTAGTTCTGGTCTAAAAAAAACGGCGCAAGCGCTTTGATAAAATAAGCTTTAAGCATAAGACATATAGGAAATTCCATGTTGAATCGAAATGTCATCTTCTTAAGACCCGAACAAGTCATTTTGTCTAGTTGTGTTCTAGTTATTAGAAAATAGATTGCAATGTTGATTGAGTAGAGAATATGCACCTGAACTATTCTGGAAAGAGCTACATGTGCAATGTAAAAAATAACAATAAGCTTTAATGATACTGCCCCAAGAAACAGAAATTGCTCCTGCCACTGGGTTTCTCCAAGGCTTCACCGTTAAGCCTGACATTTATATAATGATGAATATTATTATGGTTCATTTATTGTAATTGCAGCTCAACATTTTTTATTCATTTTCTGTCTCATTTTTCCTGTTAATATATTTTTGATCTAAAAAGACAAAAAGCAGACGGCTCATCTGAATTCTCCTTAGTATATATTTAAGTGATAAGAACATTGAAAAGTTCACAATTAGTATTTGGAACAAATAATCTTAATCTTAATTTAGAGGGAGTAACATTTAGGCCGGTCACATACTGTATGTATTGTCATTGCATGTTGTGCATGCAACACTTAATCATAGTGTAACGATCTGGATCAGGGTACGAGTCTCTTTGTCATAACTGGTGCAGATTGATAGCAGGGTCAGCGAAGTTAGAGGTTGGTACACAGGTAGATATCAGTTGCAGTACAAAAGGAGCAGGTGGATAGCGTAGTCATGGAAGCCAGACGTTGGTACACAGGTAGCTATGTCAGGTATCAGTATGGAGGAGCAGCTGGTGGGAAAGCTTGACTACTGGCTAGGAGCACAATAATCACGCACTGAGGAAGAGACAGGGCCAGGTTTATATAGTGTAGCTAATCAGAGTGAGGTGGAGCTAGTCAGGAGCTAGGTTGCAGGAGCAATAACTGGACAAGGTTAAGCAGGGAAGATGTCAGCAGGCTGAACAGCTCACCAGGTAGAGACGCTGACAGGAGCACGGGCGGTTCTAGGTTCGAACCCTGACAATAGTCCCTTCCTTTACAGTATGGCTTCCGGACATCCTAGGGGCCAGCTTTTTCAGGTATCTGTGATGGAACTCCCCTGGGAGCCTGAACATTCTGGTCCAGCTCCCAAGAATTTTCTTCCGAGTATGCCTTACTGTCAGGGTAATTTCCGCGTACAGCACCAATCAGGCCCACCCCAATGCCCTGCTGCCGGCGGTAAAGAAGAGACACCTCACACGGAGGTCTGGTGTAGCTCCTCATACGGGGACATGACTGCGCACTTTATTACAGATTACATGGGATCTTATACCCTTTGGTCTCATCACTAGGAATGGGTGATGGTCTCATTGGCTCAAATTCACCGCATAACCATATATGGGAAGTCCGGATTCCCGGCCTGAGACAGTGAAAGTTATATACGTAGTTGAACAGTCGTTATCTAGATATGGCGCTTCTGGGAAAACAGCCAAGCACACGGCCTTGTATCCGATTCTTCCTTGCGGTGTTTTAAGATACATTTTGTCTTCGCCTTGCAAGGCCTTTGGAATATCTGATGTAAGGCGACAGATTAAGTTTTTCTCATTTTAGAATTGAATAGAACTTGCATACAGGTATAAAAGCATAAAAAACATATGGCAATATATACATATACTCTCACATTACCACTGCACAAGTTATTGTAGTTTACCTCTGTGCATTCTTGAGTCCTAAATTTTATTCACCACACACTCTTCCCCCCCTTGGATCCTCACTGGTCAACGCAATCACCCTTGAGGTAGTAAATTAAACAGTGGAGGTATTGCTCAAGAGTCTGGTTGGTTCTTTTGGTCTGGCCACTGGACTGGGGGAAGCGGAAGATAAGTTGATAGAAATCCACAGGATAGTACAGAAGCTTTTACAAAATCTTGAGGTAAACTGAATACCTCTATCAGAAACTATGTTACTAGGAATGCCATGCAGTCTAAATATCTCCTTGCTCAGTTTGTTCAGTAGTAGGAATCTCATTGGCAGAAATGAAATGGCCATTTTTGTGAGTCGGTCCACCACAACAAAGATGCCTGCATACACGCCAAGATAGAGCATGGGGATTGGCGGCACACAGCGAGCATGCAAGTCATTGTGCACTTGCTGCATGCTCGCATGCGATATATATGCATATCACCTGCAGGTAAACACGGTTGCATGAGCCCGGCCTTAGTGGGAGTAATACAGTATTTCAGTTTTAAAATGGTCGAGTCTTTGGCACTATGGCAATATCCTTTTTAATGGATGTTAGTAGGTAGGAGCTAATCCAAGCTAATTTTGGAAGTTTGGAGGTGCACTGTGAAGAACACTGCACAGTGTGAGAAACGATGAGAGAAACCAAGTAGAGATGAGCGAACGTACTCGTCCGAGCTTGATACTCGTTCAAGTATTAGCGTGTTCGAGATGCTCGTTACTCGTGACGAGTACCACGCGATGTTCGAGTTACTTTCACTTTCATCTCTGAGACGTTAGCCCGCTTTTCTGGCCAATAGAAAGACAGGTAAGGCATTACAACTTTCCCCTGCGACGTTCAAGCCCTATACCACCCCCCTGCAGTGAGTGGCTGGCGAGATCAGGTGTCACCCAAGTATAAAAATCGGCCCCTCCCGCGGCTCGGCACAGATTTATTCTGACATAGAGGAGGGAAAGTGCTGTTGGTGCCGGAGCTGCTATAGGGAGAGTGTTAGGAGTATTTTAGGCTTCAAGAACCCCAACGGTCCTTCTTAGGGCCACAACTAACCGTGTGCAGTAGTGTGGATGCTGCTTTTTGCAGTGTTGCACTTTTTTTTTTTTTTGTATATCGGCCGTGCAGAGCATTGCGCCCTACAGTAATTATACATACTCCAGGGCCAGTAGTGGTGGTGAGGCAGGGACAGAAGACATATATTTATTGAATATAGGCAGTGGGCCTTTCCAAAAACATTTGGGGAAAAAAATCTATTTGGGCTGCCTGTGACTGTCCTCAGTGTTCTGGGTCTGTGCTGGGTGTAGTTGTCCTCCTAATTCATACGCAGCCAGCTAAGTGTTACAGCAGGCTTGCGCAAAATTATTTCCTGGCTCTGTGTTGCCTCTTACATCACCGCTGTATTCCTGTCCACAGTGCAACAGTCTGCAGTTATTTTACATACTCCAGGGCAAGTAGTGGTGACGCAGGGACAGAAGACATATTTATTGAATATAGGCAGTGGGCCTTTCCAAAAACATTTGGGAAAAAAAATCTATTTGGGCTGCCTGTGACTGTCCTCAGTGTACTGGGTCTGTGCTGGGTGTAGTTGTCCTCCTAATTCATATGCAGCCAGCTAAGTGTTACAGCAGGCTTGCGCAAAATTATTTCCTGGCTCTGCTGTGCATTCCGTAAGCGAAGTCA
Organism: Eleutherodactylus coqui; assembly: GCF_035609145.1. Taxonomy (NCBI): domain Eukaryota; kingdom Metazoa; phylum Chordata; class Amphibia; order Anura; family Eleutherodactylidae; genus Eleutherodactylus; species Eleutherodactylus coqui. Next base: position 256,728,372 of record NC_089839.1, on the reverse strand, counting down.
GCCTCCAACCACAGGCCAATAAGTGGCACATTTAATTACAGCGTTCTGTTTCTGCACTACTGGTAATACAGCATGCTGAGGGGTAGGTGTAGGCCTGGAGGACGTGGACGCGGGTGAGGATGCGGAGGCCCAAGTCAGGGTGTGGGCACAGGCCGAGCCAGTGCGGTGGCCAGGGGTAGAGGCAGGGCCAGACCGAATAATCCACCAACTGTTTCCCAACTGCCCCCTCGCGCCATGCCACCCTGCAGAGGTCAAGGTGCTCTACGGTGTGGCAGTTTTTCACAGAGACGGCTGACAACCGACGAACAGTGGTGTGCAACCTTTGTCATGCCAAGATCAGCTGGGGAGCCACCACCACCAGCATGCGCAGGCATATGATGGCCAAGCACCCCACAAGTTGGGACGAAGGCCGTTCACCGCCTCCGGTTTGCACCACTGCCTCTCCCCCTGTGCCCCAACCTGCCACTGAGATCCAACCCCCCTCTCAGGACACAGGCACTACCGTCTCCTGGCCTGCACCCACACCCTCACCTCCGCTGTCCTCGGCCCCATCCACCAATGTCTCTCAGCGCAGCGTCCAGACGTCGCTAGTGCCACTGTTCGAGCGCAAGCGCAAGTACGCCACCATGCACCAGCACGCTCAAGCGTTACACGTGCAAATTGCCGAATTGATCAGCCTGGAGATGCTGCCATATAGGCTTGTGGAAACGGAGGCATGATGGCGGCGGCTGCCCCGCGCTACTCGGTTCCCAGTTGCCACTACTTTTCCCGATGTGCCGTCCCAGCCCTGCACGACCACGTCTCCCACAACATTGTACGCGCCCTCACCAATGCGGTTACTGCCAAGGTCCACTTAACAACAGACACGTGGACAAGCACAGGCGGGCAGGGCCACTATATCTCCCTGACGGCACATTGGGTGAATTTAGTGGAGGCTGGGACAGAGTCAGAGCCTGGGACCGCTCACATCCTACCCACCCCAGAATTGCGGGCCACAGCTCGGTGCTGGTATCTGCGGCGGTGTATGCTTCCTCCACTAAACCACCCTCCTCCTCCTCCAACGCAACCTCTGTCTTGCAATCAAGATGTGTCAGCAGCACGTCGCCAGCAGTCGGTGTCACGCGGCGTGGCAGCACAGCGGTGGGCAAGCGTCAGCAGGCCGTGCTGAAACTACTCAGCTTAGGAGAGAAGAGGCACACAGCCCACGAACTGCTGCAGGGTCTAACAGAGCAGACCGACCGCTGGCTTGCGCCGCTGAGCCTCCAACCGGGCATGGTCGTGTGTGACAACGGCCGTAACCTGGTGGCGGCTCTGCAGCTCGGCAGCCTCACGCACGTGCCATGCCTGGCCCATGTCTTTAATTTGGTGGTTCAGCGCTTTCTGAAAAGCTACCCACACTTGTCATACCTGCTCGGAAAGGTGCGCCGGGTCAGCGCACATTTCCGCAACTCCAAGACGGACGCTGCCACCCTGCAGACCCTGCAACATCGGTTTAATCTGCCAGTGCACCGACTGCTGTGCGACGTGCCCACACGGTGGAACTCTACGCTCCACATGTTGGCCAGGCTCTAAGAGCAGCGTAGAGCTATAGTGGAATACCAACTGCAACATGGGCGGCGTAGTGGGAGTCAGCCTCCTCAATTCTTTACAGAAGAGTGGGCCTGGTTGGCAGACATCTGCCAGGTCCTTGGAAACTTTGAGGAGTCTACCCAGATGGTGAGCGGGGATGCTGCAATCATTAGCGTCACCATTCCTCTGCTATGCCTCTTGAGAAGTTCCCTGCAAAGCATAAAGGCAGACGCTTTGCACTAGGAAACGGAGGCGTGGGAAGACAGTATGTCGCTGGATAGTCAGAGCACCCTCATGTCTATATCTCAGCGCGTTGAGGAGGAGGAGGAGGTGGAGGAGCATGAGGAGGAGGGGGAAGAGACAGCTTGGCCCACTGCTGAGGGTACACATGCTGCTTGCCTGTCATCCTTTCAGCGTGTATGGCCGGAGGAGGATCCTGAAAGTGATCTTCCTAGTGAGGACAGCCATGTGTTGCGTACAGGTACCCTGGCACACATGGCTGACTTCATGTTAGGATGCCTTTCTCGTGACCCTCGCGTTACACGCATTCTGGCCACTACGGATTACTGGGTGTACACACTGCTCGACCCACGGTATAAGGAGAACCTTTCCACTCTCATACCCGAAGAGGAAAGGGGTTCCAGAATGATGCTATACCACAGGGCGCTGGTGGACAAACTGATGGTAAACTTCCCATCCAACATCGCTAGTGGCAGAAGGAGGTGCAGAGATCAGGCAGCATGTACAGCGCAGGCAGGGGAACATTCTCCAAGGCCTTTGCCAGCTTTATGGCTCCCCAGCAAGACTGTGTCACCACTCCCCAGTCAAGGCTGAGTTGGCGGGAGCACTGTAAAAGGATGGTGAGGGAGTACGTAGCCGGTCTCACGACCGTCCTCGGTGACGCCTCTGCCCCCTACAACTACTGGGTGTCGAAGCTGGACACGTGGCCTGAACTCGCGCTGTATGCCCTGGAGGTGCTTGCTTGTCCTGCGGCTAGCGTCTTGTCAGAGAGGGCGTTTAGTGCGGCTGGGGGAATCATCACGGATAAGCGTACCCGCCTGTCAACCGACAGTGCCGACAGGCTTACACTCATCAAGATGAACAAAGCCTGGATTTCCCCAGACTTCTCTTCTTCACCAGCGGACAGCAGCGATACCTAAGCAATACGTAGGCTGCACCCGCGGATGGAAGCATCGTTCTCTATCACCATCAAAAACGGGGACATTTTTGCTTCATCAATCTGTGTATAATATTCCTCCTCCTCCTCCTGCTGCTCCTCCTGAAACCTCACATAATCACGCCGAACGGGCAATTTTTCTTAGGCCCACAAGGCTCAGTCATATAATTTTTGTAAACAATTTGTATACGTTTCAATGCTCATTAAAGCGTTGAAACTTGCACCAGAACCAATTTTTATTTTAACTGGGCTGCCTCCAGGCCTAGTTACCAATTAAGCCACATTAACCAAAGCGATTAATGGGTTTCACCTGCCCTCTTGGTTGGGCATGGGCAATTTTTCTGAGGTACATTAGTACTGTTGGTACACCAATTTTTGGGGGCCCTCGCCTACAGTGTAATCCAATTAATTTTTTGCCCACCTGCATTACAGCTGACGTTACATCAGCTGTGTTGGGCACTGCAATGGGATATATTTATGTACCGCCAGTGGGTTCCAGGGAGCCACCCATGCCGTGGGTCCACACGGAGTTGTAACTGCATGTGTCCACTTCTAAAGAACCCCAGTCTGACTGGGGCATGCAGTGTGGGCCCAAGCCCACTTGCATTAAACATGACATTACCTCAGCTGTGATGGGGAATGCAATGGGATATATTTATGTACCGCCGGTGGCTTCCTGGCACCCACCCATGCTGTGGGTCCACACGGAGTTGTAACTGCATGTGTCCACTTCTAAAGAACCCCAGTCTGACTGGGACATGCAGTGTGGGCCCAAGCCCACTTGCATTAAACATGACATTACCTCAGCTGTGATGGGCAATGCAATGGGATATATTTATGTACTGCCGGTGGCTTCCTGGCACCCACCCATGCTGTGGGTCCACACGGAGTTGTAACTGCATGTGTCCACTTTTAAAGAACCCCAGTCTGACTGGGGCATGCAGTGTGGGCCGAAGCCCACCTGCATTTAATCGGTCGTTACCTCAGTTGTGATGGGCACTGCAATGGGATACATTAATGTACAGCCAGTGGGTTCCAGGGAGCCACCCATGCTGTGGGTGCACACGGAATTCCCATTGCGGAGTTGTACCTGCCTGTGACTATTTATAAAAAAACGCGGTCTGACTGGGGCATGCAGACACCTTGACAGAATGAATAGTGTGTGGCACATAGGTTCCCCATTGCTATGCCCACGTGTGCAGCTCCTGATGGCGGTGGCACAGGATTATATTTCTCATTGCTTCTGTACAGCATTGTGGGCTATCGCCCCGCCCATTTTAAAGAGGGTCGCTGCCTAGCCGTGCCAACCCTCTGCAGTGTGTGCCTGCGGTTCCTCTGGCAGACACACTTATAAATAGACATGAGGGTGGTGTGGCATGAGTGCAGCTGAAGGCTGCGCAGGGACACTTTGGTGTGCGCTGTGGACACTGCGTCGTGCGGGGGGGCAGCATGTAACCCAGGAGAAGTGGCAGCGGAGTGTCATGCAGGCAGTGATTGTGCTTTGTTGGAGGTAGTATGGTGCTTAGCTAAGGTATGCATTGCTAATGAGGGCTTTTCAGAAGTAAAAATTGTTGGGAGGAGGGGGCCCACTCTTGCCGCTATTGTGGCTTAATAGTGGGACCTGGGAACTTGAGATGCAGCCCAACATGTAGCCCCTCGCCTGCCCTATCCGTTGCTGTGTCGTTCCCCTCACTTTCTTGAATTGCCCCGATTTTCACAAATGGAAACCTTAGCGAGCATCGGCGATATACAAAAATGCTCGAGTCGCCCATTGACTTCAATGGGGTTCGTTACTCGAAACGAACCCTCGAGCATCGCGATAATTTCGTCTCGAGTAACAAGCACCCGAGCATTTTGGTGCTCGCTCATCTCTAAAACCAAGTAATCTTGTAGATATGATACCTTTTAATGGCTAACAAAAATACATGATGTTACAGCAACTTTTAGGGATATCTCGCCCCCTTTGTCAGGCTAATGAATGAAACTAGTTTGGATGGCACATAATTATAACATACAGATGCAGAGGGGGTAGGGGGGACAGCCCTCTTGATCTAAATAAGTGTTCACACACAGAAATTTGAGACTTGAAAAAACACACAGACAGTCTGAGCAGAGAGGCAAACACTAAATCAGTTCACTAAGCTGAGGAATGTGACAGTTTTATGATGTCTCTTCTCACTAATACACAGATAAGAAGATAGAAATACTACCTCAACAGCACCACCTATTGGATGGAAACATTCTTACAATCAATTTCTGAATTCCTATGAGAAAAACAAAAAATGATTGGGAAGAGAACCCCTGTCTTGACCTCCTTCAGATCTTTCATATTTCCCACTTATGCAAGAAACCCGGGCTGAGGTTCATTCCATTCTTGAGGATGTCAAACATAAGGTATCATACCTAAAAGATTACTTTGCTTCTCTCACTGAGAGCAATCACGTTCTACTCTACTGGCTAACTCGGTACCAAACCTTTTTTTAAATATGAACACTGTACACCAATACCAAGAACTTATCCCAACTGTGAAGCATGGTGGAGGGAGCATCATAATTTGGGGCTGTTTTGCTGGTGCAGGAGTTGGATACTATGCGATCATTGCGAACAAAATGAATTTTAAGGTGTATCCAAGCATTTTTACAGCAGAGTGTAAAGGCAGCAGTTCATGATATCAAGCAGAAACTTAGGGTGCTGACAATGCACCAAAGAACACAAGTAAATCAACTAAAGAATGGTTTCAAAAGAAGATTTGTGTTTTGGAATGGCCAAGTCAGAGCCTGGACCTTAAATCCTATTGTGAAGTGGGGGAAAGACCTGAAGAGAGCTATGCACACAAGACATCCCAGAAATAACATTGCCAACAGTGGGCTTAAAAGGTCCAAAAACGCTGTGTTGTCTTGTACTGATTGATTAATCAGGTGACATCCCACCTCAATATCCTGTTGGAAGTCTATTAGTTCTACTCCTCACAACATTCTGATGCTGGGATATGCCTGTGTGATACTCTTCTTTATACCTAATGCTCACACATCCGATTTGCATATCTCCTTCACCTGGCAGCAGGATTGGTGGGTGTCCCAATACCTTTGTCAGCATAGAACTGGCAATTGTTTTTGTACATTTGTGTGTATATTTGTCTACATGTATATGAATACTGTTTTGACAAGATCCTGCATGTGCCATTGCTTCCCTTCCCCTAAATGGAAGAGATCACAGCGATCTACAGAATGTTAACCCTTTCCAATCCACTGTCTGACCTCTGAAGACATTATGATTTAAGGCTGTACATCTTCGATGTTGGAAGACGTCCCTCGGGGTTCTCTTACTGTATATTGCCAGCCTCTCTTCTGTCGGAACCTATCCAACGTGTCACCTCATGCAGTACTGGCTTTAGCCAGCATATAGCACTGTTGTATAATGGCAGAAAAAGAGTAATCCCCCAAGGAAAACCAGGATGCAAATTGGATTGGAAAGGGTTAAAATTTGAATGATAAGGATAACTCAATGAATTCTATTTTGAGTTAGTTTCTATTTTATGTATTTAGATACGGCGCTACAATGCGGTAACCAGATGCGACCAAAATTCCGCCCACCAAGGGTAGCCAATGGCCAGACGTCTTTGCAGAACTGTCATCAGCAAAAGCTGCAGCTATTGGCTGCCACGGAAGGGCATGTTTTGGACTGCATCTTCGCACTGTACCCTTAGGGAGTGGTCTTTGGTATTATTGTTTGGTTGTCACACAAGTCTTTGTGTTTTGCTATAAACATTTTTATAACTTTACACTGCCTTTTAGATGCTGTAAATAAACTCAACTACAAACTATACGACAGAATCTTTCCCTAGCATAAATAAATAATGATCATCTAAACTGATGGAAGGCTGAAATATTAGCTATTAAGAGTGTTGGTGAAATAAAATAGGCATGTTTATTGAAATATGAATGCATTATAATGAATTTTAAAGACAGATATTGATGTTTTTAGTACATTTGGCAAGGTCAAACACTGGCCATCAAAACCACTGTCAGAATTAAGTGAGAATAGAGTCAAAACCTGATAGTGCGGTGATTTAACCATGTCATTCCCTGTAACTTCATCCACCATTGTGTGTTTATTCAAATAATGAGATTTCTGATGATAATGGTCTCAGTCAATACCTTATCTGACCAATCCGACAGTATAAAGTATCAACGGGGAAAAGCCAAAAACTGATTCCTTGGGGTTTATTATAATGATGTCTTACGATTAGAAAGTAACATTGACCCAAGCTGATTTTTAGTGAACTTAATGGATCAGGTCTAATATCATAATTTAAAAGCTGTTGAATAAATTATGATACTGAGACTGTAGATGATTTAACCTTCATATGTGAGATGCATTGCTTAATGTCTGGAAGCTCCGACACATTTTGACCTTTAGTCAAAACTTGAGGTGTGTGTATTTGGGAGGCATGACAAAGTTATCATTAATTATCAGTAGGCTTTGAATGATTATGAGCGTTTGCTCAATGATAAATGATCAAACTATTGTTTACTCTTGAGAAAAGTTGAACACGAAGGCATAACATTTTTTATTCTCATCTCTGGGATGTGAATTGTACATGATTGCCATATGATTGTCATACAACTTGCCCCAAGTGTACGGTATTATAAATGAAATTGTCGGTAGAACATGCAATAGTAATAATGTAAATATCCATCTAATCATCAAAACAACTTGACAACTTCCATTTTCCGTTCATTGTTTTTTCTTTTTTTTTTCAGTTTCCTATGTCATGAAATCTTAATGCATCTAGACATATAGCGAATAGACTGTATATTTTCCACTGTGGATGTGCGTGCAGATAATATGTAGCATGTTACAGTAATAGCAAAGTGTGTGCAATTTACAAACCTTTCATTCACACATTGTGTACAAAATCCACAACGTAAATTGACCTGAGGTTTTGATTTTGGTTGCAGATTTTCCCCATTGAGTTTAAATGGGGAAGTGAAAATTTGCAACAAATCCAAACTGTTGTGAATTTTGCAGTGAATTATGCCCAGATCTGCAGCAACATTCACTTGCATCGCCGTAAAAAATGTCTGCGTGAGGGAGGCCTTACAGCTAAGAACTATACAAAGCAAACAAAAGGGATTGTGGGTACGGTGTTCTAAGTGGATGATTTGAGATTAAATTCAGGGATTTTAGAAGAGTCATTTATTTATTTACTGCTTCTCTATTTTAATTATCACTTGCATATATTATTTTTATCTAATTTATCTGTACAATCCCAATTAAGAATGTGCTAAATGATTGACATTGCTATCCAGTGTACATCTTGTGCCTTGACCAGCCGTTGGAAGGGTGCATACTGCTATAAGAGATGTGAGTGTGCTGCACTTTTCGAAGCCCAGATCCTGGATCTAAATGAGCAGCTTACAAGACTGAGTTCTGTTGCCAACCTGACAAGGAGTTTGCTGATCACTGAGCAGGCACTGGCTGGGGTGGATGTGGGGGTGGACGGTAGTATGGGAGTGCAGGATGGTCTTGCAGCTAATTGGATGACAGTTAGAAGAAAGGGTAGAGGGACGAGTGTTAGGGAGGCTAGTCCTGAACTGGCACACCCCAACAAGCTTAAAAGTTAGTATATGAGAGGAACACCATTACAGAGTTAGCACTGCTGCAGCACTCAATTATTATGAGTACAGACAGGGCAATCTGTTACAAACATGAACATAATGTTATCTTCCTGGAGCTCGAGGTTGACTGGAAGATGCTGGTGAGGACCCAGTGGTCATGGTGCACATTAGTTGAACAGCTGACAAAGTTAGATGTAGAAGGTCCTTAAAACGATTTAGGGGATCTATGATGTAAGCTTAGGGCAAAGTTTTCAGTGTTCAGTGTTTTCTGAAATACTGTACCACGTGCCACTCCAGAAAGGCAGCAGGAGATTAGGAATGTAAACAAGTACCTCCAAAGTTGGTGTAGCAAGGAGGGATTTGGGCTCCTGCAGAACTGGGCTGACTGCTGTTGGCTACAGGTTCTACCATAGGGATAGGATGCATCTCAATGGAGAGGCTACAGCTGTGCTTAGGGAAAAGATGGCTAGAGGTTGGAGGAGTGTTTAAACTAAGGACTGAGGGGGAAACAACTACAGAGATAGAGGGGAAGGTAAAGTAGAATAGACAGTGACCTGGGACTAAGTAATAAAAATGAGGGAAGTATCCTGATATTTTTGTAATGAGGATTGGTGCATCAATGCCAAGCTACCCCATAGTCAATAATTGGTATGTGGTGCAACTTTTTTTCAGTATACAACCTGTCCTAATTCTGCCTCTTACTATAATAACAGGGCTGCTGTGAAGATGCTATAGAATAACCTCTGGACTTGGCTTTTTGCTTTCATATCTTCAATCTGATTTATCTGTTATTATGGTCGAGGAGGTGGTAAGTTTCAATGCATTGAATAAGATACAAACTGCCTAATGTGCAGTCATAATGGGGCAAATCTGAAAGAATTTTCTAGACATTTAGCACATGAAACACTTTTTCCACTAAATATTTCCAAGAGCACGACACACTGCTCAATCTAAGGGCTTATTCAGGCATGCTTATATTGGCCAGGTTTTCACGCTTGACCAATATACACTGTCCCTCTCTGCAGGGGAAGGAGGCAGGGGCGGGAGCAGTGCACTGAGCTCACACCCCCTCTCCGCCCCTCGCCACTGTTTGCAATGAGAGGGGTGGGACGGTGGTGGAGCTAAGTTCCGACCTGTCCCGCCCCCTCCCATTGCAAATAGTTGCGGGGGCGGAGAGAGGGCAGAGAAGGGGCGGGAGCTCAGTGCACTGGCCCCGGCCCGCCTCCTTCCCTTGCAGAGAGACAGTGTTTATCGGCCAGGCGTGAAAACCCGTCCGATATACGCATGTTGAAATAAGCCCTATGGGTGACTTCAGACAAGCATATGCATAAATACGCTTGCCTCAGTGCAGCACATTTGCCCAGGGAATGAGATTGATTTGCGCACATATTGGCATACAGTACTGTACTTTTTTGCGCACACAGGGCCTGTTCATACACGCAGGGAACACCCCTCCCCCCCTTAATTTAGCCTAATGTGGTCCAGATGTGTTTTATCTTTTACTGAATTGCACAGCATATTGTGCATTTGCGCACCTCCAATAGGCTTCTATTGTGCCCTTTAGTACCCAAATTTGTAAAAAGATTGAAATGCACGCAAAAAAATAGTTAACGAGAATGAACCCAATGAGTTCTATTCTGTGCGTATTGAGCAAGTTAATTCCGTGGCCACAATGCGCAGTGCAAATACGTCCGATTGAAGCTGCCCCAAAATCTGATTTCCTCATCCAATTGGAGAAATGTAGTTGAGGAGCATCATAGCAGGGTTACCAATGTACAGTAAATCGGAGCTCACAGTGTAGCCAGAATTATAGTGATTTTACTGCCATCATAAGGAAATGATGACCTTCCAGAGAGATGAAACTTTGTGACAAATGCTTGTAACCGGATGTAATGTAACTAGGAGGCCGGAGCTGTTGGTTACATTGTTTCTAATAACTTGTTTCAAAATAATTACAGACAAATTGATTCTTCCTGGCTCAGCGCTACGGGTTCACTTAAATGTGGAAGGTTTTGTTGTGGTTTATGTAAATTCATGAAGAATACAAAAAACAATCAATTCCAGTTACATTCAACAGCAGCAGCCGATAATTAACTGCAGTACAACACATGCAGTATATCTCAAGTAGTACAATCAATGTAATCTACAGTATGTCATGGGCACTATTAGACATTTCAGGAAAGTGATGGCTCATTCACACTGGTGAGCGCGATATCGCTCAACATGCGATTTTCATGCTTGTAAAAATGTTTCCTTCAATAGGAAAAATTAAACATCACATCAGACTTCCATGAAAGTCCCACGGAAATTTTTTCTCACCCATTGGAAACAATGAACGAGATTTCTGCGCCGAAAAATAGAACATGCTGCAATCTTTCTACCTCGCAGCATTGAGATAGAAAGTAAATAGTAAATAATGGGGTCTCTTTCAGTACGACTTTTGAGCATTTGCACAAAACTTGCACATGAAACTTGATTGTGTGGATGGACCCTAAGGCCTCATGTCCACGGGGAAAATCAGATCCGCTGCAGATTCTCCATGGAGAATCTGCAGCGGGTCCCTCCTGCCCCGCGGACATGAGCGCCGAAAATAGCAATTTAAAGCATTTACCTTTCCGGCGCGGGCGACGAAGGTCAGCTGTTCCTCACGGCCGGATCTTCATTTTCGGCCGGCGGATGAATTCCTGACGCCGGCGGCACGTCGTCGACGTGCCGCGCGCATGCGCCGGGCACATCCGCCGAGCCGAAGCAAGGGAGATGCGGCGGTGAGGAAGAGAAGAGCTTCGCGGTCCGCTGCGGGTGAGTAAATGCTTTAAATTCCTATTTTAGGTCTCCCGCGGATCCGGACGGCTTCCATAGGCTTCAATAGAAGCCTGCGGGAGCCGTCCCCGCGGGAGACCCGCATGAAAATGGAGCATGGTCCAGATTTTTTCATGCTCCATTTTTTTTTAAATCACTTTTATTGACGATCCGCGGGTATTTATGTACCCGCGGGTGGTCAATGCATCCCTATGGGGTGCGGATCCGCGCGCGGGAGATCCGCTGCGGATCCTAAATCCTATTTTCCCCGTGGACATGAGCCCTAAGGGCTCGGTCATACGAGCAGAGATCGGCGTGTACTTCCGCGCGGAAAAAAAAATGCACCACAGGTGCGGACGAAAATCTGCACCTGCCAAAGAAAGAACATATGGGTGGCAATGGACATGGTCATGCAGATTTTTCTGTGCGGAAGATAGAAGAGTTAATAGATTGTGTGCAAATGAACCAAAAAGAAATCTAAATCCAATGAATATTTGATGCGATTGCACCTTCAAAACAGCATCAATTCTTCTAGGTACACTTGCACACAGTTTTTGAAGGAACTCGGCAAGGGGGTTGTGCCAAACATCTTGGAGAACCAACCACAGATCTTCTGTGGATGTAGGCTTGCTCAGATCTTTCTGTGTCTTCATGTAATCACAGACAGACTTGATGATGTTGAGATCACAGCTCTGTGAAGGCCATTTCATCACTTCCAGGACTCCTTGTTCTTCTTTACACTGAAAATAGTTGTTAGGCCTCATTCACACGGGCTACAAAATCTCACTACAAAATCATTACTATGTTTTGTAGCCTGAAAGAACCCATTGGAAACCATGGGCTTCACATACATGCATTTTGTAGCCCGTGGGAACGAGGCCTTAATGACATTGGCTGTATGTTTGGGGTCAATGTCCTGCTGCAGAATAAATTTGGAGTAAGGGCAAAAATACACAGGCCATGTGCTAATACGCTCGCCGTTTCGGAGCATATTAGCGGATGAACCATTTTTTTTTTCTGTAAACTATTCAAACTTCGCAAGTTTGAAAAAAAAATGGGAAGAAAGGTCTTTCGCTATCTTGCTCACACGTAGTATTAAAGGGGTTGTCCCGCGAAATCAAGTGGGGTTATACACTTCTGTATGGCCATATTAATGCACTTTGTAATGTACATCGTGCATTAATTATGAGCCATACAGAAGTTATTCACTTACCTGTTCCGTTGCTGGCGTCCTCGTCTCCATGGTGCCGTCTAATTTCAGCGTCTAATCGCCCGATTAGACGCGCTTGCGCAGTCCGGTCTTCTCCCTGGTGAATGGGGCCGCTCGTGCCGGAGAGCTGGTCCTCGTAGCTCCGCCCCGTCACGTGTGCCGATTCCAGCCAATCAGGAGTCTGGAATCGGCAATGGACCGCACAGAGCCCACGGTGCACCATGGGAGAAGACCCGCGGTGCATCGTGGGTGAAGATCCCGGCGGCCATCTTGCTAAGGTAAGGAAGAAGTCGCCGCAGCGCGGGGATTCGGGTAAGTACTAAACGGTTTTTTTTTTTAACACATGCATTGGGTTTGTCTCGCGCCGAAACGGGGGCCTATTAAAAAAAAAAATCTGTTTCGGCGCGGGACAACCCCTTTAACTACGTACAAGAAACATAGGGCAAACCCTATCTTTTATCGCACATAGTAATAACACACGGGAATCCCAACAGTGGAAACAAAACCATTGAAATAAATGTTTTCGCTTTGTCCCAGTATGCGGATATGATTTTCATAACGGGGCTAAAACACGCCCATCTGTTTAAGCCCTCAACCAGACGCCTCTCGGATGGATAAGTATCTGCTTGTATTTCTCAGCCATATAGATAATTTGTTTCTAATTCTCATAGTCCATATTTTATACATCCCCTTTTCACTTTCTATTAGGGCTAGAAATGAGCGAACCTACTCGTTTCGAGTAATTACTCGATCGAGCACTTCGATTTTCGAGTACTTCCGTACTCGGGCGAAAAGATTCGGGGGGCGCCATGGGTGAGTGGGGGGTAGCAGCGGGGAACAGGGGGGAGCCCTCTCTCTCTCCCTCTCCCCCCCCCCACTTCCCGCTGCAACCCCCCACTCACCCACGGCGCCCCCCGAATCTTTTCGCCCGAGTACGGAAGTACTCGAAAATCGCGGCGCTGGGGCGAAAAAGGGGCGTGGCCAAGTACGCTCGCTCATCTCTAATTAGGGCCCTAACAGATGGGCGTGTTTTAGTCTCATTATGCAGCCATGAAAATCACGACTGCATAATGGAGCGAAATGAAGCCATTGATTTCACTGGTTTCATTTTACTATCGGGATTTTTTGATGTTTGTACTACACACAAGAAAAGATTGGACTTGCCCCATCTTTCTTGCACATAGTTAATACTACATGCGAGAAAGATAGGGCAGAAACTATCTTCTCACTTTTTTTTCTTGACTTGTAACGTAGAGTTTAAATGGTTCGAGAGAACAAAAAGCCTTTGTTTATGTGCTAATACGTTCCATTATATGGCAACCCTGATTGGCAGCAGCAGCGGTACAGAGACTCCCTCGAGCGGCAGGGAGATTGCTTGAAGTTGCGTCCCAATGCTTCAGGTCATACGGTGTATACAAAAAATAAATCTGCAAATCCAATTTCCAAAAATGATTTACCCCTTTTAGAGCCATGTGGCATTAGAGAATGTAGCAAATTAAAACTTTAGTATGCAGTGAATGACCATTTTATCGGAGACGCCCAACTAGTAGCACGTTGGGTTTCTTTTGGCCCTCAAACCACAGCAATTCATAATGGCATAGAAATTGAAATTGTTTTGCTTGAATATCGGCCCCTGCGGACAGGAAGCTTCTTGTAGTTGCAGAAAACTAGGTGGAGCTACTGACATGTTCTGTACAGCTGACAGGAAGGGGTCATCAATTCATACTGCATATGCCAAATTCTGACCCTCCTATCAGCAAGGCGCAACAGAAATCCGGATTCATTTGACCATGTTGTGTTTTCTCATTACTCATTGATCACATTTTCGCACTTTTCCACCCAATGGACTCTCGTCTTTCTGTTCTTTTCAACAGTAATGGCATTTGAACTTGTTATCTGCTGTTGGCTACTATTTGTTTCACCATGCACAGCCTGTTCATCTATGAATTATTTATGTCCACAAGATCTCCTTTTGTGGATATTCTTCCTTAATCATACCATTCTTGGTATACTCTAGACACTTGATAGAACCTCATAAGGTTGGCAGTTCTTGAAATACTGGCTAATCTAGCACCTACGTTCATGCCTTGTTGGAAGTCACTCAGATTACTGGATTTTCCAATTCTGATGTTGAGTCACATGAAACTGATCCATGGAAAACCTTCTTACTTGATTTTCTGCTGCATTCCAGTGTCATGGGGCTGATTTCCATATACAAAAGCTCCATTTGTGAAAGGACAGGAGTCTCTAACAAATCCAAAATAGAAGAAAGTCACAGCGGCACTACCAAACTACCACATCAGTGGGAGGTTTCTGGAATTGAGATGCAGGGCTTCACCAAGAAGGGGACTAACTCCAATGATCCCAATTAGTCCATATAGTATAGATAAGCAACAAGTGAGCAGCAACACGAGTGTCTTCAGTAAAATTGCATCCAAGCGATGCTCCTTTATTCACTCCATGGTAGACAAAACAGCACAACGTTTGAAGCCACGCAGGGGTCTTTCTGAAGACACTCGTGTTGCTGCTCACTTGTTACTTATCTATCCTATAAGGAGTCTCTAATAAGTCGGTCATCTAGTGTAAAGTCCAGAGGCCCATCATAGTATAAGACACAGACAAAGGAAGATTTTTGCCCCACGTACAATTTGAACTTGTACCAACCACCAAACTATACAAAGGTATATACCTAGAAAAAAACACTAAGGGAACTTTCACATGGGACGGAATTACGCTGCAGGATCGGCCAAGCCATGAATTCTACAACAAAATCTAACTGCTGATTTTGGAGCAAATTCACAGAAGAGCTACTAGGATGGTGAGCAGTCTGCAAATCATGTCCTACGAGGAACGGTTAAAGGATCTGGGAATGTTTAGCTTGCAAAAAAGAAGGCTGAGAGGAGACTTAATAGCTGTCTACAAATATCTGAAGGGCTGTCACAGTGCAGAGGGATCAGCCCTATTCTCATTTGTACAAGGAAAAAACTAGAAGCCTGAAACTGAAAGGGAGGAGATACAGATTAGATATTAGAAAAAACTTTCTGACAGTGAGGGTGATCAATGAGTGGAACAGGTTACCACGGGAGGTGGTGAGTTCTCCTTCAATGGAAGTGTTCAAATAAAGGTTGGACAAATATCTGTCTGGGATGATTTAGTGAATCCTGCACAGAGCAGGGGGTCGGACCCGATGACCCTGGAGGTCCCTTCCAACTCAACTATTCTATGATTCTATGCTTTTAATGTGGAATTGCAGGCAGGTTTTAAACCATTTTCAATTCCACATCAAAATCTGCAGGTATTCTGCGAATTTTGGTGTAGTATTTAGCGCGGCTTGTGGTGCGTTGTGCGGCCTATTTCTGACCCATGTGAAAGGTTCCTAAGAGTGACATTATTTTCTTCACCAGTTAAGGGACTTTGGCTGCTTTCACATCTGTGTCGGGTGTTACAGTTTCCTGCTCTATTAAGGAGCAGGAAAGGGGAATCCCCTGGCCGAACGGATCCGTCTTAGGATGAAACTGAACAGCGCCAAACAGACGCATTGACTATATAATGGGGTCCATTTGGTTTCCGCGCAGCTGCCCGGCATTGTACTAGATGCATGCAACGCTATTTCTTCCGGTAATGTGTGCTGAATCTGCGACGGAACCTCCGATCGGAGGCTGCAGTACAGGTGTGAATCCGGCCTCAGTAAACATTTGCTAGATTTATTGAAACA
The DNA here is from genome assembly GCF_035609145.1 of Eleutherodactylus coqui. Lineage (NCBI taxonomy): Eukaryota > Metazoa > Chordata > Amphibia > Anura > Eleutherodactylidae > Eleutherodactylus > Eleutherodactylus coqui. The sequence goes on along the minus strand of NC_089839.1, from coordinate 256,712,281 downwards.
AGTGATATCACATTTGTATCATTTCTGGAATGGTCATTAGTTCATTACGCTTGTTTGCACTGGAAGCTATCACTGTCATTTCTAGTTATACCTTAGTGGAAGTTTCTAGCTATACTTCATTATTGGATTCTGACAATGTCTAGCTAGACCATATACCTTTCTGATTCATATTTGGCCAATTATTCTATTTCACAGGTCATTTTCCATATATTACAAGCTCTCAGGTGCTAATGAGAGCTTATTAATTCATCCTGGGCACTATAGGAAATAGTCATTTCTGCAGTATTGTACATACTAATGGAAAACCTGTGTGAAACTGGGGGAATAATAAAGAGGTAGAATTTTATTATATTCATATATCAGTGAATACATCATTGATTTCTACATCAGGACTCTCATGGCTCCTGCTGGAAGAATAGTTTAACATTTGAAATATTTACTGGAAATAGTGTTTCATGTGCTAAATGTCTAGAAAATTCTTTCAGATTTGCCCCATTATGACTGAACATGTGGTGAATTAGACAGTTTGTCTCATTCAATGCATTGAAACTTACCATCTCCTCCACCATATTAGGAGATAAATCAGATTGAAGATATGGAAGGGAAAAGCTAAGTCCAGAGCGTATTCTATAGCATCTTCCCAATAGCCCTGTGATTATAGTGAGAGGCAGAATTAGGACCAGCTGTATACTAAAAAGGCTGCACCGCATGCCAATGGTTGATTATGGGGTAGCTTTGCCTTGATGCATGAATCCTCATTACAAAAATATCAGGATACATCAAAAGTGTATATATCAAAGCTAATTAAAAGGTACATAGATAATAGACAATGGAGCAGATTTACTATTCAAAATACGACAGTTTTCTGGCACAAATTATACCAGAAAACAGAGTTGTTAGACACTTTCAGACACTTTTCCCAATCTGTCCAAAGGGGCATGGCTTCATGAAAGGGGTGTGGCCTATACTGCGCCTGAATTTTGGCGCAATTTTGGGCAAAAACAAAGCTAACTAATAGGTGTCACAGTTGGTGGCCACAACGTGGTCGTGGCGCGGTGGACCTGACGGCTGCACTCTTCCTGTCTGTCCAACAGGTTGATCTTTATGTTTTTGGGGTTTATTTCTTTAGGTGTTACTTGGGTTGTTGGTTTGTATTCTCTCAGTGTTTTCCCCATCACTGATTTTGTTCTCTTATTTCGTATGTGGATTTTTCCCTGGTGTTTGTGGAACTCTGTCTGTCCAATTACATTGCCTCGGTCAATATTTAAGTCTGCTTCTGGGTCTGGTTGTTGATGATTATTTTCTTAGTCCATGTGGAGAGAGGACATGTTTGTGGTGGTAAAAGTCCTGCTGTTGATCTAAGTGGTGCTTTTGTTTGTTCATTAGTGTTTTCCTTCTTTTAGTTGCCAGAGTTAGCGGCCGAGGCACGAGACATGAGACATGGAGCTGTCTTTATCGAGGCAATAACCACGCTTTTTGGCAGGGTGGTTCTTGTCCTGTTGTCCTAGTAGTCAGGGTGAGTTGTGTGTTCCTCCTTTTGTTCAAATAAAAAAAAATTGTTATTTGTATAGCACCAACTTATTCCACAGCACTTTCAGGTAATTTATTTATTACCCCCCACCGAGCTGGGTACTGATTTTACCGTCCTCGGAAGCATGGAAGGCTGAGTCGACTGTGAGCCGGCTACCGAAACCACCCGGGGATTGAACTTGCAACCTTCAGGTCATGAGCGAGAGCTTAGGACTGCATTTCCTCTGCCTTAACACTCTACAGCACATGAGGCCCTATATGTTATTTCTCTCAGTTCCACAGTCTACTCCCTGTGTGAACGCAACCATATGTTTGTCCTGGGCGTGGTGCATCTTACACTCAGAGCGGACGTGACAATAAGTGGTATAACTTGACCAACCCAACTAATAAGGGAAAACTCTAGTGGTGAATCCCTGCTAATTAATGACCTGCAAGCCATCAATAGAAAAAGTTAAAAAACAAACCTGGATTACCCCTTTAACGTAAACCAGTCCGTGATGTTCCAATTCTAACAAGCTTTGTGCTTCAAAGAAAACTTACAGCAGCATAGTCCGCCACATAGGTATCTGCTCTTCTACCACCAACATGGCTGTGACTGGCGGTGTGCTGACCTCATCCTACTCTTGTTTGCCCGACTTGCTGCCAGTTTGGGCCTACCTATAACATGAGGACACCATGTATGTTTTTCTAGGCCCACTTTGGGCTCTCATTCCATCTCTGCTCCTAGTCTGTCAAAGTCTCTGAGGGCTTAAACGGATGGGCATGTTTTAGTGCCGTTATGCAGAATGAAACGAAACCATTGATTTCGTCGGGAAGGGGAGAAAATATGAATGCAACAGAATGGACTTTCACAAAGTAGGAAAATTGATCATCCGCATCCATCTGATCATGCTATGCACTTGGATTTTCAGCTGACAACCGCTGTAAAAATCCAACCTGATAGATTACATTTTGGCTGACAAGAGTGAACTGTTGTTTGCACTAAATTTCCAAACCATCTTCGCTAAAATGGCCAAAATTGGCAATTTCAGCCAACACTGTTGCAGATTATCCCTTCCCGTGTGAAAGGCCCCTTTCATGCGGGACAGAATTATCCGCAGGACGCAGCACAGATGCAGATTTTTCCGTTAGTGTGGATTTAGTTGCAGACAGTATCCTGCAGAACGTCTTGCAGAAGTTCCTGGGTTGTTTTCTGCAGACTTTAATTGCAGAACTACATCTCTTACATGTTAGAACTCCGCAACTACAATTCTGCAAAACGTCCTTAGACACACGGATTTTAGCAGGTACGGAATTCAACCCCCATAGGCATAACATTACGACGCCGAAATGTCCACGCGGGCTAATTCTGTCCAATGTGAAAGATCCCAAAGAATGAATATGGCCTCTTCTATTAAAATAATTACACTTTTTTTTTAAAATAGTGACTAGATTTTCTTTAGTTCCATTATCTCTGAATAAATATATAACGGCCATAGGTGAGACATTTCTAATAACATTTACATTATCTTAAAAAGATGGCACCTATAATTACCCTGCTATAGCTATTTCATGAACAGTCAATCATGCAGATCCTAATCACTGCACAAAACAGATAGAAGTACAACAGCCTCTAATAGGTTTGCATATTTTATAATATATGATATGATTCATTGCCGCTGATTCATCCTCTACTGGTTAAACCATCTTTCTCCTGAAGGGCCTGCCGGACAAATAATGAAAACCTACATCTTAATTATGTGTCTGTGTTAAATATAACAAAAGGAATGTTTCTACAGAGTGATCTGTAATTGGTAGAGTGTATCATCCAAACGCTTTGATCTTTTATGAAAGTATATGCTCCAGGCCCTAAGGATTAAATGGGATGAGGTGCTGTTTTAATTTGGAAAGTCAAGAGTGTGATGTACATGTGCAGGTCATAGAAGAACTGCTGAGAGAAATAAGGTAATCTGCCTTAAAGAGGTATTCCCATAGGCATTTATGGCAAAATATGATAGTTGCAAGTCCCAACTCTAAGACCTTTACTTTGTCTCTACCAATTGCTGAGCACTTTACACATATTTCAATGGAGAGGGGTTACACTTTTGTATAGTGCTCTCCATTAAAATCTAAGGGAGGCATGGAAAAAGCTGAGTTTATCCTTTGGATACACCATGTTTAGGATGCTGACCTGTTAACATGTGAACAGTGAAATCATAGCCAGCCAAAAATAATACATTATCCCAGCAAAACTAATTGTACACCTGAGCAGGAATCAAAGCTAGAATTTATTTACATCTCTTAATACTTAGTGTGCCTCTTTTGGCTGTAATGACATTGGATAGTCTCCTTGATACACTTTCTACTAACATTTTATTCCCTTCAGCTGGTATTTCCCTTCATTCATCCTGCAAATGTCTGGCAAATTCTCTTAAAGATATTAAACACTGCTCATATTTCCTGAGCAGATGTTCCAGTTTGTCTCAAAGATGTTCAGTAGGGTTCAGGTTGGGACAAGTCCAATCATGGAACATCCATATCCTCAATCCAACATAAATCAGTATTGGATTTGTGACATGTTGTCTTGTTGGAAGTATTGCTGACCATTTCCAGAGAATTGCAACATTATCAGCAACACATTATTGTCTAGTATATCAAGGAACACTTCCATGTTTATGGTTCTTGCAACTACAAGCAACTGACCAAGACCATGCCATAGAAAACATCCCCAGACCATCGTGGTAGATGTAGTTTTTGTATTCCCTGGTAGCCTTTTAAAAACAACATTCTGTGAATCATCAGCTGGCTGGAAAGGCTCTCATTAGGAGGGCTTTAAGCTAGAACAATTTGGGAAGTGAAGTGAAAGGCCAGGTAAAAATATACAGCTAATTAATACATTTGAGAACCTTGCTGTCAGAAGTGGAAAGAAAGAACAAAGACAAAAAATTCTGAAAAAAGTAGAGGAGCAAGAGACACTGATCACAAACTAAAATGTTTCTACACAAATGCACAGAGCATGGGAAATAAACAAGGAGAATCAGAGCTCCTAACATAGGAAGAGGCATATGATGTCATAGGCATCACGGAAACATGGCGGAATGATACACATGATTGGAATACAAGGCTTGAAAGATACAACTTATTTATAAGAAACAGACCTAAAAAAAAGGGGAGGAGGCATTGCGTTGTATGTTAGGAAAACATTAATCTCCACAGAGATTCAAGCTTCAGAGCATGGTAGTTCTGTAGAAATTTTTTGGGTAAGAATACAAGGAGAGAACAACAGAAAGGACACTATTGTAGGCATTTACTATAGGCCACCGGGACAAGCAGAAGATATGGATGAACTCCTTCTACATCAGATAGCCAAGGTCTCAAAAAAGCATGACATAGTGATCATGGGAGATTTTAACTATCCAGACATTTGTTGGGAATCTCTCTCAGGTAAAAGTAATTGATCCAAAAAATTCTTATCCGCTCTTGCTGACAACTTTATCTTCCATAAAGTTCGAAAAGAAAAGAAGGGGATCTGCTATCTTGGACTTAATTCTTACCAACAGGGAGGAAATGGTTAAGGAAGTAAGGGTGACTGGGACCTTAGAAGGCAGCGATCGTGCTATCCTTGAATTTTCGATAACAATGAGAGGAAGACCTGAGAAAACTCAGACCTCAAGGTTGGATTTCAGAAAGGCAGATTTTAATGAACTCAGAAAGAGGGTAGAAAGAATCCAATGGCTGGATGTTCTTAAGGACAGAAATGTCCAAGAAGGTTGGGAAATATTGCGAAATGAGATTCTCAAAGCACAATCGTTAATAATTACTAAAAGAAGGAAGAATGGGAAGCATTTAAAATGACCAGGATGGATGAACACAGAACTTGCACACATGTTAAAAACAAAGAAAAATATGTTTATCAAATGGAAAGAGAGGGGAGAATATGTAAAGAAGAATATAATGTGGTTTGCAGAAACTGTAGGGCAAGTGTCAAAAAAGCTAAAGCTAATAATGAATTGAGGCTTGCAATAGAGGTCAAAAGCAATTAAAAGGATTTTGGGGGTATGTCAAAGCAAAAGAAAAGTCAAAGATGCTATTGGATACTTAAAAGATGAAAATGGTGAATTGGTTAAGAATGATGTTGAGAAGACTGAACATTTAAATTCCTATTTTGTATCTGTTTTCTCTCAGAAAGTAGATATAACATCAACTGATCTTCCCCGTGTTATTGGGAGAATAAAAGAATGCAGGCTATCTATAAGCAGAGAGATGGAGAGGGAACACATAGCTAAATTAAATTAATTCAAGTCTCAAGGTCCAGATGAATTACATCCCTGCATACTAAAGAAAGCAGGAGAGGTAATTGCTGAACCACTCACCATAATCTTTTAAAATTTCTGGAAAACAGGAGAAGTCACAGAAAATTTAAAAATGGCAAATGTTGTCCCTATCTTCAAAAAACCATACTTAAAAAAAAAAAAAAAAAGACCAAATATGAGATTAACAAGGCAACTGTTAGGTGGATTCACAACTGGCTGAGTGATTGTAGTCAAAGAGTGGTCATAAATGGCACAATCCAAGTGGAAGAATGTATCAGGTGGGGTACCACAAGGCTCTGTCCTAGGCCCAGAGTTGTTTAACGTTTTTATAAATGATCTGGAGGAGGTAATTGATGGGAAACTGATCAACTTTGCCGACGGCACAAACCTAGGAGGGATAGCTAACACTAGGGAAGAGAGAGAAAGGATTCAAAAAGGGCTATATTAAGTGAAGCATAGAGGCTAGATCACGTGAGGTCATTATCCCCCTCTACTCTTCCTTAGTCAGACCTCATCTGGAATACTGTGTCCAGTTCTGGGCCCCCCACTTTAAAAAAGACATAGACGAACTGGAGCAAGTTCAGAGAAGTGTTACCAAGATGGTGAGCGGTCTGAAAATCATGTCCTATGAGGAACGGGTAAAGGATCTGGGAATGTTTAGCTTGCAAAAAGAAGGCTGAGAGGAGACTTAATAGCGGTCTACAAATATCTGAAGGGCTGTCACAGTGCAGAGGGATCAGCCCTATTCTCATTTGTACAAGGAAAGACTAGAAGCAATGGCATGAAACTGAAAGGGAGATGTGATTGTTCTCAGTGAGAGAAACCAAGTAATCTTGTAGATATGATACCTTTTAATGGCTAACAAAAATACATGATGTTACAGCAAACTTTCAGGGATATATTGCCCCCTTCGTCAGGCTAATGAATGAAACTAGTGTGGATGGCACATAATTATAACATACAAATGCAGAGGGGAGGGGAACACACTCCTCTTGATCTAAATAAATGTTCACACACAGAAAATTGTGCCATCCAAACTAATTCAAAGAAGAATTACCAAGACGGTGAGCGGTCTGCAAAGCACATCCTATGAGGAACGGTTAATGGATCTGGGAATGTTTAGCTTGTAAAAAAGAAGGCTGAGAGGAGACTTAAAGGGGTTGTCCCGAGGCAGCAAGTGGGTCTATACACTTCTGCATGGCCATAATAATGCACTTTGTAATGTACATTGTGCATTAATTATGAGCCATACAGAAGTTATAAAAAGTTTTATACTTACCTGCTCCGTTGCTGGCGTCCTCGTTCCCATGGTGCCGACTAATTTTCGCCCTCCGATGGCCAAATTAGCCGCGCTTGCGCAGTCCGGGTCTTCTTCTTTTCTGAATGGGGCTCCGTGTAGCTCCGTGTAGCTCCGCCCCGTCACGTGCCGATTCCAGCCAATCAGGAGGCTGGAATCGGCAATGGACCGCACAGAAGCCCTGCGGTCCATGAAGACAGAGGATCCCGGCGGCCATCTTCAGCAGGTGAGTATGAAGACGCCGGACCGCCGGGATTCAGGTAAGTGCTGTGCGGGTGGTTTTTTTAACCCCTGCATCGGGGTTGTCTCGCGCCGAACGGGGGGGGGGGGTTTAAAAAAAAAACCCGGCGCGGGACAACCCCTTTAATAGCTGTCTACAAATATCTGAAGGGCTGTCACAGTGCAGAGGGATCAGCCCTATTCTCATTTGCACAAGGAAAGATTATAAGCAATGGGATGAAACTGGAAGAGAGGACACACAACTCTATTGATGGAAAAAAAAAATGATGACAGTCAGAAAACGGTGACGGGAAATAATATGTCTTAAAGATTTCTTTTTTAAAGTAACACAGCAAAAACAACTAACTAAATAAGTTTGTAAGTTTGATATTCTTACAATCATGCTAACGCACCAAATAAGTAATGATATTCTTTTTGGTACAGTGTGTACACCGCAAAACCAATTTCTTACCAAAGATGGCAAAATTCTCTAAACAAATGAAGTGCCAATGTGCCTGCATGGCCAATTCTCCATTCAGTTTTTTCCTCAGTACAGGCAGTGCAGTAACTCCACAGTGCTGAGGGTGGGGGAAACAGGACCTCCATTCTTGAGATCAGCAGGAGTCTCAGCAGTGAGGCACCCACTGATCAGAAAGTTATTCCCTATGCTATGGATAGGGGATAACAGCTCCTTTAAATAGTAACACTGACAAATGCAACTCATCCCACTAAAAACAAGCTCTCCGACAGCTATGTTGATGAAAAAATTACTAAACATGATTTCTTGAATGTGGGGATGAGAAACCAACAATTTAAAAAAAACGGACAACTCTAAGGGTTAAACAGTTTATGCCAGTTTTTGGCGTTAACTGTACCCTGTACATAAAAAAACTCCCACAAATTATGGAATGTACCAACTTCATGCAAAAAACTCAACTTTTCCAAGCACACAGCAAAATTGAGAAATATCAAGAAAAAACGGTATGGTGTTCAATGAGTGGGTATGGGTTTCGTGTTTTAGATGTTAGAGATGAAAGACAAATTTTGCTACTCATAGCAGGCATGGATTTCATTTTATGTCTTTTTGACAGTCAGACCTTTAAATAAATTTGGTGCCAACCAATTTATCGTTAATTTTTCTTAGACTTGTATAATAAATGCCATTTTTTTTTTAATGTGGGCCAATGTCTCATCTATAATTGTGGCAAATTGGAAAAGAACGCACCGTTTGAGTACATCATTTTCTGTCCCTGACACTAGTCTTTATCCTTTAGAGGCTCTACAGTATTAACACGTACCCAATACACATATATAGCAATTCAAACTAATTTGCCGATTTCCATTTTCCCAGGCATTACTAATGTGTTGACAACATTGTTTGATTTTCCTGCTATCAATGTCATCCTTGTAGCATTTTTTAGCTATAGTTAACACATGCCCTCTTCTGTTTAACAAGTCTCTGATTTGTAATAACTTTCCTTGCCAGGGGAGCAGTATCAACAAGAGATTAAGGTGGAAGATCTCAAATTAGTTTCGCACACTATCTGAGAACACATTTAGTGAGAGGCTACAGAATGATGAAAAGTGGAAAGGTTGAAATTCTCATTTATTCTTATTACACTAGATTGATGAAGTTAAACTTGCCTAATTATGACTAAGGTTAGGAGATTAATTGACTTTACCAAGATAGATCAAAATGCAGGTTTCTCTGTACTTTATGCTACCACAGACCTCAATGGTGTAGTACTTTCTATGAAGGAAAAAAGAAATTGGAATACTAAATTTCTGTCCTTAAAATAGTGTATATAAAAAGCCAGAATTGCAGATATTTAAAGGACATTCAGCAAAGAAAAAAGTTATAATAATAATTATTCATATGAGAGTCCTTCAGACTCCCTAATTAATCATCCTTAGATGTACTGTGCTGGCAAGGTAGTAGATTAATAAAAAGAAGAGTTACCTCTGTTGTCACTTATGGAAAAGATGGGCTGGTGGTTGGTAACGTGTCACCAACAGTAGATTAGGAATTCTCAAAAAGCGTTTTTTCTTAGGTTTTTTTAAACCAGATATTTCTTTTTAAATTTTGCATTTAAAAAAAAAAAAAAAAAGGTATAAATGGACAAAAACCCAACTATTGACCCCAACATACAACATGTGATGTAGTAAGGTAAAGTTCTTTTGTAAATATAGTCCATCATCCGCTCAGTACACCGAACATATATCTGCATATTTTCAGAAAACAGTATTTAGAAACAATAAACAGAAATCAACCCATACAATATAATTTGCAAAGCCCATTGAAAACCCACAAGAGATTCCATGAGAGTAGGAGCAGCAGCCACTACCTGTATAACCCACCAGAAAGCCCTGAAGAGCACTATTAAAAGACTTCCGGAAGCCCTTTTACATGCAAATGAAGCTGATAAAGTGTTAATGGACATTAGTGTCTATTAATACTTTATGCAAAATGATCGATAATACTGTCAACATTTCAATCATTTGAAAGATTGTCTTTGCATGTAAACAGCCTTTAGTCTATAGCTGATAGCTGAATAAGAGCTGTCATGGGAAGTAAGGATAGTGGTGCACCTGGCAATCAGTTTTGTATCAGAGAGAATGAGACTAGACCCAGTGAGTCTAACCACGGGTCCCAGACTTTTTCAAAGTTTTTACGGGGTCTTAATTTAAGATAGACACTCTTTTACAACACAAAGTAGCAATCACTTTATTATCACATTCCATGTAAGAAGGTAGTTTACATTGGTTTTGTAGAGGGGGAAAAGCAAGATGAGAGCTGATTGGATACAGAGGACAACATTGATATAGCAAAAGAGGTGGCAGTTGCACATAGGCTCTGGTATCAGAGGTCCCAAAGGTCCCTCTGATATATAAGAAGATACAGTAAACCCTTGAGTAGCATTGCTCTTAACTAACACTGTTTTCAACTAAAGTCGATGTGTCAGGGCAGCGGCAGCCCCTCAAATAAAGTTGCATTCCTCAGATAGGGGCGCCGACCGCTTCATGACCCCAGGCGCTGCTCAGTGAGCTGGCACACAGCTGATGCCAGTCACTTCTTGCTTCTCCTGCATCAGCGCGCGCCTACTCCTCCCCCTTCCCTCTCCACAGCGCACAGTGCCGTCTGAACGTTGCTGTGTCTGCCTGCCTCCTGACACAGTACAGCAGCTGAATCCCCAAAGTGCCGGCTGAACGCTGCCTGCCTTCTGAATCCCCACTGTACTGCAAAATGTAAGTACTGTACAGATGAGTACAGTACAGTAAAGAAACGTTTGCAAATAATTACTGCAGTCCTATGTCAAAGCACAGATAACACAGTGATATGTACTGCTATAATGATGTCCCCGCAGTCCTATGTCAAAGCACAGATAACACAATGATACATACTGCTAATGATGTCCCTGCAGTCCTATGTCAAAGCACTGTATGCTAAATGTCCAAAAACCTGTTAAATGTTAATTTTTTCTTTACAGTTGTGCTTTATATTCATTCAGTATTGTTATTGTTTTTGGTCTTAAAGATCAGAGTTATTCTCTATTAAATGGGGTTTGGTGTGTTTTTTGGAACATCTAGAACCAATTAATTGGATTTACATTAATTCCTATGAAAATAATGTCCTTAACTAACATTGATTTCTACTAAAGTCCATTGCTTCCGGACGGATTAATGACATTAGTTAAGATTCTACTGTACCAGTATTAAAAATGACACATGGTAGGGGTTGGGTCCTGTTACAGATTTTGCATTGGAGTATGGTAGCTTCAAGTTACACCTCTGGGGACAGGCAGGAAAGGCATTGGGGCTGAATTTTTTCATGTCTAGCAGATTTTTGGTTTTGAGCGTGCAACTCTTTCAAAAGGTAATAACTATTGGACAGTCTATTCCCGGTCAGGTCAGATATACATTTGTAAAATATCTCAGATGTAACATGTTATTTAATTTGTGCAAGATTGTTAACTTCAGTGACTAGAGATGAGCGAGCATACTCGCTAAGGACCATTGCTCGATCGAGCATTGTCCTTAGCGAGTATCTCCCCGCTCGGGAGAAAAGGTTCGGCTGCCGGCGCGGGGGATCGGTGAGTTGCGGCAGTCAGCAAGGGGAAGCGGGGGGGGGGGGGGGGGGGAGAGAGAGATCTCCCCTCCGTTCCTCCCCGCTCTCCCCCGCAGCTTCCTGCGCGCCGCCGGCGGCCGAATCTTTGCTCCCGAGCGGGGAGGTACTCGCTAAGGGCAATGCTCGCTCGAGCAATTGGCCTTAGCGAGTATGCTCGCTCATCACTATCAGTGAGCAAACCATAGAACATAACACAAGGGAGAATTGTGCGCACCTGTCAAGTGAAAAAAATACATTTAAAAACAATAAAAATTAGACATACTTAGCCCTCAAAAAATATACTAAAGGCTAAGTCTGCAAAGCTTCCCCAACTGGAGAAAACATGGGCTCACATTCAAAAATCTTAAGAATAGCCAGTTGTCCAGGAATTGTATATTAATAAAGATGCCATATGTCATACAATGAAACAATAGTATCAAAAAAGAATATATGTATACTCAATTGACCTTATAAACTAAATAGTGTGGCATCCAACCAATTCACTGAAAAGGCAACAGCACAATGTTAAAGGCAATAGTTGGGCGTATATGAACCAGCGCATGCAGGACAACCAAACAAGATCCCAATGTATGCCACTGTCTCCTAGTGCAACTTCTCCAAGGGACCCCATATCCAATATGTCAAAAGTTTTTAGAAAGCGCAGTAACACTTTAATCATAATGGATTATAGTTAGAGATGAGTGAGCACGCTCGGATAAGGCAGTTACTCTAGTGAGCATCGCTCTTCTCAAATAACTGCATTCTCGTCCGAGCAGGCTCAGGGGTGCGACGGGGGTGGGGTGGGAGCGGGAGGAGTGTGAGAGAGATCTCTCTCTCTCCCCCTGCTACCACCTGCTGACCCCCCGAGCCTGCTCTGGAGAGAATGTAGTTACTCCAGAAGAGCGATGCTCACTCGAGTAACTGCCTTATCCGAGCGTGCTCGCTCATCTCTAATTATAGTACATGGGAAAGAAATTTAGAAATGTCCACAGTTTTACCTTTGACCTCTTCCCGAGTATATATGTTTATGATATACAAAGTATGTAGTACAGACTTTTATAGTATATTATTATCATTAATAATGTATTGCAATCCACAGAACTCAATCAGCTATCACCTCAAGAAGCCAAGTGCTTTCTAGCGCACCGTGCGCCGATACCTGATTGGTTACATTGGATTATAGCACTTTGCTATTCTTTAAATAATCCTCAATTTGATGCAAAATCATTTGTTTCTTTTCGAATTACTGAAGAAATGAACAATAACTGTAGTACTTGTCCGGCAAGGGACTGGCTACGCCGAATGGCCTCTCTGCATGAATGGTGGATGTTACAATAATACCGAACTACTTGTGATAAATTGCCACAAATCTCTTGATTCTCCAAATTATTGTCTTGATTTAACTATTGTAAATTTCTGTTAACTGCCTGACCCCTGCTACTAAAAATGTTGTATATCCACAATGCTGCTGGCCGACTCATTCAGCCCTCACTGCCAGCCGATCCTCATTCCCAGAACTCAAAAGAACTGAAGTGAAAGGGCTGGTTGAACTGCTGAGTCTTATGTGCAATTGTACAACAGGAATATCATTCAGTCTTACATGTTTCATGTTTGTATTTGCCCTGTTTAGGTGTTTGCTGTGCCTAAAAAAGGTATAAGGTCAAAGTATTAATTCCATTAAAAAAAATAGCACAGATTTTCTTTATGAAACCAATATAAAACTCCTCAATTAAAGCAACATTTTTTGAAAATGTATTAAATTGTTCCAATTTTTGCAATCATAGCATAAAACGATCAACTATAATAAAACATTTTAGAATATATTCGCATGCGGCACATTTGTTTCTGTGACAGAAAATCAGCTCCATTCATCTGAATGCGACTGTTTCTGCAGCATGTGCATGGATTTCTGCAAGCCCCATTCAGATGCAGGGGACAGTCACAGAAAGGTACAAGAAAAAAAAACGTGCTTAAGGCGGCTTGAGATTAACCTATTCCAAAACACGCTTGCCCCATGTGCAACTTTTGTGTGCAGAGAATGAGTGTATTTTGCGTGCATGTCTGCGCATATACATGCGAATGTATGCAGGCACCGCTAGTTCACATGGGTGGGGGAATCATCCCAGCCTGATTTAACTGACTATTAAGCCAAATAAGGTTCCGGTATACGTGGATTTACGCAGTGTTTTGAGTGCTTTGCACACTTTCCATAGACCTCTGTGAGGCTCTTTGGTGTGCAAATGCGCACAAAAGAGAGCAGATCCTATTCTTTGCACTCGCGAGAACTACAAACACTGCACATGTGCGCAAACACTGGAACCTCATTTGGCTTAATATCCGTTTAAATCAGGGTAGGAGCAACATAATATACAAGGCCGAAAAAAGACACACAGCCTATTTACCCCCAATGTTGATCTAGAGGAAGGCAAAAACCCCAATAAGGTAGAACACAATTTTCCCCATTTCGGGGAAAAAATTTTCCTTCTTGACAATCTGGCAATCAGAATAATCCCGGGATCAGCAACCCTTGAAGTTATTAATGATTATAACATATAATATTGTATCGCCCAAGAAAGACATCCAGGCCGATCTTGGACTCTTTTATCAAATTTTCCATCACCATCCTCAGGCAGAGAGTTCCATTCTTTCACTACTCTTACAGTAAAGAACCCCCTTCTATGTCAGTGTATAAACCTTCTTTCCTCTAGATGTAGAGGGCGCCCCCTTGTTACAGTCCTTGGTATAAATAACTGATGTGAGAAATCTTTGTATTGTCCCCTGATATAGCTACGAATAGTTATTAGGTCGCCCCTCAGCCATCTTTTTCTAAACTAAATAATCCCAGTTTTGATAACCTCTCTGGGTATTGTAGTCCACCCATTCCATTTATTACTTTAGTTGCCCGCCTTTGCACCCGCTCAAGCTCTGATATGTCCTCCTTGAGTAATGTATTCTTGTAGGAGCATCTACCATTCCAATGTTGCACCTATCAATTAAGTGAAATCTATTAAGCAAAGATTTGCAGGTGTTCTTAATCACTTGACCACTAATTTATGAGTTATGACCACAGCTTTACCATACGAAATATGCTGCCATCATTAAGTCACCAAACATGGCAACATCATGTTCAGACTATGCTATACCACTGGCGTAACTACAGGGGATGCAGGTGATGCGGCTGCACCCAGGCCCAGGAGCCTTAGGGGGCCCATAAGGCCTCTCTTCTCCATATAGGGAGCCCAGTGCTATGACTAAAGCATTATAGTTGGGGGCCCTGTACCAGGTTTTGCATTGGGGCCGAGGAGCTTCAAGTTATGCCTCTGCGTTAAGGGACTAAGAGAAGTTGGGGGCCCCAAGATAAAATTTTGGGCCCATGAGCCTTTAGCTACATCCCTGTGCTACACAAAACGTTCTTTTCAGTACTTAAGGCGGTAACCATGAGACAGATGGAGAAGTAACCTCCAACTGTGGCTCAGTGGTGAGATATGGTTAACACCATCATTTCTTATGGTACAATTATGCATAAAAACAGGAGGTGTCATGAAAAATGTCATAAGATCTGGGATATAGGGGGCAGTTCTTCAAATACGATTTTGACGCAAAATGTATCTCAATATCTATTAGTCCAATTGCGTGATCCCAGTTCTTAGAGTGCCATCTTGGTTTTATATGGCTGACCAGTTTTCTTATCATCCTCCTGTGTATTACTTATTCATGTGACTTAGGGCATTGATTTTCATTGTCCCATTCACACTAGCATTTTTAATTGCATATATGGGCGCATAATAAATGCTGTAAATACACAATTACATTACATATATGCGAAGTTCATACACAACACCGCTAAGGGCTTATTCACAAGAGCGTGTTTGCACATATTTTGCGCGCACATTGAGCAGAGAATAGAACTCATTGTTTTCAATGGGTTCCTATGTTCTATCGCTTTTGTGTGCAGACTTCATGCATGCAAAAAAAACCCCGCAATATGCTTTATTTTTGTGCGCATTTGCACACCTAAAGCACTATGAACTGCGCAGTTTTGCTGGAAAATCGATAACACCGGGGACTATTTAGGCTGTACAGCCATTTCAATCACGGTGTGTCCTGTGTTATTGTGAATGGCTCTGGCAGCACAGAAAGTACAGTTAAAAGCACCTTCACAACGTAAAAAGTCGTGCTATCGCGAACGTATCTGCGCCTACGCTCGTCTGCAGGAGCCCTAAGTGACAGAGGGGGACATTTAAACTAAAAAAGAAACAAGTCCCACCACCCATGACAGCATGCGTGAAATACGCTGTCATGTGCAGTCCGAATTTGCTGCCCTACACAGCGATATCCGGCTGACCGCCGTCTCAGACAGCGGTATAATTGCCGATTACACACAGAGTTTTACGTATAAGCTGGTGTGAGCCCGGCCCTATGGGCATACATAATATTTGCCTGTAAACTGTATTTAATCATTCCACAACACTATATTTCTAAACATTTGTTCTATTTACTATTAGAAGCAGAATATTGATACTCTATGTTTGTTTGTATCGGTTTGATGTTACACTTCTATATAAAGATACAGTGTCACAGCCTTATATACCTACTAAATGTCTACATCTCACAATCCAGCTGTATAATCAAGCCACAATGATTTACAATGATATAGGAGACGTGCACCTCGGGACCTACTGTATGTTAGCCATTAGGAGGGATACATCAGCCAAATATAACAACATATGCTTACTGCTGTGATACAGTCCGTATACACGGCAGCTCAGAGATGCAATCAATTATATTGACCTCCTACTGATGGCTGCTTCTCAGTCTGCGGCAATGAACAATTCATTATAGAATTATACCATGCTTAATGCTGAAATCCGATTTCCAATCAGTTGTACAATGCAGATTAAAGATATATTCTTGTATGTTAGGCCCCTTTTACACGGGACGATACATTGTTCACATTCTCACATCTAGGGGATCTCTGAACAATTATCGTTCAGTGTAATGCATGCCCCGACTGAACGATGAATGAGAATTAGTTTGCTTCTCATTTGTCATTCCGCGACTACATGCATTGAACTGAACAACAGATTGGCAAGTGCAAACAGGCAGTCGTTCACATATGAACGACTGCCTGTTTACTGGGAATGGTGATGGGTGGGCCGGAACGATCTCTGGCCCGCTATGCTCCCATTCAATCAGTGATACTCATTCCTGTGTGAGGACAAGAGAATGATCATCGCTGGTACGATCTGTCACGCATCTGCGCCCAACAGGTTATTCCATGTAAAATGACCCTTAGCGCTTCTTCAGTCAAGCATATGCGCATTGCGCAAATATGCTAGTCTCCGCATAATTTATTTACACGGTGAACGAGGTTGATTTGTCCGCATATCACCGCCTTATACTGTACCTTTTGGCGCACGCAGGGCCTGTTTATATGCGCGTGCGACACCCCCACCTTGATTTAAAACGCTATTTAGCCTAATAAGGTCCAGATGTGTTCTCTTTTTTACAGAATTATGTAGTGTATTGCACCCTTGCGCATTTGTGCACCTCCCATAGATTTCTATGAAGACCTTTACTTCGCAAATACGCAGAAAGACAGGTCCTATTTTTTGAGCATGACCAAAATAAAAAATCGTTCGCGTGAAAGAACCCGTTGACATCAACGGGTTCTATTTTCTGTGTATTACATGCGTAAATTTTGCATGCTCAAAAGCGCATGTGAATACACTCGTCCAAAAAAGCCCTTACTCCCATTGGTGCACATTGCATCATTGAAGATATGCCATACAGTATAAATTTGGTATCTTCTTTCTGAAGTAGAATTTGGAGGCAGTAGTGACAAAAAGAAGGGAAGTGGAGCTACTCCAATGAGGATCTAGTGATGTGGTGGCGGAGGGATAATACACTAAGTGGTAGAAATACGAGAAAGAATTAGAATTTGTCAATTCGTTCCATGTGAAACATGCTGAACAGTATTTCCAATCAAATTGCACTATTTCACTAATTTAGTAACCATGTATACATAGTACATTACGTATAAAAAAAGATGGAATTTTATATTTTTGTATTAGATCCCAATCTATAGCATCAGGGGCTAGCTAGCAAAGTTTTGCCTGGGGACCAAGTACACAGTACCGGCCCATGAACAGTGGCCCACCATAAAGGTATGTTCACACAGCGGAAGTTAACACTGATTTTTTTGCGTAGATTCCACCTCTAGACCTGCTGCACAAAATCATGGCTATTCTATCGCAGATTGTGCCGTTTATCCGCACGCAGTTTCAGCCACATCAATGGGCAAAATCCATGTGCAGAATTTCCAACACAAATTTCCATAGATCACCGTCAAGAAGTGTTATTTCACTTCATGTCCTAAAACATCACAAATTCCGGACGTGGATTTAGCCCATTGGCAGCTCTAGAACTGCATGTGAATTTGCAACAGAATAGCTGTGGTTTTAGAGGCAGAGTCTGCACAGAAAATTCTGTGTCAGATTTCACTGTGTGAACATACCTTAAGGGTGGAAACACACAGTGTGGCTGGTAACACCCAGAGAAACCATGGACATAGGCATTATGCAGTAATCCGCTGCCATGGATGGGCGTAATCTGGCTATGCATGGCAGCCTCACCATGTCCTTTCATCCTTAACCTGTTTATCTATTTAACATAAATATAGCACCATGAACTACAGAACTAACCTCAGTACACGAATAACCAAGCTCATACCATAAATACAACACCAGAACCAAGCTTATGCCATAAATACAGCACCAGAGCCAAAATCAATGCATATATACATTACCAGAACCAGGAACTATATATCTTGTCTATATCGTCAGTTTCTGAGAAGTGTCCCAAACCAACTGTAGGTCTACAGTAATCATATACGGTGCTTAAATATCAGCTCATCACAACGACGTCCACTGATCACAGGTGATGTTATCTCTGTTTGGAGTCGTCCATATTTTTTTTTTTCTCTCTGGGGTCAGATCCGCCATTGAGAGCTCTTCCAGCCACAACTCATTTCTATACACTTTGCCCATCTTGCTTCTGCAACCCCTAATTAACTTCTCAATGCCCCCTTATAGTAACTGTGTTCCTGCTGTGGTCCCTCTTATTGTATTATGTGGCCCTTTCTGTAGTCCCTCATAGTAATATGTGGCCACTGCAGTGGTCCCATTATAGTAATATGTGGCCCCCATTGAAGTATAATGTGGCCCTCGCTGTGATCCCTCTTATAGTAAAATGTGGTCTTTGCTGTGGTCCCCTTTAAAGTATTATATAGCCCTTGCCATGGTCTTCATTATAGTAATATGTGGCCACCGCCATGGTCCCCCTTACACGAATATGTTAGACTGAGTGAAACTATTAAACACGTGTATGTAAATGGCGCAACTCCTATACGACATTATAGTATTTCAATGAGCAATTAACCTTATTCTTCTTTATCAAATAATTAAAAACCGGGTAATATTAACGCATTTTGGGGTCATGGCCCCTTCTTCAGAAATGACTGTAAAGAGTGCTTAGCTTGAATAGCACCCCAATGTCTGAACTGATCCTTGTACTGATACTTGGGGTGCTCCTCGAGCCTTGTTCTCTTTACAGCTGTTTCTGAAGAAGGGTCTGCATCTCTGAAATGCGTTAATATTGGCTATTTTTCAATTATCTGCTAAAGAAGAATCAGGTTAATTGCTCATTGGAATATTATATTGTCATATAGGAGTTGTGCCCTTTCATCAACATTTTTAATAGTTTTCTTCAGTCTAACTACCAAGGCCCATTTTTCATGGTTAGCGATAATGGATAGGCAGTACCCTATTCTGTTTTCCATAAGGAAGTTTATTTTCTCTACACAGGGACAGTAGAAGGAGCTCCACCTCTTTCTCTTCTTATATGAATATGTCACCTCCATGGTGGTCACCCCTACGTTGTAAGTAGCCCCCACTGTGGTACCCCTTACAGTAACATGTTCTCCCTTATGGTAACATGTGGCCCCCTCCGTGGGCCCTGAAATCTAGCCCATCACATAGCTTTTACAGTAATTTCATGACACACACTCACATAGGACTGATCTCCGACACTGCCAGCTGCTGTATCTTCATAGCATGACCTCGCTCCTCCTCCTGGCCATAGTGTTCACTGCACTCAGTGGCAGAGCCATGCACATTCAGCTCCTGTATTGAGCGCAAGTAAAGGTGGAAACTAGTATCCAAGCGCAGGCACCCTTTAACACAGCGCTGCGCGGGATTTCAGAAAATGAATATACCTGTCTATCAAAACTAAGGGGCATGCCTGGCGTGTCTGCGTGGAGTAAATTTGGCTCTTTTGCCTAATTTTAATGCAGTGAGGGAAAACATCAAGACAGGTTGAAAAGTTACCAGTGTGGTGTCCCAAAATGGTCACTCTGTGTATTGTATTGGTTTCAGTTTTAATATGTATGTTTATGCCCAGCTGTAAAGTTGGTGGTTTTAAGGTAATAAAGTTTAGTTTAGAGGGTGTAGAACAGCCCAAGACTCAGATCATTCACCGAGCCAATCAGCATCAAGCTGATGGGGGGAGTTAAAATTATATAAATCATTGCTGTGGTCCATAAATTTGAGAAGGGAGGCAGTTGGTGTGGGGACCTGTAACAAACAGGGGGTTTAAGGGACGTACCATCTCAGGGCCTTATCAGTCGTTAATTGAAGGAATAAAAGTGCCAGCTGAAAGTATCTCGGGCTCCTGGTGAAAAATCCAGATCAGCAGTATGGGTGCAGTAGGAAGGCAATAGCACTGAAAGGGACCAACTTTCACAATGGGCATTGTTAACTGGAATGCAACAGGGTGCTGACCTTTGCATCGCTTGAAAGTTGAATAAACGTGGGTTTTAAGTTAAGGTGCCTGATTCCTTGGACTCTCTTCCTCAAGGGGACTACCATGCTACACCATGAGATCATTGTCCAGGTTACAGCAGCCAGCCCGTACCATCAGTCCCCAACCTTTACACTGCAATGTATCCGGGTGGGAGTCATAATGCAACAGCCACCGTGATCCTAACCTCCAACTCTGGGACATCGCATAAAAAAAACCTGTACCTCACAGGGCTGAGTGTTGTAAAAAAAAGGGGTGAGTCCCAACCCTTCAGTGCCTTTGTCTGAGTAGAGAACACATAGCTTTAAAAGGTATACACATGCATCCAGCCAAAATATCCGAAAGAGATAGCAAATGTCCTGCCAGCAATAAGGCCCCCAATATGGTTCATGCTATGTCTCTGACCATGCCATATTATACTGGTGCCTCCGAAGGTTAAGACAGCTGGATAAAGAGCAGCCAGAAACAGATCCATCCCTTACATCTGAGGAAAAGAGCCAGATATAACGCATTGTACTGAGAGCGGTATCTCCAGTCACCAAGCTCCAGATTCTGATGTACAGGAATTGGACTGTGTTGAACATTGCCTTGTTCGCCTGGAACTACAACAAAAGTGAGTTCTGCTGTTTAACCCTTAACCCCACTCATGTAATTCCTTCCCACTAGGAAATAAGGAAGACATAACTCTGCAGTGCCATCTATTAGATAGCAGCATTCCTTCAAATCAATGTGACTTTCTAACAAGTCTTAACAATGATTGGGAATAGGAAACCAAGCCAGAAAACCATACATATACAACTGTTTGCCCCTCATCAGCTAGGAAACACCTGAACTATGCCACATCACCCTCCAGGGACAGGGACCATGTGCCCCATTATCCATAAACTTTGTTTGCAGCATGACTACAAGTGGAAGTTTACCCCTTTAGGCCTCAGTCACACGGGTGTTTTTTCCCGCGATTTGCGCATGCGATCTGCGTAGATATAGACCCAATGCTTCGCAATGGGATCGGTCACATGTCCGCTTTTTATGCGGATGTGCGATAAATTATAGGACACAACGATTCGCAGAACACGCTTATCTGCGTTCTGCGATTCGTTGTGTTCCTTTACATGCGCTCAATGGGGCCTGCGGCAGCATCGCCGACTTCATTGACAACATATACTAAAGATCCTTCTCCTCTGCCACAGCTGTAACAGCTGTGGCAGAGAAGAACGATGTTCGCCCATTAAATTCAACGGAGCCGGCAATACAGCCGGCTCCATTGAAAGCAAAGGGCTGCCGGCGAGCGCGAGATGAATTTTCGAGAAGGGCTTATAAATATAAGCCCTTCCCACAAAACCATCCTAAAATGTGTCAAAATAAAAAAAAAAAGTATACTGACCTTTTTCCTGCAGCCGGAGTTCAGCCGCGTCCGGCCGGCAGTTCCCCTGAACTGCTCTGTGTAGTATTCAGCAGGCGGGGATTTAAAATCCCCACCTGCTGAATGGGCTGCCTCTGATTGGTCACAGCCCTCACCAATCAGAGGCAGCTCTAACTCATTCACCCATTCATAAATTCATGAATGGGTGAGTGAGTGCTGCCTCTGATTGGCTGAGCACAGGGACCAATTAGAGGCAGCTCTCAGCTATTGAATGACAGCTGAGAGCTGCCTCTGATTGGTCCCTGCGCTCAGCCAATCAGAGGCAGCACTCACTCACCCATTTATGAATTCATGAATGGGTGAGTGAGAGCTGCCTCTGATTGGTGAGGGCTGTGACCAATCAGAGGCAGCCCATTCAGTAGGCGTGGATTTTAAATCCCCGCCTGCTGAATACTACACAGAGCAGTTTAGGAGAACTGCCGGCCGGACGCGGCTGAACTCCGGCTGCAGGAAGAAGGTGAGTATACTTTTTTTTTTATTTTTACACATTTCAGGATGGTTTTGAGGGAAGGGCTTATATTTTTAAGCCCTTCCCGAAAATTCATCCCGCGCTCGCCGGCAGCCCATTGCTTTCAATGGAGCCGGCTGTATTGCCGGCTCCATTGAATTCAATGGGCGAACATCGTACTCTTCTGCCACAGCTGTGGCAGAGGATAGCGGGCAGAGCTGGGCCGTTTCGCCGAAAACGCTGCTAGCTGCAGATTTTTCGGCGAATCGTCGGCCCCGGTCACGCAATTTGCAGATACGCATCCGTCATGCGATCCGCAAATCGCGCAAAAAACGCCCGTGTGACCGAGGCCTGAATTTGTAGCACAGAGCCAGAGCCACTGTGAACCTAACTCCCTCTCGCTACACAAAAAAACCTGATGACAGGTTCCCTTTAAAAGATGATTTCTCCAGGTATAACGCATTCTGCAGGCACGGCAAAATAAATTTTGGAAATTGCATGACTTCACTATTCCATCACCGAAGGCAGTTTAACATGTTTGAACCTGGTGAGAAGTTTGCTTTAAATGTTTGCAGTATGTTCAGAAGTGAACATTTGCCATCTAACTCAGTGGAGCTTGCAATCTAATATCTTTACTAAGCTCAATCACTTATATGATAGAGAAGGGGTAAAGGGGGCTTCACTTCTGCAAGAGAGACTTCCGTGAAAACAAGTCCCATAGTGTATACACTGTGCATCATGTATATACCTCTCGCAAGAAGAGGCTGCAAATGCTTCCGGTGTCTGGCAGCTACACAGAAGCAGAAAGCCATCTTACTTTATTGCATTTTATATCTAACAATCATGAAAATACTTCTGCAAGTTGGCCTCATGAGCCCTACACAACATCTCAAGGGGTTTTAAGGTCTAGGAAACCCTAGCAATGTGTGACAGGAAATTCTAGTCAGGTAGAAAGATCCCCATTACCTTCTACAACACTTCTGTGTTCATCGCTGTCTCCTGTAACATTCACATTTAGAAAAGTTATTGTTCGCATTTCATAACTGACTGTACTAAATTCTATATTGTAGTTTACTGCTAGCCTTAAATTGCTTTGTGTCCCATGAAATTGAGCTTCATTTCAAAAAAGGACAGGGAAGGTTGGGCAATTCATGATCACACATTTTATTAACCTCTAGTTGGCCAGATGGCCTCTACTTTATGATGCTACAGATGTATCCGGCTTGCATTTTCTTGATTTTCCTGAAAAATATCTAATACTGATTAAAAATTGTATTTTCAGTCCTGTGAGTTAAGTCTTTAAAGCAGCCTGGATTTTAGGAATCTGTCAGGGACTATCATGATGAGATAAAAAATGACTGACCTGGAGGTTCTGTATCTTTTTATCTTATTTATTGCGTATTTATATTTCGTTACGGAAGAGTGCTTTCAGTGGAGCGTGCTGTAATATACATGTCCGCCAGTAGATGGGCCCGTTGCTTGCTCTAAGAAGGCACATTTTTTATGCGCGGTGTCATTACATGCAAGTTCTCTGCTCATCCGGATTTCATTTTGATTATGTTAACCTTCTTGTTACTGATTCCGTCTACCGGTAATTAGCAAAAAAAAGAGAAAGTAGAGGATAACAAAAAAGCTTTGCAACCCAACTGTACCTGAGCCATGCTTTCAGGTAACCTACCTGCCATCCAGGTAGACGCCAGGAGTGGAGATAGCTGGATCATGCCTGATTAGTGATACAGTATAGAATAAATAGAGCTTGGAGCTGAAATTGCCTCCACTATGCCATATAAACTGCGCGCTGATTTTATTGTGTTCCGTCTACTCCGGAAAGTAATAGAGTTGACATTTTCCGAAGCCTTGTCATTGAAAGGAAATCAGGGCTCTTGAACTTGCATTATTTTGCTAAAGCAATGTTATATAAAAGTATAGCGGTACTAATGTTCTTGTATCTATTTAGTTCGACTATGCTAAGTGACTGTGTATAACTTAATTACTATCTGTAAGCTTAATTACTGGCGTCTTAAAGAGTATTTCCAGGTATTTGTATTGCTGCTCCTCGGTGCACTATGCAAACCCTGAAGTTGATTTGCTTAAAAATATAAGGTTTTATGGATTTGTTGCCGGGCTAGAGGTAATTTTGCGCTGCTAGCTCGCTAAGTGCATGTGAATTGTTACATGGGTGTTCCGATCTCAATGAAGCCGAGCTTTCCTCTCGTTCGTAGATGCTGTAAGGTAAGGGGATGGGAGTAACGGAGCAGAAGCCAGTGACATCTCTATGCTGATTTAAGAGGGGACTGTTGCGAAGGAGTATATTGCAATACATCTGAAAGGGTGCATTCACACAGGCGAGAAAATCGAGACAAAACCTGCATGTAAATATAACCCCTTATTTGTATTTGCATAGCCGATGCTGCGAGATGGAAAAATCGCAGCATGTTCTATTTTCGTGCCAGTTCCAAACGAGAATAGAACCTGCAGATGTGCCGCCTCCTGCACATCGCACAGTACAAGGACGGAGCGAATGCAACCGCCCGTGTGTGAGTGCACCGTAATGGCGGCTTCAGACGAGCTTATGTGCAAATACGCACATTTCAGCGCAACGTATTTGTACAGTGAAGGAGGTTGATTTGCTTGCATGGCTGCGTGTAGAACGGTGCTTTTTTGCACACACAGGCCAGTTCATATGTGCACTCGACACATCCCTGCCCTGATTTAAAAGGCTATTTAGGTCCGTATGTGTTCTCTTTTTCCCACACAGTATATTGCGGATGTTATTGAGTTGTGCACACCTCCCATAGACTTCTATGGAGCCCTCGGTGCACAAATACACCGGAAAATGGAGCAGGTCTATTTTTTTTTGCGTGTGCGAGAAATGCGTATGCAAAAAATAAATGAGAATTAACCATATTAAAACCAATGGGGTCTATTTTCTGTGTTTTGTGCGTGCAATTTTTATGTGTGCAAAAAGGCACGCAGAAAACGTCCGCCCTTATACAGATCCGTAATATGGACATGTTACAGATGACATTATGTCTGTTTGTCATCAGTTGTATGCGCTGTATTTACAACAGTATTTGCTGTCATTGTTCTTATTTTCTACTAGGCGAATACTGATCCGTATTTGCCCAATAGAAAATAATACTACTATGGAGGCAAAAAAGGATAAAATGTGTCATGTCGTGTTTTTTTTTTTTTAAATGGCTTTAAAAATCTGGCCATATGAATAGATACACAGATATATTAACTGTGTATTGTGGTCCAAATATGGAGCTAATGTATACCTGTCTAAAAGCGGAAAAAAAAACATTTTCATATACTCCCAAAATGTCCCCCTATAGGCGCTCTTCCCAGTTACAGAAGGAAGAGCAGCTCTGAAGCACAAACTGATGATGTAACAAGTGAAATAATTGGAAGAAGAAGAAAGATGCATATGTAAGTTTTAGCTTTTCGGGTGGAAGTCTGCTTTAGGGTATGTCCACAAGGGGCAGATATGCTGCATATTTTCTGCAGGGCATGTGCATGCCAAAAATATATAGTATATTGCAGTTTAAGCCAAGTCATTTCATCCACATGTTGCAGAAAAAAGGTATGTGGGGATGTAAGTGTTAGGCCTCTTTCACACACGCGACAGCATTATCGCCGTGAGACAATCGCAGTGATATCACATATGTGTTCTATATGTTCGCGATTCTGTGTCGCTACAAAGTCGTGCATGATGCTACAAAGTCACGCGACTTTGTAGTGCTTTTTTGCTGGGATTTTCGGGGGGGGGGGGGGGCTTGAAATATAAGCCCTACCCCCCAAAAAAGCCCTGACTGCATAAAAAAGAAACAAAACACAATGCATTACCTAACAGGCGCTGTTCACTCCACCGCACTTCTCCTCTGCAGTTCCCAGGCACTTGTTTGAAGTCTTTAGGCAGCGCATCCTAGTCTGGGGGTTTAAAAACCCTGCCTACAGGAAGCGCTGGCTCTAATTGGTTCTCGAGCACAGCAGCTAAGGCAA
Organism: Eleutherodactylus coqui; assembly: GCF_035609145.1. NCBI lineage: Eukaryota > Metazoa > Chordata > Amphibia > Anura > Eleutherodactylidae > Eleutherodactylus > Eleutherodactylus coqui. The sequence goes on along the minus strand of NC_089839.1, from coordinate 256,686,103 downwards.
TTACTGCAGCGCTCGAAGAACCAATCAGAGTCGGCTCTTCTTGGAGGCAGGGTTTTTTGAAACTCAGTACCAGGAAGCGCTGCCTAAAGACTACAAAAAAGTGCCAGAGCTGCAGAGGAGACAGCGTCTGTTAGGTAATGTATTGTATTGTTTTTTTTTTTTAATGTAGCTAATAGAGATGAGTGAGCATACTCGCTAAGGGCAATTACTCGATCAAGCATTGCCCTTAGCGAGTACCTGCCCGCTCGGAAGAAAAGGTTAGGCTGCCAGCGGCGGGCGGGGAGCGGCGGGGGAGAGCGGGGAGGAACGGAGGGGAGATCTCTCTCTCCCTCTCTCACCCCCGCTCCCCGCCGCAACTCACCTGTCACCTGCGCCGGCCCCCAAATCTTTAGAGACGAGCGGGGAGATACTCGGCTAAGGCACTACTCGCTCGAGTAATGTGCCTTAGTGAGTATACTCGCTCATCTCTAGTGTTAACGCAAACAAAAAATACGGAAAAATAGCAAATTTTCAAATAACTCATTTTTCTGGCCCCAACGCTACTGATAGATATTTTCTAAATGTTTGTGACATACGACATCAGGAACTTAAAGGTTACAAAATACGTTACATGGTGCAATTCAGTAAACGCGCTATGAAACAGTCTCCCCTGCTCACTGCCGCAACTCACCTCTCACCCGCACCGGCAGCCGAACCTTTTCTTAGCGAGTATGCTCATTTCTAGTAGCTTAAGCTTACTTAATTTTAGCGCATATGTTTAGCTTATAGGACTGAAGGTAGGTGACAGTCTCTAATCCCCATCTCCTTCATACAATGGGGGGGGGGTGGCTGTTTTTACAGCGGACACCTGCCCGTAACAGCTGCAATCAATACGTCTTCTGATTGCAGCTGTCAACCCTTTAAATTTTGCTGTCAATTTTGACAGCGGCATTTAAATGCCTGATCTGAGTTCGGGGTCCCAAATGGCTATCACGGGGTGGCGTTTAATTGCAAAGGCAGCCGGGACCTTCTGAAAGTCCCCAGGACTGCCATTGCAGATTGCATATTATGCCATACTTGTGGCATGGCTTGATAAATTGCAGTATAATGTAATACTATGGTATTGGTACTGCAGGAGCAATGATTTTATTAATTTTTTTAAAGTAGTAAAGCAAAAAAAAACTATACTAACCTATACCACTCACTGTAATCTTTGAAAATTCATGAATAAGTCCTAGAAGATTGGAAAAGGGTAAATTTTGTCTCTATCTTCAAGAAAGAGAAGAGGGTGGACCCAGGAAACTACAGGCTTGTGAGCCTGACCTCTATACTGGGAAAGATTCCTGGGAATTTCTCTGTAAGACAGACCTATACTTCTAAGGGCTCTTTTACACAAGAGTATATCGACCGCATTTCCAATTAATCAGTTCAGATGGGTGTATTCCCGATGCATAAAAACGTCCGGCTGGCAAAGACAGCGCATACGGTGTGCTTTTCGGCCAGATGTTTTTATGTAAGCCGAAAAAGATAGTTCTGAAACTATCTTTTGGACGGAATGCGTCGGTAGCTGCATAGACTCCTATGGGATCCTATAGGAGCTAACAGAGAAGGGAGGTGGAAGGGAGTTTAGTACTGTGTCTGCTAAGCTCCCACTCCCTTCCCTCCTCCTTTCCGCCCCTTGCCATCTGTCTGTAATGGGAGGAGGCGGGACAGGGTGGGAGCTAGTGTGCTAAGCTCCCACCCCATCCTGCCCCCTCCCATTGCTGGTAGCTGACAAGGGGGTGAAAGGTGGCAGGAGTTTAGCACACTAGTTCCCATCCCATTTTGCCCCCTCCCCTTGCCATCAGCCTTTTTCTTGCGATTATGATTGCTATGTGCTCTGTCTTGAAGAGCAAAACTACAAATCCTGCAATATAGGTGTCTGTTCCAACACTGGTTATATAGAACCAGAAAGTTTGAGAGTAATCTAAAAAAGTTGAGCCACCTGTAGGAATAGTTTGCATCCAATTTCAAACCATGATTTGCTTTCTGCGCTGCAGAACAGCTGTCCTTGACGTGTTCCCTGAAAAAAAGCCCTTTGGTTAAAATCATAAATTCAGACTATTGCTGTGTTTCAGCTTAAAACTTCATAATATTTTTATGTTTTTAACTTTGTTTTGAACCTTTGAACCATTTCCCATTATTTGCTAGACTTGAAGTGCGTTAATGTAAAAAATAACTGGAAAAATTGAAGTGCTATAAAACTTTTGAATGGTACTGTATATATAATGTTTATATGTTTACTAGTAGCTATAAGGTATTGTGACTATCCTGATATCAATTTGCCATTCATTGTAACCTGCTAATGTAAAGCATCATCGAAACTATGACAAACAATAACAAAAAATTGGGTATAGATGACTGAGCAGATACTGTACTTAATTAATATTGGATCACTTATATGAGTTTTCTGGACCAGAACAATGGCGAAGAAGGGCTCAAGAAATGCTTTCTATTTTCTTTTATCTATGCGGTAAGAAAAGCAAATAAAGGAGAAAACGGAGTGCCAGAGTCAGTATGGAGTTAATTATTAATTACATTAGACCATGCTGATCTACTAAACTGTGTCAAATAAGTCCAATTTATGAAGACATTTCTAAGCTAGCCTAAACCACTGTACATTGTGTATCTATTATTAGCTTTAATTAGAGCCACTTAAGAGGTATGCCAATATGATAAGACAAACACTAAACCTATAGATTAAACGTTGTACTCTCTGCAATGAATCATGCGGCTCGTTGCTTGCAAAGTGAGAAAAATATGTCTGACTTGATAATAAAGTATTAATCTAGCTAATGACAATAGCTCATAGTGATAAAGCGGCAATGAAGTTATTAGGAAAATTAACTGCAAACTTGTTTATTTTTCCCTATCCATCACTTATTATTTCGTAGCTTGATTCACAGCAGACCTAATGTTCTCATTCTGATCCCTTCATGTATGGGACTGCGGGCAAACATATTACTTAAGATTAGCAATAAATGAACCATGCCTATGAGGATGACTTTTGCAAAACTGTTTGGAGAAACCAGGAAATTAATAGCTGATACAGTTAACCTTTTAGGTCCAGAATTACACTACTTGACGACTCTTATTTGATCTAAATTTCGGAGACTGAATGAGACCACAGCTGGTGTTATCGGCTAGACTGTACAATGCATTTAATGCGAGTAATCAGACTTCCTTATTATCTTCTTTTCACGTTGTACTTTGAACATTTGCAAACAACCAGAGAAATACCTCACAAATCACGATCAGCAAATAAACTCTATATATCAGCGAAATTACTGAGAAAAATAAGAATCTCACAATGTAAAGCCATCGTTACTAATAGGTGAAAAGTTAATCATTGCTCCAGCGTGGAACACCAGAGATGTGGTTATTGTCCAAACTTGTTTGAAAGGTCTTTTCTTCTTAATCAGCCCAGTTGTATGGAACTTTTCTATTCCACTAAGTGTCTTGACACCTTTTTGATAAGATGCTGGCAGTTCTCATTTGCTGAGTTTTTTCCCATCTGCCATTCTTTGTCCTCTTCCAAGCACATCTAACTTTCAGGCATGTGTATGTTGGCTTGCCATATTTAAAGGGCCACTCTGGTGAAGACATAGTTTTCCATCCCTACATCCTACACCTGCTTGGCAGTAACACTCCGGAGGGCTTCTATTGTATATTGCAGTCACTTCCATGCAGTGCAGCCTCCTGTCTGATACTTATCAGACATCATCTTGATGTTGCTCTCACTATTCTGTGCTAGTAATCCGATGATGCATCAGCATAGCATTAGCTAGAGGCTGTGCAACCTCTGCCTGTTGCAGGGACAGTTTTACTTCATTATTACCTTCTATATTCTTCTAAATAAGCTACAGCCCAAAAGTATACAATGAGGAGGATGAGCTGTGATCTCCTCTATTTGTAACTGGGTCAGGAGCTGTGTTATCATCATCAGTAACTGTGAGAGGAGTGTCGCCCTTAGCAGAGCATGTGTGGTAGGAAATACAAGAAAATTATGCTGGCTGAGAAACTGACTAATTTAAGAACACATAAACCCAGGTAAATCTGAACTAGTCAGAATTGAGATAGCCCACCAAAATAATTTATCCTCTGTCTACAGGATAGATCATATACAGGGGAGTAGCTAAAGGCTCATGGGCCCAGGTGCTAAAGTTTATCTTGGGGTCCCCCAACTTTTCTTAACCCCTTAACGCTGAGGCATAACTTGAAGCTACTGGGCCCCAATGCAAAACCTGTAACAGGGACCTTAACTATAATGCTTTATTCATAGTACTGGGTTCCCTATATCAAGAACAGAGGCCTTATGGGCCCCCTAAGGCTCCTGGGCCCATGTGCAACCGCATCCCCTATAGTTACGCCAGTGTTCATATATGTATGTTTGTTCTGGGTCTGACCACGGGATCATGAGAATAGAGCACCCTGAGTTCTCCAGTGAAGGTAGAGGCGGTGCGCTTGTAGGATTACTCCTCCATCCAATTCTATGGGGCTGTGAGAGATGTCTTGGCTATCTTCATAGACAGTGAATGCAGAAGTGGTCGTGCATGCCCACCGCCACTGTATTCAGTAGATATACCATTCTCATGATCTCTGGAGGTCCCAATGGTCAGACAGACCCCAATCAAGAATGCAGTTATCACTTATCCTATGGATAAATGATAAATTATTTTGGTGGGATAATCACTTTAAAGACTCAATAAAAAAAAATGTTCTTGACCCATGATGTTATTATAAACTGTGATCTGTTGACTTTCGGTGCTCTTTTATGTTGATAATTTCTCTGTTCTGTCTATAATCTATCAGATTACATGGTCAGTAAAGAAAATTAATTAAAAAACCTGCATTCACTTCTGTTGAAGCAGTTTCCTAGGACTATGGTTATACGTTGCATAGACACTTGGGATTTCTCACAGCATTTTACGGTACAAACAATATGGATGAAAATCCTCAGTTTAAGGCCACATGCATACAAATGTATTTGTGCAATGTATTACACACAAAAAATTTGCGTGCACAAAAATTTGCGCAGTGAATAGAACCATTGTTTTCAATGGGTTCGCTAACATAAGCATATTTTGTGCCCACGTTTTGTTTACAGCATGCTCTATTTTCCTGAGTATTCCTGAGGAAAGAGCACATATTAAACTAATTATACTAATTGTCCATTTAAATGAATGGGAGCATATTTGCATGTTTTTCCGTGTGCGCAAATGCACATGACTAGTGTTCACAAAGTTCAGCAAAATAAACTCATGCATGCACAAATACACAATGTGACACCGGGCTGAATTGACCTGCAGTGCAGATCTTAAAGGGGTTGTCCCGCGCCGAAACGTTTTTTTTTTTTTTCAATAGCCCCCCCGTTCGGCGCGAGACAAACCCGATGCAGGGGTAAAAAAAAAAAAACGTCCAGTACTTACCCGGATCCCCGCGCTCCCGCGACTTCTTACTTACCTTAGTAAGATGGCCGCCGGGATCTTCATCCACGATGCACCGCGGGTCTTCTCCCATGGTGTACCGTGGGCTCTGTGCGCTCCATTGCCGATTCCAGCCTCCTGATTGGCTGGAATCGGCACACGTGACGGGGCGGAGCTACAAGGAGCAGCTCTACGTCACGAGCGGCTCCATTCGGAAGGGAGAAGACCGGACTGCGCAAGTGCGTCTAATTGGGCGATTAGACGCTGAAATTAGACGGCACCATGGAGACGGGGACGCTAGCAACGGAGCAGGTAAGTGAATAACTTCTGTATGGCTCATAATTAATGCACAATGTACATTACAAAGTGCATTAATATGGCCATACAGAAGTGTATACCCCCACTTGCTTTCGCGGGACAACCCCTTTAAATATGCAGCATGTCAATTTATGCTGCAAATTTCACCACTGATTTGACCCCTTAAAATTAGGGGGTAAAAGCTGCAGCAAGTTCACACCAAAATCCATAGCCTTAGGCTTTTGTTCACATTTGCATTGGAGCCTCTTTTCAAAGCTTCCGGGGCAGATCAGGCACAACACAGTATACTGGGCTGTTTTGTTCAGGAGTAGCATGGATCCATTCCTTCCTGTCATTCCATTGTCCTGTTATTATGACGGGATACAAAAACAGAATGATTGTATACAGTTTGGAACAAAGTCTAATCTCTTTGGTTTATTGGAACTAAGGTGTGCAAAGCTAGGGCCAACCCTAAAGGGTTAAAATACTGCTACTGATGGACTATGACTCACATCAATAATTACACTAAAATCACTGCATGTAGCAAAATCTGCACCAAATTTTGGCACATGGGAACTGAGCATGCTCAGTAGGAACTTTCTAGGGAATGGAAGCTTGGTTAGAAAAGGGACCTTTTTGTGCTGTCTCACGGTGAAGAGACAGTGTTACACAGTGAGCTGGAGGTGCTACTGAATCTGGGTCTGTGAGTACTGAGGTGCTGCTGCCTGTGAGGGGAAGCTGTTGGAGCTGCTGAGAAAGGACAGTGACCAGAAACTATCTTGTGTCTGGAGCCAAGAGAAAGAGAGAGCCAGCATTGTATCATCAGACCAGCGAGGCACCTGGACAGCGACAAGGATCTAAAGACATCATGGTGGGAAAGCGCTCCTGACCCTGAACTAGTCTGGGTCAGTCAAAGTGAGTATTCCGACGAGACATATTGTAAGTGAGGCTAGCCTCAATCTGACAATAGGTATGTATACCAAAGAAAGGGTTGAAGACAATTTATTAGTAGGCCTGCTAGAAAGGGCTCATATTGTGGATGCTAACATCACAAAAGTTTCTGACGCTTGAGTCGGAATTATAGACTGTTTTATTTAAAGGGACATTATAAGTGAATACACAAACAAGCTTTAGGCCTTGTTCACACGAGCGTGGTTTTCGCGCATTAGAGGCGCGTGAAAAGATTGTGTCTAATAGAACCATTGTTTTCCTATAGAAGCGTTCCCATAAAGGAATTTTAGATACGCTCAATACTTGCACCTAATAAAGATAGAACATGCAACTGCAATGCCTGTATATATGGTCCGTGCTGCGTGAAAAGATAGGACCTGACCTTTCTTTGGTGCGTGATGCATGGGAGTTTCCATAGACTCCTATGGGAGCTGGATAACATGCACCTCGCACCTCTCGATTATGTGAATAAGCAATTCGACAGCTAATTAAGCTCAAGATTCCATAGATGGAAATCACCCGTTCACACAATTTTAAGTGCAGTATAGCCACGATCTTTTCACATGCCTATACTGCGCTAAAACCATGCTCGTCTGAACTAGCCCTTACTGAGAGGCAATATTAGAGTATTAAGAGGAAGCTGTGCCATATTTTTCATAACCAGAAATCGTGTAAATGATACTGATAGTTGAATGTCATTGATATTGTTCTTTCGGAATTATTTGCCATTGTACACAAAGTATTATCTTTAGGACCTAGTCAGGTCCAATGTCCATGGGTGGCTTGGAACCTGCAGGCAGGAGCCCGCAGCGGAATCCCAGCCTGCTCGCGGCCAAGGACCCTGTGTACCTGTGCGGGAAGTCAGCGGCGTCCGCGCAGACCTCTCCTCTTCTGGGTTGTCTGTACTGCGGATGGTCCGTACAGTGCACCATCGGACATGCAAAGTACAGGGTTTTTTTAAATCTCCTGTTTACCCGTGGAATCCGCTGCCCGTCTGCAGTGTCAGCTGCGGACAGGTGGCGGGTCAGACTGCTTCCATTGACTCGAATGAAAGCCGTCCACGCGGGAAGCGCACAAAAATGGAGCATGCTGCAATTTGTTTTCCAGTCCAACAGGTCCGCAAAACAAATCTGCATGCTTAAATCCATGCCTATGGGTGGCTTGATTTGCGGATCTTCCACATGGTCTGCAAATAAAATCCACCCATGGAACATTGGGCCTTAGTTAGCTAGCAACAGGTAATTCTCAGTAAAATAGTTCAGTTGTGTAAACACTATTGCTATACTATTATTGTTCATTTCTTTTTCTGTGTTTATCAATAAATATTGTAAACTTTGGTTACTCCATCTGCTGCATCGTATCCTGAATTCTGCATTATACCACCACCGACGACATTTCCACAATGAATCTGTAACAAAATCTGCATATGTAATCTGCGTAACAGGCAGATTTAGCTGTAAATCTGCTATGGATTTAACCCTGATTCTTTGAAAGGGGTAAATTCCATGGAGAAACTACAGTGAAACTCTACAACAGAAATTGATATTTGTGGATTTAATAAACTGGCCAGTCTCTGTGTAGAAAAAGTCTGCATCTCATGTAAATCTGGTAACGTAATCCAATGCAGATTTTCATGCACATGTCTGGTAGTGTAATTCATTGTGGATTTCTCTGGGTGCAAATCTGCATGAGTACCGACGTCCAGAACTGTACACATGCCCATGGGAAATTCGGGCCCACATGGATCCCCCTTGCAGAATCCCACAGCGGGTCCCTCCTGCCCCGCTAACATGAGGCCAAGAAATTAGATTATACTTACCTGTCCGGACGCTGCGAGTCTCCCCTCTGTTGCAGCCAGATCTTCTTTCATCTGCCCGGCGGATGTGCTTGGCAGCATGGCACACGCATGCGCCTTTCCCACTTTTTTTTAACTCCTGCAGCACGGTCCCACGGCACAGTGCAAATATAGCTGCAAGTGTGCCGTAGGACAGGACGGCTTCCATAGGCTTCAATGGAAGCCGCAGGAGGTATCCTGTGGGAAAACCGCACGAAATGGAGCATGCTGTGGGTGATTCCTGCACATGTGATCCGTGCGCCGAGGAAAAATGACATCCGCAGGTATTTAACTACCTGCGGATGTTCAATGATTCCCTATGGGTGCGGATCACGTATGGGGGAGACCTGCACGATTTTAATAATTCTATTCTGCCCATGGACATTAGGCCTGAGGCCTGACAAGTGCCTTGCATACTGGAAGAATAATGTTCTCGTGCCTGCACTACAGACATGTGTCCTGGCCAGACCGCAGGGTTTACTGACCCGAACTTGGAGCATTATAAACTTCTATGAGTCTTCCCCTAATATGTTCGAGTGAAACTGGCCTAAGGAGAAAGTTAGTAGAGAAGTAATGGACTGTACCCATCTAGGACATCAGAGCAGTGCAACTATGAGCTGCAGCACTACAGTACTATAGGATCTCAATGCCATTATAATAATAGTATTCTGGAAAATCGCTTAGCCTAGTATCATACCATGCCAAAGTGAAGTTTAATGTAAAAAGTTTTTGGCAACTTTTGATTTAATCACCTTCAGCTATTTTTTTATTATATCATCATATAGAAGGAAATTCTATAATATCGAAATTAAACCGTTATTTTTCATTCCGTTTATTTTCCTTTGAAGTCTCTTATTAGTGGCCGGGCTTTAGAATATACCGTTCTCATTTTCTTGTTAATACAGTTTCTTTTACCGTTTTGTCATTAGTGTCAGTTCCTCGAGATATATATTTTGTATTTCATATAAATGTATCTGATGATATCCGTCCAGTAGTTTCTGGCTTAGAAATAACAGACTATCATTGTTGTGCCGCAATCCGATTCAGCTCTTGAAATGTGCTGTGCCTGCCAAGGTCAGAGGTAAAGGATTAGGCATGTCTAATTTGGCCCTAGGGGTTTGTACTGTGGATCCAGCTTATATTTGTATATTTTAATAGGGCTCCACTGATGGGAACCTTGCTAACTTTTTCAATAGGACACAACAGGCTTATTTTATAGTTAATAAATATGTGCCAAAGGGGCCTGTGTTGTTCAGCCACCCAAGAAGTGTTTTACTGAACTAATAAAACAAGCTATGGAGTTCCTTTATAATTAGTTTCATGCAGCAAGATAACTCTTGTACAAAAACATCATGTATGGATCTAATGACATCATGTCTGTGTTTGTACATGTGGTTTAATCACTGTTTCTCACAACCAAATAAACAGCCTGGCTATTAACTAAGCTGATTTTATGTGGTTAACAGTTATCCTATGCATTCCAGGCCCGTGTTTGTTTTTGGTCGTTTAATAACACTTACAGCATGTTTTACATTACTCTGCCGGCGCAAATACTATGCAGATATTGCTGGACGCATATATACATGCTGCTAAGTGAATGATGCTTGTCATTGATTGATGACTGCAGAGCACTCTAAAGTTAAAGTAGTAAGTCAACTTACATTCCTGTGCTCTTATAGACATTTACCTACCAGGTATGTTAGTGTTGGTAACTTTAATGGAGCAATTCGGGGAAAAAATTCACTTGGGCACAGTTAGTAATACCGACTAAAGCTTGGAAAGGTAAAGCAAAGGCAGTCTTACAAAATTGTCATATTTATCAGAGCTGGGGGGTAAATCAGTCGAATTTTAAGACTATCTAGTTTAAATTTGTACCATCTATTAGTTGGCTTAGCTTACATCAAAAATTGGTGCAATTTGCAGCAATGTAGGCAAATTTTTTGATGCAATTTTAGAAATGCCTCTTTTCTGGGTGAGTGGGAAAAAGTACTCTGAAAGTGTCTAATAGCAGATAGTAAATGAGGTGAAACACATGTAAGACAGTTTTCTGGTATAGGGTAAATTTAACGAGTATCATCCTTGAATTTGAATAATCAATTCTGACTCTCATTAAGGTGAATGGGAGTAAAAATTGGGTTCACTAATTTGCCCTCTAGAAGGTGACCAATGCAGCCAAAGGCCCCCAAATTGCATGGAAATATAGCCAAAAATCTAGGGAACATTATGATCCTCCCAAAAATTGGTCAAAATTCAGTGGTGTAGAGGTCAATTGTAGAGGTCAATCATAGCACACAGGTGTCACTGAAAACAAAAGAATGCCCACATAGGGTCTCCTAGATCAATAATTGTGCCAAGGAAGACAGCTGGTTTGCTTCTTTTTTTCACAGCAATGTCATACATTTTACAAGAAGAAATTCTGCAAGATGAGCACAATACTCAAGCACAGGCCTTCTCCAAGGAACAGTTGTAGAGCTAACAAACATTTTGCTAAGTAAAACAGAAAGTGTCAGTTTGTTTAACCCATTTACGACCAGCCACTGTATATATACGGCTGCTGGTGCTGGGCTTAAAGGACCACCGATCGTAAAAATACGGCGGTGCTCTAAGCCTCCTGTCTCTGCAATCAGTCAGAGGCAGATACGGGTTATCAGCTGTTAGTGACAGCTGATAACCTGGAGCAGAAGGCAGAAGGGGTTTTTAACCCTTCCTGCCTTCTGCTTCCCCGATATACAGTGCTCAATGAACACTGTCGGGGCAAAGTGAAAGTAAGAAGTTCTTTCACTACAGGAGCCTCGGGGGGTCATGTGACCTCCTGGGATTCCCTGCTACTGCAGAGCTGGAGGGTCAGACTAGACCCTGGCAGCTCTGCAGGTGACTAATGTCACCACAGGGGTTGCTATCCCCTGCAACTGGGGATCCTATGGACGCCCCAGCTACAGTGGGAAAATGTCAAATAAAGTTAAAAAAAAAAAAAAGTGAGTGTCCCCCAGAGGTCTTATATGACGTCATGGGGGACATAGATAGTAAAAAACACAATTACATAAATAAGTAAAACAAAACAACAGAATAAAACAACAAAACATACATAAAAAAGAGAATAACACAAAGCAGACGCCAACAAAAACCGTCACCGTATGTGCCCTGTAAACCAAAACCATACATACTATATATCAAAACGTCCGAAATAAATAGAGGAACCCATTTCCATACTTTATTTTAGTGTAAATATAAAAATAATTTTTTTAAAAGCTATAAATGTAAAAAAAATCATTTTTTTTTAGCATTTTACCCCCAATAAAACAAAAAAACGGAAAAAAAGTCAGTGAAAAAGATATTAAAAAAATAGTCCTATATGTCACGGAAAAAAAAACGCAGCAAAAATAGTTTTGGTAGCTAAAGGAAAAAAAATAGAGCAGTAAAACCGCCACATGGGTAAAATCCCTAAAAAGTGTCTGGTCCTTAAGGTACAAAACAACCTGGTCCTTAAGGGGTTAAAAAGCAATGTAATAAAATTTCGCAAGGACATATTCTACCAGGTAAACCGAACAGCCAAGCATGGGCCTTCTCCAAGGAAAAGCTGCAGAGCTATAGCTGTTTCTTGTGCTTTAATACATTTTTGTTTTGAGAAAAAGAAGGAAAACTAAACACAGCAGGAGAAGGGAGCAGCAGCATCACCACCACCACTGAACAACCTTTCTGATAGCATAGTGGCAGCAGAGCAGGCAAGCACCTCTAAAGCTCTTGTGCAAGCTCCGACCACGCGTTCAGCTTAGACACCCAGAAGTCGAAGGTGCCAACGCCATGTGAGTATGTGGGAGCTGACTTACTTTTGGACCATCATGGATAAATGCTGCCTGTGACTCCTACCCTGTGCTACTGCTGCAGACTGCGACAGGCTGAAAAGATTATGCCAAACATCTGTTAGACTTCCCCTGCCACCGGCCTGGTGCTGCTGGATGCGTCCTCATGACCGTAGGGAAATGTTCTGCTCAAGTTACTTAACAGTCTCTCATCATAGAGCTGCATTTTGAATTTCCTCTCCACTGCCAGAATGAGATTTGTCATTTTGGCCTTGTAGTGGGGATCATGGATGTTGGGCACTCAGTAATAATATGATATTTTGATGTTGGCTATACTGCAGCATAAAAGCACTCATAAACCTCAAAGTGCCAAAGAGTGATGGCCCACATTTCTTGGGGTCAGTGCTGACAGTGTCCTCTGGCTGGTCCTGCCATCCATGTAGAATAGCTGGGGTTAATGATGCATGGAAAAAGCGTTACCTAGCCCCCTTACCTGCTTCTGGACTTATACTATTCCTTTCCTCTTCCTCCTCTTCTTTTTCTCCCTCCTCCTCTATACTTTGCCATTGGGTAAAAAAATGTGTTGGAGAAGATACTCCCCTTTCTTGCCCAAAGCTACCCTCCCTGTGGTGTTGAGTAATAGTCGGCTGACCAGATAGTTGAGGGATTGGTGTCCCTTCCTTGTCCTCCTGTGACAACAACACATCATTGTCCCTGAGGCCCTGTAGCATCTGTTCCAGCAGATAGACAACAGGAATGGTCATACTAATCAGTTCATCATCACAACTGACCATTTTGGTCACTTCTTCGCAGTATGCTAAACTAGCACACGTCTTTAATATGCAGCCACTACACAGGCATCAAGTGATCTATCTCCATACAGTGCCTACTAATGGCATATACCATCTGCACTCCATGATTGCTCTTTGCTGCTGGCTAAGCCTCTGCAACATGTGCAATATGGAATTCCACTATGTAGGCATGGCACAGATGAGACAGTTGGAAGGTAACCAGAACTGTAGCTGCACTTTTACCACGCAAGAGGCAATTGGTTATGAATGCTGAAAGTGCGAATACAGTTTCCTGACATTTTCCAGCAGTGGATGTAAACCTGGGTAATTGTTTAGGAAGCGCTGCACTATCAGGTTCATTACATGGTTGAGGAAAGGCACATGTGTGAGATTGCCAACGCAAAGAGATGCCTGCATTTTGGCCTCATTGTCACATACGACCTGGCCTGGGGTCAGCTTGTGTGCGGTCAGCCACGTTTGGCCATGTGGCTGTGTTCCCCTAGACATATGAGTTTTAGGACAGTATTTTGGCATTTACCTCATGTATGGAGGCCAGATCTTGTCATATACAGATATCTGTGCCAATGTGGAGGGTGCTGAAAGGTGGTATGAAGATGAAGAGGTGGAAGAAGAGAAGTAGAAGGAGGAGGCGAGGGGGAGAAAGGGTCAGACAAGGAGATGAATATCCCACAAATTTGGGGATACAATAAAATGTTGACTACCACTTTTGGCTTCATGCCCCACATGCAGGACATTAACCCAGTGTGCTGTTAAGGATATGTAATGCCTGTGGCCATTCGGAATGGACCACGTGTCCATGCTGAAATGCAATCTGCCACTGACAGCATTCTTCAATGCCAGCGCACATTATCATTCACAAAGTGGTGTAGGGCAGAGATGGCTTACAGGGCAAATAAATGGTGACTAGGCATCTGGTAATATGGGTTAGCATGAAACATCATGTTGACGGAGTTGTCTGTATCCACTAGCCTGAAGGGCAGCATTTCCATTGCAAGCAGCTGTGCAATGCTAGCATTCAGGCTTTGTGCTTGAGGATGGTTGGTGTGATATTTACTTTTATGTTCCCTTAGCTGGGGGATTGAGGTCTGGCTGCTGACCTTGGGCACGCTAGAATATGGGGTAGATGTCAATGTCAGTGAAGGTGGTGGATCACCTTCTGCTCTCTATTTCCCACTCCTGGCTCTGAAGTCTGCAGCCCAGTTTTCAATTATGGAGGAGAGGCCTGAAGTAGACATGCTACTGCCCTGTCACAAACCTGCTTCTCTTTGCTCAGATACTACTGCATGGGAGGGAGATGGAGGAAGAGGCAGCTACAACAGTGGAAGAAGGAGCAGGATGAGGCTGACTTTTGCCCACTGGCCCAAGTGGGCTCTCCAAGGCAGCAGATGGTGGAAGTTCATGTCACTGTTCATATACATTGTGTTGAGGTTGTTTACATCTTGCCATGTTTTACATGTTTATTGCAGATCTTACATATGACCACTCTTCTGTTATTACCTGCGGTTTCAAGACTGCCGGGCTGCACAAGTCCTGCCAGCGGCCCAAAAGCTGGTGCTGCTGCAACTAGTAGTAGCTGATAGTCTTTAGACACTTTACTCCCTGTTTTAGCATGGTGTTGACCCCAACGTCTCCCTCTCTCCTCCCCTGCAAGCTGGTATCATTACTCTTCCTGTCTGTCCATGTTATAACAAGCACCTCATCATCTTTCACATCCTCTTTCTTTCCATTGTCTTTCTCCTCCTGAGTGGACTCTATGTTACAGTGAGCACCGGGAGGGGGCACCTCTGTTTCCACATCTCCCTTAGTACACATTACCTGTAGAGGGCTGATTGCATGCACTAACCCACACGTACTCCTTTTAATGCCCAAAATGCATTGCATCCTACCCTGCTGTATGTTTGCCTACCTTTGTTAAAATAAAGGGCCCTTTTGAAATCACCCTCTCCTCTGGCATTATCACTGGGGGTGGAGTGGGGGGCTGTAAATGCTATCGGACCCTTCCTCCAAGTAAGTGCTTTTCGCTTTTAACTTGGAACAATTGGGAATACTTCTATCTGGTGATCTGAGCGCAAGATTTTTGCACATTTTTTTTCTTCTTGTACTTTCATATTACTTTTTAGAGGAAAAAATTGTTGGACATTGGTGCATTCTTCTCTCCCTGTTGATATCCAATAAACTAAAGGGAACAAACAGCTCCCCGGACTGATCCAAGTGGACTGCTTTAGAGGGTGTGGCGTATTTGGCATGGGATGCAATAGAGGGGGGATGCTCATGACTGGTGCAGACTGACTGCTGTGTTCCTGTGGGGAGGAGGTGGTGGTACTTGAGACATGCTGTGTCATCCCAAGGGATGATAGGTGCTTTGTGCTGCAGCTTTAGTTAATGTGGGGAGGGGGACTTTTGCTGTTCCAGCTTAGGGGCCGGGTCGCAATTTTGACCCCTGCAAACCCTATAGCTATGCCACCGTATTATAAATAAATAGAGAAGTCAAGTTAATATCTCTGTGTACTCGTAGGTTCTTTTAATTATCAGATAGCGCCTTACTTCCATTTTTTTTTACTCGAATGGTTTTATTGTTGGAATGTCCACCACTGGGGGATGGACATTACCTGGGTTGGCTGCACATGGCACTTCATGCATATAACTGGTTCAATACCACCAAAAAGGACCCTTCCCTTTGTCAACCTTTTCGTAATACTTATTTCCTACTGGCGTTGCTCCACTCCTTAACTTTGTCTAACACTACTTATTCTCAAGATAGGTCATCAACGCTTGACCTGGTGGGGGTCCACTGCTTGGGATCCCTGCTGATGACATCACATTCTTTGATAATTTTGCCTGCAGCTGCTCAGTTCCATTCAAGCAAATGTGATTGAGCTGCAGTACCAGGCACAGCCACAATACAATGTACGGCACTGTGACTGGTATGAACTAAAGTGGTGATAATATACACCTGGGCACTGCTGTCACTTCAATCAGCTGATCGGCAGGGATCACAAGTAGAGGACTGCCACCGATCAACTACTCATGACCTATGCTGATGCGTAGATCAACATTAGTTCATGGCCAGAAAACCTCTAGAAAGATAAAGGTCATGCACCACTCCTTTAGGGGCTATACTTGGTATAACACTGTGTCTTACTTTTTCTTGACATTTTCTGTCCTAACCTTGTATTCAAGTACCTTGGCTAGGGCATGCTGACTTGTTAGTCCTGCTCTAAGGAGCTCCTAGCTATACCTGACATTACAATATTTCTACTGTATTAGTCTGGCAAGTGGTTCACTTGTACAGAAATTTGTATTCCAGAGTTGCTGTTCTTTTTGTAACCATGGATAAGATGTTATAACCATTGTTGTCCATCTTAAAATCTATGGAGACCTTGTATGGAAGGGGGGGGGGGGGGGGGGAGTACCCGTCATTTTCTCATTACAAAATCATTGGCTCCTCTTGCATTTAATGTTTCTCCATTGATGTGTCTCCATTGCTTTCCATGAATAGCTGCCATGCTATAATGTATGCCAACTATGCTTTGTATGCTTAATGGCTGACAAGTCATTGCTGTGTACTGCCAGACTTCACCAGAGTCACTGGGCAACAGGAGACATAGCTGCAGGAGTGCCAGGTGGTAAAGTGGGTCCACACAAAGCCCTTCGCCACTGAAGAGCTGTGAAGCATTGTGGCATTTAGCTTTGCGCTGTGCCCTGGGAGAGTGCAGCAGTGACCACATATAGTACCTAAGGGACCTTTTGAGAGTGTCACATTGTAGAAAACTTACGTACAGCTACTTTCAGACAAGCTGGTGTGCTGGAAGCAAGAGGACAGCAGCACTTTGACAGTTGCTGTTTGTGTGGAGTATTGAGAGAGCGCCTACTGGAGAAGTACTAGGTCAGAGTGACTGCTCTGAGACTTACTGCAGAACCATACCTCTAAGTTGAATAGAGTCAGTGGACTGGTGGCGCAAAAGGAACCAGTTGTGTTTTTCCTCCTCCTGTGCATTGTAGAGAAAGTTTTAAGAAGTTAGTTCTGTGTTCTGCAAAGATCCAATATCCTGTGTTAAAGTTCCTGTTATACTTTAAAGAAATTATACCCCTTTTTCAAAAAGACTCAAGCTGAAACTGTGTTTGCCAATTTGTGGCATGCTTTAGGGCTCCTGTCCACGGGTGATCATTCGCTGGTGGTAAATTGCCGGCGAATCACGCTGTCTGAAGCTTTCCATAGCATTGCTATGGAAAGCACCGCCCCCCATAGCGTTGCTATGGAAAGTGCCCCACCCCCCTGTCCACGAGCGGAGAATCATTGCGATTCTCCGCTCGCAGCCGGCAATTGCAGCATGCTGCGAATTGCCGCGATTCTCCGTGGTCAGCCTATCTGTCAGATAGGCTGACAGCGGAAATCAGTCTGCCGGCTCCACATGTCAACAGACCAATGAAAAACTGTCAAATTCCCTCTCTGTCTATAGGACGAATCGGGATGATGGGGGCAAAATGGGAATGTTTTTTGTCTCTCCTGTAAAGTTTGATAGATTTGACATACAACCTGTTGTAGTTATCATGACGATATGCAAGGTGCACATTGCATGCTTACAACTAAGGGTAGTTCGGTTTCCATGAAAGATAGTGATGTAGCAGGAAAAGGGAAAAGGAAGAAGTAGTCGTCAACTGTTTTCGTTTGCTCAACACTAATTAACACACAAATTGAAGCTTTTCCATCTTGAGACAAAAGTAGTTCCTTGAAATCTTGCCAGCATTCTGAGTGCTTACAATACAAACTCCCAGATTTAGAATTCGATTGATTTCAGTGGAAATCACAAAAGTCTGAGAAATGACGCACAATATGTAAAAATGTGCAGTTTTCAAATAAAATATTGCAACTTTGAGTCCATCTGTAAACAGAAGCTTTCATTTGGGAATCTTTTACCAAACTGTAAAACGACCTACTGTACATTGTACGACTAGACCATCAAATGGGCTGCTTAGTTAGCTTTGATCTAAGCACTGCATATTTACTAGGGTAGCCGTTTTAATATTTTATATTACTATCAATGTGCAACTTTAAAGGATATAGAACTATAAAATGAAACAAAAATTACCAATTGTACATTTTACCCTTAAAACGAAAAAAAAAAAAATTCTCTATAAAAAAGATTTTTAAAAACAGCCCTATGTGATAAAAAAAACAGCAAAGGAATGATACCCTACTCTGGTCATTCAGGGGTTAAATTAATTGAAGAAAATGTATATCTAATCCAAGCCAGAATTTCCCCATGAGCCTGTCTTATGGTGCAAAAAAAAAAAAAAAATAGAAAAACAAATTCTTGAATAAAGTTTGAATGACTTTTTATTACTTTTTATCAATTTCCACTCACCGTCTTGTGATTTAGTACATAGTGTCATTCGGAAAAAAAAAATACCTGAGGATGTGTAAAGAGGCAACATAAGGGGATACACAACCTGACCAAGAATGATTGGCAGTGGCTGTAACTACTTATGTCAAAAGCCTCACTTTGTTGATTGATGGAAAACTAAATATAATAAATTAAAATGATCACACATCATTTCCCATTGATTGAAATGCCAAATCCTTGACAGAATAATGTGTTACGGCCAATACAGCTCACTGTCTTAGTAAGAGATTGATTGTTCATCCTTCCATCAATGTGATCAAACATCCATAGAACCCCGGGTAGAACAGACAGTTGTATTGTGCTGCAGATAGTAACACAAAGTGACACGTTTGGCTTTCTCTCCCTGACAAAGTTAATATACAGTATCATAGCCTGTTGTATTCCCCTCTGCACAGTAAATAATGCAGGCTATTTAACCCCTTTAATACGGAAGGCATTTGGGTTTTCGAGACTTCACATCATTTTACACAGCCTTTCTCACTATAGGATACTATTTGAATACCAATAATAGAAAAGCTTTAAAAAATCTAAAAACAGGATTTATAAATAGAGATGAGCGAGCACCAAAAGGCTCGGCTGCTCGTTACTCGAGTCGAACTTTCCGCGATGCTCGAGGGTTCGTTTCGAGTAACGAACCCCATTGAAGTCAATGGGCGACTCGAGCATTTTTGTATAACGCCGATGCTTGCTAAGGTTTTCGTTTGTGAAAATCCAGGAAATTCAAGAAAGTGATAAGAACAACACAGAAACGGATAGGGCAGGCGAGGGGCTACATGTTGGGCTGCATCTCAAGTTCACAGGTCCCACTATTAAGCCACAATACCGGCAAGAGTGGGCCCCCCCCCCCCAACAATTTTTACTTCTGAAAAACCCTCATTAGCAAGGCATACCTTAGCTAAGCACAAGACTACCTCCAACAAAGCACAATCACTGCCTGCATGACACTCCGCTGCCACTTCTCCTGGGTTACATGCTGCCCAACCCCCCCGCACGACCCATTGTCCACAGCGCACACCAAAGTGTCCCTGCGCAGCCTTCAGCTGCCCTCATGCCACGCGCTGGCCTCATAACCACACCACCCTCATGTCTATTTATAAGTGCATCTGCCATGAGGAGGAACCGGAGGCACACACTGCAGAGGGTTGGCAGGGCCAGGCAGCGACCCTCTTTAAAAGGGGCGGGGCGATAGCCCACAATGCTGTACAGAAGCAATGAGAACTCCAATCCTGTGCCACCTCCGTCAGGAGCTGCAAACATGGGCATAGCAATGGGGAATCCATGTGCCACACAGTATTCATTCTGTCAAGGTGTCGCATAGCTCAATCCACACTGCAAGGGGAAAGTCGTCAGCGCTCTGCCCCCTACCCAAGTCAGTCAGTGCCTTTGTGCCAGACAGGTCAAACACCGCAATGGGAAACAAGTTTGCACCAACAGCATAGGTGGGTCCTAGGAAACCCAAGACATGAACAAAAAATTGATCTTAGCGGCCAAACATGGCAGACTTGCACTGCGCCCACGGCATAGGCCTCGGCCCACAGATTCAGCAATCCTAGGCTGGAAGCAGACTTTCACTGCACCCAGGACATAGGCCTCTGCACAAACCCTCAGCAATCGCGGGCCAACAGCGGACTCCAATGCTAGCGTAGCTGTGCACGTCTCATTAGCGCTGTATTGGTCCTGTAGTTTGTCCCAATGCAGTGCCCCGGATAGTAAAGCTAATGTCAGATTAAATACAGCTGGGCTTTGGCCCACACTGCATGCCCCAGTCAGACTGGGGTTCTTTATAAGTAGACACAGGCAGGTACCACTCCGTGTGGACCGACAGCATGGGTGGGTCCCAGGAAGCCACCGGGAAGGTTTTATTTAGTTGGTTTTCGGAATGTGGCCAGGATTAAGTGGGCCGTGGCGGGGGGATGGTGGTGGTGGTGGTGGGGGCTCTCTTGTTGTGTCGTTAAAGGTGAAATTCTTGGACTGCCACCAGACGGACCAATGCAAAGGTATTTGCCAAGAATGTTTTCTTTGTTGGAGGAGGAGGGGGATGTTTTTGAGGCACTACGTGTCCTCTCCATGTGTCCGTGGTTATATGCACCTTAACAGTAACCGCGTTGGTGGGAAATGGCCTCGCCGCCATCATGTCTTTGGGAAGCCTCCGTTTCCACACCCCAGTGACATAGCATTAGCAGCGGTATAGGCAGAGCCCAGAATTAGTAACATTTCAGCGGTAGCATTAGGGACAGGCCCCAGTAACATATCACTAGCAGCATTATAGGGGGAGCACAATATTAGTTCCATTTCAGTAGTAGTAGCAGTCCAGACAGGCCCCAGTAACAATTCCAAAGCAGCAGTATAGGGGGAGCACAGTCTTAGTTCCATTTCAGTAATAGTAGCACTCAAGACAGGCCCCAGTAACAATTCTGAAGCAGCAGTATAGGGGGAGCACAGTCTTAGTTCCATTTCAGTAATAGTAGCACTCAAGACAGGCCCCAGTAACAATTCCGAAGCAGCAGTATAGGGGGAGCACAGTCTTAGTTCCATTTCAGTAATAGTAGCACTCAAGACAGGCCCCAGTAACAATTCCGAAGCAGCAGTATAGGGGGAGCACAGTCTTAGTTCCATTTCAGTAGTAGTAGCAGTCAAGACAGGCCACAGTAACATTCCCGTTGCAGCAGTTTAGGGAGATAACAGTCTCTTATACATTTCAGTAGTTGCAGTATAGACAAGGCCCCAGTTACATTTATGTAGCAAAAGTGTAGGCCAACCCCACACACCTTGCTGTACCAACAGTACTAATGTACCTCAGAAAAATTGCCCATGCCCAACCAAGAGAGCAGGTGAAACCCATTAATCGCTTTGGTTACTGTGGCTTAATTTGTAACTAGGCCTGGAGGCAGCCCAGTTAAAATAAAAATTGGTTCAGGTGCAAGTTTCAACGCTTTAATGAGAATTGGAACGTATAAACATTGTTTACAAAAGTAATATGACTGAGCCTTGTGGGCCTAAGAAAAATTGCCCATTCGGCGTGATTACGTGAGGTTTCAGGAGGAGGAGCAGGAGGAGGAGGATGAATATAATACACAGATTGATGAAGCTAAAAGGTCCCCGTTTTTGATGGTGATAGAGAACGATGCTTCCATGCGCGGGTGCAGCCTACGTATTGTTTAGGTATCGCTGCTGTCCGCTGGTGGAGAAGAGAAGTCTGGGGAAATCCAGGCTTTGTTCATCTTTATGAGTGTAAGCCTGTCGGCACTGTCAGTTGACAGGCGGGTACGCTTATCCGTGATGATTCCCCCAGCCACACTAAACACCCTCTCTGACAAGGCGCTAGCCGCAGGACAAGCAAGCACCTCCAGGGCATACAGCGCGAGTTCAGGCCACGTGTCCAGCTTCGACACCCAGTAGTTGTAGGGAGCAGAGGCGTCACAGAGGACGGTCGTGCGATCGGCTACGTACTCCCTCACCATCCTATTATACTGCTCCCGCCGACTCAGCCTTGACTGGGGAGCGGTGACACAGTCTTGCTGGGGAGCCATAAAGCTGGCAAAGGCCTTGGAGAGTGTTCCCCTGCCTGCGCTGTACATGCTGCCTGATCTCCACGCCTCCCCTGCTCCTTGGCCCTCGGAACTGCGCCTTCTGTCACTAGCGCTGTCGGATGGGAATTTTACCATCAGTTTGTCCGCCAGGGTCCTGTGGTATATCATCACTCTCGAACCCCTTTCCTTATACCGTGGGTCGAGCAGTGTGTACACCCAGTAATCCGTAGTGGCCAGAATGCGTGTAACGCGTGGGTCACGAGAAAGGCATCCTAACATGAAGTCAGCCATGTGTGCCAGGGTACCTGTACGCAACACATGGCTGTCCTCACTAGGAAGATAACTTTCAGGATCCTCCTCCTCCTCCTCAGGCCATACACGCTGAAAGGATGACAGGCAAGCAGCATGGGTACCCTCAGCAGTGGGCCCAGCTGTCTCTTCCCCCTCCTCCTCATGCTCCTCCCCCCTCCTGCTCCAAAACGCGCTGAGATATAGACATGAGGGTGCTCTGACTATCCAGCGACATACTGTCTTCCCCTGCCTCCGTTTCCGAGCGCAAAGCGTCTGCCTTTATGCTTTGCAGGGAACTTCTCAAGAGGCATAGCAGAGGAATGGTGATGCTAATGATTGCAGCAATGGTGTCTAAGGAGGCAGCAGCATCAACGGTGTAGAAATTGTAGAAAAAGGTTTTATTGCTCCATAAAATGGCGACGTTTCGACTTAATCTAAGTCTTTTTCAAGTCTAATACATTGCCATGAACACACATCTTATATAGTGAGGACAGACAGGGAGGACACTCCTCCAACTCCTTAATCAGTAAGTAATACAACACACATGAAACAAAAAACAGACATGGACTATACAAAAGACATATACATTAAGGTAAAACCTGTACTGCATCCATGTGTTGGGCTGCTCCACACAGCGTTCCACTATGTCTCCATTCATGTGTTCAGCCGGATATACTGTTAGGCGAATCATCCCGGCGCACCGCGCGTACACGGATTGCGTCACAGCCAACCACAGTAACACTGCCGATCAGCGTCTCGGCCATCCAATATATGGCGCTGACTCTATCAGGAACTAGTCATGCATAATGTGCCCTTATGTGCCAAAGCAATTTTTGCTATTATATATAATATACTTCATGTGTAGGCACCCTTGGTTGGCGTGCTCCATTGTTTTCTATTACGGAGGTGCCATCTTGTGGTTGGCCGTGCTTATTCTAATCCCAGAAGTGCCCTTCCCCTGACAGTATATCCGGCTGAATACATGAATCGAGACATAGTGGAACGCTGTGTGGAGCAGCCCAACACATGGATGTAGTCCAGGTTTTACCTTAATGTATATGTGCAGAGAATCTTGTCTTTTGTATAGTACATGTCTGTTTTTTGTTTCATGTGTGTTGTATTACTTACTGATTAAGGAGTTGGAGGAGTGTCCTCCCTGTCTGTCCTCACTATATAAGATGTGTGTTCATGGCAATGTATTAGACTTGAAAAAGACTTAGATTAAGTCGAAACGTCGCCATTTTATGGAGCAATAAAACCTTTTTCTACAATTTCTACACCGTTGATGCTGCCGCCTCCTTGGACACCATTGCATTTATTTGGGGTTGGGTTCATGACCCCACAGGTGGCTTGGCATACACAGATTGGAACCTCTGCACTTAAGTGCATGTGTTAGGTGTGCTGCGGGACTTTCCTATTTCTGCTAATGATTGCAGCATCGCCGCTCACCATCTGGGTAGACTCCTCAAAGTTTCCAAGGACCTGGCAGATGTCTGCCAACCAGGCCCACTCTTCTGTAAAGAATTAAGGAGGCTGACTCCCACTACGCTGCCCATGTTGGAGTTGGTATTCCACTATAGCTCTACGCTGCTCATAGAGCCTGGCCAAAATGTGGAGCGTAGAGTTCCACCGTGTGGGCACGTTGCACAGCAGTCGGTGCACTGGCAGATTAAACCGATGTTGCAGGGTCCGCAGGGTGGCAGCGTCCGTGTTGGACGTGCGGAAATGTGCGCTGACCCGGCGCACCTTTCCGAGCAGGTCTGACAAGCGTGGGTAGCTTTTCAGAAACCGCTGAACCACCAAATTAAAGACGTGGGCCAGGCATGGCACGTGCGTGAGGCTGCCGAGCTGCAGAGCCGCCACCAGGTTACGGCCGTTGTCACACACGACCATGCCCGGTTGGAGGCTCAGTGGCGAAAGCCAGCGGTCCGTCTGCTCTGTCAGACCCTGCAGCAGTTCGTGGGCCGTGTGCCTCTTCTCTCCTAAGCTGAGTAGTTTCAGCACGGCCTGCTGTCGCTTGGCCACCGCTGTGCTGCCACGCCGCGCGATACCGACTGCTGACGACGTGCTGCTGCTGACACATCTTGATTGCGAGACAGAGGTTGCGTAGGAGGAGGAGGAGGAGGGTGATTTAGTGGAGGAAGCATACACCGCCGCAGATACCAGCACCGAGCTGGGGCACGCAATTCTGGGGGTGGGTAGGACGTGAGCGGTCCCAGGCTCTGACTCGGTCCCAGCCTCCACTAAATTCACCCAATGTGCCGTCAGGGAGATATAGTGGCCCTGCCCGCCTGTGCTTGTCCACGTATCCGTTGTTAAGTGGACCTTGGCAGTAACCGCGTTGGTGAGGGCGCGTACAATGTTGCGGGAGACGTGGTCGTGCAGGGCTGGGACGGCACATCGGGAAAAGTAGTGGCGACTACGGCAGCATCTCCAGGCTGATCAATTTGGCTATGTGCACGTTTAACGCTTGAGCATGCGGGTGCGTGGCGGCGTACTTGCGCTTGCGCTCAAACAATTGCGCTAGCGACGGCTGGACGCTGCGCTGAGAGACATTGCTGGATGGGGCCGAGGACAGCGGAGGTGAGTGTGTGGGTGCAGGCAGGGAGACGGTCGTGCCTGTGTCCTGAGAGGGGGGTTGGATCTCAGTGGCAGGTTGGGGCACAGGGGGAGAGGCAGCGGTGCAAACTGGAGGCGGTGAACGGCCTTCGTCCCACCTTGTGGGGTGCTTGGCCATCATATGCCTGTGCATGCTGGTGGTGGTGATCTTGGCGCGACAAACCTTGCACACCACAGTTCGTCGGTCGTCTGCACCCTCAGTGAAAAACTGCCACACCTTTGAGCACCTCGGCCTCTGCAGGGTGGCATGGCGCGAGGGGGCGCTTTGGGAAACAGTTGGTGGATTATTCGGTCTGGCCCTGCCTCTACCCCTGGCCACCGCACTGCCTCTTCCAACCTGCCCTGCTGCTGCACTTGCCTCCCCCTCTGAAGACCTGTCCTCAGTAGGCTTAGCAAACCAGGTGGGGTCAGTCACCTCATCGTCCAGCTGCTCTTCCTCCGAATCCTCTGTGCGCTCCTCCCTTGGAATTACTGCCCTTACTACTACCTCACTGATAGACAACTGTGTCTCATCGTCATCGTCCTCCTCACCCACTGAAAGCTCTTGAGATAGTTGCTGGAAGTCCCCAGCCTCATCCCCCGGACCCCGGGAACTTTCCAAAGGTTGGGCATCGGTCACGACAAACTCCTCCAGTGGGAGAGGAACCATTACTTCCCAATCTCGGCAGGGGCCCGAGAACAGTTCCTGGGAGTCTGCCTGCTCCTCAGAATGTGTCATTTTCATGGACCGAGGAGGCTGGGAGGAAGGAGGAGCAGCAGCCAGAGGATTCAGAGTTGCAGCTGTGGACGGCGTAGAAGACTGGGTGGTCGATAGATTGCTGGATGCACTTTCTGCTATCCACGACAGGACCTGCTCACACTGCTCAGTTTCTAATAAAGTTCTACCGCGTGGACCTATTAATTGTGAGATGAATCTGGGGACCCCAGAAACTTGCCTCTCTCCTAATCCCGCAGCAGTCGGCTGCGATACACCTAGACCAGGAGCTCGGCCTGTGCCCACACCCTGACTTGGGCCTCCGCGTCCTCGCCCCCGTCCACATCCTCTAGGCCTACCCCTACCCCTCAGCATGGTGTATTACGAGTAGAGCAGAAACAGAACGCTGTAATTAAATGTGCCGCTTATTGGCCTGTGGTTGGAGGCTGACTTCGCTTACGGAATGCACAGTAGAGCCAGGAAACAATTATACGCAAGGCTGGGTATTAATCACCGACTACTCCCCCCAGCAGACACAGCGTAAACTGAGGACAGTCACAGACAGGCCAAATACAGTATATTTTTCCACTTTTTGGGAAAAAGCCCACTGCCTCTGATATACACTGTATTTGGATTTCTCTGTTGGAGGATGACTGTGATTACTGAAAGCCCAGTGCAGCGAGGAAACAATTATGCGCAAGGCTGGGTATTAATCACCGACTACTCCCCCCAGCAGACACGGCGTAAACTGAAGACGGTCACTGCCAGGCCAAATATAGTATATTTTTCCACTTTTTGGGAAAAAGCCCACTGCCTATATAGCCAGTATACCTCTTTCCCTGCCTCACCAGTACTGCCCCTATACTCTGTAAAATGACTGCAGACTGAGGACGCTATGGTCTGCACGCCTGATATACAAAAAAAAAAAAATTGTGCAACACTGCTAAAAGCAGCCTCAACAGTACTGCACACGGTCAGATGTGGCCCTAAGAAGGACCGTTGGGGTTCTTGAGGACTAAAATAACACCTAACACTCTCCCTATAGCAGCTACAGCAAGACAGCACTTTCCCTGATCTCTGTCAGCGTGCATCTGTGGCGAGCCGTGGGAGGGCCAGATTTTAATACTCGGATGTCATCTGATCTCCCCAGCCACTCACTGCAGGGGGGTGGGAAAGGGTTGGAATGTCACAGGAGGAAGTTGTAATGACTTCCCTGTGTTTCTATTGGTCAGAAAAGCACACAAATTTCTCAGGGAAGGAAATGTAATTGACTCGAACACCGCGTGGTGCTCGTCTCGAGTAACGAACATCTCGAACACCCTAATACTCGAATGAGTATCAAGCTCGGACGAGTACGCTCGCTCATCTCTATTTATAAATCCATTATTTTAGATATCAGCTGTAATATATAGTTAGCTAATGTAATGAAAATTGCCTTGACTCTTGTCAGAAATACAGTAAGGTAAGGATTAGAGATGAGCGAGCACCAAAATGCTCGGGTGCTCGTTACTCGAGACGAATTTTTCGCGATGCTCGAGGGTTCGTTTCGAGTAACGAACCCCATTGAAGTCAATGGGCGACTCGAGCATTTTTGTATATCGCCGATGCTTGCTAAGGTTTTCATTTGTGAAAATCGGGGCAATTCAAGAAAGTGATGGGAACGACACAGAAACGGATAGGGCAGGCGAGGGGCTACATGTTGGGCTGCATCTCAAGTTCCCAGGTCCCACTATTAAGCCACAATAGCAGCAAGAGTGGGCCCCCCCCAACAACTTTTACATCTGAAAAGCCCTCATTAGCAATGCATACCTTAGCTAAGCACCACACTACCTCCAACAAAGCACAATCACTGCCTGCATGACACTCCGCTGCCACTTCTCCTGGGTTACATGCTGCCAAATCCCCCCCCCCACGACCCAGTGTCCACAGCGCACTCCAAACTGTCCCTGCCCAGCCTTCAGCTGCCCTCATGCCACGCCACCCTCATGTCTATTTATAAGTGCGTCTGCCAGAGGAAAAGCAGGCACACACTGCAGAGGGTTGGCACGGCTAGGCAGCGACCCTCTTTAAAAGGGGCGGGGCGATAGCCCACAATGCTGTACAGAAGCAATGAGAAATCCAATCCTGTGCCACCTCCATCTGGAGCTGCACACGTGGGCATAGCAATGGGGAACCTATGTGCCACACACTATTCATTCTGTCAAGGTGTCTGCATGCCCCAGTCAGACCGCGTTTTTTTATATATAGTCACAGGCAGGTACAACTCCGCAATGGGAATTCCGTGTGCACCCACAGCATGGGTGGCTCCCTGGAACCCACCGGCGGTACATAAATATATCCCATTGCAGTGCCCATCACAGCTGATGTAATGTCGTGCTTAATGCAGGTGGGCTTCGGCCCACACTGCATGCCCAAGTCAGACTGGGGTTCTTTCGAAGTGGAAACAGATGCATTTACAACTCCCTGTGGACCCACAGCATGGGTGGGTGCCAGGAAGCCACCGGCGGTACATAAATATATCCCATTGCATTGCCCAACACAGCTGAGGTAGTAATGTCATGTTTAATGCAGGTGGGCTTCGGCCCACACTGCATGCCCCAGTCAGACTGGGGTTCTTTAGAAGTGGAAACAGATGCATTTACAACTCCCTGTGGACCCACAGCATGGGTGGCTCCCTGGAACCCACCGGCGGTACATAAAAATATCCCATTGCATTGCCCATCACAGCTGAGGTAGTAATGTCATGTTTAATGCAGGTGGGCTTCGGCCCACACTGCATGCCCCAGTCAGACTGGGGTTCTTTAGAAGTGGAAACAGATGCATTTACAACTCCCTGTGGACCCACAGCATGGGTGGGTGCCAGGAAGCCACCGGCGGTACATAAATATATCCCATTGCATTGCCCAACACAGCTGAGGTAGTAATGTCATGTTTAATGCAGGTGGCCTTCGGCCCACACTGCATGCCCCAGTCAGACTGGGGTTCTTTAGAAGTGGACACATGTAGTTACAACTCCGTGTGGACCCACAGCATGGGTGGCTCCCTGGAACCCACCGGCGGTACATAAATATATCCCATTGCAGTGCCCAACACAGCTGATGTAACGTCAGCTGTAATGCAGGTGGGCTAAAAATTAATTTGATTACACTGTAGGCGAGGGCCCACAAAAATTGCTGTATCAACAGTACTAATGTACCTCTGAAAAATTGCCCATGCCCAACCAAGAGGGCAGGTGAAACCCATTAATCGCTTTGGTTAATGTGGCTTAATTGGTAACTAGGCCAGGAGGCAGCCCAGTTAAAATAAAAATTGGTTGATGTGAAAGTTTCAACGCTTTAATGAGCATTGAAACGTATAAAAATTGTTTAGAAAAATTATATGACTGAGCCTTGTGGGCCTAAGAAAAATTGCCCGTTCGGCGTGATTATGTGAGGTTTCAGGAGGAGGAGCAGGAGGAGGAATATTATACACAGATAGATGAAGCAAAAAGGTCCCCGTTTTGGATGGTGATAGAGAACGATGCTTCCATCCGCGGGTGCAGCCTACGCATTGTTTATGTATCGCTGCTGTCCACTGGTGGAGAAGAGAAGTCTGGGGAAATCCAGGCTTTGTTCATCTTGATGAGTGTAAGCCTGTCGGCACTGTCGGTTGACAGGTGGGTACGCTTATCCGTGATGATTCCCCCAGCCACACTAAACACACTCTCTGACAAGACGCTAGCCGCAGGACAAGCAAGCACCTCCAGGGCATACAGCGCGAGTTCAGGCCACGTGTTCAGCTTCAAGACCCAGTAGTTGTAGGGGGCAGAGGCGTCATCGAGCACGTTCGTGCGATCGGCTACGTACTCCCTCACCATCCTTTTACAGTGCTCCCGCCAACTCAGCCTTGACTGGGGACCGGTGACACAGTCTTGCTGGGGAGCCATAAAGCTGTCAAAGGCCTTAGAGAGTGTTCCCCTGCCTGCGCTGTACATGCTGCCTGATCTCTGCGCCTCCCCTGCTACCTGGGCCGCGGAAATGCGCCTTCGGCCACTAGCGCTGTCGGATGGGAAGTTTACCATCAGTTTGTCCACCAGCGCCCTGTGGTATAGCATCATTCTCGAACCCCTTTCCTCTTCGGGAATGAGAGTGGAAAGGCTCTCCTTATACCGTGGGTCGAGCAGTGTGTACACCCAGTAATCTGTAGTGGCCAGAATGCGTGTAACGCGAGGGTCACGAGAAAGGCATCCTAACATGAAGTCAGCCATGTGTGCCAGGGTACCTGTACGCAACACATGGCTGTCCTCACTAGGAAGATCACTTTCAGGATCCTCCTCCTCCTCCTCCTCCGGCCATACACGCTGAAAGGATGACAGGCAAGCTGCGTCTGTACCCTCAGCAGTGGGCCCGGCTGTCTCTTCCCCCTCCTCCTCATGCTCCTCCCCCTCCTCCTCCTCCTCCTCCTCTGGCCATACACGCTGAAAGGATGACAGGCAAGCAGCATCTGTCCCCTCAGCAGTGGGCCAAGCTGTCTCTTCCCCCTCCTCCTCATGCTCCTCCCCCTCCTCCTCAACGCGCTGAGATATAGACATGAGGTTGCTCTGACTATCCAGCGACATACTGTCTTCCCCCGCCTCTGTTTCTGATTCCAAAGCGTCTGCCTTTATGCTTTGCAGGGAACTTCTCAAGAGGCATAGCAGAGGAATGGTGACGCTAATGATTGCAGCATCCCCGCTCACCATCTGGGTAGACTCCTCAAAGTTTCCAAGGACCTGGCAGATGGCTGCTAACCAGGCCCACTCTTCTGTAAATAATTGAGGAGGCTGACTCCCACTGCGCCGCCCATGTTGGAGTTGGTATTCCACTATAGCTCTACGCTGCTCATAGAGTCTGGCCAACATGTGGAGCGTAGAGTTCCACTGTGTGGGCACGTTGCACAGCAGTCGGTGCACTGGCAGATTAAACCGATGTTGCAGTGTCCGCAGGGTGGCAGCATGCGTGTGGGATTTGCAAAAATGTGCGCAGAGCTGGCGCACCTTTCCGATCAGGTATGACAAGTGGGCGTAGCTTTTCAGAAAGCGCTGAACCACCAAATTAAAGACGTGGGCCAGGCATGGCACGTGCGTGAGGCTGCCGAGCTGCAGAGCCGCCACCAGGTTACGGCCGTTGTCACACACGACCATGCCCGGTTGGAGGCTCAGCGGCGCAAGCCAGCGGTCCGTCTGCCCTGTCAGACCCTGCAGCAGTTTGTGGGCCGTGTGGCTCTTCTCTCCTAAGCTGAGTAGTTTCAGCACGGCCTGCTGACGCTTGCCCACCGCTGTGCTGCCACGCCGCGTGACACCGACTGCTGGCGACGTGCTGCTGCTGCTGACACATCTTGATTGCGAGACAGAGGTTGCGTAGGAGGAGGAGGAGGGTGGTTTAGTGGAGGAAGCATACACCCCCGCAGATACCACCACCGAGCTGGGGCACGCAATTCTGGGGGTGGGTAGGACGTGAGCGGTCCCAGGCTCTGACTCTGTCCCAGCCTCCACTAAATTCACCCAATGTGCCGTCAGGGAGATATAGTGGCCCTGCCCGCCTGTGTTTGTCCACGTTTCTGTTGTTAAGTGGACCTTGGCAGTAACCGCGTTGGTGAGTGCGCGTACAATGTTGTGGGAGACGTGGTCGTGCAGGCCTGGGACGGCACATCGGGAAAAGTAGTGCCGACTGGGAACCGAGTAGCGCGGGGCCGCCGCCGCCATCATGCTTTTGAAAACCTCAGTTTCCACAAGCCTATACGGCAGCATCTCTAGGCTGATCAATTTTGCAATGTGCACGTTTAACGCTTGAGCGTGCGGGTGCGTGGCGTCGTACTTGCGCTTGCGCTCAAACAGTGGCGCTAGCGACGTCTGGACGCTACGCTGAGAGACATTGCTGGATGGGGCCGAGGACAGCGGAGGTGAGGGTGTGGGTGCAGGCCAGGAGACGGTACTGCCTGTGTCCTCAGAGGGGGGTTGGATCTCAGTGGCAGGTTGGGGCACAGGGGGAGAGGCAGTGGTGCAAACCGGAGGCGGTGAACGGGCATCGTCCCACCTTGTGGGGTGCTTGGCCATCATATGCCTGCGCATGCTGGTGGTGGTGCCTCCCCAGCTGATCTTGGCGCGACAAAGGTTGCACACCACTGTTCGTCGGTCCTCAGGCGTCTCTGTGAAAAACTGCCACACCGTTGAGCACCTTGACCTCTGCAGCGTGGCATGGCGCGAGGGGGCGCTTTGGGAACCAGTTGGTGGATTATTCGGTCTGGCCCTGCCTCTACCCCTGGCCACTGCACTGGCTCGGCCTGGGCCCACACCCTGACTTGGGCCTCCGCGTCCTCGCCCGCGTCCACGTCCTATAGGCCTACCCCTACCCCTCAGCATGGTGTATTAGCAGTAGTGCAGAAACAGAACGCTGTAATTTAATGTGCCGCTTATTGGCCTGTGCTTGGAGGCTGACTTCGTTTACGGAACGCCAGGAAATAATTTGATGCACGCGTGCTGTAACACTTAGCTGGCTGCGTCTTTATTTGTAGAACTACTACACCCAGCACACACGGACCCAGAACACTGAGCAGCACAGTGACAGGCAGGCCAAATAGATTTTTTGCCCTATATTTTTTTGAAAAGGACCACTGCGTATATTCAATCAATAATATATGTCTTCTGGCCCTGCCTACACAATTCTGTCCCTGGAGTGTGTGACAGAACTAAAGAGTGTTGCACTGTTATTAACTGCAACAGAGCGGTGATTTCAGAGCCAGGAAATAATTTGGCGCACGCCTGCTGTAACACTTAGCTGCCTGCGTATTTATTTGTAGAACTACTACACCCAGCACACACGGACCCAGAACACTGAGCACAGTGACAGGCAGACCAAATAGATTTTTTGCCCAATATTTTTTTGAAAAGGCCAACTGCGTATATTCAGTCAATATAATATATGTCTTCTGGCCCTGGAGTGTGTGACAGAACTGCAGAGTGTCGCACTGTTATTAACTGCAACAGAGCGGTGATTTCTGAGCCAGGAAATAATTTGGCGCACGCCTGCTGTAACACTTAGCTGGCTGCGTCTTTATTTGTAGAACTACTACACCCAGCACACACGGACCCAGAACACTGAGCAGCATAGTTACAGGCAGCCCAAATAGATTTTTTGCCCAATATTTTTTTGGAAAGGACCACTGCGTATATTCAATCAATAATATATGTCTTCTGGCCCTGCCTACACAATTCTGTCCCTGGAGTATTACTGCAGGGCGCAATGCTCTGCACGGCCGATATACCAAAAAAAAAAAAATGTGCAACACTGCAAAAAGCAGCCTCCACAGTACTGCACACGGTTAGATGTGGCCCTAAGAAGGACCGTTGGGGTTCTTGAAGCCTACACTAACTCCTAACGCTCTCCCTATAGCAGCTCCGGCACCAACAGCACTGTCCCTCAGCTATGTCACAACGCATCTGAGGGACAGTGGCCCATTCAATGACATCATTGTCATTGGCTGTGATTGGCTGAAGGCACGTGTGTTTTCTGGAGGCGGGGATTTCAAGCTCTGTGTCCAGAAAGCAATGCTCTGCCGGGTACCAGGAGGGAGCGACAGCCTGCAGCAGCGCCGCAGAACGCCAGGAGAAGTGAGTAATGATTTTTATTCTTTGCTCCGCTGTATTCCCGGCGTATAAGGTGACAGTTAGGGGGTCGTCTTATACGCCCCGTCGCCTTATACGCCGGTATATACGGTATATATTTTTATTGTAACACATTTCTGGATGAATTGCAGGGAAGGGCTTATATATTTAAGCCCTTCCCGACAATTCATCCCGCGATCGCCGGCAGCCCATTGCTTTCAGTGGAACCTGCTGTATTGCCGGCTCCATTGAATTCAATGGGCAAACATCGTTCTTCTCTGCCACAGCTGTTACAGCTGTGGCAGAGAAGAATGATTTGTCTTCTATATGTTCTCAATGGGGTCGGCGCTGCTGCCGCCGGCCCCATTGAGCGCATATAGAGAAGAGAACAGGAATCGCAGATCGCACATAGGTGCGATCTGCGATTTCTATGGCCTAAGAAGGACCGTTGGGGTTCTTGAAGCCTAAAATAACTCCTAACGCTCTCCCTATAGCAGCAGCACCAGCAGCAGCACTTTCCCTGATTTATGTCAGAAGGCATCTGTGGCGAGCCACGGGAGGGCAGATTTTAATACTCGGGTGACACTTAATCTCGCCAGCCACTCACTGCAGGGGGGTGGTATAGGGCTTGAACGTTGCAGGGGGAAGTTGTAATGCCTTCCCTGTCTTTCTATTGGCCAGAAAAGCGCACAAATTTCTCAGGGAAGAAAATGAAAGTAACTCGAACATCGCGTGATACTCGTCTCGAGTAACGAGCATCTCGAACACCCTAATACTCGAACGAGTATCAAGCTCGGACGAGTATGCTCGCTCATCTCTATAAGTTATACTTTTATTACATAGCGCTCATTGAGTGCTGTGTACTAGAGAAAAGAGAAGGCAGAAGGGGTCAAAAACCCCTCCTGCCTTCTCCTTAGCGTTCTCAGCTGTGACTAACAGCTGATAAGCCAACCTGCTTCTGATTGATTGCAGAAGCCTGGGCTTTAATCCCCTGCCATATTTTTACTATCGGCTGGGATTAAAGCCCCGGACCAAGTGCCGTAAATTCACAGTGCTTGGTCCCTAATGGGTTAAAGGAAGACTCCTTTTTTGGTTGGGGAAATGCATCATGATTTCACTGACCACTACTGTAAAGAACCCAGTTCTATAGCTCATCCCATACTGATGGTATATTCTGCACTTTTCTTCCTGCCTTCAGGGTACCTATCACTCTGACTTTGCTCTTAAGAGTCCTGCAGTTAATAGCAGGGACATTGCTAGCATCAGGCATTCTGGGCTTAGGCCCGAAATCTATACCTAGTGACTCAGATCATTGTGCCGACAGCTTTCTGCTCCAAAATTCTCTCTTTAACCCTACTGCCTCCCATGGTGTCAGAATGAAAAAATATATATTACTCACCTAACCGCATTTTCATGCCTAATGGAGCTCAGCGTCTTCAGGACTGGCCCAGGCCTCTGCCTTCGAGCATTCAAATGCAGTTCCTGCCTGATGAAGGGTATTCCTTATCCAAAACATCACATCCAAATTTGAGCCTGTTCCCTACGGGTTTCAAACCAATTACAATAAATAACATTTATTCACAAGCATATTCATCCATGTGCTGTTCCGCTCTTCTTCTTAGCTTATTCTGAAAAGTCATGCGAAAGTTTAGATATACTTTAATATTCTTTTTATATATTCAATATATGATGTCATGAATACCAAATCTGCTGTAGGAAGAAATGCAAAGTTTGCTTTTCTTTACATTTACGCGAATGTTGTCTTATCCATTAAATCCCTTCACTCACCCCAAGAGTTTATTTGATGATTTTCAAAATCCATCTTTAAAAGCGCGGTCTGTATGAGCCGTAAAAGAAGCATTTTTGTATTAGTGCTCATTTTCTGGTTTTCTCATAAGATATAATACACGGTTAATCTTTGCTCTATATAAATTGACATTAGAATTACCTGTAAGTGAAATGGTATTTCCTTAGCTACAGAAATAAAATTTTTTGACATCCCTCATCATTATTATTCTTGTATGCTTCTACCTGGAAGCTTAAAAAGTATTAGCTCCCATCTGTCACATATAGTATTTTCCAGCCTAATAAAGTAACATTTGCAAACTTCTTCTGCTGCTTGTTACATGGAAATTAAGGCATTGATGGGAAAGCATATAATAACTATTAACTACTTCTCTGACAACTGAAAGGTTTGCAGGGTAGCATAATAGAGCTCTGGAAGAGTCATTACTGTAATTGATATGCTTGTAAAGACTTCTCATTGCAACATATTGGAGCAATTGTAAAGCACTAATGCATTCTATTCTACTATATATTGATAACAAATATCAGCACTGCAAATGGGAACATAATGCCTACCTGTAGCCATGCAATGGCTTGCTGCCCAACGATATCTATATAATCCTAAGAGCAAGACGATAGGGATATAGCTTTCTACCTTTCATGAGAGACAGTGATTGGTTTTGCCCTGGTCATGAATGCCTTTTCAACCCATGCACAGATGTCAACTGTGGTGTATAGTTCGAAACACATGGCAGGTGCTTTGCAAGGCCTTTTGACCTCTCTGTGCAATGATAAAGTATCTGTTTCTCCGTTTATTCTTCAATTGAGAAGGCTACTTGTTACCTTTTAGTCTCTCTGAGCTTTTTATTGTTGTACACTTTGTGGTGTCATTTAACCACAATTTGGGTTTTGTGCTACTAGATGCAGGTGGAGTGCAATAGATACTCTGCAATAAAAAGGATGGGTACTGTAACAAGGTAAAGATTTCTACATGGAGACTATATGGTATGTGTCACTTGAAATTACTTTTCTGTGATGTCCAATATAACAAACTGGGAAAGTTTATAGCTAAAAATAAAAACCATGTAATACAGAATGACAAAAAGAGTCTAGAGTGCATTGTACTGTGTCCATTCCAAGTTTTCCAAAGAAGCACACCGCAGTAAGTCTTGTAGGGGCTGTATAAATAAATGATACCGGGAGATGTTGAGCAGATAGACTCTAGATAGAATGAAAGGGTTATTATAGTTTTAGAAAATAAAGCTTATTCATTATACTGTACGTTGAAAACTTATGTAATTTTCCAATTTAGTTTCTTTATTAATTCTTCACAGCTTTTCTGACTTTTGCATGCACATGGATGGCAACAAATTACAGTGCTTATGGGGCTATGCTACTAGAATAGATATTCCTGGTATTATCCTAAATTACACGCATAGGATCAATGGTGTACATAGAAATCATAGGGTCACATACAGTAGCAATTTCCTCCCCACATGCTCTAAATTCGGCTTTTTATTTTGCGGTGCGCTGGCCACAATCAGGAGAGGAACAGGGGGGGACGTCATAATGTCAGCTCAAGTCCATCTCAGCGACTGCACCCTGTCATTCGTCATTGGGCGCCGATGAGTGCCGTCTTCCTGTCATTGCAGAAGGCTTCTGAACTCAGTGTATAATGTACCCTTCTTCACAGTCAGGTTACATCATCTATTGTGGTGTATGGACTGATTGGTCGACAAGGAGGTGCTTTCCCTAGCCGGTCAATTAGCCATAATGGAATTCTATTTATTCCGTGCCCCCCTTTACATGGGCGCCGGTGAGTGTCCTGCCTAAGCTTTTTGGTGAAGCAGTGGTCCCCTGTTAACTAAGTGCTTGTAATTATTTATTCTGTGTAGGGCTAATTTACTTCTACCTTATACTGTGTTATATACATTGCTTCTTCCTTCTGCATTACACGTCTTCTCTATCCTCCATTTAGGGACAGACTAGGCCTCCTAGGTTCCTGATGTGGGGCCACCCCTATTGGGGCAATCATCCTGCCTCTAGGTAGGGTGTGACACACATAGGTTGGTAGGGATAGCGCTCCCATCCTCGTATTTCTGTTACCACTATTTGCCCTATTTCTTGTGTCCATATTTTGGTGAAATACTTACTTCTATATTGGTCCATTGTTGACATTGATTACGTCTTGGTAACATCTGTGAAAGGCGCTGTGCTTGAGCCCTGCACGAACACACAGTAACACTTTCAAGGGTTGGAACTCCAGTTTTCTGTCATATTGGGACCTTTGTTATTACTTGCACATCCTATGAGAGATGTGCTAATATTTCTCCTCTGTACAAAATGCAACAGATTAAGCAGATTGGATCCTATACTTTTTATTGTAAATGCATTGATGCATCTACTCCATAAAGCTCCAAATCTGCTACTCCCCCTGTACATGATAATACTTTAGCTGCCCGCAGCCACCACTAGGGGCAGCTCAGTGCACATGGGTTTATGTAACTACTATTGAGATCAAATAGAGCTGTAACATCTCTGTTAAGTCAGCTGCTCATAGTATTGGCTGCAGGAAAAGCTATGACTGTGCTATCAAGTTGGGGAAACAAATCAGTGCCTGGTCCCCCTCTGATCATGGGCCCCATAGCAATTGCATTGTGCGCCTCTATGGCAGGTCTGCTTTTGCATATGATTAGCACAACCAGTTACTCACTGCAGTCTTGCCCTTGCAGTATATAAGAATAACTGGTATTGCATAGTACATCTCTGTAATGTGATTTGTGTATGATCTATATATTTATTACTATGGATGGATCAGATCCCATCCTCAGCAATCAGAAAAGCTTTTCTCATCTTACGCACTAAATACACTGAATGACCACTTTATTAGAGATCCTTGCCTTTTCCCAATGGGAACTTCCATATAAGAAAATTAGACCCATGATCCCAAAGTACAGCATAAATCAAGTGAGCACATTTAACATGGATCAGTTTCAGTGTGAAGCCACAACAAAATGGGAAATCAAGCGATCTGAGATTTCAAAAAAGGCATAGTTATCGGTGCTAGACTAGCCAGGGTCAAAAGCTTTCAACTGTGTTGAGTTTTATCATGCAATAGGGTCGAATGTATACGGAGAATAGTGTTATAGAAGAAAAATATCCAGCAAAAGGGGTCTAAACAACAACATAAAAAACTTGGCAACGAAGGAGGTCGGAGGGAAATATCCTAGAGATGTCCTGGGGACCCAAAGGTGCACGGTCAAGCATATTGCAGCCAAATACAATGCTAGTGCCCCAACTAATGTGTCTGAATGCAACACAGGAGGGGTATCATCACTCCTTAGGGAGAGCAACTGGAAGGTGAGTGAGGAAACTTATAAGGCC
This sequence comes from Eleutherodactylus coqui, assembly GCF_035609145.1. Classification (NCBI taxonomy): domain Eukaryota; kingdom Metazoa; phylum Chordata; class Amphibia; order Anura; family Eleutherodactylidae; genus Eleutherodactylus; species Eleutherodactylus coqui. Next base: position 256,647,636 of record NC_089839.1, on the reverse strand, counting down.
ATTCATGCTCCTCTGGGAAATATATGCAAATAAGGAAGATGGAGCAATGCCGCTGTGGCACCACCTATTGGATGGCAGCATTCCTGCAAATCAATGTCTGACCCTTTATACAGGTCTATGCAGCAATTCCCAATCATAATTGCATTGACCAGTATAAAGGGTCGGACATTGATTTGCAGGAATGCTGCCATCCAAAAGATGGTGCTGCAGAGGCATTGTTCCATCTTCCTTACTTTAATGCAAAGCATATTTTTCCTTAGCATGGATGGGCTATAATAATAGACGAGTAGTTTGAGCACCATTGCTGTCTAAAGGCCTATTTATACAGAAAGATAATGTTTTCAAACAACTGAAATATTGAAAGATTTTATGATCTGTTTGCATAAAGTGTTAATGGCCATTAATGGTGATTAACTCTTTATCACCTTCATTTGCATATAAAGGGACCTCCAAGAGCTGTTTGCAGAGCCCAGCATGTGATTAATCACAGGCCCCCAGTTGTGCACTCAGCTGCATTGTTCTGCTTATGCTTGACAACAGATTACATTGTTATCTGCACATTCTTGTGGGAATAAAAGCATGCCATCGACTGAGAGGTAAATGTGTTTGCTTTACCTTTCAGTAGGTTCACCTTAAAATCATCGTTCAAACGAAAAATGCGCAATTGCAGTGTTTACATGTAACGATTATTGGTCATCTTTGGTCGTTTAAACTAATTTTGAGTGATAACTGTTACGTGTAAATGGGCCTTGAGAGAAACAGAAAGGCAGGACTTCATTGGGCAAAAGAGAGAAAAAAGTGGGCCACTGAGCAATGAAAAATCATTACCTGGTGAGATGAATTTCTGTTGCACCATGCTGATGGGAGGTCAAAATTTGCAATAAGCAACATTAACTTTTCCTGTCAGCTGTTCAGGACGTCAGTAACCTTCATCTAACTTCTGGCAACTGCAAGAAGCTTCCTGTCCACATGGGCCAATATTCCTGCAGGATGACTTCAACACCTAGTAAAGTCTATGCCACAACACATGTATGCAGTTCTGAATGCCAAAGGAGGTCCATCTTGCTGCTATCTAAGTGTCTCTAACAAAGGCCACCATTCAGTGCATATGGCTCATGTACGTGACAATACAACCGTGTGCACGAGCCGCTTTTCTCTCTTGGCCCACAGATCTCGCATGCTTATTTTACACAAACAAGTGATAATTAATAAACTGAGCTGCCCTTATTAACAAAATATCAAGAAGTTTCCATTATTAAAAATAAAGATGCAGAAGACATAAATATGGGCTCGTTATTAAACAAGAATTGGATCTGTGGAGACAATAATCCCCAGGACATCCAATTAATAATAATTGGAGTTGTTGCACATTAGTCTTCTGATGGATAGCTGAGACTCTTTAAATGAAAAGTGTACAGTGTAATTCTATTGTTCCCTTTATCATTTCAAGTACAATGTAAATCATCCTATCCAGACACCACTGTGTATAACACTTCACAGGACTGTATGCTTTTCTTACTCATTAATTGCTCGCGGAAATGTCATTGGAGAGTTTATGTTTGCAAAAATACTTAAACATGCATTAGGTAATCATGTATTTTATATGGGCTGAGTTTTTTCACAGTACAAAAGTATAATGTTCTGTAACCCATCTTGTAATGATTGGTATAATATTATGTCAGGTTTCTATCCTTTCATGATTTTCCAAAGCGTCATGAAATCTACACAGCTGCAACGTTGCCTTATATCCAAAAACGAGACATTGTAATTGGAATTGGGATTAGATAGCAGTTTACTTGTAAGTCTAAAATGGTGAAGAGGAGCAAGTCTCATTATATATTGTTGTTTTATTGCAACCTACACACTTTACTCATAACACTTATGACAAAAATAGTATGAAATCTAGATGACCATTTGTATAAGTTTAAAGGGGTATTCCCAAAATTGAGTCAGCTACCCATAGTAGAGGTGGCAAAATTCTGATTGGTGGGGTTTCTCACTGCTGAAACCCCCATTGATCCCAAGAATGGGTCTCGGTGCAGTGAAGAGGAGAATAAATGGAGCAATGATCAAGCATGTGCTGTGCCACTCCATTCATCTTGGCAATGCCGGATAACGCTGAGCACTAATACTCCACCATTTCCATCATCCCCAGTAAAATGAATACAGTGGCAGTGGGTACGCTTGGCCGCAGCAGCATTCAATCTCCATGTCACTATGAAGGGTGTAGTGAGCCTACCGCGTGGAGGAGAGGGGGATACTAACTCTTGTTCACGGGAGCGGTGGGGGTCCCACCCACCACCAATCAGACTTTTATCACCTACCCTACAGGGGTCAAGTTTGGGAATACCCCTTAAAATAGAACCTGTCAGCTTTCCTGACATGTTTGTTTTACTAAATAGTTGCATTCTTAATTAAAAAGCAATTCTGTAACATATTTTCTTCATACTCTGCATTGTGCCTTTCCTTGGTTAGTCCTCCTGGAAATGTATGATTAAATTGACAACTGGATGCTTACATGTTCCTACACACTATTACATTGTCTAATCAGGATTGACAGGGTCAGAATTTGTATTAAGATGCTGTATTATCAAGGGGAATGGTAATGCCCAATTTTCCAGGAGGAATAATTTTAATTATAGCGCAATTGCAGATTTCTAAAAAAAAGTCCTTTAACATAGCTATTTCAGGGTGAATACATGTATTTACTAAACAGACATAACAGGAGATCTGACAGGTCCTCAATAGCCATTAGCCATAACTGTGAGTTGTGCATGAAGCATGGGTGCAACTTACATTGGACAGCAAACACAGAAGTCCATGTGCTGTTCAATATACGTTGACAAGCACATTCAAATGCATTGCCATGTCCTATTTCTGTTCTGTAAAATTGCATTCATTTTTCAGGTGGACCATGGCTCTGTGTGAAAAAAATGTCCAAATGTACAGCCTCATAGGCTATAATGGAGCTACATGTACTTTGTGGAATTATACGGACAGTACATGGCCCTAAAATAGGCTAGTGTGCATCTAACCTTAGAATGAGGTTCTTTGTACAAAGGTCATAGCTAGCATGGCCCTCTGCAATGGAAGACCACAGTGACTCTCAATAAAAGCAGTGGACAAAATGGACATCTAAAAATTCCAATGGAGGCAAGAGCATATGTAGCCAAAGTCTCAAACGATTTGAAATCGAGGGGTGACTACTCCCTACTAATCAGCAGCTAGACTCATCTTCCTATCCAGCCACTTCTCAGATGCCTCTGCACTATTCCAGTTGCTGCACTGGCTACCCAACCACCATAAAACTCAATTTAATTCCTTACTCTCACCCATAAAGCTCTCCATGGTGCCGCACCACCATACATTGCCTCCCTCCTGTCCATAAATCACCCAGCCCACGCACTCCATTCCGCTAACACACTCAGACTAAATGCCCCCCTAATCTGAACCTCACATGTTCGCCTCCAGGATCTCTCCAGAGCAGCACCCATCCTCTGGAATGCACTACCCCAAAACATCCGAACAATCGCCAATGCACAGACTTTCAGACATACCCTGAAAACACACATCTTCAAAAAAGCATACCAAATCTCCTGAACTGATCCTCCCATCCCCTACAACATCCCCCCTTCTCTTATCTACGCCTGGATTTTGTTCTATCCACGGCACCCCACACTTCTCTACTTTGCCTAACGGGTACATCTCCCACCCCTGTACCTCCTGCATCACCCTCTCCATGTAGTATGTAAGCTTACTGGAGCAGCGCTCCCCCACTCCCTTCTATTCCTAATAACTGACTACTACCTGTAATTGTTGTATTGTTTATGTTCCCCTGTGTTTGAAAGTGCTGTGGTATAAGCTAGCATTATACAAAGAAGGATTATTATTATTATTACCCAGGAGCTTCCAGTTCACTAAACATGTCACGCCTGAGATCCATTAAAGGGGTTGTCCGCTTAGGAAACTCTCTGTCCATATACCTTGTTAGGGCACACGAATGTCATAGGAAAAGAAATTTACTCTGCACTCCCCTCTATTTACCACAACAAAAAGTGGTTCTTGCTGTAGAGGATTTGGTATAATGATATATCACATAGATGGCCACTGATTTCTATAGTCACCATAGCACTTTATTTATCCTCAGCAGCGTTGCTGTAGGGAACTATGGATGTAGCCTCAGGTAAACTGTCTCCGTGTATATCTTAGATGACAACCTATTTAAAATTGCATTTACCCTGGCTGAAAAAGCTGATCAACTGGGGCCTCACTAATGATGAGCAAACTTTAAAAGTCTATCTCACTGTTTAATGCTCTTGGTGAACTTGACATATGACATTACAGGATATAGACATTAAATAACCAGAAGGGTTGTTGATCTGGGTCTTGGAGTCAGGTAGGAACTTTCAAATGTTGATCCAGGTATTATTCTGAATGCCGTTATGGAGCCGGGAAGGAATTTTTTCTACGCAATGGCGTAAACTGGCGCCTGCCTCATTGGTTTATTTTTAGCCTTCCTCTGGATCAACAAGGAAGGGGGTGGAAACAGGCTGAACTGGATGGATATTTGTCTTTTTTCAGCCTTGTATACTATGTTACTATGTTAAATGTGAGAGGCTTGAATTCTAAATCAGTTGCATTAACAAAGATCCAACACTGTGTTTTTACAAGAGACCCATTTACATTCTGAGTACGTCCCCACCATCAGTGATAGACGCTATACCAGATGGTTCCATAGCATGAACCCCTCAGCGAAGGCTAAAGGTGACTCAATCGCTATCCTCAAAGTGCTCCCGCATGAGGAGTTGGACTCTTGCATTGATTCTGAGGGCAGGTCTGTCTTTCTCAGGGTCTGGAACACTGTTCTCACTTTGGCAAATTGATACCTTCCCAAACAAGGTCAGATTCAGGTTGGTTCTTCCTCCTAATCACTGATTTTGCAGAGTAGTATCATAGTGTGGAGTGTCTTCAACTTTCCTCTGGATCCACCAATTATTCCATACCACAGACTCATCTGATCTCCTCCCAATTACGGTCTTTAGGCCAGACCCTCCCACAACTCCAGCTAGTGGGCGTCTAGTGGCTTTCGCACCTAAATGACTAGGATTACTCCTTCTTTTCCCCTGCCCATCAGTCCTACAGCCACATTGCTTTTTTCCTCCTGAGTTACTATGCGCTGACTTGGCTCCCTATGGCCTTCATTGGGAACGCAATTTGGTCTGGTCAAGCTCCAATTCTTTTTTCCATAGACATCCCTAAGGTTCCTACTAGAGCCTGGACCTGGCATCTTAATGAAAATCTCAAAAATGCTGTCTGTTGTGAAGATGTCAAACACATGAGACAAGCTTTTTTTGACTCAACATTCTTTGGACTCAACACTCTTTCCAGTACAGTGGGAAGCCCTGAAATGTGTCGTACAGGGAGTCTTTATCAAACACGGGACAAGACTGAAGCGCAAAAATATGCAAAAACTAACTGCCCTGCTGTCCAAACTAAATACTTTGGAAACAGCACCCCAAAATACCGGGCCCAGTCTGTTCTGAACAAGCTTCCTAACACCAGAGAGAAGTGTGGAGCCTACAAGATCAAAAATATCTCTAGTCTCCAAACTTGCTCAAACGATACTTCTATGATCATTATAATAAATGCGGATGCTCCCTGGCTCGTCTTCTTAATGCCAGGAGGGGGCATACCTTTATCCCTTATATCAATGATAGGACTGGGCTGAAAGTACACAATTCCAATAAAATACTGGAGATCTTTCGTGCCTTCTATCAAGAGCTATACACATCAAGGGTCATTATGATGATATGGCGCCTGACACTCTGAGTGCTCAGCTGTGCTCCTATATGCTCCCCTCTATTTTTAGAGATATTCACACTTTCATGGAGCGTGATATTATTGAGAAGGAGATATAGGAGGCTATTAAGATGTCCTCACTGGCAAGTCCCCCGGACTGAATGGGTTCACATCTTGCTTTTCTAGAAGCACGCTCCCCTTTTTTGGCTACAGTTTTTACAGTATCCTCCCCTTCACCCCATAAATAATTAATGTTCCATGTCATTCCCAAACCAGGGAATGAATCCATACTTAAAAAATACTGGTGAACAAATTAGGACCCCTCCTGCCCCAAGTGACCGTCAGGAAGGGCAGTGATCCCTATACATTGGCATAGTGCTCAACCTCCCTCCATCATATAATTGGTTCGAGTAGTAAATCATCTAATGCGAATGAAAGAATTGATAGCTTAAGATTCACCTGACTCATATAACAACCTAGAAATGTGGTTCTCATTCCTAGAGACACTGGAGTTCCAAGTTTTTCTGAGTTAAGTGAGGTGAGACTAGTACCCTCCGTGCTTCCCCCCCTCCTCCCTTTCTTTCTCTCTTACACCCCCATTCTGTGTTATGATCCTGTCATAATAACATATTACGTAAGGCAAACAAAAAAGACATATGTCCTTCCAGTTCAATCTATTATCTCCCCCCGAATGTTGATCCAGAGGAAGGCAAAAAAAACCCCATTGAGGTAGAAGCCAATTTTCTTCATTTAAGGGCTCATGCCAACGGCCGTGACGGGCTCCGCAAGCAGAATACTGCAGCGGAATCCGTCACGGCGCCCCCCCAAATACCCCATACTCACCTTCCGGATCTGCTGTGCAAGTCCCGCATGATGCTCCAGCACGCATGTGCAGTACAGCGCATGACGTGCCGGCAGTGTCATATGACGCGGCCGGCGGTGGGCGGGGTGCGTATTCAAGCTATACTTCTGCTGTGCTACAGCGGAAGTATAGCATGACGGCCAGCTTCTATTGACTGCAATGGAAGCCGGCCATGCATATTCCCGCGGCAAATAGGACATGCTGCAGGTTATCTCACGCTATGTAATTCTGCAGCGTGAACATTCAGCTACTAGGTTCAATAGAATCCAGCTGTGGGCATTAGCCCTAAGCAAAAAAAAATCCTTTCTGACTCCAGTCTGGTAATCGGAATAATCCCTGGATCAATCAAATCCCTGTCCTGCTGTGTTTCCCCTTTCTCTCTACTTCTTCGTGTTGAGTGTGTGTTTCATGTGGATTCACTTATACATCTATATCTCGACCATTAGTCAAGTGCACCCTAACCCTTTGGTTCTATTGCATGGTGCTAGATACCATCCCCCAGTGGATACACTCCCAAGGCCTCTTATTCTATCTTGTCAGGGAGAATGGGCTAATTTACTATGGTCTATGCACTTCTGTCTGAAGTTTGTATATACTGCTCAGCACATTCTCCATTGATTTTGTATTCTTGTTCTTATTGTTTCTGGTCTTTATCACTACTTTTGAAAAACCAATAAACAGTTAAAAAATATTATATGATCGTAGTCAATTTTTGTAAACAGGCAAATACGAATGTGGGATTCCCATTAAAGAGCATGTGCCTTTAAGAGCAACACTAAATAGGAAATATGACAACAGCCAAAGGCTATTTCCATGAGAGGCACAGACGCAGAATGGACTTTCATCTTCTATTCTTACAGGCATTTTAATGTCTTAGAAGATGTTAAAACGTGTGGCAATTGAAAGGCATTTTGTATGTGAAGCCGGCTGGGTATTTGCATCTACTGGAACGTTGCAAACTGAATTTTCTGAGTTGGCTGTAAATAGGTCCTGGACAATATTGACCTTGATCCTAGTCCATTTACCTCTTATGTTTACAATATATATGCAATGAAAGTGGTATTCAATCTGTCTTTGTGCAGACACAGAAATTGTTCACATCTATCAAATAGGATTCTAGGGGACAGGATCACAAAGGCGCGATAGCTAGTTAATGACCATCCAAGTGGTGAGCATTACAAATATTTGGCTATTATGAATGTGCCCTTATAGAATAAATACTCTGCTTACTGTATTTTAGCCTTTTAGCCTTTCTATATGTTTTTCTTTATTATTCTCTGACATGCATTAAAGCAAGCAACATTTCCATTTTAAATAAGTGTACAATGAAATTATACGTCTTTCTGTGAAATGATGTCAGTAAAGTGCTTTTCTCTCCGTTTTCCGCAATGATTGAATTGTAAGGTAATGCTACTCTATGAGCGCTAATATATGGTCTCAATTATAAGGTTTAATTTCAGCAGATTAACCCTGTGATCGCAGCTAAAGGTAGGTACTATTTGAGATTGTGCTAAATGGCTACAATTGTTTCGCAGCGTGTTTACTGAATTGCACCGTGTAGCGCATTTAGTAACCTTTAGTTCCTGATGTTGTATGTCACAAACATTTAGAAAATATCTATCAGTAGCGTTGGGGCCAGAAATATGAGTTATTTGAAAATTTGCTATTTTTCCGTATTTTTTGTTTGCGTTAACACTAGAGATGAGCGAGTATACTCGCTAAGGCACATTACTCGAGCGAGTAGTGCCTTAGCCGAGTATCTCCCCGCTTGTCTCTAAAGATTCGGGGGCCGGCGCGGGTGACAGGTGAGTTGCGGCGGGGGGGAGAGAGGGAGAGATCTCCCCTCCATTCCTCCCCGCTCTCCCCCGCCGCTCCCCGCCCCCCGCCGGCCCCCGAATCTTTAGAGGCAAGCGGGGAGATACTCGGCTAAGGCACTACTCGCTCGAGTAATGTGCCTTAGCGAGTATACTTGCTCATCTCTAGTTAGCACAGTAAACTTAATCTAAATCAAGTAAGATTACCATTTATTCATACACAAATAACACTAGGTAACAAAAAATGTTTCGTTCCCAGGAATTGAACGTGTTTTGTGTTGCCTGATGATACATTCACACAAGCATGAATCTCTTGCAAGTTTTGTACGTTGCAAGACGCACAAAACTCTGTATGAACTCTATTCTTATGAATGGAGTCATACACATGAGTGATTTTTGTTTCCCTTATAGTGATGCTGCAGGGTAAAAAAAATCGCTGCATGTCCTATTTTTTCGCGTGCCTTAAAAAGCATCGCCCATTGTTTTCAATTGGACATTCAAACACATTGTATGCTGTGCGATGGGCATGTGAGTGTGATGTGATGTATCACATTGAAATCAATTTATACACACTTGCTGGTCCTCCCATGTACGTGAAACAAGCGCTGGAGGATCGTAATTTTATTGAAGGGATGCAAAGCATTTTGATAAATGCCTCACCTCCTCTGGTAAAATCCACATTGACAAGCGCAGTATTGGGGCCAGGTTTCTCGGCCTGATATAGCGCTCGCCCGTGTGAATGTAGCCTAAGCCTTATGTAACTGGTGATATGCTTTTATTGAATCATAGCTTTGGTTTTGCACCAGCAGTCCCTATATCCTATGCAGCATATCACTGCATGTATCACACTCAATCATGGCACATTATAAATACATGTGTTATTATGCAAAGTGCATGCATCTGTTTGTTTTTGCTTACAAGCCCTTGAGGCCATCATGACAGACTTAGGATCCTTCTACATGGGACAATTGTCGGGCACTCAAGCTCCTGACAGTTGTCCTAATGATTATCACTCCTATGCTTTCACACAGGAGCAATAATCGTTCAGTGAATGGAGGTGGAGAGTGCCGGAGATTGCTTCTGCCTGCCTGTCTCCATTCACAATATCTTAGAGTGTTATAGTAAAGGTTTAATCATCTTAGGGTTTGTTTAGTATCTTAGATTTTGTGTACTTGTCACAGTTAGTCTTGAACTGATCTCTCTCCCATAGTGGGGTTACCCTCTTCAGGGGAGGTGCTCCACTTGAGGGACCAGTCTGGTTCAGGTGGCTCTGTTCATCTGTCTCTTACGTGTTCCGTACCTTGCTGTATTCTGTTCTGTTAATCCTAGTTAGTGCAAAAATAACACATATCACCAGTCGCTGGTCTACCTCCATTTTTGTATCTGTAATTTGCTCCTTTCCAGTTGTGCAAACAAGTCCCCTCAGATGTGACATTATTTAAAATGAACATCCTCCACCTGTATAGAAATATTTGTTAATCCTAACTCCTTTTAGCTAAACCGTCTGGCATTTTAACTTTCCCCTCCAGAAGCCCCTAACCCTGTCTCTCTAGCCTTGACAGTTGTAGCTGGAGACCCACCAGTCACAAAGCATTGGTATGCAGTATGGGTAGTATTGCTTTATGCAATCAATTACTACACATTAATGATTTTACAGCTATCTTGCGCCTTACAGGATGATTACTGCAAACATCATTTTTGCCATATAGTTGCAATTGGCTTTTACATATCCGTGTCTATTTGAGAGTGTGCTGTATTCAGCAAATCAGTAGCAGCCCCTTCTCTTGCTCTTTCTCCCCTGCTATAACACTACGATACTATGGCTATTTTTGGTAAAACCTGTGATATATTCAGGATTCAGCGATGAAACATGTAGCTTCTCTGATCATTTGGCTTTCATCTTTCAGTTCCTTGTCTTCCGTCTGATTTAGCAACATGTATTTCACTTTCAGTGTTTGCTTGAACTTCTTTGCTACGTATGAATTGTTCAACATGAACTCTATGTGTTCATCTTATTCCCTCATTCCTTATTGGCACTATTTTGCATGTTTCTTATATATTTGTAAAGCTTGTATGGTCAGATATTTAGTTCAGTGTTTTTCTATTGGGTTATATATGTTGCTGTAAATTCGCGGTGCAGTAATAGCACTGTCATGGCAATATTTGTGATTGCCGTAATTCTCATTTGTTGTACTTACTTCACCCTTTGACTGCCTTGGACTAAAAGAGAGACTCCAGGCATTGGAGCAATTAATTGGTGGAGGCTATTGCTGCTGAAGTAGAATCTACAGGTTATTAAATTCAAGGGTTACTTTTCTCCCTGCAATGTGGATGTTTACTCAATTCCTATGCAGCACCACCTATGGGAAGGCAGCTTCCCTATAAGTCAATGGCCAACCTTCTAACAGACCTTGCAACTTGACTAAGGATATAAGCCAACCAGAATCTTCTCCATAAGGAAAGAATACCCATGCAAAGAAAGCTGGTTCAGGGGTCTTCATCAGTGTAAGGCAGGGTACTAGTTGGCTGGGTGAGAGGTCTGTGATGTGGGACAGGAGGGCTACTGTCTCTCCTTGCGTTAAAGGGGTTGTCCCGCGGCAGCAAGTGGGTCTATACACTTCTGTATGGCCATATTAATGCACTTTGTAATGTACATTGTGCATTAATTATGAGCCATACAGAAGTTATAAAAAGTTTTTTACTTACCTGCTCCGTTGCTAGCGTCCTCGTTCCCATGGAGCCGACTAATTTTCGCCCTCCGATGGCCAAATTAGCCGCGCTTGCGCAGTCCGGGTCTTCTGCTCTCTTCAATGGAGCCGCTCGTGCAGAATGCAGGCTCCGTGTAGCTCCGCCCTGTCACGTGCCGATTCCAGCCAATCAGGAGGCTGGAATCGGCAATGGACCGCACAGAAGAGCTGCGGTCCACGGAGGGAGCAGACCCCGGCGGCCATCTTCAGCAGGTAAGTACGAAGACGCCGGACCGCCGGGATTCAGGTAAGCGCTGAGCGGTTTGTTTTTTTAACCCCTGCATCGGGGTTGTCTCGCGCCGAACGGGGGGTGGGGGGGGGGGGGGGGGGTGGGGGTTAAAAAAAAAAAAACCCGTTTTGGCGCGGGACAACCCCTTTAAGCACTAAGCAGGCATAAGGAGAAATATAGGCAATGCAATGTTTTTCTGTGAAATTTGGCATGCAAATGTTAGGGCAGCAGAAATGCAGTCCTAAGCTCTTGCTCACAACCTGAAGGTTGTGATTTTAAGTCCTGCGTAGTTTGGGTAGCCCGATCAAGGTTGACTCAGCCTTCCTTCCTTCAGAGGTCGGTAAAATGACTGCCTAGCTTGCTGGGGGGTAAAAGATTACTGGAGAAGGCAATGGCAAACCATCCTGCAAAAACAGTCTGTCAAGAAAACGTCACGATGTGACGTCCCTCTAGGAATCAGTCATGACTCGGTACTTGCACCAGGGGAACTTACCTTTAAAATGCCTCTGCAGTGCCACATATTGGAAGGCAGCTACTCTTAGTGCCAGCTACTCTAACTGACCTTCTAAAAACCCTTGTAACATAACTACAGATATATGCCTGGACCATTTCCCTCTGTTCTATATTTTACTATCCAAAACCTACAAAAGATAATTTTATTCTTGCTGAAGTTCCCTTTTAACTATTGACTTTACTGACATTTCCTCTAGGTTAGGAAATAACAAATGTATACTCCATTATCATGGAGAAATTTACAATTTTGAACAACTGTCAGTAATTTTTCTTACTGGTGAATAGTTATTACTAGCTGACCATCCGAATAACTAATAACTATTCATACAACTGGAATAAAATCTCCAAGAAAACCTCTTCTCCTGTGTAGTCATATTGGTGCCTATACCTTTAGGGAGTACAAGGCTCACATCTTCCAACTTTCACAATAGGAAAGCTTAGACTTGTCTTAGCTTTATCCTGGCAAGTCTTAACAGTGCCTCTATTCTGCTACTTATGCATTGCCAACTAGTCATTAAAACCCCAGCCTGGGTCTGCAAAACAGCACTATCCAACAGAAATTAGGATGGCTTGGAGGCCTGCAGAGGCCTCATTATTGCCTTTTCTGTAAGAATAGGCAACCTTGGACTAGTAAGATCTAAACTCTCTATTGAACAACCCCCTATAGGTACAGGGCATGTTTATATTCCCAATCTTAATTGATCTTTTAGCTCATGTCGTCCAAGTTTTGTTTTGTTAAATAATTGACATGCTATAGGGTTATGTGTGAAAAAAAGATTAAGATTTAAAAACATAAAAAAGAATAAAAATAAACATAAAATAAAATAATACACAAAGATAACATAGAAAATCTTAAATTTTCAAAACAATGACCAGACTAAAGATTAGCCTGTTTGTTCACTATAGAGCTGCATGTCAGAGGCTGTATGGTGCATACAAACCGAAGTGCAGGAACTAGAGATGAGCGAGCATGCTCGGATACAGCAGTTACTCGAGCGAGCATCGCTCTTCTCGAGTAACTGCTTACTGGTCCGTGCATGCTCTGGGGGGCGGTAGGGGTGATCGGCGGGCGGCGGGGCGTAGTGGGGGGAGAGTGAGAGAGATCTCACCCCCGAGTATGCTCGGACCAGTAAGCAGTTACTCGAGAAGTGCGATGCTCGCTCGAATAACTGCTGTATCCGAGCGTGCTCGCTCATCTCTAGCAGGGACTTTTGCGTTTGCCTCACTATCCTTTATTGAGTGCTGCATATAAGAAGTCAAAATCCAAAAAGACATCCATATGCCTACTTATAAGTCTTGAAGGCATATGGAGGTTAGTCAATTTGACCTGATGCTGTTTGTACCTTTATTGATGTGCTATAACAGCTAGTAGGTTAACATTATGAGTTTAAAAAAATGGAAAAAAGTGATGTATGTCATATATAATATTGATACATTTTTTTATTTTTGAAGTCTGTAATTTTTCCTTCATGATTAGAAAATAGTCCTATTTGTCCTCGCTGCAGCTTAAGACAATATTGGTATATGTTCTGAAAAATGGAATAATAATATTACTAATACAATATGCTTTGGGAAATAGAAAAGCTTTTGCAGAACAAGAGAAGAAGTGAAGATCATGCATAACAGCAAAAATGAAATGCAAATTTGGCATAGACCACCCAGAGTGAAGGACTCAGGAGGAAATGGTAGGATTAGCTTTTGTAATTAGTCCATCCCAAATGTCATGTCATGTAACGTATTCCAGAAAATCAACACATTAGATGTTGTTTTGGTACAAAAATAAATAAATAGAAACAAACAAATGATTAAAAATATTTCAACAAAATTTCAGTCTGAACTCCAAAGCACTATAAAACATTACTTCTTCCCAACTTTAATAATATACTAATGTTTCTCTTTCTCTCCTTCCTTTTTTAAGGTTGTTTTTGCAAAACGGAAAAAAAAAAGATAATGAACTGATAAGCTTTAAAGTACCTGGAGGAATTACTATTTCCATAAAATGCAAATTATATAGACAATAAAATGGATTGTAATTTATGCAGCTACTGTATATTTTGTAGTTAATGGGCCTTATTTCAAAGAGATGTGCCTTGCAGACTGTCAAGTGGAATAAATACATTTAGAAAATAAGGTCAAAATGAGATAAGTGCAAAATCATTGCTTCCAATATTTTGGATTGTAACCAAGGGATATATACTTCTAAACTCAACAAATATGTAGCGAACACAAAAGAAAATGAAAGAACAGTTTTTCTGGCAACTTCAGATTTTACCTAAATATTGCTGCTTTGTGTGAGTCCTTTAAGAAAAAAGCATCTCTTAGTTCACATCTGTGGGTGCTATTGCAAGAGTCAGATTGGCGAATCGAAGCACGCCCTCTATGCAAATGAATGTACCCAGTTGACCAAGAGGCACTAGGGGTTTGATGCCACTGCACTCCAGTACCTAATTGAATCACAGCATCTACTGTACATTATAGTACTTCTTAGTTAACAAGGCTGAAAGGCGCATCAATTTGCATGGAGCGCACATTTTTAAATATAATAGCAATTACACTGACTGTAAAAGAATCCTCTTTTAAAGGCATCTGTTTGGTAAAAGATTCCATTTGGAAAAACGTCATGTTTTATAATAAATCCAGTTATTTGATTGGTCCTTTGGAAATAATATTTGACAAGATGATTTCCTAAAAATAGGAATATATTAATTAGATCTATCCTTACTAGAGATGAGCAAGCGTACTCTGCCACGCCCCTTTTTCGCCCGAGCGCCGCGATTTTCGAGTACTTCCGTACTCGGGCGAAAAGATTCGGGGGGCGCCGTGGGTGAGTGAGGGGTTGCAGTTATTTGATTGGTCCTTTGGAAATAATATTTGACAAGATGATTTCCTAAAAATAGGAATATATTAATTAGATCTATCCTTACTAGAGATGAGCAAGCGTACTCTGCCACGCCCCTTTTTCGCCCGAGCGCCGCGATTTTCGAGTACTTCCGTACTCGGGCGAAAAGATTCGGGGGGCGCCGTGGGTGAGTGAGGGGTTGCAGTGGGGAGTGGGGGGGGGGGGGAGAGGGAGAGAGAGAGGGCTCTCCCCTGTTCCCCGCTGCTACCCTCCACTCCGGCACACCTCCCCCCGCCCCCCGGCGACCCCTGAATCTTTTCACCCGAGTACTGAAGAACCCGAAAATCGCAGTGCTTGATCGAGTAATTACTCGAAACAAGTAGGTTCGCTCATCTCTAATCCTTACTTATCCGTGCTTACATAGAAGAAGTATCAGTATAGGGCAGGAAATAGCTTTGCTCCACTGTTGTGCTTATTGCACTGAGAATTTCCTAGGCTTTGGCCTCATGTCCACGGGCACGCACGGATTCTGAGTACAGAATCCCGCAGTGGATTCCTGCCGTGCTTGCAGACATGATGCTAAAAATACATTTACTCACCTTTCTGGACATGGCGTGGGTCTCCTCCGTCGTGGCCGGATCTTCCCTTCTTCTGCACGGCGCATGCGCCTGGCGTGCCGCGCGCATGCGCTGTATTTTTTTCTTTTTCAAAATCTCCTGCTTTCCAGCGGATCCGCAGTACGTCCACAGTGTCAGCTGCGGGCATGCTGCGGACCGAACAGCCTCAATTGACTTCAATGGAAGCCATCCCTGCAGCGACGGCGGGTGCACATAAAAACGCCTATGGCTGTGTGAATCCACCCTGAATGCTAGCACAAGCATCAACAATTTTGTGTTTTATATGAGACTTTTCGTATCTTCTCAGAGTAAATAAGTGCCATTGCATGACTCCGCAGATAACAAACCAAAGGAGTCAAATCAGGAAAATGTGGTGGCCACTTAACCCCTGGACCACTATAAGCAATCCACTTTTGGGGAATTGCACATCAACATAGTCTCTGAGAACATGTGTGTAATAAGGCGGCCGCCATCTGGTTGTAAGAGTTCTGATAATCTTCCGTCCTCTGTCAGCAATGAAAGAAACACATCATCATCTAACAACCTAGAGTAACTATCTGCTCTTAATCCTTTTAACGCTCCATGATGTACAGTTACTTCACAGAGGTTCGGGGTTTGTATGGAATGGGATTAAGGAAAAAAAATTATCAAAAGACAATCAATAAGTCACTTTAAAATGGTATTCATGGAAACAACAGGATATCACCCTCCCCCCCCCCCCCCCCCCAAAAAAAAAAGAAACTATGTCAACACAAAAATAGAGAAGTTATGGTTGTCAGAAGATAGTGGCGGAAAATAATTTAGATTTTTTTTCCA
Source organism: Eleutherodactylus coqui (assembly GCF_035609145.1). Lineage (NCBI taxonomy): Eukaryota > Metazoa > Chordata > Amphibia > Anura > Eleutherodactylidae > Eleutherodactylus > Eleutherodactylus coqui. The sequence goes on along the minus strand of NC_089839.1, from coordinate 256,631,400 downwards.
CAAGTGTATATTTTAAGTAGTACAGCAAAGGAAAAAAAAAAACGATATTAATTTTGTAACGTCGTAATCGTACTGACCAATAGAATAAAGGTATCATGTCATTTTTGTTGCAGTGTGTACGCCAGAGAAACAAGAGTCCCCAAAGATGGTGAAATAGCTTTATTTTTCCATTTTACTCCACTTAGAGTTTTTCAGTACATTATATGGCAATTTGCATAGTACCATTGAACAATACAACCCCACCCTGCAAAGTCAAGCCCTCAGAAAGCTACATTAATGGATAAATTAGAGAGTTATGTTTTTTGAAAGTGGGAAAATTGAAAATGAAAAAAAGGTTGTATCCTTAAGGGGTTAATGTTCCTTCAATGAAGAAAGAGCCTACAATTGAGGTACCCCATACACCACACCATACCATTATTTTAGGTGGGGCAATCATGTTACATGGATCAGCCCAGTGGGGGTTTGTGTGTGACCAGTATTGGTGATTCTGTTTGTTGGCATAGGGAAAATGAGGGCTGCAGTGACTGTGTCACCCATTCTATCCAATGGTCTGGGTCGCTCTTCATCAGATGTTGCAACATCTGCAATTCGTAAGGATGCCATTTATGTGACAAAATTTGCTGTATAGAGGCAAAACTAATCCAACATTCTGGAGACAGATGATGAGTGCTACGTTACTGAATGAGGCCCAAACAGCAGTAGCTCATGCTTTACTAGTAACGGTTTTTGGTCATCCATATTTTGCTTTATCAGCGACAGAACCTGTTTATCGGAATTTGGAAAGAAGTTTGGCAACTGCACTATGGGTAATGGGAGGTCTAGTTTGGTGGCATTAATTAAAATCTGCTATGATAACGTTTGCTTCATCCACCGTATATAAGGATGATCTCAACACATTCTGCTTAAGATAACACTATCATTCACATTGCCTATAATGAAGAACAATCACTAAGTTAACATGAGAATGAATGACGTTATGCTAAAATAAAGCACATAGTTGTGTTTGGGGTGAAATTCTCTGCCAATTTGATATATTACACACCTATCTTCCAACTGTGAAAATTAGAGTTGAATCCAAGATGGTGGCATATAAAATGGGCTTCACGTTGGTCACATGGCCCAACATGTTTTCCTCTTTCTCTGTAGTTGTATGCAAAGTTGGATTACTGTCTGACAAGCACTTTTCATTCTATATGGATGTTTCCACATTTTTTTAGACACTGTATTTCTATGCAGGGGATTTGGATCTATGATGATGTTCAACAGAGCACAGACATAAAGTGCCTGATGTGCAGATCATCTGATCCTAAATCAGTAGTGCTCACCTGATATTGCTGTGAAACCCACAGCACTAAAAAAAACATGCAATACTGGCAGCTGCTGGCTCCTCTCTCCTCTACTAGCATTGATAGAATGAATGGTGATTGGGGGAGTAGTGTTCAGCATACAACTAAGAACAGGATACAAATCCCCAACACACAACAGGACTATAAGATCCCAGGACATTCACATGTCCTACGTTCAATGTTGTGTACTTGATCATGTGTAGTAAATGCTCTGTTGAGTCCATTTATGTTGGAGAAACAGGACAAAAACTGCATTCGAGGATGAGATCTCATCGCCACACAATTAAATAGAGAAAGACAGAATTACCTGTGGCCGAGCATTTTTCTAGCCACAGGCACAACATAGAACACATGCAAGTTATTATACTTAAAGGCAATTTCAAATCTCAAAGCTTCAGAAAAATTTGCGAGTACAAACTTAGAGCAATTTTTGACACTTCAATAGAGGCCTAAATTGTTCAAGAGGATTCATGTGTGAATGGGAAGTATGAGACATCTATAGCACAGATAACACTGCTGGCCTGGTGACCCCCTAACACTAATTCAGGAACCATGAAACCTTCACATCTTTATCAATGTTTTTATTTCTCTACTCATCCCATTGTAGTATCCTTTTGTGTGCAAATTAATCACATCCATGTCTTTGTCTTGTCATAAGTATGTGTGTATAAATATGCATGCCTCTTCGGATCTATTTCATTATGCCTGAGGAATAACCTTGAGAGGTTTGAAAGCTCGCAATAACATCATGTATTTTTGTTAGACCTTAAAAGGTATCATATCTACAAGATTACTTGGTTTCTCTTGCTGGGAACAATCACACAGCATACAACCAAGATGTATGAGAAACTTTATTAATGCAAATGGTTGAACAAGTTGGGCAACACATTTTACCATTGTACCGATGACTTCATCAGGCCTGCTCAGTCACCATTCAATGGAGGGCATTCACTGTAAACATTAATTACATAAGATTAGACAACCGCTTTATGGAAGACTAATGTGCACAAAGGAAGAGAGGTTGGGCACCCGCCATAACCGGAGGTACCCACCGAATCTATATTTTTGAGTAGCACTTTTTTAATATCTCAAAGACACTCAAGTTGCCTATTCTAAGACTGATGCCATCACAGCTAATGTATGTTTTCCCAAAAGGGCAGTTATACAATTCTACTGAATTTACTTAAACTTAAATGGCCACACCAGTAATATTTCATATCGCTCCCCAAAAATAAATAGTGGTTATTTGTTTTATAAAGCCAAACATTTCATCTGGTGAATGACATTAGACTTCACAGCAGTGAAATATTATGAATCCAGACACTATTAATATTCATGACAAGTCAGAATAATTCATGGCTTTCTAAAGTAATGTCCGATGATATATTATAGTGAACAGTATCATTTACATTACATCTTAAGAAATATTGACAAAGATAAGTTCTCAAACAATGACTAAACCTTGTATTCAATGTTATGATTTCTTGGTTTTCAACTTCAAGCGGCTTTTCAATTAACTGTGCAGTATACAATGTAATTATTCATTTATTATAGTCACTTTAGATATGCTAGAGATTAAAGAGTGAAACAAATCATTTTCGTGACATTGGTTCGTGATACATTACTATTATTTGGATTCCGTGTCCTATCACTGCACTAAGATTTATAGCAGCCATTTAAATGTATAAACTAATTTTTTGTTCTCCCTCTCTACCATACATTACAGAAAATTAATTTTATTGTAAATGTCACAGGTTTCTGTCATCTGGACAGGGTGGGTACAGTACTTTTTGGTGATATCCATGACAATGACATAAGTACAAAGGTGTCTCTGTGGTACAAGTTGTGCTTCGTGGTTTAATAAAGTCTACTATAAACGCATTGAGCATTTCCATTCATTGTTAATGGATTGGTCTGCCAACGTGTACTGCATAGCCATAGCTTTAACTCCTTAAGGACTAGGGTATTTTGGTCCTAAAGGGCCGGACACTCTTTTGGGCTTTTACTCAATGCCCTATTTTGGTGTTTTACTGCCCTATTTTTTTTTTCTTCAGCTACCAAAATTGTTTTTGCTGTGGTTTTTTCTGAGACCTATTGGGCTATGTTTTTATATATTTTTTTACTGACTCCCCCCCCCCCCCTTTTTAAACTTTTATTGGAGTTAAAAAGTTAAAACAAAATGATTTTTTAAAATTTATAGTTGTTCATTTTTTTAAATTAGTATATTTAAGCTAAAATAAAATATGGAAATATATTCCTCATTTTGTTTTTTGGAAGTTTTGGTATATAATTTATATCGTTTGGGATTATAGGCGCAAGTGGCTACAGTTTTGGTTGGTATTAGCAGTGGGTCATTTTCTTTCTTATGTATATATTTTTATTTTATTCTGTAATTTTTTTACCCTATTTTTGTAACTTTTTTTAATTTGCAAGAGGACCTGCAATGACTGGCTAGGAGGGACAGGTGGCCAACCACCTTTACCTCTCTTCCTTCTTGGTACAGAGATGTGAAGTAGAAGAGCAAGGCATGCTAATGACTTCGACCTTCCTGCTCCATTCAATCATTTAAAAAGGTTGTCTCGCAGGTATTACCTGTCATGCACAAACCCCAGCCATGGTTCAGTCCCAAAGGGAATGGCAGCTGGTGGCTGAGCATGCATACCACCACTCCATTCACTTCATGTTGGAACTTCGGAGATAGGTGAGTCGATCTCATTGAAATGAATAGAGCAATCATGTCAGGAGACAACCCATTTAATCATGCTTTAAATATTCAGTCACTTACATTAAATAAAAGGCCAGGGGTGTTGCTAGCACAAGAAATCTGGAGCACCTGCCCCAGGCCTCTAGTCCACTGCCCCCCGTGTGAGTTCTGCCCTTAACTGTATCAGCATCCACGGGCCGCCAATACAGTTGATAACTAAGGTAGAGCGGGGATTCTCTCCCTGCCCTATCTTTTTTTTTTGCTGGAACCACACAGAATATAAATAAAAAATAAACCTTGACCTCACCTAATCCATGATTAGTGCAACATCTTCTTTCCTTTATGCACCGTCACTATTCCAGTGTAGGAGGTGTGATGACATCAATAGATTACACCGCCTGTGCCGGGACGGCAAGAGTGCATGAAGTAAAGAAAAGCTATGCAGATTTTGAATCAAGTAAATTCTGAGTTTTTATTTTCTCTGGGGCACTCGAATAGTATTTAGGGGGGGGGGGGGGTCTGAAAAGGGACAATATTATTATGTGAAGTGGCTCTCAAAGAAAAAATATTATTATATAAGGAAGCTCTTGGGGGGCATTATTACTTTATAAAGGGGAACTCAAGGGAGGCATTATTATTTTCAAGGGAGCACTGATGGGAGTATTATTATGAGTTGTGGGTGCAAGAAGCACTACTACCATGTGAGAGCACAAAGGGGGCACTACTATTGAGTATTTAACATCACATTGTGTAAGATACTTAAAAGAGCACTTTTGCTGCTTAGGGTACAAGAGGTGGCACGTTTACTGTGTGGTGCACTATTTATCTGGCACTACTGTTTTCAGAGGTACTGTGTTTAACACTATCGTTTAGGGGTAATTCTAGTTAGGATACTATTATTTCTAAAGAATAGTATTTGGGGGCCCCGTGCCATGTATAAGGTATAATAACAGGGGGAGATAGGGTAGTGACAAACACAGATTTGGGAGCAGCAGCACGATGAAGGCTTGTGTAAGTTTGTAAAGACATTTGGGGTGCTGGAAAACTAATGTGCCAAAGATGTCCATGTTACAAACTTTACAGATAGAAGTTGTGGCTGGAAGACTTCATCATGGTGATCTTGGCTGGATAGATCAGATAAGAAAAGTGAACGACTTGAATGAGAATGTACATCACCTGTATTCACTGGAGATAATTGTATTATAATCACTTATACAATCTGAACTGCACCTGTGTAGAGTTGATATCTACCATTATATGGTCACTGTATTGCGGTAATATTAATTATTGTCTAGTGCTTTTTGTACAGTAATAGTAGAAAAGTAATATTCAATCACAATGTAGCAATTATGATGTGGCAGTATTATTTGGGTCTTGTATAGTGGTAGAGGTAATATTGGTCTTCCTATAGGATTTTTATTTAATAACAATATCGTAATAGTCAATCACTATGGAGCAGTAGTAGTAACGGTGTGGTAGTATTATTTGGGCCTTGCATAGTGAAAACATTGGTCTTTGTGTTGTGTGTTTTGTTCAGTAACAGTGTGTAGATAATCACATTGCTTCTAGTCCTTCCTTGTGCAAATAAGAATAGGGCTGATCCCCCTGCACTGTGACAGCCCTTCACATATTTGTAGACAGCTATTAAAGGGGTTGTCCCGCGAAACAAAGTTGGGGTATACACTTCTGTATGGCCATATTAATGCACTTTGTAATGTACATCGTGCATTAATTATGAGCCATACAGAAGTTATTCACTTACCTGTTCCGTTGCTAGCGTCCCCGTCTCCATGGTGCCGTCTAATTTTCAGCGTCTAATCGCCCGATTAGATGCGCTTGCGCAGTCCGGTCTCCTCCCTTCTGAATGGAGCCGCTTGTGCCAGAGAGCTGCTCCTTGTAGCTCCGCCCCGTCACATGTGCCGATTCCAGCCAATCAGGAGACTGGAATCGGCAATGGACCGCACAGAAGACCTGCGGTCCACTGAGGGTGAAGATCCCGGCGGCCATCTTCGCAAGGTAAGTAAGAAGTCACCGGAGCGCGGGGATTCGGGTAAGTACTATCCGGTTTTTTTTTTAAACCCCTGCATCGGGTTTGTCTCGCGCCGAACGGGGGGGCTATTGAAAAAAAAAAAAAACCCGTTTCGGTGCGTGACAACCCCTTTAAGTCTCCTCTCAGCCTTCTTTTTTGCAAGCTAAACATTCCCAGATCCTTTAACCGTTCTTCATAGGACAGGATTTGCAGACCGCTCACCATCTTGGTAGCTCTTCTTTGAACTTGCTCCAGTTTGTCAATGTCTTTTTTAAATCGGGGTACCCAGAACTGGACACAGTATTCCAGATGAGGTCTGACTAAGGAAGAGTAGAGGGGGATAATTACCTCACGTCATCTAGACTCTATGCTTCTCTTAATACATCCCAGAATTGTGTTTGCCTTTTTTGCTACTGCATTTACTATGGTGTGTTCACATGTCTGTGTTTTACATGCGTGCACCATAGGGAATGCACGCCATGCCTTTAATGGAGCCGCAGCTGCTGCCGGCAGCTCTATTGAAGACAATGGTCTACCGACAGCCCTTAATTGTTTTTCAGGAAAAAGCTTTAAATATAAGCCCTTCCCTGAAAAACAACCATTTTAGCGTAAAAAAAAAATTCTATACACTACCGTTCAAAAGTTTGGGGTCACATTGAAATGTCCTTATTTTTGAAGGAAAAGCACTGTACTTTTCAATGAAGATAACTTTAAACTAGTCCTAACTTTAAGCAAATGCACTCTATACATTGCTAATGTGGTAAATGACTATTCTAGCTGCAAATGCCTGGTTTTTTGTGCAAAATCTACAAAGGTGAATAGAGGCCCATTTCCAGCAACTATCACTCCAGTGTTCTAATGGTACAATGTGTTTGCTCATTGGCTCAGAAGGCTAATTGATGATTAGAAAACCCTTGTGCAATCATGTTCACACATCTGAAAACAGTCTAGCTCGTTACAGAAGCTACAAAACTGACCTTCCTGTGAGCAGATTGAGTTTCTGGAGCCTCACATTTGTGGGGTCAATTAAACGCTCAAAATGGCCAGAAAAAGAGAACTTTCATCTGAAACTCGACAGTCTATTCTTGTTCTTAGAAATGAAGGCTATTCCATGCGAGAAATTGCTAAGAAATTGAAGATTTCCTACAACGGTGTGTACTACTCCCTTCAGAGGACAGCACAAACAGGCTCTAACCAGAGTAGAAAAAGAAGTGGGAGGCCGCATTGCACAACTAAGCAAGAAGATAAGCACATTAGAGTCTCTAGTTTGAGAAACAGACGCCTCACAGGTACCCAACTGGCATCTTCATTAAATAGTACCCGCAAAACACCAGTGTCAACATCTACAGTGAAGAGGCGGCTGCGGGATTTTGGGCTTCAGGGCAGAGTGGCAAAGAAAAAGCCATATCTGAGACTGGCCAATAAAAGGAAAAGATTAAGATGGGCAAAAGAACACAGACATTGGACAGAGGAAGACTGGAAAAAAGTGTTGTGGACGGATGAATCCAAGTTTGAGGTGTTTGGATCACAAAGAAGAACGTTTGTGAGACGCAGAACAAATAAAAAGATGCTGGAAGAATGCCTGACGCCATCTGTTAAGCATGGTGGAGGTAATGTGATGGTCTGGGGTTGCTTTGGTGCTGGTAAGGTGGGAGATTTGTACAGGGTAAAAGGGATTCTGAATAAGGAAGGCTATCACTCCATTTTGCAACGCCATGCCATACCCAGTGGACAGCGCTTGATTGGAACCAATTTCATCCTACAACAGGACAATGACCCTAAACACACCTCCAAATTGTGCAAGAACTATTTACAGCAGAAGCAGGCAGATGGTATTCTATCGGTAATGGAGTGGCCAGCGCAGTCACCAGATCTGAACCCCATTGAGCTGTTGTGGGAGCAGCTTGACCATATGGTACGCCAGAAGTGCCCATCCAACCAATCCAACTTGTGGGAGATGCTTCTAGAAGCGTGGGGTGCAATTTCACAAGCTTACCTCAACAAATTAACAGCTAGAATGTCAAAGGTGTGCAATGCTGTAATTGCTGCAAAAGGAGGATTCTTTGACGAAAGCAAAGTTTGATGTAAAAACAATGTTATTTCAAATACAAATCATTATTTCTAACCTTGTCAATGTCTTGACTCTATTTTCTATTCATTTCACAACGCATGGTGGTGAATAAGTGTGACTTTTCATGGAAAACACAAAATTGTTTGGGTGACCCCAAACTTTTGAACGGTAGTGTATACTTACCTGTCTGCTGCTGCCATGTCCCCCACGGTGATGAAGAACACATCTGCCACATGCAGCAGATGTTTTCTTCATCCCCACGGAGAATAAAGAATTCCCTGCTGCACCTGTCACAGATGTGATAGATGTGGCAAAGGAATTCTTCATCCCTGCGGGGAATAAAGCATCCAACCGGCAGCACCCATTAATTGTTTTCCAGGGAAGGGCTACTAGTGTAAAACTAGTGTAAAAAATAAAAAAAACACATACTCACCTTTGTTCAGCTGCTGGGGCTCAGCCGCGTCCTCTCTGCGCTGTCCCCAACTCTGCAATGCAGTTCTTTGAGCAGGGCGGAATTAAAATCCCTGCCTGTTGAAAGAGCTGCTTCTGATTGGCTGAGGCGATCAGCCAATCACAGGCAGCTCTCACCTGTCATTCATTCAGCGAGTGCTGCCTGTGATTGGCTAAGGTGCTCAGCCAATCAAAAGCAGCTCTTTTAGCAGGTGGAGATTTTAATTCCCTGCCTGCTCAAAGGCCTTCATTGCAGAGCCGGGGACAGCACAGACAGGACATGGCTGAGCCCCCACAGCTGAAGAAAGGTGATTATGTGTTTTTTTAAATTTTTTAAACTAGTTTGTCTTGTTTTTCAGGGAAGCGCTTATATTTAAAGCCCTTCCCTGAAAAACAATTACGCGGTGTTGGCAGACCATTGCCTTCAATGGAGCCGTGGCTCCATTGAAGGCAATGCGCATCTGCATGCACGTGTGTTTTTGCGCGTACAGCCACCCTCAGTCTGTGATCTATTAATATACCCAAGTCTTTTTCACATGTGCTGCTGCTTAGCCCAATTCCTCCCATTCTGTATGTGCTTTTTTCATTTTTCTCGCCTAGATGTAGGACTTTGCATTTCGCCACCCATTTGGTCATTTTTTCAATAAGTATGGTATGAGATACTTTGTCAAATGCTTTACTAAAGTCAAGATATATAACATCTACTGCATTTTCCTGATCAACCCAGTCAGTTATTCTGTCATAGAAAGAAAATATATTTGGCTGTTTGTTACAAATCCATGCTGCTACTGGTTAATTACTCCATTCTCATCCAAGTACTTGCATACATGCTGTTTAATAATTTGTTCAAAGATCTTTCCCAGTATAGAATTCAGGCTCACAGGCCTGTAGTTTCCTGGAACCACCTTCTTCCTTTTGATGAGGATAGGGACAAATTTGTCCTTTTCCAATCTTCTGGGACTTCTCCTGTCCTCCAAGAGTTTTTTAAGATTATGGCAAGTGGTTCAGCAATTACCTCTGCTGCTTTCTTTAGTATCCTAGGATGTAATTCATCTGGACCTTGAGACTTGAATTCATTTAAATTAGATAACTGTTCCCTCACTATCTCTCTGCTTAGAGATAGCCTGTATTATTTTATTCCCCCAATATCACAGGGAAGATCAGTTGATGTTACATTTACTTTCTGAGAGAAAACAGATACAACAAAAAAATTAAATAAAAGTTCGGCCTTCTCAACATCATTCTTAACTAGAGATGAGCGAACGTACTTGGTAAGGGCGATTTCGCAATCGAGCACCGCGATTTTTGAGTACTTCACTACTCGGGTGAAAAGTACTCGGGTGCGCTGTGGGTGAGCGGGGGGTTGCAGCGGGGAGTGGGGGGGGGGGGGGGGGAGAGGGAGAGAGAGAGGGCTCCCCCCTGTTCCCCGCTGCTACCCCCCACTCCCCTCTGCAACCCCCCGCCCCACAGCGCACCTGAGTACTTTTCACCCGAGTAGTGAAGTACTCGAAAATCGCGGTGCTCGATTGTGAAATCGCCCTTACCGAGTACGTTCGCTCATCTCTATTCTTAACCAATTCACCATTTTCATCCTGTAAATATCATATAACATCTTTGACTTTTCTTTTGCTTTTGACATACCCCCCAAAATCCCTTTTCATTGCTTTTGGCTTCTATTGCAAGCCTCAATTCATTATTAGCTTTAACTCTGCCCTACAGTTACGGCAGATCACACTATATTCTTCTTTAGATATTCCCCCCTCTTTCCTTTTCATAAACATATTTTTCATCCCATTAAGGCCTTAGTCACACGGGCGTTTTTTGCCGCTATTTGCGGATCGCATGACGGATGCACATCCGCAAATCGCGTGACCGGGGCCAAAAAAGCGCCCGAAAAAACTGCTCCTAGCCGCGTTTCAATAGAAACGGGCCGGAGTAGTGCAGCGCTGTCCAGCGCATTGAATTCAATGGAGCCGGCAATACAGCCGGCTCCATTGAAAGCAATGCGTTGCGGGCGATCTCACGGTGAATTTTCGGGAAGGACTTAAATATATAATCCCTTCCCTGCAATTCATCCAGAAATGTGTAAAAATAAAAAAATATATATATACTCACCTGGTCCCAGCAGACGGAGTTCAGCCGTGGCGGCCGGCAGTTCTCCTGAACTGCTCTCTGTAGTATTCAGCAGCCGGGGATTTAAAATCCCCGCCTGCTGAATGAACTGCCTCTGATTGGTCACAGCCTGACCAATCAGAGGCAGCTCTCACTCGCACCCATTCATGAATTCATGAATGGGTGAGTGAGTGCTGCCTCTGATTGGCTCAGCACAGAGACCAATCAGGGGCAGCTCTCAGCTGTCATTCAGAGAATTCATGAATGGGTGTGAGTGAGAGCTGCCTCTGATTGGTCAGGCTGTGACTAATCAGAGGCAGCTCATTCAGCAGGCGGGGATTTTAAATCCCCGGCTGCTGAATACTGCAGAGAGCAGTTCCGGAGAACTGCCGCCGGCCGCGGCTGAACTCCGTCTGCCAGGACCAGGTGAGTATATATTTTTTTTGTGTTTTTACACATTTCTGGATGAATTGCAGGGAAGGGCTTATATTTTTAAGCCCTTCCCGAAAATTCATCCCGCGCTCGCCGGCAGCCCATTGCTTTCAATGGAGCCGGCTGTATTGCCGGCTCCATTGAATTCAGTGGGCAAACATCATTCTTCTCTGCCACAGCTGTTACAGCTGTGGCAGAGGAGAATGATTTGTCTACTATATGTTCTCAATGGGGTCGGCGCTGCTGCCGCCGGCCCCATTGAGCGCATATAGAGAAGAGAACAGGAATCGCAGATCGCAGATAGGTGCGATCTGCGATTTCTGTTCTATAATTTATCGGACGAGCGCATAAAAAGCGCTCATGTGTCCGATACCATTGCAAAGCAATGGTTTTATAAAATCACCGAACGCATGCGCATGCGCAAATCGCACGAAAGAACGCCCGTCTGACTGAGCCCTCAGCATGTATTTAAGTTCTGTGTGGTCGGCGCTGCTGCCGCCGGCCCCATTGAGCGCATATAGAGAAGAAGAGAACAGGAATCGCAGATCGCAGATAGGTGCGATCTGCGATTTCTGTTCTATAATTTATCGGACGAGCGCATAAAAAGCGCTCATGTGTCCGATACCATTGCAAAGCAATGGTTTTATAAAATCGCCGATCGCATGCGCATGCGCAAATCGCACGAAAAAACGCCCGTCTGACTGAGCCCTCAGCATGTATTTAAGTTCTGTGTTCATCCATCCTGGTCTCTTTAAATGCTTCCCATTCTTCCTTCTTTTAGGGATTGTTAACGATTGTGCTTAGAGAATCTCATTTAGCAATATTTCCCAACCTTCCTGTACTTTTCTGTCCTTAAGAACATCCAGTCATTGGATCCTTCCTATACTCTTTCTGAGTTCATTAAAATCTGCCTTTCTGAAATCCAACCTTGAGGTCTGAGTCTTCTCAGGTCTTCACCTCCTTGTTATCAAAAATTCAAGGATAGCATGATCACTGCCTCCTAAGGTCCCAGCCACCTTTACTTCCTCAGCCATTCCCTCCCTGTTGGTAAGAATTAGGTCCAAGATAGCAGATCCCCTTGTTTTCTCTTCTACCTTTTGGAAGGCAAAGATGTCAGCAAGAGCGGATAAGAATTTGTTGGACCCATTACTTTTATCTGAGAGAGATTCCCAACAAATGTCTGGATAGTTAAAATCTCCCACAATCACTTTGTTGTGCTTTTTTGTCCAGGATTAGAAAAAAAAGAGCTTGTCTTTGTGCAGAAACAACACCTTGTTGTCCATGGGCTATGTCTAATATCACATCTGGGTCCAATTCACTTGCTTAGGGTGAGCTGCATTACCAAGCACACCCTATGAACAAGTGTGGTGCTGTTTCAGTTAAAAAAAATTAAACCCTTCTATTTAATCCTCAATATACTCTAATTATTTCCTTTGTGACCAGACGTGTCTAACCTTCTCTAACAACACTTGTACAAGAAATGTGGCCTTGTGATCTAGTCTTTAGTAATAGTAACATGTTTAATGAAAAAAAAATATATCAATACTACATTCTGTATTGTCAATAAAATCATCATCGTAAGAGTAGAAAACAATAACGACCTTGTCCTACAAGGCCTACCGGCCACGTGGCTCATTTACGTGTCAATGAATCCGGATCTGTCCACCTAATGATGCCTTCCCGTAACATCCCCTTGTGCGCACAAATGTGGATTTATTTCGAGATTCTATTAAACACGAGGCCAAATATATCTTCCTATTTAGTTTCTAGTATTCAAATGCTGCTTTCCTGAATGCATCTGGCTGTTTAGCTAATGAGCCATGGAAATAAGCAACTGTTTAAGTAAAATGCACTATGAAAAAGCTTTTACCAAACACTATTTTAATATTTTAAATAGATTTTCCATTGCAGCTCTTTGTAGCTGAATTAGTTCTTTGATGTGTTCTGACAGAGCTGTTGTTAGAAATAGTCCATTAACTTTGTCTGTCATCTTATTTTGCTGGGTATCCAGTATAACACCCTTATATTTCATAATTTGTATTGCTATCAGTGCTGATTTGTAAATGTGCAAATTATAATTAACAACGGCCACAGTTTCTATTAAATATTAAATCATTCTTGCAGCTAATACTTTCCACAGCAGATGGAGCCCTGCAGTATGCAAATAGCGGTTCCTTAAGTAGTCTGCTCAATTTTTAGCTTATAAAATGCCCTTTTCTGTTTGCTTTCTGTTTTCAGTAATACTTAAGGTATTATTTATGCACTACAGATCCCTATTTCCTTTCTAAGCATTTCATGGACTGTTGCATCCTAACACAGTGGTTTTGTTTTACCTCATTATAGAGCCTTAATCACATACCATGATTTCAAATATAAATGCTTAATATTTATATTGCTCCAGTGTTCCAAGTGATATGGGGCATTTTGTCATCCTTCTATATGTTGGGTGAAAATTGCCTGCCTTAACAGCAGAGAGAATTGTTTAATTTGAAACACAGTATATTTTTTATGATTTCTAGATGCGAAGGGGAAAGAAAGTGGCTTTTCCTGTAGTGTGATGAATATTCCATTAAACGTTATCAAGTAGTGCAGAAAAAAATAAATAGCAAAAATATTAGAAAAATAAAAATACGAATGCATAGAGAGCAAGCAAATACTTAGAGATCATTAATCAGGCAACCACCAAATATAAAGAAATAGCTATAGAAAAAAAAATAGAATGACTGTGTTTTTTATATCCTAAAACCCATTTATTGGATGCTAGAGTGAAAAACACTACCTGTCAATATAATTAATCTAAAGAGCCTCCATATTATTTGTATACACGAAGAGGATTATAACAGCATAATAAGCTAAAACATCATAAATAAGGTATAAAAGCTACATGGAAAATCACATATCTTCTGCCTATATTTTCGGTAGACTAACTGCTCAGTTTTCTTAAAGGGATTCTGCCATTAGGTTCATGAGGACCAAACACAGGCAGTATGAAGCCGGGATAGATATGTGCATTGCCCCTGTGTATGTTTTATTCTAAAAAAAACTGTTTTATGCAAGAAAGGCGGTCCGAGTCATGGGGTTGGGCCGCACCGGCCTTTCCTCTCCTATATTATGTAGGCTCATGAGGCTCTGAATAAAACATACACAGTGGCAAGTGGCCTACCTGTCCCATGTTCATACTGCCTGTGGTTGGGGCAACATGAACATGATGACAGCCTCTCTTCAAGGGTGTGTTCACAAGTCACTGATTTGCTGCAGCTTTTGGTGCAGATCTGCAGCAGATTTCACATTTTCATTCGAATTCAAACTAAAAGGATGAAATCTGCTGCAGATCCACACTAAAATCTGCTGCAAAATCCACAGCAAGGGGACTATAGGCAAAATAGATACACTGTGTTAAGACCTGTGCAGAGCCATTGAGGGTAGAGCATCATACAGTGAGGCAAAAAGTATCAGTTTTGCCCAGAATGTTACTTTAAATTATGTTTTCAAATTCAGTATTTATTTTTTAACTTTATATATAGGATCAGTAGAGATGAGCGAATGTACTTGGTTCGGGTGTTTTTGAACTCGAGCACCGCTTTTTCCGAGTAACTCACTACTCGGACGAAAAGATTCGGGGGGCGCCGGGCAGCAGCGTGGTGGAGCGGGTGTAGCAGTGGGGAACAGGGGGGAGCTCTCTCTCTCCCCCCCCCCACTCCCCTATGCAACCCCCCGCTCACCCCCGGCGCCCCTTGAATCTTTTCGTCCCAGTAGTGAGTTACTCGGAAAAGGCGATGCTCGAGCTCAAAAACAACCGAACCGAGTAGATTCGCTCATCTCTAATGATCAGCCATGTGCATTACTATTATTGTTTTTGTTCTAAAAAAAATTGCTTATCTGTCCAACCTGGGTGCGACTACTATTAAACTGAATAGTAATCACAAGAGGTGATAGGTAGATTCTCAGCTCCAGTGATGCATGTGGTATGCCATGTGAGTGCTTCATTAGAATATGGCTTCCTATGTGCAAAGTCAAAAAGTCCAGTAGGGGTTGATGTGTGACAATGGGACAAACATACACAAGCCTGAGAGATGCTCTAAATCACTGTTGTTATCTGTTATAATCAATGATGTTATAAGCGCTACATAATGTTTCCATGCAACAACAAACATTTGTCCAGCAATAGCAGTGTATCACCATGGGGCCCAGGGCTGGGAGAAGGCCATTTACAGTGCACCTACTGCTTGAAGAATGGCTGCCATCAATAATATATTTAAAGGCCAAGTTTCATCACAAAGTGATTGATCTATTGTATAAATCATGTTTATAGGTTAAACATATATTTTTTAAAGAATTTTTGGTGATATTTTTATTTTTTATTTTTAGGTCCAATAATAGTCCCAATAATAGTCTAACAATTCCAGTTCTGTAGAGAAATCTTTTCAGCAGTCATCTCATTATCATCACAGGCAGGATTACAATGAAAGGTTAATTAATATATATATATATATATACACATACATACATACATATATATATATATATATATATATATATATATATACATATATATATATATATATATATATATACATACATATATATATATATATATATATATATATATATATATATATATATATATAACACAGAATCCACCATTCACAATAGGTCATGATCACAGCTTATCTACTCCCCCTCCCTGCACAGAGACCTCTGCACAGGTTACAGGGCATGCCTAGAATCATCTCCCATTGAAGTCAGTAGGTCCCCACCTGTCCATTGTGTGAATGGCCCATGTGGCTGCTATAAAGCACATCTCTATAACTTGCTGTAAAGTGTATCACTGCGGCAAAGGCAAGATGGCAGCCCCCATAGAATTTAAAAAAAATCTACAATCAGAAGATTAAAAAAAAATGGAAAAATGGGATATGTATCAATATCAGGTTTTTATTAGTAGAAAAAAAAATACACCTTTCTTTAAGCAGGTTAGCTGCTGGCAGCCATATAGTCTGTATGCAGTAAAGAAAGTATGGAACCGTTGTAAGACCTGTGTTCATTGCAGAAACTCTCTACGTGGAATGGTACCTGCATCTCCTGTAGATGATGGTGGATGACGTCCTGGATGATCTGCCCCTATTGTAGCAAAAGGAGGTCACTTCGAGTACATTTTACTTACATCAGTTATAGCAGTGGGCCCATGGGACTTAGGCCTTATTCACACAAGCATTTTTACGCGGGTATTTAGCTGCGGTACAACGTTGGCTGAAAATCGCGACCATCGGAAGCATTGGATTCCAATGCATTCGTTCAGATGGCCATAAAATTGTCAAGCAAAAATAGTACATACGCAGACTCCTATGGGAGACATCAGAAAAGGGAGGGGGAGGGAGTTTAGCAGCGGCTAGCACCGTAAAAAGATGATGGGAGCCTCTATTGAGGCATTAGAAGTGTTTAGGAGGACTTCTGCTGACTGAGGGATTTTGGGGTTGCGGTGTATTTTTCCAACAATACGCCACAGCCGGCCATGTGAATGGGTGAGAAAACACGAATTTTAGCCACAACTTGGTAGCTGCTCTTTCTCATTCATGAGATTTTTTCCCGCAATGCAGACAGCATAAAAATGCATCACACGTATGACTGAGGCCTTAGAGAGACACGGTAAGTGAATTTCTGTTTCCCACATGCTGCTCTTCAATTTCGCAATTCGGTTTACTCTTTCTCTCTCTTACAGGGGCCACAACACAATATTGAAATCCATGGAGCACCTTGGAGCCCATATGCCATACCATCATGTAGCGCCTCCCTGCCTTCCTCGTTAAGGACGCTCTTGTTATTTACATATTTGATATCAGTATTTAAAAATAGCAATGGATCCGTTTTTTTTTTTACTACACCCTGTATTATTATAATAGTTTGTGGCATGATGAAATACTTTATTATAATTGACTAATAACAGTTTTAGATTCTATGTAACACCTTAGCATAATCATTCCAGAACTACATGCGTACGGCGGGAAATAAAAGCTTGATAGAATAATTAATAAAGCTGCTATTATTTTCCTAAAAGCGATCAAATATTTGCTTTAAGAGCCGACATTGGGACAAAACAATAAATGCCATACATTGTTCCATCAATCTGCAATTTCAATTATAACTATAGAGGCGCATTAGTTGTAAAGACTTGACTGTGTAATTTTAAATGGTAAATGTGTTCACTTAATGCTACACAGTATTTTGCATAGCTAATATCACTATAATTAGTCATAGTTCCTGTAATTTATTGGAAAAGATGCTCATAGCCTCTAGTGTACAGCTATGATGGATGTTGGGAACACAACTTCAAAATTAGGAATCAAGAAAATTAGTAACAGTTGGAGAATTAGCATGCAAATCAATAATACCTGTCCCTTTAGCATTTGCTTTTTGCCTTCAATTTCCACGCAATTTTTAAGTCACTCGCAGACAACTCTAGAAATGTTTTAATTTATTTCCTGTTGTTTTATAGTCATTTGCTTTCAGACAGTCTTGATCATATAAACTGAGCTTTACATAGTTAATTTTCCCATCAGTTCCATCAAGTAATTTTGCATCAGTGTGAATAATTTTCTACTGTCACCATAGTTTCGCCATGCACCGTTAATCATTATAAAGCACCCTATCATTGAGAATAAAATGATCATCTAAACACAATGGCAAAAAAAAAGTTATTTAGTGGGAATAAACATCCTAATATGTTTACTGTCTGGAGAAAGAATTAGAAGTAAATTAATATTTTATGTTTCTAGTAGTGTCTAATTAAAGGGCATTGTGTCTTATGAAACATGATTCATTAAGTTAAGGGAAAAAAAGCAGTTGGTGTGTTATTATCACTTTTCTGCATAAACCAACATAATTTGTCATAAACTCCCTCATTTGCTGTTTCCTCACAAAGCAGATTATGCTTATTTTTCATTTGGACAGTGGAAAATCAAGCCAGGTGTTTGGCATCACCAGAGTGTTCAGGTGTAACTGTGCCAGTGATGGTACATTACTAGCAGCGTGGATGAAGAATGAGGCATAGAGAATCCAGGGACACGGGCGCCTGGAGGCCCTTCCCTTTCGAGTGGTCCTGCTGACGAGACAGGTGTTATATGAGACTGAAACAAGCAAACTTTTCCCTTCTTGTTAAGTCAGCACTTTGCAGAATGAAAGCATAAATTTTTTTTCTTACATCTTAAGGGGAGCTTTAAATAAATGTAAATAGCCCGTATCAGGAAGTTTTACTAGGTGTCTAGACTTTGGAAGGATTTTGGAGGAGTAACACCTCATGTAACACAAACACAATTACTATTATTAAATTGCGTAGTGAATGGTTATGATAAGTTTGTAAGCAAAATAATAAGCATAAATCAACAGCGCGCTCTAATTACTGAGAAGATGACGGTTTACCCAGTTCAGTTATGACTTGACGAGAGATTTATTAAGCAGTGAGAAGTTAGAAAATTCTCCAGTATGGTTGACCTGTACCTTGATTTTTTGGGTTTAATTCCTTGAGTTCAGAGTTTTAAAGGTATTTTATTGTTTAAAAAGTTCACAGAGCACAAATACTTTGACTAGGCTAAGTCAGGGGGGGGGGGGGGGGGGTGACTGCCTATTCACTCCACCAGGAAAAATATAAGTGAGATGGTCAGGTTCTGGGGAGGCCAACAACTACTAGCGGCTGCTACGGGCCCACATTTAAGGGGGACCAGGCTGATGGACCCCCATGAGAACTAAATGGGGTAGGCTACAAAATAAAAAAATATATACTAACCTCCCTTGCTCTCCCTGTTGCTATCCTCTGGTCTGATCCTGCCTGACTTCCAGTTGCGCAGTCACATGCTATGGCACAAGATGGCTGCAGCCAATCCAAGCCAGTGTATGATGTTCATTTACGTCAGTAACAGGTTGAAAATAGGTGGCACTTTAAAGGGATTTTGTAAATAAAAAAAATAATTCTATACTAACCTATTTTTTTCCAGGCAGGCTTCTTACCGCATCTTCTCCTCACTGATCTTCTGATTTTCTCCAGTCCCCCGGGTCAGCTCTCCACCATCCAGCCGGCTTGTTGTGAAGCATGCATTCCTTGCATTCTTCTGCCTGCATCTTTGAAGGTTATGTCCCTGTTCACTGGCTAGGAGAGAATGCTGATCTATTGCAGAGACAGTGGGCATGCGCAGTCTCTGCAATAGCTCAGCACTCCTTGCTAGGCTGTAAACTAGTGACATAACTTACATTGCTGGGCAGGAAGGAGACTGAAGAGAATGGACGCTTCATCACAAGAAGCAGAAGAATCAGCCAGCTGGAGGTAAGGTGACCCCCAGGGCTGCAGGAGAGAGGAGAAGATCGGTGGGGAGAAGATGGGGTAAGTAGGCTGCCTGGGGAGGCATAGATGAGTAAAGATTGCTTTTTTTAAAATGACAGAACCCTTTTAATGTATCCCAGTTCCAACATCTTCTGTGCTTCACATATACTTTGTTGCAGCTAGCTATGCACACTACATAGGTTTTGTCTCCTTCTACGGCAAACTTGGCTGTAACTGGTGGCTTGTTGATCCCTGACTACATGTGTTCACCTTTAGTTGCTGCTGCTACAACATGAGGCCACTTTGCAATTTTTTTCCCAGGGCCACTTTGGACTCCCAATTTACCCACAGACTAAGTTTCCCCTGTGTGTGGTCATTACATTTGATGGAACCATTTTAAAAAATTCCACCAAATGTATGCTTCTATAGGCCTATATACTGCAGTTGAATATATCTACCACTGCTTCAATAAAAGACCTTCGGCATTCCTGTAGAAATGAATGGAACAGTTGCACATGTGGTCTCCATTATCACAAGGTGATACAAGAACCCCGTTCTTGTGATCGGTGGGGATCCCAGCAACCAAACCCCCACCTTTCATACAGTATTTGTCAATCTTGAGGATAGGAGATGAATTTAAAACTTGGTAAAGTCACTTTCCGGTATTGGCACTTTTAGGTGATTGGCTATATAGCAGTCATTATATTATTATAACATTTCTTTCTCCACCTATATGCACCATCCAAGTGCCAAATAAAATATGCAATACATCAGATTGCACTGTAAAAGTGTATATTCAATGAAATGATGCCATTTGTTTGTAATGGGGATTTATATGAAAATTGCATCACATGTTTAGGCGTAATTATAATTTTAGGTTTATATACTCAAAGTAATGTCATTCCTATAATCCTTGGGCTCTGGCAGCTGTAATAATCATAAAGGACAATTACTAGGTAACATTCATTTGTTTAAAATGTAGAAGAGAAAAAAGCAGATCTCTACTGCCGGTTTTCAAAGGTATATGCTGACAGATCTTACAACAAATGAGACATTGCTTGAAGCACCAATTAACTTATAAAGCACTGAAGAAATTAACGTTAATTTACTTATTACAACTCATCAAAAGACAAGCCTTTTCCTTTCTGGAATAATATGGTAGAAATGTAATGTTTAAATGATAACTGAGAAAATTAATATATATGCCTTAGCGTGTCGGTTTGTAACCCGAATACCGCCACCATGTGGTTGGATGACCCCATGATATGCTAAGGCATTCATATATGTGGGCCAATAGAGGGGGACTTGATACCTAACTGTTCATACTATAGAGGACACTGTGGCCCACACCCCCAAGCAGCTTGAAAAAGGCACTTATTGTGTGACGAAACGCGTGGCAGAATATATTTAATAAAAAAGGATGGAAACCTAAACTGCGGGTTTACTGCACCTCGTACAAGAAATGCACCTTGATCCACAGGAGAGCTGAGTTTTTTTTCTTATTCCTTCGGTATATTACTTCCACGTTTTAGGTCAGCCAGTGAGTTTGCTACCTCCAGACTTCTCTCCAGGGAAACTGGATTGTGGACAAAGACCTTTGAATACGCCAACTTGGACACATGGTGCAGGTTTGGTTTTTCTATCCAGTGTTTTCCCACCAGGCGCCAGGTGAGGGAATTTCACTTTTGTATCTGAATGTTAGATACTTAAATTAATACACAAGGCGCAATTCTTACATGTTCTGTTTCCTGCCCCTGTAGGAGATTACAGAACCTCACAGGTACCGGCGGCCGAACCTCCCCTACTGCACTGCACTCACTTTATTCCTTTCTGTTACTGCAGGTCCTCATGGTGTCAACTGGTACCTCTCACTACCCCAAGCTTCCACAGCCGCCTCACTTATATTTAGCCCGAGGTGTCTATTGCACTCAGCAGACATTAACGGACAAACTGGTAGCAAGGGTGTAGCTAAAGGCTCGCTGGCCCGGATGCAAAAGTTCAGCACGGAGGATCCCCACAATTTTCCTCTACATCGTCAGGTCTCTTAAGAAGCCCATTGATGCAACACTAGCAGCCAGGGACATTGCTAGAAGCTTAAAAGATTAGGTAGAGGCTAAATGTAGGGGGCCCAAATGCAAAATGTGTAACATGGCCCCTCAACTATCCATGTGCCATTTATAATACTGGTGTTTTCTAGGGCCTGGGAGCAACTTCTACCTCTGCACCCCCTATAGCTACACCCCTGACTGGTAGCAATCTAAGCACACAGCATAGATAATGTAGTTATCCAATCTATGTCAATGCACAGTGCACGGTTTTATCTTCAACACTCAGGAACTCAGCTTTAAGGGCTTATTCAGATAACCATATGTGCAATTATGCATGCTTTAGCGCAATCAATTTGTGCCTTGAAAGTGGTAGATTTGGCCATGTATGGGCGCATAGTACTGTACTTTTTGTGAATGCAGTGCCTGTTCACCTGCACATGCAAAACACCCCTGCCCTGATTTAAAAGGTTATTTAGCTTAAAGGGGTTGTCCCACGCCGAAACGTTTTTTTTTTTTTTTTCAATAGGCCCCCGTTCGGCGCGAGACAAACCCAATGCATGTGTTAAAAAAAAAACCGTTTAGTACTTACCCGAATCCCCGCGCTGCGGCGACTTCTTCCTTACCTTACTAAGATGGCCGCCGGGATCTTCACCCACGATGCACCGCGGGTCTTCTCCCATGGTGCACCGTGGGCTCTGTGCGGTCCATTGCCGATTCCAGCCTCCTGATTGGCTGGAATCGGCACACGTGACGGGGCGGAGCTACGAGGACCAGCTCTCCGGCACGAGCGGCCCATTCACCAGGGAGAAGACCGGACTGCGCAAGCGCGTCTAATCGGGCGATTAGACGCTGAAATTAGACGGCACCATGGCGACGGGGACGCTAGCAGCGGAACAGGTAAGTGAATAACTTCTGTATGGCTCATAATTAATGCACGATGTACACTACAAAGTGCATTAATATGGCCATACAGAAGTGCTGAACCCCACTTGCTTTCGCGGGACAACCCCTTTAATGAGTTTTTTTTCATGGAATTGTGCAGCACAATGTGCATTGGTGCACCTTCCCCTTTCTATGGGGTATTTGCTGTACAATGTGCATAACGTTAGACCACGTTTATGAGAACTAATCTGAGCGCTGCCTCTGATTGGACACAGCACTCAGCCAATCAAATTTTTAAATCCCTAGCCAGAAGAAAATGCTTCAGAAGAGAGCCAGGGAGAAGACGTGCCAGAGAGGTGATGTATATATTTTTTAAACTTTTTTTTCCAGCAGCTAGGGCTTATTTTCAGGGACGGGCTTATATTTCAGGCCCTTCCCTGAAAATCACTGCGGGGGTTGCCTGCATCCCATTGCTTTCAATGGGTTGGCAGCAGCGCCGGCCCCATTGAAAGCAATGGGAGAACATTGCAATCCTCCGCCACAGCTGTGACAGGGGATTCTTTCGTCCCCACCACAGTCCCCTCATGACTGAACACTTAGACAGTGCTGTCATATTTGCTGTACAATGCGCATAACATTAGACCACGTTTATGAGAACTAATCTGAGCGCTGCCTCTGATTGGACACAGCACCCAGCCAATCAAAGGCAGCGCTTTCTGGAGGAGACGATTTTTAAATCCCTAGCCAGGAGAGTGCTGTCATAGTGTTCAGTGATGAAGGGACTCCCTGTAACATCACACAATGTTACATGCAGCACGGACATGTGAACACTGCATAGGGAACCAATGGTTCTAATAGACACAATTTTTTTGCGCACATAGATGCGTGAAAAAAAACGCTCATCTGACTTTGCCCTTATAGAAGTGTTAAACTCCCCCTCTCCGGCTAAGCCTACTGCATTTGCGCATGCAAGATTTGCGTACACAATGCGCTGAAAATAGAACACATTGTTTTCAATGGGTCCCTTCTCACTTTCACTTTTCACAAGCATTTAGCGGGGGCAATAAAGAAAAGTGTGGCATGTTTTATGTTGGAGTTCATGGGGGTGCAGAAATGCGCCCTCCCCATCCGTGCGCAATTGCAGAATGAACTGCACAAATTCACAGGGAAATCGGTAACACTGGGGATTAATTAGCCTGCACAGATTTTAAAATCACAGTGCAAGTGTGTCCTACGCCGATGCGAACAGTCCCTGGCACTGCAAAAAGTACAGTAAAATGCGCACAATAGCATGGCTTTCACAGTGCAAAAAGTTGTGCTATGCAGACATTTCTGCGCTTATGTGCGTCTGAAGATGTGATGTTTCCACGTAGTGGAAAATGGTGCGGATTTACACGGAGCGACGTATCTTGGCACGAGCGAATGATAACAGAGTTTGCTCATGCAGCCTGTTAATACAGGCAGATAGATAGTTCACTCATTCGCTCACAAATTGTTCAGTCATTCACATTCACTGTTTACACGCAGCAATATGTGAACAAGCAAATAATGATTTTTATACCGGCATAAAATTCATGAATGAATTCCTGCTCGTCGTTCAATCATTGGCCGTGTTTAAACAAAGCGATAAACATTCAAATTCGCATGATGCAATGATTTTTTTGAACGATAATTGTTCGCAAAAGCCCCATAAGCCGTAATGCTGCCACAAAGAGAATATTCGGGTCGTTAACAATCTCTGTTTTGCTGTCAGCGAGTCAAATTTTAATTTGACATTTTAAAGATGTCAATGAAATTTTAGGTGGTAAAATATGAGAGTAACGCCATACGGATGCTTATTCCTGTTTGACAGACACCATTAAAGCCGGTGGTTGACTGGTTGCCCTTGTTTTCTGTTCTTTATCCAGACAATAAGTGTTTACTTTAACTACATATTCATTAATGGCTCTAAGAATGACTGAATGTATGTACCGATTCATTTTCTCCCTAGAAGGAAATATCCATCATGTTCAACTCAAATGTGATTTTCTGGAAGACATTAATCAGTTGTGCAGGACTATCGGAGGCATAGTTTGAGATTACATGTATGGTATGTGTTCTGTAGAATATGGAAATCAGTTGCAGATTAGATCAAACTGGGTGCATTTACTTCATTATTTAGATTTTAGCATTTATAGTCTTCGTAACTCCCCGTGATTTCAATGGACACATGGCCATGCATGCTCGGTCATCTCTCCATTCTCATTTATTGTTATAATCAATATTAGGATCTGTTTATTCTACATGTATTTGGGGCGTCTATATGTGACAACTTCTTTCATAATACGACTTGTATAAATGACATGTTGGAAGACGATTAAAATGCAGATATTGAGAACCTCTTGATTGTCACACAGAGATGTCACAACATATTACTGGTAGTCGTCTGGGGGCTAAAGCAGCGATATCTAGAACAGAGCAGGGCCGCTTTAATCATAGAGCAAACAGAGCACCAACCCCCGGACCACCAAGCAATGGCACCATATATGACTGTGTTTACGTCCTCTGAACACAGAATTAGTTGGCAATTTTGGGGTGCTGTGATCTTGGAAAGAAAAGTGGGAGCAATAGGGTGGGACTATTGGCGCAGTAGAGATAGTGGCTGCTTGGTATCTGATTTCCTTGACAATCAATTCCTGGACGGGCTGCCCTACTGATCATCTGCATGGCTAACACAGCAAGCAACGTTCAGGAAGAGGGATGATGTTATGCCATGGAATACGTCCTTGAAAGAAGATTTATTGTATAACCAACCAGGATGCCGCGAAGTAAATTTTATCAACCTCTTTTGTGATACAGTAAGAGCTCACTCACGAAACTTTTGCATTGGGTCTGTCAAAGTTTTAAAATGTCCTTGGAACTGAATGGTGAAGACAGTCCACAGTCTAAAAAACACTTCTGTGATTTGTCTTTAGTTTCTACCAATAGAAGCTAAAGACACAGCTTAAATAGATGGAAGCTAGTACCTACATTTAGCCTGTCACTCATTGGCCCTTTTTGCTAGATGATGTATATCGAGGTCTCCCAGTGAATAAGCATATAAGGTTAAAGCATGCACAACTCCTTGTCCAACTTCCCCACATCTCTACTATAACATATATCTTTGAGATAAAGCAACACAATTTCTTCATAGCCAAGAAGCGGTTAAAGGGGTTTTCCAGGGAAATACTATTGATGACCTATCATCAGGATAGGCCATCCATAGTCGATTAGCTGTGTAGTGGCCGGCGCTTGTAACTGCAGGCACAGCTCCCATTGATTTCAATAAGAGCTGTGCCAGCCACTACATGGGAGTTTGGCGCAGAGACTTGTGCTCCAAATACGCAGAGGTCGGAGTGGAAGCCTCTGCATCAACCTCTGTATAATGGCCGGCGCTTGTAACTGCAGGCACAGCTCCCATTGATTTCAATAAGAGCTGTGCGAGCGACTACATGGGAGTTTGGCGCAGAGACTTGTGCTCCAAATACGCAGAGGTCGGAGTGGAAGCCTCTGCGTCAACCTCTGTATAATGGCCGGCGCTTGTAACTGCAGGCACAGCTCCCATTGATTTCAATAAGAGCTGTGCCAGCCACTACATGGGAGTTTGGCGCAGAGACTTGTGCTCCAAATACACAGAGGTCGGAGTGGAAGCCTCCGCATTGACCTCTGTATAATGGCTGGCGCTTGTAACTGCAGGCACAGCTCCCATTGATTTCAATGAGAGCTGTGCCAGCAGTTACAAGTGCCGGCCACTACATGGGAGGTAGGCGCGGAGGCTTCCACTCCAACCTCTGTGTATTTGCGGCACTGACAGCATGCGCCCACTCAGCTGATTGGTAGGGGTCCTGAGCGACAGACCTCGGTCGATCAACTATTGATGACCTATCCTAATAGGTCATCAATAGTATTCTCCCTGGAAAAAAAACCTATAAAAAATTTTGGCCACACACATTAGGGTGTGTCTTGAAAATCAAGGACTCCTCACGTGCACACATGTGGCTTAGGGAACCGAATCATTATGGCACAGAAGCATTAGCAACGTATGAAGTCCCTGTAGCTCTATATTAAGGAGCGGCAGATACTCTATGTGCTGCCTACAGTGCGGTTCTATGCTTCTAGGAGGGAATACCTTCCCAATACCTCTCATGATACATCCAATTCAACACATTTTCTGTGTATGTCTCCAAATGAAATTCGAGGCTTATAGGGGTACTGTAGAAGCCCATAGAAGTCTATAGTTGCCATCTTACGACTCTGTACAACTTGTGGGTTTTACAGAACAGTATTATGGACTTGTATAAAGGAATGCTGCCTCTCCTGAATAACCCAGAAAATGATTGTATAGAAAGTGACATCACTCTGTGGAGGTTTTGGGCAGGAAAGCATCCATTGATGTCACCTTCACAGGACTCCACTGCATATAAGATTTTGGAAGGTGTGAGATTACTCCTAAGTCAAGCGAAAAGTGAATTTTCCGTATTTGTTTACTTTTGCACTTAAAAATTACTTAGATAAAAGAACCTAAAAAGTATGTTCTGCAGATCTGCTTATGAAGTGCTTTTTATATGTGCATTAGAACTTCATTCAAATCAAAGCTGGATGTGAAATTGTACATCTGCAGTTTATAAATGTGATCATTTTGTAGAGCTGCTTCATCTACAATGTGCACAATCACAGTTTTATCTTGTCTCTCTT
Source organism: Eleutherodactylus coqui (assembly GCF_035609145.1). NCBI lineage: Eukaryota > Metazoa > Chordata > Amphibia > Anura > Eleutherodactylidae > Eleutherodactylus > Eleutherodactylus coqui. Next base: position 256,604,305 of record NC_089839.1, on the reverse strand, counting down.
TAGTACTGTCATCTTATTTCCTCGAAATTTAGGTAGCAACTTGCTAATTTTAGGACTTTTAAAAAAAGGAATATTAGGAGGGGGCTGATAAAGAGACCAGGGGAATGTAACATTTGAACGTAAGATTTATTTACAACATTTTGATAGAATGTAACATATTGAATTCTATCGAAATGTTCACTTTTCATTTAATATTATCATTGTGCACTAAAGGTGCTTGGTGTAGTCAATGACATATCACTTTGGATTGGCTTTAATAGATATCACTGCTATCATATTCATATATTTTGCTCAATTTTTCTAGAAGGGTGTGAAAGAGATTTGCACTTTTATGGCTCACTGGCTGTATCGGATCAGAACCAGGGTGACATCATGACTAGAGGAGTAACTTGAGGCTTCTGGACCCCCGAAACAAAACCTGTGGCAGGGAACCCAAGTATAATGCTTTATTCATAGTACTGGGCTCCTCATATAGAAAAGAGAGGCCTGATGGACCCCCTTAGGCCCTTGGTCTAGGGTGCAACCGCATCCTCTACACCCCCCAAAGTTACGCCACTGATCATGACGTCAACCTCGACCCACGTGATCCTCATGCTCAGTGTTATTCTAGCATTGGACATCGACATGAGCACCTCTCTGCTGGTTTGTGGATGCATTGGTTGGCTGAGAGCTGGACAATCAGCGTGTTTGTACACAGTTATTCTGGCTCCTTCTCATGAAGAATGCTGGTTATAATTCTAGTGAGAGTGTTCATGGTCTAGTTGGCAGCTCCTGTCCTATGTCACTTTCAGATATATGTCTATTTGATGTTCTGGATACTTATTTCATCTTTCTACTGACTCATTACTGTTTCTGCATTGGTATTGGATTTGGTTCATGTTGTTTAATATGTATACTGCATGCATAGTTATTTATTGCAGCAAACATCCCTCTCAAAAGGGTATTTACAAATTTGTAACCAGTTTTCAATTAGTCCAGTGCATCTAAAATCTGCCCCCGTCCTAAAAAAAATCCTATAATTTTATGCATGCAGCTGCTATGCTGATCTATCTCACTTGTGTGTAGTCTGATTTTGCAGGCATATATTACTCTCTTCTACCTGGTGCCTGCATTCTACTGATCTACAGACTGTAAAAGAGGGGTCAGTTGGAAGATAGTAACATATCACTTCACACAAGGTTTGTTTGTAGTCTGCAACAGAGAGAGACACATAGTTCAGTATAGTATCTGTATGAATACAATGATGGAACATTTTTAAATCCCCAGCAGTTCAGGTTCCAAGGGAAAACGGCATTACAGTTCTGGATGAATACAGCTTGTTCTACTTTAAATGTCTGTAGTTCTATCAGGGCTACCGACATGATTTAAAGCTATTTTAGTCATCATTCACACGAGCGCTGTTTTAGCGCAGTATAGGTGCACGGATAACCCCTATACTGCCCTAAAAATTGTGTGAACAGGCAGCTGCGCTTAAAAAAGTGCAGCTGCTCCAGGAGGATAGAGAGAAGAAGCCCCGCAGGGGTTCGGGATTTCCCGATAGCAGGGAGAGAAAGATGAGGGCTATGTGAGATTAACCCATAGTCCCGATCTGTCTCTCCCTGCTATGGGTTAATCCCCCATAGCCCCACTCTCTATTCCTGCTATGGGAGATTAACCCATAGCCCCACTCTTTCTCTCCCTGTTCTGGGGATCCCCAAGGGCTATCCCCATAGCAAAGAGAGAGAGCATGAGCAAATATAGAGTGTGTGGGGATAGAGGGGTGGGGCTAGAGGGCAGATCCCTCTAGCTCAGTCCACTCCCCCCATGATCTTGGTGAAGCCCTATAACCTCGCCCCCTCTCATTCCCCGCTATAGGGAAATTCCTTGGGGAGAGAGGTGGAGGGAGTCCCCTACTGCCAACCGCTGCTAGGGAATTGCCCAGCAGTGGGGCTGGAGGAATACCCCACTGCTCACAGCAGGACATTTAAAACATGCTGCCCGGAAGCACATTTTAAATGTCCCATTGTAAATTCCTGTTAGTCCCTGCAGGGATTAAGGGAACCTTTGAGGAGTTCCCTCATCCCCGCGGAGACTAATAGGAGTTTACAGTGAGGCATTTAAAATGTGCTTCTGGGCAGTATGTTTTAAATGTCCTGCTGTAAGCAGCAGGGTATTCCCTCTGTCAGCAGAAATCTTCTTTTCCTATGCAGGAATTCCATAAACTCCTGCCCCCATAGGAGTCAATGGAATCTTTAGCACAGCTTGCACCAAAGATAGGTCAGGCCCTATCTTTTCTCGCAGCATGGACCTTAGGACCAGCATGCAGGCATTGTAGCTATGCATTTCCTATAGTTTGAAGGTGCGAGTATTTAGTGCGTCTAAAATTCCCTCATGTAAACGCTTCTATAGGAAACCATTGTTTGTTATAGAAGCGCTCTTTTCACACGCCTCTAATGCACAAAAAGAGCGCTCGTGTGAACGAGGTCTTAAAGGGTCTTGGCTACAGAGCTACAGCTGTTTGAAATTTAGTTGGTAATATAGTATCTACAGCTTTTCGTCTCAGTCAGCCTGTGGAGAAGAGAAAGGAGGGGAACAAGCAGACAGCACTGAAGATCTGTGATTCTCCTGTACATCTCCATGACCTATGAGACAGGTGACATGAATTTATGTTCATATAATCACCCACCATCAATTGGAAAGAATATTTTCTCTCTGATTGTCACATAATTGGTTTTCCCCAGAAATGGATTGAATGGATGAGGATTTGCTCATCTAATCACTCATCTACATCGTTTAACCCTGCAGATGCTGCTGTCATTACTGACTGTAGCATCTAAATACTTTTACAGAAAAAAATGTAAAACCTTTTCCCTTTACACAAGGCTTTAAATACAGAAAAAGAAAAAGAACAAAAACTACGCATAATTGGTATCTCCATATCCATAACAACCCGTACTATAAAATATTACATTATTTAGCCAGCAAATAAATCGGAAAAAGCAATGAAATTGCTTTTTTTCCTTTGCTCCCAGCCCCAAAAAATTAATTATAAAAGTTATTTAATACATTATATGTACCCAAATTTGGTCCCTAAGAAAATTAAAACTTGACCTAGAAAATACAAGGTGTCATATAGCTACATTGTTGAAAAAATAAAAAGATTATGATCCCTGGAACACAAAAGATGATGTGATTTATGAGTTCTTAAGGCTAAAATTAGTTATGTTACTAAGGTGTTAAAAATGCACTTGAAACAACTTACTATTGCACCAAATATATTTATAAGAGACAAAATTGAAATCTACAATAAAAAAGAGACATTCATGGGAGGGTTTTTCCAATTTAAGGGCTTATTCAGACGTGCGTATATTGGCCGGGTTTTCACAGCCGGCCGATATACGTTGTCCCTCCCACTCACCGACTCTCTGCTTCTCTCCTCCCCTCTGAGCGGTTTGCAATGGGAGTGGATGGGACACGGCAGAGCTAAGCTAATGCCCCCTCACCGCCCCTTGGCCATAGCCAGCAACGGTAGTGGGCGCGACAGAGCAGAGCTTTGCTCCACCCTGTCCCGCCCCTCCCATTGCAAACACAGGAGTGGAGGAGAGAGGCAGAGAGACAGTTAGTGGGAGGGACGGGGGTACTGTTTAGATGGAAGTGGGAAAACGCCGGCCGATATACGCTCAAGCCCATAACTGTAGAGGGGGTTAAACAGGACTATTTACAAAGTTGCTTGATTTCTTACTTTATAGGTAGAGTAGTTAAGTAATAAATGCCCAAGGGATTAGATTCTATACTCAGCTGTTGTTTTTCAATGAATATTTGTTTATACCAATAAAAATTTCAGAATGATGAATAAGAAGATATGGGTGTGTTGGTGCGGGTGGTTCAGAGTCATAAGGAGGTTATCCTTCATCCACAGTAGATGTTTCATGTGCTGCTTGACAGCTAACGCCCTAGGCACATGTACCACAAGCCCCCTTTAATTATTATTCTGGGTTAGTTTTTTGCTAGAGTTAACTAGTATGTACCAATGATCATTTAAAACCTTTTTCTATTTAGTGTTAAAAGGGTTAAATGCTTAGGGTGAGATATTTAATACCCTAAGATTTTCATTTTGAAAAAGTATCTTAAAATAATGAGGTCATACACATTAACATTTTTTGGCTGCTCTTCAGGAATTTACAAAATGTGAGCACCTCTATCAAACAAACTCATGAAAAAGTCATGTAGGAATTTCAAGACAGAAATTAATGTTTTTATAGTAGGAAAGTATTTAAGCAGTGTTGATGTTTAGATTCACTTCGCTTGATTTATGACATTGTTTTTAATTCACTCTTTCATACTAATATTTTTTTTAAATTATATCCTGGTTTTGAATCAGAGATTTGTCAAGCCTCTTAAAGCTGTATTTCTTTACTCCCTTGCTGCCGTTTATGCACCCTCATTAAATTAGGAAAAATAATTTTGACTGAGGTGTTAAATATCCTGCACATTTAAATGACACAAATCCAATTTTACTATCATATTATTACCAAGTTCCCAAGTGCATGGGATTAAAGTGATTTTCTCCTTGTCTATGGAAATAATTTCTACATCTGTTTCCATCTTGTTTAGTCTTTTTATTTCCGTATTCAGATAAATCATTTGTTGTTGCGCCATATTTCCTGAATGTTATCAGTTTATGGGTAGATTGCTAGGCTTTTCATACTATTATTTTAGGATATCCAGGATAAATTCTTCACGAATTATTCAAGGCCGCTTTGCAAGGGCCAATCAGGGCCCATATGAGTATGCTGGTGATCAGACAGTCGCCTTGTTTGTCAACTGATTGGATGTTTTAGGCGGGTAAAAAAAAAGAAACTTGCTCATAGGAAGTACATCCTTCCCCCAATGCAAACAGAGCGATGTGCTTGTGATAAATTCTATCTATATGGGATGAACTATAGTAACAAGCATACATACTGTGAAGGCTATGAGCCTAAACATATACATATATTTTTCATCCTGTCTCCTATGAAGATCTCTGATATACGCTTATACATTCATACGTTGTTTGCACAGCAAGATTGCATTGTTACAGGAATAGAAATAGAGAATAGTACTCAGCAAAAGTATATATAACTTACATTCTTTCCTTATCTTCTGTTACACTGTTCAAAGGTCAGTGTGCAAGGGTGTCCAGTAAAGACAATGCCTTAAGGCTCATTTACACGAGCAGATAATCGCTCCAATATCGCTCAAAAGACAGTTTGAGCGACAGCTTTGAGCAATTATTTTGCATAAAAAATAATTGGTATTCCAGTAGCTTCTCAGCTACTTAAATGCCAATTATGTATGTTAATGAAGCCTTCACTGAATGCAGCTAATAGCCCGAGGCTATTAGCTGCGCTCAGATCCTTTGTTCTTCACGGGGGAAACAATGCTATCAGCACTCCCCCGTGGGGAACGACTGATTAAACTGATCCCTAAAATCAAGTGAGCTTGATTTTAACGATCAGCGAAGGGTGCCTGAAATGCGGGTGCCCCGCGCCTATTTACACGCACCAATTATCGCTAAAACGAACGCCGATGAGTGAAGTTTTAACGATAATCGTCCAGTGTAAATGGGCCTTTAATGATTAACTGCTATCTATGTAAAAGCATATGGCTGACTAAAATGTACACACATTGACAATAGACCACTCTCCTTTAAAATACCAAAAAAGGAAGATGTTTTGTAATAAAGGTAGATTGCTTTGCACTTAGACCTGTCTGTGTCACTGCTTTCTCACGGCGGTCGCCATAACCACCTCTGATTTAGAGCCTCACAGCATATTGATGGAACGATTGAATTTACCTAACACATACTCATGTCAATGATTAGTTATGAGTGTTTTGGTTACTCCGCCAAACTTTTGCAAAGAGTCTGGTTTGATCTGAATTAGGCCTCCTTCCCACGAACGGATTTCCGCCGCGTAATTCGCGGCGAAAATCCGCTGCGTTGCCCGCAGCTATTAGGTTCTATTGAACCTAATAGCTCCATGCTCACGATGCGTAATTCCACCGCGGAATTACGCACCGCGATTTCTCCCGTCCTCACCCGCAGCATGCTCTATTTTCTGCGGGTGAGGACGGGCTGTACGCACTGACGGCTTCCATTGCAGTCAATGGAAGCCGTCCGTTCACGCTATCTCCCGCTGTAACCAGCGGGAGATAGCGTGAAAAAACGCTTTCCCGCCCACCGCCGCGCGTCATATGACGTCATATGACGCGGCCGGCCGCATCACGTGACACGGCCGGCCGTGCACGTGACACGGCTGGTGACGCGGTGGCGGTGGGCGGTGACGGGCGGTGACGCGGCAGCGGTGGGCGGGGAAGCGATTTCACGCCATCTCCCGCAGGTAAGTATAGGGGCTCTGGGGGGCGCCGTGACGGGCTTCGCAGCGTAATATTACGCGGCGGAGCCCGTCACGCTCGTGGGAAGGAGGCCTTAGTTTGAAAGGAACTGGAAGTTTACTAAGTGCTTCTTCAGACAGGCGTGGCTTCGTCCTGTTATGCGGCCGTCATAAACATGGTTGTATAATGGGATGAAATCATTGGCTTTGTTTTCATTAGTGGTGTTCTCGCGAGAAAAGATAGGACTTCACGTTTTTTTTTTCAAACTCGAGTACTATGGCACAGAGTTTAAATGTCCCGAAAAAAGCAAACCCTGGTTCATGTGCAACTACTCTCCTTAGCGGCATGCATAGTTGCACATATGCCAATGTATTTTACCCTAAAACTGGTGTACAACCCTGTCTATGAGTGTATTCACAAGAGCGAGTTTCACATGCGAGTTCCGATTGTGACATGAATGGAACTTATGCATGTTAATTACACATTGCATTCAATGTGTTTATTCACATGAGTGATTTGAAAAATCGCTACATGTTCTATTCTTGGGTGATTCCTCATAAGGAATCACCCATTGTTTCCCATGGTATCTTTTGAAAGATTGCATTGCACTTGCATGCCATGCAATTTGCACTTGAAAATCAGCAGTATATAGATGCAATGTATTTTTAAGCAAAAATGTATCGAATCCAGAATTGCAATTTTACAAGCTTGATATTGCTCTGAGTTTCTTCTTGGACCAATATCGTGCTCGCCCATGTGCATACACCCTAAGAGCCATAAAAGCTCTTAGGCAGTGTAGTATGTCCAGAATAGAATGAAAATAAATTCGAAAAAAAGGACCTGCGCTCCTTAAGGAAAATCTCCTCTGGTGCCAATAATAGATACAACCTCCGTTTATTCCATATGATGCGTTTCGTCACTAGGACTTTATCATGTACTTAGTAACATAGTATGTAAGGCCGAATGAAGACATTGTCCATCTAGTCCAGCCTGTCTATCCTACTGTGTTGATCCAGAGGAAGGCAAAAAACCCCAAGGCCAGAAGTCAATTAGCCCTTTTGGGGAAAAAATTCCTTCCCGACTCCCTAATGGCAATCAGACTGTTCCCTGGATCAACCCCTAATAGTTCCTACCTGCCTATATACCAGGATTGACACTTAAACTAAAATTTATATCCTGTAATATCCTTCTCCAGAAAGACATCAAGTCCCCTTTTAAACTTCTCTATGGATTTTGCCATCACCACTTCCTCCGGTAGAGAGTTCCACAGTCTAACTGCTCTTACAGTAAAGAACCCCTTTCTGTGTTGGTGATGAAACCTACTTTCCTCTAATCGTAGCGGATGTCCTCTTGTTACCGTCGTGGTCCTGGGTGTAAACAGATCGCGGGAGAGATCCATGTGTTGTCCCCTCATGTACTTATACATGGTTATTTGGTCGCCTCTTAACCTTCTTTTTTCTAGAGTAAATAGTCCCAATTTGGACAGCCTCTCTGGGTATTCCAGTCCCGTCATTCCATGTATTAGTTTAGTCGCTCTTCTTTGAACCCCCTCAAGCACTGTGACATCTTTCTTGAGCACCGGTGTCCAGAATTGTACGCAGTATTCCATGTGAGGTCTGACAAGTGCCTTATATAATGGAAGGATAATGTTCTCGTCCTTCGCCCCTATACCTCTTTTGATGCACTTGATAAAGTCCTAGTGACGAAACGCGCCGTACGGAATAAACGGAGGTTGTATCTATTATTGGCACCAGAGGAGATTTTCCTTAAGGAGCGCAGGTCCTTTTTTTCCCCTTTATTTTCATTGTTTGTGCACGGATCCCTGCAAGGATACGGCTTACAGAATCTGCTGGCTCTCCTAGTCTCTAGCCTGACAGGATAAAAAGGATCTCTGGAGGAGGATTGATTATTCAATCATCGTTATCAAAGCTTACGTAGATATGGGGTGTTAGTGGGTCCCTATTTAGGGTCCTGCTAAACACCGGGTAAGTTCACATCTTACTCATTCAGCCAAAGAGGCTATATTTATTGAATTCTCTCTGTGAGCGCTGTCCTTACATAGTTTTTGTTATATCTTGATGTCCAGAATAGAGTTAAGTGAACTGAATCAGCAGAACTGTGTTTCAGGTAGAACCTTTCTGAAAGCTTGGTTTGAGTTTGTGCTAAACCAAACTTTTAGTAAACAAAGAATTACTGCTTTAAGTCGCCCAACACTATCAATGATCGTCTGCTGCATGTGAATGGCAATAATGAGCACTAACCATCATGCTATTTCTTGATTGGCACTCATTATAACTGGAAGAGGATCGGCCTATTTGAGAGAGCCTTTAGTCTGTTCACAAGTTCTCCCCCATTGCGCTTCTTGGTTTTTACATAGTGACCATTTCTAACCAGTAAGAAAATGAAAGTCTTATGGATCCATTATAGGTAAAATGAGGAAAACATTGACCCTAATGGATCAAAATGAATCTGTGATATCTTCCATGTATACTATGAAAACAGAAGTTACAATACTTGAGTAAATGAAGCCTTCAAATTGGTCTGTGTTTAACAGATCAGAATACAGAGCTAATGTAAATCTGTTTATCTATTCACTTGGCCGTATTTTTCACAGCTGTTTTTTAAAAACACATTATGACTAGAGATGAGCGAGCACTAGAGATGAGCAAGCACCAAAATGCTCGGGTGCTCGTTACTCGGGACGAAATTATCGCGATGCTCGAGGGTTCGTTTCGAGTAACGAACCCCATTGAAGTCAATGGGCGACTCGAGCATTTTTGTATATCGCCGATGCTCGCTAAGGTTTCCATTTGTGAAAATCTGGGCAATTCAAGAAAGTGATGGGAACGACACAACAACGGATAGGGCAGGCGAGGGGCTACATGTTGGGCTGCATCTCAAGTTCCCAGGTCCCACTATTAAGCTACAATAGCGGCAAGAGTGGGCCCCCCCCCCTCCCAACAACTTTTACTTCTGAAAAGCCCTCATTAGCAATGCATACCTTAGCTAAGCACCACACTACCTCTAACAAAGCACAATCACTGCCTGCATGACACTCCGCTGCCACTTCTCCTGGGTTACATGCTGCCCAACCCCCCCCCCCCCTGCACGACCCAGTGTCCACAGTGCACACCAAATTGTCCCTGCGCAGCCTTCAGCTGCCCTCATGCCACGCCACACTCATGTCTATTTATAAGTGCGTCTGCCATGAGGAGGAACCACAGGCACACACTGCAGAGGGTTGGCACGGCTAGGCAGCGACCCTCTTTAAAAGGGGCGGGGCGATAGCCCACAATCCTGTACAGAAGCAATGAGAAATATAATCCTGTGCCACCACCATCAGGAGCTGCACACGTGGGCATAGCAATAGGGAACCTATGTGCCACACACTATTCATTCTGTCAAGGTGTCTGCATGCCCCAGTCAGACCGCGTTTTTTTATAAATAGTCACAGGCAGGTACAACTGGGAATCCCCAACTCCGCAATGGGAATTCCGTGTGCACCCACAGCATGGGTGACTCCCTGGAACCCACCGGCGGTACATAAATATATCCCATTGCAGTGCCCAGCACAGCTGATGTAACGTCAGCTGTAATGCAGGTGGGCAAAAAATTAATTGGATTACACTGTAGGTGAGGGCCCCCAAAAATTGGTGTACCAACAGTACTAATGTACGTCAGAAAAATTGCCCATGCCCAACCAAGAGGGCAGGTGAAACCCATTAATCGCTTTGGTTAATGTGGCTTAATTTGTAACTAGGCCTGGAGGCAGCCCAGTTAAAATAAAAATTGGTTCAGGTGAAAGTTTCAACGCTTTAATGAGCATTGAAACGTATAAAAATTGTTTACAAAAATTATATGACTGAGCCTTGTGGGCCTAAGAAAAATTGCCCGTTCGGCGTGATTACGTGAGGTTTCAGGAAGAGGAGCAGGAGGAGGAGGATGAATATTATACACAGATTGATGAAGCTAAAAGGTCCCCGTTTTTGATGGTGATAGAGAACAATGCTTCCATCCGCGGGTGCAGCCTACGTATTGTTTAGGTATTGCTGCTGTCCGCTGGTGGAGAAGAGAAGTCTGGGGAAATCCAGGCTTTGTTCATCTTGATGAGTGTAAGCCTGTCGGCACTGTCGGTTGACAGGCGGGTACGCTTATCTGTGATGATTCCCCCAGCCGCACTAAACACCCTCTCTGACAAGACGCTAGCTGCAGGACAAGCAAGCACCTCCAGGGCATACAGCGCGAGTTCAGGCCACGTGTCCAGCTTCGACACCCAGTAGTTGTAGGGGGCAGAGGCGTCACGGAGGACGGTCGTGCGATCGGCAACGTACTCCCTCACCATCCTTTTACAGTGCTCCCGCCAACTCAGCCTTGACTGGGGAGCGGTGACACAGTCTTGCTGGGGAGCCAGAAAGCTGTCAAAGGCCTTAGAGAGTGTTCCCCTGCCTGTGCTGTACATGCTGCCTGATCTCTGCGCCTCCCCTGCTACCTGGCCCTCGGAACTGCGCGTTCGGCCACTAGCAATGTCGCATGGGAATTTTACCATCAGTTTGTCCGCCAGGGTCCTGTGGTATAGCATCACTCTCGAACCCCTTTCCTCTTCAGGTATGAGAGTGGAAAGGTTCTCCTTATACCGTGGGTCGAGCAGTGTGTACACCCAGTAATCCGTAGTGGCCAGAATGCGTGTAACGTGAGGGTCACGAGAAAGGCATCCCAACATGAAGTCAGCCATGTGTGCCAGGGTACCTGTACGCAACACATGGCTGTCCTCACTAGGAAGATCACTTTCAGGATCCTCCTCCTCCTCCTCCTCCTCAGGCCATACACGCTGAAAGGATGACAGGAGAGCAGCATGGGTACCCTCAGCAGTGGGCCAAGCTGTCTCTTCTCCCTCCTCCTCATCCTCCTCATGCTCCTCCTCCTCAACGCGCTGAGATATAGACAGGAGGGTGCTCTGACTATCCAGCGACATACTGTCTTCCCCCGGCTCTGTTTCCGAGCGCAAAGTGTCTGCCTTTATGCTTTGCAGGGAACTTCTCAAGAGGCATAGCAGAGGAATGGTGACGCTAATGATTGCAGCATCCCCGCTCACCATCTGGGTAGACTCCTCAAAGTTTCCAAGGACCTGGCAGATGTCTGCCAACCAGGCTCACTCTTCTGTAAAGAACTGAGGAGGCTGACTCCCACTGCACCGCCCATGTTGGAGTTGGTATTCCACTATGGCTCCACGCTGCTCATAGAGCCTGGCCAACATGTGGAGCGTAGAGTTCCACCGTGTGGGCACGTCGCACAGCAGTCGGTGCACTGGCAGATGAAACCGATGTTGCAGGGTGCGCAGGGTGGCTGCGTCCGTGTGGGACTTGCGGAAATGTGCGCAGAGCCGGCGCACCTTTCCAAGCAGGTCTGACAAGCGTGGGTAGCTTTTCAGAAAGCGCTGAACCACCAAATTAAAGACGTGGGCCAGGCATGGCACGTACATGAGGCTGCCGAGCTGCAGAGCCGCCACCAGGTTACGGCCGTTGTCACACACGACCATGCCCGGTTGGAGGCTCAGCGGCGCAAGCCAGCGGTCTGCTCTGTCAGACCCTGCAGCAGTTCGTGGGCCGTGTGCCTCTTATCTCCTAAGCTGAGTAGTTTCAGCACGGCCTGCTGACGCTTGCCCACCGCTGTGCTGCCACGCCACGCGACACCGACTGCTGGCGACGTGCTGCTGCTGACACATCTTGATTGCGAGACAGAGGTTGCGTAGGAGGAGGAGGGTGGTTTAGTGGAGGAAGCATACACCGCCGCAGATACCAGCACAGAGCTGGGGCCCACAATTCTGGGGGTGGGTAGGACATGAGCGGTCTCAGGCTCTGACTCGGTCCCAGCCTCCACTAAATGCACCCAATGTGCCGTCAGGGAGATATAGTGGCCCTGCCCGCCTGTGCTTGTCCACGTGTCCGTTGTTAAGTGGACCTTGCCAGTAACGGCGTTGGTGAGGGCGCGTACAATGTTGCGGGAGACATGGTCGTGCAGGGCTGGGACGGCACAGCGGGAAAAGTAGTGGCGACTGGGAACCGAGTAGCGCGGGGCCGCCGCTGCTATCATGTTTTTGAAAGCCTCGGTTTCCACAAGCCTATACGGCAGCATCTCCAGGCTGATCAATTTGGCTATGTGCACGTTTAACGCTTGAGCGTGCGGGTGCGTGGCTGCGTACTTGCGCTTGCGCTCAAACAGTGGCGCTAGCGACGGCTGGACAGTGCGCTGAGAGACATTGGTGGATGGGGCCGAGGACAGCGGAGGTGAGGGTGTGGGTGCAGGCCGGGAGACGGTCGTGCCTGTGTCCTGAGAGGGGAGTTGGATCTCAGTGGCAGGTTGGGGCACAGGGGGAGAACCAGTGGTGCAAACCGGAGGCGGTGAACGGCCTTCGTCCCACCTTGTAGGGTGCTTGGCCATCATATGCCTGCGCATGCTGGTGGTGGTGAGGCTGGTGGTGGTGGCTCCACGGCTGATCTTGGCGCAACAAACCTTGCACTCCACAGTTCGTCGGTCGTCTGCACTCTCAGTGAAAAACTGCCAGACCTTTGAGCACCTCGGCCTCTGCAGGGTGGCATGGCGCGAGGGGGCGCTTTGGGAAACAGTTGGTGGATTATTCGGTCTGGCCCTGCCTCTACCCCTGGCCACCGCACTGCCTCTTCCAACCTGCCCTGCTGCTGCCCTTGCCTCTCCCTCTGAAGACCTGTCCTCAGTAGGCTTAGCAAACCAGGTGGGGTCAGTCACCGCATCGTCCTGCTGCTCTTCCTCTGAATCCTCTGTGCGCTCCTCCCTCGGACTTACTGCAATTACTACTACCTGAGTGATAGACAACTGTGTCTCATCGTCGTCGTCCTCCTCACCCACTGAAAGCTGTTGAGACAGTTGCCGGAAGTCCCCAGCCTCATTCCCCGGACCCCGTGAACTTTCCAAAGGTTGGGCATCGGTCACGACAAACTCCTCCGGTGGGAGAGGAACCATTGCTGCCCATTCTGGGCAGGGGCCCGAGAACAGTTCCTGGGAGTCTGCCTGCTCCTCAGAATGTGTCATTGTAATGGAGTGAGGAGGCTGGGAGGAAGGAGGAGCAGCAGCCAGAGGATTCAGAGTTGCAGCAGTGGACGGCGTAGAACTCTGGGTGGTCGATAGATTGCTCGATGCACTTTCTGCCATCCATGACAGGACCTGCTCACACTGCTCATTTTCTAATAAAGGTCTACCTCGTGGACCCATTAATTGTGAGATTAATCTTGGGACGCCAGAAACGTGCCTCTCTCCTAATCCCGCAGCAGTCGGCTGCGATACACCTGGACCAGGAGCTCGGCCTGCGCCCACACCCTGACTTGGGCCTCCGCGTCCTCGCCCGCGTCCACGTCCTCTAGGCCTACCCCTACCCCTCAGCATGGTGTATTACCAGTAGTGCAGAAACAGAACGCTGTAATTAAATGTGCCGCTTATTGGCCTGTGGTTGGAGGCTGACTTCGCTTATGGAACGCACAGCAGAGCCAGGAAAGAATTTTGCGTAAGCCTGTAATGAGACGTAGGTGCGTATCACTGAGCTAGTGGAATTCACAGCGCAGAAGCAGTCAAGTGTTCAAAGGCCACTAGTATGCCTTAAGTATTTTGCTTCTATTTTTTTAAAGGCTGAGCTGAGACAGCAGACAGATACTGTAGGCAGCGTATATATGTATACTGTTTCCCTCTGGACGGGATGACGGCGGTGATGTAACGGGCAATGCAGAGCCAGGAAAGAATTTTGCGCAAGCCTGCTGTAACACTTAGCTGCGTATTAATTAGGACTACTACCCCCAGCAGAGACGCAGTACACTCAGGACGGTCACAGGCAGCCCAAAGATAGTATTTTTCCCAAATTTGTTTAAAAAAGCCCACTGCTTATATAGACAGTATATCTCTTTCCCTGCCTCACCAGTACTGGCCCTATACTATGTAAAATTACTGCAGACTGTTTCCCTCTGGACGGGATGACGGCAGTGATGTAATGGGCAACGCAGAGCCAGGAAAGAATTTTGCGCAAGCCTGCTGTAACACTTAGCTGCGTATTAATTAGGACTACTACCCCCAGCAGAGACGCAGTACACTCAAGACGGTCACAGGCAGCCCAAAGATAGTATTTTTCCCAAATTTGTTTGAAAAAGCCCACTGCCTATATAGACAGTATATCTCTTTCCCTGCCTCACCAGTACTGGCCCTATACTATGTAAAATTACTGCAGACTGTTTCCCTCTGGACGGGATGACGGCGGTGATGTAACGGGCAACGCAGAGCCAGGTAAGAATTTTGCGCAAGCCTGCTGTAACACTTAGCTGCGTATTAATTAGGACTACTACCCCCAACAGAGACGCAGTACACTCAAGACCGTCACAGGCAACCCAAAGATAGTATTTTTCCCAAATTTGTTTGAAAAAGCCCACTGCCTATATAGACAGTATATCTCTTTCCCTGCCTCACCAGTACTGGCCCTATACTATGTACAAGGACTGCAGACTGAGGACGCAATGCTCTGCATGCCCGATATACAAAAAAAAAAAAAAAGTGCAACACTGCTCACAGCAGCCTTAACAGTACTGCACACGGTCAGATGTGGCCCTAAGAAGGACCGTTGGGGTTCTTCAAGCCTAAAATAACTCCTAACGCCCTCCCTATAGCAGCAGCAGCATCAGCAGCACTGTCCCTGATCTCTGTCAGAATGCATCTGTGGCGAGCCGCGGGCGGGGCAGATTTATATACTCGGGTGACACCTGATCTCGCCAGCCACTCGCTGCAGGGGGGTGGTATAGGGCTTGAACGTCGCAGGAGGAAGTTGTAATGCCTTCCCTGTCTTTCTATTGGCCAGAAAAGCGCGCAAATGTCTCAGAGATGAAAGTGAAAGTAACTCGAACATCGCGTGGTACTCGCCTCTAGTAACGAGCATCTCGAACACCCTAATACTCGAACGAGCATCAAGCTCGGACGAGTACGCTCGCTCATCTCTAATTATGACCTACTTTTATCCTTTTTTGCCTCTGTATTGGTACTATTTTCAATTAGGCAAATACACATCAGTATTTACCCAGTAAAAAATAAAGCAAGGACAGCAAATACAGAGACAAACACAAATAAAGCAACTGATGACATATGGTTGTGATGTCATCTGTAAAACATTCATATTATGGATCCCTATTATAGACATTTTACAATACGCTTGTCTGAAACTGGCCTAATAGTTATTTCATATTAGTACCATAGTAGGGAAAATGGATTCTAACAGATTATGGCAGATCGTTTCTTTTTATCATGGATTCCTAAAAAAAAGTGACAAGGCTGCATAGTGTGAACAGAGCCTGATAGTAATTTCATATAATAATAGGGGAAACCCGATCCTAATAGACTATGATGGAATCAGACCTGTCATGGTTACTGTAAAACCAGAGGCCACAGCGCTAGTGTGAATAGTTCCTAATAATGATTTCATATAATTGTAATGAGTGGAAAATACATATCTTAACTGATGATGTCAGATCATAGCATTTTCGTCATGAATTCTCCAGATACAGCCACAACGTTAGCATCAACAGAAATTGTAGCTGTGTCATGGTATTTTTTACATAGAGCCTCGTGTGGTGCAGAGTGTTTAGGCAGCAGTATGCAATCCTAAGCTCTCACCCATGACCTGAAGGTTGCAGGTTCAATCCCCAGATGGGTCAGGCAGCCAGCTCAAGTTTGACTCAGCCTTCCATCCTTCTGAGGTCAGTAAAATCAGTACCCAGCTTGCTGGGGGGTAAAGATGACTGGGGAAGGCAATGGCAAACCACCCCGCAAAAGCAGTCTGTAATGAAAACGTCACAATGTGACATTATCCTATGAGTTGTTCACAACTCGATGCTTGCGCCAGGGGACTTTACCATTTTTTATATATAAAGTATGCCATAGTCTATAGCATCAAGCATAATGTTAAAAACACCAGAACCCTGGTGGAAACCTAAGGGACCGAATCAGTAATAGGGTGAAGAATTGCTAAAATTAAAACATAACTTTTAATTAGTATGCACTAAAATAAAGGTTCCATATGTTTAAAAAGCAACATAGGCAAACTGCCATAACATAAATGGTCACAATGGACCCAGTAAATACACAAAAATACAAACCGTGTATAAATAACCAAAGAATCTAGAAAGTCATCAGAACCAATGGAAAGAAGGAATTGTAATAGTACTACCACCAACCCGATGATCCACGTCCACTCAGACATGGTAAAGTAATGCTAGATTACAACTAACCCTATAAAGCTCTACCAGCTATTCACTCTGAAATTAATTACGGAGACTCCGGCCTGAGAAGGGTGCCCCTGTCCAGATCTATCCATAATATGAAGACCTTAAGCAGGCCCTAAACAAAAAGTCACCTGTTCTACACATTTCACCAAAAGAAATTGGGCTCATTAGGGGAAAGCTATATTGGACAAGAGCACCAATGGGCATAACATTCAGGAATAGAAACTATTTTATGTATTCTCATATCAAAAACACTGCATGTAGCAACATGAACACTACATATGGCAGCGCTTGTGCTCACACGGTGTCCCGCACCCACTCATATGGAAGAAAACACCACCTCCAGAAACATCACATTCAGAATCCCCAGTGATGTCAGTCCTGTAAGTGCTGGGATGGGGAGAATTGAAATACAGAGGTCATCAAAGTAAACACATAACAATCTCTGAGATCACTTTACAATAACCCTAATGCTATATAAGTAAAAATGAGTATTTTGCTGACCTTACAAGCTACCTTCTTAGATGTAAAATTACAAAAGTCAAACTGACTATGTTACTGACAGAGGAAAAAAGAAAAGAGAGAAAACGGGGAGGGGAAAACATTCCATGTAAATGATTATATAGGAGATACTACCTAAGCCAATACATACTATAGTGACTATAATAATAGGCATACACAAACCCTATACTGACATCAGAGGAAACAGCTAAAAATATGCTGTTCATTGAGGCCAAGAGGAGAAACACTACACAATTCATAAGTCCAAAATGATTCACTCTGCAGAACTTTTCGATTCTGGTTACCACCATGTAATGGCAGACGTGGTACCACTTCCTTTGCCAACAAAATGTATGGCTCAAAAATTACTTCCATGTATGTCCTTCACATGGCAGGCTACTGTGGTGTCTCTTTCTCTGAATGTCATTTCCCAAGCCCTCCGCCTAAGTTTGTGTGTTGATTTACCAAAATATTCAAGATGCAAATGCATCTCATCTTCTAAAGAACCCCTCTTGAGCGCCAGTGAATAAAATCATGAATACAATAAAACTTAGATGTAACATCTGTTAAAAATTCCTTAGTGGCTGAATTGTATGGTAATTACATGAACACAGCTGCTACACGGAAAATGACCTACCACACATTGGTTAGATAGCCATGTCCCCTGTTTAGAAGGGGACTGGAAATGGCCATCAATCAAATGATCCCCCACTGATCTGCCTCTCCTATAAGTAATCGGTGGTGGCAGATTGGTGGGGAACCTTTGGTTGTTAGCCATTTATGTAAAAGCATAAACCTTGACAACAGTGTGATGAAAGTCAACTATTTATTTCACATAATGGTTTTGATCATTATATTTGACTCCTGGCGACCACATGCAGTCTACTGTATTTCGCTTGAATGTCTTGTGTTCTACCTGGGTTAATATTCTTGCTAGCTGTTCTTCCTCTTCATCTTTTCACATCAACTTTTCCAACCCTAACATCTTTTCTACTGAACTGGTTCTACTCAACACTACATTAAATAGCTCCAGTTTGGACATTTGTACTCCTTGCGGAAAGTTAGACTTCATCTGGTCAAAAATGTATATGAAGCATCCAAGACTATCCTGGGACATGTTTTTTTTCATCTACTTATGGTAAAGTTTGGTATCTTACAAGACTTTTTAAAAAAAATATCATTGATGCCAGGAAAAGTCAATCTTTGACCAGATGAAGTAAAATTTTCCGCATAGAGTGCAAATGTCCAAACTGGAGCTACTCAACTCCAAATTAAATAGCTCCAGTTTGGACATTCATACTCCATGCGGAACGTTAGGCTTCGTCTGGTCAAACATTGACTTTTCTTGGCATCTTTGATATTCTAAAAAAAAGTCTTCTAAGATACCAAACTTTACCATATTTAGATTTAAAAAAAAACATGTCCCAGGATAGTCTTGGATGCTTCATATAAATTCTATTTAATAATGTGCCCGAACTGTGTTTTTCTTCTGTAATTCCAGTTGCATTGCATTCTTTCTTTCGTGAAACCATCAAGGTCTTTTGATTCATTTCATTGGCATACCATACTGCAAAATTCCTGTCAGTGGGACAATGCATAGAGAAAAGTGGAAAAAAAACTATTGTAATGTCACATTGAAACTATTCTTTGTGTTGTGTTCTATTACATTGTGTTTTATCCTTCACTGTCCTCAAATTAAGTTGTATTTGTGAAAGGTAAAGGTCAACCTGACATTGGCGACGTTTAGCAGAGGCTTGTGCGGCTTAAATGTAACACGTAAAGGCCCTTACTAATGGCTTATAATTGCTACAGTGCTGTTTGTAGTGGTCCAGCTTGTAAGAGTTTCACTTTGGCATTATTTACTAAATTATTACTTAGAAATTGCCCATCATATAAAATGACAGATTGCTTTTTTTATTCTTTCTTTGTAACCATGAGCAGCTGTATATTTTTATTCCTCTATGAGTCCAGCTTTTATTCGCAGCTACAATTAATGTTAGATTATTAGCAGGGGCATTTCCAAAAGCCCTGCAGGTATCCTGTCATTTAACCTACATGGGAATGTACATTAATATATTTCTTGCAACAAATAATGTTGTTTCTGTGAACCTAAAGTTATAAGTATATTGCCTGAATTTATAGGCTGATGCTCTAAGGGTATGGTCCTACATGGCAGCAACTGGACAGCCCAAAACCACACTGATATACAAGTCCACACGACCATTAACTATTAACAGTCAATTTTCTATCAATCAATTTGAAAGCCGCACTGACTTGCATACTGGCACAGTTTATGCATATATATAAATACAGATGACTGACATGCAATAAGCAATAAATATTTAATGCAACCGCCATGTAGGACTGTGGTTGGCTAGTGGTAAGCGTGCTTTCAGATGAGTCCTCTTGTCCCTGAACACTGTGACAGCACCATCAGAGTGTTCAGTGACAAGAGAAATCTCCGTAGGGAGTAAAGAATTCCCTGCCACAGCTGTCACAGCTGTGGCAGGGGATTTCTTCATCTCCGTGGAGAGTCCCCTTGTCACTGAACATTATATATATACAGTGCTGTCACAGTGTTCAGTGACAAGGGGACTCCCCGCGGGGCTTTATAATTTCCCTGCCACAGCTGTCATAGCCATCATAGCTGTGGCAGAGGATAGCGATGTTCTCGCATTGCTTTCAATGGGACCGGCACTTCTGCAGCCCCATTGAAAGTAATAGGTTGCCGGCAAGCCCGGCAGGGATTTTCTGGGAAGGGCTTTAAATATAAGCCCCTCCCTGAAAAATCATCCCTAGAATGTGTTAAAAATAAAAAAATATATATACTTATCTCTCCCCAGCTGCCGGGGCTCAGGCACATCCATCTGCGTCTTCTCCCGGCACTGCTCTGAATCTCTTTCAGCAGGCCGGGATTTAAAATCCCGGCCTGCTGAAAGGGCTGTATCTGATTGGCTGAGCACTCAGCCAATCACAAGAAATGCTCAGCCATTCATCGAATGACAGCTGAGTGCTGCCTATAATTGGTCACAGCGCTCAGCCAATCACAAGCAGCGCTTGACCATTCATTGAATTCAATGAATGGCCAAATGCTGTCTGTGATTGGCTGGGAGCTGTGACCAATCATATCAGCGCTCAGCTGTCTTTCAATGAATATCTGAGTGTTGACTGTGATTGGCTTGATGCTCAGTTAATCAGATACAGCCTTTTCAGCAGACGGGGATTTTAAATCCCCGGCTGCTGAAAGAACTTCATTACAGTGACGGGACCCAAGCTGCTAGACGCACCTGAGCCTCTAGCAGCAGCGGAGAGTTGGGTATTTTTTTTTCTACACCAGATAGGAATGATTTTTAAATTAAAGCCCATCCCTGAAAATCACTGCAGGGTTGCTGGCATCATATGGCTTTCAATAGGATTTCAATGGCGGCCCCATTGAAATCAATGAGAGAGCTTTGCGATCCTCTACCACAGCTGTCACAGCGGAGTTGAAGAAATCCTTTGCCACAGCTGTTACAGCTGTGACACCTGTGGCAGGGGATTCTTTACTCCCCGTGGGGAGTCCCCTTGTCACTGAACACTGTGACAGTGCTGTCACAGTGTTTAGTGACAAGGGGACTCCCTACGGGGAATATTTACACAGCAGTGGTGGAGAGGTGAGTATATATATATATTCAAATTTTTTATATTTAATTTTTTTAACACAAACCAGGGATGATTTTCAGGGTAGGGCTTATATTTCAAGCCCTTCCCTGAAAATCACTGCAGGGGTTGCCGGCAGCCCATTGCTTTTAATGTGGCCGCTGACAGCAGCCGGGGCCCCATTGAAGGCAATGGGCATGGACCTGCATTCATGTGTGTTTGTGGACATATGTGGGTGCGTGGTTTTGTGCACACCTATGTTTGCACATGCTCGTGTGAATGCGCCCTTACGGTTGGTCTTTATCGCTGCTATTTTATTTAATAGTGTTATTAATGAAGACAAGAAAAGTAGAAATTGCACCCAATCATCTGTTAGGAAAATAAAATGTTATTCTTATAATACAATTTAGAAATGGGAATTAAAATGTATTGGAATACCTACCAATGAAATGGTGATGATATCCTGTTTTCATATTATTGCATATCATATAAATACAAGTCTAACATGCAATATATGTTAAACCTTAAAGGGGTTCTGAGAAAAAAAAAACTTTTTACTTTCCTTGCCTGGCCAGGACTGATCGCCAGGCATGTCCCCTCTGTTGGGCATCTTCTTCTGTGGCTTCTAGAAGCAGAGGTGGAGCAGTCAAAATGACACTTCCGAGGTGAATGGACGAGCCGCCCACAGCAAGCACGTCACAAGCAGTGCTTGCTGTGGGCGGCCCGTCCGTCCTGGCTGAACTCCCGAGTCCCTGTCAGAGGGCACCTGTCCTCTGTGCATGCGCGGATTCCCAGAGGGGGGGGCGGCTCGTTGGAGGAAGAAGAAGAGCCTGCTGGGAGAAGACCCCGCTGTACAACAACAGGAAAAAGCATATTTATGTGTTTTAAGGAACCAATGAGTAAGCAGGTGGGAAAATGTTCTGTGCATGCGCGGATTCCCGGAGGGGGGGGGGGCTCGTTGGAGGAAGAAGAAGAGCCTGCTGGGAGAAGACCCCACTGTACAACAACAGGAAAAAAGGTCAGTATACGATTTTTATGCTTTAACAGCCATTAATCGTGAGTTCCCTGGGTCCATTAGGCAGACCAGGGAACAATGGCTGCTAAAGCATAAAAATCTGATTCCCATTTAAAATATTAAACACTCAAAGGAGAATGTATGATTAAACTTAAAAGAGTATGCAC
This sequence comes from Eleutherodactylus coqui, assembly GCF_035609145.1. Taxonomy (NCBI): domain Eukaryota; kingdom Metazoa; phylum Chordata; class Amphibia; order Anura; family Eleutherodactylidae; genus Eleutherodactylus; species Eleutherodactylus coqui. The sequence continues at coordinate 256,582,346 of NC_089839.1, read as the reverse complement.
ACATAGCAAAGGTCAAAAGTGTATAGTGACCAGGATAGCTCAACCTGCATGCTAAGGGTTTATCATAACGTGTCTTTAGAACCTTACCTGCTCTTTAAGGGTTGCATTATAGAGGAAAACTGTCATCTGAATTGTTGTTTGTGTGCTTTTACACAGAGCAATTGTTGTTCAATTTCATGATCACTGAACAAATTGTTGGGAGCATTTACACAGGACAAAATATCATTTTATCAACTAGTTTCGGTGCAGGAGATTATTTGCTGGGCGTGTATTTGAATTTTCACCCCTTCCACAACACCCGTTCATTGGTTGCTGAATCTACTGAATGCACTTAATTACGTACAAGTGGTCTTCAAGTGAACACTCGCTGCAGTCTCACGCTGGTTCAACTGAACAGTCGGTGCTTCATTCTTCTCGCCTTCAAGGAGTGCTTTTTTTTCAGGCCTATATTCATGTGTGTAGCCCTTTTTGCTTACCTATGATAACAGATGAACCAAAAAAAGATCAAGAACAAGGAGAGGCCGCAGAACCAACTATTCTATTGAAGGCCCAACCAGCAAAAGACTGTAGCAGTGAGTGCATCTCCGAAGACCAAACCCAACCAGAAACGGTAGGGACTATTCAGTCAAGGATCACTTGCGCATATTGATGTGCTTTAAAGAACCAATGAGTAAGCAGGTGGGGAAATATTCAAAAAAAGACAGGATCCTTCCTGTTTGCCTTCAAAGTTATTGGCTGAAAGACAACAATTACCTGTTTAGACCAAGCAATAGTTAATCAAGCAGCGACTATTTTTAGGTGAGCTGAAACTACTGTACAAATTCCTGTCCGTCACCTGGCTTAAACCGCCATAGCTGAGAAAAATGGTGCTGCATATAATCCAACTGACTTGATGCTAATGATTGCTCTTCTATTGCAGCAGAGAATCTGTGTTGATGTATTGTATGCAGTTGTATCCAGCTGAGTGCAGGGTTAGGTATGTGTCAGTTTTCAGCTACTGCATGTAGACAATAATGCTCCCTTTCACTGATAGCAAGCAGTGAACTTAAACATAATAAGAAAACGAAAAAAAAAAACTATGTTAGAAAGTTGTAACGCTTTTCATTATGCAATGATCAAAGGCGTTGCCCAAATTATATATATATATTTTTGTAATTTGTGCTCTCTAAAAATAATAAATATCCAAAAATAACCCTTGCTGACTCTCTGCAGCTCCCACACGGCAACTCCATTCTCCGTACTGGGTCTATGTTGACAGGCTGCAGTCAGCTTGTTTACAAAACATCACAGGCTGCTGCAGCAAATTATAGACAGACTGGCTGCAGCCTGTAAGCACAGTGTCGTAAGGGAAATCAGACCTACAGCACTGGAGTTGGGGGGCAGCTAGGAAAGGAGAGTATGGATTGTTTTATTATTTTTACATATAGGGAGCACAAACTGTTAAAAACAATATATAACTCGGACAACCCCTTTAAGTTGAAATGCAGGACAGAGCTGGGTGGAGGCTTAATTTTTTTTTTCGTGACAACTTCAAAAGTATTAGCAAAGGCTGCGGCTCTGGAACTTTGAATAATCTTGGAAAATAGTATAGTGTGAGTTAAATATGGAAAATTATGTACAGTCAGAGCAAAGCACAGATACAACAGATTAAAAGCATGTTTGATAGAAGAAGGTCGAGAGGCGGAAGAGAACACAGTATGAATTTGTATTTGACAAAGCTGAAAGTAAATTTCCTTTTTACCTTTTCTATACCATTAAGTGGTTCAGTAGTATTTCTCGAGATATTCTGTGGCAGGAAGATTATTTTGCACCAATAAATCATGCCCAATGTTAAGGAGACTTTATAACCAAATTGTGAATATAGTTTATCAAATTGTTACTGTGCAACCTTAAATAGTATACAGAACTTTCCTGTTCGTGTAGATAAAAGTATATAAAATGTTTATAGTTGATTTTTCATAATAACTATCTAGTGTCACTATAGTTCTTATCTTTGTAGCTAAGGACAGATGGTCTTACACTTTTTGGTACAGAATAAACATAATGTTACATCAGCAAAAAATGCTTATGAGTTAAAGCAGATATTTTCAGAGTTCAAGATAAATCTGGTTCAAAGATGAAGGTTAAAGTTTTCCAATTAATTTAAAACTTTACTTATTTTATATGTATCTAATGTTTTTAGTGAGAATTGAGCTTTTTTTGCAATGCATGCATAGAGCAGGTCCACCAGAGCAAGAGTTGCTCTATGCAATAGTTCTCTGTTTAGGCTAATAGGCAATAGGGTTCTAATAATGCAGAACAAGTCATCCTTCTCTTTGATGTCTATGTGTCCTAATAGACCATATGGAAAGAGGTTGCATTCAGGAGACAATCCCTTTAACATGTAATTAGGCCACTTGCTTTTACTACTTAAAGGGGTTGTCCCGCGAAACAAAGTGGGGGTATACACTTCTGTATGGCCATATTAATGCACTTTGTAATGTACATTGTGCATTAATTATGAGCCATACAGAAGTTATTCACTTACCTGTTCCGTTGCTAGCGTCCCCGTCTCCATGGTGCCGTCTAATTTTCAGCGTCTAATCGCCCGATTAGACGTGCTTGCGCAGTCCGGTCTTCTTCCTTTCTGAATGGGGCCGCTCGTGCCGGAGAGCGGCTCCTCGTAGCTCCGCCCCGTCACGTGTGCCGATTCCAGCCAATCAGGAGGCTGGAATCGGCAATGGACCGCACGGTGCACCGCATGGTGCACCGTGGGTGAAGATCCCGGCGGCCATCTTACTTAGGTAAGTAAGAAGTCGCCGGAGCGCGGGGATTCGGGTAAGTACTGGCCGTTTTTTTTTTTTTATTCCTGCATCGGGTTTGTCTCGCGCCGAACGGGGGGGCTATTGAAAAAAAAAACAACCCGTTTCGGCGCGGGACAACCCCTTTAAAGATAAAGAGGATATTACATTCATACAGGATGCAAGTATAGCGTCCCTAACGGATGTCACCAACACTTCACACCAAGAAGTAACAGATGTCCTCAATGGACTAATACAGACATATATTATGTCACCAAAACGTGGTGAACACAAAATATGGCAAATAATGGTAACAGAAATACAGGAATGGAAACACTATTCCTAATCAACTTTGGAGTGGCAGATCCTGCCTAGGATCAGGGTGATCACCCTGATAGGGACAGCTCCACATCAGGAATCTGGTTGGATCTCGTCTGTTCATTGATGAAGGGAGGCTATCTCTCAGAAAACTCTCTTCTTGACCCCCTACAGTCCAGCTTCCACCCTCTACACTTGACAGAAACTGCCCTTACAAAAGTGCCAAACGACTTCCTGACAGCTAAATCGAGGGGTGACTTCTCCCTACTGATCGTTCATGACCTTTTTAACAGCATTTGACACGGTTGACCACAAACTCCTTAATATGTTTCACTCCATTGGCTTAAAGGACATTGCTCTTTACTGGTTCTCTTCCTACCTATCTGACCGCTTATTTAGCATATCATTTGCAGGCTCTACCTCCTCTTCTCTTTCCCTTGTTGTTATGGTCCCCCAGAGACCGGTCTTTTGCACCCTTCTCTTTTCCATCTACAGATTCCCTATTGGACAAACCATCAAAAGATTTAGCTATCAGTACTATCTCTATGCTGACGACACCCGTGACATCACAACACCATTCCTCCAGAACATCACTGACTGTCTATCCGCTGTCTCTAACACTATGTTCTCTCTCTACCTAAAACTGAACCTCTGAAAACTGACCTACTCGTGTTTGCGCCCTCTGCTAACCGACCTCATCCTGACATCTCCATCTCAGTGTGTGGCACCTTCATAACTCCCAGAGAGCACACCCGCTGTCTTGGGGTTACATTTGACTCCAATCTTTCCTTTACCCCCTTTATCCTATCTCTTGCCCAAACATGTCACCTGCACCTCCAGAACATCACAAGAATCTGCCCTTTTTTCACTGTGGACACACTAAAAGCACTCACTATTGCCCTCATCCACTCTCAGCTCAATTATTGCAACTCACTGCTGATCGGCCTCACTTGCACCAGATTCTCCCCTCTCCAATCCATCCTGAATGCAGCAACCAGGCTCATCTTCCCATCCAGCCATTGATCAGATGCCTCTGCCCTGTGCCGGTCACTGCACTGGCTGCCTGTCAAATACAGAATTCAATTTACACTCACTACCCTCATCCACAACACTCTCCACAGCACCACGCTGCCCTATATTGCATCCCTCATCTCCATCCACCACCCAGCCCGCACTCTCTGCTCCCCTAATGAAAATAGATTAAGTGCGCCTCTAACTCGAACCTCTCATTCCTGCCTCCAAGCCTTTTGCAAAGCAGCATCTGTCCTCTGGAATGCGATAAATACAGTGATCCCTCACTATATTGCGGTTCAATGATTGCGGCTTCAGTGCATCGCGTATTTTAAATAGACGATATATAATTCTGTTTTTGCAGAGTTTATTGCCATATTGCAGAATTTTGCGCTACTTACAGGAAAAACAGTACGCCACTAGCGCTTGCCAACGCAAGATCGTAAACGGCACACTATTGGCTGATGGAATGTGTTCTGTATCCTGGGAGCTGATTGACTCATTGATCGTAGCATCGGTCTGTTTGTTCATGTTTGCAATTGTTTGTCAGTTCACCTGACAGATTCATTTGTCTAAATATAATGCCGCTCCTTTGTGGATTTTCATGTATCGCGGGGGTCTCTGAAACATAACCCCGGCGATAGATGAGGGATCGCTGTATTTAGGCAATCCCTGACACACATAATTTCAGCTGTGCTCTAAAAATGTACCTCTTCAGGGAGGCATACCATATCTCCTAAACCAAACCCCTCTTTACTCTGCCTGATAACATGCTCCCTGTCCTACTGATTGCAATCACTGCTAGTTGCAATCAACCACACCCTGCAGTCATACCAATTCAGCCATTTTACAGCTCAATTTGACCATTGTCTATGTGTATAGCATCCCTCACTTTCCACCTCGCCATACCGCGTACACCGCCAGCCCCTTTACCTTCTGTATCACCCCATTATTTGTAGTATGTAAGCTCGTTGGAGCAGGACCCTCACCCCTACTGTCTCCATCAACTGATTCCTAGATGTAACTGTGGTTTTGTTTCTGTTCCCTCTGCTTTGTAAGCGCTGCAGAATATGTTGGCGTTATATAAATAAAGATTATTATTAGATGTTTAATGCAGAAGGAAATAGCAATGTATATAACACAGCATTAGGGAGAAGTGAATAAACCCTACTCAGAAGAAATAACCAGAGGTACTTAGCTGATAGGAGTTCACTGCTTCACCAAACAGCTCAGACAAGACAATAACCAGCGCCCATATATAGGAGGGCCCAGAGTAAATACACTTCTATTATGGCTGATTGGCTAGCTAGGAAGGGGAAGCACCCCACTGTTGGCCAATCAGTCTATACACCACATGAGATGCTGTAGCAGAGTTGTGAAGAAGGGCACATTATGAACTGAGCCCACTGAGGGATTTCCGAGAGGTGACACCTAACAATCTTCTGCAGAAACAGGAAGTAGACATTCATATCTGTCCAGTGTTAAATGATAGAGCGCATGTGCCATAGGTGTGGTCATATGGGTCATACTGATGTTAGGCACTTCTTCATTGCAGCCAGGGCACTGCAACAGAGGATGGCCCATTTTACACAAAAGCTAATTTCACTTATAAATTGAAAGTTGCAATCTGGAGACATGTTTGGTGCTCTCACATTTTAAAGTGATACACTGGGAAAAATATGAAAATACAGCTATTGCCTAAAATGGAGGTGTCTATTTTAACACTAGTCTTTCTTAAAAGGTCCCATTACTTATGATATCCACAAGCGTTTTCTTGTAAGCCACTCCTGTAATCTACCTATACTTTCAGGCCCCAAGCAATTGTTGTCATAACCAACCTGGTAACCTGTATAGGATTCAACTCACTGTGTATATAAACAGATATTGGAGAGTCACAACCTTTAAAGTTTAACAGTTGGGTTATGACAATCACTGCCTGGGGCGTGAACACATATGGAGGCTGTAGGAGTGGTCTGCCAGAAAATACCCGGTGATCCCCTGGTGGTGATGACAGCATAGGTAAAACTTTGAGGTTGGGATGGGCATCACTCTGGTCAACAACTATATTTCGCTACACTTTATCTGAACAAAAATAGCGTATCCACAAAATGAGAAAGATACATTTTTGATTTGACAACCTTACATAGTTTTTACCTAATTTGTCAGAAAGTATATTTGATTCATATCACAGACATGGACAGAATAAAAGAAGCTTTATAGTGTTCCTTGCCAAGCCACTATTTTGCTTCTCCTTCCTTTGCATAGACTTGCACAATCTTTTCAGTACAGTATTGCTTTTGGCCATAATGTAAGTATTGTTATTCCCCTTCAATATATAGGGATGCATGTCTTGTAAAACTGTAGGTCCCCGTAGAGTAGAAATAGAGAAAGAGAATAATATGATATTTACGCACCCTTTGACCACAGTATTATAGTATCTAAAGCAGAAAAAAAGATGTATGTCCATGCAGTTCAGCCTACTAACCCCCAATGTTAATCCAGAGGAAGGCAAAAAAAACCCCAATAAAGTAGAAGCCAATTTTGCCCATTTAAGGCAACCCGAATAATCCCTGGATCAACAACCCTTTTGAAGTTATTAATGATTACAACATATAATATTGTATATAACATGTTCAATAACCAAAAGAGGGTTTAAATTATCTGTCTGTAGTATAAAATAAAAGACTTATTGCTGCCACTTCCTGATTTATACACTATATATTTGGGGCCTGTACTGTGCTTTTGGTGGTCATCTTCGGACCTTGTATGTTACGATCGTGTGGGCAAACTAAGCACGGGGCCCACACGATCATACCTAAAGAGGGATGGATGGATGGATGCATGCACACAGGTTGCAACAGGGTCACACGGGTTTCAGGCAACTGACCCTGTTCTACACGGGAGGATGGCATGGCCCTACCTAAGCGGGGGATTCGCCCCAATAAAGGGCGGCCCAGCGGTCTTCGAATCTGGGCCCTAGCTGATCCTAGGAGCCACGCACCAGAACAGGACGCATTCACATGCCACATGACAGGGACTGAACCACAGGACACACAGAGCCAGAATACTCCGCATACAGCAGCCAAAATGCAAACACTAGTAACAGATGATAAGCTGAATATAAATACTAGGTATTAGTTGACATTTTGTACAAAACATGGAAGCTAGCGGACCAAACTTCACAGCTCCTGGTTATACCGCTAGTCCCTACACTAACCAGAAGTCCAGCAGAGCCGGACAGAGTTCACACAGAACACTGCAACAGGACAGGGCACAGATAGCAGGTCACACAGCAAGCTAACACAAAACTAACAGAATATAAACGAACAAACGGACATGAACCAGCAAGACACAGATCACACAGCAAGCTTGCAACAGGACAGAACATAGCACTGGACACACAGCTAGTTGCATCAGGAACAGGATAGAGCACAGGGCACACAGCCAACTGAAACAGTACCAGGACAGAGCACAGGGCACACAACCAACTGCAACAGGAACAGGACAGAGCACAGGGCACACAGCCACCTGCAACAGGAACAGGACAGAGCACAGGGCACACAGCCACCTGCAACAGGAACAGGACAGAGCACAGAGCCAACTGCAACAGGAACAGGACAGAGCATAGGGCATACAGCCAACTGTAACAGGAACAGGACAGAGCACAGGGCACACAGCCAACTGCAACAGGAACAGGACAGAGCACAGGGCACACAGCCAACTGCAACAGGAACAGGACAGAGCACAGGGCACACTTCCAACTGCAACAGGAAAAGGACAGAGCACAGGGCACACTGACAACTGCAACTTATAGTGAAACCCAGACAGACTCCACCCAGAGCTCACATGCACACTGATGAAACTCACAGCAAGTCTATGAGTCCTCATACCAGGGGGAATAGACAGTCAGCTACACAAGCTGACATAGGGAACCGTGTCATGTTACGCCAACTGACACACAGAGCAGACAGTCAGCTACGCAAGCTGACATAGGGGACCGTGTCAAGTTACACCAACTGACGCACAGAGCAATACATAAGACTTTTGAAGGCCGCACCTGCAAAGGGGGAAGGAAAACGGAGCTGCATGTACTGCAGACTAGGACTGCAGGTGTCCAAACCGTCTTTAGGGAAGCAGAGAGACACAGACCTACTTACAAACACAGGTCTGAATGGGAACAAGGCAGATTCATCCAAACAGTACAAGAGCAGCTTCAGACAAGGATTCATGACTGCTCACTCTGGAACTAGCCAGAGGCGGACAAAAGCAGGGTTTATATGTGAGCACAGACCCAGGAGATTGGCTAGCAGGAAGTACCACACCCAGCCAGCTAAATCAATTACCCTGTGAGGTCTGTGCTGCTAGGAAGCTTAGAACTACAGATCCCAGCAGCACATGTAACATTGTAGTTTGCATAAAGATTGTATAATTCCCACAACTTTTCCTGCATGCCTTTATGCATCCTTGGATGCCTAACCTATAGGATTATGACAGAAATATGATAACTAATCCCTAAACACTGAATGTAAAAATGATTAAATCTACGTATAAAGTTGCTAAATCTCTTTAATTGTGAAAATTTTGCCAGCTCTAGTATGAGCATTAGGAAACTCCACTACGCTGGCCCTGTATTCATATTTCTCTTCAGAGAAGAATAACAGAAACCAAGAAGGCTTCAAGAAATGTAAAAACCCTCATGGTACACAAAGATTCTATTATCCCTTTAACATCTCCTTTTCTTCTAAGGTCTTTATACACCCTTTGCAGAGGTATAACTATAATGGTGTAGAGGTAGCAGGTGCATGCATGTCCTGATAACTGAGGGGACCCAAAGACCTCTCTACAACATAAGACAACACCAGTGTTATAAATCACACATGGAGATAGCTACCTTTTTACAGGGTTTGCATTAGAGTCCATGGGCTTCAAGTTACCTGTGCTGTACACTTTTTGGCCTACTTTAGATGGGGCTAATTTAATTACTGTTTGGTACTCCAAATGTATGGTACATCATTGCATCAGTATAAAATAATATCATGGGTCTATACTTTTCTATGATATTACCACCATCCTTTCAATTATTACATAGTAACATGGTATGTTAGGCTGAAAGAAGACAATGTCCATCTAGTTCAGTCTGTTTGCACCCCTCCCCTCGTTGATCCAGAGGAAGGCAGAAAAAAACGATGAGGTAGAAGCCAATTTAGCCCATTTGGGGGGAAAAAAATCATTCCCGACTCCAGAATAATCCCTGGATTGATATTATTAATTACCATGGCTTATTATTAGAGCTATGGTTATTGCCTACAATTGGTTATCATTTGTTGGTAGGGATTTACGCTTATGTATATGTACTTATGCTCATTATTTATATTAACATATAACCCTCTCAATCTCATGTCTTTTGCTTTTTTTGTTTACTTTTTATATCTTGGTTACCATTTCGGAAACTCAGTGGTCTTATGAATTAGATTAGCACAATATATTGTTGTTGGCTATTATAACATGAATACACTTAGGCCTCATGTCCACGGGGAAAATCAGGCCCGCTCCGGATTCTCCATGGAGAATCCATAGCGGGTCCCTCCTGCCCCGCGGACATGAGCGCTGAAAATAAGAATTAACTTACCTCTCGCACGCTCCGGATCTTCCCTTCGCCGCGGCGTCATCTTCTCTGCGTCGCGTCCGGATCTTCTTTCTTCCGCACGGCAGATGCGCAGGGCACGTCGGTTACGTCGGTGACGTGCCCCGCGCATGCGCCGGCCCGAAGAAAAAAGATCCGGCCGCGACAGAGAGAAGATGGAGCCTCGGCGAAGCGAAGATCCGGAGCAGGTGAGTAAATTCCGAATTTTGTCTCCCGCGGATCCGGACGGCTTCCATAGGCTTCAATAGAAGCCCGCGGGAGCCGTCCCCGCGGGAGACCCGCACGAAAATGGAGCATGGTCCAGATTTTTTCATGCTCCATTTTTTTTAAAATCACTTTTATTGACCATCCGCGGGTATTTATCTACCCACGGGGGGTCAATGCATCCCTATGGGATGCGGATCCGCGGGCAGGAGAAGAGTTAAAATCCGCTGTGGATTTTAATTCTTCTTTTGCCCGTGGACATGAGGCCTTAAACCTTTTGTTTTTGTTTGTTTTTGCCTTTAATTTTGTTTTTTGAAATTCTCTGGACTTTATTCTCCTTATTCCATGCCCCATCATACTACTGGAATGAAAAAAAAAAGAAAAATTAGTAAGAAGGTGTTACTATGGGGTAGGAGAAAACCTGATTATTTGGAATAGGGCTTTGACAACTTGGCTACATAGGGACAAGACATTTTTGATGACAGCTTGGAGTGTATAATAACTATAGATACTACGTAATGAAGCTGCAATAAGCTGTCTCAGGTAAGTTATCAGGATGGAAGTCTCTTTCCATTCGATTCAATTTAATAACTTAAAACAGGAACATTTAATGTGTAACTGAAAGATATAAAAGAAAGTAGAATTTATCATTTCCAATGACCCTCAATGATGTCCTGCACCATTTAGTCGATACATATAATTCTTATAATTGGGTAATTCCGGTTTAATACAAGTTTCCTCCACTAGAGTTTCAAATTACCTCTAGCTACTTCATATTTTATTGTTTTATGTTTAACATAATATACCCCCTGTCCTTCAACCGGGATAGTTTTCATTCTTTGGCCATTTGCCAAGCTATAGACCTTAATTAATTCCATTTCCCCTGTTCTACTGTAGGTACCTTGCTAAATTGAATATTTGTAAAAAAAACAAAGTACTAACATATAGCATTCACTCACACCAGCAGAGGTTACAATTCACTTTGATGTGTATTTATGGAGTCCGGGAGCGAGATGAAACCTCAAACATGATATAATTCCATTCATGGGTTTTAATGAATTTTCGTTTCATTAATGATATTTTTCCATGGTTTTACGGCAGCACCCTTTGTGATTTTGGCGTGTCTCTTTTAGAGTTCTCTGGTTGTTTTATTTGAGATTTCACAAGAGATTGTGAGCAGGGAACTATAACTCAGATTCTTTAAAATTAAATTCCTTTGAGGGGCAATAACATTGGTTTCCTTCTGAGCTAAATATGTTGTAATGTTTCGTAATGGTCTCATTACACACTCCAGCAATTGTTCTGAGAGGCCAAATCAGATAATCCAGGCTACGGGTTCCAGCCTTTTGGTTTTCATTCTGTAGAAATATAATTGTATTTCAGAACAATCTCTCTCCAAAATAATACGGATGGAGGGATGAATATCAGTTCATTATGACTGTCAGACGTAAATCTGGAATTTGAAAGTTGCAGTTGTCTTAGAGAGTCAGTATTATGTTCAGGCACAAAAATGGTAATTTGTTAAGTTAGTTACCTGCCACGATTTTTTTTCTTCTCTTTTGCCTGCAGAGTATGCGTCATTCATCTTAATGTCAGCAACATCTGCACACAAATTGTTATGTGGTTCACAGAACATAATCACCAATTAATGGAGTCTTCAAATCACGTATTGTAAGAAACTCTTCAGGGTGATTCCTAATGCTTTGAGCAAACACTTGCATATTTGATAACAGTTATTTAAAGTCATGCGAGTCTATCTTTTCTGTACTATATTACCAACCTAAACCATTCTTGTCAGATGAGATCTCAATGATCCCCAAGAGGAAATATTGGGACGAAAGTTCTTGTGCTCTGATTTTAGAATCTTTAACTGTGGGAACAGGAAAGTAATTTCTCCTCTTTACATTCCCTCATAACACATACATGCACCTCAAGGGAAAGAAATTCAATTGCGGAAGCCAGATGTTCCTTCTTACTGTATCTTATAAAGGCTGGAGCACTGTGGAGAGAATTCAGCAACTGTAAAACTTTAAGTAATGCATTTCTCTCATGCATTTTAACACAAAGACATTTCAAATATGTTAGGATAAAGCAACTATATATATATATTTTTTTATTTTAACCTAAGGTGGTTTCTTTTTCGTCTTCTTTTTGAGGCAGATACCATTGGCTTTGATACAAAGAAGCTGCATGAAAGGTTATTGAAGCCATCCATATCTTACATTTTAAAGTGACCTGGGTAGTTCTACTTATACTGCATTTTATGTTGTATATATTGTACAATAGATTCTGCAACAGCATAGAGAGAATACAAGATCACGTTAGTGTTGGGTGCTATATGATGGAGGATGACACTGAAGGACTGTGTAGGTATCAGAGCTGTAGCTAGGCTTTGCAACACCAATGGCCATGATTCAGTATGACACCCCTCCTCTTGTCACATGCATATACCTAGAACTTACCTCTGTTTGACACCCATAAAATGAAATACCTCTAAAGTTTCACTAAAATGAAGTTTTGAAGGGGTTGTCTGGTTACTGAACCATATTTTTCCAATAGCTATAACTGCCATAACCCTTTCCAATCCACAGTCTGATGTCTTCCTACATTCTCATTGAAGCTTGTACAGCTCCAATGTCAGAAGACGTCCGGCAGGGTATTCTCACCATCTCTTGCCAGCCACTGTGCTGTCTGAGCCTCTCTGGTGCACACACACTGGCTTTAGCCAGCAGATGGTACCGTTGTATAACAGCAAAAAGAGAAAGCCTTTTAGGAAACCCTGAATCCAAAATTGAATTGGAAAGGGTTACAATAACAAAAAAAGTTGTACTTACTTGTTCCCTCTGAGGGAATCTAGCGCTGTAGGCCTGGCTTACTTCTGGCATTTGCTGTGGAAGATGTTCAAGGAAGTCAGGTGAGCACTTCAGCAAATCAGAGGCTGCAGGGTCACCATCTTTAACTACTGGCATCATGGCACCCTGGAAGTGAGCTCTGATGCCAGGAGAATGGGCGGTGACACTGCATCCTCTGATTGGATGGAGTGGTCAGGTAACTTCCTGTGATAACATCTTCTACAACAAAGGCTGGAAGGATACTAGAACTATAGAGCTCCAGTTACCAGACAAAAAATTTAAAATGTCGTGGTTATATTTTTGTGAAAACTGTACAATTGGATGGAAGATAACTAGAGATGAGCGAGCATACTTGTCCGAGCTTGATGCTTGTTCGAGTATTAGGGTGCTCGAGATGCTCGTTACTCGAGACGAGCACCACGCGGTACTCGTCTCGATTAAACGAGCACTGACCATTGAATTCAATGGAGCCGGCAATACAGCCGGCTCCATTGAAAGCAATAGGCTGCCGGCGATCTCAGGATGAATTTTCGGGAAGGGCTTAAAAATATAAGCCCTTACCTGAAAAGCATCCTAAAATGTGTAAAAATAAAAAAAAATAAAAAATATGTCAACATAAAGATCATTCTCCTCTGCCATAGCTGTAACAGCTGTGGCAGAGAAGAACGATGTTAGCCCATTGAATTCAATGGAGCCGGCAATACAGCTGGCTCCATTGAAAGCAATGCGCTGCGGGCGATCGCGGGATGAATTGTCGGGAAGGGGTTAAATATATAAGCCCTTCCCTGCAATTCATCCTGAAATGTGTAAAAATAAAAAAAATATATATACTCACCTTCTGCTGCAGCCGGAGTTCAGCTGCGGCCGCCGGCAGTTCTCCTGAACTGCTTCTCTATACTATTCAGCAGCCGGGGCTTTAAAATCCCCGCCTGCTGAATGAGCTGCCTCTAATTGGTCACAGCCTGACCAATCAGAGGCAGGTCTCACTCACACACCCATTCATGACTTCATGCCTCTCATTGGCTCAGCGGGACCAATCAGTATGTCCTGTGACATGAAACTGTCTTCCACAACCTCACCTTTGTAGCAGAGTTTGGCTGTTCCTTCCTACACAGCTGTTTCATTTAATAACTGTATTTCAACCTATATAGGAAAATGATGATCATTCATTATCATTTGTTTAGTATAATTAGTTAATCCTACACTGGACGTCAATACTACAAAATCCCTGACTTTGTGCAAGTGTACCTAGAAGAATTGATGCCATTTTGAAGACAAAAGAAGGTCATATGAAGTATTGATTTTATTTAAATTTCTCTTTTGTTCATTCACTTTGCATTTTGCTAATTGACTAACAAACTATTAACACTTGTATTTGTGAAAGCATTCTTACTTTGAAGCATTTTTTCTTCACCTGCCTAAAATCACTTCCCTGAATTCCATACCAAAACCCATACATCTAACTGGATTTTGATGCATAATTGCTAGTAGAATTCAGCTATTTTCAATTCCACATCATACCGCATGCTACAAATGTGTATTTTGGTGCTGGATATACTGGAGTAGGGCATACTCTGCAACACTGTTTGAGAATATTCCAGCTGTCTGACAGCACCCTACAGCAGAGGACAGGACTGAGAGCCTCCTGGGTCCTTCCTAAGCTGCTCTATGCACTGTGTACGAAAATTCTCTTCTCCTCCCTCTCCTGTAATCCCAACGACTGAACTGGATGTCTCAAGTTACAACAGCCCTAGCTCCGATTTAAGACATATCGGTCCATTTACCTATAAGAACCTTTATCAAATGTATGGCGCTATACTTTCTGACTTATGTCATTTTATTAGCACTTGTAATTTCTTGTGTGTCAATGGCGATTGTGCTTTATAAAGGTCAATATATGTAAATGGATTGAAATGTTACCTATTACCAATTCTGGATTGCTAACTTTAAGCGTAGACAGCAATGTGGCTAACATTGGTTTGGGGACATGGTTGCTTTATTATGAGATATGGTTAATTCAGTTGACTACAAACTTCACTATACTCCTAATTATACTCATAACTATGGGTTCCACCAACTTCAGATTTTGGCAAAATAGTAGGATGAATTAAAAAGCGTGAAAATGAATATGAATTCTGCATATGTAGCAAAAATTAATAGAGGAAGTATAAGGTATACAGTAGGAAAAAGGAAGGGGGGAAAGAGAATACAAGTTTTAAGATACAATAGACACAAGGCAATTGTATGAAGAGCCACATCAGGTAAATGAGTTGAGGTGGAAGCAATTAGATGAAGCTCCTACTGCAACTTTTTAGAAAAATCATGACCAATTCCTACAAAAATACGTTTTTTGAATAGAGAAATTAGATGTTATCTATCCTTACGGATTGAATAAGGTTTGCAATTTTAATGTTCAGTAAGGTTTATTATTAGAGATGAGCGAACGTACTCATCCGAGCTTGATGCTCGCTCGAGTATTAGGGCACTTGAAATGCTCGTTACTCGAGACGAGCACCACGCGTTACTCGAGTCAATTCCATTTCCTTTCCTGCATGTTTTGCGCCATTTTCTGGCCAATAGACATGCAGGGAAGGCATTACAACTTCCTCCTGTGACGTTCCAGCCCTTTCCCACCCCCCTGCTGTGAGTGGCTGACGAGATCAAGTGACCGCCGAGTATATAAAGCGGTCCCGCCCGCTCCTCGCCTCAGATACACGCTCGCAGAGATTAGGGAGAGTGCTGCTGCTGCTGCTGCTATAGGGAGAATGTTAGCATCTTTAAGAACCCCAACGGTCCTTCTTAGGGCCACATCTGACAGTGTGCATTACTGTTGTGGCAGCTGGGAGCAGTTTTGCACATTTTTTTTGTTCTCATCTTGGGCTATGCAAACTATTGCGTTGTTAGCCTGCAGCCAATTATACAGAGTATAGGGGAAGTACTGGTCAGGCAGGGACAGTGGTAGTGTAGAATCCTGTCAACAAGTACCCCAACGGTCCTTCTTAGGGCTACTTCTGACCGTGTGCATTACTGTTGTGGCAGCTGGGAGCAGTTCTGCACTTTTTTTTTTTCATCTTGGGCTCTGCAGACTATTGCGTTCTCAGTCTGCAGCCAATTATACAGAGTATAGGGGCAGTAGTGGTCAGGCAGGGACAGTGGTAGTGTAGAATCCTGTCAACAAGTACCCCAAAAAAGCTCCTCCTTAGGGCTACCTGTGAGCGTGTGCATTACTGTTGTAGTGGCTCACTATTAGCCAGCTAGGCCTTTCTGCAGCCCAGCGTATAATTTTTTCGGCCTACAGGGTAGGGTGCAGAGTGCAGATGGTTTACCCCTTGCGTTGTCGATGAGGTATCCAACACCCAAACAGAATGAGTAGTGTGTGGACACATGGAGTCCCCACTGGACGCAGGGTCGTGCTGGGGTTGGGCAGCATGTAACCCGGGAAAAGAGGCAGCGGTGTGTCCCGCAGGCAGTGATTGTGCTTAGTTGGAGGTAGTGTGGTGCTTAGCTAAGGTGTGCCTTGCTAATGAGGGTTTGTCCGAAGTAAAAATTGTTGAGGGGGGGGGGTGGCCACTCTTGCCGCTATTGTGACTTAATAGTGAGACCTGGGAACCTGAGATGCAGCCCAGCATGTTGCCCCTCGCCTGCCCTATCCGTATCTGTGTCGTTTCCATCACTTTCGTAGGTTTTGTAGATTTGCACAAATGAAAACCTTAGCGGATCATCGGTCATACACAAAAATGCTCGAGTCGCCCATTGACTTCCATGGGGTTCGTTACTTGAAACGAACTCTTGAGCATCGCGGAAAGCTCGACTCGAGCAACGAGCACCCGAGCATTTTGGTGCTCCCTTATCTCTATTTATTATGTATGTTTAGTAATTGCTATTTAAGATGTTGAATAACTGTTATTTAAGCTTTTATATTATTGCTACGAAAGAGTTAATTATTTGTAATCATCATTTAGGCTTTTAAAGTAATTGCAGGTGATACGGTATCTGTTGAGCATTTAGTGCTCCTGCGAGATCCATATGGATGTGGTGGGTCCCTTGTGAAATGTTGCATGACGAAGGATTGCTGTGAGATACACCTTAGCGTGCTCTGTATGTGATCTCAAGATTGAACTGATTCTATTGTGTTGAGGAGTTAAAACAATTAAACAGGGCGTACAGTACAGTAGTCTTAAAAAAGAATGCTGCAATGTAAAAAGTCTTTTATTCTTATTCGGGATGAGGATTGGAGGCTAATATTGATGCTTTGAAGTCCTTTTGGCAGGACTGGGTGACAATCACATGTGTTTGGGGGCCTCTTCATCGACAGACAGTGTCAGAAGAAAGAAGAATCGGACTCGATGAATTTCAATGCTTGATTTCCTGGAGCTAAGCCACCAGCAGAGATGTCTGGCAGTGGCCTCCTCCGTTCACGCCATTGAAAACGCATGAACACTCAGTAGAACCCAGTGTTGATGTATATAGAGGATGTAAATATATCCAGAGGCTAAATGTGTGTTTTAATCTCCATTAAGCTAAGGCATATACCTTTTGTTTAGTAGGCCACCTCAAAAAACATATACCAGTATGCAGTATGTGTTTTTTTTCTTAAAACACTGTGTTGCTTTAATGCTTGTATGTCTGAACCCTACTCTATAAAATCTTACGAATGTCTCCCAATTTTCCTACTTAAAAAGTATATATATATATATATATAACTTTTTTTTAACTCCTTCATGAACGCATTTTGTTGGAGGGGCGGAGTGGAGCAGACTCAGGCGACAAGCCCACTCCATACCTGGTAGACGTGAGCTGTGTTCAAGAGTTGACTCCCCCTGGTAATGGCTACGATTGGAGCTAGCTCAGACTTCAGCTACTTGAACACTTAGATGATATAGTCAATACTAACTGCTCCTCACTGTAACCTAATTGGCTCTGCTCTAAATGATCATGGGGTACTGATGGGTTGCCATGGCAGTCCCTGGCCTAGTGAAGGCTCCCAGGTCTGCCATGTATTTATACCTATTTAGCCCAACCTGTGTACACCAAATATACAACTCATCTTGCAAAAAACAAATCCTTATACAGCTATTGTATAGGAAGGGAGCAGCCCTAGGGTATACTTGGCTAAATAAACATAATTTCCTAAAAATTTGCCAAAGACAAAAAGACTTCCTCAACGCCTAGCTATCTATAATCATTTTTTTTTTTATAGTTGAGCCATCCGTAAACCTAGTCTAAAAAACATGTAACACATGCCCTCCCAACATGCTTTGCCACACAGGCTTTATCAAGGGAGCTCAGGTAACCTGCATTCTTTTTGTGGTTTGACAGAGACCTCTCTGACATCTCCAGCCTCTGTCACAACTATGATTAATGTGTAATCAGCGTAACAGTTCACTGGAAGCTTATAATTCGTCAGCTTATATAGCACCTCTATTAACTGGCACCCTGTGCATCGCATTATTGGTTGCCAACAGTTATGTCATTTCCCCAAACACTGCGAGCTGTGTGAAAATATTAGTGGTTAAAGACAATTGCCCTCACAGCCTGTCTAGCAATATATATTTTGTTATTTTATGGACTCAGAAAGGATTTAGTTCAGCCACCTATTCCTTAATTTAAAAGTGTCTTTGTCTGTTTTGAGTGCATATATGTCAATAAAGTATATAATTTTATATTATTCTCTTTTGGAAGGGCATAACCATTAGGTCATCTTTTTGCCTTTAGCCAATTTTTTGGAAACTCATACAGCTATGTCAAGAGAAAAATAAAAACTTATAGTTCTTGGAAGATAGGAATAAAAAAACTAAAATGAAAGACTAAAAAATCTCTGACAGGGTTTGTCTTAAAAAAATGACAGTCATCTCGTACAAAAGTACCCTTAGGAAGCTGTTAGTTAAGCATCCCTCTACAGATATACTGTATTTACCAGAGATAAGCCTATTGTTTTAGCATCATCAGTATAAATAAAGTGCAGTAATTTGAAGGCAAAAAAATATGTATGTTAGAAAATAATTCAATCTTAGGGCTTGGTCAGATGAGCATTGTTTTTGGCTGCGCAAAAAGAGCACTTCTAAAAGAACCAATGGGTTCCTATAGAAGCACTCACATGATAGAATGTAGTAGCACAAAACTGCGCGCACCTAACAAATATAGAACATTGGCTATCTTTTGTGTGCGCTGTGCAGGAATTTCCATTGAATCCTGTAGGAGCAGGAGTCAATGGTAACTCCTGTGCTCAGAATAGATTCCCCGCTGCTTACAGCAGGACATTTAAAAGGTGCTGCCCTGAAGCACATTTTAAATGTCCCACTGTAAACTTCTGTTAGTCCCCGCAGGGATGAGGGGGCTCCCTAAGGGTTCCATTAATTCCCACAGGGACTAACAGGAATTTACAACAGGACATTTAAAATGTGCTTCTGGGCAGCACCTTTTAAATGCCCTGCTGTAAGCTGTGGGGTATTCCTCCAGCCCCCCTGCTGGGTAATTCTCCAGCAGTTGGGGGCAGTAGGGGACTCCCTCCCCCTCTCTTATCAAGGGATTTCCCTATAGTGGGGAGAGAGAGTGGTGCCGGGTTGCAGGGCTTTCCCCAAGAGCATGGGAGGAGTGGGCGTGGCTATAGGGATCCACCCTAGCCCCACCCTTCTAGCCCAGTCCCATCTGTGGTCTGCTATGGGGTATCTCTGTGAGAATCCCTATAGCCGTGCCCCTCTCTTTAGCCCCGACCACTCTCTCTGCGCTATGGGGATAGCATATGTGGGATCCCCATAGCAGGGAGAGAGAACAGGACTAGGGATTTCCCCATAGCAGGGAGAAAGAGCAGAGCAATGGGGGATTAACCCGTAGCCCGTCTCTCCCTGCTATGGGGAAATCCCCCATATCTCCACTCTCTCTCCCTGCAATGGGAAATCCTGAAGCCCTGCTTCTTCACTCTCTCCTCCGGAGCAGCTGCACTTCTCTAAGCTCAGCTGCTCCAGTGAATGGGCGAATTTCATGCGCATGAAGCTCGGGTCTTCTACGCATGAAAAAAAATGCTTGTTCATGTCATTTCGTAAGATATGAGCTGCGCTTTTTTCTATTGGTGAGCAAAAAAAAAGCTCGTCTGACCAGGGCCTTACGAATCCAAACTCATAATTATAGTGTTTGGGTCCTTTAGTCAAGATAGTCTTTGCTAGCGAATAATGATTGTCTGAACTAATAGCATCATTATTTTTCCACACAAGCCAACCACATTGTAATCATTGTCACTGCCCCTACTTTTATTGGCAATATTTATGACACTACTGAAAATGAACAATACTTCCCCATATTGAATTACTATGTATTCCATCTTCTACTGTTTGGAATAATCTGATTAATGATAATGCTATGCAAATCTTTATGCAGATCCTGAAATATCAAGCTAGAACCACATAAAGACTATTGGCAAATGTATCGAGAATCCATAACATGTCGGTCTTTTATTGGGCAGGGTATGTTATTCCCCTGTCATTATTGCATCATGTCTGATTTTATTAGAAGCTAATAATTTCACAAGTGAGCTAACGCTGGAGAAACTTGTAGTAGCCGTTCCCTTTCCAGAAGTCTTTTATTGTTGTGTATGCAACTAAATTGAAATATCTTTCACTTGAAATATTGACTTTAATATCTCATTTGAAAAATTCATGAAGCCTTTGATGTTAAATCCATACTCAATTTAGCCAAATGCCATTAGAATATGCAATACGCCTGAATACGGGGGAGCATTATTGTCTGTGTTTCTGCAGAAGAATTACATTTTATGACTCTAAAGTCAAGATCTTTTAGGATTTCATGCAGGAGGTAAAGAAAAGGGAAGGCGGCACATTAGGAGCAGAATGAAAAGTGGTATTGATTAGACTTACATTTACCCACTCAGTTTCATGTCTTAAATACATGGAAATAGGGCTTAACCATTGCAAGCAACAATACCCTGTAATGAATGGAACAATCTTTAGAAAATTAGTATAAGCTCTCACGATCGTGCACAGATGTTGCTCATGGTAACTGCCATTAAGGGTTTTTTTTTCCCTCTATCTACATTTACATAGATCTCTTTATTTCCTAATAGTGTCATAATAGAAAAATGACAAAAGGTGGTGATTTCATAAAACATGCAACTTTAAGATTGTCGGAGAGAGGTACATTGTAAAGTGAGACTTACATTATGAATACTTCAGAATTGCATTTCCTAAATGACTCACGATAAAAGTGTTTCTGAAAAAGGCAGAGGGAAAAAAAAAAACAGGCTTTCAGCAAATTAATTTTTTCTTCTTTCAGGAAAATGCAGACTGACAAATGTCGTGAAAAGCTTTGAGTGCTAATAGAATGGTATTTTGCCTTTAGTAATTTATGAGTACTTTCCACTAAGCTATCGATCAAGTTTAAAAAAGTAAACGCCATTAACATTTTAGACAATAATGGCTCTACAAAATGTGGATTTTTATCACTGTATTTCTGGATGTCAGATTTTTTTTTTTCCCCTAAGATGCACAGGGGATTAAATTAAATTTGTTTGTTTGTGGTAATATGCTTTACCTATATCCTACAGAGAGAAAACATGTTTTAACTACACAATGACAATAACTCATTTAATCTCTAAGAAGTAATCCATCCTTGATTGACTACCTCGAAATCTGTAAGAGACTGTAATGGAAGTTTAAAAGCCTTTACATGAGATCCTGTTCTTTATTTGGTGCAATATTGTGAATATCAATAAAAAGCAGCATCATTCAAATATGCTAGAGCACAAAAGGTAAATGGGTTTTCTAGGACTCTAATATTGATGTCTTTAGGGCATACCGTCGCTGTTTGATTGGTGGGTGTCCGACCTCCTAGACCCCCACCAATTAGCACAATCAAGAGGTCAGGCTCTAGTGAACAGGATGAGCTTCAATACCAGCCGCATACCCTCCTACAGATAAGTCACTTAGCTATCTAGAGATTGGAGGGCACTCTGTTCCGACCCAAGAGCCATATCTCCCAAGATTCTACATAGACATAGCATCTCACTTGTATGAGTGGCTGTGCCTGATGCTTCAGTTCATCCCATTCATTTGAATTGTAAAACCTGCAGTTCTAAGTACAGCCTGTTTGAATGGGTTCTGAATAGAGATGAGCGAGCACCAAAATGCTCGGGTGCTCGTTACTCGGGACGAAATTATCGCAATGCTCGAGGGTTCGTTTCGAGTAACGAACCCCATTGAAGTCAATGGGCGACCCGAGCATTTTTGTATTTCGCCGATGCTCGCTAAGGTTTTCATGTGTGAAAATCTGGGCAATTCAAGAAAGTGATGGGAACGACACAGCAACGGATAGGGCCGGCGAGGGGCTACATGTTGGGCTGCATCTCAAGTTCCCAGGTCCCACTATTAAGCCCCCCCCCTCCCAACAACTTTTACTTCTGAAAAGCCCTCATTAGCAATGCATACCTTAGCTAAGCACCACACTACCTCCAACAAAGCACAATCACTGCCTGCATGACACTCCGCTGCCACTTCTCCTGGGTTACATGCTGCCCAACCCCCCCTGCACGACCCAGTGTCCACAGCGCACACAAAAGTGTCCCTGCGCAGCCTTCAGCTGCCCTCATGCCACACCACCCTCATGTCTATTTATAAGTGCGTCTGCCATGACGAGGAACCGCAGGCACACACTGCAGAGGGTTGGCACGGCTAGGCAGCGACCCTCTTTAAAAGGGGCGGGGCGATAGCCCACAATGCTGTACAGAAGCAATGAGAAATATAATCCTGTGCCACCGCCATCAGGAGCTGCACACGTGGGCATAGCAATGGGGAACCTATGTGCCACACACTATTCATTCTGTCAAGGTGTCTGCATGCCCCAGTCAGACCGCGGTTTTTAATTCATAGACACAGGCAGGTACAACTCCCTATTGTGAAGTCCCTGTGGACCGACAGCATGGGTGGCTCCCTGGAACCCACCGGCGGTACATAAAAATATCCCATTGCATTGCCCAACACAGCTGAGGTAGTAATGTCGTGCTTAATGCAGGTGGGCTTCGGCCCACACTGCATGCCCCAGTCAGACTGGGGTTCTTTAGAAGTGGAAACAGATGCATTTATAATTCCCTGTGGACCCACAGCATGGGTGGCTCCCTGGAACCCACCGGCGGTACATAAAAATATCCCATTGCATTGCCCAACACAGCTGAGGTAGTAATGTCGTGCTTAATGCAGGTGGGCTTTGGCCCACACTGCATGCCCCAGTCTGACTGGGGTTCTTTAGATGTGGTTTCAGATGCATTTATAATTCTCTGTGGACCCACAGCATGGGTGGGTGCCAGGAAGCCACCGGCGGTACATAAATATATCCCATTGCATTGCCCAACACAGCGGATGTAACGTCAGCTGTAATGCAGGTGGGCTAAAAATTCATTTGATTACACTGTAGGCGAGGGCCCACAAAAATTGCTGTATCAACAGTACTAATGTACATCCAAAAAATTGGCCATGGCCAACCAAGAGGGCAGGTGAAACCCATTAATCGCTTTGGTTAATGTGGCTTATAAGTGGTAACTAGGCCTGGAGGCAGCCCAGTTTAACGAAAAATTGGTTGAAGTTAAAGTTTCAACGCTTTTAAGAGCATTGAAACGTATAAAAATTGTTTAGAAAAATTATATGAGTGAGCCTTGTGGCCCTAAGAAAAATTGCCCGTTCGGCGTGATTACGTGAGGTTTCAGGAGGAGGAGCAGGAGGAGGAGGAGGAATATTATACACAGATTGATGAAGCAGAAATGTCCCCGTTTTGGATGGTGAGAGAGAACGAGGCTTCCATCCGCGGGTGCAGCCTACGTATTGCTTAGGTATCGCTGCTGCCGCTGGTGGAGAAGAGAAGTCTGGGGAAATCCAGGCTTTCTTCATCTTGATGAGTGTAAGCCTGTCGGCACTGTCGGTTGACAGGTGGGTACGCTTATCCGTGATGATTCCCCCAGCCACACTAAACACACTCTCTGACAAGACGCTAGCCGCAGGACAAGCAAGCACCTCCAGGGCATACAGCGCGAGTTCAGGCCACGTGTCCAGCTTCGACACCCAGTAGTTGTAGGGGGCAGAGGCGTCACGGAGGACGGTGCTGCAATCGGCTACGTACTCCCTCACCATCCTTTTACAGTGCTCCCGCCAACTCAGCCTTGACTGGGGACCGGTGACACAGTCTTGATGGGGAGCCATAAAGCTGGCAAAGGCCTTGGAGAATGTTCCCCTGCCTGCGCTGTACATGCTGCCTGATCTCTGCGCCTCCCCTGCTACCTGGCCCTCGGAACTGCGCCTTCTGCCACTAGCGCTGTCGGATGGAAAGTTTACCATCAGTTTGTCCACCAGCGCCCTGTGGTATAGCATCATTCTCGAACCCCTTTCCTCTTCGGGAATGAGAGTGCAAAGGCTCTCCTTATACCGTGGGTCGAGCAGTGTGTACACCCAGTAATCCGTAGTGGCCAGAATGCGTGTAATGCGAGGGTCACGAGAAAGGCATCCTAACATGAAGTCAGCCATGTGTGCCAGGGTACCTGCACGCAACACATGGCTGTCTTCACTAGGAAGATCACTTTCAGGATCCTCCTCCTCCTCCTCCTCTTCCTCCTCAGGCCATACACGCTGAAATGATGACAGGCAAGCAGCATGGGTACCGTCAGCAGTGGGCCAAGCTGTCTCTTCCCCCTCCTCCTCATCCTCCTCATGCTCCTCCTCCTCCTCCTGAACGCGCTGAGATATAGACAGGAGGGTGCTCTGACTATCCAGCGACATACTGTCTTCCCCCGGCTCTGTTTCCGAGCGCAAAGCGTCTGCCTTTATGCTTTGCAGGGAACTTCTCAAGATGCATAGCAGAGGAATGGTGACGCTAATGATTGCAGCATCGCCGCTCACCACCTGGGTAGACTCCTCAAATTTTCCAAGGACCTGGCAGATGGCTGCCAACGAGGCCCACTCTTCTGTAAATAATTGAGGAGGCTGACTCCCACTGCGCCGCGCAAGTTGGAGTTGGTATTCCACAATAGCTCTACGCTGCTCATAGAGTCTGGCCAACATGTGGAGCGTAGAGTTCCACTGTGTGGGCACATCGCACAGCAGTCGGTGCACTGGCAGATTAAACCGATGTTGCAGGGTCCGCAGGGTGGCAGCGTGCGTGTGTGATTTGCGGAAATGTGCGCAGATCCGGCGCACCTTTCCGAGCAGGTATGACAAGTGGGGGTAGCTTTTCAGAAAGCGCTGAACCACCAAATTAAACACATGGGCCAGGCATGGCACGTGCGTGAGGCTGCCGAGCTGCAGAGCCGCCACCAGCTTACGGCCGTTGTCACACATGACCATGCCCGGTTGGAGGCTCAGCGGCGCAAGCCAGCGGTCGGTCTGCTCTGTCAGACCCTGCAGCAGTTCGTGGGCCGTGTGCCTCTTATCTCCTAAGCTGAGTAGTTTCAGCACGGCCTGCTGACGCTTGCCCACCGCTGTGCTGCCACACCGCGTGACACCGACTGCTGGCGACGTGCTGCTGCTGACACATCTTGATTGCGAGACAGAGGTTGCGTAGGAGGAAGAGGAGGGTGGTTTAGTGGAGGAAGCATACACCCCCGCAGATACCACCACAGAGCTGGGGCACGGAATTCTGGGGGTGGGTGGGATGTGAGCGGTCCCAGGCTCTGACTCTGTCCCAGCCTCCACTAAATTCACCCAATGTGCCGTCAGGGAGATATAGTGGCCCTGCCCGCCTGTGCTTGTCCACGTGTCTGTTGTTAAGTGGACCTTGGCAGTAACCGCGTTGGTGAGGGCGCGTACAATGTTGCGGGAGACGTGGTCGTGCAGGCCTGGGACGGCACATCGGGAAAAGTAGTGGCGACTGGGAACCGAGTAGCGCGGGGCCGCCGCCACCATCATGCTTTTGAAAGCCTCCGTTTCCACAAGCCTATACGGCAGCATCTCTAGGCTGATCAATTTTGCAATGTGCACGTTTAACGCTTGAGCGTGCGTGTGCGTGGCGTCGTACTTGCGCTTGCACTCAAACTGTGGCGCAAGCGACGTCTGGACGCTACGCTGAGAGACATTGCTGGATGGGGCCGAGGACAGTGGAGGTGAGGGTGTGGGTGCAGGCCAGGAGACGGTAGTGCCTGTGTCCTCAGAGGGGGGTTGGATCTCAGTGGCAGGTTGGGGCACAGGGGGAGAGGCAGTGGTGCAAACCGGAGGCGGTGAACGGGCATCGTCCCACCTTGTGGGGTGCTTGGCCATCATATGCCTGCGCATGCTGTTGGTGGTGCCTCCCCAGCTGATCTTGGCGTGACAAAGGTTGCACACCACTGTTCGTCGGTCGTCAGGCGTCTCTGTGAAAAACTGCCACACCGTAGAGCACATTGACCTGTGCAGGGTGGCATGGCGCGAGGGGGCACTTTGGGAAACAGTTGGTGGATTATTCGGTCTGGCCCTGCCTCTACCCCTGGCCACCGCACTGGCTCGGCCTGTGCCCACATCCTGACTTGGGCCTCCGCGTCCTCGCCCGCGTCCACGTCCTATAGGACTACCCCTACCCCTCAGCATGGTGTATTACCAGTGATTTGATTTCCCAGGCAGGAAATAAATTGGCGCAAGCCTGCTGTTAAACGTAGCTGGCTGCGTATGAATTTTTTACTATCTCCACCCACCACACACGTACACAGAACGCTGAGGACTGACAGAGGCAGGGCACATAGAATTTTTCCCTTTTTTTAAAAAGAAAAGGCCCACTGACTATATTCAATCAGATAAGAAATCTGTTCCACAGAAATGCAGTTATATGAAGTGCAGCAGAGCGGTGATTTTTCCCAGGAAGGCAGGAAATAAATTGGCGCAAGCCTGCTGTTAAACGTAGCTGGCTGCGTATGAATTTTTTACTATCTCCACCCACCACACACGTACACAGAACGCTGAGGACTGACAGAGGCAGGGCACATAGAATTTTTCCCTTTTTTTAAAAAGAAAAGGCCCACTGACTATATTCAATCAGATAAGAAATCTGTTCCACAGAAATGCAGTTATATGAAGTGCAGCAGAGCGGTGCTTTTTCCCAGGAAGGCAGGAAATAAATTGGCGCAAGCCTGCTGTTAAACGTAGCTGGCTGTGTATGAATTTTTTACTATCTCCACCCACCACACACGTACACAGAACGCTGAGGACTGACAGAGGCAGGGCACATAGAATTTTTCCCTTTTTTAAAAAAGAAAAGGCCCACTGACTATATTCAATCAGATAAGAAATCTGTTCCACAGAAATGCAGTTATATGAAGTGCAGCAGAGCGGTGATTTTTCCCAGGAAGGCAGGAAATAAATTGGCGCAAGCCTGCTGTTAAACGTAGCTGGCTGCGTATGAATTTTTTACTATCTCCACCCACCACACACGTACACAGAACGCTGAGGACTGACAGAGGCAGGGCACATAGAATTTTTCCCTTTTTAAAAAAAGAAAAGGCCCACTGACTATATTCAATCAATAATATATGTCTTCTGGCCCTGCCTACACAATTCTGTCCCTGTAGTATTACTGCAGGGCGCAATGCTCTGCACAGCCGATTTTGAAAAAAAAATAATATGCAACACTGCTAACAGCAGCCTGCACAGTACTGTACACGGTTAGATGTGGCCCTAAGAAGGACCGTTGGGGTTCTTGAAGCCTACACTCACTCCTAACACTCTCCCTGCCTAACCACCACTTCTGTCCCTGGACTATTACTGCAGGGCGCAATGCTCTGCAGACAGCCGATTTTGAAAAAAAAAAAATTGTGCAACACTGCTAACAGCACCCTCCACAGTACTGCACACGGATAGATGTGGCCCTGAGAAGGACCGTTGGGGTTCTTGAAGCCTACACTCACTCCTAACACTCTCCCTACAGCAGCACCAGCAGCAGCACTTTCCCTCAGCTAACTCAGTCACAAGGCATCTGAGGCGAGCCGCGGGAGGGGCCGACTTTTATACTCGGGTGACATCTGATCTCCCCAGCCACTCACAGCAGGGGGGTGGTATAGGGCTTGAACGTCACAGGGGGAAGTTGTAATGCCTTCCCTGTCTTTCAATTGGCCAGAAAAGCGCGCTAACGTCTCAGAGAGGAAACTGAAAGTAACCGGAACATCGCGTGGTACTCGTTACGAGTAATGAGCATCCCGAACACGCTAATATTCGCCCGAGCATCAAGCTCGGACGAGTACGTTCGCTCATCTCTAGTTCTGAAGGTCAACAAGGCCGTGAATTTTATAACCCTAGAAAACATCTTTAACAGTATTTGTTCAATATTGAAAGTCATCCTCTATTGACATGATAGGCGATAACTATTTGACTGGTGAAGTCCAACCAATGAGACCCCCATTGATTTCGAGAACGGTGGTCTTCTGTCCCACTGTAGGAATGGAGCCACGACTAAGCATGCTTGCTGCAGCTCCATTTATCTTCGTGGAACTGCCAGAAATGCTGAGTACAAGCACTTGGCTATCTTGCACTTAGCTATCTTTAGCAGTCCCATAGAGATGAAGCAAAGAAAAGTGCACAAGCTTGTCTACCATTTCATTCATTCTGGGATACTCCAGACCCCTGTTTTTTATCATTAGGGGTCCCAGTTGTTGGACTGTTACCATCAGATAGCTATTCCACATCATGGGGATAGGGAACAGCTCTCAGTCTTGAAAAAGTATTTTTAACCAAATCCCATTACCAACCATTTATTCTCATGACCACTTTTTTTTTTAAGGAATAGTACCACCTTTGGGACTAAATGAAAGAATATAAAGCCTAAAAAGCCATCATCTAATATTATGTTGTTATTTTAGATTATGATCTTGAAGTGAGACATGCTCTGGGATACCTCTGCAGACTCTTAACCTGATAAAAACCAAGCACCGCAAATATACAGCACTTGATCTTGGGCTTTAAACCCACGCGATTGTATAAGTACATGGTGTGGTTTTAAAGATCCTGCTCCTACAATCTAGCACAAACTACTACATGTATAAAATGACTGAAGAGTGTCTGGTCTTTAGGACCTAAACACTCTGGTCTTAAAAGAGGAACTCCAGAACATGGGCTACTACAGTTGCCCCACTGCTCTGCCTTCTCTTCTTGTAAGGATACTAACACACTAGCATTTTTTGAACCATGCGTCGGACATGAAAATTACAGACAATGCATGGACTGCATATGGATCCATAATATTCAACAATAACATGGTGTGCACTTGGTCATGGATTTGTTGTGTCAAGCAATGAGACATGTAATACTGAAAAAAAACACTCAATGAAAGTACAGATTCTCTTTAATCCCCTTCAAATCCCCATTTTATTTACATGTTGTTAAATCCATTATCACCTCACTTCGAGGATCAGGAAAGAGACATTTGTGCTAAATTGTGAAAACATGTCAAGAATGAAGAATAACATTTTACTTAATTTTATTACTGCCATAGTCATTGGGGGGAAATATATTAAGACTAGCATTTCAAATGTTGGTCTTAATATTATTTCCACCAGTGCATGCCTCTTCATTTTTAGGCACATCTCAACTCCTCCATGCTCCTACACAGAAATGTACGCCAGATCTGAACTGTTATACATTTTTGGTATAATTTACACCAGTTTCTGTTATAAAAAGACACAGTAGTGTGGCAATGTTATGGAGACATTCCTGAGACACCTTTGCTGTGTGCAGCTCAGCTTTATCTTGCTGGAAAATACCTATTGGAAGCCCCGCCATGAGAGGAACACA
Organism: Eleutherodactylus coqui; assembly: GCF_035609145.1. Taxonomy (NCBI): domain Eukaryota; kingdom Metazoa; phylum Chordata; class Amphibia; order Anura; family Eleutherodactylidae; genus Eleutherodactylus; species Eleutherodactylus coqui. Next base: position 256,552,798 of record NC_089839.1, on the reverse strand, counting down.
TGTGGCTGCAGGATGTCCTAAACATATCACTGAGTTGTCATTGTTCCTCGCACCAGTACTAAGGGTGACCGACTGTTGTATGTGATGGCCCCCCAGACCATCACACCAGCAGTGGGGGCAGTGTACCGCTCCACAGCAAAGGCAGGATTGAGGCGCTCACCCCTGGGTCTCCAAACACAAACCTGTCCATCTTAAGAGCCCAAACTAAACCTTAATCTGTCACTGATGACAACCATGTTTTACTCGGTAGAAGTCCAGTTTCATCGTTCACAAGAACACTGCAAATGGAGGTAGCGATAGGGGGGTGTCAAAAGCAGTACACGAAATTGGCGCTGTGAGACCAAATGTCCTTTAATCAAGCACCTGGAAATGGTTCAGAGAGATACAGGGGCCTGTAATAATGGTGACACCTGTCTCAGGACAGCGAACGACGAAACGCTGTAAACAGGAGGCCTGTTTGCAATGAATGGAAGTGGGCAGCTGGAAGAAATCTTCGGTGTGCTCCACCAGCATTCACTGAACGATTTGTTCCTATGTGAAAGCATAGGAGTGATTATCATTGGGACGACTATTCGGCACTAAGGCATTCAACAGTTGTTCTGTGTACAGGTACATTTACTGTCAATCACCCAAAAGTGAACAATGTTTATTCATGTCAAGTTGTCATAAATCCTATGAGGATACAGTAGGCCATCTTTTGACATTAAAGAGGTAGCCTGGTTAAGGACCCTTATCTGTTAGCCAGACTAGAGAGCTGTTACAAATAGTGTCTCTTACTCTGGAGGTCCTGACATATCTGTGCAGTATATGTTCAACCCAGTACTTTTAATAGGATCTATGTAATACCTCATGTCTCCAGTAGTAGTGCTGTAGAAGGATATTGAACACTTGTTGCATTGAGTTCCACCATAGATCACATGAGATTGCTGGCTGTCTCAGCAGAAGACTATCCTGTAACCAGCTGATAATCAAGGAACTCTTGTAACGAAGGGATTATCCAAAGTGGACAACCCATTATTTGAGAGAATTTGCTCTCAGTGGTGAACAGGGCAGTAAGACAATTTTCTGGCATGTTGTAAGACCAGCCTTATAGAATACCGAGACAGTGGAAACATTCAAGAAATTTGGGGGATTTCTTTTGAGCATTTATGGAATTTTATGTTAAGGCAAACCAACACAGAGGTCGGCTATTGCTAACATCCTTCTTTATTTTATCCCTTGCTAGGAATTATGATTCCGGCTGCAGTTTTGTTCATCTTATAATAGAATATGCAACAACTTAAAACAACCTGCTAATATAAAATGCTACACAAATACTTGCAATAATGAATGCAAAATGGACTTCAGGGGTTTTCATATTATGAAATCATAAGCTTAAGTGTGGTATAATAATTCCGAGCATGTACATGCAGACATGCATACAAAATGAAGAGTAACAAATGAGGCGCACACATGCAACGTTAAACAAATACAACATACAGCCCTATGGAAAAATCATCTATGGCATATTACATTCTATTACCAAAGATTCCCAGCTTCTCTATCACACAAATGGATTCAATGACATGTTTATTGGTGTGGAACAACCAGGTAAAACAGGATGATCTGTTCAGCCCAAGTTATTAAAGAAATTGGTTGACTTTTTTATTTCATGTCACTATAGTTTCAGCTGTTCATTTGTTCAATAAACAGTTTGGTAGAACCTAGGAAATAATGAATATTGATTTGTGGATCAATCACTTATTAAGAAACCTACTAAGGGAAATTATTTATCCAATCAATTCTAATTTTTGATTTGTTATTTATTTTTTCCAATTTCATTTCCCTGTCCCTCGGGCACATAACTCTTAAAGGAAGAAAATAGGGAAGAGATAAAAAAAAACAACAAACTTTTGTAAGTTTCAGTTCTTTTAAGTTCTTGCTGGGGGAGGTGATTTATTAATACAGGATAAGTCATGTAATTGCAGCTCCTCTGTCCAGTCTCTTGGTGTTACAATTCAATAAAATATCTTAGGTAAAGTATACCTCCTGTATTGCTAGTATTTGTAAGACATTGTAATATTATTGTCACCTCTTTGACTGTTACTAGCTAGAGATGAGCGAACACCAAAATGCTCGGGTGTTCGTTATTCGAAACGAACTTCCCGCGATGCTCGAGGGTTCGTTTCGAATAACGAACCCCATTGAAGTCAATGGGCGACCGGAGCATTTTTGTATTTCGCCGATGCTCGCTAAGGTTTTCATGTGTGAAAATCTGGGCAATTCAAGAAAGTGATGGGAACGACACAGCAACGGATAGGGCAGGCGAGGGGCTACATGTTGGGCTGCATCTCAAGTTCACAGGTCCCACTATTAAGCCACAATACCGGCAAGAGTGGGCCCCCCCCCTCCCAACAACTTTTACTTCTGAAAAGCCCTCATTAGCATGGCATACCTTTGCTAAGCACCACACTACCTCCAACAAAGCACAATCACTGCCTGCATGACACTCCACTGACACTTCTCCTGGGTTACATGCTGCCCAACCGCCCCCCCTCCCCCCCACAGCGCACACCAAACTGTCCCTGCGCAGCCTTCAGCTGCCCTCATGCCACACCACCCTCATGTCTATTTAGAAGTGCGTCTGCCATAACGAGGGACCGCAGGCACACACTGCACAGGGTTGGCACGGCTAGGCAGCGACCCTCTTTAAAAGGGGCGGGGCGATAGCCCACAATGCTGTACAGAAGCAATGAGAAATAGAATCCTGTGCCACCGCCATCAGGAGCTGCACACGTGGGCATAGCAATGGGGAACCTATGTGCCACACACTATTCATTCTGTCCAGGTGTCTGCATGCCCCAGTTAGACTGGGCTTTTTAATTCATAGACACAGGCAGGTACAACTCCCTATTGTGAAGTCCCTGTCGACCGACAGCATGGGTGGCTCCCTGGAACCCACCGGCGGTACACAAAAATATCCCATTGCATTGCCCAACACAGCTGAGGTAGTAATGTCGTGCGTAATACAGGTGGGCTTCGGCCCACACTGCATGCCCCAGTCAGACTGGGGTTCTTTACAAGTGGAAACAGATGCATTTATAATTCCCTGTGGACCCACTGCCTGGGTGGGTGCCAGGAAGCCACCGGCGGTACATAAATATATCCCATTGCATTGCCCAACACAGCTGAGGTAACGTCAGCTGTAATGCAGGTGGGCTAAAAATTAATTTGATTACACTGTAGGCGAGGGCCCACAAAAATTGCTGTATCAACAGTACTAATGTACATCCAAAAAATTGGCCATGGCCAGCCAAGAGGGCAGGTGAAACCCATTAATCGCTTTGGTTAATGTGGCTTAAGTGGTAACTAGGCCTGGAGGCAGCCCAGTGTAACGAAAAATTGGTTCAAGTTAAAGTTCAACGCTTTTAAGCGCATTGAAACTTTTAAAAATTGTTCCGAAAAATTATTTGAGTGAGCCTTGTGGCCCTAAGAAAAATTGCCCGTTCAGCGTGATTACGTGAGGTTTCAGGAGGAGGAGCAGGAGGAGGAGGAGGAATATTAGACACAGATTGATGAAGCAGAAATGTCCCCGTTTTGGATGGTGAGAGAGAACGTAGCTTCCATCCGCGGGTGCAGCCTACGTATTGCTTACGTATCCTTGCTGTCCGCTGGTGGAGAAGAGAAGTCTGGCGAAATCCAGGCTTTGTTCATCTTGATGAGTGTTAGCCTGTCGGCACTGTCGGTTGACAAGCGGGTACGCTTATCTGTGATGATTCCCCCAGCCGCACTAAACACCCTCTCCGACAAGACGCTAGCCGCAGGACAAGCAAGCACCTCCAGGGCATACAGCGCTAGTTCAGGCCACGTGTCCAGCTTCGACACCCAGTAGTTGTAGGTGGCAGAGGCGTCACGGAGGACGGTCGTGCGATCGGCTACGTACTCCCTCACCATCCTTTTACAGTGCTCCCGCCGACTCAGCCTTGACTGGGGAGCGGTGACACAGTCTTGGTGGGGAGCCATAAAGCTGTCCAGGCCCTTAAAGACTGTTGCACTGCCTGGGATGTACATGCTGCTCGATCTCCGCACCTCCCCTGCTACCTTGCCCTCGGTACTGCGCCTTCTGCCACTAGCGCTGTCGGCTGGGAATTTTACCATCAGCTTGTCCGCAAGGGTCCTGTGGTATAGCAACACTCTCGAACCCCTTTCCTCTTCGGGAATGAGAGTGGGCAGGTTCTCCTTATAGCGTGGGTCGAGCAGTGTGTACACCCAGTAATCCGTTGTGGCCAGAATGTGTGCAACGCGAGGGTCACGAGAAAGGCATCCTAACATGAAGTCAGCCATGTGTGCCAGGGTACCTGTACGCAACACATGGCTGTCTTCACTAGGAAGATCACTTGCAGGATCCTCCTCCTCCTCCTCAGGCCATACACGCTGAAAGGATGACAGGCAATCAGCCGGTGTACCGTCAGCAGCGGGCCAAGCTGTCTCTTCCCCCTCCTCCTCATCCTCCTCATGCTCCTCCTCCTCCTCCTGTACGCGCTGAGAAATAGACAGGAGGGTGCCCTGACTATCCAGCGGCATACTGTCTTCCACCGCCCCCGTTTCCGAGCGCAAAGCAGCTGCCTTTATGCTTTGCAGGGAATTTCTCAAGATGCATAGCAGAGGAATGGTGACGCTAATGATTGCAGCATCGCCGCTCACCACCTGGGTAGACTCCTCAAAATTACCAAGGACATGGCAGATGTCTGCCAACCAGGCCCACTCTTCTGAAAAGAATTGAGGAGGCTGACTCCCACTGCGCCGCCCATGTTGGAGTTGGTATTCGACTATAGCTCTACGCTGTTCATAGAGCCTGGCCAACATGTGGAGCGTAGAGTTCCACCGTGTGGGCACGTCGCACAGCAGTCGGTGCACTGGCAGCTTAAAGCGATGTTGCAGGGTGCGCAGGGTGGCAGCGTCCGTGTGGGACTTGCGGAAATGTGCGCAGAGCCGGCGCGCCTTTACGAGCAGGTCTGACAAGCGTGGGTAGCTTTTCAGAAAGCGCTGAACCACCAAATTAAAGACGTGGGCCAGGCATGGCACGTGCGTGAGGCTTCCGAGCTGCAGAGCCGCCACCAGGTTACGGCCGTTGTCACACACGACCATGCCCGGTTGGAGGCTCAGCGGCGCAAGCCAGCGGTCGGTCTGCTGTGTCAGACCCTGCAGCAGTTCGTGGGCCGTGTGCCTCTTATCTCCTAAGCTGAGTAGTTTCAGCACGGCCTGCTGACGCTTGCCCACCGCTGTGCTGCCACACCGCGCGACACCGACTGCTGGCGACATGCTGCTGCTAACACATCTTGATTGCGAGACAGAGGTTGCGGAGGAGGAGGAGGAGGAGGGTGCTTTAGTGGAGGAAGCATACACCTCCGCAGATACCACCACTGAGCTGTGGCCCGCAATTCTGGGGGTGGGTAGGACGTGAGCGGTCCCAGGCTCTGACTCTGTCCCAGCCTCCACTAAATTCACCCAATGTGCCGTCAGGGAGATGTAGTGGCCCTGCCCGCCTGTGCTTGTCCACGTGTCCGTTGTTAAGTGGACCGTGGCAGTAACCGCGTTGGTGAGGGCGCGTACAATGTTGCGGGAGACGTGGTCGTGCAGGGCTGGGACGGCACATCGGGAAAAGTAGTGGCGACTGGGAACTGAGTAGCGCGGGGCCGCCGCCTCCATGATACTTTTGAAGGACTCCGTTTCCACAACCCTATACGGCAGCATCTCAAGGCTGATGAATTTTGCTATGCGGACGGTTAACGTTTGAGCGTGCGGGTGCGTGGCGGCGTACTTGCGCTTGTGCTCCAACAGTTGCGCAAGCGACGGCTGGACGGTGCGCTGAACTACACTGGTGGATGGGGCCGAGGACAGCGGAGGTGAGGGTGTGGGTGCAGGCCATGAGGCGGTAGTGCCCGTGTCCTGAGAGGGGGGTTGCATCTCAGTGGCAGGTTGGGGCACAGGGGGAGAGGCAGGGGTGCAAACCGGAGGCGGTGAACGGCCTTCGTCCCACCTTGTGGGGTGCTTGGCCATCATATGTCTGCGCATGCTGGTGGTGGTGAGGCTGTTGGTGTTGGCTCCCCGGCTGAGCTTTGCGCGACAAAGGTTGCACACCACTGTTCGTCGGTCGTCAGGCGTCTCTGTGAAAAACTGCCAGACCTTAGAGCACCTCGGCCTCTGCAGGGTGGCATGGCGCGAGGGTGCGCTTTGGGAAACAGTTGGTGGATTATTCGGTCTGGCCCTGCCTCTACCCCAGGACACCGCACTGCCTCTTGCAACCTGCCCTGCTGCTGCCCCTGCCTCCCCCTCTGAAGACCTGTCCTGAGTAGGCGTTGCAAACCAGGTGGGGTCAGTCACCTCATCGTCCTGCTGCTCTTCCTCAGAATCCTCTGTGCGCTCCTCCCTCGCACTTACTGCCCTCACTACTACCTGACTGCAAGACAACTGTGTCTCATCGTCATCGTCCTCCTCACCCACAGAAAGTTCTTGAGACAGTTTGCGGAATTCCCCAGCCTCATCCCCCGGACCCCGGGAACTTTGCAATGGTTGGGCATCAGTGAAGATAAACTCCTCTGGTGGGAGAGGAACCACTGCTGCCCAATCAGAGCAGGGGCCAGAGAACAGTTCCTGGGAGTCTTCACGCAGCTGAGCAGGTGTCATTGGAGTGGAGTGAGGAGGCTGGGAGGAAGGAGGAGCAGCAGACAGAGGATTCTGATTTGCAGCAGTGGACGGCGCAGAACTGCGGGTGGACGATCGGTTGCTCGAAGCACTTTCTGCCATCCAGGACAGGACCTGCTCACACTGCTCATTATCTAATAACCGTCTCCCGCGTGGACCCATGAATTGTGCGATGACTGTCGGGACGCCAGAAACGTGCCTGTCTACTAATCGCGCAGCAGACGGCTGCGATACACCTAGAACAGGAGTTCGGCCTGTGCCCACACCCTGACTTGGCCCTCCGCGTCCTCGGCCGCGTCCACGTCCTCTAGGCCTACCCCTACCCCTCAGCATGCTGTATTACCAGTGATTTGATTTCACAGGCAGGAAATAAATTGGCGCAAGACTGCAGGCCAAATATAATTTTTTCCCTTTTTTGAAAACGAAAGGCCCCACTGCCTCTAGTGAATGAATAATCTAAGTTTAATAACTGTGCTGTGGCCCTGCTAATGTGTCACAGAACTTGAGGGTAGCAGAGTTATTAACTCTGGCAGAGCAGGTATTTTTTTCCCAATTAAGGAAAGCAAATGGCGAAGCCAGCAGTAAACCGTAGCTGGGTGCGTCTGATTTTTTAACGTTGTACACGCAGCTCACACGTGTCCACAGCCCTTAGGACGGACAGAGGCAGGACAAATAGATTTCTTTTCCCTTTTTTTACACCAAAAGGACCCACTGCGTATATTCAATGAACATGAGAAGTTTAATAACTGTGCTGTGGCCCTGCTAATGTGTCACAGAACTTGAGGGTAGCAGAGTTATTAACTCTGGCAGAGCAGGTATTTTTTTCCCAATTAAGGAAAGCAAATGGCGAAACCAGCAGTAAACCGTAGCTGGGTGCGTCTGATTTTTTTAATATTGTACACGCAGCTCACACGTGTCCACAGCCCTTAGGACGGACAGAGGCAGGACAAATAGATTTCTTTTCCCTTTTTTTACACCAAAAGGACCCAGTGCGTATATTCAATGAATAATAACTGTGTTGTGGCCCTGCCTACACAATTCTTTCCCTGTAGTATCAATGGAGGGTGCAATGCTCTGCAGAGGCGATTTTGAGAAAAAAAAAAAAATGCAGCACAGCTAACAGCAGCCAGCACAGTACTGCACACGGTTAAATATGGCCCTAGAAAGGACCGTTGAGGTTCTTGAAGGCTACACTCACTCCTAACACTCTCCCTGCCTATCCAACACTTCTGTCCCTAATGCCGGGTGCAACGCTCTGCAGAGGCGATTTTGAGAAAAAAAAAAAAAAAAAAGTCACTGCTAACAGCAGCCAACACACAGGTATTACTGGCCCTAATAAGGACCTTTGGGGTTCTTGAAGCCTACACTAACTGCTATTTCTCTCCCTACAGCAGCTCCGGTACCAGCAGCACTGTCCCTCATCTAACTCACAAGGCATCTGAGGCGAGCCGCGGGAGGGGCCGACTTTTATATTCGGGTGACATCTGATCTTCCCAGCCACTCACAGCAGGGGGGTGGTATAGGGCTTGAACGTCACAGGGGGAAGTTGTAATGCCTTCCCTGTCTTTCAATTGGCCAGAAAAGCGCGCTAACGTCTCAGGGAAGGAAGTGAAAGTAACCCGAACACCGCATGGTGTTCGTTACGAATAACGAACATCCCGAACACCCTAATATTCGCACGAATATCAAGCTCGGACGAATACGTTCGCTCATCTCTATTACTAGCTCATAATGTATCGTCTTACCCACTGATGTAACTATAGGGGATGCAGTTGCACCTGGGCCCAGGAGCCTTAGGGCACCCATTAGGCCTCTCTTCTCCATATAGGGAGCCCAGTACTATGAATAAAGCATTAAGGTTGGGGGTCCTGTTACAGGTTTTGCATTGGGGCCAGGAGCTTCAAGTTATGCCTTTGCGTTAAGGGGTTAAGAGAAGTTGGGGGGCCCCAATATAAACTTTTGTACCCGGGCCCATGAGCCTTTAGCTACACCCCTGGTCTTATCTAAAGAGATTTTCCAGGAAGCCCATGTAAATCACACTCACACATTTTATTAAAAATGCATACATCTTAAGATTTCAATATATCTCTTCTGTATCCTCCCACAATTTCTTGTGCTGCATCTTCTATCTGGAACAGATTTAGAACATTATTTATTGTGTTTTCTGATTTTAAATATAATGCAAGAACTACAGAAATACCATGAATAACAATTACACAGGCAGAGAAATAAGAGATAGGACTGATAAGTGAAGTTGACTCTAGATTACAATGTAGACTTGTATGCCAATCTAGCAATGATATCTCCTATAGGCACAGTATCCATTGTTATTAAAGGGGTTTTTCACGCAAATACTGTTGATGAACTAGCCTCTGGATAAGTCATTGATAGTTGATTGTCTGTGATCGACCCCTGTCCAATCAGCTGATCGGGCACCTGCTGTAAGCATCGCAATACACAAAGATCACAGTTAAAGCTGCTGATTCGACCTCTGCACCTGCAATTACAAGCTCCTAAGGATAGGTCATCAATAGTATTTCTATGGGAAAGCCCTTTAATAACTATAATCTAGGTCAAATAAGAATAAATAGCAAGATAAGTAGAATAACTTGCCTGAAGAGAGTCAGGCCTTCAGATAGCCATGTTATAGCCACAATACCGAGAACTCCTAAGATTCTACTGAACCAAACATGGATGAACATAGGGTTATATGGTAATCTAAATTTGGTAGAACCATTGGGAATACATATACTGTATTGCAGATGTATAATACAGATTCTAAAATGTAGCCAAATTATGGCCATCTGAAGCCAGACAAAGGTTTATTTTACACTGGCCACACAATGTACACTGAATATCCTTATCTGCTTAGTATTAGAGATAAAGGAAATGTTTTGGTGGGTACCATTTTGGCGCAAGAAGAGGGTCCTGGAGAAAACTTGGCTAGCGTGTCATAGATTTTGCTACCCAGTACTTTCTGGCTGGCTGGTCTAAAGTTTCAAACTGCTATTATACTCTTTGCAGAAGACCTAGGAAGCACACCGCAGACTTGCAATCCAGACTTATGTAATTTCCTGTTCCTCCTATACTCCTTGCCATGTTATTTTCTGGTTTACCATGAACTTTAAGAAACAGATCTTGACATAAAAGTAAAATTCAGACTGTAAGATATGAAACATGGATAAAGGTTAACTTGGCACAAACATTACAAATCTTGTTTAGAATGTTTGCCAGTTCTAGCCCTATCCATGGAGTTGGCCAGTAGCTCTCCAGGCATAAATAAAAACCTTTCGTTCCAGAAGCTTGAATTTGGCTCTTTTTTTTAATAAAGAATCCACAAGATAGCTGATAAATGTATAATCACTGGGAGTCTGACCCCAGGGATCATGAGAACAGTGCGCCTTGAGTTCCCCTATCTAATAGAGTGTCAATGTGCAATGTGCATGCATGACCATCACTTCAATGCTCCATTTACTCTGTGTGGAGATAGCTGAGTGATGTGCTCAGCTATCTTCTTCAGTCCAAAATAAGGAAATGAAACGGTAGTCACGCATGTGCATGACTGCTTCATTCACTAAGTAGCCTCTGGTGCACTGCCCTTGTGATCACTGGGTGTCCCACTGAATGGACACATCATATTCTGTTGATAGGTGATAAATGTTTTTTGTGGAATAACTACTTAATAATGTTATTACACTTAGTTAGCAGTTTCACTTAGTTGTGATTTTAGTATTTGCTTGTACGCTTTCGAAAACACACCTACAAAAACCTCCCACCCAAATGGATATGGAAAAATAAAAAACTATATCTTTATTGACAAGCCAGCATAAAATCGAATAGCCATACACATAATAAGCAAGAACGTCATAGGAAGGTACATAAATACATCTCCACCATAAAGTCTGAATGACACCAAGGTATAAAGGAGAATGAATATAATAAATCACACAGACCAAACATATGTGCAAAGTATCTCATATAATGTAGGATATCTCTTATTAATATTGACCTGGTATATTTTTATTTTGGTCTTATATACTTAGATGGGGTACATGTTTGACCTATTTTATTTATTACATTTCTTTTACTTTATATATAGTTGTCATTCAGGCTTTATTGAAGAGTTGTATTTATGATGTTCTGTATAGCTATCTGACTTGTTAATAAAGCTATACAGGGGGTGGACAAAAATATGGAAAGACTGTTCGAAATGCATGCTTTAGGTTACATGGTATTATAAATCATATTTCAATAAGATATGTAGAGACTGATTTAAAGTAGAGGTAATATGACACAGATGCTGCCGGGCAGAAGTGAACATCTTCCTAAGGAACAAGGTTCCATTGGTCTTGGGTTTGAGAGACTCAGCTGCTGTTATCAGCTAGTTCCCAAAACCACCCAGAGCAGGACAAGAGGTGAAGTAAACACAAATTTGGTAGGCAAGCTCTCAGCCAAGCAGGGGTCAAAAGTGCAGCTCAGTGCTAATGATTAAAAACCTAAGCATTTCCTGTGGTGTTGCCATATTTTTGTCCACACCCTGTAATTTTTATCTTTCTATATCTATTTAGGTGTGTGCTTTTTGTTGGTATGTTGTTTGTTTGTGCTTCAGCATACACTATGTGATATTATTTAGCTCTTTATGTTTTATATGGATTTGTGCACCTTTGAGTTCTAGTCAGAGGAAATCATAGTAGATAGAAGTCCTCGTTGCAATAATTGAAAAAAAAAAATAGGGCCCTTGTTCTAGTGCCAATTTGTTCACTATCCTCTATCCCTTTTAGGATTCCCAGTAAATATGATTAATCTGATCTGGGATTCCAGGGGCCTCCACTGCCTGATGTATCTGCAGAGCTCTCTCCAAAGTCCATCTACCTTTTTGTAACGTAGCGCTGTAAAGCACTGTGTAAATCACATGTATCAAGACAAACATTCTGAGATTATTGTATCAGTCCTGACGAAACATCAAGAGATGAGAACTACCAAGTATAAATAAAATATCAGTTAGCAGTTTTAAAACACAATCCTCTGTTAAGCAAGTCATTTCTCATAGAACTAATTTTGTTCTGCACACAGAGTGACTGGGATATTACAGTTGTGTTTACTAATGGCTTACTAGTTTCATTTCTGTGGGATCTAATTAAAGCATTATTCACCACATATTAAATAAACTATATCAAAAAACTGTGCCATAACATAAGGTAAATGTGTTGTGCACTGGGATTTTGCCTGAAGAGTTTCAGAATATGGATGCTAACTGTGTGCTGAATATATCTTATATTGCTGGAAGGAACAAGTACAAATGCAAAATATTTAACCCTAACAAAAACCTACATGAAATTTCTGTAACTGATAAACTAATTGAATATTAATTGGATGTAAGCAATATTAATTTGTGCATTTGATATCAAATCAGTAGAGTTTTTCCACTTATAGAGGTTTTGGTAGAGGGAGGCCTTATGTAGCGGTTTTTAGGCACTGGGTTAGAGCCTCAGGTGTAATAGCGACAGGTCTGGAGAGTAGTCAGGGAAGAGCCAGGAGTCAGCAATGGAAGGTCTCAGTTTGCAGTACAGATGGTTGAGACAGGTAACGTAGTTAGAAGGGAAACCAGGGGTCAGCAATGGGAGGTCTCGATTTGCAGTAGAGATGGATGAGGCGGGTAACGTAGTCAGAAGGGAAGCCAGAAGTCAGTATCAGGAGGTCTTGTAGCAATAGCAGAGGAGCAGGCAAAAGTAGAGCTTGATCAATCAATGTTGTGGAGCTGAATAATCACATGCTGGTGCAGTAGCTGGGTCAGGCTTTTATAATGAGCCTAATCAGGAATGGAAGCGGGGTCAGGACCAGGAGGCGGGAACTAGATACACTGGAATCATGGAACAAGGCTGGGAGTCATGCAAGGGAGCTATCCACAGGCTGGATGGGTTAGTAGTGAAAGTTACTGACTAGAGCGCAGGAGGTCCTTGGTTCGATTCCTGACACTTTAGCTGGAACATGGGGACTATCTGGCATAGGGCTTTGCAGCTGGTTTGGGGATGCCTTCTCTTAGGGGGAGGACAGTAGTCCCCAATCCACAAACCACCAAATAAGCTGTTGGAGGTGGATGGCTTTGGACAGAGAGACCAACAAGCATCAGGATGCTTGATGATTACAGCAGTTCATTGACTCTAGTCAATTTTGCTCTGCAGATAGTCAAATCCCCACAGGAACAGCAGATACCACTGCTCACTACATGTCTTAAAGGAGAGGGCCCGATACAGCACCTCACTCCCTCACTCCTCTTCCTTCCCTCTGCATATCTGACATCCCTATGTCCATTCAGCCCTCCCCATGACCATCCACCAAACATGATACACCTTGAAATAAATAGAAAACAGTTTTTGCAACAGTCATTGCCCAAGAGAAGGCAGCAAAAAATCATATTAAGCATTAATCAAAAGAGCTAGTGTGCCATGTGAGAGGCTCACGCCCAGCATGCAACAAGTATGCAATGACATGCGAGCTTGCTGTGTGCCGCCAATCCCCATGCACTTGTGAAACATGCTAAGATAGGACATGCTGCAATTTTTTGTGTGCAAATAGTATGCAAAAAAACCACTGCTGTGAGTCGCCCATTAGAAATCAAAGGGCTATTGGCATTGCGTGCCATATGCGGGAAAATTGCTTGCGCGATGCACAATGTTAATACTTCTATGTGAGAACGGCCTTACAATTTCGCAATATTTAAGCTGAAAGCTTTTTATACAGGTGCTGTGTGGCTCAAAGAGTAGACAGGGCGAAACTAAGGTTGACCTACCTCTTCTCCATGCAAAAAGTTAAAAGGGATAGGGGACCAGCCTTAGGCGGTGGGGCAAACAATTGCCAGACTATCTTGTCACAGGGTGATCCCTTCAGTGGTTTGAACCAGCACTATTTGCTGATTGGCCTCCACACCTCTATATTGTATACAATGCTATCTGGTTTGTTGATACACCAATTCATATATTAGAGGAGCACATTTTATGCCATTTCTTAACCCCTTAGTGACTAAGCCTGTTTACGCCTTAATGACCAGGCCAAATTTTGCAAATCTGACACGTGTCACTTTAGCATGGAAAAAGACCAGAAAGGTTTTGCATATCCAAGCAATTCTGACATTGTTTTATCGCCACATGTTGTACTTCTTTAGGTGGAAAAAAAGACCGATAGAATTTGTGTTTATTTATTAAAAGCGCCAAAATTAGGAAAATTTTGAAAAAATCGTCATTTTTTCACATTTCCAACTGCAATATCTCAAATATGTGCAAACATAATATAGAAATTTTTGCTAAGATTTATATTTCCATCCGTTTACTTTATTTTGGGTGCACATTGGAAAAACTTTCGTTTTTTTTTTAACCATTTAGGAGACGTACAAATGTAACATTACTTTTCAGCATTTTGAGGAACACTTTGTTTTCCTACACCAATCCAAGATTGGAAAGGCTCATAGGAGTCAAAATGATAGATACCCCCACAAGTGACCCCATTTTAAAAACTACACCCTTTAACGTATTCACTGAGGGGTGTCATGAGTATTTTAACCCCACAGTTTTTTTTCAGGAGTCAATGCAATTTAGAAGAGAAAAACAAAAATTTCATATTTTTGCAAATATGTCATTTTAAAGACAGGACTTTTTTCTATAGTACACATGAAAATTAGGATTTGCACCCCAGAATGGATACCCCTGTTTGTCCCGTGCTCAGAAACATACCCACTGTGGCCCTAATCTTACGTTTGGATGCACAATGGGGCCCAAAATGAAAGGAGCAATCGGTGGCTTTCGGAACAGAAATTTTGCTTGAAGGAGATTTAGGCCTCATTGCCCACTTGTAGAGCCATTGAGTGACCAAAACTATGGAGAACCCCCACAAGTGACCCCATTTTGAAAAGTAGACCCCTTAACGAATTTATCTAGGGGTACGATGACTTTTTTGACTTCACAGTTTTTGAATGAATCTAGGCCAAGCCGAAGGAAAAAAATTACAATTTTCATTTTTTTGGTAATTCTGTCATTTTAAAAGCAGTTTTTTTGTACAGCACATATATGAATGAAGACTTGCACCCCAAAATGGATACCCCTGTTTCTCCCGTGCTCAGAAACATACCCATTGTGGCCCTAATCATATGTCTGGATGCACAATGGGGCCCAAAATGAAAGGAGCAAGCGGTGGCTTTCGGAACAGAAATTTTGCTTGAAGGAGATTTAGTCCCCATTGCCCACTTGTAGAGCCCTTGAGTGACCAAAACAATGGAGATCCCCCACAAGTTACCACATTTTGAAAACTAGACCCCTTAACGAATTTATCTAGGGGTACGGTGACTTTTTTGACTTCACAGTTTTTGAATGAATCTAAGCCAAGCCGAAGGAAAAAAAATACGATTTTCATTTCTTTGGTAATTCTGTCATTTCAAAAGCAGTTTTTTTTGTACCGCACATATATGAATGAAGACTTGCACCCCAAAATGGATACCCCGTTTGTCCTGTGCTCAGAAACATACCCATTGTGGCCCTAGTATTACGTCTATATGCACAATGGGGCCCAAAATGAAAGGAGCAAGCGGTGGCTTTCGGAACAGAAATTTTGCTTGAAGGAGATTTAGTCCCCATTGCCCACTTGTAGAGCCATTGAGTGACCAAAACGATGGAGAACCCCCACAAGTGACCCTATTTTGAAAAGTAGACCCCCTAACGAATTTATCTAGGGGTATGATGACTTTTTTGACTTCACAGTTTTTGAATGAATCTAAGCCAAGCAGAAGGAAAAAATTACGATTTTCATTTTTTTGGCAATTGTGTCAATTTAAAAACTGTTTTTGGAAAGTGTACATAGGAATGAAGACTTTCACCCCAAAATGGATACCCCCATTTGTCCCGTGTTCAGAAACATACCCATTGTGGCCCTAATCTACTTAAAGGAAACATAGCTAGGCCTATAATGGAAGGAGCACCCGTTGGATTTCAGGGTACAACGGAATAAATTCCAGTCCCCATTGCCCACATGTAGAGCCATTGAGCGTCCAAAACGATAGAGAACCCCCACAAATGACCCCATTTTAAAAACTAGACCCCTTAACAAATTCATCTAGGGGTGTACTGCATATTTTGACCCCAAAGTATTTGAATGAATCTAAGCAAAGCAAAGGGAAAAAATTACGATTTTCATTTGTTTGGCAATTTTGTCAATTTAAAAACAGTTTCTTTTGTACAGTGTACATAGGAATGAAGACTTTCACCCCAAAATGGATACCCCTGTTTGTCCCGTGTTCAGAAACATACCCATTGTGGCCCTAATCTACTTACAGGACACATGGCTAGGCCCATAATGGAGGGAATGCCCACTGGATTTCAGGGCAGAACTGAATAAATTCCAGGCCCCATTGCCCACTTATACGGAAAAAAATTTGACTTCCTAAAAATAATCCCCCCCACCCCCGCCATCCCCATTTTTTGGCATTCCCTAAATATTAGATAAAGGTAATAATATAAACTGCGTTTTATGTCCGAAGACGGGTAATTACGGAGGCTGGTTGGGCTGGGCACATGGGGCAAGAAAACCATGTATCCCCCCTCCTCTCATGTATTTTGGGGGGTATTTCGTAACCTCAGCGGCGGGGATGGGGTGTAGAAAGTGGCGCTGTGAGGCTTTGTAATCTTGCTGCGGTGCAGCGGTCTCACAGAGAAGGCGCTCAACAAGCTGCTCCTGGAACTGCAGGAAGGCGAGCGTTCCCGGGGCTTCTTGTAAATTACGGATTACAGGTAGCGGTCTGAATAACGCTGGGCTCACGTAGCCGTGGGCGGAATCCGCTTGCCGAGGCCCGCAGCGGATCCCAGCTGTGAGCCCGGCTGTGACCCTGCGTACGGTTGCGTAATGTACTGCGCATAACTGCCTACTCACACAGGCGGTTTTTTGTTTGCATTTCCCGTGCCGTCGCTTAGAGATGACTCGGGTACCCGCAGCCCGTACACAATGTGTTTTCATATGGGGTGCGAGTATATCCGCGGTCATAGAGCACAAAGGGCTCTAGGTCGCAGATATTCGTGGTAAAATATAGTATTCTGTGTTCTGTTTCTGCGAGTGAATTACGTAATTCCGACCCGCTAATTGGGGGGAATTGTGTAATCCAATGCATGCGATTGATCCATGGATTACCGCTGATCAAGCGCATGCAGAACCTGTAATTCCTCTCCGGTCATGTGTGACCGGCCTAATGTTTGATCGCTACTTTATCACGTGACCGGGGACCGCTCAGCGAGGCCACCGGTCACTGCTCCAAGCACTCAGCGACCGTTAGTCGCTGGGAGCAAGGAGATTTAAAATTTCCTGGGCTTCCCGACTCCTGCGAATGTGTCCGGCATTTTGCCGGCAGGCGCATGCGCAGCAGCCGGAAGGGTCCATGGAGGATAATCGCATCTGGATTCAAATGCGGAAGCCTCCGAGAAGACGTTTCATCTCCCCCCACCGATCGCATCGGTGAGGGGAAATGAAACTGCCACTTTTTAAAGAACTTTTACGTGATCGCCATTATGCATTGGATAACGGCGATCACGTGACCAGTAACCGCATACCGCGGCTCCCCGTGACATCTCCAGGCTCTTGGCTATCTTTTGTAGCCAGCAGCAGGGAGATTTTATATTTCTTGGGCAATCTTTCACTTTTGCGCATGCGTCCGCCATCATGCTGACGGGCGCATGCGCCGAAGCTGGGGTAAGATCCACGGATCAACATCCCACCAGGGAACAAATCCGGGACCTTGGGTATGTAATTTCATCCCCCCTTACGGATACGATCTATAAGGGGAGATGAAACTTTAACTTTTTAAACTTTTTTTTACTTTTAACTTTTTTTTTTTTTTTTTACTTTTTAACTTTATATGATCACCGTTATCTGATGGATAACGGTGATCATATGACTGGAAACCGCATACAGCGGTCCCCAGTCATATCTCCCTGCACTCGGCTATCTGTGACAGCCGGGTGCAGGGAGATTTTGAATTTGCCAGGCTCGCCGGCTTCTGCGCATGCGCGCCGCATCGGCACATCGCAGAAGCCAGCGGGGGGTCCCGACACCGGACGGAGGACATCGGCGGACCTGAGGTGAGTATTTTCACCTCCCCTCATGGATCCGACCCATGAGGGGAGGTGAAACGTTTCTTTTTTTACACTTTTTTTCACTTTTCCGCGATCGTCGTTATCCGTTGTATAACGGCGATCGCGGTGCCGGGGACCGCTCACCGTGGTCCCCGCTGACATCTCCTGCCTCCCGGCTACCTACAGGAGCCGGGAGCCAGGAGATTTTAAGTCTCCCGCGCCGCCGGGCCTTCTGCGCATGTGGCTGACGTAATGCCGCCTGGCGCGCATGCGCAGAAGGACGGCTACGGCGCCCGGAGCATCGGGACAGCTGGGAGTCGTGCGGCGGACATCGGTGAGTAATTTTAGCTGCTCCGATGGATCCGATCCATCAGAGCAGCTGAATCTTTAACTTTTATTGCACTTTTATTTACTTTTTTGCGATCGGCGCTATCCATTGCATAGCGCCGATCGCAATGCCGGGGGGGGGGGGGGCTCCGAACAGCCCGGGATGACTGCTCCATGCTGTCAGCTACCTGCGGACACCAACAGTATGGAGCTGTCACGTCCACAGCCCGAGGGGCATTATTCTCTGCAGGAAGCATGTTTTTACGTCCTCAGAGAATAAAGCCCACTTCGGGAGGACGTAAAAACACTATGGGCTGGTCGTTAAGGGGTTAACATACAGTTACATAAAACGTGTAAGACATCCCTTTGGAGTTACCTAGATTTCTGCATTGATTCCTAATAAAATGTGGTCTGATTGTTATCTAAGTCACAATTACAGTGAAGCGCAATCTAGCTAAACTAAGAACACGCAAGCAGCTGTACCATCCATCTCTTTTATTGAGTACATAGAGTAAATATCCACAGTACAGAAAGAAAAAGTAAGTGAACCCTTGAATTTAATAACCTGTAGATCCTGTAGCTTCATTAGCTAAATAGTTCTTGCTGCAAACAGCGGTAATATTTAACAAAAGCAGGATATTAGGAAGGAAAACGAGTTCCCCATGGTTTCACGTTGGTCCATCAATATGTTACAGACCTTTCTGCAATAGTCTGCCGACTCTCATCTATAGCGAGAATACACACCGTTTAAAAATGGCTCAAAAAGAATAAATATCTTTATTGCTACAAACTTTAGTCCAAATGTTATGTTGCCAACAACAACCACCAATGGCATTACTATATAGAATTCTAATTACTGCTTAATAGTATCATCAGTGTCACTGGTGTGGTAGTATGGAGTACAGAGTTTGAATCCTAAGCAGGATGTGAGGCAGCAACCCTTTCTGGAAAATAAAGGAACAACAGTGCCAACAATAGACCACATAAAGATAAGGCAACATTGTTAACATAATATTTCAGTAGTTCAACCCCTTTGGAAATTTAACTTAAAGTTATCATATTACAGCAAATACAAAATAGGATTTGTCATAGCCTCATATCAGCGGGTCTGGCTACATAGGCTGGTAGCCGCAGCTCCACTGACTCCAATTATGTCTTTCTTTTATGCTTATTTTCCTCTGCTTCTCTGTATAGACGTTTCTTAGATTCAGCTACCAGCACTGTGAATATGTCAAGGAGGCAGTCCCCACTCCTCACTGTCAATGGGGGACATCAAACTTAATTGACAGTGAGTGTTGGGGACCACCCATGTAACGAATTCACAGTGCTGTGTGCCAAATCTAAGAGAGCTTATACAGGGAAACAAAGGTGAGTATAAACAAAAGAAAGACATCATTGAATCAGTTGGGCAATGACTGTGAGGGTGACCAGTGAGTGGAACAGGTTGCCACCCGCAACCTATAGTTAATTATTACCACTACACAAATGAACGAACTCCACCACAAAACAAACCACCGTACTTATATTTAGGAGTTGCTGGATGAGCCACAAAACCCAGCAATGTTCTCCTACACCTACAGAAGGAGACTGCATGAAATGAATAGCACAGAACCCACGCAAGGTGCAAATAAAAACCCTCCCTAATTGCCCTCAAGAGTACTGATCTGGATTATGATTTCTCCAGCAGGCTTTGGGGTATTTTGTCGCTTTCCGAATTGAGTATCGTGTGCACACATCATTGAACCAGAATCAGACACAAATGCTGGTCTAAAAACTGGGAGAGTCTCTACCATGTGTAGAGGCTCAGGCCTTTTATTATAACACATGACAACCGCCCTTTAATGGGCGTGCAACAGGTTACATCAGTAACATATAGGATTCTCATTTGTCGGATCATATAGAATCCCCCACCTCTCTGCCCACCCCCTTCCAAGTGTTGAGGCAGCATGGACTTCGTCCTAGCTGAAGTCATCTCCTTGTAGTGATGAATCATTGTTTACCTAGCTTCAGGATGAGGAGTGGAAGGGGGCTAAGTAAACACTCAGTATTAAACACAGGATATACACGACACTATGGCCTTTTAACTCTTAGAAACTGGTTGAGCAACTTCTATGTACTTAACTAACATTACATCAGACACACATTGTCTAGCAAATACTATGATTAGATTGTGTGTGTGTCCTTTAAACTCTTGAGCTAAAAGTCATTACAACAACAAAATACATTTGGGTTATATTAATCGATAGACATTTTATAAATAATCATCATGTCTATCACAATCCCCCCTTAAAATGTCTATCCTCTAATTCTCTATCTAATTTTCACAGTTTTCTGCGCATGTGCCTATAACTGGAGCGCGTTGAAGGTTCGTTTTAGGGTCTTCAAGTGGGTGTAGGACTTGTCCACTCCTTCTGGGGATGCATTCAGCAAACTCATGGTGGGGGCGGCTTTTCCAGCATCAGTTTCACAGGTCTCTCTGACACAGGGGATAACACAGCAGACTAGAACAGAAAAGGTAACCATCAGTTCACATACAACAGCGACGCCCGTCTGTGCCAGGATCCTTTACCACCCGCTCATCCATGGCGAGTGCTGGTCCCAAAAGTTAGCTCTTTTTAGTTAGTGCGGTCAGCTTCTTAATGGCAACTGCGTCTTTACCCGCGGGTCACGTGTCGTCTAGGATGTAGGTATAACAAGTCTCCCCTATCATCTTACAGACACTCCCCTTTTTAGCTAAAGTCATATCTGAGGTCACTCTATTTTAAAAAAAGTCATAGTCGAGGTAGGTCCTATTGGTCGACTAGTCCCTATAAGGCGTCTCTAGTATAATTTATAAACCACTGTTAATTATACTAAAACATAATTAATCCAATCAACGTTTATTTACCATAATGATCAGGAAAATGGACTCGAATCTAGTTTTAACTTGGTCTCTAATTTTTAAAACTTGTCAGGTACCCCCCTTGGCTATCCTATGATGTCAATGTACACGTGTAGATCAAAACTACCACCAGGGGTCTCTCTTCTCGCTCTAGCATAATGTTACAATACTAGTAGCGTGAACAGGTACGCACGGCGTGGGACTCCCTAATCTTCACCCACACCAAAGTCCCTCCTGGAGATAGTCCTAATGGTGAACACGTCCAAGTCGCCTCACCCTTGCGTCAGGGTTTTCCCACTGCCCGTAAGTCCCTACTCCTAGGAGGGGGGGGGATCCCTACCTCACCTCAGAGGGAGGCCATGGATTCCCTGGGCTCATTTCCGGGCATCCATACCCTCTATCTGTACAAGTTAACACCCCACAGGGTGTGCCCTCGCCGGAACCTAAGGTCTTCTGCACTATCCCTAGGCAAATGGGAATTCCACTGACAATCCATCTTAGGAGATCGGGGCAGGCGCAGTACTAGTACATTTCTCCTTTTCTTTGGTAGCGTATGTGGTTGGCATTATCGGAACTGGCTCTTCATCTTTTTCAAACAAGGGAAACGTTGGTGTCTGACAGGATGTGGAGGAGCATAAGGGCTTTACTAAGGCACACTCCCCTGTCCAATTACCCTCCAGGCGGGTCCTCTACCTCATGTCTCCACAAAGCCAGTAAACGTCTCCTAAGGACTGGACCTGATTCTGCATCTATTCCCCTCCTATCATACTGTAGGAGGAGCAATACCCGTTGGTGAGTTCCCCAAAAATCTCCCTCCACCCTGCCTATTTGCCTGGCAGGTGTAGTTTCCAGGGTAGTCAGTAATACTCTCTCCGGTGCAAAACACTTAAGTAGTTATAGAGTATTCCTTCTTCCATTTCTCACGGACAGTGTAATTAGCGGAAATGTTCGTGAAGAGACTAAGCATCTACAGGGAGATTTAGGGGGACCATCCCCGAGTGTAGTCGGGCACTACCGCACACGCAACAGTTAGACTTGTTGCTCCTGTTAGTATTGTACCTCATCAACTCCAACCAGAGATTCTGGTCAGAGTAGCCAGTCGCTACTGTCAAGGTGTCCTCAAAAGGTAGGGTCGGCTATGATCATCATGTTCGTCAAGGTCTTTATCTTACGGCGGAGGGGGTTAATTATGGGCACGGGACTAAGTGAAGGCTTCCATTCGGCTGCATCTACCATATCCCTTATTTTAAACTTCCCTAAGGGATCTGTCCTCCCGTACCGGTATGTCCCCAGACTATAGGTCTCCCCGTCCCCCGGGCTTGGATCTCCCATGGTTAATGTAAAAACCGCATTAAAACCAAGCAACATACTAAGTTCAGCCTTCCAATACCTGCTGTCCTTATTATTTTCAAGGAGGGTTATACGACTAATTAGGGATTTCCCGCTCCTCTCTTTCTTATTTAAGGCACTTCGCGGTTTATAGGACTAGTCTTTTCCTGCGTTACATCCCACTAATCCCCAATAACGGCAGTCTTCTCCCCAGACGTTATCAGTGGCGCAAACATATTGTATTCCCCGGGTATATAAGTCATATAACCAGCTGGACTGAGCTAAATCTGGCCTGCGGTGGGATCTTGCGCCTAGACACGGGACCACAGTACAATAGTCGAAGGAATATGCGGCTACTTGAGCATTGGACGAGTTATACTAGAAGGTAACCATACCCTCATATTCTTCCGACTAAGGATTCCAGTTGCCACCCTCCTCTCTTACTAGCCCTAACCAGAGTAATGTCTTTGGCACAACTTAAGACTGGTCTCCCGGATCTGAAGCTTTCTTACAGTATGAAGCATGGATCCATGTAAGTCTTTCGGCTAGTTTCACAGCTGTGGCAGTAGTCAGAAGCACCTGGTAGGGGCCATCAAATCTGGGCTCAGGAGGGTGCTTCCTGAGGAACTTCTTGACGCACACCCAATCCCCAGGCTGCAAGATATGTGTCCCAGTGTCTGCCTCTGAGTCTGGAAGAGAACACCTGTGCATAGGCTTTGGTTAGTTCTTTAACAACGGAAATCACATACTCAGTCAACACATCAGATTGTAATTGTAACCACTGAGGATAGTAACGACCTAGCCTTGGGGCTAGCCCAAACAATCTCGTAGGGAGATAATGTATAATCCCCCCTGGGTTCATATCTAACACTGTATAAGGCTATTGGATTACAGTCTTTCCAAAGTGGCGTCATTTTTAAGTATCTTACTTTTAGCGTGCCACTACGTCTCTCCACCTTTCCACTACACTAAAGATGGTAGAGTGTGTGAAAGGCCTGGGATACACCCAGAGCAGACATGACATGTTACATTCACCTGCGAAGTTTATACCTCTGTCTGACTCTGAATCACTTCTGGTACCCCATATTCACAGTTTACCTCGTTCATGAGCTTCTTTGCGGTTACCTACTTGTTTACCTTGGTAACAGGGTCGGCCTCCAACCTGCAAAGACATCAACAACAACAAGCACGTAGTCATACTTCCCAACAAGTGGGAGCTGAACGTAGTCAATTTGCAATCCCTGAAATGGGTAGAGTGGTCCCGGCAAGTGTGATGTGGCAAATTTACTTCTGCCCTGTCTCACCTATGGCATAGATCATGCTAAACCGGACAAATGATGCAGCAGCTACAGAGAATCTAGAAGTCGCCCAACCTCTTTCAAGCGTCGTCGTCATTACTGCTTTACTAGGTGGGTCTTTCCGTCCATCAGCTGGGCCATCATGGGATACAGGAACTGTGGTGGGCAAGTGCTGTTGACTGGTCACCACACGCTGTCCTGTTTCTGCTGCTCCCATATTAGTCCATTTATTCTTTCCTTCCTTGCTGGCTGGTAACTGTAAAAGTCTTTTAGCATATCAAAGTCCAAATTTTTGTCAATGTCCAAAGTTTTTTGCCACTGACTCATGCTGTCAGTACCTTTCTTCTTTCTTCCACGGCTTGAGGGCCGCTGCCTTTGCTGCGCTGTCAGTGAGGGTGTCGTCTCTCGCCTCTCCAGTGTAGGAATCGGTGCAAACTCTCAACTTTGTCAGGTAGAAGCAGGGCCTCCATGCGACTCTGCACCGCTGCACCATACTCAATTGGTTGTCCTGCTAAGGTAAAAAAACTGTCTGGCCTTCCATATTGGGCCGTAATCATGAGCTGTGCCAAATGCATACCAGGAGTCAGTGTAAAGGATTGCCGGTCTTACCTCTCGCCACTCTACACGCCTCAGTGAGGGCCTCCAATTCCGCTTCTTGTACTGTGACATGCGGAGGCAGAGCTTCTGCTTCTAGGACATCTTGTTGTGTGACCACTGCATATCCGATGTGGAGTCATCAGTCCTCACCCTGATACCATCTGCAAAAAGCTCAACATATGCATTATCAACAGAGGTTCTGATAACTGTTTGCATACCTGCAGTTTCTTACTGAATTAGTACTAAATAATCGTGCTGATGTTCTATTTCACATGGCTCAGAATCTTGTTATCTTATTCCATTTATTTTAATTTTTTTTTTCAAACCCAATAGCTGATCTACAACACTTAGATCATCTATGACCCAGATCACCTATGCCTCCCCCCTTTTGAACCGCAATACTCAATGGAAAAAGAGTCATTGCGTTCAAACTAGTAAACCAAGAGGCACAAAAACAAGCACTTTGTAGGTCAAGGTGACATTGTATGCAGCGAAGTCTGAGCGAAAATCTCCTTACAAAAAAATTTTTTTTTTTTTCTTCTTTCAGGTCGCAGTTAGCATTTTTTAACACAAGGGGGCGCCACACGATTCAAATTTTACGTCACCCAGTGTAATAGTATTTCAGGGTATGGCCAGCGTTTAGCTTTTACTCTCCTGTCGGAATATAATTATAGCTTCAGTGTAGACTGACACTAGAATATACAAAAGACTTAAAGAAAAACTAAAAAATACGGATGAATTAACATCCTACTCTGGGCAATTCAGTCCCTCTTTCTTCACATAAAAAGTAAAATTACTTCACCAAATTGCATGAAAAAGTTTGCTGGGTGACTATAGGGAAATTATTCCATCTGTAGGAGCCTTCCATAACATCATCTGTCTGAGCATCCATTGGAGAAGCGGGCAGTGGAAAACAGAGCCCCTGGGAACATGAGAGAGCGTCCCCTGTCATGTATTCCCGGTCTCTGCCCCCCATGCATCAACTCCAATCTTCCATGCACTATAAACCAGCTTAGTCATCTACTATGTCCCAAGCTGCATCTCCACAAAGGTTTGTTTCCCTGAACTTATCACACATCCAAAGTGGCCACATCTTGGAGTGTAACAAAGTCTGGTCAAACAAAACCTTACTTCAGACAATCATGATGTTAGCACTGGATACAGTGGCATTGGGGAATATAGGCCTCCCAAGTGCAGCAAAATGGCCGCCAGAGGCAGAAAGGGGCGGGGCTACAAATCTCCCAAGTGAGGCAAAATGGCTGCTGAGTAGCAGCACGTCCAGGTGAGGCAAGATGGCCGCTGGAGGAGGAAGGGGCGGGGCCAGGTCCTGTCCCGGATGGGGAGGGACCGGAAGTAACATCACACACCCTGAAAGTGAGCACATGGGGGGGGGAAGTAACTTCAGGGTGGGGGCAGGCCTCACTACATTTTCTGCAGAGTCACACTATGTTGGATTGTAAACATTGCAAGCCAGCCGCCATTACAGGGAGTGGCTGCAGTCAACACAAAGACATTACATTGTTCATTAGCAATACACATACCCCCCCTACATGCTTTCCCCTCTTCAATCTCTTGACTACGTTATACCTTCTCCTAGCAATCTAAAAACACCTTTCTTTCTGCTCATCTTCTGAAAACTTTCTACAACCTATCTTATCTGTCTATAACCTGGCATTTCTTTCTGCAACTTTTCCTGGTCCTTTCCCATTGTTCAGTAACCAAATCACAAGCTCTATGACCTTTGTCCTTGCTCACTTTGCTCAACTCTATGCTACCTGCTTATTCTATTCTATTCAAAGTTTCTGCACACAATACTGTTTCTCTTGTAAAATCTGCTTTCTTCAAATCCTTCCCATATAACCTCTTTCCCACTCAGAATTATAATGCACATTAATTCTACAAAACACAGGGAACGACAAAGTAAACAGAAAGGGTTAATTGAGAAGTGCTCTTAGTGGCTTAACTTCAGTCCACTCTCTTACCAGCACCCCTCCCCCAATAATCAACACTGCACATTCTTTCTATAATAGCAGACAGACGGGATTACTGGAGAATACCCACAACGGCTCAAGGTATATATATATATATATATATCCACCTTTATATCAACCCAAGGTATATATCTCATCTACCTTTTTTAACAACCCACCGTCTAGTAATCCCCAAGAGCACTCCTTGTACACGATCTAGACAGGACATTTAGCTATACACAGAGACTGACGATTATTTTCAATGACCAAAACTTCAACAATATTCTGGAGAAATCAGCCGTCACAAAGCACGGCTATACTTCATACGTATATACCTTTCCACATATGAGAACATAACACGCTCAATCATAAAGTTAAGTATACGTATCATAAATCTTCCTAACCTCACACTAGTTTTACCTAGGAGCACGTGTCACTGGCGTGTTCCCTCAGACTTAAACAGCCGAGTCCGCCCTCCTGACACATTAACCCTCACAGAATTTATCTCTTGGTCTTGCATAAACAATTTTTAACCGTCTCAGACACAACAGCATACACAGCGTACAAAATACCCCTAGACAGGTAAAAACGGTGGTTTTTCCGAGTGGACAGACCTGTCTTTCAGTGAAGGTCCAGTCTGGATCAGGAACAGGCAGAAAAGCAGTCAGAACCCAGCTTTGACACAGGTAGATAAAGCAATCTTACCGTGTTCTGTAGATTTTCGGGCCCCTGAGTTCTGCGTGCCATCTGCCGATCTCTGTACGTTCCAGGCTGTGACCTCACAGATCCACTCGCTCACCCAGGGACTCCACTGATCTGGATTATGATTTCTCCAGCAGGCTTTGGGGTATTTTGTCGCTTTCCGAATTGAGTATCGTGTGCACACATCATTGAACCAGAATCAGACACAAATGCTGGTCTAAAAACTGGGAGAGTCTCTACCATGTGTAGAGGCTCAGGCCTTTTATTATAACACATGACAACCGCCCTTTAATGGGCGTGCAACAGGTTACATCAGTAACATATAGGATTCTCATTTGTCGGATCATATAGAATCCCCCACCTCTCTGCCCACCCCCTTCCAAGTGTTGAGGCAGCATGGACTTCGTCCTAGCTGAAGTCATCTCCTTGTAGTGATGAATCATTGTTTACCTAGCTTCAGGATGAGGAGTGGAAGGGGGCTAAGTAAACACTCAGTATTAAACACAGGATATACACGACACTATGGCCTTTTAACTCTTAGAAACTGGTTGAGCAACTTCTATGTACTTAACTAACATTACATCAGACACACATTGTCTAGCAAATACTATGATTAGATTGTGTGTGTGTCCTTTAAACTCTTGAGCTAAAAGTCATTACAACAACAAAATACATTTGGGTTATATTAATCGATAGACATTTTATAAATAATCATCATGTCTATCACAGTACTCCAGCAGCAAAGCACACCCATAACAATTCCCACCAGTGTTAAAGCAGACAAATGAAAAGAAACTAAAATGACACAACAGATAGATGTTGTTTTGGTAACTTCTCCTGTACAAGCCAAAAACATTTAGCCATTGTGTTATTTGCAGTGGTAGCAAGACCTATTGTGTACACATTGTACAAAGTGAAGTAATTATTGTACCTGGCATGTTACATGACTCTAGTAGGTCATTTTTTTAAGGTTTTCCTGAAGTTTTACTTTAAATAGTGGTTATTTTTAATGTATACAGCCATTTTTTTTTTGCAGATTTCTTTCCATATATCGGTTTAAGGCTGCCTTCCGATGAATGTATTTTAGCTCTATATTTTGTCTGTGTTTGGGGACTGCAAAATACTTGCACCTGCAAAAGATAAGATATACGTCCGCCAGGAAGGCCCATGCTGCGTGGAAAGATTTCCCGTGGGGAGTCCCATCATCACTGAACACTGTGACAATGGGGCGGGTGTTACATCTGCCGGCCCCATTGAAAGCAATGGGATGCAGGCAACCCCCGCAGTGATTACGGAGCAGCATTGAATTCAGTGAATAGCTGAGTGCTGCCTCTGATTGGCTGAGCACTCTGACCAATCACAGACAGCACTCAGCTGTCATTCAAAGTATGGCTGAGAGCTGCCTGTGATTCACTGAGCGCTCAACCAAACAGACCCAGCGCTTTCAGGAGGCGGGGATTTTTAAATCCCCATCCGCTGAAAGAGCTTCAGAAGACTGCCGGGAACCAAGGGACAAGATGCGCCGCAACCCCGAAAGCGCCAGACAGGTGATGTATATATTTTTTTTTTACACCAGCTAGGGATAATTTTCAGGGAAGGGCTTATATTTCAAGCTCTTCCCCAAAAATCACTTCCAGCGTTGCCTGCATCCCATTGCTAGCAATGGGGCCAGTGACTGCAGCATGCAGCACATTTTTTTGCACAGCACAGATGCGCTAAAATACACGCTCATCTGACTGAGCGCTTCAAAAGAAAACTACAGTCATTGTCATAAAAAAATCAGGCACCTACAATATCAGAGCAAAAGGAAAATTGATTGCAGAAAACTGAACACTTGAATAGAAGCTCTAGTACCCTGTTGAGCCACTGTTAGCTTTGATTCAAGATGTTATACGGGCAGGCATGGAGGCATACAGGTTTTGTATGGTATCCTGTGGCATATCACTTTACATTTACTGTAACTGACGCTCTAGATCATGCACAATCATAGGCTGTCCCAGATGGTTCCCTTACATGTTCTATTCGGGATCAATTTCGCAACCAGACAGATGATGGAAGTGTGGCAAAGCTGTGTAGGCATTCCTTTGACTCGCTTGTTATGTGCGGCCGAACATTATCCTGCTGAAAAATGTTTCTTGGAAGCCCTGCCATGAGAGGAACACATGTGGCTGCATGATGTCCTGAACATATGACCAAGCTGTCACTGTCCCTCGTTCTACTTCTAGACATCACTGAGTGTCTTCTACGATGGCCCCACAGACCATCATACCAGCAGTGGGGGCAGTGTGCTGCTTCACAGCAAAGGCAGGATTGAGGTGTTCACTCTTTGGTCTCTAGACAAGAACATAACCGTCATCAGTGTCCAAAATAAACCTAGATTCATTGCCGAAGACAATCGGCTTCCACCCCGTAGCAGTCCAGTGTTGTTGTTCCTGACACCACAGCAAACAGAGATGACAGTGGGTGGGTGTCAAAGGCAGCACATGTAATTGGCGCTGTGAGGCCAAATGTCTTTCAGCCAAGTGCCTGGAAATGGTTCTGAGAGACACAGACCTGTAACAATGGCGCCACCTGTCTCTGGATGGCGGACAACAAAACAAATGGAGGTGCTTGTGCTTTTCAGATGATTAGACGATCTTCTTTACTGGTGGTTTGTCGAGGGCATCCTAACCCTGGTTGCTTTGTTTGCGTGCATCCATTGGCCCCAACACCTCCTAACAGTCTGGTCAGAATGGCTCAGGTGGTAGGCAATTTATTGATACGACCATCCAGCATCTTGCATTCCAATAATGCACACCCCTCAAACTCTGTTAACTGGGTGAAATATCTCTGATTGCATCGTAGAGGCGTTTATTGGTTAACAAGCTCTACAAAAGTGGAAAGAGAGGTCACTACATACAAGGAGCCTCTGAGGGCCTTTTTATAGGCCAAGGTAGAAACAATTTTAGGGCATCAGGTGGCAAGACCGTTTATCTAATCACTGCAACTCTAATCATTTGCATGTCTTACTGAGATGTAACTGCATGCCGCGCAAAACGACAACTCATTCATGGTGCTTGTGTTTTTTTTAACAATGAGTGGTATGGAGGCAGATTCTGCTGAAAATACTGATAACATAGTATATCATGGCCTTTTTGCATACGCAGGACTAAAACCGGCCTTAAAATGAATTTCACCATTTTCAAAAGATAACTATACTCTACAATAGAGTCTGACTGTTAGACTTCATTCACACGAGTTTATATTGGCCCCGTTTTCACGGCTGGCTAATATACGTTGCCCATCTCATTCATTGGTTTGCAGTATATGAGTGCAGATGGGTGTTTTGCCGCTGCTTAAAAGTGCCTGGCCGGCCAAGATAACACATATGATGCGTATTTCATCTGGTTGCTTTTACACTGCCCAGGAAAGAGAGTTCAGGAACTGAACTATCTTCCGGCTGGAATACGGTGGCGGCTTCCATAGACTCCCCTGGGAGCCTATGGTAGCTTCTGGAGAAGGTAGGTGGGAGGGAGTTTAGCAGCGTGTCCCACCACCTTTCCTCCGCCTGTCCACTCCTTGCCAGCTGTTTGCAATGGGAGGGGGTGGGATGGGGTGGGAGCTAGTTGCTAAGCTCCCACCCCCTCCCATTGCTTGCAGCTGAGAAGGGGCGGAGAGTGGGTAGAAACTTATCACATTAGCTCCCGCCCCTCCCCTCCCCTTGTCGAGAGCTAAAACTGTCTCCCCCCATTTGACAGTATGCCGGGCTCGATGTATACTTTCCGCACTCAGGCTGTCTGAGCGGGCACACAAACGGGAGATTTATGTGCCCATTCACGCGATTTTCGGTCACGCTGTGGCCGTCACACGGCCATCCAAAAATCGCCTAAGCCCTTGCGAAAGAGCCCTTAGTCAAAACCTTTATTAGAAAGCTATTCATTGCAACTAGATAATATTTTGTTATTACATATAAAGGACCATTGTTTAGCTAAGCAGACAAAACTATAATTTGCTATCTAAAATTGTTCCTCTCTAGTTACAATGTGCAAACGTGAAGATACTGGGAAGAACATCATGCTATTCAGTACTATACTTAAATAGCCAACTGTCACCTGCTTTATTATGATACTTTATTGGCGCTCAAGGGTTAAATCCATACTGCCGTCTCTTAATGTATGCACGCTGACTTTGCTACGCATTTTCCATTCAATGCTGTCAGCTATACTCTTTGCTGTATGTTTTGTAATTGAATTCATTGTTTGCAGTTGATGAACTCTATGTTGCCTTTCTTAGTGTTTTGCACATTCTATTCACAGATATAAGTGTTATTATATATTAAACCTGCTTTAAATCCAGCATCCAAGAGACATAATTCACTTTCCTTTCATCTTAGCATATACCCTTTTCTGCGCAATTATCCATATCCTTTGCTGCCCACGATAGAAATTCTGCCTATAGAACATTACCAAATTATGCAGTTAATAGGTTTTATGCTCATGCTATATAATAGTTTGGGGAAAGAAAATCACATTTGCTTTTCATGGTTAATCACTGTGTTTTTCTCTTGTGCTTTTTGCATTAATCATTCAGAGAAGGAAAAAAACATTAACCAGTATGACTTTTTTTTTTTTACCCAAATTATTTTGATTATATCTGCATTAGTCAGAGAATGTAAAAAATGGCTGCCATAATTTTTAATAAGTATATTCCAAATTCCCTCTAACAAGCTTCAGCCGCTAAATCATCTGCCTGTTATAAAAAGGAAATCAGGGAGGGTTATAGTAATAAGTCAAAAGTAGAAAAGAGCTTTCTAGAATCAGGCAATAAACTCTTGGTAGAGTGCATGAAAAACATGCATAAAATCAGCCCACTTGAAATATACCTAAAGTAGATATAATGAATGCACCAATTATATTTTTTAGAAACCAAATTAATACAGATTTATCACTCCTTCAATGTTGAGCGTTTTTTTTCATAGGGAGAATGCATCCGGCTGAGACAGATCTTCTATAGTACACTATGCTGTACATAAAAGCGGCCATAATAATAATAAAAATAATAATAATAAAAAAACCCTCCCAGACAAAGCTTTCAGAGCTGGAATTGAGAGTGTAAGGGCATGTGAAGAACAGCCAATACCCAGTAATAGCAGCAAAACAGTTTCAATTTTCTGGATTATTAATTTAAATTCACACGTACTAGCTAGTTAAAATTAAAGTCCTTTTTTTACTGCTCCAGTCGAAATTAAAGCTTATATCCTGCTCTACGAGTCAAGAGTTAAATGGCTTATTTTGCACACCATTTTGAAACTAATAAAGAAAATGCACAGAATATATGTGCAAGCAGCAGACAGGAAGAGTCTAAATTAATACACCTGTTTCACTGGGAGCTACTTTATTAGTGTTCCAAAATTTGGCTTTCAATTTGGCTCCCGGTAGCTCATTTAGAACAGGAGCTCTATTGTTTTGACAGAAAGGGTCTAGCGAGTGAATGACGTTTGAGCTAGGTGTGAAATGTAAAGGTACAAAATTAACTGCTAAGCTAATTACTGTTCTAATTCTGCATAAACAAGCATTTTGAAAATCATTAGAAGTTCAGGGAAATAATGTTAGTGATTAAACAAGGTGGTTTGCATCAGTGAGCACAACTAAGCTCATTTAATTACATCTGAAAGCTTGGGAAAGAAGCTAATTAAAATTAGCACAGGCTTTCTGACTGACCAGGACTTGATTGGTTTCTTAAAGTCGGGTGGTGTGGATGCTCCTTCTGCTTCTTGTATAGCGCTGATGTGTTTAATATAATATTAACAAATGGTTATTACAGATATTCTCAGATGAGATTTGGTTTATCGTGAATACCTTGCAAACATGCCAGAGGCATAACGTCCAGTTTCTGAGCCCCACAGCAAAATCTGTTACAGGGCTGACCATCTACCATGTGGCATTTAGAATAAAAAATAAATAAATCTTGTACAGCGCCAACTTATTTTGCAGCGCTTTCTGTACTTTTTGATTTATTAGCCCCCAGCAAGTTCGGTACTCATTTTACCGACCTCAGAAGGCTGAGACAACCTTGAGCCAGTTACCTAAATCACACGGGGATTGAACTCACAACCTTCAGGTTGTAAGCAAGAGCTTATATAGGTTGGATGGAAGAAAGAAGACATTTAAACTAAGGATTCAAAATTTACTGGAATATTGACTATGAATTTTGCAAGACAAAAGGGTTGATTAGTGCTGCATGGTAATACCCACTACAACAATGTTAAAGATTTTGTCATAGGTAAAGGTTTAAAAAAGCTAGTGTAGTGGCTCGGAACCAGCGAGGCCCCTCCATAATGTTATATGTTTGTCTTGTGCCATTGTCCTGTCAGTGTCTTAATTGTAGTATGCATTTGGTATGTGTATTGCATCTCTGCAGCACTGAATGGGTTAATGTCTGGGTTATGTCTGGAAAATGTATCTTGTTGTATGTCATGTGACCTTGTGATATATGTGTGTGCAAGGAGAGAGAGTCTTAGTGGTCTTCTTGAAGGAGTGGTTGCAAAGAGTGGGAGTCAGTTAACCAGTCTGCAAGCAAGTGAACCCCACAGGCATGGATTGGTCTGTGTGTGAGGAATGGAAGAAGCTGAGCGATACCCTTTTGCTCGACCTGGTCCTACTCTACCCAGGATGTGCCGGTGCTACCACTAAGCACTGAGAGAGAGAGAGAGACCGCTGCTTAAGAGAGAAAGACACCAGAAGCATGAGTGTTGACTGGTAGACTGTTGGAGGGAGAAAGAGAATCGCTGGGAGCGGGATCACGCAGATAACTTGGACTGTGGATTGTCCGGATTACCCCGAGAAGTCCTCCCTGTCACACCATCTTCTAGAAGTGTACTTTGTGCCTGACAATTGTTGTACGTTGAAACTTTGCTGACGTTACAGTAAACGGACATTACCAACCATTC
This sequence comes from Eleutherodactylus coqui, assembly GCF_035609145.1. Taxonomy (NCBI): domain Eukaryota; kingdom Metazoa; phylum Chordata; class Amphibia; order Anura; family Eleutherodactylidae; genus Eleutherodactylus; species Eleutherodactylus coqui. The sequence goes on along the minus strand of NC_089839.1, from coordinate 256,518,977 downwards.
CCAGTTTGTCCTGAAAGTATCCCTGTGTGTGGACTAAGTTATTTACTTCACTGAGATTCACCGCAGAGGACGGAACAGTGGCATCACGAGTGACAAGAAGATTTCAGGTAACATCCAGTTACATTTTCCCTGTTACCTCACCAAGCAGTAACTTGGATGGGGTCCCGAGCTACCCCCAGGGGAGGAGTTGGTAGCGCCACTGTAGCAAGGCCCTTATCTGTCCCACCATCTTCTCAACTTTAGGTCCGCTCCCTGGAGGCTGCACTAGGAGTTTCTTGTAATCTGGTGGCAGACAGCTGGGTAAACATATGGTGATCCCTTTTTTGAACAGCAGATGGACTGACCAATTAGCATTCAGTGTGAAATAGGGCGCAATATTAGGAGGTGCGCGAGATGTCAGCCTCTTGGAACTTGAGGTAGAACACGAGGATTTGTGAGAGACCAAGGAGACACAGTGCTGGATCTGGGCCCTCGCCAGGACCGGTAGGACAATAGCTGCTTGTTAATTAGACCTTTACATATGATACTATCTGACGCTAATTTGACAATTGGTCATCAAGCATACGAGGCTGGTAGCATCTTTTCACTATATCATGTATTCTACTACTTCTATTAATAGCAGCACGCCATATCATAGTCTTCACGACGTGGTCCCCTTTTGGGGTGCTCTGCCCAGATTATTTTTTCTTTTTTCTCAATGTTAAAGATCTATCAGTGGAACTGCTCATCTGAGTCAGCTGTGTGTAACAAAGCACTGAATATTCTCCTTACACTGTGGTTGCTGCCTGTTGGTGACCTATCTGACAAAGGGGCGGTACAGACCTGAAATGCTTTGTTTTTTGTTTCCATTCTAATAAAGTTAAATTTATACTTCTCTGCCTGTTGTGTGCATCAGTTCAGCTTCTGTGTCTTCTATCCAGTGTTGACTATGAGTTTCGAAATGGGACTGGTCTCTTGTTAGATTACTGAGTTACAGGTTTAGTGAAACATCTAAAGTGGACATATCACAGAATAGAATTAATAAGCAGACACGGCCCCTCTGAGTCTATCCCCATTTTTTTTCAGTACTCTGTTTGCCTGAACTGGCTGTTTTAAGGTCCGACTTCCAATGCTCGCAATGTGTCAAGTGGGTGGTCCCCTCTAGTCACTCTTAAAGGATGATGCCAAACTTGATTGATAGTCCAATATCACCAATCCAGAATGTGCTGTGGGGGCCGCCCACTTGACACATTGGCATAGCTGGACCTTAGAAGAGTTCATTCAGGCGAAGAAAAGTGAGTATGAAAAAAAGGAGGATGGAGTTATTAGGACCACAGCTGCATAGCCATGCTGCCAGCCCTGCCGATTTTACCCTGTGACAGGTTCCTTTTTGGGGCTCATTCACACAGGCATGAGCGTATTTCAGTCCATGAATACATAGCATATGTACAGACCCAAACTTGCCTATTCCCTTGGTATTTTGACCCTGCATGCGTTTTTTTTGCACGTAATTGCTGCAGATTTATGCAAGCGAAAAAAAGAAACGCAAGGAAGGCCGTATATTTCATGTGCAAATACTCAGTGAATATCCATATATTTGCATTCACTTCACTGGCCTATTTTTTAATGTGTAATATGCACCAAAATACGACATGTTGCGTATTTTTGCATGCAACTAAAAACCGCATGAAAAATATGCACATGTGACTAACTCCAATGAAATCACTGGGTTTTATTCACTGCATACTACAGGCATACAGAATCTGCATGTGATTTGCACATTTTATGAATTAGGCTAGTTGACACAGCCGGCCTATTGCTTTGCTAAGACTATTTAATTCCTGACCAAAACATTTACTTTGAGTTAGTTTTCTCTATTATTATCCAAAAAATTGGCACATAAAAATGTCAATTTTCTTGGCTTTTGGTTCCTCAGAGTGAAAACAAATTATCAATGCTATAGAACTAATGTATAAATAAGTTGTAAATGGGTTCATCCCACAGTTTAGGAACATGTACCCAAATCAATATTCAGTTTATTCCCTGAATGTTTTTTCTTCCTGTACAGTTATTAACAAGGACCGACTTAGAACGAGACTCAATAGATATTTACTTTGTGCAGTCTTGGTGAGTCACTGGCTGGGAAATTCCTTTATAGAACCTACAATCATCCCTCCAGAGCAGAAGCTCGGACATTATTACTTTTGCATGCAGTGTCAGCAAAGTAACAGCCAATTAAGAAAAGTACTATGAAGAAAAGAAGCATAACATACATTACCAATGACTGGATACTAAGTACTATTATTGACTCAAAGTTGTTCTTACTTAATTACATTGTCTACTGAAGAGCCAGTGGCCCAGGTGATGAGAAAGAAAACTTGAATAAGTAGAGAAATGTCTCCTTATACTTTGTATCGTGTTTTTTGCCTGAAATTCCGATATTTCCTCCTCTGTTGGCATCATTCCTCATTCAAAGAAGCTATACATTTTCATGTGCTTGCCATGTACCTCACTAAACTACAGGGTGATTCAAAAGGAATAGTGCAAAATAGAGATGAGCGAGCATACTCGTCCGAGCTTGATGCTCGTTCGAGTATTAAGGTGCTCGAGATGCTCGTTACTCGATAACGAGCACCACGCGGTACTCGTCTCGATTAAACGAGCACTGACCATTGAATTCAATGGAGCCGGCAATACAGCCGGCTCCATTGAAAGCAATGGGCTGCCGGCGATCTCAGGATAAATTTTTGGGAAGGGCTTAAAAATATAAGCCCTTCCCTGAAAATCATCCAAAACTGTGTAAAAAAAAAAATATATATACTCACCTTGTCCCGGCAGACAGAGTTCAGCCTCGGCCGGCCGGCAGTTCTCCTGAACTGCTTTCTGTAGTATTCAGCAGCCGGGGATTTAAAATCCCTGCCTGCTGAATGAGCTGCCTCTGATTGGTCACAGCCTCACCAATCAGAGGCAGCTCTCACTCACCCATTCATGAATTCATGAATGGGTGAGTGAGTGCTACCTCTGATTGGCTCAGTGCAGGGACCAATCAGGGGCAGCTCTCAGCTGTCATTCAATAGCTGAGAGCTGCCCCTGATTGGTCCTTGCGCTGAGCCAATCAGAGGCAGCACTCACTCACCCATTCATGAATTCATGAATGGGTGAGAGCTGCCTCTGATTGGTGAGGCTGTGACCAATCAGAGGCAGCTCATTCAGCAGGCGGGGATTTTAACTCCCCGGCTGCTGAATACTACTTACAGCAGTTCAGGAGAACTGCCAGCCGGCCGCGGCTGAACTCCGTCTGCCGGGACAAGGGGAGTATATATATATATTTTTTTTTTTACACAGTTTTGGATGATTTTCAGGGAAGGGCTTATATTTTTAAGCCCTTCCCGAAAATTCATCCCGCGCTCGCCGGCAGCCCATTGCTTTCAATGGAGCCGGCTGTATTGCCGGCTCCATTGAATTCAATGGGCTAACATCGTTCTTCTCTGAGGAGAACGATCTTTATGCTGACAGTGCGGGGGGGGGGGGGGGGGGGAGTCTCACTCTTGCCACTATTGTGGCTTAATAGTGAGACCTCGGAGCCCGAAATGCAGCCCTGCATGTTGCTCCTCGCCTGCCCTATCCATTTCTGTGTTTTTTACATGACTTTGGTGATTTGCTAAGATTTTCACAAATGAAAACCTTAGCAGAGCACCAGTCATATACAAAAATGCTCGAGTCGCCCATTGACTTCAATGGGGTTCGTTACTCGAAACGAACTCTCGAGCATCACTGAAAGTTCAACTCGAGTAACGAGCACTCTAGCATTTTGGTGCTCGCTCATCTCTAGTGCAAAAGTAAAGTTGATTTATTCATACATGAACTGACATACAATGGCCAAAATGCCATGAAAAGATAGAAGATCTTTTACATTTTTAAATTCCCATTATAGACGTTCGATGTGGGCACCATCGGTGACACTAGAAGACGGAAACAGTGCCTCTCCACTGCAGTGAAACCAATAACAGGATATGTTAGTAAGCAGCCGGGCAGAACTGGACTACCAACCTCTGTGGTGTCATCAACCGCACCAACATCAAACATCTACATGGTGTATTAAATACTGGAAGAGTTGTATGTCAATTCATGAATGAATGAATAAATCAGCATTACTTTTGCATCATCCTTTTTGAATCACTCCGTACATTTTTCAGTATCCCTTTTGAGCCCAATTTTCTCCTTTCTCTCATTGCTTTCTTCTTCCACCCTCATATAAGTGACAGCACTTTAGCTTCTTTGATTTCATACACTCATTTGAGTGTTCTGAATGAAGTGATCTAGTAGACAGAAATGGTATTCTATTATTTCCGCCTTTACGTTTGGGTGTCTAGCGGTCTATGACTATCATAAAAGGGAGCATTGGAAGTTACTAAAGCTTAAAAACACTAACTTGCACAATAAATCTATAACTAAAAACATTTCATAGTTTACATAAAATATTGACTTAATGTATTGAGTTAAATTTTCTTTTTAAATCATTAAAGATTAAAACAAGACTTGCTTGAGGAGAAATGTACCCCCTTAATTGTACAATTATATATTGGGACAAGTTTTACTAATTATGTCTAATAAATAAACAACTGCAAATTTAGGGTACAATTGCACAGGACGACTTAAGCACCTGACAGCCATCCCAACGATCGCTCCTGTGCTTCCACATAGGAGCGATGATTGCTCACTGAATGGAGTTGGAGCAGAGATCTCCACCTCCATTCAGAGTAAATTGGCAGTCATTCATAAATGAATGACTTCGTGATTACATGGACTGGCAGTTGCTTGGATTCTATACAAGCTGAAAGCCAAGGGACTCTGACAAGGGAGCCATTTTTGCTCACTTGTCCCATTAGGTTCTGTGTTTGCATGTGATGACAGTTAGCTACAATCACTTTTTTGAGCAATAATCCAGGTGACTCGGCCTATGTAAAAGTAACCTTAGACTAAACAATCTTATAATTTGCTAGATTTATCACAATGACTTTGTTGGGTGATACAGCTTGCAAATCCTTAGATGATTGAGTCTAAATGTATACTATCTCTAACTTGGTTTAGTTTACAGTAGATTTTGCACCAAAATTTTGGCACACTTTTTGGCAAATAATGTTGAATTTTGGCACTGTTACATCCCTGTGGCTAAGTGAGCATCGGGCCCACACCAACATTACCAAAGATAGGGAACACCAGGTGAAACAACCACCAATTAACACCTCTACCTATCTTCTAAAAGGGAAGATGACTAAGAACCTACCTGAGCGGGGACATTGCCCCAATAAAGGGTTGCCCAGCGGTCTTCGGATCTGGGCCCTTGTTGCCTCTAGGAACCCACGCACCCTGGATAGGACGCATACACATGCCATCACCGACAGGGACAACTAGACAGGATAAGATGGCCATAATCACCCAATACGGCAGCCAATACATAAACGCTAGTAGCAGACTATAAATGCCAGGTATTTGATGACATTTTGGCCAAAATATTGAAGTTAGTGGGCACATCATAGCTCCTGACTATACCACTAGTCCCTACACTAACCTGGAGTCCAGCAACATAACCAAACAAAACCTAAAACACAAACCTTTCTTGCAGCCACCACACTTAGAACCTGCTTACACAGCAGAGAGAGAATGAGAACGGAGAAAGCTGACCACACCCACACCTGGGAAGACAGTTTTAACATGTACTGACCTAGAGGGATTGGGCGACTGGAGACACATACATGCCCAGCTAGCACAATCCCCCAAACCTGAGAAGGAGAAAGCCAGAGCACCAGTAGAACCACACGCCTCAGGAGACAGATGTGACAGACACCACTCTCTTTCTACAAAGCCATACCCCTTTTTGAAATGTAGTGCAAAAGTTTCTAAAACACAACATAAAGGCTAAGCAAAGCAAATAAGACAGTTTTCTGGTGTCCCACTTTCTAATTTACACCTGAAAATTGGTGAACTTGCAATAGTAAATTGCACTAATGTAATTGAAAAAGCATTTTCTTATTAACTTGTATACTGCTGGAATGCTCATCATGTGCGCTATTTTTTCTGGCCGGCTAATTTCCTGCACCAAAAATTTGCCCATCTGAACAAGTGCATTAAATCCAATGCTTCAGATGGTCGTGATTTTGACCGGTAGCCGCGATAAAATGAATGTGTGACGGAGCACTATAGTGACTGTATTGACTATTGAGGCTAAAATCATTGCTGTTACTTTGAGGCTTGCATTAATGGATATATATATATATATATATCCATATGCACAGCTTCACTGGTAAAGGTTAATTGAGCTGGCTGAGTGCGGAGTTCCTCCTGCCAGCCAATCCCCACTGTTCTGCTACATATATAGGAAGAGGAAGAGAAAGCTGGTATTCCTTCACTCTAGGGTTTGGTTTTCCTGCATGCATGTTATACGTGTTCAGTGGATATGTGTGTAAACAGTGTTGTGTTCAGTGTCTGTGCAGGTGGCCAGACATTAGGTGTGAACAGGCATGTTCAGTGTATGTGTGTGAACAGTGTCTTGTCCAGTGTCTGTACAGGTGGCAAGACATTAGGTGTGGATAGTCCTATTCTGTGCGCGTTCTGTCTTGCATGCTAGCTCTAGTGTACTGATGTGAACTGTGTTCGGTCCTGCTGGATCATCTATCATCTCTGGGCTAGCCAGGCCCCCTAAGTTCCAGTGCGGGGCCGCCCTTATCGGGGTAATCACCCTGTTTGCAGGCAGGGTTCTGTGGCTGTTGTCTGGTTAAAGTAGGGACTCGCAAGACAATGAGGAGATTTGAAGTTGCTTGCGGGTTTAAGTGACTTGGCCAATTCACGGACTAATACCTTATACTTTATAGCAATTCCATCTGTTATGTGTGCAGGTATACAAGGTGAGTGTTTTGGTCATTTGCCAGTCCTTATGTTATGTCTGTCCATGAGTCCAGTTCCCAGTATGCAGTTCACTGTCCCTTTGCGTCACCTCTCCTGCGTCCATCCTGCATCGAGGAGCGCCCGGCGGATGTGACAGGTCTTTAGAGTATGACCACGAGTAGTTCAGAACGTATAACCAGAATATTCAAGGATGGGGTCAATATCTGAACCACTTGTCACCTCATATTCTTTCCTATTTCTCTAACTGAATCTCCTGTTAGTCAATGAAAAAATGCATGAGGCTAGTTTGACATGAGCCATTGTGATTTTGCCATGAGAAAATCACGGCAAAATTGCAGCAAAATTGAATCTTTGTTCCTGTGTTTTTTGAGCATCAGCGATGCTTTTTTTTAGAATAATCTCGCATTGCATTGCTGCCGCCCACGTTAAAATCACACGAGAAAAGGACTTTCTACTGTTAAAAATTAGTGATGAGCGAGCATACCAGCTAAGGGCAATTGCGCGAGCGAGCATTGCCCTTAGCAAGTACCTACCCGCTTGAGAGAAAAGGTTCGGTCGCCGGCGGCGGGCAGGGAGCGTCAGGGGAGAGCGGGGAGGAACGGAGGGGAGATCTCTCTCTCCCTCTCTCTCCCCCCCCACTCCCCCTGCTCATTGCCGCAAGTCACCTGTCACCCGCGCCGGCAGCCGAACCTTTTCTCTCGAGCGGGCAGGTACTCGCTAAGGCCAATGCTCGCTTGAGCAATTGCCCTGAGCGAGTATGCTCGCTCATCTCTATTAAAAATGCATCTTATCGCAACACAAGGAAGTTCCATGGGGAAACATGAGAAATGAAATTTTTTTCTCTATACATTGCATCAGTGAAAACATTGCATATGGGAAGGAAGCCATTGTAAATTATTGGTTTCATAATCTGCTTTTTTACTGACTCTCGCATCAGGCGAAAATTGTGCGATTTTCTAGCCAGTGTGAAACCACCCTGATGCAACTGTTACATTTTTCTTGCAGAAATTGATATTGGCTGCAGTTCTAAAAAACTCCATTCCCTATGAATCAAGGGGTGTCATTCCCTATGAACCAAGGGATGTAGGTAGAGAGAGTGTTGATATAGGAGTCCCACTTGGGTCGTCGTCCCAAAATCAGTATTATAAATGGTAAAATTGGGGGGAGGGGCATACGCATTTTGCATTAGGAGTCATACCTGTGAGATCAATCCCTTTGCTTGGTAAAATTCGGTAGGTATCCATTTGGTCTGTAAGTATAAAATCATCATACAACCTAGTTTGTGCAAGTGAAAGGTTGTGCACATTCACTCTTAATAGGTCTAGAAGGCGCTAAGATTATCCTAACATTACGTTTGCTAATATATTAGAGGACAATCAAAACCAATATAGATAATTGTGACTGAGTTCCACCCAAAGTGTTTGCTATTACAGAAAAAAATATTGATAACCTCTAATTTTATATTATACTTTGAAAATGATCTACGTGTACTTGAGATAATGGTTTAGAAATGACAAAAAAATTATGACCAGTGTAAAACTATAATTTGCATATGCATGAATAACCACAGAAAGTACTAATTGTACAATTATAAAAAATAAACAGCATATGGCATTTTATTTGTAACGGCAGTTCAAAATAACATTAACATTTCTAGCCAACAAGGAAAGCTTAAATTGTACAAATAAATCTGATTTTAGTTTTTTTTCCCCATTGCTATATTTGTTAGTGTGCAATATTCCTTATTTCCATCCAAGAATTATACAAGTAAAATGTATGTACCAGTCAGTTATCAGTTTCAAAACCATTACTTATCTTGTACTTGTATATATCATTTATGTTAATTACATTTTCTTTCAGTTATATATAATATATTCAACTAAAAAACATGTTTTATAGCACCAAGTATATAGAGGCTTTAAAGGCAAAGTAGATCCAAAATTGCCTAGGCTATATATTTGATTTATCAATAATATAAATGAATGAGGTGTCCCACAAAGACAACTTATCCATTTTTCACAGGATAAGTATCTGATTAGTGGGGGTGCAACCAATGCGACACCCACTGATCATGAGAATGGGGGTCCCGAATGTTCCTGAGTTCTTGGAGTGGTTGCCACGACTGCACACTAGCACTCCATCCATTTCAATGGAACTGCCAGAGAAAGTTGAATGCTGGTTAGTTCCATTGAAATGAATGGAGCCATATTGTGTACACAGATCCAGTACTTTTAAAACTGAACTTTTAGCGTGCTATTCCATTAACATGCAAATAAGAAAGATGGAAAAATACCTCTACAGTGCAATCTGTTGGATGGCAGCATTCCTTCAATTCAAAGTGACCTTATAACAAGTCCTTAATGATTGGGAATATTAATCCCTTCTGGCTCCAGGACGTACATTTACATCCTGGAGCATCGGGGTATGTATGAAAAGAGGTCAAGAGAGCATGGGCGTCACCTGTTTATTACAGCTGACACCCGCGGGCAATAGCCGCTATTGGCCGTTCGGCCGATCGTGGCTATTAACCTTTTAAATGCTGCTGTCAATTCTGACAGCGGCATTTAAATCCCCAGAACGATGTTCAGGGGTCCCGTACGCCCCCCCGCGGTGAGATCGGGGGAGCTGTGCAGGTGTCATGGCAGCCAGGAGCCTTCTGAAAGGCCCCAGGGCTGCCTTAGCAGACTGCCTATCAAGCTATCCCCGTGGGGTGGCTTGATAGGCTGCCTGTCAAATTACAGTATGATGTAATGCCGTAGCATTACGTCATACTGCAGGACCGATCAAAGCATCGCATGTTGTAGTCTTATGTATTCCGTATTGGTACTAATGGAAACTACAGGACATCCCGCAAAAATGAGTCCTTGCTCAACTACGTTGACAGAAAAATAAAAAAATTATTGCGCGCACAAAATGACCGCAGAAAATAATTGAAAAAAAATAAATGTGTTTGAAAAAAAAAGAGTAGTACAGCAAAAAAAACGATACAAGTTTGGTATCGTAGTAATTGTACTGACCCATAGAATAAAGTTATCATGCCGCTTTTGTTGCAGTTTGTGCGCCGTAGAAACAAGATGCACTGACAGATGGCAGAATGTTGTTTTTTTTTTCATTTTATTAGATTTTTGTACAAGTTTTTTAGTACATTATATGGTACTTTAAATAGCACCATTGAAAACTACAACTTGTCCCGCAAAAAAACAAGCCCTCATACAGCGACGTCGATGAAAAAATAAAGGAGTTACGATTTTTTTTAAAGGGGGAGGAAAAAACGAAAATGGAAAAAAAAGGGGGCTGCATCATAAAGGGGTTAAAACATACAAATGTTAGGGCAAGATGGTAATTTCAGTTGTGTGACTGCAATGAATACAATGCTTCCATGGTGGTGTTCCTCATACTTTGGGCTTAAACAGACAGTCACATGTGTAGTACCCAAAAGTTGGGTACTCCAGTAATTACTGCACCGACTATATCCTTACAATCAGGTCCTAAGGTCATGTATAATAAGCTATGAAATGTTATCAAATTATTTTTCATATTCCTCCATTCTAATTGGGTGTGTGACTTTAAATGATCAATAATGAGTTAACTGTAAGGCCTCATGTCCACGGGGAAAATCAGATCCGCTGCAGATTCTCCATGTAGAATCTGCAGCGGGTCCCTCCTGCCCCGCGGACATGAGCGCTGAAAATAGCAATTTAAAAGCATTTACCTGTCCGTAGCGGGCGGCGAAGCTCTGCTCTTCCTCACGGCCGGATCTTCATTTTCGGCCGGCGGATGAATTCCTGACGCCGGCGGCACGTCGCCGGCACGTCGTCGACGTGCCGCGCGCATGCGCCGGGCACATCCGCCGAGCCGAAGCAAGGGAGATGCGGCCGTGAGGAAGAGAAGAGCTTCGCGGTCCGCTGCGGTGAGGAAATGCTTTAAATTCCTATTTTAGGTCTCCCGCGGATCCGGACGGCTTCCATAGGCTTCAATAGAAGCCCGCGGGAGCCGACCCCGCGGGAGACCCGCACGAAAATGGAGCATGGTCCAGATTTTTTCATGCTCCATTTTTTTTTAAATGCCTTTTATTGACGATCCGCGGGTATTTATCTACCCGCGGGTGGTCAATGCATCCCTATGGGGTGCGGATCCGCGCGTGGGAGATCCGCTGCGGATTTTAAATCACATTTTGCCCGTGGACATGAGCCCTAAGTGTTCCTACAACCTAACTCTCCACAATTTTGCAGAAGTCACCCTAACCTTCTCCCATACCTGCCAATCACCCCAAGCTAGTAAAGGAATTGTATAGACAGCTTTCCCTTACCTGGGATTGGTTGTGTAGGAAAGTATAAAAGATAGAGAGTGGGTGGGGTTAGGTATTCCAGTCCAGGCCTGGAGAGAATCTAGTCCAGGGGAGTTTGAGAGAAAGATCGGGGAGGAACAAGGAGACCATCTTTACTCCCAAGTCAGTGCAGTGGGAAGGAAAACATCTAAAGTGTGAGTACTTAGAGCCAAGTTATTCTGGAGAGCAACTAGAAGAGAGATACAGGAGGAAGAGGAAAGTTCAATAGAAAGAAACAAAAGTCAGAGTAAAGAAAGTCAGAAGCAATCAGTTCGGCATACTCACAGCCAGAGAAGTAAAGCTGGAGTGTCAAGCCAGGAGGTCAAGAAAGTAGAAAGTTAACCCTCATCTCCCAAGTCTACTCAAGGTGTTTGTCTACTGTCTAAGTTTCTTAATCCACTTCAAGTAAATGTAATTCAAGTGTGTAACTGCTACCAAGAAAAGAACTCTCAATAAAACTGTTTTCATCATACAAGTCTTCCTGGAGTGCTTCCCACTATTCATAACAGCTGCACTGAGGTACCACACTACACCCACAGGACAGCCAGAACTACCACCCCCATTTTTGTTTAGTTCTCCAAATTTTTATATTTATTATTTTGTGCAAAACGGGTCCCTACAGGTATGTGAGCTAGCGTCGTGACAAAATAACATCTTCCCCTACCCGACTTCATGGGTAGCATACAATAAGAACTGCCAAGATATTTGCAACTGCAGTTTTATGAGCCCCAGATCTCCTTCACCACCTTTTTGGGAGGAGCAATAGAGCTACTGTGACTACCATCTTAATCTCCCCTTTCTACTTTAACCCTCCTAGGTCTGGGGTGCTGCAAGTTTTTGGCAACACGATCAGGATGAGCTTCCGTGCTTTAACGCCAGTATTCATGCAGGATGCGTATTTGATGTTTTTTCGTGCAAAACAAGAAGTGAAGGACATGAGAGACAAGGATACCTCTGTCTGCAGTCTTGGACAGGTTCCTTATCAAGTCTCTGAATTCTTTAGAAGAAAATACAAGGTTTCATATCCTCTGAGTTTAGAAGATAAGTTCTACAATGAATTCCTGGATGTAATAATGTGTTTCAGTGCTTTAAGTGACATTGAATTCATGTCATCGTGTAAAGAATTAATCAGCCATCTTGAAAATCTGAATCTCACAGAGCTAAAGAAAGTAGAGAAATGCACTTTTTCTGGAAGTGAAGAAAGTCAAGAGAAAGTGTATTTAAAAGTGTTCATTACTGTAACTAAGGACTGTCTAATAGAGATGAGCGAACGTACTCGTTTCGAGTACTTACGCACCCGAGTACCGCCATTTTCGAGTACTTCAGTACTCGGGTGCAAAGATTCGGGGGGCGCCGGGGGGCGGAGAGAGGCGTGGCAGTGCGGGGGGTAGCAGCGGGGAACAGGGGGGAGCCCTCTCTCTCTCCCTCTCCCCCCCACTCCCCACTGCTACCCCCCGTGCCGCCACGGCGCCCCCCGAATCTTTTCACCCGAGTACTGATGTACTCGAAAATGGCGGTACTCGGGTGCGTAAGTACTCGAAACGAGTACGTTCACTCATCTCTACTGTCTAATACTGAACTGACGCATTAGAGAATTCCAAATTGGTGGCCAGAAGAAGCTAAATTTTAACTGTGTCACAAGTCTTCAAAATCGCGCCCAAGCATGGAAAAACTACTGCATCATCAGCTTCCTGCAAAAGCCCGCAAAACCAGAGAAGAGAAGAAAGTACGCCATAGCTACAGTAAAAGTATGCAGAGTACAGCTAGCTAAGCCCTGCCCCTAGGCAGTCCTGCACTCCAATGGCGCCAAATTGCTGCTGGGCAAGTTCAGTCTTGTTCCAGCAAGATAGAAGGAAGGACTTGCGCTGTTCAGCTATACTCCAATCAAGGCCAAGACTCACCCGAAGACTCTTTTCAGGATGTCTTTCAAAGGAATACCGCACAAAAGAAGTTGATGTAGGCAGCAGTTGCGGTGCAAGTATAAATGGTCTTTATTCCTCCCAAAGTGTGACGTTTCGACTCAATGAGTCTTTGTCAAATGTACAAAATGTGTGAACAACAGACATACATTTATACTTGCACCGCAACTGCTGCCTACATCAACTTCTTTTGTGCGATGACTTCTGGTGGTGTAACCTGGATCTAAACCATAGTGGGCGCTGCAGACAACCTGTTCAACCCGACGTGGATGCTTTTTTGCTGCTGACTCCTTTGTTGTTTCAAAGGAGTACCCGCTGGCTATCCACCCTCTGAGCCTGCTTGCTTGTCCAGGGATAAAGAGGAGGTGCTTGAGTTTTTGCCAGGAACAACAGCTCCAGTCCGAATGCTGAAACCTGTGGTTCCCTCACTGAGAGCAGCAATGCTCCCACTGCTAGCGGTGGAGCCACTGCTGCTGTTGCTGGGGATGCCACTGATCCTGGAACCGATGCCAGAGAGCATAAGCGACCTCCAGTGGCCCTGCTAGGCTTCACTGCCGCTATAGATCCCTTCTTAAGGTCCTTGTACATGCTCCATAAAAAAGAAATGACGATCGGCCAGTATAAATAGGCCATCATTCATCTATGAACAATGGCCTGTGTAAACAAGCCAATTCCCTTTTGATTTTTATGCTTGCAGAAACTGAATGACGAAAGAATTATCATTCGTTGAACAGTCACTCCCAGCATTTACACAGAATAATTCAGATTCCTGCAATCCAGGAAGAAGCTGAATGATTATCGTTCAGTGTAAAAGGGACCTATGTTCTACAAGCACGGGGGGCTCTTGGCCACCCATCTGTGCAGATAGCTGCAACTGGCCCTATCGACTTGAATTGCTATGCTACATTTTCCTGCACAGTGGGTGTCTAGGCTACCTCTATGCAAGGAAAAGCAAAGAAATGAATGAAGCCCTAAACTAGCACTGAAGTATCCTTATTCTCGGGACTGGTGGCGTCCCTAGAGGTTGGGCCCTCACCAATCATAATGTGATGACATATCTTAGTGATTTGCCATAATTTTACAAGATGGGTTTCCTACTCACAAGTCTGATCACTGGCACCCCTTCGAAACCCAAGAAAGCGGCACCAAAGAATCGCGCCGTAAGCAGAGTGATGCTCATGCATGCATCTGCCATGTCATTCATTTCAATGGTACTACCAGAGTTAGCCTAATTCAAGCATTCAGCTACCTCCTCTCATCCTATTCAGATGAATAGAGTGGTAGCATGCATATGTGACCACCAGTCCACTCATTCAAGGATGCACTGCACTCCTTATCTCGGGGTCAGAGGCGTAACTTGAAGCTCCTGGGCCCTAATGCAAAACCTGCTACAGGGCCCCTAACTATAATGCTTTATTGATAGTACTGGGCTCCCTATATGGAGAAAAGAGGCATTATAACTCCCTAAGGCTCCTGGGTCTGGGTACAACCGCATCCCCTATAATTACGCCAGTGCTCGGGATCAGTAAGAGTCCTGGGGATCAGACCCTCACCGATCAGCAGTTTATCCCCTATCCATAGCTTGTTTTAGTAGTAAAACCCCTTTAAGAAGTAAATAACTTGTATGATCCTACCTGTAGTCCTTGCAGTTCTATACTATGGAGCCTTTGACACTTCACGTACTGCCGCTAAGTGCCTCCGTTCTGCACAAATGTTTCTGGGAAAGAATACATCTACAATGCGATTCTTTATAAATCTGCTAGAAAAAAAAAAGTCAGTATTGCTTCCATATTAAATTGCAGGCATGTGAAAGTATAGAATAATGGATCCATAAAAAGCAGATATATTTTTTTGCAAATTAATCTTAATCGCAGTACCTTTGTAAATCAAGTGACAAGTGTCAAGAACGCTTTAAGTAATATTAAAAAAAGGAACAATATGGAGAGCAAACAATAGTATTTTTACTGTTCCTTATGCTTCTTATATATTTCTAGTGATTTGAGTAGAACAATAAAATGCACATTTTGTAGAAGACATTATAAAAAAATACTAAGTATTTCTGTTTTACTTGTGAATTTGTATGTAGTTGTTCAAAATTATAGACTACTCCAGATGCCAGAGAAAGCATTCCTGGAATGATTTATTAGGTTTGACCCAGGGCATTAGTGAACAGCATTTTAAAAAGCTGTTGTGTTATACCATTTGTTCTAATTTGTGGGACCCTTTTGTACACATTCATGTTGGTCAGCTTCCATGGCCCCATTTCAACAACTAATATTTACCAGATATGATGGATTCTTAGTGAAAATGGCCACAAACTAGAGAAATATTCCAAACAAAATCTGTCAAAATGTATTTTCTGTGCTTCCTCTCTCTCTAACTACAGTAGCTGGCAGTTTTACCATCACACCCACACTAAGCAGAATGCAAACCAGGAACTGGAACAGAATTAGCTAAAAACAATAATATGCTCATTTTATGCAAAAAGTGGCCAACGATATTTTAAACAAATTGAAGTTATTTTCTACAATGTGGGAGACAAACTGTAAAACAGAGTTGCAGGTGGCTTAAACAAATGGCTAAGCTGTTATTTACAAGGGATTCATTGTTGGGTTTTTAAGATAGCCAAGTCCAGCCATCTTGGTCCTTTAAAAGAAAAAGAGGAAAACACATTTGGTCAAACTGGTGAAAATAATACTTTTTCTTACTCAATTATTGATTATTAGAGATGAGCGAGCACCAAAATGCTCGGGTGCTCGTTACTCGGGACGAAATTTTCGCGATGCTCGAGGGTTCGTTTCGAATAACGAACCCCATTGAAGTCAATGGGCGACCCGAGCATTTTTGTATATCGCCGATGCTCGCTAAGGTTTCCATTTGTGAAAATCTGGGCAATTCAAGAAAGTGATGGGAACGACACAGCAACGGATAGGGCAGGCAAGGGGCTACATGTTGGGCTGCATCTCAAGTTCCCAGGTCCCACTATTAAGCCACAATAGCGGCAAGAGTGGGCCCCCCCTCCCAACAATTTTTACTTCTGAAAAGCCCTCATTAGCAATGCATACCTTAGCTAAGCACCACACTACCTCCAACAAAGCACAATCACTGCCTGCATGACACTCCGCTGCCACTTCTCCTGGGTTACATGCTGCCCCCCCCCCCGCACGACCCAGTGTCCACAGCACACACCAAATTGTCCCTGTGCAGCCTTCAGCTGCCCTCATGCCACGCCACCCTCATGTCTATTAATAAGTGCGTCTGCCATGAGGAGGAACCGCAGGCACACACTGCAGAGGGTTGGCACGGCTAGGCAACGACCCTCTTTAAAAGGGGCAGGACGATAGCCCACAATGCTATACAGAAGCAGTGAGAAATATAATCCTGTGCCACCGCACAGCTGATGTAACGTCAGCTTTAATGCAGGTGGGCAAAAAATTAATTGGATTACACTGTAGGCGAGGGCCCCCAAAAATTGGTGTACCAACAGTACTAATGTACCTCAGAAAAATTGCCCAAGCCCAACCAAGAGGGCAGGTGAAACTCATTAATCGCTTTGGTTAATGTGGCTTAATTTGTAACTAGGCCTGGAGGCAGCCCAGTTAAAATAAAAATTGGTTCAGGTGCAAGTTTCAACGCTTTAATAAGCATTGAAACGTATAAAAATTGTTTACAAAAATTATATGACTGAGCCTTGTGGGCCTAAGGAAAATTGCCCGTTCAGCGTGATTATGTGAGGTTTCAGGAGGAGGAGCAGGAGGAGGAGGAGGAATATTATACACAGATTGATGAAGCTAAAAGGTCCCTGTTTTTGATGGTGATAGAGAACGATGCTTCCATCCGCGGGTGCAGCCTACGTATTGCTTAGGTATCGCTGCTGTCCGCTGGTGGAGAAGAGAAGTCTGGGGAAATCCAGGCTTTGTTCATCTTGATGAGTGTAAGCCTGTTGGCACTGTCGGTTGACAGGTGGGTACGCTTATCCGTGATGATTCCCCCAGCCGCACTAAACACTCTCTCTGACAAGACGCTAGCCGCAGGACAAGCAAGTACCTCCAGGGCATACATCGCGCGTTCAGGCCACGTGTCCAGCTTCGACACCCAGTAGTTGTAGGGGGCAGAGGCGTCACCGAGGACGGTCGTGTGATCGGCTACGTACTCCCTCACCATCCTTTTACAGTGCTCCCGCCAACTCAGCCTTGACTGGGGAGCGGTGACACAGTCTTGCTGGGGAGCCATAAAGCTGGCAAAGGCCTTGGAGAGTGTTCCCCTGCCTGTGCTGTACATGCTGCCTGATCTCGGTGATGTAAGAGGCAACACAGAGGCAGGAAAGAATTTTGCGCAAGCCTGCTGTAACACTTAGCTGGCTGCGTATGAAGTAGGACAACTACCCCCAGCAGAGACCCAGTACACTTGTGGACAAGAATACAGCGGTGATGTAAGAGGCAACACAGAGGCAGGAAAGAATTTTGCGCAAGCCTGCTGTAACACTCAGCTGGCTGCGTATGAATTAGGACAACTACCCCCAGCAGAGACCCAGTACACTTGTGGACAGGAATACAGCGGTGATGTAAGAGGCAACACAGAGGCAGGAAAGAATTTTGCGCAAGCCTGCTATAACACTTAGCTGGCTGCGTATGAATTAGGACAACTACCCCCAGCAGAGACCCAGTACACTTGTGGACAGGAATACAGTGGTGATGTAAGAGGCAACACAGAGGCAGGAAAGAATTTTGCGCAAGCCTGCTGTAACACTTAGCTGGCTGCGTATGAATTAGGACAACTAACCCCAGCAGAGACCCAGTACACTTGTGGACAGGAATACAGCGGTGATGTAAGAGGCAACACAGAGGCAGGAAAGAATTTTGCGCAAGCCTGCTGTAACACTTAGCTGGCTGCGTATGAATTAGGACAACTACCCCCAGCAGAGACCCAGTACACTTGTGGACAGGAATGCAGCGGTGATGTAAGAGGCAACACAGAGGCAGGAAAGAATTTTGCGCAAGTCTGCTGTAACACTTAGCTGGCTGCGTATGAATTAGGACAACTACCCCCAGCAGAGACCCAGTACACTTGTGGACAGGAATACAGCAGTGATGTAAGAGGCAACATAGAGGCAGGAAAGAATTTTGCGCAAGCCTGCTGTAACACTTAGCTGGCTGCGTATGAATTAGGACAACTACCCCCAGCAGAGATCCTGTACACTGAGGACGGTCACAGGCAGCCCAAATAGATTTTTTTTCCCAAATGTTTTTGGAAAGGCCCACTGCCTATATACACTAATATGTCTTCTGTCCCTGCCTCACCACTACTGGCCCTGGACAATGTAAAATTACTGCAGGACGCAATGCTCTGCACGGCCGATATACAAAAAAAAAAAAAAAGTGCAACACTGCAAAAAGCAGCCTCCACACTACTGCACACGGTTAGATGTGGCCCTAAGAAGGACCGTTGGGGTTCTTGAAGCCTAAAATAACTCCTAACGCTCTCCCTATAGCAGCTCCGGCACCAGCAGCACTGTCCCTGAACTATGTCAGAATGCATCTGTGGCGAGCCGCGGGAGGGGCCGATTTATATACTCGGGTGACACCTGATCTCGCCAGCCACTCACTGCAGGGGGGTGGTATAGGGCTTGAACGTCGCAGGGGGAAGTTGTAATGCCTTCCCTGTCTTTCTATTGGCCAGAAAAGCGCGCTAACGTCTCAGAGATGAAAGTGAAAGTAACTCGAACATCGCGTGGTACTCGTCTCGAGTAACGAGCATCTCGAACACACTAATACTGGAACGAGTATCAAGCTCGGACGAGTACGTTTGCTCATCTCTATTGATTATGTTTTTCGAGTTTCCTTTTGCATTACAACATAGATTGTGAAAAGTGCAATCATATAAATATATATAAGTATTAAGACTTAATATACAGTATATTACATGAACATTTTATTCGAGACACCATCTAGTAGCAGACCTCCATTAGCATTAGACCTCCATTGGCCTTCAGAATTAAGGCATTTCACTATGGCATAGATTCCACTAGGTAACATCTTGTTACAGGAATATTGCACCAAGTTCTGATCCTCCCATCAATATGGTGCAATAGAAATTAGGATTCTTTTTTCACTGCTTGGTGATCCAATTTTTGCACTCTTTTGCCCACTAGAGTCTTGCCCTTCTGATATAACTATAACTAAGTTGTCGGAAAGTTTCTTGACTTCTTCCTCTGACTCATTTTGTTGAGCTGTTTAGGTTCACAGGATCGGCTTTTACTGGACGTTTTTCCTTGATCACATCATTTTTAGTATACTCTTGACACCCTTACATGAGAAAAGCTTGGCAGTATGTGAAATATTGACCCTGGCTAGTTCGATGTCCAGGCCACATTCAAAGTCACTCAGATCACTCGATGTTCCCATTCTAATGTGGATTTGAACTGAAACTTATCCACAGAAGACTTATTCTCACTTGATCACATATCTAAATTCGATGTAGATGAACTCTAATTGTGAAAAGTCAGATGTCATTAATAAAGTGGCCATTAAGCGTATATTTAAAAATATTTATTGAGTTTCACACTAGAAATTGGGAAATATATTACATTTTTGGTGCACAGACCGACCAAGATGCTCTAAATTTATTGAATCATGCTCCTATTAATAAAGTAATTGCATTTTACTTCAGCACACCTTGGCACAGAGTGCTTAGACAGCAGAAAAGCAGTCCTAAGCTCTCGCTCACAACCTGAAGGTTGCAAGTTCAATCCCCACTAGTTCAGGTAGCCAGCTCAAGGTTGTCTCAGCCTTCCATCCTTCCAAGGTCAGTAAAATGTGTTAAAAGAATGAATTATCTGAAAACATTGCAGAATAAGTTGGCGCTATACAAATAACAAGATTTATGGTGTCTGATATGCAGGCAGTATGTTATATTAGGGGGGACGACTGAGCATATTGATATACAGTTAAGTGGGAAAAGATTCATTACAGCTTGTAACGTTTTGATTGAAATCCCTGTACTTTCTATGTTTAGAAGTCTGGTGGGCGGTCCTACTCAGTACATTACAAGTATCTCTGTATGTACATTTATACAGGGAAACATGTCAATCACTAAGCAGAACCACCCATTCGACTCCTAAACAACTCTGGAAGTGGTCTCAGTGGTCTGATGCTACTATAGAAGGAAGCGTAGTACCTGAGTGTGTGAGCAGAAGTGTAATCAGGCAATCAGGGTCATCTTCAGAACAAGGAACAAGCCAGAGGTCAGGACACATGGAATGGGTTCTGCACAGTACAATAGTCAAGAGGTCGGGGCAGGCAGCAGACTCTCCTTTATACTTTCATGACTGATTCTTCTCTTGTTTTATGTTTTTCTAGTGTCCTTGTCACAACTGGTTGCATATGTTGGTACCTACAACCCATTCAGATTGCAAAAGTAAGAGTACATCCATGCATGCTGTTGCCAGAAGGTTTGCTGTTTCTCCCAGCACAGTCTCAAGAACATAGAGCAAATATCAAGACATAGGCCATTACACGAGGAGAGCTGGACAGGGCCATAGAAGGGCATCATCCAATCATCAGGACTGGTATCTGCTCCTTTGTATGAGGAGGAACAGTGGGAGTACTTGCTGAGCCCTACAAAATGCCCTAGAGTGGGTTACTGATCTGCAGGTTTCTTATTAAACTGTCAGAAATAGACTTCATCAGGGTGGCATGAGGTCCCACATCCTGTAATAGGGCCAGTGTTCACAGCCCAGCAGCGTGCAGCTCAATTGGCATTTGCCAGATAAATTGAAGTTCCTGGGTGTTGTGGAATCTAGTTCTCCATTGGATGATGACTTTGGATTCTACTAACTATTTATTTAGCATTCAGCTCGAAATCAGTTACACAATTTATATAAGTAAAAGTTTTCAACTTGAATCTTTCATTCAGTAAGACCCCATGCGTGATTTAAATGTTCCCTTAAATTTTTTGAGCCGCACATATTGGATTAGAGAGCCCCGTGTGGCGCAGAGTGTTAAAGGGGTTGTCTCGCGGCAGCAAGTGGGGTTATAAACTTCCGTATGGCCATATTAATGCACTTTGTAATGTACATCGTGCATTAAATATGAGCCATACAGAAGTTATTCACTTTCCTGCTCCGTTGCTAGCGTCCCCGTCGCCATGGATCCATCTAATTCTGATGTCTTCTTGCGTTTTTAGACGCGCTTGCGCAGTCCGTGCTTCTGGCTGGTGAATGGGGCTGCTCGTGCCGGAGAGCTCGTCCCGCGTCGTCATCGTAGCTCTGCCCCGTCACGTGTGCCGATTCCAGCCAATCAGGAGGCTGGAATCGGCAATGGAACGCACAGAGCCCATGGTGCACCATGGGAGAAGACCCTCGGTGCACCATAGGAGAAAACCGCAGTGCATCCCTGGGAAAGGATCGGCGGCCATCTTAGGGAGAAGATTTTTATAACTCCATATTTTGTCGGATCGGTGAGTAGCAAGCGGTTTAAAAACCGCTTTAAATTGCTATTTTATGCCAGGGGGGTGACAGGGGGAATGGGGTAATGTAAAATTTTGATGTTTGCCGCGAGACAACCCCTTTAAGGCAGCATAAATACAGTTCTAAGCTCTCACTTAGTTCAGGCAGCCGGCTCAAGGTTGACTCAGCCTTCTATCCTTCTGAGGTTAGTAAAATGAGTACCCAGCTTGCTGGGGGGTAAATATGACTGGGGAAGGCAATGGCAAACCACCCCGCGAAAACAGTCTGCCGAGAAAATGTCACGATGTGACCTCACCCGAGGAGTCAGTCATGACTCGGTGCTTGCACCACAGGGACTTTACCTTTACCCTACATATTACATTAGATTCATTTTTATTTCTTTCAGCTATATTGTTTAGTCTACAATGCAACTCTATCACTTTCTTAATCACCTTCACTGCCCTTATTTCTCTGATAGTGTTATTGGTATTTCTTTAGCTGGGTTACTTGTATTTTATTCTAATGCATTTAATTAAAAAGTGAGGACATTAAGGGTCTAATAAACTAACCTGCTAACCTGACAAAACATATCAGCAATCCATTGTTCTGCTCTTATTGACCACAGGTCATGAGACAAGAAGGGCTAATGGAAAGTTGGTCAGTACTGAAACAAGCTCATTCTCAAGCTCAACAACTCCCACCATTATGGACACAGTTTATTTTTTTATCCTCAAATGGATTAGAGAATGGCAGAACAGTGGAGAGGTAATTTGTTCAAATGGTGTAAGAAAAATGTTTACAAGAGCCATTGGTTTCAGTTTTAATAGCCCAGAAATTGGAATGACATGTTCCACACCTAATTCATATTGTTAAAATGTGGTGCTACCTGGGTGCTTTACATAGTTTGGTCCATTCTGTTAAATACATAGAGCTAAATGCAATTTATAAAACCGCTCACTATAATGGGGATTTGTTCCATCGGTTTTTATTTTGTGTGTTGGCCCCAATACTGTAATCTGCAACATTCTTTACAAGTGTAATAAGAAAAAGAAAACAAAACCAGAAAGACCCATTATTTAAGTCAATGGGATCCAATAGACAACAGATTTGTTAGAAATTTAGTTTCCCCTTCCCAACCTCCATATGGCTATATACGTCCTAACTTCCTAAATACCATCAGCGATATATGCTGTGTTTAGAGAAGGCTTGGAAGCCAAGCTGGCCCTATATACGGCAGGTATTAGCTGTCTTTGTCTAATTCCGATCACAGCTGTTAATTTTTTAAATGTTGCTGTCATTTCTGTCAGAGACATTTAAATGTCCCGATGAGGACTAATATATCCTAAATGCCCCCATTTTCCCCAGCAATGAGATTGCACAGTGCCGTCCGGGTGTTATGCAGCCTGGGGCCCTAAGGCTGGCATGATTGTCTGCTTATTATGACATGCCTGTGGCACTTCTTAATAGAATGCCTGTTAAAATACAGTATAATGTAATGCCATAATATTGCATTATACTGTATAAATGATCAAAAGATCACGAGTTCAAGTCCAGTATGGGGACTTTTAAAATAACTAAAATAAAGATTTTTTTAATTATTTAAAAAAAAAACAACTAAAAAAACCCTTTTCTCAGTTACTGCATAACAAACGTAATAATTATTATCGTTGCGTTCATAAAAGTCCAATTTATTAAAATTTCACATTATTAATATCACACAGTAAGCACCATCAGGAGAAAAAAAAACAATACCAGAATTGTGCTTTCTTGGTTACCTCGTCGTCAAGAAAACAATTAAGTGAAAAGCAATCAAAAAGTCATATGTAGCCCAAAAATGATACCAATAGAAAACACATACCCTCCTGAAAATGGTCCCCCACACAGCTGCATTGCTGGAAAGATTTAAAAAAAACATACAGGGGTATATTTAAACACACACACATACTATATACATGAATTAATTTTTTTTAAATATATTTTTAAAACATTTTCTTTTTAACTAAAATCAGGAGATATTGTGGTGTAAATGGACTGATGAGATATTGATTCACCCTCACTTTTCTGTGCCAAAAGGAGTTGACATTTATCAGTGGAAAGGTTTAAATAAACCAAAATCTGTTTCCATTATCAGACACATACATTGTTTAAGAGCACTGTCCATTCTACCCTCCGGAATTTATCTCAGATGATGGGAATGATCATTAGGCAGTATATGCAGAAGTAAAATAAGTAATTTATCATCATACTTACATTACTCAAGAATAACTGCACACCATCAATTTTCAAGACACAAGTATGCCTTCATCTATTTATTTGAAACAGTTTGTCTCGATTTATCTGGAGTTCATTTGCAAGTCAATTGTTGATGTGATGCAAAGAACTGCTTAAATCTGACAGCATGTAAAAGAGCACACACTTTCTCCATAACTGATCGGTGGACTTTTCCACCAGTTCTTTGGGTGATTTTTCTGGAATGTTCTTTAATAGGAAAATGTGGAAGACAAGTTATTACATAAGATGACATTTAAAATAATGAACTCTTAAAATAAATGTATCCTAACCAATTGATTTTTATGTTTTCCAAAATACAATGTTTTGGAGAATAAAAAGAAAAAGAGAAAAAAGGTTTAAAGCAGTACCAGGGAGTCCAGAGTCTATAAACTGGTGTCTTTGTTAGACCTTTCTCTACTCCCTTGTTTCTTTTGTATGGGAGTGAAAACGCTAAATCCTTGATGGGTATTAAAATGTGCAGCCAACCCCAAGATCCATCACACCTTTCAAGGACGATGTATGAGGGGGTGCTGATAAGTATTGAGCCTTACCCAGAAAAAATTGAGGTAGGAAGTGGAAACTGCCACTCTATTCTACATATTCCTCTAGGATGTCAATGCACTTGTGACATCTCTCCTGCAGCTTTTTAGGTCCCTGTAATTAGAATTCTTCCGACTGCTGGTCAAACCACTCATTTGCAGCATTGGTTGCCTCCAAAACTCTCCCAAACCGTTGAGATTGGGGAAGAGATGGTAGTCAGACAGAGCCAGGTCGGGTGAATAGGGTGAATGGGGCATCAGTTGAAAGCCTAAGGAGGTCATTTTTGCAATACTAGTACCTGCAGTACTCCATTTGCCTCCATTCCACCCTTTTCTGTTCAGTTGTCAAAAGTTTGGGGATCCACTTGGCTGTAAGCTTTCTCAATCCCAAGTTGTTGGGGATAATGGCACCAACTTTCTCATGTGATATCCCCAGATATGTAGCAATACTTTTGGCTGATATTCGGCGGTCCTCCATGATCATGTCATGGATCGCTTTCACATTTACAGGCAAGGAGATGGAGACAGGCCTTCCACTGGGTTTCTCACTTTTAACACCAAAATGGCCAGTTTTAAAATTTACAACACAACGTTTAACTATTGCATATGAAGGGCCACTGTCACCCATGTTACTATTTCCATAGTAACATGATTGAATACGTGGTGATTGTCTAGGTTGCCTGAACAACACTCTATTATGTTTTTCTTTAGCAGAATACATAAGCATGATAAAAACTGGAGTTTTTACAAAAATAATTTATCAATATTATAATGAAAAGCAATGCAATGCATATGAAGCATCAATTTATTCAGATATGCTGAAGATTAAACAAAGATAAAATTTAAATTAAAATTAAATTAAAAAAACCTTGAAGTGTAACTATAAAAGATGATAGTGTGTGTTTGGTAAAAAATATGGGCTAGTGAACACTTTAATTCTTATGCGCAAGGGTGGTTTATAGGTAGTGTGTATACTCACCATCCGGCACTGGTGTAATCTTCCTGGAGAGGAGTAGAGCACTGATATAGCAGGCAGGCTGAAATGTGGCTCACTCTGAGCAATCTGAAGCCAGGCTTGGTCATGTGTGACAATGGAGCCAACCCACTAACAGCCTTTTGCCTCAGCAATCTCACACATGAACCTTGCATGGCCCATGTCATGACCCTGAAAGTGTAGTGCTTCCTAAATAATTACCCAGATTTACATTTACTACTGGAAGGCCAGGAAATTATGCTTGCACTTTCAGCATTCACACCCAGCTACTGCCTCTCATCTGGAGGAGCTACAGCGACAGTTCAGCCAACTACCCAACCATCACATCTATGGTGAAATTCCATTGTGCATATGTTGCAGCCAGCAGCAGAGAGAACCAGATGGTGTATGCCATTAGCAAGCACTGTATGAAGGCTAGTCACTTCATGCCTGTGGAGTGACTGTAGATCCAAGATGTCTGTCCTATTTTTAGCCCGCTCTGAAGAATTAACCAAAATGGTCAGCCGTGATGATGCACTAATCAGTCTGACCATTACTGTTGTCTGCCTGTTGAGGTTAGAGGACCTCAAAGACAATGAAATGTTATTGTCACAGGAGGAGGAAGTGATACCAATCTGTCTGGCCAGTCTGCCATTACTCAACACTGCAGGGAGGGTCACCTCGGGGAAGAAACGGGGGCATCTTCTCTAACACATTTCTCCATCCATGGGAGAAGTATGGAGGAGGAAGAGGAGGTCTAGAAGCAAGGCAATAATCCTTCCATCCATCACTAACCCTTTGTGGATCGTGTAACCAACTGGAGGATACTCTTATACATTACATCAAGAAATATGAGCCATCACCATTAGGCATTGTGAGGCATATGAGTGCTTTTATGCTGCAGTCCTTGCAGAAGGACCATTGCATAGCCCACATCAAAAATCAGATCATTACTGGGAGACCACCCTCCTTGATCCCCACTAAATGACAAATCTCATTCTGGCAATAGAGAGGAACCTCAAAATGCAGTGCAGATGTGCATGGCAAATCCGCCTGCAAAAGAAACAGGTGATCTGCGCATGCTCTGGTCAGCTAAATCATGACACAAAATGCCAAATGTTGCCATGCTCGGTGGATGATGTAGACATCATAGAGAAAGATAGGGGTGGGCTTGCGGGAAAATCCAACAGCCACCAGCGACAGTCCAGCCTGCCGACCAACAAACCAGTCTGAATAATTTACATGTGTCGAGGAAAATTTTTAAACATTGATTATTCAGGTATATATTTATTAAAAGTGATGTCTAAATAAGTTTTAGAAACAGCAGTAGCTCATGATTCTAGTGCCGTGCTTTATTTACCACACTAAAGAGTGATGACAGGTTCCCTTAAATAATAATAATTCTTTATATAGCAGCAACATAATCTGCAGCGCTTTACAAATCGAAGGGTGCATACAGTATAAGGCCTTAGTCAGACGGGCGGTTTTTCGCGCGATTTGCGTGGGGATCCGCATGACGGATGCGATTCGCGCATATATAGAACCAATGGTTCGCTATGGTATCGGTCACATGTCCGCTTTTTATGCGGATATGCGATAAATTATAGGACACGACGATTCGCAGATCGCGCCTATCTGCGTTCGGCATTTTATGTGCGCACCAAAATCATTTACTGCAGCTAGCTGCGTTTTTTTCACCGGCCAGTCTAAGTTTCATGCGCATTTTGATGCGCACGGCGATTTTTCTCCGGTCAGACGGGTGTTTTGCTGCGACGATTAACGCGGCTAGGTGCAGATTTTTCCCGCGATTTTTCGCCCCCGGTCACGCAATTTGCGCATGCGCATCCGTCATGCGATCCGCAAATCGCGCGAAAAAACGCCCGTCTGACTAAGGCCTAAAGATGAAGTCAGACAAGCAATCTTTTTTGCGCGCCTATGCGTACAAAAAAAATGCTTCTCCGCGCATGTTGAAAATGTGTGTGACTGCAGCTCTCTGTCCATTGCTTTTAATGGGGCCGGCTCTACTGCCACCCCATTGAAAGCAATGGGATGTAGGCAACCCCTGCAGTGATTTTCGGGAAAGGGCTTAAAATATAAGTTCTTCCCTTAAAACCATCCCTAGCTGCTGTAAAAAAAAAAAAAATATATATATATATATATATATATATATATATCTATAAAAATCATCTTTTCGCCGCTGTCGGGCCTCCGGCACATCTTCTCGCTGGCTCCCCAGCACTGCTCTGAAGCACTTTCTCCTGGCTGCGGATGTAAAAATTCCCACCTCCTGAAAGTGCTGGGCCAGATTGGCTGAGTGCTCAGCCAATCACAGGCAGCGCTCAGCCATTCATTGAATGACAGCTGAGTGCTGCCTGTGATTGGTCACAGCGCTCAGCCAATCACAGGTGCATGCATGTCCTATCTTTTTCAGGTGCAAAGATTTTGCGCCTGTAAAAAACAGACATGTGAACACATCATAGGAAACCAATGGTTCTAATAGACGTGCTTTTATTTGCGCATATAGGCGTGTGCAAAAAAAACGCTTGCTTGACTGAACCCTAAAGATGAAGTCAGACATTACATACAATATACAACCAATAACTGAGTAGCGGCGGAAGCCCTGCCAGCAAAAGCTTGCAATCCATGAGGAAATAGGGGTGACACATGATTTTTAAGTGCTTGTTCTCTAAAATGGTCTGGTGATTTTATAAAGGTATGTTACACAGTCACCAGCCAATACCCACATAGATATAGAAAGAGGGGATATGTGACCAGGTTTGGACAGAAAGTGTAGACACAGGATAGATGGGGAAGAGCTAGATAGGATATACGATACGCCTGTCTAAGGAGATGTGTTTTTAAGGCACACTTAAAATTGTTGACATTGGGGATTTAACTAATTCTCCAGGGTAGAGCATTCCAGAGAACTGGAGCAGCCAAGTATTGGATATGGGAATGCAAGGTTTGGACTACCGTTGAACTTAGTCTGAGATCAGAACAAAGAGCACAGCTAGTTGAAATGGTATTTCTGCCATCTTCTTTTTTTAACTATTATGGATATTTGTACTACCTAAGAGTTTAGGATATTAATAATTATACTATATACACAAATAAGATAAAACACAACCTGCAAATCTTCACGTAATCACTTTAATTAGTTGGCCTTTAAAACTTGTTGCCAAGGATAGTCGCCTCATTATAAGTATACCACTGGGAGGCTTATAATATAAAAAATGTCTTATTAGATTCAGGAGGAAGATATATCTCAGATAACTTATTATAGCTCAATGAAAAGACTGAATTAAAAGGCATAATGTTTCTAGGTATGTATAAATATAAATGACTTACCTGGATCAGCTCACTGCACATTACCAGAAAATAATTAACACAGTAAATTGACCCAAGCCAAGTCATTTGTCAAAATTTGCCAACATTCATTTTCCAGGAATCATTTAATTACCATATTCTGTAATTTATTTATGATGGGGATTATATTACCTGTTTACCGTATAGATAATATAATGTTGCATACTGAAATAACTAGGAATAAACAGTTTTGGCATTCAGAAGGTTGCACACTGGACCCTTTCAACAGAGTGCGGTATATTGTTCTATGTTACAAATGATAATTCCTTTATTATATCAATCATATGGTTTAAAGGGGAATCTGAAGTGGGTGTGAAGAGTTTTAGGGGAAATTTTTCATTTTTTTGGAAGATTTACAATGATTTATGCCCATTTAGTTGATGAAATTAGCTTTAATTAATTTCTATTCACCTTGTTATTAACCAGAATTTTGGATGCTACTCCAATATTTCTACAGAAATGTGGTAATTAGGGCATATGAATGTCATAGGGTAGACTTTCTATGACATCCACAGTGGCTCTCTTCATTGTGGGGGGCCCAGTCTCTTCATGAACAGAGTGATTCTAAGGTGAGGACCACACAAGATATCTTCTGAAAAGAGATAAAAGTAGGAAGATTTGTAGAACATTTAGATGGGTGAGGGAAACATTTTGGCACTATGGTGGTGTCTGTCGGCTGTCTGGATGGCAGTTATCTTGGATTCAGCTGAAGAAACTTTGATAGAAAGAGAGTCATGGGATACATGATTTAAGGGTAAAATGTCATAAGAAAATGATTGGTACATCCAGTTTCTTTAATACCTGATACTATTTTTGAGTTATGGATGATGTAGCCCTGAGTTTTGAATCAGCCCTGTACTACATTGACACCTATTTATTTAAATGCTCTAAAGAAACAAAAAGGAAGAGAACTCCATGTGTGGAACCTCTGAGGGTATCACATCAGATCAGTGCTCGAATGCTGATGTAAACAAGCCCTTAGCCAGTCCATCACATACTCACACTCATTCACTGACTCACCCTCCCTCCAGAGGGCAATTTAGTGAAGCTGACTTTAAAAGTCCAGTCAGGCACTCTTGACCCAAATATTTTAATAATCACTCAACACTATGCTTGTACCAAATTCTGGCCATCCTATTAGTAGGGTGCAACAGAAATCTAGATTCAACTGACCAGGAGATGTTTTTTCCACTGCTCATTGATCCAATTTTTCTTCTTTTTTGCCCATTGGAGTCTTGCGTTTCTAATTATCTTAGATTTCAATGGCTATAACTGGTCATCAAAATGGTTCTTGACTTTACCTCTGACACCTTTTGTTGGCAAGCTGTTTACGTCCACAGGATTGCCTGTTACTGGACATTTTTCCTTAGTCACATGATTTTTGGTATATTCTTGACCCTTATTATATGAGAAAACCACACAGGGGGGCAGTATTTTAAGTTACGGCCCAGCTAGACTAGCACCAATGACGGAATAATTAAATCTGTGGTCAGTATAAGGTAAACATACAATACGTTTGATACTACATCATGGGGCCAGAATCCATGTCAGATCCATATGTCCATACTAGTAGCAACCCTCCATGTATACAAAAACACTGTGCAAATCATTTGTAGAAGGATGGAAGAAAGGAACTATAGCTATCTGTGGAGCTGTGGGCAACTGCCATAGCACAGTTTAAAAACCTCACCCGGTGGCAGTCACATGTACATGGCTTACATTGGCAACATTCTTTCGTTGTGAAAAAAAATACAGTAGACTGATTAATAGGCTTTTTACCACAACCTCTGTATAGGAGAGCACGGCAGACTATGATGTCCTATATGGTAAAAAACATTATAACTACACATGCTAACCTAACATATTTCAAAAGACACTTTTTTGGCATACAATGGGTGAATGGGGCACTATCGTCACGTTCAGTACATGCTGGTGGAGTTTTCCCTGTGCAGATGCCAAACATGGCTAAGAAATACGTAAACAGAGAATTAGGTTTACCTCTAAATGTAACAACTAGTTGGTTAAAGAGTATAGATGATGGACTGACTAAGCGCTTGTTCACATCAGTGTTTGAGAGTTCCATTTTCCTGCTTTGCTCAGGGAGTAGTAAAATGGCACTTCCTGGCTGAACGGTTCCATCTTATGATGGAACGAAACAGTACTGCTTAAGGCCTTAGTCAGACGGGCGTTTTTTCGCGCGATTTGCAGATCGCATGACGGATGCGCATCCGCAAATCGCGTGACCGGTGCCCGAAAATCGCCCGAAAATCTGCTCCTAGCCGCGTTTCATTAGAAACGGGCCGGAGCTGTCCAGCGCATTGCATTCAATGGAGCCGGCAATACAGCTTAAATATATAAGCCCTTCCCTGCAATTCATCCAGAAAAGTGTTAAAATAAAAAAATATATATATACTCACCTGCTCCCGGCAGCCGGAGTTCCGCGCGGCCGGCCTGCAGTGGGTGTGAAGGGGGTGTGAGTCAGACCTGCCCCCTGATTGGCTCAGCGCTGAGCCAATCAGGGGGCAGGTCTGACTCACACCCATTCATGAATTCATGAATGGGTGTGAGTCAGACCTGCCTCTGATTGGCTCAGCGCTGAGCCAATCAGGGGGCAGGTCTGACTCACACCCCCTTCACACCCACTGCAGGCCGGCCGCGCGGAACTCCGGCTGCCGGGAGCAGGTGAGTATATATATATATTTAATTTTAACACTTTTCTGGATGAATTGCAGGGAAGGGCTTATATATTTAAGCCCTTCCCGAAAATTCATCCCGCGCTGTCCGGCAGCCCATTGCTTTCAGTGGAACCTGCTGTATTGCCGGCTCCATTGAATTCAATGGGCAAACATCGTTCTTTTCTGCCATAGCTGTTACAGCTGTGGCAGAGAAGAATGATTTGTCTTCTATATGTTCTCAATGGGGTCGGCGCTGCTGCCGCCGGCCCCATTGAGCGCATATAGAGAAGAGAACAGGAATCGCAGATCGCAGATAGGTGCGATCTGCGATTTATGTTCTATAATTTATCGGACGAGCGCATAAAAAGCGCTTATGTGTCTGATACCATTGCAAAGCAATGGTTTTAAAAAATCGCCAGACGCATGCGCATGCGCAAATCGCGGCAAAAAACGCCCGTCTGACTAAGGCCTAAAGAAGATTTTTGTGAGCTGATCTGTTGTTTTTATTGATACAATTCTGATATACATATGTCTTTTTGATAGTTTTTTAAAAAAAATTTTTCTTGGAGACAAAATGACCAAAAAAAGCGCAAATTTAGAATTGAGCATTTTTTTCTGATGGTATTCACCATGTGGGATTATTAATGTGATATTTTAATAAATTGGACTTTTACAGATGCAGAGATACTAATTGAAAACTTTTAATATCTTATTTTTTCTAATAAATGAAATAATTTTTCTAATAATTAAAAAAATGAACTTGCTTTTTTCTTTAGAGGATCTGAACTTGTGATCTTTTGCTTGCACACTTAGCATAATACAATACTATATCATATACTATATATAGTAGTGTATAGCATAGTATAGTATAGTCAAGTACATCTTAATAGGCGATCAGTCATGGCAGCCCTTCATAAAGCTGGAAGGCACTTCGCATCATCAAGGGAGGCCGTTCCAGATATCTGAAACCCGATTGGGACATTTAAATGCTGTTGTCAGAATTGACAGTGGCATTTGGAGGGTTAATGAGAGCTACGATTAGGGTAATATTGTCAAAGATGACTGACGTTGATATGTATGGATTAGGCTCAGCTAACAAGCCCACTCCATACAATGATAGCCAATGTGTGCAGTACATGTATGGTGCACGTCAGGAAGGGGTTAACAGGACTTATTGCCACTTTAAAAGCATCTTTTACTATCCATAACATTGTATGTAAAATACCTAACTAATTAATTTTATTACTCCCATAGCTCATATGTCTCTGTGATGCATTAGTTGTAAGAGAAAAACACCCATACACTGTTCTTGTAGGGGGTCTTCTGCTATTGGTGTCCACCCCTGCCAAAGATTAATAGAACATACATACAATGATAGCCAATGTGTGCAGTACATGTATAGTGCATGTTAGGAAGGGGTTAAAAGAACTCACTGCCACCTTAAAAGCAGCTTTTACTATTGTATATAAAATACCTAACTAATGAATTCTATGACTCCCATAGCTCATATGTCTCTGTGATGCATTAGTTGTAAGAGATAAAGGCCTATAAACTGTTCTTGCAGGGGGTCTTCCCCTGTTGGTGTGCAGCGTCTGGGGCTGACCCTTTGGACTGAGGAGACAGCGGGGAAACAAGATGGTGGGTCACTAATGGCTTTACTGTCTCTTTTCTGTAACATCCAAGACCCGGCCAGACCTAGCTACGCGCAGTGGTAAAGTTAGCAACCATGCTAGTAGAAATATTTACTTATCTGTTCACGTGACGCCAGTCCCCCTTCCAAGTAACAAATCCTCAGAACCAAATAAGAGAGTTCACAGTCAATATGTAGTTTTAAATCAGAGGCCTGCATTTTTTTAGTCAACGTTTCCAAGAATAGCATTTCAACTGTTTCTGGTCCAACATTTCTGACACATTTTTAATTTACAATGTCCAACACACGTGTACTATAAAGACACTTCTTCCCGAAAGACAGTCATCATCAGTTGTAGTTATCTAATGAAAGGTTGCTGGGAGGGTGCTTCTGATATGGAGGGAAAACACAAACAGTCTTTCTTCACTAATCCCACCTCATTTCTCCCTGATACATTTCATGATCACTCATGCCAGACATGCAGGAATAGAGTCAAGCCCGTTCCTTCACTCTATAGTTGAGTAGAGGGGGATGTAATATCTCCCACCGACTCCCTCGCCAAGAACTGGTTCAGATCTCTTATCCTCTGAGGGAATGCATCCCATAGTTATCTGGGGTGAGCCATGACCTAGTCCAAGTGGACGTGCGAGAGCCCCAGCCTTCTGCATACGTATCTTCCTCTCCCGGCAACATTCTTCAACTCCTCTACTTGACTCTGCCCCCCACAACTTTTATAACCACCAATCATAACACACCAAGCAGGTTAGGGAGACAGACTCACAGACTCTACCATGTTTGGTAACACCAACATAAGACAACGACATAAACACATGAGCATACAACTGCACAAAAATAATTCACATGGTCTAGACAAGCACATCATGAAGGGACCCTAACTCTAGGCCACTACAGGTGTCCACCCCTCCCAAAGATCAATAGAACATGCATTTATAGAAGTTCATAAGCGCTTCCACTAGAAGGCAACAGGTATTGGAAAGCGTGACTAGTCAAAAAAAGGCTTAAATTATGAACAAAAGTCCCCAGCCAACTTATTTTGGTAAACCACTGGTGGTGTTCAAATCGTAAGGTTTAAAAAACAATGTAATAGCTATTTTACCTTCAAATATCTCTTCCTGTTGCTTCACTATGCATTATTTGTGGTTAATATCAGGAAAATGTAAAATAATATAGACCATATCAATAAGGGATATGACCAGCTCTGTATATGGCAATGTGCACACAAAGGCACTATTTTTTGTTTTATTTACTATTTTTGAATTCTAGAACTTCTTTCTCATTATTTATTTAATATGTTTTATGATAAAACATTGTTTGTCCTTGTATTTCAAGTTTCAGCTTACAATGATGCACTGAAAATATACCACAAGGTGTCAGCATTGTTGGGAAGCAACAAAGAGAAGCTCATGTCATGTCCATAACGTTGTGCTGTGAAAACTTAGGTATCTGTCCATCACTATAAGTACATGCACACATACAAAAACTTTTTCTAAAATCAAAACAGTTTTTGTCTGTTTTTTAATTTTTAGCTCAAGAATTATAGTAAGACGGCGCCAGCTTGGATTCAGATAGAAAATAAAACAGCTTAACAGTTTATTTCTGTCTATGTAGAGAACTAGCTAACAGAATTTACATGGATCCAATATTCCCACTAAGGGCTTAGTCACACGAGCGGAGGTCTGAGTATATTTCCGCGCAGAAAACCGCCCGCACTGCATGCGGATGAAAATCTGCATGACCAGGTCCATTGCCAGCCATATGTTCTTTCTCTGGCAGCTGCGGATTTTCATCCTCTGCTCGTGTGACTGAGCCATAAGTGAATACCTAAAACCATATTCACATTGTAGAGTATTTAAAGCCATATTCACATCTAATTTAGTTATGCCTTATGCATGGGATAGGGAATAACTTGCCAGTCAGTGGGGGTCTGATCACTGGGACCCCCATCATCCAGAGATATCACCCCTGGCAGCATCTCTGAATTTGGACAGCTGTGGTTGCGGTCCATCACTTCAATGGGACTGATGGAGATTGCCAAGCACTTGAACTCAGCTATCTTCAGTGGTCCCATTGAAATGAATCGCACAGTGGTGTGCATGTGTGACCACCATTGTCCAAATTTCCAAACCCGACACGGTTGATTTCTCTGGATTGGTGGAAGCCCCAGTGGTCAAAACCCTAACTATATGAAAGTAGACTTTGGGTGCGTTCACACGTAGTAAATCTCGTGCAGATTTTCCACAGTCAAAAATCTATATCAAAATACCATCCTTATTAAAAAAAAACTGCTAGGTGGATTTACAACTGGCTGAGTGATCGTACTCAAAGAGTCATTGTAAATGGCTACACATCCAATTGGAAGAATGTCTCGAGTGGGGTACCACAAGGCTCTGTTCTAGGCCCAGTGTTGTTCAACATTTTTATAAATGATCCAGAGAAATGAATTGAGGGGAGACTGATCGAGCAAGTCGACGACACAAAACTAGGAGGGATAGCTAATGTGAGAGAAGAGAGAGGATTCAAAAAGATATGGACATACTTGAGCAGTGAGTGGCAACTAACAGAATGGTATTTAGCAAGGAGAAATGCAAAGTACTACATCTGGGCAAGAAAAACGAAAAAAAGCACATACAGAACGGGAGGAATTGGGCTAAGCAGCAGCACATGTGAAAAAGACTTGGACATACTAATAGATCACAGACTGAACATGAGTCAACCATGAGATGCAGTAGGAAAAAAGGCAAAAAACTTTCTGGGATGTATTAAGAGAAGCATAGAGTCTAGATCTTGTTAGGTAATTATTAGAGATGAGCGAACGTACTCGTCCGAGCTTGATATTCGTGCGAATATCAGGGTGTTCGGGATGCTCGTTACTCATAACGAGTACCACGCGGTGTTCCGGTTACTTTCAGTTTCCTCTGTGAGACGTTAGCGCGCTTTTCTGGCCAATTGAAAGACAGGGAAGGCATTACAACTTCCCCCTGTGACGTTCAAGCCCTATACCACCCCCCTGCTGTGAGTGGCTGGGGCGATCAGATGTCACCCGAGTATAAAAATCGGCCCCTCCCGCGGCTCGGCTCAGATGCCTTGTAAATTAGCTGAGGGACAGTGATGCTGGTGCCGGAGCTGCTGTAGGGAGAGCGTTAGGAGTTAGTGTAGGCTTCAAGAACCCCAACGGTCCTTCTCAGGGCCACATCTAATAGTGTGCAGTACTGTGTTAGCACTGTAATTTTTTTTTTTTTTTTTCAAAATTGGATCTGCAGAGCATTGCGCCCTGCAATAGGGACAGAAGTGGTGGTTAGGCAGGGAGAGTGTTAGCAGTGAGTGTAGGCTTCAAGAACCCCAACGGTCCTTTCTAGGGCCACATCTATCCGTGTGCAGTACTGTCCAGGCTGCTGTTAGCAGTGTTGCATTTTTTTTTTTTTTTCTCAAAACCGGCTGTGCAGACCATTGCACCCGGCATTAATACTACAGGGATAGAATTGTGTAGGCAGGGCCAGAAGACATAGATTATTCATTGAATACACGCAGTGTGGCTTGTCCTTTGAAAAACAAGGGAAAAAATTCTATTTCGCCTGCCTCTGACAGTCCTCAGGGCTCTGGGTACGTGTGTGCTGCGTGCAGAACGTTAAAAAAAATCAGACGCAGCCAGCCACGTTTTACTGCAGGCTTGCGCCAATTTTTTTCCTGCATGGGAAATCCCTGATCTACTGTAGCGAATAACTTTGCATCACTGCAGTTCTCTGACACATTTGCAGGGCCACAACACAGTTATTAAACTTATTAGTATTCATTGAATACACGCAGTGTGGCTTGTCCTTTTGAAAAACAAGGGAAAAAATTCTATTTTGGCTGCAGGCTTGCGCCAATTTTTTTCCTGCATGGGAAATCCCTGATCTGCTGGAGCGAATAACTTTGCATCACTGCAGTTCTCTGACACATTCGCAGGGCCACAACACAGTTATTAAACTTAGTAGTATTCATTGAATACACGCAGTGTGGCTTGTCCTTTTGAAAAACAAGGGAAAAAATTCTATTTTGGCTGCAGGCTTGCGCCAATTTCTTTCCTGGCTTGGAAATCACTGGTAATACAGCATGCTGAGGGGTAGGGGTAGGCCCAGAGGACGTGGACGCGGCCGAGGACGCGTAGGCCCAAGTGAGGGTGTGGGCACAGGCCGAGCTCCTGATCCAGGTGTGTCGCAGCCGACTGCTGCGCGATTAGGAGAGAGGCACGTTTCTGGCGTCCCCACATTCATCGCCCAATTAATGGGTCCACGCGGGAGACCTTTATTAGAAAATGAGCAGTGTGAGCAGGTCCTGTCGTGGATGTCAGAAAGTGCTTCGAGCAAGCTATCATCCACCCAGAGTTCTGCGCCGTCCAGTGCTGCAAATCCGAATCCTCTGTCTGCTGCTCCTCCTTCCTCCCAGCCTCCTCACTCCACTACAATGACACATGCTCAGGAGCGGGAACACTCCCAGGAACTGTTCTCGGGCCCCTGCTCAGATTGGGCAGCAGTGGTTCCTCTCCCACCAGAGGAGTTTATCGTCACTGATGCACAACCATTGGAAAGTTCCCGGGGTCCGGGGGATGAGGCTGGGGACTTCCGGCAACTGTCTGAAGACCTTTCAGTGGGTGAGGAGGACGATGACGATGAGACACAGTTGTCTTGCAGTGAGGTAGTAGTAAGGGCAGTAAGTGCGAGGGAGGAGCGCACAGAGGATTCGGAGGAAGAGCAGCAGGACGATGAGGTGACTGACCCCACCTGGTGTGCAACGCCTACTCAGGACAAGTCTTCAGAGGGGGAGGCAAGGGCAGCAGCAGGGCAGGTTGCAAGAGGCAGTGCGGTGTCCAGGGGTAGAGGCAGGGCCAGACCGAATAATCCACCAACTGTTTCCCAAAGCGCACCCTCGCGCCATGCCACCCTGCAGAGGCCGAGGTGCTCTAAGGTCTGGCAGTTTTTCACAGAGACGCCTGACGACCGACGAACAGTGGTGTGCAACCTTTGTCGCGCCAAGATCAGCCGGGGAGCCACCACCAACAGCCTCACCACCACCAGCATGCGCAGACATATGATGGCCAAGCACCCCACAAGGTGGGACGAAGGCCGTTCACCGCCTGCAGTTTGCACCACTGCCTCTCCCCCTGTGCCCCAACCTGCCACTGAGATCCAACCCCCCTCTCAGGACACAGGCACTACCGTCTCCTGGCCTGCACCCACACCCTCACCTCCACTGTCCTCGGCCCCATCCACCAATGTCTCGCACCGCACAGTCCAGCCGTCGCTAGCGCAAGTGTTGGAGCGGAAGCGCAAGTACGCCGCCACGCACCCGCACGCTCAATCGTTAACCGTCAACATAGCCAAATTTATCAGCCTTGAGATGCTGCCGTAAAGGGTTGTGGAAACGGAGGCTTTCAAAGCTATGATGGCGGCGGCGGCCCCGCGCTACTCAGTTCCCAGTCGCCACTACTTTTCCCGATGTGCCGTCCCAGCCCTGCACGACCACGTCTCCCGCAACATTGTACGCGCCCTCACCAATGCGGTTAGTGGCAAGGTCCACTTAACTACGGACACGTGGACAAGCACAGGCGGGCAGGGCCACTACATCTCCCTGATGGCACATTGGGTGAATTTAGTGGAGGCTGGGACAGAGTCAGAGCCTAGGACCGCTCACGTCCTACCCACCCCCAGAATTGCGGGCCCCAGCTCGGTGGTGGTATCTGCGGCGGTGTATGCTTCCTCCACTAAAGCACCCTCCTCCTCCTCCTCCTCCACCTCTGTCTCGCAATCTAGATGTGTCAGCAGCAGCAGGATGTCGCCAGCAGTCGGTGTCGCGCGGCGTGGCAGCACAGCGGTGGGCAAGCGTCAGCAGGCCGTGCTGAAACTACTCAGCTTAGGAGATAGGAGGCACACGGCCCACGAACTGCTGCAGGGTCTGACAGAGCAGACCGACCGTTGGCTTGCGCCGCTGAGCCTCCAACCGGGCATGGTCGTGTGTGACAACGGCCGTAACCTGGTGGCGGCTCTGCAGCTCGGCAGCCTCACGCACGTGCCATGCCTGGCCCACGTCTTTAATTTGGTGGTTCAGCGCTTTCTGAAAAGCTACCCACGCTTGTCAGACCTGCTCGTAAAGGTGCGCCGGCTCTGCGCACATTTCCGCAAGTCCCACACGGACGCTGCCACCCTGCGCACCCTGCAACATCGGTTTAATCTGCCAGTGCACCGACTGCTGTGCGACGTGCCCACACGGTGGAACTCTACGCTCCACATGTTGGCTAGGCTCTATGAGCAGCGTAGAGCTATAGTGGAATACCAACTCCAACATGGGCGGCGCAGTGGGAGTCAGCCTCCTCAATTATTTTCAGAAGAGTGGGCCTGGTTGGCAGACATCTGCCAGGTCCTTCGAAACTTTGAGCAGTCTACCCAGGTGGTGAGCGGCGATGCTGCAATCATTAGCGTCACCATTCCTCTGCTATGCATCTTGAGAAGTTCCCTGCAAACCATAAAGGCAGCCGCTTTGCGCTCGGAAACAGAGCCGGGGGAAGACAGTATGTCGCTGGATAGTCAGAGCACCCTCCTGTCTATATCTCAGCGCGTTCAGGAGGAGGAGGAGGAGCATGAGGAGGATGAGGAGGAGGGGGAAGAGACAGCTTGGCCCACTGCTGACGGTACCCATGCTGCTTGCCTGTCATCATTTCAGCGTTTATGGCCGGAGGAGGAGGAGGAGGAGGAAGAGGAGGAGGAGGATCCTGAAAGTAATCTTCCTAGTGCGGACAGCCATGTGTTGCGTACAGGTACCCTGGCACACATGGCTGACTTCATGTTAGGATGCCTTTCTCGTGACCCTCGCGTTACACGCATTCTGGCCACTACGGATTACTGGGTGTACACACTGCTCGACGCACGCTATAAGGAGAACCTTCCCACTCTCATTCCCGAAGAGGAAAGGGGTTCGAGAGTGTTGCTATACCACAGGACCCTGGCGGACAAGCTGATGGTAAAATTCCCATCCGACAGCGCTAGTGGCAGAAGGCGCAGTTCCGAGGGCCAGGTAGCAGGGGAGGTGCGGAGATCGAGCAGCATGTACAGCCCAGGCAGTGCAACAGTCTTTAAGGGCCTGGCCAGCTTTATGGCTCCCCAGCAAGACTGTGTCACCGCTCCCCAGTCAAGGCTGAGTCGGCGGGAGCACTGTAAAAGGATGGTGAGGGAGTACGTAGCCGATTGCACGACCGTCCTCCGTGATGCCTCTGCCACCTACAACTACTGGGTGTCGAAGCTGGACACGTGGCCTGAACTAGCGCTGTATGACCTGGAGGTGCTTGCTTGTCCTGCGGCTAGCGTCTTGTCGGAAAGGGTGTTTAGTGCGGCTGGGGGAATCATCACAGATAAGCGTACCTGCCTGTCAACCAACAGTGCCGACAGGCTAACACTCATCAAGATGAACAAATCCTGGATTTCCCCAGACTTCTCTTCTCCACCAGCGGACAGCAGCGATACGTAAGCAATACATAGGCTGCACCCGCGGATGGAAGCTACGTTCTCTCTCACCATCCAAAAACGGGGACATTTCTGCTTCATCAATATGTGTCTAATATTCCTCCTCCTCCTCCTGCTCCTCCTCCTGAAACCTCACGTAATCACGCTGAACGGGCAATTTTTCTTAGGCCCACAAGGCTCACTCATCTAATTTGTCTAAACAATTTTTATATGTTTCAATGCTCTTAAAAGCGTTGAAACTTTAACTTGAACCAATTTTTAGTTAAACTGGGCTGCCTCCAGGCCTAGTTACCACTTAAGCCACATTAACCAAAGCCATTAATGGGTTTCACCTGCCATCTTGGTTGGGCATGGCCAATTTTTACTGAGGTACATTAGTACTGTTGGTACACCAATGTTTTGGGGCCCTCACCTACAGTGTAATCATAGCAATTTGTATGTTCTTCGCCTGCACTCATGGTACAGAAGTGTGTGCGGGGTTGGCCTACACTTTAGCTACATAAATGTAACTTGGGCCTTGGCTATACTGAAATGGAACTAAGACTGCGCTCCCACTATACTGCTGCTTCGGAATTGTTCCTGGGGCCTGTGTAGGCTGCTACAATGACTTAAATGGAACTAAGACTGTGCTCCCCCTATAATGCTGCTAGTGATATGTTAGTGGGGCCTGTCGCTAATGCTACGGCTGAAATGTTAATAATTCTGGGCTCTGCCTATACCGCTGCTAATAGTATGTCTCTGGGGTGTGGAAACAGAGGCTTCCCAAAGACATGATGGCGGCGAGGCCATTTCCCACCAACGCTGTTACTGTTAAGGTGCATACAATCACGGACACGTGGAGAGGACACGTAGTGCCTCCAAAACATCCCCCGCCACGGCCCACTTAATCCTGGCCACATTCCGAAAACCAACAAAATAAAACCGCGCTACTAGGTCCGCAGTCACCACCACATTACCACCAACGCGGTTACTGTTAAGGTACATATTACCAGTCTGAATGGGGCATGCAGTGTGGGCCGAAGCCCACCTGCATTAAGCACGACATTACTACCTCAGCTGTGTTGGGCAATGCAATGGGATATTTTTGTGTATCGCCGGTGGGTTCCAGGGAGCCACCCATGCTGTAGGTGCACACGGAGTTTAACCTACATGTGTCCACTTGTAAAGAACCCCAGTCAGACTGGCGCATGCAGTGTGGGCCGAAGCCCACCTGCATTAAGCACGACATTACTACCTCAGCTGTGTTGGGCAATGCAATGGGATATTTTTGTGTATCGCCAGTGGGTTCCAGGGAGATACCCATGCTGTCGGTCGACAATAGGGAGTTGTACCTGCCTGTGTCTATGAATTAAAAAGCCCGGTCTGACTGGGGCATGCAGAGACACCTTGACAGAATGAATAGTGTGTGGCACATAGGTTCCCCATTGCTATGCCCACGTGTGCAGCTCCTGATGGCGGTGGCACAGGATTCTATTTCTCATTGCTTCTGTACAGCATTGTGGGCTATCGCCCCGCCCCTTTTAAAGAGGGTCGCTGCCTAGCCGTGCCAACCCTCTGCAGTGTGTGCCTGCGGTTCCTCGTCATGGCAGACGCACTTCTAAATAGACATGAGGGTGGTGTGGCATGAGGGCAGCTGAAGGCTGCGCAGGGACACTTTGGTGTGCGCTGTGGGGGGGAGGGGGGGCGGTTGGGCAGCATGTAACCCAGGAGAAGTGGCAGTGGAGTGTCATGCAGGCAGTGATTGTGCTTTGTTGGAGGTAGTGTGGTGCTTAGCAAAGGTATGCCATGCTAATGAGGGCTTTTCAGTAGTAAAAGTTTTTGGGAGGGGGGGGGGGCCCACTCTTGCCGCTATTGTGGCTTAATAGTGGGACCTGTGAACTTGAGATGCAGCCCAACATGTAGCCCCTCGCCTGCCCTATCCGTTGCTGTGTCGTTCCCATCACTTTCTTGAATTGCTCAGATTTTCACACAAGGAAACCTTAGCGAGCATCGGCGAAATACAAAAATGCTCGGGTCGCCCATTGACTTCAATGGGGTTCGTTACTCGAAACGAACCCTCGAGCATCGCAAAAAGTTCATCCCGAGTAACGAGCACCCGAGCATTTTGGTGCTCGCTCATCTCTAGTAATTATCCCTCTCTACTCTTCCTTAGTCAGACCTCATCTGGAATACTGTGTCCAGTTTTCATCACAGAATAAAATGCCTACATACTGTGTGTGTATTTATGTATGTATGCATGTATAGTATATAAAAAAAAATGTGTATGTATGAAAGTGTAGGGTCCACCCCCCCATGCCAAGCTAAACCGTCACCATATCAGCAATGTGGCCCGAGACTGTAGAATTTATATATCAAAACATCTATAACAAAATGGGGAACCCAAACCTGTGTTTTATTTTAGTTTAAATATACTAATTTAAAAAATAAAGAACCCCTAAAAAAAAAAATCACTGTGAAAATTGGTATTAAATAATAGCCCTATATGTCAGAAAAATATGGATCAAAACAAATTTTGTCAGACCCAAGAAAAAAAGATGATAAAAACCCACCATGCATCAAATTGCTAATAGTTGTGTGTTCCTTTAAGACCAAGGGTTTAAAGTGCCTATCTAATTGTATCTTGTTGCAGCCAAAAAGGGAGAACTGTGAAAGAATGCATTATTGCTGTTCAAATAAAGTTTGCAAGATGTCAAAAACAGCTTGTTCCATGTCAACCCTGTGACCTGTAGTTCCATACAAGGTATACAGCTGTAGAGCTGAGAATGGAGCAACGTGATCTGCATGAGTTGGAGAAT
Source organism: Eleutherodactylus coqui (assembly GCF_035609145.1). Lineage (NCBI taxonomy): Eukaryota > Metazoa > Chordata > Amphibia > Anura > Eleutherodactylidae > Eleutherodactylus > Eleutherodactylus coqui. Next base: position 256,475,637 of record NC_089839.1, on the reverse strand, counting down.
CAGAGTCATTGCAGTGCCAAGTTCTCAAAGACTGCTGCTCATCGTAACACAGGTACCAGTCCCCTCACTGGCCCAGACTCCCAAGGGAGTTCCACCTGTAGTCTTGTTGAAACTGATCCCTTCAACAATACCAACAAATATGTCACAGTGGTACCACACCATACCACTGTGGGTGCAATAATGTAGGTAATCTCAATCTACCCCAAAATTCAGAGGGCTCAGAACCTGCATGTTTTTTAGAGGACTGGTTCAAGAAACCACTTGGAACGAACTCTTTTACAGCTATGTTTTCCATTGAGTTGTCTCAGAGGGTACTGACTGACCTTCTACCACCTGGAGCACAACCATGTCTACTACTGGCTAAAATGCTGCACTATAGGGATAGAGATCATGCAGAAAGCTTAATCTAAATGAAGCATACGTATGTTATAAGATTGGTTGTGCTTCATTCTATCTGGATTTCCCACAAGTACTATATAAGTAGGGTGATATTTATGGAAGTGCTGAGGTCACGGAGAGGTATAGGCTATCCTTACACCATGATTTTTTTTTACCAAGCTATAGATGAATGATGATCAATGCACCAAGTTCTTTAACACACCAGAGGAAGCCTGTAACAGGCTGCCAATCCTAGGAGGTCACTGAGATGCCCAAATCTTCCCCTGGTCTGCAGGAGCAGGAGCTTTAAATGCATGCTGTATTTTTACTGGATTAAAGTCCAAGACCATGAGCGTAATGCAATATTCACACTGGTCACTTGATTCAAGTTCTATTCTAGAGCCTCGTGTGGCGCAGAGTGTAAGCTCTTGGCTGCGACCCGAAGGTTGCAAGTTTAATCCCGCATGATTCAGGTAGTCGGCTCAAGGTTGACTCCGCCTTCCATCCTTCTGAGGTCGGTAAAATCAGAACCCAGCTTGGTGGGTTGTAATAATTAATAATTACCTGAAAGCGCTGCGGAATAAATTGGCGCTATACAAATACCAAAATTTATTTTTATTCTCTTCTTTTCCTCTCTCACATTTGGCCGTCACTCTGTCTGCAGCCAACTCTTACAAATCCTATGTGGAATCCTTATTACCATTATCCTTATTATAACTGCTGCGGAATAAGTTGGCGCTATACAAATAAAGATTATTTATTATTATTAACTGGCCACCAATTGTTTCTTTTCTGAAAACCCATTTAAGACCACACTGCTTTGTGGCACAGGCCTATCATAGTTGGCCGATGCCAGACCTTTGTGTATAAAAGTCAAAATATTTCAATTTGTTCCGAATGTTCTTTAAAAGACTATACATCACAATCAGTTCACATTTTGCATAAATTACACAGAAACAATAAACAATATTGAGATGCATTTTCTCTACAATCTTTGTGGAAGATCTGGATGCATTTCCATATATTACACTCTTGTAATCGTACATATTTTGTTGATAAGTAGAGCTGCAAATTAAAAATGATTCTGTTTGATGCCTGCATGGTATAAAACGCAAGCATTTAGTCCTAGTCTGTAAATTATTCTGCAGATATTTAACAATCTTGTGTGTGTAATTAATATTTTGATGAAAGTTTGGAGTATCTGCTGACAGATATTTATCATAATGGCTTGTCTGCTGTCATAATTCAAGTTTTTAAAATGTGTCTCATACACAGCTCCGATGATCTAAAATAAGCAATTGTTAATGTTGTGACTTAAACAGTGTCAGGCAGGCAGTTTTTTTGACTTATGGGCAAATTGCTGTTATGATGCTTTCAGTAATCCTTGCACAGTATATGTTTTATTACAATGAAATACCTTTGTCTGTGCCAAGCAAACGAACGATCTAACATTTTTGTCTCAGATTTCATTAACACTTAAAGTGGATTTGCCAAAAGGTCAAAGTTTCTGGTTTAACCCCTTGAGTGGCACGCCCGGAAATTTTCCGGGACGAGCTCCACTGCTCATAGCGATACAGCCCGGAAGATTTCCGGACTATGTATCACTATGGGAGCTGCAGAGCACAATGCCACAAGCTGTGACAGTGTGCTCTGCCTGCACAGACCCACACAGAGCAGTGCAAGGGCTTTGAAAAACCAGCAGAAGATATTGCAGATATGTCGGCAATCTCCTGCACTGGTTTGTTTACAGGTTGCCATAGAGACCATCGGCTTGTCAGAAGCAAGCCGATGGTCTCTGTGGCAGGGAGAGCTTGGTGCTTGGCTGTCAGAGGACAGCTAGGTACTAGCTCTTACAGCAGAGATCAGAGAAAACCTCCGATCTCTGCTGTGTTAACCCTTTACATGCTGCAGTCTATGTGACTACAGCATATAAAGGGCTGTCACTGCAGCATGTAAAGGGCTGTCACCATTGGACCCCCTGAATGTGATCAGGGGTCCTTATGGGTCCCTGTGGAAGTCCCCTAAAGGGACAAAAAAAAACATTAAAAAAAAAAAAAAAAGTAAAAAAATTATAAAAAAATAAATAAAAACACTTGTCTCCCTTTACTTTGTAAAAAATCAAAAATAAAATCACACATGTGGTATCCATGTGTCGTAATGACCTAGAGAAGGAAGTTAATACATTATTTAACCCCTTAATGACATGGCCCCTTTTTTTCTTTTTTCCCCATTTCTTTTTTTCCTCCCCCCTGTTTAAAAAATCACAACTTGTCCCGCAAAAAACAAGCCCTCATATGGCCATGTCAATGGAAAAATGAAAAAGTTATGGCTCTTGAGACGCAACTGCAAAATTAGTTGAAATTCAATGATTAGACCATTTTCAAAAACCTGCCCTGGTGGGCATGACAGGGTGGTAGGAAACCCGCCACTCAAGGGGTTAAAGAGAAGCATCTCTCAGACTTGAACATGGACCTTCCTGTTGTATCATGTGAGGTGTAATTGTTGTACTGCCAACTTATGGCAATGTAGTGAAAATGATTAAGAGGGCTGCCAGAATGGCCAGGGATGGTGATTATAGAAGCATGGTGGTAAGTATCATAGCATAGGAGGCATTGTAGTTGCTATGAGGACCACCTACACTGAGCAGTGAGTGTCATTAGTGATTACTGGGAATGGTAACATAGTAACATAACATAGTAACATAGTATGTTAGGCTGAATGAAGACAATGTCCATCTAGTTTGGCCTGTTTCAACCCCTAGTTGATCCAGAGGAAGGCAAAAGCCCCAAGAGGCAGAAGCCAATTAGCCCATTTGGGGGAAAATTCCTTCCCGACTCCATAAGTGGTGGAAGGCAAAAGTGAGAGAATAAATGGAAATCATTAGGAAACCAAGGAAAGGAGCAAAAGATACAGACAAGGGACTAAAGTAATCATGAGCCTTCATGTACAATCCCAATGGATCAAGGACTCATTCTATCATTTGCTATGTGACCCCATGGCTGACACACCCCTGAATCTTTTCTATTGAGGAAAGAATGGAGAAAGAATACCAGTCAATTACTCCTGTGAATTAATCAGAGATAGTGAATCTGGACCACTCCCCCTTTTTCAAACAAGATTAAAATGCAAATCATTATTTTACAAATACTTATTTCACCACAGAAGAAATTTTATTGAGACCTTCTCCACATTAGTCACTACAGAATGAAGAGAGATCAATAGTCAGTGCCTACAGAAACACAATCTTAAAAAAAGAGGAACGTCAGGCACCTAAGACTCTAATGGGCAACCAGAACATAGTCATTCCTAATGCCGATAAAGGCGGGGGAGTGGTCAGATAAAACCAGAAGCTATGATAATCCTTTCAGGTACTGCTTACTGCACTCCAATTCTGACAGATCCTACAGAGGAAATGAAAAAAGCCCTCATCTCTCTGGTACAAGACATGTTCAATGACCAGGTAATCAACAAGGAGATATATTTTTTATTCATTGATCATCCATGACTACCAGCTTTTTACCATTTGCCAAAAAAATCACAAGCATCTTAATAACCCACCAGGGAGATCAATATAATTGTAGCTGGAATCAATTCCACAACCAGCAACCTTCCCAATAGATTGATATCCTTCTTGAGAGATATGTGATCAACCTTGAGTTCTATTTAAGAGACACCCCATGACCACTTAGCATCCTGATGGATATACAATTTACGAATGGATTCATTTGTATTTCTTTATACTTATATTATTATTTGTAGTGGCCAGACTGGTATCTTAGAAGAACACCTGAAGATGCTGACACGCACTCTGCATATTTGCTGTTTCCCTGTTGGGTTTTCTTTTTGTTTTATATTAACCAAAAACCACCAACAACTTAATAAACAATCTCTGGGCAGCGCAATATGTGAGAACAGAAGGCCATAGAATGTAACTTATATCTTTGTAAGCTGTTCCTGTTTCGTGCAGCATAATTGAATTCCCTAAACCCCACTGCTGTCTGCGTAAGGTCGGCAAATAATTTGTGGAGGCCTGGCTCATGACTGAACGACATCTGAGGCTGCTGACACACACTGTGTGTATTTGCTGTTTCCCTGTTGAATTTTCTTTTTGTTTTATATTAACAAAAGAACACCACTGTCTAAATAAGCCACAATCCCTAAATGGTGCAATATGTGATAATGGAAGGCCACAGAGTAAAGTATGAATCTTTGTGAGCTCTCCCCGTTTGGTGCAGAGCAATTGAATTCCCAAAACTTCACAGCTAGCTGCATTACGTCTGCAAATAATTTCTAGTGACATGACTTGTTATTGAATAATGTCTAAAGGCGCGAAAATGAACTATGTGTATTTGCTATTTGCTTTTTGGTTATACTGACACAAAACACCACCGACAACTAAATTAGCTGCAATCTCCGGACAGCATGATATTTGAGAACAGAAGGCCACACAGTGCAGCTTCTATCTTTGTGAGCTGTGCCTGTTTGGTGCGGTGTAACTAAATTCCCCAAACCCCACTGCTAGTTGCGTAAGGTTTGCAAACAAGTCATAATGGCAGGACTGATGACTTTGAAGAACATCTGAGGTTTGAAACAGAAATGCAATATTTTCCACACGAAAGTGTAGTTTGTCTGCTTTACTACTATATATGTTGTCTACAGCAAAAATATACCCTCTCCAAATGTACATCCCACATTTCATATAGACATATAAAAAGGACACACTTCTTTCTCTGTTCACTCTAATAGAATCCTATTTTAAGTGCTTTGCTGGTATACAAGCCTCACACCAGCAGCAATATATTCTCTGTAAAATATATGTCCCTATTAACAAGAGACTGCGTGTTACATATTCATATAAATATGATGCAGCTTCTTTCCCTGTTCCCTCCAATATAATCCCAGTATACAAGCTTTCACACCAGCAGTAATATATCCTCTGTGGAATTTCTGGCCCTAACAACAGAGCACGTGTTATATAGACATATGAACATGATGCAACTTCTGTGCTCAACTATAAAAGCACCACTGATTACACTGTGCCTGTGTCATATATGACTAGGTCATGTGATGCAGGTGTCCAATTAAACAGTTGCCCCTATGCAAGATGAAGGACACATTTGGTAACATCAGCAAGGTACACTGGATGCTGTTTGGCTGCACACTGACCCAAACAGCAGGCATTATGGGAAATTTGACTTTCCCATGATTTTCAATTGAAATCAGATTGGACTTTCCTAATGATATTTTGCGAAAATCGGGACTCTTTTTTTTTTGCCTGGCCAATCAATGCAAGCAACACTACGCACAACAATAACTGCAATCTGAAAATCCTAAGTTTCCCTTTAGCCAGTCAAGAATTGCTTGCTATCAGCGAAAGATTCTGATTACCTGCATCGGCCATGGAATCAATACCAAAACAATGAGGGGTAAAGGGGAAGATACTTGTCTCATGTCTAGCTGTTACTGAAAATTTGCAGCACTGTTAACATTTTTCCGGTGTCTGTTCTGTTTCTAAAGGTTTAGCCAAAGCCAAGAGAATCATGAAGGCCTTGCTGCTGTAGAATACATATGACAATGATTTCATAGTAGAGTAGAAAACAGTTTTGAACTTGGTATGAGTAAGTTAAATTCCACACAAATTCCTGCAAGACTTACTAATATAGAATGGCAAATTTTATACCAACCAGTGTCTGATGAGTCATAGACAAAACAGGATAGTCTACTCTTTGCCAATTGGGTTCCAAGGTAAGAAAGGGAATGTGAATTCTCTATAAGCATGCACATGGTCCACATGCGTTAAGAGAATTGCTTTTGTATTCTCTCCATGATAGACCTTTTGAAAAAGTTGTGACAAAAAAGGCCCGAACATTCATTTTCCTGGACACTGTCCTGAATAAACAGGGCAGCGATCAGCCAACAAATCTCAGCTGTTCAAATCTTTTGTGCTTCTGCAAAAATCACTGTTGTCAATTTCATACAGTGTGTGGCCATGCTGTGTCTGAGGAATCTTTAGTGAAGTGTTCAGTTATCCAAGTTTTCAATATTAGCGATTTAGTTATCTCAGTACTTTGGGTTTACTTAGTATCAGAAGGTTAGTGTTTAGTGTAGTTGTTGTTAGGCAGTCTTGAACTGGTCACCAGTCTCCCTTCCATAGTGCAGGGGGTCGCCCTTTTCAGGGCGGGTGCTCTGTTTGACAGACTGGTCCTGTTCTGGCAATCTTATCCATGAAATCATCTGTACATCATTAAATTCCGTCCAGTTATCCAAATTAAGTCCAAAAAGATCTGTATTACCAGTCACAGTTTTTTCTGCACCTTTGTGTCCCGAAACTTTTCACCTCTGGTTATACAAACTAGTGGGTCAAAACGTGACACGATGTTGGCATATTTCTTCGAGCTTTTTATGTTCTATTACATCCTGCTTGTATGTTTGCTTTTTTTTCATTGCAACCACAGCAGCTGTGTATATTTATTTCACTTGGGAAGTGCTTTCTAATCTTGTTTTTTGCATTGAAATCAATAGGCTGTCCAAGTAAAGTCTCCTAGAGAGAGACATGCTGTTAATAGACACTCTATTCTGCCTAATAGATCAGAAAGCAGAACAACGTGTGTCCATATGCCCTATTAAGGCATATAGACATCATAGTTGGGTTCCACCTCTGGAGGTGTTCATGTATAGTATTACAGAGACATCCAATTACCTGAATGGCTGCCTTGTAACACCCTTTTTTCCTGAAAAGCCTGTTGTTCGTCATGGTAACTCTTGAATTACAACCCTTTTAAATTAAGGTTAAATGCCCTAAAATAATAATAAAATCAAAGTTGAAGATTTTAATATCTGACAACAAAAAGAGCATTGCATTTGAATGAAGAGGTCCAATATATTATTTACAAGACTACTTTTAATATAATGATTTAACACGGTAGCACATATATCCGTGCCTTATACCAACACAATGCAGTAAATCAGAATCTCATAATATTTTGAATTCTTCAAGAAACCTCTTTTCACCAGAGGCCTTTGCTGTTTTAAACTCTTAATAGCATCTCCAATATCATCCCCAGTGTGATTAGTTCAATACCTGTTTGCCTGAAGAATTCTGAGAACTTTTATCTCTTTGAAGAATTCTTCACTACTGTCAGATGAGTGGATACTTATTAGCAATAGAAATCCACGACATTTCACATTACCGAGGGGGCATTACATCAATCTTTTCTGAAAGGAAACAGCATATTTTCCTTTTTAATGCTGTCAAATGTTGGAAGAAAAGATAAAGTTCCTAGGTTGAGAATGCTATATTTTAATTAAACTTCTACTGTCATACAGGGTAATTGAAGTGCATCAAATCAATTTCTGGGAAAATATTTATCACATTATTCCAAGTTGTTAAATGTTTCATTTAAAATGCCAATCCAACAGGCTAATTAATATTTTAATTATAATTTCCAAATGGGGTAATTACAGCTCTGTGCATCTTCCTAATAGCTTGGATGGTAGGGTGTGTTAATGATATTAATGCTTTCTGCCCCCAAAATTGCTTCATAGTAAAGAAGTGATTTGTAAGGCTAAAACGGTGGTAGAAAGAGTCTGTCAGTGGTTCTATCGTTAGATGTTGTGCATCACAATGCCCTCCTGTTGTGACTGATGGGAATTTCATACAGCCCTTGTAAGAATCCTTTTGACAGGATGATTGTGAGTCATCCAAATGATTCACTTTTGTGCTTTCTCACAGGATTCGTTATCACTCAGTGAATGGAGGTGGAATGATCCAGAGATCGTTTCTGGCTGCCCACCTCCATTCACAGTAAACAGGCAGTCCTTCATAAATGAATGATTGCCTGTTTGAACAGGCCAGCCATCCTTTGATTTTATGCCTGCCTAAATTGAATGAAAATGATAGGCAAATAAATTATTATTCATTGTTTAGTCACTAGCAGCAGATGCAGCGAGAAACTGAACGATAATCGTTCGGTGTAAAAGGGCCCTTAGTTTTTTGTCCAGTCCTCCAACTCAACTCTTTCTGCATCTCTCATGCATGGGACACTTACCAATCACACTTGACAGGGCATAAAAGTAAAAAATGTCCTGTGATGGGGCAATAACTTTATCAACTATTGTAATAATTACTGATCAACAGCTTAAATAGATGTCATATAGGTTTATTCTAAGCCAATTCTAATACCATTCAGGTATGTTGAGGAATGAGAAATAACAACTGTACAGTATTGTTTGATGTCACAGTACATTCTACAGTTTAGGAAGAATTGATCAAAAGCAAATGAAAGGCAATGGCAGGTATTTATTTCTGGCTCCAGTGGTCAGGCCATTAAATTTAGGGCATCTACTCAAGGTTTACTGTGCCTTCCATCCATTTGAGGACGGTAAAATAAGTACTCAACTTGCTGGGGGGTAAAAGATAACTGGGGACGGCAATGGAAAACCACCCCACAAAAACAGTCTGCCAAGAAGACATCATGATGTGACGTTATCCTAGGATTCAGTCATGACTCAGTGCTTGCACCAGGGGACTTCCCCTCTACTGAGGTCCTAGTTCCCAGACCACACTGATGAGACTTTCTGACAGGACTCATTACTTAGCACAGTAACAGGGTTGTGAGCCATCCGTATATTCCTGGATGGTACATAAAAATAGAAAACATTTTCCAGTATTTGTGCAGAAAACAACTTTTCATACCAATCAAACCAGAGACACTGAAAAGAATCAAAAAGCGATTGTTCCCAGCAAGAGAAACCCAGTAATCTTGTAGATATATATTTTAAAAGCTAACAAGACTACATGATGTTATAGTGAGCTTTTGAACCTCTCAGGGTTCTTCCTCAGGCATCATGAAGTAGATCTGAAGATGCATGCATATATATACACACATACTTATGACAAGGCACAGACATGGATGTGATTAATTTGCACTTAAAAGAATACCACAACAGGATGAGTAGTGAAATAAATACATACTTAAATAGTCCACAGATAAAGATGTGAAAGTTTTATGGCCTCTGAACTAGTGTTAGGGGGTCAACTTAATTTAAGACAGAGGGTTAAATTCTTCACATTTGTAGGTGCTAAACTCTTCACACTGTAGATGTTATAACAGTAAATTATACCTCTTGACTCATAGTGTCGGGAGCCTTCTATTACAGTTGAGTTAGCCACATTGCTTTTATCTCAATGATGATGAATGCCATGCAGTAGACAAATGTAGTTTGATAAGAGATAGTATGTTCCACAACTGACTTGTTATTGGGTGGTCTAGCATGATCTTGCTCTGTGCCATACTGTTAACATGTTAAGTAACAGTACTATAACTCTCATTTTTGTAATAAGGTATTGTTATTGGGCACTCCTAGCAATAACTTTTTCAATTGAATAGCAACTTTTTGTGAACTTAGGACCAGAATGCTCAAGTAACTGGTGCAGATAATCATTCCCCAGACTAGACTCATCTGGATTTCTTCCTGTAGGGTTTTGCTAAGGCAGCTGTGTGCAATGGATAATCAGTAGCACCTCATAATGTTGGTGAACTGGAGAGATAAATACGAGTGGCTTGTGTAACAGTGACCCCAGAAATGCTACTTGCTGTCCGTTCTGACATGTTCAACTGTGTACACATTTTTGTATAGCCAATGATGGTGGTCGTTTTAAACATTTTCTGTTAGATAAAAAAGCTCACTTTTTTTGTTTCCAGTCCTGCATTTCTCTTTAGTCTTTCCAGTCATAAATTGTTTGTTACGCTAATTCATCTTAAATTGATTCACTTTGGTTATTTCATCACTGGAACAAGCAGTTCCACACAAATACTCTCATGCAATGCTGGAAAGATCTCTTTGGCTCCTAGATAGGTATTTTGTGGACACCCTATATAGGCCTCACTGTGCTAAACTGTTTCACACCACTTATAATACTTCCTTCTTTAAACACAGATGTCCTCACATCCAATCAACTTTACTTTGGCTTGCAAACCAAACTATTTAGAAGAATATATAGTATTTAAAAAGGCCTTCTCTTCTTCCTTTCAGACACCGCACATAAATGTGTTAACCGCAAGGGCTTTATGACTAGAGCAGGTCTACTGTCATTCCATTGGTAGTTCTTGTCAGTCCAACTAAACTCTGTCATCCTTCAACCCAGTTTAAATTAACAGGTAATTTGTAGATGTCACTTCAGGTTAGGCCACTCATTTTGTTTCTACTCTACCAATGCAAAACATTGGACTAATTTTTCTTGTCTTCTCTTAATAGGATTTTCATTTATAAATAGATTTATGTTCTGAAAATAAATTACTGTAAGTGATGCACAGGAATGGTAGCAGAATGGACTTTCATGGAATTTTAAGCGTCTCTGAATCATGGAGATTAATAGGAATACTTCAAAGACTAAATTCTAGTTTTAAAAAAAAAGAGTGTTGAGTTAATATTTAATTGGAGTAACGGATCTGGTTGAAAACATAATTTTTAATATCTAAATTAATTTGCAAAACAAAACCATTAATTTAACCCGATTAAATTTATAGTGTTAAATTTTAACAATGTACTAGAACAAGAAAGTTTCCCAATGAACAGTGGCATAAAAATTAATTCTATCAGATCTCATTATGCCATTAATAGTTATGGATCCATGCACAATACAATACATTTTCTTACTGCTCTATCTGTATCTAAATTATTTAATCAATCTTTTCCTATTTTGGTTTCCAAAAATGAGATGTAGTAACGATAATACATCAGGTTTCACTGCTATATAGAATAAAGAGTTAATGTTGAAGGCACAATCCTACCAAAAGTAATTGGGCACTTGAGCAAGAATCAAAAGTAATATTTAGGTACATATGTAAATACTTAGTGGGCCCTCATTTGGCCCTAATGACATTAGATACTCTCCTTGGCATACGTTCTACTAATGTCTGATACACTTCAGCTGGTATTTCCCTCCATTCATCCTACAAGGTCTTCGAAGTTCTCTCAAAGAAAATGGATGCTGTTAATTTCTTTGACGTGATGTTCCAGTTCATGCCAAAGATGTCCAATTGGGTTCAAGTCAGGACCCTGTGCAGATCAGTCCAATCATGGGACATTCATATACTGAAACCAATGTAAGACAGCATAAGACAGTGTAAGATTGATAAGGCAAGTTGTCTTGTAAGTATTGTTGACCATTCCCAGAATATTGTCACATTATCAGCAACATATTATTGTCTAGAATGTCAAGGTATATCTCCATGTTCTTGGTTCTTGCTACTTCAATCAATGGGCCAAGACTATGTCATGTGAAATGTCCCCAGACCACAACAGAACCTCCGCCATGCTTAACTGTTTGCACAACACACTCAGGCAAAAGACATTCCTGAGGTATCCTTCACAGCCAGATAAATCCATCCGATTTGAAGAAAAAACATCCATTGCATGTTCTTCCATTGCTCAACTGTCCAATGACAATGCTCCGTGCATCCTTGCACCATTGTAGACACATGCATTGCAATTTGTGATAGATGGCTTGTGTGCACCAGTATAACCTGCATATACAATAGGGTGCAGTTCCCATCGCAAACTGTGGCTGATACCTCCAAGGGTTTACATCTTATGTAGCATGGTTTAGGACACATAACATACTAATAAGACATGATCCATTCTACTGATAGGGGTGTGCAAGTACTTGTGATAGGATAGTGTAGGATGGAATTATATATAATTGAAACTCATATAAAAATCAGTTTTTCAAACTTTTTAGGCAAGAAATGTATGTACAGTGAAACATCTTTGAGATGACCACTCAAAATTGCATTGATGGTTTTCTAGGAATTTGGTCTCCTCATAGAAGATGATCAGTATGTATAAAATACGATGTAACTGAAAGCTTTTTATGGGAAATCTGGTCTGGATGAGGGAGGGGTCTTCTTATAAAGGTAGCTTTTTGATGAGGTTTCACTGTATGCCCCTTAATAGATAAATATACTATAATGGTAAAAATGATCGATGTTTCTAATCTTATTGCGTTTAAATTCCGATCATGTTTGCATTAATAATAATATTAATTTATTACCTACACCAAGGGGGATAACTTTATTATTATCAGAAACAGACACAAGGGCAAAGCTATACGTAATCTAGATGTAGTGATTGAACCAGAGCTCTGGCGCATGAAAGAGCTAAAAGGTTCCCCTTGCATATAAGATCGGTAACAGTTTTGAGAGAATAGAACCAGTAGAACCCTGTTTTGGGTTGAACTTTGCTAAATGTTCAGTTTGGCATGAAATCGAACTGAGATTTTAGAAAAGGTCTACCCAAAATAGGGTTCTACTGATTCGGCTCGCTCAACACTAGTCCTGAATTCTGGTGTATAATATTATCTAAGAGACATAGAAGCCCTATAAAAACTCTAAAAGTGTTATACAGGCCTTTTACGGCTCTTAGACAGTTTTATACACCAGTTTTAGTGAACTTCTGGTTAGTTTTAAACTAATTCGGATGAAATCAAACTTTTTGCAAAAGTTCGATGACCTGGTCAAATTGAACTTTTCAAAAGTGATTTTATTCACTTACAATACCCAGCCTCATGTCAGATGGGACCAAGTGAGATACATGTCATTACTAATAATGAATTTAAAGGGATTGTCCAGTTGTACACTATTTATAGCCTATCCAAACATCAGCGAGGGTCTATTGTTCAGGACATCTCTGAACAGTTGTTCACTAAACCAGTTGACTTGTGCACAGAACTGAGGTCAGCTGAAAGCAATCAGCTCAGTTTCCACCGCAGTGACCAGGCCTGATATTCCCGCAAAGTTCCCACTGAAGTGAACGGGAACTTGCGTGTTAGGGCGTCCAGGGCGGGAGGAAGAGCTGTCAACTGAATAAGTATTTGACCGACAGCTGTCTAAGGTGTATATCAATATTTAGATTTCTTCCATTAGATACAGAAATACCATTTTAAAAATTGTAGGTAGACAATAAGGAGCATCTTTGAGTAAGAAGACACCAAGAAGATGCCTGCAAATATATATATATGAGAGTAGCTTCAGATCTCTTAGTGGACTGGATGTTAAACAAGTTGACAAGGAATAAAGAGTGCATGGCAGATCTAAATTCTTTATATATGTGTACCTGTAATTGGCTCCTTAATTTAAATAAACAATAAAGCAGAGATGATCTAGTTATATTGTGAAGTTTCCTAAAAGATAAGAATGCAATACTGCATAATGCTGCAGATGGATATACATATATTAAATAGGAGAAGTGACATCTAACAGCCATGTATTTATTCCTTATGCATGATTTGTACATTCATGTCACAATTCATATGCAGATAAGTGAGATATCAAATGCAGCTCAAGCCCAGAATTGTTACAAGGTTGGAAAGAAGATATATAAAAAGAAGAGTGAAACCATTGCATATGTGTGATGAAACCAGGCAAGAGATGAATAAGAATTCTGCATATTTTATAATATGGAGAGTAGTTTAAGGCAAATTCCTTAGAAAAGCATATATAGCACAGTCTGCATAGCGTATTTCTGAAAAATGACTCAACATTCAGTATATCAATTTCAATTGCAACTGAAGGGCGTTGTATCATCAGTGGAGGCACTATGAGATGAGACATCCAAACAACTCTACTTAGAACACTTTAGAACACCCAATTCAAGAATATCACTTTCATCTTACTAATAGAAAGTCTTACAGAACTAGCAAAGCTAACAGATAGTCACAACAGTGTCATAATGTCTAAAACTACATGCAGTATTCACCTAAAGGCCAGAAAGATCTGAAATTTATTGTACATTCTTTCTGGTGACCCCAAAATAGACATAACAGGAGGACATAGAAGCGCCATTACCATTCCTAGAATTTTGTTTAGGACTTCAATATCTCACAGTATAAATTCAATACATTCTGGCAAAAGCTGCGTCTCACATCACAACTAGTGTTGCTCATCTTGATAGGCCGGGCAATAAAATCATCCCAATTTTTGCAAAATTAAATTGGGTTTGTCCGAACCGATGCCTTGCGAAACTTCATGCTGCAGAGGTCAGCATGCATCTAATCACCAAATGTGTCCTCCATCTTGCATATGGGTAACAGTTTCATTGGACACCTGCATCACATGACCTAGCGATATATTTTACAGTTGAGCACATGGCAGACAAGTTGCATCACAATAATATGCCTATATGACGCATGGTCTTTTGTTAATAAGGACACATATTCTATAGAGCAGTGTTTCCCAACTCCAGTCCTCAGGGACCACCAACAGGTCATGTTTTCAGGATTTCCTTAGTATTGCACAGGTAATGTAATTATTGTCGGTCCTCAGACATTGCCAGCGGTGTTCTTACCATAGGATTTCCTGAAAACATGACCTGTTGGTGGTCCCTGAGGCCTGGAGTTGGGGACCTCTGCTATAGAGGATATATTGCTGCTGGATGTGAAAGTTTGTATACCAGGGTTATATTGGAGGGAACAGAGAAAGAAGCCGCATCAGTAAGTCTGCACCAGGCGGCCATGAGCATTCATCTCTACTTCATCCTGTGCCGAATCCCCCACACCCTCTGAAGCAGTCCACATGGATCAGGCTGAAAAGTTGTTTGAGCTCCTGGGCATGAATGTCAACTGGGCAGTCCAAAGAACCAGAGGGAGAAGACCAAGACATTTAATGCATTGATGCCCTACCATATTTTTTTCTTTGAAGAGGATAATAACGGTAGGTCAGTGCATGTGGTCAGCCCTCCACAGACAATGTGTACTCAGGGGGGTGTGGAAACAGAGGTACCAGCTCCCAGAGCTCACTGTGACAGGGAATCCACTAAGGAGGAGAGGAATAAATACTCAATCTAATATGGAGAGGCAGGGAGCGTCATCATAGTAGCTCGCAGGGGGAGAAGGAAGAGGCGGACATCACAGGGCAGCACCCTGCCAAGGTAGCAAGTAGGGTATCACGGAAAAACAAAAGGGCAGTGCCACTAGGCTCAGGTACTACTAGTCGCAGCAGCAACATCAGACTCACAGCTAGGTCTGCTCATAGAACTTGTAAAGCCTGGGCATTCTTTGAAACTGCATGTGATGACAAAAAAGTGGTCATCTGTAAGATCTGCGTTAGGTCTCCTGCACATGAGAGGATTTGCATTGCAAAATCCAGAGTGGGATTCCGCCTCCAGATTCTGCAGCAAATCCAGCCCATAGTATGCTATGAGAAAACGTGGTTTCCTGCCCATGAGTGGAAATCAATTGCGATTTTCTGCTCGCAGGGGAAAATTGCAGCATGCTGCGATTTTGTGCAGGCTACGCTTGGCCAGCTTCCATTGAAGTCAATGGAACCTGTCTGTCCCGCGGCCATTCCGCAATCATCATTGCAGAATGGTCGCAGGAGCCACGTCATCGCCATAGCAACCTTCCTGACCCCCATCATCCTTCTCTTCCTGCACCTCTTCATACCACCTTTAAGCACCATACATATCTGCACAGATATCTGTATATGACAAAATCCAACCTCCACACAGTGGTTCACATTGGAATTGCCAACATGCTGTTCTAAATCTCATATGTCCAGGGGAGTGCAACCACACAGCCAAAGAGCTGTTGTTGGCTCTGCAGACCTAGGCTGACACATTTCAGTCAGCATACAATCTGAAGACAGGGAAGGTCGTCTGTGACAATGGTGCCAACCTGCTGGTAGCCCTTCGCCTCGGCAATCTCACACATGTACCTTGCCTGGCCCATATTATGAACCTGATATTGCAGTGCTTCCTAAAAAATTACCCAGGTTTACAGTGCTGGAAAAGGCCAGGAAACTATGCTCACAGTTTCAGTGTTCATATCCATCCGCCTCTCGTCTGGGCTATGATCCAACCATCTCTTCTATGTGCCTACACGGTGGAATTCCACATTGCATATGTTGCAGAGGCTAAGCTAGCAGCTGAGAGCCATCACAGAGTACCAGATGGCATATGTCATTAGCAGGTACTCTATGGAGGTTGGTCACTTGATGCCTGTGGAGTGGCTGTATATTAAGGATGTTTGTGCCCTTTTTAGCTTGCTTTGAGGAAGCAACCAAAATGGTCTGTTGTGATGATACTCTAATCAGTGTGACTATTCCAATAGTCTTCCTGCTGAAACAGATACTACAGGGACAATGATGTGTTGTTGTCATAGGAGGAGGGGGAAGGGATACCAATCCCCATCTGCTCAGTCCGCCGTTACTCAACGCTGCATGGAGAGTAGCTTAGGACAAGAAAGGCAGCAGTCTTCAACATGTTTCACCACCCATGCGAGAGGTATAGAAGTGGAAGGAAATAAGAAGGATAATGCGCAATGTTTCCTCCATCCATATCTAACCCTAGCTATTCAACGTGGCCAGATGGAGGATGCTATTAGGCCTGACAGTGTCCATTTTTTAGCAGAAATCCACAAATTTTTCATTTGGTCTAGCAAGAAAGGTTGGTGGTAATAGAATAGGTTGGGAACACCTATGCCTCCATGGCATTGCTGATTGGTCAATAGGACAAATGACATTAGGGGTTTACAGTCTTGCCAGATGAAGTTATTCATCTGGTTGTGAAAGGTTTTAAATATTGAAATTGAAATGGGAACTGGGATATACCTAGGATAGTAGAGAATCCATGGCAAGATAAGCATATCACAAAGAAGTTCAATCAAGTCAAAATAACAATAAGCTTTTGACGGGGTGGGGTAGTACAGGAGGTACAGGGCCGGAAATGTACATAATAGGCGTATTGTGGGGGCAGGGGACCAGATCAAGAGAGTTGTTATGCTTCTTTGAAGGGGTGAGTTTTTAGGGCATGTCTGAAATTCCATGCACCAGGGATTGTCTGGATGTCTTTGGCTAGAGCGTTCCATAGGATTGGTGCTGCTCTGGCGAAGTTGTGGAGACGGGCATGTGAGGTCCGTATTAGAGGGGTTTCTAGTCTGAGTGTGTTGGCAGAGCAAAGCACGCGGGATGAGTGATCTATGGACAGGAGGGAGGCAATGCATGGTGGCGCGGCACCATAAAGAGCTTTGTGGGTGAGAGTGATGAGTTTTAATTGAGTTCTGTAATGCATGGGTAGTCAGTGCAGTGACTGGCATAGTGCAGAGGCATCTGACAAGCATCTGGATAGGAAGATGAGTATAGCTGCCGCATTTAAGGTGGATTGGAGAGAGGAGAGTCTGGTGCAGGGAAGGCCGATGAGCAGTGAGTTGCAGTAATCGAGTCTAAAATGGATGGGGGCGACAAGGAGTATCTTTAGCATGTCTGTTGGCAGGAACAAATGAATTTTTGCAATATTCCTGAGGTGCAGGTGGCATGTTCGGGCCAGAGATTGGATGTGGGGGGTGAAGGAGAGGTCAGAGTCCAGTGTGACTCCAAGAAAGCAGATGTGCTGTCTAGGGGTTAGGGTATTGCCAGATACTGATGTGGAGATGTGTGGGGGGAAGGGGGTTTCAGCTGGTAGAGGGTGGAAAATTGAGAAGGTCAGTTTTTGAGAAGTTAAGTTTAAGAAAGAGGGAGGACATGGTGTTTAAGACTGACAGTCGGAGATTTTTTGGAAGAAAGGTGCAGAGATGTCATGGGAAGAGGTGTAAAGCTGGGTGTTGTCAGTGCAGAGGTGATATTGGAGGCCAAATCTGCAAATGGTTTGTCTGATTGAGGCTGTATAGATAGAGAAGAGAAGGAGGCCAAGGACCGCGACTTGGGGGACCCCAACAGCGAAAGGAAGTGGAGAGGAGATACTGAATGAGTGGTCAGAGAGATAGGAGGAGAACCAGGAGAGAGCGGAGTCCTTTAGGCTGATAGAGCGAAGCATAGCAAGGAGGAGGTTATAGTTGAAAGTGTCAAACGCAGCGGAGAGGTCAAGGAGTATTAGACAGGAGTAGTCACCCCTCGACTTGTCCATCATCAGGTCATTTGATATTTTAGTGAGGGCAGTTTTAGTCATGTGTAGGGGATGGAAACTGGACTGCAGGGGGTCGAGGAGAGAGTTTTTGGAGAGAAAGCTCGTGTGAATGAGGCCTTAGGGGGCAATTCAGTATGAGCCTTTTTTCAGTCTTTCGGTGAAAAATAGTCACAAATTTTTGCATATCTTGCGTAAAAAAATTGCAATCCTAAATATTTATCGCAGTCGATAATCCCACTGAATGAGATATGATCTTTCCCTGTTCTTCTTGGACATCCTACTTCCACCACAAGCCTCCATTGCTCCCACCCCAAAGCTTTGTGTGATAACATTGTAAGGGAACAATGTATACATCGACTTGTTACCTTTGCCAATATACTGATACCTTACAATGTCATATTTATCAAAACTGTTAATGAAAAGAAATTTGAAAAACAAATTGCCATTTTTTTATCTTTATGTTGCCCTGAACATATGCTTTTAAAAAGTGTGTGGGTCTTAGGTGCGGGACTGCCCACAACATGTCAGATTTACTATAATTTGCCACAAATCAGAGTATATCATAGCAGGAATCTACGCCAGCATGAACACGAGCCCAAGATGTGCATAGAGGCTTGAGTCTCTTAATACAATTTTTGCATCTTCCAACAAGCGGGCTTCTGATTAAGACATGCATATGAAACGGTGGTCTTAATAAATCTATCTTACCTAAATGATGACTGTATCTAATAACTGATTATTTAAATATAATGGACCGGCAGTTTTGCAAGAGAATGTGAAATATCCCACAATAATGAGTTTGTTCTGTCACCAGATACTGTTGAACAACCAAGTTACTTTCCAACTGGCAGCTGATAAGTTAGAACTTGATGGACGTCTCAAACATATAAATGACAGATAATAGATTCCAACTGCTAATTATCTCAGTTAGGGAGGATAGTCTGATATCATATGCGAAAATTAAGCCCTGTGAGACTTAGGTTATATGATTCAGTGCCAGAAAGCAAGAAATAGTATGATTACTATTTTTTCATGCTAGAATATTCCAGCACAGACAGCAAATCAAGTCATTTTAATATTAAGAAAGTGACAGTAAGAGGCAGCACTTGCATCTCCTATATGTTTCACTGTAGATTTGTTTTCATGTTAATAGAACCAAATTATATATATATGTAAAGGTAAAGTCCACTCCTAGGGTGACGTCACATCATGAGATTTTCTTGGCAGACTGTTTTTAGAGGTGATTTGCCATTGCCTTCCCCAATCATCTTTACCCCCCAGCAAGCTGGGTGCTCATTTTACCAACCTCGGAAGGATGGAAGGCTGTGTCAACCATGAACTTGAACCATGCGGGGATTGAGCCCTCAACCTCCAGGTCGTGAGCGAGAGCTTAGGACTGCATTCTGCTGCCTTAACACTCTGGGCCACATGAGGCTCTCTATTATATATCATTAATATGTAATATTTTGGACACTGGATAAAAGAAGAATTTGATTCCAGTGGAAATATTGGGCTGACTGTAGTACTGTTGTTGATTGTGACTCTTTACATGGATTCTGTGCATGATATTCTACAGATGTTGCAAACTTTATCAAAGGGGACATGTTAAAGCTTAGAATCATGATTGACAGATCAATACTACTATGTCACACATAGAGAGTAGGGAAATAGGGTCTGCCCACTTGACACATTGAGCGCATCGGAAGTCAGAATTATGAATAGCCCATCCAGGTGAAAGAAGGTGACTATAGGAAAAAACAGGGATAGAAACAGCAGGGCTTTAGCACATTACTGCCAGCCCTGTGTTACGTGTGTTGCTGGGATCTGTAGTTCTAAGCTTCCTAGCAGCACAGCCCTCACAGGGTTAATTGATTGAGCTAACTGGGTGTGGTACTTCCTGCTGGCCAAGCTCCTGGGTCTGTGCTCACATATAAACTCAACTCCTGGTCAGTGTCTGGTGTTCAGGGTGAGCAGTCATGAATCCCTGTCTGTTGAAGTTTGCTGTGTGATTTGTGCCCTGTGCTGGTTCATGTCCGTTTGTTCATTTATATTCTGACAGTTTTGTGTCAGCTTGCTGTGTGACCTGTGATCTGTGTCCTGTCCTGTTGCAGTGTTCTGTGTAAACTCTGTCCGGTTCTGCTGGACTCCTGGTTAGTGTAGGGACTAGCAGTATAACCAGGAGCCGTGACGTGGCCTGCTAGCTTTCATGTTTTGTACAAAATGTCAACTAATACCTGGTATTTATATTCAGCTTCCAATCTGTTACTAGTGCTTGCATTTTGGATGCTGTATGCTGTGTATTCTGGCTCTGTGTCCTGTTGTTCAGTCCCTGTCATGTGGCATGTGAATGCAACCTGTTCTGGTGCGTGGCTCCTAGGATCAGCTAGGGCCCAGATCCGAAGACCGCTGGGCTGCCCTTATTGGGGCAATGTCCCCGCTTAGGTAGGGCCAGGTCAACCTCCCTATAGCCAGGGCCAGCTGCTTAAAACCTGTGTGACCCGTGTGCGTACCCAGTCCTCCTTTGGTCGCGATCGTGTGGGCCCCATGCTTAGTTTACCCACATGATCGTAACACCCTGATGATTCAATGTCATTACAGGTCCTCTTTAACTTAAAGGGAATGTGTAATCAGAAATAACCTATTATTTAAATCGCGTTTTTGTGTTAAACATATTTTTAAAGAATTTTTGGTGATTATGTTTAAATTTCAGTCACAATTTATATTTTTACAAAAATCCTAAAATCCTGCATTTTTCATAGTGACCACAGAGTTTAATAGTCAGTTGATACTTTCTGATCTCTAGAGAAAACTTTGCAGTAGTCATTTCACTATCATCACAGGCAGGATTACAGTGACAGGTAACACCTCAATGTAGATAACGTAGGACTGTGACTAGCTACTCCATCTCCCTTCAACATGACCTCTGCACAGGTCACAGAACATGTCTAGAACATTCACCATATAAGTCTGGGGGTCCCCTCTTGTCCATTGTCTAAATGGCCCGTGAGGATGCTGTAAAGATTATTTTCTAAGTGCTCCAAGTGCTGTTAAATGTAGCTCAGGAAAGCTGGCGGCCCCCATAGTCATATATAGACAATAGAATAAAAATTTTATACAGTAAATAGAAAATAAAAACAGATTAGAAGAATGGAAAATGTTTCTCTCTCCAGATTTAGTTAACCCCTTAATGATGTGGCCCTTTTTTTCCATTTTTGTTTTTTCCTCCCCCTTTTAAAAATCGGAACTCCTTTATTTATTTATCGACGTAGCTGTATGAGGGCTTGTTTTTTGTGGGCTGAGTTGTATTTTCCAATGGTACTATTTAATGTACCATATAATGCACTGGAAAAAAAAAAACTTCCGCTATCTTTCAGTGCGTCTGGTTTCTACAGCGCAGAAACGGCAACTTTATTCTATGGCTCAGTATGGTTACTATGATACCAAATTTACATAGTTTGTTTTTTTGCTGTACTACTGTTATTTTTTTTCAAAGACATTTATTTTTTTTTATTATTTTCTGCCGCCATCTTCTGCGCTCAATAACTTTTTTTTCCTGCCAACATAGTTATGCGAGGGCTCATTATTTTGCAGGACATCCTGTAGTTTGCGTTGGTAACATTTTGGAATACATGTGACTTTTTGATCGCTTTTTAAGGCATTTTTTCTTGGAGACAGGGTAACTGAAAAAGCACATTTCTGGCGTTCTTTGTTTTAGTTTTTCTAATGATGTTCATCGTGTGGGGTAAACAATGCATTACTTTAACTGATTAGACTTTTATGGACACGGCATTACCAAATATCTTTTGTTATCATTTAGATTTTTTTATTGTAAATATGGCAAAAGGTTTTTTTTTTTTTTTAACTTTAATTACTTTCTTTTTCAACAATTTGAAAAATAAAGTAAAAATAAGAACAATAAAGTTTTACTGTCTTCAGGGGGGACAACAACTAGCGATGCTTTTATTGCTCCTGGGGTATGATATAATGCCTTAGGCCTCAGTCACTCGGGCGCATCGGCACCCATACACCGGCGCCGATGCGCCCGTGTGACTGATAGTTAGAAGACGGCCGCACCTGAAGACGGCCGTCTCTCTCCAGTGCTGATAATAGAACACATGACCGACAATTGAGCCGGTCACATGTTCTTCCTCCTGGTGCTGCAGAGAGATGGCCGTCTTCAGGTACGTCCGTCTGCTGGTGTCAGTCACACAGGCGCATCGGCGCCGGTGTACGGATGCCGATGCGCCCGTGTGACTGAGCCCTTAGCATTACATCATACTGCGATCAGGCAGACAGTCTATCAAGCCAGCCCATGAGATCGCTTGATAGGCATTCTGCCAAGACAGCCCTGGGGCCTTTCAGAAGGCCGCTGGTTACCATGACACACCTGCACAGTTTCCTAGGGTCTCCTCGCAGGGGGCCGCACGGGACCCCCAAACACCGTTCGGGGCATTTAAATTATTAAGAGCTCCGATCAGCCACATGGCTGAGCGGAGTTGTTGCCGCCAGGTGTTGGCTGCAATAAACAGTCGGCACCCGCTCAGTATGAGGGGAGGTCGCCCTATCCTATAGCGAGAAGGAGTTAATAAAACAAATTTGGCAAATTTTTATTTGACTTTTTTGATGGATTTTGTAAAGTGTTAATTAAAGGTTTGCTGCAAAGCTGTATTTAACGTAATAAGTGTCAAGTTAAAGTTTGTTACAACTGTAACATTTGATAATAAAGCACAATTACTGAAACATTCAGTATTATTGCTATAAAAATAAAACATTAAAAAATGCAAACTTACTATTTACCTTCCGCAATATTATATAAAACCTTGTAACCAGGAGTATAACTATAGGGATGCAGAAGTCATAGCTGAGCCATGGAGCCTGAGTAGGCCCAAAAGGTCCCTCTATCTCATATGAGAGGAGATGTACAGTATAAGCAGTAGGTCACGTGCAATAAGTCTGTTGATAATTGTGCTTTGACTTCAGATCACATAGGCCATTTTATTACTTATTGGCGCTGCAAACCTGCTGACAGCACTAGGTAGAGGCAAATAGACCTTTGAGTGTTCTGTTAGTGGCAGCATTTTGTATAAAAGAACTTAGAGTCTGCTGCTCCTACAAGTGCCCTGCAAATGATCCCTTTCCTTGAAGTGTTCTGTGGTCTCTACATCCAGCTGCTCCACAGCTCCTCCCCTCTGCACTGAGTAATTTCTATAGTGGTTTCCTGATTGGACGGTACAACCATCACTCAGAACAGAGGGGAGGAGCTGTGGAGCAACTCAATGAAGATGTTGAAGAGAGCACTTCCAAGACAGTTACCACTTTCAGGGCACTTCCAGGACTCATGCTGGGATCAAAGTTCTATTTTATAATGATGCCATTGATAACTACATACTGAAAGATATGTTCCAAACGACTGGACCTAGGAAGGACCGCATTGGCTTATTAGCCGAAAACAGTATTAGTTCTCTCTAACTCGTGCCATACTCTTCCGCATGCTATTGACAAATTTGGATCCTTCTCTGATTTACTCATAAATTGGCAAAAATCCATGTTTATGCCACTGAATCAGTAGAGATGGGTTAAAGGAGAAGAATTATGATGACGTTATGTAGTATCACAATGTAGATATCTGGGAGTTTCTATCTCTAGAGATTACCAATATTCTTATAGACTTAATATTGCTCTTTTAATCCCCTTTCTTAAAGATAGATTTAAAATATGGAGCTCCATAGCTTTATTCAAAGTTGGGAGAATAAACCTTATTAAATTGATAGCCCTCTCGAAGCTTCTCTATAATATAGAGAGTACTGATGTTATAATACCGCAGCAATTTTTTATAACAGTAAATTCAATCTTGTCATCTTTTGTTTGGGGGAATTCCAAAAAAAAAATTTAGAAATCGAAACATTATAGCCCCCTTAGAGATGGCAGGTGTGGCATTACCTGAATGTTAATTCTATTATATAGCAGGTCAAATGCGATATTAAACCCCTTAAAGGGGTTGTCTCGCGAAAGCAAGTGGGGTTAAGTACTTCTGTATGGCCATATTAATGCACTTTGTAATATACATCGTGCATTAAATATGAGCCATACAGAAGTTATTCACTTACCTGCTCCATTGCTGGCGTCCCCGTCTCCATGGCTCCGTCTAATTTCGGGGTCTTCTTGCTTTTTTAGACGCGCTTGCGCAGAAGGGTCTTCTCCTTCTGGTCGGTCCAGGCACGAGTGGTGTTCTGGCTCCGCCCCCCTTCTACGCGTCATCGCGTAGCTCCGCCCAGTCACGTGTGCCGATTCCAGCCAATCAGGAGGCTGGAATCGGCAATGGAACGCACAGAGCCCATGGTGCACCATGGGAGAAGACCCGCGGTGCGCCATGGGAGAAAACCGCAGAGCATCCCTGGGAAAGGACCGCCGAACATCTTGGGAGAAGAATTTTAGAAGTTCATCTTTCATCACATCGGTGAGTAGCAAGCGGTTTAAAAACCGCTTTAAAATGCTATTTTATGCTGGGGGGGGGGGGGGGGGGGGTGACAGGGGGAATGGGCTAATTTAAAATTTTGATGTTTTGCCTCGGGACAACCCCTTTAAGGACATGGCCTATTTTGAGCTTAAGGACGCAACGCTTTTTGGTGGATTTTCATCTACATTTTTCAAAAGCCATAACTTTTTTATTTTTCCGTCGACGCCACCATATAAGGGCTTGTTTTTTGCGTGGTGGACTGTAGTTTTTAATGGTGCCATTTTTGGGTACACAGACTATATTGTAAAACTCTTATTATTTTTTTATGATCGCAGGGAGAGAAAACGCATCAATTCTGCCATAGATCTTTTTTTTTTTTTTTTTTACAGTGTTAGGGCTTAGTCAGACGGGCGTTTTTTGCCGCGATTTGCGCATGCGCATGCGTCCGGCGATTTTTTAAAACCATTGCTTCGCAATGGTATCGGACACATGAGCGCTTTTTATGCGCTCGTCCGAAAAATTATAGAACAAAAAATCGCAGATCGCACCTATCTGCGATCTGCGATTCCTGTTCGCTTCTGTATATGCGCTCAATGGGGCCGGCGGCAGCAGCGCCGACCCCATTGAGAACATATAGAAGACAAATCATTCTTCTCTGCCACAGCTGTAACAGCTGTGGCAGAGAAGAACGATGTTTGCCCATTGAATTCAATGGAGCGGCAATACAGCCGCTCCATTGAAAGCAATGGGCTGCCGGCGTGCGCGGGGTGAATTGTCGGGAAGGGGTTAAATATATAAACCCTTCCCTGCAATTCATGCTAAAATGTGTTAAAATAAAAAAAATTTGTATACTCACCTTTCCGCTGCAGCCGGAGTCCAGCCGCGCCCGCTGTCAGTTCTCCTGAACTGCTTCTCGGCACTATTCAGCCGGCGGGGCTTTAAAATCCCCGCCTGCTGAATGATCTGCTCTGATTGGTCACAGCCTGACCAATCAGAGGCCGGTTTCACTCACACACCCATTCATGAATTCATGAATGGGTGAGTGACTGCTGCCTCTCAGCGCTGAGCCAATCAGGGGCAGGTCTGACTCACATCCATTCATGAATTCATGAATGGGTGTGAGTGAGGCATGCCTCTGATTGGCTCAGCGCTGAGCCAATCAGGGGGCAGGTCTGACTCACACCCCCTTCACACCCACTGCAGGACGGCTGCCCGGAGCTGCAGGCAGAAGGTGAGAATGCAATTTTTTTTTATTTTAACACATTTTAGGATGGATTGCAGGTAAGGGCTTATATATTTAAGCCCTTACCGACAATTCATCCCGGGCTCGCCCGCAGCGCATTGCTTTCAATGGAGACGGCTGTATTGCCGTCTCCATTGAATGCAATGCGCTGGACAGCTCCGGCCCGTTTCTAATGAAACGCGGCTAGGAGCAGATTTTCGGGCGATTTGCGGGCGACTTGCGCGCACCGGTCACGCGATTTGCGGATGCGCATCCGTCATGCGATCCGCAAATCGCGGCAAAAAACGCCCGTCTGACTAAGGCCTCAATCATGCAGCATAAATGACACAATAATTTTTTTCTGCGGGCTGATACGATTACAAGGATACCAAAATTCTTATAATTTTTAGGTTTTTCCACTTTTCTGCAATAAAAACCCTTTTTTTTAAAAATCTTTTTTCTTTTCTATATCGCTGCATTAAAAGTCCTATAACTTTTTTATTTTTCCATGGACAGAGGTCTGTGAGGGCTTATTTTTTGCGAGAGAAGCTATAGTTTTTATTGTACCCATTTGGGGTACATTCGGCTTGTTTGATCACTTTTATTGCAATTTTTTTGGAGGCAAAATGCTAAAAATTAGAATTACCTCAGTTTTTTAGCGTTTTTTAAAACACTTTTTGCCATGCAGAATAAAAAGCACGTGCAACATGTCATTACAGACACGACAATACCAAATATGTGGGACTTTTTTTTTTTTACCTTTTTTATGCTAATATGAGAAAAAGCAGCTAAAAAGGGTTTTTTAACTTTTTTTTTACATTTCTTTTTTGTACATTATTTTGATCTTTTTTTTACACCATTTGTGTCCCTCTGGGGGACTTTCACCATAGCACCGATGATCGCTGTGATAAGGCATTGCAGGACTTCTCTCCTGCAATGCCTTATCGCTTATTACAGCGATCACAGGCACTGGCAATACAGGACACCGGAATCTGATGTCGTGTTGTCATGGCAACCAGCAGGGCTCTCTGCCATTATATTGCAAGAGCCTGACAACATCACAGAGGGAGCGCTCTCCCTCTGTGAACCCTTGCCATGCCGCGATCTACATAGATCTCGGCAGGGAAGGGGCTAACAGCGGGGGCGCATCTCTGATGCACCCCCGCTGTGGTAGTGGGAGGCCGGCTATCACTGACAGCCGGCTCCTGCTGCCGGATAGCGCAAGATCCCTTATGATCTCGCGCTAATCCCAGGACGTAAGTTTACGCCCTGTTGGGGGAAGTACCCTGCTGCCAGGACGTAAACTTACGCCCTAGAGCGGGAAGGGGTTAAAGCATTGGGTATCAGATGGACTCTTGCTGAACACTAAACACCACCAGATGTACTACTTCTCTTTTATTTTGTTGTGGACGGTTCTGGAAAATCACAGAATATATATTCTAAATATTTATTACCAGTTCATAAATTTGCCGTCCAAATATGGGATCTAGCCAAGCGAGTGAAAGAATATAGAGACCTCCCTTCTGAGACTCCCTTATGGGATAATAAAGGACTCTCACTTTTTTAAAATACATTTTCTGATACTAGATATTGGATAGAGCATGGAATAATATCATTATTATGTGATTTTTGTATCTTTTGAGCAACTACAACAAACATATGATATACCCCGATCGAGGTTCTATAGATTTCTTCAGCTGTGTCACACAGTATGTGTTCAGTATCCTGAACCTTGTCCAACCATCTTAACCTATCCTTTGATTGGAACACTATGTACGCAATAGCCTAAAGGGTTATTTCATTACTGGTAGTATGAATAATGTAACATACATATAATCCCAGTCTAGTTGTAAATTGCTACTATTTGTGGAATTATTAGGCAAATCACATATTGAATTATGGCTTGTGGTCAATGGCTAATGGTAAGCAAAATAGAATAAAGATTGAACATGTTTTACTTGTTTTATTACTTTTTAGTGGTCATGAACTTCCCGATAATAGACTGTCCGCACGCACCAGATACTACTAAAATAACTGGAGACAATTGCAGGTTGGAGCCTACAGTGTGATTCAGAATCATTGCAGAAATTCCCTCTGCAAATAAAAGTCCTGACTGAGCTATCTGCCTCTTAAGGCTCATTTACACACAAAGACAATCTTTCAACTGATTGAAAGATTGACAGTTTTAGTGATCATTTTGCATAAATTACTAATGGACACTAATACCCATTAGAACTTTATCAGCTTCATTTGCATGCAAATGAGCTTCCTGGAGCTGCTTGCAGAACTCAGCAGGTGGTCTTAGCTCTGCAATCAGCTCCTTTGCTCTCACTAAAGCTGTCATGGGCTGCCAGCATGAATACAATGTAATCAACCAATGTGTGGAGAACACAGCGTGTGGTCTGTGTTATCTACTCTTCAGCTGAATTATGGATTTTAAGCTCATCTTAAAAATCATAGTTAGGCTAAAGAGTAAACAATGGGAGCATTTACATGCAACGATTATCAATCATATGTCATCGTTTTAATGAATTTTGAGCGATAATCGTTGCGTGTAAATGGGTCTTTAAATGTTTCACTGCTCTATTGCAGTTTCAATTGCTTATTACATAGTTACTGAAAACACTGAGTGGTAGACTGTTAGAGACAGGAAGTTTATTAATCATTGTTTCCCTAAAGAGAAATCGTTTTTTGAGAAATCTGTCATGATAGCAGTGGCCTCTGCTGTGAAGAATCCAGTCCTGTACTAATCCCTTCCAGGCTCTGTATTATGCACTTTTTCTTCTGGCCTCCAGATCACATGACCAGATGAGGGGATGAGCTCCAGAACTAGATTCTTCATAGCATAGGTCCCTGATATTGTGAGGGATTTGCAAATGAAAAAAAACCCCAAAAAACAGAATGCTTATTTAAGTGACTCTTAGCAGTCTCTCCAAATCTCTATATCTATTGATTATAGGTATATGGATGTGATCAGTGATGATTAGAGTAATACAAAATGCTATTATTTGTTCCCCTGTTCATGACAAGAGGTATTTTGGCCCTTTATGCCCAATATATTGCAGAAGACTACTAAAAACAATGAGGGAGATTTATCAAGGCTTTATGCCAGAAAACTGACATGAAAAAGTTGCAAAATTCTGCACAAATTCTGCTTGCGCAAAAATTTTGCAATCTTTTAGCCTTCTGCGCCAGCCTCATCGCTTTCATGAAAAGTGGGTGGGACTTGTTGGGAGGGGGCATGGCCCCTCTGTAACCACAGATTTATGTATAATCTATGCCAGAAGATGGCGTAAATTATGTTAGAAATGCATGTATGGTCGGGACTTGGCGTACATTTCTATAAAAGCGCATGGAGCTGCAGGGGTTGTGCTTAATACATGAAGAGGCTTGCGTTTTCATGTATTAAGTGCACAGTGTGCTGGAGGAAATTATACTAAGGCCTCATTCAGATGAGCGTGTTTACGCACATACGCACACACAAGACGTACATACGCACACACAAGACCACACATCTATTTACAACCATTGGCTTCCTATTCTGTGTTTACATGTCCGTGTTTTACAGGCATGCAAATGCGCATACCTGCAAAACATAGGACATGTGTGCACGCATAGGTTCATGGTGCGCATCAATATTCCCCAGCACTGTCACAGTGTCCAGTGACAAGGGGACTCCCCACGGGGAATAAAAAATCCCCAGCCACAGCTGTCACAGATGTGATAGCTGTGGCAGAGGATCGCAATGTTCTGCCATTGCTTTCAAAGAGGCTGCCACTGCTGCCGGTGACCCCATTGAGAGCAATGGACTGCCGGCAACCCCTGCAGTGATTTTCGAGGAAGGGCTTTAAATATAAGCCTTTCCCTGAAAATCATCCCTTGGGTGTGTAAAAAATAAATAAATCCCTGCCTGCTGAAAGAACTTCCCTACACTGCCAGGTGATCTAGTGGCTAGACATGCCTGATACCCGACAGCGACGGAGAGGTGAGTATATATATTTTTTTTATCACTGAATGGCTGAACGATTGTCATGTTAAACCAAGTGAAAAGTGAACAGCTAAATGACCATTTTTATGCGGACTAAAAGTTAGCGATGAACAAATAACGAAAAATGCATGATGCCTGCTTTTACGCGTAACAAGTATCGCTCACTTTCAGCTGTTTGAACGAATTTTGAGCAATAATGGTTGTGCTTAAAAAGGCCTTTAGAGATGAAACCGCCTATTTCTTTGATTGTTATCCCTGCATACTTGCTCTATGGTACACCGCTTTCTTTTGTTTGAATACTAGACCCACTTGAACACAAAAAAATGGCTGTGGATCAAACCCCATGCTTCGGTCTTGGACAAACAAAAATGACTACCTGTTGCACACTGTGTATTAGTATTAGAGATGAGCGAACGTGTCCGTTACGGACACATCCGCACCCGGACACCCGCTTTGCCGAACACTGCAGTGTTCGCGCGTAAGTGTCCGGGTGCCGCCGGGGGGCGGGGAGATGCGCGGCGGCGCGGGCGGCAGTAGCGGGGAACAGGGGGGAGCCCTCTCTCTCTCCCTCTCCCCCCCACTCCCCGCCGCACCCCCCCGCGCTGCCACGGCGGCCCCCGAACTTTTTCGCCCGAACACTGAAGTGTTCGCAAGGTTCGGTGTTCGGGCGAAAAAGGGGCGGGGCCGAACGTGTTCGCTCATCTCTAATTAGTATGCATCGGTAGTCTAATACACTACATGCTGCTCCTACTGGCCAGCGCTGCTCACATAGGTCAATCAAATCAGCTGTGGTGTCTTAAACTAATACTAATGTACAGTGTGCATCAGGCAGTCAGAGAAGTGGTTCGGACATCTTTGTTAGCCAAGTCTGGAGGGTCACTTTAAGTAGCCACATACGGTAGTTTAATATGGATACAGAATTCTCAGTGCCATCTAACATTATCATATTTTACTTCCTTTTATTCACCATGAATATCACTACACTTCAGAATTGAGGTTTCTGTGTTGTGTCAGTTTGAGCTTGACTATGCATTTCATCTTCTTTGATTCTGGTAGGTGTGTTAGCTGTTGGTGTACACCTGGGGGCAATTAGGGAAGGTTTTTAGTTCCCTCCTGGCCTGGGTTCTGTGCTGGTCAATTTCAGTGCAGTCTCCTTCTGCTGTAGAATGAGGACCTCTCTGAATCCTGTTTCCATTGTTCTTTCAGCGGCTCTTCAGGTAAGTTAAGAGATTTATTACTGTGATTTATTCATTTAGGTTTTGGTTTACTCTTATAGTGGCTTTTTCTTTGCTAGTTATCAGGGTAAGTAAGTGGCACAGGCACTGGGGTGGATGCGTCCTTATCAGGGCGGGCCATTCACTAGTAGGCAGGGATTGTCACCCTCTAGATCCCCTTAGGAAAGTTTCCCTCCATTTTTTACTTTTTCGTACTGCTGTTATATAAGAAAGGGGTCAGAATTGTGCCTTGTATAACAATGTGCTAGAAAAAATGTGGAAGGTGAAATGTAACTCACCCTGTGCATGGTGGGTTAACCCTGGCTAGTGAAATCTTCACGGCACTCTCTGTCCAAGTCGGTGTGTACAAATATCCTTTGTCCGTGATCCAGTGGGCCTGGAGGGATGTTTGGGGCAGAAAAATAGCTACCTGGGAACCAGGAGCTTTCAATAGAAGTGCCAAGGAAATTAAAATAGCTCTGCGCTCTTTAGGGATTAAGGTGCACTCTTTCCATTAAAAGAGGAAAATATGGATGTCTGTGATAAGTTAACTCCATTGGTTTATTGCAGCGCGTTTCAGCACTTTAAAACAATGCCTTTCTCAAGCAAAAAAACAAAACTCACATAGATATAGATACATATAAATTAGAAATGAGCGAGCGTACTCGGTAAGGACAGATACTCGAGCGAGTATCGTCCTTTTCGAGTACCTGCCTGCTCGCCCGCAAAGATTCAGGTGCCGGCGAGGGGCGGCTGGGGAGAGCGGGGGGAAAGATATCTCTCTCTCTCCCCCCTGCTCCCTCCTGTTCACTCCCGCAACACAGCGCTCACCCCCGCCGGCACCCGAATCTTTGCGGCCGAGCAGGCAGGTACTCGGTAAGGACGATACTCACTCGAGTATCTATCCTTACCGAGTACGCTTGCTCATCTCTAATACATATTCATTTAAAATAACTCACAATGAGGCGTCCATCATGGGTACTCCGTGGTACACAGTGACGTCATTATTGAGGAGGGACTTGCCCTCTTAGATGTGGATAGGACACGTGACTTGATTTTGGAACGCGACGTGCATTCCAAAGTTGAATTGAACTTTTTCAATGGTGCTTCTTAGGAACAGAAAAAGCATATTAGCCTCTACTGTAAACCTCTGAATAGGCAATCCATTCCAATTTACAACTATTGTCAAAGGAGCTGCCTTTTTAGATGACAGTGCAATCCACTATCCGTAGCTTAATACTAATTAGAACATTGTACAGTTAAATACTAGAGATGAGCGAGCATACTCGTCCAAGCTTGATGCTCGTTCGAGTATTAGGGTGCTCGAGATGCTCGTTACTCGAGACGAGCAACACGCGGTACTCGTCTCGATTAAACGAGCACTGACCATTGAATTCAATGCAGCTGGCAATACAGCCGGCTCCATTGAAAGCATGGGTTGCCGGCGAGCGCGGGATGAATTTTCGGGAAAGGCTTAAAAATATAAGCCCTTACCTAAAAATCATCCTAAAATGTGTAAAAAAAAAAAAAAATGTATACTCACCTTTCCGCTGCAGCCGGAGTTCAGCCACGTCTGGCCGGCAGTTCTCCTGAACTGCTTTCTGTAGTATTCAGCATTTAAAATCCCCGCTTGCTGAATGAGCTGCCTCTGATTGGTCACAGCCTCACCAATCAGAGGCAGCTCTCACTCACACCCATTCATGAATTCATGAATGGGTGAGTGCTGCCTCTGATTGGCTCAGCGCAGGGACCAATCAGGGGCAGCTCTCACTCACACCCATTCATGAATGGGTGTGAGTGAGAGCTGCCTCTGATTGGTGAGGCTGTGACCAATCAGAGACAGCTCATTCAGCAGGCGGGGATTTTAAATCCCCGGCTGCTGAATACTACAGAGAGCAGTTCAGGAGAACTGCCGGCCAGACGCGGCTGAACTCCAGCTTCAGCGGAAAGGTGAGTATACATTTTTTTTATTTTTACACATTTTAGGATGATTTTCAGGTAAGGGCTTATATTTTTAAGCCCTTCCCGAAAATTCATCCCGCGCTCGCCGGCAGCCCATTGCTTTCAATGGAGCCGGCTGTATTGCTCCATTGAATTCAATGGGCTAACATCGTTCTTCTCTGCCACAGCTGTAACAGAGGAGAACGGTCTTTATGCTGACAGTGCGGGGGGGGGGGGCACTCTTGCCGCTATTGTGGCTTAATAGTGGGACCTGGGAACTTGAGATGCAGCCCAACATGTAGCCCCTCGCCTGCCCTATCCGTTTCTGTGTCGTTCCCATCACTTTCGTGAATTTCCCAGATTTTCACAAATGAAAACCTTAGCGAGCATCGGCGATATACAAAAATGCTCGAGTCGCCCATTGACTTTAATAGGGTTCATAACTCGAAACGAACCCTCGAGCATCGTGGGAAGTTCGACTCGAGTAACGAGCACCCGAGCATTTTGGTGCTCGCTCATCTCTATTAAATACTTTAAATAAGTCAATAAATATAAACATAGATAATAGATGTTGTAAAAACTTGTATTAAAACAGCAATACATGTTAGAACTTACACACATGACCATTAATATGGTATAAAATTGTGGTGGATTCACCAATAAATCATTAAGCAATAGAGATGAGTGAGCATACTCGTTAAGGGACAATACTCGAGCGAGTATCGTCCTTTTCGAGTACCTGCCTGCTCGTCAGAAAAGATCTCTCGCTTCCCCCCCCCCCCCCCCCCCCCCAGCTCCACCCTGCTCACTCCCGCAGCCCACTGCTCACCCCCACCGGCACCCAAATCTTTTCTGACGAGCAGGCAGGAACTCGAAAAGGATGATACTCGCTCGAGTATTGTCCCTTAACGAGTATGCTCGCTCATCTCTAATAGCAACAATAAACTACAGTACAACATGAAAATGATTAGGATAAAAATCCGTTTTAAGACAGGGGATGAAGCTATATTTTTTCTAGAACTTCAGTCTGTGGGGCATCAGGGTATTTAAACAGAATATCCAGTACATCTCTTTTTTATGTTCTGTGATAGAGTTTGACGTTAGATATTCAAGTGGTGTTATTCTTGATTCTTTATAGGCGCAGTTATGTTGTTCGCCGAAGTGTCGAGATACACTGTGTTTTTAAAAAACAAAATATTTATTCTGTGCCTATTTATGCGGGTACCTAGCTTGCCAATAGTACGACCCACATATTCTGTGCGACATGGGCATTCCAACATATAAATAACATTTTTGGCATCACAGGGGATTCTCTGTTTTATAGGTATAGTCTTATCACCCTGTTTAATTTCATTTCTTTTATGCATAATGAACGGGCAGCACTTACATCTTTTCTCATTACATCTGAAAGCCCCCAGGATGGATATTCCCCCAAACCCCATATTTTGTAGATTCTTGTTCTTGTTCTTCTTTTTTGTACTCTGGGCTAATATATTTTTCAACATCTTGTTTCTTTTAAAAATTATTTCAGGATGCTCTTTTATGATTTTTTCTGAATACGGATCTCCTTTGAGGATCTTCCAGTTCATTTCCTTGGTCTTTTCCTACTGCAGGGAGTTCCTGGTAGTGTGGTGTGAACATTGACAATAGAGAGAATATATTTTAGTTTTCAGTTATTGCACGCACAAAGTAGACGTGACATTCTGCTTTATATTATGGGTTACTATGAAACTGTGTCAAAACACGTTACATATGTAGATGCTGGAAAAAAATAAACCAATCTATATATATATATATATATATATATATCCTTTGGCATTCATCCAAATTCGATCTTTTCTATGATAACACTTCCTGGAGTTTGTAAGAAAACCTTTCCAACTCTGAACTTTACATTTCTGTTCTGGTGCCTAATAGCAAATATACTGTTAACACATAAAAAAAAATACAAATTCTGTAAATCCCAGGTACCACGTACGGAATCACATGGGTTATGTACTTTCCTAATGTTCTCAGAGTATATTTAAAAACATCATTCCACCAAGTGCCCAAATAATGCCACCAAAGTGAATATAAAGCTGTTTTATTGTGTTTGATTTATTATTATTACTATTATTATTTTGATTTTTGTAGGACGCTGTTTTTGCAGCTGCAGGACCCCTGCATTTAACCTTTGTGTTGTTGCCAGGGAAGAGCCAGCATAGCACTCTGCGGTGCGGCAATAGTGAACAGATTAACCACAAGTTCTAAAGCATAAATATTTTCTGAACAGCAAAATGGAATCATAACATTTTTGCTACAGTTAATGTTGCTTTATTTCTGTGACTTCAGCACTCTTTAGCAGAAATGTGTCTACTATATTTCAGTCTGTCCTAGAAGAACATTATCTATTAACTTTTATTTACTGTTCATGTTAAACTGCTACAGATTTTTATTTCTAGTGAAGTTAATATATAAGTAATGCTGTGTAATAATTCCAGCCATCTCCATTTATCAAGCTCCAATTATTTCTGTGCAATTACTGGTGGCTTCATTGACCATCAGGCCTTTAAAGGAGAAAATCACTTTATTTTTTAAAAGAAAATAATACATATTCAAGGAAATATGTTTTGCTTATGTTATGTTCAACTTTCATTTCATGGATTTACCCTATGGGATAATCTCATGTTGAATTTCTCCCACTAATTAGGGTGAATGCACACGGGCGGTGAGATTTCCCACAGAATTTCCGCCCGTGCACGCTGCCATAGGATTGCATTAGTTTACGCAATCCTATGCAGGCAGACGCAATTTGACCGTGTGAAAACTCGCACTGTTAAAAAATCGCAGCATGTCCTATTTCTGTGCGAGGCTTGCAGATGTCCGCACAGAAACGTCACCACTGACGAGCCGGCTCTTCTCTGCACATGGTTGTGTGCCAGCCTGCACATCGCAGAGCAGAGAGAAGATGCCGGAGGAGGTGAGCCGTGAGTCACTGCAGGGGCATGGGCCGCATCCCGCTGCAAGAATTCTCGCAGTGGGATCCGACCCAGCCGTCTGCATTCACCTTTAATTGGTATTACAAGCAAAGGGTGTTTCTAAATGGAACATTATAGTTATATGTAGTGCAGAATTTCATCCAGAACCTAATTAGTGAAGAGTAATGATATTTTCATATACAATTTAATACAGACTTCAAAAGTAGAAATGTCTTCTTGATTCTCTCTCCTTATTACTGGTGCATATAGGGACATAGCTATAGAGTATGCAGAGTAGCAGTCATGCCTGTACCTAGTGTCATAGAAGATACAAAGACTTTTCTTCCACATAAGAAGACACAACTTCTGTATTATAAATAATTAGTTGTGTTCTTGTTTTAGATTTAGCTCTGGGTGCATGCACATCATTCTCAAAAGTGAACCACACTGGTTCTCACACTCTGGGTGGTATTAGTGTAGTATGTCTCCACCTGAAGTATGAGTTGGCCGGGCTCAGCTACAGGTAACGCCTAGGTCATGCCCAAAGCTGCCAAAAGTTCCCAATTGGCTCCCCCACACACCTTCACAGATTCCTGAGGTCCATCAGAGCTGCCGAACGAGCGATCAGGCCAGAGGCTACATGCCAACCTCTGAGCTCCTGACCTGAGCTCCCAAGCGGCCACCACGCCCATCTCCAAGCTCCCGAACCAAGCTCCCGAGCACTACTGCTTTCTTCTCAGCAGCTTTTACGGTGCCTTTTTCTCGGAACAATGGGATGCACAGCAGGCCTAGTTTCAGTAGCAAATAAAAAAAAAATGCTAGCCAGTCAGGAGCTCGGAGGTGGCTGTAGTCTCGGGGCTGATCTTTCGCCAGCGCTCCGAAGCTCATGTGCATGTGGCTGTAGCCTCCTGGGCATGATCTGGGCATAACGTGTAGGCAACTCCATCCAACCCAACTCCATCCAAACCCCGGTGGAGACATACTACACTAATACCACTCCAGGTTCCTCCAGTATCTTAAAACCAGACTGCTCCCTGCTAAAATAATGATAAATACTGAATTTTGACTTGATATGTCCTTTTTTGTGATTTATTTGTAATGATATTGTTGAGACTCACAATATAATGAGGATCCTTGATGCGTGTTGCTAGTTTGCAAATTGTGTCCAAAATATTAACCAATATTTATAATTATTTTTGCAGCTAAAAGTTTGATTTTGAAATGCTGGTGGTGCCCAGGATGTCAGTACTAGTGTGGTTCAATTTTGAGGTGCAGGCCCAATATCATTTATTGTATGGGGTGTCATTAATAGGCTGTAAGTCTGCGTGGTGCCCTTTATATGCCTTGTCTATGTGCAACTATAATCCCCCCCCCAATATGTGGTAGGTATTATTTTGCATCTTTGCAATGCACCTCCATATAGCAATTTTCTTGTCTCCATACTGGGAGATGTGGTGTTTATAACTGCCCCTGTATTTTATATCAGTATACCAGTAAGTATGGCCACCTTCTGGGATTTCTGACTTGGTATGTCCTTTTTCTGTGATGTACTTGTTTTCATAGGCACTATTGAGTTACCGTTGGAGTAAGTAATCATGGAAAGTTATCAGATCCAATCAAAGAAGGCATCACCTGTGAATTCAAACCTTTCTGATTATGTGTTTAAAAGATTGCATCTAAATAGATTTGATGTTTATTTGAATTTGTAGATATTGTAAGATAATTAAAACTATTTGGAAGGGGGCAGGGCCCTCATGAAACCTTTAATTCACAGACTGAAATCCTATTGGATTTCAGTCTGTGAACTGACGATTCGTATAACTGATCCCCCTGCAGCTGTGATTTCTTCTTCCTTTCACTCATGAAACCTTTGCACTAAGCCCACTAATGTGATCAAACAGCTCCAACTAAATTACGGAACCATGTAAAGCTTACATATAAGGGTCATGCAGCATGCAACCTACAGTGCCGTGAAATACCATATTATTGTAATTCCACCATACATTTTGGCACTGTATCACCGTATAGTAGGGCACAATTCAATCTTACAATGTTCTATGTACGATATTCACATAAATGTGCTATAAGGCACACATAGAACAGTCATGCAGACTGAAAATCATATCGGCATATAAGCGCCCATAGGATGGTGTCATATAGTACCTACATATCCATGGTACACAGTGCACAAATAAAAAGAGTACAAAGAGCGCAAATACATAAGTGCATGTTGTACGCATAGACTTCACCATCTAAAAGTCAAGGAGACTCAGCATCAATGCATGTGGGCACAGAAAAGGCAGACCAGAAGCTAGGTGTCTTGGCCAACCACGCTTACTATTCGGATTATTTGATTTATCTGGTTTATAGCCCAAAGCTAATGAAGGCTACAGAAAACAGTAGGAAGCTAAAGGTGTAAGAGGAGGGTATGCAAAGAGAGGATCCAGTAATACTGTGTGCCCCTATGATAATTATGTCACTGTCTAAAAACACGCTAAACAATATTAAAGTGAAGCTCAATCATATTAGGTAAATAAATTACCCCCATTTCAGTTCTGTAAGGTATTTTTATTATTTGCTTTAAAATTCCATTTATGAGAGGATTATGTTACAAAGCAGAACAGCTGCAGGGAATTCTATTTCCATATAACTGATTTTATCCAGAACATGTCAGCAAAATCTTGGTCCTTTTTTAACAGCTTGCATCAACTGAGTAGTGCACTAAGCATGTTGCTACTGTATGTCATTCTTTGCCTTACCTGATGAAGATTGTGCATGGAAGGCACCCCAGAAATATTAATGAACTGAAATATATTTAAGGGAGGAATGATCCAAAATTACCTCCCACCATTGTGTAAATCTACTGTGTAGCTACTGAAAAGGTTTGATGGGAGTGAATGATGGTAAAGAGGGATTTACAGGTAACTACGTTTAAGGGCTCACTTATTTTGTTCTCCCTGTGTGTCTACTCAGTATGCTCAATGAAATACATGGATGTCCAACTGTTAATGTGTTATTAGTTTAATTAGATTGTGCTTGTCTATAATTATGACTAAAGGCCCATTTACACGGAGTGATGATCGCTCAAAAATCGCTAAAAGGCGATCGTTTGAGCGATCATTGCTGCGTCTAAATGCACGGCCTTCGTGCACCTTTCATGCACTGCTAGCTGATCGGTAAACTCAGGCCAACCTAAAAATCGTCGTTTGGTCTTATCAGGAGTTCTCCACGGGTAGTGCTGATAGCATTGTTTCCCATCGGAGAACAAAGGAACCGAAAGCAGATAAGAGCACTCCGGCTTTAAACTGCATTCAGCTAAAGGCTTCATTTGCACGCTAAATAGCTATTAAGTCGCTGAATAGCTATTAAATAATTTATGCAAAATGATCGCTCAAAGCTGAAACTCAAACTGTCGTTGATCTTTGAGCGATCATCGCTCTGTGTAAATGGGCCTTTAGATAACAATCAGACCACATTTTATTAGTAATCAATGCAGAAATCCACATAATTCCAATGGGTTCACTTACTTTTTAGATATTTTCTACTATTAAAACTACACAGAATACAGGGATGGCTAAATAATGATTGGATATGAATCAGAGCTTTAATCTTCCATAAATCTTATAATTAGTGTGAGAGAAGCCATAATATTTTCTTTCCTCCATTTTATCTTGTAACCTGGTCTTCTTCTCCATTTTTCTGTCTTGCTTTAGCACATATTATAATGGAAACATTCACAGGAATGCAAGGCTATTTTCCAAGGCTATTTACTGAGGTCTCATGAGAAGCTGATTCAATAGGCCTGAGAGAAGTCCTGCCTTTAGAAAGACGTCATTGCACTTGTTGAATTTTTAATAACCAATTATAGTAAATGAATAGACATGAGCGAGCACCCAAATGCTCGAGTCCGCGTTATTCGAGTCGAGCTTTTTGTAAAATTCGAGAGCTCTCCTCGAGTAACGAACCCCATTGACTACAATGGGAGACTCGAGCATTTTTGTATGTGGGACGCCGGGTGCCGAGCTTTTTTTTTTTTCCTAGGTTCATCTCTTTCTCTCTCTCCCCTGCCTACCAGACAAAAAATTTGCCAATGACGCGCGCTGCGTCGCGGAGGGGCTAAAACAAGCACGTCACAGCGGGGAGGAGCTAAAAACTGGGGCAGGGTCGAACACAGCTTGATGCTCATTCGAGTAAC
This sequence comes from Eleutherodactylus coqui, assembly GCF_035609145.1. Taxonomy (NCBI): domain Eukaryota; kingdom Metazoa; phylum Chordata; class Amphibia; order Anura; family Eleutherodactylidae; genus Eleutherodactylus; species Eleutherodactylus coqui. The sequence continues at coordinate 256,435,387 of NC_089839.1, read as the reverse complement.
GAGCACCATCGAGTACGCTAATACTCAAACGAGCATCAACTCTATAAAGAATAATAATAAATTAGCCATATTCAGAAGTGAGGCGTCTTCTAGCCTTGTTTCAAATGTCTTTGTATAAATAATTCTGCTGATTAACTAATAAAGGAGACGACTTCCTATCACATTCAATGCTATGTGTGATGTGTAAGCTTTCTCAAGCTCGAGCACTAACTCTTTAAATTTGGCCACCTGAAAACATACCAACTAGCAAACATTACGCTAACAAATTCGACCCTCTGCCAGACATCTCAGGCAGCAGCTTATCTCCTGCAGAAACAAAGGAAATCCATGCACATTAGATAATTGCCCAATGCCATCAAAATCTGCAAGTTTGACTGGTATTTATTTAACATGTATGGCCATCCTTCCACCTCCAAAGATAATGATTAAAATACCCATTAGGTCTTACCATAGTTTGTTATTATTCCTATTTGTTACATTCATAGGGAAATATGTTATAAGCAATTTATAAGGACCTTCTACCATTCATTGGTCTCACTGATTTACGGATTGCAGCACATTGGTCTTTCTAGGTTAATGACCTATTCTTAAATGGCATGGACTCACTGTCTATACACTTTCTTTTTACCCTTTCTGTGACAGACCCAATTAAAAGGTCTTCTTCTAGGCGTTCATTAATCAAAATAAGAAAGGACATTAAATGAGCTCATCTACAATGTAATTTGGGTTTGGTATTCTCTGCACTGGTTTGTTAACTTAAATCACTTTAACCTTTTGTTTCAAACAGTATGATTATTTCCTCACAGTAAGCATTTACAAGACCAAAAAACGAGACACAGCAAAAATTGATAGACAGTCATAGTTATCTAAATTACAGACTACATCTAGTGCAGCGACACATAGTCAACTTTGACAAGAAATGAAATTCTGATGTGAAAAGAAAATTTATAGCAATAAACAAGAATTCAAATTTTTCCTCCTGACAATGTAACATAATGATGTAGATAACATGAATATGAGACCCTTTAATAGATATGCCAAATTTAAAGAAAAAAGGAACAAATATAAAATTATCAAATAGACGCAAACAGAAAAAAACTGAATTGTCCTACATACTATGAGAATTGGACTCTAAGGCATGCATGCACGTGGTGGAAAATATCTTCCCTGTTTAGTGCTGAAAATTGATTATAAATCCATATTAGGAAAGGCTGAAACCAGGACCACTTTAACAAAAGGGCAAATGATGCATCTGCACCAGGTTCCTTGATAGGGACCCTACTTTCAGTGTATCCAGATCAGGATGCTGATACAGCTGAGAAGTATTATGGAGCTTTAATAATTAAACAGGATATAATGATGTCTTGTGTGCCCCTTCTGCTTCAGCCTGTCAGTCCAGAGGTCATGTGCCTAAGCATCTGAATGCTGTAGTCACACACCACTCTCATTACTGTTGAGGCCAGTGATTGGCCACAGTGGTCATGTGCTTAGACAGACACATGATGACAGAATGGGGTGGGATGCTCATTTAATATGATACACTGAGCCCACTAGGGTATTAAAACAGCTCTGGCTGAAATCCAAGTTTTTTGTGTGAATTCAAAAATTTGCGTCATGCTGGAAATTCATGCAATTTTTTTCTGTCACATGTGAATGAGATTTTCTAAGGCTGAATATACACTTTAGATAACTGTCAGTCGAATACCTGAGCTATCTCTCCTGCCATTCTCGGCTGAGCATGCATATTCTCTGAATGGGGAGAGTGAGTAAGCCACTACCAGAAACCTCAGGTAGCAACTCATTTCTGAGAACAAAAAGATTGGGGATGTTGGAATCCAATACTCCAATCTCTAACTCCATTGATATATTGCTCCATATTTACACTATACAGTCATAAAGGAGTTAAATTATTTTCTATAGAATAACCAGGCAACTCATGAAACTCTGATGGCCAGTGAATGAATGTTTATTCTATAAGATATCTCATTTTGTATTTCTACAGAGTTCAATATCCTCTGCATAGTCTCCACCAACTACGGGAGTTTACTGCATACTGCTTATACATTAACCTGAATAATGAATTAGTATGCAAAACACTCCATAGCTCCCCCTAGTGGTGGCTGCAGGCAGATAGAAATTTATCTTGTAACCTTATGGCTATGCAGGGGATTTGGCGCTCTGTAGAAAAAAATGGAGCTGTGACCTCTATAAAGATATATTAAATTAAATCAGCACAAAGTGGTAAAGCTAATAATTACATGGTGTTGAAAGATGAACTTTCACTTTAAAATGTTAAGTTTAGGAGTGCAGAAAACATGAAGTAGCTAGTATCTTACTTAGAGGGATATTTCTATCTTGGTTTTACATAGCTGAAAAAGGGAAACTGTTGTCATGGCTAATGGCCATCCAGCTGAAGCCGTCAGAAAGAGTCGAGCGCTTAGTGGAGCTCTATTCTCTTAGCTCTCATTACAGTGAATGGGAGCTACAGAAACAGCATAGCACAGTGCACTACCATTTTTCTGTAGCTCCCATTCCCTTCAATGAGATCTAAGGAAACAGTGCTGCATTAAATGTTCAGCTCTTTCCAACAGGTGGTGAGAACAGAGCTTCCAGGTTTTCCCATCTCGGGCCATAAAAGCCTGAAATGGGAACACCCCTTTAATGGCTTGACAGGGACATTAAAAAAATATGCAAATGTATGGTATGGCATAAAGAAAGAAAAAAAGGTATGATCACCTGTTTAATTCCTTGTTGCTCTAGAGCCGCTCCAATTCCCCCTAGACAGGTTTTACTAACATGGCTGCAATGGTGATATTTTGTATACAGCAAGTGACTACTGCATGTAACTACTAATAGAGATGAGCGAGCCTACTTGGTAAGGCAGTTACTCGAGCGAGCATCATTCTTCTCGAGTAATTGCTTAGCGATCCGAGCAGGCTCGGGTGGGCTGCGGTGGGCGGGGGGGGAGCAGAGCGGGAGGAAGAGTTAGGGAGATCTCTCTCTCTCTTCCCCCCGCTCCACCCCACTAACCCCCGCAGCCACAGAGTAGGCTGCCTCATCTCTAACTACTAACTTTAGGCTAGCTATGTTCCTCCCCGAATTGTTTTTTTTTACATGGCTGTAACAGTGACATTCTATATACCTCATTGCTCCAGCCAATCACTGGACTCAGTAGACTTGTGCGATATGTAGCTAAGCACAGTGATTGGCTGGAGAAATCAGGTATATAGAATGTCACCGTTGCAGCCATGTAAACAAAACTAATTCGGGGAGGTACAGAGCTAGCCGGAAATTGTAGAGGATAGAGCAGGTGAGTATAACTTCTTTTGTTGCTATATACCATTTTCTGCAATTACATTTTTTTTTATAATTCGGACAACTCCTTCAATATTTGATGGGCTCATTTAATACCTAGCAAGAACAGTGTTATTTTAAATCAAGTTTTGTAAAATGAAAGAGAAATGTCACTCTGGATGTCTTTGAAAATTAAAATGTACAATTTCTAAAGCTAAGCACAATTTCTAAAGCTAAGCAAAATTAGTTTAGCCTACATATAGCTTTGAAGTCAGTCCCCTATTTTAAAAGTTTTCACATCATTATTACTTTAATAAGGAGGAACATGATCATGCACTTGAAAAGTTTTGGATGTGTCTTAATATAAAAAGCAATATGTTACAGGGCCATATATTAAAGAGAGGTCATCCCTATTTCTATTTAATACTTTAGATTACTTTATATTAAACAGATATACTCTAGGCTAAAAGAAACCATTTTGTTCTCTTCAATATACCACAAATGTGAGTTCTGCAATTCCCAAAGCATTCTAGTTAAGGGTAAAATCAATGCAAATTCTAAAAATATCTGAATGTATATGACAATTCATGTGTAAAAACGACTACATTCATAGTAAGAAGTTTAAGATTAGAAGTATAACTATGTTACATAGGTCCATTTTTTGCGTGTATATATCAGCAAAAGTGCAAGACAAACGTGTGGGTGGAAAAGGGGCAATGAATATATGGAGTTAAAGCAACTTATGCATTAATAATATACTGTAGGTATATATATATGTATATATATATATATATATATATATATATATATATATATATATATATACCTACCTACAGTAGAGAAGGCTAGGGCTATATGGGGACATTTGTTTCACTATAGCATGTAGCAAGAAAGGTGCATGAAATAAAAAAATGATCGAACCTGCTTGGGACTTGATGTCGCATGAGTATTTCACAGTTGCAACTTGGTTGTTGAAGGGGTTTTGTCATTAAAACAAAAACACTATCCCCCCACTGCCTCTGGCCTAATATAGAAAAATAGGACATACTCACCTCTCCCGGTGCCCCAGTACATCTACCCGGAAGCTAGCACTTGGCTTGCTGGAGACTGCAAACTGTAAACGGGAGTGGAAGGAGAGGTGAGTATGTACAATTTTTTATTTATTTTTTTTTAAATCCGTTTTTATTGGAATTTTTCATCAATACAAGAGGAAGAGAAACAAATAAACGACTCACATATCACATGCAGAAAGAAATGTCAGCTGGATTCAGTGAGTACTAGAAACCAAATACAATTTAACAGAGTACACTACAACTTAAAATAATAGAAAATTAAGCAGGGGGAAAGACAAACAGTGACATTAAGTGGGGTGAAGTGGGGGGGAGGAGGAGATGGGGAAGGGAGGGGGATCTACATAACGTCCTTAAGGGCGTTGGCATGTGGCTATTTTAGTGTATTTGAGGTTACCTGTCCATCGATGGAATAGGCCAAACCATGACCCTGTCTCCAGATAGTCACATACAGTGAGACACTGCAAAAAGAGGAAGACCCACAATTCCCCTAGATCCAAGAACCAGGTCGGCAATTGTCTAGAGACCATTTCTTACTTTTATACAGAGGAAGAGAGCTCCATCTTCAACCCGAACTGAGTGGTCATCATACAATTACATGGTGCCAATGAGATGCCATAGCCTAACCAGGGTCTAACCAAGGCAAAGCCTAATAGGCTGCCTGATAGTATAACACAGCTAGGCATAATTCAGTGCCATATTCCCATAATTGGAATGAAAAAGTTTTACGTTAAATGCTATGAAGTCTCCTAAAGGGAGTAAAATATGAAAAAGATAAATAAGTTTATTTTTTTAAAAAGCTGTTTAAGTGTAATAGGTGAACTAAGTAACATTAATTATCTTATGACAATGGCATTTTTCAAGACATGGGATATATTAGGTAGCAAGTAAATCATCACTTCTTGAACCTGATGTGTTGGAAGATGGAAAAAATGTCTAAGAGCAAGAATGATTTTGACAAGAGTGTGATGACTAGAGGTCAGGGGCAGAGTCTCTCCCAAATGGCACAACTTGTGGGGTGTTTCCAGTATGCAGTTTTTAGTACATACCAAAAGTGGTTCAAGAAAAGACAATTAGGGAATTGGTGACAGGGCTATGGGCAGACAAGGCTTTAAGGGGTATTATAGTGATCCAAAGTGTAACTTAGCTGCTTCGTAAGGTAATAACATGAATTTTGGCAATATAATGTTGTAACTTTATAAAGCTGCAGAAATATAGCTTTTTCTGTCATCTCAGCCCCCCACTTAGTTCACCATTGGTATCCAATGTTTACAACCTTTATGTTTAGCTGCTTTACTGGTCAGGCATGTGCAGAGCCTTCACATTCTGTAGTGATGACACAGTTTGTACAGTTATGTACACACACTTGTCAGAAACTGGCAGTGGGGCATTGTAGGAAATGTAGTTTTTGCAATCCCCAGTGGTCAACATGGAAATCTGAAGGCCCATTTACATGCAAAGACAATCTTTCAAACAATTGAAAGATTGACAGCTTTAGCAATCATTTTGCATAAAGTGTTAATGGACACTAATACCCACAGCTCTGCACACAGCTCCATTGTTCTTGCATGGGCTGGCTGTCAGCAGAATACAATGTAATCTCTGACCCCCGTGCTGAACACAGCGTGCGGTCCCTGTTATCTTTCTCTGGCTGAACGATGGATTGTAAGCTCACCTTAAAATCATCCTTCAGCTGAATAGTGAATGATGTCAGCATTTACATGCAACTATTATCGCTCATATGCTATTGGTTGAATTGATTTTGAGTGATAATCGTTGCATGTAAATGGGCAAAAAAGGTGCTGGAATTCAGTTTGATGCATTTGATAGATGTTTAGAACAATGGCAATAAGTGGAAACATTAGGGAAATGTATAAAATGTTGTAATCTCCGGGAATTCACCGTTAATGATGCACATGGGGAGTACAGGCTAGTCTATCCATTCTGATCCCACAAAAGAGCTACTGTAGCACAATTTTAGAATGTTATCTGCTTAATGTTGCCAATTTCTTCAACAATGAATTATTTCTCGGAGTTATCCCTGTTCCTACACCACCGAATAAAGTCCACTTGTAAACATTAAGCACATGGGGATTCATTATCATCAGAGTCTTTTTATTACTCATGTATATAATCTTCATATATCACAGTCAAATATTTGTTAGTCGCTTTCTTTTTTTGGCAATAATTGTCCCGTAGAGTCTTTAGGGTGAAGATCAAGTCTTGAGGTTTTCAAGTTTACATTTTATATTTTACAAGACTAATTGAACCCTAAAGGATCTACTAGAAAATAATTCGAGAAAATGAACTTTCCTATTATGATTGGAAGAGCATATTTTACTGTACATCAAAGGCTATATTTCCTACTATTACAAGTGAAACATGGAGTGCATGTTTAAGAATAATTGCTACGTAATCAAAGAAACATTGTTGATTGTTCCGTAAAAAATATTCAGATACAAAGTGTCTTTATTTCAATTAGCTTTATTGTTTGAAAGATGATGTTGAAACAGAACTACAGGATGGTGTTCAGTACTAAATAGGGACAAAGAAATCACTGCTCATGTTCGAAAAACTTCATATAGCATGAGTTTCTAATGAAGAGGATTAACCCTGGGGTGACCACAGAATATTGTAATTGAACAATAAAACGTACATCGCTTAGAAAAGAAGAAATAATGCTTTTGGTGTAACTGAGGAAAGTTATTTTTCCCATGTGAAATGAAATCAAGTTATTTATAAAGTTAATGGGTATATAACAAAAATCTGTACAAACCCCTTCTAGCCATTTCCTGGTTTCCCCACTCAAGGGCAAAAAACACACCGGCTTATGCGCAACTATGCTCACCACTATGGAGCGTAGTTGCGCCTGAATGAGGGTTTTTTTTTCTCTTCTTGGACCATTCAAACTCCACATCATAGCACAGGAGTTTGAAAAAACTGTGGAAAGATAGGTCCAACCCCATCTTTATCACATTTAGCAATAACTATGTGCAGGAAAGATAGGGCGAATTCTTTCTTTTCTCGCATGTAGTATTAATGGGTGAGAATACAGGTAGTAAAAACGAAACCATTGAAATCAATGGTTTGAGGGCGGTTGGTCCAAGATTTCTTGTCCTTTCATAAGTTTGTCCAAGGAAAAACTTGTCCAGGTTGAGATTATGTCCAAGACTTTCTTGTCCTTTCATAAGTTTTTCCAAGGAAAAAGTTGTCTGGGTGGACGATTTGTCCAATCTCAATTTGTCCTATATATCACTAAGTCGAACCTAGATTTTATCCACTTAGCATCAGAAATGTAAGAGTGATTCCAAGCCACTTGTTTTAACCCCTTAGTGACCAGACCTGTTTGCGCCTTAATGACCAGGCCAAATTGTAGAAATCTGATATGTGTCACTTTAACATAGAATAACTCCACAAATTCTGGCATTGTTTTTTTTGCCAGATATTGTACTTCATTTTGGTTGTATAATTTGTATAATTTGGGGTCGTCCTTCGGAGAGAGATTTCATACAGACTATATGTTCGAGAGGAGAACACACGTCTCTTTTCTTAAGTATGGCATAAAGTATCAATGGCGAAATGTCAAATGTCTTACTGGGCGAGGAAAGCAACTGGACGAAATGTGGATTGGATGAAAGAAGTTCCCAAGCACCCAAGCCTATTGGCAGATACTATAGCAATATAGGAATCTACTCTAGTTCCTGGACAGAATTTAGTCCTTAGACCAGAGGGTCGATATAACAGATCTGATGCTGCCAGACATTTTATTGAAAGGCAGAATAGTATTTTAAACAGTTTCTGCTTTCTGAGCGTAGAAAAGGCATAAATACCAGTGCAAGGTGGTGATTATATGTGTTGCATACTGAATCATCCTGGTATTAGATATCCAACAGCCTGGACCATAAGAGCGACATTCTTTACACTTATTAGTCTCTTACCTATAAAGTCTTTTTTCAACAATTTAGTTGTCTTTGTGGGATTTTTCTGCGAATGGTACATATATGCAAACTAAGTACAATAAAAGCAGAAACCAAAGAGTTGGAACAGCACACAAAATACATTGACTATCAGAAGTATACATACCTATAATCAATACTCTAACCACATTAAATAATGCAAGGTTCTTGGTATATAATTTGATCAAATCATATTGGCCCATCTACCAACATCCAGGTGACCAAGCTTTCAGATGGGTCCTAACTAGAGATCAGCGAGCACGCTCGGATAAGCCAGTTACTTGAGCCAGCCTCACTCTTCTCAAGTAACTGCATTCTTGTCTGAGCGTGCTCAGGGGGGGCAGCGGGGGTTAGCGGGGGCTGCGCGCGGTGGTGGGGGGGGGGTAGCGGGGGGAGAGAGAGATCCTCTACCTCTAAGAATGCTTCTCTCTTGGGACTAAGCCTACATAAAAAACCACCTGGTAATAGCATTAGGACTAGAGATGAGCGAACGTACTCGTCCGAGCTTGATGCTTGGGCGAATATTAGCGTGTTCGGGATGCTCGTTACTCTTAACGAGTACCACGCGATGTTCGGGTTACTTTCAGTTTCCTCTCTGAGACGTTAGCGCGCTTTTCTGGCCAATTGAAAGACAGGGAAGGCATTACAACTTCCCCCTGTGACGTTCAAGCCCTATACCACCCCCCTGCTGTGAGTGGCTGGTGAGATCAGATGTCACCCGAGTATAAAAGTCGGCCCCTCCCGCGGCTCGCCTCAGATGCCTTGTGAGTTAGCTGAGGGACAGTGATGCTGGTGCCGGAGCTGCTGTAGGGAGAGTGTTAGTAGTGAGTGTAGGCTTCAAGAACCCCAACGGTCCTTCTTAGGGCCACATCTATCCGTGTGGAGGCTGCTGTTAGCAGTGTTGCCCTTTTTTTTTTTTTTCAAAATCGGCTGTGCAGAGCATTGCGCCCTGCAGTAATACTACAGGGACAGAAGTGGTGTTTAGGCAGGGAGAGTGTTAGGAGTGAGTGTAGGCTTCAAGAACCCCAACGGTCCTTCTTAGGGCCACATTTAACCATGTGCAGTACTGTGCAGGCTGCTGTTAGCAGTGTTGCATTTTTTTTAATTTTTTTAAATCGGCTGTGCAGAGCATTGCGCCCTGCAGTAATACTACAGGGACAGAATTGTGTAGGCAGGGCCAGAAGACATATATTATTGATTGAATATACGCAGTGGGCCTTTTCTTTAACCAAAAAAAGGGAAACATTCTATTTGGCCTGCCTCTGACAGTCCTCAGCGTTCTGGGTACGTGTGTGGTGGGTGCAGAACGTTAACAAAAAACATACGCAGCCAGCTACGTTTAACAGCAGGCTTGCGCCAATTTCTTTCCTGCCTGGGAAAAATCACCGCTCTGCTGTAGTTAATAACTCTGCAACCCTGCAGTTCTGTGACACATTTGCAGGGCCAGAAGACATATATTATTGATTGAATATACGCAGTGGGCCTTTTCTTTAACCAAAAAAAGGGAAACATTCTCTTTGGCCTGCCTCTGACAGTCCTCAGCGTTCTGGGTACGTGTGTGGTGGGTGCAGAACGTAAACAGAAATCATACGCAGCCAGCTACGTTTAACAGCAGGCTTGCGCCAATTTCTTTCCTGCCTGGGAAAAATCACCGCTCTGCTGTAGTTAATAACTCTGCAACCCTGCAGTTCTGTGACACATTTGCAGGGTCAGAAGACATATATTATTGATTGAATATACGCAGTGGGCCTTTTCTTTAACCAAAAAAAGGGAAACATTCTATTTGGCCTGCCTCTGACAGTCCTCAGCGTTCTGGGTACGTGTGTGGTGGGTGCAGAACGTTAACAAAAAACATACGCAGCCAGCTACGTTTAACAGCAGGCTTGCGCCAATTTCTTTCCTGCCTGGGAAAAATCACCGCTCTGCTGTAGTTAATAACTCTGCAACCCTGCAGTTCTGTGACACATTTGCAGGGCCAGAAGACATATATTATTGATTGAATATACGCAGTGCGCCTTTTCTTTAACCAAAAAAAGGGAAACATTCTATTTGGCCTGCCTCTGACAGTCCTCAGCGTTCTGGGTACGTGTGTGGTGGGTGCAGAACGTTAACAAAAAACATACGCAGCCAGCTACGTTTAACAGCAGGCTTGCGCCAATTTCTTTCCTGCCTGGGAAATCAAATCACTGGTAATACAGCATGCTGAGGGGTAGGCCTAGAGGACGTGGACGCGGCCGAGGACGCGGAGGGCCAAGTGAGGGTGTGGGTACAGGCCGAACTCCTGATCCAGGTGTATCGCAGCCGACTGCTGCGCGATTAGGAGAGAGGCACGTCTCTGGCGTCCCCACATTCATCGCACAATTAATGGGTCCACGCGGGAGACCTTTATTAGAAAATGAGCAGTGTGAGCAGGTCCTGTCGTGGATGGCAGAAAGTGCTTCGAGCAACCTATCGTCCACCCACAGTTCTGCGCCGTCCACTGCTGCAAATCCGAATCCTCTGTCTGCTGCTCCTCCTTCCTCCCAGCCTCCTCACTCCTCTACAATGACACATGCTCAGGAGCGGGAACACTCCCAGGAACTGTTCTCGGGCCCCTGCTCAGATTGGGCAGCAGTGGTTCCTCTCCCACCAGAGGAGTTTATCGTCACTGATGCCCAACCATTGGAAAGTTCCCGGGGTCCGGGGGATGAGGCAGGGGACTTCCGGCAACTGTCTCAAGACCTTTCAGTGGGTGAGGAGGACGATGACGATGAGACACAGTTGTCTATCGGTGAGGTAGTAGTAAGGGCAGTAAGTCCGAGGGAGGAGCGCACAGAGGATTCGGAGGAAGAGCAGCAGGACGATGAGGTGACTGACCCCACCTGGTTTGCAACGCCTACTCAAGACAGGTCTTCAGAGGGGGAGGCAAGGGCAGTAAGCAAGAGGCAGTGCGGTGGCCAGGGGTAGAGGCAGGGCCAGACCGAATAATCCACCAACTGTTTCCCAAAGCGCACCCTCGCGCCATGCCACCCTGCAGAGGCCAAGGTGCTCTAAGGTCTGGCAGTTTTTCACAGAGACGCCTGACGACCGACGAACAGTGGTGTGCAACCTTTGTCGCGCCAAGATCAGCCGGGGAGCCACCACCAACAGCCTCGCCACCACCAACAGCCTCACCACCACCAGCATGCGCAGACATATGATGGCCAAGCACCCCACAAGGTGGGACGAAGGCCGTTCACCGCCTCCGGTTTGCACCGCTGCCTCTCCCCCTGTGCCCCAACCTACCACTGAGATCCAACCCCGCTCTGAGGACACAGGCACTACCGTCTCCTGGCCTGCACCCACACCCTCACCTCCGCTGTCCTCGGCCCAATCCAGCAATGTCTCGCACCGCACCGTCCAGCCGTCGCTAGCGCAAGTGTTTGAGCGCAAGCGCAAGTACGCCACCACGCACCCGTACGCTCAAGCGTTAACCGTCCACATAGCCAAATTTATCAGCCTTGAGATGCTGCCGTATAGGTTTGTGGAAACGGAGTCCTTCAAAAGTATGATGGCGGCGGTGGCCCCGCGCTACTCAGTTCCCAGTCGCCACTACTTTTCCCGATGTGCCGTCCCAGCCCTGCATGACCACGTCTCCCGCAACATTGTACGCGCCCTCACCAACGCGGTTACTGCCAAGGTCCACTTAACAACGGACACGTGGACAAGCACAGGCGGGCAGGGCCACTATATCTCCCTGACGGCACATTGGGTGAATTTAGTGGAGGCTGGGACAGAGTCAGAGCCTGGGACCGCTCACGTCCTACCCACCCCCAGAATTGCAGGCCCCAGCTCGGTGGTGGTATCTGCGGCGGTGTATGCTTCCTCCACTAAACCACCCTCCTCCTCCTCCTCCTCCGCAACCTCTGTCTCGCAATCAAGATGTGTCAGCAGCAGCAGCACGTCGCCAGCAGTCGGTGTCGCGCGTCGTGGCAGCACAGCGGTGGGCAAGCGTCAGCAGGCCGTGCTGAAACTACTCAGCTTAGGAGATAAGAGGCACACGGCCCACGAACTGCTGCAGGGTCTGACAGAGCAGACCGACCCCTGGCTTGCGCCGCTGAGCCTCCAACCGGGCATGGTCGTGTGTGACAATGGCCGTAACCTGGTGGCGGCTCTGCAGCTCGGCAGCCTCACGCACGTGCCATGCCTGGCCCACGTCTTTAATTTGGTGGTTCAGCGCTTTCTGAAAAGCTACCCACGCTTGTCAGACCTGCTCGTAAAGGTGCGCCGGCTCTGCGCACATTTCCGCAAGTCCCACACGGACGCTGCCACCCTGCGGACCCTGCAACATCGGTTTAATCTGCCAGTGCACCGACTGCTGTGCGACGTGCCCACACGGTGGAACTCTACGCTCCACATGTTGGCCAGGCTCTATGAACAGCGTAGAGCTATAGTGGAATACCAACTCCAACATGGGCGGCGCAGTGGGAGTCAGCCTCCTCAATTATTTTCAGAAGAGTGGGCCTGGTTGGCAGACATCTGCCAGGTCCTTCGAAACTTTGAGCAGTCTACCCAGGTAGTGAGCGGCGATGCTGCAATCATTAGCGTCACCATTCCTCTGCTATGCATCTTGAGAAGTTCCCTGCAAAGCATAAAGGCTGCCGCTTTGCGCTCGGAAACAGAGCCGGGGGAAGACAGTATGTCGCTGGATAGTCAGAGCACCCTCCTGTCTATATCTCAGCGCGTTCAGGAGGAGGAGGAGGAGCATGAGGAGGATGAGGAGGAGGGGGAAGAGACAGCTTGGCCCACTGCTGACGGTACCCATGCTGCTTGCCTGTCATCATTTCAGCGTGTATGGCCTGAGGAGGAGGAGGAGGATCCTGAAAGTGATCTTCCTAGTGAAGACAGCCATGTGTTGCGTACAGGTACCCTGGCACACATGGCTGACTTCATGTTAGGATGCCTTTCTCGTGACCCTCGCGTTGCACGCATTCTGGCCACTACGGATTACTGGGTGTACACACTGCTCGACCCACGGTATAAGGAGAACCTTTCCACTCTCATTCCCGAAGAGGAAAGGGGTTCGAGAGTGTTGCTATACCACAGGACCCTGGCGGACAAACTGATGGTAAAATTCCCATCCGACAGCGCTAGTGGCAGAAGGCGCACTTCCGAGGGCCAGGTAGCAGGGGAGGTGCGGAGATCGAGCAGCATGTACAGCACAGGCAATACAACAGTCTTTAAGGCACTGGACAGCTTTATGGCTCCCCAGCAAGACTGTGTCACCGCTCCCCAGTCAAGGCTGAGTCGGCGGGAGCACTGTAAAAGGATGGTGAGGGAGTACGTAGCCGATCGCACGACCCTCCTCCCTGACGCCTCTGCCACCTACAACTACTGGGTGTCGAAGCTGGACACGTGGCGTGAACTCGCGCTGTATGCCCTGGAGGTGCTTGCTTGTCCTGCGGCTAGCGTCCTGTCAGAGAGGGTGTTTAGTGCGGCTGGGGGAATCATCACAGATAAGCGTACCCGCCTGTCAACCGACAGTGCCGACAGGCTTACACTCATCAAGATGAACAAAGCCTGGATTTCCCCAGACTTCTCTTCTCCACCAGTGGACAGCAGCGATACCTAAGCAATACGTAGGCTGCACCCGCGGATGGAAGCATCGTTCTCTCTCACCATCCAAAACGGGGACATTTCTGCTTCATAAATCTGTGTATAATATTCCTCCTCCTCCTCCTCCTGCTCCTCCTCCTGAAACCTCACGTAATCACGCCGAACGGGCAATTTTTCTTAGGGCCACAAGGCTCACTCATATAATTTTTCTTAAAAATTTTTATACGTTTCAATGCTCTTAAAAGCGTTGAAACTTTAACTTGAACCAATTTTTCGTTAAACTGGGCTGCCTCCAGGCCTAGTTACCACTTAAGCCACATTAACCAAAGCGATTAATGGGTTTCACCTGCCCTCTTGGTTGGCCATGGCCAATTTTTTTGATGTACTTTAGTACTGTTGATACAGCAATTTTTGTGGGCCCTCGCCTACAGTGTAATCAAATGAATTTTTAGCCCACCTGCATTACAGCTGACGTAACATCCGCTGTGTTGGGCAATGCAATGGGATATTTTTAGGTACCGCCGGAGGCTTCCTGGCACCCACCCATGCTGTGGGTCCACAGGGAATTATAAATGCATCTGTTTCCACTTCTAAAGAACCCCAGTCTGACAGGGGCATGCAGTGTGGGCCGAAGCCCACCTGCATTAAGCACGACATTACTACCTCAGCTGTGTTGGGCAATGCAATGGGATATTTTTATGTACTGCCGGTGGGTTCCAGGGAGCCACCCATGCTGTGGGTCCACAGGGAATTATAAATGCATCTGTTTCCACTTCTAAAGAACCCCAGTCTGACTGGGGCATGCAGTGTGGGCCGAAGCCCACCTGCATTAAGCACGACATTACTACCTCAGCTGTGTTGGGCAATGCAATGGGATATTTTTAGGTACCGCCAGTGGGTTCCAGGGAGCCACCCATGCTGTGGGTCCACACGGAGTTGTAACTGCATGTGTCCACTTCGAAAGAACCCCAGTCTGACTGGGGCATGCAGTGTGGGCCGAAGCCCACCTGCATTAAGCACGACATTACTACCTCAGCTGTGTTGGGCAATGCAATGGGATATTTTTAGGTACCGCCAGTGGGTTCCAGGGAGCCACCCATGTTGTGGGTCCACAGGGAATTATAAATGCATCTGTTTCCACTTCTAAAGAACCCCAGTCTGACTGGGGCATGCAGTGTGGGCCGAAGCCCACCTGCATTAAGCACGACATTACTACCTCAGCTGTGTTGGGCAATGCAATGGGATATTTTTAGGTACCGCCGGTGGGTTCCAGGGAGCCACCCATGCTGTCGGTCCACAGGGACTTCACAATAGGGAGTTGTACCTGCCTGTGTCTATGAATTAAAAAGCCCGGTCTGACTGGGGCATGCAGACACCTTGACAGAATGAATAGTGTGTGGCACATAGGTTCCCCATTGCTATGCCCACGTGTGCAGCTCCTGATGGCGGTGGCACAGGATTCTATTTCTCATTGCTTCTGTACAGCATTGTGGGCTATCGCCCCGCCCCTTTTAAAGAGGGTCGCTGCCTAGCCGTGCCAACCCTCTGCAGTGTGTGCCTGCTTTTCCTGTGGCAGACGCACTTATAAATAGACATGAGTGTGGCGTGGCATGAGGGCAGCTGAAGGCTGCGCAGGGACAATTTGGTGTGCGCTGTGGACACAGGGTCGTGCAGGGGGGGTTGGGCAGCATGTAACCCAGGAGAAGTGGCAGCGGAGTGTCATGCAGGCAGTGATTCTGCTTTGTTGGAGGTAGTGTGGTGCTTAGCTAAGGTATCCATTGCTAATGAGGGCTTTTCAGAAGTAAAAGTTGTTGGGAGGGGGGGGGGGGGCCCACTCTTGCCGGTATTGTGGCTTAATAGTGGGACCTGTGAACTTGAGATGCAGCCCAACATGTAGCCCCTCGCCTGCCCTATCCGTTGCTGTGTCGTTCCCATCACTTTCTTGAATTGCCCAGATTTTCACACATGAAAACCTTAGCGAGCATCGGCGAAATACAAAAATGCTCGGGTCGCCCATTGACTTCAATGGGGTTCGTTATTCGAAACGAACCCTCGAGCATCGCGATAATTTCGTCCCGAGTAACGAGCACCCGAGCATTTTGGTGCTCGCTCATCTCTAATTAGGACCTATCTAAAGCTTGGTCACCTTGCCGTTGGTAGATGGGCCAATATGATTTGATCAAATTATATACCAAGAAGCTTGCATTATTTTAATGTGGTTAGAATATTGATTATAGGTATGTATACCTCTAATAGTAAATGTATTTTGCCTGTTGTTGCCACTCTTTAGTTTCTGTTTCTATTGTACGTTGCAGCCATGGTTTAACGTGCACCTATAGATTGGGAAGTGCTGACCTATTTTATGCTTTTTTCTGCAAACCAAGTACAGCCACTACTCAGGCCTTAGTCAGACGGGCGTTTTGTCGCGCGATTTGCGGATCGCATGACGGACGCGCATCCGCAAATCGCGTGACCGGTGCGCGCAAGTCGCCCGCGAATTGCCTGAAAATCTGCTCCTAGCCGCGTTTCATTAGAAACGGGCCGGAGCTGTCCAGCACATTGCATTCAATGGAGACGGCAATAGAGCCGGCTCCATTTAAAGCAATTCGCTGCGGGCGAGCCCGGGATGAATTGTCGGGAAGGGCTTAAATATATAAGCCCTTCCCTGCAATTCATCCTAAAATGTCTAAAAATAAAAAATATATATGTACTCACCTTCTCCCGGCAGCCGGAGCTCCGCGCGGCCGTCCTGCAGTGGGTGTGAAGGGGGTGTGAGTCAGACCTGCCCCCTGATTGGCTCAGCGCTGAGCCAATCAGAGGCATGTCTCACTCACACCCATTCATGAATTCATGAATGGATGTGAGTCAGACCTGCCCCTGATTGGCTCAGCGCTGAGAGGCAGCAGTCACTCGCCCATTCATGAATTCATGAATGGGTGTGTGAGTGAAACCTGCCTCTGATTGGTCAGGGCTGTGACCAATCAGAGGCAGATCATTCAGCAGGCGGGGATTTTAAAGCCCCGCCGGCTGAATAGTGCCGAGAAGCAGTTCAGGAGAACTGACAGCGGCCGCGGCTGGACTCCGGCTGCAGCGGAAAGGTGAGTATACAATTTTTTTTTATTTTAACACATTTTAGGATGAATTGCAGGGAAGGGCTTATATATTTAAGCCCTTCCCGACAATTCACCCCGCGCACGCTGGCAGCCCATTGCTTTCAATGGAGCGGCTGTATTGCCGGCTCCATTGAATTCAATGGGCAAACATCGTTCTTCTCTGCCACAGCTGTTACAGCTGTGGCAGAGAAGAATGATTTGTCTTCTATGTGTTCTCAATGGGGTTGGCGCTGCTGCCGCCGGCCCCATTGAGCGCATATAGAGAAGAGAACAGGAATCGCAGATCGCAGATAGGTGTGATCTGCGATTTTTTGTTCTATAATTTATCGGACGAGCGCATAGAAAGCGCTCATGTGTCCGATACCATTGCAAAGCAATGGTTTTATAAAATCGCCGGACGCATGCGCAAATTGCGGCTAAAAACGCCCGTCTGACTAAGGCCTCAGAGTACAACATTATGCACTATGGTGCAATGTAAACCATGAAGAGGCTGAAGCAACTCTTGTAATAGCTGATTGCACATTTGCTGAAAGTCAGAACCCCCCCGATTTAATCTTAATGGCTTGTATTTTTAACATCTTATACAGAATCCAGGACAGAACCATAGGGGTGAATATGTGAAGGAAACCCAAGATTGAACCAGTGCTGATTTCACAAAATGTACTGTGAAGCTTGTCTTAGTCCAAATCTAGTAAAGACTTTATGCAAAGAATTATTCCATCTTGGTTTTAGTTACAATTATTTTAGAGTTATTTTCTACTCCAGGACACAGCCATGCATGGGGACAAGTTTCTGTTGGACTATATGGAATTTCCCAGCCAATAAATAAAAATGCTACTCTAAGGTTATTTTATTCTTTTTTTACTTAGCAATCTACCTAGCAATATTCCAAATGTTCTTGTGAACATGTTATATTACACAAAGGGCATAGGTAGGACCAGGACCAAGGTCAGTACATAAATAAGATAACACAACTAAGATCATGACAAAAACACAGTGACAGAACCAAATTCAGGGCGTAAAAATGGTAAAAGGACAAACCTCCCCACATAAATTCCGTAACAGCTAGACCTGAACTGACAATGGTTGATTCTGTCAGTTTCCAGAACGGCCACTCAAAGTAACTATACTGTACAACAGCTGGTCTTTATTACATCAATAAATTGGCCCAAAGCAGAGATAAAAAGACATAAATATGCTATGGATGAAGATGTACAGCAAGAGATGAGTGCCAGTAGTCAGAGGTCATGCCGTAACCTTTCAAATGTAATATTCTATGTAAAGAAAATTGCGTAAAGAGTATGCAAATGTAGTTATTTAGTCCAGAGCTCCTGTCACACAAGGCTAATGACAAAGGGGTGGACACCAACAACTGAGGCAGCTGTGCAAGAACAGTATATGGGCTCCTAGATTTCCAGCTGCTAATTCCATGGTACATATCGTATGTCCACCTGTGAGCTTACCTGTGTGTAAGAGTGTCAGCTTTTGTGTGTGGCCCTTGATCTTGATTTTGGACCCCATTTGAGGACGGCTTAGTAAGGTGGCAGACAAAGGGCATCGTGAGGGTTTATGATGAGGAGCACAAGCCCCTAGACATGTTTGCCCCTCCGCCCCCCCCCCCCAAAAAAAAAGATTTCAATGTATATATAGTTATCATTGTTGCTGCTATACCATGAGCAAATATTTCCACCATACAAAACACTCTACCAATACTACCAATGATACTAGTATACAAGGCCATTGCCACCACATAGTGCCTGAATAATACCACCATACTGTTGGTAAATAAAAGATCAATATTGCCACAATATAGTGACCATATAGTGGTAGATACCAATTCTACACAGGCGCTTTGCAGATCATGTAAATGACTACTGTACAGTTCACTTTTCTTGTCTTTTTCATCTGGCCCAGACAATGATGGAGACTTCTTCCAGCCCAGACTAGTATCTGCACAGTTTGCAACAGAGATATTTTTGGCTCTTCACTTTTCTCGCTCTCTCTCTCTCTGCTGTTTTCCAACCTACACAAACTCCAGATCCTGCTGCGACTCCCAAATTATATGTCTGTTGTTGCCCCATCTGCCCATATTACTGTACCTGTAGTGTAGCACAGTGCCCCCAAATACTTTGCTACAAATGAAAAGGGGCAGCTTATTGTTTAGTTAAATCTTATTTTATCATTATTCCAGATAGTGTTTCTACTTTAACTGTTTATGGTGTAAAGTTTTTTTCAAAATAATGCTGATTTGTGTTCCTTTGGTTTGTGATAAGGGCAGAATTGAAACATGTGCAATATGGGACTATCAAAAGTAATGGGTGGTTCCATAATATGAAAATAGGAGCAAAGTGAAAGTGACACACCAAAAGTTGAAAGCATGGAGGGAGAAGCTGTTTCCTTCTTATTGACCAATGTTTGGAGTATCACAGCCTGGTGAAAGATGTTGCTACTGCTGGACTAGATCAGGTCCAGGTATTCTATTGGCAACTTCTATTGTTCCATATTAAAGATGTTTTAAAGCATGTGGCTAGCACAGTCTCCAATTCCTCCTTACCACATTATGCCCCAGTAGCGTTGCAATTGGGCATTCTTCAATTGGTTTGCTAAATGGTGAAAGCGCCCAAAAATGTGTCTCGCGCTATTCCTCCGACCTCCTCACTGGTGAGCCCTGTCCGGAACCTGTTCTGGAGTAGAACTTTGGGCAAGGTCATTACACAGATATAATGCTGTCATGACTTTAATTACCCCCCAACCAAATAATGCGACACTGACAGCAGCCCCATGTTACTGATATGTGTATTTTTGATATATGAATTAGTATGTAAGGTATGTTTCTTCACAATTGAGAGGCTGGAGTTTGCTTGTTTTGATTTACCATCATCCCTGTGGTCACCTGAGGAGCTTGGGGGCTGTTATAGGCCCGTTATTAATAGAAAATCACTGTTATATTGGTTTAAAAGTATGTGTAGCGGATTCACCCAAGAACCCCCACTCCCCCCACTCTAGATAAGTTGGTTCTGTCCTGAGTCCCTGGAGAGTGGGGAAGAAACCCCTGATATGTAAATGGAGGTTGTTATAAAAGTGGGGTTGTTGCTGAGACATTGAGTTCCACAGCACATGGGAATCTAGAGGGGAGCTGCGGGCAGCTAGTCAGGTATTCCCTCTATGTACCAGAGAGCTGCTTCACCTTAGCTGGGATCAAGTAAGTAACAGCATCAGCACACTATATATATATATATATATATATATATATATATATATATATATATATATATATATATATATATATATATATATATATATATATATATATATATATATATATATATATATAGACGAAAGCCCTCACTGACTCACTCACTGACTCACTCACTGACTGACTGACTGACTCGCCAAAAGTTCTCCAACTTCCTGATGTCATAGAAACATGAAATTTGGCACACGCATAGATTATCTCCAAAATAGGAAAAGTAATTGGGTCCCAACTCGATTATTCAATTCTAGCGCAAAAGAATTGACGTCGAAATTTTACATACATAATCTAAATCTGTCACTTTCCAATGTCATAGAAACTTAGACCCGAGCATTGATTATGTCATAAATGGGAAAAGTTAATGGGTCCCAACTCGATTATTTAATTCTAGCGCAAAAGAATTGGCGTCAAAATTTTACGTGCGGAATGTAATTTTTTCACTTTCCGGTGTTATAGAAACGGGAAATTTGGCACGAGCATTGATTATGTCATAAATAGGAAACGCTAATGGGTCCAAACTCCATTATTTAATTCTATGTGCAAAAGAATTAGCGTCCAAATTTTACGTACGGAATCTAATTTTCTTACTTCCCGATGTCATAGAAACAGGAAATTTGGCACGAGCATTGATTATGTCATAAATAGGAAAAGCTAATGGGTCCCAACTCCATTATTTAATTCTATGTGCAAAAGAATTAGCGTCCAAATTTTACGTGCGGAATGTAATTTTTTCACTTTCCGGTGTCATAGAAACGGGAGATTTGACACGAGCATTGATTATGTCATAAATAGGAAAAGGTAATGGGTCCCAACTCCATTATTCAATTCTAAGCGCAAAAGAATTGGCGTCGAAATTTTATGTACGGAATCTAATTTTCTCACTTTCCGGTGTCATAGAAACGTGAAATTTGGCAGGAGCATTGATTATGTCATAAAGAGGAAAAGCTAATGGGTCCCAACTCGATTATTCAATTCTAGCGCAAAAGAATTGGCGTCGAAATTTTACGTGTGGAATGTAATTTTTTCACTTTCCGGTGTCATAGAAACGGGAAATTTGGCAGGTGCATTGATTATGTCATAAATAGGAAACGCTAATGGGTCCCAACTCCATTATTCAATTCTATGCGCAAAAGAATTAGCGTCCAAATTTTACGTACGGAATCTAATTTTCTCACTTCCCGATGTCATAGGAACAGGAAATTTGGCACGAGCATTGATTATGTCATAAATAGAAAAACGCTAATGGGTCTCAACTCGATTATTCAATTCTACGCGCAAAAGAATTAGCGTCCAAATTTTACGTACGTAATCTAAATCTCTCACTTCCCAATGTGATAGAAACATGAAATTTGGCACGGGCATTGATTATGTCATTAATAGGAAAAGTTAATGTGTCCCAGCTCGATTATTCAATTCTATGCGCAAAAGAATTAGCGTCCAAAATTTTACGTACGGAATCTAATTTTCTCACTTTCCGGTGTCATAGAAACAGGAAATTTGGCACGAGCATTGATTATGTCATAAATAGGAAAAGTTCATAGGTCCCAACTCGATTATTCAATTCTAGCGCAAAAGAATTAGCGTCCAAATTTTACGTGCGGAATGTAATTTTTTCACTTTCCGGTGTCATAGAAACTGGAAATTTGGCACGAGCATTGATTATGTCATAAATAGGAAAAGTTAATGGGTCTCAACTTGATTATTCAATTCCATGCACAAAATAATTAGTGTCCAATTTTATGTACGTAATCTAATTCTCTCACTTCCTGATGTCATTTTATATAAAGTAAACGTCACATGGTTACCTCCACGTGGTGTTTCCTGGGTAAAGCAGAGAATTATGCAAAATGGTGAACATATGTTTTTCCGGTATCTCTAAAGTAAGCACGACTTCATAAGATTTTCCGTGTGAACACCAGATAAACACCAGTACCAAATTAACTCGGGCGAAGCCGGGTATATCAGCTAGTATATATATATATATATATATATATATATAGTTGGGCTGAATCAAAACTATAGTGCAGAAACAGCTACTGTACTGCCTAATTACTTACAGTCTCCCTGTGCAGAGCTGGTGATACCAATTCTGTTGCCTCACTATTACTGCTTGATTCATCTAGGCTTTATACATTGTTGTTTGATGATTGCTAATTTCTAAGCAGCTCTGGTTCACCCTTTGTGGATATGTACTTGCCGCAGTATGATCATTATAGTAAATAAAGTTATAGACAAGGACTTGTGTTCAGTCTAGGAACAGCGTCAGGTTAGGCAAACCAATGGCCCATAGGAGAGTAGAGATTCAGTCACACTGATAGAATAGAGAAGAGGGAATAGTACAGCATAGCTAGGTTTGTCTTCAGCATCTGGCTTCCTGTGTGGCGATCGTTGGATACAGAAGCTCCTAGTTCTTCTCACCCTCTTCTATCTCCTGACCTGCATTGGAGAGAAGTTCATCCTGCTGTGGAATCCTGCATCTGCTACCAGCTACAAGTGCCCCTGCATCGTGACTCTTCATCCTTCTGACATCTGAGGTATCGTGCATGGGACTCCACGAACACCTGTATATGCATATACCCTGGTATATAGTCACAATTTAACCAGGACCATTTGGAACTACTTATTAGGTACTTGTTACGTGTGCTGCTGGGATTTGTTGTACTATGAACTCCTAGCAGCACAGTCAGGCGGTTGAGGGTTAATTGAGCTGGCTGGTGTGGTACTTCCTGCTAGCCAATCTCCTGGATCTGTGCTCACATATAAACCCAGCTCCTGGTCAGTCTCTGGCTGGACCCTAGGGTGAGCACTCATGTTACTTCTGTGTCCTGTAACTTGTTATCAGTCATGTTCAGCTTGTTCCCACTCTGATCTGTGTTTGCAAGTAGGTCTATTGTCTCTCTGCTTCCCCAAGATTGTTTGGACACCTGTAGTCCTAGTCTACAGTACATGCAGCCCCCTTTTCCTTCCCCCCGTACAGGTGCAGCCTCCAAAGGTCTTATGTCTTTTTCTGTGTGTCAGTTGGTGTAACTTGACACAGTTCCCTATGTGAGCTTGTGTAGTTCACTGTCTATTCCCCCTGGTATGAGGACACATAGACTTGCTGTGAGTTTCATCTGTGTGCATGTGATCTCTGAGTGGAGTCTGTCTGGCTGTGTGCCCTGTACTCTGTCCTGTTCCTGATGCAGCTGGCTGTGTGTCCAGTGCTCTGTTCTGTCCTGTTGCAAGCTTTGCTGAGTAATCTGTCTTGCTGGTTCATGTCCATTTGTACGTTTAAATTCTGTCAGTTTTGTGTCAGTTTGCTGCGTGACCTGCTATCTGTGTCCTGTCCTGTTTCAGCATTCTGTGTGAACTCTGTCCGATTCTTCTGGACTCCTGGTTAGTGTAGGGACTAGCGGTATAACCAGGAGCTATGAAGTGGCCCCCTAGCTTCCATGTTTTGTACAAAATGTCAACCAATACCTGGTATTTACATTCAGCTTATCATCTGTTCTAGTGGTTGCATTGTGGCTGCTGTATGCTGTGTATCCTGTGGTTCTGTCTCTGTCATGTAGCATGTGTATGTCTCTTGTTCTGTGGCGTGGTTCCTAGGATCAGCTAGGGCCCAGATCCGTAGACCGCTGGGCTGCCCTTATTGGGGCAATGTTCCCCGCTTAGGTAGGGCCATGCCATCCTCCTGCGTAGAACAGGGTCAGTTGCCTGAAACCTGTGTGAGTCGCGTGTGACCCTGGTGATACCTGTGTGCGTCCATCCATTCTCTATCCCTTTTTGGGTGCGATCATGTGGGCTCCCATGCTTAGGTTGCCCACACGATCGTAACAGTACTATATCATTCATTGTAACATATGTATGCATCAATTGTATCTTTTACTACTGTTTTACAAAGTATGATATCCTTTACTGTTATCTCTGTACAGTCATTTATATTGAATAAGTTAGATTCACAAATATATGCCTCTTTGTATAAATGCATAGGTAATTCTCAGGAAGAGACCCTTGTTAGTCTTAGGCTCTATCCTGAGTAGAGGCACTGACTCGAGAAAACTCACTATTTCACCCATTCTTCCAATTAGCGAAGGTATCAGGTCTCCATGTGCCATAGGGGTTAGTGCCAGGGCCTTTTGGGAAGGGTCAGTATATATACCCTCCCCCAAACAGGATTACACAGGGATGGTCTGACCAGATGTATTGCCAGCAGTACTACACAGGAGTTGGTAACGCTGAGCCGCTGGATTATACATCAGCCATACAGATGAAGTTTCCTGCTCATTGCCTCTTATTGTTTGTGCTGTTGATGTTGAACATAACCTTGATGGACGTTGCCCTGCAGTATTGCTGGTAATTCATTTATTAGGACAGAGGCCAACCCAATGTTTACTAGTGAATAGGGCTATGCCAACTTCCTGGGTATTATCTTCTAGAGCTGTCTGCAGATTAGTAATGTCTGAGGCCAATCTTCAATGCACATCCATCTACTTGTTAGTAAAACTTTTTCCATCCTGCCATAGAGGTAGGATTCATGCACACTTCAAATGACGAGTTAATTAAATGAATTAAATTGATTGCCCACTGTCACGTTGTTCCCCTGGGGCGGCACAGGTTGCCCATATGATACGTCCACCCATGAGTTCATTAGGCATGCAATACATTTGATCTTCAGTGTGACTGCATGTTAGCAAGATGCAGTACAGTACAATACATTTTTTCATAAATGTTAAAAAAAGAAAATCAATATCACACAAGCACAATGTACACTAATATAAAGCTATGAAAAGATAATTGAGCACATTGTGGCTTACTGCTAAAATTATTTAAAAATAACTCCTCACTGCTAAAAAGGCTTTTTGTCTCCGGGTAAATCTGTAGAGACTATCTAATATTGTTTCCCTGTTATAAAAAATATATATTCCAATAATGTACTATGTGGCCCACTTATGAATCGATATAAGATGTATGAAATTTAGGGAGTTCGGCTGACCTTTCTATGAACCACCTGCTGGTGTTTATGAAATCTGAGTTAATGCGTGATTCTCAAAGTGAACTAATAATCTTTGAAATGCTGACAAAAAGGAATCTACTGTGAACTATGGGGCTGGAAATAACAAGCAGACGCTGGTCTAAGAAAGTCAAAATTGAACCGTTCAGATAGAAATATATTGTCTTCTTCGCATAATCTTCGCATATCTTATCCTATCTATCTATCTCATATCTATCTCATATCTATCTATCTCATATCTATCTATCTATCCCATATCTATCTATCTCCTATCTATCTATCTATCTCCTATCTATCTATCTATCTATCTATCTATCTATCTATCTCATATCTATCTCATATCTATCTATCTATCCCATATCTATCTATCTCCTATCTATCTATCTCCTATCTATCTCATATCTATCTATCTATCTATCTATCTATCTATCTATCTATCTATCTATCTATCTATCTATCTATCTATCTATCTCATATCTATCTATCTATCTCCTATCTATCTCATATCTATCTATCTATCTATCTATCTATCTATCTATCCATCTATCTCCTATCTATCTATCTATCTATCTATCTCCTATCTATCTCCTATCTATCTATCTATCTATCTATCTATCTCCTATCTATCTATCTCCTATCTATCTATCTCCTATCTATCTATCTATCTATCTATCTATCTATCTATCTATCTATCTATCTATCTATCTATCTATCTCATATCTATCTATCTCATATCCATCTATCTATCTATCTATCTATCTATCTCATATCTATCTATCACTCATATCTATCTATCACTCATATCTATCTATCACTCATATCTATCTATCTATCTATCTATCTATCTATCTATCTATCTATCTATCTATCTATCTCCTATCTATCTATCTATCTCCTATCTATCTATCTATCTATCTATCTATCTATCTATCTATCTATCTATCTATCTATCTATCTATCTATCTATCTATCTATCTATCTACCTACCCACAGTATCTATTTACCTATCTGTCATGATATTTAAACTATCTGCAGATTACAATGAAATCCTGCTGATGACTTTGAATGATTTTTTGTAAATACAATCCACCGCATCCCCAAGAAAGTCAAAGTTTATAAATGCATTTAACAATATATATTTCTCCGCCTAGAATCCCAATACCCTATATATAAAACATGGTAGATTAACAAGATGAATCATGATAGCTTGCTGTGTCACAGTTTGTATTACCTTATTACTACTTTAAATTGGGTTTTGCTATGTTAAAGGCTTGGTAGCGTAATTGTAAGTTATCCCCTATCCACAGGAAAGGGCATAAGTTGGCGATCGCTGGGGGTCTCACTGCTAAGACCCCACTGAGCTCACGAATTGGGTCCTGTGTCCCCCATCCTCCTCACTGCGGGGTTACTAAACTCCAAGAGTGAGGAGGAGTCTCACTTTCAATGAGACTTCAGAGATACCCAAGAGGGTGCTGCTCGGCTATTTCTATGAGCCCCACTGAAATGAATAGCTCACTGACCTCACATACTAGGCCAGTGTTCTATTCACAGGGACGTCACTAGTAGAGATGAGCGAGCACCAAAATGCTCGGGTGCTCGTTACTTGAGTCGAACTTTCAGTGATGCTCGAGAGTTCGTTTCGAGTAACGAACCCCATTGAAGTCAATGGGCGACTCGAGCATTTTTGTATATGACTGGTGCTCCACTAAGGTTTTCATTTGTGAAAATCTTAGCAAATCACCAAAGTCATGTAAAAAACACAGAAATGGATAGGGCAGGCGAGGAGCAACATGCAGGGCTGCATTTCGGGCTCCGAGGTCTCACTATTAAGCCACAATAGTGGCAAGAGTGAGACCCCCCGCCCCCACTGTCAGCATAACGATCGTTCTCCTCTGCCACAGCTGTAACAGCTGTGGCAGAGAAGAACGATGTTAGCCCATTGAATTCAATGGAGCCGGCAATACAGCCGGCTCCATTGAAAGCAATGGGCTGCCGGCGAGCGCGGGATGAATTTTCGGGAAGGGCTTAAATATATAAGCCCTTACCTGAAAAAGAAATATTTTAGTGTAAAAAAGAATAAAAATGCAGACATTCTCTTTAATGGAGCCGCTGCTGCTGCCGGCGGCTCCATTGAAGACAATGGTCCACTGGCACACCTGAATTCTTTTGCAGGGAAGGGCTTTACATATAAGCCATTCCCTGGAAATGAATTAAAAGTGATTTAAAAAACAAAAAAAAATAGATACTCACCTCCCTTCAGCTGCCGGGGCACAGCCGCGTCTTCTCCTGCTGTCCCCTGCATTGTGGTGCTGAACTGCTGTCATTCAGCTGAGAGCTGCGCTGAGCCAATCAGAGGCAACACTCACTCACCCATTCATGAATTCATGAATGGGTGTGAATGAGATCTGCCTCTGATTGGCTCAGCGCTGAGCCAATCAGGGGCATGTCTGACTCACACCCCCTTCACACCCACTGCTGGCCGGCCGCGCTGAACTCCGTCTGCCGGGACAAGGTGAGTATATATATATTTTTTATTTTTACACATTTCCGGATGAATTGCAGGGAAGGGCTTATATATTTAAGCCCTTCCCGACAATTCATCCCACGATCGCCGGCAGCCCATTGCTTTCAATGGAACCGGCTGTATTGCAGGCTCCATTGAATTCAATTGGCTAACATCGTTCTGCCGGGACAAGGTGAGTATATTTTTTTTTAATGTTTACAGGGCTTATATATTTAAGCCCTTCCCGACAATTCATCCCGCGATCGCTGGCAGCCCATTGCTTTCAATGGAGCCGGCTGTATTGCCGGCTCCATTGAATTCAATGGTCAGTGCTCGTTTAATCGAGACGAGTACCGCGTGGTGCTCGTCTCGAGTAACGAGCATCTCGAGCACCCTAATACTCGAACGAGCATCAAGCTCGGACGAGTATGCTCGCTCATCTCTAGTCACTAGTAATTAAAGGACCAGTTGTTCTGACCTCCTTCAATCATGCAGAATGTTGCTGGGAACTATGGCAGTGTAAATAGTTGTGGAGCTGTACATGAGCACTATTCTCACTATTTTGTTATGCAAAAAGCTAAAAACTTTTGTCAGTATATCTATTATGTAAATGACACTTTATCATAAAGGTCTTTATACATGAGACGATTGTCCGCTGCTTTAGCGTCCAATAGTCATCTCACGGGAGCAGTGATTGCTCAGTAAATGGAGGTGGAGAGTGCCAGAGATCGCTGCAGCTGCCCACCTCCTACAGGCCGTTGTTCATAGATAAATTTATGCCTATTTACACTGGTATAATTCACAGAGTGCAGAATAGTCTAGATAAAAGAGAAGCCCTTCACTGACTAGACTTGTTAAAAATCACTAATAATAATCTTTATTAGAAAAAAAGCCTAAAAACGTACACACTAGGGCTAGACAATTGGGGCGAAGATCAGAGGGAGATGCACCTGACCTCTAGGCCCCAAGGACAGGCAAACATTCAGATGGAACTCAAACAAGCATAGCAGGAGAGTGTTTACTCTCAGCTATGGTCAGACATGTGCGGACCTATAGCATGGGTTAAACAGATGAACCCAGTATGCACCTGATGTCCCTAAGGTAGGGACCAATTGTAGTTAGTATCAGTAATTGGTTCATTTAAGTAATTATTAGCTCTCGACTAAGTTTAGCAGCCCTTTTAGCTCTACGCGTTTCACCGCCAATGTGGCAAATCTTCAGGAGGAACGGGAGCGTCGGTCAAGACAGACTAAAGCAAGTGTGTACGTTTTTAGGCCTTTTTTCTAATAGAGATTATTATTAGTGATTTTTAACAAGTCTAGTCTGTGAATGGCCTATTTACACTCGTTCGATTTTTATGCCTGCAGAAACTGAATGCCAAATGAATTGTTGTTTGTCATTCACTTGCTGCTGGCATTTACAGTAAATGATCGTTCAGATTCCCGCGGACCTGAACGATTCATTCAGTGTAAAAGGGCCCTATGAGAAACTTTGTAACACAAGACTCCGAGCACAGTTGAAGGTCATTTATATAAGAATTGTTGAATTCTTAACATACAGACTTTTTCCAGTGGTATTTCTAGTATGTCTTCAATCAAAATCAATCATGATGAAATCTGTAATGTTAGGCCTTGACTACATCAGTAACTGGATTTATAGAATCCCTGCTTAAAGTGAAGAAGTTATGATAAAGGAACATACAATCCTAAGGACCACTAGTAACCACTTCACAGTGGACTTCATGTTGCCTTTAACTGAACCAAGAAACACAGTAGAAAATATTATATATTGGCTTACATGTGTTGTCAACTTTATCAACTATGCTACGTAACAGCTACTACCCAAGGAGCAGTCATCTTTGTACTATCCCTACCCCATCATTACACCAGCAATAGAGTATGTCCATGAACCAATTAGAAATTGATCCTATCACTTTGCACTTTCTGGCTTTAGAAAGAAGTGAATGTGAAAGTTGTGAGTGCAGAGATAAAAGACCGATAAGATACAGAAAATTTTCCATTGCCAAAAACAATGGAGATTCTAAACTCAAGGTCTAGAACATAAACACGGAAATAAAAACGAGATCAAAGCAAAGTGCTACTGCATCTCTATAATTCAAGGAAAGGCCTTTCTCTTAAACGTGATAAGGACGGAGATCCGTGAGCATTTTCCGGGATTTGTGCTAAGGATAAAAAAAGAGAAGTAAACTTATTGCTGGACCTTTTTGAGGGCTTTTAGAGAAATAAGAAAAAAAGCTTCCCTCCCGGAACATAAGTTTGCTAACAGTTTTACTGAAAATATAGTTTTTAGCAAATACAGCAAGAAAATACTTTTGTGGGAAAAAAATAACAAAAGTGGAGTAAGGCTGGCACATTTATTGACATGAGTTAAATGAAAGTGCAGGCAGATGGAGGAGATTGTATGATACCTTTTATTAGAGCAACATATAATTGAAATTACATTTGAACACTTGGAGGGAATTGCAAGCTTTCAGAACTACTTAGGTCTCTTCTTCAAGTATGATGACATAAATAGTTTTGAAATCTTGTGTTTTTTTTTCTAACTGAGTCAATAAAGTGAACACTTTGTAATATGTGTGGGTTTAAAAAATACCTAAAAGTATATGTAGCAAAAAGCCTAGATCAAATGAACCTTATATAAGGATTACAACAATCACAATGTACATTTCTTTTGATAGTTAAAACACTTAAGAATCATTGAAATAATGGTTGATGATGATGGTTGGTAATAGCTCATAACGATCCACATAGGTGGAGGCAGCTCTTCAATTTTTTATCAGGAGAAAAGAGAGAGATGTGGATAAATGTACATCCAATATATCCTGTTCATGTGGTCGTGATGATAATAATGATGGTGTATTTTTACATCCTATTTCTCATACAAATTAGATATGATAGAACAGATGAATTATACTCAAGCACCGTGCAGAAGAAAACTAATATAGGCCTAAGTGGTGCTGATAGCGCTTTGTCCTTAACAGATCGGCAAGCCAATTTTTCTTTCCCGATGATTAGTTATAGCATATACGTTCATTGTAATTAAATAGCTATCTTTATTGCAGAGGTCATTGCGGTAATGCCAAATATGTATAGTTTTTCCAGTTTCATTACTTTTTTCCAATAAAAACAGTTTTAAGGAAAAATAGTGTTATACTTATGGCTTTTTACTTTTTTATCTCTATAGGACTTTTTTGTCCCACTAGGGGATTTGTACAAATATTCCCTGACAAGTACATGTATTCCATTGCATTATTGTCTGCAAGTGAAAAACTTTTAAGCATTCACTAGGTGATACCTTAAGTGTATCCTAGGCATTTAGAGATGTAATAATTGTTAACATGACATGATAACTTAATCTGTAGCATTGTGGAACATTGTAGTTAAGTTATCATAATGCATGAAAGGTCAAATTAATGATTGCTACATGTGTACATATGACAGCTCTATGGACTTTTGTTTTGTTAGAGTCCGCATAGGTTGTCAACGGTGCCCCTTCCTTTGTTTATATCCCGTAGGAGTCATGGTTTCTATTGACCTCAAAATCTAAGGGGTTAAATTCCATAACTGAAGTTACCTACAATATCTGTTACCATGCAGGGCGGCGCAGGGTCCCGCGGTCCCTGGCGTCCTGAAGCCCTGACGTCGGGGCTCTCCCGGCGACGTGGAGCGGCTGGTGTGCGGTGGGTGGGCGTGTCCGCCCGTAGGGCGCCGTCCGCACTCCTCCACCTCTCTTGTGCAGTAGTGGGGGCTGGCTCCTCCCACTCTCCACCCTGGGGTGGAGTCTTTCGTTTATAAGGCTGGCAGTGACCTGAGCTCACTGCCAGTTATTGGTTCTGCTTGTATCTAGTCAGCCTGTCTCAGTTAGTGCTAGTTGCTAGTCAGTCTCCTTCTAGTTTGCTTGTCAGCTTTCATCTCCAGCCTTGCTTTGCCTTGTAGTCCTGTTGGTCTTTTCCATCTGCCTCTCTGTCGGCACTCTGTCCCCCCATCAGGTAGTTTCTTCTTCTCAGTCGCCAGGTCCCTAGCCAGCGCAGGGACCGCCGTCCAGTTGTCCGCCTGGGGTTAGCCAGGGCCGAGGCAAGTAGGCAGGGACAGTGGGGTGCGGGAAGTTCAGGGCACCCCACCTGGCGTTCAGAGGGTCAGAGTGCCGTAACAATATCTCTGTGACCAAGTGTGGCTAATAGAGTGAGAAAACCTCCTGTATCTAAAATCCTGCAGTTTCAGCTCAGGTGTTCTGTCTAATAGTGGTTCACCCCATGTGAGAAGCCTATTAGGCAGTGTTAGTGAAATGAATATGACTCCGTGTTCTATTCTATGCGTAGCCATTTTCTGTCAGGTAGCCATCTTGTATGCCTCCTTTCTTTATTTTATTTGTCCTCTTTCTTGAGGATTTATAGATATTAAATAGTTATTTAAAAAGTTTTGAGTGAATAACCAAGGCCAGAGCTGCAGGAGATAACTATGTGGCATTTTGACTGACCATTGGGTCAAGATGACATATTTCTTGATGTTCTCATATGTTACAAAATATTCTCTCTAAACAACTTATTGATTAAAATTACTGTACTTTTGTGTTCTGAGAAGTTAAACATGTATGATTCTTCTGCGCCTGCACTGAATTTGCCTTTAGTTTCAGATGTTAAATTCCTTATCTTGCATATTATTATTGTTTTTATGTTTTATTGACCAATGGTAATAAATGAATAATAATAGATTCGAATTATTGTAAGCTTCTATAAAAACTTCTGCCTGTCAGATCAGTCATGTCATACGTTATGGAATGGGTTTCAACATTCATGTTAACTTGGTACATGTTATGTCAATTGAAAACTGTAGTCAAAAGTAAACTTTTTATAAAATGCTTCAATGCATTCACATAAATGATAGTCATAGTTGGCAGTAGTTGAGCAAAAGTATCTGTACTGCAACACCTCAGAAAATAGCCTATAGTACTTGAATAATGCAGCTCTGGCCTGACTAGAAAGACTCATATAGCCTACTCACTAGCAGTAGGTACCCAAAAACAAAAAAAAGTGTGGCAATTGTATTTTTTGTAGTCAGATATTGTACATCCAAAGGATATTTCTATGCACAGATTCCTGACAGTCATCATTCTTTTCCTATTATACTCAAACATTGTTATTATTAATCACCTGTAGTTTAAAATTGCAGCTTTGGATAAGTCAAATATAAAGTAAATCCTGTACATTTAAGAACAGATTAAATTATTTACTGTCAGATTAAAAATGGAAAATGGATTTTACAAACTTGTTGACACAACAAATTTCATTCTTTGTCTTGGCTGAGACAAAAGAGCTACCAATTGCCCATCGGATTAAAATGATCTGTATAGAGCTAATTAGTTGTTTGATTGGCTAGACCTACAAGACTTCTTAGTTGACTTTTGTGTTACACACTGCTATGGCAGATGGCACAATGCTTTGCTTAAAATGAACAGTTGCATCTACGCCATTGGAACAGCTTCAGCATCTCATCTTGATTCATAAACTACCCCCAAGCATATTAATAAATGATTTAATTAATAAATCATTTTCATAAATATCAATCCCTTTCCTCTTCCATCTGTTAAGGAAAAATCCTATACAACATTTTTTTACATATAGATATGAATACCGCACATTGTTATACCAGTTTTTGTGATGCTTTACTTTCTATGCTGTTTTTTTTAATAAGCTAGCATGTCTTCATACCTTATTGATAGCAAGCTTTTTTTGGTTAATTATTTAGAATTGGTTGCTTGTTAAGAAATTAATTTATATTAGTAAGCCTTCTAGTTCTACATTATGAATCAAGTAAGGTGAAATTCTAAAGGCTTTCTGGTACTAAACTATTGCTGACCTATTCTCAAGTCATCAATAGTTGATCAACAGGGGTCTACCCAACAGGATCCCTGCCAATCAGCTGACTGAAGAGGCTGCGAAATATTCCCAAATCTGTGACGTCATGTTCATCAGTCACATGGCCTGAAAGCAGCTCAGTTGTATTCAGGTGAATAGGACTAAGCTTCAATACCAGGACTGGTATGGTCTGAAGTGAAAGTAGCACTCACTCAAGCACCACTGTCACTTCAATAAGCGGATTGGTTGCGATCTTGAGTGGTGGACTTCTGCCTATCAACTATACCAATTCTGCGGATAGAAAATAATGTGTAAAAAAGTCAGGATAGCGCTTCACGAGTAAGCAGGTTTATGTATAGTAAAACGTACTGTTAAAATCTTGTATAACTCACCCGGTGTTAAGTGAAGATCCTGTTTATAGGATCTCCACTACACCCCTTGTCCAGATAAGCCTTAATTGTATAATGCCTTCAGTTCCCTGGTATCCTGCTGGGCCAGTCAGCTGGGGAGCCGCGTGTGTCCTCCGTCTCTCAGCCTGAGAGCCGCTCAGAAGAAATGACTGTATTTAACAAACAATGGATCCGCGCTCCGAGAACTAAAGTTTCTTATCTTCTTTTTAAACAGGTTTATTTACACACAATGTGTTTCGTCCTTTAACATACCTTCTCCCCATGCGATCAGCTCCGTCTCAACCTCCTCCAGCGTCCTGCGGCATCACGCCCCCCTGTGCATGTCATGTGACCTAGTCACATGGTGCAGTGACGTCACATACTCGGACGCTGCTCCACCATGTGACTAGGTCACATGACATCCACAGGGGGGCGTGACACCGCAGGATGCTGGAGGAGGACGAGACGGAGCTGATCGCATGGGGAGAAGGTATGTGAAGTTCACTATAAATAGACTGTAATTGATTGCATGTATACACTTGAAAAAGTCCTTGTTAAAGGACGAAACGCGTTGTGTGTAAATAAACCTGTTTAAAAAGAAGATAAGAAACTTTAGTTCTCGGAGCGCGGATCCATTGTTTGTTAAATACAGTCATTAATTCTGCGGATAGGTCATTAATAGTTTAGTGCTGGAAAACCCCTCTAAATCATTTAACATTGAGAGTATATGATAGTTCCAAAATCCACATTAGATCTCATTATGGCCTCCAGCACACGAGCGGAAATTCCGTGGCGGGATTTCCCGCAGAATTTCCGCCCATGGCCGCTGTAAAATGATTGCATTAAATAATGCAATCCTATGCAGACAGCCACGATTTGACCGCATGAAAACTTGCACAGTAAACAAATTGTGGCATGTCCTAATTCTGTGCGAGCCTTGCAGAGGCCCGCACAGTAACATGACGGCTGACGTATCAGCTCTGCTCTGCGCATGTGCCGGCTGGGCAGCAGCCGGCACATAGCAGAGTGTAGAAGACGCTGGGAGGAGGTAAGCTGCGGTGGTCACTGCAGTGGCAGTGGTATCCTGCTGCAAAAATTCCTGCAGCGGGATCCGACCCGGCTATCTGCAGGAGGCCTGTAGGCTATAGAAGGCACACAGCGTATAGAAATAGGTTATTAAAGGAGTTGTTCTACCTCTTAGTATTGATGACCTCTCCTCAGTATAACTCATCAATAGCAGGTTGGTGAGGGTCCAGCACTCATGATCCCCAATGATCGGGGATAGCTCTGTACATTACGCAGTGACCCTAGCTGGCACTGCATGCTGAGTCCTATTCACTTCAGTGGGACTCAACACATAATACCAGCCAGGGCCATTGTATGGAGCTGTCTGCTTCTAGCACAAAGACAATTGCATATACGCATTTACCCAGGGGAACAGCTGATCTGCTATTGATGACCTATCCTGAGGATAGGTCATTAATAGTAAGTGGTGGGAAACCCCTTTAACAGAAAAATAATGCTATTTAGATATACAGTGAAATATGTCTGAAATATGACTAAGATAGCATATGCAGAAGTTCTATAATAAGAAAAGAACTTGGATCTGCATACATGTACTGCTGTATACCTCATAGAAGCAACAGGAGATCTTCAAGGGCAGTCATACTGATCAGGTGGTGTTCCGGGAAGATAAAGATAAAGACTGAGGTGGAAACTAGCACTATAAGTTTAAGGAATTACAAATGGTCCCTAAAATCTGTTCTCAGTGGATGAACTGAGGTACAAGATATATTGAAACTTTGAACAGATTTTGTGCCTAGTACAATAAGAAATAAAAAAGAATCCTATAAACATTGAGTAGCATGGTGGCTCAGTGGTTAGCAATATTGCCTTTCAAAGCAGGGGTCCCGGATTCAAATGCTACCAAGGCCAACATGTGCATGGAGTTTGTATGTTCCCCCCATGTTTGCATGGGGTTCCTACTACACTGTGATCCCCAATGGGGAAATACCCCAACATCAAGTGATGTGAAGTGCTGCATAATGTGCCTGTGCTATATAAATAGAAGGGATTGTTGTTAGTAAAGCCATATAAAAAGAACTGCATGTTATCACAATTGTACTGTATGTAAGGCTGCTCTCACACTAGCGTATGCCGGCACATACCAAGTGCATATCACCGGTACATTGCATACTGCCGCGTGCTGACAAATCCACATACACAATCTTGATGGGTAATACACGCCAAAATGAAGCATGTCGTCTTTTTTTTGCTTATGCATTTAATGCACTGTGTGTGAGAGGCTCCATTACCAGTAATGTAAAGTTAGTTCCTGCTTCTTATGGGCACAAAACCCTAAAAACACTAGTGTGAGATCGACCTAAGTTTGTATTTCTTAAATTGTACCTCCAATTATAATTTCAGCCTCATCTCCTATCAGATGTTTAAAAATAACCATGAGAGACATATGCAGGAAACGAGGCAGGAGTTTTGGGTGGGAGGTGTGGGAGACCCCATTACATAAACAATCATATGACACTAAAAACTGCTTCGCAAAAAGCAGCCTATCTTTGTAGGTACCCTTTAATCCCCTAAAAGTCACATGGAAGAAATGGGGGAAACCCTCCTGTCACTTTTTTTATTGTAGATTTTGAATTTATGTCTCATGTAAAATAATTTGGCGTTTAATTCAGTCACCTTAAGTTGTTCATTTTTAACCTTTCAGCAACATAACTAATTTTAACCTTAAGCCACGGTCAGACGAGCGTGGTTTACACGCAGCTAAGCAATGTGTAAACCATGCTGCTGACATGCATGGAATTCTGTGTGCAAACGGGCTGCCCCTAGCTCTGCAGAGCAACCAGTTCACATGTCAGTGGTGCAGGCAGCCTGCCTCCACGGTTCCCATAGGAGCCTATGGTAAGCACCCTGAACAGCGCGCACCATGGAGCTGACAGGCGAGTTGGCACTAACTCTCTGTTCTTTTTAGGAAGCACAGAATCTGCACTTCTAAAAGGGGTCTATGTAAGCGCTTCCATAGCAACCTAGTGGTTGCTATAGAAGCGTGTAAAACATGCTCGTTTGACAGAGCCCTTAAGCACTAAATTATTTCCCTTTTTGTATTCCAGTGTTCATAACTTTTTTTTTCGTCAGTGTAGCTGTGTGAGATCTTGTATTTTGCAGAACGAGTTTTAATTTTTCTAGGAACTAATTTTGGGTATATATTATGTATTGAATAGAGCTGAGCGAGTATACTCGTTTTGAGTAATTACTCGATCGAGCACCGCGATTTTCGAGTACTTCAGTACTCGGGTGAAAAGATTCGGGGAGCGCCGGGGGGCGGGGGGAGGCGTGGCGGCGCAAGGGTAGCAGCGGGGAACAGGGGGGAGCCCTCTCTCTCTCCCTCTCCCCCTCACTCCTCGCTGCAACCCCCCACTCACCCACGGCGCCCCCCGAATCTTTTCACCCGAGTACGGAAGTACTCGAAAGTCGCGTTGCTCGGGCGAAAAAGGGGCATGGCCGAGTACGCTCGCGCATCTCTAGTATTGAATAATTTTATTAATCTTTCACTTGGGGGCAATGTAAAAAAAGCTATTTCACCATTGATTATTTTGGCATCTATTTTTACAGCATTCCTCATGTGGCATAAATATTATATTAACTTTATCCCATGGGTCATTGCGATTATGACAATACCAAATTTATATAGGTTTTATTATGTTTTCTACTTTTGCACAATATAATTCCTTTTTTTTACAAAAAGAATATATGTGTGGCACCACATTCCATGACTATAGCATTTTTATTTTTTCATCAACAGAGCTGTATGGGGACTTTTTTTTGCAGGATGAATTGTAGTTTTTATTGTTACCATTTTGAGGTAGATACGGCTTTTTGATTATTTTTTATTCCTGTTTTGGGGAAGCAAGAGGAACAGAAAACAGCTATTTTAGCATTTTAGTTTTTTTTACCTTTTACAGACTTCATCATGTTGGATAAATAATTATATGGATAAATATATTATTATATGCTATAGGTTGTTATGTGACAATACCAATTATGTGTAGATTTTGTTCCTTTTTTTCAGTATTTAAAATATCGTGTAAGGTAAAAAAAAAACTTTTTAAAATTTATTTTCTGTACAAAAGTTAAGCTACTGTAGTCAGCATTTGCGGAGCTAAAAGGTCTAGAGGAGTGATTAGATGAACAAGTGCTCATCTTCTCATTCCTTTCCTGGGAAGAAAGTCTCTAACATGCTCTGTGATTAAGGCCTTAGTCACACAGGCGTTTTTTCACGCGATTTGCGCATGCGAATGCGTCCGGCGATTTTATAAAACCATTGCTTTGCAATGGTATCGGACACATGAGCGCTTTTTATGCACTCGTCCGATAAATTATAGAACAGAAATCGCAGATCGCACCTATCTGTGATTCCTGTTCTCTTCTCTATATGCACTCAATGGGGCCGGCGGCAGCAGCGCCGACACCATTGAGAACATATAGAAGACAAATCATTCTTCTCTGCCACAGCTGTAACAGCTGTGGCAGAGAAGAACGATGTTTGCCCATTGAATTCAATAGAGCCGGCAATACAGCCGGCTCCATTGAAAGCAATGGGCTGCCGGCGAGCGCGGGATGAATTTGCGGGAAGGGCTTAAATATATAAGCCCTTCCCTGCAATTCATCCAGAAATGTGTAAAAATAAAAAAATATATATATACTCACCTTGTCCCGGCAGACGGAGTTCAGCCGCGGCCGGCGGCAGTTCTCCTGAACTGCTCTCTGTAGTATTCAGCAGCCAGGGATTTAAAATCCCCGCCTGCTGAATGAGCTGCCTCTCATTGGTCACAGCCTGACCAATCAGAGGCAGCTCTCACTCACACCCATTCATGAATTCATTTATGGGTGAGGAGTGCTGCTTCTGATTGGCTCAGCGCAGGGACCAATCAGGGGCAGCTCTCAGCTGTCATTCAGCTGAGAGCTGCCCCTGATTGGCCCTGCGCTGAGCTTATATATTTAAGCCTGTCCCGAAAATTCATCCCGCGATCGCCCGCAGCGCATTGCTTTCAATGGAGCCGGCTGTATTGCCGGCTCCATTGAATTCAATGCGCTGGACAGCTCCGGCCCGTTTCTATTGAAACGCGGCTAGGAGCAGTATTTTCGGGCGATTTTTCGGCCCTGGTCACGCGATTTGCAGATGCGCATCCATCATGCGATCTGCAAATCGCGGGAAAAAACGCCCCTGTGACTAAGGCCTAACAAGGTAGTGTGGGTGATAACATGAAAAAATGCTCATCCACCCATGTTACTCCTCTTCTAGGACAGGGTCAGACAGGAGAATCCGGTCACTTTCTGCTGCCTGCTAATCCTCTCACTTTTGCTCTGTACACAGACTGAAGTGACAGCTATAAGTTTAGTATTCCCGACCCAACTTCAAATAGCTACAGCCGTGGTTCGATCAATTGTACAAACAAGATTTTGGGCTCATTTTAAAACTAATCTTTAGCACTGATAGAACTTGAGCTAGAGCTGTTTGAAATAGATCATGCTGTTAGGACTGTGGATGTGGAACCACTGTGTCAACCTATCGGGTAGGTGAAGATCAGATCCAGCACAGCTGACAACCAGCTCCAGTGTGGGAGGTAAGATACCAGATGAACAGCGCCGTATATAGATGGAAACTAGGGAAGGTATCTTGCCGTGAACTATTAACCAGGAGAGGGAGACCCCTGCCTACAAGCGGAGCATTCGTCCCGATAAGGGAGACCCCACGGTCTTTCTCTAGGCACTGACTTACCCTGGTGGGCCAAAACACCTATAAGACAAAGATACAACAACACTGGGGAGTAAAGAAACAAAGGAGGAAGAAGCAGACAAGGATAAACAGAGAAGCGGACAACGAGAGCAACAGACTACAGAGTACTCACGATCAAAGAACACAGAACACAAGCAGAACGCAAGGTAACTGCTGAAGCAGCGGCTGGACATGAAGTGAAGGGAACAAACTTTCATCAACACTGCAGCAAGGTCTGAAAGGCCCAGAGCAGCTATATAGGACGGTGATTAGAAAAGGAGCATCAGCTGAACAGGAGACCAAAAGCTATTAACCCTAGGATTGCTGGAAGAGAGTGAATATAAGCTCAGGGAACAGAGAGAATGGGATGACGCCCACGTTTACCAGGCACAGAAGTAGAAGATTGTGTCTGAACAGTGCACCTAACACAAGCTCTGTTTGCCTTTATCTTTAATGTCCTTTTTATACAACGAGCAGAGTTCAGGGTAATCAATGGGGCAAAGTTAAAGTGATTTTCCATTGTCCATCAACTACTTAGAGATCAACTGATCATAGGTAGAACTGCCTGCCAAAACCCCCAATGATCAACTGCTATTTCTTGGGGAAGTTGAGGCTCTTGCAAATTGTACCAGCAGCTACAGTGGATTGTAAATGACATATTACATGGTATCCATTCAATCAAATTGCTTAAAAAGAAAGAGTCCTGATAAAAGAGATTTTTTTTATTGTCCATCATCTCCTCAGATATCAGTTGATCATGGCTGGAACCAGCTTCTACACCCCCAGCGATCAACTGCTATCCTTTGGGGAAGTTGTTGCTCT
Source organism: Eleutherodactylus coqui (assembly GCF_035609145.1). NCBI lineage: Eukaryota > Metazoa > Chordata > Amphibia > Anura > Eleutherodactylidae > Eleutherodactylus > Eleutherodactylus coqui. Next base: position 256,394,748 of record NC_089839.1, on the reverse strand, counting down.
TGCAGATCTTGCCTATCGCCATAATGCATGGTAAATGTGATACTACATGGTGCCCATTCAAGTAAATTGGCTGATAAGAAGGAGCCCTAAGTAAGTATAATCCCTTTTAGAATGCCCTAACAGTGCCTAAAAGTTGGTGTTGTTTTGATCTCTTTAAGGGCTTAGTCACACGGGCGTTTATTGCCGCGATTTGCGCATGCGCATGCGTCCGTCGATTTTTTAAAACCATTGCTTTGCAATGGTATCGGACACATGAGCGCTTTTTATGCGCTCGTCCGATAAATTAGAGAACAGAAATCGCAGATCGCACCTATCTGCGATCTGCGATTCCTGTTCTCTTCTCTATATGCGCTCAATGGGGCCGGCGGCAGCAGCGCCGACCCCAATGAGAACATATAGAAGATAAATCATTCTTCTCTGCCACAGCTGGAACAGCTGTGGCAGAGAAGAACGATGTTTGCCCATTGAATTCAATGGAGCGGCAATACAGCCGCTCCATTGAAAGCAATGGGCTGCCGGCGTGCGCGGGGTTAATTGTCGGGAAGGGGTTAAATATATAACCCCTTTCCTGCAATGCATCCTGAAAAGTGAAAAAATAAAAAAAATGTATGTACTTACCTGCTCCCTGCAGCTGGAGATCCCGGCGGCCGGCTTGCAGTGGGTGTGAAGGGGGTGTGACTCAGGCTTGCCCCTGATTGGCTCAGCCTGAGCCAATCAGAGGCTGATCTCAGTCACACCCATTCATGAATTCATGAATGGGTGTGACTGAGACTTGCTTCTGATTGGCTCAGCGCTGAGCCAATCAGGGGCAAGCCTGAGTCACACCCCCTTCACACCCACTGCAGGCCGGCCGCCGGGATCTCCAGCTGCAGGGAGCAGGTAAGTACATACATTTTTTTTATTTTTTCACTTTTTAGGATGCATTGCAGGAAAGGGGTTATATATTTAACCCCTTCCCGACAATTCATCCCACACTCGCCCGCAGCGCTTGCATTCAATGGAGCCGCTGTATTGCCGTCTCCATTGAATGCAATGCGCTGGACAGCTCCGGCCCGTTTCTAATGAAACGCGGCTAGGAGCAGATTTTCGGGCGATTTTTGGGCCGATTTTTCGGCGCCGGTCACGCGATTTGCGCATGCGCATCCGTCATGCGATGCGCAAATCGCGTGAAAAAACGCCCGTGTGACTAAGGCCTAATTTGGTAACATAGTTACATATTAAAATTTTTAGGTCGTATCACTTTAAGAGTTAAAATTGGTGCAGTGGTACGGCAGCTCTATTATTACTGTGAATATTACTATCATTATCAGCAGCACAGAAATTCTCCTCAGATATAAAACATAAGGAAAGGATCTGTTTGGTAAAAGTAATGATTCTTGGAAAAAAAAAATATCCTCTTTACATAATACATTGCAGATGGCGTCTGCAGGTAAATTATATCTTCATTTTTAGAAGTTAAACTGGCATAACGCAGTGAATAAATCAGTTATATTTAAATAGGAACTCAAATAGGATAAGGGTTTAATTGGATTGCATTACAATTTGATTTACAATAAAATATAATTTTGGGAGATTTAATATGTGTTTTTCCCCCGCTGCACCGTGGCATGCTACGCAATCTTTATGTATTTAGACACTATTTAAAATTACATTTTGTGTGAACTTTTTTTTAAGGAGATGACAAGAATAAATCAGTTTCTTCCCGGTGACATTTTTAAAAACTTGAATTATGGTTTATGTAAACAAGTTCAGATTCAATTGAAAAAGATTGATCTGCAGAGTCTTGCTATCTCAAGTTTAGCACTTTTTCATTGCTGTATAATTACTGTTAGAGGCTGAAATTCTGGAGGGTGAAGTTATTGGTCATGGAATTTTCAGTGACATGTCAAAACCTAAGACACAACAAAAAAATTAATCAAACTCTGTTATGAATCAGAGAGATGTATTTAGGTGCATTTATGTATCATTTTGTCTATTTGCCCAATCATTCAGTAGGCACTTTATATATGAAATGCAAATAGGTGTGTATTTTTTTTATCCTAAAATCCAAGAAGGATACCAAAGGAAAAAAAGAAATATTTCCTGTCAAGTTTTAGTCGCCAGAATGGAATAGCAAGAGATGAAAATAATGTCTTTGTGCTATATTTTATATATTTTCAACATGCTGGGATTTTATTTGAAGCCCATTTTTTAACTTTTGAAGGAGCAGACTACAAACTATTGGCAATCATACTGTTTAACTCAAACTCTCTGTACATATATCCTATGAAATAGATTGTTCTGAGGAGCTTACATTATTTGGAAATGATTTTGCTAAACTTCTCCCTGCCTTTTCTTTTTCTTTGATCAACTCTTGATAGTTTTAGCTTTTCTAGATGAGACTAGGAATAAAAAGGACATATGAACCCTTTCCGTACATGGGTGTCTGCGTATAGAACAGGCTAGGGAGAAGCCCACTCCGTACACTACGGGGGTCGGCCATCTTTGAAAGCGTAAATTGCAAGGTGGCTACTAGGTGTCAGGACAGCCTGGGCCTTTTTTGAAGGCACTCAATGTTGTCATGAGTGAGTGCCTGTTAAGATGATTCTGTGGCTCGTCCTAATAAAACACTTTTCAAAATACAGTATGAGGGCTTAGTCAGACGGGCGTTTTTTGCCGCGATTTGCGCATGCGCATGCGTCCGGCGATTTTTTAAAACCATTGCTTCGCAATGGTATCGGACACATGAGCGCTTTTTATGCGCTCGTCCGAAAAATTATAGAACAAAAAATCGCAGATCGCACCTATCTGCGATTCCTGTTCGCTTCTGTATATGCGCTCAATGGGGCCGGCGGCAGCAGCGCCGACCCCATTGAGAACATATAGAAGACAAATCATTCTTCTCTGCCACAGCTGTAACAGCTGTGGCAGAGAAGAACGATGTTTGCCCATTGAATTCAATGGAGCGGCAATACAGCCGCTCCATTGAAAGCAATGGGCTGCCGGCGTGCGCGGGGTTAATTGTCGGGAAGGGGTTAAATATATAAACCCTTCCCTGCAATTCATGCTAAAATGTGTTAAAATAAAAAAAAATTGTATACTCACCTTTCCGCTGCAGCCGGAGTCCAGCCGCGGCCGCTGTCAGTTCTCCTGAACTGCTTCTCGGCACTATTCAGCCGGCGGGGCTTTAAAATCCCCGCCTGCTGAATGATCTGCTCTGATTGGTCACAGCCTGACCAATCAGAGGCCGGTTTCACTCACACACCCATTCATGAATTCATGAATGGGTGAGTGACTGCTGCCTCTCAGCGCTGAGCCAATCAGGGGCAGGTCTGACTCACATCCATTCATGAATTCATGAATGGGTGTGAGTGAGGCATGCCTCTGATTGGCTCAGCGCTGAGCCAATCAGGGGGCAGGTCTGACTCACACCCCCTTCACACCCACTGCAGGACGGCTGCCCGGAGCTGCAGGCAGAAGGTGAGAATGCAATTTTTTTTTATTTTAACACATTTTAGGATGGATTGCAGGTAAGGGCTTATATATTTAAGCCCTTACCGACAATTCATCCCGGGCTCGCCCGCAGCGCATTGCTTTCAATGGAGACGGCTGTATTGCCGTCTCCATTGAATGCAATGCGCTGGACAGCTCCGGCCCGTTTCTAATGAAACGCGGCTAGGAGCAGATTTTCGGGCGATTTGCGGGCGACTTGCGCGCACCGGTCACGCGATTTGCGGATGCGCATCCGTCATGCGATCCGCAAATCGCGGCAAAAAACGCCCGTCTGACTAAGGCCTGATGCATTATACTAAATAATAATAATAATAATCTTTATTTATATAGCACCAAATATTCCGCAGCGCTTACATAGACAGGGGGGATACTGAAAGACAAAAGTACAAAATTTACAGAACCACGGTTACATAGTAATCAGTTGATTGAAACAATAGGGAAGGGTCCTGCTCCAACGAGCTTACATACTACAAGTAATGGGGTGATACAGAAGGTAAAGGGGCTGGAGATGTGCACTGTATGGCGAGGTGGAGAGTGAGGGATGCTATACACAAACAATGGTCAGACATTAAGCTGTGTGACGGCAGAATCGGTATGACTGCAGGGGCAGAGTACAGAAGGGTTTGTTTAGGTAAGCAATCAAACAATTATAAGTCCCCGATGGAGACTAAAGAAACAAGTTAAAATAAGTAAAATAAAGTTTTTGCTTTTTTTTATTACTGTAAGAAATAATTTTAAAAAACCTATTTTCCCAGTCTTTACATGAAAAAGTAAAAAAAAAACAAAAAAAAACCAAGTGGTATTGCTGCATCTGTCCAATTTATTAAAATATCACATGTTTAGTTATGCATGGTGAACAGCATTAAAAAAAAGAAAAAAACGCATACAATGCCAAGAAAACTTTGAATAAAAAGCTATCAAAAAGTCATGCGCCCCAAAATGGTATCAATATAAACTACAGGTCACCTCACAAAATAATGAGCCACGACACAACCCTTTCAATGGTAAAATATAAAAGTTATGGGGATCAAAAGATGGCAACAGAGAGTAATTTTGTTGCTGTGAATGCCGTAATAGCAAAACCTCCAAAATTGGTACATTATATAGTACATTAAATGGTATCATTGAAAAATAGGACTCCTCCCCAAGAAAAAATAAGCTCTCATGTAGCTATGTTGTGAAAAAAAACATAAAAGCAGTATGATTTTTTGAAAGTGGGGAGGAAAAAAATGAAAATGAGAAAACAAAAAAGGTCTGCAACTGGAAGGGGTTAATATGCTAATTCGGATGAAATTAGTTGTCTGGTCTGGGAAACCTAATTCTATATACCCTTTTAGGACATTCTAGTTCATAAAGCAGAGAGCAAATGAAAATAGTGGAAAAGGTTTACTAATAGAGATGAGCGAGTATACTCGCTAAAGGCAATTGCTCGAGCGAGCATTGCCTTTAGCGAGTACCTGCCCACTCGAGACAAAAGGTTCGGGTGCCGGCGGCGGGCAGGGAGCTGCAGGGGAGAGCGGGGCGGAACGGAGGGGAGATCCCTCTCTCCCTCTCTCCCCCCCCCCCCCCCGCTCCCTCCTGCTGACTGCCGCTACTCACCGCTCCCCCACGCCGGCACCCGAACCTTTCGACTCGAGCGGGCAGGTACTCGCTGAAGGCAATGCTCGCCCGAGCAGTTGCCTTTAACGAGTATACTCGCTCATCTCTATTTACTAATACTGTCTAATTACTGTCAAACTTACACAGTTGTGAAATGTGCCAGATGTATCACAGTGGCTCATGCTGAATGAGCCCAGCCATGTAGGAGTCATCACTATACGCCGGTCCCAAGCCTGGATAAATGGGGAGGGTTAGGGTTAGGGAAAGACCTGCCAACCTACCCTGTAAAAACTTTGTCTTGGAAACCTTATGAAAGAGTTCTCAAATGATTCAGATATGGTATCTGATGGCAGGCCCCCCAGGCTAAAGGATTCTCTAAATGCGACTGGGGAAGAGCAAAGACTGAGTACAAGTAGTCAGGGTTTTCCTCATGACGCAACTGGGGGAAAGCCCTCAGGAAGCCCAGCTACTGATGCGCCTCATAATAAAAGGAAAGTACTGCGCTGTACCAAAGCTCACATACTAGCAGCATGGAATGTGCGTGGCATGAGTCTAGGGAAATTGGACACTGTGAAATATGAAATGACAAGACTTGACATTGATATTTTTGGGATTAGTGAATTGCACTGGACAGGTAATGGGTATTTTCAGACCGATGACTTCACATTGCGCTATGCTGGACACGAGGAAATCAAGAGGAATGGAGTAGCCTTTATTACAAACAAGCAGACCTCAAGGGCAGTAGAAAGTTTTAGAACAATCAGCAAACATATCATTGCTATCTGGATACGTGATAAGCCAGTGAACATCTCCATCAAGATGGATGCTAATGAGGAAACGATTGAAGATTTTTATTAGAGATGAGCAAGCCTACTCGGCCACGCCCCTTTTTCGCCCGAGTACCGTGATTTTCGAGTACTTCCGTACTCGGGTGAAAAGATTCGGGTGGCCCCGTGGGTGAGTGGGGGGTTGCAGTGGGGAGTCGGGGGGAGAAGGAGAGAGAGAGGGCTCCCCCCTGTTCCCTGCTGCTACCCCCTGCTCCGTCACGCCTCCCCCGGCCCCCCCCGAATCTTTGCACCTGAGTACTGAAGTACTCGAAAATCGCGGTGCTCGATCGAGTAATTACTCGAAACGAGTAGGTTCGCTCATCTCTAATTTTTATGTCCGCCTCCAGAAAACTCTAAACAAAGTGCCTAAAGAAGAACATCATTTACATTATGGCTGACTTCAATTCCAAAGTCAGCAGCCAGACAGAAGCAACCATCACAGGAAGATTTGGGTTTGGTGAAAGAAATGAAGCTGGTGATCACTTAGTACTGTTCCACGAAGATAATCGTCTCAGGATAACAAACATATGGTTTGTGCAACACAAACTCTGACTGTATTTGTGGACATCTCCCAATGGCCTCCATCGAAATCAGATGGATTACATCCTGTGTAATTATCATTGGCCAAGTTCAGTCGTTGAAATAAAATGCTTTCATGGCACCAACTGTAGAACTAATCCCGAACGCCTTGCTGTTAAGATCAAGATCAAAATCCGTAGCATTAAAAAAGTTGGTCCATTGAGAAAATTTGACACCTCTAAAATCCCCCAATCATACACTATTAGGCCTTAGTCAGACGGGCGTTTTTTTGCGCGATTTGCGCATGCGCATGCGTCCGGCGATTCTTTAAAACCATTGCTTTGCAATGGTATCGGACACATGAGTGCTTTTTATGCGCTCGTCCGATAAATTATAGAACAGAAATCGCAGATCGCACCTATCTGCGATCTGCGATTCCTGTTTTCTTCACTATATGCGCTCAATGGGGCCGGTGGCAGCAGCGCCGACCCCGTTGAGAACATATAGAAGACAAATCAGTCTTCTCTGCCACAGCTGTAACAGCTGTGGCAGAGAAGAACGATGTTTGCCCATTGAATTCAATGGAGCCGGCAATACAGCCGACTCCATTGAAAGCAATGGGCTGCCGGCGTGCGCGGGATGAATTGTCGGGAAGGGCTTAAATATATAAGCCCTTCCCTGCAATTCCTCCAGAAAAGTGTTAAAATAAAAAATATATACATACTCACCTGCTCCCGGCAGCCGGAGTTCCGCGCGGCCGGCCTGCAGTGGGTGTGAAGGGGGTGTGAGTCAGACCTGCCCCCTGATTGGCTCAGCGCTGGGGTCCATCGCTGACATGCTGTTAGCACTGCAAATACACAAAGGTCGGAGCAGAAGCAGCAGAATTCTCTACGCCGACCTCAGTGTAGTGGGTGGCGCTAATAACTGCAGGCACAGCTTGCGTTGATTTCAATGAGAGCCATTCAATGAATGGCTGAGTGCTGTCTCTGATTGGCTGAGCAATGTGACCAATCACAGGCAGCGCTCAGCTGTCATTCAATGAATGAGTGAGAGCTGCCTCTGATTGGTCACAGCGCTCAGCCAATCAGAGGCAGCGCTTTCTGGAGGCAGGGATTTGTCAATTCCTGGCCACCAGAATACAGATATAATAATAATCTTTATTTGTATAGCGCCAACATATTCCGCAGCACTTACATAGACAGGGGGAATACAGAAAGACAAAAAATCCAAAAATTACAGAACCACAGTTACATAGTAATCAGTTGATGGAAACAATAGAGGTAAGGGTTCTGCTCTAACGAGCTTACATACTACAAGTAATGGGGTGATACAGACGGTAAAGGGCTGGAGATGTGCACAGTGTGACGAGGTGGAGAGTGAGGGATTCCATACACATAGACAATGGTCAGACATTTGGGCGTGTGACGGCAGAATCGGTATGACTGCAGGAGTGGTTTATCTTAGCTAGCAGGGATTGTAGTCAATAGGTCAGGGAGCATGTTATCAGGCAGAGTACAGAGGCGTTTGTTTAGGGTATGCGGTATGCCTCCCTGAAGAGGTGCGTTTTTAGAGCACGCCTGAAATTCTGCGAGTCCTGGATTGCTCGGATAGCCTTTCGTAGTGCGTTCCAGAGGATCGGTGCTGCTCTGGAAAAGTCTTGGAGGCAGGAATGAGAAGTTCGAATTAAAGGGGCGCTCAGTCTGGTTTCGTTAGCAGAGCGGAGAGCCCGGGCTGGGTGATGGAGTGAGATTAGGGAGGCAATATAGGGGGGCGCTGCTCTGTAGAGGGCTTTGTGGATGAAGGTAGCGAGTTTAAATTGAATTCTGTATTTGACGGGCAGCCAGTGCAGTGACCGGCACAGGGCAGAGGTGTCCAAGTAGCTGCTGGGCAAGAAGATGAGCCTGACTACTGCATTCAGGATGGATTGGAGAGGTCAGAGTCTGGTGCAGGGGAGGCCGATCAGCAACGAGTTGCAATAATCGAGCAGCGAGTGGATAAGGGCAACAGTAAGCGTTTTTAGCGTGTCTACAGTGAGAAAAGAGCAGATTCTTGCGATGTTCTTGAGGTGCTGCTGACATGTTCGGGCGAGAGATTGGATGTAGGGGGTAAATGTTAGATCAGAGTCGAATATGACTCCAAGGCAATGAGCATATTGTGTAGGAGTTATGGTGGCGCCACACACTGAGATGGAGATGTCAGGATGAGGTCGGTAAGTGGAGGGTGGAAATATCAATAAGTCAGTTTTTGAGAGGTTCAGTTTTAGGTAGAGAGAGGACATAGTGTTATAGAGACAGCGGACAGACAGTTGGTGATGTTTTGGAGGAAAGGTGCAGAGATGTCACAGGAAGAGGTGTATAGCTGTGTGTTGTCAGCATACAAGTGGTATTGGAGGCCAAATCTTCTGATGGTTTGTCCAATAGGGGCTATGTAGATAGAAGAAAGGAGGGGGCCGAGGACCGAGCGCTGGGGGACCCCTACAGATGAAGACTGGCAGGGATGGGGAGAAGAGCCGGACAGCATTTCTAGGTGAGTTAAATCATTATTATTTTTTTAACAATTAGGGATGATATTCGGGGTATGGCTTATATTTCAAGCCCTCCCTGAAAAACATCGCTGCAGGGGAAAGCAATGGGATGACAGCTGTGACAGAGGATTCTTTTTAGTCCCTGCTGCAGACCCCTCAACACTGAACACTGTAACAGTGCTGTCACAGTGTTCAGTGAAGAGGGGATTCCCTCTGGGAGTCCCCTCATTCCCTATCACCTCTGTCTTTTATGTGCAGCACAGACCTTACGAATGCACATTCAAGGCACGCATGTCCTATCTTTTGCAGGTGCGAGTATTTTGCACCTGTAAAAAATGGACATGTGAAAACTTAAAAGGAAACCAATGGTTCTACTAGATGCAATTTTGTTTTGAGCACATAGGCGCGCACAAAAAATTGCTCATCTGACTGCGGCCTATGGGTACTTTTACATATAGGAAAGTCTGTGTAGATTTTCTGTAATGGAAAATCTGCAACAAAAAATGACCCCCCCCCTTCCCCCCCCCTCCCAAGAGCTGAGGATGCAGCGGGTCTTCTGCACCCGTCCGGACCTTCTATTTTCTTCACTGCAGATGTGTGTGGAAGTGCTGTACACGCGAAGTGGAGTTTGTGTTTTTTTTAAAAACTCCTGCTTTCCCACGGAATTCACGGTCCCTCTGCAATTCAATTGTGGACAGGCCGTGGATCGGACGGCTTCAATTGACTACAATGGAAGCCATCCATGCGGAGACCACACTAAAATAGAGCATGCTGTGATTTGTTTTCTGGAACAAAAGGTCCGCAAAACAAATCTGCATGCTTTAATTCATGTCTGGACGCCCATTTGCACGAATTCCGCAAATCAGATACGCCCGTGGACAGTGGACCTTAGTTTCTTTTTTTGACCATATCCTAATGTCTGTTGCCAGCCATAACCTCTGTCTGCTCTCCTTTTGCACATGCGCCAACCTTGAACCTAGCTCTTTCTGGCTACTTTTCTTGCCTGCTACCTTGTTTGATAACATGACTTGGTGTCCTTGCACTCCTAGGTGTCAGCTTATTGCTAAAGAAGACTACGTCTGGGTTTAGTGATCTGGAGATTCCTGGGAGAAAGTCCATACCTTCTTGTGAGGTTCAAAGGCTCTTTCACACAAGCGTTGCATCATCACACTGGCTGCAACGCGGCCGAAATATGCGTTTAAAAGGGAAAAAGCCGTGATCGAGTCCTAGCCAAAATTAGCATTTTCTTGTTCATTAACATGGCTGGGTGCGTTGTATTCGCGAAAAAATAAGCCGCAGCCCGGAAATCCCTCGGTCGTCATAAATCCTCAGTATGAGAGCATTTTACAAACAACAAATGGTGCATACTTAATACTTGGGAATAATAACCATGATAAGTTGATACCTCTTAGACTTGGACTTCCCGAGAGCTCAAAATATAATAAGAGGTAAATATAACCACCGAATGTGTGTTAAGGCTAGAGAACCGATCTTCAGGGTGCGGGCAGACGAGCGTAGGCGTATTTACGTTCGCACGAGCGCAACGTATAATCACCCGAGCGATCGTTTTTCACCGATCACGACCAGAGCTAGAAAGCGTATTTTCGTTTGTTCCTACTTTGCAAATGGTCTTTTCGGCGATTGAATATGCGTTGGCGCGTATTTTGGTCGCATATGTTCCGTGTTTTTTTCGGGTTGCCGTTTTTACGCGCCGTAAAATCGCCCATGTGAACGAATACATTCGAAACCATTGCCTCAGATGGTCACGTATATACGTTTGGTCGCAAAAACGCGCCGTTTATGCGCTCATCTGCCCGCACCCTCAATGTCTCTATCACGGTGTGACTGGTGGATGATTGTGAATCCAGGGTGGCATGGCAGCACTATACCACATGATGTGTCATTTTGGCAAATGTTTATTGTCCATTGACACTAGTTGACAAAAACTAGTTAACTACTCCTTGCTTTTAAATGGCTAATTGGCTGACTAAGCCAACTGGCTGCTCACCCAGACAGTCAGCAAATCTTTGGTTATTTAAATCAGATCCTCTGAAGAGAAGGTGCTGGTCGTACTCTCTTTAGGTGGTATTTCTGGCCCTTGTGTTCAGCTGTCTCCTGATCTAACTAGTATTCCTGCAGTATTCATTTTTTTCTGTGTTAGGTGTTCCTAGCTATCTTTAGTCTGCTGGTCTTTATCCTGTGCCCTTTTTGTCATCTGCTCTTTGAAACCTGACCATGTTCCCTATTTTCACCTAGGGCATTTTTAGGGTTGTCCTGGTTCCCAACGTGTGGTCGTCCTTGTCAGAACGGATGCTCTGCTTTATAGATAGGTCTTCCTTTATTTTAATAGATTAGAAAAAGTTCCTAATTTCCCCTTTTTGCTTTACATTTTGCCACTCTTTTGTTATCCGTGTTATTGTGGTATGTATATCTGTAACATCTTCCTCCTGACAACAACTATGGCTTCCACTCTTTCGATTTTGGAGACCGCTGATGACCATGTGACAGCTGGGTCTCTGTAAATTTTAACCTAAGAGGACATACATTTGCTGGGTCCCGGTATGTAGTGCATACAAGGAGAAGGTAAACACCTATCGTAACCATCAATCAGCCAAGTTCCATATTAATGTGTGGCCCTTTGTACTATTATCCTGTATACATCTATTAGTTTTCTGGCAAGAAGATTATTGGATGCTGATGAAAAACATGAATGTAAATCAAGCTTGGGAAAAGGCTGCTGATGAATTTCATTATGAAACACACATAAAACAGAATATGACAATCTCATGCAATTAATTATGAGGCTCCACCTGATAATTTAATTGTGTTTGTCTTAAGTGCACAATAAGAATGTGTGGATGAAAAGACACCTCCATTCCTCAATTATCGACATCCCAACATTTACTTCATCCCACTCGCCTCCTCTCACTTCTGCTCTGTAATTAACTCACCTTTCACCAGTTAGAATACAAAATAAATCTCTGGCAAATAGATGCGAAGGAACATTGTAGAATTATGGCATATCTGTAATTTGTGTTCTACCGCTGCACTTTTTTTTGTGTGTGCGTGTGCCCCGGAGACTAAAATGTTTGTTATTAGAATGCATCTACATTGGACGAACTTTGAGGTCCCTATGCATAATTTTCTTAAACATTACATCTCATTTTTATGGTTAGCTTTTCCATTTTCAAGGCTGTTCAGCCAGTGGTTGCTGCAGTCATCAGCAGGATGCGTGAAACCAGACCGAAAAAAATGGTCTATTTTATTTCAAAGAATATTCTGGATAATGAAGAAACCATTTGTGATGTTCTAAAACATGTATACACATAGGCATTGCCCCATTTATCAGACACAAGAGCTAATTACCTCATATACTGCTAGATCTCTTCTATCCTCCGCATTCCAATTCCCAATATTAACACATAGGTGGTCAAGCTGACCACAGAAAAGTCTGCATGAGTATGAATGCATTAAATAATTTAATGGAAGAAGAGTTTATTAAACTGCCACATTCTAATCAGCATGCGGACCTGCATTCATTAATCTTCCACTGGTCCGTGGTGTGTCTCCGCAGCCAACACAGAGAGCGTTAATGTTAATAGGAGCTTGTAACAAACAGGGACAGTTAATCATGGAAAATGTACTATTAGCCACATGATCATGCATACGGCAATCTGATTACAATCGCGCTTAACCCCTCTGCTGCTATTGTCTTTTAATGGCATTCCTGGAAACTTAGTAAGGAAATATTATTCAACGGGCAGAATTAGATTCTGTGTACAATTTATTTCTATTTGCATGTAAATTCAGTTGCGTCGATGTATATTAATTAATCAGTGTATTTATATTAGGCATTCTAATGAGAGTGATGAACTTATGGAAATAGACTGTGGATAATACAGACATTATTCCATCTTTATTAGGGGATAAACATCTTGGAAATATTTTGGATACATTTTAAATAATAGTAAATATTATTCTATTTCTAACAATGGAATTGTGAGTAGGTGTGTATATGTGTATGCACACGTGACACATGTGTGATGTATGCTGTTTGACTATGCTTAGTGGGATGTGACAGATATGACATTGTATAGGTACATACTTAGATTCTGTCAATCACTTGTGCTTTCATAGAAATATTTAAATAATAGAATCGTGTGGCATGTTTATAGAAAACTTGGATTTCTTGAGGTTTGCAGTGTGCAAAATGATTATGGCTGGTACAAAAAGGTGTCAACTGGCAGAGACAGACGATACTCGCCATGTTTGGAGCGGGTTTGGCTACTGAGTCAGCTCCATACATATGTGCTGCGGATGGCTATTTACATCCTAACTGCAAAGAGTACATGAGTGTTACGAAGGGGTTAATGTTAACTTCACTTAAAGAGTTATTACATGTTATGTCCCCGTGGACATGTCTAGTTATCAGGGATGTGCCCAGCCTTTCTGATGCCTGAAATAAACAGTGAAATGGCATCCCTCCCCAAAGAATTACACTCTTTGGCAAAAAAAAATCAAGCACTTAGAAGGAGTTGTCATCATGGTGCAAAACTCGGCACACAGTTACATCTCAGGCAGATATGCAAATAATTAGCATTGTGGCATGATTAGATGAAGGTCTTGCCACCTGAGGCTTATAAAAACTGACAACGGCCATGTTTGTGTCTGGAAATCTCGGGGTGAGCGTCTCAATTCTGCCTTTGCTGTGGAGTGGCACACTGCCCCCCACTGCTGGTGTGATGGTCTGGGAGGTCATTGTATACGTCAGTCAATCACCCCTGTGGTACGAGGGACAATGACAGCTCAGCGATATGTTCAGGACATCCTGCAGCCATATGTGTTTCTCTGATAGCGGCTTCCAAGAGGCATTTTCTGGCAAGATAATGCTCGGCTGTATACACAAGGGAGTCACAGGAATGCTTCCACAACATTTCCACACTTCCGTGGCTTTCCCAGTCACCACAGTTATCATCAATAGAACAAGTATGGGACCATCTGGTATGCTAACTTTGACAGCCTATGAGTTTGCACGATATAAAGGCTCAGTTACAGCAAATGTGGACCAATATGCTGCAGGATTCCATGTGGAACATGTATGCTTCCATGCCCGCCCATATTACATCTTGTATCCAAGCTAGAGGTGTTCCAACAGCATACTAGAGCCTCCATGCTCGCCTGTATCCTATCTTGTACTCAAGCTAGAGGCAATACAACTGGTTACTAGAGCCTCCATGCCTGTCTATATCACATCTTATATCCAAGCTAGAGATGATACAACAGAGTATTAGAGCCTCCACGCCTGCCTGTATCACATCTTGTATCTAAGCTAGAGGTGTTCCAATGGGGTACTAGAGCCTTCATGCCCACCTGTATCATATTTTATACCCAAGCTAGAGGCGCTACAACAGGGTACAAGAGCCTCCATGCCCACCTGTATAGCATCTTGCATCCAAGCTAGAAGTGGCCTAACAGGGTACTAGAGCCTCCATGCCCACCTGTATCAAATCTTGCATCCAAGCTTGAAGCAGCCCAACAGGGTAATAGAGCCTCCCTTCAAGTGGGCAGTTTTCCATGATAAATTATCTTATTGCTTTGATATGGTAATCACTTAGTTATATCAACATTACAATCACACATAGAACGTTTCATTCAATTCCAACAACTCCCTCTAGGTGATTGATTTTTTATTGACAATTAGTGTATATAGTCTATAATGAACTATATAATGGGACTCTAGGTGAGGGATGGGGGTTCTGATGAGCTGCTTTTTATCTTCAGCAGGTTCCCTGTTAGGGTGGATTCACACGTACGTATATCGGCTCGGCTTTCACGCCCAGCCGATATACGTCGTCCTCATCTGCAGGGGGGGGGGGGGGGGGCTGGAAGAGCCAGGAGCAGGAACTGAGCTCCCACCCCCTCTCTGCCTCCTCTCCGCCCCTCTGCACTTTTTGCAATGGGGAGAGGCGGGACGGTGGCGGGGCTAATTAGCGGACCTTAGCCCCGCCCCCGTCCCACCTCCTTTCATTGCAAATAGTGCAGAGGGGCGGAGAGGAGGCAGAGAGGGGGCGGGAGCTCAGTTCCTGCTTCTGGCTCTTCCAGCCTCCCCCCCTGCAGAGATAGACAACGTATATCGGCAGGGCGTGAAAACCGAGCCGATATACGTTTGTGTGAATGCACCCTTACAGTGCTGTGGCCTGAGAAATCATTGTGGGCACACACCGTGACTTTTTTCACAAGGCTATTTGAACGCGCTCTCCCATAGAGGTGAATGAGAAAGTGCGTGCACACAACCTCATGAAAAGAGTTGAGCTGCATGCACACGCTTATTAATGTACAATTCCAATTTATTAAAATCTTACATTTTTAGTAGAGATGAGCGAGCACCAAAATGCTCGGGTGCTCGTTACTCGGGACGAACTTTTCGCGATGCTCGAGGGTTCGTTTCGAATAACGAACCCCATTGAAGTCAATGGGCGACCCGAGTATTTTTGTATTTCGCCGATGCTCGCTAAGGTTTTCATGTGTGAAAATCTGGGCAATTCAAGAAAGTGATGGGAACGACACAGCAACGGATAGGGCAGGTGAGGGGCTACATGTTGGGCTGCATCTCAAGTTCACAGGTCCCACTATTAAGCCACAATAGCGGCAAGAGTGGGTGCCCCCCCTCCCAACAACTTTTACTTCTGAAAAGCCCTCATTAGCATGGCATACCTTAGCTAAGCACCACACTACCTCCAACAAAGCACAATCACTGCCTGCATGACACTCCGCTGCCACTTCTCCTGTGTTACATGCTGCCCAAACCCCCCCCCCACGACCCAGTGTCCACAGCGCACACCAAACTGTCCCTGCCCAGCCTTCAGCTGCCCTCATGCCACGCCACCCTCATGTCTATTTATAAGTGCGTCTGCCACAGGAAAAGCAGGCACACACTGCAGAGGGTTGGCATGGCTAGGCAGCGACGACCCCATAAAAGGGGCGGGCCGATAGTCCACAATGCTGTACAGAAGCAATGAGAAATCAAATCCTGTGCCACCTCCATCTGGAGCTGCACACGTGGGCATAGCAATGGGGAACCTATGTGCCACACACTATTCATTCTGTCAAGGTGTCTGCATGCCCCAGTCAGACCGCGGTTTTTTATAAACAGTTACAGGCAGGTACAACTCCGCAATGGGAATTCCGTGTGCACCCACAGCATGGGTGGCTCCCTGGAACCCACCGGCGGTACATAAATGTATCCCATTGCATTGCCCATCACAGCTGAGGTAATGTTGTGCCAAATGCAGGTGGGCTTCGGCCCACACTGCATGCCCCAGTCAGACTGGGGTTCTTTAGAAGTGGACACATGCAGTTACAACTCCGTGTGGACCGACAGCATGGGTGGGTGCCAGGAAGCCACCGGCGGTACATAAATATATCCCATTGCATTGCCCATCACAGCTGAGGTAATGTCGTGCTTAATGCAGGTGGGCTTCGGCCCACACTGCATGCCCCAGTCAGACTGGGGTTCTTTAGAAGTGGACACATGCAGTTACAACTCCGTATGGACCGACAGCATGGGTGGGTGCCAGGAAGCCACCGGCGGTACATAAAAATATCCCATTGCATTGCCCAACACAGCTGAGGTAGTAATGTCGTGCTTAATGCAGGTGGGCTTCGGCCCACACTGCATGCCCCAGTCAGACTGGGGTTCTTTAGAAGTGGAAACAGATGCATTTACAACTCCCTGTGGACCGACAGCATGGGTGGGTGCCAGGAACCCACCGGTGGTACATAAATATATCCCATTGCAGTGCCCTACTCAGCAGAGCTAACGTCAGATACAATACAGGTGGGCTTTGGCCCACACTGCATGCCCCAGTCAGACTGGTAATATGTACCTTAACAGTAACCTCGTTGGTGGTAATGTGGTGGTGACTGCGGACCTAGTAGCGCGGTTTTATGTAGTTGGTTTTCGGAATGTGGCCATGATTAAGTGGGCCGTGGTGGGGGGATTGTGGTGGTGGTGCTCTCTTGTAGTGTTGTTAAAGGTGAAATTCTTGGACTGCCACCAGACGGACCAATGCAAAGGTATTTGCCAAGAATGTTTTCATTGTTGGAGGAGGAGGGGGATGTTTTGGAGGCACTATGTGTCCTCTCCACGTGTCCATGGTTATATGCACCTTAACAGTAACAGCGTTGGTGGGAAATGGCCTCGCCGCCATCATGTCTTTGTGAAGCCTCTGTTTCCACACCCCAGTGACATATCATTAGCTGCGGTATAGGCAGAGCCCCGAATTATTAACATTTCAGCAGTAGTATTAGGGACAGGCCCCACTAACATATCACTAGCAGCAGTATAGGGGGAGCGCAGTCTTAGTTCCATTTCAGTAATAGTAGCACTCAAGACAGGCCCCAGTAACAATTCCGAAGCAGCAGTATAGGAGGAGCGCAGTCTTAGTTCCATTTCAGTAATAGTAGCACTCAAGACAAGCCCCAGTAACAATTCCCATTGCAGCAGTTTAGGGAGATAACAGTCTCTTTCACATTTCAGTAGCTGCAGCATAGACAAGGCCCCAGTTACATTTATGTAGCAAAAGTGTAGGCCAACCCCACACACCTTTCTGTACCATGAGTGCAGGCGAAGAACATAGAAATTACAATGATTACACTGTAAGTGAGGGCCCAAAAAAATTGGTGTAGCAACAGTACTAGTGTACCTCAGAAAAAATTGGCCATGCCCAACCAAGATGGCAGGTGAAACCTATTAATCGCTTTGGTTAATGTGGCTTAAGTGGTAACTAGGCCTGGAGGCAGCCTAGTTTAACGAAAAATTGGTTCAAGTTAAAGTTTCATCGCTTGTAAGAGCATTGAAACGTATAAAAATTGTTTGGAAAAATTATATGAGTGAGCCTTGTGGCCCAAAGAAAAATTGCCCGTTCGGCGTGATTACGTGAGGTTTCAGGAGGAGGAATATTATACACAGATTCATGAAGCAGAAATGTCACCGTTTTGGATGGTGATACAGAACGATGCTTCCATCCGCGGGTGCAGCCTACGTATTGCTTAGGTATCGCTGCTGTCCGCTGGTGGAGAAGAGAAGTCTGGGGAAATCCAGGCTTTGTTCATCTTGATGAGTGTAAGCCTGTCGGCACTGTCGGTTGACAGGCGTGTACGCTTATCTGTGATGATTCCCCCAGCCGCACTAAACACCCTCTCTGACAAGACGCTAACCGCAGGACAAGCAAGCACCTCCAGGGCATACAGCGCGAGTTCAGGCCACGTGTCCAGCTTCGACACCCAGTAGTTGTAGGGGGCAGAGGCGTCACGGAGGACGGTCGTGCGATCGGCTATGTACTCCCTCACCATCCTTTTACACTGCTCCCGCCGACTCAGCCTTGACTGGGGAGCGGTGACACAGTCTTGGTGGGGAGCCATAAAGCTGTCCAGGGCCTTAAAGAGTGTTGCACTGCCTGTGCTGAACATGCTGCTCGATCTCCGCACCTCCCCTGCTACCTGGCCCTCGGAACTGCGCCTTCTGCCACTAGCGCTGTCGGAGGGGAATTTTACCATCAGCTTGTCCGCCAGGTTCCTGTGGTATAGCAACACTCTCGAACCCCTTTCCTCTTCGGGAATGAGAGTGGAAAGGTTCTCCTTATACCATGGGTCGAGCAGTGTGTACACCCAGTAATCCGTAGTGGCCAGAATGCGTGCAACACGAGGGTCACGAGAAAGGCATCCTAACATGAAGTCAGCCATGTGTGCCAGGGTACCTGTACGCAACACATGGCTGTCTTCACTAGGAAGATCACTTTCAGGATCCTCCTCCTCCTCCTCCGCCTCCTCCTCCGCCTCCTCCTCCTCAGGTCATACACGCTGAAAGGATGACAGGCAAGCAGCATGGGTACTGTCAGCAGTGGGCCAAGCTGTCTCTTCCCCCTCCTCCTCATCCTCCTCATGCTCCTCCTCCTCCTCCTCAATGCGCTGAGATATAGACAGGAGGGTGCTCTGACTATCCAGCGACATACTGTCTTCCCCCGCCTCCGTTTCCGAGCGCAAAGCATTTGCCTTTATGCTTTGCAGGGAACTTCTCAAGAGGCATAGCAGAGAAATGGTGACGCTAATGATTGCAGCATCGCCGCTCACCACCTGGGTAGACTCCTCAAACTTTCCAAGGACCAGGCAGATGTCTGCCAACCAGGCCCACTCTTCTGAAAATAATTGAGGAGGCTGACTCCCACTGCGCCGCCCATGTTGGAGTTGGTATTCCACTATAGCTCTACGCTGCTCATAGAGCCTGGCCAACATGTGGAGCGCAGAGTTCCACCGTGTGGGCACGTCGCACAGCAGTCGGTGCACTGGCAGATTAAACCGATGTTGCAGTGTCCGCAGGGTGGCAGCGTCCGTGTGGGACTTGCGGAAATGTGCGCAGAGTCGGCGCACCTTTCCGAGCAGGTCTGACAAGCGTTGGTAGCTTTTCAGAAAGCGCTGAACCACCAAATTAAAGACGTGGGCCAGGCATGGCACATGCGTGAGGCTGCCGAGCTGCAGAGCCGCCACCAGGTTACGCCCGTTGTCACACACGACCATGCCCGGTTGGAGGCTCAGCGGCGCAAGCCAACGGTCGGTCTGCTCTGTTAGACCCCGCAGCAGTTCGTGGGCCGTGTGCCTCTTCTCTCCTAAGCTGAGTAGTTTCAGCACGGCCTGCTGACGCTTGCCCACCGCTGTGCTACCACGCCGCGCGACACCGACTGCTGGCGACGTCCTGCTGCTGCTGACACATCTAGATTGCGAGACAGAGGTTGAGGAGGAGGAGGAGGGTGCTTTAGTGGAGGAAGCATACACCGCCGAACATACCACCACCGAGCTGGGGCCCGCAATTCTGGGGGTGGGTAGGACGTGAGCGGTCCCAGGCTCTGACTCTGTCCCAGCCTCCACTAAATTCACCCAATGTGCCGTCAGGGAGATGTAGTGGCCCTGCCCGCCTGTGCTTGTCCACGTGTCCGTTGTTAAGTGGACCTTGCCACTAACCGCATTGGTGAGGGCGCGTACAATGTTGCGGGAGACGTGGTCGTGCAGGGCTGGGATGGCACATCGGGAAAAGTAGTGGCGACTGGGAACTGAGTAGCGCGGGGCCGCCGCCGCCATCATACTTTTGAAGGACTCCGTTTCCACAACCCTATACGGCAGCATTTCAAGGCTGATAAATTTCGCTATGTGGACGGTTAACGCTTGAGCGTGCGGGTGTGTGGCGGCGTACTTGCGCTTCCGCTCAAAGACTTGCGCTAGCGACGGCTGGACGGTGCGGTGCGACACATTGCTGGATTGGGCCGAGGACACCGGAGGTGAGGGTGTGGGTGCAGGCCAGGAGACGGTAGTGCCTGTGTCCTGAGAGGGGGGTTGGATCTCAGTGGCAGGTTGGGGCACAGGGGGAGAGGCAGCGGTGCAAACCGAGGCGGTGAACGGCGTTCGTCCCACCTTGTGGGGTGCTTGGCCATCATATGTCTGCGCATGCTGGTGGTGGTGAGGCTGGTGGTGGTGGCTCCCCGACTGATCTTGGCGCGACAAAGGTTGCACACCACTGTTTGTCGGTCGTCTGCACTCTCAGTGAAAAACTGCCAGACCTTTGAGCACCTTGGCCTCTGCAGGGTGGCATGGCGCGAGGGGGCGCTTTGGGAAACAGTTGGTGGATTATTCGGTCTGGCCCTGCCTCTACCCCTGGCCACCACATTGGCTCTTCCAACCTGCCCTGCTGCTGCACTTGCCTCCCCCTGTCCTCAGTAGGCTTAGCAAACCAGGTGGGGTCAGTCACCTCATCGTCCAGCTGCTCTTCCTCCGAATCCTCTGTGCGCTCCCCTCTCGCACTTACTGCCCTTACTACTACCTCACTGATAGACAACTGTGTCTCACCGTCATCGTCCTCCTCACCCACTGAAAGGTCTTGAGATAGTTGCCGGAAGTCCCCAGCCTCATCCCCCGGACCCCGGGAACTTTCCAATGGTTGGGCATCAGTGACGATAAACTCCTCTGGTGGGAGAGGAACCACTGCTGCCCAATCTGAGCAGGGGCCCGAGAACAGTTCCTGGGAGTCTTCCCGCTCCTGAGCATGTGTCATTGTAGTGGAGTGAGGAGGCTGGGAGTAAGGAGGAGCAGCAGCCAGAGGATTCGGATTTGCAGCACTGGACGGCGCAGAACTGTGGGTGGATGATAGCTTGCTCGAAGCACTTTCTGCCATACACGACAGGACCTGCTCACACTGCTCATTTTCTAATAAAGGTCTCCCGTGTGGACCCATTAATTGGGCGATGAATGTGGGGACGCCAGAAACGTGCCTCTCTCCTAATCGCGCAGCAGTCGGCTGCGATACACCTTGATCAGGAGCTCGGCCTGTGCCCACACCCTCACTTGGGCCTACGCGTCCTCGGCCACGTCCACGTCCTCTAGGCCTACCCCTACCCCTCAGCATGCTGTATTACCAGTGATTTCCCAGGCAGGAAATAAATTGGCGCAAGCCTGCAGGCCAAATAGAATGTTTCCCTTTTTTTTTTAAAGGGAAGGCCCACTGACTATATTCAATCAGATAAGATTAGAAATGTGTTCCACAGAACTGCAGTGTTATATGAAGTGCAGCAGAGCAGTGATTTTTCCCAGGCAGAAAATAAATTGGCGCAAGCCTGCTGTTAAACGTAGCTGGCTGCGTATGATTTCTTTACGTTCTCCACCCACCACACACGTACCCAGAACGCTGAGGACTGTCAGAGGCAGGCCAAATAGAATGTTTCCCTTTTTTTTTTTAAAGGGAAGGCCCACTGACTATATTCAATCAGATAAGATTAGAAATGTGTTCCACAGAACTGCAGTGTTATATGAAGTGCAGCAGAGCGGTGATTATTCCCAGGCAGGAAATAAATTGGCGCAAGAATGCATGCCAAATAGAATGTTTCCCTTTTTTTTTAAAGGGAAGGCCCACTGACTATATTCAATCAGATAAGATTAGAAATGTGTTCCACAGAACTGCAGGGTTGCAGAGTTACTAACTACAGCAGAGTGGTGATTTTTCCCAGGCAGAAAAGAAATTGGCGCAAGCCTGCTGTTAAACGTAGCTGGCTGCGTATGTTTTTTGTTAACGTTCTGCACCCACCACACATGTACCCAGAACGCTGAGGACTGTCAGAGGCAGGCCAAATAGAATGTTTCCCTTTTTTTGGTAAAGAAAAGGCCCACTGCGTATATTCAATCAATAATATATGTCTTCTCGCCCTGCAAATGTGTCACAGAACTGCAGGGTTGCAGAGTTATTAACTACAGCAGAGCGGTGATTTTTCCCAGGCAGGAAAGAAATTGGCGCAAGCCTGCTGTTAAACGTAGCTGGCTGCGTATGATTTCTGTTTACGTTCTGCACCCACCACACACGTACCCAGAACGCTGAGGACTGTCAGAGGCAGGACAAATAGAATGTTTCCCTTTTTTTTTTTAAAGGGAAGGCCCACTGACTATATTCAATCAGATAAGAACTGTGTTCCACAGAACTGCAGTGTTATATGAAGTGCAGCAGAGCGGTGATTTTTCCCAGGCAGGAAATAAATTGGCGCAAGCCTGCTGTTAAACGTAGCTGGCTGCGTATGATTTCTTTACGTTCTCCACCCACCACACACGTACCCAGAACGCTGAGGACTGTCAGAGGCAGGCCAAATAGAATGTTTCCCTTTTTTTTTAAAGAAAAGGCCCACTGACTATATTCAATCAATAATATATGTCTTCTGGCCCTGCCTACACAATTCTGTCCCTGTAGTATTACTGCAGGGCGCAATGCTCTGCACAGCCGATTTTGAAAAAAAAAAAATTTGCAACACTGCTAACAGCAGCCTGCACAGTACTGCACACGGTTAAATGTGGCCCTAAGAAGGACCGTTGGGGTTCTTGAAGCCTACACTCACTCCTAACACTCTCTCTGCCTAACCACCACTTCTGTCCCTGTAGTATTACTGCAGGGCGCAATGCTCTGCACAGCCGATTTTGAAAAAAAAAATTTGTGCAACACTGCTAACAGCAGCCTCCACACTACTGCACACGGATAGATGTGGCCCTAAGAAGGACCGTTGGGGTTCTTGAAGCCTACACACACTCCTAACACTCTCCCTACAGCAGCTCCAACACAACAGCACTTTCCCTCAGCTAACTCACAACGCATCTGAGGCGAGCCGCGGGAGGGGCCGATTTTTATACTCGGGTGACATCTGATCTCACCAGCCACTCACAGCAGGGGGGTGATATAGGCCTTGAACGTCACAGGGGGAAGTTGTAATGCCTTCCCTGTCTTTCAATTGGCCAGAAAAGCGCGCTAACGTCTCAGAGATGAAAGTGAAAGTAACCCGAACACCGCGTGGTGCTCGTTAAGAGTAATGAGCATCCCGAACACCCTAATATTCGCCCGAGCATCAAGCTCGGACGAGTACGTTCGCTCATCTCTAATTTTTAGTTTTGCACGGTGAACAGCATAAAAAACCTAAAAAAGAGGTACAAAATGCCAGAGTTGCACATTTTTGGTCACTCCTACACCAAGAAAAATTTGAATCAAAAAGTCACATGCACCAAAATGGTATCACTAAAAACTACATGACACCTCGCAAAAAAATGAGCCATCACACAACCCTATCAATGGAAGCCTTTAAGAAGGGGTGTATTGGGGTATTATTTGAACATTGAATAAAAATACTGTATTTTGTGGCTATTATACGTATTAAATATCATTTTTTGTGGGCTGTTTTTGTGAGTATTATTTAGATGCTATATATTATTTGACCACTACTATGTTCTGATAGTTTGTGGGCACTGTAGGGTATGATTTTGAGAACTGAAAATTGCCTAATGAATTAAGCATTGAAAGTCATTATTACTCAAAACACAAAAGACAAGATTGAGTCGGGATGATATAGTGGAATTACGTTGTATCATTGGGTAATAACTAGAGATGAGCGAGCACCAAAATGCTTGGGTGCTCATTACTCGGGACGAAATTATCGCGATGCTCGAGGGTTCGTTTTGAATAACGAACCCCATTGAAGTCAATGGGCGACCCGAGCATTTTTGTATATCGCCGATGCTCGCTAAGGTTTCCATTTGTGAAAATCTGGGCAATTCAAGAAAGTGATGGGAACGACACAGAAACGGATAGGGCAGGCGAGGGGCTACATGTTGGGCTGCATCTCAAGTTCCCATGTCCCACTATTAAGCCACAATAGCGGCAAGAGTGCCCCCTCCCCCTCCCAACAATTTTTACTTCTGAAAAGCCCTCATTAGTAATGCATACCTTAGCTAAGCACCACACTACCTCCAACAAAGCACAATCACTGCCTGCATGACACTCCGCTGCCACTTCTCCTGGGTTACATGCTGCCCACCCACCACCCCCACCCCCCTGCGCGACCCAGTGTCCACAGCGCACACCAAATTGTCCCTGTGCAGCCTTCAGCTGCCCTCATGCCACACCACCCTCATGCCTATTTATAACTGCGTCTGCCATGAGGAGAAACCGCAGGCACACACTGCAGAGGGTTGGCACGGCTAGGCAGCGACCCTCTTTAAGAGGGGCGGGGCGATAGCCCACAATGCTGTACAGAAGCAATGAGAAATATAATCCTGTGCCACCTCCATCTGGAGCTGCACACGTGGGCATAGCAATGGGGAACCTATGTGCCACACACTATTCATTCTGTCAAGGTGTCTGCATGCCCCAGTCAGACCGCGGTTTTTTATAAATAGTCACAGGCAGGTACAACTCCGCAATGGGAATTCCGTGTGCACCCACAGCATGGGTGGCTCCCTGAAACCCACCGGCTGTACATAAATGTATTCCATTGCAGTGCCCTGGACAGCAGAGCTAACGTCAGATTAAATGCAGGTGGGCTTCGGCCCACACTGCATGCCCCAACCTGACCGGGGTTTTTAATTCATAGACACAGGCAGGTACAACTCCCTATTGTGAAGTCCCTGTGGACCCACAGCATGGGTGGCTCCCTGGAACCCACCGGCGGTACATTAATATATCCCATTGCATTGTCCATCACAGCTGAGGTAATGTCATGTTAAATGCAGGTGGGCTTTGGCCCACACTGCATGCCCCAGTCAGACTGGGGTTCTTTAGAAGTGGACACATGCAGTTACAACTCCGTGTGGACCGACAGCATGGGTGGCTCCCTGGAACCCACCGGCGGTACATAAATATATCCCATTGCATTGCCCATCACAGCTGAGGTAATTACATGTTTAATGCAGGTGGGCTTCGGCCCACACTGCATGCCCCAGTCAGACTGGGGTTCTTTAGAAGTGGACACATGCAGTTACAACTCCGTGTGGACCGACAGCATGGGTGGGTGCCAGGAAGCCACCGGCGGTACATAAATATATCCCATTGCAGTGCCCAGCACAGCTGATGTAACGTCAGCTTTAATGCAGGTGGGCAAAAAATTAATTGGATTACACTGTAGGAGAGGGCCCCAAAAAATTGGTGTACCAACAGTATTAATGTACCTCAGAAAAATTGCCCATGCCCAACCAAGACGGCAGGTGAAACCCATTAATCGCTTTGGTTAATGTGGCTTAATTTGTAACGAGGCCCGGAGGCAGCCCAGTTAAAATAAAAATTGGTTCAGGTGCAAGTTTCAACTCTTTAATGAGCATTGAAACGTATAAAAATTGTTTACAAAAATTATATGACTGAGCCTTGTGGGCCTAAGAAAAATTGGCCGTTCGGCGTGATTACGTGGGGTTTCAGGAGGAGGAGCAGGAGGAGGAGGATGAATATAATACACAGATTGATGAAGCTAAAAGGTCCCCGTTTTTGATGGTGATAGAGAACGATGCTTCCTGTCGGCACTGTCGGTTGACAGGCGGGTACGCTTATCTGTGATGATTCCCCCAGCCGCACTAAACACCCTCTCTGACAAGACGCTAGCCGCAGGACAAGCAAGCACCTTCAGGGCATACAGCGCGAGTTCAGGCCACGTGTCCAGCTTCGACACCCAGTAGTTGTAGGGGGCAGAGGCGTCACAGAGGACGGTCGTGCGATCGGCTACGTACTCCCTCACCATTCTTTTACAGTGCTCCCGCCGACTCAGCCTTGACTGGGGAGCGGTGACACAGTCTTGCTGGGGAGCCAGAAAGCTGTCAAAGGCCTTAGAGAGTGTTCCCCTGCTGTGCTGTACATGCTGCCTGATCTCCGCGCCTCCCCTGCTACCTGGCCCTCGGAACAGCGCCTTCTGCCACTAGTGCTGTCGAATGGGAATTTTACCATCAGCTTGTCCGCCAGGGTCCTGTGGTATAGCATCACTCTCGAACCCCTTTCCTCTTCGGGTATGAGAGTGGAAAGGTTCTCCTTATACCGTGGGTCGAGCAGTGTGTACACGCAGTAATCCGTAGTGGCCAGAATGCGTGTAACGCGAGGGTCACGAGAAAGGCATCCTAACATGAAGTCAGCCATGTGTGCCAGGGTACCTGTACACAACACATGGCTGTCTTCACTAGGAAGATCACTTTCAGGATCCTCCTCCTCCTCCTCAGGCCATACACGCTGAAAGGATGACAGGCAAGCAGCATGGGTACCCTCAGCAGTGGGCCAAGCTGTCTCTTCCCCCTCCTCCTCAACGCGCTGAGATATAGACAGGAGGGTGCTCTGACTATCCAGCGACATACTGTCTTCCTCCGCCTCCGTTTCCGAGCGCAAAGCGTCTGCCTTTATGCTTTGCAGGGAACTTCTCAAGAGGCATAGCAGAGGAATGGTGACGCTAATGATTGCAGCATCGCCGCTCACCATCTGGGTAGACTCCTCAAAGTTTCCAAGGACCTGGCAGATGTCTGCAAACCAGGCCCACTCTTCTGTAAAGAATTGAGGAGGCTGACTCCCACTGCGCCGCCCATGTTGGAGTTGGTATTCCACAATAGCTCTACGCTGCTCATAGAGCCTGGCCAACATGTGGAGCGTAGAGTTCCACCGTGTGGGCACGTTGCACAGCAGTCGGTGCACTGGCAGATTAAACCGATGTTGCAGGGTGCGCAGGGTGGCAGCGTCCGTGTGGGACTTGCGAAAATGGGCACAGAGCCGGCGCACCTTTCCAAGCAGGTCTGACAAGCGTGGGTAGCTTTTCAGAAAGCGCTGAACCACCAAATTAAAGACGTGGGCCAGGTATGGCACGTGCGTGAGGCTGCCGAGCTGCAGAGCCGCCACCAGGTTACGGCCGTTGTCACACACGACCATGCCCGGTTGGAGGCTCAGCGGCGCAAGCCAGCGGTCGGTCTGCTCTGTCAGACCCTGCAGCAGTTAGTGGGCTGTGTGCCTTTTCTCTCCTAAGCTGAGTAGTTTCAGCACGGCCTGCTGACGCTTGCCCACCGCTGTGCTGCCACGCCGCGCGACACCGACTGCTGGCGACGTGCTGCTGCTGACACATCTTGATTGCGAGACAGAGGTTGCGTAGGAGGAGGAGGAGGGTGGTTTAGTGGAGGAAGCATACACCGCCGCAGATACCACCACCGAGCTGTGGCCCGCAATTCTGGGGGTGGGTAGGACGTGAGCGGTCCCAGGCTCTGACTCGGTCCCAGCCTCCACTAAATTCACCCAATGTGCCGTCAGGGAGATATAGTGGCCCTGCCCGCCTGTGCTTGTCCACGTGTCCGTTGTTAAGTGGACCTTGGCAGTAACCGCGTTGGTGAGGGCGCGTACAATGTTGTGGGAGATGTGGTCGTGCAGGGCTGGGACGGCACATCGGGAAAAGTAGTGGCGACTGGGAACCGAGTAGCGCGGGGCCGCCGCCGCCATCATGCTTTTGAAAGCCTCCGTTTCCACAAGCCTATACGGCAGCATCTCCAGGCTGATCAATTTGGCTATGTGCACGTTTAACGCTTGAGCGTGCGGGTGCGTGGCAGCGTACTTGCGCTTGCGCTCCAACACTTGCGCTAGCGACGGCTGGACGGTGCGCTGAGAGACATTGGTGGATGGGGCCAAGGACAGCGGAGGTGAGGGTGTGGGTGCAGGCCAGGAGACGGTAGTGCCTGTGTCCTGAGAGGGGGGTTGGATCTCAGTGGCAGGTTGGGGCACAGGGGGAGAGGCAGTGGTGCAAACCGGAGGCGGTGAACGGCCTTCGTCCCACCTTGTGGGGTGCTTGGCCATCATATGTCTGCGCATGCTGGTGGTGGTGAGGCTGGTGGTGGTGGCTCCCCGACTGATCTTGGCGCGACAAAGGTTGCACACCACTGTTTGTCGGTCGTCTGCACTCTCAGTGAAAAACTGCCAGACCTTTGAGCACCTTGGCCTCTGCAGGGTGGCATGGCGCGAGGGGGCGCTTTGGGAAACAGTTGGTGGATTATTCGGTCTGGCCCTGCCTCTACCCCTGGCCACCACATTGGCTCTTCCAACCTGCCCTGCTGCTGCACTTGCCTCCCCCTCTGAAGACCTGTCCTCAGTAGGCTTAGAAAACCAGGTGGGGTCAGTCACCTCATCGTCCAGCTGCTCTTCCTCCGAATCCTCTGTGCGCTCCCCTCTCGCACTTACTGCCCTTACTACTACCTCACTGATAGACAACTGTGTCTCACCGTCATTGTCCTCCTCACCCACTGAAAGCTCTTGAGACAGTTGCCAGAAGTCCCTAGCCTCATCCCCCGGACCCCGGGAACTTTCCAAAGGTTGGACATCGGTCACGACAAACTCCTCCGGAGGGAGAGGAACCATTGCTGGCCATTCTGGGCAGGGGCCCGGGCACAGTTCCTGGGAGTCTGCCTGCTCCTCAGAATGTGTCATTGTAATGGAGTGAGGAGGCTGGGAGGAAGGAGGAGCAGCAGCCAGAGGATTCAGAGTTGCAGCAGTTGACGGCGCAGAACTCTGGGTGGTCGATAGATTGCTGGATGCACTTTCTGCCATCCACGACAGGACCTGCTCACACTGCTCATTTTCTAATAAAGGTCTACCGCGTGGACCCATTAATTGTGCGATTAATCTTGGGACGCCAGAAACGTGCCTCTCTCCTAATCCCGCAGCAGTCGGCTGCGATACACCTGGATCAGGAGCTCGGCCTGTGCCCACACCCTGACTTGGGCCTCCGCGTCCTCGCCTGCGTCCACGTCCTCTAGGCCTACCCCTCAGCATGGTGTATTACCAGTAGTGCAGAAACAGAACGCTGTAATTAAATGTGCCGCTTATTGGCCTGTGGTTGGAGGCTGACTTCGCTTACGGAATGCACAGTAGAGCCAGAAAAGAATTTTGCGCAAGCCTGCTGTAACACTTAGCTGGCTGCGTATTAATTAGGACTACTACCCCCAGCAGAGACGCAGTACACTCAGGACGGTCACAGGCAGCCCAAATAGATTTTTTTTTCCCACATTTTTTGGGAAAAGCCCACTGCCTATATAGACAGTATATGTCTTTCACCTTTTTCACTGTCCCTGCCTCAGCACTACTGGCCCTATACTATGTAAAATTACTGCAGACTGTTTCCCTCTGGACAGGATGACAGCGGTGATGTAACGGGCAACGCAGAGCCAGGAAAGAATTTTGCGCAAGCCTGCTGTAACACTTAGCTGGCTGCGTATTAATTAGGACTACTACCCCGAGCAGAGACGCAGTACACTCAGGACGGTCACAGGCAGCCCAAATAGATTTTTTTGTCCCAAATGTTTTTGGAAAAGCCCACTGCCTATATAGACAGTATATGTCTTTCACCTTTTTCACTGTCCCTGCCTCAGCACTACTGGCCCTATACTATGTAAAATTACTGCAGACTGAGGACGCAATGCTCTGCACGGCCGATATACAAAAAAAAAAAAAAAAGTGCAACACTGCAAAAAGCAGCCTCAACAGTACTGCACATGGTCAGATGTGGCCCTAAGAAGGACCGTTGGGGTTCTTGAAGCCTAAAATCACTCCTAACAGTCTCCGTATAGGAGCTCCAGCATCAGCAGCACTTTCCCTCAGCTATGTCAGAATGCATCTGTGGCGAGCCGCGGGAGGGGCCGATTTTTATACTCGGGTGACACCTGATCTCGCCAGCCACTCACTGCAGGGGGGTGGTGTAGGGCTGGAACATCACAGGAGGAAGTTGCAATGCCTTCCCTGTCTTTCTATTGGCCAGAAAAGCGCGCTAACGTCTCAGAGATGAAAGTGAAAGTAACTCGAACATCGCGTGGTGCTTGCCTCTAGTAACGAGCATCTCGAACACCCTAATACTCGAACGAGTATCAAGCTCGGACGAGTACGTTCGCTCATCTCTAGTAATAACTACAGCATTGACTGTAGCATAGACATATGATGTGATGAGAGTCTTAGGTATTCTGGAAACCTCTTCATGGCACTTCAGAGGCTAGAGTACTACTTTGTCCCTCACCCCCACCATTGATTCCGCTGTTCTGTTGCTCATGCTGACTGCTACCTATAAGCACAAGTTCATCAGACGCCCAACAGTAAGTGCTGATTTCCATTCTACGTAGTTTAAAGTGATTGGGAGCTACAAAATTGTAAACCATAATAAGAAAAAAATAGAATACCACATATATTCTAAAGGAGTAAAGCCTCACTAAAGAGGCCAACTTGTGTTAATCTACAAAAAGCATCGTTTATAGCAAACATGGTTTGTATAAAACAGACTAGAAACACTGTAACAAATCAGATAATGAAATGGATCAGAATGTATGCAAAGATATTTGCCATATATCTCCCAGATGGAAAAATGGCACCATAAACTCTAACGTCTTGTACTTACCTGAAGAGCTGCCAAATACAACAAGTTGTCTCTAGCCAAAGTCACACCCTAAGGAAGATAACATGTACCGAAGCATCGAGTCAAATGCACAAATTAAATGCAAGCGTAGTTAATCTCTTGGCAGATGCAGAACAATGTTGAATAACTTAATATAAAATGATTTCAGCCTGACAGTTATCTTATTTGCCAAGGTCATATTTGTTCCTTTTTGGTCTTGCCATTCTTTAGAACAAAAGGTCTTAAGCTGCACACATGCTAAGATTGAGGAGATTGGTTGGACATTGAATGTTACTTGAGATTATAACATAAAGAACCTTTTATTAAAACCAAGGCAAGTTTCTTAACTGTTTGAATGATATTCTGACAGAGAAATGCCATAAGAAGGAGCAGAGGCAACCTTTTGCTTGGAGCGTATGTTTGCAGATAGCACAAGGCCAGGCTACCTATAGTGGTGATATTCGTATTTGCTAAATTGTCATGGCTAATTCTTCTAAGTTGCATTGTAATTTCCACTTCATTCTCTCAATAGTATTGTGTGAAAAGAACTATTTTAAGGTTTTCTACTGAAACAAAACCTTTCTTGGCTTAAGTTAATAAAACTTAGATAAAAATCAAAGATACTTAAGTATGACATTAAGCTGCTAGGGTGTAGCAAAGGGGGCCTACCAGCACTGGGTGTCAGGGAGGGCATCAATTAGCCACTCTGCCTTGGCTGGGGTATTTAGATATACACTAGACATAGGACAGCAAACCAAATCGTCATGATGGGTAAAGGAAAGCCTAGCTAAAAAGTATGATAAGTGTTGGGCTGCGTGACGTTCCCCAATGAATACATACTCTATATATTGGGGAATATGGTGCGCACTACTGTATAATACCAGGTTATACCACTGATTGTGCAACTTTTTCTTCACGCCAAAAAAAAGAAACTTTCAAAATCAATCTAATTGACCCTAAAGTCACAATCTCTCCTCTTGATAGTTGTATTAATAAATGTGGCGGTCATCTTTCACAATTATGGTACAGTACATTGAAAAAAATGCAATTTTTATACAATTATGCAACAAATAATTATCGTATACTACAGAAGACTAGCAGGTCTCTCCCAACATGTTTTATAGGCACCTTAGTATAAGCCCTAACTTGCATTATTTTACAATATTACCAAGGGTAGATTTTCAAGGGTCATACCGAGATCTAGAGTTATCCCCTATCCATAAGATACAGGATATCTTTATAATATGTGGGGGTCCGACCTCTGGGGGGATCCCCACCAATCCCATGAACAGTAGCCCAACAGTAGCCCAACAGTCCCAGCATGAATAATGCGGTGGTTGCGCATGTGTGCTGCCGCTCCATCTGTTTCGATGGCAGTGATGGAGATTGTTGAGTGCTCAATTTCTGGTAATGTTAATAAAATGAATGGAGCAGTGGCCTCTACTCTATTCATGCAGGGACCGTCAGAGTCCTCATTTTCAGATCTGTGTATAGGAGATAACTTTACATCTTAGTACAATTCCTTTATTTGGGGTATATTTCAGAATTGTCTGATAGATGCAGGACCCACTTTGTGAGTTGCCTGCTGGCTGTGACGACCAGGTTGAGATTGGACACAGAGGTGGACAGAATTACGGAAATAACTGAGCTCGCTGTGCTATGCTGTTTCTGTAACTTTTTCAGACATGAATGGGAGTTATGCTGTGTTACCTTGCTTTGTAACTCTACAATGACTAATCATAAGAACAGGGGCCCCTTGTCTTCCTGTTTGAATTGAGTGGTGGATGGCCATGCATGCTGCCAATGCAGTGCTCAGCTATCACCATCAGTCCCTATGCAATTTCAATGTAGTGGCAACGCACATATCCGACCATTACTCCAAATAGGAAACACAGGACCCTCACTCTTGTGATTACTGGGAGTCCAAGTTGTGGGGCCCCAGGAATCAAACAGTTAGCACCTATCTTGTGGGTCAGAATGAGTACAACAATACCAAATTTATGTAGTTCGTTTAATATAGTAATACTTAATTTGTTTTTAATTAGAATGCTTTTTGTCGCCATCTTTTGACCCCTATAACCTTTATCTCTTTATCTATCAGTGGAGCTGTGTCAGGGCCTGCAACACATAGGAAGGCTCCATAGGAAAACATGGGCTACAAAACCTCGCAAATCATGGCAACATTCAGCAACCCACAATTTTTTTTTCTCCCAATGTAGCAGGCTACAAAACATCGCTAATGTGAAGGGACCCATTAGAAAGCATGGGCATCGCATACATGCGATTTGTAGCACTGTCGCATCGTGAGAAAATTGCACGATTTTTTTTCCCCTGTGTGAAACCGGTCTAAAGTGTGAAAGAAAAAAAAAAGACATCATGGGGGGTCATAGATGGTAAAAAATTAGTTACAAAAATATGTAAAAAAAATTACAGAATAAAAAAAAAAATATACATAAAAAGAAAATGACTCACCACCAACGTCAACCAAAACCGTCGCCATTTGTACCCTGTAATTCAAAACTACATATTATATATGAACACATCCTAAACAAAATAAGCAACCCATTCCCATACTTTATTTTAGAGTAAGTATACTAATTTAAAAAAAAAAAACAACTATAAATGTTTTTTAAAAAATCCTTTTTTTTAGCTTTTAACCCCCAATAAAATGAAGAAAAAAAAAAGATATTAAAATAATTGCCCTATATGTCATGGGGAAAAAACGCAGCAAAAGTAATTTTGGCAGCTGAAGGAAAATAGGGCAGTAAAACCACCACATGTGTAAAATCCGTAAAAAGTGTCTGGTCCTTAATCGCTTAGTGACCGATCTATCGTGTTTTCACGTTCTGCAGCTGCAGGACTTGTACGAAGGTAGATTGCGGGGTGATCTCCCTCCATACATCACGGCTGCCGGCTGTTAACCTTTTAAATGCTGCTATCAAATCTGACAGAGACATTTAAATCCCCCGAACGCTGTTCAGGAGTCCAGTACGGCCCCCCATGATGAAATCACAGGGAGCTGTGCAGGTGTCATGGCAGCCGGGGGCCTTCTGAAAGGCCCCAGTGCTGTCATCGCAGAATGCCTATCAAGCCGTCCCCGTGGGGTGGCTTAATAGAATGCATGCCCAATTACAGTATGTTGTAATGTGCTGGCATTACATCATACTGCAGGAGCGATCAAAGCATCGCGAGTTGTTGTCCCTTCTAAAAGAAAAAAGTTATAAAAGTTTTAAAAAAACCTTTTCCCATATTTATAATAAAAAAATCTAAATAATAAAAGAAAAATACATATTTGGTATCGCTGTGTCCATAAAAGTCCAATCTATCAAAGTAATGCATTATTAACGCCGTATGATGAATGTAGTCAGAAAAAACCCCGCCAGAAATGCGCTTTTTTGGTTACCCTGTCTCCAAGAAAAAATGTAATAACAATCGTTCAAAATTCGCATGTATTCCAAAATGGTACCAACGGAAATGACAGGACGTACCCCACAAAATGAGCCCTCACACAACTACATCGACGGAAAAATATAAAAAAGTTATTGTGCGCAGAAAAGGGAGACAGAAAATCATTTTTAAAAATTAAATATCTTTAGAAAAAATACAAGTGCTACAGAAAAATAAAAGCTATATGTTTGGTATCGCAGTAATTGTACTGACCCATAGAATAAAGTCATCATGTCATTTTTGTTGCAATTTGTGTGCTGTAGAAACAGGACGCACCGAAAGATGGCGAAATGTCATTTTGTTTTCCATTTCTCTCCACTTACCGTAGTACAATTGAAAAATACAACTCATCCCATAAAAAACAAGCCCTCATACAGCTATATCGATGAATAAATAAAGGTGTTACGATATTTGAAAAGGGAGGAGGAAAACACAAAAATGGGAAAAAACAAAAAAGCTCCGTCACAAAGGGGTTAATGCACACTACAACTACATTACTGGAGGAACAGATTCCATTGCACAACAGTTACAATGCGAGGCATGCATGTATTAAAAGCAGAAACATTTTCTTGTAAAAGAAAGCATAAATAACAGAAATATTTCAACAACATATTACTCAGAGTTATTAACCGTCCGGTGGCGCCTCCACTGCCATACATTAATATTATGAAGTTAGTCAATACAGTGGAAATAATGTTCAAAGTTGAAAGTACTTTAAAGAGCCACTCCTTCAAATTTTTTTTCATTCATAATGTAGATATCCCCCAGTATATATGTCACTTAGTGTTACCTTTGATAGTTATTCCTTTCTATCTGAAACTCCCAGAGTCCTTCTTTTCAGGGGGGTCATGTGATCTCATTCTGACCAGCTCAGATGTATTGTTAAATTAGTCAGTTTCTCAATCAGCATAGTTCCTGTGTGATGATATTACATGAAATGTACCACACAAACTCTTCAGAGGGGGACTGTCCGGTTGTGCTGCTGTGACCTGTTGTTCTATGGGTTACTAGGAGTGCACCTTCACAGGTGAGGGATAACTGAGCTGGCTGGAGTTTCTCCAGCCAGCCAATCTCCACTGGTTTGCTGCACATACATACCAGCATGTCTTTGTAGAGGATGCTGGTCATTTTATCCATTCTGTGTTACTCCCACTCAGAGCTTGGTTTTATGCATGTTAGTCTGTAGTGTTTCTCTCACCTTCCCTGAGGATGGTCTGGACACCTGTAGTCCGAGTCTGCATCTTATGCAGACCCCCTTCTCCCTTTCGTTTGACAGGTATGGCCTCCAGACATCTGATGTCTAGCATGTTGTCAGGTGGGTGATGTCTGACATGGTTCCCTGTATGTCATTTCGGTGTCTGACTCTTTCCTCTAGGTGTGAGGACACTTGCACTAGCAATGGTTTAATTTCTGTATGCATGAAAGTTCTTAGTGGGGTTCCTGTGCTGGGTTTCTCTCCAGGGTTTTGCTTGCATACATTATATGTGGTATGTGTCTGTGCATGTCACACATGTGTGGGAACAGTGATCTGTTCATTGTGTCTGTGTAGGTGACCAGACAAGGTGTATGAACAGTCCTGTTCTATGTTGCATGGAATCCCTAGTGTGTTGGTGTGAACAGGCATGTTCAGTGTGTATAGGTGTGAACAGTGATATGTTCAGTGTCTGTGTAATGTTCAGACATTAGGTGTGAACAGTCCTGTTCTATGTGTTGATGTGAACTGCATCCTGTACTGCTTTGGATTGCTTTTCATATAGGGTGAGGAAGGTCCCTAGGTTCCAGCGTGGGGCCATCCTTATCGGGCCGATTGCCCTGCTTGCAAGCAGATTTCACGTGGTGTCATCTCGATAGAGTAGGGATATTTTATGTCTATTTATGCAGTATTTCCAGTTTTGGAACTAGTGCGTCTGTACTGGGGAGTGGTGCGCCCCACGGATGTAACAGGGACACAGACTCTCCCTATCACAGTTAATGATTATGATTGAAAGCTTCTGTCACACAGTTATAATGAAGGATATCACAACTCATCCTTCTAACTGTATATTTATGGTCTGTAGTTTATTTAGGGGACATACATAATACAGATAGTAATGTTGATTTCTTCCTGCAGGCAAAGATGAAACCGGCTGTATCTGGTAATGTGGTGCATCATGGAAACGTTAGCATAGCAGAGAGAAAGGAAGCAGGGATAAATCTCAGCATCAAGATGGTGCCTGATAAGTGTCAGACAGGAGGCTGCACTGTATGGAAGTGATTGCCATATACATAGTAGATGTCTAGAATTTGACAGGCAATCAGGTGAGGGGGGCAGGGATGAAAAAAAAGTGTTTTTTTTGCCAGAGTGGCTTTTTAAGAATTTCTAAGAGTAGAATTTAAGGGAAAACAAATAAGGGCTACATATGTACAAATATCTAGACTGTAATGCTGATAGGTGTCATGCCTGGTTGGCTATCACCAATCCTAACACTGTAGGCAGATGCATTATGTCCTGGCTGTACAGCATCTCCCTTTGTGTTCTACACAGCCCATCTTTTGTGTGATCAGACCAGGAGTTCCAGCCAGTTAATCTGGCTGTTATTGTATGTCACCCCCTTCTCCTTTCATTCTGTAGTGTGCTGCTTGTGCTCAGTCACCTGATTGCTTGACTCTGGTGAACAATAGAACTAATTAAAGACTTTTACATGCCGTGACACATAAAAGGCTTAAAG
This sequence comes from Eleutherodactylus coqui, assembly GCF_035609145.1. NCBI lineage: Eukaryota > Metazoa > Chordata > Amphibia > Anura > Eleutherodactylidae > Eleutherodactylus > Eleutherodactylus coqui. The sequence continues at coordinate 256,357,907 of NC_089839.1, read as the reverse complement.
GCACTATAGGTGCCACACTTATTAAACTGACAGGGATATTGTATTCTCATCTCAAGTTCAAGAGCTAATGTTTTCGAGTAAATAAAGGAAGAAATAAACACTGTAGAGCAAGTATATATTTATAGCTATATACAGAGTGGTCCAAAAATGTATACGCACTTCAATAGTGGTTATCTATGCCCTTGTTTAAAATATGAATTGAATTATGGGGTAGTATTATGTCGTATTCAAAAATATCAGTAGTCGCACAATTGCTAAAGCCACCAGGTGGTTGTCAGGAAAGTCGAATAACATGGCGGAAGCCTACTTTACTTTCGAGCAACGCAAGACCATATTGGAAATTTGCTAATGTCTGGATGTTAATGATGACCCTTTGAGCACCTAAAGTGATGACAGAAGTCAAACATGACTTACAGTTTTCTTTTGATGTCTATATAAATCTAGCAAAAAAAGCTTTTATGCAGATATTTTTCATGTTGAAGTGAAGTTACATTCATTGAGCCAAGAAGAAAAAATGTCCAAAGGGGATAAAGGGCATAAAACTACAAGTTTTATTAAAGAATTTAAAGGCAAGCCAACTCATATTAGTGACCGCTAGGGTATCCTTGTATATATTTGTGCATATGCAACTTGGATAAATGCACTATGAGGGCTCTTTCACACGAACATAGCGATTTTTGATTGGCTGTGTTAAGCCCACAGCGCGACCGAAAATTGTGTGAACAGGCGCACAAAACCGTCATTTGTGCGCCTGTTCAGATGGCCCGGGTCCGGCACATATATGCCGACCCTGGAATGCCATCAGGCGGGAGAAGACAGTTTAGCTCTGCTAAACTGCCTCCCCCATTCCTCCCCCTCGCTGGCTCTTGGCAAGGGGAGTGGCAAGAAGGGGCGGGAGCTAGTGTGCTAAGATCTAGCCCCCTCTCCGCCCCTTGGCATCAGCCAGCAATCGGAAGGGGCGGGGCGGGAGTTTAGCAGCTAGCTCCCGCCTCCTCCTGCCCCCTTGCCAAGAGATGGCAAAGGGCGGAGAGGAGGAGGGAAGGGGGTGGGAGTTTAACAGCCACGCTGATAAACTCCCTCCCACCTACCTTCTCTGGCAGTCCCATAGAAGACTATGGGAGCCTCCACTAAGTTAATAGCGCTATCTTGGCCGGCCAGGTGCTTTTATGCCGCAGGAATACGCCCATCTGAACTGATGCATTGTAAACAAATGCATCAGATGGGCAGCATATATCGGCCGGCTGTGAAAGCACGGCTGATATATACTCGTGAATGAAGCCTTACTCTTAGAATGAAGGGACCAAGGCATTGCACTACATGGATGTTCATCTATGAATAGTAGGGGGTCTCTACATGCAGCTGTTCCTAGTATAGCTGAATGTCCCCAGAAAACAAATCATGTGATCAGTGGGGCTTCCTACCTCAAGCACCTCCACAATAAGCAAAATGAAAGGGCTTAGATGCTTGATGGAGCCACTTCATTGTGGTTACTGTGGAATTCCTGGATGGTAACCCTCTCCACACCCACTACTGACCACACATTGATGGGCTATCTTAAAAATAGGCTATCAATGTGTTTTTTTTTCTGGACAGAAAAACCTTTATGTTAATGAGCATGCTACAGAACTATTTAAAAGTAACATGTCTCTTATTAAAATGCAAAGTGTTTTATTTTTGGCATTTAATCAAAATGCAAAATGAAGGTCCATCAAAATATGATGTTTCACAAGAACGATACATTGCTCCTATCTCCATTGCAGATTATATAATCATTTTAATGTTTTATTGTCGAAGTTAAAAAAAAGTACCTTGTTCACAATACTCACTGAGTACTTTACTGTTGTACTATAAATAAAGAATTTTAAAAAACACACAACGTGTCTGCAGATTTTTTTGGGACATTCAGTACTGTGCAAAAGTTTTAGACAGGTATGGGAAAATGCTGCAGTAAAAATGCTTTCAAAAATAATACTGTCAAGGGTGCATTCACACGAGTGGGTGTCCACAAAATCGCGCACCCATGTATGTGCACAAACACATGTGAATGCAGGTTCGTTCCCATTGCCTTCAATGGGGCCGTGGCTGCTGCCGGCGGCCCCGTTGAAAGCAATATGCTGACAGCAACCCCTGCAGTGATTTCCTGAAAATCATCCCTGGTTTGTGTAAAAAAATAAAATAAAATAAAAAGATATATGCCATGTAAATATTCCCTGTGGGGAGTAAAGGATCCCCTGCTGCAGTTGTCATAGCTGTGGCAGGGGATTTCTTTATCTCCGTGGGGTGTCCCCTTGTCACTGAATACTGTGACAGCACTGTGACAGTGATCAGTGACAAGAGGACTTCCCATGAGGCTGAAGATTTACCCTGCCACAGCTGTCACAGCTGTGACAGCTGTGGCAGAGGATCGCAATGATCTCCTATTGCTTTCAAAGGGACTGGCCCTTCTGGAGCCCCTTTGAAAGCAATGGGCTGCCGTCAACCCCTGCAGGGATTTTCGTGGGAAGGGCTTTAAATATAAACCCTTCCCTGAAAATCATCTCTAGAATGTGTTAAAAATGTAAAAAATGTATACTCACCTCTCCACAGCTGTCGGGGCCTTATGTGCGTCCAGCCGAGTCTTCTCCCTGCACTGCTCTGAAGTGCTTTCAGCAGCCGGGGATTTAAAATCCCTGCCTGCTGAAAGGGCTGTATCCGATTGGCTGAGTGCACAGCCAATCACATGCAGCACTCAGCTGTCATTCAATGAATGGCTGAGCGCTGCCTGTGATTGGTCAAAGTGCTCAGCCAATCGGGTACAGTTCTTTCAGCAGGCAGGAATTTTAAATCCCTGCCTGCTGAAAGAGATTCAGAGCAGTGCAGGGAGAAGACTCGGCTGGACACACCTGAGCCCCGGCAGCTGAAGAGAGGTGAGTATATATATATTTTATTTTAACACATTCTAATGATGATTTTAAGAGAAGGGCTTATATTTAAAGCCCTTCCCAGAAAATCCCTGCACCCCTGCAAGGCTTATCAGCAGCCCATTGCTTTCAATGGGGCCACAGAAGCGCCGGTCCCATTGAAAGCATGGGGGGAACATCGCGATCCTCTGCCACAGCTGTCACAGGCAAGCTGTGGCAGGGGATTCTTTACACCCCGTGGAGAGTCGCCTTGTCACTGAACACTGTGACAGTGCTGTCACAGTGTTCAGTGACAAGGGGACTCCCCACTGGGGAAAATTGACACGCACCAGGACCTATGGTGCATGCATGTCCTATGTTTTGCAGGTATGTGCGTTTGCACACCTGCAAAACACGGACATGTAAACACACCATAGGGAACCAATGGTTATAATAGACGCGTGGTTTTGTGCAGATGTATGTTCGCACATAAACACGCTTATCTGAAAGTAATAGTTTATTTTAGTCAATTGACAAAAACATGGCTGTAGCAGAAGGCAATTTGTTCACCGAAGGGCTGGATAACGATATAATAATGAGTGTCTGCAGGCAGCAGTGAAGCATCCTGGAAGTTCCTTGCAAGTCTGGGGCTGCATTTCAGTAAATGGAGCTGGGGATTTGGTAAGGATTAATGGTATCCTCGATGCTGAGAAATACAGGCAGATACTTATCCATTATGTAATACCATACATAATGGTATCATGTATTCAACAGCAGAACAACCCCCAAAACATCCATCCAATGTAATTAAGAACCACCTTTAGTGTAAAGAAGAACAAGGAGTCCTGGAAGTGATGATATGGCCTCCACAGAGCCCTGATTGCATCACCATCAAGTCTGTCTGGGATTACATGAAAGATTTGAGCAAGCTACATCCATAGAAGATCTGTGGTTAGTTCTCCAAGATGTTTGGCACAACCTCCCTGCCGAGCTCCTTCAAAAAAACTGTGTGCAAGTGTACCTAGAAAAATTGATGTTGCTTTGAAGACAAAGGAAGGTCACAACAAATATTGATTTGATTTTGATTTCTCTTTTGTTTATTCACTTTGCATTTTGTTAATTGACAAAAATAAACTATTAACACTTCTAATTTTAAAGCATGTTTACTTTGTGGCATTTTCTACACCCGCCTAAAACTTTTGCACAGCCCTGTATGTCAACTACACAAATAGAGAGCTGTCAGAGAAAAAGACACAAAGTATATTTTAGCGCATAATGATACCAAAATGTCAAAAACTAAATGTTGCATTTTAGAATGTCAGTCTGTATCTTCTCACTTTTGACAGCTAGCCCATATTTGGCACTTAATGGGTCAATCAAATGGGGCAGGGTGGCTTTGTGTGTTATGGTGACTTAATAATAGTACTGTCAGAGGTGTAACGTCAATTTCCTGGGCTCTAATATAGAATTTGTAACAAGGCTTACCACTTTGTGTCTTCATATGTTGCAGAAAGGGCTTATTGCTCTTTTACATGCACCAGGGTTGGGGTAACTGCTACCTCCTCACCCTGTATAGTTACACCCATGGGAACTATTTTAAGGGACGCTCTGACTGCCATTTTTTGAGGTTACTTTGGAGAATGGAATAACAAGGGTATTACAAAATATCAAAAAATACTTAATCGAGGGTGTGCTAGCTGTGTGTATAGGTGGTTTGTGCTTGTGCTTTAATTTGAATTCAGAGTATTAGGGTGGCCTCACACATGTGCATTAATGACCCCAATTGCGCAGCATATAGAACCCATTCACTTCAATGGGTTACTTTACACGTGTTTTTTTTCTATGCAGTCCAGGGAAAAAAACACGACATGCTTTATTTTCCTGTGCAATTGCATATGGAAGGCCACTGTCTGCCCAAATTGCGCAGTGAACTGCATGATTTTGCAAGCTTAATCAAACGTTTTGGCTGCCCCGCCTCCCGAGTCAGCTGACCTGCTTACGAATAGGCTGCCCCACCTACTAAGTAGACAATCCAGCCTACTCCAGCATAGTGCTGCTGGGACCGTGCTGATGTGAGTGATCTCGGCAGCGCAATAAAGCACAGTAAAATGCACTGGTCAGAGTACAATATCCCCCGATAGTGTGTCATGCTTAGCACATATGCATCCTGGCAGGGGCGTAGCTGAAGGCTCATGGGCCTGGGTGCAAATGTTTCACTTGGGGCCCCCAACTTCCCTTAAACCTTTAAGACAGAAGCATGATTTGAAACTCCTGGGCCCCAATGCAAAACCTGTAACAGGGCCCCCAACTATAATGCTTTATTTATAGTACTGGGCTCCCTATATAGAGAAGAGAGGCCTTATGGGCTCCTAAGGTTCCTGGACCTGGGTGCAACCCCATCGCCTGCATTCCCTATAGTTACACCAGTACGTCACGCGGTAGCATATATGCACTTCCGTTGGTCTGAAGCCACCCTTAAATCACATGCCCTTGCCCTACCCACAACATTTATTAACCCTTTCCAATCCACTGTCTGACTTCTTAAGATATTATGAATTAAGGCTGCACAGCTCTGATGTTGGAAGACGTCCGTCGGGGTTCTCTTACTGTATATTGCCAGCCTCTCTGCTGTCGGAGCCTATCCAACGTGTCACCTCATGCAGTACTGGCTTTATCCAGAATATAGCACCATTGCATAACGTCAGAAAAAGAGTAAGCCCCCTAGGAAAACCAGGATACAAATTGGATTGGAAAGGGTTAAGATTAGAGATCAGCGAGCACCAAAATGCTTGAGTGCTCGTTACTCGAGTCGAACTTTCAGTGATGCTCGAGAGTTCGTTTCGAGTAACGAACCCCATTGAAGTCAATGGGCGACTCGAGCATTTTTGTATATGACTGGTGCTCCGCTAAGGTTTTCATTTGTGAAAATCTTAGTGAATCACCAAAGTCATGTAAAAAACACAGAAATGGATAGGGCAGGTGAGGAGCAACATGCAGGGCTGCATTTCGGGCTCCGAGGTCTCACTATTAAGCCACAAGAGTGAGCCCCCCCCCCCCCCCGCCCGCACTGTCAGCATAAAGATCGTCCTCCTCTGCCACAGCTGTAACAGCTGTGGCAGAGAAGAACGATGTTAGCCCATTGAATTTAATGGAGCCGGCAATACAGCCGGCTCCATTGAAAGCAATGGGCTGCTGGCGAGCGCGGGATGAATTTTTGGGAAGGGCTTAAAAAATATAAGCCCTTCCCTGAAATTCATCCAGAAATGTGTAAAAAGTAAGAAAAAAAAATAGACTCACCTTGTCCCAGCAGACGGAGTTCAGCCGCGGCCGGCCGGCAGTTCTCCTGAACTGCTGTGAGTAGTATTCAGCAGCCGGGGTTTTAAAATCCCCGCCTGCTGAATGAGCTGCCTCTGATTGGTCACAGCCTCACCAATCAGAGGCAGCTCTCACTCACTCATTCATGAATGGGTGAGTGAGTGCTGCCTCTGATTGGCTCAGCACAGGGACCAATCAGGGGCAGCTCTCAGCTGTCATTCAGCTGAGAGCTGCCCCTGATTGGTCCCTGCGCTGAGCCAATCAGAGGCAGCACTCACTCACCCATTCATGAATTCATGAATGGGTGAGTGAGAGCTGCCTCTGATTGGTGAGAGCTGTGACCAATCAGGGGCAGCTCTCAGCTGTCATTCAGCTGAGAGCTGCCCCTGATTGGTCCCTGCGCTGAGCCAATCAGCGGCAGCACTCACTCACCCATTCATGAATTCATGAATGGGTGAGTGAGAGCTGCCTCTGATTGGTGAGAGCTGTGAACAATCAGAGGCAGCCCATTCAGCAGGCGGGGATTTTAAATCCCCACCTGCTGAATACTACAGAAAGCAGTTCAGGAGAACTGCCGGCCAGACGCGGCTGAACTCCGGCTGCAGCGGAAAGGTGAGTATAATTTTTATTTTTTACACATTTTAGGATTATTTTCAGGTAAGGGCTTATATTTTTAAGCTCTTCCCGAAAATTCATCCCGCGCTCGCCGGCAGCCCATTGCTTTCAATGGAGCTGGCTGTATTGCCGACTCCATTGAATTCAATGGTCAGTGCTCGTTTAATCGAGACGAGTACCGCGTGCTGCTCGTCTCGAGTAACGAGTATCTCGAGCACCCTAATACTCGAACGAGCATCAAGCTCAGACGAGTATGCTCGCTCATCTCTAGTTAAGATTGCTTTACAATGGGGAAACAGAATTGCATTGACATTTGCAACATACACATAAAGCTGCCTATACACTTACAAGATAAAAGTCATCCCAGATAGCCAATTTTGACCATTATGGACCATCATCATCATTGTAATTAACCTCATATACAGCTATAGTACAACTCAATGTACTCCTAGGGTTTATGACTGTAGCACAATTTCATCACATGTCACTCTACCAAAAGTAGCATCCATATTTTCTGATATGTTTTCTATGGGTGGGTAAAAGCATAGAGTGATTTATTAAACCTCCATTAACCCATATTAGGCCATCCGGCATGTAGCTATAGACATGAACATAAATAATACAGTATAAATGGACTATGCATACTTAGACTGTGCAAACCCCCATCAGCTTGTACCAGGCTACCCGCTCCTTAGGACAATGACTCTAATAAATAAGACGTTTAATAAGATCCCAGCCACAGGCTTGTATTCTTAGCAGACATGCAGACAGGATTCATGCAAAACTGGAAGAGCTGAAAGACAACTGTGCAAATATGCAGCCGGACATTTCAGTCATTGCAACTTATCATCATTCTGATATTGCTGTATACAATTACACATCTTCAATGGCTTTTATAAGTCCTTAATACAAACAGAGACAATTATTTTGGCAGAGGCATAGCAGGATTTTATTTCATGTCTGCCCTCTTTTTGTAATTTGTGCCAGTTGTCTCTGGGGCAGTTCTCTCCATTTTTTTCTAAATCAAACAGTGACAACAAAGAACTCTCCAGGTGTAGCCGCTAATCTCCCGTTGGTCTAGATCCTTTTTTTGTTATTTTTTTGCAGAGTTTGTTTTCTGAGTTATGTAGTTTAACGGGTTTTAGGGTGAGCTGCACTTATTGACTACAAGACAAGGAATGAAAGAGTTTATCTTAAAGAAAGAATGAACTAACTTGCATTACACAAAAAAAGTTAACTGCTGCAGTTGAAACTTTACTTTTCCGTCCCCAGAACGAAGAAAAAGTATGAAATGTACTTCGAACGGGCTGTTCGCATAATGTATTTAATGAAGGTTCAGCGTGTATATCAAACGTGCTTGAAAAAGTATACAAATAACACAATTTTAAGCATACGTGGAATTTTTTTTTAGAATATACATTAAGGCCTCCTTCCCACGAACGGATTTCCGCCGCGTAATTCGCGGCGAAAATCCGCTGCGTTGCCCGCAGCTATTAGGTTCTATTGAACCTAATAGCACAATGCTCACGATGCGTAATTCCACCGCGGAATTACGCACCGCGATTTCTCCCGTCCTCACCCGCAGCATGCTCTATTTTCTGCGGGTGAGGACGGGCTGTACGCACTGACGGCTTCCATTGCAGTCAATGGAAGCCGTCCATTCACGCTATCTCCCGCTGTAACCAGCGGGAGATAGCGTGAAAAAACGCTTTCCCGCCCACCGCCGAGCGTCATATGACGCCAAATGACGCGGTCCGGCCGCGTCACGTGACACGGCCGGCCGTGCACGTGACACGGCTGGTGACGCGAGGGCGGTGGGCGGTGACGGGCGGTGACGCGCGGCGGTGGGCGGGGAAGCGATTTCACGCTATCTCCCGCAGGTAAGTATAGGGGCTCTGGGGGGCGCCGTGACGGGCTTCACAGCGGAATATTACGCTGCGGAGCCCGTCACGCTCGTGGGAAGGAGGCCTAAAGGTAACTAAGTTATGGAGCTTATAGTTTAGCTGTCGGGAGAGCTGTGTGTCATACCCAGTTACTTTTTCCCAGCAAAGTTAGCGCACTCCATCTGCTTGACTCTTTCTGAGCACATACCTCCTATTCATCTCTATGTGAGGTGTGCACACAGAAAAAGTCAATCTACAGGGATGCGCTGAATATGGGATCTGGGTGGGTATGACACACAGCTCTCTGCACTTCCTGACACCTGAACTATAAGCACCATAACTTAGGAAGGAATTTTAGGCCCGCGCAAAAAAAATTGCTCCTATCTTTGGTGTGCAAAAGCAGGATTGTCCATAGACTCTTATGAGAGCTGGAAAAAAAGGGAGGTGGAGTGAGCTCTGCCGCGCTGCTACACCCAGAAGCACTGTGTTCCCCTCATCTCCCTGGGGAAGTTCCCTTCAAATCCCCGGGGATGTTCCCCCTCTCCCGGAGGCTGCTACCTTCATCTCCCTGGGGCTTCCCTTCATTCCTGAGATAAAGGGAAGCCCCAGGTAGATGAAGGGAAGCCCCAGGTAGATGAAGGGAACACCCGGGGAGATGAAGGGAACACCCGGGGAGATGAAAAGAAGCCCCAGGGAGGTGAAGGGAGATAAACAGACTCCCCCCCCCCCCTCCCAACCCCATGGAAGATGAAGGGAAACCCCAGGGAAATGAAGGGAATTTCCCCCCGGGAGATGAAGGGAAGCCCCAGAGATTCCCTCCATATTTCTCTTTAGCAGCGCATTTTTTCGGCAACACACCGCTCCAGATCATGTGAGTGGGCGATTTTAATGCTAATGAGGCTTGTAGAAAATTGTCCATTCACGTGCTTTTTTTTTCACGTGGAGGTAGCTGTGATTTTTTCTTTTTTTGCATGCAGAATTTTTGAGAGATTAGGTTCCTTGTGTGCACGAGCCCTAAATGTATGGAAACTTACAGGTTCACATTACTATGTATTTCTTATTGACTGCTATATAAAAAAAATATAATAAACGTTGAGCATATGTTTTTTTGTGGGGCAGAAAAGTGTGGTTACGCTTTTCTGTCCCACAAATAAAATGTGCACAAATGGAAGGAAGGCGAAACATAGTAAAAAGTGCGCACTTTAAAACTATATTTTAACATTTAGGACTCGGTCAGACAAGCCCATTTTTCACACATGTATAGGTGCAGGAAATAAATCGCACAATGTGTGTAGAAAAACTCACACTCACATCTCCTATCTTTTGCTGGTGCAAATTTTAAGCGCTTCTAAAAAACGGACATGTGACGGCTTTCATTGGAAAGCATTGGTTCTAACAGAGCTGTTTTTTTCTTGTGCCTATACATGTGTGAAAAATTCACTGGCTAATCAGGGAAAACATTTAATTTTTTTAATTTTTTTTGTAGTTAAATGAACACACTTGACAAATGGCTAAAACATGATGTGAACAACCCCTTGTCCTGGATTCACACAAAGTGTTTTGGTGCATATTCTGTGGCATATGTGTTGGCTTTTTAGGGCTTATTCACACGGTCATAGGCATTTTTACATGTGCCTGCTGGCACCGTAAAAACGTGTGAACGGGCACACAAATCTAACGTTTGTGCGCCTGTTCAGATGGCACAGGCCCGGCACATATATGCCGAGCCGCAATGCCGTTGGGCGGGGACAGACAGTTTAGCTCTGCTAAGCTGTTCTCTCTCCCTCCCCCTCGCCAGATCTCTGCAAGCGCATTTACAAGCGCATTTGCACAGTATATTTGCGCAGTGGGCGTTGTATATTTGCGTGCGCATGTGCGTTTTCATGTACGTTTTGCGCGTGCAAATTATACTCATTTGTCAGTGAAAAAAAGCATGCAACCATGCGTTTAAACGGGCAATTAAGTTAGTTAGCTTAATATGTCTTATTTTCATGTGCAAATGCTGCGGGGTTTTTTGTGAACGAAATGCATGCACATTTGAATGATCCTGCATTCACTGCATATTGTGTGCGCAAATATTATGTGCTTAATACTCTGCGCAAATACACATGTTGGAATCCGGCCTAAAAATGCATGCGCAAAGTGTTACAAAATAAAGAATGCCACTGAAAATGCGCGTAAAAGACAGCATAAAAATACTTGACATTGATGTTTTTTTGATACAAGTGTTTAAAAAATGTTTTAAAAATAGTGTATGAAGGAATCCAAAGGTTTTACAAAATCATAAATTTGAATATATGTCCTTTATAGTTGTTGCTGGTGTTGGATGTTATCAAGTAACCATTTAGGCCCATAGCAAAACTTGGCCCCTTTCCACCAAGACCACCTTCAAAAGCATTCCAAATCAGGATATGATAAGCTTATGACTATTTTTGGTCTGTATGCGATGCCACACTGACAGATCAGTCACAGAGACGGAAAAAGTCTATAGACTAAATTATTTGGCCCTTGTCACAGTTATAGACTAAAATGTATATACTTTAATGGAAAATTAAACTTAAAAACATGAATGGGCTCACACACATGCGTATCGCATGGACGAACAAAACAACCACACAAAAACACAAAGGTCGCCTCTTCCTTATCTCAGGAAACTTATGGAGGCTAGAAAAATCAGTATTGATAAAGGACTCCTAATGTTATGTCCTCTATTTTTTATTTTTATCACATAGGAGGTAGGAGGAAGGCTCTATCTGCTGTAGGGCGCCTGTAAGTATAATGCCCCCCGCAGAGTATTTTAGGTAGAGAACCTCTTCCTAACAAAAATTCGCCCCTCTGTGATTACAGTATAGCGCTTAGCGCATGACGAGATGGTTCAAATAGGAGAAACTCCAAGAGAACTAGACCCTTATGCGCAAGAATTACGGCGCAGACCAGGGTTATTCAATTGCAGTATGATCGACTCTGCTCAACGCGTTTCCCCACACGAATGTGGTTCATCAGGAGCACATATATTTTGAAGAAAGAATAATAAATCAGGATGATAACTGATTCTGCTTTTTGTTGTTTTTTCGTGATGAATAGATATTTTAAAATATTAGAAGAGGGTGGCTTGGGAAAGCGCAATTGATGTGCTCGATCATATATAGACTGGATCACAGCATCTGATTTATTCAGGACAATTTCGAGCACTAAATCGCCATGGCGTGTCTCTATAGCCAAGTTCTTGGGAAATCCACACAATGGATAGCTATAGTGACAAATAACAGTACAGCTAGGGCTGAATGCGATTCACCACAAAAAGCCCACAAGTAGATCTTGCCCAGAACTAGGTATTGATTGCCGCAGGCAAAAGAAGTTGTTGCAGAGATAAATGCAACAGCCCCAAAAAGGCTAATAAGCCCTAGAGATTTTTTGACCCTTATTTGGTGTATTAGCTGCAGATGGTGCAGCCAATTTCAAGAGTCAGCAGCTCATGAACAGCAAATAGTTCTATCATAAAACCCAGTGAGGGTATTAGAGGAGCTATCTAATAGAGCCTGCAAGTAGATGTCAGATATCTAATTCGCCAAAGTATCCCTAAAAGCACCCAAGAATAGAAAAACAAATAAATAAAAGGATAAAGTCTGTGGCTCTGATGGTCAAAAAAATCTCTAGGGCTTATTAGCCTTTTTGGGGCTGTTGCATTTATCTCTGCAACAACCATTTGCTGCTCATGAGCTGCTGACTCCTGAAATTGGCTGCACCATCTGCAGCTAATACACCAAATAAGGGTCAAAAAAATCTCTAGGGCTTATTAGCCTTTTTGGGGCTGTTGCATTTATCTCTGCAACAACTTCTTTTGCCTGCGGCAATCAATACCTAGTTCTGGGCAAGATCTACTTGTGGGCTTTTTGTGGTGAATCGCATTCAGCCCTAGCTGTACTGTTATTTTTCACTATAGCTATCCATTGTGTGGATTTCCCAAGAACTTGGCTATAGAGACACGCCATGGCGATTTAGTGCTCGAAATTGTCCTGAATAAATCAGATGCTGTGATCCAGTCTATATATGATCGAGCACATAAATTGCGCTTTCCCAAGCCACCCTCTTCTAATATTTTAAAATATCTATTCATCACGAAAAAACAACAAAAAGCAGAATCAGTTATCATCCTGATTTATTATTCTTTCTTCAAAATATTTGTGCTCCTGATGAACCACATTCGTGTGGGGAAATGCGTTGAGCAGAGTCGAGCATACTGCAATTGAATAACCCTGGTCTGCGCCGTAATTCTTGCGCATAAGGGTCTAGTTCTCTTGGAGTTTCTCCTATTTGAACCATCTCGTCATGCGTTAAGCGCTATATTGTAATCACAGAGGGGCGAATTTTTGTTAGGAAGAGGTTCCCTACCTAAAATATTCTGCGGGGGGCATTATACTTACAGGCGCCCTACAGCAGACAGAGCCTTCCTCCTACCTCCTATGTGATATAAATAAAAAATAGAGGACATAACATTAGGAGTCCTTTATCAATACTGATTTTTCTAGCCTCCATAAGTTTCCTGAGATAAGGAAGAGGCGACCTTTGTGTTTTTGTGTGGTTGTTTTGTTCATCCATGCGATACGCATGTGTGTGAGCCCATTCATGTTTTTAAGTTTAATTTTTCATTAAAGTATATACATTTTAGTCTATAACTGTGACAAAAAACACACTGACAGATCAGTTTCAGTAGAGCATATTACAGGTGCCCATATTACTGTTGGGTGTCCTGGGATTTATGGTACTGTGAGTGTGGATCAGTAGACCTGCGGTCAGGCTGGGACACTTGGCAGTAATACAGGTGCAAGAATGTGCTCATTATAGGCTTGACTGGAACTTGCTGAAGGGCCCAAAACATGATTGGAATTCAATATGTATAATTATAAAAGTCTTTCCCAAGAAAAGCCGTGGTTAGGGCTTTCTTGATTACAACAGGATTGAATCTCAATATTTTCTGCCCCTTCCACTGCACACATCCATCATCGACATAGAGATCACTCACTCCTTCCCATCTTTGATAGGAGGTGGTCTCCTTGTCCTCATGGAGCCCCAACAGAGCATGTTTTAAGGATTTCCTATAGTAAGAACACTTGTGGCAATGTTTGAGGCACCGACAATAATTACATCACCTGTGCAATACTGAGGAGATTCTGAAAACATAACCTGTTGGGGATCCCTGAGGACTGGAGTTGGGAAACACTGGTGACCAGACATCCAGATTTAGGGGGGACAGTCCCACTTTTAGACCCTGTGTCTCCCTTTCCACCGGGACCCCAGCAGGACAGCCCTTTTTCCCGCTTTCGGGACATTTGTGCCATTTTTGTCCCACTTTTGGGACGTCTTGTCACCATTATAGTGATTATCAGCCGTGGTGCCGCAGCTCCCCAGCTGGAAATCACTCTGCAGTGCCGCGGGCTGGATGAACACACTGCCGGAATGGTGTGCATCCAAGATCTTCGTCCCCTCGTCCCCCTTGGTTCTGCTAGAGGAGAGGAAAAGGGAGGAGGTGCTGCTGTGGGTGCATTGGTGCTGTGAAGACTAGGAAGAGGTAAGTATATGGGTCTTAGGTGGAGTGCTAATATTATGGGGCTTCTGTGGGGGTTCACTTTTATTGCTGGGGCTACTGTAAGGGATCACTACTATTGCTAGGGCTACTGTGGGGTGTCAGTACTATTGCTGGTGCTACTGTAGGTTATCAGTATTATTGCTAGGGCTTCTGTAGGGTGTCACTACTATTGCTGGGGCTACTGTGGGTTGTCACTATTATTGCTGGGGCTACAGTGAGGTGTCACTATTATTGCTAGGGCTACAGTGGGGTGTCACTATTAATGCTGGGGCTACTGTGAGGTGTCACTATTAATGCTGGGGCTACAGTGAGGAGTCACTAATATTGCTTGGGCTATAGTGGGGTGTCACTACTATTGCTGGAGCTTCTGTGGGGTGTCACTATTATTGCTGGGGCTTCTGTGGGGTGTCACTACTATTTTTGGGGCTACTGTGGGGTGTCACTACTATTTTTGGGGCTACTGTGGGGTGTCACTATTATTGCTGGAGGTACTGTGGGGTATCACTATTATTGCTGGGGCTACAGTGGGGTGTAACTATGATTGCTGGGGCTACTGTGGGGTGGCACTATTACTGCTGAGGCTACTGTGAGGGTCACTATTTTGCTGGGGCTACTTTGAGGGGTCACTATTATTGCTTGAGCTGGTATGGGGTGGGGCAATAATACTACTGGGGAACTGTGGGGGTTGCTATTATTTCTGGGGTTGGTATAGGGGAGCACTAATACTACTGGGGCCACTGTAGGTGTCATTTTTATGGCTGGCGCTGGTATAGGGGACACTATTACTAGTGAGGCCATGTGGCATCATACCTCAAGCTGACTTAGGGTATATTTACTCATGGCGGAAATGCCGCAGAATGTCCACAGCAAATTCCGCTTTTAAGAAAACAGTCACAATCTGTACCATTGGTGCAGATTTTGACTAGAAACCAGCTGCAGATATGCAGCGGTGCTCCCCCTCACCTTCTCTGAGGGCTTCCCGCTGTCAGCGGTCCCCAGCTTCCGGGTTCCCAGTAGCCTGGTCAGGTGCGGCGCCGCTGGTCACGTGATGCTGGTCAAGTGAGGCTACTACAGGCTGCTAGGAACCGGAAGCTAGGGAACTAAGTTGTTCTGATTGTTCTTGGTTTCTCATTAAATAAAAGGTTTCAAACCATCTGATAAGTGAGCCTTTAGTCAAAGCCCATCTGCCGGAGGCCTCTTTTCACTATGTGCCACCCATGTGACTGGACCTATTACTTCCAGTATGGTCTGGATTCCAGTACCCATCCAGCTGCCTCCCAACACTTGCAGGAGCCCCATATGAGAACCTACTGGTAGCCCCTACTCCAACTATGGACCCTTTGCATACATCTGGTAAACAGTAAGACCTAAAAATGGTTAGCAGCGTTCAAATGGTTCAAAATACACACGAACACATGAGTAGCCAGCTAAGTAGGTATCCAGCAAAACATGGAACACAATAGGTGCAGAAGGACATGCTATCTGTTAAAGAGCTGCTATAGAGCTAGCTGCTAAAAAGTGAATAAAATAATCAATAGTCAAAAAAATAACAACAATATACTTGCTACATTTACATATTAGAGGTTTTCTACTGTATATTCTGAAGAACTTCTAAAACCCACGCTAAGCATCACAATGCACCAACTTTCAGCACCCATAGTTTACAGCTGAAATCCACAAGGTGGGATTTTTCTCTATATATTTTCTGTATGGATAATTTTATGCTTTTTTTCTGCTACACTGCATTCCCCAGTGGAGACCGAACTTGGAAACTTGCCATGATAACTCAAATAAAATCATAACATCCAACCAAACTCACAACGGGATTTTGGCTTTAATTAATTTATCTCACCCCGGAGGCTTTCGTATGCTGGGTAGGCTAAAGAAAATAGAAATTGTGTGTGCCATGGGTGGTTCTGGGAGTCGCTGAAAATACAAATAAAGCAAAATAAATAAAAATAATAAATACAATCATAACACTGTCAATCATCAAAGTCATGTTCAAAGCTTCCATGATGACTTATTTCCTGCCTTGTTATATTAGCGCTTTCCAATATTAACTTACAGCTGTTAAGTTATGTGAATGTATCCCATTTCTGAACCTATAGAAATAATGTACAATATCCCATTTGTATAGAATTAATGTACAATATCCCATTTGTATCTCAGGAATGTAAGCCTTTTTTTTTCTCATTTTTAAAAGTTGCAATCTTGAAACGCCAACTTCATCCGGCACACGATATAACAGTAATTATCTACATCTTTCGAGCCTTACTGACTATCTTTTATTTGACGAAACCTTTTACCCTTGTTTGATCTAAACATAACTCTCCTTGGGAACATATAATTGTACAAAATGGTTTTCAAGTGTAAAATGATACATTTTCCATATTAATGAATACAGGTGCTATTCTGTGCAGAGTCAATATGTCAAGGGAACGTTGGATAAAGTTATTCATACGTGCAATAAAAAAAAAAAAAATAGAGAAAAAAAATCCCGGCAAAACATCCAGGGTGAAAAATACATTTAATGAATAAGTGCAGCACACAATTCCTCCTTTCAAAAATGTCAGTTCATATTGAACCTCCATTTTAGATATCGTACAATTACTTTGTCAACAGAAGGTAAAGTACTGATGGATGATGCATCGGTTCTTGAAACCTAACTTTCCGTGAGTTACTTAGGATAAAACTAAGTGCTTTTACATTCAAGTCTTGGTGATGATAGTGGTTTTATATTTATCACGCTGTCATTTTAGTTGACTGTACCAGCCTCTTCGATGCAGGAATACGGACACTAATGGAGGTGTGTCCTTAGAGCTCGGAAAGGGTCACAGATTCATTCTTCTAACATGTTCACAGCACAAATAGCTTCAAGCCAGGAAACAGCTTTGCCCATTTTAAATAGTAATCTGTATCTGCACCTTTCCCGGGCCCTTATATTTTTATATCTTACTTGTTGATTGTTCGCATTGACCTACGTGACACTGAATATGCAGCTTTATCTCCGTCTTCACCTTTCCTATAATACAATGTTGCTATTTTTTTTTAGTCTTCCCAATAGTAAGTACAATTCTACCTGGACCTTCAAAAGTCCTGGAACTGATTGCAATTCTTTATTTATAAGAAATTCTGTCAAGAATCAATAATAGTCCAGGGTCTCCAGTTCCTTCTTTAATAATAGTGTGATATGATTTGTCACAAGCTAGCCTAGAGTATCCACTACATTTTATTACTTAGCTTGCAGCACAAGTCTCATCTTTGAGTCATGAGATCCGCCATGGGAAGACCTTTAAAAAAGCTATATTCTTTACTGTTTGGTTATTACAGAAAGTCTATACTACTCAATAATATCTTTTATAAGGTGTGCTGTCACATCTACACATAGATGTTTAACCCTGATAGAAGTAAAGAACATCCGAGGGCTGGAGGCCATTTTAGTGCCACAGACATCGCTTTTCTTGATTGGATGGCAAACGAATCAACGATAACAGAAAGTTAAATTCTTTCTCCAATCTTTTGCTTTCAATGATTCTGCATTAAAGCCCATAGCAACACAGGTTCAATTTACTGATCACAGTAAGACTGCAGTGTAAAACCATTCGGCTCTGTA
Organism: Eleutherodactylus coqui; assembly: GCF_035609145.1. NCBI lineage: Eukaryota > Metazoa > Chordata > Amphibia > Anura > Eleutherodactylidae > Eleutherodactylus > Eleutherodactylus coqui. Next base: position 256,340,015 of record NC_089839.1, on the reverse strand, counting down.
GTGTAAAATCCTTCATGGTGATATTAAATGAATAAATACAACGCGGCCATAAAGTGAGCAATAAACACTAATGATATAATAATCACACATGCTATTATCTTCACATCCATAACAGGTATTTAAAAATCACACAAACACTCGGTGTAATGTACATATTTTATAATTACTTCATATTTATTTCCTGAGCACATTTAAAGGGAACCATTTTTTTTAAATAATCCGACAAGGTTTGAATATTTAGTTCTCGTTAAAATTGTGAGATGATTGCAGCATGGATTTCAATGGTAATGCTTCTCTTGCTGTACAGGCTTCAATGTTTACAGGGAAAGCTCTCCTTAAAATATAGCATATTCAGGCATGTTACTGACACATACCATTAGTTAAGTCATGTTCATAGTGAACACCAAGATCACTAGAATAAAGAGATAAGTACAGTACAATCCTCTTAAAGTGAATGGAACATTTCCAATGTAAGGCATCTTAATGCTGCGGAAGCAATGGAAGCCTCAGGCGCACTCACGTTGTGCAATCCCCCCAATGCACAGATCTTTGGGTGAACCCTACCCTCAACTGTATTAGGGGAAGTCTATGGCAGGGCAGGAAGCAATGGGCTCCCTGATCTACCATTCTCTGTCTTTTAGGTTGCAGTTTGCATGTAGCCTGTGACCATTCAGCAAGATGGGACCACAAACAGGACATCAGTGTGGGGATGCAGATGGCGTGATGACAGCAGTGCTTCATGCCGTCTGGTTGGGTCCAGAAGAAGACTTTGCACTAGTCAAGGGGAGCACAAATTACTGTTGGGAGCTCTTCGGCGGCATGATTATTTTTTAAGGGGGCACTCTGGGGGCAACATTACTACTTTATTACTTTTTTTATTTTAAGAATTCTATTGGATTTTTAAAAATAAAGGTTACAAATAGCGTTGCTCATCTTGATTTGTCGAGCATTAAGAAAGTTCTAATTTTTGCAAAATTAAATCAGGAAAATTGAATTTCCTATAATGCCTGCTACAGAGGATAGTATGCAGCTAATCAGCAGTCAGAGCACCTTGCTGATGTCACCAAATGTGTCTCCCATCTTGCATATGGGAAGCAGTTTCATTGGATGCCTGTATCACATAACCTAGCCTTATATGTAATGTAGGTATAGTGTAACCAATGGATTTTTTACAGTTGAACACAAGACAGAAATACTGCATCATGGCAAATATTCTACAGAGGATATAATGTTGCTGGGTGTGAAAGCTTATATACTGGGGTTACATTGGAGGGAACAGAGGAAGAAGCTGCTTTACCAGAGGGAGGGGACCAAGATATTGAATGCACTGATGCCCAACCATTTTTTTCCTATCCTCCAATTCTCTGTATAGTAGGTTGCAGTTTGCATGGGGCCTGTGGTGATACAACAAGATGACACCACAAATAGGACATCATTGTGCCGATGCAGATGGAATGATGATGGCAGTGCCTTACTCCATCTGGTTTGGTCCAGTACAGTACTCAATCTAACATGGAGGGGCTGGAAGAGGCATCACAATAGCTCACAGGGAAAGGAGAAAGATGTTGTGGGGCAGCACCCTGCCAAGCTAGCAAGCAGGGTGTTGCAGAAAAACATAAGGACAGTGCCAACACTCTCAGGTACTACTGGTTGCAGTAGCAGCAACATCATTTCCTCAGTTAGATCTTCTAACAAGACTTTTGCAGCCTGGGCTGTCAAGATTCGAACCTGCAACATCCTGCACCTCAAGCATCAGCCCTTCATACTGAGCTATTAAGCTTGCTGGATAGCTCCCCTGACTCTATGTTTCCCTGTGTAGCCCACCCTGTATCTTGTACCTTCCCCAATTAGTCCCCTATATAAACCTGGCCCTGCCACTCCTGCCTTATTGTGTCTTACGCCTCTAACCAAGCTATCCTCCTGCATACATGTTCCTCTACAAACTGATCATCCATCTTGTGTACCAGACCACGTCTTTCCCTTCTGACTGTGTTACTGCTTAAACCCTTTGTACTGCACTGACATCTCATCTACCAGACCCCGGCTTTTCCTCATGACTTCACTACTGCTTAAACTGATGTGCTGCACTAACATCTCATGTACCAGATGATGGCTAACTCCTTGACCTCGTTTTCCACGAGTGGCGGTTAAAACAAAGTGACTTCAGTTCTGCTTCAAATTGTGACATGGGCATTCTTTAAAATCACACATGATGACAGAAAAGTGGCATTTAAAATGTAGCAATAAAGTAAACAACCTCAACACAACATGTATGAACAGCCACATGAACTCCCACCACTTGCTGCATTGGAGAGCTCATCTGGACCAGAGGGCAAAAAGTCAGACTAATCCTGTTCAATCTTCCAGAACTGTAGCTGTCTCTTCTTCCATCTCCTTCCCTATGAGCACAGAAAGGCAGTTTTGTATAGGGGCAGTAGTACACCTACTTGAGGCCTCTCCTCTGCAGATGCCTTCCATAACGTGATACTCCATGCTAACTCACAGTACCAGATGTCCAGTCGTCATTTCTTTGCCAAAAAGCTGGCACTCCCTTTCACCAACATGCAAGTGATAACGTGTCCCTGGCGTTGAAGAATGCTATCAGTGGCAGGGAGCACCTGACCATGGACACGTGGTCCAACAAGAATGGCCAGGGATATTACATATCCTTAACAGCACACTGAATCAATGTCCTGAAGGTAGGGCATGAATCTGAAAGTGGTGGTCCTCTTGGGACATGCATTCTTGTCTGTCTTCTCCTCATCCCACTTCTCTTTCTCTTCCTCTACCTCTTCATACCACTTTCCAACACTTTCTATATTGGTACAGAAATCCTATATGATAAATTCCAACCTGAAAAAGACTAAACTGATGTAGTACTAAAACTCATGTGTCTAGGAAAGCACAGCCATATGGACGAAAAGCAGGCCCAGGCTGACAAGTGGCACAATCTGAAGCCAGGAAAGGTTGTGTGTTACAATGTGGCCAACCTGCGGGGAGTCTTTCACCTAGGCAATCTCACACACCTACCTTGCATAGCCCATGTGATGAATCTGCTTCCTAAACAATTATCCAGGTTTACACCCACTGCTGGAAAAGACCAGAAAACTGTAGTCACGCTTTTGTTATTCACACCCAGCCTATGCTTCTCATCTTTTGGAGGTGCAGCAACAATTCTGGCTACCACCCAACCATCTCATCTGTGATGTGCCTACATGGTGGAATTTCACCTTGCATATGTTGCTATGGGCCTCTGGGACAATGAAATATTGTTATCACAGGAAGAGGAGGAAGAAGGGATACCAGTCTCCAAACTGTCTGACCACTTCACCATTGCTCAACACCGCAGGAAGGGTGGCTTTAGGCAAAAAAGGAGGGCTTCTTCTCCAACATGTTTCTCCTCCCACGGGAGAAATATGGTGGAGAAAGAAGAGAAGGAAGATTAGGGGAGTAATATAGGACCAGAGGCAGGGGAGGAGGCTATGCAATGTTCTTTCCATCCATTACATACCCCATCTATTCTACATTGATGGTGGGTCCAGATGGAAGACACTCTTTGGCCTAACCCCAAGGAATGTGGGCCATCACCATAAGGTACTTTGAGTCATACTGGTGCTTTTATGCTGCAGTGTTTGTAGAAGGACCGTTGCATAGCCCACATAAAACATTAGAACCTTACTGAGTGAGCACCCTCCTTGATCGCCACTACAAGGCCAAAATGACAAATCTCATTCTGGCAGTAGAGAGGGACCTCAAAATGTATCACTATCCCGACAGACTGTTAAGAAGCTTGAGCACAGCTCTGCTGCTCATGTTAAACGAACAGCGAGCCACAGCAGTAGTACCGCCATCAGTGGCAGGGGAAGTCTAAAAGAGTCATGTCATAGTTTTTTCAGTCCACTGCAGCCTGCAGCAAAAATACAAGGTAGGCCTGACAGTAAAAAGCAGCACTAGTCCATGATTGTCCAAGAGTATGTGAGCCCCGGGGTGCTATCAGAAAGGGTGTTCAGCACAGCTGGGGTGTGATAACTGACAGACGCATCATGTGCGCACACAATATGGATCCCCTCACATTTGTAAAAATGAATCAGGCATGGATCCCACCTGCTCTACAGCTTTTCCTTGGTGCAGACCTGTGCTTGGCTGTTCTGTTAACCTGGTAGAACCTTGCTTTTGCAAACTTGCAGACATTGCTTTTAAAACAAGCAGCATACCTGCTGGCTTGTGTAGCAAAAGATTTGGTAGCTTTAGATCTGTTCCTTGGAGCAGGTCCATGCTTGAGTGTTGTCTTCACCTGGCAGAATTTCTCCTTGTAAAATTTATGAAATTGCATTAAAAACAAGCAGGACATCTGCTGTCTTCCTAGGTGTAATTTTTTATTTTGGGGACCATATATGATCCTTCTTTTATTTTCAGTGACACGCCTGTGCTGTGATTAACACCTATACTAATTTACACTATTTTGAGTAATTGTTTCAAGGAGCACAATGTTCCCCAGACATGTTGCTGGCCCATGCAATTTGGAGGGCTTTGGTTGCATTGGGGACCTTCTGGATGGCAAAACCCACATTTTTACTCCTATTTACTTTAATAGAAGTCGGATTCAACCGTGCCAGTTCACAATGATTTTCATGAAATCGGCCGGATACTGTCACAAACCGAATATTCCACTAATCCCTCATCACTAGTCTTATAAACATTGTATCGACCTTACATCTTATATGCTAGTATATAGTAAACAGTGTGTAGGTGTAACATTCAAGTAGAAATCTACATTGCTATTGGAGTAAAATCAGAGTAAAAAAAACCTTTAACTGATAAAGTTAACCTAACTTTTTAAGAAAGCACTCTTAAAGGGGGCATTTTTACTTTTTAAGGGGGAACTAAAAGCATTAATGAGCATTAGAGATGAGCGAGCACCAAAATGCTCGGGTGCTCGTTACTCGAGATGACTTTTTCGCGATGCTCGAGGGTTCGTTTCGAGTAACGAACCCCATTGAAGTCAATGGGCGACCCGAGCATTTTTGTATTTCGCCGATGCTCGCTAAGGTATTCATGTGTGAAAATCTGGGCAATTCAAGAAAGTGATGGGAACGACACAGCAACGGATAGGGCAGGCGAGGGGCTACATGTTGGGCTGCATCTCAAGTTCACAGGTCCCACTATTAAGCCACAATACCGGCAAGAGTGGGCCCCCCCCCCTCCCAACAACTTTTACTTCTGAAAAGCCCTCATTAGCATGGCATACCTTAGCTAAGCACCACACTACCTCCAACAAAGCACAATCACTGCCTGCATGACACTCCGCTGCCACTTCTCCTGGGTTACATGCTGCCCAACCCCCCCCCCCGCACGACAGTGTCCACAGCGTACACCAAAGTGTCCCTGCCCAGCCTTCAGCTGCCCTCATGCCACGCCACCCTCATGTCTATTTATAAGTGCGTCTGCCAGAGGAAAAGCAGGCACACACTGCAGAGGGTTGGCATGGCTAGGCAGCGACCCCCCCATAAAAGGGGCGGGCCGATAGTCCACAATGCTGTACAGAAGCAATGAGAAATCCAATCCTGTGCCACCTCCATCTGGAGCTGCACACGTGGGCATTGCAATGGGGAACCTATGTGCCACACACTATTCATTCTGTCAAGGTGTCTGCATGCCCCAGTCAGACCGCGGTTTTTTATAAATAGTCACAGGCAGGTACAACTCTGCAATGGGAATTCCGTGTGCACCCACAGCATGGGTGGCTCCCTGGAACCCACCGGCAGTACATAAAAATATCCCATTGCATTGCCCATCACAGCTGAGGTAATGTCGTGGTTAATGCAGGTGGGCTTCGGCCCACACTGCATGCCCCAGTCAGACTGGGGTTCTTTACAAGTGGACAGATGTAGGTTAAACTCCGTGTGCACCTACAGCACGGGTGGCTCCCTGGAACCCACCGGTGGTACATAAATAAATCCCATTGCATTGCCCATCACAGCTGAGGTAATGTCGTGGTTAATGCAGGTGGGCTTCGGCCCACACTGCATGCCCCAGTCAGACTGGGGTTCTTTACAAGTGGACAGATGTAGTAACAACTCCCTGTGGACCCACAGCATGGGTGGGTGCCAGGAAGCCACCGGCGGTACATAAATAAATCCCATTGCATTGCCCATCACAGCTGAGGTAATGTCATGGTTAATGCAGGTGGGCTTCGGCCCACACTGCATGCCCCAGTCAGACTGGGGTTCTTTACAAGTGGACAGATGTAGTAACAACTCCCTGTGGACCCACAGCATGGGTGGGTGCCAGGAAGCCACCGGCGGTACATAAATAAATCCCATTGCATTGCCCATCACAGCTGAGGTAATGTCGTGGTTAATGCAGGTGGGCTTCGGCCCACACTGCATGCCCCAGTCAGACTGGGGTTCTTTACAAGTGGACAGATGTAGGTTAAACTCCGTGTGCACCTACAGCATGGGTGGCTCCCTGGAACCCACCGGTGGTACATAAATAAATCCCATTGCATTGCCCATCACAGCTGAGGTAATGTCGTGGTTAATGCAGGTGGGCTTCGGCCCACACTGCATGCCCCAGTCAGACTGGGGTTCTTTACAAGTGGACAGATGTAGTAACAACTCCCTGTGGACCCACAGCATGGGTGGGTGCCAGGAAGCCACCGGCGGTACATAAATAAATCCCATTGCATTGCCCATCACAGCTGAGGTAATGTCGTGGTTAATGCAGGTGGGCTTCGGCCCACACTGCATGCCCCAGTCAGACTGGGGTTCTTTAGAAGTGGACACAGATGCATTTACAACTCCCTGTGGACCCACTGCATGGGTGGCTCCCTGGAACCCACCGGCGGTACATAAAAATATCCCATTGCATTGCCCATCACAGCTGAGGTAATGTCATGGTTAATGCAGGTGGGCTTCGGCCCACACTGCATGCCCCAGTCTGACTGGGGTTCTTTACCAGTGGACAGATGCAGTTACAACTCCGTGTGGACCCACAGCATGGGTGGCTCCCTGGAACCCACCGGCGGTACATAAATATATCCCATTGCAGTGCACTACTCAGCAGAGCTAACGTCAGATACAATACAGGTGGGCTTCGGCCCACACTGCATGCCCCAGTCAGACTGGTAATATGTACCTTAACAGTAACCTCGTTGGTGGTAATGTGGTGGTGACTGCGGACCTGGTAGCGCGGTTTTATGTAGTTGGTTTTCGGAATGTGGCCAGGATTAAGTGGGCCGTGGCGGGGGGATGGTGGTGGTGCTCTCTTGTTGTGTCGTTAAAGGTGAAATTCTTGGACTGCCACCAGACGGACCAATGCAAAGGTATTTGCCAAGAATGTTTTCATTGTTGGAGGAGGAGCGGGATGTTTTGGAGGCACTATGTGTCCTCTACACGTGTCCGTGGTTATATGCACCTTAACAGTAACAGCGTTGGTGGGAAATGGCCTCGCCGCCATCATGTCTTTGTGAAGCCTCTGTTTCCACACCCCAGTGACATACCATTAGCAGCGGTATAGGCAGAGCCCAGAATTATTAACATTTCAGCGGTAGCATTAGGGACAGGCCCCACTAACATATTTCTAGCAGCAGTATAGGGGGAGCACAGTCTTAGTTCCATTTCAGTAATAGTGGCACTCAAGACAGGCCCCAGTAACATTCCCATTGCAGCAGTTTAGGGAGATAACAGTCTCTTTCACATTTCAGTAGCTGCAGTATAGACAAGGCCCCAGTTACATTTATGTAGCTAAAGTGTAGGCCAACCCCACACACCTTTCTGTACCATGAGTGCAGGCGAAGAACATAGAAATTACTATGATTACACTGTAGGTGAGGGCCCAAAAAAATTGGTGTACCAACAGTACTAATGTACCTCAGAAAAAATTGGCCATGCCCAACCAAGATGGCAGGTGAAACCCATTAATCGCTTTGGTTAACGTGGCTTAAGTTGTAACTAGGCCTGGAGGCAGCCCAGTTGAACGAAAAATTGGTTCAATTTAAAGTTTCAATGCTTTCAAGAGCATTGAAACGTATAAAAATTGTTTAGAAAAATTATATGAGTGAGCCTTGTGGCCCTAAGAAAAATTGCCCGTTCAGCGTGATTACGTGAGGTTTCAGGAGGAGGAGCAGGAGGAGGAGGAGGAATATTATACACAGATTGATGAAGCAGAAATGTCCCCGTTTTGGATGGTGAGAGAGAACGATGCCTCTATCCGCGGGTGCAGCCTACGTATTGCTTAGGTATCGCTGCTGTCCGCTGGTGGAGAAGAGAAGTCTGGGGAAATCCAGGCTTTGTTCATCTTGATGAGTGTAAGCCTGTCGGCACTGTCGGTTGACAGGTGGGTATGCTTATCCGTGATGATTCCCTCAGCCACACTAAACACACTCTCTGACAAGACGCTAGCCGCAGGACAAGCAAGCACCTCCAGGGCATACAGCGCGAGTTCAGGCCACGTGTCCAGCTTCAACACCCAGTAGTTGTGGGGGGCAGAGGCGTCACCGAGGACGGTGCTGCAATCGGCTACGTACTCCCTCACCATCCTTTTACAGTGCTCCCGCCAACTCAGCCTTGACTGGGGACCGGTGACACAGTCTTGCTGGGGAGCCATAAAGCTGTCAAAGGCCTTAGAGAGTGTTCCCCTGCCTGCGCTGTACATGCTGCCTGATCTCTGCGCCTCCCCTGCTACCTGGGCCGCGGAAATGCGCCTTCGGCCACTAGCGCTGTCCGATGGGAAGTTTACCATCAGTTTGTCCACCAGCGCCCTGTGGTATAGCATCATTCTCGAACCCCTTTCCTCTTCGGGAATGAGAGTGCAAAGGCTCTCCTTATACCGTGGATCGAGCAGTGTGTACACCCAGTAATCCGTAGTGGCCAGAATGCGTGTAACGCGAGGGTCACGAGAAAGGCATCCTAACATGAAGTCAGCCATGTGTGCCAGGGTACCTGTACGCAACACATGGCTGTCCTCACTCGGAAGATCACTTTCAGGATCCTCCTCCTCCTCCTCCTCCTCCTCTAGCCATACACGCTGAAAGGATGACAGGCAAGCTGCATCTGTACCCTCAGCAGTGGGCCAAGCTGTCTCTTCCCCCTCCTCCTCATGCTCCTCCCCCTCCTCCTCCTCCTCCTCCTCCTCTGGCCATACACGCTGAAAGGATGACAGGCAAGCAGCATCTGTCCCCTCAGCAGTGGGCCAAGCTGTCTCTTCCCCCTCCTCCTCATGCTCCTCCCCCTCCTCCTCAATGCGCTGAGATATAGACATGAAGTTGCTCTGACTATCCAGCGACATACTGTCTTCCCCCACCTCCGTTTCTGATTCCAAAGCGTCTGCCTTTATGCTTTGCAGGGAACTTCCTAACATGAAGTCAGCCATGTGTGCCAGGGTACCTGTACGCAACACATGGCTGTCTTCACTAGGAAGATCACTTTCAGGATCCTCCTCCTCCTCCTCCTCCTCCTCCTCCTCCTCAGGCCATACACGCTGAAAGGATGACAGGCAAGCAGCATGGGTACCGTCAGCAGTGGGCCAAGCTGTCTCTTCCCCCTCCTCCTCATCCTCCTCATGCTCCTCCTCCTCCTGAACGCGCTGAGATATAGACAGGAGGGTGCTCTGACTATCCAGCGACATACTGTCTTCCCCCGCCTCCGTTTCCGAGCGCAAAGCGTCTGCCTTTATGCTTTGCAGGGAACTTCTCAAGAGGCATAGCAGAGGAATGGTGACGCTAATGATTGCAGCATCCCCGCTCACCATCTGGGTAGACTCCTCAAATTTTCCAAGGACCTGGCAGATGGCTGCCAACCAGGCCCACTCTTCTGTAAAGAATTGAGGAGGCTGACTCCCACTGCGCCGCGCAAGTTGGAGTTGGTATTCCACTATAGCTCTACGCTGCTCATAGAGTCTGGCCAACATGTGGAGCGTAGAGTTCCACTGTGTGGGCACGTCGCACAGCAGTCGGTGCACTGGCAGATTAAACTGATGTTGCAGGGTCCGCAGGGTGGCAGCGTGCGTGTGGGATTTGTGGAAATGTGCGCAGAGCTGGCGCACCGTTCCGAGCAGGTATGACAAGTGGGGGTAGCTTTTCAGAAAGCGCTGAACCACCAAATTAAAGACATGGGCCAGGCATGGCACGTGCGTGAGGCTGTGGAGCTGCAGAGCCGCCACCAGGTTACGGCCGTTGTCACACGCGACCATGCCCGGTTTGAGGCTCAGTGGCGCAAGCCAGTGGTCGGTCTGTTCTGTCAGACCCTGCAGCAGTTCGTGGGCCATGTGCCTCTTCTCTCCTAAGCTGAGTAGTTTCAGCACGGCCTGCTGACGCTTGGCCACCGCTGTGCAGCCACGCCGCGTGACACCGACTGCTGGCGACGTGCTGCTGCTGCTGACACATCTTGTTTGCGAGACAGAGGTTGCGTTGGAGGAGGAGGAGGGTGGTTTAGTGGAGGAAGCATACACCCCTGCAGATACCACCACCGAGCTGGGGCACGCAATTCGGGGGGTGGGTAGGACGTGAACGGTCCCAGGCTCTGACTCTGTCCCAGCCTCCACTAAATTCACCCAATGTGCCGTCAGGGAGATATAGTGGCCCTGCCCGCCTGTGCTTGTCCACGTGTCTGTTGTTAAGTGGACCTTGGCAGTAACCGCGTTGGTGAGGGCGCGTACAATGTTGCGGGAGACGAGGTCGTGCAGGCCTGGGACGGCACATCGGGAAAAGTAGTGGCGACTGGGAACCGAGTAGCGCGGGGCCGCCGCCGCCATCATGCTTTTGAAAGCCTCCGTTTCCACAAGCCTATACGGCAGCATCTCTAGGCTAATCAATTTTGCAATGTGCACGTTTAACGCTTGAGGGGGCGGGTGCGTGGCGTCGTACTTGCGCTTGCGCTCAAACTGTGGTGCTAGCGACGTCTGGACGCTACGCTGAGAGACATTGCTGGATGGGGCCGAGGACAGCGGAGGTGAGGGTGTGGGTGCAGGCCAGGAGACGGTACTGCCTGTGTCCTGAGAGGGGTGTTGGATCTCAGTGGCAGGTTGGGGCACAGGGGGAGAGGCAGTGGTGCAAACCGGAGGCGGTGAACGGGCATCGTCCCACCTTGTGGGGTGCTTGGCCATCATATGCCTGCGCATGCTGGTGGTGGTGCCTCCCCAGCTGATCTTGGCGCGACAAAGGTTGCACACCACTGTTCGTCGGTCGTCAGGCGTCTCTGTGAAAAACTGCCAGACCTTTGAGCACCTTGACCTCTGCAGGGTGGCATGGCGCGAGGGGGCGCTTTGGGAACCAGTTGGTGGATTATTCGGTCTGGCCCTGCCTCTACCCCTGGCCACCGCACTGGCTCGGCCTGTGCCCACACCCTGACTTGGGCCTCCGCGTCCTCGCCCGCGTCCACGTCCTATAGGCCTACCCCTACCCTTCAGCATGGTGTATTACCAGTGATTTGATTTCCCAGCCAGGAAATAAATTGGCGCAAGCCTGCAGGCCAAATAGAATTTTTTCCCTTTTTTTTAAAGGATAGGCCCACTGCCTATATTCAATCAATAATAAATGTGTTGTGGCCCTGCAGTGTGTCACAGAACTGCAGTCTTGCACTGTTATTAACTGCAGCAGAGCGGTGATTTCCCAGCCAGGAAATAAATTGGCGCAAGCCTGCAGGCCAAATAGAATTTTTTCCCTTTTTTTTTTTAAAGGAAAGGCCCACTGACTATATTCAATCAATAATAAATGTGTTGTGGCCCTGCAGTGTGTCACAGAACTGCAGTCTTGCACTGTTATTAACTGCAGCAGAGCGGTGATTTCCCAGCCAGGAAATAAATTGGCGCAAGCCTGCTGTTAAACTTAGCTGGCTGCGTATGATTTTTTTTAAAGTTCTCCACCCAGCACACACGTACCCAGAACGCTGAGGACTGTCAGAGGCAGGCCAAATAGAATTTTTTCCCTTTTTTTTTTAAAGGAAAGGCCCACTGACTATATTCAATCAATAAAATATGTCTTCTGGCCCTGCCTAGACAATTCTGTCCCTGTAGTATTACTGCAGGGCGCAATGCTCTGCACGGCCGATTTTGAAAAAAAAAAAAAAAGTGCAACACTGCTAACAGCAGCCTCCACACTACTGCACACGGTTAGATGTGGCCCTAAGAAGGACCGTTGGGGTTCTTGAAGCCTACACTAACTCCTAACACTCTCCCTACAGCAGCTCCAACACGATACCACTGTCCCTGATCTCTGTCACAACGCATCTGAGGCGAGCCGCGGGAGGGGCCGATTTTTATACTCGGGTGACACCTGATCTCCCCAGCCACTCACTGCAGGGGGGTGGTATAGGGCTTGAACGACGCAGGGGGAAGTTGTAATGCCTTCCCTGTCTTTCAATTGGCCAGAAAAGCGCGCTAACGTCTCAGAGAGGAAAGTGAAAGTAACCCGAACATCGCATGGTACTCGTTACGAGTAACGAGCATCCCGAACACCCTAATATTCGCCCGAGCGTCAAGCTCGGACGAGTACGTTCGCTCATCTCTAATGAGCATTATTCCATTCTAGGAGGCAAAAAAGGTCATTATAATTTTGTACGCTGCACTCTGTAAAGGAGGGCTTTATTACTACATGTTAGCAAAACAGGGGCAATATTACTGTTTGGAGCAATAATAGAACCACTATTACTTTGTGGGGCACTGAGAAGTTCACTAATCCTCTGTAGAGTATAAAAGATGGCACTATTACAGTTTGGGGTACAAAAGTTTGCACTTTTACTGTGGTGCAGTATGGGGCCCCATCTGTTGCACCCTATCTATAGGACACCATTGCTTACACGTGTACTTTCTGTATAGCACTATTTTGGAGAGACATTCTAGTCATGCCAACGATATTTTAGAAGCACAGTGTTCAAGTGTCCCATACCACACGATAGGCACAGTAATAGTGGCAGCAACAGACACAGAATTGGGTGTAGCAGAAGAATAGTGAGTTTATGTAGATCATTAAAAGGTTGGTGGAGTTAAAGGCCAGAAAAGTGAGGAGCAAAATATATCTGTGTTTCAAATTTTACAGAGACAAGTCATTGCTGGAAGAAGTCATGCTGATCTGACCTGAATGGGGAATATAGGAAAAGTTAAAGACTGCTGTCAGAGAGGAAGTCACCTGTGAGTCAAAGGATTTTTCACAATTCTAATCACTTATATGTACAGTCTGCAGAGCTCCCGTGTAGAACTAGTATCTACCACTATATGGTCACTTTATGTAATAAAGGAGGTTTTTGGTATCACCACTATGAGTTGGTGATCCACTCAAGATATGTTGACCTTCACATAACTACAAAATTTACCAAAATGTCCAACCTCAGTTCAACCCATTAGTGACCTCTACCCTCTATAACAGCACAATTAAAAGATTCTTATCTTTAAATTGCATGTCTATTTCACAGGTAAGATTCTAAAATATAACTTTTAATAGCTACAATTAAAATAAGGAAGGCCAAAAGACAAACAAACACAAAAAAGGAAACTGTCCACTGCAATCAATTGTCACCCCCTGAGCACTTCAACTGGTGTGGTTTTAACATGCACTACAGAGCCTAGAATTTAGATATAACTAGGCACTTTATGCAAAACCAAATGATGTGTGCTGATTAGAGATGAGCGAGCACCAAAATGCTCGGGTGCTCGTTACTCGGGACGAAATTATCGCGATGCTCGAGGGTTCGTTTCGAGTAACGAACCCCATTGAAGTCAATGGGCGACTCGAGCATTTTTGTATATTGCCGATGCTCGCTAAGGTTTCCATTTGTGAAAATCTGGGCAATTCAAGAAAGTGATGGGAACGACACAGCAATGGATAGGGCAGGCGAGGGGCTACATGTTGGGCTGCATCTCAAGTTCCCAAGTCCCACTATTAAGCCACAATAGCGGCAAGAGGGGCCCCCCCCTCCCAACAACTTTTACTTCTGAAAAGCCCTCATTAGCAATGCATACCTTAGCTAAGCACCACACTACCTCCAACAAAGCACAATCACTGCTTGCATGACACTCCGCTGCCACTTCTCCTGGGTTACATGCTGCCAAACCCCCCCCCGCACGACGCAGTGTCCACAGCGCACACCAAAGTGTCCCTGCGCAGCCTTCAGCTGCACTCATGCCACACCACCCTCATGTCTATTTATAAGTGCGTCTGCCATGAGGAGGAACCGCAGGCACACACTGCAGAGGGTTGGCACAGCTAGGCAGCGACCCTCTTTAAAAGGGGCAGGGCGATAGTGTCAGGGTAATTCTAAGTACAGCACCAATCAGGCCCACCCCACTTGCCCCGCTGCCGGCGGAAAGAAAAAAAACACCACACAGAGGTCTGGTATAGTTTCTCACACGGGACATGACTGCGCTTCCCCCTTTATTACAGGTTACATGAGATCTTATACCCTTTTGTCTCATCACCAGGAATGGGTGATGGGCTCATAACCATATATGGGAAGTCCGGATTTCCGGCCTGAGACAGTGAAAACAGTCGTTATCTTGATATGGCGCCTCTGGCTTATGTACAGAAAATCACGTATTCAATTAACTCCAGTGCAAAGAATCACCCACTCAATTCTAAGAAAGCGGCCAAGCATGCATTCTCCATATATGGGAAGTCCGGATTTCCGGCCTGAGACAGTGAAAATTCAGATGCATAGTTGAACATCTTGATATGGGCTTCTGGGAAAACAGCCAAGTACACGCGGCCTTGTCCGATTCTTCTTGTGTTCAAGATACATTTTGTCTTCGCCTTGCAAGGCCTCTTGGCATATCTGATGTAAGGCGACATATAAGTTTTTCTCATTTGGAATTGAATAGAACTTGCATACAGGTATAAAAGTATAAAGAACATATGGCAATATATACATATACCCTCACAAACCCCCCTAAAAACTTATATGGAGATCAAGCATCTGACCTTGCACTCTTCCTCGGTCGTCTCTCCCTTGCGTCAGGGTTTCTCCACTGCCCGTAAGTCCCTACTCCTAAAAGGGAGGGATCCCTACCTCACCTCAGAAGGAGGCCATGGATTCCCTGGGCTTATTTCCGGGCATCCATACCCTCTATCTGTACGAGTTAACACCCCACAGGGTGTGCCCTCGCCGGAACCTAAGGTCTTCTGCACCGTCCCTAGGCAAATGGGAAGTCCACTGACAGTACATCTTATGAGACCAGGACAGGCGCAGTACTAGTACATCTCTCCATTCTTCTGGTAACGTATCTGGTTGGCATTATCGGAACTGGCTCTTCATCTTTTTCAAACAAGGGAAACGTTGGTGTCACATTGTCCAGTCCCTTACTCATACTCTTTTTGATCAAAGGGATAATACACATACAGGAAATTACATATCCAGGGCCACTCTATTTTGGAACGCCATGGATGCAGTGGGCCCTAACTGGTCCGCTAACCCTTGCAAAACATCTCTGGTGTAGTTTACAAACCTCTGCTGATTGTAATAGATATAATTCATCCAATCGACATTATTATTAACAGTGACAATAGCAAATAAGGACTCAAAACCTGCTTTAACCTGATCTCTAGAATTAAATTAATCTGGCACCCCCCTTGGCACTCCTATTGCATCTATGTATACATGTGGATCAAAGTTACCACCTTGAGTGTCAACTTCTCTCTTAGCACAATGCGGTGTTGGATTCTCACCCTCAGTGTAGTCTTCATACTGCATGTTTAATTGTATTAATTTGTTCTGATCCCTGAAACAGGGGGCTAGTGTACAGTAGTCAAAGGTGTGTGTTAGAGGAATTGTACCACATTATAGCATGTAAAGGATATACAGGATCATGAGTTTTTGCAGTGCGAAGTGTGGATCCAAGTGGGCTTTCCTTCGAGCTTGACTGCAGTTGGGGTGGTGAACAACATCTGGTAAGGACCTTTAAACTGGGTCTCTCTCTCAAACTTTTTCACATAGACCCTGTCACCTGGTTTCAGATTGTGACACTCATCTGTAGGACCTGGGAGAAAAGCAGAGACTACAGAATGCATTATTGACAATTCCTTGGGGAGGCCTATGACAACATTAACAAGAAAATCATTCCCCAAGCTCAGCTACTGTGGCATGTACCCTCCGGAGAAAAAGAAAAACTAATAGAAGACACTCAATTCAAAATTTGACCATTTTCTTCATTGCCTTTTGGATCTACTTTCCAACTACTTCGCGGATGGTAGGGTGTGTGAAAAGCCTGGAATATACCCAAAGCAGACATGATGTGTTGCATTATTTCACCTGTGAAGTGTGTACCTTTGTTTGACTCAATCACTTCCGGCGCCCCATATCTGCAGATTACCTCATTCATGAGCTTCTGTGCGGTTACCTGCTTATTTACTTTGGTAACAGAGTAGGTCTCCAACCTGAAAAACATCAACAACAACAAGCACATATTCATGCTTCCCAACAAGTAGGAGCTGAGTGTAGCCAATTTGCAATCCCTGAAATGGGTAGAGTGGCCCCGGCAAGTGTGATGTGGCAAATTTACTTCTGCCCTGTTGCTTACGGCAAAGATCATGCAAAATTGGACAAATGATGCAGCAGCTACAGAAAACCAAGGAGCCACCCGTCCTTGTTCAAGTGTTGACATCATTGCTGCTTTGAGAGGTGCGTCTTTCTGTGCATCAGCTGGGCCATCATGGGGCACAGGGATCGTGGTAGGCAAGTGCTGTTGACTGTTCGCCATACACCGTCCCTTTTTAGTCCATTTTTCCTTTTCTTCCTTGCTGGCTTGTAACTGTAAAGTCTTTAGCATATCAAAGTCCAAATTTTTATCAAAGTCCAAAGTTATTATCAAAGTCCAAGTTCATATCAAAGTCCAAGGTTTAGTCAAAGTCCAAAGTTATTGTCAAATTCTTCTTTTCTTCCACGGCTTGAGGGCCGCTGCTTTTGCTGTGTGGCCTGTGATGGCATTGCCTCTTGCTTCTTTGGTGTAGGAATTGGTGTGAGCTTTCCACTGTCAGGTAGAAGTAGGGCCTCCATGAGACCCTGCACCGCTGCATCATTCTTAATTGGCTGTCCTGCTGAGGTAAAAAACTGTCTGGCCTTCCATGTTGGGCCGTAATCATGAGCTATGCCAAATGCATACCGGAAGTCAGTGTAAATGTTTGCCGTCTTACCTTCCACCACTCTACACGCCTCAGTGAGGGCCTTTTTAATTCCGCTTCTTGTACTGAGACATGCGGAGGCATTCTGCTTTTACCGTGTCATGTTGTGTAACCACTGTATATCCAGTGTGGAGTCGTCAATCACCCTGGGTACCATCTATAAAAAACAACTCAAAATATGCATTGTTAACAAGGGCTTTCAGTAACTTTTTAAAACTTAAATTTTCTTGTTGCATCAATGCTAGACAATCAGGCTGGTATTTTATTTCAAAAAGATCAGAATCTTGTTGCAAAAAATTTAAAAATTTAAAAATAGCTTGCAAAAAATTTAAAAATGGCTGATTTGCCATACCTAGATCACCTATGCCTTCTCCTCCTCCCCCTTTGAACCCAGGTACGCAATTGGAAGAAATAGTAGCCGTGTTTAAGTAGTACAACATTGTAAAAAGATTTGATGGATGCAGATAAGGCCTGTAAGATGTTAGCACTAATAACAGAGACATAAGTTACATCAGGGCAGAATAATCTACAAACATCTATTAATATTGGAAATGTGATATTCCTTTAAGCAAATTCATTATTAGTCTGATCCTGCCTGCAATGTCTTATCAAATTTGAGACAGGAGAAAAAACAAAACAAAAACTTTTACTAGCTGCTCAAGATCCTCACCCCCTCCCTTGTCGAGAAGAGGGATGAAACATTACGTACTATTACATCATCTAGCTCCACCCCTTCGATATTGGCTCCTTGCGTCTTTCTTCTCAGCTCATTTCAGCTTAACAGCCTACACGTCCACATCTCAACCAAGCAAAGTCCCATGCATGGGGAGGACTTTTATCCCCAGTCATTACCTGCATCACACATTCACCACAGCCCGAACACGGGTCACTAACTCTCATCCATCCATGCTCTCAAGTCTGCTCCGTCACCCCCTTTGAAGGTGTACCAGTACATACAGATGCACAGACAAAAAAAGTTTGACAAACATACATACATCAGTTGAAAAACATTGAGGTGAGTGCTATAATGTTATAAAGTACATGATTCTATTGAGATGAGATTGTGAATGAGCGCTATTTATGACAAATTATGTGAAAAAAAGTTTGCTGAGTGACTGAGACATTCTATATTTCTTATCTACTTAAGCTATTATATGCTGTATTAAACGCTGAAGTATTTTAGAATGCGTGGGTATTTTTCAGCCCCCCTTGTCTTTCTTTCTCTGTATTTGACCCTGAGCTGAGAGTCAAGTCTGAAAGCCCCCACCTTTTCAAAACATCTCTTATCTCTCTACGAATATGAAACACAGACTGAATTGTTTTAGCTTAACTATTCCCTGCATTTGAACTCATAATTAACACATATGCTGGGACCTTGCAACATTCATTTTCAACCCCTGTATAAGTAAGAATATACCTTAGAAATTGCTATATTTCCTGCCTACTAAGACAGTATAATTAATTAAATTCATTTCAAGCCTCCATTCCATTTAAGCAAGCAGAGATATTATCCAGGGTTGTTATTGCATTTTCTCTCGCTTTGTTATCTTCTTGACCTTGAAAAGCTTACACAGACTCGCAGCTACACGTCAACAAAACCTTCTCTTCTAAAAGCAAGCTCAGTTAACTATTTGCACATACAGTATATACATATATACATACATATATATATCTATTATCTATCTTGTATTATACACATTTTCTTCTTTCTCTCTACCAACAAATCACATGCTTTATAACTTTCTTCTCGACTTTGCTTGTTCCTTCAGCACTTTCTCCTTACCTAGCTGCCAATATAACCTTCAATAGACACTCTACTGACGCCCTGTTGATCACTTACTGTACTTTTCAACATTTCACTTACGGATACTTTCTTAAACAAATAATGTGTACATACTTAACTTTCTCTGACTGTCTCTCTCTCCTCCTCCTCCAGCACTTTCTAGCAAACCTTGATCTTCCAAGGCACGCTTCTTGGTCCTAAAGACCTCCTCCCAGACACCATTTTTGTAATCTACCGTGCGGGTCCTTGTCACACATTTTCATAAGTTTTCTTACATTCTACAGATTGTAACTCTCCTCCACCAATTCAGCCGCACGGCGGCAGCCCTTGAGGGGCTCTGTCTTCTTTAATAAGGTCTTACGCATATTAGAACAACAACAACAATAATAATAATAACACCCTCCATAGAATGCATTCCTCTTACTTTTCAAATTGTCAGCCCCTTATATACCGGCAAAACAACCGAGGGTCCCTTCTCCTATGGAACCAGCCTCACAGAATGCATCTCTCTGAAATCAAATCGTTAGCCCCATATATAAGGCAAAACAACCGAGAGTCCCTTCTCCTATGAAGCCTGTCTCATAAAATGCATCCCTCTTAATTTTCAAATTGTTAGTCCCTTATATACTGGAAAAACAACCGAGGGTCTCTTCTCTTGTGAGACTAAATGAAAAGAAAGAGAAAAAAAAACTTCTGCAGATACAACAATCTCCACTATTATTAAAACGTTAAAACTTCAAAGTACAAATAAACTACAGACTAGTTTCTGGGTGACCTATTGGTGCGCAAATCACGGTCAGTGGTCCATGACGGCAAACCCGGAGCCCACACGAGTTACCGTGTAGAACTCTTAACCCAACCCGTCCGGTCACAAACCACAGATAGTCAGTCCCGCTGCAAGACTCTCAGCGTAAAACACAACATAAATATATGCTGGTCTTACCTGGAGTTCTGTGAGTTGATCAGGCTCGGTTTGCAGCAGGACGGTTTCTCCGTGGCGTGGATCCGGGTGGAATGCGTTGTAAGCTCCGGTGTTTTACCGCCCCACGTTCGGGCGCCAAATTGTCAGGGTAATTCTAAGTACAGCACCAATCAGGCCCACCCCACTTGCCCCGCTGCCGGCGGAAAGAAAAAAAACACCACACAGAGGTCTGGTATAGTTTCTCACACGGGACATGACTGCGCTTCCCCCTTTATTACAGATTACATGAGATCTTATACCCTTTTGTCTCATCACCAGGAATGGGTGATGGGCTCATAACCATATATGGGAAGTCCGGATTTCCGGCCTGAGACAGTGAAAACAGTCGTTATCTTGATATGGCGCCTCTGGCTTATGTACAGAAAATCACGTATTCAATTAACTCCAGTGCAAAGAATCACCCACTCAATTCTAAGAAAGCGGCCAAGCATGCATTCTCCATATATGGGAAGTCCGGATTTCCGGCCTGAGACAGTGAAAATTCAGATGCATAGTTGAACATCTTGATATGGGCTTCTGGGAAAACAGCCAAGTACACGCGACCTTGTCCGATTCTTCTTGTGTTCAAGATACATTTTGTCTTCGCCTTGCAAGGCCTCTTGGCATATCTGATGTAAGGCGACATATAAGTTTTTCTCATTTGGAATTGAATAGAACTTGCATACAGGTATAAAAGTATAAAGAACATATGGCAATATATACATATACCCTCACAAAAGCCCTCAATGCTGTACAGAAGCAATGAGAAATATAATCCTGTGCCACCGCCATCAGGAGCTGCACACGTGGGCATAGCAATGGGGAACCTATGTGCCACACACTATTCATTCTGTCAAGGTGTCTGCATGCCCCAGTCAGACCGCGTGTTTTTATAAATAGTCACAGGCAGGTACAACTCCGCAATGGGAATTCCGTGTGCACCCACAGCATGGGTGGGTCCCTGGAACCCACCGGCTGTACATAAATGTATCCCATTGCAGTGCCCATCACAGCTGACCCATCACAGCTGAGGTAATGTCCGATTAAATGCAGGTGGGCTTCGGCCCACACTGCATGCCCCAGTCAGACTGGGGTTCTTTAGAAGTAGACACATGCAGTTACAACTCCCTTTGGACCCACAACATGGGTGGCTCCCTGGAACCCACCGGCGGTACATAAATATATCCCATTGCATTGCCCAGCACAGCTGATGTAACGTCAGCTTTAATGCAGGTGGGCAAAAAATTAATTGGATTACACTGTAGGCGAGGGCCCAAAAAATTGGTGTACCAACAGTACTAATGTACGTCCGAAAAATTGCCCATGCCCAACTAAGAGGGCAGGTGAAACCCATTAATCGCTTTGGTTAATGTGGCTTAATTTGTAACTAGGCCTGGAGGCAGCCCAGTTAAAATAAAAATTGGTTGAGGTGAAAGTTTCAACGCTTTAATGAGCATTGAAACGTATAAAAATTGTTTACAAAAATTATATGACTGAGCCTTGTGGGCCTAAGAAAAACTGCCCGTTCGGCCTGATTACGTCAGGTTTCAGTAGGAGGAGCAGGAGGAGGAGGATGAATATTATACACAGATTGATGAAGCTAAAAGGTCCACGTTTTTGATGGTGATAGAGAACAATGCTTCCATCTGCGGGTGCAGCCTACGTATTGTTTAGGTATCGCTGCTGTCCGCTGGTGGAGAAGAGAAGTCTGGGGAAATCCAGGCTTTGTTCATCTTGATGAGTGTAAGCCTGTCGGCACTGTCGGTTGACAGGCGGGTACGCTTATCCGTGATGATTCCCCCAGCCGCACTAAACACCGTCTCTGACAAGACGCTAGCCGCAGGACAAGCAAGCACCTCCAGGGCATACAGCGCGAGTTCAGGCCACGTGTCCAGCTTCAACACCCAGTAGTTGTAGAGGGCAGAGGCGTCACGGAGGACGGTTGTGCGATCGGCTACATACTCCCTCACCATCTTTTTACAGTGCTCCTGCCGACTCAGCCTTGACTGGGGAGCGGTGACACAGTCTTGCTGGGGAGCCAGAAAGCTGTCAAAAGCCTTAGAGAGTGTTCCCCTGCCTGTGCTGTACATGCTGCCTGATCTCTGCGCCTCCCCTGCTACCTTGCCCTCGGAACTGCGCCTTCGGCCACTAGCGCTGTCGGATGGTAATTTTACCATCAGTTTGTCCGCCAGGGTCCTGTGGTATAGCATCACCCGCTTTCCTCTTCGGGTATGAGAGTGGAAAGGTTCTCCTTATACCGTGGGTCGAGCAGTGTGTACACCCAGTAATCCATTGTGGCCAGAATGCGTGTAACGCGAGGGTCACGAGAAAGGCATCCTAACATGAAGTCAGCCATGTGTGCCAGGGTACCTGTACGCAACACATGGCTGTCCTCACTAGGAAGATCACTTTCAGGATCCTCCTCCTCCTCCTCAGGCCATACACGCTGAAAGGTTGACAGGCAAGCAGCATGGGTACCCTCAGCATTGAGCCAAGCTGTCTCTTCCCCCTCCTCCTCATCCTCATGCTCCTCCTCCTCCTCCTCAACGCTCTGAGATATAGACAGGAGGGTGCTCGGACTATCCAGCGACATACTGTCTTCCCCCGCCTCTGTTTCCGAGCGCAAAGCGTCTGCCTTTATGCTTTGCAGGGAACTTCTCAAGAGGCATAGCAGAGGAATGGTGACGCTAATGATTGCAGCATCGCCGCTCACCATCTGGGTAGACTCCTCAAAGTTTCCAAGGAACTGGCAGATGTCTGCCAACCAGGCCCACTCTTCTGTAAAGAATTAAGGAGGCTGACTCCCACTACGCCGCCCATGTTGGAGTTGGTATTCCACTATAGCTCTACGCTGCTCATAGAGCCTGGCCAACATGTGGAGCGTAGAGTTCCACCGTGTGGGCACGTCGCACAGCAGTCGGTGCACTGGCAGATTAAACCGATGTTGCAGGGTGCGCAGGGTGGCAGCGTCCGTGTGGGACTTGCGGAAATGTGCGCAGTGTCGGCGCACCTTTCCGAGCAGGTCTGACAAGCGTGGGTAGCTTTTCAGAAAGCGCTGAACCACCAAATTAAAGACGTCGGCCAGGCATGGCACGTGCGTGAGGCTGTGGAGCTGCAGAGCCGCCACCAGGTTACGGCCGTTGTCACACACGACCATGCCCGGTTGGAGGCTCAGCGGCGCAAGCCAGCAGTCGGTCTGCTCTGTCAGACCCTGCAGCAGTTTGTGGGCCGTGTGCCTCTTTGCTCCTAAGCTGAGTAGTTTCAGCACGGCCTGCTGACGCTTGCCCATCGCTGTGCTGCCACGCCGCGCGACACCGACTGCTGGCAACGTGCTGCTGCTGACACATCTTGATTGCGAGACAGAGGTTGCGTAGGAGGAGGAGGGTGGTTTAGTGGAGGAAGCATACACCGCCGCAGATACCACCACCGAGCTGGGGCCCGCAATTCAGGGGGTGGGTAGGACGTGAGCGGTCCCAGGCTCTGACTCTGTCCCAGCCTCCACTAAATTCACCCAATGTGCCGTCAGGGAGATATAGTGGCCCTGTCCGCCTGTGCTTGTCCACGTGTCCGTTGTTAAGTGGACCTTGCCAGTAACCGCGTTGGTGAGGGCGCGTACAATGTTGCGGGAGACGTGGTCATGCAGGGCTGGGACGGCACATCGGGAAAAGTAGTGGCGACTGGGAACTGGGTAGCGCGGGGCTGCCGCCGCCATCATACCTTTGAAAGCCTCCGTTTCCGCAAGCCTATACGGCAGCATCTCCAGGCTGATAAATTTGGCTATGTGCACGTTTAACGCTTGAGCGTGCGGGTGCGTGGCGGCGTACTTGCGCTTGCACTCCAACACTTGCGCTAGCGACGGCTGGACAGTGCGCTGAGAGACATTGGTGGATGGAGCCGAGCACAGCGGAGGTGAGGGTGTGGGTGCAGGCCAGGAGACGGTAGTGCCTGTGTCCTGAGAGGGGGGTTGGATCTCAGTGGCAGGTTGGGGCACAGGGGGAGAGGCAGCGGTGCAAACCGGAGGCAGTGAACGGCCTTCGTCCCACCTTGTGGGGTGCTTGGCCATCATATGTCTGCGCATGCTGGTGGTGGTGAGGCTGGTGGTGGTGGCTCCCCAGCAGATCTTGGCACGACAAAGGTTGCACACCACTGTTCGTCGGTCGTCTCCACTCTCAGTGAAAAACTGCCAGACCTTTGAGCACCTCGGCCTCTGCAGGGTGGCATGGCGCGAGGGGGCCCTTTGGGAAACAGTTGGTGGATTATTCGGTCTGGCCCTGCCTCTACCCCTGGCCACCGCACTGCCTCTTCCAACCTGCCCTGCTGCTGCACTTGCCTCCCCCTCTGAAGACCTGTCCTCAGTAGGCGTAGCAAACCAGGTGGGGTCAGTCACCTCATCGTCCTGCTGCTCTTCCTCCGAATCCTCTGTGCGCTCCTCCCTCGTACTTACTCCAATTACTACTACCTGAGTGATAAACAACTGTGTCTCATCGTCATCGTCCTCCTCACCCACTGAAGGCTCTTGAGACAGTTGCCGGAAGTCCCCAGCCTTATCCCCCGGACCCCGGGAACTTTTCAAAGGTTGGGCATCGGTCACGACAAACTCCTCCGGTGGGAGAGGAACCATTGCTGGCCATTCTGGGCAGGGGCCCGGGAACAGTTCCTGGGAGTCTGCCTGCTCCTCAGAATGTGTCATTGTAATGGAGTGAGGAGGCTGGGAGGAAGGAGGAGCAGCAGCCAGAGGATTCAGAGTTGCAGCAGTGGACGGCGCAGAATTCTGGGTGGTCGATAGATTGCTGGATGCACTTTCTGCCATCCACGACAGGACCTGCTCACACTGCTCATTTTCTAATAAAGGTCTACCGCGTGGACCCATTAATTGTGAGATGAATGTGGGGACGCCAGAAACGTGCCTCTCTCCTAATCCCGCAGCAGTTGGCTGCGATACACCTGGATCAGGAGCTCGGCCTGTGCCCACACCCTGACTTGGGCCTCCGCGTCCTCGCCCGCGTCCACGTCCTCTAGGCCTACCCCTACCCCTCAGCATGCTGTATTACCAGTAGTGCAGAAGCAGAACGCTGTAATTAAATGTGCCACTTATTGGCCTGTGGTTGGAGGCTGACTTCCCTTACAGAACGCACAGCAGAGCCAGTAAACAATTTTGCGCACGCCTGTAGTGAGACATAGGTGCGTATGACTGAGCTAGTGGAATTCACAGCGCAGAAGCAGTCAAGTGGCCAAAGGCCAGTAGTAGGCCTTACGTATTTTGCTTCTATTTTTTTAAAATGCTGAGCTGATACAGCAGACAGATACTGTAGGCAGCGTATAATATTATGCATACTCTTTCCCTCTGGCGGGATGACGGCGATCATGTAACAGAGACAGCAGATCCAGGAAACAATTTTGCACAAGCCTGCTGTAACGCTTAGCTGCGTATTAATTAGGACTACTACCCCCAGCAGATAGATACTGTAGGCAGCGTATAATATTATGTATACTCTTTCCCTCTGGCGGGATGACGGCGATCATGTAACAGAGACAGCAGATCCAGGAAACAATTTTGCGCAAGCCTGCTGTAACGCTTAGCTGCGTATTAATTAGGACTACTACCCCCAGCAGATAGATTCTGTAGGCAGCGTATAATATTATGTATACTCTTTCCCTCTGGCGGGATGACGGCGATCATGTAACAGAGACAGCAGATCCAGGAAACAATTTTGCACAAGCCTGCTGTAACGCTTATCTGCGTATTAATTAGGACTACTACCCCCAGCAGATAGATAAGGTAGGCAGCGTATAATATTATGCATACTGTTTCCCTCTGGCGGGATGACGGCGATCATGTAACAGAGACAGCAGATCCAGGAAACAATTTTGCGCAAGCCTGCTGTAACACTTAGCTGCGTATTAATTAGGACTACTACCCCCAGCAGATAGATACTGTAGGCAGCGTATAATATTATGTATACTCTTTCCCTCTGGCGGGATGACGGCGATCATGTAACAGAGACAGCAGATCCAGGAAACAATTTTGCGCAAGCCTGCTGTAACGCTTAGCTGCGTATTAATTAGGACTACTACCCCCAGCAGATAGATACTGTAGGCAGCGTATAATATTATGTATACTCTTTCCCTCTGGCGGGATGATGGCGATCATGTAACAGAGACAGCAGATCCAGGAAACAATTTTGCACAAGCCTGCTGTAACGCTTAGCTGCATATTAATTAGGACTACTACCCCCAGCAGATAGATACTGTAGGCAGCGTATAATATTATGTATACTCTTTCCCTCTGGCGGGATGATGGCGATCATGTAACAGAGACAGCAGATCCAGGAAACAATTTTGCGCAAGCCTGCTGTAACGCTTAGCTGCGTATTAATTAGGACTACTACCCCCAGCAGACAGATACTGTAGGCAGCGTATAATATTATGTATACTGTTTCCCTCTGGCGGGATGACGGCGGTCATGTAACAGAGACAGCAGATCCAGGAAACAATTTTGCGCAAGCCTGCTGTAACGCTTAGCTGCATATTAATTAGGACTACTACCCCCAGCAGACAGATACTGTAGGCAGCGTATAATATTATGTATACTGTTTCCCTCTGGCGGGATGACGGCGGTCATGTAACAGAGACAGCAGATCCAGGAAACAATTTTGCGCAAGCCTGCTGTAACGCTTAGCTGCATATTAATTAGGACTACTACCCCCAGCAGATAGATACTGTAGGCAGCGTATAATATTATGTATACTCTTTCCCTCTGGCGGGATGACGGCGATCATGTAACAGAGACAGCAGATCCAGGAAACAATTTTGCGCAAGCCTGCTGTAACGCTTAGCTGCGTATTAATTAGGACTACTACCCCCAGCAGATAGATAAGGTAGGCAGCGTATAATATTATGTATACTGTTTCCCTCTGGCGGGATGACGGCGATCATGTAACAGAGACAGCAGATCCAGGAAACAATTTTGCGCAAGCCTGCTGTAACGCTTAGCTGCGTATTAATTAGGACTACTACCCCCAGCAGATAGATACTGTAGGCAGCGTATAATATTATGTATACTCTTTCCCTCTGGCGGGATGATGGCGATCATGTAACAGAGACAGCAGATCCAGGAAACAATTTTGCACAAGCCTGCTGTAACGCTTAGCTGCATATTAATTAGGACTACTACCCCCAGCAGATAGATACTGTAGGCAGCGTATAATATTATGCATACTGTTTCCCTCTGGCGGGATGACGGCGATCATGTAACAGAGACAGCAGATCCAGGAAACAATTTTGCGCAAGCCTGCTGTAACGCTTAGCTGCGTATTAATTAGGACTACTACCCCCAGCAGACAGATACTGTAGGCAGCGTATAATATTATGTATACTGTTTCCCTCTGGCGGGATGACGGCGGTCATGTAACAGAGACAGCAGATCCAGGAAACAATTTTGCGCAAGCCTGCTGTAACGCTTAGCTGCATATTAATTAGGACTACTACCCCCAGCAGACAGATACTGTAGGCAGCGTATAATATTATGTATACTGTTTCCCTCTGGCGGGATGACGGCGGTCATGTAACAGAGACAGCAGATCCAGGAAACAATTTTGCGCAAGCCTGCTGTAACGCTTAGCTGCATATTAATTAGGACTACTACCCCCAGCAGATAGATACTGTAGGCAGCGTATAATATTATGTATACTCTTTCCCTCTGGCGGGATGACGGCGATCATGTAACAGAGACAGCAGATCCAGGAAACAATTTTGCGCAAGCCTGCTGTAACGCTTAGCTGCGTATTAATTAGGACTACTACCCCCAGCAGATAGATAAGGTAGGCAGCGTATAATATTATGTATACTGTTTCCCTCTGGCGGGATGACGGCGATCATGTAACAGAGACAGCAGATCCAGGAAACAATTTTGCGCAAGCCTGCTGTAACGCTTAGCTGCGTATTAATTAGGACTACTACCCCCAGCAGATAGATACTGTAGGCAGCGTATAATATTATGTATACTCTTTCCCTCTGGCGGGATGACAGCGCTGATGTAACAGAGACAGCAGATCCAGGAAACAATTTTGCGCAAGCCTGCTGTAACGCTTAGCTGCGTATTAATTAGGACTACTACCCCCAGCAGACGCAGTAAACTGAAGATGGTCACAGGCAGCCCAAATATAGTATTTTTCCCCAATTTTTTTGAAAAAGCCCACTGCCTATATAGCCTGAATATCTCTTTCCCTGCCTCACCAGTACTGGCCCTATACTCTGTACAATGACTACAGACTGCGGACGCAATGCTCTGCACGGCCGATATACAAAAAGAATAAATTGTGCAACACTGCTAAAAGCAGCCTCAACAGTACTGCACACGGTCAGATGTGGCCCTAAGAAGGACCGTTGGGGTTCTTGAAGCCTAAAATCACTCCTAACGCTCTCCCTATAGCAGCTCCAGCATCAGCAGCACTTTCCCTGAGCTATGTCAGAATGCATCTGTGGCGAGCCGCGGGAGGGGCCGATTTATATACTCGGGTGACACCTGATCTCGCCAGCCACTCACTGCAGGGGGGTGGTATAGGGCTTGAACGTCGCAGGGGGAAGTTGTAATGCCTTCCCTGTCTTTCTATTGGCCAGAAAAGCGCGCTCACGTCTCAGAGATGAAAGTGAAAGTAACCCGAACATCGCGTGGTACTCGCCTCTAGTAACGAGCATCTCGAACACGCTAATACTCGAACGAGTATCAAGCTCAGACGAGTACGTTCGCTCATCTCTAGTGCTGATATATAATTCACAGACCAAGCTGCAACTATGCCAGGATAAAAAATCACGGCATGTACTCTACCCGTGTCAAGAAAGTTAGCACACCTTACAATAAAGATGGACTTAGCTATCCGACCCTCTAAAAGGGTTAAATATGCCTAAGCTGAGGTATCCCCTAAGATAGATCCCTAGTACGACAAGAAATAGTCCGGTATTAGTAACAGCTAACGAAGTTAGAAAACTGCTTCTAATAGCCGGTAAAGCAGAGGGCCACCCAAACACTAAAGCAAGAATTGCTTCATAGAAACGGTGAATGATAACACCAAAAACAAGAAATCAAAATAAAAGAAAAAGAGACAGGTCAGGTAGCGTAACCCCTAGCCTTGATGGTAGACTGGAGGCGTGTTTACTTTTTGGGTTCAAAATCAAACAAATGAAGTGCTGTGAATGGAATAAATCCAAAGTATTACGATTGGATTTGCATATCATATCACATCACATATAAAATTATTAGGTGGTCAGAGGGCCGGACTTCTCAAGCCCATCATTTATTTCACTATTTACATGTGCTTATTTTATTAACAGTAACTCGAGGTGACTACAACTCCCCGACATGTTTTGTTGCTCCCATGGCGTCTTCAGGGGTCTGGGAAACAGTTTGATTATAGCGAAGGGAAAAATTGCTACAAGTACAATTTCTGTGAGTGGAAAGTTACAGTCAAATGCTCCACTCAGACCAGCCTTCCATTCAACATCAGAAGAGCCATGATTTGTATGAAATTTTCCCTTATGTCTACGGACAAACCTCATTGGTTTTCAAATAAATATTGTTCTGTAAATGCCCGAACCCATTAGTGCTTGCTGTTATATACTACATGAACATCCCTTCCAACTTTTCCTTGTCTTGGCCCAGTTTGCTAGTACTGAATGGTAAGCACACTGTGTGCCAGGTTGGGAGGACTGTTAGGGAAATAAGTAAGAAAATATATCTTTGCTAATGCTTATGGGTAGTCAGGGTCTTCTTCAGTGCTGAAGATTATAAGGCATTCCTTCAGAATTTGTGACGATTGGAAATAATGCCCTTGCGGAACTTATAATACCTAATCCTTTCTTAGCTACTTAAAGATTCATTCTTGTAATAATCTTTTATTGTAGCAATGCAGCTGGTTGCATAATTGTCACTTTCTTGCATATTTAACCACAGGCTCTTTATTTCCTAGCCTCCAATGTTGCCAGGCGTAATATTCCCATGTAGTATTCCTTATTTCCTGAAATTGCCATAAAGATAATTGTCTCATGTTCCATTCATTACACAATAACAAATAAAGGACTTCCCTGAACCAGAAGTTATTGTATATTTGCTTCCTCTCTGGACTCCAACCACTTGTGTACTGTATATAGTAAAACTTCCTTGTCTATACCTTTATGTCTCTCTACAACATAAAACCAGTCCTGTTAACAGTCAGCAAGCCTGGAAGCCTCTGGAGGGTCCAATGCCCTAATGCACCCGTCCCGGAGCTATGTAAAAAATTAAATTATGATTGTGTCCATCATTTTGAAATCTGTTTGTAAACATACCCATGCCATATTTCTTTATTTTTGTGAGGGAATGCAGAAACCCTAAAAAATTGGAAACAAAAAAAATTTATACCAAAGCCCCGGAATACTACTGTATTTGGGGTCGTTTGCTGTCCGTGTTAATCCGTGGACAGCAGACTGCTCTATTATAGGG
This sequence comes from Eleutherodactylus coqui, assembly GCF_035609145.1. Classification (NCBI taxonomy): domain Eukaryota; kingdom Metazoa; phylum Chordata; class Amphibia; order Anura; family Eleutherodactylidae; genus Eleutherodactylus; species Eleutherodactylus coqui. Next base: position 256,309,690 of record NC_089839.1, on the reverse strand, counting down.
CTATGAGGACATGCACACTGAGATTTTTTCACATGGACCAATGCTCTATGTGTGCTTTCAATGCAAGCTGTGTCTGGGCCCCTTGGGTTCAACTCGCACATACAGGAAGTGTGTTGGAGACCTAAAGACCTAATGATGTTCAAAGCTCATCTATCTCTAAGATCTATTGATGAAGTTGGTACTTGAGTGAATACATGTATCTTATTGTAACTCTAGAATAAGATTGTGTGCAGTAGGATAATATGATGGGAAGCAAATCTTCTTTAGACAAAACCTGAATGCATTGAATATGATTCTATGAATATTTTTTTATTCTGCAAGTTTAACCCCTTCATGACATGGCCTATTTTGGCATTGAGGACCAAGCGATTTTTTGGTATTTTTCCATCTCCATTTTTCAAAAGCCATAACTTTTTTATTTTTCCGTGGACGCGGCTGTATAAGTGCTTGTTTTTTGCGTGGCGAACTGTAGTTTTTATCGATGCCAATTTTGGGTACATAGACTATATTGTAAAATTTTTTATTTTTTTTTTAATGATAGCAGAGAGAGAAAACGCATCAATTCTGCCATAGATTTTTTTTTTTTTTTTTTACACCGTATATCATGCAGCATAAATGAGACTTTCCATTTTTTCTGCAGACCGGTACGGTTACAACGATACCAAAATTCTAACATTTTTTTTAGGTTTTCCCACTTTTCTGCAATAAAAACCCTTTTTTTTGGAAATCTTTTTTCTATTCTAAATTGCTGCATTCAAAGTCACGTAACTTTTTTATTTTTTGATGTACAGAGCTCTATGAGGGCTTATTTTTTGCGAGACGAGCTGTAGATTTTATTGGTACCATTTTGGCGTACATACGACTTTTTTGATCACTTTTATTGCGTTTTTAGTGAGGCAAAATGCTAAAAATGAGCATTTTGCCTCAGTTTTTTAGCTTTTTTTTTAGCGTTTTTTTCGGTGCACAGTCAAAAGCATGTGCAACTTATTGTACGCATCGTTACGGACGCGACAATACCAAATATGTGGGGGTTTTTTTTTTTTTACCTTTTTTTATGCTAATCTGAGAAAAAGCATAAAAAATGGTTTTTTTACTCTTTTTTTTACATTTTTTTTAATTCATTTTTTAAATCTTTCTTTTTTTTACACTGTTTGTGTCCCTCTGAGGGACTTTAATCACTGCCCTGATGATCGCTGTCGTAAGGCATGGCAGAGCTACTGCTCTCCCATGCCTTATCGCTCATACAGCGATCTCAGGCATAGGCAATACAGGACGCCAGTGTCTGGCGTCCTGTTGCCATGGTGACAGGCCGGGCTCTCGCGATGACATCGCGAGTTCTGGCCGGAGACACAGAGGGAGCCGCGCTCCCGCTGTGAACTCTTTCCCTGCCGCGATCTACTTAGATCGCGGCAGGGAAGGGGTTAACAGTGGCGGGCGCATCTCTGATGTCCCCCCGCTGCTGCAGCGAGACGCCGGCTGTGACTGACAGCCGGCTCCCGCTGCGGGATAGCGCTGGATCACATATGATCCAGCGCTATCTCCAGGACGTAAGTTTACGCCCTGTTGCGGGAAGTACCCCGCTCCCAGGACGTAAACTTACGCCCTGCAGCGGGAATGGGTTAAACTGACCCTTTAGTTTCAGCAAAAAATTCTGTCCCAGGGCAGGAGGTGGGTATATTATTTGCAGCTGTTCTTCTCTACCATCTCTCCAATTCGCTGGTTCTGGGCTCCGTTTACAGCTGTCTAAGCTGGCTACAGCAATTTTCTATCTACCTGATGCACAATGCTCTCTGGTTGACCAGTGCTGATCATGTAAGCAGCTCTGGCCAATGAGACAGCAGATTCAGTGAATCGGTAGTCTAACAATACGAATACATTGTGGGGATTAGGTAGTCAGAAGATTGCATCGGCCATCTTGGATGGCTGAAAAGGGGACCCAGGATCAGCGTATTAAAGACACAGAAGAGAATAACATCTGCAGGTAATGTACGACCTCCTCCTTTGGTCCCGAGACAAAAATTTGTCCAAAGAATCACTTAAATTTTTATATCAGATAGGAAGTTACTACGTGCTAAATATGAACTTGAACCAGTAGTAATGAAGACTGACACCATCAACAGCTAAAACGTCAAAATTTATTGAAGCCTGATAAAAAGTGAGATGGCATCCAGGTGGATAACACATTGCTTTTTATCAAGTTTCAATAAATACCAAAACTTTAGCCACTTATGGTGCCGGTCTTTATTACTACTGTTTCAAGTACATAAAGAAGTGACTCAAAAACTAACCCCATAGATGAGTAAGCAAATATAATAGATGTGCCTATTACACCCTGCTTAATTATAGTAAGACAAGCATTACAGAAGTGTCTGCATACTCAGGAGGACATTCATATAACATTTTATACCAGTTCATGGTCTGAAAAAAGTCAAAAAAGTTTGCAAAAGTTTTGCTTGTGCAAGAGTTTTTAAACCTTTGCCTATCTTCGCCACCATCCACCACTTTCCTAAAAGGGGTGTGGCTTTCCAAGGATGGGCATGGCTGCCCGGAATGAGGCATATGTATACTTTATGCCAGAAGCTGGCATATATTATACCAGAAATGTACACCAGATTGGAACTGACATACATTTCTGTACAGTTGCATGGAGATGCCGAGTTGCACTTAATACTAGAAGAGGTGTGCGCCTCTTTATAAATTAGGCGAATCCTGCACCTGGATACAAATATTAAGACTGCAATTTCAAATGTCAATTTTAACAATTTCCCTCTATGTCTCTCCTTGGACTGAATCAAACTTGCATGAATATATCATCCTATATTTGGCTATTATGAGTTGCTCTCGGGTACAGTTGAACACAGAGACTTCCTGATAATTGTAGACTTCACATCACTATGAATATTTCTTATGCGGTGTTCACATTTAGAATGGATAGTACCGTATTAAGGCTGGTGGAGCAAGGGCTTCATTTAAAGATAAAACATTGCAAAGGTCTGCATTTAATGAGCTTGAACTTCAATAGTAAAGGAACAAGACAGTGAAGGATTAAGTATAGACTTAGTACCAACCCATAGTTATCGCTGCATTAGAAGCAGATCTAAAGAGCACTACTAGCATAGTATAACATTTTCTTAAATATTGGATCCTCATAACTAATCATCTGGGGTTTTCCAGAATGGAAGGGCTTTTTTGTATTTTTTTTTTTGCCACTACTTATAAAGCAAGTCAATGAATATTCACATGTATATACTGCATATATTCCTTATTACTTCATACAGCATTTTAACAAACAGTACAGTAGCTGTATTGTCCAAAATGACATCACATTACATTCATGTGGAAATGTTTTGGAAAACAGGAAAGTGCACATGTTTTAAAAAAGAATATATGCAAGTATTATATATATATATATTTATTACATGATATATAGTATGATCGGCCCGGGCAGAATTTAGAAATCATGGGAAAATCAAAATTCCTAAAATTCCTGCTACAGAGGCTACAGTGCAGCCAATCAGCAGCAAGGACGCCTTGATGATGTCACCAAATATATCCTCCATTTCACATATATATCCCTGCCACCCAGGGATTGCAGCCCAGTCAGTTGTTGCTCATTTTTGGTGAATATGAATCAAGAAGAATCCCTAAGAGGGAAAAGTGACATCACTACGTATCAATGAAGCGCATGTTGTGCTCCACGGCTCCTGGTCTTTACCCCTCTGAAATGCACATTGTGTTCCATCCAGAACGTCCTAGGTCAATCCTTAGGAACTCCTGCTTACATGCCCATCCCGTAAATGACGTCATGTCTACAGGGATCGGCGTCCGAAGCGGAATGGTGGAACTACTGATGAGTAAATCTGTTAATGCGTATGTATTTGTATATATACTACAGAATATGATGTACATTTGTATGCTTGAGAAAAGCGCACTGTAGTGCTGAAACCCATTGCATATTACATTCACCCCCCTTTTTTCCCTTAATAAATGACGGAAAATATAAGCTATTAGTCCAAACCGCCAGATTTCTTTTCAATCCACTGAGCGCGGAGATTTTTTTCTTCTCTTCACTTTGGAATTTTATGCATGTATGCCCTCTAAGCACTAGTCGGCATATTCTCCTGGATGACTCTCCAGACCACCTGAATTAGGATGGGATCAGAAGCACGGCTGCTCCATATACAAGGCAAAACGGGACAAGGAGGTGCCGGCGGGTTGCCCTTTTACAAGGAACCTCTGCCAGGCACCAGGTGAGTCGCTTTCATTTACACCTTGAATGAAAATAACAATCAAATGTTGCCAAGTACTAGGCGGGGTTCATTTGTTTTTCTTAACAGGGAAAAGGCAAATACACATTGTGCATTGTTCAAAGTTGCAAGTTCAGCTACTACAAATTATCAGCAGGCCTTTTGCCTAACAGTGGGGTGACCTGAATTAAGTAATGCAGGGCAAAATAGGGACAGTTCGTAAAAGATATAAGCTATACTCTGTGGCTTTCTGTCTTCATGTATCGTGCCGTCCAGGGATTGTGTCCCGATTCATTTTAATTGGTTTTCGGTGACTATAAACAAAAAGAATTCCAAACAGGGGAAAAGCAAATACACATAGTGCGTATCAGCGACCTCAAATGCTGTTCAAAGTCATGAGTCTGGTCATTGCAAATTATTTGCAGACCTTATGCAGCTACCTGTGGTTTTTTGAAAACTACAAAGTTAGCTGAAATGTTACTTAAAATTACACTAAAAAGGGAATAAAAAAAATAAACTAAATAGGAAAAAAGGAAAAAAATTAAAATTGAAAAACAAAGATAGAAAGGGGTAGTGAACTTGTCGGTAATAGTGGTGGTGGAATTAGTAGATGATGGACCAAGTTGAAACTTTATTCAGTTCTCACTGAAGCAAGAGCTCTATTTTCTGTAAGAGATGAGGCAAGCCCACTGCCATTCCTTAGAAGTGGTTTTGCCCATGCATCAGGGGTGTAACTATAGGGGATTCAAGGGATGCGGTTGCTCCCGGGCCCAGGACCCTTAGGGGGCCCATAAGGCCTATCTTCTCTATATAGGGAGCCTAGTAGTATGAATAAAGCATTATAGTTGGGTGCCCTGTTACAAATTTTGCATTGGGGCCCAGAAGCTTCAAATTACGCCTCTGCCATGAATTACATATGTAGCAAGCAGAACAGGTCATAGAATGAATGTCCCAGCATGCCTCGACTACCACCCCTGTTCTTCCTCTCAGTAACAGGCTCAGAGCAATCAGTCTTCACCAGTTGGCCATAACCATCTTCCTCTGCTTCACCCCATGCCAAATTCCCCATGGATCAGTATAAGAAGCTGTTTAGTTATTCAGTGTCATGGATGTCAGCTTGGTAGTACAAAAAACTGAGGGAGAAGACCAAGGCATTAAATGCATTAATGCCAAACTGTTTTTTCCTCTGAAGAGGAAGATGAGTAAGATATGGGTGGGTAAGTTCCCCCCACAGGCAATGTGTACTCAGAAGATGTGGAAATGGAGGTGCCAGTTCTTGGTGCTCATTGCAATATAGAGTCCACTCAGGAGATAGTGACAATGAAGAGGTACAGGAGTTGGAAGATAATAAGGTTCTCAACCCAGCACAGACTGGCAGAGAGAGTCATTATAACAAATTTCAGAGAGGAAAGGAAGAGGTTGCATCAATATCAGGCCCACAGATAGATCTGCTCACAGGACTTCAGCAGGCTGTGCATTATTTGAAACTGCAGGTGATAACAGACTAGTGGTAATCTGTAAAATCTGAGGTGTGTAAAATGTGGCAAGCTGGTAAATTTCCTCAACACAATGTGTATGAACAGCTGCATAAACTCTAACCACCCACTGCCTTGGAGAGCCCACCGGGATCAGCGGGCGAAGAGTCGCCCTCTTTCACTGCTCTAGGTGCCTCTTCCTCCATCTGCCTCCCTGTTCATACAGTAGCCTCTAAGCACAGACGCAGTTTTGTGTAGAGCCAGTAGCATGCATACTTTAGGCCTCTTCTTCACAATTCAGAGCCAGAAGGGGAAAATGAAGAGCAGAAGTTGAGCTGCCATTATAACTACCACCTTCTCTGACATTAACATCTACCCCTTATTCCATCATATCCTAAGTCAGCAGCCAGCCCTCCAACCCCCAGCTATAGGAGCGTAAAAAAAACCCCACCACAACCATCTACAAATATAGAGCCCGAATACAAGCATTGCACAGCTACTTACAATAGAAATTCTGTCCTTCAGGATAGTGGACAAAGATGCCTTCCGCAATGTGATACTACATGCTAACTCACAGTACCAGAGGCCTAGCCACCATTTCTTTGCCAAAAAAGCTGTCCCTGCCCTGCACCACCACGTGAGTAATAACATGCCCATGGCATTGTAGAACACGATCAGTGGCATGGTGCACCTGACCACGGACATGTGGCCGAACAAGCATGGTCAAAGGTTTTACATATCAATAATGCAAATAAGGAAAATAGGACAATACTTCTGCAGTGCCACCTATTGGATGGCAGCATTCCTTCAAATCAAAACTTGTGATACGTCTAGTTCACTCATGATCTAGCAAAAATCTGGTGAAACTCAGAAACCGTGAGCGGAGTGAGCGGACAGACATAACACACAGACTCACAAATGCATAAAATATGAACCAAGCATACATGCATGCATAGCCAGATGGAATAACTATAAAAGTATGAGGTATTAGTTTGTATTTTGGACAAGATACTTAAGCCCATAAGCCCAATAAGTGGTCCTCATTTTCTCATGGGTCCCTACTCTAACAAAACAACTTCCACATGAAACCTGGCTGCAAGCAGGGTGATCATCCCAATAAGAACGGCCCCACGCTGGAACCTATGGACTAACGCGTCCTAGTTGGTAAACGATCTAAGAATCACAGGACACAGTTCACACCAACACAGCATGGAATGCATACAAAATGGAACAGGACTGTTCAAACCACATGTCTGGCAACCCGCACAGACACACACAACATATCGCAGCTCACACTCGCCAAAAAAGAAGCATAAATGCAAACACAAGGAGGAATGAGGAAAGACACGGATTACTTACCGGTAGTCCCTTTTCCAGGAGTCATCACGACGGCCCCATTACATATGGAGGTTGCCCTCTGACCCAGGTAGGGACAGGAAGAGTTTAAAAGCACCTCCCTTTCCACCCGTGCTTCAGTGACTTATAAATCATTACGGTGGACAATGTTTACTAAACCAAATTTTACCTTTATTCGGTCATATTTACATTTAAAGAACATAAATTATTCTTAAAGGGGAGGGAACTATGGGCCGTCGTGATGACTCCTGGAAAAGGGACTACCGGTAAGTAATCCGTGTCTTTCCAGAGCGTCATCCCGACGGCCCCATTACATATGGAGTATACCAAATTATACGTGGCCCTAGGGTGGGACCACTGTCTGAAGGACTTTACGTCCGTAACTCAGGTCTTTGTCCGACTGGACGTTAACCCTGTAATGTCGGGTAAATGTATGTATACTCGACCAGGTCGCCGCCTTGCAGATCTGCTCGGCAGACGCCTGGCCTTTTTCTGCCCAAGAGGAGGAAAGAGAGCGAGTGGAGTGAGCTCTAATTTTTCCCGGAGGGTCGAGACCCCTGGCTTTATATGCCTCTTGGATGGCGGTCTTGATCCACCTCGCGATGGTGCTCTTAGTTGCCGTCTTTCCTTTTGCCAGCCCCTGAAATTGAATGAAGAGGTTATTATTTTTACGGAAAGAGCGGGTGGCCTCTAGGTACGCTAGAACAGCTCTCCTAACGTCTAGGTTATGAAATTTTCTCTCTTTCTCGTTACGGGGATTTTGACAGAAGGAGGGCAGAGTGATCGTCTGCTCCCTATGAAATTTTGACACTACCTTCGGAAGGAAGGCTGGGTCTAGTTTGAAGGTAATCCTGTCGTCTTGTATTACCATGTATGGTTCAATACAATGTAATGCTTGCAATTCCCCTATTCTCCGAGCCGATGTTATGGCAACTAAAAGGGTAACTTTTAGTGTGAGCATCCTCAAGGGGAGTTGTGAGAGGGGTTCGAAGGGGGATTGGCAAAAGCTAGTTAAGACTATATTTAGGTCCCAGGTAGGAAAGGTTTCTCTAACAAAGGGTCGAAGCCGTTCTGCCCCTTTGAGAAACCTACGCACCCAGCGGTGTTCTGCCAAGGGAAAATCTAGATAGGACCCTAGTGCTGCTGTATGGACTTTAAGGGTTCTAGGACTAAGGCCTTTTTCTAGGCCTGCCTGCAAAAATTCCAGGATTACGGGAATGTCAATTCCTGGGATTTTCCCTGGCTCTATTTTACAGAACTCTGTGAATTTTTTCCATATCCTATCGTAGATAGCTATCGTGATAGGTTTACGGCTTTTTGTTAGGGTAGTAATTACATTATGGGAGAGTCCCTTCCCACGCAGTATCATGCTTTCAGCATCCATGCTGCTAGCTTCAATTTCTCGACCCCTGGGTATGTTAGTGGGCCCTGGAGGAGAAGATCTTTTACGGCTGGTAGTAGGAATGGACCCCGGATCGCCAAGGCTTTTAGCAGGGGATACCAGGGCCTTTTGTCCCACATAGGGGCAACTAGTATGACTGACGCCCGGCTGGTTTGGATTTTCCTGAGGGTGCGGGGGATCAGTGGGAAGGGAGGAAAGGCGTAGGCTAGGTCCATGTCCCAGCTTTGGGACAGGGCGTCTACCCCGCGTGGATTGTCTCTGGGGTTCAGCGAGTAAAAGTCCTGGCACTTTGAATTTCTCTTCGTGGCGAACAGGTCTATCTGTGGTTCTCCCCACTGGCAGATTAGTTGGTCGAAGACTCGCTGATTCAGTCCCCATTCTCCTGGATGGATGCTCTGTCTGCTCAGGAAGTCGGCAGCGACGTTTGTGGACCCTTTTAAGTGGATCGCTGAGAGGGACAGCACGTTGGATTCCGCCCAGCGGAGTATCTCTGTTGCCAGTCGTTGCAGGTGCGGGTGTCGCGTTCCCCCCTGGTGACGAACAAATGACAGAGCTGTCATATTATCGGTTAGGATTTTGACATGCCTTCCTTTTATAAGGGGTTCTGCCGCCTGAAGGGCTTCCCAGATTGCCCTTAGTTCTCTGAAATTGGATGAGCGTTTAGCTACTTGGGGGTCCCAAATCCCCTGTAGATTTTGGTCGGCTACTTGGGCTCCCCATCCCGTTTTGCTGGCATCTGTTGTGATGGGTACGGTAGATTCTTGTGACCAAGAGGTACCTTTGCTTAGGTTCCTCTGTGAGGTCCACCAGCGTAGGGACTCTTTGACTCGGACGGACAGGCTCACCTTCTTATCCAGGGATGTCTGCCGTTTGTCCCAGTTGGCAAGGATAAATCCTTGTAATTGCCGGGTATGGGCTTGAGCCCATGGGACTATCTGAATGCAAGCCGTCAGGATGCCCAGCACCTTCATTGTTTCTCTAATGGAAACCGCCGTAGTCTGACAGAAGGATTTTACTCTTTGGGTGAGGTCTTCCTTCCTAGATGATGGAAGCCGGGATTCCTGGATGTGGGAGTCTAGTAATACTCCCAGGTACACCTTTTGTGTACCAGGGTTCAAGTCGGACTTCTGCTTGTTAACTATCCACCCTAAACTGTTTAGGGTGGATAAGACCATGGATAGGTCTATACGCATGGTCTTTTCCGTCCTTGACACCAACAAAAAGTCATCCAGATACGGAAATATGCGGATCTGATTCCGCCTGAAGTAGGCTACCATCTCTATTACGATTTTCGTGAATACCCGAGGGGCGGTGGAGATTCCGAATGGAAGGGCCGTGAATTGGTAATGTTGGATCTTGTCTCCCTCCCGCAGAGCAAACCTCAGGTACTTGTGATGGGCTGCCGTTATTGGGACATGGTAATATGCATCTTTAAGATCTATGGTGCACATTACACTATCTCGATCTATTAGTGGGACGATGGATCTTACTGTTTCCATCTTGAATTTTTTGTACGAGATAAATTTATTTAGGGCTTTAAGATTAAATATAGTCCTAATGGAACCATTCGGTTTTTTTATTAGAAATAGGGGGGAATAGAATCCCTCACCCCTTTCATGATCGGGGACTTGCGCAATGACCCCTAGGTCCTTAAGTTCCTGAACGCCTTTTATGAGGTTCCCTTGTTCCTGTAGGGACCCCGGGGAGGTTATAAGGAATCTCCTAGGGGGTAGCGAGTGGAATTCAATTTGGTACCCTACTTCGATTATTCGGAGTACCCAGGGGTTAGACGTTACCCCTTGCCACTGGCTTAGATAGCCCGCTAATCTACCCCCTGTTTGTTCAGGGGAGGGTTGGACTTCCTTACCCCGACCTCCCTTGGGGTACGACCATCTTCCAGTCTTCCCTTTCCCTTTACTTCGGGAGGAGGCTGGCGCGTCCTCTTCGGGAAGGATGGTTTCCTGAAAGGTTGTCTGTCAGGCAGGGTTTTACTCTTGTCGCCGACTTTTTCCAGGATTTTGTCCAGGACGGGCCCAAACATATATTCCCCTTGGAAGGGGATGGCGCAGAGCTTATTTTTGGATGTAATGTCTGCGGCCCAAGTCTTCAGCCATAGTGCCCTTCTCGCTGAGTTGCTGAGGACTCCGGTTTTTGCCCCGTATCTTACCGTCTCCGCTGATGCGTCAGCCAGGAAGGCGGTAGCCATTTTTAAGAGGGGGAGACAGCTGGCCAACTCCTCTCTGGGGGCCCGATCCTTTATGGAGGCTTCTAGCCTGTTTAGCCAGAGCGTCATGGATCTAGCCACTGAGGTTGAGGCTATGTTAGCCTCGATGGTGAGGGATGTTGCCTCCCAGGCTTTCTTCATTAATCCGTCGATTTTTTTATCCATCGGATCGGATAGCTGGGAGGTGTCCTCGAAGGGCAAGAGGGTCTTCTTGGCCACTTTTGCGATCTGGATGTCCACCTTGGGGGTTTCCCTGTACAGGCGGACGTCCTCGGTAGCGAATGCGAGCCGGTTTCGGATCTCTTTTGGAACAGTGATCCTTTTTTCCGGTTCCTGCCATTCATCTGTGATCACTTGTTGCAGCGTCTGGTTGACTGGGAACATGATCTTTCTTCTAGATCGGAGGCCGCCAAACATCTCATCCTGGATTGTTCTCGGCGGGTTATCTTCCTCAATTTGCATTGTTTCCCTCACCGCCTTGATGAGGTGCGCAATGTCGCTTGATGAGAAGTAATATTTCTTCTCGTCTTCTATGGGAACCGGTGGGTCCTCTAATTCCCCTTCGGATAGGAGCTCCAGCGATTCACCGGAGATCGAACTCGCCGACTCGGTCTGTCTAGGTCTTTTAGGGACCCGTGACGGACCTGGCTGGGCCTGGGGAAGGGACGCCATGGAAGCCTGCAGCTCTTCCCTTATCATGCAGCGGATATCGGATTTGAATGCTGCTTTCTCCTCTGCGAGAATTTTCCCCGTGCATCTGTGAAGGCAGAGCAATTCACTGTTATAGCAGTGCAAGCGTTGGATTCAGGAGCATTACTTGCGGTAATACACTCACTCCTCGCATAGGGGTTTTTTATAGCTCTCCTCGAGCCTTTTGTTGCAGAGGACGCATTTTTTCGATTTTTTCCTCGGGTCCATTTTCTTTGGACCCTCCTTATCCATCTACCCATGAAAGTGGGGGAGAGGGGAGACAAGAAAGGAAACATATATGCATCCGCTGTACAAGTGACCATTTGCGCATGTTTTGGCGTATAGCCTACTTACAGTTGGTAGGGTGTCAATCTCTCCCTCACGTGCTGAGCTGTCGCGGGTAGATATACTCACATACACTTGTCTGGCAGTCAGCAGGAACCTCCATGGAGTTTAGCCTGCTTTTATGGGGAGGATTTTCGAATTTGGCGCCATTTCCGGGTTTTCGCCGGTAGCCACGCCCCCTACGTTGTGCGCGTGACGTCACCACGCCGGATGACGTCACCGCTATGCGCCCGAGGTCCAGGGAGGCCGCCGCTGCCGTTCCCCTGCCAGGAGGAACTATCCCATCACAGCAGCGGCGGCCCGAACATGCGATCCGCGCGAGGGAGACCAGCGCTACTAGGCGACTGACGGCTCCGTCGGCGGCGCAGGTCGGGGATGCAGGGACTCTTGAGTGTGCGGCCCCGACCTCTACCCCTCCAGGGGGGCCGCACAGCGTGCGGTAAGTATTTCTTTGCGGTAAGTCTTCTTGCCTCCGCAGCTTCCTATCTCCTGCAGCTCTGGAGCTGCTCCTCTGTCCCACCGTAGGGACAGGAAGACACTGAAGCACGGGAGGAAAGGGAGGTGCTTTTAAACTCTTCCTGTCCCTACCTGGGTCAGAGGGCAACCTCCATATGTAATGGGGCCGTCGGGATGACGCTCTGGAAAAACATTTCCCTCTAGCCAGAGGGCCTGGTATTTATGTGCAGCAGACCAGAGGTAATTGACAGGCTGGAGAAATCCACACCTAGCCAGCTCAATTATCCATAACCTGTGAAGGTGTGCACCTGGAAACCCATAATACTACAGGTCCTAGCAGTACAACCTAAGAGCTTGACCCTTTATACAGGTCTGTACAGCAATGATTGGGAATTGAAAACCAAGTCAGAATCCATACACAGATAGCTGTAGGGTCCTGGCTTGGCTAGTGAGAGGCCTGTGACGTGGGTGGGGAGGGGTATCATCTCTCCTAAGGAAGAGCACCAAGACGGTGAATTAGGAGAATTTGCATATTACCTAGAGGAGCATGGATCGTCTTATAAGTCTCCTCACTCACTTTCTTGGTGCTCTCCCTAAGGAGAGATAATACCCCTCCCGACACATATCGTTGATAGCACACTGGGTCAATGTACTGCAGGTGAGACATGAAGCCGAAAGTAGAGGTCCATGTTTCATTGTACTCTCAAGACTTTCAGGACATTCATCCATGTGTGTGCCCTCCTCACTCCCACCTCCACTTTGTCTTCCTCCACTTCTTAGTACCACCTTTCAACACCCTCCACATCAGTTAAAATATCTGTATGTTACAAAATCCAGCCTCAATAAAGTGCTGTATGTGTCAAACACCAACATTCTGTCCTAAAACTTATATATCTAGGGGAGTGGAGCCACATGGGCAAAGAGCTGTTGATGGCTCTGCAGACCCAGACTGACACATGACTGACACTGCACAATCTGCAGCCAGGCATGGTTATGTGTGACAATAGGGTAAACCTGCTTGCAGCCCTTTGCCTTGTAAATCTCACACATGTACCTTCCTTGGCCCATGTGATTAAACTGGTAGTAAAGCGGTTCCTGGACAATTACCCAGGTTACATCCACTGCTGGAAAAGGCCAGGAAGCAGTGATCACAGTTTCAGTGTTTACACCAAGCTGTCTCACATCTGGTGGAGATGCAGCAACAGTGTGACCCACCTCCCAACTGCCTTTTCTGTAACGTGCCTATATTGTTGAGTTCCACATTGCATGTATTGCAGACCCTAAACCAGCAGCAGAGAGCGATCTTGGAGTACCAGATGGTGTATGCTTTAGCTGTATGGAGGGTGGTCACTTGATGCCTGTGGCGAAGCAATCAAAATGGCCAGTTGTGATGATCATTGATCAGTATGACCATCCCTGTTGTTTGCCTGCTGGAACAGTTGCTACAGGGCCTCACGGACAGTGATGTGTTGTCCATGAGGAGTAGGAAATGACACCAGTCTCCGAACTGTCTGGCCAGTTCGCCATTACTCAACCCTGCAGAGCGGGTAGCTTTAGGCAAGAAAGAATGTGTCTTATCCAACACATTTCTTCACCCATAGGAGAAGTATGGAGGAGAAAGAGCAGAAAGAGTAAGAAAAAGAGAGATATTATGTAGGTCCAGAGTCAGAGGAGGGGGCTACACAATGTTCCTTCCATCCATCACTAACCCCAGCTATTCTACATGGATGGTCGGACTAGCCGGAGGACACTCTTAGACCTGACCTTATGCTTTTATGCTGCAGTGCTTGCAGAAGGACCGCTATATAGCCCACATCAAATCATTGATGGCCACGCTCCTTGATCTTTTTTACAAGGCCAAAATGATAAATCAGATCCCAGCAGTGAACAGGGACTTCAAAATGTATTACTATCAAGAAAGTCTGTTAAGCAGCTTAGGCAGAGCATTTCCCCATGGCCATGGCGATACATCTGCAATGGATCACAGTTTTGCTGGTAATAGTGGAATAACAGGAAGCTGCCACAGCAGCACCTCCACCAGTGGCAGTGGAAGTCTAACAGAGGTATGGCATAGTTTTTTCAGTGTGTTGCAGCCTGCAGCAAATGCACGGGGTAGGACTTAAAGTCACAAGCAGCAATTACTTATCCTTAATGGTCCAAGAGTATTTCAGCTCCCGAGTGAATGTACTCAGACATGGCATTGGCCCCTTTGTCTTCTGGGTGTCTAAGGTTGACAAGTGGCTAGAGCTTGCACAGCATGCTTTATAGGTGCTTAACTGCCCCACTGTGCTATCTGCCAGTCCGCTGACAATGTGGATCAAATGATATTTATAAAAATGAGGCAGGCATGGACTCCACCTGACTTCTGTACCCCTGTTGAAGATTCAATTGATTAGTTAGCATGCTGACAATTTTTACTCACATATAGCTGAGTATAGATTTATATCAAGGACCACACTGTGCCCTCAACGCGCTGTTGCTGGAGGTGATTCTGCTGCTCTTCTTCTCTAGCTTCTGCAATTTTTCCTCCTCCTACTTCCCCCCCAAATGGAAAACATGTCCATATGGAAATACAGAACTACATGTCTCATGTTTTCACAAGGAGCACACTGTGCCCTCAAGGTACTGTTGCTGGTGGTGGTGCTGTTGCTGGTGGTAATGGTTGTTGATGGAATTGCTGCTGCTCTACTTCTCCTTCTCCCACTACATTTCTGTGCAATCCTCAGTTGCAATTTTTCCCCACATCAGCAAAACATAGGCTATGTCCTATCTTTTGACAGAAATCATCGGGAGCTTCCATAGATTACTATGGGAGCTGAAAAAAAAGGAGGGGAAGGGAGTTTACCTGTTTGGCGCTCGTTGCAAAAAATTGCTATTAAAGCTAAATAGAAGCCCTTCTGCCAACCGCCTCTGAGATTCCATTCTTGCGATGCGCTCATGTGAATGGACAAGGAAATGCTAATTCCGAAAGGAATTAGATCATGGCAATGCTGCATTGCAGCAATTTTTTTCTTGTGTGAGGGAGGCCCTAACTTACATTTGCGTTCTGCACAGTGAACTGTATTCACAGACAATGTTTTCTGGAAGTATGCTTT
This sequence comes from Eleutherodactylus coqui, assembly GCF_035609145.1. Classification (NCBI taxonomy): domain Eukaryota; kingdom Metazoa; phylum Chordata; class Amphibia; order Anura; family Eleutherodactylidae; genus Eleutherodactylus; species Eleutherodactylus coqui. The sequence continues at coordinate 256,294,400 of NC_089839.1, read as the reverse complement.
ATCCCATGCAGTGATTTGCTTTACAGAATCATGCCTGTTTTCAATGCAGTGACCCCTGAGGGCCTGTAGATCTCCAGCATCCAATATTGACTGTCAGCCTTGTCCCTTGTGTACATGAATTTCTGCAGATTCTCTAAATCTTTTGATGATATTATGTGTTGCAGATGATGGGATATTCAAAGTCTTTGCAATTTTACATTGAGGAATATTTTTCTGAAATTGTTTCACAATTTTTAAACACAGTTTTTCACATATTGGCGAACCTATGACCATCTTTGCTTCTACCTTTCTAATATGCTCTTCTTATACAGTCATGTGACTTAGTAGAAAGTTGACCCTCCAGCTGTTTTTTATTAGTATCCATTACTGTTCCAGACTTTTGTTAACACTATCCAAATTTTTTGAGATATGTTGCTGCCATCAATTTCTAAATGAGTTAAATTCCTTAAATTAAATGAAAAAACACCCTTTCAACTTCTGACATGTGCTGTATGTTCTATTGTGCATAATGCATGGTTAGATGAGATTTCCAAATGATCTCCCTTTTAAATTTACATTTATTTACATTTTTGACAGCTTCCCAACTTTTTTGGAATTGGGGTTGTATATATCCACTGAAATCTAAATATGGACAAAGGCAATGATTCATGTTATTCTCCGCATATTTGACAAGAACTTGATACTTTTTTCTCTTACATTTGAAAATATAAATAGATAATTAGATAAACCAAAATGTACAGGTAGGTATGGCAAAATGATTTCCAGAAAAATGCTTACAAAATGTATAACATTTGTATAAGACAAGTGCTTAAACTCAATATATTCTATGAAAAGTACATTTGTCAAAATGAAGACAAATTGTCTTTGTATCCATTTTTTGCATAAATGTGTGATTTTCTGGGCCCAAAGCCAATATTAAATCATCTAATGTAATACATGTGAGTAGCAAAGAAGTTGGTTTCAGCAACTTTTTTTCCTCCTTTATACTATTAGACTATTTTACTTTAATAAAGTAATGAACTATGATGTCTCATAGCTAATAAAAAGACAATAAAAATAATGGCAGGAAATTTTACCATACCATAATCAAAATATGTGTTACTGAGTTACTATAGGCTTAATGTAGGAAAAGTTGACATAAGTAGTTTTCATGTATATATTCTTTTAATTTTTAAGCTCTGTCCCTCAATACTAGATCTCCCCACCTACCATGTGCCATTTGTAATACTGATGTCTATTTATGTGACACAGGTCTTATTTTCAGGGGATGTTTTATTATACTTACCAAGAAGGCTCAGTCTGCATCCCTCCTGCTGCTCTCCAGAGCTCCGCCATGCATGCTGCAGTCCTAGTTCACCCACAGAAGATCGCTTACTGGCTACGGGATTCATAAATCCTGCCAATCACTGCTGAGCAGCGCTTGAGAGCCAATCATAGCCACCACGCTGTGGGGGTGGGATTTATGAATTGGCTGACCCATGGCATTGATTAGACAGTTCATAAAACCCGCCTCCACAATGCGAAGTCTGTGATTGGTTCTTGAGCGCTGATGAGCCAATCAATGCAGAGCTCAAGAACCAACCAGAGCCATCGCTTCCTGGAAGCGATCTTCTGTGGGCAGCTGAGGGCTGCAGGAAGTCTGTCGGAGCACCGGAGAGCAGCGGGAGGGACGTGAACTGAGTCAGCTAGGTAATATATTACTTTTTTTGTAATGTAATGCTGCGAGGGCTTATCTTCAGGGAAGGGATTATATTTCAAGCCTTTCCAAAAAGTTAAAACTAATCAGGGTAGGGCTTATTTGGGGGAAACAGGGTAGTTAATTAGAAGCTCCAGTGGGTGAATGTAAAAGGTGAGGGAGTTTGCAGTTCTGGACTCTCTCTCTCTGTATAGAGATTCAAACACTCAAAGCTGTGGGAGCTGAAATGCTCTAAAAACCTGTGTGAGTACAGAACTTTCAATTGGACTTATGTTACTTACATGGTAAGGCTGCAGGGAGTAACCCTCCAGTTGGCAGTTAGAACTATTGTTTATAAAGTTTGAGTCGGACAGGTAGATTTAAAGCTTCTTATTACCTGCCACTTCTAGGTTTGGATAACACTAAGAATCCTATGGGTGTCATCCACTCCAATATGGTGATATTAAAGGGGTTGTCCCGCGAAAGCAAGTGGGGGTATACACTTCTGTATGGCCATATTAATGCACTTTGTAATGTACATTGTGCATTAATTATGAGCCATACAGAAGTTATTCACTTACCTGTTCCGTTGCTAGCGTCCTCGTCTCCATGGTGCCGTCTAATTTTCAGCGTCTAATCGCCGGATTAGACGCCCTTGCGCAGTCCGGTCTTCTTCTTTTCTGAATGGGGCCGCTCGTGCCGGAGAGCGGCTCCTCGTAGCTCCGCCCCGTCACGTGCCGATTCCAGCCAATCAGGAGGCTGGAATCGGCAATGGACCGCACAGAAGACCTGCGGTCCACCGAGGGTGAAGATCCCGGTGGCCATCTTCACCAGGTAAGTAAGAAGTCACCGGAGCGCGGGGATTCAGGTAAACACTATTCGGTTTTCTTTTTTAACCCCTGCATCGGGGTTGTCTCTCGCCGAACGGGGGGGCTATTGAAAAAAAAACTGTTTCGGCGTGAGACAACCCCTTTAAGTAACTGAGAATAAATACTCTACTATTATTACTTCATTTTTTCAATTAGCTTCTTACAGGGAGTGAATCATCAGAAAATTACATATTACCTGAAATGTGTTTTATCATAACCATATTTTTGTTACATTTTTGGTGTTGATTTTGTTACTAAGAAAAGTTTTGAAATATTGCAATTTTAATAATTGCCACATTAGGAAATACAAATACTGTTTTCTGTGTAGACTAATATAGGATGAGCAGTGCGTACAGAATTAAATGACAACTCTACATTACTGATGGCGGCCTAGAAATGGTAGAGGGTAGCAACAATGTACCCATAGATGATGTATGTCTGCATGCATCTCTCCTCCCAGACAGAAGTGGGCTATACTTTGGACTGTAATAGTCTATGTCTCTATGACATTTCTCTGTCAGTTGACTTTAAAGTACTAAAGTACTCCAGAGATACCAATAGAAAGAATCCAAGTAAGATCACATAATTCAACTACCAGACCCTATGTTGCAGTAAGGGTAGTTTTACCCATAGTGATAACTTGAGCGAACAAGCAAATGATGACACAGTTTGCCTGCTTGCGTTGGCGATCAGTTTAAACATAAAGATAAATTGTTTATTTTTCTTTAACAGGATCGTCCAGGGCAGCCCGCTGGATTGAAATATGTACTATCACTGAAAAATGGCGTACCTAGTATAGATGTCACGGGTATTCCTAATAATAATAAGGTATCACTGAAAGGATAAGGATAAAATATAAGTTTTAATAATTCTACTTAAAAATCAGGAACTGATCAAAGCCAATAGTGATGACATTAGTGTGAAGCAAAGTATAAACCCCAAAAAGAACCAAAACAACACAAAAAAGGGAGGGTGGGGGAACACACCAAAAATGGCTGGATCTCCCTCTGTAATTGGTTATCCCCAAAAACGTGTACAAAAATGGGCTCTAATGAATATTGAAGCACAATTTGTGCACTACACACCACGATCCTTAATTTATTAAATTGTGTGTGTTACAGTTACAGGGCCCTTGGCATTGCACTGATTGTTCATAGAGGTAAGAGCACACTGTTTAATGGTAAACGCCACTGTACGAATGCAACCTAATAGGTGATAAAACACCCATAGCCCGTATCACAAGGTCGTCTTAAATGTCCTATAGTTAAAAATTTGGTTGCATAGTTGTAATTAAACCAATATCAATAGACATAACACGCATTCATTGTGGTACTCATCAAATTACTAACAATCACTTGTCTGTTAGTATGTATATGTGTAGGTGCTTCTCATGCTCCACCCCCTGATGACATCATCAAAGGTCCTACAACCTATATAAAACACAGAGCCGGACCTACAGAAGAAGAACAAAGTTAGGACTCTTGGAAGGGGAGGACAGGAATAACAAAATTAGAAAACACTTAAGTCACAACTCAGCGGTCCTGACCACTGACCTACCACCACCACAGAGATCCCGAGGGCTGAAGGACCTGCGGTGATGTCACTGCTGTGGTGGGAGCCATTCTGTAGTTTCGTAGAAAGTACTCTATACTGGATAAGCCAACAGCAGCTACCAGAACCAATAGAGCTGTGTGTGTCATTTGTGGGAATCATCATGGATGTAGTACAGCTGTGAGTGTTATGTGTGTGAGTCAGCGGATGTAGTACAGCTATGTGTGTAATGTCTAGCCATCACCATGGATGTAGTAGAGCTGTGTGTCTAATGTGTGGGAGTCAGCATGGATGTAGTACAGCTGTGAGTGTAATGTCTGGCCATCAGCATGGATGTACCACAGCTGTGTGTGATGTGTGTGAATCAAAATTAATGTAGTACAACTGTGTGTGTCATGTGTGGAAATGAACATGGATGTAGCAGAGCTGTTTATGTCATGTGTTGGAATCAGCATGTATGTAGTACAGCTGTGTGTGTAATGTCTGGTCACCAGCATGGATGTAGTACAGCTGTATGTGTAATTTGTGGGAATCAGGATGGATGTACCACAGCTGTGTGTGTGATGTGTGTAAATCAGAATGAATGCAGCAGAGCCGTGTGTATTATGTGTGAGAATCATCATGAATATAGCAGAGCTGTTTGTGTCATATGTGGGAATCAGGATGGATGTAGTACAGCTGTGTGTATCATGTGTGGGGGTCAGCGTGGATGTAGTACAGATGTGTGTAATTTGTGTGGGGGGTCAGGATGGTTGCAGCAGAGCTGTCTGTGTAATGTCTGTGGGGCATCAGCATGGATGTAGTACAGCTGTGTTTGTAATGTGTGTGAATCAGGATGGATGTAGCAGAGCTGTGTGTGTTATTTGTGCGAATAAGCATGAATGTAGTAGAGCTATTTGCATAATGTGTGGGAATCAGCATGAATGTACTACAGCTGTGTGTTTAATGTGTGTGTGTGGGGGGGTGGGTCAGGATGGATATAGCAGAGCTGTGTATGTAATGTGTGAAAGTTAGCGTGGATATAGTACAGCTGTGTGTGTAATGTGTGTGAATCAGGATGGATGTAGTAGAGCTGTGTGTGTTATTTGTGCGAATCAGCATGAGTGTAGTACAGCTGTTTGCATAATGTGTGAAAATCAGCATGAATGTACAACAGCTGTGTGTTTAATGTGTGTGTGTGTGGGGGGAGGGTCAGGATGGATATAGCAGAGCTGTGTATGTTATGTGTGGGAGTCAGCGTGGATATAGTACAACTGTGTGTGTAATGTTTGACCATCAACATGGATGTAGTAGGACTGTGTGTGTAATGTCTGCCCATCAGCATGGATGTATCACAGCTGCATGTGTGCTGTGTGTGAATCAAAATGAATGTACTAAAGCTGTGTGTGTCATGTGTGGAAATGAACATGGGCATAGCAGAGCTGTTTATGTCATGTGTGTGAATCAACATGGATGTAGCATAACTGTGTGTGTAATGTCTGGCCACCAGCATGAATGTAGTACAGCTGTGTGTGTAATATGTGGAGATCAGGATGGATATACCACAGCTGTGTGTGAGATGTGTGTAAATCAGAATGAATCTAGTAGAGATGTGTGTGTCATGTGTGGGAATTATCAATGATGTAGCAGAGCTGTTTGTGTCATGTGTGGGAATCAGGATGGATGTAGTACAGTTGTGTGTGTCATGTGTGGGGTTAGCATGGAAGTAGTACAGTTGTGTGTGTAATGGCTGTGCATCAACATGGATGTAGTACAGCTGTGTGTGTAATGTGTGGGAATAAGGATGGATGTTTCAGAGCTGTATGTCTCATGTCTGGAAATCAGGATGGTTGTAGTATAGCTGTGTGTGTCATGTGTGGGGGCCAGCATGGTTGTAGTAGAGCTGTGTGTGTAATGTGTGGGAATCAGGAGAGATGTACAGCTGTGTGTGTAATTGTCTGGGAATGACGATGGATGTAGTAGAGCTGTGTGATGTGTAGGAATGAGGATGATGTACTACAGCTGTGTGTGTAATGTCTTGGGTTCAGGATGGATGTAGTGCAGCTGTGTGTGTAATGTCTGGGAATCAGGATGGATGTAACATGTAGCGCAAGAGTGTGGTGAATTGCAGCACCAGAAACACTGGTACTATAATTTCCTAATAATTACTAATCTAGTGAAATAATGAATGATAAACCCTTTTTTAAACGTCCATTAATTGACGCAACTTTTTAAAAATAAAAAACGTTATTTGACCTTATGCGCTTTCCAACCATATTAATGGTATCATCAAGGGTCCTCACACAAAGGAATTTTAGACGTGCAAAACGCTTGCACCTACAAAAGATAGGACATGTGAGTGGAAACTCGTATGTCGGCTCTGAGGTGCGCGTATAAATAGGACATATCTAATCTTTGCTGCACGCTTTCCATAGGCTGCTATGGGAGCCTTGATAGCACGCAGCACATACCTCAGATTGCGTGAACGGGCTACTTCAAGTAGCTTGAAGTAGCCCATTCACACAATCTTTTACAACACTATAGTCGCTATAGTGCATGAAAACAGCACTCATTTGAAAGAGCCCTAATAGGGATGTAACCTTTATAACAGCGTAGACCTCAAATATGATATAATTGAGGGAAAAGGGAATCACCCTTCACCTCCAAATATATGAGAATCACTCAATGGTGCCAAGATCTGACGTAGAAATGCGAGGGTTAGACCCAGAAGTTCCAGGGTTATTTATTACCTCAGTAGACACCCTATACTGCACTTACTAGAAGTAACAAAGGAGCTGATTGCCATGAGCTAGATGTAGCTGTTTTTAGCCTTGTGTGGCTCAATGACAGCTAGCCTAGCTACTCTGGCTAACTAGTAGAAATCTGGCTACCTGCGCTTTCTTTGCTAAGCCTCAGTTTAGACCGCAGTCAGTAATTTCTGAAAAGAACTACCAAGGTGTTGAGCTGTGGAAGAACCACCTAGTGTGGCTGCTCCTTAAAGGGACATTTTTTTGGTGGGTTGCCCCATCCTCTATTTTTTTCATTTGTATTGTTTTTGGTTCTTTTTTGGGTTTAAATGTAAATGTCTTTCCTGTTCATCTATGGCATTTGAGGTCAGGTCATAATCAGATACACGATATATCATTTAGACAAATAGCAGTTGGCTACAATTAGGCAACTGTAACAATGCTAGCTTGATGCTAAATTGCAGAACTGGGCTTTACCATTAACAATCAGCTTTCCTGAGTACTAACAGTGTCTCCTAGTACTCAAATATCCCCAGGACATAAGCCCCATTTACACAGGATGAACTGTCAGGCAAACGATTCCCGACAGAGGGTTCCAGTGAAGCTCGCTCCTGTGCTATTACACAGGAACGAGTACCACTGGCATTACTCAGAGTGTGTCCAGCATGAAGGCAGGGCAGCTGAGGAATGTTCTCCTCCCTCCCGCCTCCATTCACTGTAAAAAGACAGTCATTCAGAACTGAACGATTGCTGTTTACACTGAACAACTAGTCGTTCAGCTTTCTGCATGCAGAATCTGAATGACTGAACAACTCTTGTTCAGTCTCTGTATGCATTTACATAGGACGACTATCATTCAAATTCCCGCATGAATTTGAACAACTCAGATAGATAATCGTCCCGTGTAAATGGGCCATTACAGGAGAGCCGAAAAACATAACACTCAAAGGCCACAAGAAATATAGAAATGAAGCACATATCCACATAGTTTAACACAAATTCAACTAGGGACTCACGAGTAGATAAGAGGGGCAGGGGATGTTAGTAACTGAGTGAAGATGATGAACACAATAAAACTGGCAATAGAGACTGAAAGACAGATATAGATGTCATGAAACCAAAATAAGAACCAGAGAAATGCTGACCCATACATTGGTTCTCCCTAATCTCTCCCGACACTGGCCCTCAGCACCAGACACCACTGTCCCAAAATAGCCCAAAGTTGTCTCTATGAATGATCCTGTCTAAAAGACTATCCATGAGGACCAAGGGGGAGTAGAACATGAGGCTAAATAGAAAATGTTGGATTGTGCCAAGTCAAACTAAAAACAAGTAAGGAAAATTAATGGTCCAACAAACTAGAAAAAAAACAGAGTCGAAACCCAAGAAGCAACACACAGTGATTGGAGTAACTAGACATAGGGTATTTAGAATTAAAACATGGAATACTGGATAAAACACTTTTCCACAGATTAAAACTTTGTCACATTGTGGAAATTAAAAGTATGTACAGAGAGACCACACATATTAGATTAATGCTGGCCGAATCTGCAGAGGGACTAAAAAAATATTTAACGTCTATGAGGATGTCCTAACTTTCCCCCAGACACAGATGTTAGGGAGTAAGTATAAGGATCAGGCTGCTGGATTTCAATATGCCCAATCCTTTTGATCTCTGTTAAAAGGTGCTGGCAGCAGCTTACTTCCCCTTTCTATATTCAGAAGGCATGCACAATCTGGTCAGCTGACAATGCAATTTAATAGGGTGGGGATGGCTGATAAAAATAGTTGTTGACTGAGTGTTCAGTCAATAGCTATTTAAAGTGTATCACCAATTTTACATGTCAAAAAGCAAAGGCTCACACGTAACACGTCCTTTGTTTTCAAGGAATCTTATGACAGAGATGTTGCAATCCAGGATTTCTACAGATGAAATATGCTATTGAATATTAAGCATTATCAACAGATCTATTATCTTCAAAAATCCGTGTTTAATGTATTAGGGATTAAAGAAAATTATATTTGTTCTTTTCATTGAGATTTTTCTCATATGACTTCCTATATTATATTTCTATCTAATGTCAATAAAAAGCATAATATCAGTACAAAGCAAACTATTGTCTTTCCAGCTGGTAATTAAAAAAAAATATATGCAGCACATCTTTAAGAAAAACTACCTAGCAACCTAAGTGATTGCAAAAACTGAAACATCTGCATCAAAAGGGGTATGAATTATTGATTATGTTTAAATAATTGAATAATTGAAAAAAACATCTTGTTAGCATAATTAAGTTTTAAAACAATCAAGGATTTCTAAGAAGTCTTTAAATGTCCATTCAGTTAATTGCATGACTAATAATAAGTAATGACGGTGTACCATATCATATCATACAGCATTTATTTGAATTTGCATAAATATTGATAAATATTTACACAACATTAATTAATTGATACAACATTTTTGTGGTATGGAAAATATTATGTATAATAATTGGAGAAAATAGAATTACTCTTTTGTTGTTATCAGTCCAAATGATTATAACTATCATGATTAGTATTTATACAATTGAGCGCTCTATCACACGAGCATAGTGACTTTCGGTCGGCTATGTCAGGGCCACAGTGCGACCAAAATTGTGTGCACAAATGGCCCAGGTCAGGCAGATATACGCTGAGCCCAGGATTCCGTTGGGCGGGGGCAGACAGTTTAGCTCTGCTAAACTGCCTCCCCCTTTCTGTCCCTCTTGACGGCTCTCTAAAAGGGCAGGAGCTACTGTGCTAAGCTCCTGCCCCCCACTCCACTCGTTGTCGGCTGCCAGCAATGGGAGGGAGTGGGATGGGGTGGGAGCTTAGCAACTAGCTCCTGCCTTATCCTGCCCCTCCCATTACAAACAGTTGGCAAGGGTCGGAGAGGAGGAGTGAAGGGTGTGGGAGTTTAGCAGAAACGCTGCTAAACTCCCATCTCTCGTCTCCGGCTGCTCCCATAGGCTCCCATGGGAGCTGCCACCGATAGCTCCTGAACTATCTTTCCTGGCCGGCGTAAAAGTGCCCGACCGTAATGTGCACTATATACGCTATCTTGGCCGACCGGGTGCTTTTACGCCACAGGAATATGCCCATCTGAACTGATGCATTGTAAACCAATGCATGAGGTGGGCAGCATATATCGGCCAGCAGTGAAAGCACGGCTGATATCTGCTTATGTAAATGAAGCCTGAAGAGCATTTTTTCCAATATGAGCCATGTCCCTTTTTAAACGTTTTGTGCCTTATGATACAACATGAATCCCTCACACAATGGGAAATAACTCACTTTGCTTAAATGCTACCTTGTAGACATGTAAACAGAAGGAAAGGGATTTGTACCGTATCATAAGGTGCAAAATCCTTAAAAATAGACTTAACCCATTTTGGAAAAACACTCCTCAATTAAAGTAATTCAGAGAAAAAGAATTGCAGACAAGAGAAACTCATAATTTAAAAAAAAAATGAGGAAAAACTAGCAGCAAAAATATATAGAATGCACAAGTATTCTTACAAATAAAAAAATACAAAATACAAATAAAAGAGAGCGATATGTTTAATGTAAGGATTTCGCTTTCTAATCCTCCAAGTTTATTACATATTTTGCAGTGACACAGTGGGGGGGCTTGTCTAAAGAAGATGGGTTTAATTGCTTAGAATCTCTGACAACATCTAACATGATGAGCCTTCAAGGAAAACTATGCCCTTCAGAAGTGTCCTAAAAAATAACCACTCAATCACTTTGGAAAAAGTGCATGAAATCTTTTCAATTTCACCTCAGCCAATCTCAATATGCTTAAGACGAAAACATAAAATAAATAGTAGAATACAATCCTGCATTTTACACATTTCTGGCACATACTATTTTTAATTTCTGCTTCCGTGCATAATCATCTTGATTTAAACCAGTAATTTTTATGTTAATACAATATTAGAAGGCTTGGATGCAAAGATTACATCTAACTGGCAAACGAGATGCGCGTTTCATTTTTTTTTCAATTAAAAGAGGGTTGTACACATAGTTGTGTAATTCCAGCCATAATATTATATAGAGACGGCTCCGAACACCATGCATGTTCATTTATGTAAATAGCAAAATTTAGATCCCTATTCGGAGTAGATTAAACTATTTGAGGGAGAATGTTAGTAAAACAATTTGGAAATATTTTGACATTTGACAGCAATTAAAGCAGAATGAAAGCAAACAATCTTATTTGCTCTATTGTTTTAATTTAGTAATTTTAGTATTTTAAATCACGAAGTTATACATCCTCAAATAGAAAATAGAAAAAAAATTAAATATGAAGCAAATGCAAACTAAAAATCGAATTCATACAACTATTGTGGTCATATTAACCCTTTCCAATCTGATTGAAGCTTGCACAGCTCCAATGTCAGAAGACGTCCGACAGGGTATTCTTACCGTCTATTGCCAGCCACTTCGCTGTCGGAGCCTCTCTTATGCACACACACTGGATTTAGCCAGCAGATGGCACCGTTATATAACAGCAAAAAGAGAAATCCTTTTAGGAAGCCCTGAATCCAAAATTGGACTGAAAAGAGTTAATACCATTTTATTTAAGCATGAGTTGGACCTTATTCACATGAGCATCTTTAAGTGGCTAATTTATCCGCATAAAAAATGGTGATTATTTGAAGCATTGGATTTAATGCATTCATTCAGATGAGCGATTTTTACCCACGTAAAAGATAGAACATCTACGACCGAAATCGTCAGCTGATTTTGTATGCAGCTGAAAAAGATAGGCCTTGCCCTATTTTTGAGCCAATAGACACTGGCAGCTCCCGTAGGCTTCTATTGGAGCTGCCGAAAAAGGGAGGGGGAGGGGCTTCAGCAGTGTCCAATGTTGCGAAAATATGACAGCTTGCTTTATTTAACTATCAGAAGAAGTTCTGTGGATTTATGCCGTGGATTTTTTCATGCACGTGTTTTTCAACCACGATACGGCCAGCGTAAAAACGTATCGCCTTTGTGAGAGGCCTCACTGTGATAAATCAAGCTCATTTTAAGATCGGCATACCAAAGCTTGTGTAATTGCTAGACTATATATATATTTTTTATTTTTACACATTTCTGGATGAATTGCAGGGAATGGCTTATATATTTAAGCCCTTCCCGACAATTCATCCCGCGATCGCCGGCAGCCCATTGCTTTCAATGGAGCCGGCTGTATTGCTGGCTCCATTGAATTCAATGGGCTAACATCGTTCTGCCGGGACAAGGTTAGTATATATAGTTTGTTATTTTTACACATTTCTGGATGAATTGCAGGGAAGGGCTTATATATTTAAGCCCTTCTTGACAATTCATTCCGCGATCGCTGGCAGCCCATTGCTTTCAATGGAGCCGGCTGTATTGCCGGCTCCATTGAATTCAATGTTCAGTGCTCGTTTAATCGAGATGAGTACCGCGTGGTGCTCGTCTCGAGTAATGAGCATCTCGAGCACCCTAATACTTGAACGAGCATCAAGCTCGGACGAGTATGCTCGCTCATCTCTAATAGGAACCAATAGGTTCCTATTGAGGAGTTCACATGGCAGTTCTTAGGTGCGTGAAACTCTGCGCACCTAACAAAAGATAGGACATGTGAGGTGCAGGCAAGGATAGGACATGGCATATCTTTGCTGCGTGCTTTCCATATGCCCCTATGGAGCTTGAAGCAGCCCGATCTTCACAGCGCTGTTAGCAGTGAGCTTTTTTGGCTGCTAGCTGCGTTAGGGCTTGCTTGCACAAGCCCTAACGCAGTGTTTTGTGTTTTTTCCCGTAATTAGAATTTTTGCTGCTGCTTTAGATTTTCTAATAACTGTTTCAATCAAAGCAAAATATTTCTGCAAGTAGAGGCAAAGATGAGAGAAACATCTAAGTATTTGCTCTAGCAGAACATTGTGATTGTGAACCCCAAAGAGTGGTACTGCCAAGTAACATCTATGATAATTCCAAATAGTATACCTGTAGAACACTAGCAAAAATATAGTAAAACACGGAGAAGCTTACAGAAAATGTGCATTCAAAGGCGAAATAGCACAGAGCCAATTATGGATTCTCACACTTTTAAGATAACACAAACTTTACAGATACATCTACTTTTTAGTATGGAAAAAGTTTCTCAATTCTTACAAATTATGTATGAATCTTCTGATGTTAGGCCAAAGTGATCTGAGTCCCAAACCATGAAATCATATATCTAGAGAGATGCAACATCCATATAATGGTCACATTAAAGGTACTGTGAGTGCATCCATCATTGATCCTGAATATTAACCCCTCACTGACCAAGTCTGTTTGCGCTTTAATGACCTTGCCAAATTTTGGAAATCTGACGGATTTGATCCGTAAGGGGAGCTGAAACTTTAACTTTTTTTTAACTTCCTATTGACTGTAATACGATCACCGGTGATCATGTGACATGTGGCCCGACAAATTTGCTAGTTCAAAAAATTATGTTCTAATCAAGTAGGCTTCTGGTGGGAAGTGATGTATCTGTGTGGGGAATTTTGCATCACAAATTTAATCTGCTTGTGAAGAGAACATGCCAAGTATGGTATGAGTGACTAATGCACCAATGATAACATGTAGGCCCTTGAATCATAATATAAAGGCATCTGAAAAATCCACAACACTGGAGGCACAGTGTTGCAGACCAAAAGCTAAAATTAGGATTCGGGGACACTGTCTCCTCTTGAGACAATGGGATATATTTATGCTACTCCAGAACATACATAATCACCAACACTTGATTACACAGTTCTGCTCAACTAACCCATGGACTGCTCAACACAGTCTCTCTAGAAGACTTCTATGATGATTGCCATTGCAAACTAAGGCCTGATTCACATGAGCATGTTTATGTGCGTACATACGTGGGTATAAAACCATGCATCTATTTAGAACCATTGGTTCCCTATGCTGTGTTCACATGCCCATGTTTTACAGGTGTGCAAACGCACGTACCTGCAAAACATAGGACATGCTTGCAGGCATAGGTCCATGGTGCATGTCAATATTCCCCACGGGGAGTCCGCTTGTCACTGAACACTGTGACAGCGCTGTCACAGTGTTCAGTGACGAGGGGACTTCCCACAGGGAGTAAAGAATCCCCTGCCACAGCTGTCACAGCTTTGACAGCTGTGGCAGAGGATTGCAATGTTCTCCCATTGAATTCAATAAGGGTGCTGCTGCTGCCTGCCTCTCCATTGAAAGCCATGGGCTGCCGGCAACTCCTGCTGTGATTTTTCGGGGAAGGGCTTTAAATATAAGACCTTCCCTGAAAATCATCCCTGGTTTGTGTAAAAAAAACATATACTTACCTCTCCGCCACTGTCAGGGCTCAGGCGTGTCTAGCTGCTTGGTTCGCCAGCGTCACATCACATCTAAATTAATGTGGTCACTTTGTGACTGACATGTTCCTGCATCCCAATGCTCATAAGAAATCCAGCAGGATTTTTTGTAATTGTCAGGTCACAGTCTCAGCAAGAACAGCTTTCACTTTCAGTAGGTTGCGATGTTGAAGGGCTACTCTACAGTAGAATCTAAAGAGTTTTGTGTCCTTCAGGGGTCTTCTTTAAAGTGATTTTCCAGGCAGTGCCTTCTGTCAGTGCCAGGACAAGGAGGTGTCAGAGTGAAAGCTGCTCTCCGACCCCTATGTAGTGGCCGTCGCTCGTAACTACAGGTACAGCTCTCATTGAAATCAGTGGGAGCTGCACTTGAGATTACAAGTTCTCTCCACTACACAGGGGCTACAGCAGTCACAGCACTGACAGCGGGTGCCTCTGAAAGCCCCTCTAATGTCTTCGTGAAAATATTAACTTACAAAAATACTAAATAAAAGTGAATTAGGGTGCATTCATATATGTACTGTCTTGTAAGATGTAAAAAAAAAATATCCTTAGGTGTTGAGTTTTCATAACATGATTGTCACTTCTCTAAAGCTACAAAGAACAAAGAACCAAACTAAAAGAATCTGGGAAAATACACATCTGTCTCATTGGAAATTATGGACTATTGCTTTTGTTTTACGTGCAATATTATGCCTAAAGGTAAACTGTATGCGGTATACGTTTAACTACTTGTTCTTTTCAAACCTTCAAATTTTGCAATTTACTCACTCTCATTAACCATATGTGCTTTACCCAAATGCACAAAAACACATAATTTATTCTAAAACACAAGTGACCCCATAATGAATACCTTTTCTATTGATGGCTTTGTGAATTCTGTCAATAATACTGCATCAATATTAAAATTCCATTGTTCTGGATACTAACGCTATAGCTTGTTTGTGCACAGATGTAATGACTGATTATAAAACTTGTTCCAGAAAGTGTATATAATTTCATTTTATACTGTTGTTTTAGCAAAGAAATGAAGATCCAGCAAGGAAAGTTACTATAGCTATAGGGCATATATAATTGCATTTTCAAAACTTCTTTTAATCCTATAATAACAAAAAATTAAATCAGTGCTGACATTTTTTGTTGCCAGAAGAAGGTAGTAAAAGGGTAGAGAAATAATTGTTAATTCTAAGAACATAATTAGCAACTTTAAAGCTTTAATCTAAAAATGCATATTCTGAGTCTGGGAAAAGATTAAGAAAAGATAGGGAAAGTCTTTGAAAATGTAACTGTCTTTGTTTTTAATTGTAAATTATGACTGTTTTAATTATCTCATTCATTGGGTTGATAACATAAACAAATAGGAACATTTAGATATTTAGAGAAACATTTTAAGTAAATAGTAGCAATATTCGGAAACATACAGGTGTTCAACTTCAAGGAACGTAAGAAGGCGCTTTATATATTTTTGACAAAATAATGTTAGATATAATATCATAGTATATAATGTAACATAAACGTAAAAAAAAAATACAAAAATGTACAGTACACTAGAGGATATTTAATAAAGCTGCTGCACCATCCAAGCACTGCACTGGTCTCTTCCTCAGTGTAACTATGTTCTACAGCAAGGTTCATGCCTTGTTAATGAATATGGCATGGGATACCAAATTAAAGCTCCCGACACCCACTTTTCTCACCTTTTTTTTTGGAAAAAGACAAATTTTGGGCCAAAAATGTGTACACTTTTAGACGTGACTTTATAACCTGCAATTACAGCTGAAATTTGGCATAAACTCAACAATAGATATGAATCATGGTAAGTTTGGACCTCAGAAAAGTTGAATTGAAATTACTTGTGAAGACAAAGATTACTGACAACAGCCATACTTACCAATATACTTAAACAAAGATGCACAAGAGCAGCTCTAAGCCACTTCCCAACAGAATGAAGACAGGCAAATTGCTATATGGAGGAGCATTACACATGTGCAAGATACTGATGAACAACCACTTACACACTTACCACATATTAAAGGACTGGCTGCTTAGGATTACACTTGTACATAGATAAGGCATACAATTGGTGCCAATTCCAATGATACGTGTGGCGCATCATGGAGACTTAAAGACTATTACTGAAGCCATATGTGATTCAGCCTGGTGGACTGCCCTACAGCTTACAAGTCAACTACACGGGCACTGACACCCTGGGCTCCCCTAGCATTTTAAAACCAGACTGCTTACTGGAAACATATTTATGAATATTAATATGGGCTCATTCGGATGAACGTAGTTTTCATGCTGTCAGCAGCTCCCAGAACAAGCTTCAAGGTTCCTATAGAAGCGTTCACATGGAGGATTGTTGGGTGCACGAAACTCCATGCAACTAACAAAGATAGGACATGCGAGTGCAAATTTACATGTCGGCTCCGAGGTGTGCGCAAAGATAGGACATGTCTAGAGATGAGCGAGCACCAAAATGCTCGGGTGCTCGTTATTCGGGACAAAAATTTCGCGATGCTCGAGGGTTCGTTTAGAATAACGAACCCCATTGAAGTCAATGGGCGACCCGAGCATTTTTGTATATCGCCGATGCTCGCTAAGGTTTCCATTTGTGAAAATCTGGGCAATTTAAGAAAGTGATGGGAACGACACAGCAACGGATAGGGCAGGCGAGGGGCTACATGTTGGGCTGCATCTCAAGTTCCCAGGTCCCACTATTAAGGCACAATAGCGGCAAGAGTGCCCCCCCCCCAACAACTTTTACTTCTGAAAAACCCTCATTAGCAATGCATACCTTAGCTAAGCACCACACTACCTCCAACAAAGCACAATCACTGCCTGCATGACACTCCGCTGCCACTTCTCCTGGGTTACATGCTGCCCAACCCCCCCCCCTGCACGACCCAGTGTCCACAGCGCACACCAAATTGTCCCTGCGCCGCCTTCAGCTGCCCTCATGCCACGCCACACTCATGTCTATTTATAAGTGCGTCTGCCATGAGGAGGAACCGCAGGCACACACTGCAGAGGGTTGGCACGGCCAGGCAGCGACCCTCTTTAAAAGGGGCGGGGCGATAGCCCACAATGCTGTACAGAAGCAATGAGAAATATAATCCTGTGCCACCGCCATCAGGAGCTGCACACGTGGGCATAGCAATGGGGAACCTATGTGTCACACACACTATTCATTCTGTCAAGGTGTCTGCATGCCCCAGTCAGACCGCGTTTTTTTATAAATAGTCACAGGCGGGTAGAACTGGGAATCCCCAACTCCGCAATGGGAATTCCGTGTGCACCCAAAGCATAGGTGGCTCCCTGGAACCCACCGGCTGTACATAAATGTATCCCATTGCAGTGCCCTGGACAGCAGAGCTAACGTCAGATTAAATGCAAGTGGGCTTCGGCCCACATTGCATGCCCCAACCTGACCGGGCTTTTTAATTCATAGACACAGGCAGGTACAACTCCCTATTGTGAAGTCCCTGTGGACCGACAGCATGGGTGGGTGCCAGGAAGCCACCGGCGGCACATAAATATATGCCATAGCATTGCCCATCACAGCTGAGGTAATGTCATGTTTAATGCAGGTGGGCTTCAGCCCACACTGCATGCCCCAGTCAGACTGGGGTTCTTTAGAAGTGGACAAATGTAGTTACAACTCCGTGTGGACCGAAAGCATGGGTGGCTCCCTGGAACCCACCGGCGGTACATAAATATATCCCATCGCAGTGCCCAGCACAGCTGATGTAACGTCAGCTGTAATACAGGTGGGCAAAAAATTAATTGGATTACACTGTAGGCGAGGGCCCCAAAAAATTGGTGTACCAACAGTACTAATGTACCTCAGAAAAATTGCCCATGCGCAACCAAGAGGGCAGGTGAAACCCATTAATCGCTTTGGTTAATGTGGCTTAGTTGGTAACTAGGCCTGGAGGCAGCCCAGTTAAAATAAAAATTGGTTCAGGTGCAAGTTTCAACGCTTTAATGAGCATTGAATGTATAAAAATTGTTTAGAAAAATTATATGACTGAGCCTTGTGGGCCTAAGAAAAATTGCCCGTTCGGCGTGATTACGTGAGGTTTCAGGAGGAGGAGCAGGAGGAGGAGGAGGAATATTATACACAGATTGATGAAGCAAAAATGTCCCCGTTTTTGATGGTGATAGAGAACGATGCTTCCATCCACGGGTGCAGCCTATGTATTGCTTAGGTATCGCTGCTGTCCGCTGGTGAAGAAGAGAAGTCTGGGGAAATCCAGGCTTTGTTCATCTTGATGAGTGTAAGCCTGTCGGCACTGTCGGTTGACAGGCGGGTACGCTTATCCGTGATGATTCCCCCAGCCGCACTAAACACCCTCTCTGACAAGACGCTAGCCGCAGGACAAGCAAGCACCTCCAGGGCATACAGCGCGAGTTCAGGCCACGTGTCCAGCTTCGACACCCAGTAGTTGTAGGGGGCAGAGGCGTCACCGAGGACGGTCGTGCGATCGGCTACGTACTCCCTCACCATCCTTTTACAGTGCTCCCGCCAACTCAGCCTTGACTGGGGACCGGTGACACAGTCTTGCTGGGGAGCCAGAAAGCTGGCAAAGGCCTTGGAGAATGCCTGCGCTGTACATGCTGCCTGATCTCTGCGCCTCCCCTGCTATCTGGCCCTCGGAACCGCGCCTTCTGCCACTAGCGCTGTCGGATGGGAAGTTTACCATCAGTTTGTCCACCAGGGCCCTGTGGTATAGCATCATTCTCGAACCCTTTTCCTCTTCGGGAATGAGAGTGGAAAGGTTCTCCTTATACCGTGGGTCGAGCAGTGTGTACACCCAGTAATCCGTAGTGGCCATAATGCGTGTAACGCGAGGGTCACGAGAAAGGCATCCTAACATGAAGTCAGCCATGTGTGCCAGGGTACCTGTACGCAACACATGGCTGTCCTCACTAGGAAGATCACTTTCAGGATCCTCCTCCTCCTCCTCCTCCGGCCATACACGCTGAAAGGATGACAGGCAAGCAGCATGGGTACCCTCAGCAGTGGGCCAAGCTGTCTTCCCCCTCCTCCTCATGCTCCTCCCCCTCCTCCTCAACGTGCTGAGATATAGACATGAGGGTGCTCTGACTATCCAGCGACATACTGTCTTCCCCCGCCTCCGCTTCCGAGTGCAAAGCGTCTGCCTTTATGCTTTGCAGGGAACTTCTCAAGAGGCATAGCAGAGGAAAAGGGGACGCTAATGATTGCAGCATCGCCGCTCACCATCTGGGTAGACTCCTCAAAGTTTCCAAGGACCTGGCAGATGTCTGCCAACCAGGCCCACTCTTCTGTAAAGAATTGAGGAGGCTGACTCCCACTACGCCGCCCATGTTGGAGTTGGTATTCCACCATAGCTCTACGCTGCTCATAGAGTCTGGCCAACATGTGGAGCGTAGAGTTCCACCATGTGGGCACGTCGCACAGCAGTCGGTGCACTGGCAGATTAAACCGATGTTGCAGGGTCCGCAGGGTGGCAGCGTCCGTCTTGGAGTTGCGGAAATGTGCGCGGACCCGGCGCAACTTTCCGAGTAGGTATGACAAGTGTGGGTAGCTTTTCAGAAAGCGCTGAACCACCAAATTAAAGACATGGGCCAGGCATGGCACGTGCGTGAGGCTGCCGAGCTGCAGAGCCGCCACCAGGTTACAGCCGTTGTCACACACGACCATGCCCGGTTGGAGGCTCAGCGGCGAAAGCCAGCGGTCGGTCTGCTCTGTCAGACCCTGCAGCAGTTCGTGGGCCGTGTGCCTCTTCTCTCCTAAGCTGAGTAGTTTCAGCACGGCCTGCTGACGCTTGCCCACCGCTGTGCTGCCACGCCGCGCGACAGCGACTGCTGGCGACGTGCTGCTGCTGCTGACACATCTTGATTGTGAGACAGAGGTTGCGTTGGAGGAGGAGGAGGAGGAGGGTGGTTTAGTGGAGGAAGCATACACCGCCGCAGATACCAGCACCGAGCTGGGGCCCGCAATTCTGGGGGTGGGTAGGACGTGAGCGGTCCCAGGCTCTGACTCTGTCCCAGCCTCCACTAAATTCACCCAATGTGCCGTCAGGGAGATATAGTGGCCCTGCCCGCCTGTGCTTGTCCACGTGTCCATTGTTAAGTGGACCTTGGCAGTAACCGCGTTGCTGAGGGCACATACAATGTTGCGGGAGACGTGGTCGTGCAGGGCTGGGACGGCACATCAGGAAAAGTAGTGGCAACTGGGAACCGAGTAGCGCGGGGCCGCCGCCACCATCATGCTTTTGAAAGCCTCCGTTTCCACAAGCCTATACGGCAGCATCTCCAGGTTGATCAATTTGGCAATGTGCACGTTTAACGCTTGAGCGTGCGGGTGCGTGGTGGCGTACTTGCGCTTGCGCTCAAACAGTGGCGCTAGCGACGTCTGGACGCTGCGCTGAGAGACATTGCTGGATGGGGCCGAGGACAGCGGAGGTGAGGGTGTGGGTGCAGGCCAGGAGACGGTAGTGCCTGTGTCCTCAGAGGGGGGTTGGATCTCAGTGGCAGGTTAGGGCACAGGGGGAGAGGCAGTGGTGCAAACCGGAGGCGGTGAACAGCCTTCGTCCCACCTTGTGGGGTGCTTGGCCATCATATGCCTGCGCATGCTGGTGGTGGTGGCTCCCCAGCTGATCTTGGCGCGACAAAGGTTGCACACCACTGTTCGTCGGTCGTCAGGCGTCTCTGTGAAAAACTGCCACACCTTAGAGCACCTTGGCCTCTGCAGGGTGACATGGCGCGAGGGGGCGCTTTGGGAAACAGTTGGTGGATTATTCGGTCTGGCCCTGCCTCTACCCCTGGCCACCGCACTGGCTCGGCCTGTGCCCACACCCTGACTTGGGCCTCCGCGTCCTTGCCCGCGTCCACGTCCTATAGGCCTACCCCTACCCCTCAGCATGGTGTATTACCAGTAGTGCAGAAACAGAACGCTGTAATTAAATGTGCCGCTTATTGGCCTGTGGTTGGAGGCTGACTTCGCTTACGGAACGCACAGCAGAGCCTGGAAATAATTTTGCGCAAGCCTGCTGTAACACTTAGCTGGCTGTGTATGAATTAGGACAAGTATCCCCAGCACAGACCCAGTACACTGAGGACAGTCACAGGCAGCCCAAATAGATTTTTTTTCCCAAATGTTTTTGGAAAGGCCCACTGCCTATAAACACTGTATATGTCTTCTCTCTCTGCGTCACCACTACTGGCCCTGGAGTATGTAAAATAACTGCAGACTGTTGCACTGTGGACTGGAATACAGCGGTGATGTAACAGCCAACACAGAGCCGGGAAATAATTTTGCGCAAACCTGCTGTAACACTTAGCTGGCTGCGTATGAATTAGGACAACTACCCGCAGCACAGACCCAGTACACTGAGGACAGTCACAGGCAGCCCAAATAGATTTTTTTCCCAAATGTTTTTGGAAAGGCCCACTGCCTATATACACTGTATATGTCTTCTCTCTCTGCGTCACCACTACTGGCCCTGGAGTATGTAAAATAACTGCAGACTGTTGCACTGTGGACAGGAATACAGCGGTGATGTAACAGCCAACACAGAGCCAGGAAATAATTTTGCGCAAGCCTGCTGTAACACTTAGCTGGCTGCGTATGAATTAGGACAACTACCCCCAGCAGAGACCCAGTACACTGAGGACAGTCACAGGCAGCCCAAATAGATTTTTTTTCCCAAATGTTTTTGGAAAGACCCACTGCCTATATACACTGTATATGTCTTCTCTCTCTGCGTCACCACTACTGGCCCTGGAGTATGTAAAATAACTGCAGACTGTTGCACTGTGGACTGGAATACAGCGGTGATGTAACAGCCAACACAGAGCCAGGAAATAATTTTGCGCAAGCCTGCTGTAACACTTAGCTGGCTGCGTATGAATTTTTGAATTCATGAATGGGTGTGAGTGAGAGCTGCCCCTGATTGGTCCCTGCGCTGAGCCAATCAGAGGCAGCACTCACTCACCCATTCATGAATTCATCAATGGGTGTGAGTGAGAGCTGCCTCTGATTGGTCAGGCTGTGACCAATCAGTGGCAGCTCATTCAGCAGGCGGGGATTTTAAATCCCCGGCTGCTGAATACTAGAAAGAGCAGTTCGGGAGAACTGCCGCCGGCCGCGGCTGAACTCCGTCTGCTGGGACAAGGTGAGTATATAATTTTTTTTTATTTTTACACATTTCTGGATGAATTGCAGGGAAGGGCTTATATATTTAAGCCCTTCCTGAAAATTCATCCCGCGATCACCGGCAGCCCATTGCTTTCAATGGAGCCGGCTGTATTGCCGACTCCATTGAATTCAATGGGCAAACATCGTTCTTCTCTGCCATAGCTGTTACAGCTGTGGCAGAGAAGAATGATTTGTCTACTATATGTTCTCAATGGGGTCGGCGCTGCTGCCGCCGGCCCCATTGAGCGCATATAGAGAAGAGAACAGGAATCGCAGATCGCAGATAGGTGCGATCTGCGATTTCTGTTCTATAATTTATTGGATGAGCGCATAAAAAGCGCTCATGTGTCCGATACCATTGCAAAGCAATGGTTTTATAAAATCGCCGGACGCATGCGCATGCGCAAATCACGCGACAAAACGCCCGTCTGACTAAGGCCTAAGGCATACAAAAGATGCCAGACCGATTGATACGTGTAGTGCACCATGGAGGCTACAGCGTATTCATGACATCACTCAAGATTCAGCCCAGCAGGCTGCCTGAACCTCACAAGTGTACCACAATGACAACAATACATCCAGCTTCCGCAGCCTTTTACTTGTGAAGGCACATCAAATTTAGGCAGACTAAACTGAGGAGATATAAACTGGTGCTAGAAGCCAGATTAATAAATAAAAGTAAAGTACATGCAAAACAAGAATAGTTGCAACAGATATTCTGAAACGTATCCAACTTTGAACTTGGCATTTCTTCTAGGGCGGCTGCCATGTTCTCCAATTAGGGCCCAGTATCAACATTTTAGATACTTATACGTCTGTGCTCATAATTTCGTCTTGGTCCTCTGGGAATCACATGCTCCCCAAAGAAGTCTGCTTGAGACCTCATCACTCAGGTCACATCCTCTTGAGGCCCCTTTGGCTTTCCTTACAGGCCTCTGCCACAGCAGTAGGCCTTTCGTAACCCCTTATTGACAGGCCTATTTTGTGCCCTAATGAGCAATCAATTTTTCAGTTGTTTCTCATTGTTGAAATCACAGAGGCATAACTTTTTGGGATACATATAATGTATTGTATTACTTTTATTAATTTTTGTTTAGAAGGATTTGAAAAAAAAACCTCTGCCATTGTTTTTTGGATTTCAATTTTACAGCATTCGGCATAGAGAAGAAATAATGTGGTAAGTATTCTCTGAGTCAGCACAATTCCAGTGATACTAGATTTACACAGGTTTTTATGTTTTTCTGTTTTTGTACACTAAAAACACTTGTTTTTTTAAGATGTGCTTTAGTGTCTCTGCATTCCAGAGCAATAAAATTTTTTATTTTTCCGTAGATGGAGCTCTATGAAGGCTTGTTTTGTGAGGGATGACCTCTAGTCTTCATTTAGCCATTTTTGGAAACATATAACATTTTGACTCATTTTTTATTCCATTTTTTTAGAGGGAAGATTACAAAATCTGTAGTTCTGACAATTTTTTGGTGTTTATGGTTTACACTCTGCAGTATAAATAATATGTTCAATTAATTCTGTGGGTCTGTATGATTATGTCTATACCAAATTTATATAGCTTTTTTTGCAATTTTTCACCCTTTTATTTTAAGTGCACTTTTTTCTTTTGCCTAATACATCAAAGGTGCTATACATTTTCCTTGGTAGGCCAGTTGTACTTATTAATAGTAACATTTTCTGATCAATAAGACTTTTTGATCATTTTCTATTCTGTTTTTTTGTAAGGTGAACTGGCAAAATTAACAATTTTCTTCATGTTTCTTGTATTTCGTGGTTTGCACTGCGTGGGTTAAATAACTAACTTTTTTTACTTGGAAAAATTCTGAACACATTAATACCAAATTTGTGGGTTTTTTATGCTTTCTTTTACATATTAAGGGCTTATTCACATGAGTGTATATCGGCTGGCGCTTTCACGGTCGTCTGATATACACTAGCATGTAATGCACGGGCTTAACGTATATGCCGTGGGTTGGAGGTAGACAGCTTAGCACTGCTAAGCTGTCTTCCCCTTCCCTCCCCCTCTCCGGCTCACCTCCTCTCTCGCCCCCTTCAGCTGTTTGCAATGGGAGTGGGCAGGGGCGGAGCTAATCTCCAGCCCCTTGTCCACAGCCAGCAACGGGAGGGGGCGAAGTGGTGGAGGTTAGCTCCGCCCCTGTCCGACCCTCTTCCATTGCAAACAGGGGCAAGGACCCGAGAGGAAAAAAGAAGTCACTAAACAGAATTTGCTAAACACCCTCTCACCTCCCTTCTCCAGTCGCTTTCATTGGCTCCCATAGGAGTCATTGGCAGTGGCCGTAGTCCGGCAAGAAAGATGGCTTCCTGCCTCAAGTAAAACCGCCTGGCCAGTTGCTTTTACACCGCGGGAATATGCCTGTGTGATCTGATGCATTGGAATCCAATGCATCAGATGGTAGCGAATATTGGCCGACCGTGAAAACGCTGGCCGATATACGCTCGTGTGAATAAGCCCTAAGGCCGGTGTTACACGAGCATATGAGCGCAGAATTTTTGTGGAATGACCAATGTTTTCTTGCGCATGCATCGGCCTATTTTGCAGTACTTTTTCTGCATGCAAGGCATGTGCATTTTAGCATGACAAAAAAGACACAGCAATTGAAATGGTTAATTAGTCTAATGAGTTTCAGATGTGCTGGTTTTTCCTCCACAATTACACAGTGTTTTACGCCTCACCTAGCATGTTTTGCGTGCATTTGCGCATCGCCATTGACTTCTATGGAGATTTTTGGTGCACAAATGCGCAGGAGAATAGATAGCATTTGGGTTTTTTCTGAAATTTGGTCATGTAAATGAACCCAATGAAATCAGAGGCTTCTATTTTTGCCTATTGCTCAGCAAATTTTGTGTGCACAAATACGCCCATGTGATGCCGGCCTAGGGTGGGGTTTTGAAATTGACAACTATCTGGAAAACAGAAAAACAAAACTATGCCCTAAATGCAAAAAAAAAAAATGTTCTGAATAAAAACAAAGTGTGTCTTCTATTTTTTGGAAGCTGTTAGAGTATAGCAACCTGACCTATATCACGTCTTAAAATATTACATCTTGGGTATGCAATATGCAACTGTCTATGGTGAAACGCCTATCAAAAAATGAAAAACGTTTTCGACTAATCCCACGGAGCTCTACAACTTCCAAGATTATTCTGCATTCACACGAACGTATATCGGCTGGGTTTTCACACCGAGCCGATATACGTCGTCCTCATCTGCAGGGGGGGGGGGGGGGGGATGGAAGAGCCAGGAGCAGAAACTGAGCTCCCGCCCCCTCTCTGCCTCTTCTCCGCCCCTCTGCAATATTTACAATGGGGAGAGGTGGGACGGGGGTGGGGCTAATTTCCAGAAATTAGCCTCGCCTCCTTTCATTGCAAATAGTGCAGAGGGGTGGAAAGGAGGCAGAGAGGGGGTGGGAGCTCAGTTCTTGCTCCTGGCTCTTCCATCCCCCCCCCCCCTGCAGATGAGGACGACGTATATCGGCTCGGCGTGAAAACCGAGCAGATATACGTTCGTGTGAATCCAGCCTTAGGGCGCCCACCCACTGGCGTTTTTTTTTCCCTGCGAAATTCGCAGCATTTTTTTTCTGCAGGGGTCTATGGGACTTGTAATGTTAAAATCGCGATCGCGCAAAATCGCAATTTACCGCGAATCGCGGTAAATTGCGATTTTGCGCGATCGCGATTTTAACATTACAAGTCCCATAGACCCCTGCAGAAAAAAAATGCTGCGAATTTCGCAGGGAAAAAAAAACGCCAGTGGGTGGGCGCCCTTAGGGCTCCTTTCCACTTGCGATTGCGTTTTTTGTTAACGCAATTGTCAATGGGACTTTCTATTGTAAAAAACGCAACTGCGTTTTTGGTGCATTGCGTTGCGTTTTTAACATTAGAAAGTCCCATTGACAATCGCGTTAACAAAAAACGCAATCGCAAGTGGAAAGGCACCCTTATGCTGAGATTAATTTACCCATTTCAAAGACGACCTACTGTTCTCTATTAGGCCACTGATAGAGTTTGTGCTGGCAAGACAACATAACAACCAAGCTGCACTTGCATGCACTTGAAACATATGGTTTCTTAGGTTGCTATGTCCAGCAGAGACTTCAGTGTATAAGAAAAATATCCTTTACCACATTTATTATGATTGTGTGTGTTTTTATATACTAAGGCGGAAAAGGCTGGGTTTTGATGATTTATGTATTTTTTTTTATTTTATTTTTCCTTTTTTTAATTTTTACTTTTGCCCCACTCAGGGATTTGAATGTCACCACTTTTCATTGTTCTTATAATAAACAACAATACTTCAGTATAGCAGTGTATTATGAAGCCTATAAAGCTCAGCTTGAGTCGGAACCTCATAGGCCATCATACCAAGCAGACCTGGAGGCCATCTTCAAGCCTCAGGGTGCTATAGCAACCCATTGGGACCTTGCAATCACATTGTGGGGCTCCAATGGGTGACAGAGGGAGCTCCCTCTGTCAGCCCTTTACATGCAGTGCTCACATTGAGCACAGCATGTAAAAGATTAAAATCTGGGATTAGTGGTTTCTTCAGTCCCTGCTGTTAGAGCAAGAGCCAGGCTGTCATCTGGCAGCCAAGCGCCAATTTCCCCTGGAATTGGAGACCTTTGCCAGGCTTCTGATGCAGCACCGTAAAAAGGCATATGCATCAGAATAAGGCCACTTCACGGTCGCTGTCAAAAGGCGTATGGGCAGTCGTTAAGGGATTAAAGTACCTTCTTTCTGTTCTTACCCTGCTAGGCATTCGCAGGGATAGACCTTTCCACAACCTTGGCAAGGGATGCTGCTTCATATGTAGCCTACACCGTGCCTATCCTCAGAACAGTCTTTGCCACTTCTCTACAGCTTGAGCCGTGTCAAACTCATTAGCTGACTGACCATTCAGTGCTCTCAGATCCTTTTCTATGCTATCTCTTACAGCTATTAAGTTAAAGGAGTTATACCACAAAATCACTTCTGTCACCTACCAATATGATAGGCAATAAAAGTTTGATAAGTAGGGCTTTCATCCAGGAGACCAGCACAGATCCTGAGAACTCACTGCTGGATCACTGAACCCCATGCAATGAGGAGGAGATTGAATGAAACGGCGTACTTATTTCATTCATTTTCAATGGGACTGATAGCGATAGCCAAGCACTTGTATTCTGCTATTTCATTCAGCCCTATTAAAATGAATGGAGCAGCACTGCACATGTGCGACCACCACTCCATCCAACCTGACATCACCGCGGGGGCTATAAAAACTATACCGGTAGTCATCATCTTGAAGATAGTGGATTGTCTACCACCTTACATCAGTAAAACCATATGACCATTGATATAATATTCTCAGATGAATATGTTAAGATTAGTTTAACAAAAAGTCGAAAACCCGCGTACAGCTGTAGACTGTAGCACATATACTACATTTTAACTGTGATGTTCATATTCTTCCATCATTTACTCAGTTCAGCTTACTTGGTCACGTAATGTATGTGGTTTTTGTGGCCAAAATGACATCAGTTTTACTTTGTTATTGTCTCCCTCCATTTAAATGCGTACAGAGAGAGGAACATTGCGTTCTTTCTTCCAAACTGGATGTATTTGTTCGTGTGACCCTTTCCAAACCACCAATATATATTCAGAAAAACAATACCGCGACTCAGCCTTGAAAAACACATTAGGCATCTTTATATTTCTTTGTGATTTAAGTGTTTGGTTTTCTAAATAATCAAATGAATAGAGATCAAACCTTTATGGGTAGAAAATTATAAACTGGTTGTATGAGAGGGCTGAGACCTGTAGATTGCTGCGCGATGTTAGGAGATTGCATTGTACATGAGTCATAGAGGCCACGAAAACAAGACAGAATACATGCAAAAGCGACAAAAGACTGTTTTACAGAACAAGAATTGGAAGGTACATAGATAATACTATGTAAACATGTTTATATCATTGCACAAAGAATTCCTGATATAATATGATACTGTCAGTGGTCCCAATGCATCAGGGTGTCTATAATACTTCTATACAGTGAATAAATAGGCTTTTGCTGCAGTAGTTCTAGAAATGAGAAAAACTTTCACCGTTGAACTGTATTTATCGTGTTTTATAACCAAAAAAAATTGCGCTGTAAATTTGTGATATGTTCATAAATGTATATGGGAATACACAGCCGAACAGCGAGACAAACACACGTGTACACACAGATACACGCATACACATTAGTAAAAGACCTATATATGCAAAAATTTACATATATGTAGACACACACCCAAGTGCACACATATTCATGTTCAAAAACACACATACACACACACATCACTTTAAGGCCTCATGTCCACTAGAAAGATACAATTCGCGCAGAATCTGCAGCGGATTTCCGCAGCAGAATCTGCAGTGGATTTCCGCAGCAGATTCCGCGCGGATTTGCTTTAAATGGTATTTTTTTTAATGCGGATATCCGTACCTATTGCTGGCGTTGGGATAGCAATGTGGCCAATTCGAGCAGAATCCGCAGAAAAATGGAGCGTGCCGCGTTTTTTCTCTCTCGCATAAAAAATGCAAATCTATTAAAATGCCATCCGCGGGTGCGAAATTCAATTTAATTGACCGCGGATGGCCAATGATTCCCTATGGGCAAAATTGAATGCGGATTTCGCAGCGGAAATCCGCAATTCAATTTTGCTAGTGGACATGAGGCCTAAGACCTTAACAACTGCTCATATGCCTTTTTATGATAACCGTTAGGGGACTTTATTTTGTTTGAGGCCTCGGTCAGACAAGCGTTTTTTCTGCCCATGAATAGGCACGCAAAAAGATCGCCTCTCGCATTTGGAAAAAAATTGTGTGAATAGGTGAATTCCAGCTATTTGAAGTAGCCTGTTCACACATTCGGAGGTGTATGGTGCGTGTTTTCCAGCTCCCATAGGAGTCTATGAAAAGCATGCTCCAAAGAGAGGACAGGTCCTGTCTTTGGCAGGTGCGAGTATTTTGCATCTCTAAAAAACGTACATGTGAACACTTTAATAGGAAGGCATGGATTCTAATAGACGCAATCTTTTTCACGCGCCTATTCGTGAGCAGAAAAAAATCTCATCTGACCGAGGCCTTATAGAGTGCTAAATTGGAAGACACGAACCAGGGGGAAGCAGGGATTTTGCTGTTTGATTGCAGCCTGGGTCCAGCTGTAACAGCGAGGACTGGCAAACCTACCAATCCCAGCTATTTAACCCTTTAAATGCCTTGGTCAAGGTGACCGTGGCATATAAAATGCTGACAAACAAAGGGGCTCCCTCTATCACCCATGGGTCCTGATGGGTTGCTATGGCACCTGGAAACTTGAGGATGGCTGCGGATCGGTCATCTCTGTTGGCCTATGAGCCTTAAGGCCCATTTATACGCAAAGGCAATCTTTCAAACAATTGAAAGATTGACAGTTTTAGCGATCATTTTGCATAAAGTGTGAATGGACACTAATATCCATTAACACTTTATCACCTTCATTTGCATGTAAAAGGCCCTCCGGGAGTTGTTTGCAGAGCCCAGCATGTGAGCTGGGCTCTGCACAAAGCTGCATTGTTCTCACACGAGCTGTAGGCAGAATACAAAGTAATCCAGTGGCACCCTATCAGAGCACAGTGTGTGGTCTGTGTTATCTCTCTCCGGCTGAACAATGGATTTTAAACTCACCTTAAAATCATCATTCAGATGAAAAGTGAATAATGGCCGCATTAAGACGCAACAATCATCGCTCATTTGCCATTGTTTGAACAAATTTTGAGTGATAAATGTTGCGTGTAAATGGGCCTTTAGCCTTTGGCTGAGCTTCATAGACAATATCATAAACTGCAATACTGAAGTATTATAGTGCATTATATAAAAAATCTAAAGATGTGAAGTTTAAGTCTCCTAGTGGAAATAAAGTAAAAAGCTCTTTTTAAAGGGTTTAAAATAGTAAAAAATACAAAAGAAAGTCAAAACCTCAGCTTTTTCCCCTTAAGGGCTCAGTCAGATGGGCGTTTTTTTGCGCGATTTGCGCATGCGCATGCGTCCGGCGATTTTATAAAACCATTGCTTTGCAATGGTATCGGACACATGAGCGCTTTTTATGCGCTCGTCCGATAAATTATAGAACAGAAATCGCAGATCGCTCTTATCTGCGATCTGCGATTCCTGTTCTCTTCTCTATATGTGCTCAATGGGGCCGGCGGCAGCAGCGCCGACCCCATTGAGAACATATAGTAGACAAATCATTCTCCTCTGCCACAGCTTTAACAGCTGTGGCAGAGAAGAATGATGTTTGCCCATTGAATTCAATGGAGTCGGCAATACAGCGCTTAGCCAATCAGAGGCAGCACTCACTCACCCATTCATGAATTCATAAATGGGTGTGAGTGAGAGCTGCCTCTGATTGGTGAGGCTTTGACCAATCAGAGGCAGCTCATTCAGCAGGCGGGGATTTTAAAGGCCCGGCTACTGAATACTACTCAGAGCAGTTCAGGAGAACTGCCGGCCGCCGCGACTGAACTCCGTCTGCCGGGACCAGGTGAGTATATATATTTTTTTTATTTTTACACATTTCTGGATGAATTTCCGGGAAGGGCTTATATTTTTAAGCCCTTCCCGAAAATTCATCGTGAGATCGCCTGCAGCCCATTGCTTTCAATGGAGCCGTCCTTCTTAGGGCCACATCTAACCGTTTGCAGTAGTGTGGAGGCTGCTTTTTGCAGTGTTGCACATTTTTTTTTTTTGTATATTGGTCGTGCAGAGCATTGCGTCCTGCAGTAATTTTACATTGTCCAGGGCCAGTAGTGGTGAGGCAGGGACAGAAGACATATTTAGTGTATATAGGCAGTGGGCCTTTCCAAAAACATTTGGGAAAAAAAATCTATTTGGGCTGCCTGTGACCGTCCTCAGTGTACTGGGTCTCTGCTGGGGGTAGTTGTCCTAATTCATACGCAGCCAGCTAAGTGTTACAGCAGGCTTGCGCAAAATTCTTTCCTGCCTCTGCTGTGCGTTCCGTAAGCAAAGTCAGCCTCCAACCACAGGCCAATAAGCGGCACATTTAATTATAGCGTTCTGTTTCTGCACTACTGGTAATACAGCATGCTGAGGGGTAGGCCTAGAGGAGGTGGACGCGGGCGAGGACGCGGAGGCCCAAGTCAGGGTGTGGGCACAGGCCGAGCCAGTGCGGTGGCCAGGGGTAGAGGCAGGGCCAGACCGAATAATCCACCAACTGTTTCCCAAAGCGCCCCCTCGCGCCATGCCACCCTGCAGAGGCCAAGGAGCTCTAAGGTGTGGCAGTTTTTCACAGAGACGCCTGACGACCGACGAACAGTGGTGTGCAACCTTTGTCGCGCCAAGATCAGCTGGGGAGCCACCACCACCAGCATGTGCAGACATATGATGGCCAAGCACCCCACAAGGTGGGACGAAGGCCGTTCACCGCCTCCGGTTTGCACCACTGCCTCTCCCCCTGTGCCCCAACCTGCCACTGAGATCCAACCCCCCTCTGAGGACACAGGCACGAGTGCCTACCGGCCTGCACCCACACCCTCACCTCCGCTGTCCTCGGCCCCATCCAGCAATGTCTCTCAGCGCAGCGTCCAGACGTCGCTAGCGCAACTGTTTGAGCGCAAGCGCAAGTACGCCGCCACGCACCCGCACGCTCAAGTGTTAAACGTGCACATAGCCAAATTGATCAGCCTGGAGATGCTGCCGTATAGGCTTGTGGAAACGGAGGCTTTCAAAAGCATGATGGTGGCAGCGGCCCCGCGCTACTCGGTTCCCAGTCGCCACTACTTTTCCCGATGTGCCATCCCAGCCCTGCACGACCACGTCTCCCGCAACATTGTACGCGCCCTCACCAACGCGATTACTGCCAAGGTCCACTTAGCAACGGACACGTGGACAAGCACAGGCGGGCAGGGCCACTATATCTCCCTGACGGCACATTGGGTGAATTTAGTGGAGGCTGGGACAGAGTCAGAGCCTGGGACCGCTCACGTCCTACCCACCCCCAGAATTGCGTGCCCCAGCTCGGTGGTGGTATCTGCGGCGGTGTATGCTTCCTCCACTAAACCACCCTCCTCCTCCTCCAACGCAACCTCTGTCTCACAATCAAGATGTGTCAGCAGCAGCAGCACGTCGCCAGCAGTCGGTGTCGCGCGGCGTGGCAGCACAGCGGTGGGCAAGCGTCAGCAGGCCGTGCTGAAACTACTCAGCTTAGGAGAGATGAGGCA
Source organism: Eleutherodactylus coqui (assembly GCF_035609145.1). NCBI lineage: Eukaryota > Metazoa > Chordata > Amphibia > Anura > Eleutherodactylidae > Eleutherodactylus > Eleutherodactylus coqui. The sequence continues at coordinate 256,261,744 of NC_089839.1, read as the reverse complement.
CATGGGCCACAAACTGCTGCAGGGTCTGACAGAGCAGACCGACCGCTGGCTTTCGCCGCTGAGCCTCCAACCGGGCATGTTCGTGTGTGACAACGGACGTAACCTGGTGGTGGCTCTGCAGCTCGGCAGCCTCACGCACGTGCCATGCCTGGCCCATGTCTTTAACTTGGTGGTTCAGCGCTTTCTGAAAAGCTACCCACACTTGTCATACCTGCTCGGAAAGGTGCGCCGGGTCAGCGCACAGTTCCGCAAGTCCAAGACGGACGCTGCCACCCTGCGGACCCTGGAACATCGGTTTAATCTGCCAGCGCACCGACTGCTGTGCGACGTGCCCACACGGTGGAACTCTACGCTCCTCATGTTGGCCAGACTCTATGAGCAGCGTAGAGCTATAGTGGAATACCAACTCCAACATGGGCGGCGTAGTGGGAGTCAGCCTCCTCAATTCTTTACAGAAGAGTGGGCCTGGTTTGCAGCCATCTGCCAGGTCCTTGGAAACTTTGAGGAGTCTACCCAGATGGTGAGCGGGGATGCTGCAATCATTAGCGTCACCATTCCTCTGCTATGCCTCTTGAGAAGTTCCCTGCAAAGCATAAAGGCAGACGCTTTGCGCTTGGAAACGGAGGCGGGGGAAGACAGTATGTTGCTGGATATTCAGAGCACCTTCATGTCTATATCTCAGCGCGTTGAGGAGGAGGGGGAGGAGCATGAGGAGGAGGGGGAAGAGACAGCTTGGCCCACTGCTGAGGGTACCCATGCTGCTTGCCTGTCATCCTTTCAGCGTGTATGGCCAGAGGAGGAGGAGGAGGAGGATCCTGAAAGTGATCTTCCTAGTGAGGACAGCCATGTGTTGCGTACAGGTACCCTGGCACACATGGCTGACTTCATGTTAGGATGCCTTTCTCGAGACCCTCGCGTTACACGCATTCTGGCCACTACCCGAAGAGGAAAGGAGTTCGAGAGTGATGCTATACCACAGGAGATGGCAGAGAAACTGATGGTAAACTTCCCATCCGACAGCGCTAGTGACAGAAGGTGCAGTTCCGAGGGACAGGTAGCAGGGGAGGCGCAGAGATCAGGCAGCATGTACAGCGCAGGCAGGGAAACATTCTCCAAGGCCTTTGCCAGCTTTATGGCTCCCCAGCAAGACTGTGTCACCGCTCCACAGTCAAGGCTGAGTTGGCGGGAGCACTGTAAAAGGATGGTGAGGGAGTACGTAGCCGATCGCACGACCGTCCTCGGTGACGCCTCTGCCCCCTACAACTACTGGGTGTCGAAGCTGGACACGTGGCCTGAACTCGCGCTGTATGCCCTGGAGGTGCTTGCTTGTCCTGCGGCTAGCGTCTTGTCAGAGAGGGTGTTTAGTGCGGCTGGGGGAATCATCACGGATAAGCGTACCCGCCTGTCAACTGACAGTGCCGACAGGCTTACACTCATCAAGATGAACAAAGCCTGGATTTCCCCAGACTTCTTTTCTCCACCAGCGGACAGCAGCGATACCTAAGCAATACGTATGCTGCACCCGCGGATGGAAGCATCGTTCTCTATCACCATCAAAAACGGGGACCTTTTTGCTTCATCAATCTGTGTATTCTATTCATCCTCCTCCTCCTGCTCCTCCTCCTGAAACCTCACGTAATCACGCCGAACGGGCAATTTTTCTTAGGCCCACAAGGCTCGGTCATATAATTTTTGTAAACAATTTTTATACGTTTCAATTCTCATTAAAGCGTTGAAACTTTCACCTGAACCAATTTTTATTTTAACTGGGCTGCCTCCAGGCCTAGTTACCAATTAAGCCACATTAACCAAAGCGATTAATGGGTTTCACCTGCCCTCTTGGTTGGGCATAGGCAATTTTTCTGAGGTACATTAGTACTGTTGGTACACCAATTTTTTGGGGCCCTCGCCTACAGTGTAATCCAATTAATTTTTTGCCCACCTGCATTAAAGCTGACGTTACATCAGCTGTGATGGGCAATGCAATGGGATATATTTATGTACCGCCGGTGGCTTCCTGGCACCCACCCAGGCTGTGGGTCCACAGGGAGTTGTAACTGCATGTGTCCACTTCTAAAGAACCCCAGTCTCACTGGGGCATGCAGTGTGGGCCGAAGCCCACCTGCATTTAATCGGACGTTACCTCAGCTGTGATGGGCACTGCAATGGGATACATTTATGTACAGCTGGTGGGTTCCAGGGAGCCACCCATGCTGTGGGTGCACACGGAATTCCCATTGCGGAGTTGTACCTGCCTGTGACTATTTATAAAAAAACGCGGTCTGACTGGGGCATGCAGACACCTTGACAGAATGAACAGTGTGTGGCACATAGGTTCCCCATTGCTATGCCCACGTGTGCAGCTCCTGATGGCGGTGGCACAGGATTATATTTCTCATTGCTTCTGTACAGCATTGTGGGCTATCGCCCCGCCCCTTTTAAAGAGGGTCGCTGCCTAGCCGTGCCAACTCTCTGCAGTGTGTGCCTGCGGTTCCTCCTCATGGCAGACGCACTTATAAATAGACATGAGTGTGGCGTGGCATGAGGGCAGCTGAAGGCTGGGCAGGGACAATTTGGTGTGCGCTGTGGACACTGGGTCGTGCGGGGGGGTTGGGCAGCATGTAACCCAGGGGAAGTGGCAGCGGAGTGTCATGCAGGCAGTGATTGTGCTTTGTTGGAGGTAGTGTGGTGCTTAGCTAAGGTATGCATTGCTAATGAGGGCTTTTCAGAAGTAAAGGTTGTTGGGAGGGGGTGGGGGGCCCACTCTTGCCACTATTGTGGCTTAATAGTGGGACCTGGGAACTTGAGATGCAGCCCAACATGTAGCCCCTCGCCTGCCCTATCCGTTGCTGTGTCGTTCCCATCACTTTCTTGAATTGCCCAGATTTTCACAAATGAAAACCTTAGCGAGCATCGGCGATATACAAAAATGCTCGGGTCGCCCATTGACTTCAATGGGGTTCGTTACTCGAAACGAACCCTTCGAGCATCGCGATAATTTCGTCCCGAGTAACGAGCACCCGAGCATTTTGGTGCTCGCTCATCTCTAGTACAAACCGTAAATAAAATAAAATAAAAAAACAAGCGAATGTTGCAAATTTTGCATATCTCGCTCCACAAAAAATGAAAAAGAAAGCAAGCAAAGAGTCATATGGATCACCAAATGGTACCATTAAGAAGTACAACTTATCCCATGAAAAAAAGCACACAGCACCATTGATGATAAAAACTTTTTATGGGTCTTTGAATGCGGTGAAACAAAAAACAATACATCAGTTTTTTAAAAATTTTGAAAAGCTGTACCTCCCCCCATGCAAAAAAATATATAGATTTGGTATTGACATAATCATAGTGACCAGTAGAATTTATTTAAAATATTATTTATACCCTGTGATGAATATAATTAAAAAGTAATACAAAAATCCATGCCAGAATTGCAGATTTTGTTAATCTTGCCTCTACAAACAAATGGAATAAATAAATAAAATGAAAAAAATATTATATGTTCCCAAAAATCAAATCAATGAAGACTAGAGCTCATTCCACAAAAAAGAGCTGTCACTTCAAAAGTAATAATGTTATGGCTCTAGGAATGCAGTGACACAAAAGCAAATCTTAAAAAAAAAGTGTTTTTAGTGTACAAAAATAGGAAAACATAGAAAAAAAACTGTATAAAATTGGTATTGCCGGAATTGTGCTGACCTAGAGAATAATGTTATCATATTTTTTATTCTGTAAGGGCTCAGTCAGATGACTGTTTTTTTCTTTTGCACAAAAAAATAATCGCTCCACATATTAGCAAAATGCGTGTGGCCATAGCTCCGTTCCCATTGCTTTCAATGGAGCCATCGCTACAGCCGCCGGCCCCATTGAAAGCAATGGGATGCAGGCAACCCCTGCAGTGATTTTCGGGGAAGGGCTTGAAATATAAGCCCTTGAATGGCTGAGCGCTGCCTGTGATTGGCTGAGAGCTCAGCCAATCAGACACAGCCCTTTCAGGAGGTGGAGATTTTTAAATCCCCACCTGCTGAAAGAGCTTCAGAACAGTGTCGGGGAGCCAAGCAACAAGACGGGCTGAAGCCAAGACAGCGGTTGAGAGGAGAGTATATATTTTTTACACAAGCTAGGAATGATTTTCAGGGAAAGGCTTATATTTCAAGCCCTTCCCCAACAATCACTGCGGGTGTTGCCGTCAGCCCATTTCTTTCAATGGGGCCAGCTGCAGCACCGACGCCATTGAAAGCAATGGAAGAACATCGCGATCCTCTGCCACAGCTGTACAGCTGTGGCAAGGGATTTCTTCGTGCTTGCAGGGAGTTCTCTTGTCACTGAACACTGTGACAGTGCTGTCACAGTGCTCAGTGACGAGGAGACGCCCCGTGTGGAATCTTAATGTGCAGCATGAACCTCGCCGCTGCATGCATGTCCTATCTTTTGCAGATAGTGGTTCTATCAGACGTGCTTTTTTTGCGCTTGTAGGTGCGTCCAAAGAAACACTTGTCTGACTTTATCCTAAAAATGTAATGCAAAAAACATTGGTGGAATTTCTTTTTTCCCAATCCCCCTACAAAAATTAGTAAAAATTATACAATATGTACTACCAAAATGATGCCATTAAAAAATATAACATCCCACAAAAAAACAAGCCCGCATATAGCTGTGTTGCTGGAAAAATTAAGAAGTCATGTCTGTAGAAATGCAATGATAAAAAAAATAGTTGGTTATTAAGGTGCAAACAAGCTTCAGTTGTAGAGGGTCAAAGTAACCTTGTCACAGAATTATTTTTGTGTACCGCATCTGTATTTGCATGTATAGAGAAAAACTTTAACATGCCTGACCCTCTGCTCCGATATGAGATAAGCCACTACTGGAGGTGTTCGGTAAAGGTGTCTATTAATGGCTTAATCCCCTCTTCTTATGTCACTGCAGGGGGACCAGTAAGGTCTGAAAAACTTACTAGGGATTGTGAGAGAGCAGTACAGCAGGCAGAGGGTCTGCTGGTGCCTTCAAGAAAAGGAGCTTAAAAAGTGGCAGCAGAGAGTGTTTTGCTGAGGCTGAGCATGTCGCAAACTGCGGGGGCTGTTGTACTAGAAGACGCTGCTGTTAACTAATGGAGGACAGCTGAGGGCCAAAGGACCAGAAGGCCTGATTGTACTATTTGTCTTATTGTGTGAGTGAACTCCAAGGATAACTGTGCTGTAGAGCAATTGCATTGGACAGAGAAAAGCCAGAGCACTCGGACCATTGCCAAGACCAACCAGTGAGGAATGCTTTTGCATTGGGTCATAAGTGAGACCAGCTTCGATTTAAGTGCAGCAGTGTGCACACTGAGAGGGCTGTTTCAGGAACTAGCAGCCCTACTATTAGTATAGAGATACACTGGTAATTGTAAGAAGACTCAGACTACTAGCAGCAAACTGGGTCTTCAACTTCTATCAGGTTCAAACACAGCAATGGAATTCAGCTACCAGCTTCGGTTGTGATTTTAGTGGCTGGATGGAGAGAACCATCAAAAACTAGCGGAATCCCACCATTAAGACTGCCCACTCAGCAGACATAGAGAAATATCTGCATTTACAGAAACAAGCAGAAGGAGGGAATTGTATTAAATCCTTAAAAAATAATGCACTTACCTCACATATCTCTCTGCTGCTCCATTGTCACTTCCCCAATCCTCCTGGTCAGTCCCTGCTTACATTAACTGCAGCAGTGACATGCTTGTAAACAGACATGACTGGTATAAGTCCCGTTGTGCTCCTGGGACTTGTAGTGCTATGGGTTCCAGGAGCACACTTCACAGGTGTGGGATGATTGAGCAGGCTGGGTGTGTTTTGCTGCAGACAGCCAATCACAATTGGCCTTCTGAACTTAAATACCAACCCTTCTTACTAGACAAGTCATTTATTCATTATCTCATTCCCTCTCAGACCTCTGGTGCTTGGAGTCATGCATATTCTGCTTTGATGTTGCTTGCTTGCTTGCTTGAGGTTCTGGGTGGGATTCCCTTTTCTATTTGTTGGTGTGAACAGTGACGTTTTTAGAGCCTGTTTGTAGGTGTTCAGACAATTATGTGTGAACTGTCTTTTCAGTCGTTGTGTTGTCTTCCCCTTCTTTTATGTACCTGCCAGTTAGCATGTAGGGCGAGCCAGGCCCCTAATTTTCAGTGTGGGGCCATCCCTATTGGAACAATCTCCCCACTTGAAGGCAGTACTCCCTTTTTGGGATTTAGTTGCCTTGTTAGAGTAGGGATTCACAAGACAATGAGGACCCTTTACGTGGGCTTGTAAGCTTGTGCATTTTGGCCAAAGTGGCCAAAATATTAACCAATACCTTGTATTTCTAACTTATGAGATATTTTCATCTGTCAGGGTGTTGTGATACATAGGTAAGTATTTTGGCTTCTGTTGCCTGTTGTTGTTTGCATGCAAGTCCATACTCCCTTTTCCTCTCTCCATCTCTCATTTGCATTGCATCCATGTAGGTCATTCCTCCAATGTCCTGCATGGACATAAAAGTACAGCCAATCTCTTGCCCTGAAATGAAATCTCACCACTGATGTCACATATGTAGTGCTTGGACAACTTACAAGAAGCCAATGTGACCTGTTTATGGGACGCCACATGGGCAAGAAGACTTGTTGATGACATAGGTTATGTGACACCAAATGAGTGCTGTTGGAAAGAGGTGAGCTAACTGTAAATTTAATTTATGAGCAAGGGAGACTTACAGAGTTGGCCTAGGTGTTATACAATGTAAAAAAAATTATAATAAAATCTGTTAAAATAATAAAAGTTGCGGTTATTACGCACCCTTACCCCTGGCGATCCAGTGCTGCAGCCCTACAGTCCTCCTGGCATTTGCTTTGGAAACGGCTACCACCTAACTGCTACCATCAATCAGAGGCCACAGGGGTCGGGTGCAGTTCGAATGGCATCATAGCTCCCAGCATCTGAGCGGTGAAGCCAGGAGAACAGCGGTGATGACTGTGGCCTGTGATTGGTTGTAGCAGTCATGTGGAAGCTTTTCCAAAACAACTACCACAAGGCTACCACAAGGACAGATAAGTACAGCTACTTTTATTATTTTAACTGTTTTGGATCTATTTTTTAGAGATTATAGAACACCTTTAAATATTAAAATATAAAAAAATAAACATCTGGACAACCCCTTTAAGTCTACTATGATCAAATGATGTAGCCCAATAAAACACTGTATATTTAGCTTCTGGATGTTGGTAATGGTCTCTGACTTTTTACTTGTAAAATTTTACTTACTAATGAGTAGAGATGAGCGAACGTACTCATCCGAGCTTGATATTCGTGCAAATATTAGGGTGTTCGGGATGCTCGTTATTTGTAACGAGTACCACGCGGTGTTCTGGTTACTTTCAGTTTCCTCTCTGAGACGTTAGCGCGCTTTTCTGGCCAATTGAAAGACAGGGAAGGCATTACAACTTCCCCCTGTGACGTTCAAGCCCTATACCACCCCCCTGCTGTGAGTGGCTGGGGAGATCAGGTGTCACCCGAGTATAAAAATCGGCCCCTCCCGCGGCTCGCCACAGATGCCTTGTGAGTTAGTGAGGGAAAGTGCTGTTCTATTGGAGTTGCTGTAGGGAGAGTGTTTGTAGTGAGTGTAGGCTTCAAGAACCCCAACGGTCCTTCTTAGGGCCACATCTACGTGTGTGCAGGCTGCTGTTAGCAGTGGAATTTTTTTTTTTTTTTCTCAAAATCGGCAGTGCAGAGCATTGCACCCGGTATTAGGGACAGAAGTGGTGCTTAGGCAGGGAGAGTGTTAGGAGTGAGTGTAGCCTTCAAGAACCTCAACGGTCCTTTCTAGGGCCAAATTTAACCGTGTGCAGTACTGTGCTGGCTGCTGTTAGCAGTGTTGCATTTTTTTTTTTTCTAAAAATCGTCTGTGCAGAGCATTGCACCCTCCATTGATACTACAGGGACAGAATTGTGTAGGCAGGGCCACAACACAGTTATTGTTCATTGAATATCCGCAGTGGGGCCTTCCCTTTGCAAAAAAGCGAAAAAATTATATTTGGCCTGCCTGTGTCAGTCCTAAGGTCTCCGTGTACGTGTGTGCTGCATGGAGAACGTACAAAAATCAAACGCAACCAGCTACAGTTAACTGCAGGCTTGCGCCATTGTCTTTCCTGACTGGCAAATACCTGCTCTGCCAGAGTTAATCACTCTGCTACACTAAAGTTGTGTGACACTTTTTCAGGGCCACACCACAGTTATTAAACGTATTGTTCATTGAATATCCGCAGTGGGGCCTTCCCTTTGCAAAAAAGCGAAAAAATTATATTTGGCCTGCCTGTGTCAGTCCTAAGGTCTCCGTGTACGTGTGTGCTGCGTGGAGAACGTACAAAAATCAAACGCAACCAGCTACGGTTTACTGCAGGCTTGCGCCATTGTCTTTCCTGACTGGCAAATACCTGCTCTGCCAGAGTTAATAACTCTGCTACACTAAAGTTGTGTGACACTTTTTCAGGGCCACACCACAGTTATTAAACGTATTGTTCATTGAATATCCACAGTGGGGCCTTCCCTTTGCAAAAAAGCGAAAAAATTATATTTGGCCTGCAGGCTTGCGCCAATTTATTTCCTGCCAGGGAAATCAAATCACTGGTAATACAGCATGCTGAGGGGTAGGGGTAGGCCTAGAAGACGTGGACGCGGCCGAGGACGCGGAGGGCCAAGTGAGGGTGTGGGCACAGGCCGAGCTCCTGATCCAGGTGTGTCGCAGCCGACTGCTGCGCGATTAGGAGAGAGGCACGTTTCTGGCGTCCCCACATTCATCGCCCAATTAATGGGTCCACGCGGGAGACCTTTATTAGAAAATGAGCAGTGTGAGCAGGTCCTGTCCTGGATGGCAGAAAGTGCTTCGAGCAAGCTATCATCCACCCAGAGTTCTGCGCCGTCCAGTGCTGCAAATCCGAATCCTCTGTCTGCTGCTCCTCCTTCCTCCCAGCCTCCTCACTCCACTACAATGACACATGCTCAGGAGCGGGAACACTCCCAGGAACTTTTCTCGGGCCCCTGCTCAGATTGGGCAGCAGTGGTTCCTCTACCTCCAGAGGAGTTTATCGTCACTGATGCCCAACCATTGGAAAGTTCCCGGGGTCCGGGGGATGAGGCTGGTGACTTCCGGCAACTGTCTCAAGACCTTTCAGTGGGTGAGGAGGACGATGACGATGAGACACAGTTGTCTTGCAGTGAGGTAGTAGTAAGGGCAGTAAGTCCGAGGGAGCAGCGCACAGAGGATTCGGAGGAAGAGCAGCAGGACGATGAGGTGACTGACCCCACCTGGTGTGCAACGCCTACACAGGACAGGTCTTCAGAGGGGGAGGCACGGGCAGCAGCAGGGCAGGTTGCAAGAGGCAGTGCGGTGGCCAGGGGTAGAGGCAGGGCCAGACCGAATAATCCACCAAGTGTTTCCCAAAGCGCCCCCTCGCGCCATGCCACCCTGCAGAGGCCGAGGTGCTCTAAGGTCTGGCAGTTTTTCACAGAGACGCCTGACGACCGACGAACAGTGGTGTGCAACCTTTGTCGCGCCAAGATCAGCCGGGGAGCCACCACCAACAGCCTGACCACCACCAGCATGCGCAGACATATGATGGCCAAGTACCCCACAAGGTGAGACGAAGGCCGTTCACCGCCTCCGGTTTGCACCGCTGCCTCTCCCCCTGTGCCCCAACCTGCCACTGAGATACAACCCCTCTCTCAGGACACAGGCACGACCGTCTCATGGCCTGCACCCACACCCTCACCTCCGCTGTCCTCGGCCCAATCCAGCAATGTCTCGCACCGCACCGTCCAGCCGTCGCTAGCGCAAGTCTTTGAGCGGAAGCGCAAGTACGCCGCCACGCACCCGCACGCTCAATCGTTAACCGTCCACATAGCCAAATTTATCAGCCTTGAGATGCTGCCGTATAGGGTTGTGGAAACGGAGTCCTTCAAAGCTATGATGGCGGCGGCGGCCCCGCGCTACTCAGTTCCCAGTCGCCACTACTTTTCCCGATGTGCCGTCCCAGCCCTGCACGACCACGTCTCCCGCAACATTGTACGCGCCCTCACCAATGCGGTTAGTGGCAAGGTCCACTTAACTACGGACACGTGGACAAGCACAGGCGGGCAGGGCCACTACATCTCCCTGACGGCACATTGGGTGAATTTAGTGGAGGCTGGGAAAGAGTCAGAGCCTGGGACCGCTCACGTCCTACCCACCCCCAGAATTGCGGGCCCCAGCTCGGTGGTGGTATGTTCGGCGGTGTATGCTTCTTCCACTAAAGCACCCTCCTCCTCCTCCTCCTCCACCTCTGTCTCGCAATCTAGATGTGTCAGCAGCAGCAGGACGTCGGCAGCAGTCGGTGTCGCGCGGCGTGGCAGCACAGCGGTGGGCAAGCGTCAGCAGGCCGTGCTGAAACTACTCAGCTTAGGAGATAGGAGGCACACGGCCCACGAACTGCTGCAGGGTCTGACAGAGCAGACCGACCGTTGGCTTGCGCCGCTGAGCCTCCAACCGGGCATGGTCGTGTGTGACAACGGCCGTAACCTGGTGGCGGCTCTGCAGCTCGGCAGCCTCACGCACGTGCCATGCCTGGCCCACGTCTTTAATTTGGTGGTTCAGCGCTTTCTGAAAAGCTACCCACGCTTGTCAGACCTGCTCGTAAAGGTGCGCCGGCTCCGCGCACATTTCCGCAAGTCCCACACGGATGCTGCCACCCTGCGCACCCTGCAACATCGGTTTAATCTGCCAGTGCACCGACTGCTGTGCGACGTGCCCACACGGTGGAACTCTACGCTCCACATGTTGGCTAGGCTCTATGAGCAGCGTAGAGCTATAGTGGAATACCAACTCCAACATGGGCGGCGCAGTGGGAGTCAGCCTCCTCAATTCTTTTCAGAAGAGTGGGCCTGGTTGGCAGACATCTGCCAGGTCCTTCAAAACTTTGAGCAGTCTACCCAGGTGGTGAGCGGCGATGCTGCAATCATTAGCGTCACCATTCCTCTGCTATGCATCTTGAGAACTTCCCTGCAAACCATAAAGGCAGCCGCTTTGCGCTCGGAAACAGAGCCGGGGGAAGACAGTATGTCGCTGGATAGTCAGAGCACCCTCCTGTCTATATCTCAGCGTGTTCAGGAGGAGGAGGAGGAGCATGAGGAGGATGAGGAGGAGGGGGAAGAGACAGCTTGGCCCACTGCTGACGGTACCCATGCTGCTTGCCTGTCATCATTTCAGCGTGTATGGCCTGAGGAGGAGGAGGAGGAGGAGGAGGATCCTGAAAGTGATCTTCCTAGTGCGGACAGCCATGTGTTGCGTACAGGTACCCTGGCACACATGGCTGACTTCATGTTAGGATGCCTTTCTCGTGACCCTCGCATTCAACGCATTCTGGCCACTACGGATTACTGGGTGTACACACTGCTCGACCCCCGCTATAAGGAGAACCTTCCCACTCTCATTCCCGAAGAGGAAAGGGGTTCTCGAGTGTTGCTATACCACAGGACCCTGGCGGACAAGCTGATGGTAAAATTCCCATCCGACAGCGGTAGTGGCAGAAGGCGCACTTCCGAGGGCCAGGTAGCAGGGGAGGTGCGTAGATCGAGCAGCATGTACAGCCCAGGCAGTGCAACAGTCTTTAAGGGCCTGGCCAGCTTTATGGCTCCCCACCAAGACTGTGTCACCGCTCCCCAGTCACGGCTGAGTCGGCGGGAGCACTGTAAAAGGATGGTGAGGGAGTACGTAGCCGATCGCACGACCATCCTCGGTGACGCCTCTGCCCCCTACAACTACTGGGTGTCGAAGCTGGACACGTGGCCTGAACTCGCGCTGTATGCCCTGGAGGTGCTTGCTTGTCCTGCGGCTAGCGTCTTGTCGGAGAGGGTGTTTAGTGCGGCTGGGGGAATCATCACAGATAAGCGTACCCGCCTGTCAACCGACAGTGCCGACAGGCTAACACTCATCAAGATGAACAAAGCCTGGATTTCCCCAGACTTCTCTTCTCCACCAGCGGACAGCAGCGATACGTAAGCAATACGTAGGCTGCACCCGCGGATGGAAGCTACGTTCTCTCTCACCATCCAAAACGGGGACATTTCTGCTTCATCAATCTGTGTCTAATATTCCTCCTCCTCCTCCTGCTCCTCCTCCTGAAACCTCACGTAATCACGCTGAACGGGCAATTTTTCTTAGGGCCACAAGGCTCACTCATAATTTTTCTAAACAATTTTTATATGTTTCAATGCTCTTAAAAGCGTTGAAACTTTAACTTGAACCAATTTTTCGTTAAACTGGGCTGCCTCCAGGCCTAGTTACCACTTAAGCCACATTAACCAAAGCGATTAATGGGTTTCACCTGCCCTCTTGGTTGGCCATGGCCAATTTTTTTGATGTACATTAGTACTGTTGATTCAGCAATTTTTGTGGGCCCTCGCCTACAGTGTAATCAAATGAATTTTTAGCCCACCTGCATTACAGCTGACGTTACATCCGCTGTGTTGGGCAATGCAATGTGATATTTCTGTGTACCGCCGGTGGCTTCCTGGCACCCACCCATGCTGTGGGTCCACAGGGAATTATAAATGCATCTGTTTCCACTTGTAAAGAACCCCAGTCTGACTGGGGCATGCAGTGTGGGCCGAAGCCCACTTGCATTAAGCACGACATTACTACCTCAGCTGTGTTGGGCAATGCAATGGGATATTTTTGTGTACCGCCGGTGGGTTCCAGGGAGCCATCCATGCTGTAGGTGCACACGGAGTTTAACCTACATGTGTCCACTTGTAAAGAACCCCAGTCAGACTTGGGCATGCAGTGTGGGCCGAAGCCCACCTGCATTAAGCACAACATTACTACCTCAGCTGTGTTGGGCAATGCAATGGGATATTTCTATGTACCGCCGGTGGCTTCCTGGCACCCACCCATGCTGTGGGTCCACAGGGAATTATAAATGCATCTGTTTCCACTTGTAAAGAACCCCAGTCTGACTGGGGCATGCAGTGTGGGCCGAAGCCCACCTGCATTAAGCACAACATTACTACCTCAGCTGTGTTGGGCAATGCAATCCGTAAGATGAGAAAAAGTTGCCCGCGCGCTCAGGACACGAACCCCCGGATCAGGCTGCAAACGTCACTCGCTTCAACGTTTTATTAATACAATCTCTGCATACTTAGGCACTAAACAGCCCTAAGTATGCAGAGATGCACTAAACAGCACTAAGTATGCAGAGATTGTATTAATAAAACGTTGAAGCGAGTGACGTTTGCAGCCTGATCCGGGGGTTCGTGTCCTGAGCGCGCGGGCAACTTTTTCTCATCTTACGGATTTTTCTAGTGGGTCCTGCAATCCAGCAGGACACAGAAGCCCAGCAGCCATACGGACGAACCAGGGGATTTACATGCTAACGAGGAAGTGGAGGTGTTGGTGAGGCCTCTATTCAGGGGCACTCACCAAACACCGGGTGAGTTAATCTCAATACCTTTTTTCTTGATTATAGCACTCCTATCTGAGTGCTATATCTATTGTAATCTGTTAAACTCCTAGCCTGCATCTGTAGCGCTTCCCTGACGTGCATTTGGGCAATGCAATGGGATATTTTTGTGTATCGCCGGTGGGTTCCAGGGAGCCACCCATGCTGTCGGTCGACAGGGACTTCACAATAGGGAGTTGTACCTGCCTGTGTCTATGAATTAAAAAGCCCGGTCTGACTGGGGCATGCAGAGACACCTTGACAGAATGAATAGTGTGTGGCACATAGGTTCCCCATTGCTATGCCCACATGTGCAGCTCCTGATGGCGGTGGCACAGGATTCTATTTCTCATTGCTTCTGTACAGCATTGTCGGCTATCGCCCCGCCCCTTTTAAAGAGGGTCGCTGCCTAGCCGTGCCAACCCTCTGCAGTGTGTGCCTGCGGTTCCTCGTGATGGCAGACGCACTTCTAAATAGACATGAGGGTGGTGTGGCATGAGGGCAGCTGAAGGCTGCGCAGGGACACTTTGGTGTGCGCTGTGGGGGGGAGGGGGTGGGGGTTGGGCAGCATGTAACCCAGGAGAAGTGGCAGCGGAGTGTCATGCAGGCAGTGATTGTGCTTTGTTGGAGGTAGTGTGGTGCTTAGCAAAGGTATGCCATGCTAATGAGGGCTTTTCAGAAGTAAAAGTTGTTGGGAGGGGGGGGGGCCCACTCTTGCCGCTATTGTGGCTTAATAGTGGGACCTGGGAACTTGAGATGCAGCCCAACATGTACCCCCTCGCCTGCCCTATCCGTTGCTGTGTCGTTCCCATCACTTTCTTGAATTGCCCAGATTTTCACACAAGGAAACCTTAGCGAGCATCGGCGAAATACAAAAATCGGGTCGCCCATTGACTTCAATGGGGTTCGTTACTCGAAACAAACCCTCGAGCATCGCGAAAAGTTCGTCCCGAGTAACGAGCACCCGAGCATTTTGGTGCTCGCTCATCTCTACTAATGAGCCATTATGAGGTTTTTTTTGTATTTTGCTATTTTCTTTTCACGATTGTTTATGGATTCATTTAAAGTATTTATTAAAACTCTGTCTTATTTTTTGCTGTACTCTAATCTTCTATTTGAGCTGGTATCAATTATATTCTGCAACAAGAATTGTTATTCTGATTTCATTGCTGATTTTGCGTTAATGACACTACATGGTCAATATTTACTTGCTTTCTGTCACTTTGCTATAACGGAAAGCAATAATCGAAATTTGCAGCATTTTTTATTTATTTCCCTTTCCTAGACAATACTAGGAAGTGCTTTTGTTAAATTAGATTTTTTTCAGCATTTGGCGCCCAGTAAGAAATGTAATACTATATGCTTCTATTGAGACATTTAGATTTCATATTATTTTGGGCTGCAAACTTTTTTCAAATGAAACAATTGAATTTTCTAGACAGTCTGCTAGAGCACTTAAAGTAAGAGTTTACACTTCAAAATAAAATGGCTTTCAAGCATTATTTATACCATTTGAAGCTTTTTGTGATCATATTCAATCATGTTAAATTTTTATTGAATGTTTCAGGGACTCAAATGTGATGCGTAAATTTATTATCGTTATGTATGTTAGTATTTTGTATTCTGAGAGACATTTGGCTGATACTTATCCGGAAAAGAGAAAGACAAAACTATGTCCAAAAAAAGCTAAAGAAAAAAAAATTGGGGTAAAATTAAAGTGTGTCTCCACCTTTTTGATACTTTCAACAATACATTTGTTCCTTAATAAAATATGAAGATATTAAAAACATTTGTGTATAAACATGCGTGGATTATTTTCCTATTGTCCCAGAAAATACCTCATAAATGTTTCTTACTGTTTTTGTTAAAACAGATGGAAGCTGTTAGAGCATAGCAACCTGACCTATATGACTTCTTAAAATATTACATCTTGGGTATGCAATGTGTAACTGACTAGGGTGAAACTCTTATCAAAAAATGAAAAACATTTTTGGCTAGTTCCACGGAACTCTACAACATTCAAGATTATGCTGAGATTCATTTACCTATTTCAAAGATAACCTACTGTTCTCTATTAGGCCACGAATGAAGTTTGTGCTGGCAAGACAGCATGACAACTGAGCTGCACTTGCATGCACTTGAAATATACGGTTTGTTATGTTGCTATGGCCAGCAGAAAATTCAGCTTGTAAGAGGAATATCCCTTACCACATATATTATGTTTGTGTGTGTGTGTTTTTTTTACATATTAAGGGTGGGTTCACACGAGCGTGTTTTGGTGCGTGCATACGCATGCACAAAAACACTCTTGTATTTACAACAATGCATTCCCTATGGTGTGTGCACATGTCCGTGTTTTACAGGTGTGTGCCTGCAAAGATAGGACATGCGTGCACTATAGGGAATGCATGCATTGTTTTCAATGGAGCCGCGGCTGCTGCCGGCGGCTCCATTGAAAACAATGGTCTGCCAGCTCTCTGCATTCTTTTTCAGGGAAGAGCTTTACATATAGGCTCTTCCCTGAAAAGGAAAAATTTAGGTGTAAAAAAAAAAAAATGCAGGCATTCTCTTCAATGGAGCCGCTGCTGCTGCCGCCAGTGGCTCAATTGAAGAGAATGGTCTGCTGGCACCACTGAATTGCATTTCAGGGAAGAGCTTTATATATAGGCTCTTCCCTGAAAAAAATTTCCCGGAAAAATTTTGGTGTAAAAAAAAATAAAAATGCAGCCATTCACTTCAATGGAGCTGCTGCTGCTGCTGGCAGCTCCATTGAACACAACGGTCTGCTGGCACACCTGAATTGTTTTTCAGGGAAGAGCTTTACATATAAGCCCTTCCCTAAAAATCAAGTAAAAGTGATTTAAAAAACAAAAAAAATAGATACTCGCCTCCCTTCAGCTGCCGGGGCTCAGCCTTGTCTTCTCCTGCTGTCCCCTGCACTGTGGTGCTGATCTATCAGCAGCCGGGGATTTAAAATCCCCGGCTGCTGAAAGAGCTGAATGTGATTGCCTGAGGTGCTCAGCCAATCACAGGCAGCTCTCCCCGAATAATTGACAGGTGAAAGCTGCCTGTAATTGGCTGAGCACCTCAGCCAATCACATTCAGATCTTTCAGCAGGCGAGGATTTTAAATCCCCGGCTGCTGATAGATCAGCACCACAGTGCAGGGGACAGCAGGAGAAGACGCAGCTGTGCCCCAGCAGCTGAAGTGAGGTGAGTATCTATTTTTTTGGTTTTTTAAACCACTTTTACTTGATTTTTAGGGAAGGGCTTATATTCAAAGCCCTTCCCTGAAATCAATTGCCGGCAGCAGAATTCTCTACCGCAGCTGACATGTGTGACATCTGCGGTAGAGAATTAAACAATTCCTCTGCGGGGAACACAGCAGTGGCAGACAGCTAAGTATTTTTTTTTTATATATACTACTTTTAATTGCTTTTCAGGGAAGGGCTTTATAAGCCCTTCCCTGAAGAGCCATTGACAGCTGCTGGGGCTCAGCGTTGACTTCTGCCGCTGTCCCCGACTCTGTAGCACTGCTGAGCTATCAGCAGCCGGGGATTTAAAATCCCCACCTGCTGGTAGCTCTGATTTTGATTGGCTGAAGCACTTGAGCTAATCACAATTAGAGCTATCAGCAAGCAGGGATTTTAAATCCCCGGCTGCTGATAGCTCAGCAGCGCTACAGAGCCAGCCCTTATGAAGCCCTTCCCTGCAAAGCCACTCACAGCTGCCGCGGCTCAGCGGGGACCTTTGCCGCTGTCCCCGGCTCTGTAGCTCTGCTTAGCTATCAGCAGCCGGGGATTTAAAAAGGGAGGTGAGTATGGTTTTTTTAAATTTTTTGCACTATTTTAAATGGCTTTTCAGGGAAGGGCTTATGAAGCCCTTCCCTGAAAAGCTATAGACGGGATGCCGGTTGCAGGATTCCCTACCGCAGCTGTCACACATGTGGAGAATTGAAGAATTCCCTTTGCTGCATCTGCCACAGATGTGGCAGATGTAGCAGCAGGGGATTCTTTTAACTAGCGGGGGTGAAGGAAACATCTGCCGCATGCGGCAGATGTGTTCTTCATGCCCGCGGGGGTCACAGCATTGGCGGAGGGGTAAGTTTTTTATTTATTTTTTTTCGTTTTGCACTAACATAGTAACATAGTATGTAAGGCCGAATGAAGACATTGTCCATCTAGTCCAGCCTGTCTATCCTACTGTGTTGATTCAGAGGAAGGCAAAAAACCCCAAGGCCAGAAGCCAATTAGCCCTTTTGGGGGAAAAATTCCTTCCCGACTCCCTAATGGCAATCAGACTGTTCCCTGGATCAACCCCTAATAGTTCCTACCTGCCTATATACCAGGATTGACACTTAACCTAATATTTATATCCTGTAATATCCTTCTTCTCCAGAAAGACATCAAGTCCCCTTTTAAACTCCTCTATGGATTTAAAAGAAACTAAAATGTTTCTTTTTCAGGGAAGGACTTATATGTTTTTGTTTTTCACTTTTTTAACTTTTTACTTTTGTCCCACTAGGGGACTTGCATTTCACCACTTTGCATTGTTCTTATAATACATTGCTATACTTTAGAATAGCAGTGTGTTATAAAGCCTATGTAGCTCAGTCATAGGCTAAGCCTCATAGGCTATCGTTTGTGCCAGATACGGAGGCCACAGTCAAGCCTCCAGGTTCCATTACAACTAGAGATGAACAAGCACCCAAATGCTCGGGTCTCGTAAAATTCGAGAGCTCTACTCGAGTAACGAACCCCATTGACTACAATGGGAGACTCGAGCATTTTTGTATGTGGGGCGCCGGGTCCTGAGCTTTTTTTTTTTCCTTCATTTGTGTGTTCTATCTCTATCTCTATCTTTATCATCGCAGTGGGGTCGAACACGGTTTGATGCTCGTTCGAGTAACGAGCACCGTCAAGTATGCTAATGCTCGAACGAGCATCAAGCTCGGCAGAATATGTTTGATTAACTCTAATTACAACCCATATTACAACTTGCAAGATTACACTGAGATTTATTTACCCATTTCAAAGTCGAACTACTGTTTTCTATTAGACCACAAATAAAGTTTGTGTTGCAAAGACAACATGACAACTGATCTGCACTTGCATGCACTTGAACATATGATTTGTTATGTTGCTATGGCCAGCATAGACTTCAGCTTGTAAGGGGAATATCCTCTACCACATTTATAATGATTACTCCCTTGTCCCTGCCTTTTCCATTTTTCTTGTTTTGTGCTCACTGCAAATGGGGAGGGCACAGAACACCTGCAGAATCACTGGTTATCAGGGAATATAGCTTCTTGTATTTTAGTTGAGAAGAGGAAAAGTCCAACATCCGTTTTAGTCTAGGTAGAACCTGTTGCTGACGTAAGCCTCGTGGCACTGAGTGCAATGCTGTTGTGCTGCTATGGAGAAGAGATAAGAAAAAATATAAAAGAAGATGGTAGCAGGCAGTGTCACTCTAAATATATGGACCTGCAACAAATGCTGTGATAACAGAAGAACTGCCCAGCCCTACCATCAGAAATTCACAGTAGGGTAAACTGCATAGCCTCCAGTTTCCTTGAGGCAACTCATTTTGGTGAGACCTCCTGCAGGGGTCGAAATCTCCAACCCTGGTTAAGTACTGCACTGGAGGGTCATGCAACATTTATTTGATAAAGCTGTTAAACTGCAACATGTATATGTCTTATTTATAAATGCTGTTACAAGTTGCAGGCTAGTAAATAGACAATAAGGGATCTTTGGAATGATAGCATTCAGTAATCAACTGCGTGCCTTGGTATTTGACCATAAGTACAGAACCCAACAGACTGCAAAAAATACTCTGTGTCATGTCTCATCCAGTTTTATGGAAGCTCTATTGTGACTCTGTAAGATGATGCTGTACATATGTGGAATGACCTGGAAATTTATTAAAGGGTACCTGTCACCAGGAAAATGCAATCCATTCTGCAGCATGTTATAGAGCAGGATGAGCTGAGCAGATTCATATATAAACATTTTGCCTCTGTGATTTTTAAGCTCAGAATGAGCAGAGATGTAAATGAATATGTAACAATCTGGACAGGAGAAAGAGAGAGAGAGAGAGGGGACGATATCTATTGATCCCGCCTCTATCCCCGATTACTCACTGATTGAGTATTCTGAGCATCTCACCGCTGCCAAACGTCATGGCTGAGCCTCCATCGATCACTCTAGCAGTAGTGCAAGCGTGGAGTCCTTAGAATACAGGTGACTCTATATTCAGCTTTCTCGAGCTTCTGCACGCATGTGAAGGATAAGCTCAGATCCTGTCTGATTCATTCTAATGACTCAGCGCCTTGCAATACCGACACAAATACACTCTGCCACCACCAGTTTGTTATTGGTAAACTGGAACCCGATTTATGAATTATGAAAACAATCTTTGGAGTTATGGTTCATTTTAAAACGGACAAGGCTGACTTTTAAATTGTAGATTTATTCTAGAAAAGTCTACCAGTGCGATGTAGATCTACAAAACATATACAAAAAAGGTTGTTACATGGGACAATAAGGAATGCAGTATGAATATACAACGGGACAGATTTTTTAAAATAAACAAGGGAAAAGAAAAGAAAGATACTGGATTTAAATATCGGTCCAATGTTCCAATACATGCAGAGTCACTGAAGAGAATGGGACAGCCTAATGGTGAGGGCATATCTCTGAAATCTGATAATTAGGATTTGGTCCCACATTATAAAGGATCCCTCAGTACACACCTTCTCCCTGCCCTCTCTGAGGTCATTTAGAGAGAGGTGGGTGGGATTCTCACTGGCTCTGGAAAATCACAATTACCTATTTTCAGTCACATTTCTGCACAAGGTCCTCTGATCAGGAAAATATGCCTGCCATATTTCTTGTCAGGATTTTATCTATTTATTGACATCAAGCAAGACAGGTAAAGTAAAACCAGGCATGGGAATATATAGTTTGAAAAGGTTACTGAGCTCTTACCACAACATGTGTATATGCATTCTGTTCAGCGAGCCCACCCAATTCTGAAAATATAATTCATATCGGGCTAGGACCTACATACATTAAATAATCTTATTAAAATATTTTCCCTAATTTAAATTTTTCGGCTTCAGTGTGTCTGACACTGGGCCCTGCTGGATGAATGGTTTTCTTAAGACTTCAATAGCAAGTGCATGGTCAATACAATCCAGTATCTTCATGCTAACATGACCCAAACAATACGGCTGGGTTCCCACGGGACGGAAATCCCACAGAAATCTTGTGGCTTGGCCACACCGAAGAACCGAGGGATTTCAGCGGGAGAGTCACAGTTTTTGAGCGGTTTACCCACCAGCATTCCGTTGTGGCTTTCTTCCCCATAGAGAGGAGTGAGTTTGCAATGGAAAAAAAAGAATTGACATGCTGCTGCTGTCAATTCTGTGCCACATCGCTGATTCTGCCTGGCTTTGCAAAGTCTTGTCCACATGGCTAGCTAATCCCGAGAGTAGGAGCCGTGGGCAGATTTGCCACGCAGAAATTCTGCACGGAATTTCCGCGGCAAATCTATCCCGTGTGAACCTAGCCTATAGGTGGGAGAAGAAAGAAAGGGGAGTCATTTACATTACAGCATAGCTCTTGTCCAGGGAAGGTGAGACAATGCCTTTCTATCAACAGGCAGAGGGAAAAGCTACTAAACCTGTCACTTCTATAGCGAGATTCCAACTATTCAAGGACTATACAGTGCTAATAAAATTGGTTGCTTGATATAGACCTAAGTCAAGACATACAGAACAAAATGGCTGGCTGCCTAAGAGTCTCTATATCACAAAATACAATATCAATTATACCGAACCTTATCCCACAAAAATATCAATCTGCTCAGCCCTCTTGCTCAATAACATACCGCCTGCAGTTTGGTCTGCTGTGTTCAAGTTTAAAAGTTCTCAGTGAGCGAATATTTCCAACTAATAAAAAATAACAAAAAAAGCCAAAAAATAATGTGTGTGTACAATTCGTTACTAGAGATAAGCGAACGTACTCGTTTCGAGTAATTACTCGATCGAGCACCGCGATTTTCGAGTACTTCAGTACTCGGGTGAAAAGATTCGGGGGGGCTCCGGGGGGCGGGGGGAGGCGTGATGGCGCGGGGGGTAGCAGCGGGGAACAGGGGGGAGCCCTCTCCCTCTCCCCCCCACTCCCCGCTGCAACCCCCCACTCACCCACGGCGCCCCCCGAATCTTTTCGCCCAAGTACGGAAGTACTCGAAAATCGGGGTACTCAGGCGAAAAAGGGGCGTGGCCGAGTACGCTCGCTCATCTCTATTCGTTACAGATACATTTAGCTTTTACTCTGTACCTTCCTAAAACAAAATTAATAACTTCTTGACACATAACATGGGAAGATTGGTTCGGGAAAGCATTTTGAGTCAATGTCTTCAGTTTATTCAATTCTCTAAATTCATTTAAGTAAAAGTATTTTTTTAGTCCAGCAACCAAGAAATAATAATCATATACTAATATTTAGCCAGAATCACTTAACAGGCATGCCTAAATGCTGAAGATAAAGCAGTGACAGGTCAATGACAGGAATGACTATCAAGCATCCTGACCAGATCGAAGGTGCACTCACATTGCTTTAGTCTGTCACATTAATCAGATGTTTGTCACCAATTAGTACACCCTGGGAGACTATACATATTATACTGCGCTCCCAGTTTCTTATTTCTAGTATCCACGACTGCTGTAGTTGGTCCATTTTTTATTTCTTTTATCGGCAGTGACTCTCGGAATGCGTAACTTTTCACAGATGATTGAATCTCATTGCTCAATATACATATTTACAAGAAAACACTTTAGTCAAGGGCGCTGCTTTCTGACAAATAGCATCTATCTTGACGAAAGACATGGCACTCTGGGAATGTTTTTTGATAATAATTGGAGTTTGTAATCATAGAAGCCAGTATTGTTTCTTCTATCAAAAAAATAATGGAATATTCAAAAAAAACTTAAAAGTAATGTAGAAAATAATAATAGTAATAACAATAATGTCACACTACTTTTACTCACATTATTAATATTGACCAAATTCAGTGAAATTGCTTTAGGCTGTATTTATAAGGGTGATTTTCACAAATGAGTCCTGTGCTCTGCAAACTGGCGCAAGAATTTGCACATAAATAGTCACATTTTTAATTGGTTAATTCAGCGGTTTATACTCACACTGATAGTGCGGGGTCGAAAAATTGCGGAATGTCTTATTTTTGGGTGAATCACCAATTTTGCCCAATTTTGAGAATTGCTCATTATTTTCAATAGAAGCTAATAAAAAATCCACATTCCACTGACATGTTAATGCGATTTTCTTGCATGTGCAATGCATTTTGTTAGAATTAGGACATGTAAATGTGTATCAGGGCTTAGGCACAAAGGTGCATCGGCGCCCATGTTCCTGCACTAAAAGATGGCTGCACTGCAGATGCGGATGAATCTTCGCAGCGCCGGAAGAAAGAACATGTGACCGGCTCCATTGCCAGTCATGTGTTCTTTCTTACGGCGCTGCAGAGAGACGTCCGTCCTGAAGTGCGGCCGTCCTCTTCGTGCAGTAACACGGGCACCGATGCGCCCGTGTGACTAAGCCCTCAATGTGCAGGCAGTCCATGTTTTGGACAGCACACGGACAGGGCACAATTAGGGCACACGGAAAGTATGTCGAGGCCTTACTCAGCAAATTCTGCAAAATTTACTTTGCAAACTTCATGAAAATTATGGAGTTTATACCATGTGCAAAATTTATAATGTACTTTTACCTTTCATGTCTACTACATTGAATAAGCGGTGCAAATAAAATGTATCCATTTTTGTGTATATGTACATTAACCATGCAGTAGGAAAGATGAACAGAAATCTGTAGAAGGGTAAGGAGTGAGAGTGCAGCTGGCTGCATGTGGCCAAGGCACAACCACTCACAGTGGCCAATGACTGAACGATTTTGTGATAAAATCATGTGGCCATTGGCAATCGTAGGGAAGCAGGGTTTTAGCTATGTGTGCCATCGGACCATGTGGCCTTACCATAACCCCTTAAAGATCAAGCGTGGTAAATATACAGTGCTTGGTTCTGGGCTTTAATCCTGGCCAATAGCAGAAGTACAGTGTGGGATTAAAGCCCCTACTTCTGCAGGAAAGCAGGAGCACGTTGGATCCTCGTCTGCCAGACACAGCCAAGGACCCAGAGGAGAAGGCAGAAGCAGTTTTTAACCGCTTCCACCTTCTCCTTTCCAGGCTACATAGTGCTTAATGAGCACTATTTACTAATGCCAATGTGAATCTTATATAACATCATGGGGGACATAAATGTTAAAAAAATAAGTTACAAAAATAAGTTAAAAAAATTACAGAATAAAACAAAAATATATACGTAAAAAAGAAACTGTCCTAAAGCCGACGCCAACAAAAATTATTGCTATATACACCTTGTAATCCAAAACTATACAAATTATATATTCCCTGTATGCATTTTGACAAATTTGGCACAATTGGCACTATTTTCACCAAGAACTGATTACATGCATAAATCATCTTCATCATATTGATAAATTTCCGCAAGTTATAAGATGGTAAATTAGAATTAAAATGACATCATAGACTGCTTTTTCCTACTTGGGACCCCTTCTATAACCCAGAGTGGATTTGGGCTAATAAGCAGCAGCTGTGGTAGACTCATCAGTAAAATAAGATGTTTGTCAAGAGTTTTTGGAGCCAACTATCATATTAAAGGGGTTCTCTGCAATGAAACAATCACTTTAAAAATTAAGAATGTGTGTGCATGCCCGAGAATGGAGAAGACATGTAGAATGTATCGCTCCATACCATGCCTCTATATATTAATCTGCACTGATAGAATTACCAAAAAGAAAAGGTTTATGGCCACTCATAGCATTTCTCAGAATGTAACATAATTTACAGCAAATTGCATAAAGAGATTAGTGCTGCAAAGTAACATAACTGACTTAAAATTGCATTGTGTTAGCCATCAATATGTCCAGATTCAGGATGTCACATTAATCTGGTTTGTTGCTTGATTTGATTTTCCACCATATTTATATTTTAATATCCCGAGAACAAACATTCCGTTGTATATTGAAGTTACAATAACTGGACTTGGATCTCTCCAGCGCAGGAAAAAGAAATATTAAGCTTGTCAATAATAGTTATTAAGGGTCGGTTGAAGAGAAAAGTAATAAACAAGAGTTCAAGGAAATGTCTTTTGTAGCCAGATGGAATTTAATGTTTGCTTCATTTTTAATATTTTCATACTTTAGAACAGGCAGTTTTTCGCCATAGTAGATTGATACCAGATTCAGTTACTAATGTAAAATGCGGCTTTTTAAATAATTTTGCAGTCTCAAAAGCCCTGATTATATATTTTCAAGTCCAATGTTTTACATTATTTTGACTTGATGTTTCAGTAAGAAACAGCGCTGACAGCAAATATTTCCACTTTTCTACATTACCTCCCTGAGATTTTAATAATAGAAAGTTACTACAGTTCCCCCTTTTCTTTAATGTTTGAAAACCTGCAGCAAAAATAGTGGTATTTCTTTGTAATGCTCTTCAACTTCACAGACTTTAATAGTGATGTGGATTTGACAGGCCAAGTTTAGACGTTGCACGCTAAGGGAAGCTTTTTGGGCTAGAATCTGTAAAATCTCGTTGATGGGGATAATATAAAATATTTCTTCTATACTACTCCCCTGTGGGATGACATATCTTCAAAATTCGCTCAAAAGCCGTCTTTCGAGCGATAATTGTTGTCTAACTGCACTGACACCATGCAGTTTTCGTTAACGAATCGCTGATCGTTCTCTTTCAGCATGCTGAAAGAGAATGATCAGCCTTATCAGGAGTCCACAACCGGATACAGCTGATACTATTGTTTCAGCTGTATCCCACTTCCTGAACACAGGTGGGGTATGAAGAACACAGTGCTCCAGCTGTATTCTGCATACTCCGCACAGAGTGCACAGCTGTGTACCAGCCGAGCGCTCTGTGAGCAGCCAGGGTATGAAGAACACAGTGCTCCAGCTGTATAACAGCTGAGCGCTCTGAGAAGAGAACAGTTGGCTGCAGAAGACAAGCGGCCCTGCTTGTCTTCTGCATACCCCGCTTGGAGCGCTCATCTGTAAAACAGTGCTCTGAGAAGAGAACAGTTGGCTGCAGAAGACAAGCAGCCCTGCTTGTCTTCTGCATACCCCGCTCGGAGCGCAAAAGTTATTGCTCAAAACTGTCAATCAAACTGCCGTTTGAGTGATCACCTTGCCCTCTAAATGCACACAAAGATTATTGCTCAAAAGACATCTTTTGAGAGATAATCATTGCGTCCAATACCAGGCTTAACAGTGTGCATAAACAACATTGGGCCCTAATGGCTCTAACAGGGAAAGTGGCCATGTTTGTAAGTGGCTCTCTTCATTGTCTTCAAGTCTTTGGGAGTTACTGTCTGAAACTGCCGATGAAACTAAAAAAGAAGCAAGTAAACAAGTCAACAGAGGCCTGCAGCGGGAGAGTAGCACAACAGCGGGGAGGTGTGAATTTTTATATTTTTTTTTACATGTATGGCACTTCCCCATTGCCATCAATGTATCAAATATACTGTATAGGAAATTCTTCTATAAGTTTACTTCTTAGAATCAAAGCCCTTTTACGTGGGCCAAAAATCAGGCAATAACATTCGTATGAATGCTCATTGGCCCAACTGTCATCATATATAAAGCTGCATGTCAGCTGATTTCATCTTTTGGGGAGCTGAAAAAATAATTGTCGGCCACATATCACCTCTCATGAATGAAGGATGTGCTACTGATGCGATGATTTCATGGGATGGATGATCGTTTGTCCCATGTGGAATCTGAAATGGCCTATGTAAATGCTGGGTACATGAGCATCGATCATGTAAAAGGACCCTAAGAATTGGGTTTTTGTATTTCGTCCAACATCATGTGTCCTTCTGGCATTTGTAT
Source organism: Eleutherodactylus coqui (assembly GCF_035609145.1). Lineage (NCBI taxonomy): Eukaryota > Metazoa > Chordata > Amphibia > Anura > Eleutherodactylidae > Eleutherodactylus > Eleutherodactylus coqui. Next base: position 256,235,258 of record NC_089839.1, on the reverse strand, counting down.
GACTGGTACATGTTAGTGGGTTTTTTGTATCGAAAAGCATAGTCAACTGCTTCTCAACATGAAAGGGTCCCCCAAAAAAACACATACCACCCTGTGTGCCATTGCATATTTCTGACCATGCACTCATACGTTGATACATTTTACTGACATATAAGCCAAACTCCATGCAAATGTATGTGACAGAACCTCAGTCCAAAAGGATAATTGAAATGTTTTACTACAGGAGCAAACATTATGAACATACTGCAAGTCTAAATGCACATGTTGTATCAAATATGATCGCCTAGGTTGAAAAATGTAAGAATACGCGTGCCTTCACCTTTACTTCTCTATTATTGTCTAGGTGCATTATTGTCTAAATAGATCTGTAAAATGCTCTTAGGGAACTAGAAAAATCTCATGTCACAACCTTGCATTCTCTAACTAGAGAGGCACACATTAATTGCTTGTGTTCTTTAAATATGCAATGCCGACTTTTGTAGAATTTTTATATTACTACAGACCTTTGTGACCTGACTCAGCTAGATAGCTTCTTCTATTCTGTCATGCTGTCACTTGCTGCCACTATGAACTCTTGTAATGCTTTGGGTCCTCAATTGGAAAAACTTTGCTCACAGTTCCTGAATTCACCATTGCATGACTCTGATATTGTCTTCTGATTTGTCACTGTCTCTAACCCCTTTGTTGACAGCTTGACTTTCTGCTCTGGTCTAACTTTTTTTTTTTTTTTTTAAATTACATGGAATATTAATAATTTTTAGGTCTTCCTCTTAAAGAAATCTGTTTTTAAAGAGCCGAGCAAGAATCAATATGCCTGCCATTCAAACATATGTATTCTTATATTTTTTGGGAACATTTTTTATAGATTACTGCTTCTATGTCTTTTTTTAACTTGTGTTAAGGACTGACTTATTTTGGCCCTTTAGGAATGTGAATTTTTATCATCACCTTCCAAGAGTTATAGCTTTTTATGTTTTTCCATTGGATCAGGTCAGGCTTGTTTTTTTGCTGGTTGGGTTTTTGTTTTTTGTTGTGTCAGGTTGGGCTACATATAATTTATCAACTAATTTTTTTTTAATCGATTTTCGGGAGAAGGAATGGAAAAAAATAAGTAAGGCTGACATCACGCTTTCTTGTTAGGGTCCATGATGGCATGGTATTCCATCGGTGCTAAAGAAATTACATCACGGGTTAATGATGGGCTGGCAGAGAAAGCCATCTTACTTTGTCAAACACCTTAGACTCTTAGTGATTGCAATGCACTGTGGAAAGTTAGAAGTTAATCAGCTTGGATGAGAGGTTTCCTTGATCTGAACCAAGCCATCACTGCAAGAGGTCAGATGTCAAGTACCTTCGGATCCTGTGGTGCCATGAGATACCTAATATGTATATGTAATGGCCCATTTACATGTAATGATTATTATTGCTCAAAATGCATTAAAACAGACAAATTTGAGTAATAATAGTACAGTGTGAATACAAAAAAACCGTTCACGTTTCGTTTGCAAGTCATTATTGCTGACTTTCAAAGGAGAAATCTCAATCAAATCAATATTTGGTGTGACCGCTCTTCATCTTCAAGACACCACCAATTCTTCTAGGTACGCTTGTACAGTTTTTGAAGGAACTAAGCAGAAAGGTTGTTCCAAACATCTTGGAGGACCAACCACAAATGTAGGCTTGCTCAAATCCTTCTGTCTCTTCACCATATCATCACTTCCAGGACTCCTTGTTCTCCTTTATGCCAAAGATAGTTCTTAATGACACTGGTTGTATGTTTCGGGTCATTGTTCTGTTGCAGAATAAATTTTAAGCCAATCAGATGCCTTCAATTCTTGAAAAATTCTTACTCTGCAGCATTTTTTCCACATATGAGTAAACCTTTTGTACAGTACTGTATACTTTTGATTATCCTGGTGTCTGTTCTTATACAAATACACACATTTTGGTCCTTTTTACATCCATCTAATAATCCAATTTACTATCAATACATGATAAAGATTTTGTAGTCACAAAAATTTCAACTTTCCATGTATTTAAGTCATTTGATCATTTCATTCTAAGATATTATCTTTATTATGGGTAATCCCAATAGCAGTTTAGGGTGTTGATATAGTTTTTTTAAAATATTCTTTTCTCATTTTTTTTTTTTTTTTAAGAAATTTGTATTTTTTGTCTTCAGCCTACTGTGATAGAAGCACACAATTACTAAATAGCTTAAAAAGGGCTGAATTAGATGAATGTGCAGTATACCACCTACAGGGCTGAAGCCACTTTAATTCTAAATAATTGCTCCACATTCTCCCATGGCTAAACTGATGTTAATGCTTCCTTATGATGTAGAATGCAGGGGTTAATTATTAATTTGTTATTATCAGTCGAGATTAATTAAGTCAATAGTACATTCTGCAGTAATGTGCCCCAATCACCATTATCACAGTTGAGTGAATAACCTCTCTGCTACACCCCCTACAACGCAATTAGTTTCAGTCGTTCTCATTATTATACCGGTGCTTATATGGGAGAAATTAATTGTGTCTACTTTTAAGTTCATACAGATTACAAAAGCATCCAAGGGTCATTAATGCATAGAATAAGCATATTGAAAACATTGATTTTTCTTCTTCTTTGGGTTTTTAGCTACATATATTGGTGTCTTCGAATCAGGAAGGCAATTTTTTTTTCTGAAGCACATGAAATATTTAGCAGTTCGTTGAAATCAGGAATACACATTTTCCATAAAGCTGTACCAACAAAACCCATCAATGTGATAGTTAATTAAGTGTGACCTAAGCCAACTTGACTTGAGCTCTGCATTAAATGCACAAAACCCATTTGAGCTGACCAACAGCAGAAGTGGTACTCAGAGAAATTGAAAAGGATTTTCCCAAATGCTTTCTACTTACTTACAGCACTCAAGTAATGGCTGAAGATTAGCATATGACATGACAGATTACATTAAGTCATGTCTTTGCGGTGCTTTATGACAGCGCTATAGCATTAGCTTCTAAGCACCAGCACATCGAGGCATGCAAATGTTTTCAGACCCTCTTATTCAAATCTACAAGCTGACATGGCAACCTTGATATGATTATTAGTCATTTGAGAGAACGTTAATTCACGTCATCAGATAACAAGTTCTGCTAAAAGGTTACAGAAACTGTCTGCTTCTAATGAAGCCCTCAAAAATCTCCTGTTCACTTTAAGTCATTTCTTAAAACGCAATTGCTTACAATTACACTCGATAGAGATAAAAGGCTGGAAAAAATAAGAAAAAATGAAAATACTTGATTTTTTTTTTTTTTAACAAGAAAGTCCCAATGTGCCACAATTTCATGATTCGAACATGGAAACATGCCGTACAAATCTCAATGTTACATTAATCTAATTCATACATAATAGGTATCGCTGGCATTTACCTTTATTAGGGAACATGGCGATTTTACCGCACGATTTTTTTGTGACACAGAAATCGCATGGGAAAAAAATTGCCCCCACGTTAAAAACAATCCATTGTTTTTCATGTTGGGGTATTTATATGTGTGAGAAGAAGCAATGCGAGAGAATAGTTGCAGCATGTCTTATTTTTGGCCTATATTGCCCATTCTTCCTTATGGGATCTTAAAAAAAAAAGCACTTGTATGTATGTGACAGTTTCCTGTGAGTGCGGTAGGGAAGAATGGGCAATTTGCACGTTTTTTTTTTAGGCATGAGAAAATTGCTGCGATGTAAGTAGGATGCATATTTTCAAAAAAATGCATTGCATGCTCATAAAAATGCAAGTTTGCAAAAGCAGTATCAATCCTCCAAGTTTCTCGGACCGATATTGCACTCGACTGTGTAAATGCAATGTAAGACCAGCTTCACAGGGATGTATTTTCACACAATATGCAGTGAACAGAGCCCATTGATTTCAACGGGTTCATTCACATGCGTGCATTATGCAAACAGATTTCGACCACGCAAAAAAACATAGAACATGTTCCATCTTTCTATGTATTTGTGCACCAAAGGTCCCATAGAAGTGAATGGAGGATGCGCAAATGCGTGTGCAATACGCAAGGAAATCCAAGAAATACTGCATATTTCCGCTGGATAGTAACTAGAGATGAGTGAGCGTACTCACTAAGGCAAACTACTCGAGCGAGTAGTGCCTTATGCGAGTACCTGCCCGCTCGTCTCTAAAGATTCAGGTGCTGGCGGGGGGCGGGGGGGAGCATCGGGGGAGAGCGGGGAGGAACAGGGAGGGAGATCTCTCTCTCACTCTCTCCCCCCCACTTGCTTCTCCCTGCTCACTCCCGCAACTCACCGCTCACCCCCGCCAGCACCCGAATCTTTAGAGACGAGCGGGCAGGTATTCACATAAGGCACTACTCGTTCGAGTAGTTTGCCTTAGCGAGTACGCTCGCTCATCTCTAATAGTAACACATCAGGAACTAATTAGCCATGTCAATTGGTGCATTTCTTTGCCATTTACAGTGCAAAAACAGTCGTCTAAGGCGTGCACAATTACGCTTACGTCTGTATGAAGTCGGCCTAACGGCTTCGACAGACAAGTGCATGCACAAATACGCTTGTCGCTATGGGGCATATTTGTGCATGAACAAGTCCAAAGTCTTTTTTTTGCAGTTCAAACTCCACGCTATTGCACGCGCAAAGGGGAAAAAAAAGGCCGAAAGATGGAGCAAGGCCTATCTTTTCTCACTCGTAGGAATACCGTAAGAGAAACATGCTTGGAAGAATAAAATGATTGAAATCAATAGCTGCGCTTTGTCATACTTATGGGTGTGATTGAGCTGGCTCAGTGTGGTGTTCTCTCACTAGCCAATCAACACCGGTCTGTTTGCACATAAATATCCACCCTCTGCCTGGTTGATTTGGTTTTCTTGCATTCTTGCTATATCTGATCTGTATCCGGTCTGCCTCTCTATCTCGGGTCTGTTTCCTGATCTTTTGTCCTGTATGAGGCATCCTGCATATTTGCGTCTGTTCTTACGTTTATTTTCTGTCAGTTTCACATCAGTTTGCCCTCGTTCTGTCCTGCATTTGCTTATTTGCCTGTTCTGTGTGGTTCTGTGTATTACTCCTTCAGGGATAGTCAGGTCCAAGGTTCCAGTACGGGGCCGCCTTTATTGAGGCGATCGCCTTGCTTACAGATAAGGTTCTGCCAGTCTCCCTGCAGCTTGGGGTCAGTTGTATTGCTAGTATAGGGACCCATAAGATAACGAGGAGCCTTGTAGTGGCTTGTGGGCTTAAGTGGCCTGGCCAATCCACGAATCAATACCTCATACTTTCATAGCATTTCCATCTGTTATGTGTGCTAGTCTGCAAGGTGAGTGTTTGGGTCCTGTTGGGAGTCCCTATCTCTAGTAACATTCGTGTGGGCCCAGTGCTCACTTGCCCACACAAACATAACACATGGTCTTTCCAGCAGGTGGACAATAGGGATAGTCATACTGTTTAGTGCTTCATCACGATTGACCATTTTGGTCACTGTCTCAAATCAGGCTAAAATGGCACAAACAATTTTGATCTGTAGCCACTCCACAGGCCTCAAGTGACCAACCTTCATACAGCGATTGCTAATGGCATACATCATCTGGTACTCCATGATCACTTTCTGCTGCTAGCTTAGCCTATGCAACATATACAATGTGGAATTCCACCATGTAGGCACGTCATTGATGAGGCAGTTGGATGGTAGCCTGAACTGTCGCCACACCTCCACCAGGCAAGAGGCGGCTGGATGTGAACATTGAAAGTGCAAACACAGTTTCCTTACCTTTTCCAGCAGTGCATGTAAACCCGGGTAATTTTTTAGGAAATGCTGCAGGTTCATCACATGGGGCCAGGCAAGGTATGTGTGTGAGATTTCTGATGCAAAGGGCTACCAGCAGGTGGCCCCATTGTCACACATGACCTTGCCTGGTTCAGATTGTGCATGGTCACACACATGTCAGCCTGGTCCTGAAGAGCCATCAACAGCTCTTCGGCCATGTAGCTATGCTCCCATAGACATATGAGTTTTAGGACAGCATGTTGGTGTTTACCATGTGCAGTGCTGTATGGAGACCAGGTTCAGGGCTTAAACACATAGACGTGTTTTTCTCCCCTTATACAGCCATGATAATCACAGTAGTACAAGGGGACAAAATGAAATCACTGATCTCAATAGGAGTTCAGTAGTTTAATTTTCACTGCTGGGATTTCTTGGCCGTGAATACTATGGCCGAGAAAAGATAGGACTTGCCCTATCTTTCACACACGTAGTGAATACATTGTGCGGGGAAAATCGGGCAGTCATTATATTCTCACCTCTTTTTTCAAACTCTATGCTCTGGTGCGGAGTTTGACCTGCCGACGAGGGAGAAGAAATCTCCCTCATTCAGGTGTAGTTACGCTCCGTACTTGGCCATAGTATTCACGTAGTTGGGCCTATGGCAGTGTGCTTTTGCCCTTAGATATCTCTGCCGATGTGGAGGGTGTTGAAAGAAGAGGTGGAGAAAGAGAAGAAGGAAAGTGAGGATGGCACAATTACGGATGAATGTCTTGCAAGTCTTGAGGGGACCATGAAACACGGGCCACCACTTTTGGCTTCATACCCCACCTGCAGGATATTGAGGTTGCGTGCTGTTCAGGATATGTAATGCCTTTGGCCATGCTTGCTGAACCATGTGCTACTGACAGAATTCTTCAATGCCAAGGACACGCTATCCCTCACATGGTGGTGCAAGATAGGGACAGCTTTTTGGGCAAAGAAATGGCATCTGGTGCCTGGTACTGCGGTTAGCATGTAGCATCATGTTGCAGAAGTCATCTGTTTCCAGTAGCTTTAAGGCTGGCTTTTCTATCACCAGCACCTGTGCAATGCTTATGTTCAGGCTCTATGCTCATAGATGGTTAAGGTGGTATTTATTTTTCAGTTTCAAAAGCTGGAGGGTGGAGGGCTGACTGCTGACCTCTGATATGCTGGAATATGGGGTAGATGTCAGTGTAGGTGGAGGTGATGGTAACATAGCAACATAGTATGTAAGGCCCGAAAAAAGACATATGTCTATCCAGTTTAGCCTATTCCCCCTTCCCTTAAATTTGTACCAGAGGAAGGCAAAAAAAAAAAACCAAATGAGGTAGAAGCCAATTTTCCCCATTTAAAAGAAAAAAAAACCTTCCTGACTCTAGTCTGGCAATCAGAATAATCCCTGGATCAACAACCCTTCTGAAGTTATTAGTGATTTAATCATGTAATATTGCAATGCTAAACAAAGGCATCCAGGCCCCTCTTGAACTCTTTTATTAAGTTCCCCATCACCACATCCTCAGGCAGGGAGTTCCATAGACTCTGGAACTTTCTTACAGTAAACAACCCCCTTCAGCGTAGAAATCTTCTTTCCTCTAGATGTAGCGGACACCCCCTTGTTACAGTCACAGTCCTGAGTATAAATAGATAATCGGAGAGATCTCTGAATTGACCCCTGATATATTTATACATATGGGGTTGGACAAAAATATGGAAACACCATACAAAATGCGTGGGATTTTAATCATTAGCACTGAGTTGGCCTTCTGACCCCTGTTTGGCTGAGATCTTTCCTATGCTCTGCTATCAGTGGGTTTGGGAGCAAGCTGTTAAAAGCAGCTGAGTGGCTTAAATCCCGTACCAATGGAACCTTGTTGCTTGGGCAGATGTTCACATCTACCCGGCGGCCTTTATGTCATATTACCTCCACCTAAGTTACATGGAATTATAAATCATATTTCAGTAAGACATGTAGAGACAGATTTTAAAGCATGCATTTCATACAGTGTTTCCATATTTTTGTCGACCCCCTGTAGTTTTTAGGTCGCCCCACAGCCATCTTTTTTCTAAACTAAATAATCCCAATTTTGATAACTTTCTGGGTATTGTAGTCCACCCATTCCATTTATTACTTCAGTTGACCTGCTCAAGTTCTGATAAGTCCTTCTTCAGTACCGATGCCCCAAACTGTACACAATATTCCATGTGTGGTCTGACCAACAACTTGTAAAAAGGCAAAAAAACTTTTCTTGTTGAGTGCCCCTATACTTTTTTTGATGCACGCCATGATCCTATTTGCCTTGACAGCAGCTGTCTGACACAGGTTGCTCTAGTTAAGATTACAGTTAACTAAAATCCCCAAGTGCTTCTCCATGTTAGCTATGTTAGTTTTGCTCAGTGGTTTCCCATTTAGTGTGTAATGGTGACATGTATTTCCTCTGCCCATGTGTATAACCTTACATTTATCAGTGTTTAACCTAATTTGCCACTTTTCTGCCCAAGTTCCCAACTTATGATGGTGGTGGTTGCTTAACTTCTGCTCTCCATTTCCAACTCCTGGCTCTGAAGTCTGCAGCCTCGTCATCATATGCGAAGGAGAGGCCTGATGTAGACATGCTACTGCATCTACACAAAACTGTCTCTCTGTGCTCAGAGGCTCCAGCATGAACAGGAAGGGAAATGGAGGCAGAGGCAGCTACAGCAGCGGAAGAGGGAGCGGGATGAGGCTGACTCTTCGCCCTCTGACCCAGTTGGACTCTCCAAGGCAGCGGGTAGTGTGAATTGAGGTCACTGTTGTGTTGAGGTTGTTTATGTTCTTGCAGCATTTTAAATACTTCCTGTAGATGACCACTCTTCTGTTATCAGCTGCTGTTTCAAAGAATACCCAGGCTGCACCAGTCCTGTTAGCAGACCTAGATCTGGGCCTGATATTGCAGCAGCTGAGATTAGTAGTATCTGTTGGTGGCGGCGTGGCCCTTTTGTTTTCCTGCAACCACCCTACTGCCTTTCTTGCCAGAGTACTGCCGCAAAATATCCGCTTCTTACTTCTTCCCCTACCAGCTACTATCGTGACTCTCCTTGTCTGTCCATGTTGGGTCAACTACCTCATCATCTTCCACCTCCTCTTCATTATCATTCTCCTTCTGAGTGGGTAAGGGGTAAACTGCCAGGGGTTAAACTGCCAGGCTCTGAGGTTTCTCTGTATATGGCTGTTAGACTAGGAGCCTGGCTGTCAGTAGTCAGCTAAGCTACCACCTTAAAAAGATGTATGTGCAGATTAAAAGCCCATTAGTGAGGTCAGTAAAAAGGCCGTCACTAACGGCTTAAAAAAGTAAGCGGCTGTCTAGTCCAATCTGGTATTGTAAATAATTTATAACTAAGCCTCTCAATATTCTGCACTTCTGGTCAGCTCTATGTTCCATTTTGGATCTATATATGTGACGTATCTAATGGTCTGCATTGAATTTAATGCAAATTATGCTTTATGCTGGCTGTTTTTCTATAACTTTTTAATTTTCTCTCTCTAATTAATAATTATTTTTCATCCACTCTTTGTCATCATCAGTCTAAGGTCTTTTAGGGCGAAATGCGTGAATGGCAGTGTGGTTACCCTGTTTAGAAAGGAAATTGATAGGTATTTGATAGGGTCCCTATTTAGTTATCTTTAAGTGTATGATTAAAAGTTATGTTTTAACTTCTAAATGGTTGTCCGTTTTAAGGTTTCTTTGACAATTTTAGGTGGACTCTTGTCTTGACATTTTGGCAACAAACTCCAGTATTCAGGGCTCTTTCACATGGACGCTGCCAAAAATTGCACGAACGGGAGAAAGCCGTGAACAAGTCTAAATCTCCCGTATTCTAAGCCATTCAAATGGCTGGACTGCGATGCTAAGGTCTTTCCCCCCTCCCCTTTCCGGCTGATAGCGGCAGTAGAAGCTTTCATAGAAGCCTATAGAAGCCTATGGGAGCTGCGGGCAAGGGGAGGGGGAGTGACTTTAGCAGCGCTTGTCATGCTAAATTCCCTCCCTCTCCCTTCCCAGCCTATGGGAGCTGCCGACGAGTCACTGCTAAACTCCCTCCCCTTACCTTTTTTCATGGCTCTCATAGGCTCCTATGGGAGTTCATGGGAACGGCTGGTGTATTCCAGCAAAAGATAGGACAAGGTGATTTTCTAATAGTAATAGTCTAATGCTTTCCATTCTGGGCAGCAGCCTCATGGGCTGCAGGAAACAACATACGGTAGGGCTGTTGCCTTCTCTGGGGAAGTGTTCTTCACATGTTCTGTGAAGGCCCTTTTACACTAAATGATTATTGTTCAAAAAAATAATTCAAACGAGTGAAAGCTCAGTCTAAACGACGAACTATAAATCGTTCACTTTTCGTTCGTTTGATGCAGGCATGAAAATCAGTGTTGGCTCGCTCATTGATCATTCAGTTTAAATAGCAATCATTCCATCATTCACATATAAGTGAATGAGAATGATTGTACGATTTCTCAAATAAACGAGCAAACGATGTATCTGCCTGTATAAACTCTGACATCGCTCATTTAAACAATATATTGTTTGGTGTAAATGGACATGTTCAGAGGTCACTGTACAGAGAGGGAGAGGAGGTGAGCTGTGACATCACCTATTGTAAATGGTGGTTTCCATGTTATCTACATATAGGCATTACCTTTCATTATAATCCTATCTGTATGTTAATAAGATGACTAATGAAAAGTTTTCACTACAAAACAGAAAGTGACTATTATAAGATCAAAAAAATTAGGGAGAGACATAGAAAATAAAAAAAAAACACCACAAAAAATATGTTTAGCATGAAAGCTCAACTTAAACAATAGGTCATTTTCTGAATACACATTGTATTTAGACCCCTTTCACGGGGGCAAAGCGTTTTCATGCTGGTTGCATTGTGGCCGAAAGACACGTGAAAAGAAAAAAGCCACGATGAAGTCGCGGACAAAATTCACATTTCTCGTCCATGCACATGAATAGCTGCGGCGTATTAGCGAAAATATATGCTGTAGCTTGGAAATCTCTCAGTCAGCATAAATCCTCGAAAAGTCTTCTAATGCCTAAATATAGGCACCAGTAATATTTTTGCAGCACTGGCTGCTGCTAAACTCCACCCCCTCAACCCTTTTTGTTCAGCTCCCATTGGAGTCTATGGAAACCGCCAGCATATCTCGGTCGAAAGCTAGGGCAAGACCTATCTTTTCCGGCTACATATAAAATCGGCTGCCGTATTCAGTCGCTGATGTCTTATAATTTCCAGCGTGACATTTTTACGCAGCTCCGTAATTGGTCGCTGATGCCTTATAATTCCCAGCGTGATGTTTTTACGCAGCTAAAAATTGGTCATCTGAATGAATGCATTGGAAACTAATTCTTCAGATTATCGCGTTTTTTTGTATGTAGCTAAATTAGCTGATAAAACCGCTCGTGTGAATAAAGCCTTAATATAAGAAAATGTGAAGGAGTGCTATGAGCTTAGATCTCCCAGACTTCAATGGCAGCAGGCACACTAAGAGCAGGCTCACACGTATGTAATTCAATCACGGATTATGTGCACGCGGTGAATGGATCTAATGAAAGTACATTGACTTTCATTGACACATTCACAATTACGGAAATACATTGCATATAATACTCTAATAAAAAACAATGTAGCATGTTCTACTTTAGGGCGGTTTCAAAAGGCCATAAGCACAACTACACTTGCCGCTAGTTGCGCATGAACAAGTTTTTTTTTTTATCTCGGCCATTTAAATTCCACGCCAAGAGAAAAAAAGCTTAGCGCAGGAGTTTGAAAAAAATAGCGGGAAGATACGTCCTGCCCTATTTTTCCCGCACATAGTATTAACCCTTTCCAATCCAATTTTGGATTCAGGATTTCCTAAAAGGCTTTCTCTTTTTGCTGTTATACAACGGTGCCATCTGCTGGCTAAAGCCAGTGTGTGTGCGCCAGAGAGTCTCCAACAGCGGAGTGGCTGAAAATAGACGGTAAGAATACCCTGTCGGACGTCTTCTAACATTGGAGCTGTACAATCTTCAATCAGAATGTAGGAAGATGTCAGACAGTGGATTGGAAAGGGTTAACTATGTGCGGGAAAGATAGGGCAAGTCCTATCTTTTCTCGGGCAAAGTACTCACTCCCCAAAAAAGAGCTAGTGAAAATGAAACAATTGATTATCACAGTCACGTCACGGGACTAAAACACAATGTGTTTAAGCCCTTACTATCAGAGATGAGCGAACGTGCTCGTTTAGGGCAATTACTCGATCGAGCATCGCTTTTTTCGAGTAACTGCCTACTCGGGCAAAAAGATTCAAGGGGCGACGGGGGGCGGTGGGCTGGAGCAGGGGGTAGCAGGGGGGAACAGTGGGGAGCTCTCTCTCTCTCTTTTCCCCCCACTCCCCACCGCAACCCCCCCGCCGTCCCCTGAATCTTTTCGCCCAATTAGGCAGTTACTCGAAAAAAGCAATGCTCGATCGAGTAATTGCTCTAAACGAGCACGTTCGCTCATCTCTACTTACTATGTAATACACGCGGTAGAGCCCTATTGTCCTCTCGGGGCATGTAATAAACGCTTGTACATACGCAATTATTTTGTGTATGTGCTGCATTTAAACGCACCATGGCTAAGTGACAGAGCGGGAAATTTTAAAAAAGAAAGCCTGCCTATGACAGCGTGTGTGAGATACATTGTCATGCACAGACCAAAAAATGCTGCTATATACAGCAAAACGCCGACTCACACAGCGGTGAAACGCTGCAATATTCGCGCAGCGCTTTACGCATTCGGTCGTTTGAGCTTGCCCTGGAGTGCGAACATATCTTGATTTCTGCTGCACTACTCAAATGGAAGGGGACTTGTACCTATGAGGCACTAAGGTATACAGTGGATATAAAACGTCTACACCCCCCCTGTTAAAATGACATGTTTTTGTCATGTAAAAAAAATCCAACCAAGATGAATCATTTCAGATTTTTTAACATGACAAAAACATGTCATTTTAACAGGGGTGTGTAGACTTTTTATATCCTCTGTATACCCTAAGTGTCTGAGATAGTAATTTGCATCTGCTGAAGTGATGTCCACTGGATGATTGACAGAAATCATCAGTTTCTGAGATATTCTCGTGAAAGTCATTTGTAAACTGACATTGGATTTTATGTACATTTTATTTTTACTGTATTTTATCTTGAAATTAAGTGTTGCTCGGGAGAAGGCATATTGATTCTAAATAATCTAAATTCATTAAAATAAGGAATGAAAGTAATTTTCTCTCTTCTAATATAGCTGATATAATGCACAGAGGATACAAGACCTTGAGTCATCTAAGTAATTAAGAAACAATTACCCCTTCCCTCCATTATCTACTTTTTATTTAGGATTTTTGTCGGAAGCAGCAGATTACAAATGGCTACAGATCTATTAAGAATGCTGGCTCAGGGCAAAATCCGATGTAAGGAACCTGTCAAAATGATGATGGATAAAACACATATTTGACAGATGGCTTAGATTCTGGATATCTTAATCATATTTGGCTAGACTGCTGCCTTCTTCAAAACCTAAAAGCTTTTATAAACTTTTGATCATAAAAAGGTCAACATGTTTTGCTACAGATTTTAGGCAATTTTAGTTGAAAGTGGAAATAATTTGTTGTTGCTCTGTGTCTGGAATTTATTTAGTCAGGGATAACAACTTGACCAATGATTAAATAGCGTTAGGTCCGAAAACGTTACGTAATTTTTTATAGTAGTGTTCTTTGTTAATTAATTTTATGCTGTACTCGTATCTAAATGCTGTATGTAATAACTGTGGATGTGGAACCACTGTGTCAACGTACCGGGTAGGTGAAGATCCGATCCAGCACGGCTGACAGCCAACCCCAGTGTGGGAGGTAAGATACCAGATGAACAGCCCCGTATATGGATGGAAACTAGGGAAGGTAATTTGCCCTGTACTAATAACCAGGAAAGGGGAACCCCTGCATATAAGCAGAGCACTCGTCCCAATAAGGACGACCCCATGGTCTTATTCTGGGCGCTGACTTACCCTGGCGGGCCAGAACACCTATAGGACAAAGATAGAACAACAACGGGGAGTACAGAAACAAAGAAGGAACCAGCTGACAAGGATAAACAGAGAAGTGGACAACGGGAATAACAGACCACAGAGTACACAAACGAAGAACACACAACACAAGTAGAATGCAAGGTAACTGCTGAAGCAGCGGCTGGACATGAAGTGAAGGAAACAAACACTCAACAACACTGCAGCAAGATCTGAAAGGACCAGGGCAGCTATATAGGATGGTGATTAGAAAAGGAGCATCAGCTGAACAGGAGGCCTGAAGCTATTAACCCTAGGAGTGCTGGAAGAGAGTAAATATATAAGCTCAGGGAGCAGAGAGAATGGGACGACGCCCATATTTGCCAGACACAGAAACAGAAGATTGTGTCTGAACAGTGCACCTAACACAGTATGTATCGTATACTATACAACTGATACTAGAGATCATGATTGTTTGGGTATATTTACAAGCAGTGTATTTTTTTGAAGAAGTTTTTGCAACTGTTCCAGTTATCTGAATGTAGCTTGCCGCTAAAGCAGCCCAACACATGAATGGAGCTGATTTTCTGAAATGCAACTGCCATTTATAAATAGGAAAATGTGTTTCTATAAAAGCTGTTGTCACGTCCGTGCAGCCCTGTCAAGGTAACCAACTGACAGAGGGCAGGAACAGACTGGGCGATGTGTATAATGCAAGAACTAATGGTGAAGCTATATGTCTGAGACAAGGCAACTGGCATAAGTGGAGTCTAGGGTCTTTCCCTGAACTGCCTCAAATTGACCTGCCTATAAAGTAGGGTGCCCGCCTTGAAGAGGGCATCCTTGCATCATGAGCCTAGAAAGTTTCCCTATGCAACCCTAGGTAAAGTATAAAGATGAGGGAATACACAGAAACATGGTGGAACAATACAGACAAACAAACAAACTGAGAACAAATTATGAGGAGAAGCAGAAAGTTGCAGTCCGAAGACCAAAGTCGAAAAAGACGTGTGCATTCACATACAAAGTAAAACCCACAAGCTCCAAGACAAACAAACCAAGCTATTGAGCTGGATCAGTATAGAAATTTATTACTGGCAGAGCCTCATGTGGCGTAGAGTGTTAAGGCAGCAGAAATGCTGCCCTAAGCTCTCACTCATGACCTGAAGGTTGACCCACATGGTTCAGGTAACTGACTTCCGAGGTCGGTAAAATGAGTACCCAGCTTGGTGGGGGTAATGAGTAAAGCGCTATATAAATAACAAGGTTTATTTATTTAATAACAAGATTTACTAGCCAAAAGCAGCCAGTAAAATACCCTGAGACACTGATAGGCTGACTGAGATATCGGTGCATCATGTCATCACGGACCTACAAATGCACCCAGTCCCTGTCGGGGCAGATGGCGCCATGAAACACAAAATATCACTGCTCATCAGTCATAAAACTGCATGTAAAAATAAAAAAATAAACAGACACTTTTCATGTAATGAAAAAATTTAATGTCCAAAAATCAGTTTTTCAGACCTGCATTGGTTTTTCCATATAATCTTATCCGAACCATGTAATCAGGTAGCATATTACCATTCTAAAGGTGTCCTTCTGGTAAATTCTAGGGTTCCAAAAAATCCAAAAGTGTTGATGAAAATTAAATAAAACCTTCAAAGCAATAAGATGAATAAATTTGGAATCCCTTTAAAGAAAATATTTGGAATAAATGAGATCAATGGATTCATATGTGGTTATCAAAGTTATGACCAGTATATGAATGCTTATCAGAGTATACATGTTTGCTTTATACATTTTTAGATGGTCAAAAGAGAACACGATTTGCATGTAGTTTCCTAGAAAAAAATGTATTTTACTTCCCAGCAGAGTACACAAATAAGAATAATTCATAGCAAAAATCTACACTTCAAAGTCTTCATGCTTATCAATGAGAAATGCATTGAATGAAAACTGAATGTCCAAAAAATAAAACTTTTACCCTTCTCCCATATGGTGCATAGCAAATGATCCATGATATCATGTACAGATCTCCTACAGTATATGTGATCAAATCCAGAACCACTGAATGTATCTGGTAAGGTATTCATATGAACATCATTATTTAAGATTAGTTTTGATAACTACTAGAGATGAGCGAGCACCAAACTGCTCGGGTGCTCGTTGCTCGAGTCGAACTTTCCGCGATGCTCGAGGGTTCATTTCGAGTAACGAACCCCATTGAAGTCAATGGCGACTCGAGCATTTTTGTATATCGCCGATGCTAGCTAAGGTTTTCATTGGTGAAAATCTAGAAAACCCAAAAAAGTGATGGAAACGACACAGAAACGGATAGGGCAGGCGAGGGGCAACATGCTGGGCTGCATTTCAGGTTCCCAGGTCCCACTATTAAGCCACAATATCGGCAAGAGTGCCCCCCCCCTACCAATGTTTACTTTGGACAAACCCTCATTAGTAAGCCACACCTTAGCTAAGCACCACACTACCTCCAACTAAGCACAAGCACTGCCTGCGGGACACACCGCTGCCTCTTCTCCTGGGTTACATGCTGCCCAACCCCCCCGCACGACCCAGTGTCCACAGCGCACACCAAAGTGTCCCTGCACAGCCTTCAGCTGCCCTCATGCCACACGCTGGCCTCATAGCCACACCACCCTCATGTCTATTTATAAATGCATCTGCCATGAGGAGGAACCGCAGGCACACACTGCAGAGGGTTGGCAGGGCCAGGCAGCGACCCTCTTTAAAAGGGGCGATGCTGTACAGAAGCAATGAGAAATCCAATCCTGTGCCCCCTCTGTCAGGAGCTGCAAACATGGGCATAGCAATGGGGAATCCATGTGCCCTACAGTATTCATTCCGTCAAGGTGTCGCATAGCTCAATTGACACTGCAAGGGGAAAGCCGTCTGCGCTCTGCCCTCTACCCAAGTCAGTCAGTGTCTTTGTGCCAGACAAGTCAAACACCGCGATGGGAACTAAGTTTGCACAAACAGCATAGGTGGGTCCTAGGAAACCCAAGACATGAACAAAAAATTGATCTGAGCGGCCAAACATGGCAGACTTGCACCGCGCCCAGGACATAGGCCTCATCCCACAGCTTCAGCAATCCTAGGCAGGAAGCGGACTGTCACTGCACCCAGGACATAGGCCTCTGCACAAACCCTCAGCAATCGAGGGCCTACAGCGGACTCCAATGCTAGCGTAGCTGTGCACGTCTCATTAGCGCTGTATTGTTCCTCTAGTTTGTCACAATGCAGTGCCCCGGATAGTAGAGCTAACGTCAGATTAAAGACAGGTGGGCTTCGGCCCACACTGCATGCCCCAGTCTGACCGGGGTTTTTTATAAATAGTCACAGGCAGGTACAACTCCGCAATGGGAATTCCGTGTGCACCCACAGAATGGGTGGCTCCCTGGAACCCACCGGCGGTACATAAATATATCCCATTGCAGTGCCCTGGACAGCAGAGCTAACGTCAGATTAAATGCAGGTGGGCTTCAGCCCACACTGCATGCCCCAGTCAGACTGGGGCTCTTTATAAGTAGACACAGGCAGTTACAACTCTGTGTGGACCGACAGCATGGGTGGGTCCCAGGAAGTCACCGGCGGTACATAAATAAATCCCATTGCATTGCCCAGCACAGCTGAGGTAACGTCAGATTAAATGCAGGTGAGCTTCGGCCCACACTGCATGCCCCAACCTGACCGGGGCTTTTAATACATAGACACAGGCAGGTACAAATCCCCTATGTGAAGTCCCTGTGGACTGACAGCATGGGTGGCTCCCTGGAACCCATCGGCGGTACATAAATATATCCCATTGCAGTGCCCTGGACAGCAGAGCTAATGACAGATTAAATGCAGGTGGGCTTCAGCCCACACTACATGCCCCAGTCAGACTGGGGTTCTTTATAAGTAGACACAGGCAGGTACAACTCCGTGTGGACCTACAGCATGGGTGGGTCCCAGGAAGCCACCGGCGGTACATAAATAAATCCCATTGCATTGCCCAGCACAGCTGAGGTAACGTCAGATTAAATGCAGGTGGGCTTCGGCCCACTCTGCATGCCCCAGTCAGACTGGTTTTTTTTATAAGTATACACAGGCAGGTACAACTCCCTAATGCGTAGTCCGTGTGGACCCACAGCATGGGTGGGTCCCAGGAAGCCACCGGCGGTGCATAAATAAATCCCATTGCATTGCCCAGCACAGCTGAGGTAACGTCAGATTAAATACAGGTGGGCTTTGGCCCACACTGTATGCCTGAGTCAGACTGGGGTTCTTTATAAGTAGACACATGCAGTTACAACTCCGTGTGGACTGACAGCATGGGTGGGTCCCAGGAAGCCACCGGCGGTACATAAATAAATCCCATTGCATTGACCAGCACAGCTGAGGTAACGTCAGATTAAATGCAGGTGGGCTTCGGCCCACACTGCATGCCCCAGTCTGACCGGGGTTTTTAATACATAGACACAGGCAGGTACAAATCCCTAATGTGAAGTCCCTGTGGACCCAAAGCATGGGTGGCTCCCTGGAACCCACCGGCGGTACATAAATAGATCCCATTGCAGTGCCCTGGACAGCAGAGCTAACGTTAGATTAAATACAGGTGGGCTTCGGCCAAGAATGTTTTTATTGTTGGAGTAGGAGGATGGGGATGTTTTTCAGGCAGTACGTGTCCTGTCCCCGTGTCCGTGGTTATATGCACCTTACCAGTAACCGCTTTGTGGGATAGTGGTCGCGACTGTGGACATATTAGCGCGGTTTTATTCCGTTGGTTTTCGGAATGTGGCCAGGATTAAGTGGGCCATGGTGGGGGGCTTTCTTATTGTGTCGTTTAACCCCTTAACGACGGCCCCATCGGGAAACTACGTCCTCAGAAAGTGGGCCTAAATCCTAGAGGACGTAGTTTTATGCATCCTCTTTGGATTGATGCCCACTGGCCTGAGGACGTGACAGCTCCATGCTGTCGGTGCCCGCAGGTAGCCGACAGCATGGAGCTGTCATCCCAGGATGCGGGCAGTCCCCCCCGGCATTGCGATCGGCGCTATAAAATGAATAGCGCCGATCGCAAAAAAGTAAAGAAAACAGTGTTAAAAAGTAGTAATTCAGCTGCTATGATGGATCGGATCCATCACGGCAGCTGAAAATACTCACACGGCTTGTCGGCGGTGTCCCCCGGAGATCTGGTCCTCCCGGACCCGCCGGCGGCCTTCTGCGCATGCGCGCCTGACGATGACGTCACGCGCACGCGCAAAAGCCCGGGTGTCCCCGGCAAATTTAAAATCTCCTGGCTCCCGGCTCCTGAAGGTAGCCGGGAACCAGGAGGTGTTACCGGGGACCACTGTGAGCGGTCCCCGGGCCCGCGATCACCGCTATCCATTGCGATAGCGGTGATCGCGAAAAAGTTTAAAAAGTAAAACAAAAGTAAAGTTTCACCTCCCCTCATGGATCGGATCCATGAGGGGAGGTGAAGATACTCACCCCCGGTCCTCTGCGATGTCCCGATGTCCCGGGACCCGAAATCCCCATCTGCGCATGCGCGCCCGATGATTGACATCCAATGGATGACAGTGATCATGTAAAGTAAAAAAAAAAGTGCAAAAAGTAAAAAAAAAAAAATAAAAAAAGGGGTAAAAGGTAAAAAAAACAAAAGTGCAAAAAGTAAAAAAAAGTGCAAAAAGTAAAAAAAAGCTTGCGTTTCATCTCCCCCCACGGATCATATCCGTGAGGGAGGATGAAATGACGTACCTAAGGCCTGCGGATTTATCCGTGGACCTCACCCCAGCTTCTGCGCACGCGCCCGTCACCAATGTGGCAGGCGCATGCGCAAAAGCCGTGGTTTTTAAAAAATCTCCCTGCTCCTGGCTACAAAACTTAGCCGAGAGCCTGGAGATTTCACGGAGGGCCGCGGTGAGCGGTTCCTGATCACGTGTTCGCTGTTATCCAAAGAATAATGGCGATCACGTAAAAGTTAAAAAAAGGTGAAGCTTCATCTCCCCTCACTGATGCGATCGGTGAGAGGAGATAAAAAATTTTACCGGAGGTCTCCATATTTACACCCCGACGCAATCTTCTTCCGTGAACTTTCCCGTATTCTGCGCATGCGACCGCTGGCAAAACACCGGACACATGTGCAGGAGGCGGGGAGCCCAGGAAACTTAATATCTCCTTGCTCTCGGCGACCAACGGTCACCGAGAGCCTGGAGCAGTGACGGGTGGCCTCGTTGAGCGGTCCCCGGTCACGTGAAAAAATGGTAGCGATCTACCTTTGGCCGGTCTCACATGACCGGATAGGAATTACGGATTCCGCATGCGTTTGATTAGCGGTAATACGCAGATCAATCGCATTGGATTACACAATTCCGCTCACATTAGCGGGTTGGAATTGCGTAATCCACTCGCAGAAAAGAGAACGCAGCAGGTTCTATTTTACCGCGGATATCCGCAACATAGAGCCCATTGTGCTCCATGGTCGTGGATATACCCGCAGCCCATACGCAACTACGTTGTATACGGGCTGCGGGTACCCGTGTCATCGCTAAGCGACGGTGCGGGAAATACAAGCAACAAAAAAAAAAGTGTACTGCGCATGACCGCCCGTGTAAGTACGCAGTTATGCGCAGTACATTACGCGGCCGTACGCAGGGTCACAGCCGGGCTCACAGCCAGGATCCGCTGCGGGCCTCCACAAGCGGATTCCCCATACGGCTGCGTGAGCCCGGCGTTATTCAGACCGCTACCTGTAATACGCAATTTACAAGAAGCCCCGGGAACGCCCGCCTTCATGCAGTTCCAGGAGCAGCTTGTTGAGCGCCTTCTGTGTGAGACCGCCGCACCTCATCAAGCTTACGGAGACTCACAGAGCGCCACTTTTTACACCCCATCCCCGCCGCTGAGGTCAAAAAATGACTCTCAAAAAGCATGAGAGGAGGGGGGATACCCGGTTTTATTGCCCCATGTGCCCATCCCAACCAGCCTCCATAATTACCCGTCTTTGGAAATACTACACAGTTCACATTATTACTTTTATCTAAGACTTGGGGAACGCCGAAAAGGGCGTGGGGGGGGGGGGATTTTAGGGAGTCAATTTTTATTCCGTACAAATGAGCAATGGGGCCTGGAATTTATTCAGTTATGCCCTGCAATCCAACGGGTGTTCCCTCCATTACAGGCCTTGCCATGTTTCCTGTAAGTAGATTAGGGCCACAATGGGTATGTTTTTGAACACGGGACAAACGGGGGTATCCATTTGGGGGTGAATGCCTTCATTCCTATGTAAACTGTACAAAAAAAAGTTTTTAAATTGACAAAATTGCCAAAAAAATTAAAATTGTAATTTTTTTCTTCTGCTTTGCTGAAATTTATTCAAATACTGTGTGGTCAAAATACGCAGTACACCCCTAGATGAATTCGTTAAGGGGTCTAGTTTTTAAAATGGGGATATTTGTGGGGGTCTTTATAGTTTTGGACGCTCAATGACTCTATAAGTGGGCAATGGGGCCTGGAATTTATTCCGTTGTACCCTAAAATCCAACGGGTGCTCCTTCCATTATAGGCCTAGCCATGCGTCCTTTAAGTAGATTAGGGCCACAAGGGGTATGGTTCTGAGCACGGGACAAACAGGGGTATCCATTTTGGGGTGAAAGTCTTCATTCCTATGTGTGCTGTACAAAAAAAACAGTTTTTAAATTGATACAACTGCCAAAAAAATGAAAATTGTATTTTTTTTCCTACTGCTTTGCTTAGATTTATTCAAAAATTGTAGGGTAAAAATACACAGTACACCCCTAGATTAATTCGTTAAGGGTCTAGTTTTCAAAATGGGATCATTTGTGGGGGTTCTCTGTCGTTTTGGCCGCTCAAGGGCTCTACAAGTCTGCAATGGGGTCTAAATCACCTTCATGCTAAATTTCTGTTCTGAAAGCCACCGACTACTCCTTTCATTTTGCGCCCCGTTGTGCATCCAGACAAAAGATTAGGGCCACAATGGGTATGTCTCTGAACACGGGACAAACAGGGGTATCCACTTTGGGGTGCAAGTCTTCATTCATGTGTGTGCTGTACCAAAAAAGCAGTTTTTAAAACGACAGAATTGCCAAAAAAACGAAAATCACAATTTTTTCCTTTTGCTTTGCTTCAATTCATTCAAAAACTGTGGGCTCAAAATGGTCAGTACACCCCTAGATAAATTCATTAAGGGGTCTAGTTTTCAAAATGGGGTCACTTGTGGGGGTTCTCTTTGATTTTGGCCGCTCAAGAGCTCTACAAAAGTGCTATGGGCCTAAAACTCCTTCAAGCAAAATTTATGTTCTGAAAGACACCGACTACTCCTTTCATTTTGGCTCCCGTTATGCATCCAGACATAAGATTAGGGCCACAATGGGTATGTTTCTGAACACGGGAGAAACGGGGGTATCCATTTTGGTGTGTAAATCCTCATTTTCATGGGCTCTATAGGAAAAAAATATGTCTTTAAAATGACATATTTGCAAAAATATGAAATTTTATTTTTTGTCCCCTAAATTGAACTAATTCCTGAAAAGAACTGGTGGGGTCAAAATACTCATGACACCCCTCAGTGAATACACTAAGGGGTGTAGTTTTTAAAATGGGGTCATTTGTGGGTGTATCTATTATTCTGACACTTATGAGCCTCTGCAAACTTGGCTTGGTGCAGGAAAACAAAGTGCTCCTCAAAATGCTGAAAAGTAATGTTAAATTTGTACGTCCTCTAAATGGTTAAAAAAAACACAAACGTTTTTCAAGTGTGCATTCAGAATAAAGTAAACAGATGGAAATACATATCTTATCAAAAATTTGTACAGTATGTTTGGACATATTTGAGATATTACGGTTGAAAATGTGAAAAAATGACAATTTTTTCAAATTTTTTCCAATATTGGTACTTTTAATAAATATACACAAATTATATCGGTCTCTTTTTACAATCTAAATGAAGTACAACATGTGGCGAAAAAACAATGTCAGAATCACTGGGATATGTAAAGCCTTTACGGAGTTATGCCACGTTGAACGACGCATGTCAGATTTCCAAAATTTGGCTCCGTCACTAAGGCGCAAACAGGCTTCGTCACTAAGGGGTTAAGGTGAAATTCTTGGAATGCCACCAGGCGGACCACTGCGAAAGCATTTGCCAAGAATGTTTTCATTGTTGGAGGAGGAGGACGGGAAGTTTTTTAGGCAGTACGTTTCCTGTCCCCATGTCCGTGGTTATATGCACCTTCCCAGTGACCACGTCGCTGAAAAGTTGTCCGCCTGGGGAACCTAGTAGCGCGGCGTCGCCACCATCATGTCTTTGGGAAGCCTCCGTTTCCACTACCCTGTAACATTGCAGTAGCAGCAGTATAGGCAGAGCCGAGAATTAGTAACATTTCAGCGGTAAGATTATGCACAAACCCCTGTAACATTTCATTGGCAGCAGTGACGACAGACCCCACTAACATTTCATTTGCAGCAGTATACACAGACCCCAGTAACATTTCAGTAGTATCTGTATAGACAGACCCCAGTAACTGTTCAGTAGTATAAGTCTAGACAGAACCCAGTAACATTTCAGTTCCAGCAGTATTGACAGACCCCAGTAAGATTTCAGTAGTATCAGTTGTGACATGCCCCAGTCACATATCAGTTCCAGCAGTGCAGACAGACCCCAGTAACAGTAATGTTGAAGCACTATGGGCAAAGCAGCAGATAAACATTTCCCTGGCAGCAGTGTAGGGAGAGCAAAGTATTTGTAACATTTCAGTAGTAGCAGTATAGTCAGACCCCAGTAACAGTAACGTAGAAGCAGTATGGGCAAAGCAGCAGATAAACATTTCCCTGGCAGCAGTGTAGGGAGACCAAAGTATTTGTAACATTTCAGTAGTAGCAGTATAGTCAGACCCCAGTAACATTAATGTAGAAGCAGTATGGGCAGAGCCCACTATTAGTTACATTTCTGTTATAGCAGTATAGGCCTGCCCCAGTAACATTTCCGTTGAAGCATTATGGGCAGAGCCCAGTATTAGTAAAATTACAGTAGTAACAGTATACACCAACCAAGGTAACATTTCAGGAGCAGAAGTATCGGCAGACCGAAGTAACATTTCTGTTGCTGAAGTATAGTCAGACCCCTGTAGCATTACTGTGGCAGAAGTATAGGTAGGCAGAACAGAGTTACATTTCTGTAGCAAAAGTGTAGGCCAACCCCAGACACAGTGGTGTACCATGAGTGCAGGCAAAGCCCATAAAAATTACTTTGATTACATTGTAGGCGAGGGCCCGAAAAATTGTTGTACCGACAGTACAAATGTACCCCAGAAAAATAGCCCATGCCCAACCCAGAGGGCAGGTCAAACCCATTAATCGCTTAGCGTACTGTGGCTTAATTTTTAACTAGGCCTGGAGGCAGCCCAGTCAAAAAAAAATTGGTTCAGGTGGAAGTTTCAATGCTTTAATGTGAATTGAAACAGAAAAATATTATTTAGAAAAGTTATATGAGCCTTTTGGCCCACAGAAAAATTGCCCATTCGCTGTGATTACGAGAGGTTTCAGGAGGAGGAGCCGGAGGAGGAGGACGAATATCATACACAGATTGACAAAGGTCTTTAGGTAGCGCTGCTGTCCGCTGGTGGAGAATAGAAGTCTGGGGAAATCCAGGCTCTGTTCATCTTTATGAGTGTAAGTCAGTTGACAGGCGGGTACGCTTGTCCGTGATGATTCCCCCAGCTGCACTAAACACCCTCTCTGACAAGACGCTAGCTGCAGGGCAAGCCAACACCTCCAGGGCATATAGCGCGAGTTCGGTCCACGTGTCCAGCTTTGACACCCAGTAGTTGTACGGAGCAGAGGCGTCACGGAGGACGGTGGTACGATCGGCTGCGTACTCCCTCACCATCTTCTTACAGTGCTCCTTCTGACTCAGCCTGGACTGGGGAGGTGTGAGACAGTCTTGCTGGGGAGCCATAAAGCTGGCAAAGGCCTTGGAGAGTGTTCCCCTGCCTGCGCTGAACATGCTCTCTGATCTCCGTGGCTCCCCTTCTACTTGGCCCTCGGAACTGCGCCTTCTGCCACTAGCGCTGTCAGATGGGAATTTTACCATCAGTTTGTCCACCAGGGCCCTGTGGTATTGCATCACTCTCAAACCCCTTTCCTCTTCGGGAATGAGAGTGGAAAGGTTATCCTTATACCGTGGGTAAAGCAGTGTGTACACCCAGTAATCCGTAGTGGCCAGAATGCATCTAACGCGAGGGTCACGAGAAAGGCATGCTAACATAAAGTCAGCCATGTGTGCCAGGGTACCTGTACGTAACATATGGCTGTCCTCACTAGGAAGATTACTTTGAGTATCCTCCTCCTCCTCAGGCCATACACGCTGAATCGATGAGAGGCAAGCAGCATGGGTACCCTCTGCAGTCGGCCCAGCTGTCTCTTCCTCCTCATGCTCCTGCCCCTCCTCCTCCTCCTCCACGCGCTGAGATATAGACATGAGGGTGCTCTGACTATCCAGCAACATACTGTCTTCCCCTACCTCCGTTTCTGCCCGCAAACATCAGCCTTAATGCTTTGCAGGGAACTTCTCAAGAGGCATAGCAGGGGAATGGTGACGCTAATGATTGCAGCATCACAGCTCACCATCAGGGTGGACTCCTCAAAGTTTCCAAGGACCTGGCAGATATCTGCCATCCAGGCCCACTCCTCTGTAAGGAATTGAGGAGGCTGACTCCCACTTCGCCGCCCATGTTGGAGTTGGTATTCCACTATAGCTCTACGCTGCTCATACAGCCGGGACAACATGTGAAGTGTAGAGTTCCACCGGGTGGGCACGTCGCAAAGCAGTCGGTGCACTGGCAGATTAAACTGATGTTGCAGGGTGCGCAGGGTGGCAGCGTCCGTGTTGGACTTGCGGAAATGTGCGTTGACCCGGCGCACCTTGCCGAGGAGGTCTGACAAGTGTGGGTAGCCTTTCAGAAACCGCTGAACCACCAAATTAAAGACGTGGGCCAGGCATGGAACGTGCGTGAGGCTGCCGAGCTGCAGAGCCTCCACCAGGTTACGGCCGTTGTCACACACGACCATGCCCGGTTGGAGGCTCAGCGGCGAAAGCCAGCGGTCGGTCTGCTCTGTCAGACCGTGCAACAGTTCGTGGGCCGTGTGCCTCTTCTCTCCTAAGCTGAGTAGTTTCAGCACGGCCTGCTGACGCTTGCCCACCGCTGTGCTGCCGCGCCGTGCGACACCGACTGCTGGCGACGTGCTGCTGCTGACAAGTCTTGATTGCGAGGTAGAGGTTGCGTTGGAGGAGGAAGGTTTAGTGGAGGTGGCATACACCGCCGCAGATACCAGCACCGATCTGGGGCCCGCAATTCTGGGGGTCGGTAGTACATGAGCGGTCCCAGGCTCTGACTCGGTCCCAGCCTCCATTAAATTCACCCAATGTGCCGTCAGGGAGATATAGTGGCCCTGCCCGCCTGTGCTTGTCCACGTGTCCGTTGTTAAGTGGACCTTGCCAGTAACTGAGTTGGTGGGGGCGCGTACGATGTTGCGTGAGACGTGGTCGTGCAGGGCTGGGACGGCACACCGTGAAAAATAGTGGCGACTGGGGACAGAGTAGCGTGAGGCTGCCGCCGCCATCATGTTTTTGAACGGCTCAGTTTCCACCAGCCTGTAGGGGAGCATCTCCAGGCTGATCAATTTGGCTATGTGGACATTTAAAGCTTGAGCGTGCGGGTGCGTGGCGGCGTATTTGCACTTTCGCTCTAACGATTCTCTTAGCGACAGCTGGATGCTGCGTTGAGAGACATTGCTGGATGGGGCCGAGGACAGCAGAGGTGAGGGTGTGGGTCCAGGCCAGGAGACGGTCGTGCCTGTGTCGTGAGAGGTGGGTTGGATCTCAGTGGCAGGTTGGGGCCCAGGGGGAGAGGCAGTGGCGCAAGCTGGAGGCGGTGAACAGCCTTCGTCCCACCTTGTGGGGTGCTTGGCCATCATATGCCTGCGCATACTGGTGGTGGTGAGGCTGCTGGTGGTGGCTCCATGGCTGATCCTGGCACGACAAAGGTTGCACACCACTGTTCGTCGGTCGTCCGCCGTCTCAGTGAAAAACTGCCACACCTTAGAGCACCTTGTCCTCTGCGCGGTGGCTTGGCGCGAGGGGGTGCTTTGGGAAACAGCTGGTGGATTATTCGCTCTTGCCCTGCCTCTACCCCTGGCCACCCCACTGTCTCTTCCAACCTGTCCTGCGGCTGCAATTGCCTCCCCCTCTGAAGACCTGTCCTCAGTTGGCTTATCACACCAGGTGGGGTCAGTCACCTCATCGTCCAGCGGCCTTTCCTCCGAATCCTTTATGCGCTCCTCCCTCAGACTTAATGCCCTCACTACTACCTCACTGATAGACAACTGTGTCTCATCGTCATCGTCCTCCTCACCCACTGAAAGCTCTTGAGACAGTTGCCGGAAGTCCCCAGCCTCATCCCCCAGACCCCGGGAACTTTCCAAAGGTTGGGCATCGGTCACGACAAACTCCTCCGGTGGGAGAGGAACCATTGTTGCCCAATCTGTGCAGGGGCCCGAGAACAGTTCCTGGGAGTCTGCCTGGTCCTCAGAATGTGTCATTGTAATGGAGTGAGGAGGCTGGGAGGAAGGAGGAGCAGCAGCCAGAGGATTCAGAGTTGCAGCAGTGGACGGCGTAGAAGACTGGGTGGTCGATAGATTGCTGGATGCACTTTCTGCCATCCACGACAGGACCTGCTCACACTGCTCATTTTTTAATAAAGGTCAAGACGTGGACCCAGAAATTGTGATATGAAGCTGGGGACCTCAGAAACTGTCCTCTCTCCTACTCCCGCAGCAGCTGGCTGCGATTCACCTGGACCAGGAACTCGCCCTACGCCCACACCCTCACTTGGTACTCCGCGTCCTCGACCGCGTCCACGTCCTTTCCCCCAACCCTTACCCCTCAGCGTGCTGGATTAAGAATCGAGCAAAGACAGAGCGGTGTAAAAATGTTTGTGAATTATTGCCGCGCAGTTGGTGGCTGCCAGCAGTAATATAACGCTAAATGAAGCCAGAGATAAATTATAAGGAAGGCTGCACTTAGGCCTTGCTGTGAACTATGCAGTTTGGATGGATGTGAAGTCCCACAGGCCATGCAGGCAAATGCACCGGGTCTCCGGTAGCCGTAAAAAGGAATTTTTTAAAAATCTTCTTATTTTACTATGCAATGCAGGCTGAGGCTGTGCAGTGTGTATTGCACTTTCAATCAATGGGCGTCAGGCAGACCGTGAACTTTTGAGACAGCACACGTATAACACAGAGCGTTGTAGAAAATGTGTGGTTTCTTGGCGTACACTTAGAGGCAGACTGCAGTGAGGCAACGCAAAGTGCAGACAGAAATATGTTTAAATGAAGGCTGCACGCAGGCCTAGCTGTGAACTATGCAGTTTGGATGGACGTGAAGTCCCACAGGCCACGCAAGCAAATGCACTGGGTCACCGGTAGCCGTAAAAAGGAATTAAAAAAAAAAACTCCTTATGTTACTATGCAATGAAGGCTGAGGCTATGCAGTATGTATTGCTCTTTCAATCTATGGGCGTCGGGCAGACCGTGAACTTCTGAGACAGCACACGTATAACACAGAGCGTTGTAGAAAATGTGTGGTTTCTTGGCGTACACTTAGAGGCAGACTGCAGTGAGGCAACGCAAAGTGCGGACAGAAATATGTTTAAATGAAGGCTGCATGCAGGCTCTGCTGTGCAATGCAGAGGTACTACAACTCCCAGCAACCACAGAGTTAAATGCACACGGTCACAGGTTGCCCTAAAAAGAACCGTTGGGGTTCTTGTAGACAGGATTCTACACTACCACTGTCCCTGCCTGACCAATACTGCCCCTATACTGAAGTACAGACTGCAGCCTGAGAACGCTACAGCCTGCTCGCCCGATATACATAAAAAAAAAATTTGTGCAAAACTGCTCACAGCAGCCACAACAGTAATGCACTAGGTGAGCTGTGGCCCTCAGAAGGGCCGTTGTGGTTCTTGAAGACACTAACACTGTCCCTATAGCAGCAGCAGCATCAGCAGCACTGTCCCTGATCTCTCTTAGCGTGTGTCTGTGGCGAGCAGATTTTAATACTTGGGGGTCACTTGATCTCGCCAGCCACTCTCTGCAGGGGGGTGGGATAGGGCTGGAACGTCACAGGAGGAAGTTGTAATGCCTTCCCTGTGTTTCTATTGGCCAGAATTGCGCGCAAATTTCTCAGGGAAGGAAATGCAATGGAGTCGAGTACCGCGTGGTGCTCGTCTCGAGTAACGAGCATCTCGAACACCCTAATGCTCGAAAGAGTATCAAGCTCGGGCGAGTGCGCTCGCTCATCTCTAATAACTACTGATTAGTCCATTTCAATGGTACATGCTACAAACATCACCGTCATTCCTGACCAAAGCATTTTCTTAATAAACAGTAGTAATGATGATTTAAAACAGCGTTACCACTAGTTATTAATGGTTATGAACACCTTAGCAAACAAGCCTGTTTGAGCCTTAATGGCCAGGTCAAATTTTGGAAATCTGACATATGCCACTTTAACATAGAGTAAACCCGTAAGGGCCTTGCACATTCAAGTAATTCTAATATTGTTTTTTTTGCCACATAATGTACTTCATTCAGGTGGTAAATATAGACCAATAGAATTTGCATATATTAAAAGCACGAAAATTGGGAACATTTTGAAAGAATTGTGTTTTTTTCACATTTCAACTGCAATATGTCAAATATGTGAAACACACTGTCCAAATTGTTGGTGCTATATATTTCCATCTGTTTACTTTATTCTGGAAGCACATTTGAAAAACTTTAGTTGTTTTTTTTTAGCAATTAAGGATACGTACACATTTAACAGTAATTGTTACATTTTTGAGTAACATTTTATTTTTATACATCAAGCGAAGATTGCAAAGGCTCATAGGTGTCAGAATGATAGATACCCCCACAAATGACCACATTTTAAAAAGTAGACCTCTTAATGAATTCACTAAGGGGTGTCATGAATATTTTGACCCCACATTTTTTTTCAGGAGTTTTAAAGACAAGTTATTTTCTATAGTGTACGTGAAAATGAGGTTTTGCGCCCCAAAATGGATACCCTTGTTTGTCCTGTGTTCAGAAAACTTTGTGGCCCTAATCTGCTGCTTGCGCAATGGGACTCAGAATGAAAAGAGCAGCCGGAGGCTTTCAGAACAGAAATTATCCTCGAAGGTGCTTCAGGCTCCATTGCACGCTTGTAGAACCCTTGAGCCACCAAAACAATAGAAACCCCCCACAAATTACCTCATTTTGAAAAAAGACCCCTTAATGAATTTATCTAGGGGTGTAATGCGTATTTTTACCTTGCACTTTTTGAATGAATCTAAGAAAATCAGAAGGAAAAATTACAACTTTAAATTTTTTGGCAATTGTGTCATTTTAAAAACAGTTTTGTTTGTACAGCACACATATGAATGAAGACCTGCGCCTCAAAATCGATACCCCTGTTTGTCCTGTGTTCAGAAACATAATTCGTTGTAGCCCCAATCTGCTTACTGGACACATAAGTAGGCCTGTAATGGAAGTAAAACCCTTTGGCTTTCAGGGCACAACTGAATAAATTCTAGGCCCCATTGCTCACTTGTACAGCCATCAAGCTGTCAAAGTAATAAAATGCCTCCAAATGAAATCTGGACTCCTTAGCCATTTATCTAGGTGTGCCCTAAGAATTCTGACCCCACAGTTTTTAGCAAAAATTATTATAAAGAAGGTGAAAAATAAATACAATTTCATTTTTTTCCACAAATATGTCACTTTAATGACAGTTTTCTTTGTTTCAAGAAGAGGAAACTGGGGAGACGCACCCCAAATTTTATAGCACTAGTTCTTTTCTGTGCAACAATACTCCCAATGTAGCGCCAATCTGCCTACAGGACACATGGCTAGGCCTATAATCGAGGGAACATCCATTTGATTTCAGGGCACAAAGGAATAAATCCCAGGCCCCGTTGTACACTTGTGCAGAAAAAAAATATATAAACTTCCTAAAAAAAAAAAAATCCCCCCCAATCCCTTTTGTCATTCTCTAAATCTTAGATAAAAGTAATAATGTAAACTGTGTGGTAGGTCTCAAAACAGGGGTAATTAAAGAGGCCTGGTTGGGATGGGCACATGGGGCAATATAATGCCAGGTGTCCCTCCTCCTCCCATGCTTCTTGCAAACCCAACACTTTTGGGGGGGGGGGGGTATTTCTTGATCTCAATGGCAGGTATGGTGTATAAAAAGTGGCAGTCTGTGAGCCTACACACCTCCTCAAACTCGTAAGCTTGCTGATCTGCACTGGTCTGAAATAAAAGGTGCTCAACCAACTGCTCCTGGAATTGCAAGAACTTGAGCATTCCCTGGAACTTTTTGTAAATTACATAGGCATTATAGGTAGCGATCTGAATAAGGTAAATTGCTACCTTTTTATACTATTGGATAACAGCGATCAAGTGACTGGGGACCGGATTTAAAATCCCCACCTGCTGAAAGGGCTGTGTCTAATTGGCTGAGTGCTCAGCCAATCACAGGCAGTGCTCAGCCATTTATTGAATTATGAATGGCTGAGTGCTGCCTGTGATTGGCTGAGCACTGTGATCAATCACAGGCAGCGCTCAGCTTTCGTTCAATGAATGGCTGAGCTCTGCCTGTGATTGGCTGAGCACTGTGACCAATCACAGACAGCGCTCAGCTGTCATTCTATGAATGGCTGAGCGCTCATCCAATCAGACACAGCCCTTGCAGCAGGCAGGGATTTTAAATCCCCACCTGCTGAAAAAACTTCAGACCAGTGCAGGGGGACCAAGTGGCTAGACGCGCCTGAGCCCCAGCAGGGGCGGAGCGGTGAGTATATATTTTTTAAATTTTTTTACACATGCTAGGGATGATTTTCAGGGAAGGGCTTATTTTTAAAGCCCTTCTTTGAAAATCCCTGCAAGGCTTGCCATCATCCCATTGCTTTCAATGTAGCTGCAGAAGCACTGGCCCCATTGAAAGCAATGGGAGCACATTGCGCTCCTGTGCCCCAGCTGTGACAGCTGCGGTAGGGGAATTCTTCATCTCCACAGGAAGTCCCCTTTTTACTGAACACTGTGACTGTGTTGTCACAGTGTTCAGTGATGAGGGGACTCCCCGTGGAGATGAAGAAATCCTCTGCCACAGCTGTGGCAGAGGATCGCAATCTTATCTTTATGTTCTCAATGGGGCCTCCGCTGCTGCCAACGGCCCCATTGACTACAAGGTGAAACCCCTGGCATCCAAGGATTCCCCTGCTGCAGCTGTCACAGCCAAAGCAGGGGATAGCAATTGCACCACACTTTATGTGTGAATTTTAATTGCTTTTTGCAATTCGCTGTCCTATTTTTTACTGATGCTAATTTTTTGCGCATATAAAAATCGGACATGTGACCGCTACCATTGAAAAGCATTGGTTCTAATAGATGCGAATCGCAAACACAAAAAACATGTGCAAACAAAACGCCCGTCTGACTGAGCCCTTAACCAGTTTTGCTTTAGAGAATAATGCCTTTATGAGTGGTGCACTTGGGCATTGTTCAAGAAGTACCTGCTGTTAATTTTCTATAAAACACAACCTCAGTGCAGTAATCTACATGTATGCCATATGGCCCCTCTCACATATGCAAAACGGCACAATTTGATTTTCGTTTTTGGACGCAGATTTCTGGGTCTGGCAGAGGGTTTTAGTTCACCCCATCATTGTGATGGGTAATGAGGTGTGCTAAATGTGATAAAGTAGAGCATACAGCGCTCGAAAATTGCAGCATTAGGGCGAGCACCCACTGGCGTTTGCGTTCTCCGCGGGAAAAAAACGCAGCGTTTTCGCCGCGTTTCTCGCGGTTTTTCCGCGCGTTTTTCGCGGCGTTTTCGCTGCGTTTTTCGTTAATTTCCATTGACATTCATGGGTGCATTAGGAGAAAAATAGGGACACATATGCAACTGACAGTTCCTATGTTAAAAACGCAAACGCAACGCAAAAAAAACGCCAGTGGACAGGAACACATGTTATCTCTATGCCTGTGCAGGAAAAACGCAAAACGCAAAACGCAGGTAAAAAAACGCCAGTGGGTGCTCGCCCTTAGAGAACGTCGCAATTGAGCACGCCTGCGAAGCCCCATTAATATCAATGGGAGCGTTATACCGTGGTAATTGTGGTAAGAAGCGCATATGTGAGAGTGGCCTAAAGGATTTGCATGGTTGATATTTTCAGACTGGATTCGTGCACGTCGATAAGCAAAGCTCATTCAAACCATGTATATAGGTTACCGTGTTCAGGTCAATATCTAAACATTTTTACATAAGGGCCATATTCCCCAGACCAGCCCTTACATTAAAACAACTGACTGGTAAAGTAAATAACATTGATCATCTTGTGGAAAAGGGGTATGAAACATTAGGCAGCAACTGAACAGGACACCCGTAAGGATCTGACTCACTGATGAGGTCCAAATTGTGATAGCTAGATCAGAGAATCTCCAAAACAACAGGTCTTGTGAGGTGTTCCCAGTATGTAGAGATTAGGACAACAAAGAACTAGCAACTGGGTCATGGACACCCAGAGCTCACTGATATGTGTGGGGATTGAATGCTAACTGATCTGCTCCAATCCCGTGGAAGATTTACTATAGCACAAATGATTGAAAAAGTTATTGTTGGCTATGATAGAAAGGAAAGGTGTCAGAACACACAGGGCATCGAAGCTTGTCTCAAAATGGTCTGAGTAGCCACAGACTGATCAGGGTGCCCATGCTGATTTCTGTCCACCAATAAAGTGCCTATAAGATTCACATGAGCATCAGAAGTGGGGCAGTGGAAAAAGGTGGCATAAGCTCATGAATCGCTCTTTCTTTTACATTATATGGATGGGTGACAGAGAGCATTGCCTACTTGAAGAATAAAAAAATAGGGAGCGCCTCAGGGGATGATACCAATCCAAAGGGGGATACCGGGAAAAGCAAAAGTATGCCACTTGATCTTCTATCCTCACTCCAATCCTCTTGAAGAAAGAAGGAGAGCTGCAGAAAAAGACTGGGGGTTCTGAAAATCAGTACTCCCCCAGATAAAGAATGGCAAAATTGTCAGAAAAATATATCTGCGCTTAAGCAGTGAGGAGAAAAGGATCAATAGAATGCGTGTAAATAACACGCCAGAAATAGTACATGAGCACTTCCTTGGAAAGGAGGGGGGTATGATGCGCAGAAACCCCCTCCTCTGAGTGTCATTCACGAATACCAATGCACATGAATGTCAGGATGTAGAGTGGGACAAAACTTTTATTGCGGCTACGCGTTTCGGTGCTATCCCAGCACCTTTCTCAAGCCGTACATATAAACAACATAAATGATACATATTTATAGATAAAATATGTGACAGGTATTTTTTCAGATATTTTATCTATAAATATGTATCATTTATGTTGTTTATATGTACGGCTTGAGAAAGGTGCTGGGATAGCACTGAAATGCGTTGCCGCAATAAAAGTTTTGTCTCACTGTACATCCTGACATTCATGTGCATTGGTATTCGTGAATGACACTCAGAGGAGGGGGTTTCTGCGCATCATACCCCGCGCCTTTCCAAGTAAGTGTTCATGTACTATTTCTGGCATGTTATTTACACGCATTCTATTGATCCTTTTCTCCTCACTGCTTGAGCGCAGATATATTTTTCTGATAATTTTGCCATTGCCTACTTGAGGAACAGATGGCAACAGGGTGCACTATGGAAAAAAAGACAAGCTGGCTGAGGGAGTGTGGTGTTCTGGGCAATGTGCTGTTGGAGACCTTTGGATCTGTCATTCAGGTGGATGTTAGTTTTTCATGTACAGCTTACTGAAAAGGGTATTCTGGAGACTTAAGTTATTTTCAAGTTTTCATCAAATCACCGGTCCTACTCCACCAATGCTGAGATGGAGGGTCCAGTTGGTCTCCAAAGGAATGAAGCAAAGGTTGTGCAGGTGCACTGCCGCTCCATTCATTTCAATGAGAGCACCAGAAATTGCATTGGTTTTTCCTAATAACAATACCCATTTTCTGTAGGATAATGTATCCTGCCAAACTGCAAAAATTGTTCAGGAATGGTTTGAGAAATTTAGCAAAGAGTTCAGGGTTTTGATTTGGCCTTCAAATTCCCCAGATCTCAATCAAATCGAGCATCTGTGGGATGTTCTGGAAAACATGGAGGCCCCAACTTTCAACTTGCAGGACTTACTGTAAATGATCCGCTGTTAATGTCTTGCTGCCTGATACTTAATGGGAGGTGACTGGAAAATAGAGCTGACATCCATTTGGAGTGATGCAGTTGTTTTTAGGGAGATATCATAGAAATGAACTGTGAAGAGTGTCTGGGAGAACTAGATCATTGGTGTGTTAGCGCACTCTAACAGACCAGACCATAATCCGATGATGTCTAAAAGCTAAACGCTCCAGAGTAAAGCAACTGATGTGAAGAACTACTGAACTAAACCTCTAATCACATCCCTGTCTACATAAAAGAGACTGTCCAGTCTACCATTTTAGCTTTTTACCATTTTTAAACAAGTTTATCTAGTTCTTCAACCTGATGTCAGTTGTCTATGTCCAAAATTTGTGGAGATGGAGAAATTTGTATTGCAAAACTTGCAACAAACTCTTTCATAGCCAAGTTGTCTCCTGGCAACTAGGGAGGGAATTCCTGGCTAAAATGGTAAACGGTAAAATAAAGTTGCAAGCACCGAGTCATGATTGACTCCTAGGGTGATGTCATGTCATGACGTTTTCTTGGCAGACTGTTTTTGCGGGGTGATTTGCCATTGCCTTCCTTAGTCATCTTTTACCTCGTAGCAAGCTAGGTACTCATTTTTCTGACCTTAGAAGGATGAAAGGCTGAGTTAACCTTAAGCTGGCTATCTGAAGATTGAACCCGCAACCTTCTGGTTGTGAGTGAGAGCTTAGGACTGCATTTCTGCTGCCTTAACACTCTGCACCACACAGGGCGTTACCACCAACTGGGGAGGAAATTCCTGGCTGAAATTGAATTCTAAAGGCTATAAGCATTTAGTTTGGTACCGGGGGGGGGGGGGGGGGGGGGGGGGAGGGGGGGAAGGGGTAAGAGGGGGAACATTATATTAACATCACCACAACAGATTTAAAACAAAGCCACTGAGATGCCATTGAAGTATAGACTTTCAGCTTTAAATAAAGGGGTTTAACAGTATAACAATGATTAATTGTGGGTAATTCTGGTGTTTGTTATAGTGAATAGAACCCCCTTTATACTGTGGTTTTGTTTTCAGTGTAGTGGTGCTATTTTGATGTTTATTCTTGTTTTTATGGCTAATTGTGGGGACTTTTTATTGGAAGAAACAAAAGCAGTTTTATTGATATGGTTGTTCAGTGATACCTATTAAAGAATTAGATTGCATGCTATGATAACTTTGAATAAGCATTCTTGCTTTGAAATACATTGAAAAAATAGATTGGTGGCATAGAAATCCAAGAAAAAATTATTATTGGTCATCTATAGAAGATTATTATTTGTGAAAACTCTATTTTAGAAGTTTTGCCAGTGATACATTCAGATTACTGTATTTCATTTGTCCAACACACAACCTATACTTTTACTCAGACATGCCTCATCATTTATGATATGCCGTCTTTACTTTTATCTTGTAATAGCATTCTCTGGCACTGCTTTTGTAGTGGCCACACGCTGTGCAAGAGAATTGTGCTATAGTTCTCAGAGTGTCAGCTTGTTAGTTTAGTTTCAGTCAGCTTTTGTAATTTAGGTCTATTAGTTTTAGGTTTTTAGTATCAGTGCAGTTGTTGTCAAGTAGATTCGGATCAGTTCTGGTCTCTGCCATAGTTGGGTTGTCTTTATCGGGACGGGTGCTTCGCTTCAGGGTCTCGTCTGGTTCCGGTTATATTGGCAATCTGATTATTGTACTTCCCCATTGTTACATTCGGTTGTATAACTATTAGTACCTTAATCACAGTTATAGACTAAAATGTATATACTTTATTGAAAAATATCTTAAAAACATGGGCTGACACACACACGTTACATATAGACAGACAAAACATCCACAAATTATCATGAGAGAACGCCTCTTCCTTAAAACGGAAATGAATAGAGGCTGGAAAAATCGGTATTAGCAGAGGACACTTAGCGTTGTGACCTCTGTTCTTTCAGTCACGTAGGGGCGAGGAAGATGACTTTATCTGCTGTAAGGGTACATGAGATAGGGCGTCCACAGCAGAATATTTTAAATGGAAGATCTCTTCCTACCAGAATAAGCCCCTATGTGATTGAGAATTAGCGCATAGCGCAGAACAAGATGATTTAGATATCAAAAGCTACAAAGGAAAGGACCCCGCTTGCGCAGAATATGTGACGCAGGGCAGGGTCATTCAATTGTAGTAGACTCGGCTCGACGCGTTTCTCCACACGAATGTGGTTCATCAGGAGCGCTTAGATTTTTTTGAGAACAATAACCGATTCTACTTTTTGCTGTCCTTGTTTGTGATAAATATATGACTATTAGTAAACTCCAGTTCGGTAAATTGGTTGTACCTGACTTGACATTCCTTCCCGACACAGCCAGTTTTGGCAGCAACTTTTTTATTCTTTCATTCCTTCCTTCCAAGAATCATAACTTGTTTATTTTCTATTGGCATGACGTTATGATAGTTTGTTTTTTGCAGGACAAGTTGTGTTTTTTAACAGCACTACTTAATCAACCATATAATGCATTGAAAAACGTAAAAAATGATGATGTCATGGCTAGAGATGAGCGAACATACTCGTTTCGAGTAATTACTCGATCGAGCACCGCGATTTTCGAGTACTTCAGTACTCGGGTGAAAAGATTCGGGGGGCGCCAGGGGGCGGGGGGAGGCGTGGCAGAGCAGGGGGTAGCAGCGGGGAACAGGGGGGAGCCCTCTCTCTCTCCCTCTCCCCCCCCCCACTCCCCGCTGCAACCCCCCACTCACCCACGGCGCCGCCCGAATCTTTTTTTCGCCTGCGTACGGAAGTACTCGAAAATCGCGGCGCTCAGGCGGAAAAGGGGCGTGGCCGAGTACGCTCGCTCATCTCTAGTCATGGCATTAACCCTGGCCCACGTAATCCACATGTAGGTGCATGCTCAGTGTTATCCCAATGTTGGACATCAATATGAGCACTTCTCTGCTGGAGTGAGGGTGGACTGGTTGTCTGGGAGGCGTGTGTCCAAGCTGACCAATCAGCGCTTGTCTGTACTCACTTATTATGATTCCTCCTCATGGAAGAAGTTGGTATTACTTCTAGTCCGAAGATGTTTCTTGTCTATTCAGTGGCTCCTATCCTGTGCCAGCCAGATAGGTCTGTTTGGTGTTAAGACTATTAAGTGGTGTTGTTACATCTTTTTTCTCACTTCTTGCTTATTCTGCAATGGTATTTTATCTAGTTTATGACGTGCTTGTTTAACACCTACACCACATTTATTGTAAGTAGAGTTCACTTTTAGGTAGGGTTCCATCATATTAGTAGGTTAGGGTCAGATTCCCCACTTCGGGGGGCGGAGCCTGACCGCGGAGAGTGATGGCCGCTTGAGTTGCAAGCTCCATCACTGTGACACGACTACAGGCACCTAACAGCAGCAATCCAACCCTAAAATGGGGAAATTGAATTGAGAGAAAGGAGGAGAACACCTGGGGACGCCTCAGCCGGCTCAGGGACGGTCTGATTTGCAAAAATACCTCAAAGAACGGAGTGTCCGCTCCCCCCATGCTCCAGGCAAGATGGTGCCGACGGCTCTGACTGCAGCAGAAACAGAGCGGAAAGTTGAGTCCTCCTCGGAGGGCAAAGATGGAGAACAGATTTCAAAAGGTTTTATGAAGGACCTTCTCTCCCAGGCCATGCGACCAGTGTTAGCTGATCTAGCGGAAATTAAAGAGGACGTCAGGTATATGGGGAGACGAGTGGAGGATCTTGAGGGCTCATCTGCGGCCATGGCGGCACATGCACTGGGAATGGCACACTCTCTTAGGCCTTAGTCAGATGGGCGTTTTTTCGCGCGATTTGCGGATCGCATGACGGATGCGCATGCGCAAATCGCGTGACCGGGGGCGAAAAATCTGCACCTAGCCGCGTTTATCGTCGCAGCAAAACGCCCGTCTGACCGAAGTAAAATCGCCGTGCGCATCAAAATGCGCATGAAACTTAGACTGGCCGGAACTTAGTTTTGCGGGACTTTTTCGCACCATTTTCACCGTGCATGGATAAGATGTTGCCTCCATATTATGAGCACCTTGTCAGACTTTGCCATTTCATTCAAGTTCTCACATCCTAGAAGACTATGCACTCGCCAGATGACGGTAGTACAGTGCGGCGTGCTCGCAAAGCGAAAAAATGCAGCTAGCTGCAGTAAATGATTTTGGTGCGCACATTAAACGCAGAACACAGATAGGCGCGATCTGCGATTCGTCATGTCCTATAATTTATCGCATAAGCGGACATGTGACCGATCCCATAGCGAACCATTGGTTCTATATATGCGCGAATCGCATGCGCAAATCGCGCGAAAAAACGCCCGTCTGACTAAGGCCTTAGGGCGAGCACCCACTGGCGTTTTTTTACCTGCGTTTTGCGTTTTGCGTTTTGCGTTTTTCCTGCACAGGCATAGAGATAACATGTGTTCCTGTCCACTGGCGTTTTTTTTGCATTGCGTTTGCGTTTTTAACATAGGAACTGTCAGTTGCATATGT
Organism: Eleutherodactylus coqui; assembly: GCF_035609145.1. NCBI lineage: Eukaryota > Metazoa > Chordata > Amphibia > Anura > Eleutherodactylidae > Eleutherodactylus > Eleutherodactylus coqui. The sequence goes on along the minus strand of NC_089839.1, from coordinate 256,195,585 downwards.
GTCCTTATTTTTCTCCATGGAAATTAATGGCAAAGCCGCGAAAACGCCGCGAAAACGCCGCGAAAAACGCGGGACACGCGGCGAAAACGCTGCGTTTTTTTCCCGCGGGAAACGCAAACGCCAGTGGGTGCTCGCCCTTAAAGAGCAACACCTCCAGTTAAACAGAACACTCCTCGTGCAAGAGCATTTGGAAAATCACAACCGCCGCAGCAACGTTCGCATAAAAGGAATCCCGGAGTCGTGGGCGGCGGAGGCCCTTCCAAAGGTAATAATGGAAATTTCTTCACGTCTGGGCTCAGATAGAGCGGCTTCCATATTAATTGAACGTGCCCACAGAGCCCTAAGGCCACAGCCTGCTGCAACTGACACACCAAAAGACATTATATGTAAGCTCCTCGCCTTCTCTGATGCAGTAGCCATTCTGGAAGCTGCTAGAAACTGCAGAGATCTCCAATATGCAGGGGCCCCAATCCAACTCTTCCAAGATTTAGCCCCCACAACGCTCGCCTAATGTCGTCTTTTACGCCCTTTACTGGACATACTAAAAGCCAGAAATATCAAATATGCATGGTTGTTCCCTTTCGGCCTGGGTATCACCTACAAAGGAAAGAGGCTCAATGTCCATATACCAGAAGATCTCCAAAACTGCTGGCAACATTTGGATCTAGAACCACTTGAACTTCCTAACTGGCAACCTTTACCTGAGCTCCCAAATCTACCTCACCTGCCAGCACCTGATAACTGGCGAGTAGTTAAACATTCAAAATCACCCAAAAATAAGCAGAGAAAGAAGACCAGAGAAGAAGATGTAACCGAAGACACTTGACCTACCGTCTTCACTACAACTGGACATAAAAACAACAAAATGGACACCGATCCTCTCTATGAAGAGCAGGTGTGAAGCCGTAATTCGTAAATTATATTTTCTTCCTTGTTCCTGAATGATGCCGGTTCTTCCATTAGATTATTCAAATGTCTTTTTCATCTGACTAAGGAATAGAACTCTCTTCCAATTGCCTCCAGAGACTATTTCTTTATACCCCCCCCCCCCAGACAGTTGCGGTTCCTGTATGTGTCGTTCCGATCAGGAATTGAAAGTTTAAGTATTTCCATTATTGCAGTTTAATTCCTGCCTCAATCCTCGCAGACGCGCTCGATATTTGATATTGTGCTCGTCCGATTCTTCCCTCGTTACGAGGGACAATTACTTCAATATCGTTAAATATTATTCATTTGCCTGTCAGTATACTATTAGTTTTCCTTCCCCTTCCCCTCCTTGCCTTACTCCCTGATCCTATCAATACCCCTCCCCCTCTTCTCTTTTCCTTTCCTGAACTATCGGATTCTCCGCTCATCCATTTTAAGACAATCTTCCTCTGCTCGCAAAGGCTAGAGGAAATTCAGAGAATATAGCGACTTTAATTGTGTAAACTAAGTCTTGTATAACTTGCATATTGACTTTCTCTTATACTTACCAATAGGGATTAAATTGTGCTCACAGTTGTCCATCTAGGTCTCCTGGAAATGTCCATAGATGCAATCCGATTTACATCCTTCAGCGTCCGGGGCCTCAATTCACCGCAGAAGAGGTATAACACCCTCCAACTCTGGAAAAGGTATGACACCAAAATCTTACTACTACAGGAAACACACTCTAAGGCCTCATGTCCACGGGGAAAATCAGATCCGCTGCAGATTCTACATGTAGAATCTGCAGCGGGTCCCTCCTGCCCCGCGGACATGAGCGCTGAAAATAGCAATTTAAAAGCATTTACCTATCCGTAGCGGGCGGTGAAGCTCTGCTCTTCCTCACGTCCGGATATTCATTTTCGGCCGGCGGATGAATTCCTGACGCCGGCGGCACGTCGCCGGCACGTCGTCGACGTGCCACGCGCATGCGCCGGGCACATCCGCCGAGCCGAAGCAAGGGAGATGCGGCCGTGAGGAAGAGCAGAGCTTCGCGGCCCGCTGCGGGTGAGTAAATGCTTTAAATTCCTATTTTAGGTCTCCCGCGGATCCGGACGGCTTCCATAGGCTTCAATAGAAGCCCGCGGGAGCCGTCCCCGCGGGAGACCCGCATGAAAATGGAGCATGGTCCAGATTTTTTCATGCTCCATTTTTTTTTAAATCACTTTTATTGACGATCCGCGGGTATTTATCTACCCGCGGGTGGTCAATGCATCCCTATGGGGTGCGGATCCGCGCGCGGGAGATCCGCTGCGGATTTTAAATCTCATTTTGCCCGTGGACATGAGCCCTAAGGGAAACAAATGTCTAGCCCTCCCAGGGAAATTATTCACACAGAGCTTCCACAATGCTCACCCTCTATCTGCTTCCAAGGGAGTATCTATTCTATTTCACAGATCCATCAATTTTATCTCCACTGCTGAATATTCAGATGAGATGGGGAGAGCTCTTTTCGTAAAAGGCACAATTAACAATACTAACCTAACCATCGCCAACTTATACGCTCCAAATACCAACCAAATCGAATGGCTTATTAGGCAGATTAAAATTCTCAATGAATTTGCTGTAGGTCCTATTACTGTGTGGTGATGGTGGGGGAATTGAACATATCCTTTAACCCCTTGCTAGACTCCTCGAGGGGTAGATCCCAGGTCTCTCAGGGGCACTTAAACACTAATCAAAATTCTTAGAGATCTGGATGTAGTGGATTTTGGCGCCTGCTGAATCCCTCTACAAGGGATTACACCCACTTCTCCCTGCCACATTCATCATACCAGAGGCTCGACTATATATGTGCTTCCTCTGATCTCATAACAAATGTAGAAAGTGCTGATATCGATATAATTTCAATTTCAGATCATGCCCCCTTACACGTTAATATTAACATTGGCAGGGGTGACCCTAAAGAGTGGGGGTGGCGCCTCAATAATTCCCTACTAAATTCTCAAGATGAAAGAGACAAACTTTCAGATATGATGGAGAAATACTTCAAATTAAATTGCAAAGAGGACCCCAAGTTCCCTGTAATCTGGGAAGCACATAAGGCCTACATGAGGGGTCTACTTATTGCACTGGGATCCAGAACCAAAAAACAACAACAGCAGGTAATAGATAGACTACTGTCGCAGATTGCGAAACAAGAACAAACATCTAAACTTTCCACTTCAAATATGGTCCTGGAAGAATTGACTTCCAAGAGGAGGGAACTTAAACGCCTTCTAGAATCCAGATTCAATAAAAAACATATCTACTTGAAACAAATAGTCTTTATTCAGGGAAATAAGGAAAGTAAGTTCATGTCAGCACTATTTAAAAAGTCCCGTTCCAAAAATTTTATAAACTCAATCAAGGACCAGTCAGGGAAATCGTTCTCCTCCCCCCAAGAAATAGCTGAAGTCTTTCGTTGCTTCTATACAGAACTGTATAACTTGAAAGAGCACTCGGAAACTGATGAGGGGTGTTCATTGAGCGAGAAAATAGACCTTTTCTTGAGCAATTTGACTCTTCTGAAATTGATGGAGGATGCTGTACAGTCTCTATCAACCTCTGTGACAGATCAGGAGGTTGAAGACCTGATTGACTCTATTCCCCCAGGTAAAAGTCCGGGGCCGGACGGGTTCTACTCTGCCTACTACAAAACCTTTAAGACAGTACTAACCCCGAGACTGAAAGAATTGTTTAATGGGTTACTACAAGGAGCAAGCTTAACCAAACATTCCCAAGAAGCTCACATTACCCTTATCCACAAAGAGGGCAAGGACCCAGAATTATGTACCAATTACAGGCCAATTTCCCTTATAAATCTCGATACGTAACTCTGGGCCAAGTTATTCGCAAAAAGAATGGAGGACTTTATCCCCACCCTGATCAATATCGAACAAACGGGTTTTATCAAGGGGAGGGAAGGGAGGGATATTTGTCTCAGACTATTACACGCTACGAGATTTGCACAACTCCATTAAATCCCGGTAGTCCTGATAGGAACGGGCTCAGAAAAAGCATTTGATCGCATCAACTGGCTCTTTTTGAAGAGGGTTCTGTGTCACTTCAACTTCCCTACGCCATTTATTTCAGCAATCTTTTCCCTCTATAAGAACCCATTTGCGAGACTGAGGATTAATAACATTTTGTCTTCCGCCTTTGAAATACGGAATGGAACTCGCCAGGGCTGCCTGCTCTCCCCGACTCTCTTTGTCTTGGCCCTGGAGTCTCTTCTCTAGGGAGTAAGACAACACCCCGAAATCAAGGGACTTACTTTTGGCCCCCACTCACTCTCCCTGGGTGCATTTGAAGATGACATTATGTTTGTAGTCTCAGAGCCACAGAGAGGAGTATCAAATTTAACAGAGCATTTGGACTTCTTCGGCTCTTTTTCAGGCTTTTGGTAGATTTTGCTAAATCTACCATTCTAAACGTCTCTGTTTCCTCGCCCGTAGTAAAATATTAAAATCAGATTCCCTCTTTACATGGTCGGAGACATCGATAGACTATCTGGGTGTGAGGATCACAAAGAAGACAGAGGACCTTTTTGCCACAAACTTTCTACTGCTTCTTCCACATGCTAAAAACCTACTTCGCGGGTACGATCTTCCCTATATTTTGTGGCTTGGAAGAAAGAATATTTTAAAATCATATGTCCTCCCAATTATATTATACAAATTTCGTATGCTTCCGATCTTCATACCCAGATCATTCTTTAATACTCTCCGATCACTGTTTTCCGGATACGTTTGGAGGCAGAGGAGACCCCGTCTAGCACATAGCTTGTTAATTAAAAGAAGATGGGAGGGTGGAATAGACATGCTGTGTGCCCATAGCATCTACCGAGCAACACAACTCAGTTACTGGTTGGAGCTAGTGAACTTCAGCAACCTGTCACACAGTCATATGGAGACACATTGTTGGAGGATCTTTGGTTTCCTTCCAAGACTGCATACAATTCAAATAAATTTAATCCATTGGTCAGTGGCCCCAGTGAGACCTGGGACAAACTGAGGAACTTTCTGGCACCAGGTCCATCTCCTGAGGTTCCTCTGCGCACCTTATGCAAACTAATAGGCATTCCCACGGACCCTGCAATCAGGAGCATCTGGGAAAATTTTTCGGGATTAATGGTGGGAGACATTCAGATGCTGGCAAATAAGAAAGCTGAGGATGTCCTACAGACACTGTGACCCTGGGTGTCCTTATCCTTATCCTTTTTACAGAAAGCCCATATCACTAAGGCCCTAGCTATCTTTCTTAAATTGTTTAAATCCACCAGACCAAGCACACCATTTGAAAAATTGCTACATGAAGGGGCTCCAAAGCACAAGCTGATCACTCAACTTCACAAGAAATTCATGTTCCCCCCTCTAGCCCTCAAACTCGGGTTCCTTAGCTCATGGGAGAAGGAATTGGATTTCTCTCTCTCCCCGACAGACACAAAACGTATTCTCCAGGTAGCGTTTGGCTTGTCTCCCTGTGTTTTGACCCAAGAAAGCCATTATAAACTACTAGTCAGATGGTATAAAACTCCAAAATGGCTATATGCATATAAACTGGCCCCACACAATAGATGCTGGAGATGCGACATGGCAGTGGGATCTTACTGGCACATTTGGTGGGAGTGTTCAGCACTCTCTACCTTCTGGAAGGAGGTAGAAAAGGTACAAAAAAATATAAAACTAGATTTCAATCTAACAGCAGACAAAATCTTCTTATGGAGACCCTCTAACGATTTCCATCTGCTCAAAGACAAACTGGTGGCCTCCCTAATAGACACAGCTAAGGCGTTAATCCCCATTTTGTGGCTCCAGAAGACTCCACCCTCACTCTCGCAATGGAAGGAAAAAGTAGACCTACTATATAATTTAGAGGAACTGTCCAGTTGGAAAATGGGCACACATGATGGTTTTGTGCAGAAGTGGACCCCTTGGAAGCGGATAGCTTAAAACCCAACTCTACAGGGGTTAAGATAGTAATAAACCTTAAGATCATGAAGTTGACACACCATAGGTGAACCAATCTGACAGGTCCCACTTGGAACGGCCAAATGATTCCTAGTTATATGACAATGGTGAATCCCCGGACACGGACACAGATAAGAATGGACCCTGTTAACTCTATGCCAAAAAGGAGACCTCGAGACCGAGATGGCAACAGAACATTCATCAGCGTAGAACCTGTTCTCTTCCCTTACCTACCTTCCCTATCCCTCCTTCCTCTTTCCCTCTTCCCCCTTTTTCAGGTATTTTATTAGACTTGGTCTAATAGAGCCTGGAAAGCCCATAACGGGTAGATAATGATAATCTAAGCGCTATTTTTCTTATCTACATTGTAAGCTAATGAATATGATTGTACCGTCCTTTTCTTATCTACATTGTAAGCTAATGAATATGATTGTATCTGAGACACTCTCTTATTGTGTTATCTGTATGATACATGAAAACTTCAATAAAAATTGATTGACAATAAAAAAGATTCCCCATTTTGAATTTAGTTGTAAATCTTTTGTGTTCTCCACGTTAGTCTATTATGTGTAGCTCCATCCTTTTAGTACAGCAAATTACGTCTAATCCGGACCAGATATTTTGCGTCCAGCTCGAACATAACAGTTGACTAAAATTTATAAAAGTGCTTCCTTATCCTCAAAATAGCACCACTCCTATTTTATTTGCTGTATCTGGTATTGCAACTCAACCCATCCATGTGAATTGGTATAAGCTGCCTTACCAGATATAGTCCACAAAATAGAGTAATGCTGTTTCAAATACTTGACAATTAGAGATGAGCGAGCATACTCGAGCGAGTAGTGCCTTATTCGAGTACCTGCCCGCTCGTCTCTAAAGATTCGACTGCCGGAGCGGGTGAGCGATGAGTTGCGGGAGTGAGCAGGGGTGAGTGGGGGGGAGAGAGTGAGAGAGAGATCTCCCCTCCGTTCCTCCCCGCTCTCCCCAACCGCTACCCGCCCCCCGACGGCAGCCAAATCTTTAGAGACGAACGGGCAGGTACTCGAATAAGGCACTACTCGCTCGAGTAGTTTGCCTTAGCGAGTATGCTCGCTCATCTCTATTGACAACCTCCTCAACAATATTATAATGACATATATTTCGTTGTGTAAAATGAGTGGGGAAAATTCTAAAACAATTAAGTTGTATATCGGACCAAAATGTTGCTTATTAACTACGAAAATCGAAAAATTATACAAAATAAATAGCAATTTTATCTGAGCACTACATGAAATACTGTAGAGACTGCAAGAATACATTACTGTGTGATTATGGACTGACCCTACAATGTATAACATATCTGCGCCATAGTGTGGCGGTTTCACGGCTAGAAAATTGCAATACCTACAGTCCTGCAAAATCCATTTTATACAAGACTATCCTTTTAATCTATTGATTTGGTTGCAAACTTGTGTTGCATACACCATGGGAAATGAAGATGCCAGATCCTAATGATTCAGGACAGCTACATATGGCAAGTATGATTTATACATCAATGCTTATTTTCAACCGGCATAAAATAAATTTGTGAGACTTTGAATCTTTTATCTTGTCAATTACTTCAAGAAGAAATATAGAAGAAATGAGAATGACTTATAATTTAGCTAATAAAATGAAAGATGAAAAATAGAAACAGGTTCTATAAAGTTGTCACTACGACAGCTTGGATAAAGTCATAACTAGTTCGCAATATTTAAATGTGTACATGAGAAGCACAAAGGATAATAGTTTATTATATTATTACTATTACTACTTACCTGTATTCAGATGGACATGATTTATATCTATGTGTCCACCAGTCTTTACAACAGCACCCATAACAGCTAAGTAGGGACCTTTCACATGGGTGGAATATTTCCGCCAAGGCACAGCGGTATTTGCCGCTGAGGAGTTTTGCATCAAAATCTGCAGAGCTAAATGAGGAATTTGATGCAGAATTGCAGGCTGATTTAAGTCATTTCAATTTCATGTCAAAATCTACACAGAGCAGTAAGGATTTTCAAACTAAATTTGGGAGCGAAAATATTCCGCCTGTGTGAAAGGTCCCTTAGCCTATTCACAAATGCCTTTTTTATGTGGACCAATGGACTGGAGGCACTCACTCTGTTTCCAACCCATTCCTCTTCTTATCCTAAATGGAAAACTCCACACAAATTGGATTTTTAAGTGGGGAAGGCCCCAGCTTTATTAAATTCCTAACAACTTTAAAATCCAATAAAAACTTTAACACTTTTTATGCTTGAAAACACCGATTTTCCTTGAGTCCGAAAGGCGTCAGAAAGCCCCGATATAACTCAGACTTGCTGAACGACCCTTCCCCTACCACAGCTGCTGGCATGGAGAGAACTTTCTGCCTACACGTACAGCTGTAACAACTTCCAAAATCTCTGCATCCTCTGCTACACGACTCCAGCAAGAATCTTCCTGCACTCCTCTCTTGGGAGGGTGGGCAGGTGTCTTCTCCTCAACTTCTTGGCTTCAACTGCTGCACTTTTCTTTCTTCTTCCTCTTTCTCTTTCCCTATCTCCACTCCTCCTACTACTTTCTCTCCACCCCCTTTCCTGCGGGTCACCACCCCTTTTCTAGTCTACTAGCGACCTCCAGTCCATGGCAGCTGCATTAAGCATTATGCTGCCTTTCATTCCTATGACAGCATTCACTACTCTGGTCTATTTTCAGCGATAGTCCTTTGAATGTTAAGATATCTGTAAGAATCAGACAGCACATGGATGCCGTCTGTGTCCTGTCTGATGGCTTTCATGTCTGATTTTGTAGACAATGCACAGGTTTGCCCGTGTTAATAAGCCCTTAAAGAGCTACAGCCTGTTTCAATTTACTGTTTCTCATTCCTTTTTTCCCTACTTCTTGTCATTTCTGACAAAACACAAGGTGCCCTAACAATACAAATAACTAAACAATTATACATAATAATAATTATGAAAGTTGTTCTTATTACATTGATTTTACTCACATCTTAAACTTCACTTACTTGCGTTTAAATTACATACTGCATACCCAAAACATGCTGTTCATCCTCCTACAAGAAAATTAGTATGGTAAGCAGTGAGGCATAAAAGTGAGGAGATAATTTCTTGCTTGTAGTCAGTATTGCAATTCATCTAAATGTTTGATTGCGCGAAAGTCTGAGCCCTACACAAGCCATTCAGGTTTTTCAATAATAATTCACATATTTGTGGATTGCTGTTTTTTTAGGCCATGGACTGGCCAAGCACCCTTGGAGGGTAACCCCTTAGAACCCACTATGGCGCCTAAGGTGGCCATTCTGTTTGTATGTGCTATACCTCAGTTTATTGCTCCTAGATTCCTGCTGCCAAGATTACTGCATCACTCCTATTCCTGTTGCATCTTACCGATGCTGCATCCTGTGAGATGCTTTGTCTTTCCCTCTTATCTTGAGTCATGTCTCTCTAGTATCGTGACTTTCTGGCATACCACATCCTGTCCATTTGGGTTCCATGTCTTGTTTTTGTGCTACCAACCAGTTGTTTCCTGGCTATGTCCTACCTTGCTTCCTTTCCTGCAACTTGGTACATATATTGTTGTAACGGATGCTGATCTTGATCTTTCTATGTGGGTTATAGCTTTGTTCTATATTGCTCTCCTGTTGCTGACCAATTACATATCCAATCGAGAAAGCCATTTTTATAGCAGGTCTAAACTATGACAGTTTACTTAAAGGGTGACTCTAAGTAAAACACACTTTTTCCATCCCAACTCCCCTCACCCGATTGCCTGTTATATTCAGGTGGTCTCCTATGTATACTGTACTCACTTCCATGGAGTGTGGCCTCCTGTCTGATGCTCATTAGGCACCATCTTGATGTTCAGATTTGTTCCTGATTTCTTTTTTACTATTCTGTACTACCAATACCCTGGTATACCAGCACATCTTGTGGGCACGTAAAGCCAGTGTCATCTCTGCCTGCTGGGAAGACAGTGGTGTGATTATCACTACTCTGTATATTCACCTAAATAAGTTACAGACCATAGGTATACGGTCAGGAGGCTGAACTATTAACTCCCTTATAACTGTGTGACAGGAGCATATATTTCCCAGAGGCCTACATGACCTTATAAGTCTCCTCACTCACCACCTAGGTGTCTCCACACACCTTCTAAGTCCTCCTTAAGGAGAGATGATACCCCTCCTTATCCACGTCATAGGCCTCTCACTAGCCAAGCCAGAAACCTACTGCACACTGGTGATGGACAAAAACCCTGAAACAGCAGTCTGTGCATGGATTTCTGGCTTGGTTTTCAATTTCCAATCATTGCTTTACAGACTTGTTTAAAGGGTCTGACATTGATTTAAAGGAATGCTGCTATCCAATAGATGTGGATGCAGAGGTATTGTTCCATCTTCCTTATTTGTATATATTTCCCAGAGGAGCATGGGTGGCTTTATAAGTCTCCTCACTCACCTCCTAGGTGTCTCCACACACCTTCTAGGGGCTCTCCTTAAGGAGAGATGATACCCCTCCCGACCCAGGAGGCTCTAGTCAACGTCAGTAATTGTGATAGGCGTTTCTGTCCTCCCCCATGAAAGGCTTGTATGGAGTGCATATAATATCATCACATAGGAATTATCCTGGCTGAAAAGCTGACTTTTTTTGAGACAACATAAAACCAAGTAAATCTCGGGTGGCCAGAAATAAATCACATGACCCACCTGAGAAGAAGGAGGCCAGAAAGATTCAGACAAAAAAAGGAATAACTAAGCAAGGCAATATCAGCTGACTTATATATGCTGGGGGAATACCTACATAATGACTTTTTTAAAAATCACTGGAAAGGCTCTTTAAAATGTACACCTTAACAACTCCAGTTTACATCTTGAATTTGCTTTTAATGAATTGATAGGTTGCAGTTGCTATGTAATCTGCTTTCTGTTCCACCTCAGTATTGTGCTTGCAGTAATGTCAATATATAGATGCAAATATAAGAAGGTGTGCTTTATATACCAGAGTTAAGTATTAGCACTAATTAGGTCCTTCTCACAGGTGAATTCTGTAAGAACTTTAGAAAGCAAAGTAGGGTAAGAAGCATCAATATTGGGAAAAAACAATGGATATTGAACTGTAGACTTGAATGGTCATTTATCTTTGTTACATTAGGCTTTGTTCCATCAGCAAAACACAGAAATATGGTAGTTTTTAAGGAAACCGCATCCATCACAAGATAAGGAGGAAACTTGACATGGATTGCAAGCTTGTGCATTTGGGCCAAAATATTAACTAATATCTCCTATTTATTGGCATTCATCATTATTTTTACAGTAGACAGTCTGGCGTTTAGGGCTTCTTCACACGAGCGTATACGTTTTTACGTTTTCTTGTAAAATCACATGAATGGACGTTTTTCTGTGATCACAGCTAGAGATAATTAGTGTTTTCTCTAATTCACACAACTGGGTGTGATGTTGAAGCAAAAAAATACGTCACCGGATGGAAAACCTTCGCTTGGCTTAAATCCTCGGAATGACTTCAAAAGCCTAAATAGAGGAACCTGTAAGCTGTTCCCTGCATTGGATACTGCTAAACTCCCTCCCCCTCTCTTTTTTCACAGCTCCCATAGAAGTCTATGGGAGCTGCCAACGTACATCAGTCGAAAGAAAGAACCAGAAGTATCTTTTTACCCACCATATAATCTGTATTAACCGTTGCGCATGTTAAATTATTTATGGTGCAACATTTTTATAAACCCGCCCATATGAACTAATGCATTGTTAACCAATGCCTCAGATGGTCACTTATATCGGCCGGGCATGAAAATGCGGCTACGTAGGTGCGTATATGCACTTATGTGAATAAGGCTTAAAATGCTAGGGAAGCCCAGAGTGTCTGCCCAGTGTGCCCTTTGAGGTGCAGGACAGTCTGTATTCTGCTGGAAAATGGTGTTTGCACCTGCCCTTATATATTTTTTTCTTAGTATATAGGTAAAAATGGCCGTCCGCTGACAGCGATATTTTGTTTCGATTTTTCCTTTTGCAGTGATATCATTCACACATTAATGGCATAGGCTATTATCTGCATAGGTGCTTATTGTGTCCTCATCCAGACTATCTAAGTGATAGTCAATTCTTGCTTAGATGACCAGAGTATTGAAGTGATAGTCAAACCCCCTCAGATATTCATACACTATACTTTAACCATTTTCTGCCTTTGTGTTCTATTACTATCAATCAATCAATCAACCAGTCAATAAGTGGGCTGATAACAATAATATGTCAGTGCTAGAAAGTAATTATAGACGTACTCTGAGACAGATGACATTGCTCCTGCAGATTGAGTACTTTGAAATTAACTTGAGTATCCCAAGCCAAACTCATCTAAATTAATCACTAACCTGTCACAAGATAGTACAATGTCTCAGCTTAATCTATATTGTCCACTTCTATAATCTCGGCTTTATCTGTAAATTGGAAGTCTTTGGAATTATAAATTGAGTTAGGGAAAGTTGGCTTATTAAAAGTTACTTATCAGAATGATTTTACATCACAAAAAGTTACAATTCTGCATAATATTTTTTGATATCCAAACCATCGGACATCCCACTTAGGAAAGAATGTAAGTCAGTTGCTTTCAGTGAGGTGTTGGAGGTCATAGATATTTCTATAGTGGTCCATTCAATTCTGTAAGTTGAATGACTTTACAAATATCTTTTTTACTTGTGTTGTATTGCTATTTATTCCAAGGAATACCCATTTTGCCAGTTATTACTTGTAAATTGATTTTCTTTGAATGTGTCTGACTTATTACTTTGTAACTCTAATTGAAACTCTCACATCAAGTTATCATGTACATGGCAGAATTGACAGCAGCATTTAAAGGGTTAACAGGCCCGATGAGCCACGCGGCTTATCGGGGCTGTTGCCGCCAGGTGTCAGCTGAAAGAAATAGCCGACACCCATGATGTATGGAGGTAGATCACCCCGTGATCTCTCTTCATACATGTCCTGCAACGGCAGGATGTAAAACTACTATAGGGCTGTCACTACGGGGTTAAATAGAGCCAGCTGTCTTTTTTTTTCAGAATGCAGAACAACTCGCCCCCCCCCCTTTTTTCAGCTCCCATGAGAGTCTATGGGAGCTCCCTGCATTTTTTTTTGTCGAAGATTGGTCAAACTCAAGACCTATCTTTTGATGCAGCGTTAAAAATCGGCGACCGAAAATGGTCGGCAATATGACATCTTGTGATTTTTCATGTGCCCTAAAATTGTCCATGCAAATGAATGCATTGGAATCCATTGCTTCACATGGTTGCAATTTTCAGCCAACGTTTTATTGTGTGAATAAGGCCTAAGGGAAACCGCGATCATCTGGCCCTTCATGGTATAAAATAACAATTGAGCAGTTGCCCAACTCTTCTTGCTCCCGTTTGTCCTCCACTGCTGTCTCTATTCTCTCTGTGACGTCACTCTGCATGCTGAGCCCCTCTACAAACAAGCTGCAGCAGCCAAGTAGAATGAGAGCCCCATAGGGGATAGGGAGTAATGTAGCATATGTACATGGGGCTGTGGAGTATGTAGCTGCTGTATAAGCAAGAGACAAAAAATAATACCTTTATACAATACCAAAATAATGCTACCAACTAGTGCCCAAATTAACGTCTATTAACTTATTCGAAGGAAACTCATTTACCCACTTTGCTAAAACTTGAAGCCAGCTCTGCTCTTAGAAGAATGTTTCTACTGAAGAGTAGCATTGTAATGGAGTGTTGAAGGAACATGCTGATTTTTTTTCCCTGTCAGATTCTGTATGGCTGTGAAGGTACAGTAGGGTCTGATATACTTCTATCGATGACTGGTACCGCTTCTTTCAGCACTGCGGTTGTACAAAACCCAAATATTGCTTTCTCGCTAACAGAAAAAGAGATGTCTTTATATAGCTTTAGACAAGAATGGAGAAAAAACCTCATATAACAGAAGCAGTCAAATAAAACATCTGTAGTTACTATGGATATTTCTTTAAATTTGCCTTTCTGTGCATTTCTATAGTCAGAGAGTCTGTCTTACATTATTCTAACAAAAGTAATTAGAGACCTGAGCGGGAATCAAAAGTAGTATCTACTTACATATGTTATTACTTAGTGAGGCCCCCTTTGGCTTTAATGACATCAGATACTCTCCATGCCATACTTACTACTAACATCTAATACACTTCAGCTGGTATTTCCCCCAATTCATCCTGTAAATGTCTAGCAAGTTTTCTCAAAGAAAATGACGCTGTTCATATTTCCTGACTCGATATTCCATTTCATCCCAAAAATGTTCAGTAGGGTTCAGGTTGAGACTTTGTGCAGTTAGTCCAATCACAGAACATTCATATCCTCTAACACAGTGTTAGATTTGTGGCAAGATGTGTTGCCTTGTTGGAAGTATTGCTGACCATTCCCAGAGTATTGTCACATTGTCAACAGCAAATTATTGTCTAGAACAATAAGGTACATCTCCGTGTTTATGGTCCTTGCTATTACAATCATGACCACGCCATATAAAACGTCCCCAGACCATAAATGGACCTCTGCTGTACTTAACTATTGGCACAACATACTCAGGTAAAAGGCATTCCCCAGGCATCCTCCACACCCAGGTACGTCCATCTGATTTGAAAATGGAATCGCTGGATTAGTCGGGCCATAGAACGTTCTTCCATTGCTCAAGTGTCCGATGAGGATGCTCCTTGCACCATAGTAGAAGGGCCAATGCATTTCCTTTGAGAGATCTCACCAAACATTTGCAGGATGAATGGAGGGAAATACCAGCTGAAATGCATCAGATGTTAGTAAAAATAATGCCACAGAGAGTATCCAATGTCATTATGGCCATAGGAGGCCCCACTAAGTATTAACATATGTAAAGAAATATGTCTTTTGATTCTTTTTCAGGCATCCAATTACATTTAGTAGGATAGTATATGTTCACCGGCACAGACAAGAAGAAGAAAAAAATCTGCAATAAGGTCAAAATCCCAAGAGTGTTTTTTTTCTTAGTGTGATGAACCTTGTATAATTTCATGCATCACTTTACTTATACATACAGTACATCCTGTTGGTTAATTTTCTGTCCATGACTAAGGGAGGCGGACATTCCCATGCTTACATTTTACACTGCAGTCCAAAACTGTATCCAGGGCCAAGAAATAGTTAAGCATAATGGAATTGTAATTGGTCTCATATCAAGTTTTGAGCCTTGCGGTTTGACTCATGAGGAAGTCTTCATCTGTGAGCCTTTGCCAATAGATCATCTCTTTCAACACAGGTTATGAGTGTTTCATTCAAAGACAGCACTATGTAGTGACAGCAAAATGAGTGATGGATAATATGAGCAGAAAGACAGAGACACCTACAGGTAACAAAGCAACTGTTAAACTGCTCTCAAGTACTAGGCTCCACAACAGAGCTGTCATCAGCCACACACTTGATATATAGTACTCCAGCTCTCAGCACATTTTAAGCTTAATTCACTAAAGGATAATATTTCCTCCGGGAATGTGATTTTTATTTTATTTGGTCAGATTTACTAAGCAAATGCTCCCATATTTAGCAACTTAAGAAGATTTTATTTGGTGCTGTTCTTTCTAAAGCTAGTCTGCTTTGTTTCTTTCCAACACAAAAACTTTTAGCAAACTTCTGAATAAGGGATTGGGGAAAAAACTTTTATTTTCTGGGAACATGGAATAGTTAGAATGAACACAGAGAGAAGCTAGAAATAACAACCCTCATCAAAACTGTTATCTTTAATGTTCTTCATAAATAATTAATATAGGAATAAGTATAATGTAGTAAGCAGTGCTTCATAAAAGTATATTTATCTAGCACCATATAATAAGTGTAAAAACAGCTAAACTGCTAAAGTATGATTGATAGAAGTGCAGATTCCCTCGGGACTATATTAAGTTTATGCTCCAAACATGTTTCATGATGTTTCACTCTATAAGACGCACAGGATGATCGGACGCACCTAGATATTAGAGGAGGAAAATAGAAAAAATATATTTCGAGCTCACCCAGGGGCTTTAGGTGACAGTAGCGGGGATAGTACAGGGCGATGGAGGGCGATAGTACTATGACTCCTTTTTCTGCCACAGCAGGAGCAGCAGAGCTCTGTAACAGCAGTTGGAGGAAGCCGATTGGTGGAGCAGCATCAGTTCTTCCCGGTGCTCAGCACCAATCAGCGGTATGTATGGGCAGCAGCGCATTTGAGAATGAGGACTGTTCTCCTCCCCTGCTATGGAGCGGACCCAACAGACGTGCAGACGTGTGAACTTGCTGGCCTGTGTAAATTTTGGCGCATTTGCTCTATAAAACATACTGACTTTTTGCCCCATTTGGGGGGGGGGTGAATGTGCCTTAGGCCTCAGTCAGACAGGCGTTTTTTCGCGCGATTTGCGCATGCGATCTGTGCATATATAGACCCAATGCTTCGCAATGGGATCAGTCACATGTCCGCTTTTTATGCGGATGTGCGATAAATTGTAGGACACGACGAATCGCAGGACGCGCCTATCTGCGTTCTGCGATTCCTTGTGCTCTATATATGCGCTCAATGGGGCCGGCGGCAGCAGCGCCGACCCCATTGAGAACATATACTATAAAGATCAGTCTCCTCTGCCACAGCTGTGGCAGAGAAGAACGATGTTCGCCCATTGAATTCAATGGAGCCGGCAATACAGCCAGCTCCATTGAAAGCAATGGGCTGTCGGCGAGCGCGGGATGAATTTTCGGGAAGGGCTTAAAAATATAAGCCCTTCCCTGAAAACCATCCTAAAATGTGTAAAAAAAAAAGGATACTCACCTTTTCCCTGTAGACGGAGTTCAGCCACGTCCGGCCGGCAGTTCTCCTGAACTGCTCTGTGTAGTATTCAGCAAGCGGGGATTTTAAATCCCTGCATGCTGAATGGGCTGCCTCTGATTGGTCACAGCCCTCACCAATCATGAATTCATGAATGGGTAAGTGAGTGCTGCCTCTGATTGGCTGAGCGCAGGGACCAATCAGAGGCAGCTCTCAGCTGTCATTCAATAGCTTAATCCCTGCCTGCTGAATACTACACAGAGCAGTTCAGGAGAACTGCCGGCTGGACGCGGCTGAACTCCATCTGCAGGGAAAAGGTGAGTATACTTTTTTTTTTAAATTTTTACACATTTTAGGATGTTTTTCAGGGAAGGCCTTATACTGTTAAGCCCTTCCCGAAAATTCATCCCGCGCTCGCCGGCAGCCCATTGCTTTCAATGGAGCCGGCTGTATTGCTGGCTCCATTGAATTCAATGGGCGAACATCGTTCTTCTCTGCCACAGCTGTGCCACAGCTGTGGCACAGCTGTGGCAGAGGATAGCGAGCAGCGCTGGGCCGTTTTGCCGAAAACGCTGCTAACTGCAGATTTTTCGGTGAATCGTCGGCCCCGGTCACGCGATTTTCGGATGCGCATCCATCATGCGATCCGCAAATCGCGCAAAAAAACGCTTGTCTGACTGAGGCCTAATAGAGCAAAAAATACAGTACATGCCCTCTCTATATTTTCCTAAAGGAACTACATGACTCAAGTATATTCTTCAAGTATGTGCGTATACACTCAGAGGTGTTGCTAGGGTCTTCAGAGATCAGGGGCACAAGCGCCTAGTCATTTGTTGCATCTCCCAAATGTCATATATATATATATATATATATATATATATATATATATATATATATATATATATATATCAGCTACCATATGACTTTGTCGCCACTGTCCCAGCAGCAAGCATTGCCACCATACAGTAATTAACTGCAATCTACATACTGTTACAGATGATAACACTCTATACAACAATGTGCAATGTTACAGCTAGACAAGGCCAAAATAATATTGTCACGCCATTATTACTGTGATTGTTCTCAGTGAGAGAAACCACGTAATCTTGTAGATATGATACCTTTCAATGGCTAACAAAAATACATGATGTTACAGCAAGCTTTCAGGTTCTTTCTTATCGACCCTTCATCAGGCTAAAATGAAACTGGTTTGGATGGCACACAATTATAACATACAGATGCATTCCTCTTGATCTAAATAAATGTTCACACACAGAAATTTGAGACTTAAAATAACACCAATGTGATCAAAGAGATATATTCTTAATCAGTCCACTGAGCTGAGGAATGTGACAGTATTATGATGTCTGTAATCTCTACTTGAACTGTACATGGAAGGAGATGGTAACACTAGCTCTGCAGCACCACCTATTGGATGACAACATTCTTACAATCAATTTCTGAATTTTTTATGAGAAAAACAAATTCTAATAATGCCCGACTTGGGTGACCCGTTTTTAGTTATAATGCACCCCCTCTGAGAGCCTACTTATATAATAATTATCACCTTATCTCCCTCCTTGAGAGCAGCCTTATATAATGCCCCAGTTGAGCACCCGATACAATTGATAATAATGGTAGAGCAGGCTACCATTGTAATTTAAGTCCCATGGTAATTTAAGTTTCTATGCCACACTTTTCTACTGTTTTCGTATGGCTTTGGCTGTATTAAGCTGACAACAGCTTTTCAAGGGTTCGAAATATGAGAACATATCATATAAAGTTCTCACAGTTGACTTAAACTTTACTATATCTGCATTTTCACAAAATGACTTATTTTAATCTGTGTTAACAATATAATACGTCAAATGCTACTTCCCCCTGAAGGCACAAGGTTGCTCAGCATGTCTTTTAAATAGTTTTCAGAAATTTTCAATCAGTTTTATTTGTAAAACTAAATTAATCCGGACACTTTGGTGGATTTCTTGCATTTATCTGCCATAACTTCTCCACTAGGTTTAAGTTATGATTTGTCAATGTAAAATTGATTACGTAATTCCACCATAGAGCAATCTAATAAAATGGCCATATAGTAGTCAAATAAAAGAATCATACAGGCAATCTGAAAAGCATAATCACAGCAGAAATCAGATACATCAATTTAGGCATAGTAAACTGCGATTACATACAATGGGGAGCATTCAGCAATGGCTTTATACGAGTATTAGGACGTATTTACACGGCTGATAGCAAGTCAAACCTGGGATTCTCGGGTGCGACTCATATTGCACAGAACATGGACACCATGTCCATGTTCCCTGCGGGAGACCGCATATTTGCATGTACCATGCCACAAAAATAGGACATTCTGTGACTTTCCGTCTTGCAGCATAGTTGGGAGAGAAATATGCCCATGTAAGTAGGCCCATTGTAAATAATGGGTTCTGTTTTCATGCAAGTTTTTTGCATTCCACAAATAGAAAATCGGACGTGTAAATATGGCCTTATTGCATGGAAAAATTGCACATTTTGACTTTTTAAAGGAGCAAAAAACTGTGAATGTGCGGAACAGGAAGGGGTGGAGCCACAAGGTTTCTGACTAATTTTACAATATGAAAAACAGATTTCCTTTTCTGTCTTCAGAATAGACCAAGATGCGCAACATTTATTACTAAGTGTGTGACTCTTAATTAATTTGATGCACTTCACACAGATGAACTTCAGTTTAAGACTGGCTTTCATAACCCCCCACTCCCACCCCCAGGGAGTCACAATCAATGTTTCACTGATTGTGATTATTTACTTTCGTTTTATTATGTATATGGTCAAACTATCATGAAGGATTCATAGTTTGTCTCTTTTGACATCTTTGGCCCCTCTATTCTGCAACTCTTCTCTGTCCTCTTTAGTAGCATACAATATGTCTATAACTATTTTAGATGCTATATTAACCATTATAATTGCATATATAGTGTCCTAAAACACTCACAGCGTTCATAAAGCAATTAAATCCAATCAGCACTGTTAACAAATGCCTACCCAATGCCTTCTTAAACAATGCCTGACAGTGTCTGCATAGAAGACTGCCAAGTACTCATATAATCATAGAATGGTAGAGTTGGAAGGAACCTCCAGGGTCATCGGGTTCAACCTCCTGCTCAATGCAGGATTCACTAAATCATCCCAGACAGATATCTGTCCAGCTTTTGTTTGAACATTTCCATTAAAGGAGAACTCACCACTTCCCATGGTAACCTGTTCCACTCATTGATCACCCTCATTGTCAGAAAAATGTTCTAATATCTAATCTGTGTCTCCTCCCTTTCAGTTTCATCCCATTGCTTCTAGTCTTTCCATGTACAAATGAGAATAGGGCTGATCCCTCTGCACTGTGACAGCCCTTCAGATATTTGTAGACAGCTATTAAGCATCCTCTTGGCTATCTTTTTTGCAAGCTAAACATTCCCAGATCCTTTAATTGTTCCTCATAGGAAATGATTTGTAGGCCGCTTACCATCCTGGTAGCTTTTCACTGAACTTGCTGCAGTTTGTCTATGTCTTTTTTAAAGTGGGGTGCCCAAAACTGGACACAGTATTCCAGATGAGGTCTGACTAAGGAAGAGTAGAGGAGGATAATGACCTCACATGATCTAGACTCTATGCTTCTCTTAATGCATCCGAGAATTGTGTTTGCCTGCTACTGCATCACACTGTTGACTGTTTAGTGATCTATTAGTATACCCAAGAATTTTTCGCATGTGCTGCTCCTTAGCGCAATTCCTCCCGTTTTGTTTGTGCTTTTGTTCATTTTTCTTGCATTTCTTGCGCGGCTATTCATGTGCTAGAAAATTGCTTAATTGACTGAGGCCTTTAGGGTGGCTTCACATGAGCGTGTTTTTGTTGCAAGGATGAAGGAAACATCTGCCGCATGCGGCAGATTTGTTCTGCGTCTCCGCGGGACAGTTTTTTTTTTACACAAAATTTTTGTTTTTCAGGGAAGGGCTGATACGTAAAGCCCTTCCCTGAAAAACAATTCAGGGGTTGCCGGCAGACCATTGCCTTCAATGGAGCCATTGAAGGAAATACACGGACCTTCATACACACGAGCTTTTGCACGTACATAGGTGTGCACTACAGATGAGCGTGTATACTCGCTAAAGGCAATTGCTCGAGCGAGCATTGCCTTTAGCGAGTATCTTCCCGCTTGAGCCGGAGCGGGGGAGCGGTGAGTAGCGGCTGTCAGCAGGAGGGAGGCGGGGGGGAGAGGGAGAGAGAGATCTCCCCTCCATTCCGCCCCGCTCTCCCCCGCAGCTCCCTGCCCGCTGGTGGCACCCGAACCTTCCGCAGGATTTTAAATCGGCGCGGGGATTTTAGATCCCCACCTGCTGAATAGGCTGCCTCTGATTGGCTGGGCACTGTGATCAATCAGAGGCAGCTCTCAGCTATTGATTGACTGCTGAGAGCTACCTCTGATTGGTCCCTGCACTCAGCCAATCGGAGGCAGCACTCACCCATTCTATTTTTGAAAGAAATTCTAACTTTGCAGCATTTTTTTCCACACCTGTCTAAAGCTTTTACATACTACTGTATGTCATTCTCTTGCCTCAAACACGGGAAATATGAGAGACAGCTGCAAAATTAAACCCACCTAAAACTCAGGCAAACGGCAATAATAAGTTCTATTAAAACCAAATAGTCATGATTTTTTTTTCTGAGTGCATCATAAATGCTTTCCATGGCCCAACATTATTATTCAGCCAAGTATGGTGCACTGACAACATCTGGCTGATAAAACTGTTTATCAGAGTACAATTAAAATGAACAAATATGCTAAAAAATATTTTGGTGTAAAAAACGAAGGAAATTCAATTCAGCAAATTTAAATGAATGTTTAGTGAAATCTACCTAAAACAAGGCTAATATCGTCTGTAGTATCCTAGAGGCTACGAATAAGCTTTTTATAATGAAATTAAATTAATATGCAGATAAATGTCAACTTTCTGGTGTCAGCTGGGATCTGCTAGTCTCCTGTCTAGATCTGGTCTGTTAACATCAATTATTCAATTAATTGCAAGTTAATTAACAGTGAAACTGAAGGGGAAACATATGAGTAGAATATCATTTGATTATTTTTGATACTTTGTGAACCTGTGACTCCCATCATTGAGTAGAGTTTAGAAGATGTCAGTGTAACTGTCTAAAAGCTACTGCAGGATAATGGTGACGTTCTTTGGTTTGCTGCTCTGCAGTTTTAGTTTTCTGCAACTGTTGGCTCAAATAATTTGAAGTGCCAACACCTACAAAGAATCACAATTTACCAGATGTTCAGTTGTTTCTACTTTTTCCAATGGTTGGTTTATTGCAAGTATCCTTGGTCATCAGTCATAGCTATGAAATTGTGGGATAATGGGCTTGACAATAAAAATCACTTTGAGGAGCCCCACCTGATGTACCTTATTTTCACATGGTTGTGGTGATTCCAGGATATTACAGCAACATAGCACTATGGCCATATTGCCAAGCCCTTGTGGTTTTGGGCAATTTATGGTGTGAAAATTCAATCCATGGCTGAATAGGGCAGTGAAGATGTAATGATTCAATCCTTGGCAGTCTAGGACCTACAAGGAGATTATGGTTTCATCCCTTGTGGTCTTTGGCAGTAAAGTAGTTGACTATAAAGTCTTTTGTGACCTACACATTAGACTACAGTCATCCAAATCTGTTTTTTTCAGGACTGGATACCTCTCGTATGTGTATTGGGGCCTCCCACTGTTCCCCGATGGATGTTATTGGGGGAATAAGAGAATGCAGGCTATCTATAAGCAGAGAGATAGTAAAGGGAACACTTAACTAACTTAAAAGTCTCAAGATCCAGATGAATTACATCCTAGGATACTAAAGGAAGCAGTGGAGGTAATTGCTGAACCCCTCACCATAATCTTTGAAAATTCCTGGAGAACAGGGGAAGTCTTAGAAGATTGGAAAAGGGAAAATGTTGTCCCTATTTTCAAAAAAGGGAAGAAGGTAGATCCAGAAAACTACAGGCCTGTGAGCCTGATGTTGCGTCCTCCGGAAATACAACCACAAAAACACAAACAAAAGGCACAACTGTGCAAAAGGAAACAAAACTAAAGGGGAATGCTCTCCTTATCGTCCCCTAACCCGGGAGGGGGCCCTGCCTACTCGGCGGACTGACCGCTCTGACAAGTGCGAGCCCGCACTCCTGCCTGGGCCACTGACAAGTCCCTATAGGGGAGCCCTGGCACAACAGAAAGACAAAACCAAAAACCAAACAAAGCATAAAAGAACTTAGCTAGGAGCTTCAGCCAAGGTGTGTTCCTCCGTCGCTGTCCACATGTAACTGAAGGATTGACCAGCACAGGAGATCATGCTGGCACTGTTTAAGTAGGAGCCAAGCTACTCAGCACCAGGTGCTGACTGACGTTACTCCTGCAACTATCACGCCCCTCAGCTCCAGGAGAAGCAAGGGCACACCCAAAACCTGGTCTGGCCTGCAAGCCCGGTGCAGGCCTCAGAACGGCTGCAACACCTGACTTCTATACCGCAAAAGATCTTTGAACAAATTATTAAACAGCATGTATGCAAGTACTTGGATGAAAATGGAGTAATTAACCAGAGCCAGCATGGGTTTGTAACAAACAAGCCATGCCACATGAATCTAATATCCTTCTATGACCCTATTACTGACTAGGTTGATAAGGGAAATGCGGTGGATATAGTTTATCTTGACTTTAGTAAAGCATTTGACAAAGTATCTCACACTATAATTATTGAAAAATTGACCAAATATGGGATTGACAAGGCAACTGTTAGGTGGATTCAAAACTGGCAGTGTGATCATACTAAAAGAGTGGTCATAAATGGCTGCACATCCAAGTGGAAGAATGTATCAAGTGGGGTACCACAAGGCTCTGTCCTAGGCCCAGTGTTGTTCATTACTTTTATAAATGATCTACAGGAGGGAATTAATGGGAAACTGATCAAATTTGCTGACAACACAAAGTTAGGAGGAATAGCTAACACTAGGGAAGAGAGAGAGAGTATTCAAAAAGATCTAGAAAAGCCTGCACAGTGGGCAGCGACTTACAGAATGGCATTTAACAAGGAAAAATGCAAAGTCCTACACCTGGGCAAGAAAAATGAAGAAAGTACAAACCGAATGGGAGGAATTGGGCTAAGCAGCAGCACATGTGAAAAAGACTTGGGTATACTAATAGATCATAGACTGAACATGAGTCGACAATGTGATGCAGCAGCCAAAAAGGCAAACACAATTCTGGGATATATTAAGAGAAGCATAGAGTCTAGATCACGTGAGGTAATTATCCCCCTCTACTCTTCCTTAGTCAGACCTCATCTGGAATACTGTGTCCAGTTCTGGGCACCCCACTTTAAAAAAGACATAGACAAACTGGAGCAAGTTCAGAAAAGAGTTACCAAGATGGTGAGCGGTCTGCAAATCCTGTCCTATGAGGAACAGTTAAAGGATCTGGGAATGTTTAGCTTGTAAAAAAGAAGGCTGAGAGGAGACTTAATAGCGTTCTACAAATATCTGAAGGGCTGTCACAGTGCAGAGGGATCAGCCCTATTCTCTTTGTACAAAGAAAAGACTAGAAGCAGTGGGATGAAACTGAAAGGAAGAATACACAGATTAAATATTAGAAAAAAACTTTCTGACAGTGAGGGTAATCAATGAGTGGAACAGGTTACCACGGGAGGTGGTGAGTTCTCCTTCAATGAAAGTTTTTAAACAAAGGCTAGACAAATATCTGTCTGGGATGACTTAGTGAATCCTGCACTGAGCAGTGGGTTGGACCTGATGACCCTGGAGGTCCCTTCCAACTCTACCATTCTATGATTCTATGTTCAATGAATAAAGAATTAGACATTTTGAATTTGTCCTCTTAGAGATATATTGCCACCAGAGCTGTCTGGGTGCAGCTTTCTCCACTCCATTCATCTAAAACACTTGAACACTTGGTTAATATCTATTAAAGGTGTATGGGCATCCTAAAGGCAGAGTCTGACTAGCTGAGTGACATGACAGACACTGAGACCTTTGTGAGGCCTTTTGCTGCCATAGCAACTCATGGATACCTCGCAATCCCATTTGGAAGTGCTGATGGGTGACAGAAGGAGCCTCCTTCCCTGTCACCAGCTTACATGCCGGGGTTGGGAACAGAGGTTTCTTCGCTCCCAGCCGTTACAGCCAGAGCCCAACTGTCTGCAGACAGCTGAACACTTGACTTGCTCCTGGTAGATTGCAGGAGCTTTAAATCTACACTGTCAATTTACCATGGGTTTGAAACCCGTTCTAAGCGCTGTATCTTTATAGCATTCGGTCAGTAAAGGGTTCAAAAAAAGAGCAAACGCCAAAGCATTAATGAAGAAGACTATGATAGACAATCAGCTTACGACTTAAATAAGAGCTCTAAGCGATCCAAAAAAAAGAAGAATTTCTTAAAAATCACAAAGCCTCCAGGATGTGGATGAACCAGTATCATTTGTATTCTCTGGCTTTGGCCAACACATAGAAAAAGCTTCTTTAATTTTAAAGTAGTTTTAAAGATATTTGATCTGTTGTTTTAACTTTCACAGCCGATTTAATGGAATTTTCCTAGTGTTTACTGAGTGTAATGGATTTCCTGTAGAAGGAGAAAATCTCACACTGCTATTTTAACATACTTGATTTATACATTTTCCAAATCTCCATAAATAAGTGCATTACTATAATTAGTTTGTGCTCTATTTGGACTGTAAGATGTGCACTTATTTATTTCCATCTGTCCAGAAAGTAACAGACACAATCTACAGTAGCCTAGCCGCGGCGGGAGGAATTCAGTCTGCGGACACCTTAATATGTGCATTTTACACGTGGATTTCCTGGCTACTGTTTTATACTGTGCTGAAATGTATTCATTGTGGTTTTTAAAGGCTCTTCATCATCACTTCACACAATTCACAAACACTTTCAATTTGCTGAAGTCAATTTATAACTCTGGCAGCTTTATATGGTTCTTTTCCTCTAGTGAAGGGTGATTTTAGTACCCATGACAACAAGTAGTTATGTCTATGCATTAGTTTAATGGTGAATTCCCATCTAGAACCAAAGAGAACCAGAAACGGTGACATGTTTACTTCCCTGTGATTGATGATTTTCTTTATATAACGATCACACCTACAGTTAATTTTAAATAACATTTTGACATTGACGTGAGAACATTTTGATTTCCACAAGGTGCTCCACTTTGGAAGGTGCTACATCACACAACCAGCACTGCAACCAAGTTCTGAAGAGATTGAAGGCACTATTGTTCCATGACAAGCACAATAAAAGTAATTGAAAAGCCAACTAGATAAATCACAATGGTGTCACCCAGAAGGTACAATCCACAGCCATGCAGTCTCCCCAGGAGAGAATAGCTACAATGCATTTGATGCATCCAATGGGGAATGCCTTGAATACAGAATCCCAGAAATATGGACAAACTGTAAGACATTTGCAGAGAGGAATGGTCCTAAATTCCTCATCAACGTTGTGCAAATCTTATTTGTAGCTACAGGAAGTGCTTGGTGGACTTTATGCTACCATAGGGGGATATATAGGTTATTGCATTTTAAGCTTTCCCGTATTTTTCTTCCTGAAATTGGGACTTTACCCCATGTGCTCAATAAAAGACATAAGCAGTACAATAGTTGGCGTTTTTAGAAGGTTAGTTAGATTGTGCTTGTCTGCCATTGTCAGTTAAGATAATAATCAGACTATGTTTTATAAATCAATGCAGAAATCCAAAGGGTTCACTTACTTTTTTTGCAATTGTACATAAAAGCAATGAGCATCCCTATTATGGATTTCAATGACCATTCCTATTATGCTTGACTATTCTTCTTATTCGATAAAATTCCGGACACGATAGTCAATGGGGTCCATTTGCCGCTGTTCCATTCCATCATAAGACAGATCCATTCAGCCAGGGGATTCCCTTTTCTTGCTACTATAACAGAGAAGGAAAATGGAACCACCAAGCACAGATGTGAAAGCAAACCTAGCTATGCAATACTCACCCCTCAAACAACAAATTGGGGTGAAGGGAATAATATTGCTTCCCAACTCCCAAATCTATATAAGTCCATATTAACATGGGCTTATGTGGCTTCGCTCCTGTCAAACCAATCTGATCAGCTTCTATGAAGAGGTAGTTTTTTTTTTTGCGGGACATCTTGTAGTTTCTACTGGCACCATATTAGAGCACATATGGCTTTTTGGTCGCTTCTTTGTATACTTTGTCCTGAAGACCGTGCGACCAAAAAAACGCATTTCTGATGTTGTGTATTTTTTTCTGACACTGTTCATCATGCAGTGCCAATAATTTGTTACTTTGATAGATCGGTCTTTTATGGTAGCAGTGATACCAAATATGTTTTGGGAATTTTTTATACAGATTTTTTATTCTAAATATGTGAGAAGATTTGTTTTATTTTTATCATCTTTAATTTTTTTTATAATTAATAAAGCTTTTTAAAACTAATTTTTACCTTTTTTATTTTAGTCCCCATAGGGAACATGAACTTACCATGGTTTGATCGTTCCTGCAGTATGATGTAATGCCATAATATTACATTATAAAGCAATCTGACAGGCAATATATCAAGCCACAGGCATGGCTTGATAGCCAATCTGCAATGGCAGCCCTGGGGGCTTTCAGAAGACCCCTTCCTGCCATGGCAACTGAACAGCACTCTATGGTCTTATGATGGGGTACCTAAACTCCGATTAGGGTATGTAAATGCAGCTGTCAGTATTGATGGTAGCATCTAAAGGGTTAACAGTTGCGATCAGCATGACTGCTGATTGCAGCTATTGCTGGTTGGTGTCAGCTGTTATTTGCATTGCATGGAGCAGGATTGGCTCCCAACCAACCTCCATAGAAACCACAAAAATGCACAGGATGTAACTGTACTTTCTTTATCATTAAAGGGTTAAACAGGATTTTATATGAGGATAAACCCCTCCCCCTTTCCAGTTTTTATGATCCCTTCTGAACAGACACTGGTAATATATTGTGTGTCATCTACATTTGCTATGATTCCCTGTTACCATTATTTGTATGTCTGGGTAGGTCGCTGTAGTTGTGTCTTGCAAGTACATACGTAATTAGAATTATCATACATTATAACATCCTATGATTATCATTAGAGATGAGCGAACGTACTCGTCCGAGCTTGATACTCGTTCGAGTATTAGCGTGTTCGAGATGCTCGTTACTAGAGGCGAGCACCACGTGATGTTCGAGTTACTTTCGTTTCCTTCCCTGAGACGTTAGCGCGCTTTTCTGGCCAATAGAAAGACAGGGAAGGCATTACAACTTCCCCCTGCGACGTTCAAGCCCTATACCACCCCCCTGCAGTGAGTGGCTGGCGAGATCAGGTGTCACCCTAGTATATAAATCGGCCCCTCCCGCGGCTCGCCTCAGATGCATTCTGACAGAGATCAGGGACAGTGCTGCTGGTGCCGGAGCTGCTATAGGGAGAGCGTTAGGAGTGATTTTAGGCTTCAAGAACCCCAACGGTCCTTCTTAGGGCCACATCTGACCGTGTGCAGTACTGTTGAGGCTGCTTTTAACAGTGTTGCACAATTTTTTTTTTTTTGTATATCGGCCATGCAGAGCATTGCGTCCTCAGTCTGCAGTCATTGTACAGAGTATAGGGCCAGTACTGGTGAGGCAGGGAAAGAGATATACAGGCTATATAGGCAGTGGGCTTTTTCAAAAAAATTGGGGAAAAATACTATATTTGGGCTGCCTGTGACCGTCTTCAGTTTACTGCGTGTCTGCTGGGGGTAGTAGTCCTAATTAATATGCAGCTAAGCGTTACAGCAGGCTTGCGCAAAATTGTTTCCTGGCTCTGCTGTCTCCGTAACATCACCGCCGTCATCCCGCCAGAGGGAAACAGTATACATAATATTAACGCTGCCTACAGTATCTGTCTGCGGGGGGTAGTAGTCCTAATTAATACGCAGCTAAGCGTTACAGCAGGCTTGCGCAAAATTGTTTCCTGGCTCTGCTGTCTCCGTAACATCACCGCCGTCATCCCGCCAGAGGGAAACAGTATACATAATATTAACGCTGCCTACAGTATCTGTCTGCGGGGGGTAGTAGTCCTAATTAATACGCAGCTAAGCGTTACAGCAGGCTTGCGCAAAATTGTTTCCTGGCTCTGCTGTCTCCGTTACATCACCGCCGTCATCCCGCCAGAGGGAAACAGTATACATAATATTATACGCTGCCTACAGTATCTGTCTGCTGGGGGTAGTAGTCCAAATTAATACGCAGCTAAGCGTTTCAGCAGGCTTGCGCAAAATTGTTTCCTGGCTCTGCTGTCTCCGTTACATCACCGCCGTCATCCCACCAGAGGGAAACAGTATACATAATATTATACGCTGCCTACAGTATCTGTCTGCTGGGGGTAGTAGTCCTAATTAATACGCAGCTAAGCGTTACAGCAGGCTTGCGCAAAATTGTTTCCTGGCTCTGCTGTCTCTGTTACATCCCCGCCGTCATCCTGCCAGAGGGAAACAGTATACATAATATTATACGCTGCCTACAGTATCTGTCTGCTGTATCAGCTCAGCATTTAAAAAAATAGAAGCAAAATACTTAAGGCCTACTACTGGCCTTTGGCCACTTGACTGCTTCTGCGCTGTGAATTCCACTAGCTCAGTCATACGCACCTACGTCTCACTACAGGCGTGCGCAAAATTGTTTCCTGGCTCTGCTGTGCGTTCCGTAAGGGAAGTCAGCCTCCAACCACAGGCTAATAAGCGGCACATTTAATTACAGCGTTCTGTTTCTGCACTACTGGTAATACAGCATGCTGAGGGGTAGGGGTAGGCCTAGAGGACGTGGACGCGGGCGAGGACGCGGAGGCCCAAGTCAGGGTGTGGGCACAGGCCGAGCTCCTGATCCAGGTGTATCGCAGCCGACTGCTGCGGGATTAGGAGAGAGGCACGTTTCTGGCTTCCCCACATTCATCTCACAATTAATGGGTCCACGCGGTAGACCTTTATTAGAAAATAAGTAGTGTGAGCAGGTGCTGTCGTGGATGGCAGAAAGTGCATCCAGCAATCTATCGACCACCCAGAGTTCTGCGCTGTCCACTGCTGCAACTCTGAATTCTCTGGCTGCTGCTTCTCCTTCCTCCCAGCCTCCTCACTCCATTACAATGACACATTCTGAGGAGCAGGCAGACTCCCAGGAACTGTTCTCGGGCCCCTGCCCAGAATGGGCAGCAATGGTTCCGAATCCTCTCCCACTGGAGGAGTTTGCCGTGACCAATGCCCAACCTTTGGAAAGTTCCCGGGGTCCGGGGGATGAGGCTGGGGACTTCCGGCAACTGTCTCAAGAGCTTTCAGTGGGTGAGGAGGACGATGACGATGAGACACAGTTGTCTATCACTCAGGTAGTAGTAATTGGAGTAAGTCCGAGGGAGGAGCGCACAGAGGATTCGGAGGAAGAGCAGCAGGATGATGAGGTGACTGACCCCACCTGGTTTGCTACACCTACTGAGGACAGGTCGTCAGAGGGGGAGGCAAGTGCAGAAGCAGGGCAGGTTGGAAGAGGCACTGCGGTGGCCAGGGGTAGAGGCAGGGCCAGACCGAATAATCCACCAACTGTTTCCCAAAGCGCCCCCTCGCGCCATGCCACCCTGCAGAGGCCGAGGTGCTCAAAGGTCTGGCAGTTTTTCACTGAGAGTGCAGACGACCGACGAACAGTGGTGTGCAACCTTTGTCGCGCCAAGATCAGCCAGGGAGCCACCACCACCAGCCTCACCACCACCAGCATGCACAGACATATGATAGCCAAGCACCCCACAAGGTGGGACGAAGGCCGTTCACCGCCTCCGGTTTGCACCGCTGCCTCTCCCCCTGTGCCCCAACCTGCCACTGAGATCCAACCCCCCTCTCAGGACACAGGCACTACCGTCTCCTGGCCTGCACCCACACCCTTAACTCCGCTGACCTCGGCCCCATCCACCAATGTCTCTCAGCACACCGTCCAGCCGTCGCTAGCGCAAGTGTTGGAGCGCAAGCGCAAGTACGCCGCCGCGCACCCGCACGCTCAAGCGTTAAACATGCACATAGCCAAATTTATCAGCCTGGAGATGCTGCCGTATAGGGTTGTGGAAACGGAGGCTTTCAAAGGTATGATGGCGGCGGCGGCCCCGCGCTACACAGTTCCCAGTCGCCACTACTTTTCCCGATGTGCCGTCCCAGTCCTGCACGACCACATCTCCCGCAACATTGTACGCGCCCTCACCAACGTGGTTACTGCCTAGGTCCACTTAACAATGGACACGTGAACAAGCACAGGCGGGCAGGGCCACTATATCTCCCTGACGGCACATTGGGTGAATTTAGTGGAGGCTGGGACAGAGTCAGAGCCTGGGAACGCTCACATCCTACCCGCCCCCAGAATTGCGGGCCCCAGCTCGTTGGTGGTATCTGCGGCGGTGTATGCTTCCTCCACTAAACCACCCTCCTCCTCCTCCTCCTCCTACGCAACCTCTGTCTCGCAATCAAGATGTGTCAGCAGCAGCACGTCGCCAGCAGTTGGTGTCGCGCGGCACGGCAGCACAGCTGTGGGCAAGCGTCAGCAGGCCGTGCTGAAACTACTCAGCTTAGGAGAGAAGAGGCACATGGCCCACGAACTGCTGCAGGGTCTGACAGAGCAGACCGACCGCTGGCTTGCGCCGCTGAGCCTCCAACCGGGCATGGTCGTGTGTGACAACGGCCGTAACCTGGTGGCGGCTCTGCAGCTCGGCAGCCTCA
This sequence comes from Eleutherodactylus coqui, assembly GCF_035609145.1. NCBI lineage: Eukaryota > Metazoa > Chordata > Amphibia > Anura > Eleutherodactylidae > Eleutherodactylus > Eleutherodactylus coqui. Next base: position 256,163,967 of record NC_089839.1, on the reverse strand, counting down.
CGCACGTGCCATGCCTGGCTACCACGCTTGTCAGACCTGCTCGGAAAGGTGCGCCGGCTCTGCGCACATTTCCGCAAGTCCCACACGGACGCTGCCACCCTGCGCACCCTGCAACATTGGTTTCATCTGCCAGTGCACCGACTGCTGTGCGACGTGCCCACACGGTGGAACTCTACGCTCCACATGTTGGCCAGGCTCTATGAGCAGCGTAGAGCTATAGTGGAATACCAACTCCAACATGGGCGGCGCAGTGGGAGTCAGCCTCCTCAATTCTTTACAGAAGAGTGGGCCTGGTTGGCAGCCATCTGCCAGGTCCTTGGAAACTTTGAGGAGTCTACCCAGATGGTGAGCGGCGATGCTGCAATCATTAGCATCACCATTCCTCTGCTATGCCTCTTGAGAAGTTCCCTGCAAAGCATAAAGGCAGATGCTTTGCGCTCGGAAACAGAGGCGGGGGAAGACAGTATGTCGCTGGATAGTTAGAGCACCCTCCTGTCTATATCTCAGCGCGTTGAGGAGGAGGAGCATGAGGAGGATGAGGAGGAGGGGGAAGAGACAGCTTGGCCCACTGCTGAGGGTACCCATGCTGCTTGCCTTTCATCCTTTCAGCGTGTATGGCCTGATGAGGAGGAGGAGGAGGATCCTGAAAGTGATCTTCCTAGTGAGGACAGCCATGTGTTGCGTACAGGTACCCTGGCACACATGGCTGACTTCATGTTAGGATGCCTTTCTCGTGACCCTCGCGTTACACGCATTCTGGCCACTACGGATTACTGGGTGTACACACTGCTCGACCCACGGTATAAGGAGAACCTTTCCACTCTCATACCCGAAGAGGAAAGGGGTTCGAGAGTGATGCTATACCACAGGACCCTGGCGGACAAACTGATGGTAAAATTCCCATCCGACAGCACTAGTGGCCGAAGGCGCAGTTCCGAGGGCCAGGTAGCAGGGGAGGCGCGGAGATCAGGCAGCATGTATAGCACAGGCAGGGGAACACTCTCTAAGGCCTTTGACAGCTTTCCGGCTCCCCAGCAAGACTGTGTCACCGCTCCCCAGTCAAGGCTGAGTCAGCGGGAGCACTGTAAAAGGATGGTGAGGGAGTACGTAGTCGATCGCACGGCCGTCCTCCGTGACGCCTCTGCCCCCTACAACTACTGGGTGTCGAAGCTGGACACGTGGCCTGAACTCGCGCTGTATGCCCTGGAGGTGCTTGCTTGTCCTGCGGCTAGCGTCTTGTCAGAGAGGGTGTTTAGTGCGGCTGGGGGAATCATCACAGATAAGCGTACCCGCCTGTCAACCGACAGTGCCGACAGGCTTACACTCATCAAGATGAACAAAGCCTGGATTTCCCCAGACTTCTCTTCTCCACCAGCGGACAGCAGCGATACCTAAACAATACGTAGGCTGCACCCGCGGATGGAAGAATTGTTCTCTATCACCATCAAAAACGTGGACCTTTTAGCTTCATCAATCTGTGTATAATATTCATCCTCCTCCTGAAACCTCATGTAATCACGCCAAACGGGCAATTTTTCTTAGGCCCACAAGGCTCAGTCATATAATTTTTGTAAACAATTTTTATACGTTTCAATGCTCATTAAAGCGTTGAAACTTGCACCTGAACCAATTTTTATTTTAACTGGCCTGCCTCCAGGCCTAGTTACAAATTAAGCCGCATTAACCAAAGCGATTAATGGGTTTCACCTGCCCTCTTGGTTGGGCATGGGCAATTTTTCTGACGTACATTAGTACTGTTGGTACACTAATTTTTTGGGGCCCTCGCCTACAGTGTAATCCAATAAATTTTTTGCCCACCTGCATTAAAGCTGACATTACATCAGCTGTGCTGGGCACTGCAATGGGATATATTTATGTACCACCGGTGGCTTCCTGGCACCCACCCATGCTGTCGGTCCACACGGAGTTGTAACTGCATGTGTCCACTTCTAAAGAACCTCAGTCTGACTGGGGCATGCAGTGTGGGCCGAAGCCCACCTGCATTAAACATGACATTATCTCAGCTGAGATGGGCAATGCAATGGGATATATTTATGTACCGCCGGTGGGTTCCAGGGAGCCACCCATGCTGTCGGTCCACACGGAGTTGTAACTGCATGTGTCCACTTCTAAAGAACCCCAGTCTGACTGGGGCATGCAGTGTGGGCCGAAGCCCACCTGCATTAAACATAACATTATCTCAGCTGTGCTGGGCAATGCAATGGGATTTATTTATGTACCGCCTGTGGCTTCCTGGGACCCTCCCATGCTGTCGGTCCACACGGACTTCACAATAGGGAGTTGTACCTGCCTGTGTCTACTTATAAAGAACCCCAGTCTGACTGGGGCATGCAGTGTGGGCCGAAGCCCACCTGCATTAAACATGACATTACCTCAGCTGTGATGGGCAATGCAATGGGATATATTTATGTACCGCCGGTGGCTTCCTGGCACCCACCCATGCTGTCGGTCCACAGGGACTTCACAATAGGGAGTTGTACCTGCCTGTGTCTATGAATTAAAAACCCCGGTCAGACTGGGGCATGCAGTGTGGGCCGAAGCCCAGCTGCATTTAATCTGACGTTAGCTCTGCTGTCCAGGGCACTGCAATGGGATACATTTATGTACAGTCGGTGGGTTCCAGGGAGCCACCCATGCTGTGGCTGCACACGGAATTCCCATTGCAGAGTTGTACCTGCCTGTGACTATTTATAAAAAAAACGCGGTCTGACTGGGGCATGCAGACACCTTGACAGAATGAATAGTGTGTGGCACATAGGTTCCCCATTGCTATGCCCACGTGTGCAGCTCCTGATGGCGGTGGCACAGGATTATATTTCCCATTGCTTCTGTACAGCATTGTGGGCTATCGCCCCGCCCCTTTTAAAGAGGGTCACTGCCTAGCCGTGCCAACCCTCTGCAGTGTGTGCCTGCGGTTCCTCCTCATGGCAGACGCACTTATAAATAGACATGAGGGTGGTGTGGCATGAGGGCAGCTGAAGGCTGCGCAGGGACACTTTGGTGTGCGCTGTGGACACTGGGTAGTGCGGGGGGGGGGGGTGAGTTTACAGCATGTAACCCAGGAGAAGTGGCAGCGGAGTGTCATGCAGGCAGTGATTGTGCTTTGTTGGAGGTAGTGTGGTGCTTAGCTAAGGTATGCATTGCTAATGAGGGCTTTTCAGAAGTAAAAATTGTTGGGAGGGGGAGCACTCTTGCCGCTATTGTGGCTTAATAGTGGGACCTGGGAATTTAAGATGCAGCCCAACATGTAGCCCCTCGCCTGCCCTATCCGTTGCTGTGTCGTTCCCATCACTTTCTTGAATTGCCCAGATTTTCACAAATGGAATCCTTAGCGAGCATCGGCGATATACAAAAATGCTCGGGTCGCCCATTGACTTCAATGGGGTTCATTACTCGAAACGAACCCTCGAGCATCACGAAAATTTCGTCCCGAGTAACGAGCACCCGAGCATTTTGGTGCTCGCTCATCTCTAATTATCATATGTTATCGTGATTTGTAATTTTAATCTAATGTATTGTGGTCAGTACTGTTTCTTTTGAACATCTATGTTTTTAGATCACCAATTAGTAATAGAGTCAGGAATCCCAATGTCTGAGCCATAGGCTTTATTCACATCGGTGTTTTATTACAGTGATTTTGCTGTGATAAAATGCAGGCGTAAAATTGCAACCATCTGAAGCATTGGACTCCAATGCATTTGTTCAGATGGGAAATTTTGGGGGGCGTAAAATCGGCCTGCCAGAAAAAATAGCACACACGGTGTGCATTCTTGTCGGCCTCTTTTACGCTGAATGAAAAATATAGGTTTGGACCTATTTTTGGCCGGAAAACGGTGGCCGGTCCCATAGACTCCTATGGGAGCTTATGGAGCTGCCGAAAAAGAGAGGTGCGAGGGAGTTTAGCAGAGGCTCTGCTAAACTCCCTCCTCCTTTCCTCTCCCTTGATTAACACACTAGCTCCCGCCCCATCCCACCCCCTCCCCTTGCCAGTAGCCGGCAAGTTGCATATTGGGAATGGGAGTTTAACACACTAGCTTCCGCCCCGTCCCGCCATCTCCCTTTGCGGACAGCTGGCAGAGGGTAGAGAGGGGGAGTTTAGCAAAGCTATTCTAGGCTGCGGCGTATTTGCGCCGCAGCCCTGGCCGTCTGAACAGGCGACAAAGCGAGAGATGCACCCGCGATTTAGTCACGGCTGCCTTTCATCATGTGATTTTCGGCCGCGATGCGTGCGGCCAAATGTCGCATTGCCCATGTGAAGGAGCCCATAGTCCCAGCTCTTAAACCTTCCGTCATCATTAAACACTTACACAATGATGATCTGAATGAGTAACAGAACACTTTAAGGAGACATAATCAAATCTCACTGGTTGATTTATCCAACATTCGTGTTTTTCTCTCTCGCTCGGTGGACAAGCAGGTGTTATTTAAAGTCAGCATCATTTAGAACTTTGTTGAATAGACGCATAGCATGTTAAAACTGTAAACACCTGTTCATCGTCAGCAAATTTTCCTTGAACTTGGCAGTGCTGCTTCCTTTCATCTCGCAGGGCACATAAATGTCTTAAATCTTCAAAATGGTGCCCCAAGGATAATGACTGTACACAATAGAGGCTTAAAACCTGTTTACATTCCATATCCCATTATCTCTACAAACGGAATGTTTTTTTTTTTGCTTTTACATTATTTTGTGTTTGAAAAAACCTTTTCATATAATATGCTTTAAATAATGTTCTGGAAAACGTTGTCCTGGTATAATATGGAAGAGCAGCCTGTGAGCGCTTGTAATATTTTTAGCTTGATTTCTCATGTTGCCGACAGGTTCTGGAAGATTTAGAGGTTAGAAGCTGATATTGTACCCATTAGAACTTTTCCTTCCGTAGAAAGAAACAATACTGAAAAAGTAACAGACCTCAGAAATATGTCATGTAATTATTGTTTTACCACTGATCTGATAAATAAAAATTGTGCAGCATCAACATCAAAGAATCAAAAACCTTAGTTCAGAAACATTTTTAAAGTTTTTGAAAAAAGTATGGGTTGTACTAATGACATTGCAAAACTACTGCAAAAAAGCGATGTCCTTTTACACAAGATATTTGTCAGGCGCTTAAAGGGAATCTGTCAAAATCTTTTTGGAGCCCTTATTGATAGCACCATGAGGTAGTGTCTGTCACGTTGATTGCAGTGATATGTCTGCTGTGTAGATCTGTGCAGTAGTTTTGGAGAAACTTGCATTTTATTAGTTTCACCAGACACAGAACTAGTCCTGCATATTCATGAGCTGCAGGCTAGCCACACCCACCCCACTCCCCAGCCAATGATTGGCAGCTCTCTCTATGCACAGTAATTGTCAATCATCGGCTTGAGGTTACAGTGGCAGTAGCTAGCTACTTCAAGTAGTCCTCTAAGCATTTTCTGTTACTGATAAAAGGCAAGCTTCACAAAAAAATTCTGCACAGATCCACAGGGCAAACATATCAGTGTAAGCAGCTTGCCTGTCACTATGCACTCAGGGAACATGCCGGGCTGCGTTTCCAGGAGGTTGGCGTGATTTTCGGCCTCCAGCTGCTAGTGTTAAAAATTGCTGAAATGAGAGGGTAATAAGTGGGGAGCGGTCACCACGCTCATCACACTGTTACCTCCCTGAAGACTCCTGAGGGGGCCAATGGAATCACTAGTGATGCCCCTGGGCTCACGGAGACATCAAGGAATCTCGGTTTGCCCCAAATGCCCACCCCGGTGCGGAGCCGTCTAGGCGTCCGGCACCTCAAAGTGCCTTCTGAGAGGCTTTTTGAAGTGACCACAGGGCCATCTCCCAAGGCAGCTGGATTGGGGATCTCTCCCAAGTGCCAGGAAAAGGTGTGGGCATGGAGGCTCCTAACGAATGCTGTTCCTTCCCGACTCTTGACAACTGCTACACCCAAACCTGCTCTACAATGGAGTGGCTGGTGAACATGTGTGCTGTCCTCAGAAAGGGCAGGAAGGAATGGTCCAAAATTCCTTCTCAAATCTTATTTGCAGCTCCAGGAAACATTTTGTGGAGGGTATTGCTACTAAAGGGGGAGCTACAGAGTATTAAATTCAAGGGCTCACTTACTTTTTCTGCACTGTAGATGTTTAGTCTGTGTGCTCAATAAAATACATAAATGGTACAACTGTGAGTTATTAGTTTTATTGGATTTCTTTTATCTATAAATGTGACTTAGATAACAATGAGGCTATTATGGAATACCACCACAGCCATCCCGCTCCCCTGCTCCTGAGGCTGCAGTCAGCCACTGGCATCATGTCCGTGTCCATGCTGTGTCCTATCTCTGGCTTCTGCCCATAGAGCTTGTGCTTCGCTTCTGCCCTCAAACTTAAAGGGTCAGTGTACACTCTAATATCTGTCCCCTACCAATCCTCTCCCACCACCTGCTATATTAGGCATCTACACCCAAGAATGAATACCTAACCTAATTTGGTTAAACTCCAGTTGTGACAAAGCCCCATTTCATGTGTTCCCTTGGTTAAGAACTTTTCGTCCCCCCGAATATGATAGAATTCTGTATACCTGAGCTCATCTACCTTAATAGACTCTGCTACCTGTCTGCCACCTGCCCTGAACAGTTGCTGGTTTATGGTTCTGAAGTGTTGTTGTCAGCCTTGACCTCTGCTAGCTTTCCAATTACTGTATTTTTCGCTTTATAAGATGCACTTTTCCTCCCAAAGCGGGGGGGGGGGGGGGGGGAGTTGCTGCGTCATATAAAGCGAATGTGCTGAAATTTGTCGCATCGGCATTTGTTCACGCGATCGTGAGTTTAAATGTGTGATCGCATGCAATCATGCTAACTGAATCGCAGTCGCGCAAAAAAACTCATAATCGCATGAACAAATGTGTGATCATTTACCAGTTTGCTCTCCTCCCCACTGCCACCCATACATGCCGCTGATTGGTGGTGAGCGCTGGCAGGAACTGCTGATGCTTCCCCGCCTCTACAATCGTCTTTTTACCTTCTCCTTCTGAAGAAGCACCGCTGTGACATGGAGCACTGCTGTTTCAGATCTCTGCTCCTCTTTCTGCTCCATCAGCCGGCACTATCCCCCGCACATATATCTATATTCCACAAAACTTCTGCTCGATTAACAACCTGATTGGTTGTTTGGGTTGGCTGATTCACAGTGATTGGTTGTTTGGGTTGAATCGAGCAGAAGTGTTGTGGAATACAAATATATGCCTACAGGAGCCTGGGGGGTCACGTGACCACCGGGATTTCATGCTACAGCTGAGCTACAGGGACATAGTAGACCCTGGCCAGCTCTGCTAGTGACTATTATCAGTACAGGGGATGTTTTTCCCTGTAACTGGGGCTCCTATGGATGCCCCAGCTACAGTGGAAAAATGTCAAATAAAAAAAAAGAAAAAAACATGTGAATTTCCCCCAGAGGTCTTCTATGATGTCATGGGGGACATAGATAGTAAAAAACATAATTACATAAATATATAAAACAAATTTACAGAATAAAACTGCAATATATACATAAGAAAGAAAATAACCCAAAGCCGACGCCAACCAAAACCGTTGCTATATGTGCCCTGTAATCCAAAACCATACATATTATATATCAAAACATCCAAAACAAAATGAGGAACCCGTTCCCATACTTTATTTTAGCGTAAAGATACTAATTTAAAAAAATAACTAGAAATATTAAAAAAAAAAATTTTTAGCTTTTTACCTCCAATAAAATTAAAAAACTAGCCCTATATGCCACGGGAAAAAAACGCTGCAAAAATAACTTTGGTAGCTAAAGGAAAAAAATAGGGCAGTAAAACCACCACATAGGTAAAATCCCTAAAAAGTGTCTGGTCCTTAAGGTACAAAACAGCCTGGTCCTTAAGGGGTTAATAATCCCTGCTGCTGTTAGCTGAAGTAGTGACTGGTTATTGACAGCTCTGTCAGCCAACCAGTTGGTTTATTAATCATGTCAGCTGCTGGGCTGTCTGTGTTGATTGACAGCTTTGATAGACAATTAGCTTCTCCCCTTTCCCTGGATAATCCGGTTCTTCCTAGCTGGAAGTGTTGGTTATATTTCTGTATTTCTGGTCTAGTCAGCACCCTTAGTTTACCTGTCTGTTGTCTGGCTCCTGTCTTCTTGTTAGTTCCCCGTGTTCCTGTTTGTTTTGTATTCTCATCTTTTATTTGTTGTCAGTTAGGCTGCCTGTTTATGGGCGATAGTTCATTGCATTACCTGCGGCCGGATGGAATTGCATTACCCGCGTTGCTATGGAAAGCGCAGCACTGCTGTCAACGTGCGGAGAATCATAGCAATTCTCTGCTCGCAGGATTCAAATCGTGGCATGTCACGATTAGCTACAATTCTCCACGGTGAGCCTATCTGTCAGATAGGCTCGCCACAGAAAACTGACAACTCTCCCCCCTGCTCCACCATGGCAGAATATCGCTAGTGATATTCCATCATGGCCGTGGACAGGGGGCCTTACTGTTTGTCCCCGTTTTCCGTACTCTAGTTCCCCTCTGACTCTTGACCTGACTTTGTGCACATAGTGGGGTCATCCCTTTCGGGATGGGTGCTCCGCTTCGAGGTGAGTTCTGTCAGAGGGGTTCAGAGTGCTCCGCTATGACCGGTACCCCTTTGTTTAGTCTGCTCCAGCTTCTAAGCCACCTTAGTAGCAAGCATACACGCTTGCTCCAGTACCGCATCACCCATGGTTTTGTGAGCAGTCCAGGGCAGATGTGACGCTACCCTTTTTTAATCGCTCAACAATACACATAATGATAGTATACAAGGTGTAGGCAGTTAAAGGGTGAGTTTGTGGATGGAGTATACCTCCCTCCCAGGCTCTTAGTCTGGACCAGGTGGCGGTCCAGTCCACAACTTCACCCTCGTTCTTAGGAGGCTCAGCTGTAGGCACTGACCCTGTTAATGGGGGCATAAAAGACTGCAGCTCCCAGGGAGTCAGTGCCTCAAAAGCTGAGGCGAGAGCAGCATCCTGCAGCCTGAACCTGAGCACCCTGTGTGGTGCACTTTTGCGTTGATGACTTTGAGTTGGACTTTTTATGTTATTTTCCTGAATAAACTGAAGCAAGTTTATCCTTGTTGAGTCTAGAGTGTCTGTGCCGCCCCACCCCCTGGAGGACTTTCTACAGTTGGCGTTTGGATGCGGGCAGCAATCCTGACCGATAAGGGTGACAGCACGACACCTGGCGGATGTCCTGGGTAAAGCCCGCAATCACAATGTAAGCTCCAAACCCAGCTATGGAGGAGCTGTTGGTGAGGATGGATCGGCTGACGGATGCCCCCCTAAAACATCCCACCTTAAGGAAAGAAGGGGCTCTGACTACACCTAGGCCCAGAGAGACTGTGCAGAAATTTCTGCAAAAGATGACTTCTGAGGATGACATCGAGGCCTATCTGATGGTATTTGAGAGAACTGCCGAAAGAGCGAAACTCCACAAGGCTGAGTGGGTCGAGGTTCTAGCACTGTTCCTCACTGCGGAACCACAGAAGGCGTACCATGACCTCAGGGATCACAAGGTAAACAACTACAACAGGCTAAAAGCAGAGATCCTGGCTCATCTGGGTGTTACAGTGGCGGTCTAGGCTCTGAGAGTGCATAATTGGAGCTACAGGTCCGACCAGTCCGCTAGGTCACAAATGTTTGACCTGTACCATCTCGTAAAAAAATGGCTGGAACCGGAAGTTTGCACACCCACTCAGATGGTCGATAAGGTCGTGGTGGTTCGTCATACCCGTGCCCTGCCAGCAGATCTGCAACGATGGGTCGGTCATGGAGGACCCAAGGACGCTAACCAGCTAGTAGACCTGATCGACCGCTACACTGCGACAGAGAACTACCTCCGGGATGTCCATTCCGTCCAGACCCCCGCTACAAGTTCCAGATCTGCACGGGGTAAGAGACCACTACATGCCAGAGGAAAGCTGTGGCATGGCAGGAAGGAGGTCGGGCCACCAGAAAGGGCACCGTTGGAGTTAAAAGGCCCTGATAGCCCCAGCCAGTTACCTAAGCCAAAGAAACCAGGGCCTTTGAGGTGCTGGAGATGCCAGGAGCTCGGGCATGTGTTGGCTCAGTGCCCTGTGACCAAGGAGCCTATGGAGTGTGACTGTGCTTGGCACCGGTCCTTGTTTGCAAGGCCTACTTGCAATGCCTCATAAAGACTAGAGACTGAGCCACAACTGTGTCGCATAAGTGTAAACCACCATTTTGTGGAGGCTCTACTGGACTTGAGTAGCCTAGTCACCTTAGTGCATGCTAGCCTGATAGCAGAAGGCTTCATACCGGGTAAGTACATAAGTGTGGTTGTATCCTATGGCACAGTGTACCTTTGAAACTCATGTCGGAACCGTGACCTATGATGTAGGTGTTGTCAAAGGGTTAATGCACAGCGTGATATTGGGACGTGATTTCCCTGTATTCTGGTACTTGTGAGGGAAAGTGATAATCCCTTCTAAAGAGAGTGACGCAAACCCAGCTGACCTTACACCTCCGCAGGATAGCGGGGGAAATGTGGACGTTGAATCGGAGGATGTAACTTTTCCTTTTCAGGTCTTGGCTGGAGATGATGCTGAAGAGGAAGTCTACCCCTCGGTTCAGGATGTGTCCGATCTGGAGGATGCACCTGGGAACTTTGGGACAGCCCAGTTAAGGGACCACACTCTTATCAATGCCAAAGAAAATGTCGTAGTGATAAATGGTGTGTTACAGGAACCGGGCTCTGACCAATGGTTTCCCAATTTTGCCATGAATGATAACTTCTTGTATAGAGGAACAAAAATAAGCGAGAAAGTGGTGGAACAGTTGGTCGTGCCAAAGCCGTACAGGCGCAAGGGGCTAGACTTAGCACATAATCATGTATTAGGAGGACATTTAGGAACTGATAAAACACAGGATAGAATTCTTCAAAAGTTCTTCTGGCCAGCGGTATACAAGGACATAAAGGAGTACTGTGAGTCGTGCCCCACCTGTCAGATCACCACTCCTGTGTCGCACTTCCGCAGTCCCTTAGTGCCTCTCCCGATTATAGAGGTTCCCTTTGAAAGAATTGGAATGGATTTAGTGGGTCCCATCGTCAAGTCGGTTAGAGGACATTAATGCATTTTGGTTGTGTTAGATTATGCCACTCGGTACCCTGAGGCAATCCCTTTAAAAAGCCCTACTGCCAAAAACATTGCACGAGAGTTGTCCCTTATGTTCTCCAGAATAGGTCTTCCCAAGGAAATCTTCACAGACCAAGGGACCCCGTTCATGTCCAAAGTAATGAAAGAATTGTGCCAACTCTTTAAAATTGACCACATATGAACCTAGGTATACCAACCTCAGACGGACGGGTTGGTGGAGAGGTTCACTAAGACCCTGAAGCAAATGCTAAAGCGGGTAGTAGAGAAAGATGGTCGGGACTGGGACCGTCTGTTACCTTATCTCATGTTCTCCATACGGGAAGGTACAGGCAGTCATGGATGCCATAAAAGGGGCAGGTTTAACCTTAAACCCTGGAAAATGTGCACTAGCCCTGGAGGAAGCCAAGTACCTTGGCTATGTTATTGGCCATGGCATCATTAAACCCCAGGTGAACAAGGTAGAGGCCATACAGGCATGGCCTAGACCTTTAACAAAAAAACAGGTCAGAGCCTTTTTAGGAATGACCGGGTACTACCGTAGATTCGTGCGTAATTTTGACTCCATTACAGCATCACTTACAGACTTGACGAAAGGGGGCAAGTCAGTAATGGTGGCATGGACAGCCAAGGCCGAGCAGGCATTTCAAAATTTAAAATTGGCCCTTTGCCAACAGCCAGTACTGATAACGGATGACTTCTCGAAAGAGTTTATTGTGCAGATGGATGCTTCTAATGTAGGGTTTGGTGCAGTGTTGTCCCAGTCCATGGGGAGGAACATCCAGTACTGTATTTAAGCCGGAAACTATCTCCTGCGGAGAAGAATTGTGCTATTCTTGAACGTGAATGTTTAGCGGCAAAATGGGCACTGGAAATATTGAGGTACTATCTCTTGGGGAGAGAGTTCAAATTGGTCTCAGACCATGCCCCCTAGACCTGGATGAAGCAAAATAAGGAAAAGAATGCGAGGGTGACAAGGTAGTTTCTTTTGCTTCAGAAATTCAAGTTGACCCTCGAATATAGACCAGGCAAGTCACAAGGTAATGCTGATATCCTGTCTAGGGGGCATTGTCTGACCACCAAAAAGGCCCAGCCCACTGATCTGGAGAAGAGGGGGGGGAATATGTAGGCAGTTAAAGGGGGAGGTTGTGGATAGAGTATACCTCCCTCCCAGGCTCTTAGTCTGGACAGGGTGGCGGTTCAGTCCACAACTTCACCCTGGTTCTTTGGAGGCTCAGCTGTAGGCACTGACCCCGTTAATGGGGGCATAAAAGACTGCAGCTCCCAGGGAGCCAGTGTCTGACAAGCTGAGGAGAGAGCAACATCCTGAGTACCCTGTGGGGTGCACCTTTGCGTTGATGACTTTGAGTTGGACTTTTTATGTTATTTTCCTGAATAAACTGAAGCAAGTTTATCCCCGTTGAGTTTAGAGTGTCTGTGCCGCCCCACCCCCTGGAGGACTTTCTACAAAGGGCATAACTAAACTTTAAAGGGCCCCCATAGCAAAGTCAGAGAGGTGTCCCCAGCACCTAGTGTATTTGACAGAAGAATGAATTGGTGTAATGAAAATAGCGGAATAACTGTTTTAACTTGAGCAGCAATAAAGTGATGTCTCACAGCACAGAAGGGGAACCTACAGAGTAATGCTAAATTGCAACGTCCCATGGGGAGACCCCGGACACCTGACATATGTGGGTAGCTGAGAGGGTTAAGTGATGGCTTGTCACAGTGGCACTTACCCAGCTTCTTTTCCTGAGGGATAACATGCAGCCAAGGCCAGAGTATGACTGCAGGCCACCAAAGAAACTCCTAGGATAGGGAATGCCAATAAACACAGGAAAATGAGGGTTATAGTTGTCACAGGTCACCCCACCATTCCTACGCACCGGAATGAACTTCGGTGGAGAATAATGGCAGACAAAGGCAGTCTTTGTGTATCACGGGACCCTAGAAACGGTTAGGGCCTGCTATAAACTTTTACTTGATAATTTTGAACAGATTATAATCTGTATAATTATACAAGGCAGATCAATCAGAGATTTTACAGTGCAGGCAAATGACTTTCAAATGTAATAAAGACTATTTTCTTGTAGTACATCTACCCCAACTTTGAGACCCGTGCGTGTGACAGTTAAAGGGTGTACCTCTACGCGGTGGTTCTAGCTCTGGACAGCCGCATAGGAAAATTAGACAATTAAAGAACTGATTAGTATCTCTGCACTGGCCTTGTCTGGAAGAATTATTTACAAATGCTCTCTCACTACTGGGGCTCACTCCACTCACATCCAGAATTCAGACACTACGGGAAATCTCACTTCCTCTTCCATCTTCACCACAAGGAATCTGAAGGTGCTTCCATGTGGCTCAGTCTTTGGTGGAACTCAGGTAGATGGAACACAGGTTGAAGATGAAGAAGACCCTTTCCCACTCTCAATCACTCCTATTTATATCCTCTCTCATACCACATGACATGACAGACTGATACATTTACATGCAGACTATGATTTTATTAAAGTTAACCTCTCAAGCGCTGAAGCTGTTTAACACACACACTGGAAATAACAAGACAAGCTTGCACAGTGCATCCACATAAAACAAACATGTATGACCTTTATGGAGGGGACCAAAATGATGTACTGGGCCACTACAAAATAACAAAAAAATACTGAGCTCATTTACATAGCACATACACAACAATTTTATTGTAGTTTTATGCTTAAAACAAGTGCCCTGAATATTAGTAGCTAGGTTAAAGAAATGTCACTGTATTGCAGTACTGCAATGGATACATGTCCTGGATTATCACGTTCTGAATTATCAGATGACGAATGAAAAGGAGTTCACTATAGATACTTTTCATTAGTAATAATTGAAAAGTTTCTCCCTCAGTGCTACTTTTTGGAAACACAAAGCCTAATTTGATCTTGTCAGTAATGTTCTATTTCTTTATCTTTATTTTGCATTTCTAATCTAGAATAATCCCAAAGAAATTCCTTGATTGTCTGTTTGGATCGGATCCACTTCTAAAATAAGCAATGTAATGGCCTTTATGGCACTTAGTTGAGCATAATTCATCCACAAGAGTGACTATACATACTTGTTTTAATAAGAATATGCTTTATGGTAAGTGAGACTGCTTTTTAATTAGCCAAAGGGAGAGTACTTCATGATACAATCTGTTCCACTCATCTTGGACATTAAGAAGAGTCAGACTGTTATTTATGGATCTGCCCTTTATATGTTGCGGTGCAGCGGAATCTCTTCCCCGAGAAGTTTTTTTTGTGTTATTTTTTTTTTAAGTCACTATGTAAAAAATGAACAGGAAGTATCTTATTAAAAATTAAAACTCCGTGAAGTCACTTTTGTACAGGATAAAAAGGCTGAAAGCAGCAGGATGTTTAAGATTACAACTCACGTTTTTAACCAATAAGTATCTGCTGTTTTACTGGCATTTTGACTTTTTTATTATTATTACTAATAATTTTACCATTGCCATTAACCCCTTAGTAACGAAGCCAGTTTCACCTTAATGACCAACTCATTTTTCATTTTTTTTGTTGCATTGCAGGCGTCATAACTTTTTAATTTTTCCGTCGACGTGGTCATATGAGGGCTTGCTTTTGCGGGACAGGTTGTATTTGCTAATGGCATCATATTTGGGTACATATAAACTACTGTATAACTTTTATTAATTTTTTTTAGAGGGATTGGGAAAAAAAACGTAATTCTGTCATTTGTTTTTTGGTTTACATTTTTACGGCATTCAGTGTGCAAAATAAATAAGGTAATAACATTATTCTCTGAGTCAGCACAATTCCAGCCAAATTGTTCATGTTTTGCTATTTGTGTACACAAAAAACACTTTTAAGATGGGCTTTTGCGTTGCCCCCATGGCTGTCTTCTTTTTAAAGCGCTGCGACGTTTCAGAATAAATACACTTTGAAGTTTAAAGGCAACTTGTCTCTTCCATACAGTATCAGGCCTTAGTCAGACGGGCGTTTTTTCGTGCGATTTGCGCATGCGTATGCGTCCGGCGATTTTATAAAACCATTGCTTTGCAATGGTATCAGACACATGAGCGCTTTTTATGCGCTCGTCCGATAAATTATAGAACAGAAATCGCAGATCGCACCTATCTGCGATCTGCGATTCCTGTTCTCTTCTCTTCTCTATATGCGCTTCTATATGAGAACATATAGAAGACAAATCATTCTTCTCTGCCACAGCTGTAACAGCTGTGGCAGAGAAGAACGATGTTTGCCCATTGAATTCAATGGAGCCGGCAATACACCTTGCCGCGGCTGAACTCCGTCTGCCGTTACAAGGTGTGTATATATTTTTTTTTTGTTTTTACACATTTCTGGATGAATTTCAGGGAAGGGCTTATATATTTAAGCCCTTCACGAAAATTCATCCCGCGATCGCCGGCAGCCCATTGCTTTCAATGGAGCCGGCTGTACTGCCGGCTCCATTGAATTCAATGCGCTGGACAGCTCTGGCCCGTTTCTATTGAAACGCGGCTAGGAGCAGTATTTTCGGGCGATTTTTCGGCCCCGGTCACGTGATTTGCGGATGCGCATCCGTCATGCGATCCGCAAATTGCGGGAAAAAAACGCCCGTGTGACTAAGGCCTCATAAACTAAGGATGGCTTCACACTTGTGATAGCGATGTCACTGCATTTTTTTTAGCGCAACTGCCAATAGGACTTTCTAATGTTAAAAATGCATTGCACCAAAATCGCACGTTTGTGCTTTACGATTTTTGTGCGATGAAGACACCCTTAGTTTATGAAAGACATGATATTTGAGCCATACCTGAATATCTATGTACACACAGCTCTTTCAGGGTTAGGCCCAATATCCACAGGCGGATTTTTGCTGCAGAATCCAGAGCAGGCATTTTGCTCCGGATTCCACAGCAATAAACTTCCACAGCATGCTATGGTAAAACGATCTTTCATGTCCACAGGCAGAAACCAACTGCGGATTTCACTCGCGGATAAAATAAAATCTCAGCATGCTCCATTTTGCTGTGGTTCTCGCATGGACGGCTTCCATTGAAGTCAATGGAAGTCGTCTGATCCGTGGCTTGTCCGCAGTTGACATTGCGGATGGGCTGCAGATTGCGCTGGAAAGCAGGTGTTTGAAAAATAAAAACTCTACTGCACTTGTGCGCCAGCCGGTGTTTCCACACACATCCGCAGTATGGAAAAAATAAGACCCGAACAGGTAAGCAGAGTCGTTGGCCACGGGCAGGGTCGAATTCTTCTGTGGGCTCCGGCATGCAGAATACGACCCGCCCATGGGCATGAGGCCTTATTGTCCCTCATTGGTGTATGGTAGTATCCTGGTTTCGCTAGGTGAGAGGCCATCAACGTCAGTCTCTGGGTTAAGGAAAGGATTGGGAATGTTTAAATCCAACATGTCAAGCCTGGTTTCTCTCCATTTTCTTCATATGACTTATCTATAAAGCACTGAAACATTTTGATGTTATTTAGTGTATCATAGAACCATCATGGAGAGAATGCTTAAAAACTAATACTAATTGGCCCTTGTCTTTCTTTCTGTTTAACAATCTTGGTATAATATTTAAATACTGTAGGTCGGTCTTTGGCCTGAAGCACATGGGCAGATTATTGATTCATCCAAACACAGTACTGCACCCATAAAAGTCTATGGGTGCATAATGTACATTTCTATGCCTCCAACTTTATATGCAGGTTGCCAAAATCTATCATACGGTGTATTATGGAGTTATTCTAGAAGCATTGCTTCTTGGGGAGAATATGTCTGTAATATGGGGAGGTACAGTGACAGTACTGACCCATAAGGACGTTTGGGTCATTGTACATGCTCTATGTTCGAAGCTGAAATGATCATTTATTATTTACAGTTCCATGTAAGATGAAAGGAAACATTACAGTACAATGGTGAGACAAATTACAAACTTCGCATTGCCACAGTGATAGACTAAGCTGTACTACTACATATAGAATTAGTATATTGTTGCAGTGCAAACCATGGCACCAAATTTGAGTATCCACTTGTAGATCCATAATGCACTTAAAAGTGATATACGATTGTATTTTATGCATTACAACATATGATTAAGCTTTGTGCCATGTTTCTAAATCAACGCATGGTAGTCTCAGTACCTTTCAACAATAGTAAAGGGAAGGAATAACCTCAATTAAAGTGTATTATAATGTAAATGCAGTGTAAATGGATTATCGCAGCTATGGTTTGAAAAATAGATATTGTGAATTTGGAACTCTACTTTCAGAGTAAGACAAGGGCCTGCGTCTCGAGAGAACGTTTCATCTCAAAGATGTAGCAATTTAAAGATTGCCGTTTTTATTCTATTAAATTCTATTTTTATTAAGACATTTAAAAAAATATGAGTACAAATGATATTGTATTAATATATCAAATCAGCTAAAAGAATATGGTGTTGAATTCTATTTCATGGCACTGGCTCCAGGCCCTGCAATCTCTGTTATTCAAGGAACCCCCAAAAACTGGTTCTCATTGGTTCAGCAAAACTGGTTAGAAGCTTTTAGAACATTAAAAACTATATTCCCATGTACTTCGCTCCCTAAGATGGCCATGACTGTTCTTTCCTTCCAGGTAGCATGGTGGCATGCTGAGACACGTGTCCACTGGCCACTCCCAGACTCTGAGACCAGGAATTCCTTACAAGATGTGTTGAATCAGCACTCCAGGGGTTAATTATGAATAAAATAGCACTTTATTCCTTAATGGTAAAACATAGCTGCAACGTTTCGATCCTACACACACAGGATCTTTGTCATGGTGGTCTAGACCTGGATGGAGAAGAGAATGGCACCATTCAGAGAAGATGTCACCTTTGATGACTGGAGGTAACTGTGCAGAGCTGGTATGTGACTTTTTTTTAAAGGTATACTAGTACTGTGAGGGGGCGACTGTGAGGGACTATTACTATGAGAAGGTCACTAAACGGCACTATTACTAGGAGTGTACAAAGGGTATGGCTTAGCATAAAAAGTCTAACAGAAAGATTCATTGCATATGCAGCAAAGTTTTTCCCTCTTTTTGTTGTTCAAATGTTGGGAGGCGGGATGCATCTTTGTGCAACTTTTGGGTGCAGAAGTGGGAGTTTCAGATTATGCAGAAATTTTGTCAAAGTCTATTAGCAGAATGTAGAGCATGGATAAGGTGGTGCTTTATAGATGAAATATTAAGAAACACAGAAAAATAATACTTAAAGATGCCCAAGCTCAAATATGTTTTCCATCAATCAATAGTGCCAACAAAGATAAGAAACCGTGTAAGATATTTGATTGCTGAAAATTGCCCTGTTCTCCTTTATTAGTCTCTTCTTCTCCCCTCTCCTTCACCTCCGGCACTATTCACTTGCCTGAATTTACTAAGAAGATCCATACAGAGGAGTCTGTACACTGATGTCAGGTTACAACTGCTGACCCTAGAAGTCTATGGAGATTGGAAGGGGGGAAGAAGGGAGTTTGTAAAAGTGATAGAAACTGATGTAGACTGTCAGTATGCCCAACTGCCCATCAACTCTGAACAGTTATGGCTGTGCCTTTTCATAAGTATGTGTGTATATATATTCATGCCTCTTCAGATCTATTTCATTATTTCCGAAGAAGAACCCTGAGAGGTTTAAAAGCTTGCTATAACATCATGTATTTTTGTTAGATATTAAAAGGTGTCATTTCTACAAGATTGCATGGTTTCTCTTGCTGGGAACAAACACAGTCATGGTTGAAATGGTCAACTATTTTATGTGTTGCACTAGTACAACATTTCACTGTTGAGGTTGTCGATGCTGTAATTATGTGCACTTTATTCACAGGATGTCAGCAAAAAAGTGTATATTAATGTAGACTGATAACGATAAAGGAGTTGTGGAAGCTTTCTGGACGGCTATTCGGTCACATGTGGAGAAAAAGCACTAAGATTGTGACAGTTGCATGACTAGGGGCATATAATAGAAGGGAATCGCTAACAGTATATGGTAGTAGTTGGAGTGATGGGGAGAGGAGCATTCCCTATAAAAGCCAATCACTCTCAGCATGAGTAGTGCACAAAGAAGTGCCGCATCGCCCTGGTCAGCCCGCAGAGCCCTACAAGAAGACTTAGAGATACTGCAGAGAAACAAGCCTAAACGACTGTGACCACCTTGCAACTTTTACTGACATGGGCCAGACACAGAAAGGCTCTTGAATAGAAACAGCAGGTGGCGCTATTCTAACATTAGTGCTAGAATATCTGGGAATATAAAATTTTTTTTGATAAGTGCAAATACAAAAAATGTTTATCGTTATCGGCTGCAATATTTTTTTGTGGGACAACCCTTTTAATCGATTTAGAGAGCAAAATTTACTTCTTTATAATATTAGTGGCATATTTCATTAATGTACACATTGCTCCATTGCTGTTAATTCACTGTTAGAGATACATTATTTAGCCAAAGTCAAATCAAGGACAAGAATTTTTTTGTCTTTCTATGTCCATTCTCTACTATTAGCAGAATAGGACACAACAATTGAACATTATACTCATAGGTAGAAAATACTAAAGATATCCTCTTTCAATCATTTCTCCCGGTTTGTCAAAAAGGCCATCTGAAATGCTTTCAGCATGGAACAAAATAATTTGCTGTATCTTCTTGTTCTTGACTTATGTAGCCTACACACTCCCTCATTAGCCATAAGACCCGAGAGATCAAGAACTTAATGAAACATGATTTCACACAGCAAGAGATAAACGCATAGCTTTGCTGCATATAAAAAAGATTTTCAATATAAATTGTGCATTCTAAGTATTTTACGTCTCGTTTCTTGTTCAGTATGTTTGTAAAATGCCGTATACCAGACTGTTGAAAAGTATATGTCCCCTTTCAGATGGCCCTGTTATTCAAAATTTGTCACACTCATCAGTTTTGCCTGCATAGTATAGTTTTTGATTGTTTTACAAAAGTTTCCCAACTGGATAACATTGACTGTACCGATGTCCAGTTAGAGTATATGGACCCTAGAAAGGGACACCGCCTACTGAAATTGCCCCTATATCAGCTTGAGCATAGAGCAAAATGTGTGACCATGCAACAATCAGTTGATCTCTAAAACAACTTTCTTTTGCGAAGGGGTTGCTCCGACAGATTAACCCTAGAAAAAGACGGTTAAAGGGCGACCAAATGACTATGTATAAATACATGAGGGGACAATACAAGGATCTCTCCCATGATCTGTTTATACCCAGGACTGCGACGGTAACAAGAAGGCATCCTCTATGGTTAGAGGAAAGATGGTTTCATCACCAACATAGAAGATGGTTCTTTACTGTAAGAGCAGTAAAACTATGGAACTGTCTGCCTGAGAACAGGGTGATGGCGAAATCCATAGAGGGGTTTAAGAGGGGACTAGTCGTCTTCTTAGATCAGTACAACATTGCAGGATATAGACATTAAGAAGTCAGAAGGGTGGTTGAAAGGGGGATCTCTGAAGAGTGTTCATCCAGGGATTATTCTGACTGCCATTATGGAGTCGGGAAGGAATCTTTTCCCCTAAGTGGGTTAAATTGGCTTCTGCCGCATTGTTTTTTTTTTCCTTCTTCTGGATCAACATGGGGGTAAACAGCCTGAACTGAATGGACATTTGTCTTTTTTCAGGCTAGCATACTATGTTGGATTTTAGGCATTGGTGTATCCTAACCTATCAAGTGCCAAACTAGGGCTCTTTGATATCACAAGAGAATATAATGGGGCCACCTATACAAGACATGAGGCCACCTATACAAGACATGTACACTTTAGAGATGAGCGAGCACCAAAATGCTCGAGTGCTCGTTACTCGAGTCGAACTTTCAGTGATGCTCGAGAGTTCGTTTCGAGTAACGAACCCCATTGAAGTCAATGGGCGACTCGAGCATTTTTCTATATCGCCGATGCTCGCTAAGGTTTTCATTTGTGAAAACCTGGGAAATTCAAGAAAGTGATGGGAACGACACAGAAACGGATAGGGCAGGCGAGGGGCTACATGTTGGGCTGCATCTCAAGTTCCCAGGTCCCACTATTAAGCCACAATAGTGGCAAGAGTGAGACCCCCCCCCCCCCCGCACTGTCAGCATAAAGATCGTTCTCCTCAGCTGTGGCAGAGAAGAACGATGTTAGCCCATTGAATTCAATGGAGCCGGCAATACAGCCGGCTCCATTGAAAGCAATGGGCTGCCGGCGATCGCGGGATGAATTGTCGGGAAGGGCTTAAATATATAAGCCCTTCCCTGCAATTCATCCAGAAATGTGTAAAAATGAAAAAAAAATATATACTCACCTGGTCCCGGCAGACATCGTTCAGTGCGGCCGGCGGCAGTCTTTCTGAACTGCTCTGAACAGCTGTGAGTAGTATTCAGCAGCCGGGGATTTAAAATCCCCGCCTGCTGAATGAGCTGCCTCTAATTGGTCACAGCCTGACCAATCAGAGGCAGATCTCACTCACACACCCATTCATGAATTCATGAATTTGTACCTGCCAGTGTCTATGTATTAAAAACCCTGGTCAGACTGGGGCATGCAGTGTGGGCCGAAGCCCACCTGCATTAAACCTGACGTTACCTCAGCTGTGATAGGCACTGCAATGGGATATATTTATGTACCGCCGGTGGGTTCCAGGGAGCCACCCATGCTGTCGGTCCACACGGAGTTGTAACTCCATGTGTCCACTTCTAAAGAACCCCAGTCTGACTGGGGCATGCAGTGTGGGCCGAAGCCCACCTGCATTAAACCTCAGCTGTGATGGGCAATGCAATGGGATATATTTATGTACCGCCGGTGGCTTCCTGGGACCCACCTATGCTGTCGGTCCACACAGAGTTGTAACTCCATGTGTCCACTTCTAAAGAACCCCAGTCTGACTGGGGCATGCAGTGTGGGCCGAAGCCCATCTGCATTAAACCTGACGTTACCTCAGCTGTGATGGGCACTGTAATGGGATACATTTATGTACAGCCGGTGGGTTCCAGGGAGCCACCCATGCTGTGGGTGCACACGGAATTCCCATTGCGGAGTTGTACCTGCCTGTGACTATTTATAAAAAACCCCGGTCTGACTGGGGTATGCAGACACCTTGACAGAATGAATAGTGTGTGGCACATGGGTTCCCCATTGCTATGCCCACGTGTGCAGCTCCTGATGGAGGTGGCACAGGATTGGATTTCTCATTGCTTCTATACAGCATTATGGGCTATCGCCCCGCCCCTTTTAAAGAGGGTCGCTGCCTGGCCGTGCCAACCCTCTGCAGTGTGTGCCTGCGGTTCCTCCTCATGGCAGACGCACTTATAAATAGACATGAGGGTGGTGTGGCTATGAGGCCAGCGTGTGGCATGAGGGCAGCTGAAGGCTGCGCAGGGACACTTTGGTGTGCGCTGTGGACACTGGGTCGTGCGGGGGGGGGGGGGGTTGGGCAGCATGTAACCCAGGAGAAGTGGCAGCGGAGTGTCATGCAGGCAGTGATTGTGCTTTGTTGGAGGTAGTGTGGTGCTTAGCTAAGGTATGCCTTGCTAATGAGGGTTTTTCAGAAGTAAAAATTGTTGGGGGGGGGGGCACTCTTGCCGCTATTGTGGCTTAAAGGGGTTGTCCCGCGAAACAAAGTGGGTCTATACACTTCTGTATGGCCATATTAATGCACTTTGTAATGTACATTGTGCATTAATTATGAGCCATACAGAAGTTATCAGAAATTTTTCACTTACCTGTTCCGTTGCTAGCGTCCTCGTTTCCATGGAGCCGTCTAATTTTCAGCGTCTAATGGCCAAATTAGACGCGCTTGCGCAGTCCGGGTCTTCTTCTTTTCTCAATGGGGCTCCGTGTAGCTCCGCCCCGTCACGTGCCGATTCCAGCCAATCAGGAGCCCTGCGGTCCACCGAGGGAGAAGATCCCGGCGGCCATCTTCAGCAGGTAAGTAAGAAGTCACCGGAGAGCGGGGATTCAGGTAAGCGCTTTTTACGGTGTTCTAGTTTAACCCCTGCATCGGGGTTGTCTCGCGCCGAACGGGGGGGCTGTTAAAAAAAAAAAAAAAAATGTTTCGGCGCGGGACAACCCCTTTAATAGTGGGACCTGGGAACTTGAGATGCAGCCCAACATGTAGCCCCTCGCCTGCCCTATCTGTTGCTGTGTCGTTCCCATCACTTTCTTGAATTGCCCAGATTTTCACAAATGGAAACCTTAGCGAGCATCGGCAATATACAAAAATGCTCGAGTCGCCCATTGACTTCAATGGGGTTCGTTACTCGAAACGAACCCTCGAGCATCGCGAAAAGTTCATCTCGAGTAACGAGCACCCGAGCATTTTGGTGCTCGCTCATCTCTAGTGACCACCCAAAAATGATATCCGTTGATCAGGTTTTCATCAGCCAGACCTGTGCCAATCAGTTGATCTCTAAAACAACTTCCTTTTGCGAAGGGGTTGCTCAGACAGATTCACCCTAGAAAAAGCCGGTTAAAGGGCGACCAAATGACTATGTATAAATACATTAGTGGACAATATAGAGCTCTCTCCCATGATCTGTTTATACCCAGGACTGCGATGGTAACAAGAGGGCATCCGCTACGTCTAGAGGAAAGAAGGTTTCATCACCAACACAGAAGATGGTTCTTTACTGTAAGAGCAGTAAAACTATGGAACTGTCTACCTGAGGGCATGGTGATGGTGAAATCCATAGATGGGTTTAAGAGGGAATTAGTCGTCTTCTAAGATCAGTACAACATTGCAGGATATAGACATTAAGAAGTCAGAAGGGTTGTTGAAAGGGGCATCTCTGAAGAGTGTTCATCCAGGGATTATTCTGACTGCCATTATGGAGTCGGGAAGGAATCTTTTCCCCTAAATGGGGTAAATTGGCTTCTGCCGCATTTTTTTTTCTTGTTCTGGATCAACATGTGGGGGTAAACAGCCTGAACTGGATGGACATTTGTCTTTTTTTCAGGCTAGCATACTATGTTAGATTTTAGGCATTGGTGTATCCTACCCTATCAAGTGCCAGACAAGGCTCTTTGATATCACAAGAGAATATAATTCTGAGGCTCTGCCGCCACCTATACAAGACATGCACACTTCCACTTTTAAAACACATCATAAATATTGTTACCATTGCATACTTGAGACATATCATCAATAAGATCTAACAGATTATTTGTGACTCATCTCAAGGCAAGAAATTGGCTCCAGTCTGCATGAAATGGGGTTGTTTTCTATTGGACCTTTGATACCTTTATTGCATCAGAGGCTATTCCTGTACCATACAGGGCCATTCCCTGAACACAGTATAGCATAAAGGGGACACAGAGACCAAAGACATATAGTTTCTATGATTTGATTGAATATTATCATGCAAAAAAAAGTTTTCATATGCTACCTGTGAATGTGAGTTCTGCATCCCTGCTCACACAAAGTGATTGACATAGCTCTTCTGTATGCAGACTTGTAAAGGGAAAGGTTGTAAATCATTCTGTATTTGCATAGGGAAGAAGAATTTACAAGCTATAGACGCCTTTAGAAAGCAATTTTTTTAAATAATAAAATGCATATATTTTGGGCTGGCAATTATTTTTGCAATGGAGCTTAATTAAAAATGTTGCACTAATTATTTTCTGCAGCTTCTACATATTGCTGTACATAGAAACTGCAGTCTAAGGGCGCCTACCCACTTGCGTTGCCGATTTTCGCGCGTGAAAAACACAGCATTTTCGCACGTTTTTTGTGCGTTTTCCGCGCGTTTTTTGCAGCCCTCCATTGACAATCATGGGTGCATTAAGAGAAAAATAAGGAGACATATGCAACTGACAGTTCCTATGTGAAAAAAACCCACGAAACGGAAAAAAAAACCCAGATGGAAAAGAACACATTCTATACTAATTGCTCTTGAGAAAAAACGCAAAACATCGCAGGAAAAAAAATCGCCAGTGGGTAGGCGCCCTAAGGGTGCATTCACACGAACGTATATCGGCTCGCTTTTCACGCCGAGCCAATATACGTTGTCTCTCTCTGCAGGGGGGGGGGAGAATGGAAGAGCCAGAAGCAGGAACTGAGCTCCCGCCCCCTCTTTGCCTCCTCTCCGCCCCTCAGCACTATTTGCAATGAGAGGAGGCGGGGCGGGGCTAAGGTCTGCGAATTAGCCCTGCCCTGTCCCACCTCTCCCCATTGCAAATAGTGCAGAGGGGCGGAGAGGAGGCAGAGAGGGGGCGGGAGCTCAGTTCCTGCTCCTGGCTCTTCCATCCTCCTCCCCCTGCACACGAGGACAATGTATATCGGCTCAGCGTGAAAACCGAGCCGATATACGTTCGTGTGATTGCACCCTAAGACTGGTGTCACGCAGGTGTAAGCACATTTATGAGTGCATTTGCGAGTTGAGCATTGCGTATTTGCGCACACATGTGTGTGTTTTACTGTACTCTTTGCACATGCAAACCGTGTGCATCTGCGCATGCAAAAAAAAACAAAATCATGCTCCCATTCACTGAAATGGGCAATTAAGTTAAAAAGTTCAATATGTGGTATTTTCGTGCGCTAATGAAAAGAAACATAGAGCATGCCGCATAGTTTTTTTTGTGTAAATAAAACACGTGAGCAAAATACCCTTATGCGAACGAACCCGTTGAAATCATTGGGCTCTTTTTACTGCATATTGTGTGTTCAAATTTTGCACGTGCAAAATGCTGTTCAAATACATTTGTGTGACACAGGCCTAAGGGTGCATTTGAACTGCAAAGATGATCGCTCAAATGATGACTTTTGAGCCATCATCTTGCATCAACTACTACTTGGTACTAATGCCTATTAGTACTAAGTAGCAGCGTGTGAGCCGCCCGGAGTTGTAATCAGGAAAAAGACCACCCTTGTTTCCTAATTACTTTCGCTTTGATCTGCTGGAGGGGCTGACAGCTGAGAACAGCTGATACAATGTTATCAGCTGTAATCAGCTCTTCCCCCCCCCACCCCCCGCAGAACACAGCCTGTGGTCCTGCTTATCAGCCGTTCTGCCAAATGATAGTTTTGAAGCAGAACTGAAAACCGTAATTTGGCAGAAAACTGAAAAATGTACACATTTAGACGTAACGATTATCGCTCATAAGATGGCTTTTGAGAGAATTTTGAGTGATAATTATTGTGTCTAAATGTGCCTTAAGCTTCAATGAAAGATCCATCAGAGAGGCTGGGCTGATGACTTGGTTTTCAGTCCTTTGATCTCTCCAGTATGAACATATCAGCTAATTTATCAACACAGCTAAGATAAACTTTGTTGTGGTCATAAGTTAGGTGATAAGAAAGTGTTGGAGAGGAAAGAACAGAGGGAAACTAAGCTGTCAGTCTGAAGAAAGAACATGCCCTCACACAGCCCCATTGATACAAAAATAAAATAGCTATGGGTTGCAGAAAATGAAGATAAATTGCAATTTAAAAAAATATATACTTATTTTTTAAACCCTTAGTGACCACCCCATAGACTTTTTATGTCCTGCTTTAGTGGGCTTTAATCCCCTGAACTGTAAAAGCACGCTCGCTCTGGGGATTAAAGCCACGTGGACTGAGGACGTCACAGCTCCATTCTGATGGTTACTAGAGGTAGCCGACAACCTGGAGCTGTCATGGGGGCTACCGGATACTGGCAATCACATAAAAATGTAAAAAAAGTAAATAAAAGTTAAAGATTCAACTCCCCTAATGGATCGGATTGTAAAAATGGCAGACGCATGCGCAAAAGCCGCGGATTGCCGGGGTAATTTGAAATCTCCCTGCTTCTGGCTACTAAATATAGCCGAGAGCCTAGAGATCTCAAGGGGGGATGCGCTACATGGTTCTTGGTCACGTGATCGCGGTTATCCAATGGCAAGCATGTAAAAGTAAAAAAAAGCTAAAGTTTTACCTCCCGTCACGGATCTGAACCGTCAGGGGGGTAAAATTACTTACCAAAGGCCTCCGGTGCTGTCCCCCAATGGGATCTTTATCCGTGGACTTTTCCCCAGCTTCTGAACATGCTCCTGTCGCCAAAATAGTGAACACTGGGACTACTAAAGGTAGCTGAGAGCCTGGAGCAGTGACCAAGGGCCTGAATGAGCGGTCCCCGGGCACGTGATCGCCGTTATCCTGTAGATAATGGCGATCACGGGAAAGTCAAAAAACAGTTGAAGTGTAATGCTCCTTTCAGATTGGGCCTTGCTGTGCATATAGAAATAGGATTAGGGCAACAATGGGTATGTTTCTGAACACAGGACAAATAGGAGTATCCATTTTGGGGTGCAAGTCTTCATTCATGTGTGTGCTGTACAAGTAAAGCTGTTTTTAAAATGACACAATTGCCAAAAAACTAAAATCGAAATTTTTCCTTCTGCTATGCTTAGATTAATTCAAAAACTGTGGCGTCAAAATATGCAGTGCACACCTAGATGAATTCGTTAAGGCATCTAGTTTTCCAAATGGGGTAATTTGTGGGATTCT
The DNA here is from genome assembly GCF_035609145.1 of Eleutherodactylus coqui. Lineage (NCBI taxonomy): Eukaryota > Metazoa > Chordata > Amphibia > Anura > Eleutherodactylidae > Eleutherodactylus > Eleutherodactylus coqui. Next base: position 256,136,314 of record NC_089839.1, on the reverse strand, counting down.
CTGTCGTTTTGGCCGCTCAAGGGCTCTATAAGTAGGCAGTGGGGCCTAAAACACCTTCAAGCAAAATGTCTGTTCTGAAAGCCACTGGCTACTCCTTTACTTTTGGGCCCTGATGTGCATACAAATATAAGATTAAAGCCACAACAGATATGTTTCTGAACACAGGACAAACAGGGGTATCCATTTTGGGGTGCAAATCCTCATTTGCCTGTGCACTATAGAAAAAAATCCTGTCTTTAAAATCACATATTTGCAAAAATATGATATTTAATTTTTTCCTCTAAATTGCATTACTTCCTGAAAAGAAACCGTGGGGTCAAAATACTCATGACTCCCCTCAGTGAATACATTGAGATGTGTATTTTTCAAAATGTGGTCATTTGTGGGGGTATCTATCATTCTGACACCTATGAGCCTTTCAATCTTGGCTTGGTGTAGGAAAACAAAATGTTCCTCAAAATGTTAATAATCAATGTTCAATTTTTATGTCTCCTAAATGGTTAAAAAAACTAAAGTTTTTTCTATGTGCTTCCAGAATAAAGAAAACAGATGGAAATATATGTCTCATCAAACATGTGTACAGTATGTGTGCACATATTTGAGATATTGCAGTTAAAAATGTGAAAAAATGACAATTTTTACAGAATTTTCCCAATTTTGGCACTTTTAATAAATACATACAAATTCTATTGGTCTGTTTTTACCACCTAAATGAAGTACAATATATGGTGAAAAAACAATGTCAGAATCACTTGGATATGCAAAACTTTTATGGGGTTATTCTATGTTAAAGTGACACATGTCAGATTTCTAAAATTTGGCCTGGTCATTAAGGGCTTAGTCACACAGGCGTTTTTTTGCCTGATTTGCAGATGCGCTTGGGATCTGTATCTACATATACCCAATGCTTTGCAATGGGAGCGGTCACATGTTCATTTTTTAGGCGGATTTGCAGAAAATTATATGACACAACGATTCGCAGAACGCATGTAACTGCATTCTGCGCAAATCGGCGTTCTTGTATGTGCGCTCAATGGGGCCGGCGGCACAGCCGGCTCCATTGAAAGCAATGGGCTGCCGGCAAGCGCTGTAGTAATTTTCGGGGAAGGGCTTCAAATATAAGCCCTTCCCTGAAAAGCATACAAAAAAAGTGTAAAAACATTAAAAAATATATATACTCACCTTTTTGCAGCTGCCAGAGATCAGCCACATCCACCCAACTCTTCTCCTGAACTGCTTTCTGTAGTATTCAGCAGGCGGGGATTTAAAATCCCCGCCTGCTGAATGGGCTGCCTCTGATTGGTCCCAGCCCTCAGCCAATCAGAGGCAGCACTCACTCACCCATTCATGAAAATTACTACAGCGCTTGCCAGCAGCCCATTGCTTTCAATGGAGCCGGCTGTATTGCCGGCTCCATTGAATTAAATCAAAGCTGCGAAAAAAAGCTTCTTGATTAAAGGAGCATATTTTATTGTTTCACAGTTTTAAAAGAGGCGACGTTTCGACCTACAAACAAGGTCTTTTTCAAGCCAACAAACCAGTGAAAACACAGTTCAGACTCCATGTTCCGTATCATATTCCGAGTCTGAACTGTGTTTTCACTAGTTTGTTGGCTTGAAAAAGACCTTGTTTGTAGGTCGAAATGTCGCCTCTTTTAAAACTGTGAAACAATAAAATATGCTCCTTTAATCAAGAAGCCTTTTTTCGCATCATTACATGCTGCCACAGCTTTGCTATAATATTGGGATCGTGGAAGGGGCTTAGGTCCATAACCCCGTTGCTGGCTTTGCATGAATATTTTTTGCTACAGAGAAGGAAACTTTTTGAATTTCTCTGTCCCTTCCCCCCCCCAAGTTTTCTTTTCTGGCGGGGTCGAGTGAGTGCCGTGGTTCTTTTTTGCTAATTACTGTCCATTGAATTCAATGGGAGAACATTGTTCTCCTCTGCCACAGCTGTGGAACAGCTGTTGCAGAGGATAGCGGGGAAAGCTCTTTTTGAGCGTAAAACGCCCGTGTGACTAAGCCCTAAGGCGCAAACAAGCTTCGTCACTAAGGGGTTAAAAGTAGTAAAACAAACTATATCCATTTTTATTGGTATAATCATACTGACTCTCAGAATAAAACTAATATGTCGAAATGAAACAAAAATGTCAAAATTGTAGTTTTTTTTTACTTTCACAAAACTTAAAAAATGTTTAAAGGGGTTATCTGGTTGCAAAATGGTATATCTACTCGCAGCATGTGAGCAGATACAGAATGGCATCTGACTGCAGCAGCCTCTGACTGGCTGCAGCTATCATGAGGTGTGCCTTCCACAACAAAAACCAGGAGAACCACTGAGCTGTAGCACTGGATCGCCAGCACGGAGGACAGGTAAGTACAGCTGGTTTTATTGTTTTAACTAACTTGGATTGAATTTTAAACAGTAATTTTTGCGATCAGACAACCCCTTTAACCCTTTCCAATCCAATTTGTATCCTGGTTTTCCTAGGGGGGCTTACTCTTTTTCTGCTGTTATATAAGGCACTATATGCAGGCTAAAGCCAGTACTGCATGAGGTGACACGTTGGATAGACTCCAACAGCAGAGAGGCTGGCAATATACAGTAAGAGAACCCCGACGGATGTCTTCCAACATTGGAGCTGTACAACCTTAAATCATAATGTTTTCAGAGGTCAGACAGGGGATTGGAAAGGTTTAACGTTTTTCAGTATGTTATATAGTATATTAAATGGTGCCATAAAAAATACAACTTGTCCTGCAAAAAGCAAGCCTTCATACAGCTATAATGGATGAAACATTTAACAAAATGATGGCTCTAGGAAGGCAGGGATGAAAAAATTGGCTGGACCCTAAAGAAGTTAAACTTTTTTTTATATGAAAATAGTGAATCAGACTACAGTATAAACAAGAAAAGTATATACCTCTGCATAACTAGGGGGATTCTGACAAATCCACTTTAAGTTTTCTCTTACGTATCTGTAGTTATGTCAGGACTGGAACCTGGGACTTCCTGTGCTCTGGGCGATGGCTCTTCCCAGAGAGCTATCCAGCCTGATGGACAGCTCCCTTGCTGAATCATGTCCCCGTTCCTTGTTCCCACAACCCAGTTCCTGATAAGCTCCACCCTGTTTTCTAATTGGACTTCCTATTTAAACCTGGCCCTATACCTCCCTTCCTTGCATGATTATTGCATGATGATTGTGCTTTCAGACCTGAGACAAGCTCAGCTATCAATTGCTCCTCTGTACTTATGCCTGCCTCCACCTGACTATATTACCACCTGCTACTTTGGCCAGCATCGCTACTCCTGTGTACTGACCTCTGCCTCTACGAAACTATGTTACCACCCACCCCTTTGGCTACTATCCCTGCTTCTGTATACTGACCTCTGCCTCCACCTGACTATGTTAATGCCTGCTTCTTTGGCTACCATTTCTGCTCCTGTATACCGATACCTGCCCCCACCTGACTACGCTACTTGTTCGCACCGGTTGCAGCAAGAGTCTCCGAACCCACACAGGATCGTTACAAGTTATTCCTGAACCATTTTTACAGTTCTTTAAGTATTCAGGTTCTGATGTCATCATAATTATTATTAATCTTATTTAATGTAATGTTAATAAGAATGATAATACAGTATAGCTAACACCAATAATAAGAATTGTAGGAAGTACATGATTTCTCTTCTGCAAGGCAAGAAAGAAATTTCCCAAGACATTATTATGCTGAGCATTATTTCAATACAAATTTCTTTTCTTGGAGATCTGTTTATGACATAGGTGGCATTTCAAGTAGCAAAGTTTTTGGCATCGAGGCAGAATAGAAAGGTTATAATCTAATAACGTTCTTTGATCCATGCCAGGTTTACAGTCAAAAGAGGGCAGTACATGGCACTATTATGGATAACAAGGATACAAATTCTCTGATGGGAGCTCTAATAAGTGTAGTAGGAGCATGTTGTAATAAAGAGCACTTGAAAATGGATGAGGTATAACAAAATTATTCATAAAGGGAAATGGAAAAGAATGTCATGCTGAGTGGTTACATGCACTTATAGGAAGCACTAACAAGGTTATATCACTAGGAGCGGAGTGCCAACGCTGTCTCCTCTGTGTTCCAAACAGCACAAGAAAGAAGACGTTTTAATCCTGGGGAAACAAGGTAGACAATTTAGATTGATGCAAAGCATTTCTACAGGTTTTAAATAATGTAGAAAGAAACTAGCAAAATTGGGCTCCCCTCTGTCAGAATAACACATAGATAGAGGATTTCTTCGGAAGACGTCTTTTCCATCTGAATCATGTGTTGTTCTTTAGAACAAAGGCAGAATAAGCAAACAATGCCTTCTGCAAAGCCAGATACTCGGATGTTTAAAAATTAAGAGATGGAGAAAGTTGTTGCAGTTGACATTGGAAGAAGATTAAAAAAAAGGGAGAAAAAAAGTCCTACATGCAGAAATGACTCTATGAGCCGAGCAGGTTCGATTTAACATGACATATTTTGGTGCACAGAAAGTGGAATATTTGATTTTCAGCAATTTATAAGGCCTGTGCTTCAACAGTTAGTTTTTCAACTATATCTATAATAGTGACACTAATGTGCGGCAGCTGTTTGCAGAAGGCATAAATGCAGATGATTATATAAATGGAAGGCAGGGTGATTATAAAGCCTTTGACTTTGTAAGTAGATTTTACCTGCAAAATAATGACATGGGATAAAAAGGACAGAATAGGATTCTATGATTCAAACAAGTGTGCATGTGTCAGAGACTCGGGAACTTATTTCATAATTTGCATTTTACTCTGAAAGCACAGTCATCTGCAAATACAAGTATTACATTTTTAATTTCGCGAGCCAATCATCATTTATGTACAGTTTAGTATTAGGGAGCGATATGGAAAATTCCCATGAATGCTATTCACATAATTCGCAGGGTCATAAATCCCAATCTGAGACCCTGATGACCAAATTCAAATTGGTCCTAGCCTTCCAACAGGCAAGTAGCTCCACCTAACTTTTTTTTTTTAACTTTGAGCGTTGCGACTTTCGGCCACCCGCATCGCGGATGAAAATCACATAAATGAGAGAAAGCTGTGATCAAGTGGTGGCTAAATCTCCCGTTTTCTTGCCCATTCAGACAGCCGGGCTACAACGTATATACGCCACAGCCTTGAATTTTGTCAGCCCGAAGGGAGAGACTTTAGTGCTGCTAAAGTCTCTCCTCCTCACTCCCCCTTCCTTTGCTGGCTGATCGCAGCAATAGAAGCTCCCATAGAAGCCTATGGGAGCTGCCGGCAAAGGGGAGGGACTATAGCAGTGTTTGCAATGCTAATTTTCCTCCCCTCTCTCTCCAGCCTATGGGAGCTGCCGGCAAGGGCAGGGAGAGAGACTTTAGCAATGCAAGCCACTGCTAGACTCCCTCCCACCTCCCTGATGGATCTCAAAGGCTCCTATAGGAGTCTATGGGAACTGGCTATGTATTCTAGCAAAAAGATAGGATAACTTCTATGTAAAAGCGGCCGTCCGGAATTTTACGTACCGGAAAATCGCCCATCTGAAGGGATGCATTGGAATCCAATACTTCAGAAGGTTGCGCTTTTCGGCTGGCGTTTCATCGTAGCAAAATAGCCGCTTGTGTGAAAGAGGTATAAGGGAGAGGAGTGAAAACTCCCAAAATTCCTCAAATTAGCCAGGCTCAGTGAATCAACTGATTGACAACCTTTCCTGTATAATGTGAGGTTAATTTCAAATGGACAAGTGTGATATCGGACCGTGAAACTCTTCACGATATTGCGCTTAGCACAATGTGATTTCACCGTGGATGCAAGGTGTTTTTGTATCAAAACTACCTCACTTCACTTTGGGAAAGTAGTGATCCTCCGCCGCTTGTTTTCAATGGTGAACCTTGCATTGCACTCGCATGCGCTTTGCGCGTGGTGCGATGCTGCCACCGACCCCATTGAAAACAATGGGCAATGCAAGGCAACGCCTAAAGATAGGACATGCTGCAATTTTTTCCCCACATCATATCGCAGTGCGATAAGAGAAAAAGAAATCACTAATGTGTATGACCCATTCAAAAGAATGAGGTTAATTTTCACGTGAGATTTGTGCGTCTCGCAACACAGAAATCTCTCACGAGAATCTCGGCCGAGTGATATCGGGTCATGATTCACGTCCCGATATCACGTTTGCCAACATGCGATTTCTTTGCGGATGCGAAGCATATTTATATCAAAACCGTCTCCCATCACTTCGGGGAAGTAGTGATCTTCCACTGTTGCTGCCATACAAAATATAGTACACCAGCAGCACACTTCGACCCTATCAGGGGTCAGGTCAAATGATGCACAAGCCAAGTCCGGACCAAGAAAGAACCAAAGGTCCACGTTAGAATCCACAATAAAGAATGACTGGCAGCATAAACAGGATTGCAAATGTGAAAAAAGGCTTCTTTATTCCCCCATTACGTGGACAGCGACGTTTCGGCCTATGTGGCCTTCCTCATGCATGAGGAAGGCCACATAGGCCGAAACGTCGCTATCCACGTAATGGGGGAATAAAGAAGCCTTTTTTCACATTTGCAATCCTGTTTATGCTGCCAGTCATTCTTTATTGTGGATTCCACTGTTGCTGCCAGTCATGGCGGAGGATTGTGGAGTGTCGGCTATTGTTTTTAATGGGGAGATCTCGCACACACTTGCGTGCACCTAGCTGGCCGCTTTGAAAAGAATGGCCGATGCGAAGGCACATCCTAAGAAAGGGCATGTCGCAATTTTTTTCCCGCATCACATTGCGATGTGATATGGGAAAAGGATTGCTCATGAGTATGACCCCATTCAAAAGAATGGGCTTCATATTTGTGTGACATTTGTGTGTCATGCAATGCACAAATGTCGCCCGTGTGTGAGGCCACCCTAGGGCTGTATACAGGAAGAACTGTCAGGGCCTGTCAACACTGGCACTTTCACATACGTTTCACGTATGCAAGAAACGTACAAGAAGAAACTTGTAAAAACGCATGTATTTTTAAGCATATGTTTACATTTTTAAATTACATGCGTTTACATTGTGATCAATTTTCAATATAAAAAAACATACATTTTTCGCTGTAAACTTTTTTTTTTTAAATAAAGTTTAAAAGTTCAACACTTTTATAAGGCATTTGATCACAGAAAATTGTATGCGTTAAGCGTATAGAAATGTATAGGCACATGTTTCCATACGTTTTCCATTTACTTCAATGCTAAAGAATGTATATTTCCATAATTTTCTTGTGGGACAGAAGGCTGTGCTTTTCAATCTCACAAAAAAATGCATGGAAATGTATGCCTTGCTAAATGTAGTCAAACATATGCATTGTTTGACTACATTTAACCCACTATAGCCTACTGATCTGTTAAATGCTACGTTTGCTACTTACTATTTTTTCAAGTAAAAACGTGTTTCATGGATGACTGTATGACAGTATGGAAGTGTAGTGGCTCAGTTCATCATCCTGGTCCCCTCCATAAATGTCATACATTGTCTTCTGTGGATGCACTGTGCAAGGCTTGTCTTTTCATATCCAGTGTGTGTGTTGCACAGCTGTGGCGCTAATCATAGTCTGCATGTAAATGTATCCAGTCTGTCATGTCACGTGGTATGAAAGAGGGTATAAATTGGAGTGATTGAGAGCGGGAAATGAGTTCCATCTTGCCTGCTGAGAGAGTCTAAAGCACAGAGCCACATGGAGGCACATTCAGCCTCCTTGTGGTGAAAATGGAAGTGGAGGAGAGATATCCCATAATGTCTGAATTTTGGATGTGAGTGGAGTGAGCCCGAATAGTGAGAGACCAATTGTAAGTAACTACTTCTTCTGACAAGGCCAGTGCAGAGGTGCTATCTCTCTGTTTAAATTTTCCTGCGCGGCTGTCCAGAGCCAGGATCACCGCATAGAGGTACACCCCTTAGTCGTCACACCCACGCATCTGCAAGTCTGGGTGGAGGCTGCAAGAAAATAATCTTTATTACGTTTGAAAGTCATTTGCTTGCACTGTAAAGTCTTAAAGTGAACTGCCTTGCATAATCTGTTCAAGTTTGCAAGTAAAAGTTTATGCCGGCTCTAACCATTCATAGGGACCCATGGTGCTCAAAGACTGTCTCTGTCTACATTTATTCTCCCCCAAAGGTCATTTTGGTGTGTAGGAACAGTGGCATCACCCCTGACAATTACAACTCCTGTTATCCTGTTGTGTGGGCATCTCCCTGTCCTAGGAGTGTCCCCGGTGTCAGTGATACTCTGGCCTTGACTGCATGTGTCCCTCCGGGAAAGTAGTTTGATAAGTGCCGCCATGACAAGCCATCACTTTACCCTCCCAGCTCCCCATGTATGTCAGGTGACCGGGGTCTCCCTATGGGACACTGCAGGTCCCAAACCTCTGGCATCACTTGGAATAGGATCAATACTTCTACGCCACTCATGTTTAATGGACTGTTTATACTGTTAACTCTAACTTGCTCATTCCCGCCAAAACGTTCTCACCAAAGGCTTTGGCGCCAAAGGGACTACCTCCTGGCCAGGCACAAAGTAGAGTGGAGGACCCCTCTACTACAGTGACTCACAAAAACCCTAAGGGGAGGAGTTATCTGCCACTGCAGACTTCTTAGGCCAGAACACTGCCAACTATCAGAAGGAGAGGATGGATTCCACACACAGAGGGAAAAGGTTTAGCTCAGTCCCAGTGGCTACAGTGGAACCCGTTCCGAGGAGGCAGCCTTCATATTAGGATAACTAATATGGCTCCGCACCAACTCAGTGCCTGTGGACACTGAGGATATGGAGAGGCTCGTGCAGCTGCTGTATTTATTCAGGAAGGACAGTGTATCTGCCCAGGCGAGGCATCCAGTATGGATCCTTATTAGAGATGAGCGAGCACCAAAATGCTCGGGTGCTCGTTACTCGGGACGAAATTTTCGCAATGCTCGAGGGTTCGTTTCGAGTAACGAACCCCATTGAAGTCAATGGGCGACCCGAGCATTTTTGTATATCGCCGATGCTCGCTAAGGTTTTCGTTTGTGAAAATCTGGACAATTCAAGAAAGTGATGGGAACGACACAGCAACGGATAGGGCAGGCGAGGGGCTACATGTTGGGCTGCATCTCAAGTTCCCCGGTCCCACTATTAAGCCACAATAGCGGCAAGAGTGCCCCCCCCCGCACTGTCAGCGTAAAGATCGTTCTCCTCTGCCATAGCTGTAACAGCTGTGGCAGAGAAGAACGATGCTTGCCCATTGAATTCAATGGAGCCAGCAATACAGCAGGTTCCACTGAAAGCAATGGGCTGCCGGCGATCGCAGGATGAATTGTCGGGAAGGGCTTAAATATATAAGCCCTTCCCTGCAATTCATCCAGAAATGTGTAAAAATAAAAATATATACCGGCGTATAAGGCGACGGGGCGTATAAGACGACCCCCCAACTGTCACCTTATATGCCGGCAATACAGTGGAGCAAAGAATAAAAATCATTACTCACTTCTTCTGACGTTCTGCGGCGCTCCTGCACGCTGTCGCTCCCTCCTGGTCCACGGCAGAGCATTGCTTTCTGGACGCAGGGCTTGAAATCCCCGCCTCCAGAAATACAGCCAATCACAGCCATTCAATGACATCATTGTCATTGGCTGTGATTGGCTGAAGGCACGTGTGTTTCTGGAGGCGGGGATTTAAAGCCCTTCGTAGAGAAATCAATGCTCTGCCGGGAACCAGGAGGGAGCGACAGCCTGCAGCAGCGCCGCAGATCGTCAGAAGAAGTGAGTAATGATTTTTATTCTTTGCTCCGCTGTATTCACGGCGTATAAGGTGACAGTTGGGGGGTCGTCTTATACGCCCTGTCGCCTTATACGCCGGTATATATTTTTATTTTTACACATTTCTGGATGAATTGCAGGGAAGGGCTTATATATTTAAGCCCTTCCCGACAATTCATCCTGCGATCGCCGGCAGCCCATTGCTTTCAGTGGAACCTGCTGTATTGCTGGCTCCATTGAATTCAATGGGCAAACATCGTTCTTCTCTGCCACAGCTGTTACAGCTGTGGCAGAGAAGAATGATTTGTCTTCTATATGTTCTCAATGGGGTCGGCGCTGCTGCCGCCGGCCCCATTGAGCGCATATAGAGAAGAGAACAGAAATCGCAGATCGCACATAGGTGCGATCTGCGATTTCTATGGCCTTAAGAAGGACCGTTGGGGTTCTTGAAACCTAAAATACTCCTAACACTCTCCCTATAGCAGCTCCACCAAGATACCACTTTCCCTGAACTAATGTCAGAATGCATCTGTGGCGAGCCGCGGGAGGGGCAGATTTTTATACTCGGGTGACACCTAATCTCGCCAGCCACTCACTGCAGGGGGGTGGTATAGGGCTTGAACGTTGCAGGGGGAAGTTGTAATGCCTTCCCTGTCTTTCTATTGGCCAGAAAAGCGCGCAAATTTCTCAGGGAAGAAAATGAAAGTAACGCGAACACCGCGTGGTACTCGTTACGAGTAACGAGCATCTCGAACACCCTAATACTCGAACGAGTATCAAGCTCGGACGAGTATGCTCGCTCATCTCTAATCATTATACATTAGTGTAATAGAGTCATGAGAGACTTTATCCCAGAACTGCTTCAACCTCTTGTGCTGGAATATGGGGATGCTAATTTTTCTTTCCATTTCATGGGAGAACGGCAAGCCGCGTGGGGATTATTATTGCAGCCACCTCTAAAGAGATCTGCTACATCTCCTTCTACTTCACTGATGTCTGAGGACAGTACTCTAACTGCATCTCCCTCCGCCAGCTCCTTCAAGTTTAAAGATGATGAAAGTCCATTGGTGAGTAACCAAACTGTATCTGGGGCACAAGGTGGAAGCAACCAGTGGTACGAGCTGGGAAGGATGGGGTTTCCACATAATGACTTTGGTTGGCCACAATAGACTCTTTTTGTAAGAGACATTGCTTTTGCTTTTTCCCCGTTATGTCCCTTGTAAAGAAAGGACTTTAAAGTAATGGTCCGTTATTCACTGTTTTTCATGTTGAAAAGTTTTATTGTTTGCAACATTTATAATATTCAAGTAATGTGCAGAAGGAGAAGTAAGGGAGTGTTTCATGTTTATATTTCATTTGCTCCTGCTCGCAAATCAATTCGTTAAAGTCAATTATATTCCCATGCATATATGTCTAGTTTAAATATAATTAATTAATGCAAATTTAATAAATGCTAGTTTAGTAATACCACCGTATGCTTGAAACTGTGTGCATAGTATGATTGCTTTATCTGTGTATGACTGGAGGTTTCTTGTGTCCCCCTAAGTCCCATCTTAGTGTTTGCAGCCCGTTCTAGCCTGCCTCAGGGGGTGAGGCCTTCTGTTCACCTCTTCACAAATCACGGACAGCGGTATTGATATAAGCTACTCACTGCTCTGCTAATAATTTTGCTCTTTTTCCTGCCAGTCACCCTTTCATATTTTTGTGTTCAATAAAAGTGTGTTTCTTTTTCTAAAAAGACAGTTATGTTCATTCCACTGATCTTATCTTTCTAGTCTTTGGAGCAAAGTGTCATGTTGGAAGCTCCATAGCAATACTAGTGCCTTTAAATTCTGTTCAGCCTAGTAGATTTTCACAAATGTACTTGGAAGTCATAGACCTTTACACACTATTATAAATAAAAAGCCACACATTGAAATGACACTTCTTTTAGTCACAGTACACTGGGAGTGGGTACATCCTAACATATAGGTGACCAGGGGTAAGAGTTGTGTTTACAGGTTTCGCCTTGCACACTCCGTGACCGCACAGTGAGTTCTTAAAGGGGATGGAAGTAATACACTCAAGATGGCCTGACTCCGAATTTATACACTCTGTTTTGGAGGCGGCTTATTCTTAAGTAGGGGGAAAACTATAGTGCCCTAGTATATCATCCTGCTTTCTGCCGACCAAAGAAAGGTCCCTTAGTCCCTTTCTTTGGTTGGCAGAAAGCAGGACTCAAGTGCTTTCTCTATGAGCCATTGGCAACATTAAACAGGTTTTTACATGAAATAAATATTCAAATCAAACAAAACTATATCCCCGAGGGCAGTTCCTTCCCCTCCAAAGTTGGATTGAGAGTGACCAAGACCTACAGGCATTTAAGGTCATGGGTCACTTAATAACCGCAACAGTCAATATAGACTTGATTAGGATTCATAAATTACATTTAAATGGGTATTTTCTTCTTCTATATGGAGGGCATATCCACAGAGTGCAACATAAAAGTCTAAATGTGGGTCACCTTTGGGCCAGCACTTGTCTTCAGAACGAGGATCTCCTGACCCTGGCTTCCCTTGGTGAGTTGGTGGATGTGTCCAGGGCAGAGAATTTATGCCTATCAGACATTTATGACATATCCTCTAGATATGTCATGAATGTCTAAGATTAAAAAACTTGCCACTCGTATCTCTTTGTTAACCAGGCCTTGCACTTAAGGTGACCCTGCAGTTTCAGGATACAATTCTGTCCCGCAACAGGAAACGGAGAAAAATATATTATCTGAAGTTGTTCTCTGCCATCCAACGAAACGTGCCGGTTCCTGATCCTATTTTGAGCTGTCCAAGATGGTTGCTCTCTGGCTAGTGCTGATCACGCGAGCAACTCTGAAAGCAGATATAGATAATTGGGAATCTAACATCACAAATGCAATGTGGGGGATTAACTAGTCTGAAGATTTCGTCTTGGATGGACAAAAATGGGATTCAGAACCGGGGAAGAGGTGGGACAGCAGAAAAGAACAGATGATATACACCCCTTCCGCCTCCAGCCCTGGGACAGAAAACTGAAAAGAAAACTTGAAGAGTCACTTTAATTTTTAAAGCGAAAAGTATCATCAGAAAATGACCCATTGTTTGAATGAAGCATTTTTGTTCTACACATTTTTAAAAAAAATAGTGATTCTTTTTTCATTTTCCCATGTCACTATTTATTAAAAAGATCCTAAAATATTGCCATCTTCACATTGGTCACTGACTCTGGAATTTGACTGCTACTTTTGTTTTACATAGATCACTTTACAGTAGTCATCTCCCAGCCATCACATGCAGGGTTACAAATAAAGGGAACACATATATATAGATATCACAGGATCCATCATTCACAATAGGTGATGGTCACAGTTCAATTTATCCTCCTCCCTCCACAATGAGCTCCACATAGGTTACAGAACCTGCCCAGAACACTCTCCCACAGAAGTCAATGAGTCATCTACAGGCTATTCTTAAGGGGTTCATGTGGCTACTGAATATCATATTTCTAAATTGCTGTTAACAGAAAAGAGCAGCAAGATGGCTGCCTCCATAAACCTATGAATAAAGAAAGACCATATTCTACAGTTAGAAAGATGTTTCAGTATCTGGTTTAAATTCCTAAAAAAAATAAATACATTCTCTAGAAGTGTAATCGACTGAGACCTTGTAGCCATGGGCCTGAGCTTCAAGCCTTGCCCTAATGCCCAAATGGTCAATATGCCTCTCTCCTCAGACAGGATAGCATAGAGGTCCCAATCTGAGGAACTGTGGCTTGTGGCACTATAGCACAGCGCAATCCATATCTCATGCAGGTTCTACTTTTCACGTCAAGTTGCATTCGACAGAAAAACGCATTCAAGTTAGTGTTTAGCAATTCGACAAACAGTCCTTAGTAGGCTGAACACTTATTGCTTTCCTTTTTAAATTCTACTTTATATAATACCAATATCGAATCGGTGGGGGCATGCTGCTTGGAACCCCACTGATCAGCTGATTGAAGGAGCTGCGGTGCCTGTGTGAGCCCTACAGCCTCTTCAATGTTTGTATTTGAGCAAGATTTTGTCAGTGCTCATAACGCTGTATTTTTTATGGTGGCCATTCTGAGTACTACAGGCATTCACTTCAATGGGCAAGCCTGTAATGGTAGACCCCCACTGATCAACTGTCAATAGCCTATTCTGAGGATAAACCATCAAGTTTTAAAGCTTTCTCACCCAGCCACTGTTGTAGGACAAGAACCCTGAAACAGCTGTCTGTAGGTAGGTGTATTTTCTGTAGGAGAAGACTCTGGCTTGACTTATATCTTTAGCTATGTTGAAAGGTCTGTTTAAGCCTTTCCAATCCAATTTCTATCCTGGTTTTCCTAGGGGGCTTACTCTTACTCTTTTTCTGCTGTTATACAACGGCGCTATATGCTGGCTAAAGCCAGTACTGCATGAGGTGACACGTTGGATAGGTGCCAACAGCAGAAAGGCTGGCAATATACAGTAAGAGAACCCTGATGGATGTCTTCAAACATCGGAGCTGTACAGCCTTAAATCATAATGTATTCAGATGTCAGACAGGGGATTGGAAAGGGTTGAAGGTCAGACACTGATTTATAAGTAAGCTACCTTCCAATTAGTAGCACTACAAACACAGTGGTCACTATTTACTATTACTGTCTGAATCATAAATCTGTTGAATTTTATGACTGTCTAATCTAAGTTTAACAATGTAGCTCAATTTTTGGTGCAATTTAGGCCACGCCTCTTTTCAGACAAGTTGGAAAAGCTGTCTGCCGGTGTCTAAAAACACATGATAAATGTGGCACAAGCATGAAGCCAGCTTTTTGGTGTAATCTTGCACCAGAAACGGTTGTATTTTGAATGATACATAAGCCCCATTGTTCTTTCTTCCTGAAAGGACAGCTAATTTGCATACATATACGGTCTAAATGATAAGTTGTGTGGTCATAACTGTCTAGAGTTATAGAAAAAAAAAGACTAAAACAGCTGAAAAACATTTTAAAAGTGCATTGTAAACTAGAACAAAGTAGCATTGTAGACGCAACAAGGCACTCTAAAGTGCCGTTAAACTGACATTATTTATACCGTGTGTAAATATATAGCTGTGATGGAAAATGTATTTGCCAAGCCAATAACACTTAAATTCACACATTAGACATTTGCCTCTACACTAGATAGTCAGTACTTGACATAATGTGATTTGTACAACTCTCTTACGACACTAGGCTTGGAGCTGCACTTCAGCATTTTGTCCCTTAAAACATCCCTTTCATCTAAGGCAAAGACCTGTCTACAATAGCAGTACAAGTAAATTGCATTTTGGTTAAAACATTAATTTTTAATAGGCCAGGAATGCATTTGATGTACTTACTTAATTCAGCAACACCACATTGAGGCTTTGGAAATGATTCCTAAATTTGAATCATTTCAATATGCAGTGACAATTTAATCTTGTGGGGTTAGAGATCTAGCCTTTCAGCTAAAAGTAAGAATAGATATCCCAAAGCAAAAGAAGCCAAATATCATTTAATCTGGTTCATCTGGCAGCCATCGGAGAGCGCCTTGACAGTGGTTTCTACTCTACAAAGTGCATTAAAGCCAGCTAAACACATTAATGGGTCTAGTGTAATTGTTGCAGGCACGGATACTCTAAGGACATTTGAAGGGCTTAACTGTGATAGGCATATACTTACTTTCAAGTCTGGGGTCAGTCTTTAATATGTGCAAATGAACCTAAAGGATGAGATAAATACACAAACTCAAGATCTTTTTATAAGACAGAAAATATTAAAAATGACATATATCTGTACATTTATGCTCGTTAAAGAGGTTCTACCTACGCAGTCATATTTTAGTATGTAGCGATGTCACTGGAAACTAGTGCTTCTCGATATAATGAGTTTGTGATATTCATGAAGGAAGAGCAGTCCTTGGAGCCTTATATTGGCTTGTAGAATGCCTATAGTCCATTACTATGAAACTTTAAGGTCCTTTTAGACTGGCCGAGTTTTCTGGCCAGTCTAACGAGTGCCGATCGAAATGTAGGTCAATCAGGGCTTGTTTCATTCTCCTTCACAATGGCCAAAAATTGACTTATGGAGATGAACTGTTGTAATTACAATCGCTCGACCCCTTAGGCTGGCTGCACATTTGCTATTTACCTAAGGAGATGCACAGCCAATCGGCAAGCAATTGTATACTGATTGAAACTAAACAATCAGCTAATGAATGAGAATTTGCTAATTGTTGTTGGCTGATCATTGGTCTTTAAGATACCATGTTTTCCCAAAAATAAGACTCTGTATTATATTAATTTTTGCCCCAAAAGAGGTGCTAGGTCTCATTTTTGCTAGGTCTTATTATACTTTCCTAACAGGGTCGGTCCAGGTTCCTCCTGCTGCTCTCCGGAGCTCCGACGCGCTGAGCCAGTGTTGATTAGCCAATTTATAAATCCCACCTCCACAACGCGATGGCTGTGATTGGTTCATTGAGCGTTGCATTGATTGGCTGAGCAGCGCTCAAGACTTACTCAGAGCCATCACTTCCTGGAGGTGGGATTTATGAATTCGGTAACCAGGAAATGATTTTCTGTGGGCGAGCGAGGACTGCAGGATGCACGGCGGATCTCTGGACAGCAGAAGGAGGACTTGTACCCAACCCTGCTAGATAACTGGTGCTTTTTAAATGTAATGCAGCTATGGCTTATTTTCGGAGTAGGGCTTATATTTCAAGCTCCTGAAAAATCAGAGCAGGGCTTATTTTCATGAGCACAGGGTAGCAGATTTTTGGTTGAACAAGAATTCAAAGCAATTTTTGTTCCAAAAGACGCGCTAGGTCTTATTTTTGAGGGCTGTCTCATTATACTTACCTACCAGGGCTGGTCTAGGTCCCTCCCGCTGCTCTCCAGAGCTCCGACATGCTGAACCACAGCATTTATTGGCCAATTCATAAATCCTACTTTCACAACGTGATAGCTGTGATTGGTTCATCGAGCGTTGACTTGATTGACTAAGCGGCACTCGAAAACCAATCAGAGCCATCACTTCCTGGAGGTGGGATTTATGAATTTGGTAACAAGGAAGTGATCTTTCGAGGGCGAATGAGGACTGCATGATGCACGGCGGCGCTCTGGACAGCAGCAGCATGATTCGGACCGAGCCTGCTAGATAAGTAGTGATTTTTTTTAATGTAATGCAGCTATAGCTTATTTTCAGAGTAGGGCTTATATTTCAAGCCTCCCAGAAAATCCTAAAAAATCAGGGTAGGACTTATTTTCAGGGTAGATCTTATTTTCTGGGAAGCAAGGTAGCAGATTTTTGGGCGAACAAGAGTTCGAAGCAATATTTGGCCATGATGATTAGACCTCATAAATAGACCATTATTCCCGCCCCATATTGCCATATGTTACATCTGGAGCACAGTGGAGCAAAGCTTCTATGAAAAAAAAAATAATATACAATAATACAATACAGCTTGTCAACATTTTGCTCTCAAGGATTAAGCAAGGAAAAAAAATCTCGGTATGCTTGTATGAAATTTGAGGCATATGAAAGTAGAGCACAAGGCCTAGAATTCTATGTGTGCCGTCTTATGTACCAGTACATAACGCATGCAGAATAGGCCAAGTACATAAGGTCAAATGTGAAATGAGTACTAGAAATGCTGCTACATTACTGTTGTTACTTATTGCACTGTGTCTATCTTGTATGCTTAATTCTATCACTATGATTTCAATTAGGCTTGTAATTCTAACGGGATTCATTATTTTCAATGACACAGATATTTTTAAGTATATTTTCCAGCCGTCATGTTTCTGGACTACAAAATATTAGGAACCCTGCCTGATGTACCACTTATCAGTTAAAATCTTAAATGGCTGATGTTCCACCCTACATAATGGGTTTGAGATGTGCCCTCCTGTGCCAGGTCAGCAATGTGTTATACAATTACGCTACAGTCACAGTACGACACAGGGGCAAGCTACAGGAAAACAATTACTTTCACACAGCTTTCCTCAATGTCACTGTGCAAATCTACTCCTAATGTTTGTATTTATATAAATTTCTGCTTGAAACAATTTATTAAGAATGGAGGAAATATGATTGCCTCGGAGATTTGAAGGTTTTAATATAAAAAAAGGCTTTAAAAGTGGCGCCGAATATAATGCACCATTTAAGGGAATACAAAATGTACTTTTTAATCACCATTTCATTTTAGAGTCAGATATGAATACACTTCCTCTTACATACTATTACTTTATGTTGATAATGTCTTTAATATTACATTTTCAGATTGCGGATGCAGAATTTTGGGCAGAAATTATATAATATTCAACAAGTTTCTTTTACAAGTCAAATCTCCTTTTCAAGGGTGTTTTCTGGTAACATGAGAAAGGTATTATTATATCTTGACACCACCAGAAGGTAGGGGTGTGACAGGGCTTAGATAGAAAGATGGCCCTGTCACATCCCTACGTCTGCATTGGCTGTCAGCCAGTGTGATGTGTAGAGATGAGCGAGCACCAAAATGCTCGGGGTGCTCGTTACTCGAGTCAAACTTTCAGTGATGCTCGAGAGTTCGTTTCGAGTAACGAACCCCATTGAAGTCAATGGGTGACTCGAGCATTTTTGTATATCGCCGATGCTCGCTAAGGTTTCCATTTGTGAAAATCTGCAAAACACAAGAAAGTGATGGAAACGACACAGAAACGAATAGGGCAGGCGAGGAGCTACATTTTGGGCTGCATCTCAAGTTCCCAGGTCCCACTATTAAGCCACAATAGCAGCAAGAGTGAGGCCCCCCCCCCCCCCCCCCCCACTGTCAGCATAAAGATCGTTCTCCTCTGCCACAGCTGTAACAGCTGTGGCAGAGAAGAACGATGTTAGCCCATTGAATTCAATGGAGCCGGCAATACAGCTGGCTACATTGAAAGCAATGGGCTGCCGGCGTACGCGGGATGAATTGTCGGGAAGGGCTTAAATATATAAGCCCTTCCCTACAATTCATCCAGAAATGTGTAAAAATAAAAAAATATATATATATACTCACCTGGTCCCGGCAGAACGATGTTAGCCCATTGAATTCAATGGAGCCGGCAATACAGCCGACTCCATTGAAAGCAATGGGCTGCCAGCGATCGCGGGATGAATTGTCGGGAAGGGCTTAAATATATATCCCTGGCTCAGCGCAGGGACAGCTGAGAGCTGCCCCTGAGCCAATCAGAGGCAGCCCTCACTCACCCATTCATGAATGGGTGTGAGTGAGGGATGCCTCTGATTGGTCAGGCTGTGACCAATCAGAGGCATCTCATTCAGCAGGCGGGGATTTTAAATCCCCGGCTGCTGAATACTACTCACAGCTGTTCAGAGCAGTTCAGGAGAACTGCAGCCTGCCGCGCTGAACTCCGTCTGCCGGGACCAGGTAAGTATATATATTTTTTTTATTTTTACACATTTCTGGATGAATTGCAGGGAAGGGCTTATATATTTAAGCCCTTCCCGACAATTCATCCCGCGATCGCCGGCAGCCCATTGCTTTCAATGGAGTCGGCTGTATTGCCGGCTCCATTGAATTCAATGGGCTAACATCGTTCTGCCGGGACCAGGTGAGTGTATATATATATTTTATTTTTACACATTTCTAGATGAATTGCAGGGAAGGGCTTATATATTTAAGCTCTTCCCGACAATTCATCCTGCAATCGCTGGCAGCCCATTGCTTTCAATAGATCCGGCTGTATTGCTGGCTCCATTGAATTCAATGGTCAGTGCTCGATTAATCGAGACGAGTACCGCGTGGTGCTCGTCTCGAGTAACGAGCATCTCGAGCACCCTAATACTCGAACGAGCATCAAGCTCGGACGAGTATGCTCGCTCATCTCTAGTGATGTGCCATCCCCCTCTGGCTGTATTACTCACAGTCGATGCCTGGTACCGCTGCTCCGTGGGGTGCTGCTGCAGCAAACTTTTGTGAAGCCTCCCAGTGCAGCACCGGAGGAGCTGGGAGCTGCGGCGGTGGGGAGCTGAGACGTGGACATTGCAGCGCAGGACCGGAGAGAGCAGGTGGGGGCACCTGAGGCACTGGAACCGGGAGTGGAGACCGGAGGCAGTGAGACACCGCAACAGAGTACCGCAGTGGAGGCGGTGATGCACCGCAACACAGCGCCGGAGCGGAGACTGGAGGCGGTCAGACACCGCATCACAGCGCCGCAGTGGGGAGTGAAGGCAGGAAGAAGCTGAGACACGGCTGTAACTACAGAGCCGGAGTGTGGAGCACAGGCGGGGGGAGGTGAGCAGCGCAAACTACAGTGGCAGCCCAGGGAGCAGAGCCGGGGAGAGATGAACCAACGCAATAAGTGCAGCACAGGAATGGAGGAGCGAAATGCTGTCCCTGTGACCTAGCTCCGCTGTCAGTGTTCCCTCGGCTTTGTCTTCCCTGCCACTGTACTAGCCAATCGGAAGCTAGGGGCTCGGCAGGGGGGCATAAAACCCAGCAAAGCCAGGTCAGCCCCTAGCTTTCGGCGGTGTCAAAATACAATAATACCCATGAAAAAATGTCAAAGATATAAAATGGAACTTTTCAGTAACCCACCAGCATGCCAAAATACAGCTGGGGTTTTGCTTTCTAAGGATGTCCCTGTGAAAATTGGCATAACTTACTGGGGAGCAGAATCTAGCTGGTAGCATTCCACATATGAAGCCATGGACAATATACCTGACTTGCTGTGCATGTGCAGTCCTGGACTCTTTTCTGAAAAGTTAACTTCTTTTTCTAGAAAATTCTGAACTGGTCAATTGTCACAAGGCATTTTTAGAGAGGTGAATCCCAGGTGCTAATCTGTTCCCTTTAAAGGGGTTGTCTCACGCCGAAACGGTTTTTTTTTTTATTCAATAGGCCCCCCGTTCGGCGCGAGACAAACCCGATGCATGTGTTAAAAAAACAAAACGGGTAGTACTTACCCGAATCCCCGCGCTGCGGCGACTTCTTCCTTCTTCTTACTTACCTTAGTAAGATGGCCGCCGGGATCTTCACTGTGCAGTCCATTGCCGATTCCAGCCTCCTGATTGGCTGGAATTGGCACACGTAATGGGGCGGAGCTACAAGGAGCCGCTCTCCGGCACGAGCGGCCCCATTCAGAAGGGAGAAGACCGCACAGCGCAAGCGCGTCTAAAATCGCCAGAAGAGGCGATTTTAGACGGATCCATGGAGACGAGGACGCCAGCAACGGAACAGGTAAGTGAATAACTTCTGTATGGCTCATAATTAATGCACGATGTATATTACAAAGTGCATTAATATGGCCATACAGAAGTGCTTAACCCCACATGCTTTCATGAGACAACCCCTTTAAGTACCAAATTAACTGGATCATAGGGTATTTACCGTAAATGAAAATTGCTCAGTACATCATGCAGATTATTATAGGCATGGGATTTTGATTTTATATTTCAGAAGGAAACCCCCTACTAGTGTTGCTCATTGGGATCGGTTGGACAATAAAATTGGGTAATCAAGTCAGATATGATCATCCTGATTTGATATTTAGCAAAAATGCCCAAAATATTGGCTATCTGCTTTGAGCAAAAAAGACAGGTTTGTTGGTGCAGCATTGCTACCTTGCAGTGCTGGAGTTCTAGGTTAAACGCTATATGATACTATATGCCAGAGGCAACAAAGCCTAAAGTGGGTACTTAAAATATGTTTTATTATTATATACAGAAAAAGATCACTCTATATAAATTGTAAAATTGCATATCCTCCACTGTTAACAGTATGGACGGGGTGCAAAAAACATTTGCCTGCATGTGTCCACAGATCAATAAGGACAAGGAGGTAAATAAGGATCAATAAGGAGCTAAAACTGCCCTCCCTATAAAGTACAAGGCTGCATATAATTAGTTAGGCCCATTGGTGAAAGCTCTGCGGTCAGTTGCGGACCAAGCAGGACACAAGCAATCCCTACTTAGTCAGCTTATATTGACCCAGGTCACCAATAAGCCCCTATTGTAGACACATGAAAGTAGCCAAGTGTCTACAATTTCAGTCGCTCAGCTAGTAGGAGATATGGATTCCCCCCTCACATAGTAATTGAGCAGCTGAATAAGGCGCTGTGCTAAACTAAACTACAGTGATGGATATGAGTTTAAAAAGTAAAGAACCCCACCCCCCCCAAGATGTTTCTCCAGACAGACTGGCGCCCTCAGGGGTAATAACGGGGTTATAGATGAAACCGCCACAAACTGACAACTCTTATAACACGAAAGAGTGGTACCTGCATAATACTTATAACCAATTCTGACAGATCTACACTATTATTGAAATAGTAAACACTAGAGATGAGCGAGCACTAAAATGCTCGGGTGCTCGTTACTCGGGACGAAATTTTCGCGATGCTTGAGGGTTCGTTTCGAGTAACGAACCCCATTGAAGTCAATGGGCGACTCGAGCATCTTTGTATATCGCCGATGCTCGCTAAGGTTTTCATTTGTGAAAATCTGGGCAATTCAAGAAAGTGATGGGAACGACACAGCAACGGATAGGGCAGGCGAGGGGCTACATGTTGGGCTGCATCTCAAGTTCCCAGGTCCCACTATTAAGCCACAATAGCGGCAAGAGTGGGCCCATCCCCCTCCCAACAACTTTTACTTTTGAAAAGCCCTCATTAGCAATGCATACCTTAGCTAAGCACCACACTACCTCCAACAAAGCACAATCACTGCCTGCATGACACTTCGCTGCCACTTCTCCTGGGTTACATGCTGCCCAACCCCCCCCCCCCCCCGTGCACGACCCAGTGTCCACAGCGCACACCAAAGTGTCCCTGCGCAGCCTTCAGCTGCACTCATGCCACACCACCCTCATGTGTATTTATAAGTGAGTCTGCCATGAGGAGGAACTGCAGGCACACACTGCAGAGGGTTGGCATGGCTAGGCAGTGACCCTCTTTAAAAGGGGCGGGGCGATAGCCCACAATGCTGTACAGAAGCAATGAGAAATATAATCCTGTGCTACCGCCATCAGGAGCTGCACACGTGGGCATAGCAATGGGGAACCTATGTGCCACACACTATTCATTCTGTCAAGGTGTCTGCATGCCCCAGTCAGACCGCGTTTTTTATAAATAGTCACAGGCAGGTACAACTCCGCAATGGGAATTCCGTATGCACCCACAGCATGGGTGGCTCCCTGGAACCCACCGGCTGTACATAAATGTATCCCATTGCAGTGCCCATCACAGCTGAGGTAACGTCCGATTAAATGCAGGTGGGCTTCGGCCCACACTGCATGCCCCAGTCAGACTGGGGTTCTTTAGAAGTGGACACATGCAGTTACAACTCCCTGTGGACCCACAGCATGGGTGGGTGCCAGGAAGCCACCGGCGGTACATAAATATATCCCATTGCATTGCCCATCACAGCTGATGTAACGTCAGCTTTAATGCAGGTGGGCAAAAAATTTATTGGATTACACTGTAGGCGAGGGCCCCAAAAAATTGGTGTACCAACAGTACTAATGTACATCAGAAAAATTGCCCATGCCCAACCAAGAGGGCAGGTGAAACCCATTAATCGCTTTGGTTAATGTGGCTTAATTGGTAACTAGGCCTGGAGGCAGCCCAGTTAAAATAAAAATTGGTTCAGGTGAAAGTTTCAACGCTTTAATGAGCATTGAAACGTATAAAAATTGTTTCAGGAGGAGGAGCAGGAGGAGGAGGATGAATAGAATACACAGATTGATGAGGCAAACAGGTCCCCGTTTTTGATGGTGATAGAGAACGATGCTTCCATCTGCGGGTGCAGCCTACGTATTGCTTAGGTATCGCTGCTGTCCGCTGGTGGAGAAGAGAAGTCTGGGGAAATCCAGGCTTTGTTCATCTTGATGAGTGTAAGCCTGTCGGCACTGTCGGTTGACAGGCGGGTACGCTTATCCGTGATGATTCCCCCAGCCGCACTAAACACCCTCTCTGACAAGATGCTAGCCGCAGGACAAGCAAGCACCTCCAGGGCATACAGCGCGAGTTCAGGCCACGTGTCCAGCTTCGACACCCAGTAGTTGTAGGTGGCAGAGGCGTCACCGAGGACGGTCGTGCGATCGGCTACGTACTCCCTCACCATCCTTTTACAGTGCTCCCGCCAACTCAGCCTTGACTGGGGAGCGGTGACACAGTCTTGCAGGGGAGCCATAAAGCTGGCAAAGGCCTTGGAGAATGTTCCCCTGCCTGCGCTGTACATGCTGCCTGATCTCTACGCCTCCCCTGCTACCTGGCCCTCGGAACTGCACCTTCTGCCACTAGCGCTGTCAGATGGGAATGTTACCATCAGTTTGTCCGCCAGGGTCCTGTGGTATAGCATCACTCTCGAACCCCTTTCCTCTTCGGGTATGAGAGTGGAAAGGTTCTCCTTATACCGTGGGTCGAGCAGTGTGTACACCCAGTAATCCGTAGTGGCCAGAATGCGTGTAATTCGAGGGTCTCGAGAAAGGCATCCTAACATGAAGTCAGCCATGTGTGCCAGGGTACCTGTATGCAACACATGGCTGTCCTCACTAGGAAGATTACTTTCAGGATCCTCCTCCTCCTCCTCCTCCGGCCATACACACTGAAAGGATGACAGGCAAGCAGCATGGGTACCCTCAGCAGTGGGCCAAGCTGTCTCTTCCCCCTCCTCCTCATGCTCCTCCCCCTCCTCCTCAACGTGCTGAGATATAGACATGAGGGTGCTCTGACTATCCAGCGACATACTGTCTTCCCCCGCCTCCATTTCCAAGCACAAAGCGTCTGCCTTTATGCTTTGCAGGGAACTTCTCAAGAGGCATAGCAGAGGAATGGTGACGCTAATGATTGCAGCATCCCTGCTCAGCATCTGGGTAGACTCCTCAAAGTTTCCAAGGACCTGGCAGATGGCTGCCAACCAGGCCCACTCTTCTGTAAAGAATTGAGGAGGCTGACTCCCACTATGCCGCCCATGTTGGAGTTGGTATTCCAGTATAGCTCTACGCTGCTCATAGAGTCTGGCCAACATGTGGAGCGTAGAGTTCCACCGTGTGGGCACGTCGCACAGCAGTCGGTGCACTGGCAGATTAAACCGATGTTGCAGGGTCCGCAGGGTGGCAGCGTCCGTCTTGGACTTGCGGAAATGTGCCCTGACCTGGCGCACCTTTCCGAGCAGGTATGACAAGTGTGGGTAGCTTTTCAGAAAGCGCTGAACCACCAAATTAAAGACATGGGCCAGGCATGGCACGTGCGTGAGGCTGCCGAGCTGCAGAGCCGCCACCAGGTTACGGCCGTTGTCACACACGACCATGCCCGGTTGGAGGCTCAGCGGCGCAAGCCAGCGGTTGGTCTGCTCTGTCAGACCCTGCAGCAGTTCGTGGGCCGTGTGCCTCTTCTCTCCTAAGCTGAGTAGTTTCAGCACGGCCTGCTGACGCTTGCCCACCGCTGTGCTGCCACGCCGCGTGACACCGACTACTGGCGACGTGCTGCTGCTGACACATCTTGATTGCGAGACAGAGGTTGCGTTGCAGGAGGAGGAGGAGGAGGGTGGTTTAGTGGAGGAAGCATACACCGCCGCAGATACCACCACCGAGCTGGGGCCCGCAATTCAGGGAGTGGGTAGGACGTGAGCGGTCCCAGGCACTGACTCTGTCCCAGCCTCCACTAAATTCACCCAATGTGCCGTCAGGGAGATATAGTGGCCCTGCCCGCCTGTGCTTGTCCACGTGTCCGTTGTTAAGTGGACCTTGGCAGTAACCGCGTTGGTGAGTGTGCGTACAATGTTGCGGGAGACGTGGTCGTGCAGGGCTGGGACGGCACATCGGGAAAAGTAGTGGCGACTGGGAACCAAGTAGCGCGGGGCCGCCGCCGCCATCATGCTTCTGAAAGCCTCCGTTTCCACAAGTCTATACGGCAGCATCTCCAGGCTGATCAATTTGGCTATGTGCACGTTTAACGCTTGAGCGTGCGGGTGCGTGGCGGCGTACTTGCGCTTGCGCTCAAACAGTTGCGCTAGCGACGTCTGGACGCTGCGCTGAGAGACATTGCTGGATGGGGCCGAGGACAGCGGAGGTGAGGGTGTGGGTGCAGGCCGGTAGGCACTCGTGCCTGTGTCCTCAGAGGGGGGTTGGATCTCAGTGGCAGGTTGGGGCACAGGGGGAGAGGCAGTGGTGCAAACCGGAGGCGGTGAACGGCCTTCGTCCCACCTTGTGGGGTGCTTGGCCATCATATGCCTGCGCATGCTGGTGGTGGTGGCTCCCCAGCTGATCTTGGCGCGACAAAGGTTGCACACCACTGTTCGTCGGTCGTCAGGCGTCTCTGTGAAAAACTGCCACACCTTAGAGCACCTTGGCCTCTGCAGGGTGGCATGGCGCGAGGGGGCGCTTTGGGAAACAGTTGGTGGATTATTCGGTCTGGCCCTGTCTCTACCCCTGGCCACCGCACTGGCTCGGCCTGTGCCCACACCCTGACTTGGGCCTCCGCGTCCTCGCCCGCGTCCACGTCCTCTAGGCCTACCCCTACCCCTCAGCATGCTGTATTACCAGTAGTGCAGAAACAGAACGCTGTAATTAAATGTGCCGCTTATTGGTTTGTGGTTGGAGGCTGACTTCGCTTACGGAACGCACAGCAGAGCCAGGAAAGAATTTTGCGCAAGCCCGCTGTAACACTTAGCTGGCTGCGTATGAATTAGGACAACTACCCCCAGCAGAGACCCTGTACACTGAGGACGGTCACAGGCAGCCCAAATAGATTTTTTTTCCCAAATGTTTTTGGAAAGGCCCACTGCCTATATACACTAAATATGTCTTCTGTCCCTGCCTCACCACTATTGGCCCTGGACAATGTAAAATTACTGCAGACTGTTTCACTGTGGACAGGAATACAGCGGTGATGTAACAGGAAACACAGAGGCAGGAAAGAATTTTGCACAAGCCTGCTGTAACACTTAGCTGGCTGCGTATGAATTAGGACAACTACTCCCAGCAGAGACCCTGTACACTGAGGACGGTCACAGGCAGCCCAAATAGATTTTTTTCCCCAAATGTTTTTGGAAAGGCCCACTGCCTATATACACTAAATATGTCTTCTGTCCCTGCCTCACCACTACTGGCCCTGGACAATGTAAAATTACTGCAGACTGTTTCACTGTGGACAGGAATACAGCGGTGATGTAACAGGCAACACAGAGGCAGGAAAGAATTTTGCGCAAGCCCGCTGTAACACTTAGCTGGCTGCGTATGAATTAGGACAACTACCCCCAGCAGAGACCCTGTACAGTGAGGACGGTCACAGGCAGCCCAAATAGATTTTTTTTCCCAAATGCTTTTGGAAAGGCCCACTGCCTATATACACTAAATATGTCTTCTGTCCCTGCCTCACCACTACTGGCCCTGGACAATGTAAAATTACTGCAGGACGCAATGCTCTGCACGGCCGATATACAAAAAAAAAAAAAAAAAGTGCAACACTGCAAAAAGCAGCCTCCACACTACTGCACACGGTTAGATGTGGCCCTAAGAAGGACCGTTGGGGTTCTTGAAGCCTAAAATAACTCCTAACGCTCTCCCTATAGCAGCTCCGGCACCAGCAGCACTTTCCCTGATCTCTGTCAGAACGCATCTGTGGCAAGCCGCAGGAGGGGCCGATTTATATACTCGGGTGACACCTGATCTCGCCAGCCACTCACTGCAGGGGGGTGGTATAGGGCTTGAACGTCGCAGGGGGAAGTTGTAATGCCTTCCCTGTCTTTCTATTGGCCAGAAAAGCGCGCTAACGTCTCAGAGATGAACGTGAAAGTAACTCGAACATCGCGTGGTACTCGTCTCGAGTAACGAGCATCTCGAACACGCTAATACTCGAACGAGTATCAAGCTCGGACGAGTACGTTCGCTCATCTCTAGTAAACACCAATCCTCTCAGTGAAGACAACCATGTCATCATACATCTCATCACCCAATAGTTTCTCATATACAGACGCACCTCTCATTGTATAATGTGTATCTACTCATGTCTCTACCCTTTTGATGATGTCACACAAGTTCATAATATGATTGCAATCATAAAAAATAAAATATTAAAAGGGATTTCTTACAGATTTTTCACCATGTTATGTTTTAAACTTACATGGATTATATTCACTCTTAATGGAAGCCCAGGCCTAATTAATGCTGATGGGGAAGAGTCTGCTGTTCTGGAGGTTGTACAAACACATTTGTCCCAAAGTGGACTTAATCTTCTTGAAAAGAGTAAAAAAGTAAATGAATGGCACAGTAGCTCAATAGCCAGCGCTGTCATGATGCAGCACTGAGGTCCCACAGGTTCAAGCCCTGCTATGTAATCCACCCACATGCACGGTCTCTGCGTAGGAAAGAGACGGTGGTGAAACATGGATTCTCACAGTACATTTTTAAAAAATGTTATTTAGTAGGAAATTCTTAATTCATCAGAAATGAATCATATATAATCAAAAGGAAGTTAACTCATGCTGTCAGTAGTGGAAAATGGAAACGTGTGAAGTACACACAAAATTAGAAACAATATAATAACAGTGACCTACCCCTTTTACAGAAATTCAACTTATTAGAGATATTATTTACAGAAAGACTGCAAATGAAAAACCATGATTTAAACCCTCAGCTCCCAAAATTTCAAATGTATCAATTTATAGTAAAGAAACACTGATTAATTACTTATTACATTAGAATAGCTGGCACCAATCAGCACTTAAAAGAGGCATACTGATGAGCCAATATCTTAACGTGAGAAGAAAGTACTCTAATATACATATTTATATATATATATATATATATATATATATATATATATCTTTGAGGGTACATTCACACGAACGTATATCGGCTCGGTTTTCACGCCGAGCCGATATACGTTGTCCTCGTGTGCAGAGGGGGGAGGATGGAAGAGCCAGGGCCAGGAACTGAGCTCCCGCCCCCTCTCTGCCTCCTCTCCGCCCCTCTGCACTATTTGCAATGGGGAGAGGCGGGATGGGGGCGGGGCTAATTCCCGGACCTTAGCCCCGCCCCCGTCCTGCCTTCTCTCATTGCAAATAGTGCAGAGGGGCGGAGAGGAGGCAGAGAGGGGGCGGGAGCACAGTTCCTGGCCCTGGCTCTTCCATCCTCCCCCCTCTGCACACGAGGACAACGTATATCGGCTCAGCGTGAAAACCGAGCCGATATACGTTCGTGTGAATGCACCCTGAGGGCGAGCACCCACTGGCGTTTTTTTACCTGCGTTTTGCGTTTTGCGTTTTTCCTGCACAGGCATAGAGATAACATGTGTTCCTGTCCACTGGCGTTTTTTTTGCGTTGCGTTTGCGTTTTTAACATAGGAACTGTCAGTTGCATATGTGTCCCTATTTTTCTCCTAATGCACCCATGAATGTCAATGGAAATTAACGGAAAACGCCGCGAAAACGCCGCGAAAAACGCCGCGAAAAACGCGCGGAAAAACGCGAGAAACGCGGCGAAAACGCTGCGTTTTTTTCCCGCGGAGAACGCAAACGCCAGTGGGTGCTCGCCCTGAGTCTGAAAGTGCGACTCTACACCAATGATTTAGCCAATGCAGCTATCCCCTTCTTGTTTATGGAAAGCATATAATAAGGCCAAATAAACGGAACAAAATACTCTGTTTCCAAAAACTTCAAAAGACATACAAAACGTCAAAACCATCAGATGCACTGGAACATATGGTGGTTACATGAACCAAATTTACAAGATATTAAACAAATACTGGCCAATGCTGAAATCCGATCCTCATCTAGCTGAAGTTATTTCAAATCACTTGAGTATTACATTTTGACAAGATCAATCTTTAGGACATTTTAGTCCATAGCCATTTTACTTTGTCCTCGACAGTCTCCCTAGCTCACCTCCTCCTCCTTCAGGCTGCCATCCTTGTGTTAACGGTACATATTGTTCAATACTTATGAATGCCTCCCATTTCTTGATAATAAAATCGATGAGGTCAGGAAATTTATCAACTATAGGAGTAGGGCAGTAACATATGTGTCGGTCTGTCCTTGCCCCAAGGATTGACTATGTGGGCAAAACGATTCAAGAACTTTGGAAGGGAATGAGTAAACACCAGAGTACTCTTCATACTAATGCGGATACACCTGTTGCCAGACATATGAGTACCATCTATGGAGGTAAAATTGATACGCCTAAATTTTGTTTATACTTCACACATTTCTATTTTCCACTACTGACAGCATTAGTTAACTTCCTTTTGATTATTTTAATTAATTAGAAAAGGATCCTATATAATCTACTAAATAACATAAGAAATCAATGTATTGTGTGAACTCATGTTTCACCTCCTTTTCCTCCCCACACAGATATGGGAACAGCGGGACTCGGACCAGGGTAACCTCAGTGCTGCAGCATGACGGTGCTGACTGTTGAGCCACTGTGCCACTTATTCACCTTTGTACTCTCCTCAAGAAGATTAGGTCCCCTTTCAGACCTATGTGTTTGTACAACCACTTGAATAGGAGATTCCCCCTCTCTCATTAATTAGGCCTGCGCTTCCATTAAGAGTAAATATAATCCATGTAAGTTTAAAACATAACATGGTAAAAAATCAGGAAGAAATCCTTTTTTATAGTTTATTCTTTATGCTCGTAATGACATTATGAACCTGTGTGACATCATCAAAGGGGAGGAGACATGAGTAGAACTCCATTATACGATGAGAGTTATGTCTGGATGTGATAAACTACTAGGTGACTAGATGTTTAATGAAATGGTTGTCTTCACTGAGAGGATTGGTATTTACTCATTTCAATCATAAAGTAGATCTGTCAGGATTGGTTACAAGGATCATGCAGATACCACCCTTTGGTGTTCTAAGAGTTATCTTTTTTTGGCGGTTTAATCTATAACCCCATTGTTACCCCTGAGGACGCCAGTCAGTCTGGCGTAAAACGTCGAGGGGCTCTTTTTTTTATAAACTCATATCCATCATTACAGTTAGCACAGCGCCTCATTCAGCTGCTCGATTACTATGTGAGGGGGAAATCCACATCTCCCCCTAGCTGAGTGACTGAAATTATAGACACTTGGCTACTTTCATGTGTCCACAATATGGACTTATTGGTGACCTGAGTCAGTATAAGCTGACTAAGTAGAGAGTGTTGGCATCCCGCTTGTACCGCAACTGACCGTAGAGCCTTCACCAATGGGCCTGACTAATTATATGAAACCTTGTACTTTATAAGGAGGGCAGTTTTGGATGCTTACACTTGTCTTTATTGATTTGTGGATGCACGTAGCCAAATGTCTGTCAGTACCCGTCCATACTGTCTACAGTGGTTAATATGGAACTTTAAAATTTATGTGGTGTGATCTTTTTAGTATACAATAACTTATATTTTAAGGTCCAACTTTAGGGTTTATTGCCTCTGGCATATGGTATCATACTGGTTAAAGCTTAACTCAAGTGGATCTTGAGCCCACTATTTTTGAGTTTTGATTATGCCTAGGTTAGAGCCTGACTTTGGGGATTTGGAACCTTACTGCTGTAAGGGAATAATGATAATCACTGGACCACAACCACCACTTCCAAAACCCAATTTTTACCCCTATCGATTATAATTGGAAGTTTGAATCAGGAGTAACACACCTGATAAAGACCCATGTATAGGGTCGATACGTGGCTGCTTGCTTTACCTTGATGGATCTAACTTAATAATGAAGAAGATTTTAATTGGATGCTGCCCTGCTGACTTCTATTCTCTACATTTATGACCAACGGTGGACCCTTGGAGTCGGGTTCCTAACTGGGCTTTGCATGGTACTTTGCATCAGTGGTGTTATTTAAACTTTGGAGTGCTGCTGTTATTCTCTTCTATTATCTGCCAATTATTTTAACAATCACTCACCACTATGCACTGCAGCCTACAGGTACATTTTAGCGCTTGGGTTCTGTGAGTTGCAAACTATTATTTTAATTTGCCTAAACATCATGATATTATTGATCCTTTTTGAAGGTCATGATTATTTTGATTATTTTGCTGTGTGAAGGAATTGTGTTCATTTCAGTGACAATATGAAAAATGCTACAAAGAGAGCAAGCAGTGATTAAGGGCTTCTTCACATGACTGTATTTGGGCATGTTTTTGCACACGTAAAATATACGCAGGCAAGAGGACAAAACCCATTGACATGCTCTATATTTCTAAGCTTTGCACAGCAAAGGTTCTCATAGAAGTCTATGGGAGGTGCGCAAATACGCAAGGGGATGCGTGAAACACTGTGCAACACTGCAAAAAAAGACAACATCTGGACCTCAGTAGGCTTCTTGTCTTTTAATCCATGGAAAGGGTGTGTCGTATTCACATGTGAGCTGCCCCTGCGTGCGCAAAAAGTACTGTACTATGTGCAGACACTCAAGCAAACGAACCTCATTCAAACTCGTTCATGCGCAAATATGTTGCACTGCGGTGAGCATTTTTGCACGCACGCTTCTGTGAAGAAAACCTTAAGGCTGGGTTTACATGGGGTGGATTTCCAGCAAAATTCCCGCGGTTTGGCCGCACCGAAAAAACGCGGGAATTCCACGGGAAAAGTGCAGCTTCTAAGCCCACGGCATCTCACCGCGGGTTTGGGAGCGGTTCGGCCCCTGACATTCCGCTGTGGCTTTCTTTTCCCATAGAGAGGAGCGAGGCCGCAGCGGAAAAAAAAAATTGACATGCTGTATCTTCTAAATCCGCACCATAACACGGGTTCCACCTGGCTTTGCCACAACGGATTGGCCGCCCCTGGTGGATGAGATTTTTGCAAATTCTCGTCCATGTGGCTGGCTAACGCTGGGATTAGCGGCTGCAGGTGGAATTACCGCAGCGAAATTCTGCACGGAAGTGAATGGAGGTGAAAAAGGCCAGAGATCACATACAGCCACTAGCCTCCATTCACAGTAAACAGGCAGTCGCTCGTAAAGGACCAATTGTCTATTTTATGTTCATCATGTCTTTAACCCTTTTAGGTCCAGCCACAGTAAATTTATGGCGGCTGTTCCTGGGCTTAGAGGACCGCCAATAGTAAAATTACGGCGGTTCTCTAAGTCTCCTGTCTCTGCAATCAGTCAGAGGCAGGAACGGGTTATCAGCTGCTAGTGACAGATGATAACCCGGAGAAGAAGGCAGGAGGGGATTTTAACCCTTCCTGCCTTCTGCTTCCCCGATATACAGTGCTCAATGAGCACTGTATGGGGAAAGTGAAAGTAAGATGTTCTTTCACTACGGGAGCCTCGGAGGGTCATGTGACCTCCTGGGATTCCCTGCTACTGCAGAGCTGGAGGGTCAGACTAAACCCTGGCAGCTCCGCAAGTGACTAATGTCACCACAGGGGTTGCTTTCCCCTGTAACTAGGGCTCCTATGGACGCCCTAGCTACAGTGGGAAAGAGTCAAATAAAGGAAAAAAAATGTGAATGTCCCCCAGAGGTCTTATATGACGTCATCAGGGACATAGATAGTAAAAAACATAATTACATAAATAAGTAAAACAAAATAACAGAATAAAACAACAATACATACATAAGAAAGAGAATAACACAAAGCAGACGCCAATAAAAACCGTCGCCGTATGTGCCCTGTGAACTAAAACCATACATACTATATATCAAAATGTCCGAAACAAATAGAGGAACCCATTCCCATACTTTATTTTAGTGTAAATAGAAAAATAATTTTAAAAAAAATTATAAATGTTAAAAAAAATGATTTTTTTAGCTTTTTACCCCCAATAAAACTACAAAACGGGGAAAAAAAGCCAGTGAAAAAGATATTAAAAAATAGTCCTATATGTCACGGGAAAAAAACACACACAAAAATAATTTTGGTAGCTAAAGGAAAAAAAAAAATAGAGCAGTAAAACCGCCACATGGGTAAAATCCCTAAAAAGTGTCTGGTCTTTAAGGTACAAAACAGCTTGGTCCTTAAGGGGTTAATATTACATTTTCCGATTATAAATGCAGAATGTTGAGGCATAAATTCTATAATATTCAACAAGTTTCTTCTACGAGCCAATTCTCCTGTTCAAGTGTGTTTTCTGTTAATAGCACAGTACATTATGAAAAAATGTCCAAGATATTAGTATTACTAATTAATTATATATAATTATATTCTCTGCTGAGCTGTACAGGAGATGCACTCACATCTGTCCCTATCCCCAGTGAGGCATAACATCTAAAATTCCATATCTGAAATGTATAGTCTTTGGACCAATTTCATAGGAAGTCAACTAATCTTGGAGTCTACAAGCCAAAATATTTGGAGAAAGTAAAACGCAAACGCCATGTCAATATTGCCCTGCTTAAATTAAAACTTCGAAGTCCAGTACTGCAGCCCTCGCGACGTACCATCCTGCTCCCTGCTCGCAGACCTTTATTAACCTGCTTTACAAAAGCATTTTCACTAGAATTCTAGAAAAGTAACTTATGGCTGGAAACAAATGGTACTGTAAATTAGATCAGCCCAAAGTTTTGATGTGGGGTACATGGAATCATTTACATGGATGGTGAGAATCTATTGAAAATAATCATATCTAATTCATGGCAGGGGCGTAACTATGGAGGATGCAGGGGATGCGGTTGCACCCGGGCCCAGGAGCCTTGGGGGGCCCATAAGGCCTCTCTTCTTCATATAGGGAGCCCAGTACTTTGAATAAAGCATTATAGTTGTGGGCCCTGTTCCAGGTTTTGCATTAGGGCCCAGGAGCTTCAAGTTACGCCTTAGATTCATGGTCACCCACACATGCAAATTGCCAATTTTCCATGCTTTTATTTAAAAAACATCATGTACATGGTATCTAATAAGCACCATAGCAGTTTTCCTAGCGGAACTGGACTCACTAATACTACAGCATACATGGTTTCTATACATATTTTTTAATTAAACAATTTGGACAATACTCCATTACAACTGAAGGTAATAAAGGGGGGATTTCCTACATTCATATGTTCCTTGTAAAGGTAAGAGAGCACAGATATACCAAACATTAACTTGATACTTAACTATTTTGAATTACCCCTTATATACTTGATGCACAAAGCTGTTTTCCGCGGTCTGTCACTTACTGGGTAAAGGAACCCATCACCTGCCTAAAGCACTATAAACTAATTTATGGTGCTGTTAGGGTGGGTGGCAGGGAGCTGGTTGAGAGAGGTTTTATAAGGTGTGGTTTCTTCTCTGGTCTATCTCTGGTCTACCTATAAGCAGGTAGGAAGGGCTTTATATTGCTACACATCCCTTAGCACATTGCTGTTTATTGCAATTCAGTTGGTCGTGGTGGATGGAGCGGTGTCCAAGTCTTCCTGGAGTTAGCTGGGCAATTTTCAGTTAAAATGTGGTTTAATTCCCTCACTCTTGGTTTTTTCATACAGTGGTTCAGTCTTCTGCCTTGCCCTCTGTTAGGGTAAGGTAGCAGGTCGAAAGGTATTTAGTAGAGATGAGCGAACGTGCTCGTTTAGAGCAATTACTCGATCGAGCATCGCTTTTTCGAGTAACTGCCTAATCAGGCAAAAAGATTCGGGGGGCGCCGGGGGTGAGCGGGGGCTTGCGGGGCGGAGTGTGGGGAAAGAGAGAGAGAGCTCCCCCCTGTTTCCTTCTGCTATCCCCCACTCCACCCCCTGCCCCTCGACACCCCCGAATCTTTTCACCCAAGTAGGCAGTTACTCGAAAAAAGCGATCTTCGATCGAGTAATTGTCCTAAACGAGCGTGCTCGCTCATCTCTAGTATTTAGCAGGTTTGCACTAATCAGAGCGGTCAATCCACTTTGAGGTAGGGACATTTTTCAGTTAGGAGCAGGGTAGGTTTACCCTCTTATTTTGTGTTTTCCTTTGTTGAATAGGGGTTTTACTGCAGCATTGCGTTTCCCATTTGTCCGATGTTGACACAGTCTTGCATCTGTCCTGGGTGAAGTATACATTGTGCTCAGGTAGAACATGACAATAGTCCAATTCAACGCAGAAGTTAGAGACAGAGGGTTCATAAGCAAAAAACTGATACCTAAAAGTTTTAGAAGCTATCTGAGTGTATTGTGTGTACATATTCTTAATGTTGTAAGGTGGTCCTCCTGTCTGACAATATTATTGTTGTCAACGATACTGGAAACCCAGTGAGATACCCTAACCTGACTTTTAAAGTGATGGAATGCATGCCCCTCCCCTGCAGATCAGTGAATAAGGGCACTACTACACAGAATGACTATTGTTCAGATTTTAGCTAGATGACGGGAATCCAAATGATGATCATTCAGTGTAAATGCTGCCAGTGACTGAATGACGAATGATAATTCATTTGCCCTTCAGTTTTAGCAGGTATAAAAATCAAACAATGATCGGCTTGTGTAAACAGGCAGTTGTACATCTATGGATGACTGCCTGTTTACTGTAAATGTAAGTGGGGGGGCAGAAGCAATCTCCGTCCCGCTCTGTCTCCATTCACTGAGAGATCATCGCTCCTATCTGAAAGCACAGACAGCTGTCGGGCACTTAAGCACCAGACAACTGTTCAGTGTAAAAAGATCCTTACAGGGCAAATGCATACAGGTCTATGAAGGCCTAGAGCAATACTAATGAAATAACTCTGATTAACTGTCCCAGCCTACACAGCAAAGCTTACAGGTGAGCTCCAGAAAAGATGACATAATTTCCTTTCTTCCTCTATTCAGATGCAACATTACATTTTGGGATTCTGTTGTATTGCTTTTAATAGAGATCAGTGCAAGTTACTTACATTTTCTATGCAGATTTCAAATGTTTAGGGCGCCCACCCACTGGTGATTTTTTTTCCTTTGCGTTTTGCGTTTTTTCTCAAGAGCAATTAGTTTTGAATGTACTCCTGTCCACTGGCGTTTTTTGTTTCAGTCCGTTGCAATTTTTAACATAGGAACTGTCAGTTGCATATGTGTCCTTATTTTTCTCTTAATGCACCCATGAATGTCAATGTAAATTAACGCAAAAAGCCGCGAAAATGCCGCGAAAAAGCCGCGAAAACGCCGCAAAAAACGAGCGGAAAACACGCCAGAAACGCGACGAAAACGCTGCGTTTTTCACGCATGAAAATCGCAAATGCCAGTGGGTGGGCGCCCTTAATGTTCAAAATTGAGTACTTTCTTCACTTTCCCAGCAATCAGCTACTCACCAGGGTACATGTTCGGAGAAAATGGGATGTTGGAAATGGACAACACCTTTAATATCTCTTACAGCTAGTAGGTTAATTAACGATATCTCATCTAATGGGTTAATAATAATATTCATGAAATGACTATAACTACTAACAGATAAAAAAGGCAACTTTAAATGAAAGGCAAGATCTAATAACCACTAAACCGTTCCTTCTGGCTCCTGAGACTCGTGAAACATACATTAAAAATTCATTTAAGACATAAATGTTCACAATTTTTTAAAATGTTGCAGATAGCGGAGCCTTCAACTGAGCGTAAACAAAAACACTGAACGGGTCGGACAATTGCTTTTAATTCTAAGCTTGTGCAGCTGACATTTTAGTATCTTCTACTTTGCAGTGGCCATTTTGTATGTGCCTCAGGTGATGGAGAGTGGTGACTGTTTTGTCAGGTTTCATTGCTTAATTAGATAACAGTTTTCTCTAGAATCTTGAAATTAGTTTGGCATATGACAGCATTTTCACAGTTACAGTTTTTAATTTGAAATTTTCCCAAACTAAATGCAAGAGGCGCTGTGAGGCAAAAAAAAAAGTATAGGTTATGTATGTATTACAGAATGCTTAAGGTCAATACTAAATGTAACATTGGAATGAGTAAGCTGACTTTTCGAACAACTAGTATTGGCATTAAGTAGATGTTAAAAAAAAGAAAGCCTAGGGAGTTACTCATTGCGGGACATAAAATGGCACATTCTACATGCTTCTTCCTGTGTCACTTGTAATAGATGTTACATTATTTTACTTTACTTGTCAACAAAATATGAAACAAACTGAAAAATGATTAAACCATTGAACTTGGTCTAAGTAAATAGCACAAAAAGATAGATCAGATAGCTAGATAGAAGAAAAAGGTAGAATAAAGCCTCATCTTTGATGTCTCGTAAACAACATTTGGGTTTGGCGATAAATGGGATGAGTTGGTCTCCATGACCTTCTTAAATTTGTATTGTATGGTTAGCTTATGAGAAAAACATCTAAACATGGTCTATTAGTGAGTCTGTACTGAGGTGTCAATGCAGCATGATGCACAACATACTACTCGGATGTTGAAGTGACCCAGGTGGGTTACCGGCTGAATATAGGGTGTCTCGAAATAATGGATTGAGATCTAGCAACCCGTAGCTCGCTCTTCAATGCTTGCAGGAACTGGCTAGATGGCCACAATATTCAGGCAATAAATTCGTAAAACAAGGCATGGTCAACAATATAGGCAGCAGTGGTATCTCGGGGATGAGTATAATGCTTTGATATGACTACCGCTGGAGACCTGTACTGAGGCAATTTAAGTTAGGCATGAAGTCTCTGGTGCTCATTACTCTCGCACATCCAGATCTCCTGGTCACTGTTCAGCAGCCCCTGTGCGCCTCTCCATAATCAGGACTGCGCCCATAATGAACCCACAGATAATGTCACATTCACTACAATACTCTTTCACTACCCACTCTTAATAACCAGTGGTTGGTACTAGACAGCCTTAAATGACCTCCTGTCAGTGAAACATGGGTGACGTGCCACTATTACGTTTCCTGTATCCCAAAGCTACCTTGACATATTGGTGTGTCCCTGACTCTAAAGCCAGGCCTTACCTCCCTATCTTTCAGGATGCCACCCGTTCAATGTTCACCCACTAAGCCTTACAAAGCAATTATAAGGTATATATAGCATTATATGTATAGGTGGAGATTCAGCAGTTTTATTACATATTAAAACAGTAATCCTTATCTTTGGCATTTATGTAGAACAGCCATTGCCTTTTCTATTCTTGCCCATAAAAGAAGTTGAGCATAAGACATGTAGTGATCTGTGTAAAAATCAGCCTTGTAAATAGCTACTTAACCTGTTGTGGGTCGTGGTGCTGTCCATAGAATACACATGTAGTAGAGGAGTAACCTCAGGAGTAGGCGGCGACTTGATTGTGCATCAAAAAGGAGCCTTGAGCTCTGAAACGCGTGGTACCCTACTCCCGATTGTGCACATGTAATTCCCTCGGTTTTGTCTGTTTTGTTTGTCACTCCCTTTTCATTTTGGAATAAAATGTTCTCTAATGCCAGCACATAAGTGGACATATTTTTTCCAGCCATTCACCTCACGCCATCTTGGATTTGCAGGGGAGGTCTGAAACTTCCATTGACCCTCCCTCAAAGTCAGTGATTTTACGTCTTTGGTTTGTTAATACATAAACAGCAGGTTCTACTTCTACAGCAGATTCTATATGTATATGTGTGAGAGCTTTTTCCTTCACTACTTTTACGTATAGCTGATTGAGCAAGCGAGGTCAGGTGTATGAGCGGCGCAATGACAAGTGGCGGAGAAATGTGCACCTCCCAACAGGAGCAGTGCTTAACATAGGAAGCAGCAGAAGTAGCAAGCCTGCAGGTGTGACTGGAGACATAGCCAGGAGGTCTCAATGCCCTACAGGCAACCCAGTGCGTGTCATCGCCAAGAGTTCTGTTCAGCGGACAGCCTGCCAACTCCAATTAGAGCCAGTTGACCACCATGAAATGCCAGTGACATTTGGCCCTGACTCGTCCACAGGTTCATGGTTTGTTAATAAATCTGGTTTTCGGGCAAAATGTGAGCCGATTCGCTGTATTCGAATGACACAAAGTGGGACATTGCCCTGCCGCCAGCCCCCCATCTGACCACTTGTCTAAATTACAGACAGCACACGACCCGAATATACCGCGTAAATGGACCCTTCAATAAACAGCTGATTTATGGTGAATTGGACCCCCGTGAAAAAGAATATTGCTGTCAAGTCTACAGTTGTCTAACAGAACTTCACAGTTGTGTCATTTGATTAAAATTAATTTTTAATTTCTGCTTTTCCTTTAAAATATACACCCCGCACTCAGGAAATTCTGAATAATTTATTTTGATTATGGATGTGATGTACCGGGGTGTTTTTTTCTTGCTTCTGATAATATGCATGTCACTCTTTGGCACCAGAAGACATTATTATACCACATTTGGATGCAAATCCCAGTTATCCTTGGGGTGAGATATTATCATGTTTGAACTTCTGTTTTGGTAAAAAATAAGAAAAAATAAAAAACAAATCAGACTAAATCCATCATTTAAAGATATTATCAAATCATTAAAATGAAGTGCATGAGTGTCAATTTGTGCCTTGGAAAGGGCAGACATACTTAAAAGAAATCTAGCAGAAATATTAAAAAGGTTGGATGATGCTAGACATTTTAAATTCATCACCTTTCATTTAGTCAATAAAACAATTTTTACAGTCAAGTATAGTTTAGAAATTAACATATTTAACCATTTAGGCAGAAAATGTACTTCCACTGACCTCTCACAGGATAAACAGCATTGCTTGCTTTGGGTGCAGTATTATAGTTATAAGTTGTATGGAGCTCTTTTAGGGCACCCAAAGTTTTCTAAGGAGCTGTACCCACTGGAGTAACTATAGGGGATGTAGTTGCACCCAGGTCCAGATGCCTTAGGGGACCCATAAGGCCTCTCTTCTCCATATAGGGAGTCCAGCACTATGAATAAAGCATTATAGTTTAGGGCCCTGTTACAGGTCTTGCATTGGGGCCCAGGAGCTTCAACTTATGCCTCTGGCTGTACCATATGCCTTTGACATCATACATTGGCATACAAAGGGTTTTTCTGCTTAATTTCATAATAACCCAATAGAAAAATTAAGTAGCAGCACGCTCTACGGCAGTTAACTCTCCTTAAAGCAATAGAGTAATATGGCAAGCAGTGTATGATGCCACATTATGTGCTGTTGGTTCATTAGTGCAGAGACACAGGGTCCCCGAATGGCACTGTACAGTTTTCTGCTGGTTGCATGAGACTGGAGGTTGGAATTACCATAAACATAGCATTTTACTCAAATTTTTGTTGGATCCTTTATATGAGAAAATGTAGCATGCAGACATCACACAGTTGAATAGATAATATGAATTTCAATTAATACATTATATATTTGACTGATGCATTGAATGCACATTTTTAAGGCATAGTTCTACAGTAGGTATAGCATTACTGTAATAATAGTGCGGAACACTAAGCATAAAAATCATTTTTCTTATAGACATGTAACCTGCCGTAAAGGAAAGAGTTAGGGTGGATTCACATCTGCATTGAGGATTCCGTTCTCCTACTTTGTTCAAGGAGCAGGAAAGGGGAATCCCCACGGCCAAACGGCTCCATCTCAGGAAGGAACCGAACATTGCCGGGCGGACCTCATTGACTATAATGGTTAGCTGAAGACAACCATAAAACAACCATGGTTGGCTGAAGACAACCATAAAAGTTCGGTTGCCTTTAGCCAACTATTGGGGAATCTTACCGAATATTCAATCACACAACTCCATTTGAATGTTAAGATCTGCATTTCAAGGGTTGAAATCTGAAGCATGAATGCATATCATAGAGACTGTCCTCACATATGGTGGCTGTGGAATTTCAACTGATGGAATGCTGTGAAAATTCTGCAGCATTTACTGTACAAGCCATGTAGAAGGGATTTAAAATATGTCCTTTGCATGGTGTGGAAAATTTTCGCAACAAATTTGCATGGTTTTTGAAAAATGTTGCAAATTCTAAATGTGCATCGTTTGTTTAAATTGCGGAATTATGTTTCGAATTTCAACCCTTGAAATACAAGGGTTACATTCCGTGGCAGATCCACAATTAAAAATGCAGCCCCATCGGCACCATTTAGGTTCAGATGTGGCCACTGCGGATTTGGTGTGTATTTGCTGTGGATTTTCCACTGTAGAAGGCCAGCAGCAAATACGACACATGTGAAAGTTGCCATGCTATGGATTTAGAATCCGTAGCGTTTTTGAAAAATACTGCAGATTCTTTACGAAAAATTTCTACACCATGTGAAGAAGATTTTTAAAATGTAAGAAATTCGGGAAGCACAGTATAGTGACAGATATGCTGATTCCTGCAGTCTGTCACATATACTGATCCATTGAGCAGTTTCGTAAAACTTACATGTGAAAGAGTAGAGTGTCACGCAGAGAGGAGTCTGGTGTTGCTCATTGATATTCATATGTTCACACTCCGCCGCCCTACCCCTCCCTCCAGCTGCTGATTGACAAGTCTCCTCATATGAAAAAGGCTATGATTGATGTTTTGCACAAAAGTATATACCAAAAATACACTTCTTGGTATACATTGGAGCGATCAAACACGTTAAGATACTTTATGTATAAATATTTTGTAGAATATAATTATAAACTTTCCATAAAGTTTTTTTTAATGTCTAATAAGGTGGTAATTAGAGATGAGCGAGCACCAAAATGCTCGGGTGCTCGTTACTCGGGACGAACTTTTCGCGATGCTCGAGGGTTCGTTTCGAATAATGAACCCCATTGAAGTCAATGGGCGACCCGAGCATTTTTGTATATCGCCGATGCTCGCTAAGGTTTCCATTTGTGAAAATCTGCAAAACCCAAGAAAGTGATGGAAACGACAGAGCAACGGATAGGGCAGGCGAGGGGCTAC
Source organism: Eleutherodactylus coqui (assembly GCF_035609145.1). NCBI lineage: Eukaryota > Metazoa > Chordata > Amphibia > Anura > Eleutherodactylidae > Eleutherodactylus > Eleutherodactylus coqui. The sequence continues at coordinate 256,093,824 of NC_089839.1, read as the reverse complement.
ATGTTGGGCTGCATCTCAAGTTCACAGGTCCCACTATTAAGCCACAATAGCGGCAAGAGTGGGCCCCCCCCAACAACTTTTACTTCTGAAAAGCCCTCATTAGCAATGGATACCTTAGCTAAGCACCACACTACCTCCAACAAAGCACAATCACTGCCTGCATGACACTCCACTGCCACTTCTCCTGGGTAACATGCTGCCCAACCACCCCGCACGACCCAGTGTCCACAGCGCACACCAAAGTGTCCCTGCGCAGCCTTCAGCTGCCCTCATGCCACGCCACACTCATGTCTATTTATAAGTGCGTCTGCCAGAGGAACCGCAGGCACACACTGCAGAGGGTTGGCACGGCTAGGCAGCGACCCTCTTTAAAAGGGGCGGGGCGATAGTCCACAATGCTGTACGGAAGCAATGAGAAATCCAATCCTGTGCCACCTCCATCTGGAGCTGCACACGTGGGCATAGCAATGGGGAACCTATGTGCCACACACTACTCATTCTGTCAAGGTGTCTGCATGCCCCAGTCAGACCGCGGTTTTTTATAAATAGTCACAGGCAGGTACAACTCCGCAATGGGAATTCCGTGTGCACCCACAGCATGGGTGGCTCCCTGGAACCCACCCGCTGTACATAAATGTATCCCATTGCAGTGCCCTGGACAGCAGAGCTAACGTCAGATGAAATGCAGGTGGGCTTCGGCCCACACTGCATGCCCCAGTCAGACTGGGGTTCTTTAGAAGTGGACACATGCAGTTACAACTCCCTGTGGACCCACAGCATGGGTGGCTCCCTGGAACCCACCGGCGGTACATAAAAATATCCCATTGCATTGCCCATCACAGCTGAGGTAATAATGTCATGTTTAATGCAGGTGGGCTTCGGCCCACACTGCATGCCCAGTCAGACTGGGGTTCTTTAAAAGTGGAAACAGATGCATTTACAACTCCCTGTGGACCCACAGCATGGGTGGGTGTCAGGAAGCCGCCGGCGGTACATAACAATATCCCATTGCATTGCCCATCACAGCTGAGGTAGTAATGTCATGTTTAATGCAGGTGGGCTTCGGCCCACACTGCATGCCCAGTCAGACTGGGGTTCTTTAGAAGTGAAAACAGATGCATTTACAACTCCCTGTGGACCCACAGCATGGGTGGCTCCCTGGAACCCACCGGCGGTACATAAATATATCCCATTGCATTGGCCATCACAGCTGATGTTATGTCAGCTGTAATGCAGGTGGGCCAAAAATTTATTGGATTACACTGTAGGCAAGGGCCCCCAAAAATTGGTGTACCAACCGAGAGGGTAGGTGAAACCCATTAATGGCTTTGGTTAATGTGGCTTAATTGGTAACTAGGCCTGGAGGCAGCCCAGTTAAAATAAAAATTGGTTGAGGTGAAAGTTTCAACGCTTTAATGAGCATTGAAACGTATAAAAATTGTTTAGAAAAATTATATGACTGAGCCTTGTGGGCCTAAGAAAAATTGCACGTTCGGCGTGATTACGTCAGGTTTCAGGAGGAGGAGCAGGAGGAGGAGGATGAATATTATACACAGATTGATGAAGCAAAAAGGTCCCCGTTTTGGATGGTGATAGAGAACGATGCTTCCATCCGCGGGTGCAGCCTACGTATTGTTTAGGTATCGCTGCTGTCCGCTGGTGGAGAAGAGAAGTCTGGGGAAATCCAGGCTTTGTTCATCTTGATGAGTGTAAGCCTGTCGGCACTGTCGGCAGGTGGGTACGCTTATCCGTGATGATTCCCCCAGCCACACTAAACACCCTCTCTGACAAGACGCTAGCCGCAGGACAAGCAAGCACCTCCAGGGCATACAGCGCGAGTTCAGGCCACGTGTCCAGCTTCAACACCCAGTAGTTGTAGGGGGCAGAGGCGTCACCGATGACGATGGTGCAATCGGCTACGTACTCCCTCACCATCCTTTTACAGTGCTCCCGCTAACTCAGCCTTGACTGGGGACCGGTGACACAGTCTTGCTGGGGAGCCATAAAGCTGTCAAAGGCCTTAGAGAGTATTCCCCTGCCTGCGCTGTACATGCTGCCTGATCTCTGCGCCTCCCCTGCTACCTGGGCCGCGGAAATGCGCCTTCGGCCACTAGCGCTGTCGGATGGGAAGTTTACCATCAGTTTGTCCACCAGCGCCCTGTGGTATAGCATCATTCTCGAACCCCTTTCCTCTTCGGGAATGAGAGTGGAAAGGCTCTCCTTATACCGTGGATCGAGCAGTGTGTACACCCAGTAATACGTAGTGGCCAGAATGCGTGTAACGCGAGGGTCACGAGAAAGGCATCCTAACATGAAGTCAGCGATGTGTGCCAGGGTACCTGTACGCAACACATGGCTGTCCTCACTCGGAAGATCACTTTCAGGATCCTCCTCCTCCTCTGGCCATACACGCTGAAAGGATGACAGGCAAGCTGCATCTGTACCCTCAGCAGTGGGCCAAGCTGTCTCTTCCCCCTCCTCCTCATGCTCCTCCCCCTCCTCCTCCTCCTCCTCTGGCCATACACGCTGAAAGGATGACAGGCAAGCAGCATCTGTCCCCTCAGCAGTGGGCCAAGCTGTCTCTTCCCCCTCCTCCTCATGCTCCTCCCCCTCCTCCTCAACGCGCTGAGATATAGACATGAGGTTGCTCTGACTATCCAGCGACATACTGTCTTCCCCCGCCTCCGTTTCTGATTCCAAAGCGTCTGCCTTTATGCTTTGCAGGGAACTTCTCAAGATGCATAGCAGAGGAATGGTGACGCTAATGATTGCAGCATCCCCGCTCACCATCTGGGTAGACTCCTCAAATTTTCCAAGGACCTGGCAGATGGCTGCCAACCAAGCCCACTCTTCTGTAAATAATTGAGGAGGCTGACTCCCAATGCGCCGCGCAAGTTGGAGTTGGTATTCCACTATAGCTCTACGCTGCTCATAGAGTCTGGCCAACATGTGGAGCGTAGAGTTCCACTGTGTGAGCACGTCGCACAGCAGTCGGTGCACTGGCAGATTAAACCGATGTTGCAGTGTCCGCAGGGTGGCAGCGTGCGTGTGGGATTTGCGGAAATGTGCGCAGAGCTGGCGCACCTTTCCGAGCAGGTATGACAAGTGCGGGTAGCTTTTCAGAAAGCGCTGAACCGCCAAATTAAAGACATGGGCCAGGCATGGCACGTGCGTAAGGCTGCCGAGCTGCAGAGCCGCCACCAGGTTACGGCCGTTGTCACACACGACCATGCCCGGTTGGAGGCTCAGCGGCGCAAGCCAGCGGTCGGTCTGCTCTGTCAGACCCTGCAGCAGTTCGTGGGCCGTGTGCCTCTTCTCTCCTAAGCTGAGTAGTTTCAGCACGGCCTGCTGACGCTTGCCCACCGCTGTGCTGCCATGCCGCGCGACACCGACTGCTGGCGACGTGCTGCTGCTGACACATCTTGATTGCGAGACAGAGGTTGCGTAGGAGGAGGAGGAGGGTGGTTTAGTGGAGGAAGCATACACCGCCGCAGATACCAGCACCGAGCTGGGGCCCGCAATTCTGTGGGTGGGTAGGACGTGAGCGGTCCCAGGCTCTGACTCTGTCCCAGCCTCCACTAAATTCACCCAATGTGCCGTCAGGGAGATATAGTGGCTCTGCCCGCCTGTGCTTGTCCACGTGTCCGTTGTTAAGTGGACCTTGGCAATAATTGCGTTGGTGAGGGCGTGTACAAAGTTGCGGGAGACGTGGTCGTGCAGGGCTGGGACGGCACATCGGGAAAAGTAGTGGCGACTGGGAACGGTCGTGCCTGTGTCCTGAGAGGGGGGTTGGATCTCAGTGGCAGGTTGAGGCACAGGGGGAGAGGCAGTGGTGCAAACCGGAGGCGGTGAACGGCCTTCGTCTCACCTTGTGGGGTGCTTGGCCATCATATGCCTACGCATGCTGGTGGTGGTGGCTCCCTGGCTGATCTTTGCGCGACAAAGGTTGCACACCACTGTTCATCGGTCGTCAGGCCTCTCTGTGAAAAACTGCCACACCGTAGAGCACCTTGACCTCTGCAGGGTGGCATGGCGCAAGGGGGCGCTTTGGGAACCAGTTGGTGGATTATTCGGTCTGGCCCTGCCTCTACCCCTGGCCACCGCACTGGCTCGGCCTGTGCCCACACCCTGACTTGGGCCTCCGCGTCCTCGCCCGCGTCCACGTCCTATAGGCCTACCCCTACCCCTCAGCATGGTGTATTAGCAGTAGTGCAGAAACAGAACGCTGTAATGAAATGTGCCGCTTATTGGCCTGTGGTTGGAGGCTGACTTCGTTTACGGAACCCCAGGAAATAATTTGGCGCACGCCTGCTGTAACACTTAGCTGGCTGCGTATTTATTTGGAGAACTACTACCCCCAGCAGACACGGACCCAGAACACTGAGCACAGTGACAGGCAGGCCAAATAGATTTTTTTCCAATATTTTTTTGAGAAGGACCACTGCGTATATTCAATCTATAATATATGTCTTCTGGCCCTGCCTACACAATTCTGTCCCTGGACTGTGTCACGGAACTGCAGTGTTGCACTGTTATTAACTGCAACAGACCGGTGATTTCAGAGCCAGGAAATAATTTGGCGCAAGCCTGCTGTAACACTTAGCTGGCTGTGTATTTATTTGGAGAACTACTACCCCCAGCAGACACAGACCCAGAACACTGAGCACAGTGACAGGCAGGCCAAATAGATTTTTTTTCAATATTTTTTTCAAAAGGACCACTGCGTATATTCAATCTATAATATATGTCTTCTGGCCCTGCCTCCACACTTCTGTCCCTGGAGTATTACTGCAGGGCGCAATGCTCTGCACGGCCGATATACCAAAAAAAATACACTGCTAAAAGCAGCCTCCACACTACTGCACACGGTTAGATGTGGCCCTAAGAAGGACCGTTGGGGTTCTTGAAGCCTACACTAACTCCTAACACTCTCCCTATAGCAGCTCCGGCACCAACAGCACTGTCCCTCAGCTATCTCACAACGCATCTGAGGCGAGCCGCGGGAGGGGCCGATTTTTATACTCGGGTGACACCTGATCTCCCCAGCCACTCACTGCAGGGGGGTGGTATAGGGCTTGAACGTCGCAGGGGGAAGTTGTAATGCCTTCCCTGTCTTTCAATTGGCCAGAAAAGCGCGCTAACGTCTCAGAGATGAAAGTGAAAGTAACCCGAACATCGCGTGGTACTCGTTACGAGTAACGAGCATCCCGAACACGCTAATACTCGAACGAGTATCAAGCTCGGATGAGTACGTTCGCTCATCTCTAGTGGTAATACTAAAAAAAACACCAAATGATGCAATTTCCATAATCCTAAAATTTGATGCAGGCACTTTTATCAGGCATCAGTACAAACAGAGGAAGTTACAATATTTCCTGCCCACAAACTGTAATGAATTACTGAATATGATTTTGTGTAAAGCTCTGTATTTACTACATAGAGCGAATGATAAAGAGGCTTCCCATATGTCAGGCCCTACGGATTTTTTTCCTCCTGCATTATAGTGCAACGCTGGAGGGAAACTGATGTTAGAACTAATTCCATGGTTTTCTGAGGGACAGTTCAAGGCATCCGGTACATCAGTTCTGATGCCAGATGCCTTCCTACGCCAGACGGCTACATCTGTCTGGCTACATCCAACTATGGACACTGTACAGGAGCAGACAGAACACCAAAAATGGCATTGTTACATACCTCCCAACTTTTAGCAATGAAAAGAGGGACAAGTCTTGCGATGTGGCAAATTTTTATTCAGGCCCTAACCTCTGAAGCCGGTAAAAGTGCCCTTTAGTGACCCCCTCACAGTAATATAGTGACCAAATCTGGGATGGTGTGGATACATGTGCAATGACCAAGGCACAGGGCCTACAGCTGAGGAAATGGCGGGATAGCTGTTAGGGATGTCATGGTGGCACTACCATCCACCCCCCTGGGGGACGTGTGCAATCCCTTGCCAAGGTCCTGGCAGGCCTCTCTAGGCAACACTAGTGGTGCGGCTACCTGAATAAATCTCTGGCGTGAAACTTTGGTATTTGTAACGGGTGACGCCACTGTTCCATCCACTGAGGTGAACACGACGATGGTGCAATAAATAGTCCACACTTACAGGGCTGTATTTTAAATAGACTAAACTGGGAATCATCGGTAAAGCCTTTCTTTACTGGAACATCCAACAGGGATAATATACAACAGTGGAGAATTGGTTCTGAGACAACTGCTAATTTCAAGGAGGAAGGAAGGCAACTTGGGGCATCTTGATACATATAGTCCATGTTATCTGTAGGATCACTCTCCCAGACGACTTCTCCCACTCTCACTCTCTCTATCGGCCAACACTCACTGTTTATTTGTCGGACAAGGCACAGGATGTGAATATATCGCTGAGGCCACTACACGTAGAGCAGTGCAGTAAACTAGCAGTCGAATGTTTGCATCTTCAAGTCCACTCAAGAAAATAAAGTAAAACAAGTTCAAGTTAAAAAAAAAAAATCTTCCCAACAAAAAACTCCCCTTGTAATGAAAAACATACACATATTTTAGTATTACTGCATTCATGAAGACCTGCACTATAAAAATATAATGTCTGCTACACCGCACTGTGAATAGTGTAACAAAAAAAGGACAGGATTACTATTCATCCATGACCCCAAAAAACACAAAAAGAGATCAAAAAGTTGCATGTAGCCTAAGAGTACCTTCACACTGGCAAGAAAATTGAAAATGAAAATGAATTTCAATTTCTCATTTGCGATGTTTTCACTCCTGCGAGAAAAAAATTGCAGCAAGTCCTATCTTTCTGTGATATCGCCCATTGTTGTCAACGGGGTCAGAGGCAGCAACGCTGGCCCCATTGGAAAGAATGGATAAACATTATAATCCCCTGCTGCAGCTGAGACAGCTGCTCCGGGGGATTTCTTCACACAGGGGATTCACCTTGATTTCAATGGGGCCTGTGACGACAGCAGCAGGGGATTCCTTCATCCCCATGGGGAGTCCCCCCATTACTGGACACTATGACAGCAGCAGCATTGATTTCAGTGGTTACATTTGCACTATCAGTACCTCGTATTCTTGCCTGTTAATTGTATGAGCAGGAAAACATAGGACTTGCCGTATTTTTCCTGCACATAGTATTAACTAAGTGCAAGAAACTTTGTGCGGCACCTATCTCCCTGCTATTTTTTTTCAAACTCCAGTGCTATGGCATGGAGTTTGAATGGCCAAAGAAAAAAAAAACACAGTTCACGCGCAACTATGCTCCGTAGCAATGAGCGTAGTTGTGCATCAGATCACACAGGCGTATTCCCGTGGCATAAAAACACCCGGCCGGTCAATATAGTGCTGGGTACTTTTATCCCAGGCAGGAAAAATAGTCCTGGAACTATCTTTCCCGGCCGGAATACGGGAGCTGCCATAGACTCCTATGGGAGCCAATGACAGCGGCTGGAGAAGGGAGGTGGAAGGGAGTTTAGCAGCGTGACTGCTAAACTCCCTCCCCCTTCTCTCCTCCTCTTCGCTTCTTGCTGGCTGTTTGCAATGGGAGGGGTGGGGTGGGGACAGAGTTAGTTGCTAAGCTCCGCATTGTCACTTCCCCCCCCCCCCCCCCCATTGCTGGCTGTGGTCAAGGGAAAGAGAGGGGGTGAGAGCTTAGCAAACTAGCTCCCGCCCTGTCCTCCTCCCCCCTTGCCGAGAGTCAGCGAGGGGGAGGGAAGGGGGAGACAGCTTAGCAGAGCTAAACTGTCTCCCCCCGCCCGACGGCATTGCGGGCTTGGCGTATATGCACTGGACCCGTGCCATATGGACGGGCGCACAAACGTTAGATTTGTGAGCCCGTTTACGTGTTTTTACGTCGTCAGCGGGTGAACATGAAAATGCATATGTCCATGTAAAAAAGCCCTTAGGCTAATTTCACATGGGTGGGAGGGATATTGTGCCTTTAAATGTGGCCCGATGTCTCGCTCCCAATGTGATATTTTCCCGCGGATGAGAAGCGCTTTTGTGTTAAAAGTGCCTTGTATCACTTCAGGGAAGGAGGATCGGCAAGGTTGTGTCTTGCTTTTGCCAGCCTCATTGCAGAAAAGGGGCGAGGTGTTCCAAAGGAACACCCAAAAATAGGACATGCTGCAATGCAATGTAGGAAAAAAAAATCATATTTGTGAGCGATTTGTACGTCTTGCAGCGCACAAACCTCGGACGATTTTCATGGCTGTGTGAAAGCGGCGATAGTGCTCCTTCACACAAGTGTTTGTGCAAATGTGCATGCTTAAGCGCAATTTATTTGTGCTATGAACGAGGTTGATGTGTGTGCATTGGCACGTTGTACTGTACTTTGTTGCGCATGCAGGGCCTGTACATATGCACGTGTAACGCCCCACCCTGTCATTTAAATTCATGTGTTATAGGCTCTGCATATTAGTGCACAAATATGCCCGCAGATTTGGCGATTTGAAGGAGCCCCTAAGCCACCTTCACACATGACGTTTGAGCCGTGAATCTCTGATACAGAATTAAACTGTCTCCCCCCAACGGTGGCAATCCAGGCTCGGTGTATATGCGCTGGTCCCAGGCTGTCTGAATGGGCACGCATACGGCAGATTTGTACGCCCTTTCACGCAATTTTTTGGTCACACTGTGGCCGTGACACAACCAACCGAAAAACGCTACGCTCGTGTGAATGAGCCCTTAGGCTGATTTTAGGACCAAAAAAATTTTTTCACGTGGATGAGTAGTCTGAGCAAGAAAAATAAATTAAAATCACAGCGTGCCCTATTGTCCGATTTTCAAATGAGAACAGCACATTAGGCCCCTTTCACATCTGCTTATTTGCACACGAAAAATTGCACGCGCAATATGCAGAGAATAGAACGCATTGCTGTCAATCGGTTTGTACACATGTTCCTATTTTTCCTGTGCATTTTGGTTACATAAAATAACACAGCATGCTCTATTTTCCTGTGTATTTGCCCATCCAAAGTACCCATAGAAGTCAATAGGGATTTGCAAATGTGTGCACACTACGCTACGAGATGCGTGAAACACTGCGTAATTGCACAGGAAAAAGAACGCCTCTGAAACTCATTAAACTGATTAACCATTTCAAATCGGAGCTGCTTTGTTTGCCGTGCGCAAAAAAAACTGCCATGTGGGATGTTTGCAATGAGAGCATTGGGATGGGGGCGGAGCTAGTTGCTTAGCACCACTCCCTCCCATTGCTGGCTTCCTTTGCAGAAAGCTGGCGAGTGGGAAAGCAGAGCTGAACCTGACAGCATTGTGGGCTCGGCGTATATGTGCCAGGTTCATACCATCTGAATGGGCGCCCGTTCACGTGTTCTTACGTCGCCAGTGGGCGAACGTAAAAACGCATACGCATGTGTGAATAAGCCTAAAGACCGCTTCCAGTTCTGATGGGCATATTTTTAAACCATATTTGTTAATTGTTTTGCAGACCATAATACAGAGCTAATGCAAATCTATTTATATAATTTTTTACGGTTTGCTTTAAAAACGCAATATGCGCTGCGTTTTATGAAAAATACGAAACAGTATGGGAAGTTATTCAAATAACAATGCATCCGTACTGCATCTGTATCTTCCCTGTATCTGCATTCCCTGATATTAGGCAAAATAACGGATCCGTATTTGCTCAGTGAAAAATAAAAGCAATTACAGCAAATACGGAGGCGAATGCAGATTGAAAAGTGATGAAATCCGGAAACAGTGTGGATGCAGACACAATACGAATTACCCAAGGAGGGAGTCTTAACGGGTGAGACCATGCCCACCCAACTCCCCCCTGCACAATTTCCAAGGACCCCCCACCCAACACTGCCATGACAATTAATCTTTCTCAACCCTTAACCCACCAAAAAACGGGCGGGAAGGTGGGACTCTGCTCTCTCCTGTCAAAGATGGCGTCCCCCAAAGCTCTCCACTTTATATAACCCCCCCCCCCCCCCGCCCCTAAACTCCCCACCAATCCCGACACTATCCCACCTATCTTCTAGTAGTTTCTTCCCAGACCCCCCCTTTTATTAAACTCTTCCTAACTGCCGGCTGTCTGACCCCACGTGTCATGACGGGCTTCCTCTTAAAGGGGCCACGGCCCCTCTCGCTCCAGCAACTTAATAACAGGCCTCTGTCTATATTCTGGATGCTGCTCTACACTGGTGTGCGGCCCTCTCTCAGGACTGGCAGGCCTCTGTCTATATTCTGGATGCTGCTATACGCTGGTGTGCGGCCCTCGCTTCGGACTGGCAGGCCTCTGTCTATATTCTGGATGGTGCTATACACTGGTGTGCGGCCCGCGCTCAGGAGTTGCAGGCTTCTGTCTATATTATAGATGCTGGTGTGCGGCCCTCGCTCAGGACTGGCAGGCCTCTGTCTATATTCTGGATGCTGCTATACACTGGTGTGCGGCCCTCGCTCAGGAGTGGCAGGCCTCTGTCTATATTCTGGATGCTGCTATACACTGGTGTGCGGCCCTCGCTCCGGACTGGCAGGCACTTTGTCTATATTCTGGATGGTGCTGTATGCTGCTGTGCGGCCCTCGCTCAGGACTGGCAGGCCTCTGTCTATATTCTGGATGCTGCTCTATGCTGGTGTGCGGCCCTCGCTTCGGACTGGCAGGCCTCTGTCTATATTCTGGATGGTGCTGTATGCTGGTGTGCGGCCCTCGCTCCAGGACTGGCAGGCCTCTGTCTATATTCTGGATGCTGCTCTACGCTGGTGTGCGGCCCTCGCTCCTGGACTGGCAGGCCTCTGTCTATATTCTGGATGGTGCTGTATGCTGGTGTGTGGCCCTCGCTCAGGAATGGCAGGTCTCTGTCTATATTCTGGATGGTGCTGTATGCTGGTATGGGGTCTCGCTCCAGAGCTGGCAGGCCCTTTGTCTATATTCTGGATGCTGCTATACGCTGGTGTGTGGCCCTTGCTCCAGGACTGGCAGGCCTCTGTGTATATTCTGCATGGTAGTGTATACTGGTGAGCGGCCCTCACTCAGGACTAGCAGGCCTCTGTCTATATTCTGGATGGTGCTGTATGCTGGTGTGCGGCCCTCGCTCAAGACTGGCAGGCCTCTGTCTATATTCTGGATGCTGCTCTACGCTGGTGTGCGGCTATCGCTCCAGGCCTGGCAGGCCTCTGTCTGTATTCTGGATGGTGCTGTATGCTGGTGTGCGGCTCTCGCTCAGGGCTGCCAGGCCTCTGTCTATATTCTGGATGGTGCTGTATGCTGGTGTGCGGCGGTCATTCAGGAGTGGCAGACCTCTGTCTATATTCTGGATGCTGCTGTACACTGGTGTTTGGCCCTCGCTCAGGAATGGCAGGTCTCTGTCTATATTCTGGATGGTGCGGCCCTCGCTCCAGGACTGGCAGGCCTCTATCTATATTCTGGATGCTGCTCTACGCTGGTGAGCGGCCCTCACTCAGGACTAGCAGGCCTCTGTCTATATTCTGAATGCTGCTGTACACTGGTGTGCGGCCCTCGTTCCAGGACTGGCAGGCCACTGTCTATGTTCTGGATGCTGCTCTACGCTGGTGTGCAGCCCTCGCTCCAGGCCTGGTAGGCCTCTGTCTATATTCTGGATGGTGCTGTATGCTGGTGTGCGGCCCTCGTTCAGCAGTGGCAGACCTCTGTCTATATTCTGGATGCTGCTGTAAACTGATGTGTGGCCCTCACTCAGGACTGGCAGGCCTCTGTCTATATTCTGGATGGTGCTGTATGCTTGTATGGGGTCTCACTCCCGAGCTGGCAGGCCCTTTGTCTATATTCTGGATGCTGCTATACGCTGGTGTGCGGCCCTCGCTCCAGGACTGGCAGGCCTCTATCTATATTCTGGATGCTGCTCTACGCTGGTGTGCGGCCCTTGCTCCAGGACAGGCAGGCCTCTGTCTATATTCTGGATGCTGCTCTACTCTGGTGTGCGGCCCTTGCTCCAGGACTGGCAGGCCTCTGCCTATATTCTGGATGCTGCTATACGCTGGTGTGCGGCCCTCGCTCCAGGACTGGCAGGCCTCTGTCTATATTCTGGATGGTGCTGTATGTTGGTGTGCGGCCCTCGCTCAGGAGTGGCAGGCCTCTATCCATATTCTGGATGGTGCTATATGCTGGTGTGCGGCCCTGGCTCAGGAGTGGCAGGCCTCTGTCTATATTCTGGATGGTGCTCTACGCTGGTGTGTGGTCCTCGCTCAGGACTGGCAGGTCTCTGTCTATATTCTGAATGGTGCTGTATGCTGGTGTGCGGCCCTCGCTCAGGACTGGCAGGCCTCTGTCTATATTCTGGATGGTGTTGTACGCTGTTGTGCGGCCCCTTGCTCCAGGCCTGGCAGGCTTCTGTCTATATTCTGGATGCTGCTATACGCTGGTGTGCGGCCCTCGCTCCAGGACTGGCAGGCTTCTGTCTATATTCTGGATGCTGCTCTACTCTGCTGTGCGGCCCTTCCTCACGGACTTGCAGGCCTCTGTCTATATTGTGGATGGTGCTGTATGCTGGTCTGCGGCCCTCGCTCCAGGCCTGGCAGGCCTCTGTCTATATTCTGGATGGTGCTGTATGCTGGTGTGCGGCCCTCGCTTAGGACTGGCAGGCCTCTGTCTATATTATAGATGCTGGTGTGCGGCCCTCGCTCAGGACTGGCAGACCTCTGTCTATATTCTGGATGGTGCTGTATGCTGGTGTGTGGCCCTCGCTCCGGACTGGCAGACCTCTGTCTATATTCTGGATGGTGCTGTACGCTGGTGTGCGGCCCCTTGCTCCAGGCCTGGCAGGCCTCTGTCTATATTCTGGATGCTGCTATACGCTGGTGTGCGGCCCTCGCTCCAGGACTGGCAGGCTTCTGTCTATATTCTGGATGCTGCTCTACTCTGCTGTGCGACCCTTCCTCCCGGACTTGCAGGCCTCTGTCTATATTGTGGATGGTGCTGTATGCTGGTCTGCGGCCCTCGCTCCAGGCCTGGCAGGCCTCTGTCTATATTCTGGATGGTGCTGTATGCTGGTGTGTGGCCCTCGCTCCGGACTGGCAGACCTCTGTCTATATTCTGGATGGTGCTGTATGCTGGTGTGCGGCCCTCGCTCAGGACTGGCAGGTCTCTGTCTATATACTGGATGCTGCTCTACGCTGGTGTGCGGCCCTCGTTCCAGGACTGGCAGGCCACTGTCTATATTCTGGATGCTGCTCTACGCTGGTGTGCGGCCCTCGCTCCAGGACTGGCAGGCCTCTGTCTATATTCTGGATGCTGCTATACGCTGGTGTGCGGCCCTCGCTCCAGGCCTGGCAGGCCTCTGTCTATATACTGGATGGTGCTGTATGCTGGTGTGCGGCTCTCGCTCCAGGCTTGGCAGGCCTCTGTCTATATTCTGGATGGTGCTGTATGCTGGTGTGCGGCCCCTTGCTCCAGGCCTGGCAGGCCTCTGTCTATATTCTGGATGCTGCTATACGCTGGTGTGCGGCCCTCGCTCCAGGACTGGCAGGCTTCTGTCTATATTCTGGATGCTGCTCTACTCTGCTGTGCGGCCCTTCCTCCCGGACTTGCAGGCCTCTGTCTATATTCTGGATGGTGCTGTATGCTGGTCTGCGGCCCTCGCTCCAGGCCTGGCAGGCCTCTGTCTATATTCTGGATGGTGCTGTATGCTGGTGTGCGGCCCTCGCTTAGGACTGGCAGGCCTCTGTCTATATTATAGATGCTGGTGTGCGGCCCTCGCTCAGGACTGGCAGGCCTCTGTCTATATTCTGGATGGTGCTGTATGCTGGTGTGTGGCCCTCGCTCCGGACTGGCAGACCTCTGTCTATATTCTTGATGGTGCTGTATGCTGGTGTGCGGCCCTCGCTCAGGACTGGCAGGCCACTGTCTATATTCTGGATGCTGCTCTACGCTGGTGTGCGGCCCTCGCTCCAGGACTGGCAGGCCTCTGTCTATATTCTGGATGCTGCTATACGCTGGTGTGCGGCCCTCGCTCCAGGCCTGGCAGGCCTCTGTCTATATACTGGATGGTGCTGTATGCTGGTGTGCGGCTCTCGCTCCAGGCTTGGCAGGCCTCTGTCTATATTCTGGATGGTGCTGTATGCTGGTGTGCGGCCCTCATTCAGGAGTGGCAGACCTGTGTCTATATTCTGGATGCTGCTGTACAATGGTGTGTGGCCCTCGCTCAGGAATGGCAGGTCTCTGTCTATATTCTGGATGCTGCTCTACGCTGGTGTGCGGCCCTCGCTCCGGACTGGCAGAGCTCTGTCTATATTCTGGATGGTGCTGTATGCTGGTGTGCGGCCCTCGCTCAGGACTGGCAGGTCTCTGTCTATATTCTAGATGCTGCTCTACTCTGGTGTGCGGCCTTCGCTCCAGGACTGGCAGGCCTCTGTCTATATTCTGGATGGTGCTGTACGCTGGTGTGCGGCCCTCGCTCCAGGCCTGGCAGGCCTCTGTCTATATTCTGGATGGTGCTGTATGCTGGTGTGCGGCTCTCGCTCCAGGCCTGGCAGGCCTCTGTCTATATTCTGGATGGTGCTGTATGCTGGCGTGCGGCCCTCATTCAGGAGTGGCAGACCTCTGTCTATATTCTGGATGCTGCTGTACACTGGTGTTTGGGCCTCGCTCAGGAATGGCAGGTCTCTGTCTATATTCTGGATGGTGCTGTATGCAGGTATGGGGTTTCGCTCCAGAGCTGGCAGGCCCTTTGTCTATATTCTGGATGCTGCTATACGCTGGTGTGCGGCCCTCGCTCCAGGACTGGCAGGCCTCTATCTATATTCTGGATGCTGCTCTACGCTGGTGTGTGGCCCTTGCTCCAGGACTGGCAGGCCTCTGTCTATATTCTGGATGGTAGTGTATGCTGGTGAGCGGCCCTCACTCAGGACTAGCAGGCCTCTGTCTATATTCTGGATGCTGCTGTACACTGGTGTGCGGCCCTCGTTCCAGGACTGGCAGGCCACTGTCTATGTTCTGGATGCTGCTCTACGCTGGTGTGCAGCCCTCGCTCCAGGACTGGCAGGCCTCTGTCTATATTCTGGATGCTGCTATACGCTGGTGTGCGGCCCTCGCTCCAGGCCTGGCAGGCCTCTGTCTATATTCTGGATGGTGCTGTATGCTGGTGTGCGGCTCTCGCTCCAGGCCTGGCAGGCCTCTGTCTATATTCTGGATGGTGCTGTATGCTGGTGTGCGGCCCCTTGCTCCAGGCCTGGCAGGCCTCTGTCTATATTCTGGATGCTGCTATACGCTGGTGTGCGGCCCTCGCTCCAGGACTGGCAGGCTTCTGTCTATATTCTGGATGCTGCTCTACTCTGCTGTGCGGCCCTTCCTCCCGGACTTGCAGGCCTCTGTGTATATTGTGGATGGTGCTGTATGCTGGTCTGCGGCCCTCGCTCCAGGCCTGGCAGGCCTCTGTCTATATTCTGGATGGTGCTGTATGCTGGTGTGCGACCCTCGCTTAGGACTGGCAGGTCTCTGTCTATATACTGGATGCTGCTCTACGCTGGTGTGTGGCCCTTGCTCCAGGACTGGCAGGCCTCTGTCTATATTCTGGATGGTAGTGTATGCTGGTGAGCGGCCCTCACTCAGGACTAGCAGGCCTCTGTCTATATTCTGGATGCTGCTGTACACTGGTGTGCGGCCCTCGTTCCAGGACTGGCAGGCCACTGTCTATGTTCTGGATGGTGCTGTATGCTGGTGTGCGGCCCCTTGCTCCAGGCCTGGCAGGCCTCTGTCTATATTCTGGACGCTGCTATACGCTGGTGTGCGGCCCTCGCTCCAGGACTGGCAGGCTTCTGTCTATATTCTGGATGCTGCTCTACTCTGCTGTGCGGCCCTTCCTCCCGGACTTGCAGGCCTCTGTCTATATTGTGGATGGTGCTGTATGCTGGTCTGCGGCCCTCGCTCCAGGCCTGGCAGGCCTCTGTCTATATTCTGGATGGTGCTGTATGCTGGTGTGCGGCCCTCGCTTAGGACTGGCAGGCCTCTGTCTATATTATAGATGCTGGTGTGCGGCCCTCGCTCAAGACTGGCAGGCCTCTGTCTATATTCTGGATGGTGCTGTATGCTGGTGTGTGGCCCTCGCTCAGGACTGGCAGGTCTCTGTCTATATACTGGATGCTGCTCTACGCTGGTGTGCGGCCCTTGCTCCAGGACTGGCAGGCCTCTGTCTATATTCTGGATGGTAGTGTATGCTGGTGAGCGGCCCTCACTCAGGACTAGCAGGCCTCTGTCTATAATCTGGATGCTGCTGTACACTGGTGTGCGGCCCTCGTTCCAGGACTGGCAGGCCACTGTCTATGTTCTGGATGCTGCTCTACGCTGGTTTGCAGCCCTCGCTCCAGGACTGGCAGGCCTCTGTCTATATTCTGGATGCTGCTATACGCTGGTGTGCGGCCCTCGCTCCAGGCCTGGTAGGCCTCTGTCTATATTCTGGATGGTGCTGTATGCTGGTGTGCGGCTCTCGCTCCAGGCCTGGCAGGCCTCTGTCTATATTCTGGATGGTGCTGTATGCTGGTGTGCGGCCCCTTGCTCCAGGCCTGGCAGGCCTCTGTCTATATTCTGGATGCTGCTATACGCTGGTGTGCGGCCCTCGCTCCAGGACTGGCAGGCCTCTGTCTATATTCTGGATGCTGCTCTACTCTGATGTGCGGCCCTTGCTCCAGGACTGGCAGGCCTCTGCCTATATTCTGGATGCTGCTATACGCTGGTGTGCGGCCCTCGCTCCAGGACTGGCAGGCCTCTGTCTATATTTTGGATGGTGCTGTATGCTGGTGTGCGGCCCTCGCTCAGGAGTGGCAGGCCTCTATCTATATTCTGGATGCTGCCATACGCTGGTGTGCGGCCCTCGCTGCAGGACTGGCAGGCCTCGGTCTATATTCTGGATGGTGCTCTACGCTGGTGTGTGGCTCTCGCTCCAGGACTGGCAGGCCTCTGTCTATATTCTGGATGGTGCTGTATGCTGGTATGCGGTCTCGCTCCAGAGCTGGCAGGCCCTTTGTCTATATTCTGGATGCTGCTCTACGCTGGTGTGCGGCCCTCGTTCCAGGACTGGCAGGCCTCTGTCTATATTCTGGATGCTGCTATACACTGGTGTGCGGCCCTCGCTCCAGGACTGGCAGGCCTCTGTCTATATTCTGGATGGTGCTGTATGCTGGTGTGCGGCCCTCGCTCCAGGACTGGCAGGCCTCTGTCTATATTCTGGATGGTGCTGTATGCTGGTGTGCGGCCCTCGCTCAGGACTGGCAGGCTTCTGTCTATATTCTGGATGCTGCTCTACTCTGCTGTGCGGCCCTTCCTCCCGGACTTGCAGGCCTCTGTGTATATTGTGGATGGTGCTGTATGCTGGTCTGCGGCCCTCGCTCCAGGCCTGGCAGGCCTCTGTCTATATTCTGGATGGTGCTGTATGCTGGTGTGCGACCCTCGCTTAGGACTGGCAGGTCTCTGTCTATATACTGGATGCTGCTCTACGCTGGTGTGTGGCCCTTGCTCCAGGACTGGCAGGCCTCTGTCTATATTCTGGATGGTAGTGTATGCTGGTGAGCGGCCCTCACTCAGGACTAGCAGGCCTCTGTCTATATTCTGGATGCTGCTGTACACTGGTGTGCGGCCCTCGTTCCAGGACTGGCAGGCCACTGTCTATGTTCTGGATGGTGCTGTATGCTGGTGTGCGGCCCCTTGCTCCAGGCCTGGCAGGCCTCTGTCTATATTCTGGACGCTGCTATACGCTGGTGTGCGGCCCTCGCTCCAGGACTGGCAGGCTTCTGTCTATATTCTGGATGCTGCTCTACTCTGCTGTGCGGCCCTTCCTCCAGGACTTGCAGGTCTCTGTCTATATTCTGGATGGGGCTGTATGCTGATCTGCGGCCCTCGCTCCGGACTGGCAGGCCTCTGTCTATATTCTGGATGCTGCCATACGCTGGTGTGTGGCCCTCGCTCAGGACTGGCAGGCCTCTGTCTATATTCTGGATGCTGCCATACGCTGGTGTGCGGCCCTCGCTCAGGACTGGCAGGCTTCTCTCTATATTATAGATGCTGGTGTGCGGCCCTCGCTCAGGACTGGCAGGCCTCTATCTATATTCTGGATACTGCTATACACTGGTTTGCGGCCTCGCTCCAGGACTGGCAGGCCTCTGTCTATATTCTGGATGCTGCTATATTCTTGTGTGCGTCCCTCTCTCCAGGACTGGCAGGCCTCTGTCTATATTCTGGATGCTGCTATACGCTGGTGTGCGGCCCTCGCTCCAGGACTGGCAGGCCTCTGTCTATATTCTGGATGCTGCTCTACTCTGATGTGCGGCCCTTGCTCCAGGACTGGCAGGCCTCTGCCTATATTCTGGATGCTGCTATACGCTGGTGTGCGGCCCTCGCTCCAGGACTGGCAGGCCTCTGTCTATATTTTGGATGGTGCTGTATGCTGGTGTGCGGCCCTCGCTCAGGAGTGGCAGGCCTCTATCTATATTCTGGATGCTGCCATACGCTGGTGTGCGGCCCTCGCTGCAGGACTGGCAGGCCTCGGTCTATATTCTGGATGGTGCTCTACGCTGGTGTGTGGCTCTCGCTCCAGGACTGGCAGGCCTCTGTCTATATTCTGGATGGTGCTGTATGCTGGTATGCGGTCTCGCTCCAGAGCTGGCAGGCCCTTTGTCTATATTCTGGATGCTGCTATACGTTGGTGTGCGGCCCTCGCTCCAGGACTGGCAGGCTTCTGTCTATATTCTGGATGCTGCTCTACTCTGCTGTGCGGCCCTTCCTCCAGGACTTGCAGGTCTCTGTCTATATTCTGGATGGGGCTGTATGCTGATCTGCGGCCCTCGCTCCGGACTGGCAGGCCTCTGTCTATATTCTGGATGCTGCCATACGCTGGTGTGTGGCCCTCGCTCCAGGACTGGCAGGCCTCTGTCTATATTCTGGATGCTGCTATACGCTGGTGTGCGGCCCTCGCTCCAGGCCTGGCAGGCCTCTGTCTATATACTGGATGGTGCTGTATGCTGGTGTGCGGCTCTCGCTCCAGGCTTGGCAGGCCTCTGTCTATATTCTGGATGGTGCTGTATGCTGGTGTGCGGCCCCTTGCTCCAGGCCTGGCAGGCCTCTGTCTATATTCTGGATGCTGCTATACGCTGGTGTGCGGCCCTCGCTCCAGGACTGGCAGGCTTCTGTCTATATTCTGGATGCTGCTCTACTCTGCTGTGCGGCCCTTCCTCCCGGACTTGCAGGCCTCTGTCTATATTCTGGATGGTGCTGTATGCTGGTCTGCGGCCCTCGCTCCAGGCCTGGCAGGCCTCTGTCTATATTCTGGATGGTGCTGTATGCTGGTGTGCGGCCCTCGCTTAGGACTGGCAGGCCTCTGTCTATATTATAGATGCTGGTGTGCGGCCCTCGCTCAGGACTGGCAGGCCTCTGTCTATATTCTGGATGGTGCTGTATGCTGGTGTGTGGCCCTCGCTCCGGACTGGCAGACCTCTGTCTATATTCTTGATGGTGCTGTATGCTGGTGTGCGGCCCTCGCTCAGGACTGGCAGGCCACTGTCTATATTCTGGATGCTGCTCTACGCTGGTGTGCGGCCCTCGCTCCAGGACTGGCAGGCCTCTGTCTATATTCTGGATGCTGCTATACGCTGGTGTGCGGCCCTCGCTCTAGGCCTGGCAGGCCTCTGTCTATATACTGGATGGTGCTGTATGCTGGTGTGCGGCTCTCGCTCCAGGCTTGGCAGGCCTCTGTCTATATTCTGGATGGTGCTGTATGCTGGTGTGCGGCCCTCATTCAGGAGTGGCAGGCCTCTATCTATATTCTGGATGCTGCCATACGCTGGTGTGCGGCCCTCGCTGCAGGACTGGCAGGCCTCGGTCTATATTCTGGATGCTGCTCTACGCTGGTGTGCGGCCCTCGCTCCGGACTGGCAGAGCTCTGTCTATATTCTGGATGGTGCTGTATGCTGGTGTGCGGCCCTCGCTCAGGACTGGCAGGTCTCTGTCTATATTCTAGATGCTGCTCTACTCTGGTGTGCGGCCTTCGCTCCAGGACTGGCAGGCCTCTGTCTATATTCTGGATGGTGCTGTACGCTGGTGTGCGGCCCTCGCTCCAGGCCTGGCAGGCCTCTGTCTATATTCTGGATGGTGCTGTATGCTGGTGTGCGGCTCTCGCTCCAGGCCTGGCAGGCCTCTGTCTATATTCTGGATGGTGCTGTATGCTGGCGTGCGGCCCTCATTCAGGAGTGGCAGACCTCTGTCTATATTCTGGATGCTGCTGTACACTGGTGTTTGGGCCTCGCTCAGGAATGGCAGGTCTCTGTCTATATTCTGGATGGTGCTGTATGCAGGTATGGGGTTTCGCTCCAGAGCTGGCAGGCCCTTTGTCTATATTCTGGATGCTGCTATACGCTGGTGTGCGGCCCTCGCTCCAGGACTGGCAGGCCTCTATCTATATTCTGGATGCTGCTCTACGCTGGTGTGTGGCCCTTGCTCCAGGACTGGCAGGCCTCTGTCTATATTCTGGATGGTAGTGTATGCTGGTGAGCGGCCCTCACTCAGGACTAGCAGGCCTCTGTCTATATTCTGGATGCTGCTGTACACTGGTGTGCGGCCCTCGTTCCAGGACTGGCAGGCCACTGTCTATGTTCTGGATGCTGCTCTACGCTGGTGTGCAGCCCTCGCTCCAGGACTGGCAGGCCTCTGTCTATATTCTGGATGCTGCTATACGCTGGTGTGCGGCCCTCGCTCCAGGCCTGGCAGGCCTCTGTCTATATTCTGGATGGTGCTGTATGCTGGTGTGCGGCTCTCGCTCCAGGCCTGGCAGGCCTCTGTCTATATTCTGGATGGTGCTGTATGCTGGTGTGCGGCCCCTTGCTCCAGGCCTGGCAGGCCTCTGTCTATATTCTGGATGCTGCTATACGCTGGTGTGCGGCCCTCGCTCCAGGACTGGCAGGCTTCTGTCTATATTCTGGATGCTGCTCTACTCTGCTGTGCGGCCCTTCCTCCCGGACTTGCAGGCCTCTGTGTATATTGTGGATGGTGCTGTATGCTGGTCTGCGGCCCTCGCTCCAGGCCTGGCAGGCCTCTGTCTATATTCTGGATGGTGCTGTATGCTGGTGTGCGGCCCTCGCTTAGGACTGGCAGGTCTCTGTCTATATACTGGATGCTGCTCTACGCTGGTGTGTGGCCCTTGCTCCAGGACTGGCAGGCCTCTGTCTATATTCTGGATGGTAGTGTATGCTGGTGAGCGGCCCTCACTCAGGACTAGCAGGCCTCTGTCTATATTCTGGATGCTGCTGTACACTGGTGTGCGGCCCTCGTTCCAGGACTGGCAGGCCACTGTCTATGTTCTGGATGGTGCTGTATGCTGGTGTGCGGCCCCTTGCTCCAGGCCTGGCAGGCCTCTGTCTATATTCTGGACGCTGCTATACGCTGGTGTGCGGCCCTCGCTCCAGGACTGGCAGGCTTCTGTCTATATTCTGGATGCTGCTCTACTCTGCTGTGCGGCCCTTCCTCCCGGACTTGCAGGCCTCTGTCTATATTGTGGATGGTGCTGTATGCTGGTCTGCGGCCCTCGCTCCAGGCCTGGCAGGCCTCTGTCTATATTCTGGATGGTGCTGTATGCTGGTGTGCGGCCCTCGCTTAGGACTGGCAGGCCTCTGTCTATATTATAGATGCTGGTGTGCGGCCCTCGCTCAGGACTGGCAGGCCTCTGTCTATATTCTGGATGGTGCTGTATGCTGGTGTGTGGCCCTCGCTCAGGACTGGCAGGTCTCTGTCTATATACTGGATGCTGCTCTACGCTGGTGTGCGGCCCTTGCTCCAGGACTGGCAGGCCTCTGTCTATATTCTGGATGGTAGTGTATGCTGGTGAGCAGCCCTCACTCAGGACTAGCAGGCCTCTGTCTATAATCTGGATGCTGCTGTACACTGGTGTGCGGCCCTCGTTCCAGGACTGGCAGGCCACTGTCTATGTTCTGGATGCTGCTCTACGCTGGTTTGCAGCCCTCGCTCCAGGACTGGCAGGCCTCTGTCTATATTCTGGATGCTGCTATACGCTGGTGTGCGGCCCTCGCTCCAGGCCTGGTAGGCCTCTGTCTATATTCTGGATGGTGCTGTATGCTGGTGTGCGGCTCTCGCTCCAGGCCTGGCAGGCCTCTGTCTATATTCTGGATGGTGCTGTATGCTGGTGTGCGGCCCCTTGCTCCAGGCCTGGCAGGCCTCTGTCTATATTCTGGATGCTGCTATACGCTGGTGTGCGGCCCTCGCTCCAGGACTGGCAGGCCTCTGTCTATATTCTGGATGCTACTCTACTCTGATGTGCGGCCCTTGCTCCAGGACTGGCAGGCCTCTGCCTATATTCTGGATGCTGCTATACGCTGGTGTGCGGCCCTCGCTCCAGGACTGGCAGGCCTCTGTCTATATTTTGGATGGTGCTGTATGCTGGTGTGCGGCCCTCGCTCAGGAGTGGCAGGCCTCTATCTATATTCTGGATGCTGCCATACGCTGGTGTGCGGCCCTCGCTGCAGGACTGGCAGGCCTCGGTCTATATTCTGGATGGTGCTCTACGCTGGTGTGTGGCTCTCGCTCCAGGACTGGCAGGCCTCTGTCTATATTCTGGATGGTGCTTTATGCTGGTATGCGGTCTCGCTCCAGAGCTGGCAGGCCCTTTGTCTATATTCTGGATGCTGCTCTACGCTGGTGTGCGGCCCTCGTTCCAGGACTGGCAGGCCTCTGTCTATATTCTGGATGCTGCTATACACTGGTGTGCGGCCCTCGCTCCAGGACTGGCAGGCCTCTGTCTATATTCTGGATGGTGCTGTATGCTGGTGTGCGGCCCTCGCTCAGGACTGGCAGGCCTCTGTCTATATTATGGATACTGCTCTACGCTGGTGTGTGGCCCTCGCTCAGGACTGGCAGGTCTCTGTCTATATTCTGGATGGGGCTGTATGCTGGTGTGCGGCCCTCGCTCAGGACTGGAAGGCCTCTGTCTATATTCTGGATGCTGCTATACGTTGGTGTGCGGCCCTCGCTCCAGGACTGGCAGGCTTCTGTCTATATTCTGGATGCTGCTCTACTCTGCTGTGTGGCCCTTCCTCCAGGACTTGCAGGTCTCTGTCTATATTCTGGATGGGGCTGTATGCTGATCTGCGGCCCTCGCTCCGGACTGGCAGGCCTCTGTCTATATTCTGGATGCTGCCATACGCTGGTGTGTGGCCCTCGCTCAGGACTGGCAGGCCTCTGTCTATATTCTGGATGCTGCCATACGCTGGTGTGCGGCCCTCGCTCAGGACTGGCAGGCTTCTCTCTATATTATAGATGCTGGTGTGCGGCCCTCGCTCAGGACTGGCAGGCCTCTATCTATATTCTGGATACTGCTATACACTGGTTTGCGGCCTCGCTCCAGGACTGGCAGGCCTCTGTCTATATTCTGGATGCTGCTATATTCTTGTGTGCGTCCCTCTCTCCAGGACTGGCAGGCCTCTGTCTATATTCTGGATGCTGCTATACGCTGGTGTGCGGCCCTCGCTCCAGGACTGGCAGGCCTCTGTCTATATTCTGGATGCTGCTATACGCTGGTGTGCGGCCCTCGCTCCAGGACTGGCAGGCCTCTGTCTATATTTTGGATGGTGCTGTATGCTGGTGTGCGGCCCTCGCTCAGGAGTGGCAGGCCTCTATCTATATTCTGGATGCTGCCATACGCTGGTGTGCGGCCCTCGCTGCAGGACTGGCAGGCCTCGGTCTATATTCTGGATGGTGCTCTACGCTGGTGTGTGGCTCTCGCTCCAGGACTGGCAGGCCTCTGTCTATATTCTGGATGGTGCTGTATGCTGGTATGCGGTCTCGCTCCAGAGCTGGCAGGCCCTTTGTCTATATTCTGGATGCTGCTATACGTTGGTGTGCGGCCCTCGCTCCAGGACTGGCAGGCTTCTGTCTATATTCTGGATGCTGCTCTACTCTGCTGTGCGGCCCTTCCTCCAGGACTTGCAGGTCTCTGTCTATATTCTGGATGGGGCTGTATGCTGATCTGCGGCCCTCGCTCCGGACTGGCAGGCCTCTGTCTATATTCTGGATGCTGCCATACGCTGGTGTGTGGCCCTCGCTCAGGACTGGCAGGCCTCTGTCTATATTCTGGATGCTGCCATACGCTGGTGTGCGGCCCTCGCTCAGGACTGGCAGGCTTCTCTCTATATTATAGATGCTGGTGTGCGGCCCTCGCTCAGGACTGGCAGGCCTCTGTCTATATTCTGGATACTGCTATACACTGGTTTGCGGCCTCGCTCCAGGACTGGCAGGCCTCTGTCTATATTCTGGATGCTGCTATATTCTTGTGTGCGTCCCTCTCTCCAGGACTGGCAGGCCTCTGTCTATATTCTGGATGCTGCTATACGCTGGTGTGCGGCCCTCGCTCAGGACTGGCAGGCCTCTGTCTATATTCTGGATGCTGCTATACGCTGGTGTGCGGCCCTCGCTCAGGCCTGGCAGGCCTCTGTCTATATTCTGGATGCTGCTATACGCTGGTGTGCGGCCCTCGCTCAGGACTGGCAGGCCTCTGTCTATATACTGGATGTTGCTTTACGCTGGTGTGCGGCCCTCGCTCCAGGACTGGCAGGCCTCTGTCTATATACTGGATGCTGCTCTACGCTGGTGTGCGGCCCTCGCTCAGGCCTGGCAGGCCTCTGTCTATATACTGGATGCTGCTCTACACTGTTGTGCGGCCTCGCTCCAGGACTGGCAGGCCTCTGTCTATATACTGGCAGGCCTCTGTCTATATTCTGGATACTGCTATACGCTGGTGTGCGGCCTCTCTCCAGGACTGGCAGGCCTCTGTCTATATTCTGGATGCTGCTATACGCTGGTGTGCGGCCCTCGCTCAGGACTGGCAGGCCTCTGTCTATATTCTGGATGCTGCTATACGCTGGTGTGCGGCCCTCGCTCAGGACTGGCAGGCCTCTGTCTATATTCTGGATGCTGCTATATTCTGGTGTGCAGCCTGGCTCCAGGACTGGCAGGCCTCTGTCTATATTCTGGATGCTGCTATATTCTGGTGTGCGGCCCTCTCTCCAGGACTGGCAGGCCTCTGTCTATATTCTGGATGCTGCTATATTCTGGTGTTCGGCCCTCGCTCCAGGACTGGCAGGCCTCTGTCTATATTCTGGATGCTGCTATATTCTGGTGTGCGTCCCTCTCTCCAGGACTGGCAGGCCTCTGTCTATATACTGGATGCTGCTCTACGCTGGTGTGCGGCCCTCTCTCCAGGACTGGCAGGCCTCTGTCTATATACTGGATGCTGCTCTACGCTGGTGTGCGGCCCTCTCTCCAGGACTGGCAGGCCTTTGTCTATATTCTGGATGCTGCTATACACTGGTGTGCGGCCCTCGCTCAGGACTGGCAGGCCTCTGTCTATATTCTGGATGCTGCCATATTCTGGTGTGCGTCCCTCTCTCCAGGACTGGCAGGCCTCTGTCTATATACTGGATGCTGCTCTACGCTGGTGTGCGGCCCTCTCTCCAGGACTGGCAGGCCTCTGTCTATATACTGGATGCTGCTATACGCTGGTGTGCATCCCTCTCTCCAGGACTGGCAGGCCTCTGTCTATATTCTGGATGCTGCTCTACGCTGGTGTGCGGCCTCGCTCCAGGAGTGGCAGGCCTCTGTCTATATTCTGGATGCTGCTATATTCTGGTGTGCGTCCCTCGCTCCAGGACTGGCAGGCCTCTGTCTATATTTTGGATGCTGCTCTACGCTGGTGTGCGGCCCTCGCTCAGGACTGGCAGGCGTCTGTCTATATTCTGGATGCTGCTATACGCTGGTGTGCGGCCCTCGCTCAGGACTGGCAGGCCTCTGTCTATATTCTGGATGCTGCTATACGCTGGTGTGCGGCCCTCGCTCAGGCCTGGCAGGCCTCTGTCTATATTCTGGATGCTGCTATATTCTTGTGTGCGTCCCTCTCTCCAGGACTGGCAGGCCTCTGTCTATATTCTGGATGCTGCTATATTCTTGTGTGCGTCCCTCTCTCCAGGACTGGCAGGCCTCTGTCTATATTCTGGATGCTGCTATACGCTGGTGTGCGGCCCTCGCTCAGGACTGGCAGGCCTCTGTCTATATTCTGGATGCTGCTATACGCTGGTGTGCGGCCCTCGCTCAGGCCTGGCAGGCCTCTGTCTATATTCTGGATGCTGCTATACGCTGGTGTGCGGCCCTCGCTCAGGACTGGCAGGCCTCTGTCTATATACTGGATGTTGCTTTACGCTGGTGTGCGGCCCTCGCTCCAGGACTGGCAGGCCTCTGTCTATATACTGGATGCTGCTCTACGCTGGTGTGCGGCCCTCGCTCAGGCCTGGCAGGCCTCTGTCTATATTCTGGATGCTGCCATATTCTGGTGTGCGTCCCTCTCTCCAGGACTGGCAGGCCTCTGTCTATATACTGGATGCTGCTCTACGCTGGTGTGCGGCCCTCTCTCCAGCACTGGCAGGCCTCTGTCTATATACTGGATGCTGCTATACGCTGGTGTGCATCCCTCTCTCCAGGACTGGCAGGCCTCTGTCTATATTCTGGGTGCTGCTCTACGCTGGTGTGCGGCCTCGCTCCAGGACTGGCAGGCCTCTGTCTATATTTTGGATGCTGCTCTACGCTGGTGTGCGGCCCTCGCTCAGGACTGGCAGGCGTCTGTCTATATTCTGGATGCTGCTATACGCTGGTGTGCGGCCTCGCTCCAGGACTGGCAGGCCTCTGTCTATATACTGGATGCTGCTATACGCTGGTGTGCGGCCTCGCTCCAGGACTGGCAGGCCTCTGTCTATATACTGGATGCTGCTATACGCTGGTGTTCGTCCCTGTCTCCAGGACTGGCAGGCCTCTGTCTATATTCTGGATGCTGCTATATTCTGGTGTGCGTCCCTCTCTCCAGGACTGGCAGGCCTCTGTCTATATTCCGGATGCTGCCATATTCTGTTGTGCGGCCCTCGCTCAGGACTGGCAGGCCTCTGTCTATATTCTGGATGCTGCTATATTCTGGTGTGCGGCCCTCGCTCAGGACTGGCAGGCCTCTGTCTATATTCTGGATGCTGCTATATTCTGGTGTGCGGCCCTCGCTCAGGACTGGCAGGCCTCTGTCTATATTCTGGATGCTGCTATACGCTGGTGTGCGGCCCTCGCTCCGGACTGGCAGGCCTCTGTCTATATTCTGGATGCTGCCATACGCTGGTGTGCGTCCCTCTCTCCAGGACTGGCAGGCCTCTGTCTATATTCTGGATGCTGCTATACGCTGGTGTGCGGCCCTCTCTCCAGGACTGGCCGGCCTCCGTGTGCAGCCAGGAGGCAGCTGCTGCTTTCAGTTTCGTTCAGCTGCTCAGGCCTCTCCCATCACGGAGCGAGAAGACAAAACTTCCTGTATAAACAAACATCAGCTGATAGTAAACGGAGAGGACAGTCAGCAGGCAGAGGATTAATGGCAAGATGTGCGCAGCGTAATATATAGAGCTGGTGGTGCTCTCCTATCTGGAACATAATTGTTTAAAGACTTAAAAAACACAAAAGGAAACAGGATTTGGATTTTGGGGAAGTTTGCAAAGAAATCTGTTTACACATCTAATCACTCACAAATAGGGAAATGGACCGTGATTATGTCGCTGTTACGGTGACCGCTGACTCCGAATCCTTCCCCGTCATTTTTCCAGGTACTTTTCTTGACTCTATTACTTCCATGTGAATGGCATTTACTTTTGTTTTGCTTCAGTTTCTGCTGATTTATCGCTATTTTGCATAAAAATGAGAGATGAAATGTTGTAATGTAAATGCAGAGAACTTCGGTTACAAAGAGTAGACTGGGGACTGTGGCTGGATTTGATCAGGTCAGCATCCTTGATCACTGGGTTCTCGGCCTACCATGTTGTGGACTCAGCAGGTTCAGAAAAATAAAGGAATTATTCCGCCAGCATGCAACACTAGTCACAACAGAGGTCTGACTACGGGTTTGGATGCGGAATTGCAGGCAGATCTAAGCCATTGTGTATTCCGCATTCAAATCCGTAGGTAGTCCGTGGATTTTGGTGCAGAATTTAACACAGCTTGTAGTGTGACCTGCAGGCTAATTCCACCCATGTGAAAGGTTCCTTAAGGCTCTTTAAAGGGGTTGTCCCACGCCGAAACGGGTTATTTTTTTTTTCAATAGCCCCCCATTCGGCACAAGACAAACCCGATGCAGGGGTTTAAAAAAAAAAAACGGATAGTACTTACCCGAATCCCCGCGCTCCGGTGACTTCTTACTTACCTTGCGAAGATGGCCGCCGGGATCTTCACCCACAGTGGACCGCAGGTCTTCTCCCATGGTGCACCGTGGGCTCTGTGCGTTCCATTGCCGATTCCAGCCTCCTGATTGGCTGGAATCGGCACACGTGACGGGGCAGAGCTACGAGGAGCAGCTCTCCGGCACGAGCGGCCCCATTCAGAAGGGAGAAGACCGGACTGCGCAAGCGCGTCTAATTGGGCGATTAGACGCTGAAATTAGACGGCACCATGGAGACGGGGACGCTAGCAACGGAACAGGTAAGTGAATAACTTCTGTATGGCTCATATTTAATGCACGATGTATATTACAAAGTGCATTAATATGGCCATACAGAAGTGCTAAACCCCACTTGCTTTCGCGGGACAACCCCTTTAACCATTTCCAATCCACTGTCTGACGTCTAAAGACATGATTTAAGGCTGTACAGCTACAATGTTGGAAGACATCCGTTGGGGTTTTCTTACTGTATATTGCCAGCCTCTCTGCTGTTGGAGGCTATCCAACGTGTCATCTCATGCAGTACTGGCTTTAGCCCTCAGATGGCGTCGTTTTATAATGACAGAAAAAGAGTAAGCCCCCTAGGAAAACCAGGATACAAATTGGATTGGAAAGGGTTAAAGTGCGGCCAGTTCTCTGACAGCTATAATGGAGCTGATTGACAAATAGCAGGTCGATTTATGCTTGTTCCTGCCGTTCATATGCAGCATAGGGTCACTGGTATGGGGATGGCCAATCATTACTATGGTCATTGATCCATCCCTATACAAATAGCATTTGCTAGCAGCTTACAGCCCTGATTACACTGCAGGGAAGATGCAATACCAACGAGTGAGCATTTTTGTGCTCACATAGAATAGCCCATCAGGCAATGAAGTAGCATTTACTCATTTATCAGCTGATTATGGGCATATTTAAATGGATCTATGATTGGGCCCAAATATTGACCCATGTTAAAGGGGCTAAAAGGGGTATTTCCATCTTTACTTTGAATGGCCGAGATGGGATACTTGACCTTCTGTTTCCAACCAACTATTCGAAGTAGTTGGGAACTTTTTCTATAGCTTTCATTGAAGTGACTGAGAGCTAAGGAAACAGTGTAACCCAGCATGCTACACTGTTTCTGTAACTGGAACAATTATGAAAACAGCATAGCAAGCTGTGCTGTGTTGTTTCTATAACTCCTACTCAATTCAATGAAAAAGGACTCTATTGTATACGTGAGTTATTCTTAATAAAAACAGAGGAGTCAACCTTAGAAATACGTCTCGTGCCTCTTCAAGAAAAGGGATTGCGCCTACAACCCCTTTTTTTCTTACATTTATTCCATGTATTTGCATGTCCTCCTTGGAAGGTGTGACATTTTGTGGTCTGGCTGCACCCTCTTAGACTCATTAAGAATCGATTAGAGATGAGCGAGCATACTCGTCCGAACTTGATGCTCGTTCGAGTATTAGGGTGCTCGAGATGCTCGTTACTCGAGACGAGCACCACGCGGTACTCGTCTCGATTAAACGAGCACTGACCATTGAATTCAATGGAGCCGGCAATACAGCCGGCTCCATTGAAAGCAATGGGCTGCCAGCGAGCGCGGGATGAATTTTTGGGAAGGGCTTAAAAATATAAGCCCTTACCTGAAAATCATCCTTAAGGGTGCGTTCAGACGAGCGTGTTTTGGTGCGTGCGTACGCACGCACAAAAACACACTTGTATTTACAACACTGCATTCCCTGTGGTGTGTGCAGATGTCTGTACTTTGCAGGTGCGTGTCTGCAAAGATAGAACATGCGTGCACCATAGGGAATGCACGCATTGCTTTCAATGGAGCCGCGGCTACTGCCGGCGGCTCCATTGAAAACAATGGCCTGCTGGCTCCCTGCATTCCTTTTCAGGGAAGGACTTTACATATAAGCCCTTCCCTGAAAAAGAAAGATTTTAGTGTAAAAAAGAATAAAAATGCAGGCATTCTCTTCAATGGAGCCGCTGCTGCTGCCGGCGACTCCATTGAAGACAATGGTCTGCTGACACACCTGAATTATTTTTCAGGGAAGGGCTTTACATATAAGCCATTCCCTGGAAATGAATTAAAAGTGATTTAAAAACCAAAAAAAATAGATACTCACCTCCCTTCAGCTGCCGAGGCACAGCTGCGTCTTCTCCTGCAGTCCCCTGCACTGTGGTGCTGAACTGCTGATCTATCACCAGCCGGGGATTTAAAATCTCCCCGAATGAATGACAGGTGAGAGCTGCCTGTGATTAGCGGAGCACCTCAGCCAATTACATTCAGCTCTTTCAGCAGGCGCAGATTTTAAATCCCCGGCTGGTGATAGATCAGCAGTTCAGCAACACAGTGCAGGGGACAGCAGGAGAAGACGCGGCTGTGCCCCGGCAGCTGAAGAGAGGTGAGTACCTATTTTTTTTTTTTTTTTTTACTATTTTAAAAGGCTTTTCAGGGAAGGGCTTATGAAGCCCTTCCCTGCAAAGCCACTAACAGCTGTCGGGGCTCAGCGGGGACTTCTGCCGCTGTCCCCGGCTCTGTAGCGCTGCTGAGCTATCAGCAGCTGGGGATTTTAAATCCCCGGCTGCTGATAGCTCAGAACTACAGAGCCTGGGACAGCGCTAGAAGTCGCAGCTGAGCCCCGGCAACTGAAGGGAGGTGAGAATTGTTTTTTTTAATTTTTTGCACTAATTTAAATGGCTTTTCAGGGAAGGGCGTATGAAGCCCTTCCCTGAAAAGCCATTGACAGGATGCCAGCAGCAGGATTCTCTACCGCAGCTGTCATGTGTGACAGCTGCGGTTGAGAACTGAAGAATTCCTTTTGCTGCATCTGCCACAGATGTGGCAGATGTAGCAGCAGGGAATTCTTTTAACCAGCGGGGGGGTGAAGGATACATCTGCCGCATGCGGCAGATGTGTTCTTCATGCCCGCGGGGGTCACAGCAGCGGCGGAGAGGTACGTTTTAATTTTATTCTTTTTTTGTTTTGCACTAAAATGTTTCTTTTTCAGGGAAGGGCTTATATTTTTAAGCCCTTCCCAAAAATTCATCCCGCGCTCGCCGGCAGCCCATTGCTTTCAATGGAGCCGGCTGTATTGCCGGCTCCATTGAATTCAATGAGCTAACATTGTTCTTCTCTGCCATAGCTGTTACAGCTGTGGCAGAGGAGAACGATCTTAATGCTGACATAATTTTTTATTTTTACACATTTTAGGATGATTCTCAGGTAAGGGCTTATATTTTTAAGCCCTTCCCGATAATTCATCCCGCGATCGCCGGCAGCCCATTGCTTTCAATAGAGCCGGCTGTATTGCCGGCTCCATTGAATTCAATGGGATGACATCGTTTTTCTCTGTTACAGCTGTGGCAGAGGAGAACGATCTTTATGCTGACAGTGGGGGGGGGGGGGGGGTTGGGGGGTCTCACTGTTGCCACTATTGTGGCTTAATAGTGAGACCTCGGAGCCCGAAATGCAGCCCTGCATGTTGCTCCTCGCCTGCCCTATCCATTTCTGTGTTTTTTTACATGACTCTGGTGATTTGCTAAGATTTTCACAAATGAAAACCTTAGCAGAGCACCAGTCATATACAAAAATGCTCGAGTCGCCCATTGACTTCAATGGGGTTCGTTACTCGAAACGAACTCTCGAGCATCACTGAAAGTTCGACTCGAGTAACGAGCACTCAAGCATTTTGGTGCTCGCTCATCTCTAGCATCTATCTATCTCATTCCCATATATACTGTGTTTCCCCAAAATAAGACCCTGTCTTATATTAATTTTTGCCCCAAAAGAGGCACAGGGTCTTATTTTTAAGGGGTGTCTTATCCTCACCGAGCATACGCTGTCCAGGTCCCTATCGCCGGTCTCCGGCAGGCTTCCGTGTAGTCCTCAGCACCGACATGGCATCTCTTGCTAGTAACAGTGCTTGAATACCCTGCCTCCAGCAAGAGATTGCTCTGATTGGTTCGCGAGTGCCGCCTTAGCCAATCAGAGCCAGCGCTCAATAAACCAATCACAGCCATTCATTGAATCCATTTATATACACTGACATTTGTTAAACAGACTTTCAGTACAGAATTTGCAACAGATGCGCTACCTGTGAACATGGGCCTAAAC
Source organism: Eleutherodactylus coqui (assembly GCF_035609145.1). Lineage (NCBI taxonomy): Eukaryota > Metazoa > Chordata > Amphibia > Anura > Eleutherodactylidae > Eleutherodactylus > Eleutherodactylus coqui. Next base: position 256,061,493 of record NC_089839.1, on the reverse strand, counting down.
CAGTACACGGGCTTCAATAAAACCAATAATTAAGAAAGTACATCAAAGTCAAAATATTAGAAGTAATTTGCAATCTTTATTAGAGATGAGCGAACGTACTCGTCCGAGCTTGATACTCGTTCGAGTATTAGCGTGTTCGAGATGCTCGTTACTCGAGGCGAGCACCACGCGATGTTCGGGTTACTTTCACGTTCATCTCTGAGACGTTAGCGCGCTTTTCTGGCCAATAGAAAGACAGGGAAGGCATTACAACTTCCCCCTGCTACGTTCAAGCCCTATACCACCCCCTGCAGTGAGTGGCTGGCGAGATCAGGTGTCACCCGAGTATATAAATCAGCCCCTCCCGCGGCTCGCAACAGACGCGTTCTGACAGAGATCAGGTAAAGTGCTGCTGATGCCGGAGCTGCTATAGGGAGAGCGTTAGGAGTGATTTTAGGCTTCAAGAACCCCAACGGTCCTTCTTAGGGCCACATCTGACCGTGTGCAGTACTGTTGAGGCTGCTTTTAGCAGTGTTGCACAATTTTTTTTTTTGTATATCGGCCGTGCAGAGCATTGCGTCCTCAGTCTGCAGTTATTTTACAAAGTATAGGGCCAGTACTGGTGAGGCAGGGAAAGAGATATCCAGGCTATATAGGCAGTGGGCTTTTTCAAAAAAATTGGGGAAAAATACTATTTTTGGGCTGCCTGTGACCGTCTTCAGTTTACTGCATGTCTGCTGGGGGTAGTAGTCCTAATTAATACGCAGCTAAGTGTTACAGCAGGCTTGCGCAAAATTGTTTCCTGGGTCTGCTGTCTCTGCTACATCACCGCCGTCATCCCGCCAGAGGGAAACAGTATACATAATATTATACGCTGCCTACAGTATCTGTCTGCTGGGGCTAGTAGTCCTAATTAATACGCAGCTAAGCGTTTCAGCAGGCTTGCGCAAAATTGTTTCCTGGGTCTGCTGTCTCTGTTACATCACCGCCGTCATCCCACCAGAGGGAAACAGTATACATAATATTATACGCTGCCTACAGTATCTGTCTGCTGGGGGTAGTAGTCCTAATTAATACGCAGCTAAGCGTTTCAGCAGGCTTGCGCAAAATTGTTTCCTGGGTCTGCTGTCTCTGTTACATCACCGCCGTCATCCCGCCAGAGGGAAACAGTATACATAATATTACACGCTGCCTACAGTATCTGTCTGCTGTATCAGCTCAGCATTTTAAAAAAATAGAAGCAAAATACTTAAGGCCTACTACTGGCCTTTGGCCACTTGACTGCTTCTGCGCTGTGAATTCCACTAGCTCAGTCATACGCACCTACGTCTCACTACAGGCGTGCGCAAAATTGTTTCCTGGCTCTGCTGTGCGTTCCGTAAGGGAAGTCAGCCTCCAACCACAGGCCAATAAGCGGCACATTTAATTACAGCGTTCTGTTTCTGCACTATTGGTAATACAGCATGCTGAGGGGTAGGGGTAGGCCTAGAGGACGTGGACGCGGGCGAGGACGCGGAGGCCCAAGTCAGGGTGTGGGCACAGGCCGAGCTCCTGATCCAGGTGTATCACAGCCGACTGCTGCAGGATTAGGAGAGAGGCACGTTTCTGGCGTCCCCACATTCATCTCACAATTAATGGGTCCACGCGGTAGACCTTTATTAGAAAATGAGCAGTGAGCAGGTCCTGTCGTGGATGGCAGAAAGTGCATCCAGCAATCTATCGACCACGCAGAATTCTGCGCCGTCCACTGCTGCAACTCTGAATCCTCTGGCTGCTGCTCAGCCTTCCTACCAGCCTCCTCACTCCATTACAATGACACATTCTGAGGAGCAGGCAGACTCTCAGGAACTGTTTCCAGGCCCCTGCCCAGAATGGCCAGCAATGGTTCCTCTCCCACCGGAGGAGTTTGTCGTGACCGATGCCCAACCTTTGGAAAGTTCTCGGGGTCCATGGGATGAGGCTGGGGACTTCCGGCAACTGTCTCAAGAGCTTTCAGTGGGTGAGGAGGACGATGACGATGAGACACAGTTGTCTATCACTCAGGTAGTAGTAATTGGAGTACGTCCGAGGGAGGAGCGCACAGAGGATTCGGAGGAAGAGCAGCAGGACGATGAGGTGATTGACCCCACCTGGTTTGCTACGCCTATTGAGGACAGGTCTTCAGAGGGGGAGGCAAGTGCAGCAGCAGGGCAGGTTGGAAGAGGCAGTGCGGTGGCCAGGGGTAGAGGCAGGGCCAGACCGAATAATCCACCAACTGTTTCCCAAAGCGCCCCCTCGCGCCATGCCACCCTGCAGAGGCCGAGGTGCTCAAAGGTCAGGCAGTTTTTCACTGAGAGTGCAGACGACCGACGAACAGTGGTGTGCAACCTTTGTCGCGCCAAGATCAGCCGGGGAGCCACCACCACCAGCCTCACCACCACCAGCATGCGCAGACATATGATGGCCAAGCACCCCACAAGGTGGGACGAAGGCCGTTCACCGCCTCCGGTTTGCACCGCTGCATCTCTCCCTGTGCCCCAACCTGCCACTGAGATCCAACCCCCCTCTCAGGACACAGGCACTACCGTCTCCTGGCCTGCACCCACACCCTCACCTCCGCTGTGCTCGGCCCCATCCACCAATGTCTCTCAGCGCACCGTCCAGCCGTCGCTAGCGCAAGTGTTGGAGCGCAAGTGCAAGTACACCGCCACGCACCCGCACGCTCAAGCGTTAAACGTGCACATAGCCAAATTTATCAGCCTGGAGATGCTGCCGTATAGGGTTGTGGAAACGGAGGCGTTCAAAGGTATGATGGCGGCCACGGCCCCGCGCTACTCAGTTCCCAGTCGCCACTACTTTTCCCAATGTGCCATCCCAGCCCTGCACGACCACGTCTCCCGCAACATTGTACGCGCCCTCACCAACGCGGTTACTGCCAAGGTCCACTTAACAACGGACACGTGGACAAACACAGGCGGGCAGGGCCACTATATCTCCCTGACGGCACATTGGGTGAATTTAGTGGAGGCTGGGACAGAGTCAGAGCCTGGGACCGCTCACGTCCTACCCACCCCCAGAATTGCGGGCCCCAGCTCGGTGCTGGTATCTGCGGCGGTGTATGCTTCCTCCACTAAACCACCCTCCTCCTCCTCCTACGCAACCTCTGTCTCGCAATCAAGATGTGTCAGCAGCAGCACGTCGCCAGCAGTCAGTGTCGCGCGGCAGGGCAGCACAGCGGTGGGCAAGCGTCAGCAGGCCGTGCTGAAACTACTCAGCTTAGGAGAGAAGAGGCACACGGCCCACGAACTGCTGCAGGGTCTGACAGAGCAGACCGACCGCTGGCTTGCGCCGCTGAGCCTCCAACCGGGCATGGTCGTGTGTGACAACGGCCGTAACCTGGTGGCGGCTCTGCAGCTCGGCAGCCTCACGCACGTGCCATGCCTGGCCCACGTCTTTAATTTGGTGGTTCAGCGCTTTCTGAAAAGCTACCCACGCTTGTCAGACCTGCTCGGAAAGGTGCGCCGACTCTGCGCACATTTTTGCAAGTCCCACACGGACGCTGCCACCCTGCGCACCCTGCAACATCGGTTTCATCTGCCAGTGCACCGACTGCTGTGCAACGTGCCCACATGGTGGAACTCTACGCTCCACATGTTGGCCAGGCTCTATGAGCAGCGTAGAGCTATAGTGGAATACCAACTCCAACATAGGCGGCGCAGTGGGAGTCAGCCTCCTCAATTCTTTACAGAAGAGTGGGCCTGGTTGGCAGACATCTGCCAGGTCCTTGGAAACTTTGAGGAGTCTACCCAGATGGTGAGCGGCGATGCTGCAATCATTAGCATCACCAATCCTCTGCTATGCCTCTTGAGAAGTTCCCTGCAAAGCATAAAGGCAGACACTTTGCGCTCGGAAACAGAGGCGGGGGAAGACAGTATGTTGCTGGATAGTCAGAGCACCCTCATGTCTATATCTCAGCGCGTTGAGGAGGAGGAGGATGAGGAGGATGAGGAGGAGGGGGAAGAGACAACTTGGCCCACTGCTGAGGGTACCCATGCTGCTTGCCTGTCATCCTTTCAGCGTGTATGGCCTGAGGAGGAGGAGGAGGATCCTGAAAGTGATCTTCCTAGTGAGGACAGCCATGTGTTGCATACATGTACCCTGGCACACATGGCTGACTTCCTGTTAGGATGCCTTTCTCGTGACCCTCGCGTTACACGCATTCTGGCCACTATGGATTACTGGGTGTACACACTGCTCGACCCACTGTATAAGGAGAACCTTTCCACTCTCATACCCGAAGAGGAAAGGGGTTCGAGAGTGATGCTATACCACAGGACCCTGGCGGACAAGCTGATGGTAAAATTCCCATCAGACAGCGCTAGTGGCAGAAGGCGCAGTTCCGAGGGCCAGGTAGCAGGGGAGGCGCGGAGATCAGGCAGCATGTACAGCACAGGCAGGGGAACACTCTCTAAGGCCTTTGACAGCTTTCTGGCTCCCCAGCAAGACTGTGTCACTGCTCCCCAGTCAAGGCTGAGTCGGCGGGAGCACTGTAAAAGGATGGTGAGGGAGTACGTAGCCGATCGCACGACCGTCCTCCGTGACGCCTCTGCCCCCTACAACTACTGGGTGTCGAAGCTGGACACGTGGCCTGAACTCGCGCTGTATGCCCTGGAGGTGCTTGCTTGTCCTGCGGCTAGCATCTTGTCAGAGAGGGTGTTTAGTGCGGCTGGGGGAATCATCACAGATAAGCGTACCCGCCTGTCAACCGACAGTGCCGACAGGCTTACACTCATAAAGATGAACAAAGCCTGGATTTCCCCAGACTTTTCTTCTCCACCAGCAGACAGCAGCGATACCTAAACAATACGTAGGCTGCTCCAGCGGACAGCAGCGGTACCTAAACAATACGTAGGCTGCACCCGCGGATGGAAGCATTGTTCTCTATCGCCATCAAAAACGGGGACCTTTTAGCTTCATCAATCTGTGTATTATATTCATCCTCCTCCTCCTGCTCCTCCTCCTGAAACCTCACGTAATCACGCCGAACGGGCAATTTTTCTTAGGCCCACAAGGCTCAGTCATATAATTTTTGTAAACAATTTTTATATGTTTCAATGCTCATTAAAGCGTTGAAACTTGCGCCTGAGCCAATTTTTATTTTAACTGGGCTGCCTCCAGGCCTAGTTACAAATTAAGCCACATTAACCAAAGCGATTAATGGGTTTCACCTGCCCTCTTGGTTGGGCATGGGCAATTTTTCTGAGGTACATTAGTACTGTTGGTACACCAATTTTTTGGGGCCCTCGCCTACAGTGTAATCCATTTAATTTTTTGCCCACCTGCATTAAAGCTGACGTTACATCAGCTGTGCTGGGCACTGCAATGGGATATATTTATGTAACGCCGGTGGGTTCCAGGGAGCCACCCATGCTATGGGTCCACAGGGAGTTGTAACTGCATGTGTCTACTTCTAAAGAACCCCAGTCTGACTGGGGCATGTAGTGTGGGCCGAAGCCCACCTGCATTAAAGCTGACTTTACCTCAGCTGTGATGGGCAATGCAATGGGATATATTTATGTACCGCCGGTGGGTTCCAGGGAGCCACCCATGCTGTGGGTCCACAGGGAGTTGTAACTGCATGTGTCCACTTCTAAAGAACCCCAGTCTGACTGGGGCATGCAGTGTGGGCCGAAGCCCACCTGCATTAAACATGACATTACCTCAGCTGTGATGGGCAATGCAATGGGATATATTTATGTACCGCCGGTGGCTTCCTGGCACCCACACATGCTGTCGGTCCACAGGGACTTCACAATAGGGAGTTGTACCTGCCTGTGTCTATGAATTAAAAACCCCAGTCAGGTTGGGGCATGCAGTGTGGGCCGAAGCCCACCTGCATTTAATCTGACGTTGGCTCTGCTGTCCAGGGCACTGCAATGGGATACATTTATGTACAGCCGGTGGGTTCCAGGGAGCCACCCATGCTGTGGGTGCACACGGAATTCCCATTGCGGAGTTGTACCTGCCTGTGACTATTTATAAAAAACCGCGGTCTGACTGGGACATGCAGACACCTTGACAGAATGAATAGTGTGTGGCAGATAGGTTCCCCATTGCTATGCCCACGTGTGCAGCTCCTGATGGAGTTGGCACAGGATTGGATTTCTCATTGCTTCTGTACAGCATTGTGGGCTATCGCCCCGCCCCTTTTAAAGAGGGTCCTGCCTAGCCGTGCCAACCCTCTGCAGTGTGTGCCTGCGGTTCCTCCTCATGGCAGACGCACTTATAAATAGACATGAGGGTGGTGTGGCATGAGGGCAGCTGAAGGCTGCGCAGGGACACTTTGGTGTGCGCTGTGGACACTGGGTCATGCGGGGGGGGGGGGGGGGGTTGGGCAGCATGTAACCCAGGAGAAGTGGCAGCAGAGTGTCATGCAGGCAGTGATTGTACTTTGTTGGAGGTTGTGTGGTGCTTAGCTAAGGTATGCATTGCTAATGAGGGCTTTTCAGATGTAAAAATTGTTGGGAGGGGGGTGGCACTCTTGCCGCTATTGTGGCTTAATAGTGGGACCTGGGAACTTGAGATGCAGCCCAACATGTAGCCCCTCGCCTGCCCTATCCGTTGCTGTGTCGTTCCCATCACTTTCTTGAATTGCCCAGATTTTCACAAATGGAAACCTTAGCGAGCATCAGCGATATACAAAAATGCTCGGGTCGCCCATTGACTTCAATGGGGTTTGTTACTCGAAACGAACCCTCGAGCATCGCGAAAATTCGTCCCGAGTAACAAGCACCCGAGCATTTTGGTGCTCGCTCATCTCTAATCTTTATCATAAACTCAATAAAACTATTAAAATGAAATGAGAAGCCACATAACATAGACCCCATCCCCAAATACATATCTGCATTATGCAAATACAGTGTTGGTACCTAGATTCTATCCCATAGTGTACTGATTATACCAATGCATCAAACGTACACGAGTCACCTAGAGCAACAAATGTAACATAGTTTAAAGGGTTACTCAATAGCCAAACCTGAGCGGCTCGAGAAACATCTTGGGGAAGGGAGTAAGAGGTTTTAGACTACAGAGGAACTTAGTCGAACATCGTTAGCAGAACAGACAGGATGGATAGAGTGATAGGGGGAGATACAGGGAGGTGCAGCACTGTAGAGAGCATTATGGATGAGACTGATGAGTGGAATGATTTTTGACATTTGATGTTATCTACATTCACAAAATTCCCTTTCACTGCATGTTTTCCCCTAGATCAAACCATATTTGGTATACTGTCCACACCATTGCATATGAAATCCTAACCCTGGCTTGTCTAGCACTGATGATCATAGCCAGGATGGATTGGGAAACCAATGTAGCCCTGGAAGAAAATTAGAAAGTGGCCCTATATTGTAACTAGACCTAAACCAGCAACAAGTGGTATGGACACAAATAGGCACCAAACCGCCAGCTGCAACTATGTTGACTGTAGGAAGGAAGAAGCCTATGCGTCATACATAGCTCTCTGCAGCAGATTTCTACGAAGCACAGAACATATTTGAACTGGAGATATACAGAATATTAAGGTGCCACCTATTTTTAATCAATTAACCCTTTCCAATCCATTCATTTTTTCTCATCCATTCTCCCAAGCTCCAAATAAATTGGAGCTGGGGAGAATGGATGAGAAAAAATACATTTTCCCTTCACCCTCCTGAACTGACAGAGTTCAGGAGGGTGCAGGTGCTCACTGCACCGTGGGGGGAATGCGGACGTAATACTTCCTCATTCTCCCTTCTGTCTCTCGGCTCGGCGATCATGTGACCGCTGGGGTCAGGTGGCACCCAGCGGTCACAAGATCGCCGGGCCAGGAGGCAGAAGGGAGACTGCGGAAGTATTACTTCTGCATTCCCCCCATGGTGCAGGCTCCCGGCTTGACGTTCATGTGACCGCTGGGGGTCAGGTAACACAGGCGGTCACATGATCGCCGGATGGAATCTCTCTGCATTACATAGCACTAATTGAGTGCTATGTAATGTGTAAAGGAGAAGGCAGAAATGGTTAAAAACCCTTTCTGCCTTCTCCTCGGGAGTCCTTGATGAGGATCAGTGCAGGAGTGCATCTGCACCCGATGTGTCTGATGATCGCGTGCAGATGCACTCCTGCACTGCAGTGTCGGGCCTGTCCGGACATCGGAGCTGTGGAGGGAAATGATGATGTCGGGGCAGGCCCGACATTGGATCGGAAAGGGTTAAGCCTCTACGACATAAATGAACATCATAGACTTGTCTAAAGCCTCCATGAAGGATATTTATGCCACGGTCTCGTGCTCACATAATCACAGCACGGAGTCTGTTAACTCGCTGTAATGGCTAGGATCATAGAAAACTCTGATCTTGATTAGCGACCATGGCATCTAGAAGGTTAAACAGAGGGAGGGGGTCTCTCTCTGTTCACATCAGGCCCCTGCAAATGCAATTATGGGATGGCAATGAGTAGCCATGGCAGTCAGAGACCTAGGACAGGCCCAGGGCATGCCACAGCTGTATGCCTATTAGGCAGTGCCTTCAGCATAGCTTAACCCATTAAGGACCAGGCGCGGTAAATATACGGCGCCTGGTCCTGGGCTTAAAACCCCGCTGATAGTAAAATTACGACGGCGCTTTAAGCCTCTGTAATCAATCAGAGGAAGGATGGGTTATCAGCTGTTAGTAACAGCTGAAAACCCGGAGGAGAAGCCAGGACGGTTTTTTAACCCTTTCTGCCTTTTCCTTCCCCGAGTACACAGTGCTCAATGAGCGAGCGCTGTGTTCTAGAAAATGAAAGTAGAAGGGTTTTTTCCACTACGAGAGTCAGGGGGTCATGTGAATGGATCCCGGCAATGTAGAAAGTACAGTTGAAAGCACAAAAAGTTGTGCTATCGCTAGCGTATTTGCGCCTACGCTCGTGAGAAGGAGCCTTAATTTTTTTTGTCAAATAAAATGCAAATTGAATGAACAAAAGAGAATCTAAATCAAATCAATATTTCGTGTGACCTCCCTTTACCGTCAATGCAGCATCAATTCTACTAGATACACTTGCACACAGTTTTTGAAGGAACTTGGCAGGGAGGTTGTTCCAAACATCTTCGAGAACTGAGCACAGATCATATGTGGATGCAGGCTCGCTCCAATCCTTCTGTCCCTTCATGGAATCCCACACAGACTCAATGATATTGCTATCAGGGCTCTGTGGGAGCCATATCATCAGTTCCAGGACTCCTTGTTCTTCTTTATGCTGAAGATAGTTCTTAATGACATTGGCTGGATGTTTGGGATCCTTGTCTTGCGGTAGAATACATTTGGAGCCAAATGCCTACTAGTTTTTAAGAATTCTTACTTTGCAGCATTTTTTCCACACCTGCCTAAAACTTTTGCACAGTATTGTAGAAATCCAAAGCATGCCTGTTATATGATTCATTGGACTTCATTGTATAATCCACATATTTGTGGCATCTGAACCCCTCCTGAGTAGTTTCCTGTGGTCCAGAATAAAAAGGACTGAAGCAGTTCTAATTTAACCCCTTAACGACCAGCCCATAGTGTTTTTACGTCCTCCCGAAGTGGGCTCTATTCTCTGAGGACGTAAAAACATGCTTCCTGCAGAGAATAGTGCCCCTCGGGCTGTGGACGTGACAGCTCCATGCTGTCGGTGTCCGCAGGTAGCTGACAGCATGGAGCTGTCATCCCGGGCTGTTCGGAGCCCCCCCCGGCATTGCGATCGGCGCTATGCAATGTATAGCGCCGATCGCAAAAAAGTAAACCAAACTGCAAAAAAAGTGACATATTCAGCTGCTCTGATGGATCGGATCCATCGGAGCAGCTGAAACTACTTACCGAGGTCCACCGCACGGCTCCCCGCTGTCCCGATGCTCCGGGCCCCGCAGCCGTCCTTCTGCGCATGCGCGCCAGGCGGCATTACGTCAGCCGCATGCGCAGAAGGCCCGGCGGCGCGGGAAATTTAAAATCTCCTGGCTCCCGGCTCCTGTAGGTAGCCGGGAGGCAGGAGATGTCAGCGGGGACTGCGGTGAGCGGTCCCCGGTACCGCGATCGCCATTATCCAATGGATAATGGCGATCGCGAAAAAGTTAAAAAAAGTTAAAAAAAAGTAAATGTTTCAGCTGCTATCATGGATCGGATCCATGAGGGCAGCTGAAAATACTCACCTCCATCCTCCACGATGTCTCCGGTGATCTGGAGCCGCCACGGGCTTCTGCGCATGCGCGCCGAGGGGGAAATGGCGGCGCATGCGCAGAAGCGCCGAAGCGCCGCGAAATTTTAAAATCCCCTGTCTCCCGGCTACCTTCAGTAGCCGGGAGACAGGAGATGTCACCGGGGACCGCGGAGTGCGGTTCCCGAGCACGCGATCGCCGGTATCCAACGGATACCGGCGATCAAAAAAAAGTTGAAAAAAGTTGAAAAAAGTTGTAGTTTCATCTCCCCTCATGGATCCGATCCATGGGGGGAGATGAAAATGCTCCCCCAAGGTCCCCAAAAGCCCCCCCAAAGCACAGGGCATTACCCTCTACTGCGCATGCGCAGTAGAGCCTAAGGCAGAAGTTGCCTTAGGCATAGTTACTTGCAGGGACCAAAGTAATTGGTCCCTGCTGACATGGGTGGCTGTGATAAACCTATCACAGCCACCCATGTCTTTTGTTTAATAAATATGGCACACAGTTAGTCCTGGTATCTCTCCCCTGTCACTGAGAGTGATTTGTGACAGGAGAGAGATAGCTGAGAAAAATCGTGTGCCATATAGAGAGTTAAAAAAAGAAAAAAAACCCCCGTTATAACCCGCCTTCACCTTCCCTTATACCCCAATTACCCTATTTTATCCCTGTCCACTTTTTTGGGGACTATTTTTTTTTTTTTACCCCCATTAAAATTTTTTTTAATAAAATGGAGCGTAGGCGCTACACCACCGAGCAAGCGTACGCGCTGCTCATCGCTTCAAGCTCCGGTAGCGATGCTACCAGCGAGTCGGAGGAGGAGGAGGTTTTTTTTGAGAGTGACAACTCTGCCTCCAGCGCTATGGAGGTAGAGGAAGTCGCTGGGGCAGCGGGGCCAAGTTATGCGGCGCCCGCCACTGTGTGGAGTGCCGCAAGTTTGTTTGCGCCCCGCATCCCAGAATTTTTAGCGGCTCCAGGCGTTAATCTGGACGTCGCAAATTTCACCCCGTATCATTTTTTTAATTTATTCATTACTGACGATGTGCTGCAGTTAATTGTCCAGCAGACAAATATATACGCTGGACAATACGTGACTGCGCACCCCACGTCGGTTTATTCCGTGATGTGGACCGCCGTAGATGTCCCTGAGCTAAAAAAATTTTTGGGACTTATTTTACTAATGGGACTCGTAAAAAAGTCATCAATACGGTCCTATTGGTCCACGAGCGCCATTCACGCGACGCCCGTATTTGCGTCGATAATGCCCCGACGCAGATACGAAAACATTCTGCGTTTTCTTCATTTTGCGAATAATACGCAAATCCCCCCAAGAAGTGACCCAGCATACGATAGACTGGGCAAATTAAGGCCCCTTATATCGCTATTAAGGGACGCCTTTAAAAACATTTATACCCCCCAAAAAAATCTGGCGGTGGATGAATCTCTGATGAGTTTCAAAGGGCGTTTATCTTTCCGCCAGTTTATTCCCTCAAAGCGCGCAAGATACGGCGTCAAGCTGTACAAAATCTGTGAGAGCGCCACAGGTTATACTTGCGACTTTTTTATTTACGAGGGCAGGGATCGCCAATTAAACCCCCCCAACTGCCCTGAAGACATTGGCATCAACGGGAAAATTGTGTGGGAGCTCGTGGGCCCTTTTTTAAATAAGGGGTACCACGTATATACTGACAACTATTATACGAGCGTCCCCCTTTTTAAAGCGTTACACGCCGCAGGTACAGGGGCCTGCGGAACTATCCGTAAAAATAGGGTAGGATTCCCACAGCCCCTTGTTTCCAGGCGTGTCGACAAAGGCGCGTCTTACGCACTGGCCTATGACCCCTTGCTGGCAGTTAAATGGCGTGACAGAAAGGACGTTTTTATGCTGTCCACTGTGCACGCAGACACCTCCATTACAGTTAGGGAGAGGGGGGCTGCAGCGGAGAAAATTAAACCGGTCTGCGTCACAGAGTATAATAAATTCATGGGGGGCGTCGATCTGTCAGACCAAGCTCTACAGCCCTACCTTGTAAAACGTAAAACGCGAGCATGGTACAAGAAGGTAGCCATCTACCTTATACAGATGGCTACATATAACGCTCACGTGATTTATAAATCGTCTGGGGGCACGCTGAGCTTCCTCCAATTTCAGGAGGAGCTCGTAGAAAATCTTTTATTTGGGACCACCGCACCACAAAACGCATTGCAATCGGAGGAGGTGCGGAGGCTAACGGAGCGTCATTTTATGAATCCCATCCCCGAGACTGCGAGCAAAAAATACCCCCAAAAAAAGTGTCGCGTCTGCACTAAGCAAGGGAGGAGGAGAGATACGCGTTTTTATTGTCCCACGTGCCCATCCCACCCTGGCCTTTGTAATTACCCCTGCTTTGAAATTTACCATACAGTTTTACATTATTAATTTTATTTCACATATAAAAAACGCCAAAAGGGTGTGTGGGTGGGGTGGGGGTCTTTTTAGGGAATCAGTTTTACTTTTATTATTAGTCCGTCTCCCCAGTTTTTCCTGCTTGAAACAAAAAAAACGGTCCTAAAAGTGTCAAATTTGGTGAAAAAAATGAAATCACATTTATATTTCACTCGCATTATAATTATTTTAAAAAATAAAAATGTAGCGTCAGAATGCCCAGTACACCCCTAGATAAATTAACTAAGGGGTCTTGATGTCAAAATTGGGTCACTAGTGAGGGGCATTTTATTATTTTGGCAGTTTACTATCTCTACTAGTGTGCAATGGGCCCTGTAAATTATTCAGTTGCGCCCTAAAATCAAACGGGTGCTCCATACACTATAGGCCTAGCCATGCGCCCTCTAAGAAAATTGGGGCTACAATGGGTATGTTTCTGAGCAAAGGACAAACAGGGGTATCCATTTTGGGGTGCAGGTCTTTATTCATATATGTGCTGTACAAAAAAAAATTCGCCTTTAAAATGACAGAATTACCAAAAAAATGAAAATCGTAATTTTTTTCTTCTGCTTGGCTTAGATTCATACAAAAACCATGAAGTCAAAAAAGACATTGTACCCCTAGATAAATTCGTTAAGGGGTCTAGTTTTCAAAATGGGGTCACTTGTGGGCGTTCTCCATCGTTTTGGTCACTCAAGGGCTCTACAAGTGTACAATAGGGCCTAAATCTCATTCAAGCAAATTTTCTGTTCGAAAAGTCACCGGTTGCTCTTTTCATTTTGGGCCCCATTGTGCATTCAGACATAAGATCAGGGCCACAATGGGTATATTTCTGAAAACAGGACAAACAGGGGTATCCATTTTGGGGTGCAAGTCTTTATTCATATATGTGCTGTACAAAGAAAACGCTTTTAAAATGACAGAATTACCCAAAAAAATGAAAATCGTATTTTTTTCCTTATGCTTGGCTTAGATTCATTCACAAACCGTGAAGTCATAAAAGACATTGTACCCCTAGATAAATTCGTTAAGGGGTCTAGTTTTCAAAATGGGGTCACTTGTGGGCGTTCTCCATCGTTTTGGTCACTCAAGGGCTCTACAAGTGTACAATAGGGCCTAAATCTCATTCAAGCAAATTTTCTGTTCGAAAAGTCACCGGTTGCTCTTTTCATTTTGGGCCCCATTGTGCATTCAGACATAAGATCAGGGCCACAATGGGTATATTTCTGAAAACAGGACAAACAGGGGTATCCATTTTGGGGTGCAAGTCTTTATTCATATATGTGCTGTACAAAGAAAACGCTTTTAAAATGACAGAATTACCCAAAAAAATGAAAATCGTATTTTTTTTCCTTATGCTTGGCTTAGATTCATTCACAAACCGTCAAGTCATAAAAGACATTGTACCCCTAGATAAATTCGTTAAGGGGTCTAGTTTTCAAAATGGGGTCACTTGTGGGCGTTCGCCATCGTTTTGGTCACTCAAGGGCTCTACAAGTGTACAATAGGGCCTAAATCTCATTCAAGCAAATTTTCTGTTCGAAAAGTCACCGGTTGCTCTTTTCATTTTGGGCCCCATTGTGCATTCAGACATAAGATTAGGGCCACAATGGGTATATTTCTGAAAACAGGACAAACAGGGGTATGCATTTTGGGGTGCAAGTCTTTATTCATATATGTGCTGTACAAAGAAAACGCTTTTAAAATGACAGAATTACCAAAAAAATGAAAATCGAAATTTTTTCCTTCTGCTTGGCTTAGATTTATTCAAAAACCGTGAAGTCAAGAAAGACATCGTACCCCTAGATAAATTCGTTAAGGGGTCTAGTTTTCAAAATGGGGTCACTTGTGGGGGTTTTCCATCGTTTTGGTCACTCAATGGCTCTACAAGCATACAATAGGGCCTAAATCTCCTCCAAGCAAAATTTCTGTTCCAAAAGTCACCGGTTGCTCTTTTCATTTTGGGCCCCATTGTGCATACAGACGTAAGATTAGGGCCACAATGGGTATATTTCTGAAAACAGGACAAACAGGGGTATCCATTTTGGGGTGCAAGTCTTCATTCATATATGTGCTGTACAAAAAAAAACTGCTTTTAAAATGACAAAATTACCAAAAAAATGAAAATCGGAATTTTTTCCTTCTGCTTGGCTTAGATTCATTCAAAAACCGTGAAGTCAAAAAAGACATTGTACCCCTAGATAAATTCGTTAAGGGGTCTAGTTTTCAAAATAGTGTCATTTGTGGGGGTTCTCCATCGTTTTGGTCACTCAAATGCTCTACGAGTGGGCAGTGGGGACTAAATCTACTTCAAGCAAAATTTCTTTTCGAAAAGTCACCGATTGCTCCTTTCATTTTGGGCCCCATTGTGCATACAGACGTAATACTAGGGCCACAATGGGTATGTTTCTGAGCACGGGACAAACAGGGGTATCCATTCTGGGGTGCAAATCCTAATTTTCATGTGTACTATAGAAAAAAGTCCTGTCTTTAAAATGACATATTTGCAAAAATATGAAATTTTAGTTTTTCTCTTCTAAATTGCATTGACTCCTGAAAAAAAACTGTGGGGTTAAAATACTCATGACACCCCTCAGTGAATACGTTAAGGGGTGTAGTTTTTAAAATGGGGTCACTTGTGGGGGTATCTATCATTTTGACTCCTATGAGCCTTTCCAATCTTGGCTTGGTGTAGGAAAACAAAGTGTTCCTCAAAATGCTGAAAAGTAATGTTAAATTTGTACGTCTCCTAAATGGTTAAAAAAAACCAAAAGTTTTTCCAATGTGCACCCAAAATAAAGTAAACTGATGGAAATATATATCTTAGCAAAAATTTCTATATTATGTTTGCACATTTTTGAGATATTGCAGTTGGAAATGTGAAAAAATGACGATTTTTTCAAAATTTTCCCTATTTTGGCGCTTTTAATAAATAAACACAAATTCTATTGGTCAATTTTTTCCGCCGAAATGAAGTACAACATGTGGCGAAAAAACAATGTCAGAATCGCTTGGATATGCAAAACCTTTCTGGTGTTTTTCCATGTTAAAGTGACACATGTCAGATTTGCAAAATATGGCCTGGTCATTAAGGCGCAAACAGGCTTGGTCACTAAGGGGTTAACCCCTTAGTGACAAAGCCTGTTTGCGCCTTAGTGACGGAGCCAAATTTTGGAAATCTGACATGTGTCGTTCAACGTAGCATAACTCCATAAAGGCTTTACATATCCAAGTGATTCTGACATTGTTTTTTCGTCACATGTTGTACTTCATTTTGGTTGTAAAAAGAGACACAAATATAATTTGTGTATATTTATTAAAAGCGCCAAAATTGGGAAAATTTTGAAAAAATTGTCATTTTATCACATTTTCAACTGTAATATCTCAAATATGTCCAAACATACTGTACAAATTTTTTATAAGATATATATTTCCATCTGTTTACTTTATTCTGAATGCACATTTGAAAAACTTTTGTGTTTTTTTAACCATTTAGAGGACATACAAATTTAACATTACTTTTCAGCATTTTGAGGAACACTTTGTTTTCCTGCACCAAGCCAAGTTTGCAAAAGGCTCATTAGTGTCAGAATAATAGATACCCCCCCCCCAAATGACCCAATTTTAAAAACTACACCCCTTAATGTATCCACTGAGGGGTGTCATGTGTATTTTGACCCCACAGTTTTTTTCAGGAATTAATTAAATTTAAAGGAGAAAAAATAAAATTTCATATTTTTGCAAATATGTCATTTTAAAGACATATTTTTTCCTATAGTGCCCATGAAAATGAGGATTTACACCCCAAAATGGATCCCCCCGTTTCTCCCGTGTTCAGAAATATACCCATTGTGGCCCTAATCTTATGTCTGGATGCACAACGGGACCCAAAATGAAAGGAGTAGTCGGTGTCTTTCAGAACATAAATTTTGCTTGAAGGCGTTTTAGACCCCATAGCACTTTTGTAGAGCTCTTGAGCGGCCAAAACCAAAGAGAACCCCTACAAGTGACCCCATTTTGAAAACTACACCCCTTAACGAATTTATCTAGGGGTGTACTGACCATTTTAACCCCAAAGTTTTTGAATGAATTCAAGCAAACAAAAGGAAAAAAATGTGATTTTCGTTTTTTTTGGCAATTCTGTCATTTTAAAAACTGCTTTTTTTGTACAGCACACACATGAATGAAGACTTGCACCCCAAAATAGATACCCCTGTTTGTCCCGTGTTCAGAGACATACCCATTGTGGCCCTAATCTTTTGTCTGGATGCACAACAGGGCCCAAAATGAAAGGAGTAGTCGGTGGCTTTCAGAACAGAAATTTAGCATGAAGGTGATTTAGGCCCCATAGCACACTTGTAGAGCCCTTGAGCGTCCAAAACGACAGAGAACCCCAACAAATGACCCCATTTTGAAAACTAGACCCCCTAACGAATTTATATAGGGGTGTACTGTGTATTTTTACACTACAATTTTTGAATAAATCTAAGCAAAGCAGTAGGAAAAAAATTACAATTTTCATTTTTTGGCAGTTGTATCAATTTAAAAACAGGTTTTTTGTACAGCACACAAGGGATGAAGACTTTTACCCCCAAATGGATACCCCCATTTGTCCCGTGTTCAGAACCATAAGCCTTGTGGCCCTAATCTACTTAAAGGACACATGGCTAGGCCTATAATAGAAGGAGCACCTGTTGGATTTCAGGGTACAACTGAATAAATTCCATGCCCCATTGCCCACTTATAGAGCCATTGAGTGGCCAAAACGATAAAGAACCCCCACAAATGACCCCATTCTAAAAACTAGACCCCTTAAAGAATTCATCTAGGGGTGTACTACGTATTTTGACCCCACCGTATTTGAATAAATCTAAGCAAAGCAGAAGGAAAAAATTACAATTTTCATTTTTTTTTGGCAATTTTGTCAATTTAAAAACTGGTTTTTTTGTACAGCGTACATAGAAATGAAGACATTCACCCCAAAATGGATACCCCCGTTTGTCCCGTGTTCAAAAACATACCCATTGTGGCCCTAATCTACTTACAGGACACATGGCTAGGCCCATAATGGAGGGAACACCCGTTGGATTTCAGGGCACAACTGAATAAATTACAGGCCCCATTGCGCACTTGTATGGAATAAAAATTGACACCTTAAACTTGCCGAGGTGCGGCGGTCTCACACAGAAGGCGCTCAACAAGCTGCTCCTGGAACTGCATGAAGGTGAGCGTTCCCGGGGCTTCTTGTAAATTACGGATTACAGGTAGCGGTCTGAATAACGCCGGGCTTACGCAGCCGTAGGCGGAATCCGCTTGCGGAGGCCTGCAGCGGATCCCATCTGTGAGCCCGGCTGTGACCCTGCGTACGGCCGCGTAAGATACTGCGCATAACTGCCTACTCACACGGGCGGTCATGTGCAGTACTTTTTTTTTGTTTGCATTTCCTGCACCGTCGCTCAGCGATGACGCGGGTACCCGCAGCCCGTATATAACGTAGTTGTGTATGGGCAGCGGGTATATTTGCGACCATGGAGCACAATGGGCTCTATGTTGCGGATATCCGCGGTAAAATAGAACATGCTGCGTTCTCTTTTCTGCGAGTGGATTACACAATTCCAACCCACTAATGTGAGCAGAATTGTGTAATCCAATGCGATTGATCTGTGTATTACTGCGGACCTTCAGAAGCCGGGAGCCAGGAGTTTTTAAATTTGCCGGGGGCTCCCGGGCTTCTGCGCGTGCGCGTGACGTCATCCTCTGGCACGCATGCGCAGAAGGCCGGTGGCGGGTGTGGGAGGACCAGATCTTCAGCGAGCAGCGGGGAGAAGGCGGATGAGTATTTTCAGCTGCCCTGGTGGATCCGATCCATCAGGGCAGCTGAATAACTAACTTTTTTCACTGTTGTATTTACTTTTTTGCGATCGGCGCTATCCATTGCATAGCGCCGATCGCAATACCGGGGGGGACTGCCCGCATCCTGGAATGACAGCTCCATGCTGTCGGCTACCTGCGGGCACTGACAGCATGGAGCTGTCACGTCCTCAGGCAAGTGGGCATTAATCCAAAGAGGATGCCTAAAACTACGTCCTCTAAGATTAAAGCCCACTTACTGAGGATGTAGTTTCCCGATGGGCAGTCGTTAAGGGGTTAATAGAGTGATTCCATAATTCTACTCTCACGGAAAGTGGATGAAAATTCCAAGTGAAGACCAACCGGTTCGGCTGTTCCTCCATTGATGGACCCTTCAAAGAATGAGACTTCACTGTTCAAGTTCATTCACAAAAGCAGAATAAACGAGACCTTTGACAGTGAAATGAGAGAATCTTTCTTGATAATAAAAAGAATTCCTCAGTGTTAGATGCTAATGACGAGGTAATTAGTATCATCTGCAATCTTCAATACACTTCAAATATAAGGATTACAGTATATGGTATTTGTATGTGACACAGCAATGAGCACAATCCACATAAGGCTGTATTAACAAGACTGGTGGCGAGTCGAGCCCGAAATTCTTGGGTGCAACTCACATGGCATGGAACACGGACACCACGTGTATTAGGAGACCATACATCTGCAATTACAATTCTTGTAGAAGACTCGCATGATAATGGGATATGCTGTGATTTATCCGTCTCGCAGCATCCCTGCAAGAGAAACATCTCCCATATAAATAGACCCATTAAACAATAATGGTGCTATTTTTTGTTTGAAGACGTCCGTCGGGGTTCACTTACTGTATATTGCCAGCCTCTCTGCTGTCAGAGCCTATCCAACGTGTCACCTCATGCAGTACTGGCTTTATCTAGCATATAGCGCTGTTGTATAACGGCAGAAAAAGAGTAAGCCCCCTAGGAAAACCAGTATACAAATTGGATTGGAAAGGGTTAAATTGAATTGCCCATTTAAATCAAAGGGGCATGCTTGCGTTTTTTTTTACAAAGTGCATAAAAAAAAATGACAAACGTTGGGAATATGCGTATTTCAGTTACGTAAATACTAGAGATGAGCGAGCACCAAAATGCTCGGGTGCTCGTTACTCGAGTCGAACTTTCAGTGATGCTCGAGAGTTCGTTTCGAACAACGAACCCCATTGAAGTCAATGGGTGACTCGAACATTTTTGTATATCGCCGATGCTCGCTAAGGTTTTCATTTGCGAAAATCTGCAAAACACAAGAAAGTGATGGAAGCGACACAGCAACGGATAGGGCAGGCGAGGAGCTACATTTTGGGCTGTATCTCAAGTTCCCAGGTCCCACTATTAAGCCACAATAGCGGCAAGAGTGAGACCCCGTACGCGGGATGAATTGTCAGGAAGGGCTTAAATATATAAGCCCTTCCCTACAATTCATCCAGAAATGTGTAAAAATAAAAAATATATATATACTTACCTGGTCCCGGCAGAACGATGTTAGCCCATTGAATTCAATGGAGCCGGCAATACAGCCGACTCCATTGAAAGCAATGGGCTGCCGGCGATCGCGGGATGAATTGTCGGGAAGGGGTTAAATATATAAGCCCTTCCCTGCAATTCATCCAGAAATGTGTAAAAATAAAAAATATATATATACTTACCTGGTCCCGGCAGACGGAGTTCAGCGCGACAGGCTGCAGTTCTCCTGAACTGCTCTGAACAGCTGTGAGTAGTATTCAGCAGCTGGGGATTTAAAATCCCCGCCTGCTGAATCAGATGCCTCTTATTGGTCACAGCCTGACCAATCAGAGGCATCCCCTCACTCACACCCATTCATGAATTCATGAATGGGTGAGTGAGGGCTGCCTCTGATTGGCTCAGCGCAGGGACCAATAAGAGGCATCTGATTCAGCAGGCGGGGATTTTAAATCCCCGGCTGCTGAATACTACTCACAGCTGTTCAGAGCAGTTCAGGAGAACTGCAGCCTGTCGCGCTGAACTCCGTCTGCCGGAACCAGGTAAGTATATATATATTTTTTATTTTTACACATTTCTGGATGAATTGCAGGGAAGGGCTTATATATTTAACCCCTTCCCGACAATTCATCCCGCGATTGCCGGCAGCCCATTGCTTTCAATGGAGTCGGCTGTATTGCCGGCTCCATTGAATTCAATGGGCTAACATCGTTCTGCCGGGACCAGGTAAGTATATACATATTTTTTATTTTTACACATTTCGGGATGAATTGTAGGGAAGGGCTTATATATTTAAGCCCTTCCCGACAATTCATCCCGCATACGCCGGCAGCCCATTGCTTTCAATAGAGCCGGCTGTATTACCGGCTCCATTGAATTCAATGGTCAGTGCTCGTTTAATCGAGACGAGTACCGCGTGGTGCTCGTCTCGAGTAACGAGCATCTCGAGCACCCTAATACTCGAACGAGCATCAAGCTCGGACGAGTATGCTCGCTCATCTCTAGTAAATACCTATACGTACATATGAAGGAACCCTAAGGCCATTTTCACGTAAGCGCAATATAGGATGAGCTCACATTCTCACTTTGACATTATGATCTCCTTGTGATTTTTACATTTATCACCTATCCTAATGAACCATAATTGCTCGGTTTAAACGTGAGCCGACGACTGAGCGACAAACGAGAAATGTCCATTCTTCTTTCGTTGCTCTGTTTCAGCGGGACTAAAAATCATCGTTGGCTCGCGCACTTTTCATTGTGTTTCAACACTCCCCACTCAGTGTTTTTTACCATAGGAATGTGAAGCCCTGAACAAGAAGTGAGTGATTCTCAACGATAATCTGCCTGTCTAAACAGGCTGAGCGAGTGTGAAGGAGTTAGCGGTGACGTCACTCGCTCATTTGCTTGCTCAAATGAGAATCAGCTCATCTAAAAGGGGCATAAGGATAGGTCATCAATATTTTATAGACAGGGGTTTGGCTCTTTGTATTGCTGCCAATCAGCTGTTTCCCAGAGCTACTGTCAGCTAGCACTAGCACAGCTCCATACATTGTGCAGTGGTGCCGAACAGTACTGCAGGCTCAGTCCCATCCAATTGAAATTTCAGGCAGCAATTTTGGGCTAAATACTGCTTTTCATTGAAGACATCTGTAGACAGAAGGCTCGCTCTTCCTTTTACAGTTCCTTGCAGGTGGTGCTATAAAGTTACATGACTTTGTAGCACCATGTGCAACTTTGTAGCGACACAAAATCGCGATATCGCCATGAGAAAACGAAGTAATATCACACAACAGCAATTCAATATCACTGTGATTTTGTCACAGCGATATCATGTTGCCTGTGTGGAAACGACCTAAGGCTGGTTTGACAAGGGCTACAAAATCGCACGATTTCGTAGTGATGTGACAGCACTACAAGACGCATGTATGTGAAGCCCCATGCTTTCCAATGGGATCTTTTACATGAGCGATGTTTTGTAGGCTGCTACATTGTAAGAATACAAAATTGTGTCATGCTCTATACTGCCATGATTTGCTATGTTTTGTAGCTCATGTTTCCCTGTGGAGCCTACTTGGAGCATGAACTTGCGATTTTCATACGATGCGGTTTAAACATTAGAAAGTCCTATTAACTTTCCCACTATAAAATCGCGCAATTTTATTGCACGAGAAAATCACGGGTAGCAGCGACACGATGCTACATTTTCCCCAAGAAAAAGCATCAGTGACTGGACAAAATTGTGTGTACATAGCAGTGATATTGCAGCGACTTTTTTTTTTAGCAGCGATATCGCTGCTGCCTGTCTGAAAGAGGCCTAAAATCCATGCTGCAGATTTATTTGGAAAACAGCATCCACGTGTATTCTGCTGGAAACACTCGCAAATTTTCGATATGACAAATCTACTACGTGAAGATTAGAGATGAGCGAACGTACTCGTCCGAGCTTGATATTCGTGCGAATATTAGGGTGTTCGAGATGCTCGTTACTCGTAACGAGTACCACGCGGTGTTCCGGTTACTTTCAGTTTCCTCTCTGAGACGTTAGCGCGCTTTTCTGGCCAATTGAAAGACAGGGAAGGCATTACAACTTCCCCCTGTGACGTTCAAGCCCTGTACCACCCCCCTGCAGTGAGTGGCTGGCGAGATCAGGTGTCACCCGAGTATAAAAATCGGCCCCTCCCGCGGCTCGCCACACATGACTTGTGACTTAGCTGAGGGAAAGTACTATCGTGCTGGAGCTGCTGTAGGGAGAGCGTTAGGAGTTAGTGTAGGCTTCAAGAACCCCAACGGCCCTTCTTAGGGCCACATCTACTAGTGTGCAGTACTGTGTTAGCACAGTATTTATTTTTTTTTTTCCAAAATTGGATCTGCAGAGCATTGCGCCCTGCAATAGGGACAGAAGTGGGGGTTAGGCAGGGAGAGTGTTAGGAGTTAGTGTAGGCTTCAAGAACCCCAACGGTCCTTTCTAGGGCCACATCTATCCGTGTGCAGTACTGTCCAGGCTGCTGTTAGCAGTGTTGCATTTTTTTTTTTTTTCTCAAAACCGGCTGTGCAGAGCATTGCACCCGGCATTAATACTACAGGGATAGAATTGTGTAGGCAGGGCCAGAAGACATACATTATTCATTGAATACACGCAGTGTGGGTGTTCCTTGTAAAAAGCAGGGAAAAAATTCTATTTGGCCTGCCTCTTACAGTACTCAGGGCTCTGTGTACGTGTGTGCTGTGCGCTGAACGTTCAGAAAAAATCAGACGCAGTCAGCTACGTTTTACCGCAGGCGTGCGGCAATTTTTTTCCTGCATGGGAAATCCCTGATCTGCTGTAGGTAGCGAATTACTTTGCATCACTGCAGTTCTGGGACAAATTGGCAGGGCCACAACACAGTTATTAAACTTAGTATTCATTGAATACACGCAGTGTGGGTGTTCCTTGTAAAAAGCAGGGAAAAAATTCTATTTGGCCTGCCTCTTACAGTACTCAGGGCTCTGTGTACGTGTGTGCTGTGCGCTGAACGCTCAGAAAAAATCAGACGCAGTCAGCTACGTTTTACCGCAGGCGTGCGGCAATTTTTTTCCTGCATCGGAAATCCCTGATCTGCTGTAGGTAGCGAATTACTTTGCATCACTGCAGTTCTGGGACAAATTGGCAGGGCCACAACACAGTTATTAAACTTAGTATTCATTGAATACACGCAGTGTGGGTGTTCCTTGTAAAAAGCAGGGAAAAAATTCTATTTGGCCTGCAGGCTTGCGCCAATTTATTTCCTGGCTGTGAAATCACTGGTAATACAGCATGCTGAGGGGTAGGGGTAGGGGTAGGGCTAGAGGACGTGGACGCGGCCGAGGACGCGTAGGCCCAAGTGAGGGTGTGGGCACAGGCCGAGCTCCTGATCCAGGTGTGTCGCAGCCGACTGCTGCGCGATTAGGAGAGAGACACGTTTCTGGCGTCCCCACATTCATCGCACAATTAATGGGTCCACGCGGGAGACCTTTATTAGAAAATGAGCAGTGTGAGCAGGTCCTGTCCTGGATGGCAGAAAGTGCTTCCAGCAAGCTATCATCCACCCAGAGTTCTGCGCCGTCCAGTGCTGCAAATCCGAATCCTCTGTCTGCTGCTCCTCCTTCCTCCCAGCCTCCTCACTCCACTACAATGACACATGCTCAGGAGCGGGAAGACTCTCAGGAACTGTTCTCGGGCCCCTGCTCAGATTGGGCAGCAGTGGTTCCTCTCCCACCAGAGGAGTTTATCGTCACTGATGCCCAACCATTGGAAAGTTCCCGGGGTCCGGGGGATGAGGCTGGGGACTTCTGCCAACTGTCTCAAGACCTTTCAGTGGGTGAGGAGGACGATGACGATGAGACACAGTTGTCTTGCAGTGAGGTAGTAGTAAGGGCAGTAAGTGCGAGGGAGGAGCGCACAGAGGATTCGGAGGAAGAGCAGCTGGACGATGAGGTGACTGACCCCACCTGGTGTGCAACGCCTACTCAGGACAGGTCTTCAGAGGGGGAGGCAGCAGCAGGGCAGGTTGCAAAAGGCAGTGCGGTGTCCAGGGGTAGAGGCAGAGCCAGACTGAATAATCCACCAACTGTTTCCCAAAGCGCCCCCTCGCGCCATGCCACCCTGCAGAGGCCGAGGTGCTCAAAGGTCTGGCAGTTTTTCACAGAGACGCCTGAGGACCGACGAACAGTGGTGTGCAACCTTTGTCACGCCAAGATCAGCCGGGGAGCCACCAACAACAGCCTCACCACCACCAGCATGCGCAGACATATGATGGCCAAGCACCCCACAAGGTGGGACGAAGGCCGTTCACCGCCTCCGGTTTGCACCGCTGCCTCTCCCCCTGTGCCCCAACCTGCCACTGAGATACAACCCCCCTCTCAGGACACAGGCACAACCGTCTCATGGCCTGCACCCACGCCCTCACCTCCGCTGTCCTCGGCCCCATCCACCAATGTCTCGCACCGCACAATCCAGCCGCGCTAGCGCAAGTGTTGGAGCGCAAGCGCAAGTACGCCGCCACGCACCCGCACGGTCAATCGTTAACCGTCCACATCGCCAAATTTATCAGCCTTGAGATGCTGCCGTATAGGGTTGTGGAAACGGAGGCTTTCAAAGCTATGATGGCGGCGGCGGCCCCGCGCTACTCAGTTCCCAGTCGCCACTACTTTTCCCGATGTGCCGTCCCAGCCCTGCACGACCACGTCTCCCGCAACATTGTACGCGCCCTCACCAATGCGGTTAGTGGCAAGGTCCACTTAACTACGGACACGTGGACAAGCACAGGCGGGCAGGGCCACTACATCTCCCTGACGGCACATTGGGTGAATTTAGTGGAGGCTGGGACAGAGTCAGAGCCTGGGACCGCTCACGTCCTACCCACCCCCAGAATTGCGGGCCCCAGCTCGGTGCTGGTATGTTCGGCGGTGTATGCTTCGTCCACTAAAGCACCCTCCTCTTCCTCCTCCTCCTCAACCTCTGTCTCGCAATCTAGATGTGTCAGCAGCAGCAGGACGTCGCCAGCAGTCGGTGTCGCGCGGCGTGGCAGCACAGCGGTGGGCAAGCGTCAGCAGGCCGTGCTGAAACTACTCAGCTTAGGAGATAGGAGGCACACGGCCCACTAACTGCTGCAGGGTCTGACAGAGCAGACCGACCATTGGCTTGCGCCGCTGAGCCTCCAACCAGGCATGGTCGTGTGTGACAACGGCCGTAACCTGGTGGCGGCTCTGCAGCTCGGCAGCCTCACGCACGTGCCATGCCTGGCCCACGTCTTTAATTTGGTGGTTCAGCGCTTTCTGAAAAGCTACCCACGCTTGTCAGACCTGCTCGTAAAGGTGCGCCGGCTCTGCGCACATTTCCGCAAGTCCCACACGGACGCTGCCACCCTGCGCACCCTGCAACATCGCTTTAATCTGCCAGTGCACCGACTGCTGTGCGACGTGCCCACACGGTGGAACTCTACGCTCCACATGTTGGCCAGGCTCTATGAGCAGCGTAGAGCTATCGTGGAATACCAACTCCAACATGGGCGGCGCAGTGGGAGTCAGCCTCCTCAATCCTTTTCAGAAGAGTGGGCCTGGTTGGCAGACATCTGCCAGGTCCTTGGAAACTTTGAGCAGTCTACCCAGGTGGTGAGCGGCGATGCTGCAATCATTAGCGTCACCATTCCTCTGCTATGCATCTTGAGAAGTTCCCTGCAAACCATAAAGGCAGCCGCTTTGCGCTCGGAAACGGAGGCGGGGGAAGACAGTATGTCGCTGGATAGTCAGAGCACCCTCCTGTCTATATCTCAGCGCATTCAGGAGGAGGAGGAGCATGAGGAGGATGAGGAGGAGGGGGAAGAGACAGCTTGGCCCACTGCTGACGGTGCCCCTGCTGCTTGCCTGTCATCCTTTCAGCGTGTATGGCCTGAGGAGGATGAGGAGGAGGAGGATCCTGAAAGTGATCTTCCTAGTGAAGACAGCCATGTGTTGCGTACGGGTACCCTGGCACACATGGCTGACTTCATGTTAGGATGCCTTTCTCGTGACCCTCGCGTTGCACGCATTCTGGCCACTACGGATTACTGGGTGTACACACTGCTCGACCCACGCTATAAGGAGAACCTTCCCAGTCTCATTCCCGAAGAGGAAAGGGGTTCGAGAGTGTTGCTATACCACAGGACCCTGGCGGACAAGCTGATGGTAAAATTCCCATCCGACAGCGCTAGTGGCAGAAGGCGCAGTTCCGAGGGCCAGGTAGCAGGGTAGGTGCGGAGATCGAGCAGCATGTACAGCCCAGGCAGTGCAACAGTCTTTAAGGGCCTGGACAGCTTTATGGCTCCCCACCAAGACTGTGTCACCGCTCCCCAGTCAAGGCTGAGTCGGCGGGAGCACTGTAAAAGGATGGTGAGGGAGTACGTAGCGGATCGCACGACCGTCCTCCGTGACGCCTCTGCCACCTACAACTACTGGGTGTCGAAGCTGGACACGTGGCCTGAACTCACGCTGTATGCCCTGGAGGTGCTTGCTTGTCCTGCGGCTAGCGTCTTGTCGGAGAGGGTGTTTAGTGCGGCTGGGGGAATCATCACAGATAAGCGTACCCGCCTGTCAACCGACAGTGCCGACAGGCTAACACTCATCAAGATGAACAAAGCCTGGATTTCCCCAGACTTCTCTTCTCCACCAGCGGACAGCAGCGATACGTAAGCAATACGTAGGCTGCACCCACGGATAGAAGCTACGTTCTCTCTCACCATCCAAAACGGGGACATTTCTGCTTCATCAATCTGTGTCTAATATTCCTCCTCCTCCTCCTGCTCCTCCTCCTGAAACCTCACGTAATCACACTGAACGGGCAATTTTTCTTAGGGCCACAAGGCTCACTCATCTAATTTTTCGAAACAATTGTTATATGTTTCAATGCTCTTAAAAGCGTTGAAACTTTAACTTGAACCAATTTTTCGTTAAACTGGGCTGCCTCCAGGCCTAGTTACCACTTAAGCCACATTAACCAAAGCGATTAATGGGTTTCACCTGCCATCTTGGTTGGGCATGGCCAATTTTTACTGAGGTACATTAGTACTGTTGGTACACCAATTTTTTGGGGCCCTCACCTACAGTGTAATCATAGCAATTTGTATGTTCTTCGCCTGCACTCATGGTACAGAAGTGTGTGTGGGGTTGGCCTACACTTTAGCTACATAAATGTTACTTGGGCCTTGGCTATACTGCAGCTACTGAAATGGAACTAAGACTGCGCTCCCACTATACTGCTGCTTCGGAATTGTTACTGGGGCCTGTCTTGAGTGCTACTATTACTGACATGGAACGAAGACTGCGCTCCCGCTATACTACTGCTTCGGAATTGTTACTGGGGCTTGTCTTGAGTGCTACTATTGCTGACATGGAACGAAGACTGCGCTCCCGCTATAATGCTGCTAGTGATATGTTAGTGGGGCCTGTCCTAATGCTACGGCTGAAATGTTACGAATTCTGGGCTCTGCCTATACCGCTGCTAATGGTATGTCTCTGGGGTGTGGAAACAGAGGCTTCCCAAAGACATGATGGCGGCGAGGCCATTTCCCACCAACGCGGTTACTGTTAAGCTGCATATAACCACGGACACATGGAGAGGACACGTAGTGCCTCAAAAACATCCCCCTCCTCCTCCAACGGGGAAAACATTCTTGGCAAATGCCTTTGTATTGGTTCGTCTGGTGCCAGTCCAAGAATTTCACCTTTACCGACACTACAAGAGAGCCCCCCCACCATCCCCCCGCCACGGCCCACTTAATCCTGGCCAAATTCCGAAAACCAACAAAATAAAACCGCGCTACTAGGTCCGCAGTCACCACCACATTACCACCAACGCGGTTACTGTTAAGGTGCATATAACCACGGACATGTGGAGAGGACATGTAGTGCCTCAAAAACATCCCCCTGCCACGGCCCACTTAATCCTGGCCACATTCCGAAAACCAACAAAATAAAACCGCGCTACTAGGTCCGCAGTCACCACCACATTACCACCAACGCGGTTACTGTTAAGGTACATATTACCAGTCTGACTGGGGCATGCAGACACCTTGACAGAATGAATAGTGTGTGGCACATAGGTTCCCCATTGCTATGCCCACGTGTGCAGCTCCTGATGGCGGTGGCACAGGATTCTATTTCTCATTGCTTCTGTACAGCATTGTGGGCTATCGCCCCGCCCCTTTTAAAGAGGGTCGCTGCCTAGCCGTGCCAACCCCTCTGCAGTGTGTGCCTGCGGTTCCTCCTCATGGCAGACGCACTTCTAAATAGACATGAGGGTGGTGTGGCATTAGGGCAGCTGAAGGCTGCGCAGGGACACTTTGGTGTGCGCTGTGGGGGGGAGGGGGGGCGGTTGGTCAGCATGTAACCCAGGAGAAGCGGCAGCGGAGTGTCATCCAGGCAGTGATTGTGCTTTGTTGTAGCTAGTGTGGTGCTTAGCAAACGTATGCCATGCTAATGAGGGCTTTTCAGAAGTAAAAGTTTTTGGGAGGGGGGGGCCCACTCTTGCCGCTATTGTGGCTTAATAGTGGGACCTGTGAACTTGAGATGCAGCCCAACACGTAGCCCCTCGCCTGCCCTATCCGTTGCTGTGTCGTTCCCATCACTTTCTTGAATTGCCCAGATTTTCACACATGAAAACTTTAGCAAGCATCGGCGATATACAAAAATGCTCCGGTCACCCATTGACTTCAATGGGGTTCGTTATTCGAAACGAACCCTCGAGCATCGCGAAAAGTTCGTTCCGAGTAACGAGCACCCGAGCATTTTGGTGCTCGCTCATCTCTAGTGAAGATTTGAATTCCCTTCCAGAAGTCACATTCAGCACATTGTAAACTAAAAGGGGTAAAACTTATTGAACTTTAGGAGGAATACAAATTACAATGAAAACAAATGTAATGACCGGCTTTGAAGTTAAAAGGATTGTCCAGCTTTAAACTGTTGAGGGCCTATCCTCAAGACAGGCT
The DNA here is from genome assembly GCF_035609145.1 of Eleutherodactylus coqui. Taxonomy (NCBI): domain Eukaryota; kingdom Metazoa; phylum Chordata; class Amphibia; order Anura; family Eleutherodactylidae; genus Eleutherodactylus; species Eleutherodactylus coqui. Next base: position 256,032,036 of record NC_089839.1, on the reverse strand, counting down.
GTCAGCAGTAGATCGATGGGGGTCTGCCTGCCATGACTCTTACTGATAGGTCATCAATAGTTTGAAGCTGGACAATCTGTTAAAAAGCTTGTCCGGATACAAGGTAATTTTTTTGTTTAATAATCCAAATCTGTTAAAATAAAATCATAGGTACTTACCCGTCTTCTCTTTCGGAGATCCAGCGCTGCAGCCCTGTGGTCCTACCGGTCTTTGTTTAGGAACACTTACCACTTGACTGGTCCAGCCAATCAGAGGATGTCACAGTCACGTGCCATTCTACTGACATCACTGCTCAGATGCTGGGAACTATGATGCCAGGCGAATAGCACCGGTCTGCTTCAGCCTCTGATTGGCTGCAGGAGTCAATTGGTTGTGTGCTTGGGTGGCCCGCTTGTCTTCTGCATCCAGCAGTTCTCTGCTCGGAGTGCCCAGCTGTTATACAGCCGAGCACTTCAAACGGGGATGAAGAACACAGCTGGACCACTCTGTCATTCATACTCCGCCTGTTTTCAGGGAGCAGGATACAGCTGAAACAATAGTATCAGCTGTATTCTGCTATGAATTCCTGATTCGGCATGCTGAAAGATCAGCAATCAGCAACGGCTTAACGAAAACTGCATGATGTCAGTGCAGTTAGACACAACGACTACTGGTCAAAAGATGGCTGTGAGCGATTTTTTAGCAAAAATCGTTGTGTCTAGATCAGCCTTAAGAGGATTAGTAAATAATAGAGATGAGCGCGTATACTCGCTAAAGGCAATTGCTCGAGCGAGCTTTGCCTTTAGCGAGTACCTGCCCGCTTGAGACTGCAGGTTCGGCTGCCGGCGCGGGGGAGCGGTGAGTAGCGGCAGTCAGCAGGAGGGAGCGGGGGAAGAGAGGGAGAGGGAGATCTCCCCACCGTTCCGCCCCGCTCTCCCCCGCAGCTTCGTGCCGGCTGCCGGCACCCGAACCTTCTGTCTCGAGCGGGGGAGATACTCGCTCATCTATAGTAAATAACAATGCTTTTACTATTTTAATAGATTTGGATCTATTTTTAAAAAAATCGTCTTGCATCCGGACGACCCCTTTGAATGAAAATGTTGACAGTGGTGTCCATTCAGTGATGTAATGATACAACGCTATATCCAGCAAGGTATATAGTAGTTACAGTTTTCATTGTATTGCTGATTCTTGCTCTTCACTCACGTGTTTCCTCTGTTTTTAATGCTTGGCAAATATGTTAGCACTTCTAAATCAATCGCCGTGCAATATTTCTGTCAAACTCAGACCATTTCTTTTTTGGCAAAAGTTTGTTCTTTAATATAAGCACTTAGAATTTAACACATATTCAAATGCAGCCAACATGTAACAAAAATACTAATGCAAAATCCAATAAAGTAATTTAAGACAAATCTATCTGCAAATGTTCTAATGGGTTATTCGGTTAGTGCTTACAGTAAGTCCTTTCCAGATGTTAAAATTACCTGAATTTGTAAGCAGTGAATTAATTGACATAAATCTTCACTATATAAGAGAGGGTTTTACCGTCTCGTATTCCTTTTATCTCTGCTACCCTTGTTTTAAGCACATCAGATACAGTTCATTTAAAAGCCTTTTTTTTTCATAAATGTAAAAGCTACAAATGCAAAGCCGAGATAGAGGACTCCTCTGACTCCAATATTTGCTTTTAACACTTGTGTAACTTTAGGATTCTGGCAGTGTATGAGTTCTAAAGAGCTTATGCTGGCTTTCTTCCAATGATATTCACTTTATCCAAGAGGAAAGTGGGGACTGAAAACAGTAGATCTTAAGAAAAATGCAGAGTGCCCTTTAGTGCTTCTGCCCATATTCACCAAATAGTGAAAGCAGCTGAACCAGATGCTACGAATCCCTTGCTGATATAGTACAGGCATAACTGTATCACATTTTTTTGACGATTGCGAAGAACTATTTATTTCAAATAATAAATTGTTCTGCTATCTTGGGAGAACATATATGCCGAATATAATATGAACAGAGATTTAAATACAAAGCCTTGAAGTCAATTTTGCCAGTATTGATCTAAACAGATAACTTGAAAATTCTGTGCCGATTTAACATCTTTATATCATTTTAAGGTGGGCAAAAATATGGAAACACAGTATGAAATGTATTGCCTTAAGTTACATGGGACCATAAATCATATTTCAATAAGACACATAGAGACCGATTTTAAGGGGAGGTAATATGATACAGATGCTGCCAGGCAGAAGAGTAACAAGGTTCTATTGGTCAAGGGTCTGAGTCAGTGAGCTGCTGTTACCAGCTGGCTCCCAAAACCATCCAGAGCAGGGCAAGAGGTGAAGTAAATACAAATTTGGTGGAAAAGCTTTAAGCCAAAAGGGCAGCTCAGTGCAAATGATTAAAATCCCATGCATTTCATATGGTGTTTTCATATTTTTGTCCATCCCCTGTACATCGGTCACAATCTCTGATTTTGGCTAATTAGGCACAACAGGAAGAAAAGTAGGTAGCACTTAGGGTAATAGACCAGCCAAAAATAAGCAATGCAGAATCAATATTATCTCCCCAATTCCAGGTTGGCATATAATGTAGCAATTATCAAGTGAGAAATTCCACCAATTCAGAAATCGACTGTCTTCTGCAGCATTTATTGATAACTCCAGCAAGAACAGGCAGTAAGCTCAGCACCAAGAGTCCAGGGCAAAACATTTCAATGCAGGGAGGGCTTGCACCTTCTTCAGGCCGTAATATACGAAGCAATGAGATTAACCAAAAACATCTAACACTATAGGTTAGGGTGATAGTCTAGAACATATAAAAACATTAATGAGAATGAAAAGCCCATAATAAAACGTATAAAAATATGCATAAACTAAAATACTGTACATATCAGTATTAAAAAATGGTATACAGGTAAAAATATATACAAATATCAGCAAATCTAATTCTTGATGTGACTCCCTAAGGCATTTATCTTATTCGCTTGTCTCGCTAGTTCGCGGTAATTTAAAATCTTGTTTAATAAATAAATCTTGGTATTTGTATAGCGCCAACTTATTTCGCAGTGCTTTAATGTAATTTATTACCCCCAGCAAGCTGGGTACTTATTTTACTGACCTTGGAAGGATGGAAGCTGAGTCAACCTTGTGCCGGCTATCTGAACCATGCGGGGATTGAGCTCGTGAGTGAGAGTTTAGGATGCATTTCTGCTGTCGTAACACTGTGCGCCTCACGAGGCTCTACTTTCTTTGTTTTTGCTTGGACTTGTCTGATTGGTTTGGGTTTTTTTTCAGAGGCATTCCAGATCTACCACATATCTAAATTATTCACCATGCTGAATCACAAAGCATCCAATTTTTCAATTAGATTATACAAGTACAATAGGCCTCGTTTATTGAAACTCTGTAAAAAAAAGTTTGTTGCACATAGCAACCAATCATTATTCCTTTGTACATGAAAATGAAAGCTGTGCTGTGATTGGCTCTAGTAAAATGAAAGCTGTTTGGCTGCTATGAGCAACAAACAGTTGAACCTAGCCCACCCCCACAGTATTTTACCAAAAAGGATACCCCAGAACATTTGTGGGATAAGCTTTTAAAAGAACTGAGGAATTGGTACAATCCGAAGCGTCATGCGGGACCTAGGACACCGGATCCACAGCTAAGTATGGGGTCTCTGGGGGCGCCGTAACGGGCTCCGCTGCGGAATTCCACGGCGGAGACCGTCATGGCTGTGTGTAGCCGGCCTAAGGGCTCCTTCCCATGGACGGATTTCCGCACCGTGAAATCACCCGCCCTCATCCGTGGCATGCTCTATTTGCCGCTGGTGTACGCGCGGACGGCTTCCATTGCAGCCAATGGAAGCCATCCGTCATGCTATCTTCCGCTGTAGCACAGCGGAAGATAGTGTGAAACCGCTTCCCCGCCCACCGCCAGCCGTGGCGCGTCATGTGACGCTGCCGGCGCGTCATGTGACGCTGTGGGCGTGTTATATGATGCGGCCGACGCGTCACATGACGCTGCGGCGCATCATGCACTCTATTGCGCATGCGCACCGAAGCGTCACGGCTGTGTGCAGCCGGCCTAACAGGGATCATCACCGATGCAGTTGACTCCAATTGAATAGATTGCTGATGAAAAATTTCCTAAAAAGGAAATGTTTTGTATTTTTAGAATGAACACACTAAGGGCTCCTTCTCACGGACGGATTTCCACCGCGTTGCCCACAGCTATTAATAGCTCAATGCTCACGGTGCGGAGCTCTGCACCGTGAAATCACCTGACCTCACCCGCGGCATGCTCTATTTGCCGCGGGTGTACGCGCGGACGGCTTCCATTGCAGTCAATGGAAACCGTCCATCATGCTATCTTTAGTTGTGGGCGTGTCATGTGACATGGCCAGCGTGTCACATGAGCTGTGGCGCGTCACACCAAAGCGTCATGCGGGACTTAGGACGCCGGATCCGCAGGTAAGTATTGGGGTCTCTGGGGGGCGCTGTGATGGGCTCCGCGGCGGAGCCCATCACGGCCGTGTGCAGCCGGCCTAAAGGTTTAATTTTAAATCTAATTTTAAAAATGAAATCGGAAGGGTGGGGGGGGGTGAAAAAAGAGGAGGAGCGGTGTTGTCACGTACATTTTATTATTGCATATTTGCTTTGTTTTGTTAATTGTACTTCCTCCTTTTAGTGCTCATTTGCTATTGTCTTTGGATAGTGTTTTAATAATTAGAGTATTGTATTCCCTCATGCATTTTATATGATATATTACTTTTCTTTTATGGTTTTATGTTATCTCTAGTTTGCTACCATTTATATGGGAATGATATTTCATTGTATTTTACTAATCTTTTACCCATTGGTTTATAATCCACAAGTTTTGAACAGGTTTTTTTTTCATTATCTATATGCCTTAGAGAATCACGTCAAGAATTAGATTTGCATATATTTTTACCTGAATACTTACATTTTAATGCTCCTGATGGGGAGTGGATTCTGCATTAGTGTATACAGTGCTTTTCTTGGCTCTTAGGTGTACAGGGGTTACTTTCCTTGGGTTCCCCTGTTTTTCCTAGGTGAGTGTTCCATTGGTTTCTTCTGACACTTCCAATTGATTAGAGATGAGCGAACGTACTCGGTAAGGGCGATTTCGCAATCGAGCACCGCGATTTTCGAGTACTTCACTACTCGGGTGAAAAGTACTCGGGTGCGTCGGGGGGGCGGGGAGAGGCGTGGCAGCGTGGGGGGTAGCAGCGGGGAACAGGGGGGAGCCCTCTCTCTCTCCCTCTCCCCCCCACTCCCCGCTGCAACCCCCCGCGCCGCCACGGCGACCCCCGAATTTTTTCGCCCGAGTACGGAAGTACTCGAAAATCGCGGTATTCGGGCGAAAAAGGGGCATGGCCGAGCACGTTCGCTCATCTCTACAATTGATCCTTTGTATTTTTTGGTTTGTTCTTAATAGGCTCCTACATGCCTTGATTGATTTCACAAACACTTCATGATCCAACTTAAAATACTGCTTTGTGATTCAGCATGGGAAATAATTTAGATGTGTAGGAAATCTGGAATGCCTCTGAAAAAACAGAAACCCATCAGACAGATCTAGCCAAAAGCAAAGAAACCAAAATTACTGCGAACGAGTGAGACAAATGAACAATGTGACAAATGACTTAAGAATGAATGCAAAAGAGCCAGGATGTCAAGGATTAGAGACCTCAGAACAACATAAGGCCTAAATTCAAAAAGAAAGGGAAAAGAGCCAGGGCATCAAGAGCTGCAGAGACCTTGGAACAGAGTGAGGCCCAACTTCAAGTATTGTGAGAAAAAACACTACTTCAAGGACTAGAGAGACCTTGAAACAGCATGAAGTACAAATTCATAAAGAGGGAAAGAAACCACAGAATCTGACTTGAAGCATTGCAAATAACATCCAGGACATCAAGGACTGCAAAGACCACGGGACAGCATGAGACCTGACTTCAAGTATTGCCGAAAAGAACCATTACACCAAGGGTTGTAGAGACCTTGGAACAGCATGAAGGCCGAATTCAATAAGAAAAACAGATCCAGTGCATGAAGGGTAGCAAGCCATTCCAATTTATTGCTGGAAGGTCTTCAATATGATCCTCACAGGATTACGATCAACATCCAAATATTAACTAGCTTAAAGGGGTTGTCCCACGAAATCAAGTGGGGTTCAGCACTTCTGTATGGCCATATTAATGCACTTTGTAATGTACATCGTGCATTAATTATGAGCCATACAGAAGTTATTCACTTACCTGTTCCGTTGCTAGCGTCCCCGTCGCCATGGTGCCGTCTAATTTCAGCGTCTAATCGCCCGATTAGACGCGCTTGCGCAGTCCGGTCTTCTCCCTGGTGAATGGGGCCGCTCGTGCCGGAGAGCTGGTCCTCGTAGCTCCGCCCCGTCACGTGTGCCGATCCCAGCCAATCAGGAGGCTGAAATCGGCAATGGACCGCACAGAGCCCACGGTGCACCATGGGAGAAGACCCGCGGTGCATCGTGGGTGAAGAGCCCGGCGGCCATCTTAGTAAGGCAAGGAAGAAGTCGCCGCAGCGCGGGGATTCGGGTAAGTACTAAACGTTTTTTTTTTTAACACATGCATTGGGTTTGTCTCGCGCCGAACGGGGGGCCTATTGAAAAAAAAAAAACGTTTCGGCGCGGGACAACCCCTTTAATGTATATTCAGGACCTCCTGAATCTCCTCCAATGGCATAGGTAGGGTGAGATAAGGATCAAACAATTGGATACTAATTGTCTAATCCTTTTGTGGCATTCTTCCATCTCTACGTTCAGAAAACTCTGCCGAGCCAAACATGTATGTTCACCCTTAAGGTCCCATCCTGATTCCATTTTGCTTTCAGTGCCCATACAGTTTTCTGCAGGGAGAATGAAAAACTGAGGTGGAACTGACGCTGGACAGCCTAATGTAGTCTAAATAGAGTTTGAGAGTTGGGTTCAATGGAATTCATACATTTTTTTCCAAATTTTCATCAAGCTGAATTGTAAACATACTACGTAGTAATATAAAATCTAGCATATATGCGTTTTTAGAAGTGTTATATGCTAATTTAAATCAGACTGTAAGAACAAGCCAAGGCTCCTCTGGCATTGTGTCACGTCCAACCTGGACATATTTGTTATGTACTAAAAGAACAAATATACACACAGAGTATAAATGCAGGTAACACAAATGTATAAGGAAACGAAAAACAGAGAAACTGACCCTAAAGCTTCTACTATGAAGAAAACCCTACCTAGAAGCAGAACACTCGCTCTGATGAGGGCAAACTCACAGCAGGAACCTGGGACAACCTTGACTTTCCCTAGATAGTGACAGGGAATAGTGGCAAAAGTTTGATGTTACACACAAAAAAAAAACATTTGTACAGATAATAAGATGAAACTAAACCCCAGATAATAAGTTAATTACCAGACTGACTTATCTTTACTAACATGCAAGCCTGAAATACAAGTCTGGAGCTTCTGACGTGATATGAAACATCTTCAAACTTGGAGTATAACCAGCACCTTCGCTTCAGAAGAATTGGTTTAAATAACCAAACAATACAGACTAGATGAACAGCCAACTACCTCAGCCACTTAATTAATCGCTTAACAGCAAGGAATAGTTAACTCCCTGCTGAACAGTTTTGACAGAAAATGGACACATACCGACATGGTGCATCATGTGGGCCTACTGACTCAACACTGTCTGCCAGGAACAATGTGACAAATTGCTATATGTTTCCAACAACCTTTTTACTCCTTGAAGAGCAGTATTTCTGTGAAGAATTATAAGTTGTGCCTTTCTAAATGTTATTTATAAACTGTTACATTGCATCAATACTTATTGTATGTGATGAGTTGCCAGCATCATTAAGAACTGATGCCATATGTAAACAGTATAATATACAACAAAACTTCCACTAATTGTTTAGGAACTTTGAAGCAATCACTCTAAGTACAAACTTGTGGTTGGAGGGTTAGTTAACTCCGGCAAGCATGTACTTTCTCATCTGAATTGATAATTATAAAAAGGTCTCGTAGAACTAGTACATTTACCCTCTAAAGTACAGATATTTTCTCTAAGTTTAAGACCAACTTTCACTGTTTTTTGAGTTACAATGATTTAATCTTCTACAACATGTTCTCGTCAGAGGATTCAATTAAATTATGTCCCATTGAGCCACTTTTCACAAAACTGTACCTAGTAGGAAATGCGTCAGAGGGAGTTTGACTTTGTGGGTCAAAAGGCCTTGATCTATCACGTTCATATGTCCAACAGTGTATGTAGTGTGACATGACTCCCCAGTCAACTATAATCATGTAGAGGATTCAAAGCAAAAGTCGTAATGAATATTCATAAGCAGCTATTAATTAATCAGAAACACTGATGAAAATCAAGAGGCTCACAGCAGAAGTTCCATTAATGAAATTATATTTATTATATCATGCTAAAAGGATTGGCGCAAGACCATAGAAAAATAGCATGTGGATGACCAATGCCCTTTATCTTCTTTAGGCAAAAATCACAGGCTAACCAAGCAGCTGTCAGAATGCCATCCGATGCTTAATGGAAGCCAAATTTATAACTTAGGGAAATGATTCCATCTTTAGGCAGGAACACAGTGGTAACGTATAGTAGGGTGAGATGTAGCGACCCTGACCTCCCTACTTTATTCACTGGAGCCTAGCTATCTAGTGTGATACTGGTGACTCGAATGATCAAAAACGATGACTAAATCATTAGCTGCTTAAATGTATTTGTACCTGTTTATTTACTTTAATGAATCTTAGATTAAAGATTGTTTTTAATGGTAATCTTTCTGTGACACGCTTCTTTTAGGCAAGATGAGCATAGCCCACCAGAATATCAGAAGATCCCTCAGTGGGACCAATTTTTGATACAACATATAATCCCATTGTGATATGTGGAACAGGAAGTCCTCCAGAGTCGTAAGAGTTCACTTACACGTTTCAAACCATTGTGGTTTTTAGTTATAGCTATGGCTAAGAACAGCGATGGCTTGAAACATGTAGGTGAACACTTTTATTGAGGATGTTAAACCTATCTTAATACATACATAAAGCTTGGGATTTTAATTTCTGCTGATGCTGGAGGATTTCATGTTTCACATATCTTCCTACGATCTAGCTCTGTGTTTCCTTGCTCTGGTCACTGGCTGGCTGACTGTTTTCTAGAGTTGACCGAACATACGCTACCGAGCTTGATGCCCGTTCGAGCATTAGCGTACTCGATGGTGCTCGTTACTCGAACGAGCATCAAGCCGCATTTGACCCCGCCCCAGTTTTTGGCTCCTCCCCGCTGTGACGTGCCTGTTTTGGCCCCTCCCCGCCGCGACGCATTGGCAAATTTTTTGGCTAGCTGGCGAGAGAGAGAGAGAACGAACTAAGGAAAAAAAAAATAAAAGCTCGGCACCCAGCGTCCCACATACAAAAATGATCGAGTCTCCCATTGTAGTCAATGGGGTTCATTACTCGAGTAGAGCTCTTTACGAAAAGCTCGACTCGAATAACGCGGACTCAAGCATTTGGGTGCTCACTCATCTCTACTGTTTTCCCATGCTTTGTAACTTTTTGGTGGAGAGCTGAAAATTTATTTTTTACATTGTTAGATCTTAACCCCATTTGGAGCTGACCATGGCATTACATGGTACTAGGGCCATTTCTTATAAGTTATTCACATATAACCTACAGTAATGGATTATTACATGTCCTGCATGTGCAATGCAAAAAATGCTTACAATGCAATTGAGAGAATAGTCATCTATTCTGTACAGATGGAAAAGTAAGCTTTCAGAATCCTTTCTTCTGGTAGGCCCAAAGAATCTCAGACCTTGTGCAGTACTATAATTGTTTAGACAACTATGAAACTCTAGGTCAGTATCTTGAATGTGAATACCCTGGATTATAGAACTTCTGGACAGTAGGAAACATACAAGCCTCATCCCAAGTTAGCAACCACTACTAGAGGCTGAGGTTTCTTTCTGTTCGTAGCCACACTGGGTTTCACACATATAGAGTCTGCTTTGGCAGCCTGTTTAAAGAGGAATCCTGCCTAATATCCTTGCCTACGTATTAACATACCATTTATTACTTGTGAATTGAATGGCGTTGACCTTGAACTTAACCCTGCATCTGAATTCTTGTTTTTTTGTCTCTTTTCTTCAGATGAATTGCCTGGTACTTCTAGTTCGATCTCCCCCTGATTTTGATATGCCACCTTTTTTCTGATTGTGTTCATCTCCTCTTCTAGTATATCGCTTCCTGACAGTTCTCCTAGTGCCAGCCCTTAGCTCTGTTCCTGACTTAATCCCTTTTTCGGAATGTCCTAGCAGTGTGCCTGTTGGTAATCGATAACCACTCTGAGGACTGTGACCTAAGAATCTGACAGGGAAAGTCCATACCTCATTGGAAGGTTAAGAGTAAAGAACGGGAAATTCCTTATACTTGGCACCTCAGTTTAGTCAGCACTAAATCGATTGCAGCACAAGGGTCTACTTCTCTGGTGAGAATCGTAACAAGCAGCTTACTTATATTAGAGTCCACGAGCTGGGACCCCCACTGACTGCTTGATGAAAGAAAACTGTAGTGTGCATTTATTACATGTCTGAAACCCAACTGGGTATTAGCAAATGATGGATGGAGTCCAAACTATATAAAATGCTAATGTGTTAGTCTATGGAATCAAAGGCATGCTTTACTAACAGGTTTAGGGTACGGAGTAGAGGTTGGTGTATAAGTAACCTAATAGACCTTTTCTGAAGGATTGGAAGGTTGGTCTCGGTGTATTAGAAGTTGATGCATTAAGGGGCTACATAACGAGCAGTTCACAAAGTTCTCTCAGAACTTCAGACTACTAATTGATGCACAGGGTGTGTAATTGCTTATTCTTTTTTAACTATTTGTTAACATTATATGGTTCTCATCACACAGTGTTTTAGGCATTTCATAGGTGCCATTTTTAAGCAGGCTGTTTTGTCATGTTTTTTTAATGCTTTTTTTTCAAGTCCTGTAAGGATGTCTATAAGAAAACATATGAAAAGATGCCACATCTAAAGCGCACTCTGTTTTAAACTGATAATGACTAAAACTTGCACCACAAACCAAAAAAAGTTACACTATATGTTTTATATTTGGCTGTTGGCTTCCAGCTAACATTTGGCCATAGCTTTTTTGCCAAAAAAACCCTGCAAAAATGAGAAAATGCAACAAAAAATCTAGAGCTTTTCCTAGGGCTTATTCACACATCCATGTTTCTTGTCCATGCACTGTTCACGTTTGCAACAGGCTACATACAGACAGTACATGGACCAATTAAGTTTAACAGGCCTTTTCAGACATACTTATTTTTTCTAGGACTTGTAGTCTGTGCAAAAAAAAAAGCAGTATGTCCAACTTCCGTCGACATCATGGTGAAGTGTAGGAGATGCAATGTCCACTGTCCCCGTTGCAAAGTAGCACAAGGACGTGTATCCATGTGCTGTCCAATTCGAGTTGCGCTCAAGAATCTCGGTGGCTATCGCATACAGAAGTATTTATAAACCCTTACAGACGTTGTGCGTAAAACCACCACATCAGATAAGTGCATTATATTCAAGTGTTAAATTGTAGCTTAAATGGGTTCTGTACTTACCTATTGCATCCCCAGGAAGTCTCCTTACTGCATCTTCACCTCACCAACCTTCTCCCGGCTCCTGTAGTCCCCCGGGTCACCTCACCTCAAGCCGGACAGATCCTTTTCTTCCTGTTATGTAGTGTACATTGCTGGTATTCTCCTTCCTGACTATCAATGTACACTGTGTCACTAGTGATATAGTGTTCACTGCCTAGCAGGGAATACTGATCCTTGGCAGCCTGCTTTAGTGCACAGGTGTGGGGTATCGCCGCTATACATACTACATAAACACTAGCGCAAGACTCGAGAAACTGGGGATCGGCATTCTCTACTAGGCAGTGAACGCTACATCACTAGTGATGTAACATACATTGACCTGCAGGAAGGAGAATGCCAGCAATGTATGCTTCATAACAGGAAGAAGATGATCCGGCCGGCTGGAGGTGAGGTGACCCAGGGACTGAAGGGGCCAGGAGAAGATCCGGCAGAAGAATATCTGCTAAGGAGACTGCCGGGGGAGGAATAGGTAAGTAAATAATTTTTTTTCTTTAATGACAAAACCCCTTTAAAGAATACATGCCACTATGGTATATAGCATATCAGGGGCCATCCTTAGCTGTCAGAAGGAGCCAAAAATGGCAGACGGAGCAGGAGCACTGTGAACTGAAAGTGCAGGTACTCTTTTACTCTTGCCTTAGGTTTGCTCATGCAGACATGTAAGTTTGTTTTTTTTTTTAGTTTTTCTGTTTATAGTAATATGTTTGAGAGTTTGACTTGCAATCATAAGTCATATTAATGAAACATTCTAGCTATAAATTCCTATTTCTGTAAAGTTATGTTGCCGATGTACCGATACAGAAGTTGATGTTTTCACTCATCATGAAGAAAAAAAAATCCTGACCTAAAAATAAAAATGGTGAAAGCTAATGGAAAAGACAATACGTATTAAAAGGAAAAATGTCCAGATTAAATTGTTCTTGACATGTACAACAATGATCCAATTTTGTGACCTTGAGGACAAATTTTGATCTGCATCGAGATTTCAGCATTTGCTGTTGGCTGCATTTACATTATAAAATGTCTTTTTATGCATAAAGAAAGTAAAATGCTCTCTATAATAGCACATAGTCGATTTCCTTACTGACAAGATGAATAAATCAGAAGACGTTTACACTCCGAGTCTGGGTTTTGATACATTTAGATATTTTTACATGTAATGTGCACAATATAAATGAATGACTCTTTATGTTTATGTTTACCCCCAGGAATACAATTTGTGAAGCTGATTTAAGAGCTTACCATTTCGAAATGTGTTTTTGGATTACAACTGAGTGTTTCTGCTATTCCAGCGGTTGCTTGTTTTAGAAATCTCAGTCTCGAATTTGTAGGGTTGATTGTAGAGCTTTATACGGGTGTTTCATTTTGGGTAGTTTCTCACCTTCTCATGACACTGTAACTATTTGGACTTTGTACATTATATTTAATATATCATTGGCGTAAGCTTAACCCCTTAGTGACTAGCCCATTTTATTCCGTATGAACAACTAATTTTTCAGGTTTCTTTTGCTGTCGCATTTCTAGAGCCATAATATTTTTACTTTTCCATCAACAGAGCTCTATGAGGGCTTGTATTTTATGGGATGAGCTCTAGTCTTTGCTTATCCCATTTTTGGGAACATATAGCATTTTGATCACCTTTTATTGTTTTTTTTTCTCCTTAGGAAAGATTAACAAAATTTGCAATTTTGACATGTTTTTTTTTTTTGCTTACCATGTGGTATAAATTATATGTTAAATTTTGTGGGTCCATACAAGTACGCCAATACCAAATTTGATATAGTTTTTTGGATATCTTCCTACCCTTTCACATGGGATCTGTGGATGATTACATGCTCGACCTGTGAGAATGTAACCATCCACAGATCACACATATCAGAGATATGTGAATGCGCCAATGGTGCCTATCCCCCATGCGAATGACTGATCCACCAAACCTGAAGACATGAATACATCAAGATGGCCTGGGTAGAAGTTTCAGCTCAGACAGGAAGGAGAACTGATGTAAAGCAAGAGAGTGTCTAGAAGAGAGTAGTACACTTGATGGGAAACCTTTTTGTTTTTGATGAGATAGTTTTACCATGAATGATCGCCTGCAGTATTCTGGAGTAGTTCCAGATTTCTGTCAAGAAAGTGAAGTTGGCTACTTAGTAGAGTAGAAACAGAAAAGGACAGCAGTGAAATGGTGCAGCAAACTCAAAAGAAAAACTTTGTTGTATGCTGCAACTTTTGTTATTGATAAAAGACTGAGTGTGACAGCGCAAGGGCACTTGGTGTAAGAAGTGACTGATAGCGATACTTCCTGTTAGATAGTCAATCCAGATTTACTAGGGCCTTTACTGTATTCTAACCCAACATCCTGGAATGGTGTAGTTCAGATAATAACAGACCTTTAAGTGAAAGTAAAGTGGGCACCATCTTGTATGAAAATGATTTTTACAGAATCTTCTTCAAGTTGGGGAAACAACCAGTTTTGCAGCAAGTCAAGGTACGACATTTCTTTCACAGTTCACTCTGCGAAAAAAAAATGGCCAATAAACTTTCCTTGTAGAAATGGTGCAAAACACATTCACCTCTGGTGAGTCTCTTTCACGTTCAACCACTACACAAGGATTTCCAGTCCCCCATATTCTAATACTGTAGCGATTAACCTTACCAGAGAGATGAAATCTTGAGTCCTCCAAAAAAAATTAGTAGTGCCAGAAAATTGTCCTCTTTCATATCCTGCCGAAGTGCATAAAAAAATTCAAACCTTGTGTTATGGTTGTCTGTAGTAACTGCAACTTCTAAGGCTTCATGTGCAGACAATCAGAACACCGCATACTGTTGGTTGAGGAATTCCAAGCTCAAAGTTTGCTTTGGTCATGGATTTCCTTGATCTGCAATCAATAGTGCATTCCCCAAAAAGGGCCAAATTGGCTTCTGCCTCATAAGGTTTTTTTTTTGCCTTCCTCTGGATCAACAAGAGGAGGGGGGGGGGAAGGGTGAACTAGATGGACATTGTCTTCTTTCAGGCTAACATACTATGTTACTATGTCTAATACGCTCCATATGTTCATGATGTGTGCGTACGCAACTAGTACTTTTCTTTTTGCATATGTAACCAACTTCAACAAATTTTTTGTGCCACTCGTAAATATGCTTGTGATAAAGCAGCTGTTTTTGGAATCAATGCCGGAACTCACATTGCATTTAAAAAATACATTCACACTTAACAAAGTCAAGCACATAAAATAATTTCTCTGATGATGTCACCATTTTACTATAAACTGTAAATGACAAGAAATAGAACTGCGGTATAGTGGAAAATGAAACTTACTGGCATGTCATGAAAAACTTTGAACCTTCCTCTTTTCAGTGATGTGCAGATTATATACCTGTCTCTTGTACTTTGTAACTAAATCCCCAAATCTTTCTGAATGACCCTGTATCTGATTTTTTTTAAATTATTTTGCCAACAACTTGATAGCATACTAAAAAATATATTATCAAAAACTAAGGCCCAATGCACATGGGTGGATTTTAGTTGCGGAATCTGGAGCAGGCGTCTGCCTCCGGATTCCGCAACAATAACCCTCCATTGCATGCTATGTAAAAAAGAATGATTCTTCATGCACATGAGCGGAAACCAATTGCGGTTTCCGCTCATGGATGAAAAATCGCAGTATGCTCCATCTTCCTACGATTCCTGCATGGACGGCTTCCATTAAAGTCAATGGAAGCTGTACAAGCTGCAGCCCGTCTGCAATTGGCATTGTAAACAGGCGGCTGATTTTGTGGGGAAAACAGGAGTTAAAAAAAAAATCTGTACTGCGCATGTCCGATGACGAGCCATGCGGACCATCCACAGTATAGAAACAGATGACACAGACAGGTACGCAGAGCTGCCGGCCGCAGATTCCCCATGCGAAATTCGGGCATGCCCATGTGCATTCGGCCTAAATCCCACACCCTCAGGTAGAAAAAGGTATAATAAATAATAAAATTAGAATAAAAAACTATTACAATATTAAAGTGATCCTCCAGTCCTGGAGACCAGAGGGGGGAGGGATGTTACTTGTTGAACTCAGTTAGTTCACGTGCCGATTCCAGCCAATCAGGAGGCTGGAACCGGCTCACATCATGGGGCGGAGCTACGTGATGATGCGTACAAGGGGGCGGAGCCAAAATGCCGATGCTGCCGAGCGGAGCCGAAGGGAGAAGAAGGGAGAAGACGGATCTGCGCAAGCGCGTCTAAAAAGGCAAGAAGACACCGAAATTAGACGGAACCATGGCGACGGGGACGCTAGCAACGGAGCAGGTAAGTGAATAACTTCTGTATGGCTCATATTTAATGCACGATGTATATTACAAAGTGCATTAATATGGCCATACAGAAGTGTATAGACCCACTTGATTTCGCGAGACAACCCCTTTAATGCACTACAGCTCACAGGAGCAGAACTGACCAATCCAAAAGCACTACCAATGCATAGTGTTACCGCGTAGTAACAGGAGAGCTTCCAATAAGACCGAATAGAGTCTTGTACCATCTGGATCCATGGTGCAACACTGCAAACAGAGGTGGTCAGGTAATATTGCCTCCCGCCCAGGACAAATTTTGTCATCGGACCAAAATACTGCTGTAGCAATTGTTAAAGTATTCTTGTGGTAAACTCTGAACTACCGTAGAACAAGGGTACATTTTTTGTTTGCATTGTTCAAAGAACTGCTGCCAAACTAACATTGATATCTGACTACTGGCATGGCCAGTATCTCCACATATGCCCTACATGTGGAGACTGTTTATACGAAAAGGCTAGATTATTGATAGAACACGGTTAATGTGGTACACATTTCTTCTGCAAAAAGCACATTAGAAAGCTAAAGTATCTGAAGAGGTGTGCATGGAATATCTGGTATTTTATACTATGTATCTATACATAATGACCAGTGTTAGACTACCGATCATTGAACGGTAACACTGGAATGGAAACACAGGTATACAGCACTTAGATGTACAGATGGATATTCTACATATACACAAGTTGGCTTTAATAAACTTTACTTATCCCTGGCTTCACACATCCTATTTTACACATGGAGAACATATTTTATTAGGTGACTTCAATATAAAGACCTCCTTAACATACCAGAACTAACAATGCTTGAGATTGTATTTGCTGTTATTGGAGTTCAGACATTTGCACTGTAATTTTCCATTTTATGCTCCAAATGGTTTAGTGTTTTATCACTGCAAGCCAGGTATATTATGTAGATACTATAGGAGTCAGAATTTTTCTTCTGTCTGATTCCTGATATACTGGAAGAACATAGCTAAGTTAATACATTTTAAGGGTATGTTCCCTTACTGTATATTTATTCTGGATTTTCCACAGTGGAAAATCGGCAGCAAACCCGCACAAATAATTATTTGTTTAAAATGTAATGATTGTGGAGAAGAAGACAAAAATGTTCCTATACCCATCTGCTTTTGTAGAGTTTAAATTAAGTTTTATTTTATTTTAAACGCATTTGAGCATACAAAATAAAGAAAAGTTGTGTGCAAACTTTTCAATAGTTCAACAATTAAAAAAAACACTAAAATCGAAATTCTTGTAATGAGCACTTTTCTTTCGAGATTTGATTTGCAGCATTTTTGACAATATGTAGAAATTCTTTAAGGCTAGAACAAGTCTGGACTGTTTTGTATTGTGTAGAGAGGCGTTGAGCGAAATTGGATTTAGAAAAAGATTTAAGCCATATTTTTCTAATAGTTGACACATATCCTTTGTAACACACACATTGTGTACACTAGCTTGCTCAGCTGTGCCTATTTAATGCAAGAGATCAGGAACTTGACTCTGTATGTTTTTCATTCCAGGTTGCGGCATTTCTCAATTTGAGAAGATAACTTTTTAATTACTTTAATAAGAACCAAATGGTTAATCTTTAATAAGAAGCAGATGACCCTGACCTCTCTCACTCCATTTTTTAACAGAAAAAGAATGTTTTATATGTCGAGAAAGTGAGAAGGACCAAGAGCGGCTGCAAAACTTTTGTGACTGCACAGATTTAACTGTACACCACCAGTGTTTGCTGACATGGATACAGAAGGTGAGCAACTGACTCTTGCAATGGGCATACAAATGATAAAGGTTCCGAAAGACCTACGTAGTTTATCTATCTTAATGGTGTCTGAAAGGTCACATTTTCCGAATATCACTAAAACCCTCACAAAGCATCACAATGGTTAAACTATAAACACCATGCAAGAGTTAATTGATCTCAAGATCATAAAGGGGTTTTGTCATAAAGGTGTTTTATTATAGGCCATAAAACACTGAGTTGTCCTGCTGGGCGCCACTATTTTCCTGGAATAGGCCATGTGCAATCTGCTGACTGCTGGGACTTTAGATTACTAAAAACCACAGAATGTCCAAATAAAACACCCATAAAGTATTCAAATAACAGGGGCATTATTTTTGCAAACATGACCAACCTCTGTCCCCCAAACCTCTCTTAATAATCTTAAATTGATAGCCATTTGATTTATATGGAAAAGCCATCGCCCCAGAATCAACTATAATACTCTGGTGTAACACAAGTCCTCTGGAGGGGTAGGTATCCCTTACTTTTATATGTATCATAAAGTGGTTGCTGGCACATGTATTCTTGATCTTTTTTTATAGTCTTTAAATAAAACAATGACCCATGAAAACATTTTCTTTCCTGTTCACCCAACTGCCTTATTATGGATTACCCTTTCTCATTGGTCAATACTTGCCACAGTCCCCTTTTGGTTTAGGATATAGACATAATTATGAGATCCATCAATAGCTGCCTTCCTACAGACCAGGAACCCCCCAGGTGGACAATCTGCAATTCAATATCAGTTTAGGGGGCTTCTACTATTTGGATTAACCCCACCATCCTCATGGCCTAGAGTATGAGATGTTAGGTTACTTTTACACTTGCCATAATTTCTGAAAATAGCAATTATGGGTTTGCCTGGGTATGATGTTCTCCAGCCAGCCAATCCCCACTGGTCTGCTGCACATACACTACCGTTCAAAAGTTTGGGGTCACATTGAAATGTCCTTATTTTTGAAGGAAAAGCACTGTACTTTTCAATGAAGATAACTTTAAACTAGTCCTAGCTTTAAACAAATGCACTCTATACATTGCTAATGTGGTAAATGACTATTCTAGCTGCAAATGCCTGTTTTTTTGTGCAAAATCTACAAAGGTGAATAGAGGCCCATTTCCAGCAACTATCACTCCAGTGTTCTAATGGTACAATGTGTTTGCTCATTGGCTCAGAAGGCTAATTTATGATTAGAAAACCCTTGTGCAATCATGTTCACACATCTGAAAACAGTCTAGCTCGTTACAGAAGCTACAAAGCTGACCTTCCTGTGAGCAGATTGAGTTTCTGGAGCATCACATTTGTGGGGTCAATTAAACGCTCAAAATGGCCAGAAAAAGAGAACTTTCATCTGAAACTCGACAGTCTATTCTTGTTCTTAGAAATGAAGGCTATTCCATGCGAGAAATTGCTAAGAAATTGAAGATTTCCTACAACGGTGTGTACTACTCCCTTCAGAGGACAGCACAAACAGGCTCTAACCAGAGTAGAAAAAGAAGTGGGAGGCCGCGTTGCACAACTAAGCAAGAAGATAAGCACATTAGAGTCTCTAGTTTGAGAAACAGACGCCTCACAGGTACCCAAGTGGCATCTTCATTAAATAGTACCCGCAAAACACCAGTGTCAACATCTACAGTGAAGAGGCGGCTGCGGGATTTTGGGCTTCAGGGCAGAGTGGCAAAGAAAAAGCCATATCTGAGACTGGCCAATAAAAGAAAAAGATTAAGATGGGCAAAAGAACACAGACATTGGGCAGAGGAAGACTGGAAAAAAGTGTTGTGGACGGATGAATCCAAGTTTGAGGTGTTTGGATCACAAAGAAGAACGTTTGTGAGACGCAGAACAAATGAAAAGATGCTGGAAGAATGCCTGACACCATCTGTTAAGCATGGTGGAGGTAATGTGATGGTCTGGGGTGGCTTTGGTGCTGGTAAGGTGGGAGATTTGTACAGGGTAAAAGGGATTCTGAATAAGGAAGGCTATCACTCCATTTTGCAACGCCATGCCATACCCAGTGGACAGCGCTTGATTGGAACCAATTTCATCCTACAACAGGACAATGACCCTAAACACACCTCCAAATTGTGCAAGAACTATTTACAGCAGAAGCAGGCAGCTGGTATTCTATCGGTAATGGAGTGGCCAGCGCAGTCACCAGATCTGAACCCCATTGAGCTGTTGTGGGAGCAGCTTGACCGTATGGTACGCCAGAAGTGCCCATCCAACCAATCCAACTTGTGGGAGATGCTTCTAGAAGCGTGGGGTGCAATTTCACAAGCTTACCTCAACAGATTAACAGCTAGAATGTCAAAGGTGTGCAATGCTGTAATTGCTGCAAAAGGAGGATTCTTTGACGAAAGCAAAGTTTGATGTAAAAACAATGTTATTTCAAATACAAATCATTATTTCTAACCTTGTCAATGTCTTGACTCTATTTTCTATTTATTTCACAACGCATGGTGGTGAATAAGTGTGACTTTTCATGGAAAACACAAAATTGTTTGGGTGACCCCAAACTTTTGAACGGTAGTGTATATATCAGCCTCTCTGGCTAGAGGATTCTGGTTTCTCAATACCCTAGTGTTTGCAGTATGGATGTTGTTGTGTAGGTATGAACAGTGTTGAATTCTGTGTGTCTATGCAGGTGGCTGAACATGGCATGAACAGGCATGGTTGTGAACTGTGTCCTTTTCTGCTTGGATCATTGACATCTTGGGTGTGGCAGGTCCTAGGTTCCAGTAGGGGATGACTGCCACATGTGCAAGCAAGATTCATGGGTAAGTTGTCTTGTAGAGTAAGGGCGCACGAGACAACGAGGACCCTTTTTGTGGGCTTGTGGGCTTAAGTGTCTTGGCCAAGACATGCATCTATCTATGCATGAGGGGATATTTTGTGAGTGTTTTTGGGTGGTTTTGAGTCTTTGTTTATGCCTGTCAGTGGTTCAGTTTGCAGCTTTTGTTTCGGTTCAGTTGGAGGTGTAGTTGGAGCAGGTCTGAACCTTTCTCCTGGGTGAAAACTTTCCACATTCAGTTAAGTGCTTTTTTTTCTTTACTTTTGCTTTTGTTAGACTTTATGGTGTTTAGTGCATCTCTCCAGGTGCCTTACCAGGGATAGTCAGGTCCTAGGTAAAGACTTACCAGGACGCCTACCCTGCTTTTAGGTAGGGGTTCCCCTGATTCGTAAGGGACAGGTTTCTCTAACTAATTTTTGCCTTGAGTGGTGTATTCTGTTTCAGCATAGTATTGTGTGTGCTTTTTGCGGTTACGTTACAGTACTCTTATAGAATAGTCTAAGCTATGCCCTTTGTTTGCTCTTTTACTGGCCAATGGTGGGGACTGACTCCAACTTAATATTTTATTTTTAGCTATTCCACTCCATTACTCAATTTGAACTGACTTGTCTCCAAAAATTCTCATTTTTCTATTAGGTTTCTTGGTCTATGCTCTGCTAAGAGATGGAGGGGATGACACTGTCTCAGTACTTGATTTTCTCTTTTTCTACTAACGGGAATCTGAGCACAACAGAACGTTTTCTCCTGATGAAATTTAAATAAATCCACTATATAAGAACTCACTCAGACAAGCGTATTTTGCTTGTGTATCATGTCAAAAGCTCATTAATTTACATTGGGCAATTTAGATCTGTGTTTTTCACGCATACCAAAAAAAACACAGCATGTCCTATTTTGGTGAGAATTAAGTACCATTTTCATAGTCTGGTGCATAAAATGTGCAGTAAATACACATGTTACATGCATATTTGCTGCCTAATATGCAGGATGAATAAGCTAGTCTGAGCGAGCCCTAAAGGAGATGCCAGGAGAAAAACTATAAACTTTTGTCCCACTAGTTTAGGTGATCTATTACCCCAGATTCTTGTTGGTGTTGCCTCATTGATATAGGTACTCATAGGAACATCTGATCGGATTGTCTACTTCTATAATTCTTCTGGAAGGTAATACTCCCTATATTAGGTTTGTGGAGGATTACACACACCTACACCTGAAATTTCTCTGCTCTTTTTATACACTAATTGTCAAAAAACACCACCTAACAGTCTGGTCAGAAAGACCCAGATGGTGGGCAATTCGTTGATTTGACCATCTAGCTTTTCGCATTCCAATAATGTGCTCCCCTCAAACTCTGTTAACATGGCGAAACATCTTTGATTGATTCAAAAAGGTATGTCTAGTGGTGAGCAAGCTCTATGCAAGTGGAAAAATAGGTCCACTCCTCACAAGTAGCCTCTGGGAGCCTTTTTAGAGGCCAAGGGTGGAACCACTTTTAGGGCCTCAGGTGGCAGGACCATTCATCTAATCACGCCAGAACTCTAATCATTGGTATACCTACCTGTGTTGTAACAGCATGCCGAGTTTTGCAGCAAAACGACAACTCCTTCTAGGTGCTTGATTGTTTTGTTGACAATGAGTGTAGTTTGTAGCATGTCTTAACTGTATGATGCTGATGAAAGAATTGATGCTAACAGACAAAAAGTCTCATGGTTTCTTTATAAAACATGGTATTACTGGGTTTCATTCCATTCTTCACAAGCCATGCAATCTTTGGATGGCCTCTAATGTTATTGATCATATTTCCTTATATCTCCCCTCTTTTTTCCCATCTTTTCTTTTCCGTTGTTACTTCCACCTCCTAGTTCCTATATGAATGTGATATTCTATCTATATCTCCATAGAATAATTCCATCATTTTGTTTGAAATTTTGTAACTCTATAATGTGAATAATGTGTTTTTCATATGCCCCAGTATTACTCACAGATACTTTGCTTTCAGCTCTCCATTGAGCCTGACCAGTCCTTATGTCGCAACCACTGAAAAACACCTGCATAGCATAATGCTCCCACCACCATGCTTTACTTTGGGTATTATGGTGGGCAGGTAATGAGCAGTTTAGTATGGATTGGAGAGGAGTGAGTCTGATGCGAGAAAGGCCAATAAATAGTGAGTTGCAGTAGTCGAGTCTGGAGTGGATGAGGTCGACAACGAGTGTCTATAGCATGTCGGTGATGAGGAACGGCTAGATTTTAGCAATATTTCTGAGGTGTATGTAGCATGTTTGGGCCACAGATTAGATGTGGAGGGTAAAGAAGAGGTCAGAGACCAGTGTGACCCCAAGGCAGTGGGCGTGCTGTCTGGCAGTTATGATGGTGCCAGACACTGGAATGGAGATGTTGAGGGGAGGTCAGTTGGAAGGCAGAAAGGCGAGGTCACTTTTAGAGAGGTTAAGTTTGAGAAAAAGGGAGAACATAGTATTAGAGACAGTGGACAGACAGCCGGTGATATTTTGGAGCAATGGTTCAGAGATCTCACGGGAAGAGGTGTATAGTTGGGTGTCGTCAGCGTAGAGATGGTATTGGAGGCCAAATTTGAGGATGGTTTGTCCAATTGGGGCTGTGTAGATAGAGAAGAGAAGTGGACCAAGGACCGAGCCCTGGGGTACCCCGACAGCGAGAGGAACATAGTAACATAGTATGTTAGGCCAAATGGAGACAATGTCCATCTAGTTCAGCCTGTTTCAACCTCCTTGTTGATCCAGAGGAAGGCAAAAAAAAAAAACAAGAGGCAGAAGCCAATTAGCCCTTTTGGGGAGAAAATTCCTTCCCGACTCCCTAATGGCAGTCAGACTAATCGCTGGATCAACCTCTAATAGTTGCTACCTGTCTGTAAGACCCGGATCAACAACCCGCTGGTCACCTAAAATTTATATCCTGTAATATCCTTCCACTGTAGAAAGACATCTAGTCCCCTCTTAAACTCCTCTAGGAATTTTGCCATCACCACGTCCTCAGGCAGAGAGTTCCACAGTCTCATTGCTCTTACAGTAAAAAACCCTTTTCTGTGTTGGTGATGAAACTTGCTTTCTTCTAGACTTAGAAGATGTCCTCTTGTTACTGTGCAGTCCTGGGTATAAACAGATCATAGGAGAGATCCTTGTATTGTCCCCTAATGTATGTATACATAGTTATTTGATCACCCCTTAACCATATTTTTTCAGGGGAAAATAATCCCTCTCTTCATAGTCCCTTCATTCCATGTATTAATTTAGTTGCCCTTCTTTGACCCCCCCCCCCCAAGTGCTGCAACATCTTTCCTGAGCACCGGTGACCAGAACTGTGTGCAGTATTCCATGTGGGGCCTAACAAGTGCCTTATATAATGGAAGAATTATGTTCTCATCCTTCACCCCTATACCTCTTTTAATGCACCCCAAGACTTTATTAGCTTTTGCAGCAGCTGACTGGAATTGGTTACTCCAGTTAAATCTATAATCCACTAGTACCCCCAGGTCTTTTTCCATCTCACTTTTCCCTAGCAGTACCCCATTTAGTGTATATTGGTGACATCCGTTTCTCCTGCCCATGTGCATAACCTTACTTTTATCAACATTGAACTTTATTTGCCATTTTTTTTGGCCAAGCCCCCAGCTTATCTAGGTCCATTTGTAGCCGTATATTATCCTCCGTTTTATTAATTATCTTGTATAATTTTGTGTCATCTGCAAATATTGATATTTTACTGTGCAGCCCCTCAATCAGGTCGTTGATGAATATATTGAACAGAATGGGGCCTAATACTAAGCCCTGTGGCACCCCGCTAGCGACGGTGGCCCAATCAGAGTATGAACCGTTTATTACCACCCTCTGCTTTCTATCTCTGAGCCAATTCTTTACCCAGATACACACGTTTTCAGCCAATCCAAGCTGTCTCATTTTGTATATCAACCATATTATGCGGTACTGTCTCAAATGCTTTAGAGAAGTCCAGATATACGAGATCAATAGACTCTGCCAGGTCCAGCCTAGAGCTTACTTCATCGTAAAAGCTGCTCAGATTGGCCTGACATGATTGGCCTCATGAACCCATGCTGCTGAGAAGTTATTTTGTTGTTCTCCTTGAGATATTCTACGATGGCGTCTCTCAGAAACCCCTCGAATATTTTTCCAGTTACTGAAGTGAGACTTAACCGCCTGTAGTTTCCAGGCACTCTTTTGGACCCCTTTTTGTATATTGGAACTATATTGGCAATGCGCCAATCCAGCGGTACAACCCCGGCCTTGATAGTATCCATAAATATTAGAAATAGCAGCCTAGCTATCACATCACTTAGTTCACTTAGTTCCCTTAGAACCCTTGGGTGTATTCGATCTGGGCTTGGCGATTTATCGATTTTAATCCTCTTTAACCGGTTCCACACTTCTTCCTGTGTTAGGTATGTAATATATTTTGCGTGGGGCTCATTTTATTCCCCTGCATCTCATGTGGCATTTTCTTTTCATTCCTGAATAACTTTAAAAGAAACTATTTAATAGGTTTGCCTTCCCTCCATCATCTTCAATGATTTTTCCTGCATTATTTGTTAAAGGGCCAGTGCTCTCAGTGCAAATCATTTTACTGTTAATATAATTGAAGAATAGTTTAGGGTTGTTTTTGCTCTCTTTGGCTATCAGTCTCTTTGCCTCCTCCTTAGCAATTTTGATCTTTTCTTTGCATATTTAGTTTTTTTCCCTGTAGGATTTTAGCGCTTCTTTGCTGCCTTCTTGTTTTAGTAGTTTAAATGCTTCCTTTTTTTCGCTTATTGCCCCCCTTACAGTCTTGTCGAGCCACAATGGTTTCCTTTTACTTGCAGTTCTTTTATTTTTAAAGGATGTGGACTGCTCACATGAGGTGATTGGGATCTTTTTAAACTTATCCTATTTTCGTCTGTACTGTTATTTTTGAGGATGTTGTCCCAATTAATGTTACCGATAGTAGTTCTGAGCTGATCAAACTTTGCTTTGCTGAAGTTTAGTTTATTTGTTGCTCCCTGATAAGGCTTCTTATTGAATGACAGCTGGAAGTTAATTAGATTGTGGTCACTAGTCCCCAAGTGCCCCTCAACCTGCACCCCCATTACTCGGTCCAGTTTGTTAGTTAGTACTAAGTCCATAGTGGCCCTCCCTCTAGTTGACTCCTGCACTAGTTGGGTAAGGTAGTTATCTTTAATTGTTCTCAAGAACTTATCACCCTTGTGAGATTTCCAGGTTTTATTATCCCATATTATATCCTGATAATTAAAGTCCCCGTGATAATTACTTTGTTGTAGTTTGATACCACTTCTATCTGCCTTAATAGTAAGGTTTCAGTTTCTTCTATTGCTTTTGGTGGAAATAAATAGGAGATGCTGAAAGAGCGGTCAGAGAGGTAGGAGGAGAACCAGGAGAAAGCAGTGTCCTTTAGGCCAATAGAGCGGAGTATAGTGAGAAGGAGGTCATGGTCAACTATGTCAAATGCAGCAGAGAGGTCAAGGAGGAATAGTAGGGAGTAGTCACCTCTAGACTTTGCCGTCATCAGGTCATTTGATACTTTTGTGAGGGCGGTTTCGGTCAAGCGTAGAGAGCAGAAACCAGACTGGAGGAGGTCGAGGACAGAGTTGTTAGACAGAAAGCATGTGAGGCGCAAGTAGACCAGGTGCTCTAGTAATTTTCAGATGAAGGGGAGGTTTCTCATGGATCGGTAGTTGGCGGCATCGATCGGGTCAAGGGTTGGTTTTTTAAGCAGAGGGGATATTATGGAGTGTTTGAATGAGGAGAGGAAGGTACGAGAGGTTAGGGAGAGATTGCAGATGGTGGTGAGGTGAGTAAAGACAGCTGGGGAAAGGGACTGGAGGAGGGGAGAGAGTCGCTAGCGCAGGTAGTGGGGCAAGCGGCAGAAAGCAGCCTGGAGAATTCTTTCTCTGTCATTGGTTCTAACATAGAAAGTGAGTGGGTGCTGGATGCAGTGCTGAGGAGACTGGGATTGGGGATAGCCATGCAGTTTTTGGAGATTTCTTTTCGGATGTTGTCGATTTTTTCTTTGAAATAGATGGCTTGTTCTCCAGCACTGAGATCTGTAACGGAGCCTGAGGAAGGAGTGGACGGTGTCGAAGAGTTGTTTGGGGTTGTGGGATAGTAAGGAGACAAGGGAGGTGAAATAAATTTGTTTGGCATGGGGAAGGGCTCAGTTATAAGTTTTAAGCAGGAATTTGAAGTGGAGGAAGTCTGTAAGCAGCTTTGATTTTCTCCATAGCCACTTGGCGCACCTAAAGCACTACCGGATGAAGCGCGTTTGAGACGTGAGCCAAGGTTGCTGTGGTCTGTTGTTGACCGCTCGGGTCACAGGTGGTGGTGCTTCATCCAGGGCACATCTGAGGGTAGTGTTCGGCTGCCAGGTTAGGGCAGGGGAGGAGAGAGATAGGGTATGGGGATGAATGGATAGTCTCGGTGAACTGTTGGCTGCGGATGAACTGGAGGTTCCTAGAGGTGCGATAGATAGGAGGATCACGGGAGATGCTAGCGTGCCTGATGGAGAAAGAGAGGAGGTTGGGATCTGAGAGTGGAATGAGGGAGTTAGTAAAGTGAGAGGCAGAGCAGAGATGGAAGAAGATTAAATCAAGAGTGTTGTCATCTCTGTAAGTGGGGGAGTCTGAGATTTGTGATAGGCCAAAGGAGGAGGTAAGCATTAAAAGCTGGGAGGCAGATGAGGAGCTGGGGTCATTAGTAAGGATATTGAAATCACCAAGGATGAGGGTTAGGATTTCACAGGATAGGAAGTGGGGGAGCCAGGTGGCAAAGTGGTCTAGGAACAGGTGGGTGGGACCTGGGGGCCAGAAGATAACTGTGACAGGCAGGGACAGTGAGCACAAGAGTCATAGGGTGTAGACTTCGAATGACTCAAATGTGAGCAAGGGAGCAAAGGGAATGACCTGGAAGGTACAGTTCACCAAGAGGAGGATGCCTACTCCTCCGCTGCGCCTGTTGTCCGATCTGGGGGTGTGGGAGAACTGCAGGCTATCATAGGACAATGCAGCGGGGGGGGGGTGAATCGGACTGCTGTATCCAGTTTTTGGTGGGAGCGAGCATCTAAGAATGAAGACTTTCCGTACACTCTGTATGTACCATATGCATACATGCACGTATGCTTTAACTATACATACATGTATATACTGTGAGGGATTAACGTTTAGGATCGGTAGCAACCTGGGCATAAGCAGTCAGAGACAGTGACACATGGGATAAAGTCTTTAGTCCAGGCGTTGCCTGGGTTTATTTCCAAGCAAACAAAGCAAAATACAGGCCTTAACGTCAGGCAAACATAAAGTAAATCCTGCTCGTCCGAGCACTTACTAAACATGCAGCGTCCCTGTCTACACACTGGTAACAAAATGGCTCCTGCACACAGCCAGCCAGGACTCTCAGACCTGCAGAGGTCTCAGCTCTCCCCCTGGCCCTGTAGGCCCAGGCTTTATAAGGCCTGGTACCAGCCCCACCTGGTACGTGGGAGTGACCATCCCACCCTTCACTTTGGTCACTCCAGGAAAAGCCGGCCCGGATTATGCGGCTTGGAGCCACTTACTTACTACAACGTGTTAGTAGCTTAATGCTACTAACACTATACTGCCGGCTTCCTCCACCGAGCCCAGGCTGCTCGGTGGCACGTATCTGCCCAAGCGCTCCCCAAGGCCGCATAGGACAGCATCCTAGGCGACACATACCTGCCCTCCAACACCTTGCCGGTCACCATCTCACATACCCTCCCCCTCTGTTCGAGCCTGTGGGGTCGGACACCTTTCGCCGTCATGCAATGCGTCCTTGATAAGGCATCGGCATTGCCCTCTAGCTTTCCGGCCCTGTGCTCTACCGAAAAGCTAACATTTTGAAGGGTCAGGAACCATCTAGTGACTCTGGCATTTCTTTCTTTTGCCTGTGACATCCAGGTTAAGGGGGAGTGGTCTGTGATCAGCCTGAAGTGCCGACCTAGCAGGTAGTATTTTAGGGATTCCAGGTCCCACTTGATGGCTAGGCACTCCCGCTCAACGATACTGTAATTTTTTTCCGGTGGCGTGAGCTTCCTGCTCAGATAAATTATGGGATGTTCCTCTCCCTCTACTTCTTGGGACAGAACTGCTCCCAGTCCCACATCGGACGCATCTGTTTGGACAATAAATTCCCTTTTAAAATTGGGTGTGACTAACACTGGACGTCTACAGAGGGCCCGTTTTAATTCTTGGAACGCCTTTTCTGCGTCAGGGTTCCACTTGACCATGACTGACTTACTGTTCTTGGTCAAGTCTGTTAGGGGCGCTGCTATGCTAGCAAAGTTTTGCACGAACCGCCTATAGTACCCTACAATGCCTAAAAAGGCTCTCACCTGCTTTTTAGTTGTGTGTGGCCAGTTCTGAACGGCTTCAACTTTATTGACCTGGGGTTTTATAATACCCCTACCTATTATATACCCCAGGTATCGTGCTTCTTCAAGACCCAGGGCGCACTTCTTTGGGTTTGCTGTGAGCCCTGATTTTCTAAGGGAGTTCAGTACTGCCTGTACCTTGGGTAGATGGCTGTCCCAGTCTTCGCTAAAGATGATGATATCATCTAAATATGCTGACGCATATTGACGATGGGGTTTGAGTATGATATCCATCAATCTTTGGAAGGTTGCTGGGGCTCCATGCAAACCGAAGGGTAGGCAGATGTACTGAAACAACCCTTCTGGTGTGGCAAACGCAGTCTTTTCTTTCGCGCTCTCTGTAAGGGGAACCAGCCAGTAGCCTTTAGTAAGGTCGAGAGTGGAAAAGTACCTGGCATGACCCAGTCTCTCAATTAACTCGTCCACTCTTGGCATTGGGTATGCGTCAAATTTTGACACGTCATTTAGCTTCCGGAAGTCGTTACAGAAGCGCAGAGAGCCATCAGGTTTTGGTATCAGCACGATAGGGCTGGACCATTCGCTTTTCGACTCCTCAATTACTCCGAGGTCTAGCATTTTCTTGACCTCCTCTGAGATGGCTCGTCTGCGGGCTTCTGGAACCCTGTACGGTTTCAACTGAACCTTTACCCCTGGTTCAGTTATAATGTCGTGTTTTATGACACCAGTACGCCCTGGTATATCAGAGAACACATCTGAGTTACGTTGTATAAATTCCCTCGACTCTTGTTGTTGGGATTTGGACAGGGACCCTGATACACACACCTCTGGGACCCCACCATGGGGGGTGCTCACTGCAGTCAGGGCTTCTCTGTCCTTCCATGGCTTAATTAGATTTACATGGTACAACTGTTCTGGTTTCCGCCTATCTGGCTGGTATACCTTATAATTTACCTCTCCGACTTTCTCAATTATTTCATAGGGCCCTTGCCATTTTGCTAGGAATTTACTTTCTAGGGTGGGCACCAACACTAGCACCCGATCCCCAGGGTTGAAGGTTCTCACCTCGGCGGACCTGTTATATACCCGGCTTTGGGCTTCTTGAGCCTGCTGTAAATGTTCTCTAACAATGGGCATGACCGCCTCAATTCGATCTTGCATGAGGGAAATGTGTTCAATAACACTCCTGTAGGGGGTGGACTCGTGCTCCCAGGTCTCCTTAGCTACATCAAGGAGCCCTCGGGGATGTCTACCATAAACTAATTCAAAGGGAGAGAACCCAGTGGAGGATTGTGGGACTTCACGGATTGAGAACATTAAATATGGCAGCAGACAGTCCCAGTCCTTCCCATCCTTATTGACTACCTTTTTTAGCATGCTTTTTAGGGTCTTATTAAATCTCTCAACCAGACCATCCATCTGTGGGTGGTACACAGACGTCCGTAAGTGCTTAATATTCAGCAGCTTACACAATTCCTTCATGATCTTTGACATAAAGGGGGTTCCTTGGTCCGTCAGGATCTCTTTTGGTATGCCCGTGCGGGAGAACATGTGAAGTAGTTCCTTTGCAATACCCTTGGATGACGTATTGCGTAAAGGAATGGCTTCAGGGTAACGGGTGGCATAGTCTACAACCACTAATATATGTTGGTGACCCCGGGCAGACTTTACCAAGGGCCCAACTAGGTCCATAGCGATCCGCTCAAACGGCACCTCTATGATGGGCAAGGGCACTAAGGGGCTCCGGTAATGGGGCATAGGAGCTGTTATTTGACACTCCGGGCACGACTCACAGTAACGTTTTACATCACCATGTACCCCCGGCCAGAAAAAACGCTGAAGGATGCGTTCCCTCGTCTTTTCGCTCCCGAGATGACCTCCCAGCACATGCTTGTGCGCCAGGTCTAAGACCATCCTACGATAAGACTGAGGTACCACCAGCTGTTTCACAACCTCCCCACGGACCTTGTCAACCTGATACAACAATTCTTGGTTGACTGCAAGGTGTGGAAACACAGTATCAGCCCCTGGGAATTGAGGCTCCCCATTTATCACTTTAACATTTTCCCTAGCTTTTACTAAGGTGGGATCTCGGAGCTGCTCAGTTCCGAAATTGGCACGTGAGACCTCTAAGTCAGGCATAGCAACTACTTCATCCTGTACCTCCGTCTCACCCGCCAATACTGTTAAGGAGAAGTTATCCCCATTCTCTTGGGTCACCCCTACTGCTGGAACCATACCCTCAGGGTCAAACGGTTCGGGACACACATCATACACATTTGCATCATCATGAACCTTATTTGCAGACGACCCTTGGTGTCGCCACAAGTCCCAAAATAGGGGAAAGTCTCTCCCGAGGATCACGGTGTGCATTAAGGATTTTACGACGCCCACCTCATGGGTGGCAAGTCCACACGGAGTCTCAATCGTACAAGGGCAATAGGATACTCCTTGGTGTCCCCATGCACACAAACAACCCCCATGCGACGGCTGGTGAAGGTTGTGGGATCGACCAGGCTGGAGTGCACCAGCGTAACCAAGCTCCCTTAGTCCAGTAGAGCTGTCACCGCAAAGTCATTCACCTTTAGGTGACATAATGGTCGATCAGTCTCTGGCACAGTCTCTGCAGAACATACTGGCGTGCGAACATCGACCTCCGCCGGGCAGAGTCACAGTCCATGGGTTCCACGGTAAGTGGACAGTTGGCGGCAATATGCCCGGGCTCACGACAGCGCCAATATAGTATGGGGCCCCGGTCCCCTTGGGGTTCTACCCGGGACCAGACTGTCCAGTTGGGACTCCTCTTCTGTCCCACATGATCCCCCTCTGAGCCGCCTCCCTTTGGGATACTTTTGACACCCCTTACATACGGAACAGTCTTACCAGGTGCTCCGGCCGACTTGCTGTTCCCGGGATTGGAACGTCGAGGAGGCACGGCTTGCAGTAAGTCCTCCGTGGCTTTATACCTCTCGACGAGGCTCACGAGTTGGTCCACGTCCTGGGGACCTCCTTGTCCCACCCAGTGCTGGATTGCGGGGGGCAACGAGCGTATAAACTTATCCAGAACCACTTTCTGTACGATCTCTGCCGGGGACGACTCCTCCGGCTGCAGCCACTTTCTCACCAGGTGGTACAGGTTGTACCTCTGGGAGCGAGCTGGCAGGTGGTCAGCAAAAGTCCATTAATTGGTGTATGTCTCTTTAAGACCGCTGCCCGCATCCAAACACCATATGTGAGGGATTAGCGTTTAGGATCGGTAGCAACCTGGGCATAAGCAGTCAGAGACAGTGACACATGGGATAAAGTCTTTAGTCCAGGCGTTGCCTGGGTTTATTTCCAAGCAAACAAAGCAAAATACAGGCCTTAACATCAGGCAAACATAAAGTAAATCCTGCTCGTCCGAGCAATTACTAAACATGTAGCGTCCCTGTCTACACACTGGTAACAAAATGGCTCCTGCACACAGCCAGCCAGGACTCTCAGACCTGCAGAGGTCTCAGCTCTCCCCCTGGCCCTGTAGGCCCAGGCTTTATAAGGCCTGGTACCAGCCCCACCTGGTACGTGGGAGTGACCATCCCACCCTTCACTTTGGTCACTCCAGGAAAAGCAGGCCCGGATTATGCGGCTTGGAGCCACTTACTTACTACAACATGTTAGTAGCTTAATGCTACTAACACTATACAGCCCAGGCTGCTCGGTGGCACGTATCTGCCCAAGCGCTCCACAAGGCCGCATAGGAGAGCATCCTAGGCGACACATACCTGCCCTCCAGCACCTTGCCGGTCACCGTCTCACAATACACATATTTGTATCATAGATTTAAAGCATATGAATCTAATATAAATATACTTCACGCCATATTTAGGCACGTTGTGCACATTTGACAGGCCCTGAATCACTGGGTCTGGAAGTGATAGTGTAAAATATGGCTGAAAGATTAGCACAAGAGTGTATGATAGAGTCTTAAACATAAAATTGACAATGTATGTTATTTGTTTAGAAATGGTCATTGTCGTCTTCTGTCATTGATTAATACATGTTCTTAGTCTTCTTCCACTTACAAATATGCAGTGTGCCTTGCAGGATCTCTAGAAACATGCATTTCCTGCACGGGCGTGTGTAAAATGCTTTTAAATAATTTAAGACTTTCCTCTTTTTCATTATCTTTTTTGTTTTCTCTAGCACATTGCCAATCATACAAAAATATGATGCTTTTGATTTGTTTTTTTACTACAAATGTCATATGGTTATTGTTGTTGTTTTTGACCTCTTTTATATTTTAAGGCAGTTTCTTGTATTAGTCAAAACACAAATGCAGTGGACATGAAAGAAGCAGAATTTATGCTTAAAATAAATTGATCAATACATGTTGTCTTCCACAGATGTTCCATGGCGTATATGTATTCCAGCAATCTACCCCTTCATTAGGCAGCCACTCATGATGCAACTAAACCAGATGTTACTAGTTCACTTTCTGCTGGATAAACTAGAAACACTTACTTCCATGCCAATTCTGATTGGAAAAGTCACTCTTTTTACATTTATAAGAAACCACCATATAAAAAACCCCATTCCACAAAAGCCAGTTTTCATATTTTAAATGCAATTTTGGCTACCATGGGAAACTGATTTAACCTATACATGAAAATAACTGGAATTTCCTAATCCCAAGTGCAAAAATCTGCACAGGGTCTCCACATCTACCATGTGCCTTTTATAATACTGGTGTCTTTTGTGGCAGAGTGGCCTTAGCCACCCCCCTCCTCCCCTCCTTCCCAGGCACTAGAACCAAGGGGCAACCTCTGCCTCCACAGCCCTGAAGCTGCACTATTTTAAAGAAGTTTAGAATTTGTCAGCAAATAGTTCTTCTCTATTTGCAAAATAATATCTTACTCACAAGTTTACTTCTTGTCCATTACTACTGACTATTTTTGGTATACCAGTAGCAGGATGGTTGAATTAAGTGACTGCAATCTACACCGGCTTACCAAGCATATGTCTGAACTGGACATACTTGCTGTATAACAAACTGCAATTGTTCCAGTGAAGTTAGCAAGGACTGGTTATACAGAGTTATGTTGTGTTATGTACTGGTTGCTATAACAATCTTGCAATTGCTGTGTCCCTTTTAGCACTTCACTACTTATTATACTAATTATATATGGCTATAGTGGCCACCAGGGTTTCATGGTTCTCTGGTTATGGATGCAAGCACTGGAGTGTAGCACTGCATGGACTCTATTCAGGGTGGAGTTGGAGACCATATATGGGGTACTTTACATGCCTTTAGGTGTGTGATATATATTTAGCAGTAGTTGTACAGCAAGTGATAGGTATAACTGTGACAGCAATACCAGATTGACTGGAAATCAACTCACAGGTATCAACCAGCCTAGTCTGTGAGAGTAGAGTTGGGTCTGGCCAGCTAGAGCTGTTGGATCTGAGATTCTGCTGAGTAATGCCAGGCTTCAGGAAGGCCTTTAACCAGAGTTGCTCCTGGAATACTGGAACAGTTGAAGACCACTATCTTGGACCAAATACTCTACTATCAGCTTAGCAAAAGCAATGGATAATACTAATATTGTGACTCTGAGAGTGCCAACTCTAGGTGCCCTACCCCTCAGGTCCAGTTAACATGAGTTGCCCTATGAGTTTAACAGAGATGTAACAGCCAAGCCATATATGCCCTAAGTGAGAGATTGTAACTAATAGGCTCCGCCCGACTTTGAAAGACGTTTTTGTTAGTAGCAACCAAGCTCTGTACTCTTCAGAGACTTTCTAACAGGCAAGCACTGTACCTTATTCTGCCTGTAATTGCCAAGCCTTTTGGCTTTTACTGTAACTACTAAGCCTTACGTCCTTGTTGGAGTAAAGATAATTCAAGGTTACTGCAGCGTGTTTACCTCTCAGGTGCACCATCCTCAACTGCAGCCCTGAAATACAGGTCAAGAGCTACACACAAAACTAACCTCCTTACATATGTACTGGACTACAGGTGACCCAATGAGTCCGGGGATGTAAGTGTTATATCTACCTTCTCCATCGTTCCCCTGGTGTCACCACTGAATGCTGCCACTCAATGCATTCAGCGGCGCATTAAGTAGTCCACTATTTTGTAATGGGCAAACTACTTAGCAGCGCTGCTCAATGCATTGAGTGGTGGCTTCCAGCACTGACACCAGGAGAGCGACAGAGGAGGTAAGTATAACACTTTCATCCCTGTACTTAGTGGGTCACTTATTTTCAGTCCATAAACTCAGCTTGTGGGGCTAAAAGTAAGTGACAGAGTCTCTTTAAAGAACACACCCAATGTAGCTTGAAGATTTTATTATCCAAGCCAAATGCTGGATTTTCTTATTTTCATAGAAATGTAATATTGCATAAATAGAATCAAGATGTTAGTACACTTAATCCCTTAATGACCAGGCTCATTTGGGCCTTAATGACGCACTACTTTTTTTTTTTTTTTTGACTCGGAAGCCATAACTTTTTAATTCTTTTCGTCTATGTAGCTGTATGAGGCCTTGTTTTATGTGGGGGAATTGTATTTTAGGGACTATTAAGAATACACACAACCATTGTGTAATTTTTACATTTTTTGTGGCATGGATAGAGAAACAAAAATGTTATTGCTTAATGTTTAATTATTGTATACTGTTTGCATTTCACATAAATTAACCTTGTCGGGTTATTATGGTTACATGGATAATGAATAAGTGTGCATTTTATGCCTTTATATAATGTATCTAAACTGCCTTGTGAAAATCCTGACTCTCGTTACGGGTGACTTGAATATCCCTACTGACAATCCAATCTCTGTCTGCCTTTCAGTCTCTATCATTGACATCCTTTCTAGGCCTTTCACAACTTACTGCTTCTCCCACACACAAAGACGGCACTTGACTTGATTTGTCTTCTGGCTCTGTGCAGTCTCTGACTTTTTAAACTCCTCTCTCACATTAACACTCCACATTTTATAAACTTCCTACAGTCATCAATGTCTCCATTCTCTTCCCTCTCCTGATCTGGCTGCCAAACATTAGAATGGAATTCACAAAAGTGTCCTGGACAAATCAGCCCTCCCCTGCACACCAGTCTTCCTGATGCCGACTGCAACGGTCTTGGTACACACATCAAACACGTTTTCCTCAAGACTTCTCTAGGTGTGCTGATGTCTATGGAGAAAATCATAGACATTTGCACTTTTCCTCCATTATAGGTTTGTGTTCAGAAATGGTATGGTTTCTCTTTAGGGAGAGCACCTAGTGAGGAGACTTAAAAAGGCATCGATGATGTTCTGATGAGGGGCAAATAACCCAAATCAGTTATTTGTATATGGTTTCTCTTTTACTTCTGGAGAAGGTTCTGACTTTGGCTTATATGCCCAGTCATTGTTACAAGGCTTGTTAAAAAGTCTCATATTGACTTGCAGGAATTCTGCCTTCCAATAGGTGGCACTGCAGAGGCATTGTTCCATCTTTCCATTTGCATAAAGTACATGCTCAGAACTTAGAACTCTGTCATTCACCATGCCAAGCAAGCTTGTTTTACTACTCTCATCTTCTCACTATCCAAAATCTAAACAATTCTGAAACTGTCCACTCCATTCTTAGTCCTAAAGTACAGTCACCTATGACAGATCTCAGTGCTGAAGACCTGGCCACTTATTTCAAAGAAAGAATAGACTAAATCTGTCAGGAAATGATACCCAAAAACAAAGTGGCTTTCATCCTCCACCCATTCGCACCTCCTCTTGTTCAATATCAGCATTTGACCCAATAAAGGAAGTCATCTCCAGGCTCCTTTCTTCTTATCACCCTTATTAACATGCATTAGTGAAGTTATTCTCTCACACCTGATCCACTGCCTTAAAGGTGTTGTCTCGCGGCAGCAAGTGGGGTTATACACTTCTGTATGGCCATATTAATGCACTTTGTAATGTACATCGTGCATTAAATATGAGCCATACAGAAGTTATTCACTTACCTGCTCCGTTGCTAGCGTCCTCGTCTCCATGGATCCGTCTAATTCTGCTGTCTTCTGGCGTTTTTAGACGCGCTTGCGCAGAAGGGTCTTCTGGCTTCTCTTCGGTCCGGCACGAGCGGCATTCTGGCTCCGCCCCTTCTACGCATCATTGCGTAGCTCCGCCCCATCACGTGTGCCGATTCCAGCCAATCAGGAGGCTGGAATCGGCAATGGAACGCACAGAGCCCATGGTGCACCATGGGAGAAGACCCCGCGGTGCACCATGGGAGAAAACAGCAGTGCATCCCTGGGAAAGGACCGGCGGCCATCTTAGGGAGAAGATTTTTTAAAGTTCATATTTCGCCGGATCGGTGAGTAGCAAGCGGCTTAAAAACCGCTTTAAATTGCTATTTTATGCCAGGGGGGTGACAGGGGGAATGGGGTAATGTAAAATTTTGATGTTTGCCGCGAGACAACCCCTTTAAATGTTTGGTCTACTCTTGCCTAATAAGCTAACTCTCTGCAAATTTTCTTCTTGACCCTTTAAAATATGTTTTTCGTAATCTACGTGTACAGTGAGAGCTTAGTCACACGGGCGCATTGGCACCCGTGTTACTGCAGGTAGGAGACGGCCGCACTTCAGGACGGCTTCATTGCCGGTGATGTGTTCTTTCTTCAACGCTGCGGGGAGTCGTCCATCTTGAAGTACGGCCATCTTCTTCCTGCAGTAAGGGCTCAGTCACACGGGCGCATCGGCGTCCGTGTACAGGTGCCGATGCGCCCGTGTGACTAAGCCCTAAACGTGCTTTCTAAAGTTTTAAATGATCTTCTGATGGCTAAATCAGCACCACTCTCTACTGATTCTTCTGGGTCTCTTTGCAGCATTTGAAACTGAAGATCACCAACTCCTCCTCAGTTTGCTCTATTCTATTAGCCTTAAGGGCGCTTCTCTTTCATGGTTTTCCTCCTACCTCTCTGACAACTCATCCAGTATATCCTTTGCTGGCTCTACTTCTTATCCTCCTCCCTTTGCTCCTGGGGTTCCTCTGGGTTCTTTCCTAGGTGTCCTCCTCTTTTCTATCCATACAGCCCTACTGGAAAACTATCAGCACCTTGGTAACACATATGACATCCAATTATTAACCCCTTCCCAAGGCATCACCCCTTCATTACTACAAAACACCATAAACAGAAGATAGGAACAGCACCAGAATCCTCCAGATCAATAAAATGAATGCAACATTCCATCCTTGATGGAATAGCACCTAATCTACCTAGTACTTAGGAAAGACAAATAGACGTCAGTATTCCAACCAGTGGCAGTATTTATTTTAGGCAAGGAAATACACCAGCAGAAAACAGCAATTCTTCAACCCTGCTGTCAACTCTTCTTCAAGTAGTGTCAAAATTTCTTGTTTTTCCATCATCAACTAAACATCAGTTTGTGGTGCTACTATAACTTCTAGGTAGAGCACCAGCTGTGTTGGGGTCATATTTGACGCCAATCTTTCTTTTTCTCTCTATATTCAATCACTAGCATGGTCATATGACCTTTACCTCCAAAGCATCTCGGGAATCCGCCCTTTTTTTACTGTGTAAATGGCAAAACCCCTTATTGTTGTCCTGATCCACTCAAGTCTTGACTACTGCAATTTTCTATTGATCGGTCTTTCCATTACTAAATCTTCCCCTTTCCAATTCTGAATGCAACAGGCTCTTCTTTTGGCCAACTGCCCTACCTATGCCTCCATCCTGTGTGCCCATCCAATATACACTATATGGACAAAAGTATTTGGACACGCATGTTTTTCAGAAAAAGTGCTTTATTCTTCTATGTAGTAACATGTAGGTCCTCCTTTTGCTTGTATTACAGCGGCAACACATCGAGGCATACTTTCCACAAGTTCTCTGTAAGTCTGGGCAGGAATAGCTCGCCATTCCTCGTGCAAAACTGTGAGAAGAGATTGTTGTGAAAATGACCGTCGGTGACGGTGTTGTACCTGTTGCTCCAGTTTGTCCCACAAGTGCTCGATTGGAAGAATGAATAGTTATTACTAGAGTTGAGCGAACGTACTCGTCCGAGCTTGATACTCGTTCGAGTATTAGCGTGTTCGAGATGCTCGTTATTCGAAACGAGCACCACGCGATGTTCGAGTTACTTTCACTTTCATCTCTGAGACGTTAGCGCGCTTTTCTGGCCAATAGAAAGACAGGGAAGGCATTACAACTTCCCCTTGCGACGTTCAAGCCCTATACCACCCCCCTGCAGTGAGTGGCTGGCGAGATCAGGTGTCACCCGAGTATATAAATCGGCCCCTCCCGCGGCTCGCCACAGATGCGTTCTGACAGAGATCAAGGAAAGTGCTGTCTTGCTGGAGTTGCTATAGGGAGAGTGTTAGGAGTATTTTAGGCTTCAAGAACCCCAACGGTCCTTCTTAGGGCCACATCTAACCGTGTGCAGTAGTGTGAAGGCTGCTTTTTGCAGTGTTGCACTTTTTTTTTTTTGTATATCGGCCGTGCAGAGCATTGCGCCCTGCAGTAATTATACATAGTCCAGGGCCAGTAGTGGTGGTGAGGCAGGAACAGAAGACATATTTATTGAATATAGGCAGTGGGCCTTTCCAAAAACATTTGCGAAAAAAAATCTATTTGGGCTGCCTGTGACCGTCCTCAGTGTACTGGGTCTGTGCTGGGGGTAGTTGTCCTAATTCATACGCAGCCAGCTAAGTGTTACAGCAGGCTTGCGCAAAATTATTTCCTGGCTCTGTGTTGGCTGTTACATCACCGCTGTATTCCAGTCCACAGTGCAACAGTCTGCAGTTATTTTACATACTCCAGGGCCAGTAGTGGTGACGCAGAGAGAGAAGACATATACAGTGTATATAGGCAGTGGGCCTTTCCAAAAACATTTGGGAAAAAAAATCTATTTGGGCTGCCTGTGACCGTCCTCAGTGTACTGGGTCTGTGCTGGGGGTAGTTGTCCTAATTCATACGCAGCCAGCTAAGTGTTACAGCAGGCTTGCGCAAAATTATTTCCTGGCTCTGTGTTGGCTGTTACATCACCGCTGTATTCCAGTCCACAGTGCAACAGTCTGCAGTTATATTACATACTCCAGGGCCAGTAGTGGTGACGCAGAGAGAGAAGACATATACAGTGTATATAGGCAGTGGGCCTTTCCAAAAACATTTGGGAAAAAAAATCTATTTGGGCTGCCTGTGACCGTCCTCAGTCTACTGGGTCTGTGCTGGGGGTAGTTGCCCTAATTCATACGCAGCCAGCTAAGTGTTACAGCAGGCTTGCGCAAAATTATTTCCTGGCTCTGCTGTGCGCTCCGTAAGCGAAGTCAGCCTCCAACCACCGGCCAATAAGCGGCACATTTTATTACAGCGTTCTGTTTCTGCACTACTGGTAATACACCATGCTGAGGGGTAGGGGTAGGCCTAGAGGACGCGGGCGAGGACGCGGAGGCCCTAGTCAGGGTGTGGGCACAGGCCGAGCTCCTGATCCAGGTGTATCGCAGCCGACTGCTGCGGGATTAGGAGAGAGGCACGTTTCTGGCGTCCCCACATTCATCTCACAATTAATGGGTCCACGCGGTAGACCGTTATTAGAAAATGAGCAGTGTGAGCAGGTCCTGTCGTGGATGGCAGAAAGTGCATCCAGCAATCTATCGAACACCAAGAGTTCTGCGCCGTCCACTGCTGCAACTCTGAATCCTCTGGCTGCTGCTCCTCCTTCCTCCCAGCCTCCTCACTCCATTACAATGACACATTCTGAGGAGCAGGCAGACTCCCAGGAACAGTTCTCGGGCCCCTACCCAGAATGGGCAGCAAGGGTTCCGAATCCTCTCCCACTGGAGGAGTTTTTCGTGACCGATGCCCAACCTTTTGAAAGTTCCCGGGGTACGGGGGATGAGGCTGGGGACTTCCAGCAACTGTCTCAAGACCTTTCAGTGGGTGAGGAGGACGATGACGATGAGACACAGTTGTCTATCAGTGAGGTAGTAGTAAGGGCAGTAAGTCCGAGGGAGGAGCGCACAGAGGATTCGGAGGAAGAGCAGCAGGACGATGAGGTGACTGACCCCACCTGGTTTGCTACGCCTACTGAGGACAGGTCTTCAGAGGTGGAGGCAAGGGCAGGAGCAGGGAAAGTTGCAAAAGGCAGTGCGGTGTCCAGGGGTAGAGGCAGGGCCAGACCGAATAATCCACCAACTGTTTCCCAAAGCGCCCCCTTGTGCCATGCCACCGGCCGAGGTGCTCAAAGGTCTGGCAGTTTTTCACTGAGAGTGCAGATGACCGAAGAACAGTGGTGTGCAACCTGTGTCGCGCCAAGATCAGCCGGGGAGCCACCACCACCAGCCTCACCACCACCAGCATGCGCAGACATATGATGGCCAAGCACCCCACAAGGTGGGACGAAGGCCGTTGACCGCCTCCGGTTTGCACCGCTGCCTCTCCCCCTGTGCCCCAACCTGCCACTGAGATCCATCCCCCCTCTCAGGACACAGGCACTACCGTCTCCTGGCTTGCACCCACACCCTCACCTCCGCTGTCCTCGGCCCCATCCGCCAATGTCTGTCAGTGCACCGTCCAGCCGTCGCTAGCGCAAGTGTTGGAGCGCAAGTGCAAGTACGCCGCCACGCACCCGCACGCTCAAGCGTTAAACGTGCACATAGCCAAATTTATCAGCCTGGAGATGCTGCCGTATAGGGTTGTGGAAACGGAGGCTTTCAAAAGTATGATGGCGGCGGCGGCCCTACGCTACTCAGTTCCCAGTCGCCACTACTTTTCCCGATGTGCCGTCCCAGCCCTGCACGACCATGTCTCCCGCAACATTGTACGCGCCCTCACCAACGCGGTTACTGCCAAGGTCCACTTAACAACAGACACGTGGACAAGCACAGGCGGGCAGGGCCACTATATCTCCCTGACGGCACATTGGGTGAATTTACTGGAGGCTGGGACAGAGTCAGAGCCTGGGACCGCTCACGTCCTACCCACCCCCAGAATTGCGGGCCCCAGCTCAGTGGTGGTATCTGCGGCGGTGTATGCTTCCTCCACTAAACCACCCTCCTCCTCCTCCGCAACCTCTGTCTCGCAATCAAGATGTGTCAGCAGCAGCACGTCGCCAGCAGTCGGTGTCGCGCAGCGTGGCAGCACAGCGGTGGGCAAGCGTCAGCAGGCCGTGCTGAAACTACTCAGCTTAGGAGATAAGAGGCACACGGCCCACGAACTGCTGCAGGGTCTGACAGAGCAGACCGACCGCTGGCTTTCGCCGCTGAGCCTCCAACCGGTCATGGTCGTGTGTGACAACGGCCGTAACCTGGTGGAGGCTCTGCAGCTCGGCAGCCTCACGCACGTGCCATGCCTGGCCCACGTCTTTAATTTGGTGGTTCAGCGCTTTCTGAAAAGCTACCCACGCTTGTCAGACCTGCTCGGAAAGGTGTGCCGCCTCTGCGCACATTTCTGCAAGTCCCACACGGACGCTGCCACCCTGCGCACCCTGCAACATCGGTTTCATCTGCCAGTGCACCGACTGCTGTGCGACGTGCCCACACGGTGGAACTCTACGCTCCACATGT
The DNA here is from genome assembly GCF_035609145.1 of Eleutherodactylus coqui. Taxonomy (NCBI): domain Eukaryota; kingdom Metazoa; phylum Chordata; class Amphibia; order Anura; family Eleutherodactylidae; genus Eleutherodactylus; species Eleutherodactylus coqui. The sequence continues at coordinate 255,989,486 of NC_089839.1, read as the reverse complement.
TGGCCAGGCTCTATGAGCAGCGTAGAGCTATAGTGGAATACCAACACCAACATGGGCGGCGCAGTGGGAGTCAGCCTCCTCAATTCTTTACAGAAGAGTGGGCCTGGTTGGCAGACATCTGCCAGGTCCTTGGAAACTTTGAGGAGTCTACCCAGATGGTGAGCGGCGATGCTGCAATCATTAGCGTCACCATTCCTCTGCTATGCCTCTTGAGAAGTTCCCTGCAAAGCATAAAGGCAGACGCTTTGCGCTGGGAAACAGAGTCGGGGGAAGACAGGATCTCGCTGGATAGTCAGAGCACCCTCCTGTCTATATCTCAGCGCGTTGAGGAGGAGGAGGAGGAGGAGCATGAGGAGGATGAGGAGGAGGGGGAAGAGACAGCTTGGCCCACTGCTGAGGGTACCCATGCTGCTTGCCTGTCATCCTTTCAGCATGTATGGCCTGAGGAGGAGGAGGAGGAGGAGGATCCTGAAAGTGATCTTCCTAGTGAGGGCAGCCATGTGCTGCGTACAGGTACTCTGGCACACATGGCGGACTTCATGTTAGGATGCCTTTCTCGTGACCCTCGCGTTACACGCATTCTGGCCACTACAGATTACTGGGTGTACACATTGCTCGACCCACGGTATAAGGAGAACTTCTCCACTCTGATACCCGAAGAGGAAAGGGGTTTGAGAGTGATGCTATACCACAGGACCCTGGCGGACAAGTTGATGGTAAAATTCCCATCCGACAGCGCTAGTGGCAGAAGGCGCAGTTCCGAGGGCCAGGTAGCAGGGGAGGCGCGGAGATCAGGCAGCATGTACAGCACAGGCAGGGGAACACTCTCTAAGGCCTTTGACAGCTTTCTGGCTCCCCAGCAAGACTGTGTCACCGCTCCCCAGTCAAGGCTGAGTCGGCGGGAGCACTGTAAAGGATGGTGAGGGAGTACGTAGCCGATCGCACGACCGTCCTCTGTGACGCCTCTGCCCCCTACAACTACTGGGTGTCGAAGCTGGACACGTGGCCTGAACTCGCGCTGTATGCCCTGGAGGTGCTTGCTTGTCCTGCGGCTAGCGTCTTGTCAGAGAGGGTGTTTAGTGCGACTGGGGGAATCATCACAGATAAGCGTACGCGCCTGTCAACCGACAGTGCCGACAGGCTTACACTCATCAAGATGAACAAAGCCTGGATTTCCCCAGACTTCTCTTCTCCACCAGCGGACAGCAGCGATACCTAAGCAATACGTAGGCTGCACCCGCGGATGGAAGCATCGTTCTCTATTACCATCAAAAACGGGGACATTTTTGCTTCATCAATCTGTGTCTAATATTCCTCCTCCTCCTCCTGCTCCTCCTCCTGAAACCTCACGTAATCACGCCGAACGGGCAGTTTTTCTTAGGCCCACAAGACTCAGTCATATAATTTTTCTAAACAATTTTTATACGTTTCAATGCTCATTAAAGCGTTGAAACTTGCACCTGAACCACTTTTTATTTTAACTGGGCTGCCTCCAGGCCTAGTTACCAATTAAGCCACATTAAAGGGGTTGTCCCGCGCGCAAACGGGTTTTTTTTTTATTCAATAGCCCCCCCGTTCTGCGCGAGACAAACCCGATGCATGTGTTAAAAAAAAAACCGTCCAGTACTTACCCGAATCCCCGCGCTCCGGCGACTTCTTACTTACCTTGCTAAGATGGCCGCCGGGATCTTCACCCACGGTGGACCGCAGGTCTTCTCCCATGGTGCACCGTGGGCTCTGTGCGGTCCATTGCCGATTCCAGCCTCCTGATTGGCTGGAATCGGCACACGTGACGGGGCGGAGCTACAAGGAGCAGCTCTCCGGCACGAGCGGCCCCGTTCGGAAGGGAGAAGACCGGACTGCGTAAGCGCGTCTAATCGGGCGATTAGACGCTGAAATTAGACGGCACCATGGCGACGGGGACGCTAGCAACGGAACATGTAAGTGAATAACTTCTGTATGGCTCATAATTAATGCACAATGTACATTACAGAGTGCATTAATATGGCCATACAGGAGTGTATAACCCCACTTGCTTTCGCGGGACAACCCCGCTTTAACCAAAGCGATTAATGGGTTTCACCTGCCTTCTTGGTTGGGCATGGGCAATTTTTCTGAGGTACATTAGTACTGTTGGTACACCAATTTTTTGGGGCCCTCGCCTACAGTGTAATCCAATTAATTTTTTGCCCACCTGCATTACAGCTGACGTTACATCAGCTGTGCTGGGCACTGCAATGGGATATATTTATGTACCGCCGGTGGGTTCCAGGGAGCCACCCATGCTGTCGGTCCACACGGAGTTGTAACTACATGTGTCCACTTCTAAAGAACCCCAGTCTGACTGGGGCATGCAGTGTGGGCCGAAGCCCACCTGCATTAAACTTCACATTACCTCAGCTGTGATGGGCAATGCTATGGGATATATTTATGTGCTGCCGGTGGCTTCCTGGCACCCACCCATGCTGTCGGTCCACAGGGACTTCACAATAGGGAGTTGTACCTGCCTGTGTCTATGAATTAAAATGGGGTTCGTTATTCGAAACGAAGCCTCGAGCATCGCGAAATTTTTGTCCCGAGTAACGAGCACCCGAGCATTTTGGTGCTCGCTCATCTCTAGTTATTACAAAATGAGCAGCCTTTTATTTTAACCATGCCCTTCCCAGCATGCCGTTCGGCAAACTCAGTATTTGCATATGTACTGATTTTCTGCAGTGTTCAAATTCCTTTGTCCATATGGTGTAGAATGTAATTTAAACTCCTCACTCTCATCCATAAAGCTCTCCACAGAGCTGCACCTTCCTACATCACCTCCCCATCTCTCTCTACCACCCTACTTGTACTTTCTGTTCTGCTTATGATTTCCTTTTTACATCCTCCATAATACAAATCTGCCACTCCCCTCATCAAGATTTTTTCCAGACTGCACCAGTCTTCTGGAATGAGCTACCCTATACAATGTGGTTAATCACTAATATACAGAAATTGTCCAGAAATCCAGTAAAATGGCTGTTGTCCATTCAGCCTGTGGCAAAATGTCCCAGGATGGGAGAATGCATGTGCAGTCTGTAGGGAAAAGGTTGTGACCACAGGTATGTATGGAACCTAACTTTGCATTTTTCTAAACATTTCTGTGTTAGGTTCCACCACACCTGTGGCCTGTGCCTCATTCCCACTCCTTTCACCTCTGGACTGAACATATGTTCTCCTATCACTCTTGATGGGTTGCCATAGGCCATGTGGATGGCAGCCATTTTGTAGCATTTCTGTACAACCTATTTCAGCATGCCCTAAAAGCACATCTCTTTAGGCAGACCTCTTTGGGCGGAACACATGGAGGAGTGACATGGTTGTTTTTTTTTTCATTTGGTCCTTTTCTTTCTTGTGGATGGTCCCCTTCTCTTCTGGCTTACTATGTGTATGATGATCTGTACCCAACCATTTTATAGTAAGGCTATTTAAGATTTCTGCACTTCATACCTGTGGGATGGTTGCTTATTGTGTTACCTTCCCTTGTTTTTTGTACTCTTTTGTGTTCTATTGTTTTCAAATCAATTTCAGGCCTGTGCTGTGGATGCAAATTCAATATTGTTATGTTGAACAGTGAAAAACTTTCCTTATATGCACCTATTTTATTATGGTACTGTTACTCCCATATTGGGGATTGTTTAAAAATTCTCCAAAACTCAATAAAACTTGTAAGCTAAAGAAAATAGTTTCTAGATAAATTGTTAAAAATTAAACCTATACAATACAATCACCTATACTAAGTAGTATAGGTGATCGTAAAATAAAGGGTTCATGTTTTTAAGCGGTTAATGTGTGTGTTTTAACACTACATTCTCCATAACTCTCCTCCAATCTCACACGGACAGGACAGCAGAGGAAAGAGAACAGGAGAAACAGGCTGTTCACATTGCTAACATGCTGGGAAAGTTTGTAGTATACAAACTTTCCTAGCCAGCATTGTGATTGGCTGTCTGTGCTGATTGGTTCAGGTTCCGATAACGTCATCACTAAGTATAAAATTTGTGATACCGAACTGGGTATCCCAAACTTGTAAGTCCCTTAAGCAGCACAACTGTGCAGCAGGATCCCAGCGCTCTCTCAAACAGTGTGTTAGGTATAATAGACTCTCTTTCCAATTCTGGTATAGCCTGAGAGCTGCAATTGGTTAGGAGTGTCCTCTCCTCACCTCTGGCAAAGTCTTAATCAGAATCGGATGTGCATGAAAGATTGTGTACACCCTCTATATATCCTCTCTTCTCACATTATCTGTGAGATCTAATCTCTGTGCTCCATCCCCACACCGATTACTTAAAGTAATTAGGTTTGTTTTAACACAATCGTATCACACAACCATGTTTTAAGAAAAAAAACATTCAAAAATAACTGAAAAAAACTAATTTGGAAAAGGGCTTCTCTGCTACATTAGCTTTCTAGGTTCCCAAGGCTGAATGTACCAATTACGGGGACTTGATTGAAGGGAGGATTTGATAATGCCATGGTCATTCTTGACTGCAGAGATCAAATAATTAACTGACTAGAATCGGAGGTTTCCCCAATTCTGATCTTTGGAACAGGAGCTAGGCTGTCAATAAATAGCAAAGCACTTGTTACAAGATGATACAGGACATCTATGCAGGATATATTCTACACTACTGAAAAAAGTGCAGCACCTTCGATAAGGCCCCCTTTCTGTTACTTGAATTTATACCTGCATTCTTTCCCCTCAATTTTAGACTATGGACTAATTCAAGAATGTAAACAATGTTTGATCTATACTTCAAGGACCTCTGGAATTGTGAGTCCATTGGATAAAAAAAATGGGTATTAGTGTTAATAGAATGGTCTAATGGAAAACCATGATTTGTATCTATTGGAGCTTACCATAGAGCATGGTGGCACCAAATGCCCCTTTTGGGAACACCGTACCTATTGATAGGTGGTATTAGTGTACCTTGACGCCACCAGGAATCTAGTGGTTTGACAGGGCAACGCCCCTGTCACACCCCTAGTTCCTGATTGGCTGCATTTGTCAAGGTTCGTGAAGGTCCTTTAGCATTGTCGTTGTGAGGACTTTGCTGTCAGGCCAATGTAGTCAGTGGATTCATTAGGCTACTTGGAGAGCGGAGTGCGTATATTCAGGCTACTCTCCCCGGAGGCAACCGCTGCAAATGTGTGCCCCCATGTCTGCTGTGGCAGGATCCCGCACCTCTGTAAGTCTGCCGTTCCCGCTGTGGTTCGCAGTGCGGCTGACAGCACTGGGGACAACCCGGAGTGCATTTGGCACTGTGCACTGATGGGAGGAGGCAGTCACTAGTGGCCAGACACTGCTGCAACTCACCTGTACCCGCAATTTAGCCCTGTGCAGCTGTGGGCTCAGAGCTGACCCCGGAGTGCAGTGACCGCTGTACACCGATGTGCGGCTGTAGTTACTGGCTGGATGCCGAGGGTGGAACTCTCCTGTCGTGGATGTTCAGCTCTGTGCGATTGTCACCTCTGAGGACACCCCGGACTGCTGTCAGCAGTGCAGGGAGCCCGCAGCTGTAAGTGTGGCTTCGCCGGCGGCCACGGCACCACCGTGCTTGAATGTGCAGCCGTGGGCTCTCATGTGCTGTCCACTTAGCCCTGGTGCAAATGAGGAGGAGGCTGAATTCGCTCACCGGCGGCTACTAAACTGGAGGTACAGACCTGCTGCCAGGCTGCTAAAGGACCTTAAAGTACCTTGACGAATGCAGCCAATCAGGAGGTAGGGGTGTTAGAGGGGCGTTCCTCCTGTCAAACCCTTAGCTTCTGGTGGCGTCAAGGTACACTAATACCTTGATAGGTTGCACCTGTGGATATCTGCAGTGCATCTGAAATTGTATCAAAAATTATTTTACATTTTTGTCAAGAATCATGATATTTTTATTTATTTTTTTACATTTTTTCCCATTCCTGCCTAACCACATTTTGTGTATATAACTAGCACGGAGATTCAATAATGTTTCTGGGCAAGTGCTCTTCAAATGCCACCAGGGAACAGTTACAATACAGCTCTTTTTAAATTAACTGAAATGAAAGACACATTTTGTATTTATGAACTGGAAAATAGTATGTTTTGGTTTGCTTTAACCAAAGAAATATAGGACAGCTATTTCAGAAACTACTGCGGCTTCCTTTACAGGTTATTTTATGCTTTTGTTTATAAAGAAGCATATAACAGTCTATCACAATATGGCGCGATACTGCTTACCTGTATGATGTGCAGGCTTGGGTTTTAAAACTGGGTTTACTAAATACATTGTGCAAATCAAGGCCAACTTTTGTGTCCCTGATGGTGGGATATGCATTGTGTATAGAGCAGAGTCAGCGACCCTATAGCTGCCTCTTTGGTCCTGGTCCTCGTGATAAGTCACTTGGCTGCGAGTTGCAAAACGAATATGTTAATTTTTTTCCTATTTGGGCAGATTAACTCATGTTTTATGGGGGAAATAGGGTCCTATAGTTTGTTCACGCCACTTCCCATCATCCACCTCTTTTCCCGTCACTTGGTTGAACTTGAAGGAGATGTTTTTTTTCCACCTTACTATGTTTCCACTATATGTTTTGCAGGATGTGGTGCTTTCATATAAAACCCCCAAATAAGTGGCAAAAAAGTGACTCCTACTCTAGTAGACTGAATGCATTCCTGTATTTCATGGTCATGCACTCACTTAATTGTACATGGGCTTCAAAAGATTCATGTTCGGAAAACTACAAAGCTTTGCTGGCTCACATTTGAGTAGCTGATTAGGTACAGTTATTGATTTCAACTTAATTTTGAAATAAGTGCAATTTGTGGAGTTAAGTATTTGAAAATTCTTTAACGTCTTTAAACAGGCTTGGTTAAAATATATAGTTGTTGTTGTTAACCGTTTAGTCGTTCGCGACTAGAGATGAGCGAACGTACTCGTTACGAGTACTTACGCACCCGAGTACCGCCATTTTCGAGTACATCAGTACTCGCGCGCAAAGATTCGGGGGCCGCCGTGGCGGCACGGGGGGTTGCAGCGGGGAGTGGGGGGGAGAGGGAGAGAGAGAGGGCTCCCCCCTGTTCCCCGCTGCTACCCCCGCACCGCCACGCCTCTCCCCACCCCCCGGCGCCCCCCGAATCTTTGCGCGCAAGTACTGAAGTACTCGAAAATGGCGGTACTCGGATGCGTAAGTACTCATAACGAGTATGTTCGCTCATCTCTATTCGCGACCCTTGGCGACCCTAAAGGCACGATCTCTCCATGTTTTTCGGTTTTGCATTGCTTCTTTCAGTTGAGTGATACCCATGCCAGTATCAGCTTTGACAGTATCGGCCATCGTGTCCTTTGGCACTGGGTCTTCTTTTGCCACTGATCTGTCCAAGCATTCTAGATTTTTCTGTCGACTCTGCTCGCATAACATGGCCAAAATACATGAGCCTGAGCGTGGTCATCTTCCCCTCCAGTGATATATCGGGTCTTGTACGATTCAGGACTTCTGTTTGTTACTCTCGCCATCCAGGGTATACGCAGCAGCTTTCGCCAGCACCACAGCGCAAATGCATCAATACTCCTTCTATCAGCTTGTTTCACTGTGCAGCTTTCACATACATGGCGATGGGGAAAACGTGGTTTGCATAATTTATCATGCATTTAGTTGCTATACCAATATCCCTACTTTTCTAGATTTTGTCCATGTTTAGCATCGCCCTTCACCCAAATGCTATCCTATGTTTTATCTCTGTAGATTCTACAGTCTTGTCAATTTTTGAGCCAAGGAAGATAAAGTCTCGATCGCATTCTATGGCCTCGTTGTTTGAATTTGGCCATTCTTTGCAGTTGTCAAAATTTTAGTCTTCTTTGAATTCAGGTAGAGGCCCATTTTTCACTTTTAGTTTTAATCTTACATATCAGCTGCTTCAGACCTGCTTCTGTTTCTGCAAGCAGAGTTGTGTCATCTGCATAACGGAGATTGTTGATATTTCCTCCAACTTGTTATGGTTGTGTGTTTAGAACTTGTGGTTCTACAGGTTCCTTGTGCATACCTTCACAGGTAGAGGTTAATTTAGCTGGCTGGGTGTGGTATTCTCCACCAGCCAATCCCCCTCTTCTGTGGCAGATAAATACCAGCAAACTCTTGTGAGAGATTGCGGGTCATTTTAGTGCTTTATGTATCACTGTTAATCCCACTCAGAGTTGGTGTAGGTATTATTGTATCTTGACGCCACCGGAAGCTAGTGGTTTGACATGAGGAACACCCCTGTCACACCCCTAGCTCCTGATAGGGTCAAGGCTTGATCTGTGGCTGATCAATGCAGATGCTGCAGCTCTGGCCCAGCTGTCGCCTCAGTGTTGCGTTCCGGCAGCCGGCTGTCACCTTCGGTGCCGGCCGCCACCTCTGTGCTCCCTCGCGGTCGCTCCCCCTCTCACCCCTCGCAATGCTGCGACAGGCCCGCTTCTCCTCCACCGCCAGGACAGATGGCCAGCCGCCGCCTCTCTGCTGCATCCCAGGAGCTGGCTCTCAGATTCCCACCGTCCGCCGCCTCTCTGCTCCATGACCGCCGCTCACCGCTCCCACTGTGCTCCATGACAGGCGGTCACCGCTGGCAATGTACAGACAGGCCGCTCACTGCCACTGGGTAAGGCCCTTTCTGCAAATCCTTTGTGGCCTTCAAAAACTTACAGGCCAAGCAACTGTGCAGACAATCAGGTACAGGGGGCATCACCCCCTGTCAATCTTGGCTCCACCAGGACTTCTGGTGGCATCAAGATACAATAATACTACTGGTGTGTGCATGCTTGTCTGTAGTGTTCCTCTCTCCTCCCCTGAAGACAGTCTGGGCACCTGCTGTCCCTCCCCTCCTTGCATTCTAAGGGGCATGGATTGTGTTGTGTGTGGTATGGTGACCACACAGGTGCAGGCGGCCCGCAGGTTTCTCCCTATTCCTGGGTAGGTGTGGCCTCCAGACGTCTGATGTCCTATGTGTGTGTCAGATGGGTGATGCCTGACACTGCTCCCTATGTCAGCATGGTGGCTGACTCTCTATTCCCCTGATGTGAGTACACTTGGACTGGCTATGGTTTACTATCTGTATGCTTGTGAGCTCTGGTTGGGGTTCCTGTTATATGTTGCAAGCATAACCTTGTGTGTTGGTGTGAACAGTGACATGTGTGATAGGTCTGTGCAGGTGGCCAGACATGTGCTTTATGTGCAGTCCTTTTCTGTGTTCATTGTGCGCAAACAGTGTCATGTCCTGCGTTGAGTGCATCTCTCAAGGTTCCTAATCAGGGATAGCCAGGTCCCAGGTGAAGACAGTGGGGCCGACCTTATCGGGACGAGCACCCCGCTCTTAAGCAGGGGTTCCCCACTTTTCCTTATTAGTAAGAGACAGGGGTCCTTCTATCGTAGCCTGGAGAGGTGCAATTGGTTAGTGCAACTGCTGAGTGAGTGTTTGCGAGTTTTAAATGGCTACGTTTGTGTCCATTCTGAGGACTGGTGCTTTAGTGCACCGAGCGGACGTAACACACCTATTTTCATCCCGATTTCCAATTCGTCAAGGTCCATCTTCCACATGATCACTTCCGCATATAGGTTAAACAAGAAGAGTGAGAGGATGCAGCCATGTTGGACGCCTTTGCCGATCCCAAACCAGTCTGTGTCCCAATACTGTGTTCTCACAGTGGCTTCTTGATTGGTATAAAGTGGAATTTATCAGCTTGACTAGATGTGCTGATATGCCCAGCTCTTGTAGGGCTTGTCATAACTTGTCATAGCCGATGCAATTAGAGGTCTTGATGTAGCAGATGAAGCACATGTAGATATTCTTTTGGTATTCTCAAGCTTTTTCCATGGTCCATCGCAGTTCGCAATATGGTAGAGAGTGCCGTGTCCTCACTGGAATCCTGCCTGTACATCATGGAGTGCCGTTATATAATATAACGTTGTATAATTTTGAGAAGGATCTTGCTTGCATGCGGAATAAGGGCTATTGTTTGGTAGTTTGAGCAATTCTGGGAGTCACCTTTCTTTGGAAGAGGGATGAAGACAGATCTTTTTCTGTCCTGTGGCCATTGTGTGGATACCCATACTGCCTGGCACAGCTGTGATGGTTTTCACTGGTACTGGCAGCAATAGCTCTGCTGGTATATTATGTTATAACCCCCCAATTTGGTTATTTTTTGATTATACACTTATTGTCAAAAAAAATCAAGCACCTAGAAGGAGTCGAATGAAACTTTATATGTGTGATTGCAACATTGATATACGTAAGCGAGCAAATATATATGTTAACAGAGCAAAAGTAGAATTTATTGCAGAAAACTGAACATTTAAAGTGAGGCTCTAGATCCCTGTTGGGCAACCTCTAGCTTCGACACAAGATGTGATATGGGTTGGCATGGAGGTATACAGGCTCCAGATAGTATCCTGTGGCATACTGGTCCACAGTTGCTGTAACTGAGCCCCTAGATTGTACAAACTCATAGGCTGTCAAAGATAGCATCCCAGATGATCCCATACATGTTCTATTCCAGATAAATCTGGTGACCGGGCAGCCACAGAAGTGTGACAATGTTGTGGAGGTATTCCTGTGACACCCTTGCTGTGTGCGGCCGAACATTATCCTGCTGGAAAAAGCCTTTTGGAAGCCGACATGAGAGGAACACATGTGGCTGCAGGATGTCCTGAACATATCGCTGAGCTGTCATTGTCCCACTAATAGGGGTGACCAACTGTTGTGTACGATGGACCCTTCAGAGCAGTGTGCCACTCCACAGCATAGGAAAAATTGAGGTGTGCACCTCTAGGTGCCCAAACTAAACCTGGATTCACCACTGAAGACAACGTGGATCCACTCTATAGCAGTCCGGCTTCATCATTCACGACACCACTGCAAACAGAGGCGACGGTTGGTGTCAAAGCAATACATGTAATGGGCGCCGTGAGACCATATGTCCTTCAGCTAAGCATCTGGAAATTGTTCTGACAGACACAGGGGCCTGTAAGGATGGTGCCACCTGTATCTGCAATGCGGAGAACAAAACTGTTGGAGTTGCTTGGGATTGTCAGACAATGAGACAATCCTCTCTCCTGGTGGCCTGTTGAGGGTGTTCTGAACTCGGACACCTTGTGTATGTCCCCTCAGGCATCCACTGGTCCCAGCACTTCCTAACAGTCTGGTCAGAATGGGCCAGGTATCGGGCAATTTGTAGATGCAACCATCCAGCTTATCGCATTCCAGTAATGCGCCTCCTCTCAAACTCTGTTAACTGGGCGAAATCTTGTTGATTGGATTGTGAAGGCATGTCTGGTGGTCAATAAGCTCTACACAAGCGGAAAAAGAGGTCCTCTACACACAAGCAGCCTCTGAGAGCCTTTTTATAGGTCCAGAGGGGAACCACTTTTAGGGTCGTGGACTGTTCATCTAATCACACCACAACTCTAATCACTTGCATTTCGGCCTGAGATGTAACTGTATGCTGAGTTTTGCAGCAAGTGTACATTAGTGTAACACAAAGGATGGTAATCTCAATTATGTCTATTTTCTTTCCATATAAAAGATTGCACATTTGAAAAACGTAGATTATGGCTATTCTATAGAAACTAGTAATCTTTTTAGACATTCTTTGTAATTTTAGCTCACATATTACTACTATATATTACTAAGATAATGCTGCCATATATATTCTCCACATAATACCACTATATAGATGTCAAAAAATACTTCATTCAAGTGCTCACAGAGCATTGTGATTTAATTCTCCTGGGCTTCTCCTCCTCAGGGTCCACTGGTAAATAGGAGCCATGGACAATTACAGATTTTGCCAATTACTTTTAAGGGGTCCTCGATAAGATGTCCACAAAAATTAAATCAGTCAATGCTTTTATTTTTTAACCCGCACTAAAAAACATAAAAGCTGGAATATTATTAAATATTGTTATTCCAACAATGTTGTTAAAACATTTCTGATATTATGAATGAGAACTGCTTTCAGTCATTTACAGTCATTACATTTAGACATTTATAAGAAACTTTAACCCTCTGAATTGTTTTAGGCATGGAGTATTTACTGCCATGCATGTCTATAGAACTTTTAAAAAAAGTCAAGAAAAATCGCTGTGTGAAATGTCACTAATTAAAAAACAGCTTCATCAAAGTCATTAGTTAAAAAAGGCAATACGTGTGTGAAAAAGCCATAAAGGCCATAAAGTCTAACACTTGGTACCCTGAAAACTCTATATTCAATGATAAATTATAAAAATGTGTTTGGCTAAGTCCACCCATGATACAATGGCTGCAACAAAATGCACTCCAGTTACTGTGAATACGGTTTACATTGGGAAAAAGTTCTGCATGGAATTAAGAGCATGATGAGTCTCCCAGCCTTGTGGTTCACCATAGGAGCCATGAACATTTATGATAAACACTGCCAGATACAACATGCACATTAACAACATTGCAGAAATATCATAATCCTTCAAATAGAGTCAACTCACACTATTTATCTGCAAATGTTAGAAAACCAACAAAACATGAAATTGCTATGTCTACTACATCTTTCTGTGATATCCGTTAAGATGGCACAAGAACCACAAGGACAAGGTTGGACAGGAAAATAGGGTACAAACTAGGGCAAAGTATGAGGAAGGATTAGGACCTATCCCTTTACTTAAAGTGGTTGAACCTGCCTAAGAAGCAAAGCACCCACCCTGAAAAGAGCAACCCTGTGACAGGAACCTTAGGCTTCCTTGTAATGACCCTATATGGAGTAAGAGAGAGAGAGACGGACACCAGGAATGGACCAAACAGTACAGATCAAGTAATAATACAGGGGACACTTGACAAATGTTAGAAAATAGGAGAGAGCCACACAAGAAGCTAAGGGTACAACCTGAAGCTGAACAGGAGAGAAAGCAATACACTGACCTAAAGTAACAACTTCACACCACCACTTAACTTACCCAGGAATACAGGGAAACAGAATAATGTAACTGGCATACTCTGCACGGAGGAGCTGATATAAATATGTATACCAAGTTATTGATAGGCTAGCTGGGATAACAGACAGTAGTATCTTGAATATTGAAAAGTTCTAGAATGCTTTTATTACAGCTGTATCAGATGTTCACAGTATATTCCAGCAACGTTTCAGGCAATACAGCCCTTCATCAAGAAATCCGTTCACACCCATGAGTATCATCCGATAGACTCAGCCACCAGCCCCTCTAGAATTGGGCTTCAATTACTGATGTTTTCACTTGAGCCTGATAAAGGGCTGCCGAGACATTTCTTTGATTTATTGTGAACACCTGATATAACTGTAATAAAAGCAGTTACAAACTTTTGCAAATTCAAGAAATGTGTGCAATCCAGTTTTTTGGCTTTTGGATACTTCTAGAGGTCATATCAGTGTGACCTTGGGATTTTACACCATGATTGTACCAACTGGGGTAGTGATGCCAATCTGTGTGTTCAAGTGGGATCAAACAGCCCAGCCAATCAGTCAGCAGACGGAGAGAGATGTTAAGACAGAGGGAGATGTTAATTCCTTGGTGTCCAGCACCAAAAGACACTAAGCATGCATCGGCAGATGCATCACGCGGGCCGGTGCTAGCACTCTGACATCACAACAGATCTGTGTCTGCATCTCTGAGCTAACTGTAATGTGACCCTTTGTTGTTGAGTTAAATGTGACTCCTACCATCACTTAACGTCAAAAGAGGCTCAAAAGTAGTGCTGGCCTTAGGGGTGTGTGGCCTAAGCAGTCTCATAAAGGGCTTTAGAAAAGAGACGAGGCCACCATAGATTCTTTGGTACCTGAGATTTGTGAAGCTGTTCGTAGTATGTTATATGTTAGTAGTAGAATTGTATTGCATTTTTATTTAGACAGCTGTATGGAATTGCTAATTGACCATCGTATGATACTGTTATTTGAACACCATACTATATGACACTTATAATTAGGCACTGTATGATATGACTGTTTGTACATGGTATGATATCATACCTTGTGGGGAAGGGTTTACCAACATAACGTACAATACTGAAGCAGGTGAATTGGTATCTGATGTGTGATTGTTCTCAGTAAGACAAACCAAGTAATCTTATAGATATGATACTTTTTAATGGCTAACAAAAATGCATGATGTTATAGCGAGCTTCCGAACCAACGCAGGGCTCTTCATCAGGCATAATGTCCAATATGCCTGAGGAAGAACCCTGAGTAGGTTAGAAAGCTCACTATAACATCATGTATTTTTGTTAGCCATTAAAAAGTATCATATCTATAAGATTACTTGGCTTCTCTTACTGAGAACAATCACACTTTGCTCTACTGGCTAACACAGTACTAAACTTTTTTCGCTTTTGGTACACGATGGCACAGTGGTGATAGACAAAGGCAGCTCGTTTTAGCCAAAAATAAACTCTACTAAGGCATAAATTATATTTACATGACATCACTCTACAGGCAGGATCGTATGCTTAGCATATAATGTTTAACTTACTTCTCATTCCAAAATGTTCTTCATCATATAGGGCACAACGCATCAACTGGCATAACGCATTGGCCATGACTACATCCCCTTATGGGTTTTCGAAGTGGTAACTGAAAGACGCATGTAATTCAGGCCTTTCCCATATATGCCAAATCTTGACCAAATTTTGGCAATTGTCTCCTAAAATGTTTCCATTCAATAAACATACAGTGCTCTCACCACACTCTTGGGTACTTTCACTAAGTACTGGCAGCTACTGCGACTGCACTCCCAGCTTCCTTCTAACAAGTCATGTTAAGGCTCCTTAGCTGCACAATCTTAACCCACTATATGTACAACATCCAGGTGCCTCTATCAACATGAGCCGCGTCAATGAGTTGGTGGTGCTTCCTCGATACTCAGAGCGCCTGTCCTCTCTCCTTACTGCTATGTCACTGACGGAGGTGGGGGCTTAGTATGGCTATCAGAGCCTCTTGTCAAAATGGGTCATCCACTCAGACTGCATGTTGAGGGAGCATGGAGTACTCTCTGCACTTATATTCCCACTTAGGGTGCTCACAAGGTATAAAGGATGTTTCTCTTACCTCTGCTCGAACTGATCCGGAAGAGTTATTTTTTGGCCCAAATTTGACATAAATGTGCAGTAAATTCTGCAGTATATACTTTTATATTAGACATCCAAACTCCCCGCAGGATTTTGCCACATCATTTTGAACCCTGTTGCTGACTTTCTCCACAGCTGTGCAATTCACATTGAGGCTACTCGGTCATACCTCGGATCTCTTGTTAATACTGGTCAGCTATGAAGTGAATATACAGCCAGTGCATTCAGGGAAGCGTTTCTAGACCAATTTTAGGAAATGCAAAAAAATGTAATAAAGGTGCCAACTGTCAAATGTGAACCAGATTTTGAAATAATAAAACATTCATTTCTCATTATATCTCTGGCGAGATGCTTTTCCGACCCTGCCAGAAAAATGAATATTTTTGTATCCTTCCTTTCCCCAGAAAAAAATAATTTTATATCTTAACAAGATGTTTCTTTTAACAGGGATCCGGTAATGAAAATCGACAACAATGTAGTGCATGCATGGCGAAGGTAAGTGGAAAGTTCCTGTTTTCTAAGCTTCTACATATTCTATGTGTATTCGACTTCTATCTCATGCTAGGCTCATGAGCAGTTTAGGGTACGGCAATATAAAAACTTTAATCTCACGCTGGAAAGCTTGCCGCGGGAATATTGGCAGCATGTGATGCTGCTAGTACAATGGGTTACTATGCTACAGGTCTGGCCTCTGCTGCCTATACCGCTGCCATGTTAAACATTGAAATAGCCTACAAATGGAATAGAGGATGTTTGTAATGTGGCACAGCTCATTGTGATCACTATGTTTGTGGATTTACATAGGTGGGCCATTTCTCTACCGTATTATCTTAATGGGGTTACCCAATGAGTCATTTCCATCCAAAAAGTCCTAAAAAAACTAGCTATATTAAAATAACTTGCAGTGTTTCTAGGAAAAAACTATATACAATTTGCCTCCCTGTGCCCACTTCGGGCTGGTGTAACGAAGGGCATGCAGGATTGTCTTATAATATATAATGTTGTTGGGGATATTTTCCCATTGAGTCAGATAACATGGTGCTGAGATAAATGACCATAACTTCATTGTTGAGGGCAACCTATGTAAGGAGCTTTCCTAAAGGATTCAAGTGTTGCCATGGCAATGGACTGTGAAATGTGCCACATCAGAACAAAGCATGCTCAAAGGACATTTGCTGATTGGATGAAGCTCTGAAATAAGAAGGACAATTTTTGCTGTGCAACAGAAGAGCTCAAGGATTCAGAGTGTTGAGAGGAACTTCTGCCATGAGTAACAGGGAGATATCCTGAGCAACCTGTGGGAATCAGAGAGGGAGAAGTGGCCAGAGTAGCCTGGAAAGGACAACAGCCAAGAGGGAGAAAGCAGCTACCGTATGTTCCTAACCTGGTGGGGACCATTGTACTGGGACAAAGGCCATGGAGAGCAGTGGTAGAGTTACACTCCTGACCCCATAACAGCCTGGGCCCATAGTAGTAATAACTCCCATGCAGCAAACTGTAAGTGGGACCGGCCTAAAAAAATCCCACTAGGTGTGCACACCGAGTAGAGGGTTAAGGACAGTTTGTTAGTAGTCCTGCTTTAGGAGATATGGCTTATAGTATGAATATTGACATTGTGCAAGGTTCCAGTGCTTAAACCTGGGTCATGGACTGTGTTTTTTTTAAAGCAACGTAACATATTTACACAGGAACTGGCCTTCTCTAAAGACTCTGTTTGGGTGATAACCACTAGGGAAGAGTTGTGCACTAGATTCTGTAAACTATGTTTCTGTAGGATGGCATCATTAATAATAATCAATTGTTCCTAATATTGTTCATCAGGTATTACTGTCATTGCACATTGTTAGAAACGTATTATTCCTTCATTCTAATTAGCAGTAGATAGTGCCTGAAGATATAACTTTAATTGCATATCCATTATTATTCCACTGTTTACGTTCATTTCTGTGTTTTCAAATGAAGCTTGTACAACCTGATTACTCCATCTGCTGTATTGTGTCCTGAATCCTGTACCACTATACTAAGACCCGCAATACCTAGATGGCTCTCTGCTATAGAGAGGCCTATAACGTGTACAAAGGATGTAGGATAGCACCACAATATTTGGCATAGTTATATGCATTTTTAAAAGGGGCAACAGTTGGCATGCTGATTGTACTTGGTGAGGTGTCTGTGATGAAGAGCAAGGGGTTGGCGCCGATGACCCTGGAGGTCCCTTCCAACTATACCATTCTATGATTATACTGTATGTTCTGTATGCTCACGTGATCGCTGCAGCCATACGCAGGAGTATATGGCTCTAGACCTCTGAGGCCAGTGATTGACTACATCAGTCATGTGTGTGAATGGACATATCACTGCTGCAGTTTGAAAATAAAGACCTGCAGAGAGGATGGGAGCAATGGAGTTGGACCAGAGGGGAGATTAAGTAAGTATAGCTCACATTCTCTGTCCTCTGTCCAATTTTACTATAACTCAGACAACCCCTTTAATTAGATAGTCCAGTGAAATAGGGACTGTTGGCAGGAATGCTGTAGAAGGGTTTGTAGTCTAATATTCTTTTCCTGACACATTCTGCAGTTACTTTGTAAGTGTGTTTGTGCTTATCTAGATTTACAGACTGTGCTGTAGTGCAGAGCCATATTAACAATTTGGCTCGAAACAGTCAACAAACTTGTTGTCAGACAAATCCATTATAGTGTAGCTACGCAACTATAGTGCAGTGGGAGAGTTAGTTGTCCTTCCCATAGATTACTGTGCAGTGCCGATTGTAAGCTCTACACCCGAACAAGCTTGATTTATTGTTATTGGGGCAGGAGGGAAGATTGGGGAATTCCTTATCTGAAGCCTGTCGAATTATGAAGGCAAAGTTGGACTATATTTTAGGGTGTAACTTTGGATTAGTAAAAGATAAATACTGTATTCTACTTGCAAAGTTAGCAAATTCTATGTAGATTACGGATTAAAGCGGATATTCATGTAGAAAATTTTTTAAAGCATCACAGAGAGTTGGCAAATAAAAAAGGCCAAGCTTACCCCAATTCTTCATGGCTCCCTTTCGATGGTGCTCAGTCCCTCCCTGCTCTCTACTCCCTGCTGCGGCCATGATGTCACAAACATCAGGGATATGTGGCTGCAAGCCAATAACATGCTCATTTCTGGCAAGGGATTAGTTGCAGGGGTCATGTGTGTCAGGAAGACATCGCTGCGGTTACAAGATGTGGAGAGCAGCTGGATATGGTAGAGTTGGAAAGGAAGCAATGGAGGATTCGGCTAAGGTACCTCTCACAGGATGACTGCCGGGCGCAATAGCATCTGACAGTCATTCCAAAGGTTATCGCTCCTGTGCTTTTACACAGGAGCGATAGTGGTGCTAGTGAATGGAGGCGGAGTGGGCATTAATCGTCCTTGCCATCCCACCTCCATTCACTGCAAACAGTACTCTTGTTCAGATTGAGCAACTCCTGTTTACATGGGTGGACATCACTTGGTTCTTAGGTATGTTAAAATCCAGGTGACTCTGACAAGTAAATAATTTCTCACTCAGTGCCTTGTTGGCGCCTGCATGTACACGGGACGACTCTTGCCTGAATTTGCTGTTCGCAGTGATAATTCAGGTGATTATTGGCTCGTGTAAAGGTACCTTCAAGGGAATATGACTTTGTTTGTGTTTTGTCAACACTCTGATTTATCTTTGAGTATATGCTAGTATATGCTAGAAAAGTAGAGTAGCTACCATGTTTCCCCAAAAATAAAACCCTGTCTTATATTAATTTTTGCCCCAAAAGAGGCACTATGTCTTATTTTCGAGGAATAGCTTATTTTACTTACCTAGCAGCTGTAGTCCGGGTCCCTCCCACTGGTCTCCGAGGTTCCATAGCTTCGCCGAGCATCCATCACTTGATGGTCGTGGGATTCATAAATCCCACCTCCAGGAAGCGATGGCTCTGAATGGTTCAGCGAGAGTTGCTCTCAGCCAATCAGAGCCACCGCGTTGGTTCAGTATGGATTGGCTGAGAGCAGCACTTGCTGAACCAATCAGAGCCATCACTTCCTGTAGGCAGGATTTATGAATTCAGTTACCAGTAAGTGGTGTTCTGTTGGCGGCCAAAGAGTGCAGCATGCACAATGGAGCTATGGAACTTCAGAGAGCAGCGGGAGGGACCCAGACCGCACCTGCTAGGTAATGTATTCATTTTTTATGTAGTCTACCTGGGGCTTTTTTTTAGGGTAGCGCTTATATTTGAAGCTTCTCTGAAAATAGACAAAAATCAGGATATGGCTTATTTTAGTGGTAAGTCCTATTTTTGGGGAAATGCGGTATTCATCAATGCCATCACCCCAACTTGAACAGTAGACTAATGTCTGAAGGTGGTGTACAGTACTTCCTCTGCGACTTTGCATCTCCTTGAAGTTTACTTATTTTCTTTGCATGTAGCTTTAAGACCTGCAAGTTAGATGAGTCTGATCTGTATCGCTCTGTGCACGGAACACATCAACTAATAAAAACTTTAGATGTATTTCACAGTTTACAGAATGTACAGTTCCGTGCTTTTACACTTTTCTTATTTGTGCAGCCAAGATTGCTTTATTGCTGGTTTCAGTGGGGCCAAAGGGGGTTAAATTGCTTTATTAACTATGAATGATATACTACCTAATTATTTGTGCATTGCATTGTTACGAGTAGTCATGGGATGATCTAAAGTCCTCTTTTAATTGTATAAGTAAGCCATTCTGATGGGTTGATGAAGCTCATAAATAAGAGATTTGGCAGGAAGATCTGTAAGGAGTGGCATTGAGATAATGGCCAGACCTTTGAAAAAGAAATTTTTAACAATCTTTCTATAAAAAGAAGTGGAAACTGCATTTTATTCAAGTTTTATAATTGGTGTTATCTTTTTTTTTCTTTTATAGTTTGAACTATAAATGACATTTTAACATATGGATTATATTAACTAAAGGTCTGTGTTGTCTTATTTATGCTATTTGCTTGTGTGCATTGCTTCATAGCATAGATCCTCTGAAATGGCACAGTGTGTGAAACTGTAATATTAGGGACCTTCGAAATGGGCATAATGTTCCACATTCCACACCAAAAATTCACACCTTAATCCGCCGCTGTAAATTCCACACCAAAACCCGCAAGTTTCAATGAAGATTTTGATGAAGGAGATACAAGTAGAACTAAGCTATTTTCATTCCATGTGCAGAATTTACCATGGCATGCCGTGTGGAATTAATATATTCTGGCATCATAGCTGCTTGAGGGCGCGTTTTTTGCAGAAAGAGTTATGTTTTTTAAAGGGATTTTCTGATTTTAAAAAATCTTTGGTAGCAGTGGAGGATGATTGACCCATTCAGGACCAGAGACTGATTTTTTTTTGTCCGTTTCCCCACTGTGAAAGAAAACATTATTTTTTCTGTCTACTTAGCCATACAAGGACTTATTTTGTAGGACAAGTTGGATGCAACCCCTGCAGTGATGATTTTCGGAGGGTAGCTTGAAATATAAGCTCTTCCCTGAAAATGATCCCCAGCTGTAGAAAAAAAAATGTAACTCACCTAGAAGTGCTGTCCGGCTCTTCCCCCTCATCCCCGTCAGTCTTCATCTGTATTCTGGTGGCTGGGGATTGAAAAATCCTCACCTCCAGAAAGCGCTGCTTCTGATTAGCTGAGTGCTGTGACCAATCAGAGGCAGCGCTCAGCCATTCATTAAATGACAGCTGAGCGCTGCCAGTGATTGGTCACAGCCCTCAGGCAAACCGAGGCAGTGCTTTCTGGAGGTGGGGATTTTTCAATACACATGAAGACTGATGAGGATGAGGAGAAGAGTCAGACAGCGCTTCTAGGTGAGTTACATTTATTTTTTTCTTAACCACTAGGGATGATTTTCAGGGTAGAGCTTATATTTCAAGCCCCCCTTTTCGCCCGAAAATCATTGCTGCAGGGGTTGCCTTTCTCCCATTGCTTTCAATGGAGCAGCAGCAGCAAATGTGATAGAGGATTCTTTTTAGTCCCCGCTGCAGACCCCTGATCATTTAACACTGTGACAGTGCTGTCACAGTGTTCAGTGATGGGGGACTCCCCTCGGGGATTAACAGAACCCTCCGGGAGTCCCCTCATCCCCTGTCACATCTGTTTTTTACGCACAGCACAGACCTCACTGGCGCGCATTCAAGGCCTGTCTTTTGCAGGTGCGAGTATTTTGCACCTGTAAAAAAATGGACATGTGAAAACTTCATAGGAAGCCAATGATTCTAATAGATACAATTTTTTTTGCGCACATAGGCACACAGAAAAAATTGTTTGTCTTACTGCGGCCTTAGAGGTACCACTTAATGTACCATATATTATGTTGAAATTGCACTAATTCCACTATTTTGGACAGTTTGCTATTACTGCATTCTTAAAGCATTAAAATGACGTGCTAACTTTATGCTGTTGGTCACTACAATTACAGACAAACTCAATTTATAGAGATTTTTTTCATTGCACTACTTTACAAAAATAAAATCTTTTATAAAAAAAATACTTCTGACTCCAATAACGTTTAGGGCTTCATTTTTTGCAGGGCAAGCTTTTGTTTCTGTTGGTACTGTTTTGGTGTACATATGACTTTTCTAATAGCTTTTTAATCATTTTTTTTTTGGGGGGGGGGGGGGGGTTGGGGTGACCAAAAAAGGACTTTGTATTTTCTTTCTCATAGTGTTCACTGTGTGGGATAAATAATGCATTAATTTAATTAAGTGACCCTTTACAGATGCGCTATAATTAGAGATGAGCGAGCGTACTCGGATAAGCACTACTCGCTCGAGTAATTGGCTTTATCCGAGTATCGCTGTGCTCGGGGCTAAAGATTCGGGTGCCGCTGCGGCTGACAGGTGAGTCGCAGCGGGGAGCAGGGGAGAGCGGGCGGGAGAGAAGGAGAGAAAGATCTTACCTCCGTTCCTCCCCGCTCTCCCCTGCAGCTCCCCGCTCCGTGCCGGCACCCGAATCTTTAGCCCCGAGCACAGCGATACTCGGATAAAGCCAATTACTCGAGCGAGTAGTGCTTATCCGAGTACGCTCGCTCATCTCTAGCTATAATAAATATGTTACAAATGGGAAAAAAAACTTTTGATATTTTTATTTTTTTGCAACAGTTAACAAACTTTAACTTATTTTTACTTTTTTTAGTACATGTAAGGTACTTGATTTAGTGATTCTTTGGTTGTTGGTACAACTTACTGCAGTACTTCAGTAGGGACTTCAATGTGCCAGTTTGATCTCTTCTATAATGCTTTAGTATACTTAGTATGATAACTCCTCAACACCCCGCAATCATGTTGAAGGCCACCACTGGAGTGGCAGACAACACGTTCTCTCTGTGTCTAATCATCTAGATGCCACAGTAGCTGTTCACGTGGCATATAAGGGGTTAAAAGGCTGAGACTAGAGTTAATTCCAATCTTAGCAATTGCAGTGGGATGTGGGCTTTATAGTACAGCTGGAACCTGCTGTATATGTTGTGAGCTCAGCTCATTTGCCTTAGTCATCCACTGGATACAACTCTATGCCCCTTTGCGGAAAGATACAACTAAAATGGATGTACAATTACATCCGAATATGGAAAGGGGTTAAAAACATCTTACATTGTTCCTGTTGTCCCGTTGGGCACTAGCTCAGTAAGACTGATAGGATGGACAATTTAATGATGGCTCTATTGGGTGAATTTGCATTTGTTGCAGAAATTTCTGTGACTGTCCTGTTCATCTGAATGGTGCTTGAGGAAAACCACGTGGTTGGGACAAAGAATCCAATTCAGATGTTGGGAACAGAGTTTTAGTTACATTTCAGCAAAAAATTGAGTGAATCCACCCAAACATTGTATGGACAGATTAGGCTCTGATGCTTCTCCCTGTTGTTCCCTGGTCTCTGTGGTAGTGGCTGTACTAAATAACTACCGGGAGACTGATAATCTGACATTCTCTGTCAAATAACACTCATTTATTTCTGCTGCCACAAAGCGCACACTCTCTACTTTCTTGCTGTACTGACTATATGGAAAATATAAGAAGGAAGTGTGAATCTCCAAAATGGCCGTCCCCAAGAAAGTTTTTAAAAATTTTAATCACCACATTTAAAAAACACATATTTCTATTCCATAGACTTACATTTAATACATGCACCAAAAAAGTGACATAGCTTTTAAGTAACTGAGGAGACATTATTCTCAAATTTTCATTAAAGTGGATGATGCGACTTTTATCAGTGGGCCAAGGGCTGCTTAAACTGGAGAAGGTAAAGTTTGAAAATAGTCATTTAGTGTAAATGTTGTCAGCGACTGAATGACGAATAGTAATTTGTTCACTTTAGGCAGGCATACAAGTCAAACGATGATCAGCCTCTGTAAACAGGCAGTCGTTCATCTATGAAGGACTGCCTGTTTACTGTGAATGGAGGGGTAGACCGGAAGTGATCTCTGGCCTTATCCACTTCCATTTACTGAACCATCAACACTCCTGTGTGCAAACACAGGAGCGATAACTGCTGGGACGACTGTCGAGCCCTTAAACGTCTGACAATCATCCTGTGTGAAAAAACTCCAAATCACTGCATGTTCTAAGTATGGCATTTTTACTATTGATACTGAAATGAACACAATTCCTGTGGCTGTAGTGGGTGGTGTTGAGTGATTAAAATTATTGGGTTGGGAGTGACTGACTCAATTTTAAAAAATAATTGTGAATTGGTATTCCAGCTTCCATTTAAGTCTATAGGAGTACAAATTGAGTTCTGGAGGTAGTGGTGGTTGTAGCCCAGTGGTCGCAGGTTCAAATCCCCATCAAAGTTAGGTTCTAACCTTGAACCCCAGTACTGCAAGGTAGCAGTGCTACACCAACACACCCGTCCTTTCTGCTCAAAGCAGAGAACCAATATTTGGGTGATTTTTGCTAAGAATCTGATCAAAATGATTTGATCCCATTTAGCAAAAATCGCCCTGATTTTATCTCTCAGTCGATTTCGATGGACAACACTAGTAGGGGGTTTTATCCTGAACTATAAAATAAAAAATCCCATGCCTGTAATAATCTTCATGATGTACTGAGCATTTTTTATTTAGGTTCCCTTTAAGTATTCTCTACCAAATAGATTCCTTATGATGGAGTTTATCAGCAACTTTGGGGGCCTCTAAAAAAACAGCTTTCTGTGATACAGCTGGGATTCACCTCTCTAAAGATCATCTGCGATAATTGGCTATTTCAAAATTATCTAGAAAAAGAGGTTAACTTACCAGAGATGAGTCCTGGACTGCACATACACAGCAAAGTGAAGTATACTTACCTTCATATGTGCAATGCTATCAGCTAGATGCCGCTCTACAGTAAGTTATAACTTCTTTTTCTAGCTAAAGGGGTGGTTTATAGAGATGAGCGAACACCAAAATGTTCGGGTGTTCGTTATTCGGAACGAACTTCCCGCGATGTTCGAGGGTTCGTTTTGAACAACGAACCCCATTGAAGTCAATGGGCGACCAGAGCATTTTTGTATTTCGCCGATGCTCGCTAAGGTTTTCATGTGTGAAAATCTGGGCAATTCAAGAAAGTGATGGGAACGACACAGCAACGGATAGGGCAGGCGAGGGGCTACATGTTGGGCTGCATCTCAAGTTCCCAGGTCCCACTATTAAGCCACAATACCGGCAAGAGTGGCCCCCCCCCCCCCTCCCAACAACTTTTACTTCTGAAAAGCCCTCATTAGCATGGCATACCTTTGCTAAGCACCACACTAGCTACAACAAAGCACAATCACTGCCTGGATGACACTCCGCTGCCACTTCTCCTGGGTTACATGCTGACCAACCGCCCCCCCTCCCCCCCACAGCGCACACCAAAGTGTCCCTGCGCAGCCTTCAGCTGCCCTCATGCCACGCCACACTCATGTCTATTTAGAAGTGCGTCTGCCATGAGGAGGAACCGCAGGCACACACTGCAGAGGGTTGGCACGGCTAGGCAGCGACCCTCTTTAAAAGGGGCGGGGCGATAGCCCACAATGCTGTACAGAAGCAATGAGAAATAGAATCCTGTGCCACCGCCATCAGGAGCTGCACACGTAGGCATAGCAATGGGGAACCTATGTGCCACATACTATTCATTCTGTCAAGGTGTCTGCATGCCCCAGTTAGACCGGGCTTTTTAATTCATAGACACAGGCAGGTACAACTCCCTATTGTGAAGTCCCTGTGGACCGACAGCATGGGTGGGTGCCAGGAAGCCACCGGCGGTACATAGAAATATCCCATTGCATTGCCCAACACAGCTGAGGTAGTAATGTCGTGCGTAATACAGGTGGGCTTCGGCCCACACTGCATGCCCCAGTCAGACTGGGGTTCTTTAGAAGTGTACAGATGTATTAAAAACTCCGTGTGCACCTACAGCATGGGTGGCTCCCTGGAACCCACCGGCGGTACACAAAAATATCCCATTGCATTGCCCAACACAGCTGAGGTAGTAATGTCGTGCGTAATACAGGTGGGCTTCGGCCCACACTGCATGCCCCAGTCTGACCGGGGTTCTTTACAAGTGGACACATGTAGGTTACACTCCCTGTGGACCCACTGCCTGGGTGGGTGCCAGGAAGCCACCGGCGGTACATAGAAATATCCCATTGCATTGCCCAACACAGCTGAGGTAGTAATGTCGTGCGTAATACAGGTGGGCTTCGGCCCACACTGCATGCCCCAGTCAGACTGGGGTTCTTTAGAAGTGTACAGATGTATTAAATCTCCGTGTGCACCTACAGCATGGGTGGCTCCCTGGAACCCACCGGCGGTACACAAAAATATCCCATTGCATTGCCCAACACAGCTGAGGTAACGTCAGCTGTAATGCAGGTGGGCTAAAAATTAATCAACAGTACTAATGTACATCCCAAAAATTGGCCATGGCCAGCCAAGAGGGCAGGTGAAACCCATTAATCGCTTTGGTTAATGTGGCTTAAGTGGTAACTAGGCCTGGAGGCAGCCCAGTGTAACGAAAAATTGGTTCAAGTTAAAGTTCCAACGCTTTTAAGCGCATTGAAACTTATAAAAATTGTTCAGAAAAATTATTTGAGTGAGCCTTGTGGCCCTAAGAAAAATTGCCCGTTCAGCGTGATTACATGAGGTTTCAGGAGGAGGAGCAGGAGGAGGAGGAGGAATATTAGACACAGATTGATGAAGCAGAAATGTCCCCGTTTTGGATGGTGAGAGAGAACGTAGCTTCCATCCGCGGGTGCAGCCTACGTATTGCTTACGTATCGCTGCTGTCCGCTGGTGGAGAACAGAAGTCTGGGGAAATCCAGCCTTTGTTCATCTTGATGAGTGTTAGCCTGTCGGCACTGTCGGTTGACAAGCGGCTACGCTTATCTGTGATGATTCCCCCAGCCGCACTAAACACCCTCTCCGACAAGACGCTAGCCGCAGGACAAGCAAGCACCTCCAGGGCATACAGCGCTAGTTCAGGCCACGTGTCCAGCTTCGACACCCAGTAGTTGTAGGGGGCAGAGGCGTCACCAAGGATGGTCGTGCGATCCGCTACGTACTCCCACACCATCCTTTTACAGTGCTCCCGCCGACTCAGCCGTGACTGGGGAGCGGTGACACAGTCTTGGTGGGGAGCCATAAAGCTGGCCAGGCCCTTAAAGACTGTTGCACTGCCTGGGATGTACATGCTGCTCTATCTACGCACATCCCCTGCTACCTTGCCCTCGGTACTGCGCCTTCTGCCACTAGCGCTGTCGGCTGGGAATTTTACCATCAGCTTGTCCGCAAGGGTCCTGTGGTATAGCAACACTCTCGAACCCCTTTCCTCTTTGGGAATCAGAGTGGGCAGGTTCTCCTTATACCGTGGATCGAGCAGTGTGTACACCCAGTAATCCGTCGTGGCCAGAATGCGTGCAACGCGAGGGTCACGAGAAAGGCATCCTAACATGTAGTCAGCCATGTGTGCCAGGGTACCTGTACACAACACATGGCTGTCCTCACTAGGAAGATCACTTTCAGGATCCTCCTCCTCCTCCTCCTCCTCCTCCTCCTGCTCCTCAGGCCATACACGCTGAAAGGATGACAGGCAATCAGCCGGTGTACCGTCAGCAGCGGCCCAAGCTGTCTCTTCCCCCTCCTCCTCATCCTCCTCATGCTCCTCCTCCTCCTCCTCCTGTACGCGCTGAGAAATAGACAGGAGGGTGCCCTGACTATCCAGCGGCATACTGTCTTCCCCCGCCCCCGTTTCCGAGCGCAAAGCAGCTGCCTTTATGGTTTGCAGGGAATTTCTCAAGATGCATAGCAGAGGAATGGTGACGCTAATGATTGTAGCATCGCCGCTCACCACCTGGGTAGACTCCTCAAAATTACCAAGGACATGGCAGATGTCTGCCAACCAGGCCCACTCTTCTGAAAGGAATTGAGGAGGCTGACTCCCACTGCGCCGCCCATGTTGGAGTTGGTATTCGACTATAGCTCTACGTTGTTCATAGAGCCTGGCCAACATGTGGAGCGCAGAGTTCCACCGTGTGGGCACGTCGCACAGCAGTCGGTGCACTGGCAGCTTAAAGTGATGTTGCAGGGTGCGCAGGGTGGCAGCGTCCGTGTGGGACTTGCGGAAATGTGCGCAGAGCCGGCGCGCCTTTACGAGCAGGTCTGACAAGCGTGGGTAGCTTTTCAGAAAGCGCTGAACCACCAAATTAAAGACGTGGGCCAGGCATGGCACGTGCGTGAGGCTGCCGAGCTGCAGAGCCGCCACCAGGTTACGGCCGTTGTCACACACGACCATGCCCGGTTGGAGGCTCAGCGGCGCAAGCCAGCGGTCGGTCTGCTGTGTCAGACCCTGCAGCAGTTCGTGGGCCGTGTGCCTCTTATCGCCTAAGCTGAGTAGTTTCAGCACGGCCTGCTGACGCTTGCCCACCGCTGTGCTGCCACACCGCGCGACACCGACTGCTGGCGACATGCTGCTGCTAACACATCTTGATTGCGAGACAGAGGTTGCGGAGGAGGAGGAGGGTGGTTTAGTGGAGGAAGCATACACCTCCGCAGATACCACCACCGAGCTGGGGCCCGCAATTCTGGGGGTGGGTAGGACATGAGCGGTCCCAGGCTCTGACTCTGTCCCAGCCTCCACTAAATTCACCCAATGTGCCGTCAGGGAGATGTAGTGGCCCTGCCCGCCTGTGCTTGTCCACGTGTCCGTAGTTAAGTGGACCGTGGCAGTAACCGCGTTGGTGAGGGCGCGTACAATGTTGCGGGAGACGTGGTCGTGCAGGGCTGGGACGGCACATCGGGAAAAGTAGTGGCGACTGGGAACTGAGTAGTGCGGGGCCGCCGCCTCCATGATACTTTTGAAGGACTCCGTTTCCACAACCCTATACGGCAGCATCTCAAGGCTGATGAATTTTGCGATGCGGACGGTTAACGTTTGAGCGTGCGGGTGCGTGGCGGCGTACTTGCGCTTGCGCTCCAACAGTTGCGCAAGCGACGGCTGGACGGTGCGCTGAACTACACTGCTGAATGGGGCCGAGGACAGCGGAGGTGAGGGTGTGGGTGCAGGCCAGGAGACGGTAGTGCCTGTGTCCTCAGAGGGGGGTTGCATCTCAGTGGCAGGTTGGGGCACAGGGGGAAAGGCAGGGGTGCAAACCGGAGGCGCTGAACGGCCTTCGTCCCACCTTGCGGGGTGCTTGGCCATCATATGTCTGCGCATGGTGGTGGTGGTGAGGCTGTTGGTGTTGGCTCCCCGGCTGAGCTTTGCGCGACAAAGGTTGCACACCACTGTTCGTCGGTCGTCAGGCGTCTCTGTGAAAAACTGCCAGACCTTAGAGCACCTCGGCCTCTGCAGGGTGGCATGGCGCGAGGGGGCGCTTTGGGAAACACTTGGTGGATTATTCGGTCTGGCCCTGCCTCTACCCCTGGCCACCGCACTGCCTCTTGCAACCTGCCCTGCTGATGCCCTTGACTCCCCCTCTGAAGACCTGTCCTCCTGAGTAAGCGTTGCACACCAGGTGGGGTCAGTCACCTCATCGTCCTGCTGCTCTTCCTCCGAATCCTCTGTGCGCTGCTCCCTCGGACTTACTGCCCTTACTACTACCTCACTGCAAGACAACTGTGTCTGATCGTCATCGTCCTCCTCACCCACAGAAAGTTGTTGAGACAGTTGGCGGAAGTCCCCAGCCTCTTCCCCCGGACCCCGGGAACTTTCGAATGGTTGGGCATCAGTGACGATAAACTCCTCTGGTGGGAGAGGAACCGCTGCTGCCCAATCTAAGCAGGGGCCCGAGAACAGTTCCTGGGAGTGTTCCCGCTCCTGAGCAGGTGTCATTGTAGTGGAGTGAGGAGGCTGGGAGGAAGGAGGAGCAGCAGACAGAGGATTCGGATTTGCAGCAGTGGACGGTGCAGAACTGCGGGTAGACGATAGGTTGCTCGAAGCACTTTCTGCCATCCAGGACAGGACCTGCTCACACTGCTCATTTTCTAATAACCGTCTCCCGCGTGGACCCATTAATTGGGCGATGAATGTGGGGACACCAGAAACGTGCCTCTCTCCTAATCGCGCAGCAGTCGGCTGCGACACACCTGGATCAGGAGCTCGGCCTGTGCCCACACCCTGACTTGGCCCTCCGCGTCCTCGGCCGTGTCCACGTCCTCTAGGCCTACCCCTACCCCTCAGCATGCTGTATTACCAGTGATTTGATTTCACAGGCAGCTAATAAATTGGCGCAAGACTGCAGGCCAAATATAATTTTTTCCCTTTTTTGAAAACGAAAGGCCCCACTGCCTCTAGTGAATGAATAATCTAAGTTTAATAACTGTGCTGTGTCCCTGCTAATGTGTCACAGAACGTGAGGGTAGCAGAGTTATTAACTGTGGCAGAGCAGGTATTTTTTTTCCCAATTAAGGAAAGCAAATGGCAAAGCCAGGAGTAAAACGTAGCTGGGTGCGTCTGATTTTTACAGGTTGCACACGCAGCCGACACGTGTCCACCGGCGTTAGGACGGACAGAGGCAGGACAAATAGAATTATTTTCCGTTTTTTTGCACCAAAAGGCAGCACTGCGTATATTCTATGAACATGAGAAGTTTAATAACTGTGCTGTTTTCCTGCTAATGTGTCACAGAACGTGAGGGTAGCAGAGTTATTAACTGTGGCAGAGCAGGTATTTTTTTTCCCAATTAAGGAAAGCAAATGGCAAAGCCAGGAGTAAAACGTAGCTGGGTGCGTCTGATTTTTACAGGTTGCACACGCAGCCGACACGTGTCCACCGGCGTTAGGACGGACAGAGGCTGGACAAATAGAATTATTTTCCGTTTTTTTGCACCAAAAGGCAGCACTGCGTATATTCTATGAACATGAGAAGTTTAATAACTGTGCTGTTTTCCTGCTAATGTGTCACAGAACGTGAGGGTAGCAGAGTTATTAACTGTGGCAGAGCAGGTATTTTTTTTCCCAATTAAGGAAAGCAAATGGCAAAGCCAGGAGTAAAACGTAGCTGGGTGCGTCTGATTTTTACAGGTTGCACACGCAGCCGACACGTGTCCACCGGCGTTAGGACGGACAGAGGCAGGACAAATAGAATTATTTTCCGTTTTTTTGCACCAAAAGGCAGCACTGCGTATATTCAATGAATAATAACTGTGTTGTGGCCCTGCCTATACAATTCTTTCCCTGCAGTATCAATGGAGGGTGCAATGCTCTGCAGAGGCGATTTTGAGAAGCAAAAAAAAATGCAGCACAGCTAACAGCAGCCTGGACAGTACTGCACACGGTTAAATATGGCCCTAGAAAGGACCGTTGAGGTTCTTGAAGGCTACACTCACTCCTAACACTCTCCCTGCCTATGCAGCACTTCTGTCCCTAATGCCGGGTGCAACGCTCTGCAGAGCCGATTTTGAGGAAAAAAAAATTTGCCACTGCTAACAGCAGCCAACACACAGCTATCAGTGGCCCTAATAAGGACCTTTGGGGGGTCTTGAAGCCTACACTAACTACCAATTCTTTCCCTACAGCAGCTCCGGTACAAACAGCACTGTCCCTCATCTAACTCACACGGCATCTGAGGCGAACCGCGGGAGGGGCCGACTTTTATGTTCGGGTGACACCTGATCTTCCCAGCCACTCACAGCAGGGGGGTGGTATAGGGCTTGAACG
Organism: Eleutherodactylus coqui; assembly: GCF_035609145.1. Taxonomy (NCBI): domain Eukaryota; kingdom Metazoa; phylum Chordata; class Amphibia; order Anura; family Eleutherodactylidae; genus Eleutherodactylus; species Eleutherodactylus coqui. Next base: position 255,958,236 of record NC_089839.1, on the reverse strand, counting down.
TCACAGGGGGAAGTTGTAATGCCTTCCCTGTCTTTCAATTGGCCAGAAAAGCGCGCTAACGTCTCAGGGAAGGAAGTGAAAGTAACCAGAACACCGCATGGTGTTCGTTACGAATAACGAACATCCCGAACACCCATATATTCGCACGAATATCAAGCTCGGAAGAACACGTTCGCTCATCTCTAGTGGTTTAGCAAACCCAAAGGTGCTGCAAAGTTCCATTTAATTCTGTTACTTCTTGCTGAGCTGTCAAATGTGGGTAATTGGTGGAAGACACCAACTTCTTGAAGTCACTAACTCTTCTATCCAACTCTTGTGAAAGGCCCAATCTAAATGACAACTACAGTAATACATGTTAAAGGCCGGATAGTTTACTTTTGTATTTCAGATAATGCCAAAAAACCCCAAACAAGGTGCTGGAAGAAAAGTTCTTCATCTGGGTTACACAACAGTTTGAGCTACTGACACAATTTCTCTAAGAGAGGATTGAGACTCATATTATTATGTTCGGGCAGGAAAAAACTATAATGACTTGGATGCATGTCACCAACACGTCACACCATAACGTGATAAAGTTCAGATGAACCAACATAAACACATAACACCAAAACGTATCAAATTGTCCATGAAGGATAAATGCAGGAACATGGTTTAGTGGACCCTGCCCAATAGCAGGGCAACTGTCTCAATAAGAATGGCCCTACATCTCAAAACTAAGAAGCCTAGTCTGTCCCCAGATGGCGGCTAGAGAAGGAAAAATGGCAGATGGAAATGCCAGCAGAACTAGGTGGACCGAATAATGAGGGTACAGGTTAAGGGGCACTTGTGGAACAGTGACCACAATATAATCAACTTCCAGCTGTCTTTCAATAAGAAGCCTTATCAGGGAGCAACAAATAAATGTAACTTTAGTAAAGCTGAATTTAATCAGCTTAGAACTACTATTGGTAGCATTAATTGGGACAACACCCTCAAAAATATCAGTACAGAGGACAAATGGGAAAAGTTTAAAAGGATCCTAATCACCTCATGATTCCCTTTAAAAAATAAAAGAACTTCAAGTAAAAGGAAACCAATGTGGCTCGACAAGACAGTAAGGGGGGGCAATAAACGAAAAAAAGAAAGCGTTCAAATTACTAAAGCAAGAAGGCAGCGGAGAAGCGCTAAAATCGTACAGGGAAAAAAACAAAATATGCAAAGACAAGATCAAAATTGCTAAGGAGGAGGCAGAAAGACTGATCGCCAAAGAGAGCAAAAACAACCCGAAACTATTTTTCAACTATATTTAACAGCAAAAGCATTTGCACTGAGAGCACTGGCCCTTTAACAAATAATGCAGGAGAAATCATTGAAGATGATGAAGGGAAGGCAAACCTATTAAATAGTTTCTTTTCAAGCGTATTTACGAACGAAAAAGAAATGTCACATGAGATGCAGGGGAATAAAAAGAACCCCTCACAAAATATCTCATATCTAACGCAGGAGGAAGTGCGGAACCGGTTAAAGAAGATTAAAATCGATAAATCGCCAGGCCCAGATGGAATACACCCAAGGGTACTAAGGGAGCTAAGTGATGTGATAGCTAGGCCGCTATATCTAATATTTATGGATACTATCAAGACCGGGGTTGTACCATTGGATTGGCGCCTTGCCAACGTTGTTCCAATTTACAAAAAGGAGTCCAAAAGTGAGCCTGGTAACTACAGGCCGGTAAGTCTCACTTCAGTAACTGGAAAAATATTTGATGGGTTTCTGAGAGACGCCATCGAAGAACACCTCAAGGAGAACAAAGGAATAACTCCTCACCAGCATGTATTCATGAAGAGTCGAGATATAAAATGAGACAGCTCGAATTGGGTGAAAATGTGTGTATATGGGTAAAGAATTGGCTCAGAGATAGAAAGCAAAGGGTGGTAATAAATGGTTCATACTCTGGGCCACCGTCAGAAGCGGGGTGCCACAGGGTTCAGTATTAGGCCACATTCTGTTCAATATATTTATCAATGACCTGATAGAGGGGCTGCACAGTAAAATATCAATATTTGCAGATGACACAAAATTATACAATATAATCACTGCAATGGAGGACAATGTATGGCTACAAAAAGACGTAGATAAGCTAGGGGTTTGGGCAGAAAAATGGCAAATGAAGTTCAATGTTGATAAAAGTAAGGTTATGCACATGGGCAGAAGAAAGGGATGTCACCAATATACACTTAATGGGGTACTGCTAGGGAAAAGTGATATGGAAAAAGACCTGGGGGTACTAGTGGATTGAAGATTAAACTGGAGTAACCAATGCCAGTCAGCTGCTACAAAAGCTAATAAAGTCTTGGGGTGCATTAAAAGCGGTATAGGGGCGAGGGACAAGAACATTATTGTACAGCTATATAAGACACTTGTTAGGCCTCACATGGAATACTGCATACAGTTCTGGTCACCAGTGCTCAGGAAAGATGTTACAGTGCTTGAGGGGGTTCAAAGAAGGGCAACTAAACTAATACATAGAATGATGGGACTGGAATACCCAGAGAATCTATCAAAATTGAGATTATTTACCCTGATAAAAGACGGCTAAAAGGCGATCAAATAACTATGTATAAATACATGAGGGGACGATACAAGGATCTCTCCCATGATCTGTTTATACCCAGGACTGTGACTTTAACAAAAGGGCATCCGCTACGTCTAGAAGAAAGCAGATTTCACTGCCAACACAGAAAAGGGTTCTTTACTGTAAGAGCAGTGAGACTGTGGAACTCTCTTCCTGAGGATGTGGTGATGGCAAAATCCATAGAGGAGTTTAAAAGGGGACTTGATGTCTTTCTACAGTGGAAGGATATTACAGGATATAGACATTAGGTGATCAGTGGGTTTGTAGTTCCGGGTTTTACAGTCAAGTAGAAACTATCAAAGGTTGATCCAGGGATTATTCTGATTGCCATTATAGAGTGGGGAAGGAATTTTACCCCCAAATAGGCTAATTGGATTCTTCCTTTTTGGGGTTTTTGCCTTCCTCTGGATCAACTGGAGGGTGGATATAGGCTGAACTAGATGGACATTGTCTTCATTCAGCCTAACATACTGTGTTACTATGTTATTGCTTCGCATCCGCATCCCCACTGACTACTGCAGTCTTTCTGTTGTTCATACTCACCTTTTCCCCTTCTCTCATAGTAGCTTGTCTTAGATTTGGCTCTCAGTGCTTGGAACGTGTTAATGGTCAATCAAATCTGAGAATGGTGGGGACCACCCACTTGAAACATTCCAAATGTCAGGAGCCAAATCTAAGGAGAGTCTGTATGGGGAAGCAAAAACAAAACAAGCGATAAAGCCAGCAAAACCATGGGTGCAAAGTTATTCAACCAGCCCTGCTAACATGAAGACATGGCAGGTCCTGTTTAAGTATCTGGGATTTCAACCAACCATAGTGAAAACCATTTTCTCCAAATAGAAAATAATCATACTTGCCAACTCCCAGAAAACGTGGAGATCTCCCTCACTCCTGGAAAAACTGGCAAGACACCCAGGTGCTGCTGCAATCTCCCCAGGGATCCTTCACTGGATCCCCAAAAACTCTATCCAGCTCCTTCTTTGCTCATGTTGACACAGCATAGCAGACTGCATACAGCATATCCTGGCGACTAATAAAGAAGCTGAACAGAGTTTTGGAGGCTGCTGCTATGGCTGCAAGGAGGAGGAGAGTTATAACTTAGAGAGGTAACTATTGGTTTGAAGGGGCACAGTGGGTACACACTACTGTTGTAGAGAAAGAGAGGAGCGCTATTACTTTGTGGAGACATAAATGGGACTCTTACTTTAGAGACAGAGGGGGTATTATTTCTTATGGTGGTCACTTAGGACACTTTAACTTTGTGTGACACCAAAGGAGGCAATAGAACTGTGTGGGACATAAAGGGGGGGGGGGGGGGAGGGCTATTACTATGAAGGGTACTGAGAGGGGGATTTATTTAGGGTAGGAGCAGGATGGATAAAGTGTACAGAGACAAGTCCTGTCTGGAAGATGTCCTGGTGGTCCCAACCTGGCTAGTAAAGAAACTGGAAAGTGAATGACTCCAATCAGAGAAGACATCACCAATGGTCACTGGAGGTAATTGTACTGTAATCACTATCACTGTGTATATATACATAATATATACTTTGACCACATTCTTTGGTGATTGCACTATTTAACTCTACTACAGATGAGCTGCTGTATCAAGACCTGTTGTGTTATAAAAGATATCTTATGCCTTCTCCAATGATTGTGTGTGTTTTGTATATATAGTATATCTATAAAATATATATATATATATATATATATATATATATATATATATATAATATTTATTTTTTAGGGTGAGAAGAGGCAAAGCAAATGTCTTGGGGCTTGAGTCCCTGAACTTTTAAGATTGTGGCAACCAACTTTCCAATGCAATGGGAATACTCCTTTAAAGGGAGTCTGTCAGTGCGAACACGCTGTCCAAACTAAAGACATGACCTTATAGAGCAGGAGAAGCTGAGCGGAATGATATATAGTTTTATGGGGAAAGATTCAGTAGAACTTGTATTTTACTCATTTATATCTCAGCACATTCTGAGCTGCACCGTCCAATGGGCGGTCCTATCAGTGATTGACAGCTCCTCCTGTATGTACAGTTATCCACAGATAGCTGTCAATCATTGATAGCTCCACCCATTGGACTCTTCAGCTCAGAATGAGCAGAGATATAAATGAGTAACATACAAGTTCTACTGAATCTTTCCCCATAAAACTATATATCAATCTGCTCAGCTGCTCCTGCAAAATGGACAACATGTTTGCGTTGACAACTATCTATAAGTATTAAAAACATATATATTATAAAGTAAAAAAAAAAAAAAACTTCACAGTATATACACATACAAATTAACACAATAAGAGATTAATATAATTGGTATTGCTGCATTTTTTTAAAAGTACAATCTATTAAAATATCGCATTATGTATCCCATGTGGTGAACGCATTCAGAAAAAAAAAACCACAATGCCAGGATTGTCCTCTTTTGGTCACCCTCATCTCCAAGACCAGATTAATTGACTAAGGACTCATGTCACGGGCGTATGTAAACATCAGGTCTACCGGCAGAGAGCCAAAAGAGACTGCACATGGCTGCGTATGGCACTGCGCATGCCCGCATATCACATGCACACGGACGTGCGCAGTGTGATTATTTATTTATTGTATTGCGTATGGAGTTTCATATGCAGCCTATACAAATGTATAGGGCTCAGGCTGCGTACATACACAGAGAAATACAGCATGCTGCGATCTATTTCTTGTGTGTATTGAAACGCAGCGTCTACACACCAGTGTGCATGAATCCGTGAAAGTCCATTGGTTTTTATTGACTCCATTCACTGAATTATCACTTGTCTGTGCAACACACGTGTAATATGTAGAGATGAGCTCGAGCGAGCATTGTCCTTAGCGAGTGTCTTCCCGCTCGGAAGAAAAGGTTCGGCTACCGGCGCGGGTGACAGGTGAGTTGCGGCCATGAGCAGGGGGGAGAGAGGGAGAGAGAGATCTCCCCGTCGGCAGCCGAACCTTTTCTTCCAAGCAGGCAGGTACTTGCTAAGGACAATGCTCGATCGAGTAATTGCCCTTAGCGAGTATGCTCGCTCATCTCTAGTAATATGCTGTGAAAACACGGTCGCGGACATGAGCCCTAAAAAGTGATCAAAAAGTTGTATGTACCTCAAAATGGTACCAATAGAAACTACAGGTTGACCTGCAAAGAAAAGCCATAACCCTTAAAAAAAACTCTCCTGAAATGTTGTATTTTGCATTTTACTCCAGTAAGAAATTTTTCTAAAAGATTTTCAATACATTATATAGTATTGTAAATGGTACCATTACAAAATACAACTCCTCCCTCAAAAAATAGGGCATTAAACATCTATGTTGATGAAAAAATGACAGAGTCATGCTTCTTGGAATGAAAAAATGAGAATTAAAAAATGTAAAATCTTTCGTCTTGAAAAGGTTAATGAATAGAGATGAGCGAACGTACTCGTCAGAGCTTGATACTCGTTCGAGTATTAGCGTGTTCGAGATGCTCGTTACTCGTAACGAGTACCACGCGATGTTCGGGTTACTTTCACTTTCCTCTCTGAGACGTTAGTGCGCTTTTCTGGCCAATTGAAAGACAGGGAAGGCATTACAACTTCCCCCTGCGACGTTCAAGCCCTATACCACCCCCCTGCAGTGAGTGGCTGGGGAGATCAGGTGTCACCCGAGTATAAAAATCGGCCCCTCCCGCAGCTCGCCTCAGATGCGTTGTGAGATAGCTGAGGGACAGTGGTATCGTGTTGGAGCTGCTGTAGGGAGAGTGTTAGGAGTTAGTGTAGGCTTCAAGAACCCCAACGGTCCTTCTTAGGGCCACATCTAACAGTGTGCAGTAGTGTGGAGGCTGCTTTTAGCAGTGTTGCACTTTTTTTTTTTTTTGGTATATCGGCCGTGCAGAGCATTGCGCCCTGCAGTAATACTCCAGGGAGAGAATTGTGTAGGCAGGGCCAGAAGACATATATTATAGATTGAATATACGCAGTGGGCCTTTGGAAAAAAATCTTGAAAAAAAATCTATTTGGGCTGCCTGTCACTCTGCTTAGTGTTCTGGGTCTGTGTCTGCTGGGTGTAGTAGTTCTACAGATAAATACGCAGATAAATAGTTCAAGTGTCCAACCACAATACGGAGAGATTGGGGACTAATGCATTGGACATCACCCATCTGACAGAGTAGAGACTGTGGCGTGAGGCATCACCCATCTTATGGAGTGGGGGAACAGAAAGGACTTGTTTTGAGTCCAGCCTCCAACAACCCATTCAGATAGTGAGGGAACACACAGGACTTGATTTGACTCAAACAACTACCAGAGTTCCAGCCAGCACACACCAACAACCATATGCTCAGACAGAGGACTAAGGTGTCAGACAGAACCCATCTGAAAGAATGCAACAAACAGAGCTCTACACAGGAAAATGGCCAGCACCCAAGTAAGCGTGGAGCCAAAATATATGCATTTACATAATGGCTGATTGGCTGACCAGGGCAAATGCCTCCCTATCAACCAATCAGACCACATATCACAAAAGCTATAGAAGAAAAAAAAAAACTAGAACAAGAGCACATTAGGAAATTTCCAAAAGGGACTTTTTGCAGTGTCAAAAAACCTTGAGGGATTTTTGACAGATGGCCCCTAAAGAACTCACTGCAGCAAGCCACAAAACATATGTAGATTTGTTTTTAAAATTTGATCACCTTCAACTTGAATGCTGGAGACCACACACTCTTTTTTTTCCTAACCTTATTGCATAGAGAAAGAAAGCTGTACGGATAATATAGATGCAAAAAAATAAATAAATCCATCCATGTAATCTTACATGACAAGAGTCAATCCATGCTGAAGTACAGAATCTACAATATGGAACTGTTGTAAAGAAGCTAATGATGAAACTCAAGAGCAGCTCTCGGTCTTCCGACAGAAGACTCCTACTTTCCACATGAACTTCTTGCAGTTGTCCTCTAGCTTTCTACAAATTGCCATGTTTTCTATAAATGCCACATCATGACATAAGGTGTATGAAAGCAGAGCTGCAGGAAAGGCAATTAAAACAATAAGTGTCATAGCAACATCACATAATGTATAAATACTTAACCCATTTAGTTTTCTCTTCACAAATTAGTCCTTCTCATTAATGTTTTGTACATTGCTTTTCCATCAAAAAGAAACCTATTGCCATTTCCCTTTTTTTCCTGTAGCTTTTTTCGTGAAATGTGGGACACTATGTAAGAGTCATGTTAATGTGTTAGGGCAATGAATACATTAATTTCATTAGTGAATGGCCTGAAAGCAATAATTACCAGTGTAGGTGTGTCAGAAACTATCATGTTCAGTTTTGCCAGTTAATTATTAAGATTTTGTTCTGAAGGACCCAGATCTGACATCAAGCTTTTAATTTAGCTGTAAATAAACTCTACTATGCAGGGAGAGAAAACTCTGCCAAGAACTTGCTTTGCTCTTGGATTTCTGCTTTTATTTTTTCAATCTTGACTTCCAATAAGATGCCAAAATAATTAGTGTCAGTGATGTGAAGTTTATTGCATAGCCCCAAAAGGGCACATTATAATAAAAATAGCAATTTTGTTTTTTTCAATCCTCTTGTCTCTCTTTAAGTTACAGTATATAAATTTTCTACTGGAAATGCTAAACTTGATACAGCCTGATCTTAAAAATAGAAAAAGTTTATGGGTCTGAAGGGTTTTTTTTTCTTCTCTTGTTTGTAAACTCTTTCTTAATGAGTTTTAAAGTTTTATTTCTTTGTTTCTTCTAACCAACAAATTATTGGCAGCTCTGCCTAAAATGATACTTTCCTTGAGGGGGTATGTGTCTTTAACAGCCTGCTCCCACATAAGACATCTGCTTTATAAAGGTCAGATGTTTCTTCTAGCTAAAGGTTACCACAGATGATTTCCAAAGAAGGCAAACTTATTTTGGGATGGCTAGTATAAAAAAAAAGTTTCTTCTAAAATTACTAAAACCAACCCAATATTAATGTAATGGTAGAAACTGCAGAAGTTACCCTAGAACAGAAGTCAGTGCTTGTCCAGTCACTCCTTGTTTGCTTGCATAGTATGCAGTCCTTCTGCTGACCATTAACGACCAGGGCCTTTGCATTACTGGGTTTTAATGAGCCAACAAGCAATGTTTCCTGTGTTGTCGGTATGTGATGTAGGCAACCTGCTACTAGGGTATTAAAGGGAACCTATTAGCAATAAAATCATTTTAAAACAGTCCCCTTAGTGACTTTAGGCAGGACACACATTAGGAGCCTTTTAGCTTCACCAGAAAATCTTACTTTGAAGATTGCATGCCAAGTATGCAAATGTTTCATCTTGAGTCAAGGAGGCGGTACCATTATCCTTCCAAGTTAGCACATCATAGCAGAAACCCGGCCTCTGATCATGCTTGCCACCTCCCACTGTGTATTGAAGTTACCACTGGTAGCGCTGAAATATAGCAAACCATGGGCCCTTCTGGCCACATCTTCCAGTGCATGTGCAGTTCAGCAGTTAATTCAAGGTATGCACTCCTCTAATCACTGCGCAGGGAAGATATGCCTGGAGGAGCGCACGGCACATTTGCAAGATTTCAGTGCTACTAGTTCTGATGTCAATACACAAAGGGAAGGTGGGAAGAGAGGCTGGGTTTCTGCTGTGAAGTACTGACTTGGAGGGATGATAGCACCGCCACTCAAGGCAGCTCATTTGCATACTAGGCACACAAACTCCAAAGCAAAAATTTCTGTTAAGGATAAAAGGTCCCTTTTTGTACATACCTTGTGTGCGTGCTTGCGTCATCTTACATAAACTATGGTGGCAGTTAAAAATAAATTCTGCTGACAGGTCCCCATTAAGGAAAATTAGGAAGCTTTTTCAATGGCTGAACAATCTTAGTTTCTGTTGAAGTCTTCCTGTGCTTCTGGTCCATGCCATATTTTTTTCTTCTTTTCCTTGCACAATTTTTGATTTTTGCCCTTGTCTTCTCTTGGGCTAAGATGCTCAGTTCTACTTCAGATTCCTAGCCCAACCTTTAGAGCAATCTCCAGACACACATCCTGCTCTTGGTCTGCCCTTCCTGATCCACATCATGTTGTTGACTCAGATAAGCATGGTCCAGGTTGTAATCAGTGGTCACCAGTCTTCAATTTCCAAATAAACACAGCTTCAGAGTCCACCTCAAGTACCACAACTTATGGATTCCTTTGCCATAAAATTCAAGACCCTTTAAGGAAAAAGGGTGTCAACCAGATGGTGCTTTTAGACTTCCTGCCTCAGATAGTCATTGGTAATTTAATTTAATTGAGGCACAGAGGGGCAGCTACTTGGTGCAGATAACATTAAATAACACTCAACAAAGGTTTTGGAAGGAATGTTAAATAAAGTGCGGTAAGTAGTTTACTGTTATGAAACAGTAAGGCCTTTCCAAAATCTTCTACTCTTAAGTTTAATGCTTAAGTTATAAGAAAGTCCACAGTAATTGCTTCTGTCATCAAGCATATGAAGACCTGTGTGGCAAATCGAAGGTTGAACCAATATGTGGATTTGGAAGTACCCTGGCAGGTGCCAAAGGTTCTAAGTGAGTTGAGAGAACATATATTATATCCATAATACAGATGTTCAGTGTTCCACGGACGTTTCTCAGCAGCTACTTGTGCCATGTCTGTTTTCATAGTTTCCTTTTAGCAATTTATTACTTTTTATATTTTGTATTTATTAGAAAAGTTGAATATTTTCTGGCAACAGTTTGAAGTGTCTGCTGTACTTATAAACAGAAAGCTAACAGGCATATTCTCACTATCCTGAAAGCCACCATTATATGAATTTGTAGTGTAACCTTGTTAAAAACATTTAAATGATGCACACCATCCCATCTGTTTATCTGTGAGTCAGCTAGGAGTTTATGCATCATTGTATGTAACAGAAGGTTTAAATGTGAATGCGGCATAATTATGAGAAATAAACTTTTCAAAGTTAGCTGACTTCTAATGATATTCAAACAAGGCAGCAGTACTTGATGTTTTTATATTGTAAATTAAGAGTTGTATCTCAGTTTATATACAATATAGATCTAAGTAAGGAAGCATTTTATGGAGCGTGTGAATGAAGCCTAACACCTTTCACCATACACTGTTTGTCTATAGTCTTTTAAGATGATGTTTATGACAATATACATGAGGTTCAATGGAATACTGAATATTAGATTGGGCATTTACAGTAGCTCGATACCACAGAAGTAATTAGACCTTCTTGCCTGATAATCACCTTGTCTGAATGTTGGTGCCTGGTTTTGAACACTTATGGAAAATACAGTTGAAGAATTCAGGTGGACCACTGAAGCTATGCTACTGCTGTTGGATGGTACATGACTCGGAGATTTTGTCTGTTTTTTGATTCCCTTCATGGGGTTGCCCACTTGTGTACTATCGATGACCTTTCCTCAGGATAGGTTATCAGTAGTTGATCATTGAGGGTCTGCTGCTCTGGATCCCTGATAATCAGCTATACACGGGGCAGCTGTTAGTGTGTATGATGCCAGAAGCAGGCAGCCCAATAGATATTGCAATGATATGAATTGGTATTGCTGGAACTGTTCCTACTGAATCCAATAAAAGGGACAAAATGTTTCAATAGCGACTTATGGAATACCCTGTGAACCCTCCATGTGGCTGGCAACCCCAGCTCATAGGCGAGTGGGTTCACCACACGTGTGATGGCAAACGGCCCCACGTAACGTGGCGCCAGCTTCAAGGACGGGACCCGCAATTTGAGATTTTTAGAAGACAGGTATACCTTCTGTCCCACCCTGTAAGGTTCAGACACAGACAGACTCTTCCCACTACGCAACTGCATACGGGCCCCCGCTGCCTCCAAGTTTCTCTGTACCTCTTTCCATACTCCCCGAAGCGTATCTGTGGCGACATCAGCTGCAGGACAGACTGACGGAGTAGGGATTGCTGTAAGGAAGCGAGGATGCTGACCGTATACACAAAAAAATGGAGACACCCCAGTGGAGGAACAAAGGCGGTTGTTTAGTGCAAACTCTGCCAACGGCAGGAACTCTGCCCACTGATGAGCCTTTTCACTAGCAAACAACCGTAAATATTGCACTAAATCTTGGTTCTTCCGCTCAGTCTGACCATTAGTCTGCGGGTGGAACGCTGAAGAGAAGGAAAGCGACGTTCCCAGGTTTCTGCAGAAGGCACGCCAAAACTGCGACACAAACTGAACCTCGCGATCAGATACAATATTTTGGGGAACCCCATGTAGGCGAATTATTTCCTTTACAAAAATCGTGGTGAATTCTTTTGCCGAGGGTAGCTTTTTTAACGCCACAAAATGTGCCATCTTTGAGAACCGGTCGACCACCACTAAGATAGTGGTGCACTTCTGGGATTCTGGTAGGTCAGTGATGAAATCTACTGATAAGTGCAACCATGGACTGGAAGGAAGCGGTAGCGGTCTCAGGGGACCCTCCGGAGGACGCCGCCGACTCTTATTGCGAGCACAGACCGAGCAACCCCTCACAAAGTTGCGGATCTCCTGAGACATGCCTGGCCACCAGAAGTGTCTGGAACAAAGCTCCAGGGTCCCCTGGAACCCTGGATGCCCGGCGAGAACCGACGAGTGAGACTCATCCATGACTCTAGGGCGTAGGGTCTCTGGCACAAACCATCTGCCCTCCGGCACCCCCGAAGGAGCGTCCTGTTGAGCATCCTGTAGTTGAGGGACGAAGTTAGACTCTACAGCTGCCACCACCACGTCGGGGGCTAAGATATTCTCGGGAGTCATGGTCTCACTATCCGATACCCCTAGACTCCGTGACAGGGCGTCCGCCTTCACGTTTTTCTCTCCTGGGATATATGTCACGACGAAATTAAACCTGGCGAAGAACAACGCCCACCTGGCTTGACGAGCTTTGAGTCTTTTCGCATTGGCGAGATATACCAGATTCTTGTGATCCGTATATACGGTAATTGAGTGTCTAGCACCCTCAAGATGGTGTCGCCACTCTTCCAGAGCCCATTTGATAGCCAATAATTCACGGTTACCCACATCGTAGTTGCGCTCTGCTGAATTGAACTTCCGCGAAAAGAACGCACTGACTTCCTGCGACAATACTGCTCCTGTCCCCACTTCAGACGCATCTACCTCAATAAAAAAGGGTAGTCGTGCGTCCGGCTGTATTAGCACCGGGGCAGTCGTGAATGCCCTTTTTAGACGGCTAAAGGCCTCAAGGGCTGCAGGCAACCACTTACCCAAGTCGGCCCCCTTCTTAGTCAGGTCGGCCAGAAGTTGAGCAATAACTGAGTAATTCCTAATGAATTTGCAGTAAAAATTTGCAAAACCTAAGACCCGCTGGAGAGCCTTGAGGTTGTCTGGTCTGACCCATTGGGAGATTGCTGCTACTTTATCAGACTCCATCTGAATCTCCGTGGGTGAGATTACATAACCAAGGAAGGATACTTGTTTAGAACCAAATGTACATTTCTCTAACTTGACAAAAAGTTGATACTCGCGCAAACGGGTCAGGACCAACCTCAGGTGCCGCACATGTGAGTCCCAGTCAGGCAAGTACACCAGAATGTCGTCAAGATAGATGACCAGAAATACCCCCAGGAAGTCGTGAAAGACTGTGTTCATAAAACCCTGAAACACAGCGGGGGCGTTACAAAGTCCAAAAGGCATGACCAGACATTCAAAATGTCCTAACGGGGTGTTGAACGCCGTCTTCCATTCATCTCCTTCTCTAATGCGAATTAAATTGTAAGCCCCCCGCAAGTCCAGTTTGGAGAACCAGTGGGCCCTTACCACCTGATTCAACAAGTCAGGAATTAGGGGCAAGGAGCACTGGTTCTTCACAGTGATTTTATTCGAGGCCCGATAATCCACGCAAGGCCTTAGTGTCCCGTCCTTCTTCTCTACAAAGAAGAGACCTGCCCCGGCAGGGGACCTGGACGGCCGGATATGTCGGTTGGCCAGAGCCTCCGAGACATAGGACTTGAGGGCTTCATGCTCACGGCCTGACAAATTGAAAATGGCTCCCTTAGGGATGGGACTGTCGGGAATCAGATCAATACCACAGTCCCACTCCCTATGAGGAGGCAGAGCCTTACACAGTTTTTTGGAGAATACATCCTGAAAGTCTGACAAATACTCCGGAATGAGCACCGTATCTGCGGTGCAAACAGCTATGGTAGACAGGTGATTATGACAGGATGATCCCCAATGAGTCAATTCCCGGGTGGACCAATCAAATTGGGGATTGTGCAGTGCCAACCAGGGCATACCAAGCACCACATCAACCGACATTTTTTCCATAACCAGGAAAGACAGTTCTTCCGAGTGGAGGATCCCCACCGTGAACTGTAATCTTGGGGTCCTCCATCGTACCAGGCCTGTAGAGAGAGGGGTAGCATCAATACTGGTAAAATGAATTGGCGCCTTCAGCGCCTCAAATTCCGCCATCAGAGAACGGACAAAACACAGACTTATCAAGTTAGCGGCTGCTCCGGAATCAATAAACGCCCGCCCTGATCGGGAAAAATCCCGGAATCTAACATGACACGGTACCAAAAGTTTAGGAAGTACCTGAAGTCCTAGGCGATCCTCCCTACAATCGCCTAGGACTCGGAGTTTTCCGCCGGTTCCGGCTGCGAGCATTGAGACCTCAGTGGGCAGGTTATCACCCGATGTCCAGCTTTCCCGCAGTAGAGGCAGAGACGATGCAACAAACGGATCCGGCGTCGCTCTTTGGGGTCCAGCGGATCCACCTCCATCGGCTCGGGCACAGAGACTGGTAAGGAGGAAGAGGGACCAGGGCAACCGACCTCCCTGACTCTACGGGTCTGCCTGTCCTGCTTCCTAGACCTGAGGCTCCTATCTGCCTTCACCGCTAGCTCCATAGCCTCCCTTAAGGACCCGGGAACGGGATGGGAAATTAACAGGTCTTTAACTGCGTCCGAGAGGCCCTGCAGAAAAACGTCTTTCAGAGCACTATCGTTCCATGTCGTATCCCCCGCATAGCGTCTGAAGTTGGAGCAATAATCCTCCACACAAGATGACCCCTGCTGCAGTGCCAACAACCGCGAAACCGCCAACCCCGCTCAGTCCGGTTCGTCGAAGATACTCCCGAGTTCCTGGAAAAAGGAGTCCACGGACTGCAGGCAGGAGGAACCCTCGGGGATGGAAAAAGCCCCGCAGCAGGGACATTATCAGCCCGACCCTCTGAGCCTCCGACCCGAAAGAACGGGGACGCATCCGAAAAAACAGGCGACACGCCTGTCGGAAAACAAAAAACTTGTTCCTCTCCCCAGAAAACACCTCGGGAAGAGGACACTTGGGTTCTGGGCTGGTTGAGGCGTCCGGCCCCTGCGACACCCCCCGCTGCTCCTGGGCCACCATGCGGGCGGATAAATCCTGGATCACAGGCACCAGGGCCTGCAGCTGGTTCGTGAGGGAACTGATCGCATCCATGACAAAACAGTTTTTAAGGGCCAGTTATTATGTTACGGCACTCTGCCCCCCGAGCGCCAGGTGGGGTGCCCTGAACTTCCCGCACCCCACTGTCCCTGCCTACTTGCCTCGGCCCTGGCTAACCCCAGGCGGACAACTGGGCGGCGGTCCCTGCTCTGGCTAGGGACCTGGCGACTACCTAGATGGAACTTAACTAACGGGGGACAGAGTGCCGACAGAAGAGGCAGGTGGAACAGACCAACAGAACTTACAAGGCAGAGTAAGTGTTACGGCACTCTGCCCCCCGAGCGCCAGTTGGGGTGCCCTGATCTCCTGCACCCCACTGTCCCTGCCTACTTGCCTCGGCCCTGGCTAACCCCAGGCGGACAACTGGGCGGCAGTCCCTGCGCTGGCTAGGGACCTGGCGACTACCTGGATAGAACTACTAACAGGGGACAGAGTGCCGACAGAAGAGGCAGGTGTAACAGACCAACAAAACTACTAGGTGAATCAAGGCTGGAGGTGAAGCTCACAGGCAAACGAAGGATACTGACAAGCAACTAGGACAGACTAGAATAGACCTGACTAGAGGCTAGCAGAACCAATAACTGGCAGTGAGTTCAGGTCACTGCCAGTCTTTTAACTAAAAGCCTCCGCCCCGGGGCGGAGAGTGGGAGGAGCCGACTCTCCCACTGTTGCATAAGGGAGGTGGATGAGAGCGGGCGGCACCCTACGGGCGGACACGCCCACGCCGCAGCACGCCGGCTGCTCCACGCTGCTGCATGCTGGCTGCTCCACGCCGCCGGGAGATCCCTGACAGCACAGCTCCGGGACGCCGAAGCCGAGCTCGAAGCGGCGCGCGCCGGCCGCGGGACCCAGCGCCGCCCTGCATGGTAACATTACCCCCCCTCTGACGGGGGACCTCCGGGCCCCCGGAAACTCGACCAGGCTTATCTGGAAAACGACGGTGGAACCGCCGTACCAACACGGGAGCATGAACATCACATGCGGCCACCCAGGAATGATCTTCTGGTGGAAAACCCTTCCAGGCCACCAAGTATTGTAGGATTCCTCGACACCGACGAGAGTCCAGTATCTCCTGGACCTCGTATTCGACTTCATCCCGGACCAGGGTGGGCGGAGGGGGACCGGAGGTGGGTATCACCGAAGGGACAAAAGGTTTCAGCAGCGACTTATGGAATACCCTGTGAACCCTCCATGTGGCTGGCAACCCCAGCTCGTAGGCGAGTGGGTTCACCACACGTGTGATGGCAAACGGCCCCACGTAACGTGGCGCCAGCTTCAAGGACGGGACCCGCAATTTGAGATTTTTAGAAGACAGGTATACCTTCTGTCCCACCCTGTAAGGTTCAGACACAGACCGACTCTTCCCACTGCGCAACTGCATACGGGCCCCCGCTGCCTCCAAGTTTCTCTGCACCTCTTTCCATACTCCCCGAAGCGTATCTGTGGCGTCATCCGCTGCCGGACAAGGCGACGGAGTAGGGATTGCTGTAAGGAAGCGAGGATGCTGACCGTATACACTAAAAAATGGAGACACCCCAGTAGAAGAACAAAGGCGGTTGTTTAGTGCAAACTCTGCCAACGGCAGGAACTCTGCCCACTGGTAAGCCTTTTCGCTGGCAAACAACCGTAAATATTGCACTAAGTCTTGGTTCTTCCGCTCAGTCTGACCATTAGTCTGCGGGTGGAACGCTGACGAGAAGGAAAGCGACGTTCCCAGGTTTCTGCAGAAGGCACGCCAAAACTGCGACACAAACTGAACCCCGCGATCAGATACAATATTTTGGGGAACCCCATGTAGGCGAATTATTTCCTTTACAAAAATCGTGGCAAATTCTTTTGCCGAGGGTAGCTTTTTTAACGCCACAAAATGTGCCATCTTTGAGAACCGGTCGACCACCACTAAGATAGTGGTGCACTTCTGGGATTCTGGTAGGTCAGTGATGAAATCTACTGATAGGTGAGACCAGGGACTGGAAGGAACCGGTAGTGGTCTCAGGGGACCCTCCGGAGGACGCCGCCGACTCTTATTGCGAGCACAGACCGAGCAACCCCTCACAAAGTTGCGGATCTCCTGAGACATGCCTGGCCACCAGAAGTATCGGGAGCAAAGCTCCAGGGTCCCCTGGAACCCTGGATGCCCGGCGAGAGCCGACGAGTGGGACTCATCCATGACTCTAGGGCGTAGGGTCTCTGGCACAAACCATCTGCCCTCCGGCACCCCTGACGGAGCGTCCTGCTGAGCATCCTGTAGTTGAGGGACGAAGTTAGACTCTAACACTGCCACCACCACGCCGGGGGCTAAGATATTCTCGGGAGTCAGGGTCCCACTGTCTGGTACCCCGAAACTCCGTGACAGGGCGTCCGCCTTCACGTTCTTCTCTCCGGGGATATATGTCACAACGAAGTTAAACCTGGCGAAGAACAACGCCCACCTGGCTTGACGAGCAGTGAGTCTTTTCGCATTGGCGAGATATACCAGATTCTTGTGATCCGTATATACGGTGATTGGGTGTCTAGCACCCTCAAGATGGTGTCGCCACTCTTCCAGAGCCCATTTGATAGCCAACAATTCACGGTTACCCACGTCGTAGTTGCGCTCTGCTGAATTGAACTTTCGCGAAAAGAACGCACATGGGCTATAGCCAGACCTCCCACTGACTTCCTGCGACAACACTGCTCCTGTCCCCACCTCCGACGCGTCTACCTCAATAAAAAAAGGGTAGTAGTGCGTCCGGCTGTATTAGCACCGGGGCAGTCGTGAATGCCTTTTTTAGACGGCTAAAGGCCTCAAGGGCTGCAGGCGACCACTTACCCAAGTCAGCCCCCTTCTTAGTCAAGTCGGTCAGAGGTTGAGCAATAACTGAGTAATTTCTAATGAATTTGCGGTAGAAATTTGCAAAACCTAAGAACCGCTGGAGAGCCTTGAGGTTGTCGGGTCTGACCCATTGGGAGATTGCTGCTACTTTATCCGACTCCATCTGAATCTCTGTGGGGGAAATTACATAACCAAGGAAGGATACTTGTTTAGAGCCAAATGTACATTTCTCTAATTTGACAAAGAGTTGATACTCGCGCAAACGGGTCAGAACTAACCTCAGGTGCCGCACATGTGAATCCCAGTCAGGTGAGTACACCAGGATGTCGTCCAGATAAATGACCAGAAATACCCCCAGGAAATCGTGGAAGACTGCGTTCATAAAACCCTGAAACACAGCGGGGGCATTACAGAGTCCAAAAGGCATGACCAGACATTCAAAATGTCCTAACGGGGTGTTGAACGCTGTCTTCCATTCATCTCCCTCTCTGATGCGAATTAAATTGTAAGCCCCCCTTAAGTCCAGTTTGGAGAACCAGCGAGCCCCTACCACCTGATTCAACAAGTCAGGAATTAGGGGCAAGGAGCACTGGTTCTTCACAGTGATTTTATTCAAGGCCCGATAATCCACACAAGGCCTTAGTGTCCCGTCCTTCTTCTCTACAAAGAAGAGACCTGCCCCGGCAGGGGACCTGGACGGCCGGATATGTCGGTTGGCCAGAGCTTCCGAGACATAGGACTTGAGGGCTTCGTGCTCACGACCGGACAGATTGAAAATGGCTCCCTTAGGGATGGGACCGTCGGGAATCAGGTCGATACCACAGTCCCACTCCCTATGAGGGGGCAGAGCCTTAGACAGTCGTTTGGAGAACACATCCTGAAAGTCTGACAAATACTCCGGAATGAGCACCGTATCTGCGGAGCACACAGCTATGGTAGACAGGTGATTGTGACACGATGACCCCCAATGAGTCAATTCCCGGGTGGACCAATCAAATTGGGGGTTGTGCAGTGCCAACCAGGGCATACCAAGCACCACATCAACCGACATTTTTTCCATAACCAAGAAAGACAGTTCTTCCGAGTGGAGGACCCCCACCGTGAACTGTAATCTTGGGGTCCTCCATCGTACCAAGCCTGTAGAGAGAGGGGTGGCATCAATGCTGGTAAAATGAATTGGCGTCTTCAACGCCACAAATTCCGCCATCAGAGAGCGGACAAAACCCAGACTTATCAAGTTAGCGGCTGCTCCGGAATCAATAAACGCCCGCCCTGATCGGGAAAAATCCCCGAATCTAACATGACACGGTACCAAAAGTTTAGGAAGTACCTGAAGTCCTAGGCGATCCTCCCTGCAATCGCCTAGGACTCGGAGTTTTCCGCCGGTTCCGGCTGCGGGCGTTGAGACCTCAGTGGGCAGGTTATCACCCGATGTCCAGCTTTCCCGCAGTAGAGGCAGAGACGATGCAACAAACGGATCCGGCGTCGCTCTTTGGGGTCCAGCGGGTCCACCTCCATCGGCTCGGGCGCAGAGACTGGTAAGGAGGAGGAGGGACCAGGGCCACTGACCTCCCTGACTCTACGGGTCTGCCTGTCCTGCTTCCTAGACCTGAGCCTCCTATCTGCTCTCACCGCTAGCTCCATAGCCTCCCTTAAGGACCCGGGAACGGGATGGGAAATTAACAGGTCTTTAACTGCGTCCGAGAGGCTCTGCAGAAAAACGTCCTTCAGCGCGCTATCGTTCCATGTCGTATCCCCCGCATAGCGTCTGAAGTTGGAGCAATAATCCTCCACACACGACAACCCCTGCCGCAGCGCCAACAACCGTGAAACCGCCAACCCCGCTCGGTCCGGTTCGTCGAAAATACCCCCGAGTTCCTGAAAAAAGGAGTCCACGGACTGCAGGCAGGAGGAACCCTCGGGGATGGAGAAAGCCCATGTCTGTGCCGAGCCCCGCAGCAGGGACATTATCAGCCCGACCCTCTGAGCCTCCGACCCGGAAGAACGGGGACGCATGCGAAAAAACAGGCGACACGCCTGTCGGAAAACAAAAAACTTGTTCCTCTCCCCAGAAAACACCTCGGGAAGAGGGCACTTGGGTTCGGGGCTGGTTGAGGCGTCCGACCCCTGCGACACCCCCCGCTGCTCCTGGGCCACCATGCGGGCGGATAAATCCTGGATCACAGGCACCAGGGCCTGCAGCTGGTTCGCGAGGGAACTGATCGCCTCCATGCCAAAAACGGTTTTAAAGGGCCAGTTATTATGTTACGGCACTCTGCCCCCCGAGCGCCAGTTGGGGTGCCCTGATCTCCTGCACCCCACTGTCCCTGCCTACTTGCCTCGGCCCTGGCTAACCCCAGGCGGACAACTGGGCGGCAGTCCCTGCGCTGGCTAGGGACCTGGCGACTACCTGGATAGAACTACTAACAGGGGACAGAGTGCCGACAGAAGAGGCAGGTGTAACAGACCAACAAAACTACTAGGTGAATCAAGGCTGGAGGTGAAGCTCACAGGCAAACGAAGGATACTGACAAGCAACTAGGACAGACTAGAATAGACCTGACTAGAGGCTAGCAGAACCAATAACTGGCAGTGAGTTCAGGTCACTGCCAGTCTTTTAACTAAAAGCCTCCGCCCCGGGGCGGAGAGTGGGAGGAGCCGACTCTCCCACTGTTGCATAAGGGAGGTGGATGAGAGCGGGCGGCACCCTACGGGCGGACACGCCCACGCCGCAGCACGCCGGCTGCTCCACGCTGCTGCATGCTGGCTGCTCCACGCCGCCGGGAGATCCCTGACAGCACAGCTCCGGGACGCCGAAGCCGAGCTCGAAGCGGCGCGCGCCGGCCGCGGGACCCAGCGCCGCCCTGCATGGTAACAGTAAGGCTGGAGATGGAGCTCACAGGCAAACTGGACAAACATTGACTAGCAACTAGAGCAGACTGAGACAGACCTGACTAGAGGCTAACAGAACCAATAACTGGCAGTGAGCTCAGGTCACTGCCAGCCTTTTAACTTAAAGCCTCCGCCCAGGGGCGGAGAGTGGGAGGAGCCGACTTTCCCACTGTTGCATATGGAAGGTGGAGGAGAGTGGGCAGCACCCTACGGCGGACACACCCACGCCGCTGCACGCTGGCTGCTCCACGCCGCCGGGAGAGCCCCAACAGCAGAGCTCCGGGACGCCGGAGCCGACAACGGAGAGGCACGCGCCGGCCGCGGGACCCAGCGCCACCCTGCATGGTAACAGTCTCACTCTCACTGTTATTATTTCAGTAGAGATACAACCTATGAATCCACTTAGTTTCCGAGAAATCTTCTAAGGGTGCTCGTTAGAGATGAGCGAGCACCAAAATGCTGGGTTCCTCGTTATTCGAGTCGAGCTTTTCGTAGAATTCGAGAGCTCTATTCGAGTAACGAACCCCATTGACTTCAATGGAAGACTCAAGCATCTTTGTATGGGACCCGCTGATTGCCGAGCTTTTTTTTTTTCCCTGTGTTTGCTTCTCTCTCCTCCGCCAAGCCAGCCACAAACTACCGTTGATGTGCGCAGCATCACAGCGGGGAGAGGTCAAATCTGACATGTCAGTGGCAGGGAGGGGCCAAAACTGGGGCGGGGTCGAACACAGCGTGATGCTCGCTCGACTAGCGAGCACCATCGAGTATGCTAATACTCGAATGAGCATCAAGCTCGGAAGAGTACGTTCGCTCAACTCTAGTGCTTGTACATGCTGCTGATGACCCACAATAACTGCATGTGGATTATCGCCAATGACAATTTCAGGTGCAGCCCAATAATCAACTGTAATCTGCATGCAGTTGTGGTAGATGCTCTGCACAGTGCAAGGACACTCTGGGATTGTAAAATTGACAAAATGGGATTGTAAAAAAGTCAACTCTTTAAAGGCAGGTTTTTTTTACATTCTTACTTAGGGCTTAGTCAGACGGGCGTTTTTTCGCGCGATTTGCGCATGCGCATGCGTCCGGCGATTTTATAAAACCATTGCTTTGCAATGGTATCGGACACATGAGCGCTTTTTATGCGCTCGTCCGATAAATTATAGAACAGAAATCGCAGATCGCACCTATCTGCGATCTGCGATTCCTGTTCTCTTCTCTATATGCGCTCAATGGGGCCGGCGGCAGCAGCGCCGACCCCATTGAGAACATATAGAAGACAAAGCATTCTTCTCTGCCACAGCTGTAACAGCTGTGGCAGAGAAGAACGATGTTTGCCTATTGAATTCAATGGAGCCGGCAATACAGCCGCCTCCATTGAAAGCAATGGGCTGCCAGCGTGTGCGGGATGAATTATCGGGAAGGGCTTAAATATATAAGCTGCATGACAGCTGAGAGCTGCCCCTGATTGGTCCCGCTGAGCCAATGAGAGGCAGCAGTCACTCACCCATTCATGAATTCATGAATGGGTGTGTGAGTGAGAGCTGCCTCTGATTGGTCAGGCTGTGACCAATCAGAGGCAGCTCATTCAGCAGGCGGGGATTTTAAAGCCCCGCCGGCTGAATAGTACAGAGAAGCAGTTCAGGAGGATTGCCGGCGGCAGAACTCCAGCTGCAGCGGAAAGGTGAGTATACCTTTTTTTTTAATTTTAACACATTTCTGGATGAATTGCAGGGAAGGGCTTATATATTTAAGCCCTTCCCGACAATTCATCCCACGCTCGCCCGCAGCGCATTGCTTTCAATGGAGCTGGCTGTATTGCCGGCTCCATTGAATTCAATGCGCTGGACAGCTCCGGCCGGTTTCTAATGAAACGCGGCTAGGAGCAGATTTTTCGGGCGATTTTTTTTTTTTTGGCCCCGGTCACGCGATTTGCCGATGCGCATCCATCATGCGATCTGCAAATCGCGGGAAAAAACGCCCGTGTGACTAAGGCCTCACCAGTTAAACAGGGTGTCTCAAAACTGTGAAAACAGCTATATAGAATGAAAATAGTTTTGCAGGCGGTGATCCAAATTTGCATACAAGCTGAGGGAGAAGCTGTTAGGCTATGTGACAAATATGACGGCCATTTTGAATGCTGATATCTTGGATTTAACTCAGTTTTTTTCAGTGGGAAGGTAGGTGTCTGATATATCAAACTGGTAAGAATTTCACCCAAAGAACAATGTTGTTCTTAATTTTATTCATTCTCATTTGAATCATCAGGCACATTGACAACAATAGTGAATAAAACATATATCTAATGCTTACCTGATTTGACATCTTGTCAAATCTATTGAAAATACTGCAAAATTACTTTAACTAGCTGCCCCTTGCTAGGGTAAGTAATAGAGATGAGCAAGCACCAAAATGCTCGGGTGCTCGTTACTCGGGACGAAATTATCGCGATGCTCGAGGGTTCGTTTCGAGTAACGAACCCCATTGAAGTCAATGGGCGACCCGAGCATTTTTGTATATCGCCGATGCTCGCTAAGGTTTTCATTTGTGAAAATCTGGGCAATTCAAGAAAGTGATGGGAACGACACAGAAACGGATAGGGCAGGCAAGGGGCTACATGTTGGGCTGCATCTCAAGTTCCCAGGTCCCACTATTAAGCCACAATAGCGGCAAGAGTGGACCCCCCCCCTCCCAACAACTTTTCCTTCTGAAAAGCCCTCATTAGCAATGCATACCTTAGCTAAGCACCACACTACCTCCAACAAAGCACAATCACTGCCTGCATGACACTCCGCTGCCACTTCTCCTGGGTTACATGCTGCCCAACCCCCCCCCCCCACATGACCCAGTGTCCGCAGCGCACACCAAACTGTCCCTGCGCAGCCTTCAGCTGCACTCATAGCCACACCACCCTCATGTCTATTTATAAGTGCGTCTGCCTTGAGGAGGAACCGCAGGCACACACTGCAGAGGGTTGGCACGGCTAGGCAGCGACCCTCTTTAAAAGGGGCGGGGCGATAGCCCACAATGCTGTACAGAAGCAATGAGAAATATAATCCTGTGCCACCGCCATCAGGAGCTGCACACGTGGGCATAGCAATGGGGAACCTATGTGCCACACACTATTCATTCTGTCAAGGTGTCTGCATGCCCCAGTCAGACCGTGTTTTTTTATAAATAGTCACAGGCAGGTACAACTCCGCAATGGGAATTCCGTGTGCACCCACAGCATGGGTGGCTCCCTGGAACCCACCGGCGGTACATAAATATATCCCATTGCAGTGCCCAACACAGCTGATGTAACGTCAGCTTTAATGCAGGTGGGCAAAAAATTAATTGGATTACACTGTAGGCGAGGGCCCCAAAAAATTGGTGTACCAACAGTACTAATGTACCTCAGAAAAATTGCCCATGCCCAACCAAGAGGGCAGGTGAAACCCATTAATCGCTTTGGTTAATGTGGCTTAATTTGTAACTAGGCCTGGAGGCAGCCCAGTTAAAATAAAAATTGGTTCAGGTGAAAGTTTCAACGCTTTGAGCATTGATGCGTATAAAAATTGTTTACAAAAATTATATGACTGAGCCTTGTGGGCCTAAGAAAAATTGCCCGTTCGGCGTGATTATGTGAGGTTTCAGGAGGAGGAGCAGGAGGAGGAGGAGGAATATTATACACAGATTGATGAAGCTAAAAGGTCCACGTTTTTGATGGTGATAGAGAACAATGCTTCCATCCGCGGGTGCAGCCTACGTATTGTTTAGGTATCGCTGCTGTCCGCTGGTGGAGAAGAGAAGTCTGGTGAAATCCAGGCTTTGTTCATCTTGATGAGTGTAAGCCTGTCGGCACTGTCGGTTGACAGGCGGGTACGCTTATCTGTGATGATTCCCTCAGCCGCACTAAACACCCTCTCTGACAAGACGCTAGCCGCAGGACAAGCAAGCACCTCCAGGGCATACAGCGCGAGTTCAGGCCACGTGTCCAGCTTCGACACCCAGTAGTTGTAGGGGGCAGAGGCATCACGGAGGACGGTCGTGCGATCGGCTACGTACGCCCTCACCATCCTTTTACAGTGCTCCCGCCGACTCAGCCTTGACTGGGGAGCGGTGACACAGTCTTGCTGGGGAGCCAGAAAGCTGTCAAAGGCCTTAGAGAGTGTTCCCCTGCCTGTGCTGTACATGCTGCCTGATCTCTGCGCCTCCCCTGCTACCTGGCCCTCGGAACTGCGCCTTCGGCCACTAGCGCTGTCGGATGGGAATTTTATCATCAGTTTGTCCGCCAGGGTCCTGTGGTATAGCATCACTCTCGAACCCCTTTCCTCTTCGGGTATGAGAGTGGAAAGGTTCTCCTTATACCATGGGTCGAGCAGTGTGTACACCCAGTAATCCGTAGTGGCCAGAATGCATGTAACGTGAGGGTCCCGAGAAAGGCATCCTAACATGAAGTCCGCCATGTGTGCCAGGGTACCTGTACGCAACACATGGCTGTCCTCACTAGGAAGATCACTTTCAGGATCCTCCTCCTCCTCCTCCTCAGGCCATACACGCTGAAAGCATGACAGGCAAGCAGCATGGGTACCCTCAGCAGTGGGCCAAGCTGTCTCTTCCCCCTCCTCCTCATCCTCCTCATGCTCCTCCTCCTCCTCCTCAACGCGCTGAGATATAGACAGGAGGGTGCTCTGACTATCCAGCGACATACTGTCTTCCCCCGGCTCTGTTTCCGAGCGCAAAGCGTCTGCCTTTATGCTTTGCAGGGAACTTCTCAAGAGGCATAGCAGAGGAATGGTGACGCTAATGATTGCAGCATCCCCGTTCACCATCTGGGTAGACTCCTCAAAGTTTCCAAGGACCTGGCAGATGTCTGACAACCAGGCCCACTCTTCTGTAAAGAATTGAGGAGGCTGACTCCCACTGCGCCGCCCATGTTGGAGTTGGTTTCCACAACCCTTTACGGCAGCATCTCCAGGCTGATAAATTTGGCTATGTGCACGTTTAACGCTTGAGCGTGCGGGTGCGTGGCGGTGTACTTGCGCTTGCGCTCCAACACTTGCGCTAGCGACGGCTGGACGGTGCGCTGACAGACATTGGTGGATGGGGCCGAGGACAGCGGAGGTGAGGGTGTGGGTGCAGGCCAGGAGACGGTAGTGCCTGTGCCCTGAGAGGGGGGTTGGATCTCAGTGGCAGGTTGGGGCACAGGGGGAGAGGCAGCGGTGCAAACCGGAGGCGGTGAACGGCCTTCGTCCCACCTTGTGGGGTGCTTGGCCATCATATGTCTGCGCATGCTGGTGGTGGTGAGGCTGGTGGTGGTGGCTCCCCGGCTGATCTTGGCGTGACAAAGGTTGCACACCACTGTTCGTCGGTCGTCTGCACTCTCAGTGAAAAACTGCCAGACCTTTGAGCACCTCGGCCTCTGCAGGGTGGCATGGCGCGAGGGGGCGCTTTGGGAAACAGTTGGTGGATTATTCGGTCTGGCCCTGCCTCTACCCCTGGCCACCGCACTGCCTCTTGCAACCTGCCCTGCTGCTTCCCTTGCCTCCCCCTCTGAAGACCTGTCCTCAGTAGGCGTAGCAAACCGGGTGGGGTCAGTCACCTCATCGTCCTTCTGCTCTTCCTCCGAAGCCTCTGTGCGCTCCTCCCTCGGACTTACTGCCCTTACTACTACCTCACTGATAGACAACTGTGTCTCATCGTCATCGTCCTCCTCACCAACTGAAAGGTCTTGAGACAGTTGCCGGAAGTCCCCAGCCTCATCCCTTGGACCCCGGGAACTTTCCAAAGGTTGAGCATCAGTCACGATAAACTCCTCTGGTGGGAGAGGAACCATTGCTGCCCAATCTGAGCAGGGGCCCGAGAACAGTTCCTGGGAGGCTGCCCGCTCCTCAGAATGTGTCATTGTAATGGAGTGAGGAGGCTGGGAGGAAGGAGGAGCAGCAGCCAGAGGATTCAGAGTTGCAGCAGAGGACGGCGCAGAACTCTGGGTGTTCGATAGATTGCTGGATGCACTTTCTGCCATCCACGACAGGACCTGCTCACACTGCTCATTTTCTAATAAAGGTCTACCGTGTGGACCCATTAATTGTGAGATGAATGTGGGGATGCCAGAAACGTGCCTCTCTCCTAATCCCGCAGCAGTCGGCTGCGATACACCTAGATCAGGAGCTCGGCCTGTGCCCACACCCTGACTTGGGCCTCCGCGTCCTCGCCCGCGTCCACGTCCTCTAGGCCTACCCCTACCCCTCAGCATGGTGTATTACCAGTAGTGCAGAAACAGAACGCTGTAATTAAATGTGCCGCTTATTGGCCTGTGGTTGGAGGCTGACTTCGCTTACGGAACGCCAGGAAATAATTTTGCGCAAGCCTGCTGTAACACTTAGCTGGCTGCGTATGAATTAGGAGGACAGCTACCCCCAGCAGAGACCCAGTACACTGAGGACAGTCACAGGCAGCCCAAATAGATTTTTTTCCACAAATGTTTTTGGAAAGGCCCACTGCCTATATACACTGTATATGTCTTCTGTCCCTGCGTCACCACTACTGGCCCTGAAGTATGTAAAATAACTGCACACTATTGCACTGTGGACTGGAATACAGCAGTGATTTAACAGCCAACACAGAGCCAGGAATTAATTTTGCGCAAGCCTGCTGTAACACTTAGCTGGCTGCGTATGAATTAGGAGGACAACTACCCCCAGCACAGACCCAGTACACTGAGGACAGTCACAGGCAGCCCAAATAGATTTTTTTCCACAAATGTTTTTGGAAAGGCCCACTGCCTATATACACTGTATATGTCTTCTGTCCCTGCGTCACCACTACTGGCCCTGGACTATGTATAATTACTGCAGGGCGCAATTCTCTGCACGGCCGATATACAAAAAAAAAAAAAATGTGCAACACTTCTAAAAGCAGCCTCCACAGTACTGCACACGGTTAGATGTGGCCCTAAGAAGGACCGTTGGGGTTCTTGAAGCCAAAAATACTCCTAACTCTCTCCCTATAGCAGCTCCGGCACCAACAGCACTTTCCCTCCTCTATGTCAGAACAAATCTGTGGCGAGCCGCGGGAGGGGCCGATTTTTATACTCGGGTGACACCTGATCTCGCCAGCCACTCACTGCAGGGGGGTGGTATAGGGCTTGAACGTCGCAGGGGGAAGTTGTAATGCCTTCCCTGTCTTTGTATTGGCCAGAAAAGCGCACTAACGTCTCAGAGATGAAAGTGAAAGTAACTCGAACATCGCGTGGTACTCGTCACGAGTAACGAGCATCTCGAACACGCTAATACTCGAACGAGCATCAAGCTCGGACGAGTACGTTCACTCATCTCTAGTAAGTAACTGTTTTTATTCATACCTTGTCATAAGATATACTTTATCACCAAACACAAGAGACAAACTGCCTGTACGAAGAAGAGATT
Organism: Eleutherodactylus coqui; assembly: GCF_035609145.1. Classification (NCBI taxonomy): domain Eukaryota; kingdom Metazoa; phylum Chordata; class Amphibia; order Anura; family Eleutherodactylidae; genus Eleutherodactylus; species Eleutherodactylus coqui. Next base: position 255,930,036 of record NC_089839.1, on the reverse strand, counting down.
TCAAATTATCATAGCGGCATTAAATTGCCCTTTATATTTATGGCTTTAAGAAAGTTCATAATCTAAGTGTTCCCTGCCAGTTAATTTCCTGCTAATGAACATTTTACAGGTTCTCTTTTAAAAGTGCTTCTCTCCTTCCTAAATCCTGTGTCCGTTCTTTATTGCTTTTGTCATTATGTGTAATTTCTTACCCACTATTCTCTTTGATTTCTCCAGATACGTTTTATCAGCAGCAGAAGTCTTTCTGTCAATTTTTTTCTTATTAAACTACAACACCCAATGGGTTGAGAATCCTGGTAGTCATAGTTTGTGCCAAAATGGCCATTATTAGCGTATTGTAGAGTAAGTCAATCTGTTCTAATATGTACCTGTAAACACCATAAAAAAACCTTTTGCAGATGAATTTTGGCAAAAAGTTTAGTTAGGTTGTAAGTAGTTTGAACTGAACTGGAACTTCACCAGTACCCATGAAAGATGGGGATTACTGAACATGGGTGTCCAACCGTGAGGACTCCCAATGATCCCAAGAACAGGGGCTTGGAGTGTCCCACAATAAAGGCAGTAATGGATCCGCATGCACATCACTGTTCATTCATTTCAATGTGACAGCCAACTATAGTTGAGTGCGTGAACTTAGCTATCTCCAGCAGTCCCATTGTAACAAATGGAGCAGTGGTGTGTATATGCAACTGCCACTGCCCTCATTTTGAGACACTGCAGACCATTATTTTGGGGATTGGTGGGAGCCCCAGTGATCACTGATTTTTTTTTTTCATTTTATTTTGCTTAATTTATAAATGTTTTTTTAGTACATCATATGATACGAAAAGAAAAAAAAACAAGCCCAAACATGGCTAGCTCAACAGAAAGATTAAAAATCTTATGGCTCTTAGAAGACGGAAATCAAAAAATGAAAAAGGGCTGGTCCTAAAAGTTAGACTGTTAGGGCATTTTCTTCGATAAACCTATCCTAGCCATGGATGGGGGATAGGAACATAAGTGTAATGATACTTTTTATTTTTACCCACAGTTCTTCAGACCCCAAAATCGATGTTTTACTAGCATGCAAAAGAGGTGTCAACCAACTTATGGGTAGTTTACGCACTGAGGCTGGTCAGGGCTCTCCCTCATTCATCATTTGTCTAGTGATTTATATCTCCAGCTCCCATTGAGTGCAAGGTGAAAAGAGCCATTAACTAGACAGGGTGAGGGTCTTAGGCTGATTGAGTCAGATTGTGGCAAAATGAATGGGCACACAAATAAATGTATCTTTTAGTTCATCCATTGTTGAAGTTTTAAAATCAAAGTCAGTTTAGCATTGACAGAGCATGGTTACTTGACAAAGAAGACTTACATGTGTTTTACAATTAATTAAAGTGTTCTTCTATCCACAGCATAGGGGATAGGTATTTAATTGGTTGGCGATCAACCACTCAGAGCCCCACCAATCACGAGAATTAGAGTTTTCAAGATATCAAGCAGTGGTCATGCAGGTGCAATCTTGCTCCATTTAAATCTAATTCACGTGTTCAGCTATCTTCAGCAATCCTGTTGTAATGAATGTACCAGTGGTGCGCATGCATGACCATGGTTCCATTCATTCATGGATCTTCAGAACCTCCATTCTTATGATTGGATGGGGTCCCGGCGGTTAGACCTTCACCGATCATATAGTTATCCTCTATCCTGTGAATAGAGATAACTTTATGTTATGGCACAACCACTTTAATAGATCTTTCTATAGTAGTTTTTAAGTAGCGTATATTCATTTTTAAGCTTTGGTTTTCTGATCAAGCTCCAAATCTTCTGAGTAGATATATATTTAAAAGTCAACATTCAGCCAATACCATATGAAGCTTAAGAATAGAAATGAGTGGACTGAACTTGTAAAAGGTAAATTCGAGTAAAAAATTGCTAAAAATCTGGTTTGGTGAGAATACTGACCTCCGGTGGTTCGTTTCCGCCGAATCGGAAGTAAGTACATAAAAATACATAAAACGAGTACTAAACATGGAGGAAGAGGTCGTTCAGATCTCACCAAGGACAACATCTGCATGGACTTTGAAAAAATCCATGCAAATATTGTCCTTTGAACCACAACCTGTGTGTGCCTGAACTTTGGACACCAATGCTAACCTCTGGGCCACCACAGTTCTTTTTGCTTCTCCTACGTAACAGTAAACAGATTTGAACCTAGATCTCCAGCGCTGCAAGGCAACAGCACTAACCTCTGAGCCACCATGATTGTTCGACTTTCTTCTTCTTTCTTTCTACTCTGGTGGGTTTTCATGAATTTCCAGTTCGGTTTGAACTGATTTGAACCAAACTTTTCAAAAGTTTTGTCATCTCTACTTAGAAGCATACCACATACTGTTTATACAATGAACACGGTAATAAAAGAATATGCAGTAAACAAGTAACCTCCCCCTAGTGGTTGATGCAAGCAGCCAGAGTGCTAATTATATGGGTTTCTGCATCAGAAAAACAACCACTTTAAGCTATGATAAGGAATTAAGTGGCACATTGATCCAGACCTAAAATGTACATAATATTCAGAGGTGGACATTTACTTTAAAGCAGGTTGGCATCTAATTTAGAACTAATATTATAAGATGCTGACTTTGTCTCATACAGAACAGAACAAGTTTGATCAGAGAAAGGAATTACCACAAATGTATACAAAGGTTATAAAGCGGATAAATACATATATGAGGATCAAGGCTATCTATTTCAGGTAATATTGGCTCTTCTGAAGATGGCAGTAGCAGGTAATCAATGTCACTGCGAGTTTTTTTTCCAGTTATGAAGCAATTACTGAATATTTTAACTGAAAAATCCCAAAGGCATGTGTGATTAATAGCCAGTCTGTCTAAAAGGCAGAGAGTAATTGTTGCTGCAGGTTAAACTAGGGCACGACCCTAAATGAGTCATTTGTAGATCCGTCCAAAAGGTAAATTTAAGGTTAGTTAAGCACTATAATAAAGGCAAGTTTAAAAGTAATATACTGTACATGGCAAATTTGTGCCCAGGGTGTACCCAAAACTAGGTTGTGCATAGTTTTAAGCAATGTAATCTTCTATTAATACACTATTATGATGGTGTTCTAGCTTTTTGATTTGTTTCACCTGGAAGATCTTATGGTATGGTAAACTATGGCTTTACTTACTAAACAATTCTACACACTTACCAGAAACTTGTGACCTCCTAGGAGGTGCATCCTATATGGTCTTTATTGGTTTTGTCCAGTGGTTTTCTTAATGCCACAACTCTGAGTTTACCATCCATCTATGAATATTTGGTATTTTGGAGAGAGTACACAGTAGTGCGGACACCTTACAGAAACCTTGATCTGATGTCATGGCTGGTGAAATGCAGCCCCATTCACGGGATATGAAGCAGACAACGGAGTTATAAAAATAGAGACTTTTTATTTCGTTTTTTTTTTTTTTTTAAACTCAAAGTTTTTTTATTGAATTTTTTCCAGATAGCATATGCAATAACCACAATACTCATGAATTACAGATACAGAAAAAATTATTGGTACCGCATATGTACCACAAATATTTTTGTTAGGTGATAAGTCTCCCTCCCTAGACCCCCCCTAACATTGGGTTCGGATCCAGGGGAGGGAGTCAATAGAAAATACAGTGAAATATCTCATTACATGAGTAGGATACATGGGGTAATAGTCCCAGAATGAGATATGTAGCGTGTAGTTAAAGAAGCCATTAGAGGCCAGTAGAGGGGGGCAGGTAATGGTAGGGTGTGGGGAGGGGAGAGAGTGGGTCGGTTGGGTGGGAAAGTGGGGGGGGGGGGATTAAGGGAAGGGTTATGGGTTCCTGGTTATGAAGCGATGGTGGAGTCTCATGCCGTCTCTCTCCGGGGTCTTCCCTCTCTTACCTTCCACCTGTCAAAGCCACCTGCTCCAAATCCTGAGTGCGCCATCGCTCAACGCCCGAGGTCAGCCCCAGTGCTCCGAGACTGCGTATTATCGCCTGACTCTTCCACATCAGGCGGGTGCCGGCGCGGGCAGGTCATAGCGCCTGCTCCGTCCAGATCCGAGGCCCGATGTTGATTCTCGGAAGCTTTCCTTCTCAGGTCTCTCCAGGGGTGGCATGTAATGATAAAGTCTTCCTGGTTTCCCTTTGACCAGCTCATGATTTCCTCGAGGTTGCATATTAAGTCTGCTTTTTCCCTCCATTGGTTTACTGGGGGCGGAGTTTGCTGGAGCCAGTACAGTGGAATTAATGCTTTGGCCGCATCGATCAGATGTGCTATTAGTTTGTTTTTGCGTGGGTGAAAATGGGCCGATGGCCTCCACAGGAAGACCATATCAGGTGTTAGGATGAGATTAGGGGACAATGCTCTCAGGTCTCTCTCTATTTCGATCCAGTATCCCGAGATGCCTGTGCTTTCCCACCATATGTGGAGGAAAGAGCCCACTTCCCCTCCACACCTCCAGCATTTATTGTGTGGGGCTAGTTTGTAACTGAAGAGCCATTGGGGAGTTTTATACCACCTGACTAATAATTTATAATTGCATTCCTGCATAAGGACGCAGGGGGATAAGCCGTAGGCCAGGCTCAAGATTAGTTTGGTGTCAGCAGTGGAGAGTTAGATCCCTAGTTCTTTTTCCCAAGTAATTAAGAAGGTGGGTTTAGCATGCAAAGGGGGCGCTATGAAGCTCTTTCTTATGATGGAGATTTTCTTTGAGCCTGGTGTATTTGTTTTTAGAGCGTTTTCGAATTGCGTCTTAGGTCTGGTGGATATGAACCTAGTCTGGTAGTCGCCAAGTACTTTTTTGACATGTGCTATTTGCAAGAAAGAGAGGGAGTTATTGGGAGCTAGAGTAGATATGATCTCCTCTGGTGACTTGTGTGCTAGGTTCTGGATGTCTTCCAGCTTGCTATTTTCAAATTGTTTCCAAATACTCCTGGAACCTGGGTCTTGATGGATCCCCACTAATCTACCTATCCCTCTGATGGGTGTCAAAGGGGAGGGGTATGGCGCAAGCGATTGTTTGAGTTTATCCCATGTTTCAAACAAGGAACTAAAGAAAAACAAAGTTATGCGGTTCAAGAAATTGTTTTGAAAACAATTGCACTTACACAATAGCCTTGAGTAATCCTGACTATAACTACTGTAACCAAGTCCTACCACTGTGTAATAATGCATCATGGGAAATAATATTGTTTCAAACTGTGTATTAGACAACACCCTTGAAATAGAATAAATTGACCTCCAGAACAGTCTAGTGGAATAATAATCATGGCTAAATACGAACAGTTCATAAATGGTGAAAATACTAAAGAGAATCTCCCCGTGACCGGCGGATTTGCAAAGCTTTTCTAATATTAATGTCCAGTAGTCCCAGGCTTGCCCCAAAGAAAGTCACAACTGTGGTTTTCCATTAACCACTCGAGTCTTACACTGATTAGTGTCTCAATGAACCATGGTTGGTTTTGTACTGTCAGCTTGCCTGCTTCATCTCAACAATCACTCCTAGTGTACACACTATATCGGCTTTAACGAGGCGAGCCTCACTTATGCCCTGAAGTGGTCCCTGAAATGTCCTTCCTGGTTCCTGTGCAATTGTGCAGCACCTCTCGTTGATGTGAAGTAGCTGCTTCTGGCATCCCTCCAGCTCCAAGGTCCAATTGTCTTCATCAACCCTCACCTTTTTTTTTTTCAAGAATTAAATCCAGGCCTCAAAATATCTTTTTTTTCCTAATCTGTTTTCATTTTTTGATTATGAGTTTTTTTAATATTATGTTTTCTGTATATAATTATGGGTGCACATATATCACCTTAGCTGCTGTTAACAGCATTTAGAGATCTGCTTTACAGCAGCCTCATAGACCATAGGATATAATAGTATGACCCATTGACTTCTATGGGAGAGTGCTGTGGGCAAACTATGTGACCTGTGAAAGGAGGATATGAGCTATTATTAGGTCTGCAGCTCAGACTTGTGTGTCCCCTGCTGTTTATGGCAGACACAGGCGCTGTCCTGCTTTCCCTGTAACTTGAACTGATGCATACTTCTGTCCAGCACTTCAATGGTTACCTGTTCTAGTGCTGCTAGCTCAGCTGTAGGGCATTGGCAATTACCTCCCTATTCAGCTGAGCTGGGAACCCTCCCTCTTTGCTTCAGTGTTGTTGGGCGTATGCCTCTGACACCCAGCATAAGTCTTGTCTTTGTCTTTTTATCTGTGCTTATCCTGTACTTTATCAGTGTTCATTTGTTTGCTGCTCTCCAGTCCTTGTATGCATCCTGTCTTGTGTCCCACTGCCTGTTCCTCAGCCTTGTCCGTGTACCCTTCTACTTTAGACTTCCCATCCTTGCACTATTCCCGGCCTTGTTCTATGCTTTTGGTGTATACAGTGGTGTCTTCAGTGTCCCGTCAGGGTTAGTCAGGGCTGAAAGGAAGACCATGGACTGTTTTTATCAGGGCGCCTACCCCGCTTCTAGGCAGGGTTGCCCCTCATCTCCCTAACTAGCGAAGGGCAAGGTTTTCCATCTATATTGTTCCTCGCTGTTCTGTTTCTCATCGCCTAGTACCAAAGCCTCTGATTGCCAAGAGTCAGCTGCTAATATCACCTGGATTGGTTCTTTGCCAAGACTGGTAGGCTGTCTGAGTGAGTCCACACTAGTAGTCCCTAACAGCTGTGACCATCACCTACTGTGAATAGTGAATCCTGTGTAATTTATATGTAGGTGTTAACTTTCATTGTAATCCTGCCTGGGATGAGTATGAAATGGCTGCTGAAAAGGTAAGTCAGCAGATGAGGAAGAAACAGCTCATTGTGAGACTCAGTGGTCAGAATGAAAACTGTAAGATTTCAGGATTTTTTTAAATAGATCGTGACATGGATTTTTTTTTAAAATATGTTTAACATAAAAACCTGATTTAAAGGGATTGTACCAAAATTCCAACTTATCCCCTATCCATAGGATGGGGGATAACTTCATGATTGATGGAGGTCTCACCACTGAGACCCTCGGCAATTTTCAGAGTGGTAGTCCCATGCTCCCTATCCTCCTCAGTGTAGGGTTACTGCACCCCATGCACTGAGAAGGAGACTGAATGCAGCACTGGTCACACAAGTGTGCTAACACTCTATTCACACCTGCAAGCACTCAATTCATTTTGAAGTCAGTGCAGGAGGAGAAGCAACCCCTAGAATGACAGACAGAGGGGTATCTGGGACCCCATTCTCAAGATTGGTAGAGTTCTCCTTAGTGAGACCTCCACCGATCAACAAGTTATCCCCTATACTACGGATAGGGGATAACTTGTAATCTTGGTGCAACCCATTTAAACAATGTCATTTTCTGATGACAGATTCGTTTTTAAGCTCTATGTTTAAGTATTCTGCATTTAGATTTTGTTATCTGTATCATCATGTATATATTCCCATGATACACACATACTATGAACATCGTATGGATGTAAAATTTGAAGCCGGCTATTACAGGTTTCATTTGTTTATGTGAACACAACATCCTCAGACAGAGAGCTCCATAGTTTCATGTCTCTTAAAGTAAAGAACCCCCTTCTGTGTCAGTGTTGAAACCTTCTTTCCTCTACACATAGATGATGCCCCCTTGTTACAGTCACAGTCTTGGGTATAAACAGATCATGGGAGAGATCCCTGTATTAGCACCTGGTCGTACCTCAACCATCTTTTTTCTAAATTAAATAACCCCAATTTTAGACTTTTTTTTTCTCCCCCATTAACACTATTTCTCCTGAAGAGATGATGTTTTAACTTGAAAAGTTACGGGCGTTGACACAGCTTCCCTTTGTGCCCCGCCCGCTTAGGGCTGGTAAGACCTGGCACCAAGCCCGTTGTTTGTCCCTGTTGTGCCACACTGCGATGACAATCTCTGTATTTACAGTAGACAGTAAAACTGAATGCACCGTCTAGCCTTGACAGAGCATAGCCGTATGTGATTTTCCCTGTCCCCCCTTCTTTTTTCTTTCTGTATCACAAAAATCTTTGAATAAAAATTGATTTGAAAAAAAAAATAACCCCAATTTTGAAAAACTAGTATTGTAGTCCACCCATGCCATTTAATAATTTTGATGCCTGCCTTTGAACCTGCTCAAGCTCTGAGATGTTCTGGTACCCAAAACTATACACAGTATTTTATGTGTAATCTAATGAATAAAGAGGAAGAACAATGTGCAATAAAAGCGGTCATGTGCACCTATACCTTTTTTTAATGTACCTTTCTATCCTATAGCAAACCCCTATGATGATTTTATTATTGTTTTTTCCTCCATGTATTTCTACCTATACAGACTTTACATGTACATCTTCCTCACATATATCTTCCTGACGTATGGATTTAAACAGGATTTTACATAAAGACCAACCCCTTGCCCTTTCTATTTTTTACGATCCCTTCTAAACAGACTGTAACCCTGTAGGTTCACTGCCCAATCACAGCCTTTCTCCAACCAGCTCTCCGTTATTCCCACTATGTCATAGTTTTCCTCAGACATTACTTCCAGTTCATCAACCTTATTGATCAGAGTTCTTCTATTAGTCACCATATAGTTAAGAAGGTTTGGGTTATTTTTCATTTTAAGTATATCCCTATTAACTGCTTTGCCAGTTCTAACTATTCTATCCCCTCCAACGGCTCCACCCCCATTCTCATTACTTAATCCCAGAACACTATCTACTCTATCTTCCCCTCTATCTCTGTGGGTTTCCTCAGTGAATCAGTAACCCGAACATGAGCAACAATCCTGACTACTTTAATGAGAGTTGTCCAATGTAAACCCACCCTCATATAGTGTGACTTGAGTTCATAAGTTTCATAAAGTTTACTAGATTACTATGCTATCTATAATGTTTCCTGCTTAAGGCCCTTTTACACAGAGTGATTATTTATTTATTTTTTAATTGTTGAATCGTGCAAATTTGAACGATAATGGTTTAGTGTGAACATGGCCAACGATTAACCGAAGAACGAGAATTCATTCATTTTTGTAGGCATAAAAATAATCGTTTGCTCATTCACACATTGTTGCGTGTGCACAGTGATCGTTTAATCATTCACCTTGGCTGGTACAGTGAATGTGAGCGACTGAACGATTTATGAACGCAATTCCAATTGAAATTGCGAACAGTTTATCTGCCTATGTAAACAGGTTGCATGTGCAAATGAGCGAACTTTGTCATAGTTCGCTCGTGTGAACGATTTTTTGCTCTGTATAAAAGGAGCCTTACTGTCCTATGAAGTAATTTTAAACAATTATTACTGTGACCCAAAGACCATTGGGGTAGAGATGGTTGACCAATTATATGGAAAAAAAATATCCTCTGAATAAACAGGTTTTCATGGTAAAATATTGGAATTGTTGATGGAACATTATTTCGTCATGGTTTAATAATACATAAAACTATTGGAATACATGGCAAGTTTAAAGTTTTCACTAGTTTAGAGGCCATGTTTATACTCATATTATGGCACTGTATAATGTTAACTCCTTAGTGACGGAGCTTTTTTGCTTTTTTCCATTTTCGTTTTTTCCTCCTCCCTTTTAAAATATCGTAACTCCTTTATTTATCCATCAACATCGCCGTATGAAGGCTTTCAATGGTGCTATTTATTCCTACCATATAATGTATTGTAAAACTGAAAAAAATTCTAAGTGGAGAGAAATGGGGAAAAAAAACGACATTCCACCATCTTTCGTTGCGTCCTGTTTCTACGGCGCACAAACTGCAGCAAAAATGACCCAATAACTTTATTCTATGGGTCAGTACGATTACTACGATACCAAACTCGTAGAGTTTTTTTTGCTGTACTACTTGTATTTTTTTTAAGATATTTAATTTTTAAAAATTATTTTTTCTGTCAATTTTCTGCGCACAATAACTTTTTTATTTTTCCGTCGACCTAGTTGAGTGAGGGCTCATTTTGTGCGGTACGGCCTGTCATTTCCATTGGTACCAGTTTTGCAAACATTTGACTTTTTTTTTCATACCATGTTCACCGTGCGGGTAAAATAATGCATTAATTTGATATATTGGACTTTTACGAACGCAGCGATACCAAACACGTATATTTGGTTTAATATTTTGATTTTTTTATTGCAAATATGGCAAAAGGTTTTTTTTTTTAACTTTTATTACTTTTTTAAAATAAAATTAGTAAAACTTTTTTGGTCTTTTTTTTTTTACTTTCTTTTAGTCCTCCTAGAGGACTACAACCAACGATGCTTTGATCGCTCCTGCAGTATGACGTAATGCTATAGCATTACGTCATACTGCTTTTTGACAGGCAGTCTATCAAGCCACCCCCGCGGGGATGGCTTGATAGGCAGTCTCCCAAGGCAGCCCTGGGGCTTTTTAGAAGGCCCCCGGCTGCCATGACACCTGCACGGCTCCCCCGATCTCACCGCGCGGGGGGTGGGGCCGTACGGAACCGCTGAACATCGTTCGGTTGATTTAAATGACAGTGACAGCGGCATTTAAAGGGTTAATAGCCGCGATCGGACGATTGCGGCTATTGCCCGCAGGGTGTCAGCTGTAATAAACAGCTGACGCACACACTGTATGGGGGGAGACAGTGGCGCTATATCCCTCCATACACGTCCTGCAATGGCAGGACGTAAAAACGCTATTGGGCCATCACTAAGGGGTTAAAATTGTGCAGAGCTGTAATATTTCACCCATTGAAGTATGTGGGGCTTTATTTCTCATTCGTATGTCTCCGATTTCATAGGGAGGCACACGGAGGTTTGCTTCTGACAGAGTCATACGTAATACTAATCGTTCTATTAGATGCCAGGCTACAGCGGCTCATAGATAGCCGTGTGCACACAGCCTGTATAGTGACACACTGAGCTCCTGTGGCAGGCTATGTGAGGTGCAGGAGCCCCGGTGGATTCTAAGCAATTTCAATTAAACAGAACAAATGGCATATATTCTTAATTATAAAATAAGTTAATTATTGCTTTCTTCAATTTGGAATCGATTTTAGAGGATTTTTTGAGTATTCTGCTGTTATTTAAAATATTTTTATCACACTTAAAAATGATTTATTGCAGAGCGGTTTTCTTTGGAAAGATAATTCTGTTTGGAGGTCATTTTATCCGTTTTTATAAGACTTTAAAGAAAAATTGGTTCTAAGTTCTTGTCATTTTGATAAGAAAACTAACCATTTATGTCACAATTTGCAAAATCTGTTTGTCTGATAAAGTGCCTCCAGTGTGCAGCCGTCAGGCCTCTCACCCGGGGTGTTCCGTTTTTTTTATAACTTATAAAAATATTTGATTTCATTTTTCTGTTGTCTTTTTTATTTATACCATCTGACAAGTATAAATTCATCTTGTTAATCTGTCTAATAATCAATCATAACTGAGTATTTTACAAACATTTTGATAAAGTAACCTTTCAGAAAGAACTCCCTGTGGTAAGCAGTGTTGAATTCCTTTTAACACAGTCATTTACGGAGCTTTTTGCTTTGTTTCATGATGTGTCCGATTTCATAAAGATTTGGCAGCAATGTGCAGGTCTTTGGATAAGGAGATGCTTAGTGCTAAGCACGTCCATTATGGTAAGGGAGGTTGCTTGAGCTTCTTATTGACTCTATACATCTACAAATATTCTTTTCCACAGCAATATGTATTTGATAAAGGTTCTTTGGAACAAAACATCACGTGTGGGAATTACCTGGTATGAACAATAGCATTCAAAGGAGGGACGTAACTATAGGGGATGCAAAGGATGCGCTTGCACTCGGGAGTTTCTTCCTGGAAAATGTTGCTTCGGCAACCCCTGCAGTGATTTTTGGGGAAGGGTTTTACATATAAGTAGAGATGAGCGAACGTGTTCTTAACGAACACTTACGCACCCGGACACCGGCTTTGCCGAGGACTTCAGTGTCCGCGCGTAAAGCTTCGGGGGGCGCCGGGGGGCGGGGAGAGGCGCGGCGGCGCGGGCGGCAGCAGTGGGGAACAGGGGGGAGCCCTCTCTCTCTCCCTCTCCCCCCCACTCCCCGCTGCACCCCCCCGCGCTGCCACGGCGACCCCCGAACTTTTTTCGCCCGAGCACGGAATTGCTCGCAAAGTTCGGTGTTCGGGCGAAAAGGGGCGGAGCCGAACACGTTCGCTCATCTCTACATATAAGCCCTTCCCTGAAAATCGTCCCTAGAATGTGTAAATGAAAAAATATATATATACTCACCTCTCCACCGCTACCGGGGCTCAGGCGCGTCTAGCCGCTTGTCCTCCTGAACTGCTCTGAAGTTCTTTAAGCAGGTGGGGATTTTATAACCCCACCTGTTGAAAGTGCTGCCTTTGATTGGCTGAGCACTGTGACCAATCAGAGGCAGCGCTCAGCCATTGAATGACAGCTGAGCGCTGCCTGTGATTGGTCCCAGCGCTCAGCCAATCAGAGGCAGTGCTCAGCCATTCATTGAATTCAGCCATGCACTGAATTCAATGAATGCCTGAGCACTGCCTCTGATGGGCTGAGTGCAAGGACCAATCACAGGACCATTAAATGGCTGAGTGCTGCCTCTGATTGGTGACAGCTCCCAGACAATCAGAGGCAGCCAGGAGGACAAGTGGCTAGACACGCCTGAGCCCCGGCAGTGGCGGAGAGGTGAGAGTGTGTGTGTGTGTGTATGCATATATATATATATATATATATATATATATATATATATATATATATATATATATATATATATATATATATATTGTAGTGTAGTAAGGGGTAAAGTTTTGGATGGTGTGTATATACCACAGAGATTACTAAACTCCAGGATATAACTCCGGAGTTTGCATGAGACAGGGGCTGTCCGGGTCACACGTTTATTCCAGTCTAGGAAGTACCTGAACCTGGAACACAGCTGAAACATAATTGAAAAAGGAGAAGGAAAAGCTCGGTAAGAGAGAGATTGTTGCAGAGTGTGTTCAACCTGACCAGAGAGAGAGGACAAACTGTGTGCAGAGTCCCTGGAAAGCCGGGTGAAGAGAACCTGGAGAGCTGAGGGAAGCAAAACCCTGAGGAAAGGGGTGGGTGAGAATCCCTGCATCAGATTACAAAGACTGTTATTTTGTGTGCCTTATGGACATTATATGGCTGGAGAAAGCCTGTGTTTGTTTATGACTGAGAGTTTGGCAATAAACCACCCTGCTTTACCATCACCTGCCTCTGCTGCCGCCAGACGTCCTACAGAGGAAACATACCTGTTGTGGATACTGCTTAATATATATACATATATAGATATTCTTTTTTACATATTCTAGAGATGATTTTCAGGGAAGGGCTTATATTTAAACCCCTTCCCCCGAGAATCACTGCAGGGGTTGCTGACAGCCCATTGCTTTCAATGGGGCTGCAGAAGCACTGGCCGCATTGAAAGCAATGGGAGAACATTGCACTCCTGAGCCACAGCTGGACTCCACGGGGAGTCCTCTTGTCACTGTCACAGCTGTGGCAGAGGATCACGATCTTCTCTGTACGTTGTCAATGAGACCGCTGCTGCTGCCGCCAGTCTCATTGACCACGAGGGGAAACCCCTGGATGTGACAGCATCCAGGGGTTTCACATACAAGGAATGGCACTGCACTTTATGTGTGAATTTTAAACACACCCAAGTGTGATTTTTAAACTGTGACACTCGCGATTTTTTGACGCATGCGTTTTACGTGTGTTTCACGCAAGTAAATGCACAACAAAAAATGCTCATCTGACTGAGCCCTAAATATGTCTTTAGGTTTGTTTGACTAAGTCACAAATGTTTTATATGGGAGCCTTTTCACTAAAGATGTGCAAACTTTTGAAAAGTTTGGTTTGGCTGGTTTGCTGAATTTTAGCAAAAAGCTTGGTTTAGTTCAAATTAGTTTGGACCAAACCAGAAGTTTACCAATACTCCTAAAACCAGTGTATATCACTGTCAGACCATATGGAGAAAATAAACAGCTCACCAGCAGGATGTACAGGCTTGACTAAGGGGACAGGAGAAAATAGGAAAAAAAATGTTTCATACTAATCAACTTCTCTTCCTACCCAACACTGATCATACAGACCAAGGAGAACTGCATAGCTATGAACAGCTGCAGCATTCCCACCAGGACATGCTGCCCCTCAGTGCAGAGATCCACAGGCTGAAGCCACCAGCACCCACCATTACCTCCGCTACCACAGCATCAACTCTCGCCCCGCTCACTCTTTGTCAGGCTAGCATCCCTATTGTTTTCCAAACTTTGCTATTGTTAATGAGCGAGATATAGCTGAATATCGAGTGTATTCTTATCGCCAAAATGTAACATTTATTTTTTGCTATTAGGTTGAACATTATAAGGCCTTAGTCAGACGGGCGTTTTTAGCCGCGATTTGCGCATGCGCATGCGTCCGGCGATTTTATAAAACCATTGCTTTGCAATGGTATCGGACACATGAGCGCTTTTTATGCGCTCGTCCGATAAATTATAGAACAGAAATCGCAGATCGCACCTATCTGCGATTCCTGTTCTCTTCTCTATATGCGCTCAATGGGGCCGGCGGCAGCAGCGCTGACCCCATTGAGAACATATAGAAGACAAATCATTCTTCTCTGCCACAGCTGTAACAGCTGTGACAGAGAAGAACGATGTTTGCCCATTGAATTCAATGGAGCCGGCAATACAGCCGCTCCATTGAAAGCAATGGGCTGCCGGCGTGCGCGGGGTGAATTGTCGGGAAGGGGTTAAATATATAAGCCCTTCCCTGCAATTCATCCTAAAATGTGTTAAAATAAAAAAAAATTGTATACTCACCTTTCCGCTGCAGCCGGAGTCCAGCCGCGGCCGCTGTCAGTTCTCCTGAACTGCTTCTCGGCACTATTCAGCCGGCGGGGCTTTAAAATCCCCGCCTGTTGAATGATCTGCCTCTGATTGGTCACAGCCCTGACCAATCAGAGGCAGGTTTCACTCACACACCCATTCATGAATTCATGAATGGGTGAGTGACTGCTGCCTCTCAGCGCTGAGCCAATCAGGGGCAGGTCTGACTCACATCCATTCATGAATTCATGAATGGGTGTGAGTGAGACATGCCTCTGATTGGCTCAGCGCTGAGCCAATCAGGGGGCAGGTCTGACTCACACCCACTGCAGGACGGCCGCTCGGAGCTCCGGCTGCCGGGAGAAGGTGAGTATATATATATTTTTTATTTTTACACATTTTAGGATGAATTGCAGGGAAGGGCTTATATATTTAAGCCCTTCCCGACAATTCATCCCGGGCTCGCCCGCAGCGCATTGCTTTAAATGGAGCCGGCTCTATTGCCGTCTCCATTGAATGCAATGCGCTGGACAGCTCCGGCCCGTTTCTAATGAAACGCGGCTAGGAGCAGATTTTCGGGCGATTTGCGGGCGACTTGCGCGCACCGGTCACGCGATTTGCGGATGCGCATCCGTCATGCGATCCGCAAATCGCGTGAAAAAACGCCCGTGTGACTAAGGCCTTAGTCACACGGGCGTTTTTTCACGCGATTTGCGCATCGCATGACGGATGCGCATGCGCAAATCGCGTGACCGGCGCCGAAAAATCGGCCCAAAAATCGCCCGAAAATCTGCTCCTAGCCGCGTTTCATTAGAAACGGGCCGGAGCTGTCCAGCGCATTGCATTCAATGGAGCCGGCAATACAGCGGCTCCATTGAATGCAAGCGCTGCGGGCGTGCGCGGGGTTAATTGTCGGGAAGGGGTTAAATATATAACCCCTTACCTGCAATGCATCCTTAAATGTGAAAAAATTAAAAAAAAGGATGTACTCACCTGCTCCCGGCAGCTGGAGATCCCGGCGGTGGCCTGCAGTGGGTGTGAAGGAGGTGTGACTCAGGCTTGCCCCTGATTGGCTCAGCGCTGAGCCAATCAGAAGCAAGTCTCAGTCACACCCATTCATGAATTCATGAATGGGTGTGACTGAGCTCAGCCTCTGATTGGCTCAGGCTGAGCCAATCAGGGGCAAGCCTGAGTCACACCTCCTTCACACCCACTGCAGGCCGACCGCCGGGATCTCCAGCTGCCGGGAGCAGGTGAGAACATCCTTTTTTTTAATTTTTTCACATTTAAGGATGCATTGCAGGTAAGGGGTTATATATTTAACCCCTTCCCGACAATTAACCCCGCGCACGCCGGCAGCCCATTGCTTTCAATGGAGCGGCTGTATTGCCGCTCCATTGAATTCAATGGGCAAACATCGTTCTTCTCTGCCACAGCTGTTCCAGCTGTGGCAGAGAAGAATGATTTGTCTTCTATATGTTCTCAATGGGGTCGGCGCTGCTGCCGCCGGCCCCGTTGAGCGCATATAGAGAAGAGAACAGGAATCGCAGATCGCAGATAGGTGCGATCTGCGATTTCTGTTCTCTAATTTATCGGACGAGCGCATAAAAAGCGCTCATGTGTCCGATACCATTGCAAAGCAATGGTTTTATAAAGTCGCCGGACGCATGCGCATGCGCAAATCGCGGCAATAAACGCCCGTGTGACTAAGCCCTAAGGCCTAATAGTTAACATGATATTCTGCTATATTTATTATTCTAGATCAAAGTTGTTTTTACATGTGCTACTTTTTTCAATTGTCTAATTGTGTTGTTAACCTTTTTTTCTCTTTGGGAGGGAAACATATCGGATGCCAAACCGATTCAAAAAGTTCATTCCTTCCATCTCTCTTTATGTAAGCGATGCCATTCTGTTGCATATCTGATGTCAAGCAGCATCCTCAGGAAATCCTTGCCCTAGCTGTACTCATGTAACATGTGGGATGGTATATGATGATGCAACAGCTGACAGACGGAAGTGGACACAGGATTTGATCAAACAGACTTTGTGTTACGTCTAGTCACTCCTACCTGTGTATCTCTACATTCTGTTACATTTTTCACACTCACGAACTGGCAAAACTCCAGCGGAACTTGTAAACAGAGGACATAAGTAAGAATCAAACATAAATCATGACTAACAAATGCTCAAAACACTCACCTGCATACCTGCACACATAGCCAGATGGAATAACTATAGAATGTATGAGGTATTAGTTTGTTTTTTGGCCAAGATACTTAAGCCCATGAGCCCACTTCAAGGGTCCTCGTTGCCTCATGGGTCTCTACTGTAACGAGACAAATTCTACATGAAACCTGCCTGCCTACGGGGCGATTGTCCCGACAGAGACGACCCCATGCTGGAACCTAGGAACCTACCTCATTTTATAGTAGATGATAAAATATCCACAGCAAGATACAGTTTACACTACATGTACGGAAACCTGCAAAGACATGCAGGAACATGACATTGATCACATCAAAACACACATCGCACATGCCCGCTCACACCTCATGTCGGGCCATATGCACAGACACACAGGAACAAGACACTGTTCACACTGAAGATACTGCATAGACACACAGGAACATAACACTGTTCACAATGAACATACTGAACAAGCAGGAAAAAACCAGCAGCCATAGAGTAGCTGCTATGTATGAGCAGCAGACCTGGGGGATTGGCTGGCTGGAGCAATCTACACCCAGCCAGCACAATTGATCCCACCTGTGGAGCCGTGCTGCTACTACCCGTGTAGTACAGCAGATCCCAGCAGAACGCTCTAACATTTTGCTTAAATAAAGCACACAGTTGAGATATATGCGTATAACTCCATAGGAGCGCACTGGTCACTTAGAGGTTACAAATACAAACCACTTCAGGCTGAATCATGTGACTCTCACCTTTTAACTGAAGAATGTGATCGATAGTCATTATCTGCTTATATGCAACAAGTCGAAACAGTTCATCAGAATTGTTCGGCTCTTATTATCCGCATCAATGCTGCAGATTTTGAAGCGGAATTTGATGTGGATTTCCATTGCAGTGGAATTAACCACAGAAAATCTGCAGCATTTACAGTATAAGCATTGCGGATGGGGTTTTAGAAGTATCATCCAGATGATACGGACAAAATCAATGAATGGCTGAGGGCTGCATCTGACTGGCTGAGGGCTGCATCTGACTGGCAGAGCGCTCAGCCAATCAGACCAGCACTTACAAGAGGTGGGGATTTTTAAATCCCCGCCTCTTGAAAGTGCTGTAGATCAGTTCCGGGATTGCAGAGAGAAGATGTGCTGGAGCCTGGATAGCGCTGATAGGTGAGTAATGTTTCTTTTTCAACACCTAGGGATGATTTTTTAGGGAAGGGCTTATATTTAAAGCCCTTGCCCGAAAATTACTGCCGGGGATGCCTGCATCCCATTGCTTTCAATGGGGCCGGCGGCAGTAAAGATGGCCCCATTGAAAGCAATGGGCATGGAGCTATGGTCACGCGCATTTTGCTAATGCATGTAGCGCTTTTTTTGCACACATAGGTGCTCAAAAAATACTCGTCTGACTGAGCCCTAAATTGGCCTGCACTGTGGATATCCACAGTAAATTCACAGCATGTCAATTAATTTTGTGTATTTTCAGTGTGAAATCCACTTTTTTAAATGGGGGAATAAAATCTGCACCAAAATCCACACCAATTTGAATGGATTTGATGTGCATTTTCTACTGCAGATTTACTGTGGATTCTCTGCTGTGGAAAATCCTCAGCAAATCCACTACTTACAAGCCTGCCCTGGAGTCTCTCTGTTGGTGCTCTGGGAATGCCAGTAATGGAATGTATGGGACGTCTCCTGCTGCTCTGCCAATCAGTGCTAGAGAGAAATATGTAGCTATAAACAGCCACACCATTTTTTCAAAAATCAGGCAGACCGCTTTATGATCACCCTGCTCGATCATTAAGGAAGCAGCAAGTAGGGTCTCCTCACCTGCTTGAAAGTGCATCTTATATTTCAAAAATACATTGATTTTCCTGAATGGCCAAAAAGGAATATATAGCCTATTTCTGATTGCACACTAAAATTCATAACAAATGTTCTGGACAGTCATTAACATGTTTGTGGTATTTTTAAAACTGTTTTTCAGGTGTGATATCTCCTATGTTACCTACTAATTGGCTCATGACAGTTCTTCTCTGTTGTTATTATATTATGATAACCAGCACAGACTTTACCAAATTAGCAAAGGACTGATTTTCTCTGGAGTAAAACTTTACTTCTAAACAACGATTGCAAAAATTGTCATAATTAAAACCATGATCCACATTTCCTAAGAAGTTTTTGTCTCTCCTCAAACTTGAAAAGTTGCAGTGGTCTCCAAGAAGACACAGTTAAGGTCAGAATTATTAAAGGGGTTGTCTGGTTGTCGGACAAGTTTTTCAATTACAGGTACACATCTGTTTAAATAGCACAACCAGTGGTACTGGTCCATCCTCAACTTGGCATTCCAATGCTGCAGTCCCATGGTCCTCCTTGTCTTTGTTGTGGAACCACGAGGTGGCAGTGCTGGATCAACGGGGCTGACGATAACCGCTCTAAGAATATAACCTAAAGAGGCTGTCCAGGAACTTTTTCTTTTTTATTCATTAAAACACAGTTACCACTCTGGATATAATAAATTAGCCTATATTCACCTGTTGCGTCACCTCACCTTTCCAGTCTTCCCAGTTTCAACTCACTTCAGGCTAGCACAGTCACATGCCATCTAAATGCATGACTTCTGTGATGGGTGATGAGGTGCGCTAAATGGCCAAAGATAGAGTAGACAGCGCTCGAAGATCGAACGCATGTCTGCAAGACCCCATTGATTTCAATGGAAGTGTTAGACCGCAATTATGCGTTCAAAATGCGTTAATTGATTTGCTATGGAGCATCCACAGCAAATGGATTTATATGCAGAATTCACACCCTCTTTGGGAAGAGGTGAATCCACAGTGGAAATGGTGATAAAATTGACATGCTACAGAAGTAAATTCCGCCCCCTGCATGTCAATGTCCACAAGTGTTTTGTGTGGATTTTTTCCACACAAAATCTCATCCACTTTGCTGCTACTGTAAGTGCCGTGGAATGTGCATGTGGAGGTTCCATACAGAAATTCCATGGCAAATCAGCCCCATGTGAACCCAGTCTAAAGGGGGTTTTCAGGCAGCGCCTCCCAAGATACAAAGGGGTCAGAGCGGAAGCGCTGTATAGTAGACGCACTGATTTCAACGAGAGCTGTGCCTGCAATTATGAGCACCAGCCACTACACAGAGTCGGAACAGTAGCTACTGCTCTGACCCCAGTGCATCCTGGTGGGCGCTGCCTGGAAAACCCATTTAATGTCAGCTAATTCCAAGCCTAGTAGCCGTGGCACCCCATTTTGGAGTCACTGCTCTAAAATGTTTTTTTTTTTCAATAAGTTGCAGGACAACCTCTTTAACTGAATACAAACTTCAGATTCAAAACCTACAACTTTTTAAGGGTGTTAGTACATGAGTGCCGTTAATGCGCCTGCAATAGCATTTATTGCTGGGGTGCATCTGCAGTTGCCGGGAAAAGCGTGATCACTAGCATCCACCACTAGCACTCATGTAATAGCATCTTAAGGACTCTTTCACATGATCATATATCGGCCACCTCTTTCACGGCCGGACGATATATACTACGATCTGATGCATTGGATTCCAATGCATCAGATCACATGGTCGTATTCCCGCAGCGTAACAGCGCCCAGGTGGGGCAATATAGCACCTGGCGCTTTTACGCTGGGGGTTAAGATAGTCTTGAAACTATCTCTGTGGCCAGAATACGTTAGCCACTGCATGGGCTCCTTTGGGAGCCAATGACAGCAGCCAGAGAAGGGAGGTGGGAGAGAGTTTAGCAGTGTGACTGCTAAACTCACTCCCCCTTCTCTCCTCCTCTCTCCTACCCTCCAGCTGTTTGCAATGGGAGGGGACAGGGCAGAGCTAAGTTCTGCCCTGCCCCATTACATTGCTGGCTGCCGACAAGGGGCGGGAAGGGGGCAGGAGCTAAGCTCCACACCCATCCCACCCCCTCCTATTGCTAACAGCCAGATGGGAGGAGAGAGGAGGTGAGCCGGCGAGGGGGAGGGAAGGGGGAGACAGCTAACCTGTCTCCCCACGCCCACCGGCCTTGGCATATATACGCCGGGGCTGTGCTGTCTGAATGGGTGCACAAACAGATTTGTGTGTCTGTTCACAAGTTTTCACTGTGCCGGTGAGCACACGTAAAAACACCTACGGCCGTGTGAATGAGACCTCAGAGTACTTTATTATCCAAACCTAATAGCTGTGTTTCATTTAATCGGCACAAATTATTCTTAACGTCTCTTCTATGTATAATGAAGTTTGGGTCTATGTATCCAGAACCTTTCAAAACCTCCTTATTCTCTCCCACAGTCAGTTTCCTCAGTGTTTTATAATACCTGCTTGACCAGAAGTATGTTAAGGCTTGCTAAGATTTAGTAGTAAAATGTCAGCTGTTATACTTTGTATTGTCAGAAAGTGTTGAAATTTATTGTCCAATTTAGAAACCTGAGATGTTACCGGGAAATGCTGTGGGGTGTGTTATAATGAAAATACCAATCCACATTAGATATGGTTGCCATAAGCAAAAATCGTAATATCTTAGCTAGACGTCAAGAGGAAAAAAAAAATCCACAGTTCATTGAAAAGAGTGCAAATCATTACTTTGCAAATATTTGCAGCTTCCTTCAACTCCAAACGGGTTAAGCCTGATTTGTAATAAACTTGCATTCCTAATTTTCCAAGCGATGTGCCAAGTTAAGTACTATGACGGCCTTTGGACAGATTTATATTTTGTCTTCTTCTGAATTAGTGATGACTGACAAGAGGACAT
Organism: Eleutherodactylus coqui; assembly: GCF_035609145.1. Lineage (NCBI taxonomy): Eukaryota > Metazoa > Chordata > Amphibia > Anura > Eleutherodactylidae > Eleutherodactylus > Eleutherodactylus coqui. The sequence goes on along the minus strand of NC_089839.1, from coordinate 255,908,287 downwards.
TGTTTTATACGCAGCTATTTGAATAAAGGCCTGCAGGGTGTTTCTGTGATGTTGTCACTTCAAGTCCCAACTGGTAACCAAGAGATGTGTATTACAGAGTAATCTTCATTAGCTTTTATGATTTTAATCTACTTCAGAGAAAGGATTGCTTAGATGGCAAGACATTTTAATATATATAGACAGCTCAGTCTTTGTTTCCGACTAAAGCTACGTCTTCATGTTTTATTTTCTTCCACTAAAACCTTTCAAGGCCTAGATAACTTGATTTTATTTAGATGTGTGAAGAGTATTTTGATTTGTATTTTCAGCTTCGTTGGATGGAATATGATGTTGGGTTTGCATGATATTTTATAAAAGTTCGATCTACTGATAGTTTTGTTTTTTTTTACCCTTAAACTTATGTAAAACCAGATGAAATAATTTTTCAAAATTAAAGCTAGGAGAGATAAGAACCCCAACTGCTGCCCCAAAGAAAAAACAGAATCTTTAAGGGTTCTTTCATACTGAAGTTCTTCATCCGTCATGAATGCAAGAATGAGAATAGAGCTAGAAAAAAGGAAATCTTAAAATATTTTCTTTTGCAAATGTTTCCTTTCTCCTCCTTATTATTCATCTTAACATTTGTACAGAAGAAACTAAACTTAGAGGTTCCCAAGGAAAACATAATTATGGGCAAAATTACATTAATAATAAACGTATTCAACTTTATAATATGTCTGGAACTCTAAATTTGACTTTTTATTAACAATCTGAAGTGTTACAGGAGGGCACTGCTTCTTTACTTGCATTTTGTCCATGAATCAGTGCTACATATGCAGCGTCCGAGGAGCGGACCCACAGCCAAGGAGATAGCGGGGTAGATAAAGGCCTTGTCACGGGGCTCTACCTTCTCCTCCCCTGGGGGTAGCTCGTCACCCGACCAAGTTACTACTGGGGGAGGTCACAGGGAAAAGTAACCAGGGGATACCTGTAATTTTCTTTGTCACACGTGACGCTACCGTTCCGTCCTCTGCAGTGAATTTTGACCATTGAATAAAGTAGTCCACACCCAGGGAAAACATTCTAGACAAAACGGGGAATGGTTGGTAATGTCCATTTACTGTAACCTTAGTAAAGTCCAATTCACAACAATAGTATGGAACAGATACAGCAAGATAAGGTGGTGCGACAGGAAGGATTCTTGGAGTATTCTGGATGATCCACAGTCCTAGTTATCTGTGTGATCCCGCTCCCGGAGACTCTCTCTTACTCTCTACCGGTCAACACTCACGTTTCTTGTGCCTTTCTATCACCAAGCAGTGTTCCTTCTCTCTCACTCAGTGCTTAGTGGTAGCACTGGCATAACCTGGGTAGACTGGTCCCAGGCCAAGCACAAGAGAATTGCTCGGCTTCCTGCATTCTCTATACACACAAACCGAATAGAGTCTGTGTGCCTCACTTGCTTATTCTCAGACCAAAAGCTAAGAGCTCCCTCCAACTCCTACAACTAACTAACCCATCCTTGCAACGACATATATAAGACATAGTCACATGACACACAAAGTGATACATTTTCCAGACATAACCCAGACATTAAGCCATTCAATCCTGCAGGGGTACAATACACACAATCCAGATGCATACTACACATAAGACACTGACAAGACAATAGCACGAGACGGACGCTAACTCTGGGCCACTACACATACATACATTGTGAAAACACATTGTATGCATTTTTCCATGCCTTCCCCCTTACTTGATTGCTTGCCAGATTCTGGAAGTCTCTTCTGTATATTGAAGTCACTTCCATGCCATAAAGCCTTCTTTCTGATGCTTATCAGGCACCATCTTGATGTCGTTTTCACTTTTACATAATCCCTTTGATGCATCAGCACAGCATCACGTGACCAGCTACATCTTGTAACACTGCCATTACCATCTGTATTCTAGATTCACCTGAATAAGTAAAAGTCCATAAGTATACAATCAGGCAGTAGATATGTGATATTCTCTATTATTGCTGTGTGATCATCATCAGAAACTGTGATAGAAGTGCCTGTGTCCCCTCTAGGCAGTTTAGAAAATGAACACATAAACCTGAGTAAATCTGAACTGGTTAGAATTGAGATCACTTGACCATCTCAGGAGAAGGACTGAGGAGTTTCAGATAAAAAAAAAAAAAAATAAGTAACCAAGGTAAGTAACACTAGCTCACTTATATATACTGGGGAATCGCTGCATAATGAATGGCCCTTTAGGTGAATACCAGAGAACACAGGGAAGGAAAAATGAATGTCTAAAGGGGAAGCAATAGAAAATAATGAGAATGCCAAATCTTTCCAAAGTGGTAGTGAATCTAAACGGTCTATTATATCGCAAATCTGGGTCATGGAAATTTCCTACCAATTTAGGAGAATTGCTTTACAAGTAATTACTGACATGCTTAACAGTTACTTTACAACCAGGTCTGACGATTGAGGTTTTGACCAAACACTACTATTACTGTATAATAAGGTAACCCAAATAGAAAAGTATCCTTTATCCGTTTTCTGTCAAATTTTTTGTTTGCTGTTCAGAGGAAAACTGAAAAAATCTGATCTGTTAATATTCTATATTACAATATTACTGGAATCTTTAGACATGCATTTGGAACAGCTAGGACGTTTCCGGTGGTATGAAAACCTATGAACTTTCCTTTTCTTGCCTTGGTGCATGTTCTTTATAGAGCTGACTTATCTATGTAACTATGAGCTTTAAAATCAATGTTAAAGGTGTCAGCACTGGCAATTGCGGGTGCAGCGTCCATTAAAATTGCATTGCGCCTGCAATTACCAGTGTTGGCCACTAGACAGGGGTCATAGCGATTTGCTACCACTCCATACTCCGTGTCTTGTGGCACTGACAGTGGGTGCCTGAACTACTGACTGGTTGAAGTCCCAAGTGGCAGACTCCAAGCTAGCAGCTTTTGATGTCCTATCCAGAGGATAGGTCATCAATAATAATTGTCTGGAAAACCCCTTTAAAGTTCATGCTCATAGCTGTACTGTGGCTTTGTGCACAATCCAAATTTTTTTGTTGCCAAGGATGAAGTCAAATCTGATCTGGAGATCAAAAAAATCTTCCCAAAAGTCTTTTATTGAGAAAAAAAAAAGGATTTACTGATCTACTTGGGTAAGATATGGCAAGATCCTTTCCTTGGCATCAAACACATGACTCATGAATAGAGATGAGCGAGCGTACTCGGAAAAGCACTACTCGCTCGAGTAATTTGCTTTATCCGAGTATCGCTGTGCTCGTCCCTGAAGATTCGGGTGCCGTCACGGAGCGGGGAGCTGCAGGGGAGAGCGGGGAGGAACGGAGGGGAGATCTTTCTCTCCCTCTCTCCCGCCCGCTCTCCCCTGCTCCCCGCTGCGACTCACCTGTCAGCCGCAGCGGCACTCGAATCTTCAGGGACGAGCACAGCGATACTCGGATAAAGCAAATTACTCGAGCGAGTAGTGCTTATCCGAGTACGCTCGCTCATCTCTACTCATGAATGGAGCCATGCGCCTGAGCTGGAAAATCTTATGGCCCCTTTACATGGGATGATTATAATATTTTAAAAATCTTCATAACAGAAAGTAATTAATATGTTTCTGTAAAAGTAAAAGCCACTGATTACACCGGTAACATTGAATACTAGCAGCACGTCTCACTTTCAAGTTACGAACCATTTCCTTAATTTAAGATGATAGTAGTTTGGACGTGCTGTAATATTACTATTCAACCTATTTTTGGTGGAAAATGCTGCTCGGATCTTGACTGTAAGGAACATTACTTTCCCTCTGTAAAAACCATCAAAAGTCAGCCATCATATTCGGATTGTACTTCCCTTTGTAACATGTCACACCAGCTACCTTACATATATTCGTGCTTGAAAGTTTGTGAACCCTTTTTCATATTTCTGCTTATATTTGACCTAAAACTACATCAGATAGTCCTAAAAGTTGATAAGGAGAACCAAATCAAACAATGAGTCAAAAATATTATACCTGGTCCTAAATTTATTGGGGGAAATGACCTAATATCTGTCTGTGAGTGGTAAAAGTATGTGAACCTCTGCTTTTGGTATCGGGTGTGACCCCCTTGTGCAGCAATAACTGCATATAAACGTTTCAGGTCATTTTTGATTAATCCCATACATCGGCGTGGAGGAAGTTTAGCCTATTCCTCCGTCCAAAACAGCTTCAACTCTGTCATGTTGGTGGGTTTCCTGCCATGAACGGTTCACTTCAGGTCCTTCCACAACATTTCTTTGGATTATGGTCAAGACTTTGACTTGGCAGAGGCTCCTGTGCCAAATACACACACCAATATTATAAATGGTACATGGTAAGTGGAGGACCCTATAGATTTTGTATGGGAGGCCAATGAGCTTCATGCCTCCGAGGTCTACAGCTTACTGCTCTCTAATAGAGCATTTGATTCATGAGAACTCATTTAAACATTTCACTGGTGATAAATAATCTCCACTCTGTTCGAATATTACAATATTGGAGAAGAACAAAAAAAAAAGCCTCCTTCTGTTTTCCTCTGTTGAATGAACATTCATTGGCAGTAACCGCGCCTGTAATAGCTGTGTAGAATGACTTCCGTGTGAGAATTCACCCTTTTTTGTCAAACACTTGTCCAGGTGTTGGAAATTTATTAAGAGAAGCATATTTTACTTATTAGTTTTGTATTTGATTACAGAGCCGTAAATTATGAAATGTTAACCCCCTGGAGCGCAGAAGTGTACATTGAAATTAGTAATGGCCTGTCATCATGTACGAGTCTGGAATGCCTCAGAACACACAGGACAGGTGCTTCTTACTATAAGTGCATTACATTGGCTTCAAAGTAAATCAAACAAAGAAAATGCATTCACACATTCAGTAATTGATAATAACAGTAAACAGCTGGGACGTGAAGGACAGCAAAAATTCTTCTTTACTTTTTTTTAAATTTAATGTAAGGCAATTTTGACCTTTTAAAATTGCAATAAATAAATCATGTTTTCCTTGAAAAACACATTTCTTTAAGTATATGACTAGACATCTGCAGGTTTAAAGGTACATTACAATTTGGCATCGAAATAATTTCTGCTACAATATAACAGCTCATTGGTGCCATTTGTAGCCAACAGGTGGCAGCCTACCAATTACAGCTGATGAGGCTGGCTTTTCATAGTATTTTATCCTTGGGTTTCCTATCACAAATGTGGCCACCATAGAGAGTAACAACATTTAAACAGTAATTGTACTTTTTATAAACTTTTGACATGTCAGGGTGACAGCCAAAGAAGTACAATGATTGGGTGAGGGCTGCATCCCCTTCATTTCAGCAATCAGAGGTGGATTCGGCACCAGGACCCCCACTGACCAAAAATTTTGACATGCCACTCTTCTTAAAAAAGTTCAGTCACTCTTTAAGGAGGCTTACCCCTTAGAACTTCAGATACTGGGCAAAATTGTAACTATTTACTTTCAATTGGAACATCCTATATGAGATTTTCTGTGGTGTAGATCTTGATAGTGAAGCACTACTCTGCAACGTACTATTGGGTATACCATTAAAGTCCAGTAGACAGTGACAATTAAAATGTGTACACTCGGGAGCGTCAGTTTTTGCCACCAATTATTGGAAAGTGCACAGCAGTCCACCATGACACCTTGTTGTATATGTACAGAAATGCCGTTTTTAGTTTACACTTGACTAGTAACAGTATAGAGGGAATCTATTAAGACTAGCATTTCATATGTCAGTCTTAATATGAAGTGCACTCTATTAAGAGGCACAAGCCGCTTAATAATCTCGGCTGTTTGGCTGTTGATGTGCCAGAAAATTAAATCTATGCCAGCTATGAGATGGCATAGATTTGCACTACTCATTTATGGCAATTTTTACTATAAATTTATAGTAAATCTGTCAGGAACTATGAGGCCAATCCCCATTCATTTAAATCCCACCCACCTTTTGTGAAAGTGGCAAGAGCAAAATAATAATAATAATAATAAACTTTATTTGTATAGCGCCAACATATTCCGCAGCGCTTACATAGACAGGGGATACAGAAAGACAAAAGTACAAACATTACAGAACCACGGTTACAAAGTAATCAATTGATGGAAACAATAGGGGTGCGGGTCCTGCTCCAACGAGCTTACATACTACAAGTAATGGGGTGATACAGAAGGTAAAGGGGCAGGAGATGTGCACTGTATGGCGAGGTGGAGAGTGAGGGGTGATATACACATAGACAATGGTCAGACATTTAGCCGTGTGATGGCAGAAACAGTATGACTGCAGGCGCGGTTTATGATGGCTAGCAGGGATTGCAGTCAGTAGGTCAGGGAGCATGTTATTAGGCAGAGTACAGAGGGGTTTGTTTAGGGAATTCGGTATGCCTCCCTGAAGAGGTGTGTTTTTAGAGCACACCTGAAGTTCTGCGAGTCCTGGATTGCTCGGGTAGCCTTTGGTAGTGCGTTCCAGAGGACCGGTGCTGCTCTGGAGAACTCTTGGAGGCGGGAATGAGAAGTTCGAATTAAAGGGGCGCTCAATCTGGTTTCGTTAGCAGAGCGGAGAGCCCGGGCTGGTTGATGGATTTAGATGAGGGAGGCGATATAGGGGGGCGCTGCACTGTGGAGGGCTTTGTGGATGAAGGTGGCGAGTTTAAATTGAATTCTATATTTAACGGGCCGCCAGTGCAGTGACCGGCACAGGGCAGAGGCGTCAGAGTAGCGGCTGGACAGGAAGATGAGCCTGGCTGCCGCATTCAGGATGGATTGGAGAGGGTAGAATCTGGTGCAGGGGAGGCCGATCAGCAACGAGTTGCAATAATCGAGCCAGGAGTGGATGAGGGCAACAGTAAGCGTTTTTAGCGTGTCCACAGTGAGAAAAGAGCGGATTCTTGCGATGTTCTTGAGGTGCAGCTGACATGTTCGGGCCAGAGATTGGATGTAGGGGGTAAAAGAGAGATCAGAATCAAATATGACTCCAAGGCAGCGGGCATGTTGTCTAGGAGTTATGGTGGCGCCACACACTGAGATGGAGATGTCAGGAGGAGGTTGGTTAGTGGAGGGTGGAAATACCAGCAGGTCAGTTTTAGAGAGGTTTAGTTTTAGGTAGAGAGAGGACATGGTGTTAGAGACAGCGGACAGACAGTTAGTGATGTTTTGGAGTAAAGGTGCAGAGATGTCACGGGAAGAGGTGTATAGCTGGGTGTCATCAGCATACAGGTGGTATTGGAGGCCAAATCTCCTGATGGTTTGTCCAATAGGGGCTGTGTAGATAGAGAAAAGAAGGGGGCCGAGGACAGAGCCCTGGGGGACCCCAACAGCAAGGGGAAGAGGAGGGGAGGTAGAGCCAGCAAAGGAGACACTGAAAGAGCGGTCAGATAGGTAGGAAGAGAACCAGGAGAGGGCAGTATCCTTTAGGCCAATGGAGCGTAGCATACTGAGGAGGAGTTTGTGGTCAACAGTGTCAAATGCTGCGGAGAGGTCGAGGAGGATCAGTAGGGAGTAATCGCCCCTTGATTTGGCTGTCAGTAGGTCATTGGATACCCTTGTAAGGGCAGTTTCTGTCAAGTGTTGAGGTCGAAAGCCAGACTGTAAGGGGTCTAGGAGAGAGTGCTCTGATAGGTAGCTTACAAGGCGGGAGTAAACCAGCCGTTCTAGTAGTTTGGAGATGAAGGGGAGGTTTGAGATGGGTCGGTAGTTGGCAGCATCAGTCGCGTCCAGAGTCGGCTTCTTAAGCAGTGGGGATATGATGGCGTGTTTGAAAGAAGAGGGAAAGATGCCAGAGGTCAGAGAGAGGTTGAATATAGTGGTGAGATGGGAGATGACCACTGGGGAGAAGGAACGGAGGAGGTGTGAGGGGAGGGGGTCGCTAGCGCAGGTGGTGGGGCGAGCAGAGAAGAGCAATTTGGAGACTTCTTCCTCTGTCGCTGGTCTGAGTACAGACAGTGAGCATGAGCTAGATGCAGTGCTGACAAGACTAGGGTCAGGGCTAGTCTGGGGTTGGGAAGTTATGTGCAAAAAAACTGCTGCAAAATTTGCAACTTTTTTATACTAGAAAACTCAAATTGCATAACAAATTCCTCCTATGTGTACAAATATAACAATACATTCTACATGTTTGCATATAAACCCTTAGGAAAAGCCATATGTGTGACCCTTGGGGAACTAATCACAAAACATACCCGCTAATCAGCAGAAGGAAGGGACCACAGTGCTTGCTTGGATTTTGCGGGACCTTCAGTGCCATTCCTGACATACTGTAACATCATACAATTCCATGGGATGCATCCCGTACCAAAAGAATAGGGCTGACTTGTAAAAATTACTTGCGTAGAATTTACCTGCTGTTTGACCACATGTACTTCCTTTAATAATTGATTCCAAATGTTATACTTGCATACATAGTCCCCTCACTTTGAAGAATTTATTTTATCAAGTAATGAAGGCTCCCATCACTGGTCTTAAAAGGCAAAATGGGCATTCTGCACCTGAAACATCTTGGAATTGATGCCCAGCAATGTGAATACTAAGGGAAAACTTCACACAATGCAGAATAAAAAAGTTATTTCTAAACTTTTGGAAATGTAGTATTAATAAGAATAATTTAGTATGTATTTGCATGAAGCCTTTCAGGAGTAGAGCAGTTAGTAGATGTATAACCTTGTTGTCCTAAAAGCTCTGTAAGTCTACGGTTATATTACTGTTTAAAATTCAATGAATTGCCCTCCAACTTTAAAATCAGGCATTCAGGCTCGGGCTTTTAAGTCAAAACAGTGTGCTGATTGACTGTGCTGACATAATTGTGCTAATGACACGACGCTGAGGCTACGTTGTTGGAGATATGTCGCTTATCATCACTGTGTTTTTCATTTACTTTGGCAAGACCGCTATTACACAAGCATTGTGCTCTTAGCCAGCCACTTGGTAGTGCTTACTGTTAAAATAAACATAGTTACAAGACAGTTAGCCATAGTCTACAGAGACTGTCAGATGTGCTTAGCAAAGTGTGCTACATATACTTATTTCTCTTTTAAGATTTCAACAAATCACTCAATGATTTAATATGTTCATCAGTTAAAACTTACACTGAGCGCTAACATTAAACTTTCTTGAAAGATCCGTGCACTCTAAGCCTAGAATGAATTTGGCCCTTGAGGCTTCTGATTTGTTTACAGATCTGTACTATAATGCCCTCTTTTTGTAAAATGCATTACACTTTTGATGACTATTAGTATAGCTTAAAGGGCTTTTCCCAGTACTTAAAATTGTTTCACAGCCACTCTGTGCTTCCTGGTTGCTGCTGATCAGGACATGTGACTGCTGCAGCCAATCACTGGCCACAGGAGTGACCTTCTATAGCCAGTGATTGGCTGCAGCAGTCACATGCCTTGGTCAAAAACAACCAGGAAGTACAGAGTGGTTTGAAGCAATTTTAGGTTGTGGGAAAACCACTTTAATGGAAGTCCAAATTCAGTTTGAGCCATCTCTTGGGGTAACACGTGGTGTAATACATTAGAGTACTTTAACATTTTAGAATGATACACTTGAGATAGAGTTAAAATAAGAGTTAAAGAATATTCGCAATGTTGTGTACATGTTTAATATTTAAATTGAATGTCTACATTATTCTGGGTATACACATTAATTGGTCAAACCTACTGATTTCATTGGGAGTGGCTAATATATAATGGGTTGGGGGAAGCCTGACATTCCCCAATGGCAAATCATGAGGGGGAAGCTGCTAGATTTAAGCATGCCTTATCCTGACCCCCCTATTTTTTTCCTCTTGAGGAACTAAGACAGAGATGTGTTCACATTTACCCATTAAAATTAACTTAAATGCTCAGCTAGACCAGTATGAACAAATGGCAGTCAGCTGGACAAGGTTTTGCAGTCCACTATCATGGCTTGCTGTCCGCAACTGAGGATTGAAAGCAGGGTCACATCATAGTATCAGCCATGGCCCACGTGGTCCTCAAGCCAGTGCATGTTCATTGTCATTTCAGTGCTAGATGCCAATTGGAAACTTCTCTGCCAGTTTAAGGACAGATTGGTTGGCTGGGACTCTTAGCCTGAAGGTGTTTCTGGTCCGGTCAGCAGCTTCTTGTGCTGACCTGCGTCCCTGTTTACTAATGTATCTGGGGTGTTTTGTCTTATTCCCTGTACTCTTGTGGTTTATCATTCATTGAGTTTTGTCTACACTTTACCACTTAATTTTCAGAGTTGTCTTCCTCTTTATACGTGAATAGTTTACTTGTATTGAGTGTATTTATTTCTTTTCTCTTCAAAGGGATACCAATTATAGAGAAGATGGAAGGATAAATCTCCTCTTTGTCTTGTTCTTTTCTGTCTGGGAACAAAAACAGAGTTCCAATGAAAAAATGTAAAGATAATTCTGGTTTCCTGAGCATACATGTTCTCCTATGCCATAGGTCACTAGACCTTTTAACAAGCCTGCTAAGCCTACAGTATAAGCATATGAGTTAGTCCTCAACCAAGTGTTTCTCAGCATTCAGCAACTAGATGCTAAGAAGCCCATTTCAAGGGGATACGGTTGCTCCTCCCTTTTGATAAGAAATGGAGAAATGCATTTAGGAGATTAGAACTATGGGATTTTTAGCAGAAATAACATACTTCATTTCAAATTGATATGGTTCCATGGGAGGACTATTGGATCCAAAACTACTCTTAATAAGATCACTACAGTTCTATCAAATCTTTTCCTTATTTGATATGGTACTTTTGTACATCCCTTCACCTTTCCTCTTCCATGTCTTTTTCAAACGCCTCTTTTTCAATTAACCATCTCCTCATTTGGTCTAACTATCACTTTAAAAGGTTTGCAACGTTATACAGCTGCAAGAATAAAAATATAGTATTTTGGAATAATCAAGTCAGAGTTCTTAACCCCATTGAGATGTTGTGTCATGGCATAAAGAGAGCTGTGCTTATAAAGCATGACTAGAATATTGTTGAATGAAAAAGACATTTGGAAAGATCACCGCAAGGTACAATGAGCCTCAATATGACCTCCAGACAACCCACCAAACTTTCAAGTCAGCTTCTTAGTTGAGGAAGCTAAATCAGATGGCTTCCATGAGAAAGTAGCTTGTGAGATTATATTTTTAGGGTCAGGTGATTTATTAGGATCTTTTATCAACTTTAAAGGTTTCCTCGGGCTCAGCATGGTCTATTTGCCACACTCTCCTCCACAGTTCATTAGGCCACATTATTCTGTAATGAAGGTCTGCTATTAAGTCCATACCATAGACAAATACCACATCAGACAATACTATCACCGGTCATATGCCTGGGCAAATTTTAGGGGAATACAAAGAATTTATGAACAGTAGAAAGGGTACAGAGTTGCAAATAGTCCTACAATACCGAGACAATGAAAGAAACTTTTCTTCAGTCTGATCACTGGGTAGGTCACTGATGCTTTTGGGACTAGTATATTCTCTTCCTCCTCAGGCTTGCTCCTCCAATGATTTCTCTCTTTTCTCTTAGTCTTCAAGATCTCATTGTTACTCACATCTATGTTAGAAGACTGTGATTCTAAAGATTAAATACCTGTTGCAACATACGCATCAGAAATGAGACACATCAGACCTCAAAATATCATAGCTGGGGCCTTTGATGACTTGGCAGTCCTGTTGTGAGGTGAAACCATGAGCCCCATTGCCAGGTGAAGTGATAACATCATAACCTCATAACCAGTGTAGAACTCATACACATCAGATTTTGAAATATAGCTAGGACCCCCCATCGTTTTGGTCATAGCTGGGGTCTTTGATGACTTGGCCATCCTGGGTTAGGTGAACTTATGAGTCCCACTGTCTGGTGAAGTACTAATATCCTCATCAGTGGGAAACTTGGACACATCAGACTTGAATATATCTTAGCTATGACCCTTGCCTTCTTTCTCTTTCTCTCATAGCTGGGGAAGAGTGGACTCATAAAATCTAGTCCTGGTAAGAACATCACTGCTCACTGCTGAGTCTGTTCCTCCCTTTTGAACCCCGTTGAGTTATCAAAACTGGTAATTTTGGTGCCTGGAGATGTTCGGGGATTTTCAGAACCAAATTCTATGTGCAAAAATCGGCAGGTAAAATCTGCAGCATTTTACATCCCAAGTGGACCAATGCTAACTGTACAAAATAGTTTACTCACTTAGGGCTCATTCACACAGCTGATCTTTTTTCCATCCATGTTCTCTGTGGGTTTGTAATTGAGCAAACTCAGACCCATTAAAATTAATGGGGTAATGTGGATGAGAGAGGTTTTTTTTTGACTGCTGGTCCATGTAAAAAAAATAATTGCACCGTATCCTATTCTGGTCTGATTCATGAATGAGAATAGGGCATGCAGTGTCCACTGCCCCTGCCGTCCGATGCAAGTTGCACTCAAGAACCTTGGGTTCAACTCACACTCAGCCCTCTAATGTGGTCTAAGTAGAGGAAGAAATAGGTTTCTTGCTTTTCAGGCTCCTCCGCATACAATAATTAGCCCTACTTTATTCCTATAAGGAACGCCCTATATTCTGATTTTCATTTTCATTTAGGCTTTGTTAATTAGCCAAAATTTGATCATAAATTTAAGTCTAATTTCCAGATGATCACTATGGCTCTAAACAAAATTTAATAAAGTTTTAAATTCCCACCTGGAATCTCTCTCAATTTCCATTGTCACAATAGATTTGGGACTTTTCTCCACATAAATGCAATATAAACACTTGGGTGAAGCGAGTCCTCTCTTCTAATCACATTTACAATCCATTACATGCACTTAGTGAAACTTTTTTAGGACATACATAGCATACAATTTAGACAAGAGCCTGTATTTTGGCAGGCAGCCATCTTGCTAAACTATAAACGAACATGTCACAACAGCTTGCTCATTTCTCTGTAGTCCAATCAAAGTTAAAGTATTTCAGGAACATAGGTTGGAACATTTATACAACAGATGAAAATTGGTCTGCAGTTCATGTTGATGGCAAAAATACAACAGGTCTGCGCTACAAAAATACTCTAATTGGAAACGTTTACTATAGCGGTTGTTGCTTGTGAGGCCACACTAGTTTAATAGCAGAAAACTTAAGTATGATGTTAATTACTACAATTACATTATTGTAGCACTTTTATATTGTATCTAAGGCTGTACATACAGTTGGTAAAGGAAATAAACCGGATCAGTAATTAGGTCTGAAATCAGTTGGAAGCCAAGAGGTAGGTGAGGGAGAGAAAAATAAATATCATGCACTAGGTGGTCAAAAGTGGACATTTGACCTATGTTGGAGCATGCAGGGAGTTATAGTTCCCAATAGGGGAGGGGTGGGGGAAGGGGGTGAGAGATGACAAGAATGTGAAAATGAACGTATTTTATTTACCCAGTAGGAGAGGGGACACACTTTTTTAGTACCCTTTGCCTTAGACCATCACACATGCAATAAGAAATTCCATGGACTGACTTGTGGGCATGTTCTGATAGTGCCACATCTAAGGTCAATAACTTCTTCAGTAAGAGTCATACTGTTACCAAAGTTTGTCTATGGATGTTGCAAGTCGGTGTGCTCGATTTTCTGCACCCATTTACAATGGATGTGGCTGAAACATCAGAACTCAACTAAGAAGAGTTTCCACATATGATGTATTCAATGCTTATTTGGTGGGAGATGCCGATCAATGGATATATCTTACTTCATTCTATGACTGAGTTGCATTATGCTATACGACCTAGTCAACCTGAATCCAATGTAGCTGCAATAAAGGAGGATGTTATAAGGATGTTGGGACAGGATACAGTGAATTGTATAAAAAAAATGAATGTGCTTAAACTTACTTTCACCAGGTCTTCAGGCAGAGGGTTCCATAGTCTCACTGCTCTTACAGTAAAGAACCCCAACTAAAGTAATAAATTCAATTTATTACTTTAGTTGCCCACCTTTGTACCCACTCAAGCTCTGATATGTCTTTCTTGAGTACTGGTGCCCAAAACTGTACACAATATTCCGTTTGTGTACGGTGAGCTGTGGCTTTTTTTACTAGTACCATTTTGGGAAATATACATCATTTTGATCACTTTTATTCATATTTTTGGGAGCTGGGATAATAACCCATCCCCCCACAATGCTGGCATTCTATACATTTATTTATTTTACGTCCTTCATCATGTGGGATAAATGTTGTGATATTTTAATAGTTTGGACTTTTATGTACACGGTGATAGCAAGTATGTGGGTTTTTAAATTTTTTTTGAAGTTTTTATAGGAGAAGATTGGGAAAAGTATTTTTTTTGTTTTAATATTTTCTATTGTTTTTTTTTTTCGTTGAAAAAACTATTAAACTTTGTTTTACACTTTTACTTTGTCCGCACAAAGAACTTTACCTTGTCATCATTTGATCCCTTGTACTAAATACAGCAATACTTCAACATTGCAGTACACAGTTACTTTGACAGCTGCAGCAGGGGATTCCTTGGATGTGAAACCCCTGGATGCTGTCACATCCAGGGATTTCACCTTGCTGTCAATGGGGCCAGTGACAGCAGTGCCGACCCATTGAAAACATAGGGAGAAGATGCGCTCCTCTGCCACAGCTGTGACAGCTGTGGCAGAGGAGCACGATGCCATCCCATTACTTTCTATGGGGCCAGCGCTGCTGCCGGCTCCATTCATGATAACGTGAAACCCCTGGATGTGACAGCTTCCAGGGGTTTCACATCCAAGGAATCCACTGCTGCAGCTGTCACAGCTGTAGAAGAGCGTAGCGATCTGCTCCCATTGCTTTCAATGGGGCGGCAGTAGCGCCAGCCCCATTAAAAGCAGTACAATGGCATTGCGGTCCTCTGCCACAGCTGTGACAGCTGTGACAGGGGATTTTTTCATCCCCGCGGGGAGTCCCATTATCACTGAACACTGTGGCAGTGCATGCCTTGTCTTCATCCCATTGCTTTCAATGGGACGGCAGCTCCAGCCCCATTGAAAGCAAAGGGAAAACTTCCCGTTCCTCTGCCACATCTGTGACAACTGTGGCAGGGAATTCCTTCATCCCCGCTGTCCCATCGGGATGAAGGAATTCCCTGCCATATCTGTCACAGCTGTGGCAGAGGATCGCGATCTTCTCTGTATGTTTTCAATGGGGCTGACACTGCTGCCACTGGCCCCATTGACAACAAGGTGTAACTCCTGGATGTGACAGCATCCAAGGGTTTCACATCCAAGGAATTCCCTGCTACAGCTGTCACAGCCGCAGCAGGGGATAGCAATCTGTTCCCATTGCTTTCAATGCAGCGGCAGTCACGCCAGCCCCATTAAAACCAATGGCACGGAGCTTCAGTCACGCGCATTTTGAACATCAGTGGAGCACATTTCTTTTTGCGCACATAGGTGCGTAAAACAATCACTCGTCTGACTGAGCCCTAAAGCTGCAATATATTCCTGATGAGTGAGAAGCATAATGCGTCCCAGAGCTTTTCCCATTCATTGCATGACATTAGTTATTTTAAATAAGAAGATAAAAAAATGTTAAGGATAGAAATAATTTACCTGGCTGTTCTGTAGGAAGGTCACAAATGAGATTTGCTTTAATACAATTAGTTGTGCCTCATACGCCCTTTCATTTGATACAGCATCTTTACAAAATGCCTGCAGGGAGTAATTCACAGGTGAAAAGATTTGCAGTTATTTGGTGTAATTTTGTATATGGTACTTGATAATCATGCATTCTAACAAAGCGAAGTGTAATTTCCTTCGCAAGTGCTTCTCATAACTACAGATAACATAAATGTGTTTATTCGTTCATCTCTAAATTAAAATTGCAAGTAGAGTGTGGGTTTTGATTTCTACAATTTTCCTAAAATATAGCAGCAAAAGCCAATTGCTACTATAAATACTATAGACAGAAATATTAATATTAACCCCATCCCACTCTTCACAGTGCCAAGCAGTTCCCTGTATAAAATGAGGTGATTTCATGGGTGCAGTACCTACGCTCACTTAATGACTGGAGAGTGGCGTGGTTGACAGCACTACACAAATACTTTTTAACCCCTACAAATAATATTTTTCCTCTCTGGTTAAGGAAGGGTATTGTTTTTCCTTAAGGAGAGTACCTAGAAAGTGTGAGGAGACTCATAAGGCCATCCATGCTCTTCTTGAAATATGCAAATGAAAAGATGGAACAATACCTCTACAGCACCACCTATTGGAAGGCAGTATTCCTGCAAGTCCATGTCAGAATTTTTAACAAGCCTTATAACAATGACTGGGAATTGTGAGCCAAAGCCATAATAACCATACACAGGCAGCTGTTTTGGGGTGATTGTCCATCATCAGTGAGCAGCAGGTTTTCTGGCTCGGCTGTATCTGATGTGTTATCTAGATGTCGCTTCATTGCATATGTTAAGGGGTCTGGATGGGTGCGTGATGATGACGTAGCCTTAGTGGGAGATTTACGGAGGGCTGTTTGGTCACTTCTTGTGGCTCATACACCAAGTAGCATGCCTGGGTGAACCCATTTATTTATCAGGAGAAGACCATGTGCAATATTTAAAGGGACGTGAGTATGTTGTTCCAATTGTACTATTTATCTTCTTCATGTTTGGTCCCACTCTCCCATTCTACTATTCAGGATTATGCTTACCATTATAACAGATGGGATTTATGGTATAATGTGATATTTTGCTGAAAGTTTGGATATTTGATTATGAGGGATGTGATAAGACATCTGTATTAATGTCAGGCTTTATTTAATCTTGAGATATCCTGATTTATTTGATTTTTTTACGTTTATAAAATTATTCAAGTTGCAAGTGTTGACTTATGTCTTACCTATTGGTTTATCCTGGTTATGCTTGCCATTACAATATTGTACATAAGGCATTCATGGTATGATGCAGCATTGTAATACTGGTATATCCGTTCCAATTTGCCACCATATCTACCATTCGGAGACAGAAGTACTATCTGATCACATTTTTATTTTCTTTCTGAATCTTTGAAATTAGAGATGAGTGAGCATACTCAATAAGGCAAACTACTCGAGCGAGTAGTGCCTTATTCGAGTACCTGCCCGCTCGTCTCTAAAGATTCGGCTGCTGACAGGGGGCAGGGAGCGGCAGAGGAGAGTGGGGAGAAACGGAGGGGAGATCTCTCTCTCCCTCTCTCCCCCTCCCCGCCGCAACTCACCACCGGCAGCTGAATCTTTAGAGACGAGCGGGCAGGTACTCGAATACGGCACTACTCGCTCGAGTAGTTTGCCTTATTGAGTATGCTCGCTCATCTCTATTTGAAATCGATGCATTTCTAATATATTAAATCTTCCAATTAGGATATCTGGAATACTGCATGGTACAGCACCTATGAGTATACTTTGGTTACATATCTGCTTGCCATTACAATGTGGAAGATATTACATTTTTGCTACTTATGTATACGGTCCCAATATAAAATTCTATCTACCATTCCAATATTGTACCTTTGGAAGTACTCGATAATAGCTTTGAAGTATCTAATCTATTGAGAATTGGGAGATATGAAGAATTGCACGATACAACATATATGAGTACCTTTCTCCTGGGGTTCCTTTTACTATCTGTTAGTATCCTAAGCACTGAAGCAGGTATAACATCTACTTCTTCTCCGCTTTGGGATGAAGAATATTAGTTAAAGGTATAAAATGGGAGTCTCACTAGAATTTGACATTTATATTTGAGAATATATAAAATTTGGTTATATACATTATTATTAGAGATGAGCGAGCGTACTCGTCCGAGCTTGATACTCGTTCGGGTATTAGCGTGTTCGAGATGCTCGTTACTCGTGACGAGTACCACGCGATGTTCGGGTTACTTTCACTTTCATCTCTGAGACGGTAGCGCGCTTTTCTGGCCAATAGAAAGACAGGGAAGGCATTACAACTTCCCCCTGCGACGTTCAAGCCCTATACCACCCCCCTGCTGTGAGTGGCTGGCGAGATCAGGTGTCACCCGAGTATAAAAATTGGCTCCTCCCGCGGCTCGCCACAGATGCGTTCTAACATAGAGGAGGGAAAGTGCTATCTTGGTGGAGCTGCTATAGGGAGAGTGTTAGGAGTATTTTAGGCTTCAAGAACCCCAACGGTCCTTCTTAGGGCCACATCTAACCGTGTGCAGTACTATGGAGGCTGCTTTTTGCAGTGTTGCACATTTTTTTTTTTTGGTATATCGGCCGTGCAGAGCATTGCGCCCTGCAGTAATACTACAGGGGCAGAAGTGGTGATTAGGCAGGGAGAGTGTTAGGAGTGATTGTAGGCTTCAAGAACCCCAACGGTCCTTCTTAGGGCCACATCTAACCGTGTGCAGTACTGTGGAGGCTGCTTTTTGCAGTGTTGCACATTTTTTTTTTTTGGTATATCGGCCGTGCACAGCATTGCGCCCTGCAGTAATTAGATATAGTGCAGGGCCAGTAGTGGTGAGGCAGGGACAGAAGACATATATTGTGAGGCAGGGACAGAACACATATATTGTGAGGCAGGGACAGAAGACATATTGATTGAATATAGGCAGTGGGTCTTTGCAAAAACATTTGGGGAAAAAAATCTATTTGGGCTGCCTGTGACTGTCCGCAGTGTTCTGGGTCTGTGCTGGGTGTAGTAGTCCTCCTAATTCATACGCAGCCAGCTAAGTGTTACAGCAGGCTTGCGCAAAATTATTTCCTGGCTCTGTCTGGGCTGTTAAATCACCGCTGTATTGCAGTCCACAGTGCAACACTCTGCAGTTCTTTGACATACTCCAGGGCCAGAAGTGGTGACGCAGAGAGAGAAGAGATATATTGATTGAATATAGGTAGTGGGCCTTTGCAAAAACATTTGGGGAAAAAAATCTATTTGGGCTGCCTGTGACTGTCCTCAGTGTTCTGGGTCTGTGCTGGGTGTAGTAGTCCTCCTAATTCATACGCAGCCAGCTAAGTGTTACAGCAGGCTTGCGCAAAATTATTTCCTGGCTCTGTCTGGGCTGTTGAATCACCGCTGTATTGCAGTCTACAGTGCAACACTCTGCAGTTCTTTGACATACTCCAGGGACAGAAGTGGTGGTTAGGCAGGGACAGAAGACATATTGATTTAATATAGGCAGTGGGCCTTTGCAAAAACATTTGTGGAAAAAATTCTATTTGGGCTGCCTGTGACTGTCCTCAGTGTTCTGGGTCTCTGCTGGGTATAGTAGTCCTCCAAATTATTTCCTGGCGTTCCGTAAGCGAAGTCAGCCTCCAACCACAGGCCAATAAGCGGCACATTTAATTACAGCGTTCTGTTTCTGCACTACTGGTAATACACCATGCTGAGGGGTAGGGGTAGGCCTATAGGACGTGGACGCGGGCGAGGACGCGGAGGCCCAAGTCAGGGTGTGGGCACAGGCCGAGCCAGTGCGGTGGCCAGGGGTAGAGGCAGGGCCAGACCGAATAATCCACCAACTGTTTCCCAAAGCGCCCCCTCGCGCCATGCCACCCTGCAGAGGTCAAGATGCTCAACGGTGTGGCAGTTTTTCACAGAGACGCCTGACAACCGACGAACAGTGGTGTGCAACCTTTGTCGCGCCAAGATCAGCTGGGGAGCCACCACCACCAGCATGCGCAGGCATATGATGGCCAAGCACCCCACAAGGTGGGACGAAAGCCGTTCACCGCCTCCGGTTTGCACCACTGCCTCTCCCCCTGTGCCCCAACCTGCCACTGAGATCCAACCCCCCTCTGAGGACACAGGCACGAGTGCCTACCGGCCTGCACCCTCACCCTCACCTCCGCTGTCCTCGGCCCCATCCAGCAATGTCTGTCAGCGCAGCGTCCAGACGTCGCTAGCGCCACTGTTTGAGCGTGAGCGCAAGTACGCCGCCACGCACCCGCACGCTCAAGCGTTAAACGTGCACATTGCCAAATTGATCAGCCTGGAGATGCTGCCGTATAGGCTTGTGATGGTGGCGTCGGTGGCTGGCACACATGGCTGACTTCATGTTAGGATGCCTTTCTCATGACCCTCGCGTTACACGCATTCTGGCCACTACGGATTACTGGGTGTACACACTGCTCGACCCACGGTATAAGGAGAACCTTTCCACTCTCATTCCCGAGGAGGAAAGGGGTTCGAGAGTGTTGCTATACCACAGGACCCTGGCGGACAAACTGATGGTAAAATTCCCATCCGACAGCGCTAGTGGCAGAAGGCGCAGTTCCGAGGGCCAGGTAGCAGGGGAGGCGCAGAGATCAGGCAGCATGTACAGCGCAGGCAGGGGAACATTCTCCAAGGCCTTTGCCAGCTTTATGGCTCCCCAGCAAGACTGTGTCACCGCTCCCTAGTCAAGGCTGAGTCGGCGGGAGCACTGTAAAAGGATGGTGAGGGAGTACGTAACCGATCGCACGACCGTCCTCCGTGACGCCTCTGCCCCCTACAACTACTGGGTGTCGAAGCTGGACACGTGGCCTGAACTTGCGCTGTATGCCCTGGAGGTGCTTGCTTGTCCTGCGGCTAGCATCTTGTCAGAGAGTGTGTTTAGTGTGGCTGGGGGAATCATCACGGATAAGCGTACCCACCTGTCAACCGACAGTGCCGACAGGCTTACACTCATCAAGATGAACAAAGCCTGGATTTCCCCAGACTTCTCTTCTTCACCAGCGGACAGCAGCGATACCTAAGCAATACGTAGGCTGCACCCGCGGATGGAAGCATCGTTCTCTATCACCATCAAAAACGGGGACCTTTTTGCTTCATCAATCTGTGTATAATATTCCTCCTCCTCCTCCTGCTCCTCCTCCTGAAACCTCACATAATCACGCCGAACGGGCAATTTTTCTTAGGCCCACAAGGCTCAGTCATATAATTTTAGTAAACAATTTTTATATGTTTCAATGCTCTTTAAAGCGTTGAAACTTTCACCTCAACCAATTTTTATTTTAACTGGGCTGCCTCCAGGCCTAGTTACCAATTAAGCCACATTAACCAAAGCGATTAGTGGATTTCACCTGCCCTCTTGGTTGGGCATGGGCAATTTTTCTCAGGTACATTAGTACTGTTGGTACACCAATTTTTGGGGGCCCTCGCCTACAGTGTAATCAAATGAATTTTTAGCCCACCTGCATTACAGCTGACGTTACATCAGCTGTGTTGGGCACTGCAATGGGATATATTTATGTACCGCCGGTGGCTTCCTGGCACCCACCCATGCCGTGGGTCCACAGGGAGTTGTAACTTCATGTGTCCACTTCTAAAGACCCCCAGTCTGACTGGGGCATGCAGTGTGGGCCGAAGCCCACCTGCATTAAGCACGACATTACCTCAGCTGTGATGGGCAATGCAATGGGATATATTTATGTACCGCCGGTGGCTTCCTGGCACCCACCCATGCTGTCGGTCCACAGGGACTTCACAATAGGGAGTTGTACCTGCCTGTGTCTATGAATTAAAAACCCCGGTCAGGTTGGGACATGCAGTGTGGGCCGAAGTCCACCTGCATTTAATCGGACGTTACCTCAGCTGTGATGGGCACTGCAATGGGATACATTTATGTACAGCCGGTGGGTTCCAGGGAGCCACCCATGCTGTGGGTGCACACGGAATTCCCATTGCGGAGTTGTACCTGCCTGTGACTATTTATAAAAAAACGCGGTCTGACTGGGGCATGTAGACACCTTGACAGAATGAATAGTGTGTGGCACATAGGTTCCCCATTGCTATGCCCACGTGTGCAGCTCCAGATGGAGGTGGCACAGGATTGGATTTCTCATTGCTTCTGTACAGCATTGTGGACTATCGCCCCGCCCCTTTTAAAGAGGGTCGCTGCCTAGCCGTGCCAACCCTCTGCAGTGTGTGCCTGCGGTTCCTCCTCATGGCAGACGCACTTATAAATAGACATGAGGGTGGTGTGGCATGAGGGCAGCTGAAGGCTGCACAGGGACACTTTGGTGTGTGCTGTGGACACTGGGTCGTGCGGGGGGGGGGGGGGTTGGGCAGCATGTAACCCAGGAGAAGTGGCAGCGGAGTGTCATGCAGGCAGTGATTGTGCTTTGTTGGAGGTAGTGTGGTGCTTAGCTAAGGTATGCATTGCTAATGAGGGCTTTTCAGAAGTCAAAGTTGCTGTGGGGGGGGGGCACTCTTGCCGCTATTGTGGCTTAATAGTGGGACCTGGGAACTTGAGATGCAGCCCACCATGTAGCCCCTCGCCTGCCCTATCCGTTTCTGTGTCGTTCCCATCACTTTCTTGAATTGCCCAGATTTTCACAAATGAAAACCTTAGCGAGCATCGGCGATATACAAAAATGCTCGGGTCGCCCATTGACTTCAATGGGGTTCGTTACTCGGAACGAACCCTCGAGCATCGCGAAAAGTTCGTCCCGAGTAACGAGCACCCGAGCATTTTGGTGCTCGCTCATCTCTAATTATTATTGATAAAACCTTAACGTGACAGAAGTTGCTGATTGGTGGTCCCTAATGTTCCCCCCATTATCTATGGGTGAAACATGTAGGGTAAAACATGTTTATCCATATAAATTGGTGTCATGGGTATCAATTTCATATTTTTTTTAAGAAAAAAACCTCTATCCTTGAATGACATTTTCGTCATTGAACGTACTAATTACATAATGACCGAAATTAATATTTTTTGGTTTTGTCCAATATTCATTATTTTAAGCAGATCTAGTTTTTCCTGATCCTGGACATTGGATACCTCCCCTTTTCTTCCCCTACCTCTTTTTTATTAAGAAATGTACAAAAAATCAGGATAGCGCTTCACGAGTGAACAGGACCATATATCACACAAATATACTGTTAAAATAAAGTGTGACTCACCCGGTGTTAAGTGAAGATCCTGTTTATAGGATCTCCACTACACCCCTTATCCAGATAAGCCTTTAGTGCATAATGCCTTTATACCGTGTTTCTCCGAAAATAAGACAGTGTCTTATATTAATTTTTGTTCAAAAAGGTTTAACTTTTTTACATGTATAGCTGTCTGGATACTATTTAAATTGACTTTTTAAACTAACTGTTAGCAGGGCTTAATTTTGGAGTAGGGCTTATATTTCAAGCATCCTCAAAAAGCCTGAAAAATCATTTTGCATCCTCAAAAATTCTGGAAAATCATGCTATGTCTTATTTTCAGAGAATGTCTTATTTTCAGGGAAACAGGGTAGTTCCCTGGTGTCCTGCTGGGCCAGTCAGCTGGGGAGCCGCGTGTATCCTCCGTCTCTCAGCCAGAGAGCCGCTCAGAAGAAATGACTGTATGCAGTGAACAATGGATCCGCGCTCCGAGAACTACAGATTCTTTTCTTCTTTTAAAAAGTTTTATTTCTACACACAACGCGTTTCATCCTAACAAGGACTTTTTCAAGTGTATACATACAAATGCTTACATGCTATTTATAGTAAAACTCCACGTACCTTATCCCCATGCGGTCTGCTCCGTCTCGTCCTCCTCCAGCGTCCTGCGGCGTCACGCCCCCTGTGTGTGTCATGTGACCAGCCACATGGTGCGGTGATGTCACTATCCCCGGGCGCTGCGCCTTCTGTGGGAGAGAGTCCGGAACGGGCAGAAGCGCTGCTATTGGGATACATAGAAATGTAATAAGTGTCACTGGCCTGCACTTAAGTCTCTATGTAAACTGAATAGTTATACATTCAATCATGCTGAACTCCTTTTATATATAATAATAAACAAGATTAACATCTATTCGTTCTAATCCTTAATAAATACTTGAAAATAATATGTCATAACTATCTTAAAACATTAAATAACAATCAATTCCATATTATTGAATGATAAATTTCACATTCCTCCATAAAAACTGTTATTACTGATAAATATCATAAAAATTTGTTGTATAAATATATTGTATAAAATTCATTCATATAAAATACTCATATAAGACCCTATATCTGATCTATATCTTTATCTAATATTCATAAAATTTTATTATTATAATTTTTCCAGAATTTTGAAAATTTATACCATCCTCCAGGGAGACCGATAGTAGCAGGGATGGTGGCTATTACTCATAGATTGTCTGAATACGTGGACCGCCAGCTACAGAAATACGTAGTGAGTCAACCATCTTACATTAAAGGGGTTGTCCCGCGGCAGCAAGTGGGTCTATACACTTCTGTATGGCCATATTAATGCACTTTGTAATGTACATTGTGCATTAATTATGAGCCATACAGAAGTTATCAAAAGTTATTCACTTACCTGCTCCGTTGCTGGCGTCCTCGTCTCCATGGTTGCCGTCTAATTTTCGCCGTCTAATGGCCAAATTAGACGCGCTTGCGCAGTCCGGGTCTTCTGCTTTTCTCAATGGGGCTCCGTGTAGCTCCGCCCCGTCACGTGCCGATTCCAGCCAATCAGGAGGCTGGAATCGGCAATGGACCGCACAGAAGCCCTGCGGTCCACCGAGGGAGAAGATGCCGGCGGCCATCTTCATCGGGTAAGTAAGAAGTCACCGGAGCGCGGGGATTCAGGTAAGCGCTGTCCGGTGTTCTTTTTTAACCCCTGCATCGGGGTTGTCTCGCGCCGAACGGGGGGGGGGGGGGGGTTGAAAAAAAAAAAAAACAGTTTCGGCGCGGGACAACCCCTTTAAGGATTCAGGACACCTCCTGGAGATTGTTAAAGACACAGAATGGAAGCCCACCTACCTATGGTGCAGTATTGATGTGGAAGCACTATATTCCAACATTGAACACATAAGTGGAGTGGAAGCAGTAGATGAGGTTTTGAAAGAAGACATACTCATGCCAGAACAGCAGAAACAATTTATTCTAAAAAGTATATTGTTCATTCTGAGGAATAATATCTTCATGTATAACGATAAATATTACCGACAGTGTACTGGTACCGCAATGGGGACGAAGTGCGCACCGGCCTTCGCAAATTTGGTCATGGGTGCGTTTGAAAGGGAAAGATTTATAGACAAACCAATCAAACTGTACAAACGTTACATAGATGATCTCCTGATCATATGGGACGGGACGAAAGAAGATCTTGGTGAATTCGTGGAGAACTTGGCAGAGAGTGAATTTAATTTCAAATTCACACACGTTATCTCGGCAGAGAGGATAGTTTACCTCGATCTAGAATTAGAAGGAGTAAACAATGAAATTATCACGCGAACTCACTTCAAAAAAGTGGACACTAATAGTTACTTGAACTATAAAAGTTGCCACCATCGGAAGTGGAAGAAGAATGTCCCATACGGACAATTCCATCGGATAAGGAGGAATTGCACCCGTGAAGAAGACTATCGACAACAGGCGAAAATTGTGGAAAAGAGATTCAGAGACAAGGGATATCCCAGAACATTAGTAAAGGCGGCCTTTAACAAAGCATTGAATAGAGAAGGTGAAATAAAAGGAACAGGGTGCGTTACTAATACAACTAGAAAAAAACAGGAAGGATATGAAACAGCGTTCACCACTAAATTCAGTGCACATTCAGGCCTAATAAATCACATACTAAGAAAAAATTGGATAATATTAAAGGAAGACCCGTTTCTGGAGAAGAAATTATCAACAAGACCGTTATGCATATTCCGAAAGAACAAAACTTTGAAGAACCTTATAGCCCTGTCTTACCCAAAAAAAGAGAAAAGACAGAATCAGAATAGGAATGGAGAAGAAAGTGGAGTATATAAATGTAGAGAGAAAAGATGCATGTGTTGCGCAAACATCAATCAGGGCACTAAGAAGATAAATCTACCTGACGGAGAAGAATACGTGATCCAACAAAGAATGACATGCAAAGTGGAAAGAGTAGTGTATATGTTAGAATGCCCTTGTGGGCTCAAATACATAGGAAGAACAATTAATACACTGCGAGGAAGGCTGAACAAACATCGCAGTAACATAAAGAAGGGATTTGAAAAACATAGTATTTCGTGACATTTTAATATACATCATAATCGAAATCCCTCAGGTTTAAAAGTTACTCCCATTGAAAATATTCAGGAAAGATCGATAGAAAAATTGAGGTCAATAGAAATGTTCTGGATATTTCGCCTAAATAATCTAATACCGAGAGGTCTTAATGAAATTCTGGAAAAATTATAATAATAAAATTTTATGAATATTAGACAAAGATATAGATCAGATATAGGGTCTTATATGAGTATTTTATATGAATGAATTTTATACAATATATTTATACAACAAATTTTTATGATATTTATCAGTAATAACAGTTTTTATGGAGGAATGTGAAATTTATCATTCAATAATATGGAATTGATTGTTATTTAATGTTTTAAGATAGTTATGACATATTATTTTCAAGTATTTATTAAGGATTAGAATGAATAGATGTTAATCTTGTTTATTATTATATATAAGAGGAGTTCAGCATGATTGAATGTATAACTATTCAGTTTACATAGAGACTCAGGGCTCAGTCACACGGGCGTTTATTGCCGCGATTTGCGCATGCGCATGCGTCCGGCGTTTTTTTAAAACCATTGCTTTGCAATGGTATCGGACACATGAGCGCTTTTTATGCGCTCGTCCGATAAATTAGAGAACAGAAATCGCAGATCGCACCTATCTGCGATCTGCGATTCCTGTTCTCTTCTCTATTGCGCTCAATGGGGCCGGCGGCAGCAGCGCCGACCCCATTGAGAACATATAGAAGACAAATCATTCTTCTCTGCCACAGCTGGAACAGCTGTGGCAGAGAAGAACGATGTTTGCCCATTGAATTCAATGGAGCGGCAATACAGCCGCTCCATTGAAAGCAATGGGCTGCCGGCGTGCGCGGGGTTAATTGTCGGGAAGGGGTTAAATATATAACCCCTTCCCTGCAATGCATCCTGAAAAGTGAAAAAATAAAAAAAAAGGATGTACTCACCTGCTCCCGACAGCCTGAGATCCCCGCGGCCGTCCTGCAGTGGGTGTGAAGGGGGTGTGACTCAGGCTTGCCCCTGATTGGCTCAGCCTGAGCCAATCAGAGGCTGATCTCAGTCACACCCATTCATGAATTCATGAATGGGTGTGACTGAGACTTGCCTCTGATTGGCTCAGTGTTGAGCCAATCAGGGGCAAGCCTGAGTCACACCCCCTTCACACCCACTGCAGGACGGCCGCGGGGATCTCAGGCTGCCAGGAGCAGGTAAGTACATACATTTTTTTTATTTTTTCACTTTTCAGGATGCATTGCAGGGAAGGGGTTATATATTTAACCCCTTCCCGACAATTCATCCCACACTCGCCCGCAGCGCTTGCATTCAATGGAGGCGGCTGTATTGCCGGCTCCATTGAATGCAATGCGCTGGACAGCTCCGGCCCGTTTCTAATGAAACGCGGCTAGGAGCAGATTTTCGGGCGATTTTTCGGCCGATTTTTCGGCGCCGGTCACGCGATTTGCGCATGCGCATCCGTCATGCGATGCGCAAATCGCGTGAAAAAACGCCCGTGTGACTAAGGCCTCAAAGGGGTTGTCCCGCGCCAAAACGGGTTTTTTGTTTTTTTTCAATAGCCCCCCCCGTTCGGCGCGAGACAAACCCGATGCAGGGGTTTAAAAAAAAAACGGATAGTACTTACCCGAATCCCCGCGCTCCAGTGACTTCTTACTTACCTTGCAAAGATGGCCGCCGGGATCTTCACCCTCGGTGGACCGCAGGTCTTCTGTGCGGTCCATTGCCGATTCCAGCCTCCTGATTGGCTGGAATCGGCACACGTGACGGGGCGGAGCTACGAGGAGCAGCTCTCCAGCACGAGCGGCCCCATTCAGAAGGGAGAAGACCGGACTGCGCAAGCGCGTCTAATCGGGCGATTAGCCGCTGAAAATTAGACGGCACCATGGAGACGGGGACGCCAGCAACGGAGCAGGTAAGTGAATAACTTCTGTATGGCTCATAATTAATGCACGATGTATATTACAAAGTGCATTAATATGGCCATACAGAAGTGTATACCCCAACTTTGTTTCGCGGGACAACCCCTTTAAGTGCAGGCCAGTGACACTTATTACATTTCTATGTATCCCAATAGCAGCGCTTCTGCCCGTTCCGGACTCTCTCCCACAGAAGGAGCAGCGCCGGGGGATAGTGACGTCACCGCACCATGTGGCTGGTCACATGACACACACAGGGGGCGTGACGCCGCAGGACGCTGGAGGAGGACGAGACGGAGCAGACCGCATGGGGATAAGGTACGTGGAGTTTTACTATAAATAGCATGTAAGCATTTGTATGTATACACTTGAAAAAGTCCTTGTTAGGATGAAACGCGTTGTGTGTAGAAATAAAACTTTTTAAAAGAAGAAAAGAATCTGTAGTTCTCGGAGCGCGGATCCATTGTTCACTGCATACAGTCATTTCTTTTTTATTAAGGGAAAGGTAGGGGAGGTAAGGTTAGGTACCTGTGTAGGGTCGTCCTTTTTGGGACGGTTACTCTGCTTTTTCATCTTTACACTAGTGTTTGGGAAGGTTTTGGGTGCAATAAGGCTTTTAAAAATAATTATTAATAAAAGTTATATATTACTTTATAAGACATTGCACTTTTCTGTGAATCCAAGTAGTTATTGTGTCTGTAATTGGTATTTTTGCTGCAAGGGGCTTGCATTCCTGGTAATTCTTTGAGGCTCATATAGATATTCTACGAGCCTCAATGACATTCCTCCAAAGGCAAAGCATATAACCCATCTATATTACTTTGTCTCACTTCCTCCTCTTTCGTGCTCAAAATTCACTATTCTGTAAAAACTCGCACCCCTCTTAAAAGTACAATTCTCGGAACATTCTTCTTTTAAAACAACAAACCCGACACAGTACTGCGCAAAGCCTCCCCCATTACAGGACGGCAATGTATCACTGTATATTAATTCATCTGAATTTTGCTTTGGCCCAGTAAAGTACCAACCCAACAATAATCACAAGACACTGTTGGCCAATGGCCAATGCAATTTTCTGCACTCCGACCAAATGCTCCATTGATCTCCTCCTTCCATCCTCTAGTGATTTTGGGTGCCATTGGCTAATCCCGCCCTGTGTGTGGGCTTTCTGGGTTCCAAATTCTGACATTTGCTTTTGATCCCAGTAATTTCAACATATGCCAGTGCCTGAATTGAATCCTTCATAAACTTGGTGTAAGGCCTCTGCCATCTGTCTTACATGAGGTTGCTTTTTCAAGAATAAGCACAAGGTGAGTGGACACTTGTTTAGGGTTCTACTTACTTGTGTCAGACCATGGTTCAACTTGGGTCTCCACTAGTACTGGTCTTCAAAAGATGTGGAAGTCAGGGGCACCTTGACAACTGAAATACGCCCAGTTGTTCCTTAGTATGGAGTTTTCACATGTATTCAGGACACAATTGCATGCTTAAACTCATCTAATTCTGGAACTTGACAACTTGGCAACACAGCAAACAGTGGTGAGTGCAGGTACATGGCACAGGGCGACACTCTATGGTGTATTCTTTTGGGACATAGTCCCTGTAAGAGAGTCAGCTAACTCAGCAACCTGACAGCCCAGGGCTTCCAAGACAAGGGCCTTTCACACTACAGCCCACAGAAGTGTTCCTCCCTTCTTCCAGACATGACACAACATTGCACCACTACATATATGTGGGATTTTGGCACTTTGCCTTTATATCCTCTTGTGACCCCTCACCTCTTGTGTGAGTGGGACCCACCATGTGCCATGCCCACATCACCCATTCCGCTAACCTCTTAAAGACATGACATCAGAATAAATCCATAAAACAACATTGAAACAAATAAAAGTGCAAACACAGATTACGGGCTCACATAACCCCTTCTATACTTGGCAGAAGAACAGGACTACATTTTTTTTTCACACTTTTGTACATTTTTCTTAGCGAAGCAACAGAGCATCGACACTACATAATTTGTAATGATCAGACATGATTTACTTTAATTGTCTTTGATCTATCTGAAACTGCTAGTTGAACAACAATGTGAAAGGACATTTCCATTATGAAATGACAGAAAAAGTAGAGTATGGCAGCTGAGCTAATAATTGTAGCGGGCGGTGTAAAATCAGTTGGTGTGGGAAATACTTGAAATATTTCCTTTTAATTAGTTTTATCGTGTTCTTACAGTTAAAGACAATTAGTGTAGAACTATCTCCTGACGTAAGGGCAGAATAACTGCACTTTTAGCCATTTTGGCACTGATGTTTAGACTTTAACACAAAAGGTCAATAGGAAAAAATGTCCATTAGTTTTGCTCAGAAAAATAATTTTCCTGTTCAAAGCAGAAATCAATTTGTAAATTGTTACTGCACGGTATTCACAACTGTTCTCTCTCTGCCTCCCAGGCATACGGTAACTGTTGGGAAGCCATCTGTGCATGGTTCATTGTTCTTTGGCTCTGTGGGCAGCTCACCTGGAGGCGTGTCAGGTGGGCTCCGCCAAAACTACTCCTTGAGTGCAACCTACTTTAGACATTTGTGAACAATGAAGTAGTGGATACAGTAAAGTGAATAACAAAATTGAATATTGGAACTATCAAGGATTATCTCGCAGAGACTAAGGTTTTAGCATTCAGCTAAAGTATTCCTTTTTTATTATTGGTTTTAGACATGCATGAAATTGCAGATTGTCACACATAGGGTGAGTGTCTTTCTCTAGAGAAATGTGTATTATGTGAACTGGTGCTCAACATTTTGTTTTTGGAATTTAGGTTTCCTCAACATGGGTATCTACAGTACTTACCACCTTCAGTCTTGTAGCTATAGGGGGTAAAGGAGATGAAGGAACCTTTCACATGGGATGGAATAGGGCGCATGACAAACAACAAGCCACGGTAAATTGTGCAACGAAATCCACAGTCTATCTGTGGATTTTGGTGTTTAATTCCATAGGTGTGGATTTGTCTGTGGCCTGCAGCGTAATTCTGTCCCATTTAAAAGGTGTCTTAGGCAACCTCTTCATCATGTAGGGCAATGGCAATGTTCTAAATAGGCAGATCACCAATGCTTTGCTAGACCGTTATCTTACAACAATGAGTATGAGGAGGGTCATGCCACTAGCCAGCTTGTATAGTTTAATAGCCTAGAGATGTAAATGGATATATTTGTTGTACACAATACTACTGAAAATGTTGGTTCTAGATAATAGACAATTAATGGCTTGAAGAGGAGCAGGAATAACTTTAGTGGGTTCGGCTGAGAGAACCATTCAGCTTCACACCAAACTTTTAGCAAAGTTTGACCAGAAACAGAATTTGACCATTTTGGTTCACTCGGCACCGATTATGATTTATTATTAATAGCTGGTGTTCCTTCAAGAAAAACATTGATGCATTCGCATTAGTCTTAGATTCCTTCCATTTAAGCTGCATCACACTGATGGAGCAGGACATTACCTCACACAACCGGCAGGGATGTTACAGCTCTGAATGGGTGCCTGCTCATATATGTGTTTTTATATTGCCAGCATAAAACATGGTGAATGTAATTATGATATGACATGTCTGTTGATGGATGACCCGACTCTTTTCATAGAACATGGCACATCCAGCTTCAAGATGTTTGCATCACTTGCCCTGTGAATTGAAGTGAATGGAGAACCTGGAACTAGTGATCATCTAGTATTAGTGGGGGTATAGATGTGAATAATAGAGGGGCTTATAGTCTGATGTCAGGCATGGGATGGGGTGGTCTATGGCAGTGTTCCCCAACTCCAGTCCTCAGGGACCGTCAACAGATCATGTTTTCAGGATTTCCTCAGTATTGCACAGGTGATGTAATTATTGTCGGGGCCTCAGACATTGCCACAGGTGTTCTCACCATAGGATATCCTGAAAACATGACCTGTTGGTGGTCCTTGAGGACTGGAGTTGGGGACCCCTGGTCTATGGTTTGATATGCAGGCAAAAGCATAGTTTAAAAAGTAAAGAAGAGAAACTGTAGCTTTTTGTTGGCAGTTCGAACTCCGCATTTGGGTGTGTTTCCAACTAGACATTTTAGACTAGGGTTACAGGTGACTGTGTCCATGACATACTTCAAAGGCCAAAGATCGAGTTTTCCCTCTGATTGTAATGTAAGTGAATACTGCTGCTTTGTGACTTGCAAGGTGACACAACCCGACAGCTACAAGAAATCTAGCAGAACAACACACATGTGAGTGGGAAGCAGCTCCCTGTGAAGATGCATCATAGATTTCTGAAAAGTAACAAACTATCTGCATTATCTGTGTCTGTAGCAAAGATAAAAGTGATAATAACATTGAGCATATCCTGTAGTGGATTGTCGTTGTTTTCCATATCATAGAAAAATTGTTAATTACTTTGGCAGGTATAAAGTTACATGATATTGAAGCATAAATTTGGATTCCTCATCAGATTCTCTATCATACACATATGGCACATGCACCCTTTCCCATTTCAAAATATTGAATTGGTTCCAAGATGGCTGCTTTCAAAATGGCCATAATGTTGGACACTGCCCCTCACACATTTGCCCCTTCCCCTTATCAGCATGCCACACACAGAATGGCATTCCCAACCACCATATTTCATTCCACTGTCTCTAACACTATGTCCTCCCTTTTTCTCAAACTAAACCTCTCTAAAACTGACCTCCTTGTCTTTCCACCTTCTAACCGACCTCCCCTCAACATCTCCATTCCAGTGTCTGGCATCATCATAACCCCCAGACGGCATGCCCGATGCCTTGGGGTCACACTGGACTCTGACCTCTCCTTTGCCCCCCATATCCAATCTCTGGCCCAAACATGCCACATGCACCTCAGAAATATTGCTAAAATACGTCCGTTCCTAACCACGGACACGCTAAAGACGCTCGTGGTTGCGCTCATCCACTCCCGGCTTGACTACTGCAACTCGCTACTCATTGGCCTCCCCCGCACTAGACTCGCTCCACTCCAATCCATACTAAATGCAGCAGCTAGACTCATTTTTCTATCCAGTTGTTATTCAGACGCCTCTGCATTATGCCAGTCGCTGCATTGGCTGCCCATCCACTGCAGAACTAAATTTAAACTCCTCTACCTTACTCACAAAGCTCTGCATGGCGCTGCGCCACCATACATCGCCTCCCTACTGTCAGTATACCACCCAGCGCGCTCACTCCGATCGGCTAACACACTCAGACTAAACACCCCTGTAATACGAACCTCTCATGCTCGCCTACAGGACTTCACTAGAGCAGCACCCATCCTCTGGAACGCTCTACCCCAAGGCATCCGGACAATTCCCGATGCACGAAATTTCAGACGTGCCTTAAAAACGCACCTCTTCAGGGAAGCATACCAAATCTCCTGACCTAGTCCCTCGCCCCTCCCTATGGTGCTCCACCCTGTTTGCCTTCTGATAAATGATCTGTACATAAAATTTCCTATTGCCTGTGTTCCCCAACCCCTGCACCTCCTGTACCACCCTCAACCCATTTGTGTCTAACCCAATGTATCTCACATTGTAATTGTTGCAATTGTTGTATTGTTTTGCATTTATCCATGCCTGAAAGCGCTGCGGAATAAGTTGGTGCTATACAAATAAAGATTATTATTATTATTTATTCAGGTGCCTCCATACCTTTGGACCACCAAAGCAGACCTGTCTGGGAAATAGAAATTTTTGCTGACTATAGATGTTGGTAAGATCCCCACAATGAATGACCACCATCTTTGAGGTTCTAAGGATAAAACTAGATGATAGTTCATACATAAAGCACATCTACCAAGATGTACACACATCCCTCTGTCCATTGGTAGTCTATAGCAGACCAATAAAATGATCTCATCCCTATTTAATAGCTGCCATTAAAGAACCTTCATGGGCTATATGTTGGGCATCTCACTTAGAGAAACCCAATAACATACTACCATTGAAAGGACCTTAACCTTTAGAACATTTATTTTGCTCTTTTACATAGTGCATACATATTTTTTTTGTTTTGTCCCTATTGGAGCTTACAGTGTAAATGGACCTATTAGTATATTTTTGAAGTGGGGAGGGAAACCAGATCAGGATGAAACCCATGCAAACACAAGGAGAACAAAGAAACTCCATGCAGATATTGTCCTTGGTCAGGCTTGATCCCAGGACTCCAGTCCTGCAACACAACATTGCTAAACCACTGAGCCACCCTGCTGCCCCATTCATGGCTTATTTTTTTTACTTTTTATGTGCCGGTGAGACTGAAGATCTTCTTATAAAACGTGTGCAATATACACGAATCTCATCAAAATGTGACCAATTTTTCTTCACGCAGAACTGGAGTGTGGAAAATCTGTGTAGAGCAGAGTGTTAGGGCAGCAGAAATGCAGTCCTAGGCTCTCACTCACGACTTGAAGGTTGTGAATTCAATCCCTGCTTGGTTCAGGTAGCCGGCTCAAGGTTGACTCATCCTTCCGATGTTTGTAAAATGAGTACCCAGCTTGATTCGGAGTAATAAATAAATTACCTGAAAGCGCTGCAGAATAAGTTGGCGCTATAGAAATAACAAGATTTTTTTTTCTTCTAAATCTGCCATAGACTGCTGAATTACATTAGCCGCCCTTTTTCTTTAGGTATGTAGCATTATGAGGCACCTTAAAATAATCAATAAAATATTGAAACAGCATTGTCTAAGTTCAGAAGTGGTAAAGTATACTCCTGCAATCGAAAGCATTACAAGCTTTGGGTTTATGACTTATAATATCATAAGTCAGTGAGGTTTTTTTTTGTCTCCATAACATCCATGATTAAAATTGAAGTTTCTATGCCCTTTTTGTTCCTTGGAAATTCAAAATTGTCTTTCAAGACAATAATCTATAGAGTTGTTTATGAAATTTTCAGAAATCGCTTGCAAACAATAGCTAGTTTTATATTTCAATGAGGTTTGCAAGCTTAACTAAACCTACATCACAAAAGCCTTTTGTGGTTCATGTTATATTAATATTGCGGCGTGATTATCAAAAACCATTACTCTTGGTTATCTTGCGCTGGCTGAGTCAAAGAACCATAAGTCAGGCTGACTGTCCACACACAGTATGCTCTGTGTTTATGATAAGACAAGTCTAAACATTAAACTGCATTTGTAAAATTATTGCCCTTTGAAGATCAGATTGCTCAGCAAGTGCAAATTAGATGTTACCTCATAGTAGCTTTTCTCCATATAAAGGAATTAAATGCATAAATAATGTCAATATACTCCATTGTGTGAGTTTGATTTCACACAAGTGATTTTAATCCCCCCTCCCAGTCAGAAAGAGATCAGTGTATATATTTATCACTGCCCTCGGAACATAACCATCCAGCAATTCCTGTTTTTAATGTTTTTCACTTATTTTATTTTTTTATTTATTTTTGTTTAAGCGATTTGGCTCCAGGTTGATGTGTTATTAAATGGAAATATATGCTTTTCTTCTATGCTGAAGATGAGTTTTAATATTTAACGTGTTTTGAAAAGAAGTGCATTTAAAGGGGAGCGATGCTGAAAAATTGCTTATTCGATGAACAAAACATCTCTTTCTGGGCGCAACAAAGACTCTTAAATCTTATGGATGCACTTTCGAGACTTAGGAAAGAATATATTAATTAGAAAGCTGTACAGTCATGAAAGCTTGACCAGCAATTGACACTACTCCGCTTTTACTGAAAAGTGCATGTTTACTTGGGTATTCAGTTTAAAATCTGCAATAGCTAAAACGGGAAAAAAAATGCTATGGATTAGGAAATTAAAGCATTAATGAAAATCCGTCTTTCCATAAATTAATACAAACAAGTGACCACTGTTAACATGTATAAAGCATTTCAGTGTTTGTAATGCTATGTATACGTCTAGGCCAAACGGTTAAAACACCTCGTCTGGATCAGATGTAAGAGTTGTCAAAAAGAACAAATATACACTCCAGTAAAAACTTAGAGAACAAACTGACCGGTACGAAACTAAATGAGGGAAAGGGAAAACTTACCCTAATGTACTAGTATGTAAGAAGCCTGCCTAAATCTGTGTGACTGTCCTGATAAGGGCGGCTCCTTGTCCAGAACATGGCGGTTTCCTAAACTGTCCCTAGATTGATAAAGGGATGACCATGGACAGATGTTAATAGCAATAGTCACCACAGAATAGGAAGCAAATGGAATACGACAATACAATTATGAAAAGACAAGGAAAATTGATAAAAAATCCTGCACTTACAGTATGACCATGGTAAAGTTAAGAGACTATATTGGCAAGTGAACCATGTAGATACTTGTGACAATTACTTTGAAGGAGGAGGATATGTGTCACAGAAGCTCTTCTGTGGTTCTGCTGTACCGATGAAGTTCTCTGACCAGAGTGTAGTTATTAGGTACTCTTTAATATCAAGAAGATGGTGTTCCACCCGCTATTCACTATTGGAGTAGGGACATGTATATGGGATGACATCATGCTCTGACGCTCCCACACCCCTGTAGTCCCCTTCCTCTCCTCCCACCTAAAGACAGAAGGACGCTGAACCACTTAGAAGGTAGATATCATTATATAAGTGTGTTTTTAATGTATTTATGCATTTGGCTTGAGAAATGTGCCTGCGTACATCGAAACGCGTTGCCATCTTCTCATTAAAGAGTACTTAATAATTACACTCTGGTCAGAGGAATTCATCGGTACAGCAGAACATGCATGAGATAATGAGATATAACTATCAGGAGGGGGCTTCTGTGACACATATTCCCCTCCTTCAAAGTAAGTGTCACAAGAATCTACACGATTCACTTGGCAATATAGTCTCTTAACTTTTATCACGGTCATCCTGGGAGCGCAGGATTTTTAAATCAATTTTCCTTGTCTTTTCACTTTATACACTTGGGATTGACCCTCTGTCCAGAGGCCCCCCAGTATCCTTGCAGCTCTCCCCTTAACCAAAGTGGATGCGAACAGCCTAAAACTAGACCAACTGGACTTTTACCAAAGGACTGCAGGTGAGGCACCTGGAGACCCCTAGGGTCCAGGTGCCCACACAAGGTAAGAACAGACCATTGTTCTTAGAGTTGCTTTCCATATACCCTTTTTTATCACAATACAATCATGGACACCAGAGACTTGTCTGAATGAAGGACACACCAGAGAGACATGAACTGGACCAGAACTCCACCAACAAAGGAATAATTGGCGCTCTCCAAAGGGAAGGGGCAGAATATATATACTATAACAGTGGGTGACTGGCCAGCTGGGGACAACACCTCACCACCGACCAATCAGACCACATACAATCTAATGGATATGGTCTGGTTGGTATCCAGCGCTGAATGACAAGACGCCACTGTCACATGGACTTCCACAATATTGACGGGGCTGAGGCACCATGACATGTCAGGGCTCTTTCACACAGGTGTCGTTTTCATGCAGAATAGGCATGTAAAAAAATCGTGGCTAGCTGCTTGAAAAATAGCGTGAACAGGCGATTTCCAGCTATCAAGTCCCGAGCTTAATTAGCAGTAAAATTGTCCATTCACATGATCGAGAGCTGCATGTTATCCAGCTCCCATAGCAGTCTATGGAGGCTCCTGCGCATCACGCACCAATGATATGTCAGGTCCTATGTTTTTACACAGCACGGACCTTAGATACATGCATTGTAGCCATGCATGTCCTATCATTTGAAGGTGCGAGTTTTTTGCGGGTCTAAAATTCCTCCGTATGAATGCTTCTATAGGAAACCATTGGTTCTAATAGATGCGCTTTTTTCGTGCGCCTATTCTGCGTGAAAATGGCACCCCTGTGAAAGAGGCCTTAATGGTAACTGAATCCTTCTAAGATGAGTATGTTGACTACAAACAGCATAAAAACTCTCCTTTACTCCGTTATGAATATAACATAGTCCCTGGCTCCATGCACACATCCTGCTAACTTATCCCAGGACTGGGAACCATCTTCCATAACTGCTCTGTTCTCTCCCAGGATCCTATTTCAATTATTTTCTCTAGCTATGATAGTTAATGCTTCATTAACATGGGATGACTGATGGCTAACAGACTGCACGAGTGCTGAAGACACCGCTAGTTGTTAGCGCTCCTGCAGAGGATTTAGACATGCAGATGACTATCGCTCACTTCTTGCTGACTTCTTGCTAAACACTTCACATTCCATGTGAAGCACTTAACGGGGAGCGTTTACTCGCAACAAGAAGTAAGTGAACCAGCGATGATTTTTATTCTACTTGAAAGTGAGTGATAAATGAAAAGTAAATGATGGCTTTGGATTTGCGATTAATTAACGATTATTGCGAATTGTGCGCGATACTCGTCCCATGTAAATGGCCCTTAGGCCTGTTAGGAGATTAGACTCTGTTGCCACTAAGACAGGAAGTGATGTCATTTGATTCAGGCAGATGTACACTGGGCTCAATGACAGCCAATCTTAAAGTGGTATTTTGGTCCCTCGTTTAAAGAGCTTGCACAGGTTACTTATTACTTTCAATAAAAATTCCATTAGCTTTTCTTGCTGCTTTATCAAGGGAAGTGTCACATGGGAGCCTTAAATTTCTTGCATAGTTACATCTATTGAGTTGTATTTAAAACCATGCTAAGAAATATATTGGAATTTTGATAAAATGTGTCCCTTAAAGTGGTTGTTCCATCAGAGATGACTCCTTTAAGAATTCAGCAAAGACATGGCCAGCCAGGCACTGTGTTATAGTGTATCATGATGACAGTTCAGATGAACCTCATGCTTGTAATATAAAGACAGATCAAAATTCACCAGAACTGGAGCCAACTCTAATACAAGAGCAACTCTTTGTACCAGCAAATAGGGGATGGGTCCCGAGTGGGGGAACCTAATAATAATAATAATGTATAGCGCCAACTTATTCCACAGTGCTTTCAGGTAATTGATTTATTACTCCCCGCCAACCTGGGTGCTCATATTACCGACCTTGGAAGGCTGAATCAACCTGAACCATGTGGGGATTGAACTCACTGAGGCTGTAAGCGAGAACTTAGGACTGCATGTCTGCTGCCTTAACACTCTGAGCCACACGAGGCACCAAATCTGCTCTATGATGGCAATATGTTTAATGGTAGCTGCCTGTATCATTACACCTTCACTATAGCATATCATAGATAATTCCGCAGCTATAATGCATACAAGCCCCACATGAGACTCAGGAGACAAATATGTTGGTCATGGGCCTAGATTCTTGGAACTCCTTGTGTACCGATGGACCAGGGTTTGTCCCTAATTGGCCGATATATTATGGTGTTGTGGTGTTTTAGAAAATGATTGACGGAGAAAATGTTCAGATGTCCATCTGTAGGCTAGTTCTGCTGCGAATGATGGCTTGCTGTCTTGACTAGGTGTAGGGTCAAGACACAGACACATCTCTAAATGTTTTAAAGATCTGTGAGTGATCTTAGAATACATCGACTGTCCAAGGATACAGTAGAAAATGCTTTCTATTCCATTTTCAG
Organism: Eleutherodactylus coqui; assembly: GCF_035609145.1. NCBI lineage: Eukaryota > Metazoa > Chordata > Amphibia > Anura > Eleutherodactylidae > Eleutherodactylus > Eleutherodactylus coqui. Next base: position 255,868,897 of record NC_089839.1, on the reverse strand, counting down.
GTATATATTGAATTTTGGACCCATAGCATATTCTATTGCTGTGAATGCAACTTACTTACCAATACATGAAATTGTCAAGCAACAGCTTCATATTTATAAGGCTTTAAATAAGAGTTATATTTTTAATAACATCACAGATTGGGTTGTGGCAAACTCTATTTTTTCATGAAAAAGAAATTGAATTCATTTACATCAAGCAGGATAAACAAAAACATCAGCATTTTAACATAAGAGTCCATCTTCACATTCTTACAGCATTTACATGTTAAGATAATGTTGGCTTAAAGGTTTTAGCTTATTTGTTGTCCTTGATGATGCTTCTAATTTTAGCATGTTCATCTTTTCCTTAGTAGCTTTATATTTTGGTAGAGGTGCCAACATGCTCATTATTGACTGCTTATTATATTTTTAAACCCACTAGCGTTATATTTTGACTATCTGGTTCAGGGCTGCCAATATTAGTAGATTGGATGCATTATTGTAGGCCAGCTTTGAGCACCATGAATAAGTCACAGTATGGCTAGACCATTCTTTTAGGTGGACTCCATCAGATCTAAAGAGAAAATTTGTCTTACCTGTAATTTTACTTTCCTGCACAGAAGGGATATTTTGTCCCCTAGACTCCACCCTAGGACCTCTCACCTAGAATGATCAATCAAGAAATTAGCACAATTGCTGACTTATAAGAAGCCTCTTATATAGCTCACAAATGTAATAGATGGAGACAAATGGCTGCAAATATAAATTATTAGGAGGGTATATATGTGCATCTTTGATGGCTAAAAGCGAGGAGGAGCTGAGAAGCTTTATTACCAAGGTGAAAGAAGAAAGTACAAAAGCTGTTTTATAGTTAAACATAAAGAAAAACAAGATTATGGCAACCAGATTGATTGACAACTGGCAAGTAGAGGGAAAAAACGTGGAGGCAGTGACGGACTTCATATTTCTAGGCACAAAGATTACTGCAAACGCGGACTGAAGTTGGGAAGTCAGAAGACATTTACTTCTTGGGAGGAGAGCAAGGACCAATCTCAATTAATTAGTCAAGAGCAGAGATATCATATTGACAACGAAGGTCTGCGTAGTTAAAGCAATGGTATTCCCCATAGTAACCTATGGGTGTGAGAGTCAGACCATGAGGAGGGCTGAGCGAAGGAAAATAGATGCTTTTGAACTGTGGGGTTGGAGGAAGATTCTGAGAGTGCCTTGGACCACAAGAAGATCAAACCAGTCCATACTCCAGGAAATCAAGCCAGACTGCTCACTGGAGGGAATGATAGTAAAGGCAAAACTGAAGTACTTTGGCCACATAAGGAAAAGAAAGGATACCTTGGAGAAGATGCGGATGTAGGATGAAGTGGAAGGCAAAAAGAAGAGGGGCCGACCAAGGACAAGATGCATAGATGATATCCTTCAGGTGACGGACAAAAACCTTGGTGGAGCTGGGGGTGGCAACAGCCGACAGGAAGCACCCGCATGGGCTCATCAACGAGGTCACAAAGTGTCGGAAGCGACTGAATGAATAAACAACATATACGTGCAGCCTTCGGATTCGAGGAAAGTAAAATTATAGGTCAGACAAATTTTCTTTCCTCTTCATCCTTAGGGTGAAGTCAGATGAGCGTTTTTTTGCTCGCACCTATGTAGTGTTCACATATCCGTTTTTTATAGGTGCAAAATCTTTTCACCTGTAAAAGATAGGACATGCGTGCACCGCATAGGTCCGTGCTGCGTATAAAGTTTTCCCATGCGGAGTCTCCTCATCACTGAATACTGTGACAGCAATGTCACAGTGTTCAGTCATGATGGGACTCCATGTGGGGATGTGAGAGCTGTGGCAGTGGATCGCGATGTTCTCTCAATATATACATATATACATCACCTTTCACCACTGTCGGGGCTCCCGCGCGTCTTGTCGCTGAATTTAATGAATGGCTAAGCGCTGCCTGTGATTGGCTGAGCGCTCAGCCAATCAGACCAGCACTTTCTGGAGGTGGGGATTTTTAAATTCCTGGGCAGCAGAAAGTGCTACAGAGCAGTGTCGGGGACCAAGTGACAAGATGCGCCAGAGCCCTGACAGAGGCGGAAGGTCATGTATATTTTTTTATACCAGCTAGGGGTGATTTTCAGGGAAGGGCTTATATTTCAAGCCCTTCCCCAAAAATCACTGCGGTGATTGCCTGCATCCCATTGCTTTCAATGGGACCGGCTGCAGTAGCGCCGGCCCTATTGAAAGCAATGGGCACGGAGCTTTGGTCAACACATTTTCAACATGCGTGGAGCTGGGGGGTTTTTGCGCAAAAAAACCCGCTTGTCTGACTGAGCCTTTAGGCAGCACCAAAGGGATTTTAATAGCAAAACAAGATGAGAGGTAAGTATTGAAGAACAGCACTTGAAATTCCCCTGCCAAATGCTAAAGCCTTGATGTTAACTCTCTGATGCTTCATAAAGGAACATGGCATAGGACAGTAGGCTGTGTTGCAGATTTCCTGAAAATAGGCTTGGGCCTTTCTACCCATGACGTGGAAGTGAATGGGCAGAATGGGCCCTCAATGAAAAAGAGGAAATATTTGTTCTGTTGTATAATTTATGAGATGGTAGATATTAACTATCTTGCCAGAGAGACCTTTGAAGCTTTTAATACCCTCTTCTGGGATAATGACTTGTTGGTAGATGGTAGTGATCTTTTCTGGTGGTAAAAAGAGTGAGAGTCATGATGAACCTAAGAAGAAGTTTCCTGAAGAAGAACAATGTCTGCTGATAGGGCTATCACCAGCCAAATGAATTTTCTAAAGATGAATACCAGCTACCATCATACTATTCACTTCACAAAGGTTCATGGGACCAAAAACAGGCCAAAAGAGGGGGCTCTGAATTTATAGATGATGTATACCGCCTTAAAGAAATGTGACTCTTGGCTATTTTATGAAAAATGGATTGATGAAAAAATTCAGGTATGCATTGATGAATAACGCCATAAAGACCCCTTTTAGAGGGCTGCATGTGATAGATCTTAAGGTATCCATCTTCATTTTTATTTGTAAACACTTGTCAGAGGTATAAAGTGAAGTGCACATGGCTCCTGTCTGGAAATGGGAACACACAGGAGTAAATTGCCAGTTTTCAGACCAAATGGAAATGGTTCTAATGTGCCTTTTTATATGGAAGTTGTACAATATTTGCTCTTCAGTTCAAACAGAAACCAGTTGAGATGGATGTGGAGAAACTCAAAAGTGTGACATTCCCTTCTGACTTGAAAGAGTCATCTGATAAAATGTTTAACCAACACAAATGCTTTAGTTGAATCTTGCACCCACACTGACTGCGGTGGTTCTAGCGGAAGGGTTATTTTTTTTAAAGCCTAATTTCTGAAAAATGAAGATCATAAACTGAGCTTTCAACCGCTCTCGTTTTCAGAGAAGATTAAGGCCTCATGTCCACGAGGAAAATCATGCCCGCTACGGATTCTACATGGAGAATCCATAGCGGGTCCCTCCTGCCCCACGGACATGAGCGCTTAAAATAGGAATTTCAAAGAATTAACTCACCCGCAGCGGACCGGGAAGGTCTTCTCTTCCTCACGGCCGGATCTTCTTTTTCGGCCGGCGGATGAATTCGGCACGTCGCCGGCGTGCCGAGCGCATGCGCCCTGGCACATCCGCCGAGCCGAAGCAAGAAAGATCCGTCCGTGAGGAAGAGAAGACCCTTCCGGCCCGCTGCGGGTGAGTTAATTCTTATTTTAGGTCTCCTGCAGATCTGGACGGCTTCCATAGGCTTCAATAGAAGCCTGCGGGAGCCGCCCCCGCGGGAGACCCGCACGAAAATGGAGCATGGTCCAGATTTTTTCATGCTCCATTTTTTTTAAAATCACTTTTATTGACCATCCGTGGGTATTTATCTACCCGCGGGTGGTCAATGCATCCCTATGGGGTGCGGATCCGTGTGCGGGAGAATCCGCTGTGGATTTTAATTCTTTTTTGCCCGTGGACATGAGGCCTAAGACTCTTTGCGCTTCTAGTGCTTTGGAGATGGCTTGTGTTGTAGAGAGACGAACAAGAGCAGAAATTGCATAGCGAGGCCAGTCTAAGGCCCAATGTCCACAGGTAGATTGGAATAGCGGAATCCATGTCCGCACTTCAATCTTGACATGTGGAAAACAAATTGCAGCATGCTCCATTTTAGTTTGGTTTCCTCACAGATGGCTTCCATTGAAGTTAATCGAAGCTGTCCGATCTGCGGCCCCGTCCACAATTGACATTGTTTGGCCGCCGATTTTGCAGGAAAGCAGGAGTTTGAAAACAAAATGCACTTTGCATGTGCGCCGGTCTAAAGTACAGACCCAGACAGGTACGCAGGGTGGCCGGCCACGGGCAGGGTCGGATTCCACTGCGGGGCTCCTGCATGGGAAATCTGACCCACCCGTGGACATGAGCCCTAATTGTGGAATAACACGGAACATTAACTTGTTAATTACTTATCCTATGTTTTTTTATCTAGACTGTGTAGCTGACAGCAGAAAGTAATAGCTTGTAATCATCTGTTACAATCTTTATCCAGAATATTAGCTGATAACAGAAAGCAAAGCTTGTACCTGTGCTACAATCTTTATGTAGAGTGAATGCTGATAGCAGGGATCACCTGTGTTGGGGGGGGGGGGGGCTTAAACCCCTAGACTTGTATTGGGGATTCCGCGATCGCCGCCCGCACAGACGGTCCGCGGTAGAAACCAGGCATTGAAAGGCACGAACTTTCAATTTTCCCTTCACACTCGTGGATATGAATTGCGTATTCTGCGAGTGAAAGAAAGATAGCAGCATGCTCTATTTTGCTGTGGGATCCACGCGGATGCCTCCATTGACTTGAGCTTAACATTGGGTATGGGCTGCGGGTACCTGCTACATCACGAAATGACGGCGCAGGAAATACAAGCAAAAAAAAAAAAACTGTACTGTGCATGACCGCCTGTGAGCCTCCGCGGTCATCTGCAATCCAGTTTAAGGGAGTACGCAGGGTCACCGGCCGTGCTCACAGCCAGAATCCGCTGCGGAGCTCAGTCGTTTTCCAGAATTAAGGTACTCTTACATGGAATGATTACCTTTCGGATTCAGTAAGAATCTGAATGATTATGGTTCAGTATGAATGCATGCAACGACTGAGTGATGAACTAGAAGTCATTCAGCACTGATGCTTGTAGTAGCCAGGGACACGGGCTCCGACATTGATGCTTGTAGTGGTCAGTGACAACCCCACTGGCACTAATGCTTTTAGCTACGATGTCCTAGGGTCAAAGCGGTACAGAGAGGTGTGGTCTGGGGCGGGGCTTATCTTGACTTATGATTTTACCTCTGTCGTTATAAAAAGGACAGGGTCATGTCAAAAAAGACAGGGAGAAATGCCTGTGGTTTTATCGTAGCTGGAGCACTGATGTATGGGCTATTGATATATGCTTGTAGCACCGTATAGACTTACTCTCCAATTCTGGTTATGATTGGATGTTGTCTCACAGTACACTGAATATGGCAAATATATGTCATAAAAAGATCAGATGCGGTGCTTTAACCCCTTAAGGATGCGACCCTTTTTTTTCCATTTACGTTTTTTCCTCCCTCCTTTCAAAAAATCATAACTCTTTTATTTCACCATCAATGTAGATGTCTGAGGGCTTGTTTTTAATGGGACGAGTTGTATTTTTGAATTGTACTATTTAATATACCATATAATGTACTGAGAAACTTAAAAAAATTCTAAGTGGAGAGAAATGGAAAAAAAATAAAATTCCGATATCTTTGGGTGCGTCTCGTTTCTACCTCGCACAAAATGCAACACAAATGACATGCTAACTTTATTCTATGGGGCAGTATGATTACTACAATACCAAACTAATATAGGTTTTTTTGCTATACTACTTTTAATTATAGCTTGATAAGCAATCTGCAATGACAGCCCTGAGGCAACTGCACGGCAATTCCCGATCTTATCACAGGGATGGGAAGGTGGGGGGCAGTGCGGGACCTCCAAACATTGGTCGGAGAATTCGAAAGGTTAACAGCTGTGTTAATCGGCGTGGCTTATCGGAGCTGTTGGGGGCGGGTGTCGGCTGCAAGAAACAGGTGTTAGCAGTTGTACTCTCAGATGCCGTTGCCAAGGCCTCATACTTCATTGAAGAATGGATGTTTTTTTAGAAGAGTAGGGCATTGCAAAACGTATCAATGTTTCTATTTTCAGTTGTGTTTTCTCGCTAGTTCACATAACATTGATGGCTGAAAATACTCTTTCACAAGTTGCGTTCATTCTCAGAAGGCATAAAACAAGCTCCATGAGTTTCTGAATTTGGTTGAATGGCATCTCACGCTTCTTAACATGGAGGAAAGTTTCCACCCATTGCGCATCTATATTTGCTTTCTTCGAGTTCCATTCTTTTATTTTTTTTTCTGGTGCTACAAACCGTCTGATATCGGCAATCTCATCAAATAAATCACTATCGTTCAGTGCAATGTTTTGAAATTTTGATCTTAGTAACTGGAGGCTTCTCTCAACGCTGTTCCATGAAGGCATCACTTTCACGCAGCCCATCCAAACAAATTCATGTTTTCAAACTGATTTGATCTCTACTCAAGATATTCCACGCAATTGTCGTAGAAATTTCATATTGTCTTCATAAAGTCCTTTTTGTGAACCAGACCAGTTTGTTCGAGCTGATTTATTCGCACACATACCTCGTTTGCAATCATCGAATCATCAAGAGTCACCGATACCTCAAGTACCTCTCCTCCTTGGTTCAGTAGGAGGAGAGGAGAAGAGAGAAGGAGTCCGGCACACATACTTCCGCTTACAGCAGTGCCAAGAAGAGGAGCATTGGTGATTTAAAGACAAGGAGGAGGTAAGTATATCAGTCTCAAGGGTGCGCTATTACTACTGGGGCTATTGTGGGGGTCACTATTACTACTAGGGCTGATATAGGGGACACTAGGGTGGAGTCTAGGGGACAAAATATCCCTTCTGTGCTGCCTGAGAATGAAGAGGAAAGGACCGTTTTCACTGACATATTTTATACTAGTCTCAATCAACAATTTTGAGAGTCGATCGGGGGTCATTCAGCTTCATTTTCATGGAGTGACTTGTACTTGTCTAAGCTATCCTTAGCATGATTGTTGTTATCGGCAACACATAGCTATTTACATAGAGCTACCTGCTGCCCACAACAGATAATTGGGTTGCTGCAAAAAAGATATGTGCACTCGACATTTGCTTATTTGGGGTGCCGGCGGCGGGCAGGGAGCTGCGGGGGAGAGCGGGGCGGAACGGAGGGGAGATCTCTCGCTCCCTCCTGCTGACAGCCGCTACTCACCGCTCCCCCGCGCCGGCACCCGAACCTTTTGTCTCGAGCAGGCAGGTACTCGCTAAGGGCGATGCTCGCTCGAGCAATTGCCTTTAGCGAGTATACTCGCTGATCTCTACTAAGCATCAACATATGTAAAAAATACTACTTTTGATTCTTGCTCAAGTGTCCAACTACCTTTGGTGGAAGAGTGTAGAGGACAAAACCCCATTTTGGAGTATTTGGGTAATTGTAAAACATATGATATCAAAAGACTGCGGGGGAGAGCGGGGCGGAACGGAGGGGAGATCTCTCGCTCCCTCCTGCTGACTGCCGCTACTCACCGCTCCCCCGCGCCATAAACCCCATTTATGAGTATTTGGGTAATTGTTAAACATATAATATCAAAAGACTGACTTCCTCAGTCTCTGTGCAAGTAAACTGTAAATCCTTTATATATGGTGGTTCCAAAGGTTGACCTTCACTTTAAGTGTTGATGGAAGAACATTAAATCTGTTCAAAGCATGTGTTCAAATAACGTTTCCATCTCCCAGAAGACCATGCAGTTTAAATGAGTAGAAACGTCTCCCTCTTTGATCTGCATCTTCCAGAACCTTACCCTTGTGACATAACGGCGATGTGACATACCTGTGACATAATTAAATGCAATGGATAGTCAAAGCGAAGGACTAGATCTCTTCTTTTAATAATATTCACATTGTACAAGTTAAAGGGAAACATGTTCACCATTAGATCTCAAAACTGATCACGCCGCTCTGTCCTCCGTTACATCTAAGATATCAGTGTCGAAAACCTTAATTATAAAAATTGCAATAAATTAGTAATGGGGAAAGAGGGAGGGAGCAGATGAGTTACTGGAAATCAAATCTCAACACACATCTTTTATCAGATCAAAGCAAGGCAGAACTGATGAAGTTAAAATCTTGTTTAAAACTCACAATTAGTATAATTGGCGCATTCATCATAAATCTTGATCTTGCATTCCAGTGTTAATTCATCTAGAACAGAGAGTCAGGCTTTTTTCGTTCTAACAACCCCGAAGAGGGAGAATAAAAATGTGATGGTTGCAAACGCAAAGTACAAAAAAAAACCTGATTATCCCTATGTACAGTATACCTAATTATGACAGAAGGAAGATAACCAGGAGCTGTTCTAGTACATACGGGCACTGCGACGGAAGCTTCGAGATGGCAAATGGAATGGCCGGGAATGAACAAAGTGTTCTACTTAACAAAGAAAATTTTTGCCTGAACGCTAATTTCTGATTGCAGATGTTCCATCATGAGATTAGAAGCTCGTATACCTTTCCAAGGAATATTAAAACAGACTGCTTAACCGCCTGTGTTTGTCCTACTAGCCTCATTCTTGCTGCTAGCGGAGCATGTCCCAACTGTTGTCAATTTATCAATGTAACGTGCACTAGTGGGCACAGTGTGAGCAGCCATTAGGACAGGTGCCTCTATCCATCACAGCCAGTCACTTATTCCTCCTTGTCAAGAAAACTAAATGGAGCTTTTGGAGTAATGTAAACAACTCTCTAATGGACAATCAAAGCGCCACTTTTGGAGGCAAATGAGAAAAAAAAAAACAGAAATCTGACAGATATTTGTACATTTTGGTGTACGCTTGTCTTTTGATCGGTTTTTAATTTGATGTTATTTAACAGTGTAAATGTCACCAAAAGTAACAAGTCAAGTAGTTTTGTAGAAATACCTGATTACTGCTGACAAACACATTTCTAAGTGGGGGGGGGAAAAACAGCCAGTGGATCACTTTTGTAAATGCTTCTAACATAGAGCTGTCACCTATACATATTAAATGGGTATCAAAAGAGACAAACATAACCAGGCGTATTATATGTTGACTTTTGACATTTGTTTGCACATTTTTCTAATATTCTGCTTTCTTCCAGCTTTTTTTTGTATGTAGTGATACAAATAAATCATTCAGTAACCCTAAGGATAGCGTCACACGCAGCATTTTTTGGAAAACGCATGGTTTTTGATGCAATTTTTTGAGCCAAAGCCAGAAGTGGGTGAGAAAAGAGTGAGAACTATGAAGGAAGGACTTCTACTTCTTCTTTCTGCTGGATGCACTTCTAGGTTTGGCTCAAGAAACTTCCCCTATGGCTTGAGGGTTTTGTACCATACAAAATCATATTTAAAAGTTGAGCAAAAACATAAGCAAAAGTTGTATTTTTTTTAAGTAGTTGTGAACTGCAGTAAAATCACATGTATTTAACATATGAATTTATAGTGCTTGTCCTACATAGTAGTGGTGCGTCTTCCTGCTGCAACAATAGCTATATACTGAAATCATGAATTAACAAAAAAAAAAAAAATATATATATATATATAGTGGTGCTGCACAAAGCAACCAGGTCCCAGCTGTAAAGAGGCTGTTTTAGGCTACTTTCAGGAAAGCATATATTAACTCTGTGTATCATCCATATATTGCGGACCATAATACGTAAATGTAAATCTATGTACAGTATCTATTCACATGGCTATATCTTCGGTGGCCATTATTAAAAAACACAACATGACCTATTTTTTTCTGTATTTATCTGCATTCTTTTCTATGGGGTGAATATAGATCAGTATTTGCCCAGTATAAAATAAAATATATGGATGCAGATGCTGATGACGTACTGATGAGATACTCATGGCATGCAGTTGTCCTGTCCTCTGTATTAAGGATCCGTATTACGGATGTGTTACAATACGCTCGTCTGAACCGCGTAATACTGTGTAACATTCAACCGTGTTTTCCGCTTTAGCTATATTTCACGCATGTATTACAGTATGGAGAGTGATACGTCACTGTATACTTTAGGTTTGCTGAGTTGCAAAAATTTCAAATTAAAATGATCCATTTTTAGTAAGGGCGTCTTCACACGTGCCGATATGGAAAAATGCCCACCGTAGCGCACCTTAATTGTATAGCACATGAACGAGGTTTGAAGAGGTAGATTTGCGCCGATGTCTGCACATAGTATTGCACTTTTTGTGCACGCAGGGCTAGTCCACACTCGTGCGACGCACCCCTTCCACGGAATGCAAGGCTCATTAGCCTCATGAGGTCCAGATGTGTTCTTTTCTCTAAGTTTTGCTTAGTGTTTCACGCTTCCCCTTGCGTATTTGCACACCTCCCATATGGCACTTCTATGGGGGCCTTTGGCACGCAAAAGACAGAAAAATAGAGCAGGCCCCACTTTTTACCGCGCATAAAATGCGTTCATGAGAATGAACCCATTAAAACCAATGGACTCTATTCTCTGTGTTTAATGCACACATTTTTTACGAGTGCAAAAGCACGTGCAAATATGCCTGAGTCAAGAAGTCCTAGAAATGGACTTTGATCATTCTTAGGGCCCCTGTAGATTAACGAAGGCGCAGATAGGCTGACGATAACGCAACTTTTTGCACTGTGAAGGTTGTGCAGTCGCGTGCGTATCTGCACTGTTGTACTTTCTGAGCTGCTGGGGACTCTTCACATATTTTTCGGGATCCTACACTTGGCTCTAAGGCCGGCTTCACCCGGGTGCTAAAATCACATAAAATTTGTGTGTTGCGAGTCGCACAAATCCCGTACAAATATGAATCCCATTCTTATGAATAGGGTCATACATATGAGTCATTTTTTTCTTGCAGGGCGTGATGAGTTGCTATGCGGGAAACAACTTGTCCTTTCTAGTGCGTGCTCTTGCATCACATCACCGATGGGGCTGGCGACAGCATCGCCCCACGTGCAAAGGGCACGAGATACGAGGTCTCCCATTGAAGACAATGGGAGAAAGTCTGCGAACCTCTGCTGAGGCGGAGGTACCAATGAAAACGCCTCGCATCCTCGGGGCTTTCACATGGATGGCGAGGGCAATATTAGACCGTGAATCACGGCCCATATCACACTTGCCCGTGTGAAGATAGCCTTAATATGTATCTCCTGCACAAACCCCAAAAACATTTCTACAAACTCATATTAATTCTCATGTAGATTGTATCACTGATCGACAGCAACGTCTGCAGTCGGTAGGGTAACATCTGCGTAATGGTTTTTCGGCTGCAGGTTGTCGGTGCAGAAGCTGCGCAGAAAATCTGCATCAATGCTGCAGAGATTTTGCGGCAAGTAAATTGGTCTGAGAACAGGCAAGATTAGGTCTGGACCAATTATCTTCTCATTGTGACAATCTGAGGCTTTTAAAGCTGTTGATTGCCGCTCAGGTAAAGTAACACCAGATCCGTCGGGCTCTCAGATCTACTTGAATCAAACTGTTTCATTATTCTGTAGCACGGGTGTATTTCTGATGTCTAATTATATTTGATGAATGCCAACCTCTAAATTTAGTGAAGTACAAGAATATTTTGCTTAATTTGATATTTCTCTGTGACAATTTTACTTTGTAATTGAAGGTAAAAGCAGCATATTTAGAACTGCATTCTGTAGAGCTCTTATTATAACATTTAGAAAATCCAAGGAGCTCTGTCGTCCGCATTACATAATCCGGCTGAGAATAGACACAGGCCCGACAGGCTCATCCCATTATGTTACTGCGTGTACCGGCTGTTTTTCCTATTAGTGGAAAGAAAAATTATTTCTGGAACTTTTAAGGGTTCTTTCACACGGGCGAAGCTCTGCTAAACTGCCCTCCCCCTTTCCGCCCCCTCGCCGACTCTCGGCAAGGGGAGGAGGCAGGACGTGGCAGGAGCTAGTGTGCTAAGCTTGCCAGCAGTCAGCAATGGGAGGGGGAAGGAGCTTAGCAACTAACCTCACCCCATCCCGCCCCCTCCCATTGCAAACAGCTGGCAAGGGGCAGGGAGGAGGAAAGAAGGGGGAGGGAGTTTAGCAGTCACACTGCTAAACTCCCTCCCACCTCCCTTCTTCGGCAGCTGTCATTGGCTCCCACAGGAGTCTATGGCAGCGGCTGTATTCCGGCTGGGAAAGATAGTTCTAGGTCTAGCTTTCCTGCCCGGTGTAAAAGCGCCTGGCCGAAATTTTTTTTACGTGCTTAAAATTCTCCCGTCTGAACGTTTTCATAGCAATGCATTGGTTCTATTAGCCGTGTGAAGTAGGCCTTAGAGACAACTAAAATAGTCAAGCACAATGATCTGTGCATTTCCAAAATGTCAAGTCTTGTGGGGTGCTCCTAGAATGCAGTGGTTAGTATCTAACAAAAGTGGTCCAAGGGAAGACTGGTGAACCAGCAACAGGGCCACCCAAGGCCAGGAATCAGTGATGTGTGTGGGATGTGAAGACTAGCCCCTTGTACGCGTCATCGCGTAGCTCCGCCCCATGACGTGTGCCGATTCCAGCCTCCTGATTGGCTGGAATCGGCACATGTGACGGGGGCGGAGCTACATGATGACCCGTACAAGGGGGCGGAGCCAAAACGCAGCTGCTGCCGAGCGGAGCCGAAGGGAGAAGACCCATCTGCGCAAGCGCGTCTAAAAAAGCAAGAAGACACCGAAATTAGACGGAGCCATGGAGACGGGGACGCCAGCAACGGAGCAGGTAAGTGAATAACTTCTGTATGGCTCATATTTAATGCACGATGTATATTACAAAGTGCATTAATATGGCCATACAGAAGTACTTAACCCCACTTGCTTTCGCGAGACAACCCGTTTAACTTTTAAATAAACTTATTTTTATGTTTCTTTTTTCTAAGTACACATATGGGACTTGAATGTGTGATTGTTTGATTGCATGTACAGTATACTGTAATACTTCTTTAATTGCAGTGTATTGTAAATTCAACAGACATAACTCTAGTCGCAGGTGTTGACAGCCTGTGCCAGTTGCTTTATGGAGCTAGTGATTGTTGGGTATTACGCGACTAGAGATGAGCGAGCATACTCGCTAAGGACAATTACTCGTCCTTAGCGAGTACCTGCCCGCTCAGAAGAAAAGGTTTGGCTGCCGGCGCCGGTGAGCGGTGACTTGCAGCAGTCAGCAGGGGCGAGCGGGGGGGAGAGAGGGAGAGAGAGATCTCCCCTCCGTTCCTCCCCGCTCTCCCCCGCCACTCCCTGCCTGCCGCTGGTAACCGAATCTTTTCTTCCGAGCGGGTAGGTACTCGCTAATGGCAATGCTTGATTGAGTAATTGCCCTTAGCGAGTATGCTCGCTCATCTCTATACGCGACCTAGAAAGTGTAATGTCACAGGTTGGCAAGTAGTGATGATGGCACAATGCAGACCGTGAGAAACACATAAGATAGAAATGTCAAATGCATGTTGATCAAAAGGACTTGCGGAGGAATGGAAAAACATGGCTGCTTTCTCTAAGGAATACAGTGCCACATTTGCCCACTGGTTGTGTGTGGTATTACAGATCAGCGTCTTTAACTAGTCCTTAAGTATGGCGTCTTGGTACTTCTAGTAGTATCTTAGTAAGTTGTAGAATTCAAAAATAGTTTTTCTTCAATTAAATAAAAGCAGAAATTCACATGTGCTCAGTAAAGCAATAACCTCAAAAGGCCTAATTTTGCTCACAGCCACAACAGTTTAGACTACAACAGTTTATTAATTTATCATAGCCTTCTGTTTAATTTCAGAAATTTCAGCTAAAAAAAATCCAACAATCAGCTGCACCTGTTGCCAATTAAAGAATTAATGACACATCAATCAATCCGAATGTGCTGTATTAAGAGATTACACATGCTCTGCAGTCAGATTACTTTAGAAGTCATGCGGAGAATGAGATTCTGTATATGTTTTATGAGATGGGTAAGAGCCTCACAAAAAAATCTGTTGCATTTCAGTGACATAGCGAAAGATAAGAGGATTGTGTAAAACGTAGCGTATATAAAGTGCATAGTGATCCAAATAATTTAATGGCGGTCTTAATGTTCCGCACACTCCTCTTTGTTATCAGCTACTTACAAAGGGTGCAGGCTCATTGTTCCCTATTTGGAATGGCTGTATATTTGAGGTTTACACAAGCCAATGTCAGGGGCGTAGCTAAGGGCTCATGGGCCTGGGTGCAAAAATTCAGCTTGAGCCCTCTTGATACAGCACCATGCCATGACTAAATAATATCACCATACCATGACTATGGCCTCTTTCACATGGGCATTGCGATTTTCAGCCGCCTGTATCGTGTCCAAAAATTGCATGATTGTTAGAAAGCCATGACCAAGTTGTGGCTAAATCTCCCGTTTTCTTGCATATTCACACTGTTGGCTGTGGCGTATATACGCCACAGCCCGGAATTCCATAGCCCTGGGGAAGAAACCTTAGCACTGCTAAGGTCTCTCCCCCCCCCCTCCCCTTGTGGCTGATAGCGGCATTATAAGCTCAATAGAAGCCTATGGAAGCTGACAGCAATGGGAGGGGGAGGGACTTTAGGAGTACTTACCATGCTAAATTATCCATCACACTCCCTCCCCAGTCTATGGGAGCTGCCGGCAATTGGAAGGAGAAGGACTTTGGCAACACGAACCGCTGATAAACTCCCTCCCCCTCCACTTTTCTGATGGCTGTCATAGGCTCCCATAGGAGTCTATGGGAATGGCCAGCACATTCTGGCAAAAGATAGGACAAGTCCTATCTTTTCCAGCCATGCGTAAAAGCAGCCGGTCAGAATGCACACTGTATGCGCTATCTTTTCCAGCCGGCCGATTTTGCGCAACAGAAAATCGTCCATCTGAACAAATGCATTGAAAATAGACAAACTGGAGCAAGTTCAGAGGAGAGTTACCAGGATGGTAAGCTGTCTGCAAATTACAGTGCAGAGGGATCAGCCCTATCCTCATTTGCACAAGGAAAGACTGGAAGCAATGGGAGGAAACTGAAAGGGAGGAGACACAGATTAGATATTAGAAAATAACTTTCTGACAGTGAGGGTGATCAATGAGTGGAACAGGTTACCACAGGAGGTGGTGAGTTCTCCTTCAATGGAAGTGTTCAAACAAAGGCTGGACAAATATCTGTCTGGGAAGATTTAGTGATCCTGCACTGAGCAGGGGGTTGGACCCGATGACCCTGAAGGTCCCTTCCAACTCTACCATTCTATGATTCGGTAAAATGAATACCCAGTTTGGTGGGAGGTAATAAATAAAGATTACCTGAAAGCGCTGTAGAATAAGTTGACACTATACAAATAAGAGGGTTTTTTTTTATTTTGGCGAGCCTGACCAATGAATACAAGATAGTAACAAACTTGTGAGAAGTGCTAAAAATGTATACCGTATATTCACATTTTAATACAGTCTTTAATGTAGTCTTACAAACTGTGCTCAGTTTTTTTTTTTCTTGCTGTCAACTTCCGCCACCTTGTATGGAAAACGGATGATGGGTCACCTTTTTAGCTGCCATGCTACCTCCATGTGTTATAGTGGTGTCTTTTCTCCCCTGTAAGTTTCAAGGTTCAGTGTCATTTTCCTAATGGAGAACAAAAGTGCTACTCTTGCTTTCATACTTATCTAATCTTCTGGCAGTGCTACTTTAAAAGGATAATTTCCTATTCTTAACACACAAAACCACACAGAATAATTGACTTAAGTGCCTATGCTGTAACTGTAAACCTCCTGACTTCCAAGACTAGTTTATGTTACTTTATTTTTTCCAAGTATATAAACTGCGTGGTAAACCTGACAAGGAGAAATATTCCATTATTTAGAACATCAGCTTGGTGCATATGCAAATGAAGCATTTTATTTGTATACTTCAGTTGCGTCCTAGGACATGTGACATGCGATAGTGGTTTAGCTTCCAGCCTCAATACTAATGGAACTGAACTGTCATTTATAAAGAGTAATCATTCAGTATTAACATGTTGCATGGGACAGGTTTCCATTTGCTAATAGGCTTAATGGTGCAGTTGACAGCATTAGGACCCACTTTTAACTGTTTTTCACCTTCGTACAGAAGAGAACTAGGGCTTTGTATTGTAAAAAGAAATAAAAACTTTCTGTATATAATATGGAAGTGGGAGTAAGACGGTTGTCCAGTTGTAAACTGTTGATGATCTATCCTTAGGATAGGTCATCAATAGAAACATTGGTGGGGGTCTGGTACCAGGGACCCCTGCCAATCAGCTGTTCACCAAGCTGGTGTGCTCATGCACTGAGGACATTTTTATTTGTCATTTTTAATTAAATTATATTTTTGAATACAATTACCCCTTAATGTCTACACATTTATACATGCATAAGCCTAATACACATAAAACATATCATAGCCCTACCCTCTTTGAATCCCATCAAATTTTCTGCAGTACCTCAATGCAACCAGCACTCGATATGAACTATGCATTATATATATATATCAGACCATCTTCCCCAAATGTCCTCAAACTTAGTCAAGCAACCTCTTTTTTTATACATCCCCCTTTCCAAGGATATACTGTAACCGCATCCAATGGGCAGCAATCACCTTTTATGCCTGTTACAATTAATTCCCAAAAGAATATGCCCATCAAGCCCATCCACAATACCCAATATATACGTTCTGAGATTAAGTCCAATATCGACAATATATGTTTTTTTAATTATCTCTAGTACCCCATTCCAAAATTCACACAATTTTACACAATCCCAGAGCATATGCATTAAATCTGCACCATCAGGGCTCAGTCACTGGGCCCCGATGTGCCCATGTTACTGCACGAAGAAGACGGCCGCACTGCAGGCTGCAATGGAGCCGGTCATGTGTTCTTTCTTCCGGTGGTGCAGAGAGTCGTCCGCACCTGCAGTGCGGCCGTCTTATCGTGCAGGAACACCGAGGCGCCCGTGTGTCTGAGCCCTTTTATAATTGTGATACTCATTGACTTTCAGATAGGGATATCATTGGAATCATACAGAACGTTAATAGCCCATTTATCTTTACTAATTTGGCCTAAATCTTTTACCCATTTTTCTTTTATCTCTATTGGGAATTGCCGTAAATAATAAGAAAGTATCTGCCTATGTAAATAAGATATTATACCCTTCGTAGCTTCAGAACACCCAAGAAAATTCACCAAATGGTGTTGGAACATAAGCACAGATACTGAGTAGGCCTGAGCTACAAACGTATTTTGTAATTTAAGGAACTGGAGAAATAGCTATGAGGAAGATTATAAAGCTCTCTAAAGTGTTCAAAACTATAAAAAAAAGACCCTCTCTACTCCCATGATGAATATACCTAAAACCTGCTTAAATTTATTCCATAATTTAATTACGAGTTTGCACCATCTAGAAGCTCAGTTACAGCAAATGTGAAGTGATATACTGCAGGATACCATACAAAACCTGTATGATTCCATGCTCTGCCATATCACATCTTGTATCCAAGCTAGAGGTGGCCCAACAGAGTACTAGAGCCTCCCTACCCCCCCCCCCCTTGTATGACATCTTGTATCCAAGCTAGAGGCGATATAACAGGGTACTAGAGCCTCCATGCCCCTCGTATCACATCTTGTATACAAGCTACAGGTGGTACAACAGGGTGCTAGAGCCTCCATACCCGCTCATATCACATCTTGTATCCAAGCTAGAGGTGGTACAACAGGGTACTAGAGCCTCCATGCCCCCCATATCACATCTTGTTTCCAAGCTAGAGGTGGTACAACAGGGTATTAGAGCCTCCATGTCCCCCATATCACATCTTGTTTCCAAGCTAGAGGTGGTACAACAGGGTACTAGAGCCTCCATGCCCCCCATATCACATCTTGTTTCCAAGCTAGAGGTGGTACAACAGGGTATTAGAGCCTCCATGCCCCCCATATCACATCTTGTTTCCAAGCTAGAGGTGGTACAACAGGGTACTAGAGCCTCCATGCCCCCCATATCACATCTTGTATCCAAGCTAGAGGTGGTACAACAGGGTACTAGAGCCTCCATGTCCACCCGTATCACATCTTGTATCCAAGCATAATGCAGAAGCAGACTGGTCGCTCTGTTCCTATACAGTTTGCTGGTTGACACTTTGTGTGGGGGTTGTCTGCTATTATCTGTATCCATATAGTTGCATGTTGGTATTTCCCTCGGAGTCCCCCACCTCTAAGAGAGGTTTTATTAGGTGTGCTTTCTTCTCTGGGCTACCTATTAGCAAGTAGGGAGGGCTTCATATTCCTACCCCTCCCTTAGCTCATTATTATTTTCAGTTCGCTTGGTCTTGGTGCTTGAATCTGTGTCCAAGTCTTCCTGGAGTTAGCAGTACATCTATCAGTTAAGTTATGGTTTGTTTCCCGCACGCTGGGTTATTTATACTGAGGTTCGGTCTTCGCCCTTTACCCCCTGTTAGGTTCAGGTAGCAGACCGAGAGGTGTTCTCACTTTTCAGAGAGGTCTATCTGATTTCAGGCAGGGAGCCTTCCTGTTGTTAGCAGGGTCAGTTTTCCCATTCATCCGGTGTTGACACACGTCTGTTTCGGGCATTGTGTGCATAGCGCCCAGGACGAACGTGACAACATGTAGTTATTTATAACTGTAGCTTGCCCTTTTCTTGTTAAAGTCAATGTGGAAAATGTTAAAATACAACTTTATATGTCCTAAGACTGTATTTTAAGGGTGTGTTCACATAGAGGACCCACATCCATCAGACTTTTATAGCATATCCTGTGTATATGCCATAAAAGTCTAAGATCGGAATACCCTACAGCAGGAACTTAGTACATTTTTTGCAGCAGTTGTGGCGCTACAACACATCGGAATGCCCGCACTTTTCCTGAGACAATGTTGAATGCAGTCATGGATTCATAAAACAACAGCAATAGAAATCTATAGGCCTGTGATGGACAGTCATATGTCCTGAATTTGATACGGAGGCATGAATTTTTATGTTATGGACTGATATGAAATCCGTGACTTATAAAAATTTTGGCATGTTTCATCAGATGTATTTCGGTGTTGTACAAAGATATCAATATGGACTCTGCTTGCTGCCCTACAGACTCCATACACATGGCTTTGTGCCGGCATATACAGAAGAAATATACTGCATGTTAAAACTGAGCAAGGCGCTCCGAATGAAAAGATGTGAACAAAAAGCAGTCAGGACTTACTTCTCAATATGTACAATTAAACTGCTAAATTTAAAGTCTCCCATGTCTTGTCTTCCTTTTCATGCAGTTATATCCAAGGCTGCCAGCTATATTGATTTCTGTTGAAACCCAACTACTGTAAGAGAAGAAGCTAGTTACTTCCTCGGTAAATTACTATTGAACAACATTTTGCAATATTCTGTCCTTTTTTTAATATAGTTGTTTAGTTACAAAAATACAGACAAAAGCTTTTAACTTTATAAGCTGAACATTGGGGTGAAGTCTCTGGTTTGTCTAATGTATAGAGATGAGCGAGCGCCCAAATGCTCGGGTCCGTGTTATTCGAGTCGAGCTTTTCGTAAAATGCAAGAGCTCTATTCGAGTAACGAACCCCATTGACAACAATGGGAGACTCGAGCATTTTTGTATGTGGAACGCCGGGTCCCGAGCTTTTTTTTCCCTTTGGTTCGTGTTTCTCTCCCTCCCTCCCGCCTCTCTCTCTCCCTCCCCCTCCCTCCCTCCCCCTCTCTTTCCCCCTCTCTCCCTCCCTCCCTCTCTCCCTCTCTCTCTCTCCCTCCCTCCCTCTCTCTCTCCCCCTCTCCCTCTCCCTCCCTCTCTCTCTCCCCCTCTCCCTCCCTCCCTCCCTCCCTCCCTCTCCCCCTCTCCCTCCCTCCCTCTCCCCCTCTCCCTCTCTCCCTCTCTCTCCCCCTCTCCCTCTCCCTCCCTCCCTCCCTCCCACCCTTCATCTCTCTCTCTTTCCCCCACCCTCCCTCCCTCCCACCCTTCATATCTCTCTCTCTTTCCCCCACCCTCCCTCCCTCTCTCTCTCCCTCCCTCTCTCTCTCTTTCTCCCTCTCTCCCTCCCTCCCTCCCCCTCTCTCTCTTTCCACCTCCCTCCCTCCCTCTCTCTCTTTCTCCCCCTCCCTCCCTCCCCCTCTCTCTCTCCCCCTCCCTCCCTCCCCCTCTCTCTCCCCCTCCCTCCATCCCTCTCTCTCTCTCTCTCCCTCCCTCCCTTTCTCTCTCTCTCTCTCTCTCTCTCTCCCTCCCTCTCTCCCTCCCTCCCTTTCTCTCTCCCTCCCTCCCTCCCTTCCCCTTTCTGCCAGACCAAAAATTTTCAAATAGCGCACGCTGCGTCGCTGCAGGGAGGGGCCAAAACAGGCACCTCACAGCGGGGAGGGGCCAAAAGCTGGGGCGGGGTCGAACACAGTTTGATGATCGTTCAAGTAACGAGCACCATCAAGTACACTAATACTCGAACGAGTATGTTCGCTCAACTCTACTAATGTACCATATCGCAAACAGACACACAAACATTGGTCAATAATATTAAGGGGAAATACTCAGTAAGACAATGAAAAAGCAGCCCAATTATAGCTAATGTGGCAGACAATGGTCACTATTAGTCAGGAACTGCCTGTCCCAGAAACTGAAGGCAAAAGTTCATAACTCAAATAAATCAATGGAAGCTTTCAGTAGAATGCCCATTTTTGGTTTGGAGTATGCTTTAAAAAAAAAAATTAAAAATTAAATTAAAATTTAAAGAAGAAATCAAATGAAGAATTGAACTTGGCCATAGCACAATGCAAGGAAAGGTAAGGATATGGAATAGCAATGATATTAGGCTTGCCAGAAAGATCCGAATGATAAATGCAGTCATGTTCCCGATCTCCATATACGCATGCTAAAGTTGGACACTCAGCAGGCAGATAGAAGGCAAATTGATGCTTTTGAACAATGGTGCTGGAGAAGAATGCTGCATATACCATGAATGGCAATGGTCACCAACAAGATGGTCCTAGAGCGTATCAAACCAAAAATATTGCTAAAGGACAAAATCAGTGGCTCTCATACTTTGGACATACCAAGCGAGCTAATTCTCTGGAAATAACATTGATGCCCGGCACAGTTAGTGGGTCACAAAGAAAAGGATGACAAAGAACACGCTGGCTGAAGGCAGATATAAACATGAACATGGAAGAACTGGTAAGGATAGAAAGCATGGAGAACGTTGAACCATAAATGATCGAAAGTCGTCCCCGACTGAGCAGATAATCATTATCATCATTAATTCTCTTCAGCATTAAAGGAATTGTCCAGTCAGAGGAAAAATTGTTTAAAAGCGTAAATGGCATTAAAATAGCAAATAAACTCATGATCACCTTACTGATGTCCAGGTTACACTGCTCCCACGCTGCTCTGGTCTCTTTCGGCCTACTTCATGGTGGCGCAGTCATGTGCCATCTAAATGCATGACTGCCGCAGCCAATCACTTGCCTCAACAGTACAAAAGTTGGGGCTAGTGATTGCCTGCATCC
The DNA here is from genome assembly GCF_035609145.1 of Eleutherodactylus coqui. Classification (NCBI taxonomy): domain Eukaryota; kingdom Metazoa; phylum Chordata; class Amphibia; order Anura; family Eleutherodactylidae; genus Eleutherodactylus; species Eleutherodactylus coqui. The sequence continues at coordinate 255,847,281 of NC_089839.1, read as the reverse complement.
GTCACACGCTTAGATGACCCATAATTGTACTACCGTAAACTAGGATGAAGCCAAAGAAGACCAGAGTGAAGGGGGCCAGAAACACCCAGGAAATCGGTAAGGAGAGTATGAGTTACCATTGCTATTTTAACACTACCCACAGTTTTAGGCTATTTTTTCTTCCCGCAACCCCAGATAACCATTAAAGTGTAGACTAAAATGCTGTAAAGAATGTGCTTAATGGGGTGTGCAATGGATCCGGTGACTATGTTGACAATGAGGCCTTTCAGTATCTCTCCATTAAGCTGTGGCCATAATCCAGCTGCATTTTAATGTCCATTTTACATCTGCAATGACCAGACCACCGATGGTTCTATTGACCCGAAATTAGACTCCCATATAACCCTATGGCAATGTAAGGCTTGGTTCAGTAGAACCGCGGGAAGTCTGTGTAATACAGGCATAATAGGGATGCTGAAATGCAGCCGCATTACCAGCATCTCAAAACGACCTAAGGAGAACTGCATAATGTTATGCCTTTGGCACATTTTATGTATTTTTTAACCTGAAATATCTCCTTTAAGAAAAGAGAACTCTGTGCCAGTGAGTATAAATTGCTCTTAATAAGGTTTTACATAACAGCTAGTGTATGTTACTAATGTATTTTAGTGTTGGCTGTGTTTTCCTGTACATACAAATCAACATAGTGTATCCTTGTTATGTAAGCCACATGTGTATTCGATTCCGAAACTTTAAAATTCCCCGATTTATTGCAATAATATAAAATAGTTAACATCCACCAGCATATATCTGAAATATATATATTTTTTTATTTTTGTTTTTAATTTGACTACTCGAGTCTCCTGAGTGACCATTTGTTTTACAGCAGTGACCTAATTTGATGCATAAAGTTTTCAGACTCAAAATGAGCCCTGTTAGCAATACAGATTTTGTCTAACATACATAATGAAACCAGCAAATTAGGTCCCATGGCCATAAACCTCATAGAGGGAAAGCAAATAGAGCATGAATCAAGAAGACTTTAGAAAGCCGTAAACTATTAGAATCATATAAATTAAAGACTAAACCCTAAATGTCGCTTAAATCTAGCTCATGCAATCTGTGTACACTGTAACAGACCTGAATATATTTGCTGAGCTCGTTTGCTTGAAAACATGGCTATTAGTTTGTGAATCCATACTTGAAAAGAAGAGTTTGTACTCAGCCTGAGGCATTGGACAGTGTTTAAAAGCCTGACTCGTGTTTCTATTACCAGGTGTGTGTCGGGGAACTTAGCACAGACCCTCTTTTGAAATGAAAATGGTAACTCATTAAGGCAGGATGCCTAGTTATTTCCTAAATGTTTTTAATGGGCTTTCACCCCTGGTTTTAACTGGAGAGAAATAATGCTGCCCAAAATGAAATGCTTGCTACATTGTTAATGCACAGCTAGCCTAGATTTGCTCTACTGCTTAAAATATGGAAAAAAAATAAAGAAAAAGAAAGAAAGCTTTAGTGAAGCCATGATGGTGACTGAAGTCTAAAGACTGAAATACGAATGACATTCTGATGCCTCCCTATTTTGAAGGGGCTGTCTTTCATGTGTTTCTGTTCCTCTACTGAAGACAGCCCATAAATGTTACAGATCTGCGCCGCTGATAAAATATTGATAGCATACGATACAATAGGATCTGCAATGTGGTCATACTAAGGATCCACGTTATGTATGTTTACCAATACACTTGTGTAAAAAAGGTCTGGGGGCTTTAACACATTCAAGAAGACTTGCAAATAAGCTGGGCTGCCATGTACAGTTCATGGGAAACTATTGGGAGCTTCTAATAATTTGGAATAATTACTAAAGCAACGCTCCGGTGTTGGACAAAAAAAAAATTAAAAATCTTGTTATTTGCATAGCGCCAACTTATTCTGCAATGTTTTTAAGTAATTTATCTATTACCCCCCACCAAGCTGGGTACTCATTTTATTGACCTCGGAAGGATGGAAGGATGAGTCAACCTTGAGCTGGCTATCTGAATCATGCAAGGATTGAACTTGCAACCTTCAGGTCGTGAGCGAGAGCTTAGGACTGTATTTCTGCTGCCTTACCGCATGGCTCCACGGCTTTCTCTGACTACCTGATGCACACTGTGCATTAGTAGTCTAAGATACGACAGAGTGCTCTGACTGGCCAGTGCTCCCCATGTGAGCAGCACTGGCCAATCAAAGCAGTGTGTAATGTCTTAAATTAATGATTCACTGGCAATGCACAGTGTGCATCAGGCAGTCAGCGAAGCAGTTACTCCATTATTGTTTGTCCAGGACCGGAAGGTTGTTTTAAGCATGTTAGGAAATCTAATCTACAGATTTAATACTTGTAAGATCGCTTAGGTTCTGATGACAATACTTCCTTTTCTGAACGCTAATGGTTCAACCTTGTTGTTGCAGAACAGTACAGGGGAAACCTCGAGTAGTTGTCATTAACAACCAATTGCATTCCAGATCACTCTTGAGTAGCTATTTAGAAAAAAAAGCTGCTATTTCACATTTTGCTATGGGCAATTCTTGAACATTTCCTTTGATAAATCTCTCAGAAATTAGTGGATCCATCACTAATTGCATTGTAACTGGTGTCTATTAAAGGTTAAATGTTCTATATAATTTGTAGTCAATTCAATGTGGGTTACTTGCCTTTTAAGTGACTCTAGCTAATGGCCATGTTTGGTTGGTAGGCAACTAGACATCTCATCCTCTGGTCATGATGTTAGCTATGGCTTTGCTGGATCCAACCATAGCTCTCCTTACCACATTGTATATGTTACATTGCCAGACAATGGTGTTTGCAGATAACATTAAGCCAGACAGACTATTAAAGTGTAATCAGTCTCTGATACATTGCCTACACATTAGGGGATTAACCTTTGTCTGGCTCCTGTTACCTTGCATTGTTATTTTGACTGTTGATTTGACCTTGACCTTGACATCAGCCTTGTCCTTAGCTATTGCTACTAGCATGCTCTTTGGATTCTTCTCCTGGTATCTGTGCTTCTACCCCTTGCTCTGACCCATGTCTCTATTCTTGACTACTGTTTGGCATCTTGATCGCTTCCCTCATGATGATTGGTAAGTATTCTGGAGACGGTAACCAGGTAATTTGACTTGGAAAATCCATACCTTCTTACATGGGATTAAGGTTGAAGAACAGGAAGATTCTTTAGACTCTGCACCTAATCTAGCTAAAGCAAAACCTATTGTAGCTTGTGGAATTAACATCTCCAGTGAGGGTTGCTGCAATATGTGCAGGCAGTGAAAGTGGTGCTATGGCTATTCCCCTGCCAATAAAAGTTTATAAACAAAAGAAGTTCAAGAAATAGCAGGACAGCGCTCCAAAGAGACTTGCCGGTGGAAATGCATAAAATCGAGTATTAATAAAGTCACCTGGCCTGGTCAGAAGGCAAACCACCATACCTGTAAGCCATGTCAGCCTTTAGTAAAGTTTATTGAATGAACCATGCAAGAGGAGAAATCCCCATCCAGTTAAGGACATCCGCTTGTTAGGGAGCGTCAACAATAAGCCTGATAACACCTGGTCCCGGTTATCACAACGCAGCAAATTACCAAAGGCAAAGAAGCCTTTGCTCAGGGGTATGCAGAGACTTCTCGTTTTACCTCACTTTTGGTTCTCGGAGCCCATCCTGACAAAAACATTACAGCTGTTTTCTGCTCATTGTCATCAATGCAGGTAAGTATAAAAACTGGAATGTTTCTATCATCCTTTTCATTCTTTACTTCAGAAAGGAGGTGATTGTCACTGTTAGTTCACCTCCAAAAAAGGTGTTGCAGTTTTTTGGACCGGAGGTATTTACTTCCATTACCTTGGCAATAAATGGCTTTACTGCTGTTAGCACTTGCCCTATTTGTCTCGTAAGTCTTGGGAGTCAACTTGGAACAAGGGGGTAGTGGGGAAATGTTTTGCACCACAGCCTCTCAGAAGTAAGTTATATATTTCCTTCTGAGTATTATGCCATATTGTATTATTTGAGGATATACCTCTGAGCGCTGGTTTTCTTTTCCTTTTATAATTTCCTGTGTAGTAAATGTTTCCAAACTTACAAAACACAGCTCCTGCCAGCAAGAAATTATTTAGGCTCTCCAAGTAATTTCCAATCATCTTCAGTTACGACATGCATTTTCTGCTCAGGCCCAGTCAATATCTGTGCTTACGGTTCAACATCCTTTGGTGAATTTTCTTGGGTGTTCTGAAGCTACGAAGGGTGTAATATCTCATTTATATAGACAGATGTGTTCTTACTATTTACAGCAATTCCCAATAAAGGTAAAAGAAAAATGGGAAAAAGATTTAGGTCATATTAGTGAAGATAAATGGGCTGTAGTGTTGTGTGTGATTCCAATAATATCCCTATCTAAGAGTCAACAAGCATCACAATTATATTTAGCGCATAGAGTTTATCGGACTCCATTTGGGAATTCAGAGAGCAATGTATCAGGCGCAGAAGCTGATTATTGTCCATTGGATGCAGCAGTTCTGCTGTTTCCAAGCTAAGGTGCCATGCAAAATTTCCTTTCTCACAGGAAAAGCGTTATTTTGAAAGTAAAATGACCCAATCGTATTTTTCCATACCTCCTTCCTGGCTACATTTCAGGGTTTTTTTTTTAAGAAGTTGGCTGTACCTTCTCTGTAGTCTCAGCTCTACTATGCCTAAAGTAAAGGGAGTTTCCATGGTTGGTCAGTATGCCATCATTCTGACTTCCCAATTGGCATGGAACAACAAGGCTTAGGCAGTGGTCTTTTTTAAGGTTTATCAAACCAAAGACAAATTGGTGGCTTGAGATCTTCCTTCAACCCTTGATGACATGATCTCCCTAGCTACTAGAATACATCTCCATTTCAGGGAGAGGTCCAATCGAAGGAACTGGCTCCAATCTCCAATAATTCTCCAATGCTGTTGTGAAAGAACCCGTACAATTAGGTTGCACAACTCTGTCATAGGAGGAAAGAAATTGATAGTTGATTCAGAGGACTATGGCCCACATTTACAGAAGGTTTTATGCAAGTTTTTGGCATAATAAAATTGCTAATTTTTGTGCAAGTGGGTATTATCGGTCAGATTCCCATGATCCAGCAAGAATCTGAACAATAATCGTTCTATGGAAAAGGGCCCTCAGGCCTGACACTTCCTCTCCTTGATGACAAACTATTGAATCACTTTACATTAAGTTTCGAGACATTCCACAAATCTGCCTTGCTTTTGTGAACATAAGAGCTGCAGAGAGCCTAATTGAGTATTTATTCTGTAGTCAGTAGATCTGCTTCAGTCTCTCTAGGAACACCTACATATTTATCACTATCACTGGATCCTTAATCCTACAAGGTCATCTCAGTTATGTATGGTTCCACTCAAGTGGGAACTACATTGTTGGTGCTTTTGGGATTACCTTGGCTCAAGTGACACTCCCAACTATAGAATGGTCCTCCAGTCAGATCATCACCTTGAGTCTCCACTGTTTCTACCACTGCCTTAAGACCTGGATCACACAGACCTGCTTCCACTTTTCCTCTGGTTGGTGTTCCAGAACTTTGCAGACTTCTTCAATAAAAAAAACTGGAAAATCTACCTACATATCATTCTATGACTCTGCCATCCAACATCTTCCAGGCCAGAGAGAAAGGCAATGTCAGTCTTAATTAAAAGCGTTTTCCGGGACTTAAATATTGATGGAGCCTGTTACTTCACCAGATTAGATGTACAGCATGTGGGGCCTACAACTTGATTCGAATTGAAGAGGGAGATAAATGGAAAACCTTCTTCAATACTTGGGACAAGCACTATAAATACCCGTTTAATGTAATTGGGTCCCTGCAAGGCTCTTGCTGATTTCAAACGGTTTATGAATTACGTCTTTAGCCCACATTCACATAGCAGTAGTTTGTTCTGCATTTTGCATCAGTTAAGCCAAAACCAGAAGTGCAAACCTTGCATTATGCAATATTTTCTCTGTGTAGGTCCCATTTGTAGTTTTGGCTTACAAATACTGACGCAAAATGCTGAACAGAATACTGCTGTCTGAATGGGGCTTTAGGGTCATTCTCCACCAATAGGTTTTGCCTAACTAGACGATATCCTATTGTGTTCCAAGTATCTGAAAACCCATTGACTGCATGTCCGTTCTGTGTTGCTACAGATTCTATTATAATGCAAGAAAGGGTGAATGCTGTCCATGTAATATAAGGACAGCTTGAGTCTGCAAAAACTGTTACCACTCTCCATTATGGCTCATAAAGAGGGTCCCAAGTGAGGGACAATCTCTATATAATGTCCATATGCTCTAATAGGTCATATGGAAAGTGATTTTCTTCATCAGATAACCCCTTTTAAGTCTGTATATGTGTTCATATTGCAGTAAATCATTATTTTGATCTGTACAATGGTCTATAAATCAATAGTCTGGCTATGAAATATAGGAAAAAGGTCAATAACATACTTATGGCCAGTATATAAAAGTTGTAAGTGCTGTAAGGAAGAGCCATTAGAGAACGTCCGCACAAGACATCTTTGCGGCATTTTACTGCTTTGTTTTTGTACTTTTAAAAAATTCAGCAGCCAGATGTGACCTGTGCTTGGATAGGAATTTGTGAATTCTTTTTGATGAGCAGCCACAGTACACTATGCAATTTTGATAGTCTGATGTCGGGTTCCTGTGTGTCTCCATGTCATCTTTTCAACACTTAGTACATTTTTTAATAGGCAACAGTGAATGTAAAAACTTAGTTTCATTCGCAGAAAAACAGATTACTATTACTATTTTAATTCGCTTATTTTAATGTCCCACAATTCATCACACATACATAAGACATTTAGCACTGTTCATCCGAGGCTTTCCAGTTCATGAATATAAATGCACTACATTTCCAAAATTAGTTTGTAACTTATACATATAGTGAAAGAGTGGTTGGTTCTTGTATAATACAGTAAAAATTCTTAGCAACAATCACTTTGGTCATTGGTCACTATAATGAATGCCTAAAGGCGCTTTTACACGTAACGATTGTCGTTAAAACAGCTGAATGACTAAATGAATTGACAATATTTTTGCATAAATTACACGTACAGATAATGGCTTTTGATCATCTCTATATTCCTCATTAGCTAAAGTAAACACAGTATTATATGTTTGCTCAAGTGAGTGTGTGTTTATGCGAGGGATTATCCATTGTCACATTGTGTATGCAAGGTAAATGAACACTTCCCGCTACAGTCCTCTAGCAGCTCAAAAGACTAGCCGAATTCCATCCAAATGTAAAGTTTTTTGAGTGGCCTGTTGACTATTTTTATGCCGGCTAAAACTAGCCGTAGACTAAGGTGACGTGATTTTCCCAGGGTCAAAGTGGGACGTAGGGGTCTGGTCAGGAGGTGGGGCTTATCACAATGTATGATTTTACCTCCGTCATTATAAAATGTACAGGGTCAGTTCAAAAAAGACAGGGAGCACATTCCGCAGAATTTCTGCACCAAAAAAAACTGTCAAAATCTGTACCATTGGTGCAGATTTTGACTGGAAATTAGCCGCGTACCCACAGATGATTTCATACTATGTCGCGCTCCCCCTCACCTCCTCCATCGGTTTCTTGCTGTCAGGGCTCCCTGACTTCCGTTTCCCAGGGGCCTGTAGTCGCCTTACCTGACCAGCCTAACCTGACCAGGAACATTGCACCTAATCAGGCCATTGGGAACCAGAAGCCATGAAGTGCAAGCAGGAGGACGCCTTTGGAGGAGGTAAGGTGGAGCGCCACAAAGTATGAAATCAGCTGCGGGTATGTACCTGATTTCCAGTCACAATCTGCACCAATAGTACAGATTTTGACTATTTTTTGGATGCAGAAATGCTGCGGAATTTACACTGAAAATTTCTGCTGTGAACATTCCGCAGGATTTTTGACTTCATACAAACATATCGTACGTCAGCTTGAGGTATGCTGCCATGTGCAGAGCGGCCCCAGCAATAATAGGGACCCCCACAGTGGCCCTCAGTAGTAATAGTGACCCCCAGAGTGGCCCTCAGTAGTAATAGTGACCCCCATAGTGGCCCCAGTAGTAATAGTGACCCCCACAGTGGCCTTAGTAGTGATAGTGACCCTCACAGTGGCCCCAGTAGTAATAGTGACCCCCACAGTGGCCTAAGTAGTGATAGTGACCCCCCACAGTGCCCTTAGTAGTAATTGTGAGCCCCACAGTAACCTCAGTAGTAATAGCAACCCACACAGTTACTGTAGTAGTAATAGTGACCCCCACAGTGGCCTTAGTAGTAATAGTGACCCTTACAGTAGCCTCAGTAGTAATAGTGATCCCTACTGATGCCTTAGTAGCAGTAGTGACCCTTACAGTAGCCTCAGTAGTAATAGTGACCCCTACTGATGCCTTAGTAGCAGTAGTGACCCCCATAGTGCCCTCAGTAGTAAAAGTGACCCCCACAGTTGCCTTAGTAGTAATATTGACCGCCACTGTGGCCTCAGTAGTATTAGTGACCCCACAGTGGACTGAGTAGTAATAGCAACCGCCACAGTTGCCTTAGTAGTAATAGAGACCCCCACAGTGCTCTCAGTAGTAATAGTGAGCTCCACAGTGGCCTCAGTCGTAATAGAGACCCCCACAGTGCTCTCAGTAGTAATAGTGACCCCCACAGTGGCCTTAGTAGTAATAGTGAACCCCTACAGTGGCCTGAGTAGTGACCCCCAACAGTGGCCTCAGTAGTAATAGTGACCCCCACAGTGCCCTCAGTAGTAATAGTAACCCCCACAGTGGCCCCAGTAGTAATAGCAACCCACACAGTTGCCGCAGTAGTAATAGTGACCCATCCACAGTGGCCTTAGTAGTGATAGCGACCTCCCCACAGTGCACTTAATAGTAATAGTTACCCTCACAGCGGCCTCAGTAGTAATAGTAACTCCCACAGTTGCCTTCGTAGCAATAGTGACCCCCACAGTTGCCTTAGTAGTAATAGGGACCCCCATAAGGGCCTCAGTAGTAATAGTGACTCCCACAAGGGCCTCAGTAGTAATGGTGACCCTCACAGTTGCCCTCAGTAGTAATAGTGACCCCTACAGTTGCCTTAGTAGTAATAGTGACCCCCACAGTGCCCTCAGTAGTAATAGTGACACCCACAGTGGCCCTCAGTAGTAATAGCAACCCCCACAGTTGCCTTAGTAATAATATTTACCCCCCCCCCTACAGTGACTTGAGCAGTAATAATGACCCGCAACAGTGGCCTCAGTAGTAATAGTGACCCACAGTGGCCTTCAGTAGTAATCATGACCACACAGTTGCCTAAGTAGTAATTGTGACCCCCCCCCCCTCCACAGTGGCCTGAGTAGTAAGAGTGACCCCTAGTAGTGGCTTCAGTAGTAATAGTGACCCCCACAATGCCCTCAGTAGTTATAGTTTCCCCACAGTGCCCTTAGTAGTAATAGTTTCCCCACAGTGCCCTCAGTAGTAATAGTGACCCCCACAGTGCCCTGAATAGTAATAGTGACCAACAGAGTGCCCTCAATAGTAATAGTGACAGCCACAGTGGCCTCAATAGTAATAATGACCTCCAACAGTGGCCTCAGTAGTAATAGTGACCCTCACAGTGGCCTGAGTAGTAATAGCAGCCCCCAAAGTTACCTTAGTAGTAATAGTGACCCCCTCACAGTGGACTCTATAGTACTAGTGACCCCCACAGTTGCATTAGTAGTAATGGTGACCCCACATTGCCCTCAGTAGTAATAGTGACCCCCACAGTGGCCTTAGTAGTAATAGCAACCCTGACAGTTACCTTAGTAGTAATAGTGACCACCACAGTTGCCTTAGTAATAATAATAGTGACCCACGCACAGTGGCCTCAGTAGTAATCATGACCCTCACAGTTGCCTTAGTAGTTATAGTGACCCTCACAGTGGCCTCAGTAGTAATAGTCACCCCCACAGTTGCCCTAATAATAATAATAGTGACCCACGATCAGTGGCCTCAGTAGTAATAGTGACCCCCACAGTTGCCTTAGTAGTTGTAGTGACCCTCACAGTGGCCTCAGTAGTAATAGTCACCCCCACATTTGACTTAAAAGTAATAGGGAACCCACAGTTGCCTGAGTAGTAATAGTAACCTACAGTGACCCTTAATAGTTATAGTGACCCCCACAGTTGCCTTAGTAGTAATAGTGACCCCCTACATTGGCCTGAGTAATAATAGTGATGCCAACAGTGGTCTCAGTAGTTATAGTGTCCACAGTGCTCTCAGTAGTAATAATAACCCCCACACTGGATCCAATAGTAATAGTGACACCCACAGTGGCCCTCAGTAGTAATAGTGACCCCCCACAGTGCCCTTAGTAATAATAGTGTCCCCTACAGTGCTCTCAATAGTAATAGTGACCCCCACAGTGCCCTCAGTAGTAATAGTGACCCCCACAGTTGCATTAGTAGTAATAGTGACGCTCACAGTGGCCTCAGTAGTAATAGTGACCCCCACAGTGTCCTCAGTAGTAATAGTGACCCTCACAGTGGCCTCAGTAGTAATAGCAACTCCCACAGTTGCCTAAGTAGTAATAGTAACCCCCCTCCACAGTGTCCTGAGTAGTAATAATGACCCCCAACAGGGGCCTCAGTTGTAATAGTGACCCACAGTGACCATAAGTAGTAAAAGTGTCCCCTACATTTGCCTTAGTACTAATAGAGAACCCCTCACAGTGGCCTCAATAGTAATATTGACCCCCACAGTTGCCTTAGTAGTAATAATGACCCACCCAGAGTGGCCTGAGTAGTAATAGTGACTCCCAACAGTGGCCTCAGTAGTAATAGTGACCCCCACATTGCCCTCAGTAGTAATAGTAACCCCCACAGTGGCCACAGTGGTGTTAGTGTCCCCCATAGTGTCCCCAGTAGTAATAGTGACCCCCCCCCCCCACAGGGGCCTGAGTAGTAATAGTATCCCCCACAGCTGCCTTAGTAGTAATAGTGACCCCCACAGTGGCCTCAGTAGTAATTCTATTTCTACTGGGTCTGGTATAGGAAACACTATTACTAATAGTGTCCCCTATATCGACCCCAGTAGTAATAGTTACCCCCCATAGTTTTCCCAGTACTAATAGAAACCCCCCCAGAGACCTATATACTTATACTCCTGCTGGTTTTCTGAGCACCGCTGTGGAGGAGGAAGTCTGTGCGCCTTCAGCAGCTCCTCCTCCCCTAATCTTTTCTCCTGCGGAGTTAAGAAGAAGACGTCAGTGGAAGAGGGATGGAAGATCCTGGATGCACAGCGATTACCAGCTGGGGAGCTGTGCACCCCAGCTGGTAGTCACCTTCTTGGTTACCAGATGTCCTGAAAGTGGGACGAATGTTCCGAAAGCAGGAGAAGTGCCTGTCCTGCTGGGGTCCCGACGGAAAGCGGGACACAGGGTCCCAAAGTGGGACTGTCCTGCCTAAATCGGGATATCTAGTCACCTTAGGTAAATAACAAGTGAACGAATAGTGCACAACTGCCCGCATTTACACATAACGATATCGCTCACTTTCGGCCTCTTGAATAATTTTTGAGCGATAATCGTTGTGTGTAAAAGGGCCTTAAGATGGTTAAAGGGGTAGACCTATCCAATTCAATGGAAGTTGTGTCTGCATTACCAACCCAGAGTACTGCAGTGTGTACGGAACTGTCAGCTTCCAACTCCGTCAACTCTGACAGTGGGCTGCACAATAGCTCATTTATGGAGCTGCCGAGCAGTATATCTATGCATCCCGCATATCCTGAGGATAGATTATATATTGGTTAATATCCAACATTTATAAAAGGAAGACTAAAAATTAATCTAAAGTTATAGGGCTTTGCACAAAAGAACATTGAGGAACAAATGCTTTTAGGACATATGTTATATTTTAGTGGGAAATGTGTACATAAAATTTTCGCTGGTGTAGAATTGAGAAATATACAGCTAAGGGCTTTTACCCACTAGCGTGTTTTTTTTTCGCTGTGATTTCGCTGCGTTTTTTTTTCCAAGCGTCAATGGGACTTTCTAATGTTAAAATCGCATCGCACAAAAATCGCAGAAACGCAAACTTGCGAAAAAAATGCTAGTGGGTAAAAGCCCTAATGCAGTTATCTGACTGGGCAGAGGCATGTGCCACGGCAGAAGCAAACTAAAAGCTCAGGGGCCCGGGTGCAAAAGTTCAGCTAGGGCCCGCACCCTCCATCTGTACCAGTACCCGTACCCATACCTAAACTGTGCTGCATACAGCTGCAAAATAAATTGACGCACATGATCTAGCCCCTTGGCATAAGCTTTCTAAATATGAATAATTTCCTGGACTACGCAAAAATCTGTTTGTAGTCCCTTTGGCCTCTTTCACAAATTGTGTGAGATTCTTGCGTTGAATGGGGTCATACACATGAGCGATTTTTTTTCCCGCTTCGCAGGAAAATATTGTGGCATGTCCTATCTTTGGACGTTCTCTTGGAACTCTGCGCATCGCTGATTGTTTTCAATGGGGATGGCAAAGCATTGCACGGCATACAAGGTACACGCGAGTGCGGTGTAATGCAAGGTTTACCCATTGAGAAAACAATGGGAAACACTCTGCGATCCTCCGCCACGGCTAAAGCATCGCTAATTCCCCGATGTGATGCAAGCTGGTTTTAACACAAAAACACCTCACATCCGCAGTGACATCGCACGTTGACTAGCGTGATATTAGGCTGAGTTTCATGGCTCGATATCACACTGACTCATGTGAAATTAGCCTTAGGCTGCCTGTCCACAAGCGATGATCCACGAACGGAACAGGAAAGCGGAATTCCCCAATGCAGGTATGGAACCACCCAAAATTGGGTATTTTCTGTTTAAAATTATGTATGTACAGCTGATATAAGCTATATATCCTGTATATAGTGATATCAACTGGGCCAGGTTACACCAGCATAGTCGATATCACTATATACCAGCTGTGCATATATAATTATATACAGGAGATTTCCAGGTTCCACCAGCATACTCCATTTCACTATATCCAGTAGATGTACATCTCTCTGTATCCCTGTATATAGGGATATGTACCATGCTGATGTAACCTGGATAAGTCCTATATATAATTATATATCTACAGCTGGTATAACTCACAATCATTACAACTAAACAGGGCTTACTGATCATTAGTAACCTGTTCTGTTGTGTCCAAATGATATTATTGTAGGTTATTTCCATAATTTTCTTTATCAGACACTAAAGCCCCATTTACATGCAAAGATGATCGCTCAAATTCGTTCAAAAGATAAGGAGAATGACAGTTTTGAGCGATCATTTTGCATAAAGTACTAATAGGCAATAATGCCCATTAGTACTTTACCAGCTTCATTTGCGTGCAGATGAGCCTCCTGGAACTGTTGCAGAACTCAGCAGGAGGTCTGAGCTCTGTAATTAGCTCTATTGTTCAGTCATGGGCTGCTAAGAGAATACAATGTAATCTCTAGCTTCCCTGTAGATAACAGCCTGTGGGCTGTTTTCAGCTATGGGCTGCACAGAAAATACAATGTTATCACCTGCTCCCAGCATGCGGTCTGAATGATGGTTTTTATGCTGAATTAAAAATCATTGTCCAAACGAAAAGTGCATGATGGGAGCATTTACACACAATGATTATCCCTCAAAAGCCATTGTTTTAATGAATTTTGAGCAATAATTGTTGCGTGTAAATGGGGCTTTAGTAAAGTCCTGTTTGTTTAACTGAACTAGTCTAAAGCCTTTCCATAAAAGGTGTCATTTACACAGTGATTAATGTTTATTGCTTGTTTGTTGAGATATCATTCATAGAGGGCATATCCATGCAAATTCACTTTTCAGCTGTTCAAATACAAACAACTGCACTTATACCACACAGTTTTAGATCAACCACTTGCCATTTTTTTGTATTCATAAGGCCTCTTTCACATGAGCGTTTTTCCGCCGCTAATTTAGCCTTGATTAAAACATTGCGACCATGTAAAGCATTGATTGCCAATAGATTTATTCAGATGGCCAATGTTTAGCCGAGTAAAAACATAGCGGCTATAGGACATCGACGGCCGAATAAACTAGCCGATGTTTTGATGCCGCCGGAAAAGATAGGTTTTCCCCTTCCTTTCAGCCGCAATCAGCTAGCGGCTCCCATAAGTTTCTTTGGGAGCTACTGGCAAAGGCAGGGGGTTTTGCAATGGCTAGCGGTGCTAAATAGAGATGAGTGAGCACTCAAATGCTCGGGTCTGCGTTATTCGAGTCAAGCTTTTCGTAAAATTCGAGAGTAGAGATGAGCGAGCGTACTCGGATAAGCACTACTCGCTCGAGTAATTTGCTTTATCCGAGTATCGCTGTGCTCGGGTCTGAAGATTCGGGTGCCGCTGCGGCTGACAGGTGAGTCGCAGCGGGGAGCAGGGGAGAGCGGGTGGGAGAGAGGGAGAGAAAGATCTCCCCTCCGTTCCTCCCCGCTCTCCCCTACAGCTCCCCGCTCCGTGCCGGCACCCGAATCTTCAGGGACGAGCACAGCGATACTCGGATAAAGCAAATTACTCGAGCGAGTAGTGCTTATCCGAGTACGCTCGCTCATCTCTATTCGAGAGCTCTTCTCGAGTAACGAACCCCATTGACTACAATGGGAGACTTTGTATGTGGAAGGCATGGTCCCGAGCTTTTTTTTTTTTCCTTGGTTCTCTCTCTCTGCAAAAAATTTTGCAAATGACGCGCGCTGTGTCGCGGCGGGGAGGGGCCAAAACAGGAACGTCACAGTGGAGAGAAGCTAAAAGCTAGGACAGGTCGAACACGATTTGATGCTTGTTCGAGTAACGAGCACCATCGAGTACGCTAATACTCGAACGATCATCAAGCTTGGCAGAGTATGTTCGCTCAACTCTAGTGCTAAACCATGTCAGCTGGCTCTAGTTAAATATAAGCCGTGTTGAGCATTTATGCCGGCATTATAGGCTGTGCCAGGCAGTATGAATGGATGAGAAAATGTGAATTTTAGCCGCAACTTGGATGCGACTTTTTCTCGTTCATCCCGTGTGAAAGAGGCCTAAATGAAACAACTAGTGACTTATCACTTGTCACCCCATCAGTGGCCATGTCTACACTGATTGACTATTGTTTGAATTTGCTTTTTCGAGGGATTATTCAGCTGATAGTTGTCCTGTATAAAGATTCTAACTCAATATGCCTACAAACCACTATTGACTACAGTGGCTGCTATGGTGTGCCAGCATCAATGGAGGAACTGGGCCGAGTTGGCATTGTAGCATCGGCCCTGGCCCACATAATCCTCATGTTGGTGCATGCCTACTGTCATTCTGGCACTGGGCACTGACAATTGCACATCTCTTTGTGTGTATGATGCATTGGTGAGCTGGTAGAAGTTGTAGCCCAGTCAGCTAATCAACATTAGTCTTTGTAAATTTATTATCAGCTCCTCCTTTTAGAGGACGTTGGTTATACTTTTGGCCTAGGCTATGTAGACTGATGTCTGCAGCCTGAAGGTACTTCTGGTCTGGTCTGCAGACCTCTGTCTGAAAACTGCTGTCTGAATGTGTTCTGGTCCCTGTGGTTCTCCGCCTGACCTGAGACTTAAAGGGGTTGTCCCGCGAAAGAAAGTGGGGTTCAGCACTTCTGTATGGCCATATTAATGCACTTTGTAATGTACATTGTGCATTAATTATGAGCCATACAGAAGTTATTCACTTACCTGTTCCATTGCTAGCGTCCTCGTCTCCATGGTGCCGTCTAATTTCAGCGTCTAATCGCCCGATTAGACGCGCTTGCGCAGTCCGGTCTTCTCCCTGGTGAATGGGGCCGCTCGTGCCGGAGAGCTGGTCCTCGTAGCTCCGCCCCGTCACGTGTGCCGATTCCAGCCAATCAGGAGGCTGGAATCGGCAATGGACCTCACAGAGCCCACGGTGCACCATGGAAGAAGACCCGCAGTGCATCGTGGGTGAAGATCCCGGCGGCCATCTTGGTAAGGTAAGTAAGAAGTCGCCGCAGCACGGGGATTCGGGTAAGTACTAAACCTTTTTTTTTTAACCCATCCCTTGGGTTTGTCTCGCGCCGAACGGGGGGCCTATTGAATAAAAAAAAAAACGTTTCGGCGCGGGACAACCCCTTTAAGCTAAGGTTGTTGCACATTTCAATTTAACACCTGTAAAGATGTTTAACACCTTGCTGCCCAGTGTGTTTGAGTCTTTCATATACTAATATGTCATCTATCCTTTGCCACAACTCCCTGTCATACTTGTGACTATGGTTTAGGGCGGCTTTCCACGGACGTATTTGCCTTTTTGTAAGGGAAGAATGAGAAAAAAAGTGCAACATGCCCTATTTTAGTGCATATTTGCACTCTTCGACTGAACGATGATTTTTAGGTGAGCTTAAAATCCATTGTTCATCCGGAGAGAGCTAGCAGGGACTGCATACTCTGTTCCCCACGGGAGATGCTGATTACATTGTATTCAGCTGACAGCCAGTGGCAGCTCATACGAATACAATGCAGCTGAGTGCAAAGTCCAGATCACATGCTGGGATTTGCAAACTGCTGCTGGAGGCTCATTTACACGCAAATGACGGTAATAAACTGCTAACGGACATCAGCGTCCATTGGCAGTTTATGCAAAACGATGGCCAAAACTGTCAATCTTTCAAGCGTTTGTCAGATTGTCTTTGCGTGTTAATGGGCCTTTACTTTTTTTTCCCAATTGTATTGAAAAGCATGGTTAACGTATTATATGTTAGAACAGGAGTCACTGACAAACATATCTAACGGTATTGATATACTATACCACATTCATTAGTGCTCTTTAAACCTGTTAACTGAATGGAGTACCTAAATGCAGTGTGAACAAAGACTGAAATTAAACAAGTGACTCCTATTTATTATTACCAGATTAATCCACTTTTACGTTTTTCTTATGGATTGCTTTGGAAATTGTTCCCGTTTCATAGGGACTGCATTTCCGTTTTAAACCAGGTTACCATGTCAGCGGCTCCATAAATTTTAATAAATAGTTTATAAAGTAATTCAGATAGGAAGTGTGCATAGACTTGGACGGCTGTGGGAAACATGCCAACATTGCATATCATGTTAGAAGTGTACTGAGTATTGTCACACAAATTAACTCCGACAATACTGTGTAGGATATTTGGGATATGCCGTAATGGTATTACATAATTCATCAAATTCCCCGTGGGATAAGGAGGACAATTTATAAAACCAGCAGTGAGTGCTCAGGGTGCATTTTCATATTCTCTTTTTAAATCACAAAATGATCTTGCTGAGCTTTTTCCAACTTTGACTTTTATTTCCACCTTTAATTTTTTTTACCTGGCCGCGATCTGTTGTTCTATTACCACAGGGCACAAATGGGAGGAATTGTCTGGGCTAAATTGCAATTAGGCAGCCCTGAGTGAGGCTGGCACCAGTTAACTTGGGATATTGGAGTGAAAAGGCCCATAATCAGCCTTCGGTCATGTAGAACAATGCATAAAATTAAATTGACATTAATGAATAATTGTGTAATGAAAATGGAAGAGGAGAGTTAATTGCATGTTACAGTGAGTGTAATGCCTAGATAACCTTGCATTTAATGCTATTCTTAGCCTGGCTGCCAAGACTTCTACAGAGCCTCTCTCAGCAGGAAGTCATTAAAAGCTGTGAGCAGATAATGCCGGCTCGGTGAAACCTAAGTGGCAACAATATAACAAGAGTTTCTTTCAGACCTTACTGTTTCCAGAAAAAAAAAGGGCATGTAGGGGTAATTTGTACACATCTGAATGAAAACAGGAGACCATTCCAATCTATTTGAAGCTTGTCCACTTCTACTGGAAACTATTATCAGGGGGGTATAAAAACCCAAGGTCAGTGCTTATTAAAGGCAAGCATATACCTGCAGCATTACGGAAGTGCTGGCACCCAGCTGTCTGCTTGCAATGACATACTTTTCCTAATCTTGCAATGCTGCAAAGTACCACTTGACCCTTTTTGATTTGGAAGATGCATGAAGGGCAATCTGGAGGTCACAACATTCCATCAAAGGTCTTTTTTTAAAGTATTTTCTGGTTTTCTATATTATTAAACTAACAAGTATAAACTGAAAATATGGCAGTCCTCTAAAGGGACTTTGTTTTATTGTGTGACTCTGTTTTCGGAATAATTGCAAAATGAATGGGCTAGGTGGAGATTCGTTTGTTAGGCTACCTGGTACATAATATGAACGCATCGTTGGAGTTCCAGCTGAAATTAGGGAAGGTATATGGCTGGAGTGCACGAGGTTTTATTATCAATGTGAAGGGGTGTAGCTACCATGTGAATGGATTGGTGACCTATCAATTTAAGGTAAAGGCTATGTAACCAGTTTTATATTGCATGAGCGCCTCTTGTAACGATCTTTCTTCTCAGATCTGGAATCCAAAAATGGAGGTAAACCGTTCTCAGTCAAGGGCTTCTTTCCCACGAGCGTATATTAGCTGGACGTTTTTACGGCTGGCCAATATATGCTACGTTGGGAGAGATAAAATTGTGAAACGTTTGATTTGTGCGCCCGTTCAGACGGCATGGGCCCCGGCGTATATGTGCCGAGACTACCATGTTGTCGCCCCTTTTTCCTCCCTCCCCATTGCAGGCTCACCTCTCTTCTCCTCTCCGCTCTTTCTTTGTAATGGGAGGAGGCGAGATGGGGGTGGAGCTAAGCGCAGGCCTATCCCGCCTCCTCCCATTGATGGCAATAGACAAAGGGCGGGAGAGGGTGGAAGCTTAGTTCCACCCACATCCTGCCCCTTGTCCATAGCCAGCAGTGAGAGGAGGCGGGCAGGGGTGGCACTTAGCTCTGCCCCGCCCCCCTGCTATTGCAGAGAGCAAGCGGGGAGAAGAGGACAGGTGAGCCTGCTTGGGAGAGAGGAGAGCAGAGGGAGGGTGTTTAGCAGCCATGCTGCTAAGCTCTCTCCCACCTGCGGCCGCTGCCATGGGCTCCCATTGGAGCTTATGCAGCAGACGATGTATTCCGTCCCAAAAGATAGTCCTGGAACATAAAAATGCCCGGCGCTATATTGGGCTGGCCGGGCGCTTTTATATCTCAGAAATACAGTCATGTGATCTGATGCATTGGAATTCAATGCATCAGATCACAGCGTATATCAGCCGGCTGTCAAAACGTCCGGCTGATATACGCTCATGGGAAAGAAGCCAAAGTCTGATTAAGCAGAGATGATACCCTTCCTGAACCACATCAGAGGCCTCTCATTAGCCAAGACAAAAACCCCAAAACGGCTGTCCGTGTATGGGTTTTCTGGCTTTTTGGTTTTTAATTCCCAATGAAAATACTAATGTCCGTGAGTGATGTGTGAGTTACATGTGATGAGGTCACCTTCATGTGATCAGTCACTGGGCCTCTGAACTCTGCCCCTGATCACATGATGGTGACATCATTACAGGTCCTTCATTCCTGTGCACTAAATGAGAGATTACGGGCAGACTACAACCCCCACAAACCAACACAACCTCAGTTGCTATGGATACAGCAGTACTCAGTCTGGCAGTTTGAGGTGATGTGTGATTTTTTTCCTGCGCCTATAATGCGTGAAAAATTTTCCCGTCTGACAGAGCCCTTAAAGAGTCTGACATTGACTTGCAGGAATGTTGCCATCCAATAGGTGGTGCTGCAGAGATATTGTTCCATCTTCCTTATTTGCGTGTAAAAATAAGTCATCACAAATAACACAACTTAGTTAGTGCTATTAAAGATCTAATTGGATCTGTAGCACAAAGCAGCACATCGTAGAGTGCAATTCTGTATCACATCATAAGTTATAGAGCTGAGATTGCAGCATGAAAATAGCAGAGCTGAAGTTGCAGTATATACACACCTAGAACACCAGGCATAGGCTCCCAGGGTAAGGCAGGATTCACACAGGCGAATACCATACTGGTCCAAGAAACCGGATTCACTCGAACCGATATCTTACTCTTAAATTCAAACTCTTGGAACTGCTGCAGAACTTTTGCAAAGGGCCAAATCTGCAGTGATTTTTCATTGAGCTCTGCATGTAAGGGTGCATTCATTTGGTACATTCTAAACCTTCAATTGCGGTGTGCTTCATGAGAAAATTGCATCACAACAATGCACTTGTTTTTTCATTAGTAAAAATAGAAAAATTGCAACACACTTGCGTGAAAATTGTGTTTACATGTGAGTGCAATCCGATTTTTTTCATGCTCCCATAGGAAGTAATGCGCGATCCTTAAACAAGATTCACCCAAAAATATGACATACGATGCGTTTTTAACGCAAGCTAATATGAGAACCACATGAAAGAAAGAACCAAGAAATGCAGAGCTGTACAAAACTCAAGCACACTAAAAACGTGAAAGTAGTGTAGTGTCCCAGAACACCATCCTGGTCCCCTCCATAAATGTCATACATGTTTTGTCCTGTGTGGATGCACTGTGCAAGGCTTGTCCTGTCATTTCCAGTGTGTGTGTTGCACAGCTGCGGTGCTTGAGAGGTTAACTCTAATAAAATCACTGCCTGCATGTAAATGTATCTGTTTGTCTTGTCGCATGGTACCAGGGAGGTTATAAATGTGAGTGCTTGAGAGTAGGAAGGGGAGATCCATCTTGCCTGCTACAGAGTGCTAACACAGAGCCACATAAAAGCACCTTCAGCTTTCATGTAGGTGAAGATGGAGGAAGAGGCGTGATATTCCGTAGCGTGTGAAGTGCAGATGTGAATGGAGTGTGTCCCAAGATCTTATAGAGCGAGAGCAATTTCTAATAATTCTGTATAGAGGAACTAGCCATACCTGGTACGAGTTCACACTACACACTTTTCCTGTGTGGCTGTCCACAGTTAGGATCACCGCACAGAGGTACTTTACTGAGTTACACCCACACGCTTGCTGTGCGGGGTGTTTATTTTGTAAGCCTTCCTGTCAATAATTGTCTGCCAGAGTATCTGTGGAGTGACCCCTACCCCTCTTCCTCCTCTGGAGTGCTCCTAATCCAGGAGCGGTGTTGTACAGATAACATGGACCGTAGGACCGTTTTTCATCCTGTGTATCCTCTCTACCTCTGAGCTCTAACCTGCTGTTACTTAAAGGGGTTGTCCCGCGGCAGCAAGTGGGTCTATACACTTCTGTATGGCCATAATAATGCACTTTGTAATGTACATTGTGCATTAATTATGAGCCATACAGAAGTTATAAAAAGTTTTATACTTACCTGCTCCGTTGCTGGCGTCCTCGTTCCCATGGAGCCGACTAATTTTCGCCCTCCGATGGCCAAATTAGCCGCGCTTGCGCAGTCCGGGTCTTTTGCAGTCTTCTATGGGGCCGCTCGTGTAGAATGCCGGCTCCGTGTAGCTCCGCCCCGTCACGTGCCGATTCCAGCCAATCAGGAGTCTGGAATCGGCAATGGACCGCACAGAAGCCCTGCGGTCCACGGAGACAGAGGATCCCGGCGGCCATCTTCAGCAGGTAAGTATGAAGACGCCGGACCGCCGGGATTCAGGTAAGCGCTGTGCGGGTTGTTTTTTTAACCCCTGCATCGGGGTTGTCTCGCGCCGAAAAAACGTTTCGGCGCGGAACAACCCCTTTAAAGTGTATTGTACCTGTGTTTCCATGAATACCTGTTTTGTAAAGTTGATTCAATAAGTAAAAGTTATACCGGGCCCTAACCTGGGGACCCGAGGTACTATACACAAGTCTCTGTGTTCTTTTCTCCGCCGCATAGCATACCAGTGTGTGGGAACAGTGGTGTCATGAGTTATAAGTACCACTACCCCCATCAACCTGCTTATTGGCATTCCCTATCCTAGGGGTGTCGAAGCTGGCCTGCGGTCCTACTCTGGCCTTGGCTGCGTGTCATCCCTCAGGGACCAGAGCCTGGTAAGTGCCGCCGTGACAAGCCAACACTTATCCCTCCCAGCTCTGCCCAGTAGTCAAGTGTCTGGGGTCATCCTCTGGGGTTTTGCAGTAGCAATAAAATAGTATAAAAATCGTAGAGAAAACAGTCCTTTTTTCTCTGAACACTGGCACTCACCTGTGTGAATACAGCCCAATCCATGGCAGAATAAGCCTCGTGTCCACGGGAGCATTTTACCGATGTTTGTAAATACCCAGTCTGCCAGCAGAGAACGCTATGGCTGCAGTCATAAACAGTTTGACTCTTTTTCCTTTTTTATTCCCCACCCTGTTTCATAACGGGGTTGCATATGAAAACACCACCCATACGCAATGTACTGGGTATGGACCGCGATGCATACGCTGCCTACACAAATGTATAGGGCTCACACTAGTTATACGATTCATTATATGTACTGCAAAATGATACTAATAAAAACTACAGCTCAACACCCAATAAACAAGCCATATGGGAAAAATAAAAAAGTTATGGTTTTTGAAATTTGGAGCTGAAATTCCTAAAATATCATTGCATTCTTAAGTATCAAACAAGGCCCCATCCTTAAGGCTTCATTCCCACGAGCGCATATGCGCCGCATTTTCACGCCCAGGGCGCATATACGGTACCCATGTGAAGCATTAGTTTCCAATGCAGCCATTCACACGGGCAAATATACAACACGTAAATATGCCGGCAGCGTTAAAAATAGAACATATATGCGGCCTGCACATATACACTTAGCCAAAAGATAGTTCTGGAACTATCTTTGGCCAATATACACCGACGGGTCCCATAGACTACTATAGGAGCAGGGAAAATGAATGGAGGGGGAGTTATTTTTGCAGCGTCCAACGCTGCGAAAAGCTTACAGGTGACTCTATATAGGCACTGGAAGGCATCCCGAGGATTTTGGCAGAGCGAGGGTTTTCCGGGGTGCGGCGTATTTTTTCGCTAAAAATGAGAAAACGCTGGCCTTGATCACGGAAAAATTCCCATTCGAGCAATTATACGGATCAAGCGTGAAAATTTAAAAGCACCGCCGCTTATATCCACTCGTGGAAAAGAGCCCTAAGGGTTCAAAGACGTGGTGCCTACCATTACGCAGGATATGGCAGTGGTCCCCAACCAGTGACTCAGGAGCCACATGTGGTATGTGACATCCCACTGCATGGCTTACCATAGTAGCTTCCGGTTATGGCCAAGTGCACTGGCTACAATGCGACATTCACATTATCAATATCACTGACTTATCTTATACCCAGAACAGGGAAATTTGACGGTATAATAACATTGTTTCAAATTTTAAACTGAAATGTCAATTCACAAATCGGAAATTTATGATTGTGTGCTTCACCATGTTTCCTTTTTTTTTATGTTGTCTCCAATCAGGGGTGTAGCTAAAGGCTCATGGGCCCAGGTGCAATAGATTATCTCGGGGCCCCCAACTTCTCTTAACCCCTTAACGCAAAGGTGTAACTTGAAGCTCCTGGGCCCAAAAGCAAAACCTGTATCAGGGCCCCCAACTATAATGCTTTATTCATAGTACTAGGTTCCCTATATGGAGAAGAGAGGCCTTATAGGCCCCCTAAGGCTCCTGGGCCCGGGTGCAACCGCATCCCCTACAGTTACGCCAGTGCCTCCAATCATCAATCACATATAAAAGGTTGGGCCCTCTGAGTTAGGGAATAACTGTCTGATTGGCAGGGGTTTGGCTACTTGGACCTCCACTGATCACGACAATGGGGGTCCTGTGCCCTTCCACTGTATGAATAGAGCAGCAGTCGAGCAAGCATGCTGCTGCACCTTCCATGTCTATGGGACTGTCAGAGATATTTGAGCCCTGTACACGGTTTTTCTACACTAGTCCCATACAGTTGAATAGAGTTGCACCATGCATGCTCAGACAACACTCCATGCATAAATTGGACATGTCACTCCCAATATATCAAATTGTCGGCCTATTAGCATTAACAAATTTGAAAATTAAGGGAATGATCTGATTGGTTTCACACAGGGCGGAATCCTGCCGGAAATCTTGCAGTTTTACCGCAGCGAAAAACCGCAAGATTTCTGCTGGGGAGGCACATTTTCAAAACCGGCGGCACTTAGCCACGGATTTTGGAGCATAGAGAGGAGCGCAGCTGCAATGGACAAAAAAAAAATAGACATGCTGCAGCTAGGGAATCTGCGCCGCAGCGCCGGCCTCTGCCGGCTTTGCTGCGATAGATTGGCCGTCCTGTGTGGATGAGATTTTTGACAAATCGCGTCCACATGGTTGGCTAATACCGGAATTAGCGGCCACAGGCGAATTTGCCGCAGCGAAATTCCACACAGAATTTCCGCGACAAATCCACCCTGTGTGAACCCAGCCTATGGGTAAAATTATTTTATGCATGGGTTTCAGTGTCAATATTTTTTTTTCATTTATTGAAACATATAGGCAGTGCTGATTGTGCTTTGGGGCTTTGGAAAGTTCAACCTCTGCTTCAATGAAAACTCCAGGACTAGGGTCCTTATGGTTTCTTATGCATCTACAAATGTGACTCATGTACAGAAGATGTAATTTATCCCAGTAGTCAGATGTGCCATTGCAGTAATCTGGATTTAGAAAATATCATGAATAGATAATATACAGTATCAGAAAACGGCAGTGTGTATAAAAGTGCTTTTTTATGCTACCCTGCTTCCCACAGTTAAAGAAGTTGTCCACTTGCAAACTATGGATGGGCCTATCTGTAGTTGAATGATGGCAGTCCAACATCCAAGACCACTACAATCAGCTGTTTTCAGAACCAACATGCTCATGCACTGAGCTGATTTTTGTAGGAAGCAGAGAGCTCTGTTCTAAGTGTAGTGGCCAGGCTTGGTATTACAGGCATAGTTTTTATTCACTTCAATAGCAATTTGGCCTGCAATACCAAACCTGGCCACTGGAGCGAGAGTAGAACTGTCTGCTTCCTGCAGAAATCAGCTCAATGCCCAAGCACACAGTTTTTTAAGGCCGGCTGCACATGGACCGAACGGATTTTGCATGTGGGAACCTGCAGCGGAATCCGTCCCTATCCCCGTCTGATGACCCCGCGTAACTGTATTCTTCTGTATTGCGGATGGCCTGCAGATAGGTCCATCAATAGTTTGAAACTAGACCGACCCTTTAATTTGATGGGCGCTGGCTGTTGAAAGTAAACTTTTAAAATAAGATATACTTATCTCAATTAATTATTCATCCTACCCACAAAATAGCAAGATCATCACTGCTAATTGAGAAGATAGTAAAGAGACATGTTTTCAGCATTTTCTTGAGTCATTGACATTATGATATTAATATTGCTACAAAGTAGTTTTATACCATTTACAATTGCATTATGAATTTCTAGGAAATGAAATCATGTTTGCCTAACCTCTTGAGGACTGAGCTCACATTCAGACAACTGCTTAGACAAGAGGTGTCGAGCCCTATGTGGACTGTCCTCCCATCCCATAGGTGGTGTCTTCAATAGTTTTATTTATCATACACTGTATTAAAAATTAGATGATACAGGCCAAATTATTAGCCAGCTGCATCATGAAAAAAGGTTGACATAAACAAAAAACGACATTGTAATACACCCTGAAAACTTTATAAAAGTTCTCTTAAGGAGGGGAAATACTTTACTTTCCACACCAACTCCCACAAAAGACCATAATTGACAAAGATGTCCTTTCAGTGCAGCATCACTTAACTCTATGTACGAAAGAAAAATAATGCAAATAGTTTTTTGTGAATTGTAGACTTTCTATTAAAAAGGTAGACTTTCTATTAAAAAGGTAGACTTTCTATTAAAAAGGTAGACTACTGGCCTTTTCATGAATGCTCAAAAGCAAGACCCACCTGGGAATTCGGTTGTCTGTTCTTATCGAAACTACTAGTCTTTATCCTTGGTCAACGTAAAACCAGGATGGTTACTTCTGATTATTATGATATAGGAGTGCAAAACAACATGAAGGCAAGGATGGCTGCAGAACGCCCAAATTAACTGAGGGTACTTTTACACAGGGCAACTATTGGTGAAAAAATTGCTCAAACCGGGAATTTTGAACTATAGTTGTCTCATATAAACTCAAGACCCAACAGGGTACTGAGCGAAAAATTGCTCATTAGTCGCAGTGAGCTGAAACAAAATGACTAGTGAGTGACTTCTTGCTCAGTATAAACAGGTAGTGGTTTGACTTTTGTTTGTTCCCAGTGAATGGAGGCGGGCAGCTGGAAGAGATCTCTGGTGCGCTCCGCCTCCATTCATTGAATGACTATGGCTTCTGTGTGAAAGTATAGGAGTGATAATTGTTGAGACAGCTGTCAGCACTTAAAAGTCATCCCATTGAAAGTACCCTTAGCTACATGTGAAGTACATTGTATATGTTAGCATGTAGATGTTCCCTCTGGCTTGTAAAGAGCTGTGGAATAAGTTGGTGCTTTATAAATAAACATTTATTAGTATTTTTATGGTGTTAAATATTTAACTCGGTTAATACCGGTACAAAGTGCTGAGTCGGACAACAGTCAAGGCAGAGCGACCAAAGAAATACAAAATACACCCGTGTGGCATTTGTGTGTGTTCAGGTCAAGAAACTTGTGACATGGATTTAATATGGCTGCTTTCTGCACTAGCGTGAATATGTTTTTGTTTAGATGTAAAGTTTGTAGACTTTGGTGTAGTGCATGTGGTCCAATCCCAGTGGTAGGAAGGCTGACATACGATACATACCCCTTCCATTCTCCATAGCGTCTCACCTCCAATGTGAGTTCAGTGTATCTAGGGATTTTCTCAGTCTATGTATTGTGAATGTTGTGAACGTTTGGGACGAAGATGTCTATTATGGATGTGGTTGTGTTATAATTGTCAATGAGTGTGACAACTGGACTGTTGTGGTGGATTGTTTTGTCTGGGTCGTAGTACAACTTGTGTGTGTTGTTTTCTAGACCTGTCTGTTGAGTATATTTGTAGTATGGAATATGAGTGTCTGATAGTTTGTGCTTGTGTATTATTAATATTATTTAGATTTATTATTATTATGCGGCAATACACAGAGTCCATACACTGTTGTGGTGGTTCTGGAATTGCTGCCTTTTCTGATATTCTGGGGCTGGTTTTGGATGTATTTCTACATCTTCTGGCTCAGTGGGTGTGGTATTAGGTGTGACATGCTTGGTCACATCTGTGTAATTCTAGGGCTATTTAACCTGGCCTGATACTGGGCTGAACCTCGGTTGATTTTCAGTCTGAACTAACATTCAGAGCCTTGGTCCTGGAGTATTCAGTTACTGGCTGCATCTCAAGCTAAGTACTGCGCTTGTTATTTCTAGTTTTGGTTTTCTTGTGTTTTCCCTTTCCCACTCAGGGTGAACTAGGGCCCGAGATATGTGGTCAGAGCCGTCCTTATCAGGGCGATCACCCAGCGTTCAGGCAGTGCCCTTCCCTGTGTTTCGTTATATAGGAGTAAAAATAAAGTGGTGGAGCTACTCCATAGGTGGATGCATATAATTTGTTATGGATAGTGGTTAGAGATGAGCGAACGTACTTGTCTGAGCTTGATACTCGTTCGAGTATTAGCGTGTTCGAGATGCTCGTTACTCGAGACGAGTACCACGCGATGTTCGAGTTACTTTCACTTTCATCTCTGAGACGTTAGCGTGCTTTTCTGGCCAATAGAAAGACAGGGAAGGCATTACAACTTCCCCCTGCGACGTTCAAGCCCTATACCACCCCCCTGCAGTGAGTGGCTGGCGAGATCAGGTGTCACCCGAGTATATAAATCGGCCCCTCCCGCGGCTCGCCACAGATGCATTCTGACAGAGATCAGGGACAGTGCTGCTGGTGCCGGAGCTGCTATAGGGAGAGCGTTAGGAGTTATTTTAGGCTTCAAGAACCCCAACGGTCCTTCTTAGGGCCCCATCTAACCGTGTGCAGTAGTGTGGAGGCTGCTTTTTGCAGTGTTGCACATTTTTTTTTTTTTGTATATCGGCCGTGCAGAGCATTGCGCCCTGCAGTAATTTTACATTGTCCAGGGCCAGTAGTGGTGAGGCAGGGACAGAAGACATTTTTAGTGTATATGGGCAGTGGGCCTTTCCAAAAACATTTGGGAAAAAAAATCTATTTGGGCTGCCTGTGACCGTCCTCAGTGTACTGGGTGTCTGCTGGGGGTAGTTGTCCTAATTCATACGCAGCCAGCTAAGTGTTACAGCAGGCTTGCGCAAAATTCTTTTCTGCCTCTGTGTTGCCTCTTACATCACCGCTGTATTCCTGTCCACAAGTGTACTGGGTCTCTGCTGGGGGTAGTTGTCCTAATTCATACGCAGCCAGCTAAGTGTTACAGCAGGCTTGCGCAAAATTCTTTTCTGCCTCTGTGCTGCCTCTTACATCACCGCTGTATTCCTGTCCACAAGTGTACTGGGTCTCTGCTGGGGGTAGTTGTCCTAATTCATACGCAGCCAGCTAAGTGTTACAGCAGGCTTGCGCAAAATTCTTTTCTGCCTCTGTGTTGCCTCTTACATCACCGCTGTATTCCTGTCCACAAGTGTACTGGGTCTCTGCTGGGGGTAGTTGTCCTAATTCATACGCAGCCAGCTAAGTGTTACAGCAGGCTTGCGCAAAATTCTTTTCTGCCTCTGTGTTGCCTCTTACATCACCGCTGTATTCCTGTCCACAAGTGTACTGGGTCTCTGCTGGGGGTAGTTGTCCTAATTCATACATAGCCAGCTAAGTGTTACAGCAGGCTTGCGCAAAATTCTTTTCTGCCTCTGTGCTGCCTCTTACATCACCGCTGTATTCCTGTCCACAAGTGTACTTGGTCTCTGCTGGGGGTAGTTATCCTAATTCATACGCAGCCAGCTAAGTGTTACAGCAGGTTTGCGCAAAATTCTTTCCTGCCTCTGCTGTGCATTCCGTAAGCAAAGTCAGCCTCCAACCACAGGCCAATAAGCGGCACATTTAATTACAGCGTTCTGTTTCTGCACTACTGGTAATACAGCATGCTGAGGGGTAGGGGTAGGCCTAGAGGACGTGGACGCGGGCGAGGACGCGGAGGCCCAAGTCAGGGTGTGGGCACAGGCCGAGCCAGTGCGGTGGCCAGGGGTAGAGGCAGGGCCAGACCGAATAATCCTACAACTGTTTCCCAAAGCGCCCCCTCGCGCCATGCCACCCTGCAGTGGCCAAGGTGCTCTAAAGTGTGGCAGTTTTTCACAGAGACGCCTGACGACCGACGAACAGTGGTGTGCAACCTTTATCGCGCCAAGATCAGCTGGGGAGCCACCACCACCAGCATGCGCAGGCATATGATGGCCAAGCACCCCACAAGGTGGGACGAAGGCCGTTCACCGCCTCCGGTTTGCACCACTGCCTCTTCCCCTGTGCCCCAACCTGCCACTGAGATCCAACCCCACTCTGAGGACACAGGCACGAGTGCCTACCGGCCTGCACCCACACCCTCACCTCCGCTGTCCTCGGCCCCATGCAGCAATGTCTCTCAGCGCAGCGTCCAGACGTCGCTAGCGCAACTGTTTGAGCGGAAGCGCAAGTACGCCGCTAAGCACCCGCACGCTCAAGCGTTAAACGTGCACATAGCCAAATTGATCAGCCTGGAGATGCTGCCGTATAGGCTTGTGGAAACGGAGGCTTTCAAAAGCATGATGGCGGCGGCGGCCCCGCGCTACTCGGTTCCCAGTCGCCACTACTTTTTCCAATGTGCCGTCCCAGCCCTGCACGACCACGTCTCCCGCAACATTGTACGCGCCCTCACCAACGCGGTTACTGGCAAGGTACACTTAACAACGGACACATGGACAAGCACAGGCGGGCAGGGCCACTATATCTCCCTGACGGCACATTGGGTGAATTTAGTGGAGGCTGGGACAGAGTCAGAGCCTGGGACCGCTCACGTCCTACCCACCCCCAGAATTGCGGGCCCCAGCTCGGTGCTGGTATCTGCGGCAGAGTATGCTTCCTCCACTAAAGCACCCTCCTCCTCCAATGCAACCTCTGTCTCGCAATCAAGATGTGTCAGCAGCAGCACGTCGCCAGCAGTCGGTGTCGCGCGGCATGGCAGCACAGCGGTGGGCAAGCGTCAGCAGGCCGTGCTGAAACTACTCAGCTTAGGAGAGAAGAGGCACACGGCCCACGAACTGCTGCAGGGTCTGACAGAGCAGACCGACCACTGGCTTGCGCCACTAAGCCTCCAACCGGGCATGGTCGTGTGTGACAACGCCGTAATCTGGTGGAGACTCTGCAGCTTGGCAGCCTCACGCACGTGCCATGCCTGGCCCATGTCTTTAATTTGGTGGTTTAGCGCTTTCTGAAAATCTACCCACACTTGTCATACCTGCTCGGAAAGGTGCGCCGGGTCAGCGCACATTTCCGCAACTCCAAGACGGACGCTGCCACCCTGCGGACCCTGCAACATCGGTTTCATCTGCCAGTGCACCGATTGCTGTGCGACGTGCCCACACAGTGGAACTCTACGCTCCACATGTTGGCCAGGCTCTATGAGCAGCGTAGAGCTATTGCGGAATACCAACTCCAACATGGGCGGCGTAGTGGGAGTCAGCCTCCTCAATTATTTACAGAAGAGTGGGCCTGGTTGGCAGACATCTGCCAGGTCCTTGGAAACTTTGAGGAGTCTACCCAGATGCTGAGCGGGGATGCTGCAATCATTAGCGTCACCATTCCTCTGCTATGCCTCTTGAGAAGTTCCCTGCAAAACATAAAGGCAGACGCTTTGCACTTGGAAACGGAGGCGGGGGAAGACAGTATGTCGCTGGATAGTCAGAGCACCCTCATGTCTATATCTCAGCGCGTTAAGGAGGAGGGGTAGGAGCGTGAGGAGGAGGGGGAAGAGACAGCTTGGCCCACTGCTGAGGGTAGCCATGCTGCTTGCCTGTCATCCTTTCAGCGTGTATGGCCGGAGGAGGAGGAGGAGGAGGAGGAGGATCCTGAAAGTAATCTTCCTAGTGAGGACAGCCATGTGTTGCGTACAGGTACCCTGGCACACATGGCTGACTTCATGTTAGGATGCCTTTCTCAAGACCCACGGTA
This sequence comes from Eleutherodactylus coqui, assembly GCF_035609145.1. Lineage (NCBI taxonomy): Eukaryota > Metazoa > Chordata > Amphibia > Anura > Eleutherodactylidae > Eleutherodactylus > Eleutherodactylus coqui. The sequence goes on along the minus strand of NC_089839.1, from coordinate 255,816,282 downwards.
TAAGGAGAACCTTTCCACTCTCATACCCGAAGAGGAAAGGGGTTCGAGAGTGATGCTATACCACAGGACCTTGGCGGACAAACTGATGGTAACATTCCCATCCGACAGCGCTAGTGGCAGAAGGTGCAGTTCCGAGGGCCAGGTAGCAGGGGAGGCGCAGAGATCAGGCAGCATGTACAGCGCAGGCAGGGGAACATTCTCCAAGGCCTTTGCCAGCTTTATGGCTCCCCAGCAAGACTGTGTCACCGCTCCCCAGTCAACGCTGAGTTGGCGGGAGCACTGTAAAAGGATGGTGAGGGAGTACGTAGCCGATCGCACGACCGTCCTCGGTGACGCCTCTGCCCCCTACAACTACTGGGTGTCGAAGCTGGACACGTGGCCTGAACTCGCGCTGTATGCCCTGGAGGTGCTTGCTTGTCCTGCGGCTAGCGTTTTGTCAGAGAGGGTGTTTAGTGTGGCTGGGGGAATCATCACAGATAAGCGTACCCGCCTGTCAACCGACAGTGCCGACAGGCTTACACTCATCAAGATGAACAAAGCCTGGATTTCCCCAGACTTCTCTTCTCCACCAGCGGACAGCAGCGATACCTAAGCAATACGTAGGCTGCACCCGCAGATAGAAGCATCGTTCTCTATCACCACCATCAAAAACGTGGAACTTTTAGCTTCATCAATTTGTGTATTCTATTCATCCTCCTCCTCCTGCTCCTCCTCCTGAAACCTCACGTAATCACGCCGAACGGGCAATTTTTCTTAGGCCCACAAGGCTCAGTCATATAATTTTTGTAAACAATTTTTATACGTTTCAGTGCTCATTAAAGCGTTGAAACTTTCACCTGAACCAATTTTTATTTTAACTGGGCTGCCTCCAGGCCTAGTTACCAATTAAGCCACATTGACCAAAGCGATTAATGGGTTTCACCTGCCCTCTTGGTTGGGCATGGGCAATTTTTCTGAGGTACATTAGTACTGTTGGTACACCAATTTTTTGGGGCCCTCGCCTACAGTGTAATCCAATAAATTTTTTGCCCACCTGCATTAAAGCTGACGTTACATCAGCTGTGATGGGCAATGCAATGGGATATATTTATGTACCACCGGTGGCTTCCTGGCACCCATCCATGCTGTCGGTCCACACGGAGTTGTAACTCCATGTGTACACTTCTAAAGAACCCCAGTCTGACTGGGGCATGCAGTGTGGGCCGAAGCCCACCTGCATTTAATCGGACGTTACCTCAGCTGTGATGGGCACTGCAATGGGATACATTTATGTACAGCCGGTGGGTTCCAGGGAGCCACCCATGCTGTGGGTCCACAGGGAGTTGTAACTGTATGTGTCCACTTCTAAAGAACCCCAGTCTGACTGGGGCATGCAGTGTGGGCCGAAGCCCACCTGCATTAAACATGACATTACCTCAGCTGTGATGGGCAATGCAATGGGATATATTTATGTACCGCCGGTGGCTTCCTGGCACCCACCCATGCTGTCGGTCCACACGGAGTTGTAACTCCATGTGTCCACTTCTAAAGAACCCCAGTCTGACTGGGGCATGCAGTGTGGGCCGAAGCCCACCTGCATTTAATCGGAGGTTACCTCAGCTGTGATGGGCACTGCAATGGGATACATTTATGTACAGCCGGTGGGTTCCAGGGAGCCACCCATGCTGTGGGTGCACACGGAATTCCCATTGCGGAGTTGTACCTGCCTGTGACTATTTATAAAAAACCACGGTCTGACTGGGGCATGCAGACACCTTGACAGAATGAATAGTGTGTGGCACATAGGTTCTCCATTGCTATGCCCACGTGTGCAGCTCCTGATGGCGGTGGCACAGGATTATATTTCTCATTGCTTCTGTACAGCATTGTGGGCTATCGCCCCGCCCCTTTTAAAGAGGGTCACTGCTTAGCCGTGCCAACCCTCTGCAGTGTGTGCCTGCGGTTCCTCTGGCAGACGCACTTATAAATAGACATGAGGGTGGTGTGGCATGAGTGCAGCTGAAGGCTGCGCAGGGACACTTTGGTGTGCGCTGTGGACACTGGGTCGTGCGGGGTGGGGGGCTGGGCAGCATGTTACCCAGGAGAAGTGGCAGCGGAGTGTCATGCAGGCAGTGATTGTGCTTTGTTGGAGGTAGTGTGGTGCTTAGCTAAGGTATGCATTGCTAATGAGGGCTTTTCAGAAGTAAAAGTTGTTGGGAGGGGGGGGGGCACTCTTGCCGCTATTGTGGCTTACTAGTGGGACCTGGGAACTTGAGATGCAGCCCAACATGTAGCCCCTCGCCTGCCCTATCCTTTGCTGTGTCGTTCCCATCACTTTCTTGAATTGCCCCGATTTTCACAAATGGAAACCTTAGCGAGCATCGGCGATATACAAAAATGCTCGAGTCGCCCATTGACTTCAATGGGGTTCGTTACTCAAAACGAACCCTCGAGCATCGCGAAAATTTCCTCCCGAGTAACGAGCACCCGAGCATTTTGGTGCTCGCTCATCTCTAATAGTGGTACAATTGTATGTGGGAGGTGCTACCAGCCAGACCTGTACCTGTACAAGACAGGTCAAAAAGTACACAGTGGGAGTGTGAGAAAAATGTCTCAAGGTGCAACGACTCGCCTTGAGCCATTTTTCTCTCACTTCCACTGTTTGGTTACATAGGGATAGTGTTTCCCTTATTTTGGTTCTATCCCTGTTTTGTTATTTGTTCATTTGTATGAAGGCTGAGGTATATCAAGGCACAATAGAAGTTCATAGACTGCTGTATAATGGAAATGGTACAACATGGATACTTAAAAAAAACATGTCCATGAAGAGACAAAAAACCTAAATAATAATAAGATATGTCTTGAATACTTCTCCTTAGTTTTTTCTTCCATTCGTCTCCATGTATCTGAGCTCAGGCTTGTTCTGTCCTATTTATGTTTCTTGGAACTCCTCCATAACTATTGCTCTCTATAGTAGTAATTCCACCCCTTATTTCCATGGGGAACCCTAACAATTGCTATCTCAGATGTGCTTATGTGTTTTTGTCAAACTTTGATGAGCAGGTTGAAATAAGTAACTCATCCCTACTGTAAAGTGTTCTAGGGCAGTGTTTCTCACCCCCAGTCCTCAGTTACCCCCAACAAGTCAATACTTGAGGATATCCTATAGAGAGAACATCTGTGGCATTTTCTTTCAATAACTACATCACATGTGCAATACTAAAGCTATCCAGAAAATATTACCTGTTAGGGGTACTTGAGGCCTGGGTATACTGTTCTAGGAAGCCCTAACCAAGATCCCGAGGAGCAGATTAGGTAACGCTACTCTACAAAAAGTTTTAATAACTTAATATATACTCATTTGTCCATAGGTAAACTATGTTAATAATCTGCCTTTTTCTTATTTTATAATACACTTCTGTATTTTGAGAAGTCAGGAGAAATATTTGAGGACCTCACATGTAATAAAGTTAATTCTTATCATTTTGCATCTTTCTTATGCAAAGTCCAGACTGAAGAATGTTATGTTAATTATTTTCAAATCCTAGTTAAACGTAATGGACTAGAAAGGGCAGCATGCTGCTGACTCCATAATTTGGGAAGAAGCATTAATTTAAAACGTTAACTTTCGGAATACAAAAGGTAGTTTGTTCAAACAGTTCTCCCTCGGGTGTTATGAAAAGGCTTTAAGGCGTGAACTCTTGAATCTGCCAAGAAGAATTTTGAAAACCAGATGCAATACTGACCTTGTTAGTGGCTTCAAAAATATAACTGTTAAATGTTAATAAACCACATATTCTGTATTTGAGATGGTAATGGAATTTGGACTGCCTTTCACATCCAGGGGAATGTTCCTCCTCAGCAGGGTTTGGTCACCTTTGTGCAATGCCAGTAGATCTGTTGGATCTGTTGAGGAAAGGTTATTAAATAATTGACAGGGCAAAAATAAATTCAACTCACATATTTTTCTACTTGAAATATAAAAAAAATAGACAAGTCCTAAGTTCAGCCATTGTAAAAAATAATTTGTGTTGTAAAAAATACCTTTATGTATTTTTACCATTTGTTTAGGAAATGTTTGAGGGTGTGATGACTAACAAGTAAAATTCAGTTTTATACTTTTCAGGTTGACCATATTGCTTTTGGGCAAACCTAACTATATAATGCATTATATAGAGAATTACATTTCATGTTGCTCATTTTAACCTGCATGGTAGAACCATATGTTGTAACAACATGGAAGATCATACTGTATATCCTCAAGCTTAATGTTTTTACCTCCTAGGTAAAAACATTAATCCTGTGATGGATTTGTAGAAAGGAGATTTAGAGAACAATTGAGATCACATTGATACCAAAGATGGCAATTCATAGTATTTTATGGGCTTGTACTGTACCTTGGTGTGCCTGTGATTTTTATATGGAAGAACATAGATGTGTCTTTTGTTCACTTGGGTTCTATCAGGAGTCAAACCTGGGACCTCCTGCTCTCAAGTCGGCAGCTCTCCCTGCTGACCCATCCAGCCGTCTGGACAGTTCCCCTGCTGAGCTTAGCCATGATCTTGTATTCCTGGTCTGGTTCACTGTTCTGGCCTTGCCCTGCTTCTCATTAGGACTTCCTATAAAAGCCTGCCCTTCCTCCAGCTCCTTGCAAGATTATTGTGCTCTACAGCCTTGATCAAGCATCACTCCTGCCTACTCCTCTACTATTTCTACCAAAAGATGTATTGATATCGACCTCTGACTTCCTTCCCGACAAAGCTATTTGCCTCCTCCCTTTGTAGCTCGACACAAGACTTCTAGTTACCGACCTCTGGTTTCCTTCCAGACAACACTACCTATCTTCTCCATTTGTACTGTGACACGAGACCTCCAGTTACCGACTGCTAGCTTTCCTTGATCATTCTCTAGACCTGCGGGTACCACACCTATGGCTCCAATCCACTGACTGAACACTAAAGGTTCCTTGCGTAAAAACCTGGCATGCTCCTGTGTGTGTTGCATTACTAAGGTGTTTTGCAAAACCTTACAAGAGTAATGTGAGGCACATGGACTGCCATTCTGCCTAAATAACCCTATGGGGCTCTTCACATGACATTTTTAATGTACAGTTAGTATATAAGTTAAACATACATGAATAAAATGTATACAAACATATGCAATTTTGAGCCTACTTGTACATTTCTATAGGGTTTTTATAGGCAGACGTAAAGAAGGTTAAATGTAGTCCAAAAATATGCAATTTTGAACAATGTTTGACCAATTATAGTTTAAGCATATGTCACGCCATATTTTTTTAAATATATTTTTTTTTATTAAAGACTGTCATCATTGTTTTGCACCCCTCTCAGCGCAGTATAAGGTAGTGGCTGTCACACTGATTACAGTGATATCTCTGCTGGGTGGATATCTGCAGTAGTTTTTGAGAAACTTGCATTTTATCAGTAGCAGCACATGCATAGAGGACTACTTAGAGTAGTCCTGGATATTCAGGGTGGGTGGGTGTGGCTAGCCTGCAGCTCATGAATATGCAAGACTAGTTCTGTGTCTGGCTGCTACTAATAAAATGCAAGTTTATCCAAAATTGCTGTACAGATCTACACAGCAGATATATCACTGTAATCAGTGTGACAGGCACTACCTGATGCTGCCCTCAGTGAGGGCAGCAAAAATATGAAGACAGATTCCCTTTAACCCTTTGCAATCCAATTTTGGATTCAGGGTTTCCTAAGGGGTTTTCTCTTTCTGCCATTAAACAATGGTGCCATCAGCTGGCTAGAGCCAGTACTGCAGTATGGGACATGCTGGAGAGGCCCCCCGACAACAGAGTGGCTAGTAATATACAGTAAGAATACCCTACTGGACGTTTTCCGACATCAGAGCTGTACAGCCTTCAATCAGAATGTCTGAAGATGTCAGACAGTGGATGGGAAAGGGTTAAAATCTATACACTTGACAGATAGCTAAAGCTTGATATGAACAATCCTTAGATCAGATGTGTCCCTAGTATAAAAAAGAAATAAAAACCTGCACTGTTCTTGTAATAAGCATATTGTAGGCTGTGTGTATATTACAAAGTGTGAGCACATCTAGGGCACTTTTAGCTTAACCCAATTTTTAGTTTCTTGAAAAAAACATGTAAGCAGTGAACCAAAATGGAGTTTTGTACCAAGTTCATAAGAATTAATGAATGATAGTCAAACATCCTGTTATACAGTGTGATACAAATGCAAACAACTGGGCCAACCATATAATAAAACATCCCCGTCTTCATGTATCTATAATATAGTGTTAACAAAATAGTGCTAGCAGATGTAATTGCTCACTCTGTGTGTATCCTGGCAGACAGGCTCTACAAGTCCCTCTGATAACATATCCAGTAAGGGTACTTTCCAACTTCCAGTCTGCAGAGAAGTTACTTTTAGATGTGTCTCACTTGACCTTTGCTCAGTGAACACTTACCAAGAAATAATTACAAAGATAACCAGAATGACTAAATCCTTAGGATAAAACTAATTGTAAAGAAGCAGCTCTTCTAGCAGGCTGTTTGTGCAGACTGTACTGAGACACTGCTTAAATACAAGATTCATTGTCACCGACTCAACCTTACTTTAAGATGCAAATCATGCAATAAATCAATCCCTCTTCTTCTCGTTCTATCACTTGTTCTTTTATTCTTACTTTTCACTCTCTTTCTTTTTTTTTTCTTCTCCGGCTGTCTTTCTCCCGATTTCTCTTTTTCTCTCTTGTTCTTTCACTCTTAATTTAGCTTTTTCTTTTGTTCTTTCTTTTGCTCCTTTTTTCACTTTCTTTTTTGCTCTTTTTTTCTCTCTCACTTTTTTTCCTGCAGTTTCTTTTTCTTTGCTCCTTTTTCCCTTTTCTCACTCTTCTTTCACTGTTTCTTTTTTCACTCTTTCAGGATTTCTTTTTTTCACTCCTTTTTCTGTTCATTCTTGCACTCTTTCTTTCTTTTAGGCCTTCTGGAGATGGCCGGAAATTCCATGGTGGGATTTCCCACAGAATTTTCTTCCATGCCCGCTGCCATCCGTTTGCATTACATAATGCAATCCTGTGCACACAGCCGCGATTTGTCCGCATGAAAACATGCACGGAAAACAAATCACGGCATGCTCTATTTCTGTGCGGGCCTCACACAGTGACGCGCTGACTCGGCTCTGCGCATGCGTCGGCTGGGCAGCAGCCGGCACATAGAGCGGAGGAGATGCAGGAGCAGGTGAGCCGCACTAGTCACTGCAGGGGCACTGGTCGCATCCCACTGTGAGTATTCTTGCAGTGGGATCTGACCCGGCCGTCTTCAGGCGGCCTTACTCTTACTTTTTCTGCTGTTTCTTGTTTCCCTGCTCTTTTTTCACTCTTTGGGGTGGTGGAGGGTTCTCTCTTTTTTTCCCCCTTTCCTTTTTTTCCTCTCTTTTTCATCCTACCTTAGTGTTTCTCTCGCTGTTGCAGAGACCCTTAGTGTTGTAGAGCACTTTCATTTTTTGAGGACTGCGTAGACTTCTGGGCAATCCAATCTCAGAGGTTTGGCAGTTTACTTTATATTGACATTAAAAGCCCTTTTTTTAATCTATCCCTTTCATTCTTGATAATCTGATATTCTCCAAAAGAAGGTCTCATGCTGGAAAAACAGAAATGCATCTGATAGTCTAGCAACATTTTGTTACATATTTTAAGCTATTGTATCACATGAAAAGCAAATAATAGAACCTACTCTATGCAGAGTCATTGATGGGGTTGCCATGATGCCAAACTGTGCCAGTAAATAACACTGCACTGAATATTTAAATTGCATACGTTTTACATGAACTCATTGAGATATACAGTAAAAGCTAATAGTACAAGTTACAAAGCTTCCTAGATTTACTTTTCACCTTTTTTTAAAGATATATTACCCCCAGATCCAACTATTTTCTGTGGGACCAGCAATCAGCACTTTGTACTTAAATTAAGCCTAGAATAAATATGGAGAAGTCAGCGAGTCTGGTGACTGATTCAATGGCAGCAGATTGTTAGGAACACTAATGTGCTTTTAAAAATGTTTTGAATTAAAGCCAAGCATATTTCTTTTGTTTAGACTGAAATAAATTGCTCTAACACTTGAGTAAAATGTTTTATGTTACATTGCAAAGTTTAAAAGCCTAACTTTAAAAAAAAAGAAGAAAATTTAAAAAAACTTTGAAAATCTGGATGAGCAAGTTGTGGAACTCCATATGTTTCCAAACGACATTACATATGATTGCTGTTCACCATGAGTGATCGACTTCTGCGCTGACTTTTATATGGTTTATGTTGCTTGTCACGGTGTAAAAGATTATTTGTTAGAAATAGTTTACAATAGAACCTCGGTTTAAACCCAAGAGAGAGCTTACAGGTGCATAACAAGAAAGGCTACAATTCCTTTTTTACCCTATGGAAATCTCAAGATTAATACCCAGTTCCCATAGCATTTTGTGGTCCTGTCTCAGGAGAAGCTTCTGTTTCTATCATTGCCATCTGCCTGCCATTGTCAATTATACTCTAACCAGAGACAAGGTGAATTTTGAGAGATGAGTTCATGTGTGCATGGGAGCTGATTGTGGTAAGGTGATATTGATATACTGTAGGGGCACAAACATATTGAGCACAGAAGTCTGTGCAGAAAGTAATTGAACAGGGAGTCTGCTTTAATTCCAACTTTATGCATAATGTCGTCTACTCCCACATCACCGTAATCCATTCCCATGTTGTGAAGCCAGCTACAAATTTCTGATGAAGACACAGTCTTCTTATGATGATAGTAAAACTAAATTAAAATTGGTCAAAGACCTTATAATTATTTCTATGGGGTTTTCATTATTTCTAGAATAATGAACGCTTCTAGTAATATAATCCTTGAAGGCCCAGCCTAGGCAGAAGTGGAAATTGTGTTTCTTTTTTCTAGTGAGGATAGCAATGGAAGCTTATGTGCAAAATGTTACTTGGGCATCAAGCAGGCACATAATACACAATCTTCATTTTTAGTCTAGAGATCATACAGGTGTTTTCTGGTGAAGACCTGGAGGTCTAAGGGTGCTTTTATATTGCTAGCTGTTGTTCCAATTGTGAGTGCGCATCAATGAGATTGGCATTGGTTAACTGGCCTTCACACTGGCCAATTCAGAAGATGTGTCAGACGAATGATCGTTCATGCAATAGTTCATCCCCCATACACTTCATTGGCAGCACATTCCCCATTCACATGGGAGGATATGTTGTTCATAAGAATGATTTTTCAGCTGTACAAATGATGCAATCAGATGATTGATGAGCATTTGCTCATTCAAGGGATGATTGACTGCAGTTTTACATGGTCCAATGATCGGACAAACACACATTCCTACAAGCATTCTTACCCAATCATTGGGTTACGGTAAAAAGACCTTAAATTGTATCCCATAAGAGTTTGTTCGATCTGGCTTTCACCCTTAAGTATCCCAAACAGAAGTTGATGGCACTCGGATTAACTTGTGTTGCTCATAGAAGTGGCAATGAAACTTGCTGAATGCATTTCTTAACTGGCAACTTAATATGCTTGGGACATTAAAAAAGTTTGGTGAGTGGCAAGACTTTTCCCTTAAATTCATATTTAAGTATAGTTTGAACCAGGCCCTTTGCTAAGCCGTGAATTCTAGATCAGGTGGGATAGGATAGGTTATTGTGGGCATTTGTATCCCTGGTTGGCAGCTACTGACATTGGTGACACTGAAATAAATCTATTCTTATGTTCTTTGCAGACTCCATAAACATCAGTATTGTAGTACCATATTGGCAGACCAATTCTCAACCAGTCCCAGTATAGGTAGGCAGGCTCTCATTTGGCCAATATGCAATTAATTGACTTATGTTTTTCCATCAAGTGCATGAATAGGAGATGGTGAGTGCACAGTTAGTTTTAGTTAGGGTGCTGTATGAAGTGGTGAGAGACAGAACAGCATATAAGTTTTCTGACTGTTAGCCACACACCCCAGATATATGATATGTAATTATGGTAACCGAATAAGTATAGTGCAAAAATAAGCTTGTGGCATACATATGCACCAGCGGTCCAGCTGTGTTCTTCATACTCTACATGGAGCACACAGCTGTATACTAGCTGAGCGCTCCGTGAACAGCCGGGGTATGAAGAACACAGCAGTCGAGCTGTGTTCTGCATACCCTGCTTGAAGCCGGGTAACAGCCGGGCGCTGCAAGCAGAGAACACTTGGATTCAGAAGACAAGCTGCCCCACTTGTCTTCCACATACCCTGCTCGGGGCGCTCAGCTGTATAACAGCCGGGCGCTCCAAGCAGAGAACAGCTGGATGCAGAAGACGAGCTTCCCCCGTTCGGAGCACAAATTGATCACTCAACATTTGAGCGATCACCTTGCATTTAAAGGCACACAACGATTATCGCTCAAAAGTTGCTCAAAAGACATCTTTTGAGCGATAATTGTCGTGTCTAAATGGATCTTAAGATTTCTTTAGATGTATAGCCAGCTTAAAGGTACACAGTCGCCTTTTTTATACAGCACGTGAAAAGATAGGTCTTGCCCTGTCTTTTGTGGAAATACGCAGCAAGCTTCCTTAACCTTCTTTGGAAGTTGAAAAAAAGGGAGGGGAAGGGAGTTACCTTGCGTCCAATGCTGGGAAAAAGAAGACAGCTGGCCGTAATCAGGCATTTAATTGCCATTCTAATCCACGGAAATGGTGTTACTTGCCATCTATTGATGACCTACTCTGAGGATAAGTCATCAGTAGTAAAGTCTTAAAAAGCCTTGAAGGAAGTCTTCCAGCATATGATACCTCTATTAACTATTAACTGCGCTAAAATGGGCAATAGCCATACATATTTCTTTTTTCAGTACTGCCATCGCAGACAAAGATCTGTTGTTCTGCCCTGAGCACCGTATGCAAATTAGTACTAGATCCGTAGGCATTCTTCTCATTTCTGGCTGGTCCTATGTTTCTGCTCTCAGTCCTCCCCAACCCTTCCCCTTGCCTTAGATTGACAGCTCCCTTCTGCTTTGGAATGGTTACAAGCAGAATGGAGCAGGAGCCTTCAATTATTAGGGCAGGGAAAGGGTTCGAGAATATTTAGGGCAGAAACACAGGATCAGCCCAAGCCTAGAAGAAAACCCATTGGACAGTCTAGCTCTAATTTGCATGGCAGAAAATAACAGATTTCTTTGCTATGATGGCACAAATCTGATGCTGTAAATAGTTAATAAGGGTATCACATGCTCATAGACTTCCTTTACGAGGTTGGGCCAGGTTGCATAACCTTTTTGAGAATGTGGGGTTCAGGGTGATCAGCTGATCACACAAATCCCTCTCTCGGTACCCCCTACAAACAGCTGGTTTTGTCGGGGGAAAGTTGCAGCCAGCCTGACACTTTCCCTACCGTGGCCACCACAGGGAAAATATACTGTATTATTATAAATAGCCATTCACATGCATGTCCTGTAATAACAGGATGGCAGAAGATTCACCAGGATGGTAGCTAATCTTCCGAAGCAGCTCTCCATTCTTGGACATAGAACAGGTTCCTGAGTGGGCATATGAACAGAGGATGTCATCTTGCACAACCCTTTGAAATATGCATGTTCATAGAAGCATGTTGTGGCAAAGCAGTTCACAGGATCTCATGCAGAGGGTGTTAAAGCAGGCATTCTGTGTGCTAGCCAGCAGGGACAGCTGTATGGGTGTATCTAGAGGAGTTAAAACCTCCAGAAACATTAGGTTCCCTGCTGAAAGCCAGAGGAAGAGGCTGCTGAGGCAGTGACAGGAGCTGTATACAAGTCTGACAAGGGAGGACGCCCCCTAGACGCCCGGGTACAGGATAGCGATAAGGATACTCAGACAAATGTGTTGTATTCTGGTGTACATGCACTGTGTTGATGCTACAAACCTGTGCTGTGTGCAATTAAACCTGGCAGAAACCAGAGTGTTTGAAGAAATCCGGTCTCCTGAGTCTATGTGACAGTGGCGCAATCCAACAGAAGGAGATGGCGGTCCTTGTAAGCGAGTAACCCCCAGGTTACTACAATATTGTGGCTGCAAATAATCTTGTAGCTATAAACCAAATTATAATAGTGCAGTGCTCTATTAGGCCTCATGCACATACTATACTATTGTTCTATGTTGTGCAGATCTATAATATTGTTGCTATACTGCTATGGTTTTGTACTGTATTTCCATGTACCACATGAAATCAAACATCAAATTCCATTTAGAGCCTTGTGTGGCACAGAGTGTTAAGACAGCAGAAATGCAGTCTTAAGCTCTCACTTATGACTTGAAGGTTGCAAGTTCAATCCCCACGTGGTTCAAGTAGCCGGCTCAAGGTTGACTCAGCCTTCCATCCTTCCAAGGGCAGTAAAATGCATACACAACTTGCTAGGGGGTATGACCTGAAAGTGCTGCAGGATAAGTTGGCGAAATAACAAGATTTATTTCCTTTTTATTATTCCATTTATATGGACTTTTATATATTTTTAAATAATAGATTAAGAATAGATTATATAACAGAAGAAGTTAAAAACTAAAAACTCTTCCAATTTCACTAATATCAAAATATCAATTATGCAGCATCTCAAAAAGAAAAACAGAGCCGTATGTTGCATATTTTAATAAATTCAGTATAGTATATATTATGGAGTATAAAGGAACAAAAAGCACAAATATATTCTAGCATTATCTAAAACCAACATGTTTATTCATTTAGGCACAGTAATGTCTTCCAACTTGGCCAAACAATTTGTATTCAAAGCAACCTGTACTTATTTAACTTCGGCCTGTTGTTTTTCATAGCATTGTGATAAGGTTTTTTCTGAGGCGTCTGTTGCTCACCATGTGGTTCAACTTTTAGCATGTCGCACACAAAAAAGGCAACACTGCCAACTATTCTAAAACATGGCCATCGGCTCAAAACATCTTGTGTTGAACCTCACAAAGATGCTCCCAAGCTGTCCATGATTAAAAGAAGGAGGAGCCATAAGACATTATGATCAAGGCAAAAAACAAGTAAGGAAATTGAGGCGAACTGCTGGGCATTCCCCAGAGAGGTCATTATCAATGAACACTTGTGAAACAGCTGTGATTTTCACACACCGTTCTGCATTTTTTTTTTCTTGGCCTGTTTTGTACACGTATGAGGTTTGGTATGAAACCAGTGAGATTTACAAAACAGCTACGGCTTCATAACTTCAGGCAAAGTACAATCGAGCTTTGCGGAGGTCTTCAACACGATATTTGAAGTACTCGTGTTTGACAAGTTTGCAATTAAATAAGATGTTTAGTTAGCTGGGGAAGCCTTTTGTGGTTTTTGTCTTGCATATACAAAAGGCGCAGAGCACAGAAAGGTCTGCAGCTCGAAAAAAAACAGGAATTTGGCAAACGTTTCCTAAATCAGAGCAAATTACTCAAATGGAACAACAACAAAATGTGGATCTAGTCCTGCCTTTTACACATGCTGGCAGTTTTTACTATCCTAGATCAACTTTTGCCTTCTGTCATTGTTCTGTAGATGGCTGTGAAGTCGGAATTGCTTGTCTTGTTAATAAGGTCATTATGATTCATGAGAGGAAACCTATTTTGCACTTCAGTGAAAGTTTACCTGAGACGCTTCCAAATTTGACCTTATTTTTTTCAGAGCTGTTTCGACCTACTGAAGGGAGAGTTTGTCTGAATATTGACATTATTACACTTTGACTGTATTACATATATTGGTGCACTCTATGTTCTGTGTATGCATATACATTAACCTTCGTAGCAGTGAGAGGTGACGTCAGTCAAAACAATGTGTAATGTTGGTTGAGTATAATGCTTGTCTTTACTAGGGGTCGGGTTATGTTAGAAATGACTTTTAGGAATTTTTATCAGATTTACTAATATTAGTAGACATTGTCTAAAGGAAAACCAGAAGAGATTACAGAAAAGGTGGTTAAATGTTCCTAAAAGAAAATGTAATTCTTGTCTCTTGTGGATCCATTCGCAATTTTTTTTAAGTTGATGCTTGCACTGTAAAGGGATTTTTCCACCATAGAAAATCACTAGTGTGACTTTTTAGAGCCTCCTAATCTTGAAAGAAAAGGGGCCATTTTTCTTTGCACAGTAGTGCTAATGACCACTCATTGTGTGGGGTACTGTAGCAGAGCTCTATTCACTTTATTGGAGCAGTGCTGCAGTTCCCTGAATAATGGACATGTGGTGTGACTAGCACTGCTATGGTGGGCAGAGGTGTTGCGACGCAGTGAGAGAGTACAGACAGTACATGGGAAAATGTTTAAATTATCTTAAATACACAGTGTGAGCAGTTTATATCTTACAGGACTAAAAGGGTTAGGAATAGGAGTAAGGCAGTGTGGCTTAATAAAGATGTAAAGGGGCAATAAACAATAAAAAAGAAAGCATTTCAGCTACTAAAACAAGAAGGTGGCGAAGAAGCACTAAAAACCTATAAGGTAAAAAATAAATTATGTAAAAAGCAGATAAAAGCAGCAAAGATGGAGAGAGAAACTCTAAACTGTTCTTCAACTATATAAATAGTAAAAAGGTTAATATCGAAAGTATTGTCCTTTAAAAAATAATGTAGGAAAAATTGCAGAGGATGATGAGTAGAAAGCAAATCTATTAAATGTAGTTTTCGACAATGTATTCACTCAGCAAAATGAAATGTCAGGTTAAGTGCAGAATTATAAAGTAACCTCTACATTAAATATAACTAGTCTAACCCAGGAATAAGCGCGGAGCCACCTTAAAAAAGATTAAAATAGACAAATCACCAGGACCTGACTCAATGACACACACTCCAGGCTTCTAAGGAAATTAGGTAATGTGATAGACTCTAAAGTGACAGGGGTCTGTTCCACTGGATTGGCGCATAGCAAATGTGGTGCCAATATTCAAAAAGGGGTCAAAAAGTGAACCTGGAGACTACAGGCCGGTAAGTCTTACTTCTATTGTGGGTAAAATGTTTGAGGAGTTTCTAAGAGATGCTATCCTGGAGTACCTCAAGGAAAATAGCCATATAACTCCATATCAGCATAGGTTTATGAGAGATCGCTCCTGTCACACCAATCTGATCAGCCCCCAAAAGGAGGTAAGTTCTAGATTGGACCGGGAAGAGTCATTGGATCTTGTATATCTTAATTTTTCCAAAGCGTTTGAAAGTGTGCTATATAAAAGTTTGGTATATAAATGAGAATGCTTGGTCTGAGCAAGAATGTGTGTAAGTGACTGGCTCAGTGATAGAAAGAAAAATGTATGGTTGTTAATGGTACATACTCTGATTGGGTCACCGTTACTAGTGGGGCACCACAGGGGTCAGTATTGGGCCCTATTCTTTTTAATATATTTATTAATGATTTTGTAGAAGGATTGCACAGTAAAATATCTATTTGCAGATTATACAAAACTATGCAAAGTAATTAACACAAGAGAGGACAGTATATGGTTGCAAATGGATGGGAATAAGTTGGGGGCTTCAGTGTAAAAGTGTCAAATGAGGTTTTTAACACTGATAAATGTAAGGTCCTGCCCATGGGCAGGGAAATACATGTCACTAGAGATGAGCGAGTGTACTTGGTAAGAACAGATACTCAAGCGAGTATCGTCCTTACCGAGTACCTGCCTGCTCGCCTGCAAAGATTCGGGTGCCAGCGGGGGTGAGCGCTGTGTTGTGGGAGTGAGCAGGAGAGAGCAGGGGGAGAGAGAGAGGTATTCCCCCTGCCGCTCCCCGCCCCCCGCTGGCACCCGAATCTTTGCGGGCGAGCAGGCAGGTACTCGGTAAGGACAATACTCGCTCGAGTATTTGTCCTCACCAAGTACGCTCGCTCATCTCTATATGTCACCATTACACACTAAATGGGAAACCACTGGGAGGTACTTACAAGGAAAAGGACTTGGGGATTTTAGTTAACTATAAGCTTAATTAAAACAACCAGTGTCAGGCAGCTGTTGCCGAAGCGAATAGGATAAAGGAGTGCATCAAGAGAGATATAGGGGCACATGATGAGAACATTGTTCTTCCTCTTTACAAGTGACATGGAATATTGTGTATAGTTTTGGGCACCAGTACTCAAGAAGGACATATCAGAGCTTGAACGGTTTTAAAGGTATTTAGGCAACTACACTAATAAATGGAATAGGCGACTACAATACCCAGAGAGGTTATCACAAATGTGGTTGTTTAGTTTAGAAAAAAGATGACTGAGAGGCAACCTAAAAACTATGTATAGATATATCAGGGGAACATACAGAAATCTCTCCCATGATCTATTCATACCCAGGACTGTGATGTAACAAGGAGGTATCCTCTACATCTAGAGGAAAGAAGGTTTCATCACCAACAAGGAAGGGGGTTCTTTACTTTAAGAGCAGTTAGACTATGGAACTCTCCGCCTAAAGATGTGGTGATGACAAACTCGATGAAAGAGTACAAGAAGGCCTGGATGCCTTTCTTGAGTATAATAATAATACATTATAGTTACTAATTACTTCAGTAGGGTTGGTGATCCAGTGATTATTCTGGTTGCCAGATTGGCATTGGGAAGGAATTTCTTTATTATTAGCTTTACCTCATTGGGATCTTTTGCCTTCCTCTGGATCAACATTGCAGGAAAATAGGCTGAACTGGATGGACACAAGTCGTTTTTTAGCCTAAAATACTACGTTACTATGTATACTGGAGGACTATTTACATAATGAATGAAGAAACATTTTCATCAGAGTGGCCCTTTAATGATATTAATATATTCAATATAGAGGATGAAGGGGCATGTTAAGAGTTCATTTGTTTCAGGAAGAGATTTATGAAAATACCACTAGGACATTCAATTTGCAAAGGAGAGCATTTTCACAAGCAGATTCATGTCATACTGTACATGCACCTCTAACACTGCAGTCAGTGATGCGTAACTAGTAAGGCTCGTTAGTACTCACAGAGAGTTATTTAACAGTAGATTTTAATAATTTCTTGCAAGCAAACATCTAAATTTAACAGACCGTGAAAGGGAAAAGGCCTAGAGTGACAGAAAAATGCTCTCCAAGGCACTCCCTTTTTCAGGAGTCTGAAGGTCTTATAGCCTCCGTATGTGGTGTGCATGTGTATGTATATACAGAATGCATTCAGATGCTTGTGAGGGTTACATCTGGTAGTTCTGTATATCATTAATTTACATATTTGACATCAGTACAGCAATATCTGATTAATGAAATTATTTCATGGTGTAATTTCCTCTTGCAGCCTTCCCTAGGAGATGCTGCAAGCCACCATAGTAACACTCTTTAGACCGGGGAAGCCTCCAGACCATTCTGCCAATTCCAGGCTTATTTCTTTGCTAAACTATTGCACAAAACTCTATGCTAAGAATATTGCTCAAAGGCTTCTTGATATTTTGCCGGCTACCATACACTCTGATTAGGTGGGCTTCACTAAAGGGAGACAAACATCAGATGGCACTAGAAGGATGGTCGATATAATGGCCAAGAAGAAGAAAAAGGCGGCACACTGGACACCTTCTCTGTTCCTTACCATAGACACAGTGAAGGTGTTCGATAGGATTCATTAGAGATCTAAGTTTGCCACTCTGAGGAAATTGACTTTCAAAGGCAATATTTATCGAGCCATACAAGCCATATGCAATAGTCCATCAACTTGCGCCCTGGCCAATGGGATTTTATCCAAACCTGGATTATCTGCTATATTTCCTGGAGGCTAATGTAGCAGAGGTAAACTTTTTTTTGCCTTTTTGATTCTATTAATGAAGATCTAATTCAGTTATCTAGGTCAGAACCTTCCATGCTGGGTCATATAATTCTTTATAAGATGATGATCCTACCAAAGATTTTATATTTTTTCCACACTTTAAATGTCCCTGTTTCCAATTCTATTATATCTAAATTCTAAATGCAATTTAAAGGGGTTGTCCCGCGAAAGCAAGTGGCGTTAAGCACTTCTGTATGGCCATATAAATGCACTTTGTAATATACATCGTGCATTAAATATTGGCCATACAGAAGTTATATAATTACCCCCTCCGGTGTTGGTGTCCCTGTCTCCATGGCGCCGATCCAAGCCTTCTTCTGCCTGGATTAGACGCGCTTGCGCAGTCTGCTTCTTCTGTCCCGCTGAAGGGGCCACTCCGGCGTGCTCGTGCCGCACAGGTCTTCTGCGCATGTGCAGAAGACCTCTGCGGCGCGATCACGTCGGAGCGGGACAGAAGAGGGCAGACAGCGCAAGCACGTCCAATCCAGACAGAAGAAGGCTTCGGTCGGCGCCATGGAGACAGGGACACCAACACCAGAGGGGGTAAGTATATAACTTCTGTATGGCCAATATTTAATGCACGATGTATATTACAAAGTGCATTTATATGGCCATACAGAAGTGCTTAACCCCACCTGCTTTCGCGGGACAACCCCTTTAAGTCTTTTATTTGGAAGGGCAACACCCATATAGTTGTACTCTCTATATTTCAAAAACAAAGACCTAGAGGTGGAATAGGCTTTCTTAATCTATCAATCTATCACAAGGCTATCATAATAAATTAAATGAGAATATGGTGGTCCTCGGTGTCAGGTTCTAGTTGGCCTGCTATAGAATTAAATTTAGTGAGGCACATTTCCATACATCCTCTCTTGTTAGGTTACGCCTTTAACCCCAGAGACCTTTTACCGAATGTACTAACATTGAGTGCCTCGGTACAAGCGTAACTTCATATTTGTTAATGTGTTTTAAAGAGGAGGCTCCTGGATCGTTTGTTCCTCCACCTTTGGATCTACTCAAGAGTTATATCCCACGTATTAGAATAGAATACTGGTTGTCTAAGGATGCTAACTGCATATTGGACTATTTTGTTGATGGTAAATTATTCCCCTCTATAGATTTGGCTTGTAAATTCGACATTTCCAAATTGGAATTTTATAAATACTTTAGAATAAGGCATTATTACCTAAATTACAATACAGGGGGTGGAAGTTAAGGTGTCATGTCAGATCTTTGATTTTGTATTTGATTCCCCTAACCAGACATTTAAAAGCACTAGGAATATAAAGGAGGATGTGGAAGCTTCCAAGACAGCACAAAATTTGCATTGGCAGAAAGACTTTGGTAAATGCTTTTCTTTTGAAAAATGGAATAGAGCCATCAAATGGTCTCTAAAATCTACACTGCTTGCCATTATGCTTGAAGCGTACTACAAATTGGTGACAACATGGTAACTTTATCCCTCTAAGATGACACAATTTGTCCCAGGGTCCTCCAGTTTATGTTGGCGGCTTTGTGGACATACGGGCACCCTATGTCAATTCTTTTAGGGATGTCCAATTATTCACACATGGTGGAACGAGGTTTTTCAACTATTCATTGATATTACAGGTTTTCCATTAAAGGGGTGGTCTCGCGAAACCAAGTGGGGTTATACACTTCCGTATGGCCATATTAATGCACTTTGTAATATACACCGTGCATTAAATATGAGCCATACAGAAGTTATTCCACTTACCTGCTCCGTTGCTAGCGTCCTCGTCTCCATGGTTCCGTCTAAATTCGCTGGCAGCTTGCTTTTTTAGACGCGCTTGCGCAGTCCGGTCTTCTGCTCAGCGCGAGCCGCTTCAGTGTGCTCCCCGCTACAGCTCTTCTGCGCATGCGCAGACGAGCTGTCACTGCTCGGGAGCGCGCTGAAGCGGCCTTTCTGCACCATCCTCTGTTAGAGGAAGGTGCAGAAACTGGAGCTGCCCAGCGGAGAAGCCCAGCCCAGCCCAGCAGCCCCGAGAAGCGTCCCAGGTAAGTGATGAGTCGGGGGGGGGGGGGGGGGGGCGGGGCTGTCGCTGCGCCGGGGGGGCTGTCGCTGCGCCGGGGGGGGCTGCCGCTGTGATGGGGGTGCTGTCGCTAGGCCGGGGGGGCTGCCGCTGTGATGGGGGGGCTGTCGCTAGGCCGGGGGGGGCTGCCGCTGTGATGGGGGGGCTGTCGCTAGGCCGGGGGGGGCTGCCGCTGCGCCGGGCTGCGCCGGGGGGGCTGTCGCTGCGCCGGGGGGGGGCTGCCGCTGTGATGGGGGGGCTGTCACTAGGCCGGGGGGGCTGTCGCTAGGCCGGGGGGGGCTGCCGCTGTGATGGGGGGGGCTGTCGCTAGGCCGGGGGGGGCTGCCGCTGCGCCGGGCTGCGCCGGGGGGGCTGTCGCTAGGCCGGGGGGGGCTGCCGCTAGGCCGGGCTGCACCGGGGGGGCTGTCGCTAGGCCGGGGGGGGCTCCCGCTAGGCTCCGGAACCTAGCGCTGGGCTCCGGGGCCTTCACCTGGGCTGAGGGTCTAGCGCTGGGGAGCCGGGGGCTAGCGCCGGTTACCTGCTGTCTGGTCGGCGGCTGCGGGGCGTCTGGTCGGCGGCTGCGATGCGTCCGGTTGCCATGGAGACACAGCTGGCGGCGTCTCGGGAGCGCGCACGTCGGGCTGCAGCGAGCGACGGGGAAAGAGCCGGCGGCCATCTTGAGGAAACTTTTATAAGTTGCTGAAACGCTGGAACGGTAAGTACGAACCAGCTAGAAATGTCATTTACAGGGGGGCTTTGTAATGTATGTTTAATGGGGGGGACTGGGCAAAAAAAAAAATTAACTGCTTCCTCGAGACATCTCCTTTAATGCCAAACCCAGCTTTAACTTTGTTTTGGGAACTGAAACAGTTCCACTGGATGTTAGATTAACATGCAATGTACTGATATATTGTTAATAGCTCATAATTGGAGGTCTCCCACTTCTTCATCTCTTAAGGCACTAATAGAGCTAGTCTCTGGTCATTGTATCTGTGAGTGTTTATTTTCAATTCCCCTGCCTTTTTCTCATGGTGGAACCCATGAAAACACCATTTTCTCATCTGAAGAATCTCTTGAATCTTTAATCTTCAATTATAGTGTATATTGAGAACATTTGTTTTGCTTAATAAGTGAAGACTGTTGGGATTTATGATGCCAGCTACATGATATGCGCACATCCTCTCATTTTCCCCTTACTATGATATTCCAGTTAACTGGTTTGGATATTTCTTTTTACACTTGTTGTCAAGTTATTCCTCTTTGTCTCATATGCTCAAATATCATATTCAAAGTATTGTCATAACAGAGTTTTGTTACTACTTATCATGTTCCTCAAAAATTTAATAAAAAGTATTGAGGCAAAAAAAAAATTTTATAGTGTTTATTTCTGCTGAGAGTATTTGACAGTTAATTAAGCTTCCTGAGTTAAGGTGAAGTTCCTCATGGCAAGGTGGAGACCATTAATATAGTCATGGGGTGCTGGTCTGCAGGTCCATTGGAGCTATTATACAATACCCTCTACATTGCTCCTATATTTGGTAGCCCTGCTATTGGAGACCCCCATGTAATGTTTTTTGCTCCCATTTGGAAACCCATCCCTTCTGGTTCAGTATCCCTTAATAGGGATAAGCAGATCTCTGTACAGGTATTTGCAGAATTATACACACAGTAGCATAACTACCAGAGTAGCAGGCATAAGAGCTGCTAAGGGGGTGTACAGGAGTAGATGCTGAGCCAGCCATATACCCTTACTAAAAGTGTGAAGTGAACTGTCTTTCCATAGTTATGTTATGGAATGACAAGGTCATAGTGACTATAACTAGGACTTCTTGCACTGTTTTGCCACATTATGTGCTAACCACGTTTATTTGCAAGTACTATGAAGTTTAAGTAGTTAACAGCCTCCTGTTAATGTTATATTTTCTGTAATTGGGCTTGGGTCATAGTGTGGCCACTGAGCGTAGTGTTGCACAAGCTACTTTAAGGGCACAGTCATGTGAAATTGAAATCTGGTGCAGGGGAATGCCCAGGGTGGCAGGGTTGGTATTGGCTTGCTGAGGGTTGTGTTGAGAGGGCTTATGACCTGGGGACAGGGGCCTACTGGAGTTCAATAAGGTCTCCTCTTCTTCATAGGGCTTCTCTAGTTCCTCTTCTTCTGCCCAATCCAGCCTTCTAGGGAATGAACTAACACTCACAGTCCAAACCATATGCTGAGATGTGTCCCGGTCGATGCCACCTTTGATAGATGTAGAGATACATTGCCGTTGAAATAAGGACCGCTCTTCATATAGCTAAACCATCTGAACTCTCTTTATTGCAGAAACTCAAGTGGTGCTTGAATCTCTCCATGAATCCTGGGTTGGAGTCACCTGCAGACCCTTTGATTGTTTTCTGTTTTAATTACAAACATCAGCCTCTCTGCTGTACTCTGAGTTTAGCTCACGTTCTTTCACTTTTCTTTCTCCACCCTCCCAAGCAGAAGGGCAGGCACAACAGAGAAGTGTGTGCATAGTGCAGGCTACAAGTTCACCCACCCAACATACAGAGGGCATAATACTTAATCATTGCTGAACAGTATAATATGGAACAGTGTCATCATTATTAACATACACTCTTTGCAACACCCCTATACAAAGTAGTGGCAGTGAGCCTAAGACTGACTGAAGTATGAAAGCTATATGCCCTTCCCTGTGAGATTCACTCCAGTTATTGTTCAGTTAAATCTAAGACCCTTAGGTCCTGTGGGTGGTGATCCACTGTCTTGGCCCCTTGGACTATGTACTGTGACCTAGTGTGGAGCTGCAGCCTGAGCGGAGTTTCAAGTGTTCCTGATAAAGTGGGGTAGTTCAGGACTGTTACCTGAACATCTGCACAATGGACTAGTCAACTCCTGGGAGAGCTGACAAATGGTCTAAGTTTTGGGGCTTAGCCTGTTGCCCTGTGTTGTGTTCTGTTCCAGTGCAGCCCTGGAATTTAAAGGGTATTCCAATCTCTGCTTTTCATAGTCAAGATGGGAAAATGCTGCTTTAGCTATCAGCCACCCATATGAAACCCACAGAAACAGCCGAGCACTTCAGTCCAGCACTGATTCTGTATCTCTCATTGAAGTGAATAGGAGCTATGGAAACAGTGTAACTCAGGTAGCACATAGCATGCTGCATCTGTAACTTCCTGAGTTATGGAAACAGCATTGCACTCTGTGTGCTATGCTGTTTCCATAGCTCTCATTCACTTCAATGAGAGCTAAAGAAACAGCGTTAGGCTGGAGCACTTGGCTGTTTCCAACAGGTGGAGTGCTAGGTTTTTCCATCTTGGCCATGAAAAGCTAAGATGAAACACCCCTTTAAATGAGACTGTAACTTATAAGCCAAGCATCCCGCAAAGGTGTAAGAGGGTAACACTGACAGTGCTCCCTCTTATAATAGAGCGGCTAGCAGCTGCTGTCACATGTGGCCCAGGTGCGTAGCATGTACATCCCCCTGCTCCAGCCAGGAGCAGGAACTGGGAGTTTGTAGACGGGCCGAGCATCAGGGTTGAAAGGCATTTGCTGGCACCCAGCAGTAATGTACCTGCAGCGCTATCCAAGAGGCCTTCCTCCACCAGTCAGAGCTATGGCTAGGAGGAAAAGAGATAGGGTGCCAAGCACCATTTTCTTGTAGCCTTGTAGAGGCTGTGATAAGGGCTTCACCCCCATAGTGTTGTGGGTGGTAACATGGCTAGCACATCACCGCCCAAAAGACTGGGCCCTGTAATTTGGAAATGTATAGAGGTTTAAGCCCCGCCCCCAGTGACAGGTCCTGCAAAGCAATAGCAGGCCTGCAGGCATATTATAAAAGCAAATAGAGCTGCGTCACAGAGAGTGGGACATAGTCCAGCAAAGAGAGTAGCAGCAGCAGTGTGTGCTGCTCGCCCAGCCACACTTACAGAGGACAGCAGTAGGTTGCAGCGGACTGCAGATACTTGGGCGCAGGCATTTACAGCAGTGACCAGGGCATCCTGGGGAGGTAGTGTAGGAGCAGGAGTTCGCCGAGAAAATTGAATACATCAGCAGAGCCCTGATGACCCGGGGGCCAACACTGACAAGCCGCGTGGAAGGAGGCTCCCTTGTCACATGGGACTCGGTCCCAGAAGATTCTGACAATACCATAGATCCAGATACAAAGCTGCCAGACATGACTAAGTATGCGCACACATTATAGACTGTAATAGACATATGTTACCGTTTATTTCAGGATAGATGATATGCATTGATCTGTTGTACTGGCTATGCAAGCGTTAACTACTAGGATTAGTATATGTTGTGCTGTGTAAAATGTATGTTCCAGCGTGGCAAGGCACTTTACAGAGGCGCTACATGGTGAGGAGAAGTAACCGTAATCGTAAAGAAATTAGGGTTCGCATAGTACAATGCCATGGACCTTCGGAAATAAATTATGCAGTGCTCTGATGAAGACGGACATTTACAAGAAGGATTGTAGTGCCTTGCTGGACTGAGATTCAGAAACATTGTTATTGTGAGATTCTGGTTGAACTTTTGCAACGTCAAAGTTCAATGAACCCACCTATGGAGCGAAAATATTGCTCATCTGGTTACAGTTCAGTAAAGTTTGTTTTTATTAAAAAAAAAAAATCGGGCCTCTATCTCCATCTATCAGCAGCTAGGCAATCTGAACATGTGTTGCACCAGTATCCATGAGAATCATTAAGCTTATTGCCATCAGTGAGAGAGTATTGTAATATGTAACCATCATGCTAAATGCCCTCAGACATAGACCACAACCACAGAAAGTTAGACCAGTACTGTTCCCACCAAACTCTGAGGCTTGTATAGACTATGTAACCAACAAGATCATTACTATTCTGACTGTAACTGATACACCTTGTGCCTCTTCTGAAGTATGCTTAAGTTTACCACTGGTGTCCACCCCAGTTACTGCATCATCTTTCAATGGGTTCAAGAGCCACACATAAAAAATGACTTTCATACAGATCTCAGCAACAAAGGGGTCTTATATCCACTCAGAGGTGGGATGCAGCTAATGATCACTGTGGATGATGGAAGATGAGCATTGGAAAATAAATACTGATCATTGGCTGACCAAGTAAAGCAGAAACAGGCACAGGACAAAGTGAAAGCCAAAATCATAATCTGTTAACGCTGGGCCTCATTTCAAGGTTTGTCAGGTTACATTTTTGCATATTTGCACTACTATAGCTTTAAAGGGGTTGTCTTGCGGCAGCAAGTGGGGTTATACACTTCTGTATGGCCATATTAATGCACTTTGTAATATACATCGTGCATTAAATATGAGCCATACAGAAGTTATACACTTATCTGCTCCGTTGCTGGCGTCCTCGTCTCCATGGTGCCGTCTAACGCTGTCTTCTCCTTCCATGCGCTGTGCGGTCTTCTGCTGTGTTCAATGGAGCCGCTCCGGCGCGCGCGCCGCCGAGGTCTTCTGCGCATGCGCAGACCAGCTCTCCGGCGCGAGCACGCCGGAGCAGCTCCATTGAACACAGCAGAAGACCGCACAGCGCAAGCGCGTCTAAATGGAAGGAGAAGACAGCGTTAGACAGCACCATGGAGACGAGGACGCTAGCAACGGAGCAGGTAAGTGTATAACTTCTGTATGGCTCATATTTAATGCACGATGTACATTACAAAGTGCATTAATATGGCCATACAGAAGTGTATAACCCCACTTGCTGCCGCGAGACAACCCCTTTAATATATTTCAAGTCCTACAGTATGTAATAATAATAAAAAGAGGCCTAGAAATACAAGTTAGAAGTAAGTGAAAGGTCTCGGAGGCAGGTGAGACCTTGGGCAGGCTCTGCTATTAGCTCACCGCAGAAGAGGCTTGGGCCATGGGAACAGTCTCTACCCAGTATGTCACCTGGATGTGGAACTGATAGACATTAGCTTGATTGCACGGCTTACTAGGATGGATGTGGTAGTTGGGGATCTCTCATCTCACAGCCCTCTTAGCAACAGACACGGCTTATCTTTCAATATTTTATTTGGAACTTAGCGCCAATAATCCACCAGTTGGCTTCACCAGGAATCACAGATCTGGAACATGGCAAATGTAGAAGGCAATGTGGGTGTTGCCTCGAAACTGGTGGGAATCCACACAAACTAGACTTGGCTTCTCTAACCAGGCATCTCTTGCTCTTGGTGCTCAGCATGCCTCACACAATGAAGCTCACTTTTTTTGTCCTCAACTGTCATCTCACAACTGCGTCACAACACAGTGACCATGTGGAACATAGCCCCTTTTATAGCTTCTAGTTGTCTAGTAACTAGGCCTTTCTACCAGTTGCCTTCTCGCCACCACACTCTGTATTTGAGGCACATGCTCAAAGGAACATGTGACAAGAATAATGAAAGAACTTTAAAGGCAAACCGTACTTCATATTGGTCAATAATGACACCCTCTGACGCATGCAGCCTTTACTCGGAAGGCCTACTGAAATAAGCTGAATCCTTCCTAGTGCATTTCATTCCACAACTATGACATCACTGAATAGATTAGACTCTTTGAAATGAATACTACTTTTAACTGAGTATATAGATAATGCATGCAATGATATTCTATGTAACACCGGTGGTGAAATGTACCCCGGCATAGGTTTGACAATGGGGCCTAAAAGCTTTTCGATACACCTCTGCTTATAACGTTCTTCTGTATCATTGTGAACCCTAGATGAACCTTAACTCTATTACATGCACAATAAAGGAGGAAGAAAAAGCTGGGTCTACAACATTTAAAGCCCCTTTCTTTTAACCAACAACAAACCTCATTATTACCAGCACAAACTTTAACTGATTCCTTCATTGGAAAAGATAATGCCCCCCACCCCTCCCCATCCCAGAGTGCTACGTTGAAAGCAAGCTGTTAGCAGAAATGAGTAATTATTGAAGCTCTAACAGGCAGCTTTCATTGCATTTGATTACAGCAGCCATATAATCACTTTTAAGGATGTTGTAATCACAGTAGCAGGCAATGGTTGGCTTGTTTCTTATTGTTTTCACTCAGGGTGGAGGTAGGGGGCCTTCGAGAGAACCAGTTTCACCACCTAACTGCAATTTCGGCTGCAAAAGAATGAATGAGGAAGATAATTCAGCTAGCCAAATTATTAGCATTCTCCCCTCCCTCACACAGAACAGGCCGTCGGATTCAGGAAATTGCTGTTATTCAATATGTAAGCCAAAGGTTTTAAATGACTGTTGGGAAGGGACCGGCAAACAATTACATCTTTTTTTTTTTTCATGAAAAGAAATAATCTAGTTGAGGCTAAACTGTGCAGTGCTACTTACTAGGGCTGTTGTCAGCGGTTAAGTGAGAAGAACAGCTCTGCAAAGGAAGTTAACAGGAATAAATTAGTTGGATCGAGTGAAGGGAAAAAAAAAGGCATACTCATTAGTGTGATGTTATAGGCAACGTAAAAGCCTATCTTCAGTGCAATTAGGTAGACAAATGAATTGTACAATTGACTGATTCACACCTGCTAACTGCTGAGGGCTAAGCACAAATGTACAAAATCCACTCTTTACAGTTCATGCATACTTGCATAGTTTAATGGGAATTGCATTCCTAAATTATCCTCCATTCCTTCAGATTTTACTTTTGTTGAGGGATAAATAGGTCAACTTCTATTTCAATAGTATTAATGTGTCTGTAATGGCATCTACATATTTCAAACGATAGGTTTTCTATTTAGAAGAAGACAATGGCTTTTTTCACAGCTCTCTTTATCATGCTTTGCTTGTACCTATTGTCATCGTCTACACTATAAGCATTGGCTGATGGTTTATATGTGTGTATGTGAATACATTTAAAGTGTGTGTATGTATACATATTAGTTTGTATACCAGGTGTTGCCTGTGTTTTCGCTCCTACAGCACATTCCAGGAGGCTCTGTTTTAAATTTCTTGGCGTGACAGTAGCTACATATTTGGTGCATTTGTCTAATAATAACATTCAGATGTTGATCGTAGTCCTTGTGAGGATCATATTGACAACCTTCCAGCAACAAATTGGAATGTCTTGCCGCTCTTGATGCATTAGCTCTGTCCTTCTCTTTTGGAATTCCGGGTTGATGCTGTTCCGGGGTCTCTGCAGCCCTTAATGTCCTGGCTCTTTACCTCTCTTTTTTATATTTGGGCTTCATTATTTTCTGACGTCTCTGCAGCCCTTAATATCCTGGCTTTTTACCTCTCTTTTTTTATACTTGGGCCTCAGTATTTTCCAACGTCTCTGCAGCCCTTAATATCCTGGCTTATTCCCTCTCTTTTTGGATATGGGCCTCATGTTGTTCCAAGATCTGAGCAGCCCTTGATGCATTGGCTCTGTCCCTCTCTTTTTGTATTCAAACCTCATGGTGTTTCGGAGTCTCTGCAGCCCTTGATGTCCTGGCTCTTTCCCGCTCATTCTTAAATTGTTGGTCACAGTGTTCACTTGTCTAACGCGTTACAGTAATTTTTCTTTCTGTGCTTTCAGCTGGACTTGTCTGATAAGTTTCCATATTCGAAGGTATTCCAACACACATTTAAATGATTCCCTACAATGAATCAAAAAGCATCTTTTTTTAATGTAGATTATACAGTAGGCCTCATTTATTGCAACTGTGCACAAAAGTGTTTGTAGCTTATGACAACTGATTATCATTTCTTAATGAGCAACTCCGGCAAAAACACATTTTTTATACCTGACCCCTCATCTGATTGCCTTTCACACTCTAGAGGTCTCCTCTGTGTATTCCAGGTACTTCCATACAGAGCAACCTCCAGTCAGCCACTATCTTGGGAGTTAAAATTTTTACTTTCACATATATTCCATGATGCAATCAGCCGACTATAGCTAGGGTTTTACCATTTCACCTGCAGGGGGGCAGTGTAATAATCATTGCCTTTTATATTCACTTGCCCATAAGTATAGAGTCAGGAGGATGAGTTGTGATCTCCTCTATTATAGGTGTGTGTCAGAAGCTGTGTGATAATCATCAGTGTGACAGGAGATATTGTGTCCCCTCAACACAGTTTCTGTGGTAGGGATCATGTAATAGCTTTACACAAGCTGAGAATTGGACTAGGAAATGAATCCATACCCCCAATCAGATCTGAATTGAGATCACATGGCCATCCTAGGGAAAAAAAGGCTAGGATATTCAGACAGAGAGCAATAATTAACCAAGGTAACACTAGCTCACTTATATATATTGAAATGGATAAAAAATCATCGAAGCGTCCCTTTAAGCTTAGAATTGAATAATCAAGTTGTGACCTCTTTGCTTTTCCTATTTAGGATCTAAAGAATGGTCATAGCAAATTTCAAGTTTGTACGGCACCTGGAAGTTAGATTAGCTACATTACATAGGGGTCACTTACTTTGTGCTTAGAATTGAAAAATCAAGTTGCACTTTACTTTTCTTATTTGGACCTAAAGAATGGTTGTGCCAAATTTCAGGTTTGTATGACACCGGCAAGTTAGAGGATTATTGGCGAGTCAGTGAGTCAGTTAGGGAGTGAGTGAGTCAGTCAGTCAGTCAGTGAGGGCTTTTGCCTTTATATATATATAAGTAGATGAAATGAAATTCAGGTGTTGTATGGAAATCTGGATAAAACTAGAAACTGCATATTTTATTTCTGTGGGGAGAATACAGGCTGACTATGGACTCCAGAATGCAGATACAACTGAATGGAGACTGCTGCAGTATTGACATCACAAATCGCCTAGGCGCAGGTTCCCTGTGGCTGGAAAAAGCCTTAATAATATTCTTGTTCGGTCATTAATATTGTCCACATTGCGTTCTCTTAACATCAAGTAATTGCTGAGAAGCTAAAAAAAATAATCACTGCACTATTTATCATATTGTGTCCACTTGTCATAGCGGAACAGAGGTATAGAGTCTTAAATTTCAGCACTATGGAAAAGTCATTTCAGGGCAAAAATACATGGAGCGTATTAACGCATTAACCAGTTTTTTTGCTTTTCAGACTATTCAAACTCTGCGCAACTGCGCGTGAGTTTAAAAGAAAAAGCGGGAAAATACGTCCAGCTCTATCTTTCTCACACGTCGTAATAATGTGTAGGAATGCCGATAGTTGAAGTGAAACCATGGAAATCAATACTTTTGTTTCATCCCGTTATGTGGCCATGATTTTCATAACCGGGCTAAAACATTCCCATCTATGTAGGCCCTAGGGCCTCATGTCCACGGGGAAAATCAGGCCCGCTACGGATTCTCCATGCAGAATCCGTAGCGGGTCCCTCCTGCCCCGCGGACATGAGTGCTAAAAATAAGAATTAACTCACCTCTCGCACGCTCCAGATCTTCCCTTCGTCGCGGCTTCATCTTCTCTCCATCGCGGCCGGATCTTCTTTCTTCGGGCCGGCGGATGTGCATGGCACGTCGGTTGCGTGCCGCGCGCATGCGCTGGGCCGAAGAAAAAAGATCCGGCCACGACGGAGAGAAGATGAAGCCGCGAAGAAGGGAAGATCCGGAGCAGGTGAGTATATGCTGATTTTGGTCTCCCGCGGATCCGGACGGCTTCCATAGGCTCCAATAGAAGCCTGCGGGAGCCGTCCCCGTGGGAGACCCGCACAAAAATGGAGCATGGTCCAGATTTTTTCATGCTCCATTTTTAAAAAAATCACTTTTATTGACCATCCGCGGGTATTTATCTACCTGTGGGAGGTCAATGCATCCCTATGGGATGCAGATCTGCATGCGGGTGATCCGCTGTGGATCTTAAATCATATTTAGCCCGTGGACAGGATGCCTAAGACTGCGTATTTTTACTCCATACTTGGTCCCTGTTTTGCGGACCGGAATACAGAGCTAATGTAAGTCTAGGTATCCACTGTATTTACATGGCTGTATTTTTTACAGTTGCGTTTTAAGAATGCAGCGTGTGCAATGTTTGTCCATTGTTGCCTCGGTATTTGCATTCATTGGTATGATCTTCCATTGGGCATGCACAGATCTGTATTTATCCAGTAGAAAATAAAACCGATGCCACAAATACTGAGGCATATACAAACCAAACAAATGCAAAATTCTGGCATTGCATTTTTTTCCTGATGCTATTCACGATTCAAGATTAATAATGTGATATTTTTAAAAAAATTGAGCCTTTACAGATGCAGTTATACCAATTTTCCTTTTTTTTATGTGACAGCTAGAAAAGAGGGAGGGGTTACACTTGTTTTTGTCAATAATCAAAAAGTCTTTATTTTGGGGCAGTGTGTCACTTGACAGCAAAGACAGGATTGAAGCACTCACCAGGAGGTCCCCATACTCAAAAATAATAATTGCCAGCTCCTAAGCAGAACCTGAACTAATCTCTAAAGCTAATATACTTCCATTCCCTAGTAGTCCAGGTTCTTATTAATGACATCACTGCATCCAAGAAAGGCGGCAATGTTGAAGCGTTAATAGCAGGACACAAAATGAGAGCCTTGACACTAAATTTCCCTTTGCTCAGCACCTGGAAATGGTCTGGGCAGAGACAGGGTTTTCTAATGAAGGAGTCACCTGTGTCTGGATGGTAGACAACAAAACTATTGGATCTGCTCATGATAGTTGGCAGATCCAGTTATCCTCTCTACCAGTGGTCTATCTGGATTATCCAGAGCCTATTTGCCTTGTGTACATGCCCTCATGTAACCACTGCTCTCAACACCTCCTAACAGCTTGGTTAGAATGACTCAGATGGCGGACAATTCAAAATGACCATCCAGCTTTTCTCATTCCAATAATACACCTTCTCTCAAAGTTTGTTAACGGGGCAAAATGTCTTTGAGTGTGTTCTAGAGACATATCAAGCGGTCAACGATCTCTCAACGATAGGTCCACTACTCAAAGGTAGCCTCTGAAAGCCTTTTTATAGGGCAACGGGGGAAGCACTTTTAAGGCCTGTGGTGGCAAGACCCAGTGTCTAATCAGACCCCAGATGTAACTTTTTACTTTCTACCTAGGTGCATTATTTTTGTCAGAGAGTATAATTTAACATGTTTAAGCCAAGAGCAAAGCTGAGGTTGACTTTATCATTTGTTTGCGATAACATTAATAATATGAGATAACATCATTATCACAACTTGGAATGATCACAAAGCACAAACTACGCAGATTCAGAAGTGAATTACAAATTCAGCTCTGCCACATCTGTAGTTACTGGGCAATAAGCAGCTGATTTGGGAAGCAAACATAAAGAAATCCAATGTTGAATCAGAATGTATTAATGTTTCTTGTATTGCTTTTATGCTTCATCTGGGCTATAGAAATGGGATATGAACACCTCCAACAGAGGAGAGCTAAAGAGTGTCTGAAAATTGCAATGTTCGGTATTGTCTATCTACACTTAAAGAACCCTGCAGGAATCTGTCTATTCATTTTGCTATTCATTTTATTTGTAATTGGGCCATGGGCTGGAAGGATTAATTACATTTAAGCTGTAGGAGTTATTAGAGAACAGAAATGAGAAAACGTTAACTAACAAACCAGGCACTAACTGAAAGTTAATGGTATGTGTAGAAGAGTGAAATATAGCGTTTACAGAAACCATTTGTCTTGTCCTGGAGAAAGTATAAAATGCACAGCATGACTATGTTCCTCAGTGCCAAACCTCAATGAAAGCTTAAATGTAAATGATGTGAAAGTTTCCATCCTGGCTTAAGTCCGCACTATGAGTGCCATCCAAGAAGGTGAATTACTATTTTCAGAACTTATGGGAGGTTTTTGTAAATCTTAGGAAGAAGCTGCTGAGAAATCTTTAGCATATACTTGGTAATCTTGATCAGCCTACAAATCCTTGCAAAGTCAGTGGCATGCTTTGGAGAGTGGTCATTGTAACAGATACAGAAATGTATCACAAATTGGCAATGGATTAACCCATTAATATTTGCATTAGTGCACTTATAAAATAATTGCATCAATGCTACCTGGCAATCTGGACCTTAGAAGATGAACATGAGCAGAAACAATAGGAAATTACTTCAGTAAACTTTAGTTGACCTAAATTAGCAAAGACCCTAAACATTGATTTCTAAGTTAATGGGATTGCCTAACATTAATTAAAGAAAGGGTTTACCTTTTTCCAGAAACAGTGATGCTCTCGTTCATGGCCAGTGCCTGTTATTAGTGCGCAGTGAATAGTGATGAGCTGCAATTCCAGACATAATCCCTGTTATAGCTGGAGAAAGCAGAAACAGTCTTCAAATCTTGGAAGCCATTTTAACGATACATATATAGCTATGCAGCAGTTGCCTTTACTATTTACTAAAGCATAATTTTTAATATGTTTTAGACACAAGTAAAAATGCATTTCTAATGCAAGAAAACATCTGTTTTGAAGGAATTGTAATGTAGTTGTTAGTGTTTAGTGAACCAAAACAGCAGAACCATGTTTTGGGTTGAACTTTGCTAAAAGTTTGGTTCAGCACGAAACTGAACCTCAAGTGGTTTGTCTAGCTCGAACCCACTAAAAGAAGAAGGGAAGAAAAGAAAAAAGAGGATCGAGAAGGAAAAGGAAGAAAGGAAAAGAGGAAGGAAAAAGGAAGAAGAAAAAGAACAAGGAAAAAAGATTTTCCCGTCTTTTTCCTCCTCTTCTCTTTCGTTTTCTTTTTCTTCTATTTCCATTTCCTTCTCTGCTCTTTCCTTTTCCTTTTTTTTGCTTTCCTTTTCCTTCTCTTCTCTTTCCTTCACATTCTCTTATCTTTCCTTTTCTTCTCTTTCCTTTCCCCCCTCTTTTATTTTCATTATCTTCTCTTTCCTTCTCCTTTTCTTCTTTTTCTTTTTCCTTGTTTTCCTTTTCTTTTCTTTACTTTTTCTGCTTTTCTTTTTCCTTTTCCTTCTCCTCTCATTCCTATTTTTTACTTTCCTTTTCTTTTCTTTCCTTTTCATTCTCTTATTTTTCCTTATCCTTCTCTTCTCCTCCCTTTTCTTTTTCTTCTTTTTCCTTTTCTTTTCTTCTCTTTAATTTTCCTTTTCTCCGTTTTCCTTTTCCTGCTCTTTCCTTTATTTCTCTTTCCTTTTCATTCTCTTCTTTTTCCTTTTCCTTCTCTTCTCCTTCCTTTCCCCTTTCTTCTCTTTCATTTTATTTTTCTTCTCTTCTTTTTCTTTTGCTTCCTCTGCTGGTCAGAAGCATGTGACCATTGTCACTAATTAGAGGCCACAGCATCACGACCCCAAACAACTGGCATCATGGTGGCCAAGATATGAGTGCTGATGCCACGAACGCTGATGGTGACGCCTCTGATTGGCCGCAGCGGT
Source organism: Eleutherodactylus coqui (assembly GCF_035609145.1). NCBI lineage: Eukaryota > Metazoa > Chordata > Amphibia > Anura > Eleutherodactylidae > Eleutherodactylus > Eleutherodactylus coqui. The sequence continues at coordinate 255,782,210 of NC_089839.1, read as the reverse complement.
CACGTGCTTCCGCCCAGCCTATCTACCCGGAAGCCACCCACAATGGCAGCTCCGACTGTCAGCTGCCTCCCAGGGCCCCAGGAGAGGTGAGTATACCCTTGTTTGTTATTTTAGGCTGGGTACTGCTGGGAGACGGAGTTTTGTTTAATGACACCACCCTTTTAATTAATTTACCACCATCTATATGGGTATAAAAACAGTATGTGGCTAAAGTGTTTTAAAACTTATATTGTCTGCATCATTTAAAGAAATGTAGGACTTTTTGTGCATGCAGACTTACCTATTGTCTTTACTTTACCCTTGAGTGGATTTTTGTTCCAAGTTAAAAGATAGGTATTTTGGTTAGTCAGCCATGAAAGACTAGGAGCCCCCATCAGGAAATACTATTCTCTTTCGACTAATGAGGAACAATTTGAATTTAGGAGGCACATCCACACTGGGATGGTAATTATATAACACAAAGAGGAAATGTCTGGTTCATAGAATTTCCCTCCCAGGCTATGCTCTCTTGCTCTACGTAATGACAAAGACATACAATAAACAAAATGAATTGAATGTCACTTTTTTTTTTAATATGGCCAACGTATTCTAAAGCCTGTGGCATAACAAGAGTACTTATAGCTGTTTTAAGGACTGAACATATAATGTCTCCAATAATGCAAAAATGGGCTGTATTAAGGAAAGGTTTTCCAAATTTCATAAAATAACTGCCAGTAGGCTCCAAATTATTGAAAATAAGAAGCCATAGCGTACCGACCCTAACCTCCTCAATTCTTGTGCTATGGTCCTTATTTGTGCATTATTTACACCTTGGCATGTCAATCTCCTATCATGTGCTGCGAATTACTAGTGACATAGGTGGATGCACCCAGAGGCATAACTTGAATCTTCTGGGCCCCAATGCAAAATCTGTAACAGGGCACCCAAATATAATGCTTTATATATGGTACTGGGCTTTCTATATGGAGAAGAGAGGCCTTACAGGCCCTCTAAGGCTCCTGGGCCCGGGTGCAACCGCATCCCCTGTAGTTACACTCTTGGATGCACCACTGCAGTCAGTGATTGGTACTGCAGACATATATATGAGCAGGAAACATTTTATGGGTGAAATGGTGTAAAATAAAAAAATGTAGTGCCTCACAGTTTATTTTAAGCAACGTGGTGCCTGTTGGGGCTTATTTAGAACGCTTCATATGCTTCACACAAAGCTATGAGTAAAGACACAGCATTTCTCTCTGCATTTTTGCAGGCGTTATTTTGACCTTTCGGCCAGATGATTTTTGTAAGTCAGTAGGGAATAATGAAAGAGTTCAAACCGTATATTTTGTAGCCCTTTTGTGTTGTGCATTTGTTTTTTTCCAAAACGCAGCGTTATCTATGTATGGGATAATGCATTTTTCAGCAAACTTTTCTTTTTTAAATTAGCCCCCCAAAGCCACAAAAGTGTATATGTGTGAAGGAAGTCTAAAGGATACAGCAATCTTGGGGTGTTGAGGCAACAGTTATTTTCCTTTTCATTTTTGCATTCCTATATTCAGAGAGCCATTCCTTTTTAATTTTACCATCCATGTATGAGTTCTTGCTTTTTTAGTGATACGAGTTAGAATTTCTAATGGCACCATTTTGGGCATTTTAGTGATATCATTCTGAAGGTTTTTGTTACAACAGACTAGCCTAGCCAAGGTCTTACATGACAAGATCATGTTAGACTAGTCAAGCTGTGTAAGGTACACACAAAGGCAATGGAAGGGAATTGAAAGAGGACAAGTAATGATGTAGACACAAATGGAACTAACGGAATGAGAAATAGGGATAGGTTTGGAGAGGTAGGGAAAATTCTCCCTGTACTAACCCTGGCCAGCTCTGCATAACAGCTGCCTACCTGCCCTGAGAAGGGCAACACAGCATCCAGAACCTAGGAGTATTGTCTGTTCACTTGCACTTTTTTCCACCTAGAGTTACACACTTAGGAAGCAAGAGAAATTAAAGCAACCCTCTGGGCCTAGAGAAACCAATATGGCCAAATTGCTTCTATGACTACCTGTTGCACACTGTGCATAGTATGCATTGGTAGTCTTAGACACCACATGCTGCTCTGACTGGCCAGCACTGCTCATACGGGCAGCACTGGGTAATTAAAGCAGTGCGTAGTGGCTTAGTAACCTTTCACTTGGGAAGAAATTGTCAGCAGGACTCCAATCCTGGGTATTGCAGCAGCGTGCCAGCTGTAATATACAGTGGATAGCCATAGTTGATAGTTTGGACTTGTGATTTTGCAAAAAGATTAGTAACTGAGAGATTTCAATAAAAATGTGTATTCCACATGAAATAACAAATATGGAGCATCTTTTCTTAGAACCCTATATTGTGCCTTTCCTCTGTTATACCTCCTGAATATTTATGAATAAACTGACAACTGGGTGTTACCACTCTCCTCATAAAAGTGATGGGTTTCATGAGGAGTACAAGTATTTACCAAAAAAGACATGTCAGGAGAGTTGAAAGTTTCTCTGTAACCACTTTGTGACTGCCCACTGTAAATTTACATCGCTGTTTTCTGACTTCTGTGCAGCAGCGATGTAAATTTATGTTCTCCAATCTGCAGGTGAATGTGTGCTCTTGAGTGGGGGAAACACCCAAAACAGACTATTACTAACAGCCCGCAGTTCAGGGGCTGTCATCATAACTTAATTGGTTCAACTTCCGATGATGTCATCAGACTAAGAGCCACTCAGAGTGCACTGCAGGGAATATTTGTTTTAGTAACAAACTTTCCTAGTATTTCTTCCTCTCTCTCTCATGCTATTGTCAGTCAGAGTTAGCGTATTAGGCTTTCAGCACACTGGCATATCTGGTGGCATATCTGTTCATATTATCATAGGCTATGGGGCTATGCAGGTTTATGGCTTTTCGCATAAAAAAAAACTCATTGCATGCCCTATTCCTGTTGGAATCACAGATGAAAAATGGTACATGCTAATGCATGAATAAGAACTCTGTTTGCATGGCATAAAATTGTCCATGTGCTGTCCGGTATGGGATGTGCCGGAGCCTCTTAGACACAACTCACACACATGGTACGTGTGGGTATTAGTGTACCTTGACGCCACCAGAAGTTAGGGGTTTGACAGGAGAAACACCCCTCTCACATGCCTAACTGCCAATTGGCGGCATTCGTCAAGGTACTTTAAGGTCCTTTATCAGCCTGTGCATACAGTTCCCAGCTGCAGCTCCCCTGGCAGCAGCTCTGTGCCTCCAGTTTAGTAGCCACCGGTGAGTGATTTCAGCCTCCCTCCCCATTGTCACCAGGGGTCTGTGGACAGCACATGAAAGCCCGCGGCTGCACATTCAAGCATGGCGGCGGCGCCACTGGTGAAGCCATACTTACAGCTGCGGGGTCCCTGCAGTGCCAACAGCCGCACATCAGTGCACAGCGGCGACTGCAGTCCGGAGTGTCCTCAGAGGTGACAGTCGCACAGGGCTGAACATCAGCGATGGAAGAGTCCCACCATCGGCATCTGCCCAGTAACTCCAGCCGCACATCGGTGTACAGAGGCCACTGCACTCCGGGGTCAACTCTAAGGCCACAGCTGCAGAGGGCTGAATTGCGGGGATGGGTGAGTTCCAGCAGTGGTGTCCAGCCACCGCCGACTGCCTCCTCCCATCAGTGCACAGTGCCGAATGCACTCCGCGTTGTCCTCAGTGCCGCCAGCCACACTGCGAACCACAGCGGGAACGGCAGACATAGAGAGATGTGGGATCCTGCCACGGGCAGACATGGGAGCACACATTTACACTGGCACCCACCAGGGACAGTGGCCTGAATATACCCACTCCGGTCCCCAAGCAGCCTAATGAATCCACTTACTACACTGGCCTGACAGCTAAGTCCTCACAATGACCATGCTAAAGGACCTTAACAAACCTTGACGAATGCAGCCAATCAGGAACTAGGGGTGTGACAGGAGTGTTGCCCTGTCAAATGCCTTGATTTCTGGTGGCGTCAAGGTACACTAATACCGTACGTGTGCATCCAGCTTTAATGAGCTTGTGTTAGATTAAAATAACATGGCTGCTTATTTCTAGAAACCATCCCATATTTGTCCATGAGTTAAATGTGATTGTTCTCAGCAAGAGAATCGACGTAATCTTGTAGATATGATACCATTTAATGGCTAACAAAAATACATGATGTAATAATAGCGAGCTTGCGAACCAACGCAGGGTTCTTCTTCAGGCTTATGGATTGGATCTGAAGAGGCATGGATATTTATACACACTTATAACATACATACTTATGACAAGGCACAGATATGGATGTGATTGGTTCGCACTTAAAAGGAATTCTGCAACAGCAAACAAACTTTTTTTGTCTAGGCACTGATAGCGGAGTGAAAGTTTTATGGTCCCTAAATTACTGTTGAAGGGGGGGAGATCAGCAGGCTTGAATTGCTGCAAGAGGTACACAAACATTTTTAGCTAAACACTGATAAGGCTAACACGGCACCAGATCTTTGTTTTCATTGTCCATGAGTTGTGATTCTGCTTCTGAATGGAATGTATCTATGCCAGCAGCACTCACCGGTAGCCCGGCAGTGTTGGGTAGATAAACTTTAAGATGCACACCAGACACGGAGCCCGATTCAGGTCCAAAATATCAGTACATTTTCGAATATATGAATCTGACAGCATAAATGGTGCACTCTAACCCCCAAGACCGGATTCTTCATTCCTCCACAAATGTAATATTTCGGCTTGTTTTAAGCCTTTATCAAACTGTTCAAATGTGCCCAGATTGAGTCTTAAATACAAAATGTGCTTAAGCAAAATGAAATATGATCAATAAGGATGAGCGAGTATACTCGCTAAGGCACTACTCGTCCGAGTAATGTGCCTTAGACGAGTATCTCCCTGCTCGTCCTTAAAGATTCGGGGCCGCCGCGGGGCGGGGAGCTGCGGGGGAGAGCGGGGAGGAACAGAGGGGAGATCTCTCTCTCCCTCTCTCCCGCCCGCTCTCCCCTGCTCCCCGCCGCGACTCACCTGTCAGCCGCAGCAGTCCCCGAATCTTTATGGACGAGCAGGGAGATACTCGTCTAAGGCACATTACTCGAACGAGTAGTGCCTTAGCGAGTATACTCGCTCATCCTTAGTGATCAAGCAATAATACATGATATATATAGGTGTCTCTTATCTTACCGACTGATTCCGATCAGGCGGTTCCACTAGCTATCAGGACCTTCTCCATCTTCTGGTGTAGTTTCTGGCGTCTATCAAGACCCACTGCGCATGACAAGAGACGCCAGCAATACATCCATGTTCTCTGGCGTCACTTGTCCAACTGCAAATGCGTGTAAGCACTATATTTGCGTGAGAACATCGCAGCCAAAATCAAAACGAGCTACGTATGCGCAGTATGACAAGGATCCTGCGAATGCACATTACCCGATCCACACCTCAAGTACTAAGGAAATGTTTTGGTATAGGCAGTTCCTTCTTGCCCATCCATATGGTGCTTTTATGACTTGTTACGCGAATTCTTACTTCGGTCGTAGTTTCACCCACATAAAATAAACCACATGGACAGAGAAGCATGTAGATCACAAAAGAGGACCTACATGTGTATCCGCCTTGTATCTGGAAACGTTCGCCAGTGTGTGGATGGTGATCGTTGATCCATTAACACTACGGTCTCTATAACTACAGATATAAACTCTAGCCTTGGGGAAGGTTTTCAGTTGGTCATGTGATGTTCATGTGACCTCTAATTAATGCTGGAGTAATAGATAATAATAATATAGATAACTTTAAGATATGACTATGGTACAAGTTTTAGGTTTTACTGCCATCTGTTTACACTAGTGTTCAAGCCACCACCTTCGATCCTACTGTGCCCTTTTAATAGCTATGAAAAACTTCCCCGTTTCCTATAACTGTTGTCATAAACCAGTGTCAACTTTAGTAAGATGGTGTGAATGCTGAAACTATAATGAAAATAACCTTTACGTGGATCTGCTTCTCTTTTTTAATTAGTTGAAAGTTGAAACCTAGGATCTCAAAAATAGCAAAGCTGAGAGAAGGAAATGCCTATATATTGTAATAAGTTGTGCCTTTTTATATAGTAAATCAATTCACCATTCAGGCTGCGGTCAGATGAGCGGTTTCTTCATGCATGTGTAGGTGCGTGAAAAAAGCGTCTCTATTAGAACTAATGCTTTCCAATGAAAGCGTTCACATGTCCGATTTTTACAAGTACGAAAAAAATTGCTCTTGCAAAAGATAGGACATGTGAGTGCAAATGTACCCATTCATGCTATTTTTCTATATGTGATGTGTTTTTTTTCACGTAGAAAATAAACGCTCATCTGACTGAGTCCTTAGGGCAGTGATTGCGAACCTTTTAGAGACCGAGTGCCAAAACTGCAACCCAAAACACACTTATATACTGCAAAGTGCCAACACGTCAGGGGGCGGGGCTTATAACAACATACGATTTTACCCTCGTCGTTCTAAAAAGGACAGGGCCGCTTCAAAATAGACAGCATGCAGGTTTTGATTGCTTTTTGGATGCGGAAATGTTGCAGAACGTCCTCATCAGAAATTTCTGTGGAGCATTTCCGCATCCAAAAAGCAGTCAAAATCTGCACGCTGTCTATTTTGAAACAACCCTGCCCATTTCCGCATGTAAACATACCCCTCCAGCAGCAGTTCTGATAGCAGGTGTACGCTGACATCAGTGTGCTGCTGGACGCCTCCTCCCCCTGCTCTCGCGGAACCAAGTAGGAGACGTCAGGGAGGGGGGAGGAGGATCCCGGCTGCACACTGACATCACAGTGTGCGCCGGGATCAGCACAGCTGTGTGAATGCCGGCAGGAGAGCCGCGGCCCCTGCCGGTATTCACAAGTGGTGAGTGGCCGACAGCGACGCCTGCCAGCAGGGAGGGCACTGCGTGCCGCCTGTGGCACGCGTGCCATAGGTTCGCCACCACTGCCTTAGGGTGACAAATAATATCAAAATGCCTGATGAATGGAAATCTCCTGATGCCTCTGTGCTTGCACATTGGATCTAACTAATCAATAAATATATACTGTAGATCTCAGTAGGAAGTGCCCTCACAAATTTGAGAAATTCTGGTCATGTTGGGTGATGTTGAAAAACACTAGCTCTTAGTTAATAGTTTGTTGTTACTATAGCATATGTTTCTTACATTGGGAATTTGGAAACTATGTGGGAGGGCGTCCATTGTACGAATATGGAATGAATGTGGTGTCTTGCAAATGGGAAGATGGAACAATGCCTCTGCCACGCCACTTATTGGAAGACGGCATTCCTGCAAGTCAATGTCAGACTTTTTAACAAGCCTTGTAAGGCTGCTTTCACATCTGCGGTGGGGGTTCCATTTTCCTGTTCTGCTCTGAAAGCAGCAAAGGGGAATCCCTTGGCCGAATGGATCCATCTTATGATGAAACCGAACAGCACCGAACAGACCTCAATGACCATAATGGGGTCCATTCAGTTTCCAATTGGCTGCCTGGCACTTTACCGGAAGAAAAATCTCAGCATGCAGCGGTATCTCTTCCAGTATTTTATGCCGGATCTTTGACAGAACCACCGAACAGTTTCCAACGCAGATGTGAACCCAGCCTAACAATGACGGGGAATATGAGCTAAAGCCAGAGTCTACTCCGGAAGGCAAAGCTAACCATACACAGACATACCATCCTCTGAGGATATCTCCAGGCTGTGATATTTCAAGATCTAGAGCCTAGGCTCACAAAAGGATTAATATTAGAGATGAGCGAGTATACTCGCTAAAGGCAATTGCTCGAGCGAGCATTGCCTTTAGCGAGTACCTGCCCGCTCGAGACCAAAAGTTCGGGTGCCAGCGCGGGGGAGCAGTGAGTAGCGGCAGTCAGCAGGAGGGAGCGCGGGGGGGGGGGGGGGGGGGGAGAGAGGGAGAGATCTCCCCTCCGTTCCGCCCCGCTCTCCCCTGCAGTTCCCTGCCCCCGCCGGCACCCGAACCTTTGGTCTCGAGCGGGCAGGTACTCGCTAAAGGCAATGCTCGCTCGAGCAATTGCCTTTAGCGAGTATACTCGCGCCTCTCTTATTAATATCTGTCATTTTGTATCAAGGACACACAGATGACTCAACTGTTGAAATTTTAAAATGTTTATTCTTGGTTTATTATGAAAGAATAAATAGTCTTGAAAAAATGCCCGATAAAACAATGTTCCACTTTCTTTTGCTTATATCACATCTTGACTACATTTATGCATAACTGATCCATTTTTAGTATTAGTTATGGATTTCATGCTTCATAGATCACAATATATTAAAGAACAGACATCATTTTACTCAGTTATTTTCTTCCTTCTTTGGAAAGAATCAAGATAATTCATGCATGAGTTATACAGAGCCATAATATGGTACACACAGCAGTCTATATGTAAGAGGCTACCCTAAAGGGTTAAAAGGTCACTATGGTGATGGGCTATGGTATATGCCAAAATTTGTGTCAAATTGAACACGTGTGCCAACATTTGCACCAAATTTTGGTCAGCAGAATTTAGTATACCTAATGGATGCCTACTGATTGGCTAAGGCTGCGAAATAAAAAGAGACATGCTGTGCAACTGCAGAGTGCAGAATATGATATGTTGAGCTAGAGGTGCTGCCAGAGACTGTTGGAGACTGCATGGAGCAGCAGAGGAGAAACAGCAGCAACACACAGACTGTGAGAGAACAGAGGCTACTTGGAGATCACAGTAAGCTTTGGACTGAAGAAAATGCCTGCTGCCTGGAGTCTGAGAGGAGAAAGTGGCCGCACTATTACCCCAACCCAGTGAGTCATGTGGAATGCAAACAGGAGTAAAAACAACACCACGGTGGAGTTGCACTACTGACTTAAGACAGCCTGGGTCAATGGAAGCAGCGATTCCCATACAACACAACTGTAAGTGAGGCCAACCTCACCTCTAATACTAGGTATGCACACCATAGGGACATAGCAACCAACAGGTTGTTGCATAGAAGAGCATTACGCCAAACAAATTGGATTGTTCAACAAAGTGCATTGCTCATGATTATGGACTGAGATAGTGGTACACGTCTGCAAGCACGTATAATACAATCCTGGTGATTGGAGTTTGAATGCTGTGTTTATAATAGACATTCTTGATAATAGCAGAGTGTTAACCCTTTTTAAGATGACCTGTGTATACAGTATGTTATGTGGTTTATATTTCTGTTCTACAGGACTAATCTTTGGAAAGTATTATTGATAAAGTGCAATGGTATTATTCTGCATTGTGCACAAAGTATTAACCCCAGGATTTAGTTAGCCGCCACTAGCCGCAGGTACAGTTAGACCTCTATGTGAGAATGTGCGCACGGGACTCTGAAAAAAGTCAGATTTTCGGACTTCAGTGACAGGCATTGCAGGAACCAGGGAGCAGGTGAGTATAAAAAACACATCACCCGACTCCCTGACACCTCCGGTAACAGCATCTTACCTTGGTTTATGGTGCTGTGGGGAGGTGACAGGTTCCCTTTTAAAGCAATCTTTATTCCATGTTTATTTATAGTTGTGTCATTTTGTTACTAATCAATGCAAAAATCCAGGTAAATCTAAAAAGTTCACTTACTTTTTCTTGCTACTATATATATACTGTATGTGTATAATGTACCTGAACCTACAGCCATGCACTCACACACATAGAAATTGAATTATTAAGGGACAGCACTTTTTATTTGCATTGTTCTTGAAATAAAGCTTATTTTCCAGGGTATTAAAATGGCATGAACAGTTTAAATTCTCCCCGGAGGACAGTAACCAGTTCACAGGTGCGGCAGGGAGTGCGTTCTTCTTTTTATTGAGATTACAGATCACCCATCACAATCATTACCCATGAACAAGGCTGTATTTAGCCTACTGGCGTCATCAGTGTCCCAAGGGGTTACAAACATGTCAGGAACAGGGGCAGAAAGGAAGAATCAGTCATTAAACTGGTCTAGAGACACTGTAAACTCTTAGGCCTCATGTCCACGGGGAAAATCAGGCCCGCTGCGGATTCTTCATGTAGAATCCATAGCGGGTCCCTCCTGCCCCGCGGACATGAGGCTAAAAGATAAGAACAAACTCACCTCTCCGGACGCTGCGGTTCTTCCTTCCTTCCCAGCTGGATCTTCTTTCTTCGGAAGGAAGGGAGACCTGCAGCGTCCAGGACAGGTGAGTTTTAATTATGGTACGGGTGTTCCGCGGATCCGGACGGCTTCCATAGGCGTCAATAGAAGCCTGCGGGAGCCGTCCCCATGGGAGACCCGCACTAAAATGGAAAATGTCCAGATGTTTTCCCGCACACGGATCCGCGCCTGAGGGGCAAAATGACATCTGCAGGTATTTAACTACCTGCGGATGGAGGGCGTGGCCAGCGACCAACATGGAGAGTCGCATGTGAGGAGAGCTCCCCAGGGGATAACCCAAAATCCTTACAAAATCCTGGCCTCATCAGAATCCTGAGATCCAAAACGCCGCCTAAGGACCTATAGATCCTGAGAGGAGAGTTGGACCGCAGCTGGGGGCAATTTTAGTCTCCTGACACCCATAACGGGACTGCGGGTCGAGGAGGAAGAGGAGCGGCGCCAACGCCCTGCTACTTTCCCGCGCTTAGCCTGACGCCGACCTCCCTAACCCCTGCCTGCAAGCTCGACTGGGACCAGTGAGTCTGCCCCCCTCCCCTTACCCAGACACAGCTCACCCGGCAAATCTCCCGGGACCCAGCCACCTCGTCTGTGCCAAACCTCTCCCCCCCCCCCCCCCCCCCCGCGCTGCCCTGACCGGTCGCGACCCAGACAGAAGGAGGCCTCCCGGGCTGGACCCCAGCCGGCGGGTCATAGCGATTTACCCCTGGAACAAGCCGCCACGGCGAGCCCGGAGGGAAGATCACGGCTGGCCGCCCCACCGTCTTGAGACCCCCTGCAGCCGCCTGCCTGTGCCGCCCTACACTCCGGAACGAGCCGCACTGGATCTGACCCCGCGGGCGAAGAAGCCCGCTCTGCAGCTCCCGACGAAGATTACCTGCCGCGGGGCCCCGGCCGGGACCGCGGTTTACTCTGCCACCAGTCCTCCGTGCATCCACAGGTCCTCCACGGCTGACGGACGCTTCATCCTTTCCCGGACGGGGCGTGCTTCTTGCCTCCTGGCCGTCGGAACTCATCCTCCGCTGTGAGGGCTGCGCGGAAGCCGCAGCTCTCCTGACCATCCCGCCGCCTCACAACCTCTTGCCGCCGCCTGCCAGCGGCGCCAGACATCCGACAGAGCGCCGACCTAAGCCCCAGGAGCCGGCTCACTCGCGGGCCGACGAGCGGGACGTCCCTCCATCCTGCACAGTTGCGGGGGACACAGGTACCAGTCCGCCCGGAACCACGGTCGGCCCGACCGCACCTTTCATCACCCACCCGGGAATCGCCCTGTGACGGCCAGACGGGTCACTTAACGGCCCCAGGGATTCTGAATTGCACGGATCCTGCCTTCCGGACCCGGCCCTGCGGAGCCGGCAGCAAAATTGTAAGTAACCAGCGGGGGCTGAGGGACAATACACCTGTCAGAAGACATTGACCCCCCTGGGACTGCATACCGGCAAGCAGCCCATAAAGATAGAAAGAACCCTTACCTCCCCTTGGGAAGCACCCCCTGCTGCCTACGCCACCATATAATAGCGCCCTGGAGAGTCCACGGGAGATAGACTGCCTTAACATATAGCTCCACTTAACTGACAAGCAGAAGGACCCACAAGAAACAAAGTGCTCCCTGTACTTCATTCTGCGCTTTTGGAGCGCTGGGACGGAACGTTACTGCCCTCAGCAGACAGTCGCGGCGTGGGGTCGGCGTCACCCCCCCCACCTTTCTCACCATAATTAATCTCAGATCTGAACAAACCCTGCATAGTTGCGGCCCAGGCTGCGGGACCTCTACCTTCTAACAGCTATTGTAACTGCATAAATACAAGGACTCTATAGTCAACAACACCTAAAACCCATAAAAGTCGCATCAAACCGCTGGATCCACCACCCGGCTTCTGCCACAAGCAACGGCCCTGACACCTTCTATACTATACTACACTAAGCGGAACAAAGGTCGTGGCCCGGCGACAGCGAGACTCCCGCAGTCACTAACAATTTAAGCTTCCCAGCAGAGTCCCCACAAGCTATCTGACCGGCTAACCAGGCCCAAACCAAGTAACTTTCCTCAGAAACACTCATACGCTCCCACCACCAAAGAAACCGCTTACGTCTCCAGTTAAACACGTCAACTATCTACCCGTGAACATGAGCGTACGCAAAAAAAGCGGCTCTGCGGCAGAAAGATTAAAAGAATTCTCACGCACGGAAACTCCAGACCACACTCCTCGAGCGACGCAACCAGCCCAAACAAAGAAAACCGAAGATGTTTCCAAGCAGCCACCAGAACCAACAATGCGTCAACTCCTGGAAGCAATCAACAATTGTAAGTCCGCCCTTACAGACAAGATAGAAGAAGTTAAATCAGATGTAGTCCTCCTGAGACAAGACCTACAAAATATGCGCGGCAGGGTGCGAGAAATGGAAGACCGCATCTCGAATGTAGAGGACTCCCTGCGCCCAATCCCCGCAGCAATACAGAAAGCCATAAAAACAGCGGAATACTGCCAAGCAAAAACTGACGACCTTGAAAACCGCACACGCCGTAACAACTTGCGCATAATCAGCCTACCTGAGAAGACAGAAGGCTCACAGCCAGAAGCGTTCACGGAGAACTGGCTAAAAACATTGCTGGGTGACGACGCTTTTTCCACCCACTTTGCCGTGGAGAGAGCCCATCGAGTCCCAGCGAAACCACCACAACCAGGAGCACCCCCGCGCCCGTTTATAGCTAGAATTCTAAACTGCAGAGACCGTGACACTGCCCTGCGTCAAGCCAGATTTAAAGGTCCACTCAAATACAACAATTCAATAATATCTATATTCTCAGACTTCTCTGCGGACTTGCAAAAACAAAGAGCCACCTTTATGGAGGTCAAAAAGAAATTTAAAGATAGAAACATTCCTTATTCTATGGCATATCCGGCCCGCCTGAGCATAGTCGCAGAAGGAAAAGCGACATTTCTACACTCTCCTACTGAAGCTCTGGAATGGCTCAGAATGCATCCAACGTCACCAAGAGGCGCTAATCCATAACATATATAAATATGCCTGCTAGCGGAAATCGGGGCTGAGGAGCCTCATTATCCCCCTGACCTACGGGTGGTGGGCCGATCGCCAACGATACGAACCTGTAGCCCGGGACCCTTCCGTGTCTCAATGCTACCCTAACCTAACAACTTAAGTCCACTAGGTTAAACCAGCCACCCATAGGCCACTGGAATTTTTTCCCCTCCAGTAACACCAGCTACCTACTTGATAGTTTGTAGCTTAAGTTTGTTCATTGTCTCCTGTCTCTAGATTTACCGGAACCCTAATTTAGGATTTCTGTGTTTATATTCAGACAGGATGTCAACAACTAAAAGTTTAATCTGTTTTGTGACAATTATTGTTATTTGTTCTGGACTGTCGATGCCGATGATCCCTATTGCTCTGTATGTGCAGAGACCTCTCCCTCCCCTTCCCCCAATTATAAGCGCGCTGATTGAGCTTTACATTTACACCAACACCAATGACCTTAAAATACCTTAGTTGGAACGTACGCGGTCTCGGCTCAGCCCTTAAGCTCAGAAAAGTTTTCTCCTTTATTAAACAAACCAACCCCCACATCGTGTGCTTGCAAGAGACCCACCTTACCAGTGACAGAGCGGACACTCTTAAGAGGCCGTGGGTGCAGTGGGCGGCCCACTCTTTCCACACCTCCTCCTCCAGAGGCGTTTCATTACTTATACATAGCTCCATAAGATGGAATCCCATTAACATTCGTAGAGACACGGAAGGTAGATCAATATTCGTACATGCCGAAATAGACTCCAAGCTTTACGTCATCCTGTGTATTTATAACCCACCTCATAATAATCTCTCTCTTCTACAAGCGGCCATGGCCTTCGCACACCAATACCCCTCAGCAGGAGTACTCTGCATGGGCGACTTTAACCAGGTGATGGACCCGACCAGAGACAAATTTCACGCCCTAACTAACACAGCCACAAACACCAGCTCCCCCCTCCGGCAGATGACTGAAAGTGTGGGCTGGGTCGACCTTTGGCGGTTGCATCACCCTGATACCCTGGAGTACACCTGCCACTCCCTCGGTCATAATGCCCTTTCAAGAATCGACTATATACTCAGCTCTGCGGAGGTCGCGGTGTACCTTTCAGATATAACACACTGCCCGCGAGGTATATCTGACCACAGCCCGGTACTCCTAACACTGAAATTCCCTTAACTCAAAATTCTTCTTACCTGGAAATTACACCCGTTCTGGCTCAAACTTCTAGGTCCAGATGACCAAACCCCATTCCATATATCTCTCTTTTTAGATGCCCATAACAACAACACCCATCCGGCTCTGAGATGGGATACCCTTAAAGCATACCTCCGGGGGTTCCTCAAATCAGCTATTGCATACATCAAACAAACGACTTCCCAAGCTGACAGAGAGATAGAATCCAAGACACTTGGGACAGAAAAGACTTTTATTGATAACCCCACAGACTCTAACAAAGAAGCATGGCTCAGTTGCTCCCGCCTCTACAAACACCAACTTCATGCTAAGGCCAAGCGCAAGCTATTCTTTGTGAAACAATATTATTTTGAGCTGGGTAACCAATCCAGCCATCTGATAGCCAACCTGATTAAGCACGAGAAGCACCCGAACACGATCCTTAAAATAAAAGACCAACACGGCAATGAGCTGACCGACGCCCCAGCCATTACAAATCGCTTCAAAGAATTTTACGCTGACCTGTATAGCTCACCCACAAATGCCACTAAGGCAGACATCCTAAACTACCTGAGCGATTTGACTTTTCCAACACTGTCTGAAGAACAGGTGGAATTCCTGGAAGCCCCAATCACCCTAGACGAAATCCGGCAGACAATCCGAGACATGACATTCAATAAAGCCCCGGGCCCGGACGGCCTCCCGGAAATACGACGAACAACTGGCCCCGTTGCTACTAGAGACGATACAACAGGCCCAACTAGATAATTCCCTCCCACCCTCGTTTTATGGAGCATCTATCATAGTCATTTTGAAGCCAGATAAAGACCCTACAGACTGTAGCTCTTACCGGCCCATTTCCCTGGTAAACGCCGACTATAAAATTCTAACAAAACTCCTGGCTACTAGACTAAACCAAGTAATCCTATCTATTATACACCCTGACCAGACCGGATTTATGCCAGGAAAATCCACGACAATCAACATACGGAGAGTCCAGACAGCGATCCAACTGGGCAAACAATTTGACATGCCCTGGGCACTAGTCTCACTGGACATGATGAAGGCCTTTGACTCGCTGGAGTGGACCTTCCTTGAGGCCTGCCTGGCCTGTTTCGGGTTTGGCCCTCAATTCTCACAATGGATCAAAACCATATACAAATCCCCAAGTGCCAATGTAATAGTAAACGGCATCCCATCCACCGAGTTCCGCCTCGCAAGAGGCACCCGGCAGGGATGCCCGTTGTCCCCAGCTTTATTTGCCATGGCCATCGAAGCCATGGCAATTCGGTTGAGAAGCACCCCTGAAGTAACCGGCATTAAATGGGCAGGACTTGAAAGTAAAGTGGGCTTATACGCGGATGATACAATCCTATTTTTGTCAGACCCTATAACCTCCTTCTCCCACACTATGTCCCAAATTGACAAATTCTCCCACCTATCTGGACTACATGTTAACTGGCCCAAGTCCACAATCCTATATACAAATCTCAACCCAATAATAGACCCTTGCGTCGCCAGATATAACCTAGCCGTGGTCTCTACATTCAAATATTTGGGGATGTATATGTCCCAAAACCAAAACAATGCTATAGAAGATAACATTGTCCCACTGCTGGAAAACGTAAAAAATAAATTCGAACGATGGTCGAAATTACCACTCTCGGTAGCCGGACGCATAAACCTGGTAAAGATGGCCACGCAACCCAAATGTCTATATATACTGCAGCATATGCCAATATCCGTACCCAAACGTATTTTCCAAACTCTCAACTCCCTCATCAGATCCTTCATTTGGAACTCCACTCGCTCAAAGCTCAGTCTTTCGACCCTACAAAGACCTAAAGAGCAAGCTGGAATGGCGCTTCCAGACCTGCACGTATACTACCTAGCCGGGCAGCTGCGTAATGTTCGGAGCTGGTTCTTGGAATGGGAAATGCCCATCGCTGACCAATACCTGGCAAAACAAGTGAAAGGCAACAACCTTCTAAGCTTCCCGGAATTCCCAGAACATACCAATCCCTCCGATACATTGCCACTTCATAAACTCGCCTTAAAGGTGTGGAGGGAGGCCAGGGCCATCCAACAATACAAAGGAGTGATGTGTGAACTTCCCTTATGGAACAACCCTGGCCTTAAGGCCCTGCAGTCGGTTCCGGACCCCCAATACTGGAGATTGTTGGGGGTAGTGACGGTGGGTGACGTCTATACGGACGGGAACCTCCTCACATTCAATCAACTACGCGAAAAAATACAGTCCCCACAACTTCAACTATTTAGATATTTCCAGCTGAGACATGCCCTGAACTCCCAATTTCCACCTACCTCTACAAACATATCCAAATTCCCCACGATTGGCATCCTCAGATCCCAAGGACCTAAGGGTCTAATCTCGGCCCTTTACACACATCTCCTTTCAGCCAAAACCGACCATAACCCCCCCTCAGCTTACGATAAATGGAAAATTGCCATCCCGTCCTTATCTCCGGAGGACTGGGTAGATATATCGGAATCCCACCTCTCAGTCTCCCCCGCAGTCAACAATAAACTGATTCAGCTATACATTATTCACCAAGCGTACCTCACACCCAAACGACTATATAAAATGGGCAACTCTTCCTCTAACTCCTGCCATAGATGCCGTCAACCAGAGGCCAACTTTTGGCATTTGATCTGGGATTGCCCCCTGATAAACAGATTCTGGTCCGAGATTGTATCCTTCATAAACTCGCTACTACCATCCCCCTTTAATATTGGAATGGACCCCAAAGTAACTCTGTTTGGCCTATTGGAGGAGAAAGAGTGGCCGCACCACACCCGCATTTTTCTACAGAAGACCTTGTTCTTGGCACGTAAAACAATAGCTACTCACTGGATGGCTGCGGGAACCCCAACGATCTCGGGATGGGTTCGGTTGGTAAACACAGTAATCTCATACGAGAAAATCATCTATCAAAATAGAGGATGTCCAAATAAATTTCAAAAAATATGGGATATTTGGCTGGATACCAACTCCACTTTATCCACGGACTAAATCCCCAGTCTAGTATCCCCTATCCTCCCTCCCCCCCCCCCCTCCCCACTGTGGGTGCCCCGGTACCCATCCCCTTTCCAAATGACAAGTGCAGAGCCTTACCCCACAAAGAGTCTAAACAATCGACACAGACGGTCCAAGTTTATCTGTTATAGTTTATTGTTAATTATAAGGAAATTATACAAGGAAAATGTAGTTATACCACTATGATCCAGCAAGCTATAGCACAGCATGTAATCTATGTAACACTGAGTTTATTTCATTATGATTTTACTATGTACTGTGCAATTATCCTTAATAAAGAAAACAAAGTTAACTACCTGCGGGTGTCCAATGTATCCCTATGGGTGCGACGATCCGCGTGCGGGAAAAACGCTGCGGATTTTAACTTCGTGGACATGAGGCCTTAGAGTGGCTTCACACAAGCGTGTGTGTGTGCGTACATAAGTGCGCACCAAGGTACGTTCACAAAAACGTGTGAATGCAGGTCCTTGCCGGCGGCTCCATTGAGGGCAATGATCTGCCGGCACACCTGAATTGTTTTTTAGGGAAGGGCTTTACATATAAGCCGTTCTCTAAAAAACAAGAATTTTAGTGTTAAAAAAAAAAAAACCTAACCTGTCCGCCGCTGACGTGTCCCACATGGGGATGAAGAATTCCCTGTTGCACCTGCTGCATCATGAATTCATGAATCCGTGAGTGCTGCCTCTGATTGGCTGAACGCAGGGACCAATCAGAGGCACCTCTCAGCTGTCATGCAATAGCTGAGAGCTTCCTCCGATTGGTCAAAGTGTTCAGCCAATCAGAGACAGCCCTTTTAGCAGGCAAGGATTGTAAATTCCCGCCTGCTGAAAACTACTCAGAGCAGTGCAGGAGAAGAGCTGGCTGGATGCGGCTGAGTCATGGCAGCTGCAGAGAGGTGAGTATACTTTTTTTTTTTTTTACACATTTTTGGATTGATTTTCAGGGAAGGGCTTATATTTTTAAGCCCTTCCCCGAAAATCACTGCAGCGCTCACTGGCAGCCCATTGCTTTCAATGGAGCCAGCTGTATTACCGGCTCCATTGAATTCAATGGGAGAACATCGCTCTCCTCTGCCACAGCTGTGACAGCATTGTCACAGTGTCTAGTGAAAATGGAACTCCCCGCGGTGATGAAGAAATTCTCTGCCACAGCTGTCACAGAGGATCGCGATCTTCTCTGTATGTCAATGGGTCCGCCGTAGCTGCCGCCTGCCCCACTGACCACAGGTGAAACCCCTGGACAGCATCCAGGGGTTTCACATCCAGGGAATCCCGTGTTGCAGCTGTCACAGCCACAGCAGGGGATAGCAGGCACACTCTTTTTGAACGGATAAACACTGCTAGCAGCTTTTTGTCTGCGGTGACGCCCGCTTCTGTCATGCAAATTTTTGAATGCATAACTGACGCGTTCAAAAATTCATGCGGTAAAACGCCCCTGTGACTGAGGCCTAAGACTGAATATGAGATCCATTTCTCCCAACTTTTTGAACAATCAAAAAGTGACACTGAATGGTTCATTGTGAGAAAGAGTCATTTTTCGATACATATTAATCAGTTTTAAGTTAAATATTGGCATAAAAAGCAATGTAATATAGAAATGTTTAAATAATAAATTAATATACCAATTTGGGTTTAATATACAATAAGCACTATATTGTACGGATTGAGTGACGCTCAGGAGGGAGATCCGCATGGGATCTGGGAGCGTTCTGGTGGTATACAATAGGTGTATGTGGGACCATAATGTATACTGCTATGGTAAGTAAAAGGTTAATGAACTTGGCTCTCAGGTCATTCTGTCAAGTAATAGTTGGTAATGGTCTCCCGCTGTGATTGGCCGGGGTGTCGTTGCCAGGCTGTTTTGAGGTAAAGCTGGCAGCGGGCATTGATTGGTGGCCTAAAAAGAGCGGGAAGCTCTGCCCGTTGCTGGGCAGGAGCGGTGTGGTGGAAGCCGAGGTGATTGGATAACGGGAGTGGAGGGGGCTGTGAACAGAGGGCATTTAAGTAATCAGCAAAGAGGTACCGGGCATCTTTGGCTGTAAAGCAGCTTGGATACAGACACTTTGTGAGGATGGAGGACTTACTGCGGCAGTTAGTCATCAGAGCGGAGTCGGCTGGAGGGGAAGAATGGCTACGCAGCTGCTTGACCTTGCCTTTGCCATCAGTGAACACTTCAGCTTCTCAGCTGGGTGTTCTGGAGCCAGAACCAGAGGATCCTGTTATTAACATGGGTGATGTAGAGCAGGAAGCACTAGAGGGCGCTGAACAGGATGTGCTTGAGCTGTCTGCTACAGTGGACCCTGGATTGTATGCTCCGGAAGGAGAAGAGAGGCCCCGGGAGATGACATCACAGAAGCGCCAGAGGAAGAGGACCAGGGCTTACACGCCACCGAGGAGGAGAAGTGCGAGGAGAAGGGCTGCGCAGGAAGGGTCGCAGAGCCGAGGAGGATCGTTGGCAGGTGCCGTTCGTGAACAGGGTGCCGGTGAAGGGACATCTAACGGTGAGCGTGCTGGGGGCCGGGGGGGGGCTGGCATTTATGCTGCGGGCAGTGCTGGAACAGGGGGGAGGGAGGGGGAGACACTAGGGTCCATATGTTCTCTCCTGCATACAGTTCCCTCCCTGCCTTTTGGCCCCCATCAGTTAATGGGTCCTTCAGGGTCCGGGGTATGTTCCAAGCAGGTTAACCCTATGCTGCAAGTGCATGCTCGGCAGCCAGCTATGCCTCCCCAGCCAGCTTCCCAGGCGAGGGTCAGTGGGCAGCATATTAACTCTTACAGACCAGTTCAATCTGCCCAGCTGGTGAATTCATCACTGTTGGCTAATGTTATGCATAATTTTAACCCTTCCCAGCCCCTTAGCTCTGCCCAACCACTTAACCCTTCCCAGCCCCTTAGCTCTGCCCAACCACTTAACCCTTCCCAGCCCCTTAGCTCTGCCCAACCACTTAACCCTTCCCAGCCCCTTAGCTCTGCCCAACCCCTTAACCCTTCCCAGCCCCTTAATCCTATCCAGCAGATTAACCCTCTCCTGGAGGAATTGCTGCTGCGTTTGTCACGCATAACGCAGGCAGGGGAGAGGGGGTCTCAGCTGCCGAAATCACCAGGTCAAGGTGGACCTGGAGCGGGGTGCTTGGCTCCTGCAATGTCCTGGGATACAACTCCGGCGATTCCGGAGTTGGACAGGGCAGCAGGGGTGAATCACTCGTGCTTCAAAGAAGCGATGGTTTGTGAAATTTCTCCTTTGGGTTTCCATCTGCCTCTATCGGTTAAGGAACGGATATGGAAAGGCGAGTTTGTGGATGTGATGTCCCTACTGCCTGTGGGAAAGGAATCGGTGAAGGCGGATAAAAAACCGGAGGAGAAAGAGGAGGAGATTAAACGCCCGAAGCATTTTAACAGCTGGCTTCAGGCATTCTGTATTTACGCTGCGGTTTTGTTGGAACGGTCGCAAGTGAGTGCGGCTGGTTTATTCCAACATGTCGACATTGTCCTGGAAGCATACAGGAATTTTGGAGGAACAGCATGGTTTAATTATGACATGATGTTCCGTCAAAAGCTTGCTATTTATCCACATTTGAAGTGGGGAGTGAAGGATGTGGGCTTGTGGCTAAACCTTCTGTTGCCTGCAAGGCCTCCTATCTTGTACAGGCAGCAGGGGGTGAGCAACACGCCCACGCGCCGAGGGGTGTGTTTTGCTTTTAATGAGGGTCAATGTAAATGGCTGCTTAATTGCAAATATAAACATGAATGCTCCTTTTGTGGCGGATTACACCCGGCCATTAAATGTTTTAAAAAGGCTGCCTCCTTTCCAGCTGCATCGCTGTCACGTGACGCTCCCAGCAAGGGCCACGACTCCGGTGAGGCTGGCAAGCATGCTACCCTGGTTAGAGAGGTACCCCGTCCGTTGGAAGGCCAACCTCGTTAAGGAGGGTTTTCGGAATGGATTCTTTGTACCAGAGTTTAAAGGACCGGGTTGTTTATGGGCTAATAATTTGGTCTCTGTTGCTAAATGTCCTGCTGTTGTGAGAGAGAAGATTTTGAAGGAGGTCCAAGAGGGCCGGGTTTCAGGACCTTTTGGTTCCCCTCCATTTCAAAATTTTCGTATCTCTCCATTAGGTTTGGTCCCGAAGAAGGAGCCTAACTCCTTCCGGATGATACACCACTTGTCTTATCCGGAAGGTGGTTCTCTGAATGACGAGGTGAATGCGGAGGAGTTTCCGGTAAAATATGCATCGTTTGACAATGCTTTGATTTTGTTGCGTCAGTTTGGGATCGGAGCATTAATGGCCAAGGTGGATATTCAATCTGCGTTCAGGTTGTTGCCTGTGTGCCAGGCCGGGTTTAACTCTTTGGGGTTCAATTTGAAGGTTGTTTTTATTTCGATATGGCTTTGCCCATGGGGTTTAAGGCTTCGTGTTTTTATTTTGAATTATTTTCCTCTTTTTTGGAGTGGGTTATAAGGCAAGAGTTCCCATGTGTTGGTGTAATGCATTACCTGGACGACTTCTTGTTCATCGGGAAGGCTGGCAGCTCAGATTGTGAGTTGGTTTTAGAGGGCTTTATATCCAGAATGCAGCAATTCGGTGTTCCACTTGCAGTGGATAAAACTGTTTTTCCATGTTCACGTCTGGAATTTTTAGGTGTAGTAATTGATTCAGTCGCTATGATTTTTCAACTTCCTATGGCTAAGGTGTTGAGGCTGTCGGCGTTGATTAGTCAAATTTTGCGCAGAAAGAAGGCAACTTTGAAAGATCTACAGCAACTAGCCGGACTGCTTGCCTTTGCGGCAAGGGTGATTGTTTTAGGCCGGTGCTTTTCGCGGCGGGTATTCGAGGCGATGAGAGGATTGAAATCGCCATCGTCACATGTTCGGCTGTCAGCAGGGCTGAAGCAGGATTTGGCAGTTTGGCTCCAATTTTTAGTTGATTTTAATGGTCAATCTGCGTTCCAATCGGTGGTGCAGGCTGATGAGCTCGGCATAGGAGTGGCAGCTTCAGCAATTGGTTTTGGTGTAATTTATAAGCAGAGTTGGTCGGCAGGGTGCTGGCATGCGGCTTGGAAAGGTAACGGGTTTATCAAGGATAGATTGCTAGTTCAACTATTTCCTTTTGCAGTGTTGTTGCAGTTATGGGGCGAACAGTTAGCCAACAGGCGGATTTGCTTCTGTTCAGATGACAGAAGGTTAGCGATCGCGCTTAATTGTGTGTCTGACAAATCGGAATTGGCAATGCAGCTTATTCGTGTTTTGGTCCGCTTATGTCTAAAATTTAATATAATATTACGCATTAAAGAGGGTGTAAGCCGCGTTAATGGGACTGCTGGATTTTTATCTTGCTTACAGATGCAGTCCTTCAGGGAAGCGTTGCCCGGAGCGGATATTGCAGGAGTCTGTTGTCCGGACTGCCTTTGGGATCTGCAGACGATTTAGTCTTCTCAATGCTGTCACGGTCTGTATCACCTAGGACGTGGCATGGTTATGTGGCAGCATGGAAGGATTGGGTGCTCTTTTGTGGAAGGAGAGGATTCATGGATGATACGCAGGAGGTGCAATGTTTTATTGACTATGTGTGTGAGAAGTTTCAATCCCAGTTGTCATATAACTCTGTAGTTAAGTTATTGGCTGGGATTTCTTTCTTTCAGAAATGGAAGAACCTTCTACCCATTAATGCTCCGTTCCAGATTAAGCAGTTACTAAAAGGTTACAAATCTGTGGCATGTTCTCCAGATATGCGGTCGGCTATTTCATTTGTTTTACTGGGAAAATTAGTCCGTTCCCTTCCATCCGTATGTAGGTCAGCTTATGAGGTGCAGTTGTTTAAGTGCGCCTTTTTGTTGGCCTACTTTGGAGCATTAAGGATGGGGGAGTTTTTATCGTTAGCCAGGACATCACTTTCTCCGCTGCTGTGTTCGGATGTCTCTGATCACGGGAATTTTATCAAAGTTCTCTTGAGACATACGAAGACTGACAGGTCGGGGAAAGGGGTGTGGATTCGGCTGTTTGCGAATGAGTGTGCGGATCTATGTCCAGTTAAGGCGTATCAGACGTTTTCGTCGATGCGGCCTCTGATTCCAGGTTCGCTGCTTATGCATGCGGATGGACAATCGGTATCGAGGTTTCAGTTTAATATGGTTTTAAAGAAATGTTTAAGTTTTGTGGGATGTGAGGATTTTAAAATTACCGCACACTCATTCCGCATCGGTGCAGCGACGGAGGCATATAGGTGTGGTTTTAATGACAATATGATTAGACAGGTGGGTAGGTGGGGGTCTGCCAGATTTCGGATATATGTTCGACCGGACAGTATGGCTGTTTAATTTTTCTCTCTTTGCAGGTCCTATGAGAACGATTGTCTGGATAGTCGGCCATTCGTTTGTTTTCTGGGCTAAGCAGCGTGCTGCGGAGCGTTGTTATTCCGAGCTCTTGGGACTGAACAATGAACTTTTCGTTATTTATTGGGCCGGACGCCGAGGTATGCGTTGGGGCTCATTGATGTCAGAGCTGATTCAAAAGCAAGCTATTTGGCCTGTACCTGATATTCTGATCATTCATTTGGGAGGTAACGATGTTGGAAAGGGCAGCACATTAGCGCTGTTAAGGGAAATGAAGTTGGGATTGGTCAGGGTTAGGGATAGGTTCCCTAGTTCGGTTTTGGTTTTTTCAGAAATAATTCCGCGTTTGTTGTGGACATTGCCGGAGTTTAAGTACATTGAGAGGATCCGAAAAAGAGTGAATCATGCTATGGCAAAGTTTTTAGGTAGTGTTTCAGGGTTTTCTTTTAGGCATACAGAGCTTGAGGGATTCATTGCTGGTCTGTTCAGGGACGATTTAGTCCATTTGTCAGACATTGGTTTGGACATTTTTAATGCTGATTTACAGGCTATGGTTGAAAAGGCTGCGCTGTCTGTGGGGGGGCCTTGTCATTCGTTATGACATGGCCTGTTGGGGATTTGTAGCCCGCATTAGGCGGGTGGGCAAGGGGACTTGGGGATTGTGGTTGGTTTAGCGCATATTAAAGACGGTATTTATTATTAATGGTGTTGTTTCATTTGATCCCCAAGTGTTAATAAAATCCCATCAATAAAGACCGCGGCCTTTTTGTTCCAACTTGGTTGTCCGTGTTTTATTTACCTATTATTAAAGGGTTAAGTTGGTGATGATGTTGTAGCAAAGGTAAGTTAAGGAGAGCGTAAGATTCCATGTACGGATTGAGTGACGCTCAGGAGGGAGATCCGCATGGGATCTGGGAGCGTTCTGGTGGTATACAATAGGTGTATGTGGGACCATAATGTATACTGCTATGGTAAGTAAAAGGTTAATGAACTTGGCTCTCAGGTCATTCTGTCAAGTAATAGTTGGTAATGGTCTCCCGCTGTGATTGGCCGGGGTGTCGTTGCCAGGCTGTTTTGAGGTAAAGCTGGCAGCGGGCATTGATTGGTGGCCTAAAAAGAGCGGGAAGCTCTGCCCGTTGCTGGGCAGGAGCGGTGTGGTGGAAGCCGAGGTGATTGGATAACGGGAGTGGAGGGGGCTGTGAACAGAGGGCATTTAAGTAATCAGCAAAGAGGTACCGGGCATCTTTGGCTGTAAAGCAGCTTCCCTCCCTCCCTCCCTGCAGGCTGTCGCGGTTGATTGATGGGGATTTGTAGCCCGCATTAGGCGGGTGGGCAAGGGGACTTGGGGATTGTGGTTGGTTTAGCGCATATTAAAGACGGTATTTATTATTAATGGTGTTGTTTCATTTGATCCCCAAGTGTTAATAAAATCCCATCAATAAAGACCGCGGCCTTTTTGTTCCAACTTGGTTGTCCGTGTTTTATTTACCTATTATTAAAGGGTTAAGTTGGTGATGATGTTGTAGCAAAGGTAAGTTAAGGAGAGCGTAAGATTCCAAGTTAATGCAGGAGTGTCAAACTCATTTTCACCGAGGGCCACATCAGCCTCATGGCTGCCTTCAAAGGGCCGATTCTAATTGTAAGACAGTAAAGTAAAAGTGAACCCCACAGTGGCCCGATTGGTAATAAGGTCCCCATAGTGGCCAGTGATGTGCATACACCCGCACACATTCTGCGCACACCATTCTGCGCACACACGCGCACGCAATCCTGCGCACACATGCGCACGCAATCCTGCGCACACATTCTGCGCACACCATTCTGCGCGCACACGCGCACACCATTCTGCGCGCTCACGCGCACACCATTCTGCGCGCACACGCGCACACCATTCTGCGCGCACGCCATTCTGCGTGCACACGCTCGCACACCATTCTGCGCGCACACCATTCTGCGCACACATTCTGCGCACACACGTGCACACATTCTGCGCGCACACACACATGCACACATTCTGCGCACACACACGCGCACACCATTCTGCGCACACACACGCGCACACATTCTGCGCACACACACGCGCACACATTCTGCGCACACACACGTGCACACCATTCTGCGCACACACACGCGCACACCATTCTGCGCACACACACGCGCACACCATTCTGCGCACACATTCTGCGCACACAAGCGCACACCATTCTGTGCAGACACGCGCACACCATTCTGCACACACCATTCTGCGCACACACCCGCACACATTCTGCGCACACACGCGCACACATTCTGCGCATACACCCACACACATTCTGCGCACACACGCGCACGCAATCCTGCGCACATATGCGCACACATTCTGCGCACACCATTCTGCGCACACACGCGCACACATTCTGCGCACACCATTCTGCGCACACACACGCACACACCATTCTGCGCACACACGCGCACACCATTCTGCGCACACACGCGCACACCATTCTGCGGACACACGCGCACACCATTCTGCGCACACACACGCACACATTCTGCGCACACAAACTGCGCACACACGCGCACACCATTCTGCGCACACACGCGCACACCATTCTGCGCAAACACACGCACACACCATTCTGCGCACACACACGCACACACACGCACACATTCTGCGCACACACACATTCTGCGCACACACACGCACACATTCTGCGCACACACCATTCTGCGCACACACGCGCACACCATTCTGCGCACACCATTCTGCGCACACACGTGAACACCATTCTGCGCACACACCATTCTGCGCACACATTCTGCGCACACACACGCACACACGCACACATTCTGCACACACACGTGCACACCATTCTGCACACACACGCACACACCATTCTGCGAACACACGCACACCATTCTGCGCACACACCTGCACACATTCTGCGCACACACGTGCACATCATTCTGCGCATACACCTGCACACACAAGTGCACACCATTCTGCGCACACACGCGCACACCATTCTGCGCACACACGCGCACACCATTCTGCGCACACACGCGCACACCATTCTGCGCACACACGTGCACACCATTCTGCGCACACACGCACACCATTCTGCGCACACACCTGCACACACAAGTGCACACCATTCTGCGCACACACCCGCACACATTCTGCGCACACACGCGCACACCATTCTGCGCACACACGCGCACACCATTCTGCGCACACACGCGCACACCATTCTGCGCACACACGCGCACACCATTCTGCGCACACACGCGCACACCATTCTGCGCACACACGCGCACACCATTCTGCGCACACACGCGCACACCACTCTGCGCACACACGCGCACACCATTCTGCGCACACACGCGCACACCATTCTGCGCACACACGCGCACACCATTCTGCGCAAACACACGCACACACCATTCTGCGCACACACACGCACACACACGCACACATTCTGCGCACACACACATTCTGCGCACACACACGCACACATTCTGCGCACACACCATTCTGCGCACACACGCGCACACCATTCTGCGCACACACACACCATTCTGCGCACACACGCGCACACCATTCTGCGCACACCATTCTGCGCACACACGCGCACACCATTCTGCGCACACACCATTCTGCGCACACACGCGCACACATTCTGCGCTCACACGCGCACACATTCTGCGCTCACACGCGCACACCATTCTGCGCACACACGCGCACACCATTCTGCGCACACACGCGCACACCATTCTGCGCACATACGCGCACACATTCTGCGCACACATTCTGCGCACACACGCGCACACCATTCTGTGCACACACGCGCACACCATTCTGCGCACACACGCGCACACCATTCTGCGCACACACGCGCACACCATTCTGCGCACACACGCGCACACCATTCTGCGCACACACGCGCACACCATTCTGCGCACACACACGCACACCATTCTGCGCACACACACGCATACCATTCTGCGCACACACACGCACACATTCTGCGCACACACCATTCTGCACACACATTCTGCGCACGCGCACACCATTCTGCGCACACACGCGCACACCATTCAGCGCACACCATTCTGCGCACACACGCGCACACCATTCTGCGCACACCATTCTGCGCCACACGCGCACACCATTCTGCGCACACACGCGCACACCATTCTGCTCACACACGCACACACATATTCTGCTCACACACGCACACACATATTCTGCGCACACATTCTGCGCACACACGTGCACCCATTCTGCGCACACACGCGCACACCATTCTGC